>NC_091254.1:55022500-57522500 GCF_042477335.2 Ovis canadensis | reverse complement strand
AGAAAGAAATGAAGAATCAAAGGGGAAAATTGTATGTGTGGAAACAAGGTGGGGCCGAGGGTAATTTTAAATTAAGAGACTAAAGAACAATAAAAATCAGATACAACCATTGAAGCTTGATAGTATCCTGAACCAAAACAAACAAACCAGCATCTATACAAGATATTTTTAGGACACTGGGCTATGTACTAGATATAAATTTATTAGATACAATTTTTATTTATGTTTTGGATATTGGGCTTCCAAGGCAACACAGTGGTAAAAAATCTGCCAACCAATTCAGGAGATACAAGAGACAAGGGTTTGATCTCTGAGTCAGGATGGTCTCCTGGAGTAGGAAATGGCAACCCACTAAAGTATTCTTGTCTAGAATATTTCATGGACTGAGGAAGCTGGTAGGCTACAGTCCATGGGGTCTCAAAGAGTCAGACATGACTGAGCATGAACACTCAATGATATTATAACTATGACAATGTAGGATACCTTACTTATATTTTAAATCATGTTGACCTATTCAGGGGTGAATATCAAGATATCTATCAGTTCAGTTCAGTCGCTCAGTCATGTCCAACTCTTTGAGACTCCATAAATTGCAGCAAACCAGGCCTCCCTGTCAGTCACCAACTCCCAGAGTTCACTCAGACTCACGTCCATTGAGTCAGTGATGCCATCCAGCCATCTCATCCCCTGTCGTCCCCTTCTCCTCCTTCCCCCAATCCCTCACAGCATCAGAGTCTTTTCCAATGAGTCAACTCTTCACATGAGATGGCCAAAGTACTGGAGTTTCAGCTTTAGCATCATTCCTTCCAAAGAAGTCCCAGGGCTGATATTCTTCAGAATGGACTGGTTGGATTTCCTTGCAGTCCAAGGGACTCTCAAGAGTCTTCTCCAACACCAGTTCAAAAGCATCAATTCTTTGGCACTCAGCCTTCTTCACAGTCCAAATCTCACATCCATACATGACTACTGGAAAAACCATAGCCTTGACCAGATGGACCTTAGTCAGCAAAGTAATGTCTCTGCTTTTGAATATGTTTTCTAAGTTGGTCATAACTTTTCCTCCAAGGAGTAAGCATCTTTTAATCTATACTTCACTTTAAAAATGAAAGTAGCTCAGTCGTTTTCATCTTTTTCCAGCCCCATGGACTATACAGTCCATGGAATTCTCCAGGACAGAATAATTTTGTGGGTAGTCTTTCCCTTCTCCAGGGGTTCTTCCCAACCCAGGGATCAAACCCAGGTCTCTTGCATTGCAGGTGGATTCTTTACCAACTGAGGCATCAAGGAAGCCTTTATGGTACATAAATGATGCTTTAGAATGTTGATAATTCTTGGCTCTATATAAGGGTGTAGCTTTGTATTTTCTCTTTGCTTTTCAGGATTTTGATGGTTTATTTCATTACTTTAATCCATACTGCATATTTAGAGATGTCGGGGGAGTGTGTAATTTCCTCAGTTCTGTCTTACTACAGCACAAATTTGAAGCAGTGGGCCAGTGTTACATCTTAGTTACAGCTAAGTTTAAAAGATGGACCAGTGTTACAGTGCAGTTTTATTTGGCAAGCAAAGGAAAATACATCCTCAAGGCATGAGGGCGGGCCGACCCAAAGAAGAGAGGGATTCAATTTTGGCTCCTCTTTTTATATGCTTTTTTCTTGTCTCTTTAAGCCTGCCCTATGTAAACTGGGCTAACCAGGAGGGCTGTTTGCTTCACTTGAGGTTCTCACTTAAGTCCTCAGACCTTCCGTTGTTCTTTTTTCATGGGCTTTTTCCTTTCTTGTCTTTTAGCCACTGTGATTTTGGACTCTTTCTTCCTATTCTAATTACCTAATATTCCCCCCTCAAGAGATGGGAGGCCCAATTCTTTGGGGATAGGTGCATCGAGTTCTCTCTGGCTAGTTCCTGGGACTGTGAGGGGCTAATCTCTAGCCTCAGAGTCCTTACAGTGGTGTCCATCTAAGAGTGAGTGATATTTTCCATGGTCCAGTGTAGTTTTTTTATATCTTTGTTGAACTGGTACTGCATGTTGTAGCTTGTTGATCAGGGCAGAGACAAAATGGGTTAGACAATTGATAATACATGCAGCCATCATAAACAGCATCAATATGGTGATAACAGGGATTAGTAGGGTCATTAACCAACTCCAAATTCCCCCTCGCCAGGAAAAGGATCCCCCAGGAGAGACTGTAGCTACCCTGAGAACTCCCCAGTTCATTCTTTGAGATCCTGTAGGATCTGAATGTTCTTTTTTTTGAAGACTGTGAGACTTTCTTTAACTTAACTGGAGGTATCTACGCAGAAACAACACATCTCATCCAAGATGGCTCAATTCCCTCCTTGTTCAGGGATCGGGAGATCTATCACTTGCTTATTTTGGAGAACAACCTCTGGCAAGCTGTGTTGGTTCCTTAGAGCTATCCTGAGAAATTTTATCCCCAGAAACTTAAGTTTGGGTGTGTTCATTAAAATGGCTCTCATTTGTAGTCCTGAATAGTTATCTGAGATCTCCCAGGGGCTCATAGGTGTATTGAATGTCCTCTTTTGTTTTCTTCCATGGCTTGACTTGTGAATAGTGAATCCAGGAGTTGTGTCCTGGTACCTTGACTGCTGTTGGGTTAGAAAGTGTTACAGGATAAGGGCCCTTCCATGTGGGCTGAAGTTGAGCCTTTGGGGCTCATCTTTCCAGACTTTAATTAGGACTTGAGTCCATGAAGCATATAGTGGTGGCTCTTTAGAATATTTTGAGACTTGGTTGATACCATGGCAAAACGTCCATGGCATAACACTGGAGAGTCTGAGCCTCTGGATCTAGGAAGATGTCATTGACATAAACAGAAGGTCTTTAGTATCTCATAAGGACTAAGACCAAGCTGCTTCTTAGGGGCAATACAGGTGCTGTTGCTGCTGCTAAGTTACTTCAGTCATACCCGATTCTGTGCAACCGCATACATGGTAGCCCACCAAGCTCCCCCATCACTGGGATGCTCCAGGCAAGAACACTAGAGTGGGTTGCCATTTCCTTCTCCAAAGCATGAAAGAGAAAAGTGAAAGTGAAGTTGCTCAGTCGTGTCTGACTCTTCGCAACCCCATGGACTTCAGAATACCAAGCTCCTCCATCCATGGAATTTTCCAGGCAAGAGTACTGGAGTGGGTTGCTATTGCCTTCTCCAATACAGGTGCAGAGGAGAGCTATTGGTAAAGCCTCCTTTCATCCCAGGGAGGTCTCCTGGGTTATCTTTTTATCACTAATTTTAAGAATTTGTTGGCTCTTTCTACTTTTCCTGAAGACTGAAGCCTCCAAGCACAATGGAGTTAATAAGTAATGTGCAATGCTTTGGAGACCCTTGGGTGATCTTAGAAGTAAATGGTGTCCCATTGTCACTTTAATGACCTGAGCAGACCAATTAGCAGAATGATTTCATGGAGAAGAATTTTTACCACTTCCTCAGACTTCTCTGGGTTTGAAAACCTTCAATCCATCCTGGGAATGTATCTATCATGACTAATAAGCATTTATACCCTTGATAAACTGGCAACTAGGTGATGTCCATCTGCCAGTTCTCTCCTGGGTAGGTCCCACACTGTTGGATCGTCTGGGCCTGATGGGGTTTTTGAACTCCCTGGGGGTTGATTAATTGACAAGTGGACAAGGGGAGAACACTTTCTTTATAGTTATTTGGAGACCTGTTCCTCCGAAGGACCTACTAGTAATTTTTGGAGGGCATTTTCCCCTAAATGAGTAGTAACATGTAAGGAGTTAATCAACTTCCATTGGAGGTTCTCAGGCAGAAAAAAGAGCCCCTCCTTTTGGAACCACCCCATATGATCTTCTTGAAAGCCCTTACTCTTATCTTTAAGAGTTTCACCTTCAGTATATGAAGAAGTTTCTGGCAAATTGGTCTGTAGAACTGAGGTGGCAATCCCTATTAAGTCATTGTTCTGTAATACTGCCCTCTTAATTGCTTGATCAGCTGCTTGGCTCCCTCATGCCCCTTTTATTCTCCCTTTTTGATGTCCTTTACAATGGGAGATTGAAACCTCAGCAGACAGATGGACTGCCTCCAAGAGCTTAAGGATTTGATCATCATATTTGTTTGGAACCCTTTACAGTGGCAGACTGAAATCTCAGCAGGTGGATGAACTGCCTCCAAGAGCCTAACGATTTGATCACCATATTTGATTGGGGACCTTTGGATTGTCAAGTGGCCTCTTTCTTTCCAAATAGCAGCATGTGCATATAGCACCAGAAAGGCATACTTGGAGTCAGTGTAAATGGCTACTCTTTTTCCTTTTCCCAACTCTAAAGCTCAAGTCAGGGCTATGAGTTCAACCAATTGGGCTGAAGCACCTAGTGGCAAAGGTTTAGCCTCTATGGTCTCAAAATTGGAGACTGGTGCATATCTGACTCTTCTTTTTCAATTCAACACAAAGCTGCTTCCACCAGTGTACTGATTTCCTTAGGTTTGGTCAGAGGATCTTCTGGCAATCCCTCTCTGGGGTTTGTCCAGTGGTCCAAGGTTTCTAGGCAGAAATGAAAGGGGAGAGAGGCCTCGGAGGGTAGCCAGGAGGTTAGATATGTTAAGAACCTCTCAAGGGGATATAGTCAGGCCCAATTTTCCCTCAGCACTACTTGATATATGAGGATCCATTGATCAGATATTCATGAATGGCTTCTCCTTTTCAGTTGTTTAACTTGAAGGCCAATAAAAAGTGTTAGTTCTCTCCTGCCCCCAGGGGAGAATTTTAAAGCATCTTCTATTAGCACTGCAATATCTGCAAGATTTTGAAGGAAGGAAGGCCAACCTCGACAGTTGGTCTAGCCTCTTCGATAATTAAGCTACAGTCTGGGGCTCAGGTCCCAACCTTTGAGTTAACAGTCCCAAGTCTATTCCTTCCTTTTAGTGGATGTAAAGTTGGAAACTTTTCTTTGGGTCTAGCAACCTCAAGGCGGGTGCTTAAGTTAGGGCTTGTTTTAGGGTAGCCCCTGTCTTCTTTTGAAGAGCTTCCCACATCAATGGGATTGATTGAATTATCCCATCACTTCAAGCTTTCATATAAGGATGGGCAATTAGACTGTAGTTGGGTATCCAGATTCTACAATTCCCAGTTAACCCCAGGAAAGCTCAAAATTGTTTTTGAGGTGTGGGAGAGGGCAATTATAGGAGGATTTCTTGTACTCCATCAGAGGACAGCCTCCATGTGTAATCTGAACTCCCAGGTAAGTGGCCTTTGTCTTGACGATCCGTGCCTTAGCACAAGAGACTTTGTATTCTCTTTCTGCCAAAAAGTTTGCAACCTGAATTGCATGTTGTTGGGCTTTTTTTCTCATCTGGAGAGCAGATTAGTAGGTCATCTGCATATTGTAATATTTTCCCATTAGGTCCCAGGTCCAAATCTAGGAAAGCCTGCCCAAACAGGTGGGGGCTATCTCTGAACCTCTGAGGTAATCCTTACCAAGTAATCTGTTGATGTTTTTCTCCTGGGGCCTCCCACTTGAAGGCAAAACGATATTAAGATTCTTCAGTCAGTGGTATGAAAAAGAATGCATCTTTGAGATCCAGGACTGCAAACACTTTGCACTGGGTGAGATTTCTCCCAATATTACATAGGGATTGGGTTTTGTGAGATGGATGGCGATTACAACTTCATTTTTAATCTGGAGATCTTGAACCATTCGCCATGTCCTGTTCTGTTTCTTTACAGGAATGGTCAGGGTGTTACACAGCAAATTGGTGAGGACCAATAGCCCACAGGCAAGGCATTTATTTATTAGAGACTGAAGTCCTTTCTGAGCTTCTCTTTTGAGGGAATATTGTTTCCAGTTTGGAAACCAGGTGGGATCTCGAGGGCAATGATGACTAATTCAGCTTGATGGGTTCATCAAGGAATTCCCTTGTCCCACACCTGGGGGTTAATTTTGTCCTCCCATAGTCTTTGGTCCTTCCCTATTGGAGAGGGTTTAATGGGTTCCTCGGTAGTAACCAGAAGCTGTATGCCTATAGGGGCTGAAAAGCTTCCCATTGCAAGGGTGGTCCCCAGTTTAGTGAGTATATCTCTTTCCAATAAGAGAGTAGGACACTCAGGGACCACCAGAAACTTGTGGGAAAATATTTTCCATCACAGAAACAAAGAAGAGCTTGGGTGAATCTTTTTGTAATTGTTTTTTCTTTAGCACCCAAAATGGTACAGGTTTGTGATGAGAAGACTCTGGAGTAGGAGGTCAAGACAGTGGGTAGCCCCTGTGTCAACCAAGAAATTCTCAGACCTATGTGCCACATCCAGTTACACCTTTGGCTCCAGTCCCATGATGGTTTCTGTGATAAGCAGGCTGGCTGGAGTGGGCAGCTTCAGTCCTGCTGAATCATCATGAGGTAAGGCTTAGCCCTTGACCTTGAGGCTCTTGGGTCCTAAGGGCAGAGTGCCACCCAATGTTCCAACTGATGGCATGCATAGCAAACCATTTTAGGAGACTTGTCATGGTTTGGACACTCTTTGGCCAAATGTCCTCCCTGTTTACAGATTAGGCATTTGCCTCATGTCTTGTCCTTCAAGGACTCAGAGTTTGCCATAGGGCTTCCCTGGAGGGCGGCCAGCATCTGGCCTTGGCTTATCTCTTTCCTTTACTCCCTTTCCTGGGAATTGGCCTCCCTCTCCTCTTCTCTGTTATAAAAGGTATTGGTGGCTATCTGGACCATCTCATATAAAAAGGCAGCAGCGTCCTGCTGTTGTAGCTGTTTTAACATTATCCTGATGCACATTGGGACAGGAATTTGTTCTTTGAAATCACCTGTCCCTCAGAAGAGTCTAAGTCCAGATTGGTAAATTTTTGGAGGGCCTCTTTTAGCCTTTCCAGAAAGGCAATGGTGTTCTCATTAGGCTCCTGAGTTATTGCTGAGACCTGGGCATAGCTGACTACTTTTTGGTGGGCTGCTTTTAGTCCTGATTCTACACAGACCAGAAAATGCTCCCTTTCCCAGATGTGCTCAGGGTCATTATAATTCCAATTAGGATCTGAGGAGGGGACTACAGTTTTCCCAGCTGGGTATTTATTGCTTGACATGAGAAGCCCCATAGCATAATTTTGGTCTTCCTTTAAGACTCTAGCACACTCAGAGTCAGGTAAAATTTGACTAAATACGACCATAATGTCCTTCCACATCAAGCCAAAGACCAAGGTAATATGTTGGAAATGTATCTATACATTTGTCTGAGTCACCTGTATAGCTCCTCAGGTCTTGTTTAATCTGTCTTAGTTCTAAGGGGAGAAGGGCTTATGCACCTGTGTTGGTCTGTATTCACCTCCAGTTTCAACTAAGGGACATGCTTGTGTTGGCTTTTGTGGAGTGGCTGATCCCAGATATGGGTTAATGTTTGGAAATGAGGAAGGAGCACCAGGCAACTCAGGAGTCATGGAATGTGAGACTTCATGAGGGGCTTCCTGCTCTTGGTTGTCTAACACCTAATGTCTAATGCCTAATGCCTAACACCATTTGCCTAGTAGTCTCACTTTTAGGGCATACAACAATCCCATACTTAAGACAGTTCCTTCATATCTCTTAGTCGGAAGAAAATTTGGACATAGGGATCTCTGTCCATTCCCTTTGTCTTTTGCAGAATAAGCCTAGCTACAGGATGGTATTGAAATGTAAACTCCCATCCTCAAGCCAGGATCCCTTATCCCCTGGAGGATACCATAATCATACAGTGGTACAAAAGACTTTTATGAGACTTCTCCTTAGAGGTAGAGAATCAAACAGCTTCCACTTTTCAAGGATGCATCTCAAGGGCTTCTGTTGGGAACTGGATTGGTTATTTCCCACCTGAAAGACAGTGATGACAGGGAGGAAAAGAAAGAAAGGAAAAATCAAATTAATAGGCCTCCTTCAATTTTATGGGTGGACTTCCTTAGGGGTGAGTCTTTTTGAAGTTTATTCTAACCAATACTGATGAAACCTGAGAGCCAAGCATCCCTGGGTCAGTGTACAGATCTCCAGGTAGGTTGAGGCAATACAGTCTCCTGGAGATGAAATATCCAGGCAGGTTGAGGCAGGTCAGCCTCCTGGAGATGAAATATCCAGGCAGGTTGAGGCAGGTCAGCCTCCTCAGAATTGGGTCCCTGGGCAGGCTGAGGCATGTCGACTTCCTGGCATCCCAGACAGGTGAAACCCTGAGTAGGTTGAGGCATGACAATCTCCCGAGGGTCAGATACCTAGGCAGGTAGAGGCAGATCGACCTCCTCGGACCCCTAGCTGGACTTGGGCATCCTTAAGGCCTCTAGCATGACCAGTGATGGTTAAGATTAAGCAGGTGCCTGCAAACAACCGGCACAGTAAGTGCAGGCAGCTGCGACCGACTGGAGCACTAAATGCAGGTGGCTGTGACCAACTGGTGCACTAAGCGCGGCCAAGAGGAACTACCCCACATCTGAGGCAGGGGCAGAAGCTGGAAGAAACCCATGTCCGAAGGGTGGCGGCCAAGAGGAGTTACCCCACGTCCAGGACAGGGGCAACGGCCGAGAGTGACAGGCTGCGATGGCACAGGAATGGCCGAGAGGAGCTACCCCGCTTCCAAGGTCAGGGGTGGTGGCTGGGAGAAGGTACCCCACGTCCGAGGTCGGCAGGGGTGGGGGGGGCAGTCGAGAGGAGCCATCCCACGACCGAGGCTGGGGACAGCAGCCAGGAGGAGCCACCCTGCTTCCAAGGCCAGGGGCGGTGGCCAGGAGGAGCCACACCACGTACAAGCAGTGGTGGCTGAACGGGCACAAGAGGGCCTAGAGGAGCTATCCCACACTGAGGTCAGGAGGGGCGGTGGTGAGGAGATACCCCTCATCCAAGGTAAGGAGAAGCTGCTGCGATTTGCTGGAGCAGCCATGAAGAGATACCCCATGCCAGAGGTAAGAGAAACCCAAGTAAGATGGTAGGTGTTGCAAGAGGGCATCAGAGGGCAGTCACACTGAAACCATACTCATAGAAAACTAGTCAATCTAATCGCACTAGGACCACAGCCCTGTCTAACTCAATGAAACTAAGTCATGCCTGAGGGCAACGCAAGTCGGGTGGGTCATGGTGGAGAGGTCTGACAGAATGTGGTCCACTGGAGAAGGGAATGCCAAACCACTTCAGTGTTCTTGCATTGAGAACCTCATGATCAGTATGAAAAGGCAAAATGATAGGATACTGAAAGAGGAACTCTCCAGGTCAGTAGGTGCCCAAAAAGCTACTGGAAATCAGTGGAGAAATAACTCCAGAAAGAATGAAGGGATGGAGCCAAAGCAAAAACAATACCCAACTGTGGATGTGAATGGTGATAGAAGCAAGGTCTAATGCTGTAAAGAGCAATATTGCATAGGAATCTGGAATGTCAGGTCCATGAATCAAGGCAAATTCTAAGTGGTCAAAAAAGAGATGGCAAGAGTGAAAATTGACATTCTAGGAATCAGTGAACTAAAATGGACTGGAATGGTGACTTTAACTCAGATGACCATTATATCTACTACTGAGGTCAGGAATCGCTCAGAAGAAATGAAGGAGCCATCATGGTCAACAGACGAGTCTGAAAAGCAATGCTTGGATGCAATCTCAAAAATGATACAATGATCTCTGTTTGTTTCCAAGGCAAACCATTCAACAACATGGTAGTCCAAGTCTATGCCCCAAACAGTAATGCTGAAGAAGCTGAAGTTGAATGGTTCTATGAAGACCTACAAGACCTTTTAGAACTAAAACCCCAAAAGATGTCCTTTTCATTATGGGGGACTGGAATGCAAAATTAGGAAGTCAAGAAACACCTGGAGTAACAGGCAATCTTGGCCTTGGAATGTGGAATGAAGCAGGGAAAAGATTAATAGAGTTTTGCCAAGAAAATGGACTGGTCAGAGCAAACACCCTATTCCAACAACACAAGAGAAGACTATACACATGGACATCACCAGACAGTCAACACCGAAATCAGATAGATTATATTCTTTGCAGCCAAAGATGGCGAAGCTCTATAGTCAGCAAAAACAACACCAGGAGCTGACTGTGGCTCAGATCATGAACTCCTTATTACCAAATTCAGACTGAAATTGAAGAAAGCAGCTAAAGCCACTACACCATTCAGGTACGACCTAAATCAAATCCCTTATGATTATACAGTGGAAGAGAGAAACAGATTTAAGGGCCTAGATCTGATAGAGTGCCTGATGAACTATGGAATGAGGTTCGTGACATTGTATAGGAGACAGGGATCAAGACCATCCCCATGGAAAAGAAATGCCAAAACGCAAAATGGCTGTCTGGGGAGGCCGTACAAATAGCTGTGAAAAGAAGAGAAGCGAAAAACAAAGGAGAAAAGGAAAGATATCAGCATCTGAATGTAGAGTTACAAAGAATAGCAAGAAGAGATAAGAAAACCTTCTTCAGCGATCAATGCAAAGAAGTAGAGGAAAAAAACATAATGGGAAAGACTAGAGATCTTTTCCAGAAAATTAGGGATACCAAGGGAACATTTCATGCAAAGGTAGGCTTGATAAAGGACAGAAATAGTATGGACCTAAAAGAAGCAGAAGATATTAAGAAGAGGTGGCAAGAATACACAGAAAATCTGTACAAAAAAGATTTTCATGACCCAAATAATCACTATGGTGTGATCATTCATCTAAAGCCAGACATGCTGGAATGTGAAGTCAAGTGGGCCTTAGAAAGCATCACTAAGAACAAAGCTAGTGGAGGTGATGGCATTCCAGTTGAGCTGTTTCAAATCTTGAAAGATGATGCTGTGAAAGTGCTTCACTCAATATGCCAGTAAATTTGGAAAACTCAGCAGTGGCCACAGGACTGGAAAAGGTCAGTTTTCATTCCAATCCCAAAGAAAGGCAATGCCAAAGAATGCTCAAACTACCGCACAATTGCACTCATCTCACATTCTAGTAAAGTAATGCTCAAAATTCTCCAAGCCAGGCTTCAACAATACGTGAACCATGAACTTCCTGATGTTCTTGCTGATTTTACGAAAAAAAAAAAAAAAAAAAAACAGAAGAATCAGACTAAATTGCAAACATCTGCTGGATCGTGGAAAAAGCAAGAGAAGCAAGAGAGTTCCAGCAAAACATCTATTTCTGCATTATTACCTATGCCAAAGCCTTTTACTGTGTGGATCACAATGAACTGTGGAAAATTCTGAGAGAGATGGGAATACCAGACCACCTGACCTACATTTTGAGAAATCTGTATGCAGGTGCGGAAGCAAAAGTTAGAGCTGGATATGGAACAACAGACTGGTTCCAAATAGGAAAAGGAGTACGTCAAGGCTGTATATTGTCTCCCTGCTTATTTAACTTACATGCAGAGTACATCATGAGAAATGCCGGGCTGGAAGAAACACAAGCTGGAATCAAGATTGCCAGGAGAAATATCAATAACCTCAGATAAGCAGATGACACCACCCTTCTGGCAGAAAGTGAAAAGGAACTAAAAAAAGCCTCTTGATGAAAGTGAAAGAGGAGAGTGAAAAAGTGGGCTTAAAGCTCAACATTCAGAAAACGAAGATCATGGCATCTGGTCCCATCACTTCATGGCAAATATCTGGGGAAACAGTGGAAACACTGTCAGACTTTATTTTTCTGGGCTGCAAAATCACTGCAGATGGTGACTGCAGCCATGAAATTAAAAGATGCTTACTCCTTGGAAGAAAAGTTATGACCAATCTAGACAACATATTCAAAAGCAAAGACATTACTTTGCTGACTAAGGTCTGTCTAGTCAAGGTTATGGTTTTTCTTGTGGTCATGTATGGATATGATATTTGGATGGTGAAGAAGGCTTAGCACCAAAGAATTGATGCTTTTGAACCGTGGTGTTGGAGAAGACTCTTGAGAGTCCCTTGGACTGCAAGGAGATCCAACCAGTCCATTTTGAAGGAGATCTGCCCTGGGATTTCTTTGGAAGGAATAATGCTAAAGCTGATACTCCAGTACTTTGGCCACCTCATGCGAAGAGTTGACTCATTGGAAAAGACTCTGATGCTGGGAGGGATTGAGGGCAGGAGGAGGAGTGGACGACCGAGGATGAGATGGCTGGATTGCATCACTAACTGGATGGACGTGAGTCTGAGTGATCTCTGGGATTTGGTGATGGGCAAGGAGGCTTGGCGTGCTGCGATTCATGGGGTTGCAAAGAGTCAGACACGACTGAGCGACTGAACTGAACTGAATCTTAACTCTATTTTCTGTTTTATTCACTATGCCAAAGCCTTTGACTGTGTGGATCACAATAAACTGTGGAAAATTCTGAAGGAGTTGGGAATACCAGACCACCTGACCTGCCTCTTGAGAAACCTATATGCAGGTCAGGAAGCAACAGGTATAACTGGACATGGAACAATAGACTGGTTCCAAATAGGGAAAGGAGTACATCAAGGCTTATAGTGTCACCTGCTTATTTAACTTATATGCAGAGTACATCATGAGAAACGCTGGACTGCAAGAAATATAAGCTGGAATCAAGATTGCTGGTAGAAATATCAATAACCTCATATATTCAGTTGACAGCACCCTTCTGGCAGAAAGTGAAGAGGAACTAAAAAGCCTCTTGATGGAAGTGAAAGAGGAGAGTGAAAAGGTTGGCTTAATGCTCAACCTTCATAAAATGAAGATCATGGAATCTGGGCCCATCCCTTCATGGCAAATAACTGGGGAAACAGTTGAAACAGTGCCAGTCTTTGTTTTCGTGAGTTCCAAAATCACTGCAGATGGAGACTGCAGCCATGAAATTAAAAGACGCTTACTCCTTGGAAGGAAATTTACAACCAACCTAGATAGCATATTGAAAAGCAGAGACACTACTTTGCCAACAAAGGTCCATCTAGTCAAATCTATGGTTTTTCCAGGTCATGTATGGTTGTTAAAGTTGGACTGTGAAGAAAGCTGAGGACCGAAGAATTGATGCTTTTGAACTGTGTTGTTGAAGAGGACTCTTGAGAGTCCCTTGGACTGCAAGAGATCCCACCAGTCCATTTTAAAGGAATCAGACCTGGGTGTTCTTTGGAAGGAATGATGCTAAAGCTGAAACTCCAGTACTTTGGCCACCTCATTTGAAGAGTCGACTCATTGGAAAAGACTCTGATCCTGGGAGGGATTGAGGGCAGGAAGAAAAGGGGATGACAGAGGATGAGATGACTGGATGGCATCACTGACTTGATGGACGTACGTTTGAGTGAACTCTGGGAGTTGGTAATGAACAGTTATTTCTGGCGTGCTGCAGTTCATGTGGTCGCACAGAGTCAGACATGACTGAGCAACTGAACTGAACTGAACTGAATCTTAACTCATTGTTAGTTTGTCCATTGTGGATAGAAATAGATACCATGATGTAAAGCAATTCAAGCCTCTGCTGAGACTGGGAACCTGGTGAAACAGCCATAAGCCTTTTCCTCTTATTTCTCTGAGGGAATATAAGTCACTAATTTCCTCCTCTAGTCCTCTATAATAGTAGTTTAGGGTGTTTCCAGTGGTAAACATTTCATTGGCATGGTCCCATTTTAGGTAGTAACAGTAGTAATGACAAAGGAGTGGGTTATCTGGCCCTTTTAGGGTCATTAAGAGTATTTTAACATTAAGTGGGGTAGAGTGGTGTTGCCTAAAAGGGGACAGGGTCCTGGTTTCAGGAGTTAGAAAGTGGCTTAAGAACAAACTGATGAACCAACAGACTAGATGTTCCATAAAAGTGGAGTGGAGATTTGATCCAGGGGATTTGTTAGTAACTTTAGGAGAAGGGTAGTAAGCGTTTGGGCCCAAACGACCTGCAGGGCTAACTCCCAAAGTGGCAAACATTTTCCCTGGAAGCCCAATTGCCCTTGAAGGGATGCCACCAATAGATGGACTTCTAACAGGCATTGTGTGCCTGTCACCCACCCTAGCATGTTCACTGAGAGATACTCCTGTTTAACATGTTGTAGGAAACATGGAAGATGAAGGCCTGAATATGTAGAGAGACTGGATATTATACAGTATTTCCTTCCCAAGGGCTAGCTATTTTTTGGTTATCCCTCCAGAGTATTGTAGAGACAGCACTGAGGTCCTGGAAGGGGCTCAGGACAAGAGTATGAAACAGGAGGTAAGGGCATAGAGCACAACTTTTGAAAGAATGGCATAGCCCAAGGGCATAACATAAACTGATTAAAATCAAATGGATCCAAAATGACAAGTCAAATTAAATTAAATTTTGATCCTCAATCTTCAAGCTAAAGGGCACACCCAGAGGTGCCAGGACTGGTCCAAGGCACTGTCCAAGACCAAGGAGTGTGTGGTTCTCCGATTGTTGGAATGATCCTCCCACTCATTATTGTATGAAATCACCCAGCTCTCGAAAACTGACCACATCACATTCCAAGGCCACCACACTCACCCTTTGTGATGGCCCACACTTGGAGTGTGCTTCTCTCTGAATCCCAATAGATCTACCTCTTACCTATTCCCTTGTCTCTGACTGATTTTTTTTCTTTTTCTTTTTCTTTTTTTTGCAATGAGTCATCAAGAAACTGCTTCATTAGGTCCTAGAACCGAGCACCATGGACTTTGGCTGGCTCCAGTTCCAGTTGGATATGACTGAGTGACTAAGCATAATGCAGAGTCTCTGGCATGTGAGTTTGAGTCCCAATCTTAGGCAAACAGTTTCAAACACAACTTTTCCCCTTCAGGAAAGATGATGACCTGCCCAATACTTTGTAAGCAGTGGAATAGATGGAGAGAGGAGCTGAAGGATGGGAGGAAAAAGCAGTGGGAAAATTGTGCCGAGGAATACCCTTTGTAACCTGATGGAAAATCTGCTAAATAACTGACGTATTGCTCACAGCTTTCATTGGCTTGATCCTTGGCACAGAGAAAGTTAAGGGCAGGAGAACCCTCACCTGCTTGGGCAACAGCTACTAAGAAACAGCAGATAGTAAAACCTTTGGGACGCATTTGGGAGTAGCCCTTGCCAGAGTCCCTCAGTTGCACCTACTGCCCCTCACCTGTTCACAGGGGTCTGTAGGAAACAAGAAATGAGAGATTGTGAAGGAATTAAGATTTTGTTAGCCACATGTCCTTGCAGTCATAGGAGTGAGGACCTCCTACCTTAACCAGATATCTTCTGAAATCTGAGACTGAGCTGCGTTTTTGCTGTCCCAGTTTCCAGCTCGCCAGTCTTCTTGTCACTTCCACTGTGCTGGGTTTTCTTCACTTTCAGTTTCCACTACATAAGCTTTCACCGAGTTGGGCTTCTGCTGTGTTTGTCCTCTGCCTCTCAGGAGTCGAGCTGAGGTTGTTTCAGCCAGGTTAAATCTGAGAAACAGCACCAGAGATGTCAGGGAGTGTGTACTTTTCTTGGTTCTGTCTTGCCACAGCAAAATTTTGAAGCAGTGGACCAGTGTTACAGCTCAGTTACAGCTCAGTTTTATTTGGAAAGCAAAGAAAAATACATCCTCAAGGCATGAGGGCAACACAAAAGAAGCGAAAAAGGAAGAGAGGCTCAATTTTGCCTCCTCTTTTTATATGCTTTTTCTCCTCCCCTTTAGCCTGCCCTATGTAAATTGAGATAGCTTGCTTCATCTGACATTCTCACTCCAGTCCTTGGGCCTTCCTTTGTTCTATTTTCATGGGGTTTTTCCTTTCTTTGCCTTTTAGCCACTGACATTTTGGACTCTTTTTTCCTATTCTAATTGCTTAACGATTTGGTATACTTATTTGATTGAAAATATTTTGTTATATACTTCCTGCTCAGCTTCACATGTGTATATTTCACACATGTATTTTTTTAATTGTTCTGAATCTTTTTAAAACTTTTTTTTACTTTTAAAGTATGTCTGTTACATACCTGGAACTAGATTTTTTTTTTTGTGGAATGCAAACTGAAAGTCTTTTTTTTTTTTTTTTAAGTTGTCATTTAAATGAGAAATATATTTCATCTCATATATCCATTAATGTTGCTGCTTAGCAGACCACCCTGAAACTCAGTGGCTTAAAATTGTCATTCATTACTGTTTAGATCAGCTGGGCATTTCTCCTCCTGTAGGCTAACAGTTCCTGCCTCTACTGTCAGTGGTGGGAAAGAGTCAGTTCTGCTGATCTTGGTTGTGTTCTCACGTGAGTTGGTCAACATTATCTTTCAGTCTCTACCAAGATAGCCTGAACCTGTTCACACAACAGTGGCAGGGTTTCCAGAGAATGTCCTTCTGAGTTCCAATCCTGCACTCCTCACAACTCAGATTTCACCACATTCTATTGGCCAAATTAAATCAGAAGGATTACTCGGATTCAAAAAAATGGGGAAATAGACACTGTCTCTAATGGTTAGGGGCTTCTCTCATAGCTCAGTTGGTAAAGAATCCTCCTGCAGTGCAGGAGACACTGGTTTCATTACTGTGTTGGGAAGATCTGCTGGAGAAGGGATTGGCTACCCAGGCCAGTATTCTTGGATTTCCCTGAGACTTAGTTGGGAAAGAATCTGCCTATGTGGGAAACCTGGGTTCAGTTTTTGAGTTGGGAAGATTCCCTGGGTTGGAAAGATCCCTGGAGAAAGGAAAAGTTATCCATTTCAGTATTCTGGCCTGGAGAATTCCATGGGCCAGTCACAGTTCAGTTCAGTAGCTCAGTCATGTCCAACTCTTTGCCACCCCATGAATCACAGCAAACCAGGCCTCCATGTCCATCTCCAACTCCTGGAGTTCACTCAGACTCACGTCCATTGAGTCAGTGATGCCATCCAGTCATCTCATCCTCTGTCATCCCCTTTTCTTCCTGCCCTCAATCCCTCCCAGCATCAGAGTCTTTTCCAATGAGTCAACTCTTCACATGAGGTGGCCAAAGTACTGGAGTTTCAGCTTTAGCATCATCCCTTCCAAAGAAATCCCAGGGCTGATCTCCTTCATAATGGCCTGGTTGGATCTCTTTGCAGTCCAAGGGACTCTCAAGAGTCTTTTCCAACACCATGGTTCAAAAGCATCAATTCTTCGGGACTCAGCCTTCTTCACAGTCCAATTCTCACATCCATACATGACCACAGGAAAAACCATAGCCTTGATTAGACAAACTTTAGTAGGCAAAGTAATCTCTCTGCTTTTGAATATGCTATCTAGGTTGATCATAACCTTTCTTCCAAGGAGTAAGCGTCTTTTAATTTCATGGCTGCAATCACCATCTGCAGTGATTTTGCAGCCCAGAAAAATAAAGTCTGACAGTGTTTCCACTCTTTCCACATATATTTCCCATGAAGTGATGGGACCAGATGCCATGATCTTTGTTTTCTGAATGTTGAGCTTTAAGCCAACTTTTTCACTCTCCTCTTTCACTTTCATCAAGAGGCTTTTTAGTTCCTCTTCACTTTCTGCCAGAAGGGTGATGTCATCTGCATATCTGAGGTTATTGATATTTCTCCCGGCAATCTTGATTCCAGCTTGTGTTTCTTCCAGCCCGGCATTTCTCATGATGTACTCTGCATGTAAGTTAAATAAGCAGGGTGACTATATCCAGCCTCGACGTACTCCTTTTCCTATTTGGAACCTGTCTGTTGTTCCATGTCTAGTTGTAACTATTGCTTCCTGACCTGCATATAGGTTTCTCAAGAGGCAGGTCAGGTGGTCTGGTAGTCCCATCTCTCTGAGAATTTTCCACACTTTATTGTGATCCACACAGTAAAAGGCTTTGGCATAGTCAATAAAGCAGAAACATATGTTTTTCTGGAACTCTCTTGCTTTATCAATGATCCAGCACATATTGGCAATTTGATCTCTGGTTCCTCTGACTCTTCTAAAACCAGCTTGAACATCAGGAAGTTCATGGTTCACGTATTGTTGAAGCCTGGTTTGGAGAATTTTGAGCATTACTTTACTAGCATGGGAGATGAGTGCAATTGTTTGATAGTTTGAGCATTCTTTGGCATTGCCTTTCTTTGGAATTGGAATGAAAACTGACCTTTTCCTGTTCTGTGGTCACCGCTGAGTTTTCCAAATTTGCTGGCAAGGTGAGTGCAGCACTTTCACTGCATCATCTTTGAGGATTTGAAACAGCTCAACTGGAATGCCATCACCTCCACTAGCTTTGTTCTTAGTGATGCTTTCTAAGGCCCACTTGACTTCACATTTCAGGATGTCTGGCTCTAGATGAGTGATCACACCATCGTGATTATTTGGGTCGTGAAGACCTTTTTTGTACAGATTTTCTGTGTATTCTTGCCACCTCTTCTTAATATCTTCTGCTTCTGTTAGGTCCATACCATTTCTGTCCTTTATCGAGTCCATCTTTGCATGAAATATTCCCTTGATCTCTCTAATTTTCTTGAAGAGATCTCTAGTTTTGCCAGTCTGTTGTTTTCCTCTATTTCTTTGCATTGATCATGGAAAAAGGCTTTATTATCTCTTCTTGCTATTGTTTGGAATTGTGCATTCATATGATTATATCTTTCTTGTCTCCTTTGCTTTTTGCTTCTCTGCTGTTCACAACTATTTGAAAGGCCTCCCCAGACAGCCATTTTGCTTTTTTGCATTTCTTTTCCATGGGGATGGTCTTGATCCTTGTCTCCTGTACAATGTCATGAACCTCATTCCATAGTTCATCAGGCACTCTATCTGTCAGATCTAGGCCCTTAAATCTATTTCTCACATCCAGTTTATAATCGTAAGTGATTTGACTTAGGTCATACTTGAATGGTGTAGTGGCTTTCGCTGCTTTCTTCAATTTCTGTCTGAATTTGATAATAAGGAGTTCATGATCTGAGCCACAGTCAGCTCCTGGTGTTGTTTTTGTTGACTGTATAGAGCTTCTCCATCTTTGACTGCAAAGAATATAATCTATCTGATTTCAGTGTTGACCATCTGGTGATGTCCATCTGTATAGTCTTCTCTTGTGTTGTTGAAGAGGGTGTTTGCTATGACCAGTGCATTTTCTTGGCATAACTCTATTAGTCTTTTCCCTGCTTCATTCTGCATTCCAAGGCCACATTTGCCTGTTACTCCAGGTGTTTCTTGACTTCCTACTTTTGCATTCCAGTTCCCCATAATGAAAGGGACATCTGTTTTGGATGTTATTTCTAAAAGGTCTTGTAGATCTTCATAGAACCGTTCAACTTCAGCTTCTTCAGCGTTACTGCTGGGGCATAGACTTGGATTACCACAATATTGAATGGTTTGACTTGGAGAGGAACAGACATCATTCTGTCATTTTTGAGACTGCATCCAAGTACTGAATTTCAGACTCTTTTGTTGACCATGATGGCTCCTCCATTTCTTCTGAGGGATTCCTGCCCGCAGTAGTAGATATAATGGTCATCTGAGTTAAATTCACTATTCCAGTCCATTTTAGTTCACTGATTCCTAGAATGTCAAAGCTCACTCTTGCCATCTCTTGTTTGACCACTTCCAATTTGCCTTGATTCATGGACCTGACATTCCAGACTCCTATGCAATATTGCTCTTACAGCATCGGACCTTGCTCCTATAACCAGTCACATCCACAGTTGGGAATTGTTTTTGCTTTGGCTCCATCCCTTCATTCTTTCTGGAGTTATTTCTCCACTGATCTCCAGTAGCTTTTTGGGCACCTACTAACCTGGGGAGTTCCTCTTTCAGTATCCTATCATTTTCCCTTTTCATATTGTTCATTGGGTTCTCAAGGCAAGAATACTGAAGTGGCTTGCCATTCCCTTCTCCAGTAGACTACATTCTGTCAGACCTCTCCATCATGACCCACCTGTCTTGGTTTGCCCCACAGGAATCGCTTAGTTTCATTATGTTAAACAAGGCTCTGGTCCTAGTGTGATTAGATTGGCTAGTTTTCTGTGAGTATGGTTTCAGTGTGTCTTCCCTCTGATGCCCTCTTACAACACCTACCATCTTACTTGGGTCTCCTTTACCTTTGGCATGGGGTATCTCTTCATGGCTGCTCCAGCAAAGCACAGCCGCTACTCCTTATCTTAGATGAGGGGTATCTCCTCACCACCGCCCTTCCTGACCTTCAACGTGGGATGGCTCTTTAGGCCTTCCTGCGCCCGTGCAGCCACCACTCCTTGGATGTGGGGTTGCTCCTCCTAGTCGCCACCCTGGCCTCGGACGCAGGGTGGCTCCTCTAGGCCGTTCCTGCACCATTGTAGTCTGGCACTCTAGGCCACTGCCCCTGACCTCAGACGTGGGGTAGCTCCTCTCAGCTGTGCTTAGTGCACAGGCCACAGCCGCCTGCACTTAGGTGCGCCACCGCCTGGGCCAGTCTATGGGGCTGCAAAGAGTCAGACATGACTGAGCGACTTTCACTCTCACTAATGGTTAGAGATGTAAAGTTAAGTTGCAAAAGGCCTTATATGCAGAGATTATCAAATATATTAATGCAAGAAGAGGTGAAGTACTGAGGCAAATTAAGAAAAATAAAATAACAGACCCTTGTCTTAAAGTTCTTGTAAACGTTTGTTATCCTTTCTGATTTATAATGACTGGAAATACAAAATGAAACAAAGAGCAAGATACAGCATACAAAAAAATTGGCTAATTCAATGAAACTTCCACATGCTACAAAGATTTACAATTTTTATAAACAATAACATTTCAATATTACCAGGACATGTTTAATCCCTTAATTTTCATGTTTTATGCTTGATTAAACTTTAAACACAGATAATCTTATTATCAAAATTTTACAATTTATGAGGTCTTATTTGTGAGGTCAGATTTCAAATAATACTGTAGATACTATTTATGAAGGAATAAAGACATGAATGGAATACTTGATATAAATGTCATTCTTGAATTAGCTTAATTTCTTTCACTATTTGTTCTAATTTTGATTCTTTCACCTTGGGCTTTTCCCTTAGAATTTGTTAGAGAAAAATGTTCTTATCCTTGTTTTGATGTCTCCATTTTGCAAACTTGTCTCCTGTTTTCTCTATATAATTGTTTCCCATCAATTTCAAAACATTTGCATTGCATTCTTGGGAATTCTTGTACAATTTTTGCTATCTAAGGGAATGTTTTAGGGTTCTTCAATCATACATAAATATGTGCAGTAAATAATCAGAAGGGAGACATTTGGATGTGCTCCTGCCAATACAATGACTCCAGTTTTAAAATATATTTTTATTGCACTTTTCTCTTTATTTGAGAATAATCATAAAACATTAACCTTTAAAAATGGGTGCAATAAAAATTTTTGTATCACTTAACATATATTAGAATTTTCTTAAAACTCTTCTCTCATATTTAAGTTAAAAGAGGGTTTTTATATGTTTTCTTTCTACTACAGAAATCAGCAATATATTGATAGCATGTGGAATTAGTCAGGGGCTTGGGAAACCCTAATATAGAAGGCTTTTTCTCTGTTTCCTCTCTCCTGTGAAGAAACAATACCACAAAGATTTTTATTTTTAAAATTAGCCTTTGTCCTGGATTATATTCTACAAATCTTTTTTTTTTTTCTTTCTTATTCTTCTTCACTTGTTTGATTTCCATCTTGAGAAATGCCTAGCCTAATGCTGGAACCTATTAAACACTTATTAGATGAATAAGTAAATGAAAAAAAAATAATTAAATGGGTGTGATTAATCATTTCTCATTGCCAACACAGTTCTTCTCTCAAGGAGGAAAAATCTCCTTTTTATCAGTAAGAATCTGACCCCCAGGGAAGCTGTTTGTGTGACTTTCTTACTCATTTTTGAACCTCACTGCATAGCATATTTCAACGACGTCTGAACCACAGGATTGAGAAAGATTTCAATGGAAGCACTCTCTTTCTGCTTCATACTCCCATCCCCACCCTCTCTTCATATACCTTTTCAAAGATCTCTGCTAATTACTTCCCATGGCAACAGATAGCTTTCCTAGGTAGATTGGTTAGTGATTTTTCAGTGCCTTTTCCTTCAAATTATTTTTCCCTGTATCTTAAAAGACATTTATAAAAGATGTTTGAAAGTAGAAAATAATCTTCAGCTCTGTGGCAGAGTTACACAATTTCATTTATTTATCTAACACACACAGAATATTTTTAAATTAAGAAGTCTTTTATTCACAATATTATTAAAAACCAGTGAGTGCAATGTGAATTTGTTCACACTGTAACAACATTGGTATACTATTTAAGAGGCAGTGTTCCATGTTTTCAAGTTATGTGCCATAGCAAAATTTATTTTGCTTTTATTATTGAAGAAAATTAATATTGAGTTCATTGTTTTTTACTCTCTCTTTATTTTCTTTTGATGTTTAATTTGAAAGATGCCATTAAAAAAAAATCTCTTTCTGTGTTAAAGCCCCTTAAATACACACAACAAACATGTAACATGTAGCAAATAATTATTTTGAACAGGGTATTTTTTATAATAATTTTGGATAATCATTTGGACAAAGTTAATTTTAATTTCAAATGTTAATATTTTTTGATTCATAACTGTATGTGGAAAGGGAATGTTGCCTGTCATGCCAATAAGCAGAGTGTTGCTCGTCATTCCAGTTTTGTAAAAATCAAGCCATCAGCCACTGTAGCCACCTTGGTTGGTGTACATTGAAGAGAATTCAGAATGAAGAAAAATAGGAAGCATTCTGTGCTTGGAATACTACTACTTCTAGATAGTTAAGATGCATATCTTAGAAATAATTTCAGTGAGCCCAAACTCTAAGATCATATCCTACATAGAGAAGCACTAAAATAATTATCTTGTGATGTCTGTTTTTGTAATAAGCAATAATATTTTGATGTTTGACTGCATATTTTCTTCCTTTTTTTTTTTTTAAGTAAAATTATCTTATATATCCCGGTCTCTTAGAGGTTGTCTCCCAAGTTATTATCGTCAATAATATAACCAAATAAAACTTCACTTATAAATTTTAGGTTGTGTATTTTCCTTTAGTCAATAGTATCTATTTTTATAATGTGCTCATTTTGGACCCTATAGTTTGTAAATGTTCCCACAATAATTTATTTTACACATAATAAAATCTGTATGTTCAAATATCATTAAAATATATTTTAGTTTTATATTTAATGTGTGTATGTTACTCTCTTAGTCATGTCTGACTCTTTGCAACCCCATGGACTACACCCTGCCCGGCTCTTATGTCCATGGGATTCTCCAGATAAGAATACAAGAGTGGGTTGCCACTTCCTTCTCCAGGGGATCTTTCAGACCCAGGGATTCAACCCAAGACTCCTGCATTGCAGGCAGATTCTTTACCATCTGAGCTATTTATATTTAATATTATGCTAAAAATTTTATTAGAAGATACCAACAAGAATAGCTAAAGATAAACTTGATGAATAATTTTGTAAATTTCGTTTTATACAAGAAGCATACTGTCTGTCTATGAAGGAAATAGCAACCCAATCCAGTGTTCTTGCCTGGAAAATCCCATAGACAGAAGAACCGGGTGTACTACAGTCCATGGGATCAGAAGAGCTGCAGATGATGTAGCAAATAAACCACAACCACTGTTTTCTGTGGGTTAAGTTTACTTAGTTGAAATTCTCACTTCATTTGGTTTTCATTTGAAAAAAAGATTAAGAAAGTTCTGTTAAATACAATATCTTTGACTAAAAAAAAATCTTAAATTTAAAATCTATATGAAGGGAAATTATTCTAAGTAATTACCATTAAAAAATTTGGTTTTCCTGAATCCATAATAGTCACTCAATAAATGAACATATCAATCTCTTATAATTCTTAAGGTTAAGAGAATATTCAATCATTCTAGACTAAGTGTAAAATATAGCTGCTGTCCATTACCATATGGCTAGTGTGGTTGGAAGAGGTTGTTTGCTATGATAAGTGCATCCTTTCGGCAAAACTCTATGAGCTTTTGTCCTGCTTAATTTTGTACTCCAAGGCCAAACTTGCCTGTTACTCCAGGTATCTCTTAATTTCATACTTGTGTGTTCCAGTCTTCTATGATGAAAAGGACATCATTTATTGGTGTTAGTTGTAGAAGGTCTTGTAGGTCCTCACTGAACTGTTCAACTTCAGCTTCTTTGGCATTAGAGGTTGGGGCACGGTTTTGAATTATTGTGATATTGAAGGTTTTGTCTTGGAAATGAACAGAGATCATTCTGTCATTTTTGAGACTGCATCCAAGTATTGAATTTCAGAATCTTTTGTTGACTATGATGGCTACTCCATTTCTTCTGAGGGATTTTGACCACAGAGTAGTTATAATGGCCATCTTAATTAAATTCACCCATTCTTGCCCATTTTAGTTCACTGATTCCTAAAATGTTTATGTTTACTCTTGCTATCTCCTATTTGGCCACTTTCAGTTAGCCTTGTTTCATGAATATTGTTCTTTGCAGTGTCAGACTTTACTTCCATCACAAGTCACATACACAATTGGGTGTTGATTTTGCTTTGTCTCCATCTCTTCTTTCTTTCTGGAGTTATTTCTCCACTCTGCTTCAGCTGCATATTGGGCAACTACTGACCTGGGGAGTTCATCTTTCAGTATCATATTTTTTAGCCTTTTCATATTGGTCATGAGTCAGTGCCAAATCAGATACTGAAATCAGATTAATTATAGGCTAAGATGGAGAGGCATTAAACACTCAGCAAAAACAAGACTGGGAGCTGACTGTGGCTCAGATCATGAATACCTTATTGCAAAATTCAGACTTAAATTGAAGAAAGTAGGGAAAACCCCTAGACCATTCAGTTATGGCCTAAATAAAATGCATTACAATTATACAGTGGAAGTGAAAAATAGATTCAAAGAATTAGATCTGATACAGAAAGTGCCTGAAGATTATGGATAGAGGTTCATGACATTGTACAGGAGGCATTGATCAAGAACATCCCTAAGAACAAGAAATGCAAAAAGGCAAAATGGTTGTCTGAGGAGGCTTTACAAATGGCTGAGAATAGAACAGAATCTAAAGGCAAAAGAGAAAAGAAAAAATATACCTATCTGAATGCAGGGTTCCAAAGAATAGCAAGGAGAGATAAGAAAGTCTTACAGTGATCAGTGCAAAGTAATAGAGGAAAACAAACCTAATGTAGGTGATGGAATTTCAGTTGAGCTATTTAAAATTTAAAATGGTGATTCTGTTAAAGTGCCAACCTCAATATGCCAGCAATTTTGGAAAACTCAGCAGTGACCGCAGGACTGGAAATGGTCAGTTTTCATTCCAATCCTAAAGAAAGGCAATGTCAAAGATGTTCAAACTACCACACACAATTGCACTCATCTCAGATGCTAACAAAGTAATGCTCAAAATTCTCCAAGCCAGGCTTCAACAGTAAATGAACCAAGGACTTCCAGATAGTCAGCTGGATGTAGAAAAGGCAGAGGAACAAGATATCTAATTGCCAACATTCATTGGATCATAGAAAAAGCAAGAGAGTTCAAGAAAAACAATGCTTCTGCTTTATTGACTACACTAAAGCCCTTGACTGTTGTGTGGATCACAACAAACTGTGGAAAACTCTTAAGAGCTGGGAATACTAGACTACTTTAGCTCCCTCCTGAGAAATCTGTATGCAGGTCAAGAAGGTACAGTTAGAACCTGACATAGAATAACAGACTGGTTCCCACTTGGGAAAGGAGTACTCCAAGTCTGTATATTGTCACCCTGCACATTTAACTTATATGCAGAGTACATCAAGCAAAATGCTGGGTTGGATGAAGCAGAAGTTGGAATCAAGATTGCTGGGAGAAATATCAATAACCTCAGATATGCAGATGACACCACATTTATGTCAGAAAGTGAAGAGGAACTAAAGAGCCTCTTGAGGAAGGTGTAAAAAAGACAGTGAAAAAACTAGCTTAAAACTCAACATTCAGAAAGCTAAAAACTAAGATCATGGCATTTGGTCCCATCACTTCATGACAGATAGATGGTGAAACAATGGAAACAGTGACAGACTTTATTTTCTTAGGCTCTGAAATTACTGCAGATGGTGACTACAGCCATAAAATTAAAAGACATTTGCTCCTTGGAAGAAAAACTATGAAAAACCTAGACAGAATATTAAAAAGCAGATACATTACTTTGTCAACAAAGATTTGTCTAGTTAAAGCTGTGGTTTTTTTAGTCTTCATGTATGGATGTGAGAGTTGAACTCAAAAAAAGCTGAGATCTGAAGAGTTAATGCTTTTGAACTGTGGTGTTGGAGAAGACATTGAGAGTCCCTTGGACTGCAAGGACATAAAACCAATCAATTGCAAAGGAAATCAGTCCTGAGTATTTATTCGTAGGACTGATGTTGAAGCTGAGGCTCTCCAATCAATATTTTGGCCATCAGATGTGTAGGAACCTGATGCTGGGAAAGATTGACGGCAGGAGGTGAAGGGGACAACAGAGGATGAGATCGTTGGATGGCATAACCGACTCAATGCACATGAGTTTGAGTAAGCTCTATGAGCTGGTGGTGGTAAGAGAAGCCTGGCATGCTGCATTTCATAGGGTCGCAAAGAGTTGCAAACAGATAAACATTTCAAAACAGAGAAAGTAGTCACCTTCAGCAAGGACAAAATGTGGGCAAACTGTATACCTTTTCACAATATATTTTAAGCTGTAACTGAATGATTGATTAGTCAAATTCCATAGCAAAGGTCATGTGACTGCTGATTTCCAAAGCTGTTAAGAATATTTAGTGGATGATATCATACAAATATTAGTTTTAATGGTATATAGTATATCATGGGTCAATATTCACATTATACAATTGAAACTACTACTCAAAGTATGGGTTTAAATACTTGTTATAAGGTTTGAACAACCTATTTATTTCTATGCTTTTCAGATTCCTCATTTGTAAAATAATTAAAGAACATGTCTCATAAATTTGTCATAAAAATTAACTGGGAATATATATTTATTTCCCTGGTGGCTTCTCTGGTGGCTTAGTCAGTAAAAGTTTCTGATTGCAATGTGGGAGACCCAGGTTTGTTCCCTGAGTGGGGAAGATCCTCTGGAAAGGAAATGGCAATCCACTCCAGTACTCTTGCCGGGATAATTCCATGGATGGAGAAGCCTCAAAGGCTACAGTTCATGGGTGGCAAAGAGTCAGACATGACTAAGCAACTTCACTTTCACATATAAATATATATATACTCACATATGCATGTATTTAGCATATATGCATATGTTATTTACATATGCATATGAATGGTGTGTATCATTAGAATGCTTCTTCCAACTTAGTAACGACTTAGTAATGACTGAATTTGAATCTTAATAATAATTATTATTTTACTATAATTATAATAATAACCATTTGTTAATGTATCAAATAGTATGTTTTTTGACCATTTTATAATCCATAGAAATTAAATTGCTTTACATTTGCACTTTAGATAAAATATAGTATATTTCCCCACATCATTGAACATTTTATTTGTGTATATGTGTATTTTTGCCACAATTACCAACGGACAAGGTATTCACACTCATAAGGTATATTGCTATCTAGAATAGTTTTGCAGTTTAGAATTCAGATATATTAAGCTTGATTTATATTTCTGTTACCAATAGAAACATATTTTCTCATTGTCAATTTGATGTGAGTAAAGGGTTATTTTGTTTTTACTTCTATTTCCTAAAATTTTATTTTCATATACTTAAAATTAATTTCAAACCTTCATTTTTGTATTAGAGTGATAAAAGATAAGTCATTGCATTTTGATTTGAAGGAAATACTTTTTAATATTTAGATTACAAATGATTTCTCCACCATATATGTCAGACACATTTAATTTTTTAAAATATATTTTTGTTCAACTGTTCTTTATCTGGAAAGTGAGGCATATAGAGCTTTCTGTTTCATGTAGTCAACCTACAAACGTATACCTTCCAGTTTTACTGAGGCTTGACTTCTGTGCCCTGAAATGTTTTCCTTGACCATGGATATCTATTAAGAAATTTGTCTTGTTTTACTTAAAAAATAATAAATAAACATAGTTTTCATTAAATTATTTGTTAAAACAGACGTTTTAAAATTTATCTAGTTTTGCATGTTACTTGTAATTCAGATTCTTCATTAGAGTTGGAAACACAAATCCCTTGCTTACCAATGACAAAAGTCTGTTAGTAATTAGTGAGGAAAAGTATTTGAATGCTAATAAAGTACATCTCACCCATTTCTCCATAGTGAAGGCATATGGTTAATAGTTGTACTCCCTGTTGAACCAGATAGTTAAGAATTGTACTATAATGACAGTTTATTTCTATTTGTCATCATCAGATTGACACATTTAATAAACATATCCATAAAATGTATAATTTTTACTTTGTAATGGCTACCCCTGACATCAAGGTATAATCTTAATGGTGAGCAATTTAAATTTTTCATGACCTTTCTTCCTTCACTATCATTTTTAATCCTTTGATACTATGTTGAAATTTATAATGGTTTATAATATTCAGTCATAAAATACTACTAGAAGTTTTATAGCTTTCCAATCAATTAACAAACATATTGCTTAAATAAATAATTAGAAGATCTTTATTGAATCTGAGTGTTGATTCATACTTATTGATAGGTTTTACAATTTTCAGTTATTTAATTGTTGAGTTAATTGGGATGCTACCACAAGAGATAAACTTAAGAGTGAAAATTCACTGTACATTTTGTATTAGTAGCCTGATATTTGTTCATCATTCTTGAAAAGCTACTCTTAGTCTGCTATCTTCTTTCCCTAAATCTTTCGTCTTGCATCTACAATGTCTTCTCAACTCAACTACAAGAGCAATCTGTTTAAAAGATAAATCACACTATATTCATCCCACCTCTCCCATAATTTTTTCTTCACATTTCATACAGAATAAAAACCACAGTCTTTGAAATTGTCTATGTTTCCAGGACGTGGTGTCTTTTTCTTATAATGCTTCCAAAGCTTACTTTATGCCTCCTGCACTGGTCTTCATGTTGTTTTGTACATACATCAAGCATACTTTTAACTTACCAGACAAGAATTTGCAGTCCTCTCTGGGTCAAGTTGGAGAAGGAAATGGCAACACACTCCAGTACTGTTTCCTGGAAAACCCCATGGGCAAAGGAGCCTGGTAAGCTGCAGTTCATGTGGTCGCTAAGAGTCAGACACGACTGAACGACTTCATTTTCAATTTTCACTTTCCTGCACTGGAGAAGGAAATGGCAACCCACTCCAGTGTTCTTGCCTGGAGAATCCCAGGGACAGAGGAGCCTGGTGGGCTGCTGTCTATGGGGTCGCACAGAGTCGAACACGACTGCAGCGACTTAGCAGCAGCTGGTTCAAGTGTTCTAATCCCAAAAGACATTTGGCTTGCTTCTTAACTCACTTCAAGAATTAACTCAAATTTTTTTCTCCGTAAGAACTTTACCCATCCTTTATCAAATTGCAACTTTAAGCTGGGTGCTTCTTACACCTCTGACCTACTGTATTTTCATTGTACCAATTAAACACTGTATCAGTATGTTCTTTCCCTATAACAAGATATTTTAGCTTTAGTGGGTTAAAACAACAATCATTTATTAATTTTATGATATTGTAGACTGTCAATTTGGACCAAGATAATTTGGCCTGTTATTTTAGACACAGTAGGCTCAAATTATCTTCAGCTTGCTCATGATTCTGTGGCCAGGAAGTAGATCAGTTATCATCCCCTCATTAGCATGATTGAATTACATGCTCATTCATGTAGTATGGCATTTTTCAGCAGGCTGGCATGGGCTTGTCTATATAGAGACACAAATTCCCAGAGTGAGTAAAGAAATATTCAAACATTTTAGGGCTCAGGCTAATGAATTACTCACTGTTGTTCTAGCTGTCATCCCTTGGCCAACAAAGTAAAACCTTAGTCTAGACTGAGCAGGTAGGAAAATGGAATGAATCTCTTTATATATCTATGGTTTCAGTTCAGTTCAGTTTAGTCGCTCAGTTGTATCTGACTCTTTGTGAACCCATGGACTGCAGCATGCCAGGCTTCCATACCCATCGCCAACTCCCAGAGTTTACTCAAACTCATGTGCATTGAGTTGGTGGTGCCATCCAACCATCTCATCCTCTGTCGTCCCCTTCTCCTTCAATCTTTACCAGCATCAGGGTCTTTACAAATGAGTCAGTTCTTGGCATCAAGTGGCCAAAGCATTGGAGTTTCAGCTTCAGCATCAGTCCTTCCAATGAATATTCAGGACTGATTTCCTTTAGGATGGACTGGCTGGATCTCTTTGCATTCCAAGAGACTCTCAAGAGTCTTCTCCAATACCACAGTTCAAAAGCATCAATTCTTTGGCGCTCAGCTTTCTCTCTAATCCAACTCTCACATCCAGATATGACTACAGGAAAAACCATATCTTTGACTAGGAAGACCTTTGTTGGCAAACTAATGTCACTGCTTTTTAAAATCTCGGTTGGTCATAACTTTTCTTCCAAGGAGCAAGCATCTTTTAATTTCATGGCTACAGTCACCATCTGCAGTGATTGTGGAGCCCCCGCAAAATAAAGTCTGCCACTGTTTCCACTGTTTCCCCATCTATTTGCCAGGAAGTGATAGGTCCAGATGCCATAATCTTAGTTTTCTGAATGTTGGTTTACTTCTGCCTAGTATTCTGTACCACAAGAATGTAACCTCCATTGGAGAAGGGATTTTTTGTTTTGTTTTAAGTTTCACCCTCAGTGCCTACTGTGTTGTCTCACATATAGGAGTTCAAGAACTATTTATTTTTTGAATGAATAAATTCATATTTTTCATATTCTAAATTTATTTTATTTTTCACCTTAGCTTCTCCATTGACCTGTCTCTATATTCTTGATGAATACAAAGCTGGGGTTTTCTCAGATACATCCAAGATATTGTCTGTAATAATTCCCAGAGAATAATTTATTTTTCTTTTCTGTTTTAACTTCATATGATTTATTTCCATTAGAAAACTTTAGTGCAGAAACAGGAATAGAAAGGCAAAGAATTCTGGAAAATGTAGCTTATGGCTTCTCCTCTATGAGAGAAAATGATCTTAGAAGTGTTACGCAGGAAGTTACCCAAGAGCAGTGAAAGACAGCCCCATCAGCTGAATGTCCAATGGCTGACTAATTCAACAATCTATTTACCAGCCCCAACCTAAACATTCTCTATTCAGTACCCCAAAATGGTCAGGGGACCAGAAAAATCCTCACTGGCCAACTCTCAGGACTATTTCTATTCTGGCACATGAGTGCACCCCATGTACTCAGATAACCTTTGGCAACCATTAGAGTCATCAAATGTTCATAAATACTATATGAATACATACATCTAATCATAGACTGAATTATGGGAAGGACATCTGCAGTAGAGTTTCTTGTTATGTAACCTGCAGCTGTCAATCAAGACTGGCAATCAATGACGTCCTGTATAATGCAACTGGCCTTGTCTTTAACACTCTACACCCAAGCCTTTGGTGACTCTTGCCTCTCTTGGCCTGGCTCTTGAGGTGTTCTCTCTGTTTTCTCTTTCCTTATCTTGAATTATCTCTCATGAAATGGGTAAGACCTCAGATTCTTCTCTGCGCCCTTATCACAAACCAAGGGCCATGGAAGCAGTTGTCTCCAGACTCTTCTCCACTAACAGTAGTGAGGATAATGATCTCAAACTGAAACAGATCATTCAGCACAACTCCAGTCTATTTCAGTAGAGCTGACTTCATCTTTAGCTGATGGGTAAATGTTTGTCCCATGTCTGCCCGACCAGACAAATCTCTTTACACACAGGTAAGTGTCAGGTGCAAAGTGAGTCATCAGTAAGGGTTTCGCTTGAAACTGTACAGAAGTGGAATTCAGGCTTCCTTTACAGTCTTTCGATGGAAAGAGACAATCGTAGACCTGCTAGAAGGTTCAAAGTTAAACATATATTAAAATAATTAAAAACTGTTGGTTAAGAAAAAAACATCTTCAAACATTTAGAAAGAAAATTGTTAATAGACAATTTTGTTAATTAAACACTTTTTGTAATCTGAGAAATAAAGGAGGGGACACCCTGAAAAATAGTATGTGTCCAATTTAAGAAAAATTGCATTACAGTTGTTTGTGATATAAATAGATATATAACATTAATGCAATGACCTCAAAATGACAGATATCAGGAGTTTTAGCCAATGCAATTCTGGAAATTATAATAAAAGTACAAGAAAACCCATCATTATTTTGTGCTTAATAATTTTTTTCAGAAAATCTAAGCAAATCTTTAATTTGTTTTTCAAATATTAAGAATAAACAAATTGTAATAAAATGACTGTTGTGAAAATAAATAAATTTATAAAGGGCAATATATTTCCTATGATTCTGAGAGTTGGAGACCTACCAAATAATAAATGTTAGTTAATAACTATTTTATAATACCCCCATTTATTTATTCAAAATGTGTGTGTGTGTATGTGTACAAAAGCACAAATATGTGAAAACACATACAAAGACAATCCAAGGCAGTTGCTGAATAAATATTATTTGGTTTCAAATAATGACGTACATTTTCATTTATGGTAGAGTCAACTTTCTAAAGGGCTTCCCAGGTGGCATTACTGGTAAAGAACCCGCCTGTCAGTGCTAGGAGAAGTAAGATACACAGGTTCAATCATTGGCTTGGAAAGATCCCCTGGAGGAAAGCATAGCAACCCATTCTAGTATTCTTGCCTACAGTATCCCATGGACAGAGGAGCCTGGAGGGTTTTGGTCTATAGAATCACTAAGCATTAGATAGTACTGAACAACTTCATGCACACATGCAACTTTCTATATAATCATTTTTTAATTGATTCTATGCATCTTTCATTAAGTGGATGATCAGTTTTCTAGTATGGTTATTTTTTTTCACTAAAGCAATAATAAGCTGTCTCAGAATAGTGTCAGTAAGATGCTAGGAGTTCCTTTGCTTCTGTCATCCTTTAGCAGCAATGTTTGGCAGCCATCCACAGACAAAAGTGTTGTTGTGGGAACTCTGGGATTCAAGTAAGATGTTGTGAAATCCTGGTGGAATCAAAAAACCCAAGAGACTTATTTTGAAATAGCCAATTCATGCTCAGGCGGCTGACTTAGCAGCAAGTAATCCCAGCTACAGACTTGGAAATAGCTCCATTTCTTGTAGGCCAGGTTACAGCCCTGTTTAGCCTTGATATAAACAGTATCATATACCAAGTATAAAATACCAAGGGGGGCCCACGTGATTTCCCCTGGGGGCCCACGTGATTTCCCCTGGGGGCCCACGTGATTTACCTTGGGGGCCCACGTGACTTCCCCTGGGGGCCCACGTGATTTCCTGAGAGGAATCATATCCTCTAATGTTCTTGGCCATAGGCCCACAGACCTCAGTCCTGGCTGTGGACCCTGGAGCAGACCAGCCCTTATGGACCAATCCTTCTAGCAAGTTTTCCAAACTTTCCAAATGTAGATTGAACCTGGCTCCAGTCCAGCTCAACTGTGTTTTTGGAGTTGCTCCCATCATTCAAAAACACTGTTTTAACCAGTTGGTAAAAACCAAAAGAGGTGTTTGCTCCTTAAAGTATACAGACAGCAAAAGTATACAGACAGCAAAAGGCTACAAGGATAACAAATAATCAGGTAAATATAACACTATCAAAAGAAATTAATAAACCCTCAGTAACTGACCCCAAAGAAACAGAGATCTATGGATCCTCTGACAAAGAATCCAAAAGAATTATCTTAAGGAAGTACAATGAAATGCAAGAAAACACAGAGAGATAACTTAAACAAAATTAGGAAAACAACAACATATGAACAAAATAAAATTTCTGATAAATAAATAAATAGAAACCATAAAAAAAGAAACACAAATCTTGGAGAGAAGGAATGTATTTTACAACTGAAAAATTAAAAAGAGAGCTTCTAAAGTAGACTTCATCATACAGAGGAAAGAATCAGCATACATTAAGATACACTACTGAAACTAACTAGATTGAGGAACAGCAATAATAAGAAAAAGAATGAAAAAGAGTGATGAAGTCCTCTGAGAATTAAATGTCATCAAGTAGTACTGACTCAACCATTCTTTGAGTGTTTTTATATCTGTCTACACAGTCCTCACTGGTGGTTCAGGTGGTAAAGAACCCGCTTGCAATGCAGGAGACCCAGGTTTGAGCCCTGGGTTGGGAAGATCCCCAGGAAAAGGGAATGTCAACCCACTCCTGTATTCTTGCCTATGAAATCCCATGGACATAGGAGCCTGGAGGGCTACAGTGCATGGGATGGTAAAGAGTCGGACATGACTGAGCACCTAACGCACCTGCTGCACTCACTAAAATCACTAAGAATGGGGAAAAAATGTGATAATAATATTAAACAATTGTTATTGCTAAATACCTTGGATCCTTTTTGAGATGTGAAAATGAAACAGACTATTGTTGAGGGCAAGCATTTTTAATCCTAACCACATTAAATAGCAATTTTAGTGTCAGTTCAGTCGCTCAGTAGTGTCCAACTCTTTGTGACCCCATGAATCACAACACGCCAGGCCCCCCTGTCCATCATCAACTTCCAGAGTTCACCAGACTCACATCCATCGAGTCAGTGATGCCATCCAGCCACCTCATCTTCTGTCATCCCCTTCTGCTCCTGCCCCTAATCACTCCCTGCATCAGAGACTTTTCAAATGAGTCAACTCTTCGCATGAGGTGACCAAAGTATTGGAGTTTAAGCTTCAAAATCAGTCCTTCCAATGAATACCCAGAACTGATGTCCTTTAAGATGGACTGGGTGGATCTCCTTGCAGTACAAGGGACTCTCAAGAGTCTTCTCCAACAATACAGTTCAAAACTATCAACACTTCAGTGCTCAGTTTTCTTCACATTCCATCTCTCACATCCATACATGACCACTAAAGCCATACCCTTGACTAGACGGAACTTTATTGGCAAAGTAATATATCTGATTTTCAATATGCTATCTAGCTTGGTGATAACTTTCCTTCCAAGGAGTAAGTGTCTTGTAATTCCATGGCTGCAATCACCATCCACAGTGATTTTCGAGCACAAAAAAGTAAAATCTGACACTATTTCCATTGTTTCCCTGTCTATTGCCCATGAAGTAATGGGACCAGATGTCATGGTCTTAGTTTTCTGAATGTTGAGCTTTAAGCCAACTTTTTTACTCTCTTCTTTCACTTCCATCAAGAAGCTTTCAGTTCCTCTTCACTTTCTGCCATAAGGGTGGTGTCATCTGCCTATCTGAGGTTACTGATATTCCACCTGGCAATCTTGATTCCAGCGTGTGTTTATTCCAGCCCAGAGTTTCTCATGATATAGTCTGCATATAAGTTAAATAAGCAGGGTGACAATGTATAGACATGAGGTACCCCTTTTCCTATTTATAACTGGTCTGTTGCTCCATGTCCAGTTCTAACTGTTGCTTCCTGACCTGCATATAGGTTTCTCAAGAGGCAGGTCAGGTAGTCTGGTATTCCCATCTCTTTCAGAATTTTCCACAGTTTATTGTGATCCACACAGTCAAAGAATTTGGCATAGTCAATAAAGAAGAAATAAATGATTTTTCTGGAACTCTCTTGCTTTTACCATGATCCAGCAGATGTTTGCAATTTAACTCTGGTTCTTCTGCCTTTTCTAAAACCAGTGTGAACATCTGGAAGTTCATGGTTCATGTATTGCTGAAGCCTGGCTTGGAGAATTTGAGCATTACTTTATCAGCGTGTGAGATGAGTGCAACTGTATAGTATTTTGAGCATTCTTTGGCATTGCCTTTCTTTGGTATTGAAATGAAAACTGACCTTTTGCAGTCCTGTGACCACTGCTGAGTTTTCCAAATTTGCTGGCATATTGAGGGCAACAATTTCACAGCATCAACTTTCAGGATATGAAATAGCTTAACTGGAATTCCAACACCTCCACTTGCTTTGTTTCTAGTGATGCTTTCTAAGGCTCACTTCACTTCACATTCCAGGATATCTGTATCTAGGTGAGTGATCACAACATTGTGATTATCTTGGTCATGACTTTTTTTTTTTTTTTACAGTTTTTCTGTGTAATCTTGCCACCTCTTCTTAATATCTTGTACTTCCGTTAGGTCCATACCATTTCTGTCCTTTATCAAGCCCATCTTTGCCAGAAATGTTACCTTGGTATCTCTGATTATCTTGAAGAGATCTCTAGTCTTTCCCATTCAATTGTTTTCCTATATTTATTTGCATTGATCGCTGTGGAAGGCTTTCTTATCTCTCCTTGCTATTCTTTGTAACTTTGCATTCAGATGCTTATATCTTTCCTTTTCTTCTTTGCTTTTTGCTTCTCTTCTGTTCACAGCTATTTGTAAGGCCTCCCCAGACAACCATTTTGCTTTTTTGCATTTCTTTTCCATGGGGATGGTCTTGATCCCTGTCTCCTGTGCAATGTCATAAACCTCCGTCCATAGTTCATCAGGCACTCTATCTATCAGATCTAGGCCCTTAAATCTATTTCTCACTTCCACTGTATAATCATAAGGGATTGATTTAAGTCATGCCTGAATGGTCTAGTGCTTTTCCACACTTTCTTCAATTTAAGTCTGAATTTGGCAAGAAGGAGTTCATGATCTGAGCCACAGTCAGCTCCCGGTCTTGTTTTTGCTGACTGTATAGAGCTTCTTCATCTTTGGCTGCAAAGAATAAAATCAATCTGATTTCTCAGTTGACCATCTGGTGATGTCCATGTGTAGAGTCTTCTCTTGTGTTGTTAGGAAAGTGTGTTTGCTAAGGAGCAGCAACTGCACTTTGCTGCAGCAACTGTGAAGAGATACCCCACATTCAATGTAAGAGAAACCCAAGTAGAAGGTAGGTGTTGTGAGAGGGCATCAGAGTGAAGACACACTGAAACCATAATCACAGAAAACTAGCCATTCTGATCACAGGGACCACAGCTTTGTCTAACTTAATGAAATTAAGTCATGCCGTGTGAGGCCACCCAAGATGGGCAGGTTATGGTGGAGAAGTCTACAGAAAGTGATTCACTGGAGAAAAGAATGGCAAACCACTTCAGTATTCTTTCCTTGAGAACCCCATTAACAATATGAAAACGTGAAATGATAGGATAATGAGACTGGAACTCCCTGGGTTGGTAGGTGCCCAATATGCTACTGGAGATCAGTGGAGAAATAACTCCAGAAAGAGTGAAGATATGGAGCCAGAGCAAAAACAATACCCATGTGGATGTGACTGGTGATAGAAGCAAGGTCTAATGCTGTAAAGAGCAATATTGCCTAGGAACCGGAACATCAGGTCCATGAAGCAAGGCAAATTGGAAGTGGTCAAACAGGAGATGGCAAGAGTGAACATCGACATTCTAGGAATCAGCAAACTAAAATGGAGTAGAATGGGTGAATTTAACTCAGATGACCATTATATCTATTCCTTTGGGCTGGCATCCATTGGAAGAAATGGAGTAGCCATCATGGTCAACAAAAAAGTCTGAAATGCAGTATTTGCATGCAATTTACAATATGACAAAATGATCTCTGCTCGTTTCCAAGGCCATTCAATATCATGGTAATCCAAGTCTATGCCCCAACTAGTAATGCTGAAGAAGCTGAAGTTGAATGGTTCTATGAAGACCTCCAAGATCTTTTAGAACTAACACCCAATAAAGATGTCTTTTTCATTATAAGGGAATGAAAGTGAAAGAGCAGAGTGAAAAAGTGGGCTTAAAGCTCCACACTCAGAAAATGAAGATCATGGTATCTGGTCCCATCACTTCATGGGAAATAGGTGGGAAACAGTAGAAACAGTGTCAGACTTTATTTATTGGTGCTCCAAAATCACTGCAGATGGGGACTGCAGCCATGAAATTAAAAGACACTTCCTCCTTGGAAGAAAAGTTATGACCAACCTAGATAGTATATTCAAAAGCAGAGACATTACTTTGCCAAATAAGGTCTATTTAGTCAAGGCTAAGGTTTTGCCTGTGGCCATGTATGGATGTGAGAGTTGCACTGTGAAAAAGGCTGAGCACCAAAAAATTGATGCTTTTGAACTGTGGTGTTGGAGAAGACTCTTGAGAGTCCTTTGGACTGCAAGGAGATCCAACCAGTCCATGCTGAAGGAGATCTACCCTGGGATTTCTTGGAAGGAATGATGCTAAAGCTGAAACTCCAGTATTTTGGCCACCTCATGGAAAGAGTTGACTCACTGGAAAAGATTTTGATGCTGGGAGGGACTGTGGGCAGAAGCAGAAGGAGATGACCAAGGATGAGATGGATGGATGGCATCACCGACTCGATGGACGTGAGTCTGAGTGAACTCCAGGAGTTGCTGATGGACAGGGAGGGCTGGCGTGCTGCAATTCATAGGGTCAAAAAAGGGTTGGACATGACTGAGTGACTGAAGTGAACTGAACTAAAAGAATTAAGAAAATTCTAAAATTTTGTGGAGAAATCTGAAAGAGATGGGAATACCAGACCACTTAACCTGACTCTTGAGAAATCTGTATGCAGGTCAGGAAGCAACAGTTAGAACTGGACATGGAACAACATACTGGTTCCAAATAGGAAAAGGAGTATGTCAAGGATGGATATTGTCACCCTGCTTATTTAACTTCTATGCAGAGTATATCATGAGAAACGCTGGACTGGAAGAAACACAAGCTGGAATCAAGATTGCCAGGAGAAATATCAATAACCTCAGATATGCAGATGACACCACCCTTATGATAGAATGTGAAAAGGAGCTAAAAAGTCTCTTGATGAATGTGAAAAGGAGAGCGAAAACATTGGCTTAAAGCTCAACATTCAGAAAACGAAGATCATGGCATCCAGTCCCATCACTTCATGGGAGATAGATGGGGAAACAGTGGAAACAGTGTCAGACTTTGTTTTTTGGGGGCTTCAAAATCACTCTAGATGGTGACTGCAGCCATGAAATTAAAAGATGCTTAATCCTTCGAAGAAAAGTTATGACCCACCTAGATAGTATATTCAAAAGCAGAGACATTACTTTGCTGACTAAGGTCTGTCTAGTCAAGGCTATGGTTTTTCTTGTGGTCATGTATGGATGTGAGAGTTCAGCTGTGAAGAAGGCTGAATGCCGAAGAATTGATGCTTTTGAACTGTGGTGTTGGAGAAGACTCTTGAGAGTCCCTTGGACTGCAAGGAGTTCCAACCAGTCCATTCTGAAGGAGATCAGCCCTGGGATTTCTTTGGAAAGAATATTGCTAAAACTGACACTCCAGTACTTTGGCCACCTCATGCGAAGTGTTGACTCATTGGAAAAGACTCTGATGCTGGGAAGGATTGGGGGCAGGAGGAGAAGGGGATGACCCAGGATGAGATGGCTGGATGGCATCACTGACTCGATGGACGTAAATCTGAGTGGACTCCGGGAGATGGTGATGAACAGGGAGGCCTGGCGTGTTGCCATTCATGAGCTCACAAAGAGTCGGACACGACTGAGGGACTGAACTGTACTGAACCATCCATATAATATATAATGCCAATATGGCAATTGTTGCCTCTCAAAGTTAACAAACTACTTTTGTGAATTTTATGCAATACTTAATATCTGATGATTTAAAATAAATGCACTTGACAATAAATTTTTTTTCAATTTCTAGATTTTAAAAATTTCTAAATTTAGATGTTTATTTAATTTTACATGATCAGTATACATGAGGCACTTGGATATCATGACTGAAATAAAACATACAGAGAATAAATTACATCTAATACTGAGTAAACAAAAGCATGACCTGTTTGGTAATAGTTACTTTATTTAATATATATTTTTCATGAATACTTTAATATTATTCTTACAATAGAGCAGTTAGTATAGCATACTCCATGACTTTAATGTGGCCCCAAAATAATTTTTTAGACTTTTTCCTTGTTTTTTCACCTACTAAACATATCTCAGTGGCAAATTTAACAGAGAAGATAGCTTAGTGGTTGAATTCTATGTCTCTAAAACAGTTTTTATATTAGTTTCTACATTACAGAAGCATGACTTATGTGAAGCCTATTGTAATTTCTGTTGTTAGAATAGTAATTTGTTTCAGTGCAGAATGATGAGCAACTCTTTTATAGTCTGTGAGTTATGGCAACAATAATAGGGAAATATTCACATGGTCCATTTATAATAAGAGGTTGCATAAAGTCCATCTGATTACATATGAGTAGTTATTAGAATAGGTACTCAAGCAAGAGTCATAGGAGAGCTATAAATTCTTATCCATCTATTATCAGGTCACTTTATGAGAATTGAAGTCTCATGCATATTGGGCATTTCATTGTCATTGGCTTTGAATCAAAAGTAAATGGCACATTCATAGGCCAGGTAGAGACTTTTTGGTTCAAGTGTCAATGCAGCCTACACTGTTAGAAAAATATCACCAGGGGAAAATATATATATATTGATAGCAATCACTTTAGTTTGACTCTGAAAATAAGAATGTTAATTCATTATGTATATCAGAGGCTATTATGCATTTCTAGAGACAGATGGGTTTTGTTATAGGAAAGGCATGTAATGTATTAGCATAATGCCTCAAAGTACTGTAAGTGCTTGAACTGTTGCACAAGAAAATTATAAACATGCCCATTCAAGAACCAGAGTGTTCATGTAGAGAGACAAACTTTAGAAAAAAACTTGTTTTTGTCATGGCAAAACACAAATGTCTAGGTTCCTTAGAGTGTGTTTGTTCATCCATTCATTCATTCTGTTTCAAGACCTCTCACCCCTACAGTGATCCAAAAACAAAGTGAATTCACAGAGAATGACTCAAATCAGTGAGAATTCATATGGTTTAAGGAGGGTTTCCAGTTGGCTGTAAAGCACTACTGAAAATTATCTGGGAAAAGATTCTAAGGAATCAACTGGAAGATTCAAGAATATTTGTATAAAATACTATTAAGGTCCTAAACTTTTGATTTTATTTGGACATTAACTTTAAATAAAAGTGTCCAATAAACATATAAATTTAGGTAGTGGTGGTTTAAAAATGCAGAAACATATATTAAAATGAAGTTACTTCAATAACAACAAAAAAGTGTTGGTCATCTATTTTATAAAGTCATGTTTTCATTATTCAGACAAATTGAAATCCTTAATATTAAATATCTATTAAAGGGAAGAACCATTATTTGATTTATTTATGAACTAAGTGATTAACAGCTAAACTATCTTTCAGTTACATTATTGAACAACTTAGTTGTCAAGTCTTTAAGAGAGAAAAGAATATTAGGGTTAAATTTTAAAATATCTTGTAAATAAATATAAAGCAATCACAAAAAATATGGTGAATAAATTCAATACAGAGATTATATTTTCAGAGTTTCAGGGATATTTCAAAGACAGAAATAAGATACCAAGAGGCTAAACTAAAATTCTGGAAGCCAAAGCCTTAAAGAAAAACAGAAATCTAATATTCTGTATTATTTGATGCTGCCAGAAAAAAATAATAAAAATTGAATCAAAAGATGAGCTATACTCAAAAATATTAATATTTTCTGTCTATGGTAGTATATATAAACCTATATTTATGGGAAATATAAGGCTTCCCAGGAGGGCTGGTGGTAAAGAATATGCCTGTCAATGCAGGAGACACGAGAGATGCAGGTTTGATCCTTGGGTCGGGAAGATTCCCCGGAGTAAGAAATGGCACCCTACAGCAGTATGCTTGCCTAGAAATTCCATGGGCAGAGGAGTCTGCCAGGCTACAGTCCCTGGGGCTGCAAAGAGTTGGAAGTGACTGAGCATATGAAATATTAATTAATAATATATTTAAACACATCTGTGTATCTCTATGATGATATCAATTGTTACAATCTCTAATAATTAGTCAAAACAATATCTATTTATTAATAAACACAGTTTGAAAATATATTTCCATGAGAGATATACTGCAAGGCCAACTTTTCTTGTTGACTCTTTTGAGATTAATTATATATGTTTTATATCAGCAAGGCAAAAGGGAAAGATAATTTTGGTTTCCACCTTGCTGGCTCAGTGGGTTGTACTTTTTAACCTAAACTCTCCTTTTCTTATTTTAAATTAAGTAATATTATTTTTATAAATACATGAATCCTAGTATCAGATACGTTAAAATATCAATATGAGTTTAAAAATATATCATTTACATTGATTTAGAAAATTTAGCATAAATTGCAAGATAATATACCAACTCTTTAATTAATTTAGAAATTCTAATAGTGGGAAAAAAAAGTTTTTTCCTTCAAACTTTCTCTATTGAGTCAGTGATTTTGTAGTCAATGCTTTTTCCTATTCTTACTATATTACCTTTTAACTCTACTATGATTCAATGAAAAACATATATATGTATATTATATAATATATATACATATGTATATATAAACACATATGTATGTTATATACACACTACATATATATGTATATTATTAAATTAAAATTTATACATTATAAGTTAAATATATATTACAGATTATCTGTACATTGTATATTAGTATATGTGTTTCTCCAGTTTAACTTATACTTTCACATATAAGAACTTAAAAATTATCCGCAATTTTAAGACAAAGAGCCAAACAATCTAGAAATGACAGTCAGTTTTATTCAGTTCAGTTCCATCGCTCAGTCGTTTCCGACTCTTTGCGACCCCATGAATCGCAGCACACCAGGCCTCCCTGTCCGTCACCAACTCCTGGAGTTCACTCAGACCCAACATCCATCATGTCTCTGCTTTTGAATATGCTATCTAGGTTGGTCATAACTTTTCTTCCAAGGAGTAAGCATCTTTTAATTTCATGGCTGCAGTCATCACCATCTGCTGTGATTTTGGAGCCCCAAAAAATAGTCAGATGCTGTTTCCAGTCTTTCCCCATCTATTTCCCATGAAGTGATGGGACGAGATGCCATGATCTTCGTTTTCTGAATGTGGAGCTTTAAGCCAACGTTTTCACTCTCCACTTTCACTTTCATCAGGAGGCTTTTTGGTTCCTCTTCACTTTCTGCCATTAGGGTGGTGTCATCTGCATATCTGAGGTTATTGATATTTCTCCCGGCAATCTTGATTCCAGCTTGTGCTTCTTCCAGTCCAGCGTTTCTCATGATGTACTCTGCATAGAAGTTAAATAAGCAGGGTGACAATATACAGCCTTGACATACTTTTCCTATTTGGAACCAGTCTGTTGTTCCATGTCCAGCTCTAACTGTTGCTTCCTGACCTGCATACAGATTTCTCAAGAGTCAGGTCAATGGTCTGGTATTCCCATCTCTTTCAGAATTTTCCACAGTTTATTATAATCCACAGAGTCAAAGGCTTTGGCATAGTCAATAAAGCAGAAATAAATGTTTTTTTTCTGGAGCTCTCTTGCTTTTTCCATGATCCAGAAAATATTGGCGATTTGATCTCTGGTTCCTCTGCCTTTTCTAAAACCAGCTTGAACATCAGGGAATTCATGGTTCATGTATTGCTGAAGCCTGGCTTGGAGAATTTTGAGCATTACTTTACCAGCATGTGAGATAAGTGCAATTGTGCAATAGTTTGCACATTCTTTTTCATTGCCTTTCTTTGGGATTGGAATGAAAACTAACTCTTTCCAGTCCTGTGGCCACTGCTGAGTTTTCCAAATCTGCTGGTATATTGAGTGCAGCACTTTCACAGCATCGTCTTTCAGGATTTGAAATAACTCTACTGAAGTTCCATCACCTCCACTAGCTTTGTTCATAATGATGCTTTCTAAGGCCCACTTGACTTCACATTCCAGGATGTTTCACTCTAGATGAGTGATCACATCATCATGATTATCTGGGTCGTGAAGATCTTTTTTGTACAGTTCTTCTGTGTATTCTTGCCACCTATTCTTAATATCTTCTGCTTCTGTTAGGTCCATACCATTTCTGTCCTTTATCGAGCCCATCTTTGCATGAAATGTTCCCTTGGTATCTCTAATTTTCTTGAAGAGATCTCTAGTTTTTGCCATTCTGTTCTTTTCCTCTATTTCTTTGCATTTCTTGGACTTATACATACAATACAAGAGGTCACACAGAAACCCCTTCTATCTAAACTTAGAGATATATAAAACAAAGAATTACAGCTGAGATCACTTTACTTGGAGAATAACACATTATAAAGCTAGAGTAATTGAGATATATTGCTATTGATAATAGGGTCATAGTTTAACAGAGCAGAATAAACAACTGAGAAATAGATTCATATTAATAAAGTGAAGTGGTCTAAATGCACTTCAGTGAGAAAATAGACTTTTGAAAAATAATGTCAGAAACATTGGATTTTTTTTTATATTAAAAAAAAGAAAACCACAAATTTAGGTACAAACTTTATACTTTTCACCAAAAAAGAACAAAAAATAGATACTTGACCTAAACATAAAATATCAATCAAGTTTCTTGAATAAAATATAGATGTAAATAAGGTTGATCATAGGCTTCATGATGAGTTATAGGTTAAACAGCTAGAGCAAAACACAGACAAAGAAAAGTAATGTTAGACTGTATCATTATTCATCCTGTTTGCACTGTTCACTGAACCCAGGGTATGCAAGGTGCCAGCTAAGAGGCTGGAAGGAGACTCAAGGAACCACATGAAATGTAGACACATTTACACTCTTCTTATTGGCGCTGCAGCCATAACACAGCCTCTCTCCCAGCTAAGGGAGCAGCCATAACGTAACCAAAACATAGCCATAACAGAACCATAGCATAACCTCATATAACATAGCCACGATGTCACTGCAATGTAGCCCCAATGCAGTAGCAGCCAGGACTTTCATGGTGAGGCTTATGAAGGCCTACCACACAAAGCAACACCTGACCAAGATATTACCTCATAACCACATGACCAATGCTAGAAATGATCTCAGCTGTTACATCATCATTATTTACAAAGCATGCCGTGAGAGAGCCTGAACACATCATCTTGGTATTTGCTCTCTCCCCACATAGACTTTGTTAGTATTAAAACTTTCTGTGAAAGAAAATGTTAAGGGAATTAGGAGGAAAGCCACTGACAGGGAGAAGACATAAAACATATACTTGACAAAATACTTACCTCTAAATTATACAAAGAACTCTAAAGCTCAAAAATAAGAAATAAGCAGCACAATTTAAAAATGTGCAAGAGATATAAACAGACACTTCACTAAAGAAGATACAGAAAACAAATAATCATGGGGAAAGGTAACATAATTTTCTTTAGAGAATTGTAAATTAAACTGATAATGAGGTAGCACTACATCCTGATTAAAAAAGTAAACACACACACACACACTAACAACATTAAATGCTTGTGAAGATGTGAAATATCAGGAACTCTGATTTGATGCTATTGAGTATTCAAGATGGTACAGGCACTTTGCAAAATAATTTGGAGATTTCTTACAAAGAAGATAAAAATACCATGTTCTGAGATATTTATTAACAGATTGAAAATTTATGTTGACATATAACTTTCATGGGGGTATCTCCTATTCATAATCTATATCTGTTATTCATAATTATCCCAAGTAGAAGAATCCAAAATGTGAAGTTCAATAAGTGAATGGATTAAACAAGCCATACTATATACACAGAAAAGACTATAATTCAGCAAAAAATTATAAAAGACCAACCAAATCACAAAATAAATTGCTGAACCTAAAATGAATATTTCTAAGAGAATGAAGTATCTAAAAATATCTACATACTCTATGAATACCATTATATGACATTCTGTAAAAGGCTTAATTTAAAAGAGTAAGAATGTCTTTGGTTTAAAATAAGTATATTCGAGTCCATATTCTTATAATGAAATGACTGAATATAAAGTTAATGTAAGGGAGATAGAACTTTCTGTGTAGAATAATTCAAATAATGTAGACATTCTTGCCCTAATTTAGTGAATTGAAGTCACTCAGTCGTGTCTGACTCTTTGTGAATCCATGGACTGTAGCCTACCAGGCTCCTCAGTCCGTGGAATTTTCCAGGCAAGAGTACTGGAGTGGGTTGCTATTTCCTTCTCCAGGGGATCTTCCCAACCCAGGGATTGAACCCGGGTCTCCTACATTGCAGGCAGACATTTTACCGTCTGAGCCACCAGGGAAGCAAAAGGACTACATAAAATCCCTAGTTCTTAAGTGTGATTTGTGTTCACAGTGATTCCTAAGAATATAATATAGAAAGAGGGTGAGTCAGGGACTTTATAAGTGGAAAAACCTGAGAAACACTGTCTTAGATATATGCAATTAAGATCAACATCAATGCTGAAAAGCCTGTTGACAGTGCATACTTTTAACAGGATGTAATAAAAATGGCACTTTGCTTGTATAATCTCTCTAAAACCCATAATCTCAGTTTAATCTGAGAAAAACAATACAGAAATTCCGATATAGGGACATACTTATAAAATTCCACTCCAAATAACTCTCAAGGTCATACACACATACACACACACACACAAACTAAAAAAGAAACTCTAAGGAAATATCAAAGCCAAAAGTATACTAGAGAAATATGACACTAAATAGAATGTTTTATCTTGAGTGTGATCCTGTGAGAGGAAAAAAGCGCTAGTTACAAATAAAAACAATTGGAATAACTATGGAGTTTAAAAACAATGCATTAGTAATGGTTCATTTTTTTTGTGATAAATGTGGCTTTCTAATATAAGATGCAATGAATAGTACAAACTTGTCACAAACTATACAGGAAAACTCTGTTCTATCTTTTCAATTTTTCTATAAAACCAGTTCAGTTCAGTTCAGTTGCTCACTCATGTCAGACTATTGGTGACTGCAAGAATCACAGCACACCAGGCCTCCCTGACCATCACCAACTCCTGGAGTTCACTCATACTCACGTCCATCGAGTCAGTGATGCCATCAGCCATCTCATCCTCTGTCGTCCCCTTCTCTTCCTGCCCCCAATTCCTCCCAGCATCAGAGTCTTTTCCAATGAGTCAACACTTCGCATGAGGTGGCCAAAGTACTGGAGTTTCAGCTTTAGCATCATTCCTTCCAAAGAAGTCCCAGGGCTGATATCCTTTAGAATGGACTGGTTGGATCTCCTTGCAGTCCAAGGGACTCTCAAGAGTCTTCTCCAACACCACAGTTCAAAAGCATAAATTCTTCAGCATTCAGATTTCATCACAGTCCAACTCTCACATCCGTACACGACTACTGGAAAAACCATAGCCTTGACTAGATGGACATTTGTTGGCAAAGTAATGTCTCTGCTTTTGAATATGCTATCTAGGTTGGTCATAACTTTCCTTCCAAGGAGTAAGTGTCTTTTAATTTCATGGCTGCAGTCACCATCTGCAGTGATTTTGGAGCCCCCACAAAATAAAGTCTGACTGTTTCCACTGTTTTCCCATCAATTTCCCATGAAGTGATGGGACTGGATGCCATGATCTTCATTTTCTGAATGTTGAACTTTAAGCCAACATTTTCACTCTCTTCTTTCACTTTCATCAAGAAACTTTTTAGTTCCTCTTCACTTTCTGTCAGAAGGGTGGTGTCATCTGCATATCTGAGGTTATTGATATTCCACCTGACAAACTTGATTCCAGCTTGTGCTTCTTCCAGCCCAGCATTTCTCATGATGTACTCTGCATAGAAGTTAAATAAGCAGGGTGACAATATATAGCTTAGAGGTACCCCTTTTCCTGTTTAGAACCAGTGTCTTGTTCCATGTCCAGTTCCAACTGTTGCTTCCTGACCTGCATATAGGTTTCTCAAGAGGCAGGTCAAGTGGTCTGGTATTCCCATCTACTTCAGAATTTTCCAGTTTATTGTGATCCGCACAGTCTAAGGCTTTGTCATAGTCTATAAAGCGGAAATAGATGTTTTTCTGAAACTCTTGCTTTTTCAATGATCCCGTGGATGTTGGCAATTTGATCTCTGGTTCCTCCACCTTTTCTGAAACCAGCTTGAATATCTGGAAGTTCATGGTTAATACAGGCCTGTAAAAATAAATCTACTTAAAAACAAATTTAGTATCTTTGTTCAATGCTTCTTAGAATTTAATCAAGTTTTCCACATATATGAAACTGTAGAAGGCTAGGAAGATGATGGAGAATAGGACAGGGAGACCACTTTCTCCCCCACAAATTCATTGAAAGAACATTTGAATGCTGAGCAAATTCCACAAAACAACTTCTGAATGCTGGCAGAGGACATCAGGCACTGAGAAAGGCAGCCTGCTGTCATTGAAAGGAGGTAGGGAAAAAATATAAAAGATAAAGAAGGAGACGAAAGAGGGAGGGAAAAATATCCATCCCAAGAAGGGAGTCTTAAAAAAGAGAGAAGTTTCCAAACACCAGGAAGCACTCTCACTGGTGAATCTGTGGTGAACCTTGGAACAGGCAACAAAACCAGGAGGAAAAATAGATAAATAATTAAAACCCACAGAGTACATGCCTAAGACAACTCCCAGCGGAGAGGCAGTGCAGACGCTTTCATCTACTAGCAAGGGGAAGCTGGGTAGGGAGGCATGGGCTGCATTGCTTAGGGTAGGGACCCAGCCTGAATGCCCAAGGGCAATCTGAAGGAAGTAACTTGAGATAGCAAACAACTGTGGGATAGCTATCCTGTGAAAAGCCCCCATATAACATTGCCAGGCCCACTCACAGAACAAAGGACTGAGCAGATCTAGCCGGTTGTGGACCAGCCCATCTCCCACCGGAGACAGGCAGGCGAGGGCAGCCAGAGCTAGAAGGGGGCAGATGCCCCAGAGAAGGCAGATGCCCCAGAGAGGCATCATCTACCAAACTGCAAGCAGGTTTCCTTGCTAACCAAGACTACTTGGGATTCTGAACAGTCAACATCTGCTGGGAGGGTCACAGCCAGAGATCAGCTCCTCAGAGGAGATACAGGGAACACTTGAAAAGGCTCACCCTTGTAAACCCAGAAAACTGAGCCACTGGGGAGGGGGGGGCGATAAGTCGCAGATCGCCAAGTACCTGGTCACCTGAGTTGCTCGGACCGGGGAAGGGCACTAAATGCAGGACCAATCAAGTCTGCACCTTTGTGGCATGCCCACAAACCTGAACCTGAGCGGCTTTGACCTGGGAAGTGCACTCAACCTGAGACTGGGCTCAGACAGTTCCTGGCAGAGCAACCCAGAGCCTGAACAGTGTAAACTTGGAAAGCACACATGCCGTGAGTGGGGGCAAATCTAGTGTGGCAGAGACACTGGGAGCACTCCCCCACATGACAGTGATGTTTGCAGTGTTCCTCCCTCCCCACAGCACAACTGAACAAATGAGCCTAAAAAAGTGATCACCACCTCCCCTTGTGTCAGCATGGAAATTAGACACTGAAGAGGCCAGCAGACAAAAGCTAAAATAAGCAGAGGGAACCACTTTGAAAGTGACAGTTGCAACAAATTAAAACCCGTACTTGGCACTGATTACATAGGAATGGGCCTATATATCTCAAGAAGTGTGAGCTGGATCAAGGAACTATCTAAAAATGAACTGACCCCAAACTGTCCATAACAACACCAGAGAAAGTCCTAGATATATTTTTATATTATCATTTCTAAAATTATTTTTTAAATTTTTAAGTCCTCTATTACTATCTCAATTTTAATTTTTATAACCTACCATTACTTTGCAAAAAAAAGACCCTATTTTTAAAGCAAACTTCATATATATATATATATATATATATATATATATATATATATATATATAATCATTTTGTCTTTGTTTTTTTCTTTAACATTGTATTTTTAATATAAATTTATTTATTTTAATTAGAGGTTAATTACTTCACAATATTGTATTGGTTTTGCCATACATCAACATGAATCTGCCACAGAATTTTTGAGAATCTAACCTTTATTCTAGATTCTTAATCTTTGCTTTTTGGCATTTGTTATCAATTTTGTACCTTTAAGAATCCAATTTTCAGTACCCATTTTTACTTGGAAGTGAGATTACTGGCTGGATTGCTCTCTCCCTCTTTGGATTCTCTTTTTTCTCCATGATGTTGCCTCTATCTTCTCCTTCCCCCTTTTCTTCTCTATCCAACCCTGTGAATCTCTTTGTGTGTTCTTCACTGTGGAGAACACTTAGGGAACTGATTACTGGCTGGATCTGTCTCTCTGCTTTTGATTTCTCCTTTTATCCTCCTGGCCACCTCTCTCTCATTCCTCCCTTTTCTCTTCTCTGTGCAATGCTGTGAACATCTCTGAGTGGTACAGACTGTGGAGAGTACACAGGGAAGTGATTACTGGCTAGCTTGCTCTCTCCTCTTTGGATTCCCCCTCTTCTCCTCCTGGTCACCTCTATTTCCCTCCTCCCTCTCATAAGGATAGCAGCTGATCTTTCAATAGAAATTCTTCAGGCCAGAAGGGAATGGCAAGACATACTTAAAGTGATGAAAGAAAATAACTTACAGCCCAGATTATTGTACCCAGAAATGATCTCATTCAAATATGAAGGAGAAATCAAAAGCTTTACAGACAAGCAAAAGCTGAGAGAATTCAGCACCACCAAATCAGCTCTCCAACACATGTTAAATGATCTTCTCTAGACAGGAAACACAGAAAGGGTGTATAAACTCAAAACTAAAACAAAGTAAATGGCAACGGGATCAAACTTATCAATACTTACCTAAATGTAAATGGGTTGAATGCCCCAACCAAAAGACAAAGACTGGATGAATGGATAAAAAAAACAAGACCCCTATATATGTTCTCTACAAGAGACCCACCTAAAACAAGGGACACATACAGACTGAAAGTGAAGGGCTGGAAAAAGATAATCCATGCAAATAGGGACCAAAAGAAAACAGGAGTAGCCATACTCATATCAGATAAAATAGACTTTAAAACAAAGGGTGTGAAGAGAGACAAAGAAGGACACTACCTAATGATCAAAGGATCAATCCACAAAGAAGATATAACAATTATAAATACATATGCACCCCAAATAGAAGCAATGCAAAATGTAAGACAAAAGCTAACAAGTATGAAAGGGGAAATTAATAATAACACAATAATAGTGGGAGACTTTAATACCCCACTCACGCCTATGGATAGATCAACTAAACAGAAAATTAACAAGAAAACACAAACTTCAAATTATACAATATACTAGTTAGATCTAGTTGATATCTATAGGACATTTCACCCCCAAAACAATGAATTTCACCTTTTTCTCAAGTTCACATGGAACTTTCTCCAGGATAGATCACATCCTGGGCCATAAATCAAGCCTTGGTAAATTCAAAAAAAAAATAAAATCATTCCAAGCATCTTTTCTGACCACAATGCAGTAAGATTAATTGTCAATTACAGGAGAAAAACTATGAAAAATTCCAACATATGGAGACGGAACAACACTCTGATGAATAACCAACAAATGAAGAGATCAAAAGGAAATCAAAATATGCATAGAAATGAATGAAAATGAAAACAAAACAACCTTAAACCTATAAGACACCATAAAAGCAGTGCTAAAGGGAAGGTTCATAGCAATACAGGCTTATGTCAAGAAACAAGAAAAATGTCAAATAAATAACCTAATTCTACACTTAAAGCAATTAGAAAAGAAAGAAATTAAGAATTCCAGGTTTAGTAGAAGGAAAAAAAATCTTAAAAATTAAGGCAGAAATAAACACAAAAGAAACAAATGAGAGCATAGGAAAAATCAACAAAGCCAAAAGCTGGTTCTTTGAAAGGATAAATAAAATTGACAAACCATTAGCCAGACTCATCAAGAAACAAAGACAGAAAAATAAAATCAACAAAATTAGAAATGAAAATGGAGAGATCACAACAGACAACAGAGAAATAGAAAGGATCATAAGAGACTACTATCAGCAACTATATGTCAATAAAATGGACAATTGGAAGAAATGGACCAATTATTAGAAAAGTACAACTTTCCAAAACTGAACCAGGAAGAAATGGAAAATCTCAACAGACCCATCAAAAGCACTGAAATTGAAACTGTAATCAGAAATCTTCCAACAAACAAAATCCCAGGTCCAGATGGCTTCACAGCTGAATTCTACCAAAAATTTAGAGAAGAGCTAACACCTATCCTAATCAAACTTCCAGAAAATGGCAGAGAAAGGTAAACTTCCAAACTCATTCTATGAGGCCACCGTCACCCTAATACCAAAACCAGAAAAAGATGCCACAAAAAAAGAAAACTACAGGCCAATATCACTGATGAACATAGATGCAAAAATCCTTAACAAAATTCTAGCAATCAAAATCCAACAACATATTAAAAAGATCATACATCAGGACCAAGTGGGCTTTATCTGAGGAATGCAAAGATTCTTCAATATCCACAAATCAATCAATGTAATACACCACATAAACAAATCAAAAAATAAAAGCCATATGATTATCCCAATAGATGCAGAGAAAGCCCTTGACAAAATTCAACATTCATTTATGATAAAAATCCCTCCAGAAAGTAGGAATAGAAGGAACATATCTCAACAAAATAAAAGCTATATATGACAAACCCACAGCAAACATTATCCTCAGTGGTGAAAAAGAGAAAGCATCTCCCCTTAAGCCAGGAACAAGACAAGGGTGTCCACTTTCACCACTATTATTCAACATAGTTTTTGGAAGTTTTGGCCACAGCAATCAGAGCATAAAAAGAAATAAAAGGAATTCAGATTGGAAAAGAAGAAGTAAAACTATTACTGTTTGCAGATGGCATGATCCTCTACGTAGAAAACACTAAAGACTCCACAAGAAAATTAATAGAACTAATCAATAGTAAAGTTGCAGGATATACAGTCAACTCACATAAATCCCTTGCATTTCTATACACTAACAATGAGAAAACAGAAAGAGAAATTAAGGAAACAATTGCATTCACCATTGCAATGAAAAGAATAAAATAGTTAGGAATATATCTATCTAAAGAAACTAAAGACCTATATATAGAAAACTATAAAATACTAGTGAAAGAAATCAAAGAGGACACTAATAGATGGATAAATATATCCTGTTCATGGACCAGAAGAATCAGTAGAGTGAAAATGAGTATACTACCCAAAGCAATCTATAGATTCAGTGAAATTCCTATCAAGCTACCAATGGCATTTTTCACAGAACTAGATCAAATAATTTCACAATTTGTATGGAAATTAAAAAAAAATCCTCATAGCCAAAGCAATCTTGAGAAAGAAGAATGGAACTGGGGAAATCAACCTGCTTGACTTCAGGCTCTACTACAAAGCCACAGTCACCAAGGCAGTATGGTACTGGCACAAAGACAGAAACATAGATCAATGGAACAAAATAGAAAGCCCAGAGATCAATCTATGCACCTATGGATGCCTTATCTTTGACAAAGAGGGCAAGAATATACAATGGAGGAAAGAAAATCTCTTTAACAACTGGTGCTCGGAAAACTGGTCAACCACTTGTAAAAGAATGCAACTAGAACACTTTCTAACACCATACACAAAAATGAACTCAAAATGCATTAAAGATCTAAATGAAAGATCAGAAACTATAAAAGTCCTAGATGAAGACATAGGCAAAACACTCTCTGACATAAATCACAGCAGGGTCCTCTATGACCCACTTCCCAGAATGTTGGAAATAAAAGAAAAATAAACAAATGGGATCTAATTAAAATTAAAAGCTTTTGCACAACAAAGGAAACTATAAGTAAGGTGAAAAGATAGCCTTCAGAATGGGAGAAAATAATAGCAAATAAAGCAACTGACAAACAGTTAATCTCAAAAATATACAAGCAACTGCTGCAGCTGAATTCCAGAAAAATAAGTGACCCAATCAAAAAATAGGCCAAAGAACTAAAAAAATCATTTCCCCAAAGAAGACATACAGATGGCTAACAAACAAAAGCAAAGATGCTCAACATCACTCATTATTCAGTTCAGTTCAGTTCAGTCACTCAGTTGTGTCCGACTCTGCGAGCCAATGAATCACAGCATGCCAGGCTACCCTGTCCATCACCAACTCATGTCCATTGAGTCGGTGATGCCATCCAGCCATCTCATCCTCTATTGTCCCCTTCTCCTCCTGCCCACGATCCCTTCCAGCATCAGGGACTTTTCCAGTGAGTCAACCCTTCGCATGAGGTGGCCAAAGAATTGAAGTTTCAGCCTCAGCATCAGTCGTTCCAATGAACACCCAGGACTGAGCTCCTTTAGGATGGACTGGCTGGATCTCCTTGCAGTCCAAGGGACTCTCAAGAGTCTTCTCTAAGACCACCGTTCAAAAGGATCAATTCTTTGGTGCTCAGACTTCTTCACAGTCCAACTTTCACATCCATACATGACCACTGGAGAAGCGATAGCCTTAACTAGATGGACCTTTGTTGGCAAAGTAATGTCTCTGCTTGTGAATATGCTACCTAGGTTGGTCATAACTTTCCTTCCAAAGTGTAAGCGTCTTTGAATTTCATGGCTGAAGTAACCATCTGCAGTGATTTTGGAGCCCAAAAGAATAAAGTCTAACATTGTTTCCCCATCTATTTGCCATGAAGTGATGGGACCAGATGCCATGATCTTAGTTTTCTGAATGTTGAGATTTAAGCCAACTTTTTCACTTTCCACTTTCACTTTCATCAAGAGGCTTTTAGTTCCTCTTCACTTTCTGCCATAAGGGTGCTGTCCTCTGCATGTCTGAGGTTATTGACATTTCTCCTGGCAATCTTGATTTCAGATTGTGCTTCTTCCAGCTCAGCGTTTTTCATGATGTACTCTGCATATAAGTTAAATAAACTGGGTGACAATATACAGCCTTGACGTACTCCTTTTCCTTTTGGAACCAGTCAGTTGTTCCATGTCCAGTTCTAACTGTTGCTTCCTGACCTGCATATAGGTTTCTCAAGAGGCAGGTTAGGTGGTCTGGTATTCCCATCTCTTTCAGAATTTTCCACAGTTTCTTGTGATTCACACAGTCAAAGCCTTTGGCATATTCAATAGAGCAGAAATAGATGTTTTTGTTTTTGTTTTTGTTTTTTTCCTGGAACTCTTTTGCTTTTTCCATGATCCAGCAGATGTTGGCAATTTGATCTCTGGTTGCTCTGCCTTTTCTAAAACCAGCTTGAACATCTGGATGTTCATTGTTTACATATTGCAGATACCTTGCTTGGAAAATTTTGAGCATTACTTTACTAGTGTGTGAGATGACTGCACTTGTAAGGTAGTTTGAGCTCATTATTAGAGAAATGTAAATCAAAACCAGAATAAGGTACCATTTCATACCAATCAGAATGGCTGCTATCCAAATGTCTACAAGCAATAAATGCTGGAGAGCATTTGGAGAAAAGGGAACCCTGTTACACTGATGGTGGGAATGCAAACCGGTACAGGCACTGTGGAAAACAGTATGGAGACTCCTTAATATTTGGAAATAGAACTGCCATATGACCCAACAATCCTACTTCTGGGCATACACACCAAGGGAACCAGAATTGAAAGAGACATGTGTACCCCAGTGTTCATCTCAGCAGTGTTTAATTGCCAAGACATGGAAGCAACATAGATGTCCATTAACAGACGAATGCATAAGAAAGCTGTGGTACATAAACACAGTTTAATATTACTCAGCCATTAAAAAGAATACATTTGAATCAGTTTTAATGAGTTGGATGAAACTAGAGCCTATTATACAGAGTGAAATAAGCCCAAAAGGAAAACACTGATACATTATACTAACATATATATATGAAATTTAGAATGATGGTAACAATAACCATGTATGTGAGACAGCAAAAGAGACACAGATGTATAGAACAGTCTTTTGGATTCTGTGGGAGAGGGCGAGGGTGGCATGATTTGGGAGAGTGTCATTGAAACATGTCAATTATCACATGTGAAAGGAATCGCCAGTTTCAGGTTTGATGCATGATACAGGGTTCTCAGGGCTGGTGCAATGGGATGACCCAGAGGGATGGAATGGGGAGAGAGTTGGGAGTGGCATTTAGCATGGGGAACACATGTACACCCATGGCAGATTCATGTCAATGTATGGCAAAACCAATACAATATTGTAAAGTAATTAGCCTCCAATAGATAAATAAATAAATAATTTAAAAATAAAATAAAGTACATGTAGTTTTATAAAGGTGTGAATAAATTATTGTTTTTGGAAAACTCAACAGTGGCTGCAGGCCTGAAAAACGTCAGTTTTCACTCTATTCTCAAGGAAGAGTTATGCCAAAGATGATTCACACTACCGAACAATTGCACTCATTTCACATGTTAGCAGGGTTATGTTCCAAATCCTTCAAGCTGCGCTTCAGAATTATCTTAATCAAAAACTTCCAGATGCACAAGCTGGCATTCAAAGAGACAGAGGAACCAGAGATAAATTGTCAATGTTCATCGGCTTATGGAGAAGGCAAGGGACTTCAAGAGAAACATCTACTTCTGCTTCATTGAATACCCTAAAGCTGTTTATTGAATGAATCACAACAAGCTGTGCAAAATTCTGAAAGAGGTGGAAGCAAAAAAACACCTTAGCTTTTACCTGAGAAACCTGTCTGTGGGTCAAAAAACAATAGTTAGAACCGAACATGGAACAACTGACTGGAACAAAATTGGGAAAGGAGTTTTACAAGGCTGTATATTGTCACCTTTGGTTGTTTAACTTATATGTAGAGTGTATCATATGAAATGCCAGGTTGGATGAATCACAAGTTGGAATCAAGATTACCAGAAGAAATATCAACACATCAGATATACAGACGATACCACACTAATGGCAGAAAGTAAAGAGGAACTAAAGAGTCTCTTGATGAGGAAAGAGGAAAGTGGAAAAGCTGTCTTGAAACTCAATATTAAAAGCAAAAACATGATCCTGTATGCAAGACAGCAAAAGAGACACAGATGTGTAGAGAGGACTTTTGGACTGTGAGGGAGAGGGAGAGGGTGGGATGATTTGGGAGAATGACATTGAAACATGTATACTATCATGTAAGAAATTAATCGCCAGTCTATGTCCGATGCAGGATACAGCATGCTTGGGGCTGGTACACGGGGATGACCCAGAGAGATGTTATGGGGAGGGAGGTGGGAGGGGGGTTCATGTTTGGGAACACATGTACACCTGTGGTGGATCCATGTCAATGTATGGAAAAACCAACACAGTATTGTAAAGTAAAATAAAGTAAAAATAAAATAAATAAAAGCAAAAACAAACAAAATAACAAAAGCTAAAATCGTGGTATCCAGTCCCATCACTTCTTGGCAAATGGAAGGGGAAAAAGTGGAGGCAGTACAGATTTTATTTTCTTGGGCTCCAAAATCACTGCAGATGGTGACTGCAGCCATGGAATAAAAAGACACTTGCTCCTTGGGAAAAAAGCTATGACAAACTTAGCATATTAAAAAGCAAAGTCATTACTTTGCTGGAAAATCTATATAGTTAAAGCTCTGATTTTTCCAGTAGCCCTGTACAGATGGGAGAGTAGGATCATAAAGAAGACTAAGGGCCAAAAAACTGATGCTTTGAAACTGTGTTGCTAGCGAAGCCTCTTGAAAGTCCCTTGGACAGCATGAAAATCAAACCAGTCAATCTTATGAAAAATCCAGCCTGAATATTCATTGGAAGGGCTGTTGCTGAAGCTGATACTCCAATACTTTAACCACCTGATATGAAGAGCTGACTCATTGGAAAAGACCTTGATGCTGGGAAAGGTTGAAAGCAAAATGTTAGGAGAGTGGCAGAAAATGAGATGATTAGATAGCATCACTTACTCAATGGACATGAAAATTTGATCAAACTCCTGGAGATAGTAGAAGACAAAGGAGCCTGGCAGACTACAACCCATGATGTCACAAAGAGCTGGACACGAATGAAAGAATGAAAAACAACAACAAATATATAATAAGCACGTTAGTTGTAACAAAGTTGACAAGCATAATTTTCGTATATCTTGATTTTCTGGTCTATTTCCAAAGTCTCTGCCACTTACATTGAATTTGTTTCCAGTTCAACTTTATTCTATAAAGTGTGATCCCCAATTTTGCTCAATCCTTTAAATTTTTAAGTATTTTTTTCTTCTTTATTACATAATCTTCCTTTATAATGACTTTTCTGATTATTTTCTAATTCTTAGGATAAACAAAAAAAGAGTCAAGTTGCTTTTGAGTGATGATATGTATATGCTACAATGATATGTATATGCTACAATCTCAGCCCCAGAGATGGCATCTTCCACCAAACTGTGAGCAGGCTCCCAGCTACTAACCATGTCTTCCTGAGATCCTGGATGGTTGACATCCACCAGCAGGGTTGCAGCCGAAGATCAGCTCTCCAAAGGGGACATATGGCATATCTGAGACAGTGCTTTCGGGCACACAGGGAAACTGAGTGTCCGGGACCAGGAAGGTGATTAAGATGCATGGCCCTCCTGGTACAGTGTGTTTGCCTAGCACCTGGTTACTTGAGCTGCTCAGACCTGGGAAGGGCACAAAATGAACGCCAAACTGACAGAGACTGAGCCAGAACTGTGTCTAAGTGTCTTCTGGGGAGGTAAAGTCAGCAATGGCCTGCCACAGAGGCCTGTGTGCAACAGACCTGGGTATGGCATAAGCCCTCTTGAAGGAGGTCACCATTAACCCCACACTTGAACTACCAGAACTTACACAGGGCTGGGGAAATTGACTCTTCAAGGACACAGACAAAATCTTGTGCCCACCAGGACCCAGGAGAATGGAGAGTGACCCACAAGAAACTGACCCAGACATGCCCATGAGTGTCCAGAAATCTCCGGCAGAGGGGTTGGTCAATGGTGGCCTGCTGTAGGGTTGGAGACACTGAGTGCACCAGTGTGTGCTTGGGACCTTTTGAAGCAGGACGCCATTATCTTCATTACCTCCACCATAGTTTGGCCTTAGGTCAAGCAACAGGGAGGAAACGCAGCCCTGCCCATCAAAATAATATTGGATTAAAAATGTACCGAGCATGACCCTGACTATCAGATAAAGACCCAGTTTCCCCCTCAGTCAGTCTCACCCCTCAGGAAGCTTCCATAAGCCTCTTATCCTTCTCCATCAGAGGGCAGACAGACTAAAAACCACAGTCACAGAAAACTAACTAAACTGATCACATGGACCACAGCTTAGATCAATGAAACTATGAGCCATGCTGTATGGGGCTACCCAGGATGGGCTGGTTATGGAAGAGAGTTCTGAAAGGATGTGGTTCACTGGAGAAGGGAATGGCAAACCACTTCAGTATTCTAGTCTGGAGAACCCCGTGAACAGGGTGAAAAGGCAAAAAGGTATGACACTGCAAGGTGAACTCCCCAGGTCAGTAGGTGCCTACTATGCTACTGGAGAAGAGTAGAGAAATAACTTCAAAAAGAATGAAGAGACAGAGCGAAAGCAAAAACAACACCCAGTTGTGGACGTGAGGGGTAATGGAAGTAAAGTCCAGTGCTGTAAAGAGCAATATTGCATAGGAACCTGGAATGTTAGGTCCGTGAATTAAGGCAAATTGGAAGTGGTCAAACAGGAGATAGCAAGAGTTAACATTGACGTTTTAGGAATCAGTGAAGTGAAATGGACTGGAATGGGTGAATTTAACTCAGATGACCATTATATCTATGAGTGTGGGAGACAATAACTTAGAAGATGTGAAGTAGCCATCATAGACAACAAGAGTCTGAAATGCAGTACTTGGATGCAATCTCAAAATCGACAGAATGATCTCTGTTCCTTTCCAAGGCAAAATATTCAATATCTCAGTAATCCAAGTCTATGCCTGACCAGTAACACTGAAGATGCTGAAGTTGAATGGTTTCATGAAGAGTTACAAGATCTTTGAGAATAAACACCCAAAAGAGATGTCCTCTTCATTACAGGGGACTGAAATGCAAAAATAGGAAGTCAAGGTTTACCGGGAATAACAGACACCTTTGGCCTGAGTACAGAATGAAGCAGATCAAAGCCTGACAGAGTGTTGCCAAGAGAATGTCCTGGTCATAGCAAACACCCTCTTCCAACAACACAAGAGAAGATTCTACACATGGACATCACCAGATGGTCAATACCAAAATAAAATTGATTATATTCTTTGCAGTCAAAGATGGAGAAACTTTGTACAGTCAGCGAAAACAAGGCTGAGAACTGACTGGCTCAGATCATGAACTCCTTATTGTCACATTCAGAGTTCAATTGAAGAAAGTAGGGAAAAACACTAGACCATTCAGGTGTGTCCTAAATCAAACCCCTTATGATTATGCAGTAGAAATCACAAATAGATTCAAATATTAGATCTGATAAAGAGAATGTCTGAAGAACTATGGATGGAGGTTCATGACACTGTAAAGCAGGCAGGGATCAAGACCATTCCCAAGAAAAAGAAATGCAAAAAGGCAAAATGGTTGTCTAATGAGACTTTACAAATAGCTGAGGGAAAAAAAAAAAAAAGAGAGAGAGAGAGAGAGAAGCTAAAGGAAAAGGAGAAAAAGAAAGATATACCCATTTGAATACAGAGTTCCTAAGAATAGCAAGGAGAGATAAGAGATCCTTCCTCAGTGATCAATACAAAGAAATAGACGAAAGGAATAGAATGGGAAAAGACTAGAGATCTCTTCAAGAAAATTAGAGATGCAAAGATGAGCACAATAAAGGAAGAAATGGTACAGACCTAATACAAGCAGAATATATTAAGAAGAGGTGGCAGGAATACACAAAAGAACTGTACAAAAATGATCTTCATGGCCCGTAGAACAACAATGGTGTGATCATTCACCTAGAACCAGATATCCTGGAATGCAAAGTAAAGAGGGCCTTAGGAAGCATCACTAATGGAGGTGATGGAATTCCAGTTGAGCTATTTCAAATCCTGAAAGATGATGCTGTGAAAGTGCTGCACTCAATATGCCAGCAAATTTGGATAACTCAACAGTGGCCACAGGACTGGAAAAGGTCAGTTTTCATTCCAATCCCAAAAAAAACCCAATGCCAAAGAATGTTCAATCTACCACACAGTTGCACTCATATCACATGATAGCAAAGTAATTCTCAAAATTCTCTAAGCCAGGCTTTCACCGTAAGGGAACCATGAAATTCCAGATGTTCAAGTTGAATTTAGAAAAGGCAGAGGAGCTAGAGATCAAATTTCCAACATCTGTTGGATCATCAAACAAGCAAGAGCATTCCACAAAAATATCTACTTCTGCTTTATTTACTACGTCAAAGCCTCTGACTGTGTGGATCACAACAAATTGGAAAATTCTTAAACATAATGGAATACCAGACAATACCTGACTCCTGAGAAACCTGTATGCAGGTCATGAAGCAACAGTTAGAACTGGACATGGAACAACAGACTGGTTCCAAACGGGAAAGGAGTACTTCAAGGCTGTATATTGTCACCCTGCTTATTTAGCTTATATGCAGAATACATCATGCTAAATGCTGGGCTGGGTGAAACACAAGGTGAAATCAAGATTGCTGGGATAAAGATCAATAACCTCAATAAGCAGATGACACCACCCTTATGGCAGAAAGCAAAGAAGTAATCAAGAGCCTCTTGATGAAAGTGAAAGAGGAGAGTGAAAAAGTCGACTTAAAATTCAACATTCAGGAAACTATGATCATAGGATCTGGTCCCATCACTTCATGACTGATATATTGGGATACAGTGCAAACAGTGCCAAACTTTATTTTGAGGGGCTCCAAAATAAAGGGCTGCAGTTGGTGACTGTAGCCATGAAATTAAAAGAAGATTGCTCCTTGGAAGAAAAATTAGACCAAAAAAGACAGTATATTAAAAAGTAGAGACATTACTGTATCAACAAAGTTCTGTCTAGACAAAGGTATGGTTTTTCCAGTAGTCATGTATGAGAGTGAGAGTTGGACTATAAAGAAAGCTGATCGCCAAAGAATTGATGCTTTTGAAGTATGGTTTTGGAGAAGACTCTTGAGTCTCTTGGACTGCAAGGGGATCCAACTAGTCAGTTATAAAGGAAATCAGTCCTGAATATTCATTGGAAGCACTGATGTTGAACCTTCAATACTTTAGCCACCTAATGTGAAGAACTGACTCATTGGAACAGACCCTGGTGGTGAGAAAGATTGTAGATGACAGGAGAAGGGGACGACAGAGGATTAAATGGTTGGATGGCATCACCGACTCGATGGACATGAGTTTGAGTATGCTCTGGGAGTTGGTGATGGATGGGAAGACTGGCATGCTATAATCCACGGTGTCACAAAGATTCAGAAACAAATGAGTGACTGAAACATAGTTATATATATGCACACATACATACAGAGAGCCATATGAAATATATATATAGTTTATCACATGTAGAGTTTATATTATGAGCTAATTGTTCTGTAAACTCCATTAATATTAGATTTAAATAAGACATATATAGCAATTAAATATTTTCTTGTTTTATATTTCTTGATTAGGTCAAAAGAATCAAATTATTTAAAAATTATGTCTTAGCCTATGAAATATAAAGGAAAACTTTTCCCTTATCTCACATTTATTTATTCAATTCTTTATTTTCATGCTTAGTCACTCAATCATGTCTGACTCTTTTTTACTCTGTACTGTAGCCCACCAGGTTCACCTGTCCATGGGATTTTCTAATCAAGATTACTACAGTGTGTTGCATTACCTTCTCCAGAGGATCTTCCTGACCCATGGATCACACCTGTGTCTCCTGCATTAGCAGGCAGATTCTTTACCATGAAACATAATTATTTGTTTATATCAAGATAAGCTTCTTAGTCTTCCTGAGGAAGTTCTAAATTGATTCCTGATGTTCTGACAAAATAATGGATGGTATCCAGTTTCATTTTTAGAAATGTATGTTAAATAGTACTACAATAGAAAGGATTTATTTAATCACCTTTTAGTGTCATTTTCTGCTACATCCCTTAAACTTGAAGATTTTGTCATTTAAATGTATAAAAAATGTCTTTCCTCTAGACTATTGTGTATTACTGTAAAACTATCAATTGTTGGTTCAAATTCTGATGTCTCTGGGTAGTAATATTAGAAATCACTATCTAACTATAATGAAGATTTTGCGATCTATATATCTTAGTCTGAAAATTGAAAATGCAAGAATTTTCTATTTAAATGAAAGAAAATAAATACTAGACAGAATTTATTTAAATGAAAAAAATCAAAGTATACATAAAATCTTATTATGTGAAGTATTTCAAGGAATGTTTATCCTTGCATTATTAATCTACATTTGTGAAATTATTCAGTTCAGTTCAGTTCAGTCACTCAGTCGTGTCCAACTCTTTGTGACTCCATGAATTGCAGCATGCTAGGCCTCCCTGTCCATCACCAACTCCCGGAGTTCATTCAGAGTCAGTGATGCCTTCCAGCCATCTCATCCTGGGTCGTCCCATTCTCCTCCTGCCCCCAATCCCTCCCAGCATCAGAGTCTTTTCCAATGAGTCAACTCTAAGCATGAGGTGGCTAAAGTACTGGAGTTTCAGCTTTAGCATCATTCCTTCCAAAGAAATCCCAGGGCTGATCTCCTTCACAATGGATTGGTTGGATCTCATTGCAGTCCAAGGGTCTCTCAAGAGTCTTCTCCAACACCACAGTTCAAAAGCATCAATTCTTTGGCACTCAGACTTCTTCACAGTCCAACTCTCACATCCATACCTGACCACAGGAAAAACCATAGCCTTGACTAGACAAACCTTAGTCAGCAAAATAATGTCTCTGCTTTTGTATATACTATCTGCTGCTGCTGCTGCTAAGTCGCTTCAGTCATGTCTGACTGTGTGCGACCCCAGAGACTGCATCCCACCAGGCTCCCCAGTCCCTGGAATTCTCCAGGCAAGAATACTGGAGTGGGTTGCCATTTCCTTCTCCAATGCATGAAAGTGAAAAGTGAAAGTGAAGTTGCTCAGTAGTGTCCAGCTCTTAGCGACCCCATGGACTGCAGCCTACCAGGCTGCTCTGCCCACGGGATTTTCCGGGCAAGAGTACTGGAGTGGGGTGCCATTGCCTTCTCTGATATACTGTCTAGGTTGGTCATAACTTTTCTTCCAAGGAGTAAGCGTCTTTTAATTTCACGGCTGCAATCACCATCTCCAGTGATTTTGGAGCCCCAATAAATAAAGTCTGACACTGTTTCCACTATTTCCCTATTTATTTGCCTATAAACCACCTTGATGTCAAGCACTTACACAATTTTTTAAAGATATATTTATTTTTAATTTTTTAATTTTTACTTTTTTTTTTACTTTACCATACTGTATTGGTTTAGACATACATTGACATGAATCCGCCACAGGTGTACATGAGTTCCCAATCCTGAACCCCCCTCCCACCTCCCACCCCATATCATCTCTCTGGATCATCCCCATGCACCAGCCCCAAGCACCCAGCATCCTCTATCGAACATAGACTGGCGATTTGTTTCTTACATGATAGTATACATGTTTCAGTGCCATTCTCCCAAAGCATCCCACCCTCTCCCTCTCTCTCACAGTCCAAAAGTCCATTCTATACATCTGTGTCTCTTTTGCTATCTCACATACAGGGTTATAGTTACCATCTTTCTAAATTCCATATATATGTATTAGTATACTGTATTGGTGTTTTTCTTTCTGGCTTACTTCACTCTGTATAATCAGCTCCAGTTTCATCCATCTCATTAGAACTGATGCAAATGTATTCTTTTTAATGGCTAATACTCCATTGTGTATATGTACCACAGCTTTCTTATCCATTCATCGGCTGATGGACATCTAGGTTGTTTCCATGTCCTGGCTATTATAAACACTGCTGCGATGAACATTGGGGTTCATGTGTTTCTTTCAATTCTGGTTTCCTTGGTGTGTATGCCCAGCAGTGGGATTGCTGGGTCATATGGCTGTTCTATTTGCAATTTTTAAAGAAATCACCACACTATTCTCCATAGTGGCTGTACTAGTTTGCATTCCCACCAACAGTATAAGAGGGTTCCCTTTTCTCCACACCCTCTCCAACATTTATTGTTTGCAGACTTTTGGATTGCAGCCATTCCGACTGGTGTGAAATGGTACCTCACTGTGGTCTTGATTTGCATTTCTCTGATAACGAGTAATGTTGAGTATGTTTTCAAGTGTTTGCTAGCCATCTGTATGTCTTCTTTGGAGAAATGTCTATTTAGTTCTTGGGCTCATTTTTTGATTGGGTTGTTTATTTTTCTGGAATTGAGCTGCAGGTGTTGCTTGCATATTTTTGAGATTAGTTGTTTGTCAGTTGCTTCATTTGCTATTATTTTCTCCCTTTCTGAAGGCTGTGTTTTCACCTTGCTTATATTTTCCTTTGTTGTGCAGAAGCTTTTAATTTTAATTGGATCCCATTTGTTTATTTTTGCTTTTATTTCCAGTATTCTGGGAGGTGGATCATAGAAGATCCTGCTGTGATTTATGTCGGAAAGTGTTTTGCCTATGATCTCCTCTAGGAGTTTTATAGTTTCTGATCTTACATTCAGATCTTTAATCCATTTTGAGTTTATTTTTGTGTGTGGTGTTAGAAAGATAAATGTTTCTCTCAAATTCTATTTTAAAAATATGTTGTCAATTCATTCATTTTGAAATAAGTTTTGGTTTTTAGAAGATATGCAAACATAGTACAGAGTTTTCTACACTCTTCACTCACCTTCCCATGATGTTAACATCTATAGTATCGAAGTATATTTACTAAAAAATAGACTTTTATTCTCCTAAATGTTTTACCATTTTAGATTATTATTACCATTGTAGGATACTGTCTAGAACACTGCATTGCATTTATTGGTTGTGACACCTTGATATCCTTTAATCTGAGTTTTCATTCCTTTCTTGTTCTCCCGATCTTGACTTTTTCGAAATTATTGCTCAAACGTTTTGTTCATTCCTCCTCAATTTACAGTTATTTAACGTTATCTCATAATTATGTTGGAGTTATATATTAAAGGAAGAACACCATAGATGACCGACCTCATCATACCATATCAGGAGTACCTGCTGTTGACATCACTTAACACTGGTGACATTAGCTTTAATTTCTTGTTTATGCTCTAACTGGTGACTCAGATGATAAGGAATCTCCCTGTAATGCAAGACAGCTGGATTCGATCCCTGGGCTGGGAAGATCCCCTGCAGAAGGGAATGGTTACCCACTCTAGTATTCTTGTCTCGAGAATCCCATGGACAGAAGAGCCTTGTGGGCTACAAAAGTGTCAGACATGGCCATGCAACTAACACACACAAATGTTTTAACCAGGAGTTTCTTGTTTGCATTGCCATATTCAAGTTCTGAAAGCAAGTCACTAAGTCCAGCTCAACTTAGGAGTATGAAATTAATCTCCACCTCATGAAGGGAAAATTATCCTGTAATATGTAGGCACATGTTAAAATCATAACACTAATTAGAATTATTTTTATTAAAATACTTTGAGAGTGTGTATATATACTGTTTCTTAAATTTTCACTCAGTAGTCCACAAAATTACTGAATTTTTGCTACAACAATTATTGCTTTTGTGTTTTGATGATAAATTTATCTTCATTGCTTATACATTCATTATTTGGAATTCTTCAGAAAGAAATAATTCTTAAAGTCATGATTTTTATTTTTTTTTGTTTTTATCAGGATAAATTCAACAATATTTCCTTTATTCTTTTTATCATAGTCCAATATTTCTAATTAATTTTGTTGCTCAAAATTTTCCAGCTTTGAGTACTGAAAGCTGTTTCAGGATTGTGTTTGTCTGTTTTCTTAGCCTTCTTTTTTTATGGCCCATAATGTTTATACACTTCCTTGGCTGTAGAATCAAATAAACAATAATCCAAACACTCGTTTTCCTTTTTTTTAGAAAGGAATGTCTGAGTACAAAATTTGCTCATTTCTCCTGGGATATTGATGCTTCTAGTCCTGAAGAGACAGAGTTAGAAAACATATATTTTATGTTTATAAATTTGTATATATACATATATTTTAAATATTTTTATACCTATCTATTACACACCCATACCAGTCCCTATTGTTTTCACTCACTAATTCATTCATATGCTGAATCTTGATATCACCTATAATTTTTCTATCTCGGATATATTGCAAACTTATCACTAAGTAAAACATTTTATATCTCCATGACTTTTGTTTACATACTTCCCCTAAAAAATGTTTTTTCATCATACCTCTGGACATTAACTCCTCTGCTTTTTCAAGAGCATTAGCCTTATTTGTCTTCTCCCCTTCTGTTTTTCCTTTTTCTCTCCAAAATGTAGTTAATAATTTTGCACTCTACCAGTCCTTTATTCAACATAAATTCTGTTAACTCAAACACAGTCTCACAGTTAGTATTTCCAACTTCAGTCTTGTACCCACAAACAATTTTTTATTCTACAATGGTTAAATAAATATCTAAATTATATCTTGCTCTTTTTCAATGTTTTTCCAATTTATTTTAAAGAAAGTCCAAATATTCTAGCACATTATGTAAAGCTCACCACAACATGAATCTCTAGTTCTCTAGACTCACTTTGGACATCTGCCTGGCAAATTCATGATTAATTCAAGTTCACACCCCCTTCCCACCAAATGCTAAGATATTTATTTTCTTCTCTCTGTTCAATTATTGAAAAACACATTGTTCTTATAAATATCTTTCATGTAATCCCCACACACCTCAATAAAAGGAATATTGCTAGAATTCTAGAACCTCTTTCATAATATATTAATATTTCTTATTCATTAACTCTTCTTAATTTCTCTTTCAACTTCTTGACTGGTAGCAGCATAATGTTTGGCTCATTTTAAAATTATATCAGTGAATCACAGTATTTGAATGTTTTTGTTACTACATTATTTTTTCAACGTTATATGTGAGATTCGATCATTTTGTTTCATGAAGTTAAAGTATTTATTTATTTTATCTCATTAACAGAATACACAAAAATCTATCATCTGTCATAGGTGCACATTTGGGTTGATGAGCATCTGTGTTTTGTAAAGTCTTGACAATTGCAATTATTAATGGTTACTATTGCAATGCATAGTTAAATATAACACACACATCTGAGTCTGGAACTGCTGTGTTATATGCCATGAACCAATTCAGTTACTTGGTAAATGATCTCAAGGTACTTTTCAAACTTGTTGTGTTAGAGTTCCATAGATATAAATTAGGGTTCTTATTGAACCACACCCTCATCAACATTTATTTTTCTCTGTCTTTATATTTTAGACATAAAATGTCTATTTGTAGTCATTATATTTTCACTTCAGTTCAGACGCTCATGAATGTCTGACTCTTGAAATGTCTGACTAATGAAATTTGACCCCATGGACTGCAGCACAGCAGGCTTCGCTGTCCACCACCAACTCCTGAAGTTTACTAAAACTTCATGTGCATAAAGTCGGTGATGCCATCCAACCATCTCATTCTATGTTGTCCCTTTATCCTTCAGCCTTCAATCTTTCCCAGCATCAGAGTCTTTTCAAATGATTCAGTTCTTCACATCAGGGGGCCACAGTATTGGAGTTTCAGCTTCAGCATCAGTCCTCCCAGTGAATACTCAGGACTGATCTCCTTTAGGATGGGCTGGTTTGACTTCCTTGAAGTTTAAGGGAGTCTCAAGAGAGTCTTCTCCATCACCGCGCTTCAAAATCATCAATTCTTTGGTGTTCTGCTCTCTTTATAGTCCAGCTCTCACATCCATACATAACTACTGGAAAATCTATAGCTTTGACTATACGGACCTCCGTTGGAAAGGTAATATCACTGCTATTTTAATAAGCTGTATAGGTTGGTCATAATTTTTCTACCAAAGAGCAAGCATCTTTTAATTTCATGGCTAGAGTCACCATCTGAAGTATTTTGGAGCCCCTCAAAATAAGGTCTGTCATTTTTTTCACGATTTCCCCACCTATTTGCCATGAAGTGATGGTGCCAGATGGCATGATCTTCGTTTTCTGAATGTTGAGTTTTAAGCCAACATTTTCACTCTGCTCTTTCACTTTCATCAAGAGGTACTTTAGTTCTTCACATTCTGCCATAAGGATGGTGTCATCTACACTTCTGAAGTTATTAATATTTCTCACAGCAATCTTGATTCCAGCTTGGGCTTCATCCAGTCCAGCATTTTTCATGATGTACACTGTATATAAGTTAAATAAGCAGGGTGAAGTACTCTGTTCCTGATTTGGAAACAGTCTGTTTTTCCATGTCCAGTTCTAACTGTTTCTTCTTGACCTGAATAAAGATTTCTCAAGAGACTTGTCAAGTTTTCTATTATTCTCATCTCTTTAAGAATTTTCCACAATTTATTGTGATCCACACAATCAAAGGCTTTGGTATAGTCGATAAAGCAGAAGTAGATGTTTTTCTTGGAAAAACATGGAACTCTCTTGCTTTTTCCATGATCCAATGGATTTTGGCAATTTGATCTCTGTTTCCCCTGCCTTTTCTAAATCCAGCTTTAACATCTGGAAGTTCATGGTTGACATACTGTTAAAGCCTGGCTTGGAGACTTTTGAGCATTACTTTGCTAGTGTGTGAGATTAGTGAAAGTGTGTTGTAGTTTGAGCATTCTTTGGCATTGCCTTTCTTTGGGTTTGGAATGAAAACTGACCTTGTCCAGTCCTGTGGCTACTGCTGTGTTTTCCAAATTTACTGGCATATTGAGTGCAGCACTTTCACAGCATCATCTATTAGGATTTAAAATAGCTCAACTGGAATCCCATCACCTCCACAAGCTTTGTTCGTACTGATGCTTCTTAAGGCCCACTTGACTTCACATTCCAGGAGGTCTGGCTCTAAATGAGTGATCACACCATCATAATTATCTGGGTCATGAAGATCTTTTTTTTTTTTTTTTTGTATAGTTCTTCTGTGTATTCTTTTTTTTTTTTAAGTTTCTTTTTAAGTTTTTTGGAGGATTTTATTTTTTTAATTTAAATTTATTTATTTTAATTGGAGGCTAATTACTTTACAATATTGTATTGGTTTTGCCATACATCAACATGAATCCACAACAGGTGTACACGTGTTCCCAATCCTGAACCCCCTTCCCACCTCCCTCCCTATACCAGCCCTCTGGGTCATCCCAGTGCACCAGCCCCAAGCATCCAGTATCCTGCATCGAACATAGACTGGTGATTAATTTCTCATATGTTATACATGCTTCAATGCCTTTCTCCCAAATCATCCCACCTTCTCCCTCTTCCACAGAGTCCAAAAGACTGTTCTATACATCTGTGTCTCTTTTGCTGTCTCGCATAAAGGGTTATAGTTATCATCTTTTTAAAATCCATATATATGCGTTAGTATACTATATTAGTGTTTTTCTTTCTGGTTTACTTCACTCTGTATAATCAGCTCCAGTTTCATCCACCTCATCAGAACTGATTCAAATATATTATTTGTAATGGCTGAATAATACTCCGTTGTATATATGTACCACACCTTTCTTATTCATTAATCTGCTGATGGACATCTAGGTTGCTACCATGCCCTGGCTATTATAAACAATGCTTCAATGAACATTGGGGTACACGTGTCTCTTTCAATTCTGATTTCCTCAGTGTATATTCCCAGCAGTGGGATTGCTGGGTCATAAGGCAGTTCTATTTGCAATTTTTAAGGAATCTCCACACTATAGTCCATAGTGGCTGTACTAGTTTGCATTCCCACCAACAGTGTAAGAGGGTTCCCTTTTCTCCACACCCTCTCCAGCATTTATTGCTTGTAGACTTTTGGATCGCAGCCATTCTGACTGGCATGAAATGGCGCCTCATGAGGTTTTGATATTCATTTCTCTGATAATGAGTAATGTTGAGCACCTTTTCATGTGTTTATTAGACATCTGTATGTCTTCTTTGGAGAAATGTCTATTTAGTTCTTTGGCCCATTTTTTCATTGGGCCGGTTATTTTTCTGGAATTGAGCTGCAGGAGTTGCTTGTATATTTTTGAGATTAGTTGTTTGTCAGTTGCTTCATTGGCTATTATTTTTTTTTCCCATTCTGAAGGCTGTCTTTTCACCTTGCTTATAGTTTCTTTTGTTGTGCAGAAACTTTTAATTTTATTAGGCCCCATTTATTTCTTTTGCTTTTATTTCCAATATTCTGGGAGGTGAGTCATAGAGGATCCGGCTGTGATTTATGTCAGAGAGTGTTTTTCCTATGTTCTCCTCTAGGAGTTTTATATTTTCTGGTCTTACGTTTAGATCTTTAATCCATTTTGAGTTTATTTTTGTGTATGGTGTTAGAAAGTGTTCTAGTTTCCTTCTTTTAAAAGTGGTTGACCAGTTTTCCCAGCACTACTTGTTAAAGAGATTGTCTTTTCTCCATTGTATATTCTTGCCTCCTTTGTCAAAAATAAGATGTCCATAGGTGCGTGGGTTTATCTCTTCTATTTTGTTCCACTGATCTATATTTCTGTCTCTGTGCCAGTGCCATATTGTCTTGATGACCGTAGCTTTGTAGTAGAGCCTGAAGTCAGGCAGGTTGATTTCTCCAGTTCCATTCTTCTTTCTCAAGATTGCTTTGGCTATTCGAGGTTTTTTTGTATTCCATACAAATTGTGAAATTATTTGTCCTAGCTCTGTGAAAAAGTATCATTGTAGCTTGATAGGGATTGCATTGAATCTATAGATTTCTTTGGACAGTATACTCATGTTCACTATATTGATTCTTCTGATCCATGAACATGGTATATTTCTCCATCTGTTAGTGTCCTCTTTGATTTCTTTCACCAGTGTTTTATAGTTTTCTATATATAGGTCTTTAGTTTCTTTAGGTAGATATTTTCCTAAGTATTTTATTCTTTTCATTGCAATGATGAATTGAATTGTTTCCTTAATTTCTATTTCTATTTTCGTATTATTAGTGTATAGGAATGCAAGGGATTTCTGTGTCTTGATTTTATATCCTGTAACTTTACTATATTAATTGAATAGCTCCAGTAATTTTCTGGTAGAGTCTTTAGGGTTTTCTATATAGAGGATCATGTCCTCTGCAAACAGTGATAGTTTTACTTCTTCTTTTCCAATTTGGATTTCTTTTATTTATTTATTTATTTTCTGCTCTGATTTCTGTGGCCAACACTTCCCCTAAAGTCAGGAACAAGACAAGGGTGCCCACTTTCACCACCACTATTCAACATAGTTCTGGGAGTCTTTTGTGTATTCTTGCCACCTCTTCTTAATATCTTCTGCTTCTGTTAGGTTTATACTGTTCTTGTCTTTTATTGAGCCCATCTTTGCATGAAAATTTCCCTTGAAATCTCTAATTTTCTTAAAGATATCTCTAGTCTTTCCCATTCTATTGTTTTCCTCTATTTCTGTGCATTGATCACTGAGGAAGGCTTTCTTATCTCTCCTTTTTATTCTTTGGAACTCTTCATTCAAATGGTGTATCTTTTATTTTCTCCTTTGCTTTTCACTTCTCTTTTTTCATAGCTGCTTGTAAGGCCTCCCCAGACAACCATTTTGCCTTTTTGCATTTCTTTTACTTGGGGATGATCTTGATCACTGCTTCCTGTATAATGTTACTAACCTCCATCCATAATTCTTCAGACACTCTATCAGATCTGTTCCCTTGAATCTATGTCTCACTTCTATTGTATAATCATAAGAGACTTAATTTAGGTCATACCTGAATGTTATAGTGGTTTTCCCAACTTTCTTCAATTTAAGTCTGACTTTGGCAATAAAGAGATCACGTTCTGAGCCACAGTCAGCTCTCAGTCTTGTTTTGGCTGACTGTACAGAGCTTCTCCATCTTTGGCTGCAAAGAATATAATCAATCTGATTTCCATATTGACCATCTGGTGATTTCCATGTGTAGAGTCTTCTCTTGTGTTGTTGTAGGATGGTTTTTGCTATGACCAGTGTATTCTCTTCGCAAAACTCTGTTAGTCTTTTCACTGTTTCCTTCTGTACTCCAAGGCCAAATTTGGCTGTTACTCTAGGTATTTCTTGACTTCCTACTTCTGCATTCCATTCACCTAAATGAAAAGGACATCTTTTGGGGGTGTTAGTTCTTGTAGGTCTTCATAGAACCCTTTAACTTCAGCTTCTTCAGCATTATTGGTGAGGGCCTTGACCTGGAATACTGTGCTATTGAATGATTTGCCTTGGAAAAGAACAGAAATCATTCTGTCATTTTTGAGATTGCACCCAGGTATTGCATTTTGGGCTCTTTTGTTGATTATGATGGCTACTCCATTTCTTCTAAGGGAATCTTGCCCACAGTAGTAGATATAATGGTTATCTGAGTTAAATTCACCAGTTCCAGTCCATGTTTGTTTGCTGATTCCTAAAATGTTGATGTTCACTTTTACAATCTCCTGCTTAACATTATATTTTATGAGGATTTTATTCTGATTATTGTTAAGGCAATTGCATATTAATATGTTTATTAATCATATGCATAGCCTTTTTTTATTTTAATGTTGATTACTGCTAAAGACTTAAAGATCTTTGTCCATTATGGTACCAGTCCTACATTGGTTATAAATGCTCCAAATACCTGTTTCATTTGTTATTTAACCTTTATTTTTATTTTATTTAATTAAACAGATTTTAAAAAGATTTCCAAAAAAAAACAAGCTAATTTGATTAGTATTGATATTTAATGAGATGATGCCAAGGAAATCTGAATCTCAAGGGTTCCTTTCAGGGTTCTCTAAGGTTCCTTTATTTTCAAAGTTGACTAAAGAATTAGCTCACTAATGAAATAAGAATCCAACCCATATGACTAAAAATGTTGTTTTCTTTTGATAAATATAACTAAATTCTGCCTTTTATATAAAAATGGCAACATTACATTTGGATTGTGAAGAACATAATATTTCCTAATTGAAATCTCTAGGTTATGAAAGTGTTTTTGTGTATTAGTCTCTGTTACTTAACCTAGAAAAAGTATTTTAGAAAGTGATGATATATGAATGATAAAAATTCAGTACTGAAAAATGAATAAAATTACAGAAAGAATTTTTAGTAGTCCATTCAATGTATAATATGCATGTGTGTGTGTGTGTATGTGAAGAAAACAGTGCACGAGGAAGGCTATATGTAATATATTGTGTTTTTTCTCGTGTTTAAAGACAGATTAAAATTATACTACATTATTTAGAATTTAACATGTCATATTTTACATGTGTAACTTGAACAGACAAAGTTAACTCAACACATTATTGATTAAGTTATTTCATTAAATAATAATATTGAAGTTTATTTCACAGAATGATTTTTCCATTTAGTTTGTCCTAGCATGAAATTTTCATAACTTTCTACTTCTACATGTTCTCACTAAATACAATACCTTGCATTAGTTGGAATGTGCTTTTCAACAGGACATGCATTTACTTGGCATCATTTCCATGGGACTAAATAAATCTGATGATATGGTATCCCCCTTAATTGTAGTAGTGAAGTGAGAAAAACTTGTTGGTCAGTCATGTGATCCCATGGACTGTGGCCCACCAGGCACCTCTGTCCATGGAATTCTCCAGGCAAAAATAGAAGAGTAGGTAGCCATTCCCTTCTCTAGGTGATTTATCTTCCTGACGCTGGTATTGAACCCAGGTCTCCTGCATTACAGGCAGTTTTGTTTTTCTTTCTTTTTTTTTTTTTTTTTTAATAATCATCTAGCCACCAAGGAAGTGGTGGCTAATACACACCACTCAAATTTAGTAGTAATTTCTCTTAATAGGGACACTTGCTGGTAAGTTTTACATGGAGTTTATGGGTCCATATGAAGCTTGAAGGTTGGTGATTCTTATGTTACTTCCAGGAATTCTGTCACCAATTATCTACTACCAACAGAGGCTTACCCACTCTTTAGGAAATATTTACAATTGCTTCTTAAACCGAACTTAATTCAGAATTGTAGATTCCACATGTTAGGATCTGTGAAAAAGTACTACTTCTGACTTTCCTCACATTTATCACTTCAACAGCTATCCCACCTGTTTGAAATAGCTAGTGATGTGAGAGATAGTTCCTGCCTCAACAAACTTCCTCAAACCTCTAAGACAAAGATTACATTTTTTGTTTGTCATATACTACATATTTATCATTTTTAATCTTTTAAATTATCTCGTAGTCTATTGGAACTCTAATCATTACTATGCTGCTTCATAATAGTTGTCTCTTCCCTTCCACTTTATTTTAATCATTTTTGACTTCAGTATAAGGAAGAAAACACTTTTCTATTGGAAATTATTTTTACTATTATGTTTATATTTGAAAAGATGATGAAAAGATCTCAGAAGAAAATGATTCTCTGGCTTATTTTTACAATAAACGTGAAATAAATGTTAATTGCATTCATCAATAGTAAAATTAATATCTAATAAATATTTATTGGGAAATAATCTACTGTAATTACTAGAAGGGTTTGTTTTACACATAGTAAAATGTACTTTATAGAGATGCAGTAACAAGTATATTTGCAGAAAAATTCCACCAACAAATATTCAAAGTAAAATATTTTTGATGATTCTTGATGGAAAGTATAAAGTGAACATAAATATATGAGGTCTAAAAAAAAAACAAACAAACAGAAAATGATGGTCTACAGACTGATAAACTAGATAATCTGTACTGTGACGCCTGCATGACATTCAGTTCAGTTCAGTTCAGTTCAGTTCAGTCGCTCAGTCGTGTCTGACTCTTTGCAACTCCATGAACTGCAGCACACCAGGCCTCCCTGTCCATCACCATCTCTCGGAGTTCACTCAAACTCATGTCCATTGAGTCGGTGATGCCATCCAGCCATCTCATCCTCTGTCATCCCCTTCTCCTCCTGCCCCCAATCCCTCCCAGCATTAGAGCCTTTTCCAATGAGTCAACTCTTCGCATGAGGTGGCCAAAGTTCTGGAGCTTCAGCTTTAGCATCATTCCTTCCAAAGAACACCCAGGACTGATCTCCTTCAGAGTGGACTGGTTGGATCTCCTTGAAGTCCAAGGGACTCTCAAGAGTCTTCTCCAACACCACAGTTATCCCTCAGTTATTCCCCTCATCCACTCTATCAAAACCAAACTTCTAAATAAAGGTAGATCAGTCACAGACTTAACTTCTGCCTTTACAGTTTGCTGAATAATTTAGGCTATTTAAATTTTCCAGTATTTTCTTAATAGCTTGAGTAAAGGACATTTTTCCAGCAAAACACATACATCCACACACACCAATCTCTAGTTAAGTGCCCCAAGAATACTTGATGATATTTTAACTTCTCATTATTCTAGATACTCATCTTAACCCATTTTCTATTTGTTTTCATATTACCTTGCTTTTATAAATGCTATAATTGCTTGAGATACCAGGTTTGTGTGCGTGTGTGTGTGTGTGTGTGTGTGTGGTTAATATTCTTTATAGAGGCAGCTTCAGTGCAATGGCTAAAAGCTCAACATTATAAGCAAATACAAACACATGCATTAAATAATTCATTTTGGCCAGGTTATTCTATCTATGCAGGTCAAGACAAAACAGTTAGAACAAGACATTGGACAGCAGAATATTTCAAAATTGGGAAAGGAATACATCAAGCCTGTATATGGCCACCTCATTTATTTAACTTACATGCAGAGTACATCATGTGAAATGCATGGCTGGGTGAATCACAAGCAGGAATCAAGACTGTTGGGATAAAAATCTTTAACCTAGTGAGAATTGGACCATAAAATCTGAGTGACAAAGAATTACAATGATGAAAAAGACTCTTGAGAGTCCCTTGGACAGCAAGGAGATCAAAACTGTCAATCCTAAAGGAAATCAACACTGAATAATGACTGGAGGGATTGATTCTGAAGCTGTAGGTCCAATACTTTGACCACTTGATGTGAAGGGTCAACTTATTGGAAAAGACTCTGATGCGGGAAAGATTGAGGGTGGGAGGAGAAGGAGGCCACAGAGGATGAGGTGTTTGGAAGCCTTCGCTGACTCAATGGACATGAGCTTGAGCAAACTCCAGGAGATAGTGAACAGGGAAACCTGGTGTGCTGCAGTCTCTGGGATTACAGAGAGTTAGACATGACTTAGTGACTAAACAACAATAACAAGAGGCTCTTTGAGCTTCTCTTTTGCTTCCTGCAAAAAGACTCATTAATTGATAAAAATCACATTTTATTAATTGATTAATAAATGTGTATTGTATCCCTATTCTGTATCAGTAAGACTATTATTAGATTTGGGATATATAATATTCACTCAACCAGATGTAAGCATCAAAAACATAGAAAATAAATAGCACTTTTAAAAACAAACACTTAAATTTTCTATATGAATCTGACATGAAAGCCCATATATGTGAACAAAATTAACTTATTAATTTACTTAAAATCTTATTAAAATTGATTCTGAAGTTTTATTTTACAATTAGGGCAGGAAGTTAAAGCTAATGTGGTGTTTGGACCATGTTATTTTCCCTAGGGCTACACAACAGCAAGATTGAACAGTGGTAATAAAAAGACAGGTTAATGCCTTTACATTTATCCTCTCATGGCTCCCTTTGAAGAATTCCTTATCTATGTTCAGTAGTGCCCTAAGGTTATGCTATCCCTAAGCCAACACTCACCTTTCCGGAATGTTTCCAATTAAATAATACAATTATATATCTCAGTTTGAAACCATATCCCCATGTCTCCACAACATAGGCTCATACAGACACTTCTTTCTTTAGATCACTATTTTCTAGTAGACCTGGAATGTATCATCACTAATTCTCCTGCTTCAGCTCTTTTATCCTTCTCATCTTTCCCTGTTCTTCATTCCTATAAAACTTTAAATACTTAATTTTCCAGAGAACAAAATCTAAGATCCCATTTTTTGTAAGAGTCATTTCATTTTTTTTCTTCAGAATTCACACCTCACATCATTTGTAACATAAAACACAACTTAGTGAGGGATGGGACACAGATCCTTTGTAGATTTGCTTACATAGAGAAAAGAGAAAAAGTTGAGATAAAAGAGCTAATGTCTAACCATTATCATACTACAATTATCAAGTATTAAAATTCTTGTTGTTTTATAGTCACTAAGTCATATCTGACTCTTTGCAACCCCATGGACTATAGCACACCAGTCCCTGTCCTCTACTTCTCCTTGAGTTTCCTAACACACTTCCTAACACATTTCTCCATTTTCTCTCTTATTCTAGTCAGTTTGGGGAAAGCTGTGGATTGCGTATATGTGATGATCACAGACAGGCATTTTTGAGAAGATAAAATTTATCATAAAAAGTAAAAGACTTTTATTAAGGGCTTTTTTTAAGTTGCTCTTTTGAGGCAAGAGCAACTCTAAGCCATGGGACCTACCTGGTAAAATGCTCTAAGGTGAGAAAAAATAAAGAATGATCAATGTGATGAATATATATATGAACAATAGGAAAAAATAGTGTAAGAGGTCACTATAAGAATAAATATAGATCAGTTCATATATAAAGTTGTAGAGCATATAAAAAGAAGTTTGATTCTAAGTTCTAATAGTAAAGATAGTAATATGTTTGCATAGACAAGTCACATTATTTCATTTCAATTTTTAAAAGATCACTTTGGAACCCACAGAGTAAGAGAGAATGCTGGTAAATGTGTTAGGAAGATTCTTGTAGGTGTCTGAGCCAGCCAGCAAATTTGGAAAACTCAGCAGTGGCCACAGGACTGGAAAAGGTCAGTTTTCATTCCAATTCCAAAGAAAGGCAATGCAAAAGAATGCTCAAACTACTGCACAATTGCATTCATCTCACATGCTAGTAAAGTAATGCTCAAAATTCTCCAAGCCAGGCTTCAGCAATAAGTGAACCGTGAACTCCCTGATGTTCAAGTTGGATTTAGAAAAGGCAGAGGAACCAGAGATCAAATTGCCAACATTTTCTGGATCATGGAAAAAGCAAGAGAGTTCCAGAAAAACAACTATTTCTGCTTTATTGACTATGCCAAAGCCTTTGACTGTGTGGATCACAATACACTGTGGAAAATTCTGAGAGAGATGGGAATACCAGACCACCTACCCTGCCTCTTGAGAAACCTGTATGCAGGTCAGGAAGCAGCAGTTAGAACTGGACATGGAACAACAGACTGGTTCCAAATAGGAAAAGGAGTACATCAAGGCTGTATATTGTCACCCTGCTTATTTAACATAGAGGCAGAGTACATCATGAGAAACTCTGGACGGGAAGAAACACAAGCTGGAATCAAGATTGCTGGGAGAAATATCAATAACCTCAGATATGCAGATGACACCACCCTTATGGTAGAAAATGAAGACGAGCTAAAAAGCCTCTTGATGAAAGTGAAAGAGGAGAGTGAAAAAGTTGTCTTAAAGCTCAACATTCAGAAAACAAAGATCATGGCATCTGGTGCCATCACTGCATGGGAAATAGATGGGGAAACAGTAGAAACAGTGTCAGACTTTATTTATTGGGGCTCCAAAATCATCGCAGATGATGACTGCAGCCATGAAATTAAAAGATGCTTACTCCTTGGAAGAAAAGTTATGACCAACCTAGAGAGCATATTCAAAAGCAGAGACATATTTTGCCGACTAAGGTTGGTCTAGTCAAGGCTATGGTTTTTCCTGTGGTCATGTATGGATTGAGAGATGGACTGTGAAGAAGGCTGAGCACCAAAGAATTGATGCTTTTGAACTGTGATGTTGGAGAAGACTCTTGAGAGTCCCTTGGACTTCAAGGAGATCCAACCAATCCATTCTGAAGGAGATCTACCCTGGGATTTCTTTGGAAGGAATGATGCTAAAACTGAAGCTCCTGTACTTTGGCCACCTCATGCGAAAAGTTGACTCATTGGAAAAGACTCTGATGCTGGGAGGGATTGGGGGCAGAAAGAGAAGGGGACGACCGAGGGTGAGATGGCTGGATGGCATCATGGACTTGATGGATGTGAGTCTGAGTGAACTCGGGGAGATGGTGATGGACGGGGAGGCCTGGCGTGCTGCGACTCATGGGTCTCAAAGAGTCGGACACTACTGAGCAACTGAACTGAACTGAACGAGAAAAGATGAGAGATCATACTGTACTATTCACAGTCATACACACACAGTTAGACACTTGACAAATAAAGTAATCAATATAATTGTATAAACATCAGTAGCTGAAGAAAAGTTTATTGATACAGTTGGGACAGTTTTACAAAACATTCCTTGCTTTTCTAGATTTCATGCTGTTTTCTGAATTTTCTGCTTTGCCAATCATTTATAATTTGTAATTTTTCCCTTTCTAAATATCTGCCATCATTGCATTTTATTTAATATGCTTTAAGTTTTAACTTGCAGAGGATACACATCACTGTAAAATCCTCAGGTCCTTTATTTATTTATTTATTTTTTATCTTGCCTCCTTTGTTGTAGGCATATTTTTTTTTAATTTTTTTTTTAATTTTAAAATCTTTAATTCTTACATGTGTCTCAGGTCCTTTAAAATGCAAATCAGCAATCCTTTATCTTATTTGGGATTTTTTGAGTATATACTTCAAGAAACCAACAACAGTAAAGATAATTTATTTCAATTAAAATTCTTTTATTTTTGAAGAATGATTTAAATTTTTACGTTATCCTGAAATACCTTAGTGATATCTTGAAAACATCAGAAAATACATCCAAGGATTATAATACTTATTTAAATAGGATTACTATATTACATCCTCTGGAGAAGTCAATGGCAACCCACTCCAGTACTCTTACCTGGAGAATACCATGGAGGGAGGAGCCTGGTAGGCTACAGTCCATGGGGTCATAAAGAGTCGGACACAACTGAGTGACTTTACTTACTTACTCTATTACATATATTAGCACATTTTATTTGTCTATATCTTGGATAAATGTATAACATAATTGAGCATGCAATTAATATGTAAGGATTGCTTTATATACTAACCATAAAACCAAGAAAAAATTATATGAATTCAATCTAAGTTTTATTCTTTATCAGGTTATTGATATTGATTCATGTGTGATATTGATACATTTATTCAATATTGGATAAATATGTCTTATGAGGAGTATATAAACAACTGTCTTGTGACCTAATAAAAATTTTTCCAGCTTGCAGCAATAGTGTCAAGAGAAATCTGGAGATCAGCATGATATGCGGTCTATAATCTAAAAAATGCAGCAGGATTTGTCTCATTTAGAAACATGCACATCAAAAAAGAAATAATATCATGATTTTTGAGTTCCTATACTTGGCGTACCAGAGGCAAAGCCATAATCTTGTCTCTTTTATGCTTATGCTATGTGAGCCAATTTAATTGATTTAAATGAAGACTAAATAACATCGCCAAAAAATGGTTAATTATTTCCCATCTTAACAAAGTTCACTTGAGCACAGATTTGTGTTGCAGTTATATTTAGGTTAATGAAATGTTTCAGTAATCTCTTGGTAATATAGTATATATGTAAATCTGTAAGAAATGAAAAATAAGTAAGAGGAGGAGGAAAAGAATAAAAATAAGAGGAAGAAGAGAAATACTTATGAAGTACTTACATTATACAGATTCATCTTCTTGGACTTATATTAAGAAATGTTTGCCACAGAATTATAGCATCTTCCTGATCCAGGGATTGAACCTGGGTTTCCCACACTGCAGGCAGATTCTTTACACTGATCTTTAAGTAGTGTCCAACTTTTAATAGGGCTTCCCTGCTGGTTCAGACAGTAAAGACTCTGTCTGCGATGTGTGAAACCCAGGCACAATACCTGGGTTGAGAAGATGGGGGAGTTCATGGCAATCCACTCCAGTATTCTTACCTGGAGAATCCCCATGGACAGAGGAGCCTGGCAGGGTACAGTCCATGGGGTGGCAAAAAGTCCAACATGACTGAGCAACTAAGCATACACAGCTTTTAATCAGCACTGGAGGCCTACTTGGTTTGAAACATAGTCTTCTAGGAAAATTAGAAACAAACACATTTTTAAGCATAGAAGCATTGTTGCAAGGCTAGTGGTATATTGAGCCCTTGGAAATGGAGATGATAATAGCTGTTTGTCACAATAAAAATATAATAAAAGTGCTATATGCTTTAAAATGCCTAAATAAATATATTTTATTTCATACTCGTTAACATGGCAAATGCTAGTGGCAGAAATATAAGTAAGATACACTTTCTTTTTCAAAAATCTTACAAGCCGTTGGGTGAGACTAACGTGAACATGTAAGTTACAATAAAATGTGGTGTGAGTTTAACACTGATAAAACTAGGACCCACATAGCATAAACTCTGATAATCATCAAGTACAAAAAGTACAGTTGAGAAGAATATATGAATTTAAAATAAGTCCTATTTTTACAATATTCCTCAAAGATCACTGAAGAAAACTCAAATATTTGGTACAAAAACAGAAATAATTCTTACAAAATCATTTCAACTTTTCTCCCCGCTGATCCCACAATTGCACACATTCCTGAAACCCCTCCTGAAACTTTTAAATTTAGCTTTTAACTCAGTTAAGCCCAGGCAACTTATTTTGGTCCATTAAAATAATTCCTGAGACTCAATGAGTGTTTTGACTGTAATCTGTAATACTAAACATATATCCTCTAGTGTGTGTGTGTGTGTGTGTGTGTGTGTGTGTGTGTGCTTTCTCCACAGAGGGATAGGCTAGCTATTTTGAAACTACTTTCCATGTATACTAGGGTTAAACAAATAAGTAAACAGATGATACATAGTCAAAATCAAATTTCTTGTCAAAAAAGGAAGATCCTGATAAGCAAAAGAGTGAAGCTAGAACACATACTGTGTGCTGAATTAAAGTCTGGGATTTAAAAATACATATTAACACAATTATACATACATAGAGATACACAGATTCAGATTACAAAATTTGTACAAAATACATTACGACTTATTGCCAAAAATCAGCCTGCATTATATACAACTAACAAAATCCTATTTATTCTTATAAGCTCTTATTTTATTTTTGCTTCTGTAGCATATTGCTAATATTTGTTTATTTTTTACAGTTATGTTTATGGTTCTTCTTCTTCTTGCTCCCTATATTGAACTTCATTTGAAAATTAAAAATGCCAATGTGTGCATAAGATTTAGCATCTGGCTGACCTGCCCTCTTGAGAAATCTATATGGAGGACAAGAAGCAACAGTAGAATTGTATACGGAACAACAGACTGGTTCCAAATCGAGAAAGGAGTACTTCAAAGCTGTATTTTGTTACTCTGCTTACTTATCTTACAAGCAGAGTACATTATGCAAAATGCCGGGCTGGATGGAGCACAAGCTGAAATCAAGATTGCCGGGAGAAATATCAATAACCTCAGATATGCAGAAAACTCCCCCCTCCCATGGCAAAAAGCTAAGAAGAACTAAAGAGCATCTTGGTGAAAGTGAAAGAGGAGAGTGAAAAAGCTGGCTTAAAACTCAACATTCAGAAAATGAAGATTATGGCATCTGGTCCCATCACTTTATGGCAAATAGAAAGGGAAACAACGGAAACAGTGACAGAATTATTTTCTTGGGCTCCAAAATCACTGCAGATGGTGACTGTAGCCATGAAATTAAAACACGCTTGCTCCTTGGAAGAAAAGCTATGACCAACATAGACAGCATTGGAAAAAGCAGAGACATTACTTTGCCAACAAAGGTCTCTCTAATCAAAGTTCTGATTTCTCCAGTAGTCATGTATGGGTGTTAGAGTTGGACTATAACGAAAGCTGAGCACTGGAAAATTGATGCTTTTGAACTGTGGTATTGGAGAAGATGCTTGAGAGTCCTTTGGATAGCAATTATATCCAACCAGTCCATCCTAAAGGAAATCAGTCCTAAATATTCATTGGAAGGACTGATGCTGAAGTTGAAATTCCAGTACTTTGGCCACCTGATGGGAAGAACTGAGTCATTGGAAAAGACCTTGAAGTTGGGAAAGATTGAGGCAAGAGGAGAAGAAGCCAACAGAAGATGAGATGGCTGGATGGCATCGCTGACTTGATGGACATGAGTTTGAGTAAGCTCCGGGAGTTGGCGTTGGACAGGGAAGCCTGGCATGCTGCAGTTCATGGGGTCTCAAAGAGTCGGACACAACTGAGCAACTGAACTTAACTGAACTGACAAAAAAAAGTTCTCAATAGATAGAAGTTATATTAAAACTTTATTTTTTGGGTGGCTGGACAATTCTGGGTTGAGGCCTTCATTTATTTATTGAGTTTTGGCTGTGCTGGGACTTCTTTGCTTTGTAGGCTTTTCTCTAGTTGTGGAGAACAGATGCTACTTTCTAGTTGCAGTGCAGGGGTTTCTCATTGCTATGCTTTCTCTTACTGTGGAGCACAGACTGTAGAGTGCATGCTGGCTTCTGTAATTGAGGCACATGGGCTCAGTAGCTGTGGTATATGGGCTTAGGTACCCCTTGGCATTGGAATCTTCCTGGACCAGGGATCAAACCCATGTCTCCTGCATTGGCAGGCAGATTAGATACCATTGAGCCACCAGGGAAGGCCTTGGGTTGATGTTTTCAGCTCTCTTAGTGTATGAGGGTCTGCATAGGCCTTATAGGAAGAGAATTTAGACCTTGCTGCTTAGGGAGTTTGAAGACTTTAAGTAACTGACATTAAGGGCTTTCAATATTTGACATTAAGTTACTTTCAATATTGTCCAGTCTAGATAGGAATAAGATTGTAAAGTAATTAAAATAAGTAAATATACATTTTTAAAAGATAAATATTTGTTGAAATTGTTAGCCTTTTAAAACAAACTTTTAACTTTAGAATACTTTTAAATTTACAGAAAGATAGTGCAGGGAATTGCAGCATGCCAGACCTTTCTGTCCATCACCAACTTCCAGAGTTCGCTCAAACTCATGTCCATTGAGTTGGTGATACCAACCAACCATCTCATCCTCTGTTGTTCCCTTCACCTCCTGCCTTCAATCTTTCACAGCATCAGGGTCTTTTACAGTGAGTCAACTCTTCGCATCAGGTGGCCAAAGTATTGGAGTTTTAGTTTCAACATCATTCCTACCAATGAACAACCAGGACTGATCTCCTTTAGAATGGACTGATTGGATCTCCTTGGAGACTCCTTGGAGAGTCTCCAAGGGACTCTCAAGCTTGTTCTTTGACACTACAGTTCAAAAGCATCAATTCTTCAGTTCTTAGCTTTCTTTATAGTCCAAATCTCACATCCAAATATGACTACTGGAAAAACCATAGCCTTGACTAGATGGACCTTTGTTGGCAAAATAATGTCTCTGTTTTTTAATATGCTGTCTAGGTTGGTCATAACTTCCTTTCCAAGGAGTAAGCGTTGTTTAATTTCATGGTTGCAGTAACCATGTGCAGTGATTTTGGAGCCCAGGAAAATAAAGTCAGCCACTGTTTGCACTGATTCCCCATCTATTAGCCATGAAGTAATGGGACTGGATGCCATAATCTTAGTTTTCTGAATGTTGAGCTTTAAGCCAACTTCTTTCACTCTCCTCTTTCATTTTCATCAAGAGGCTCTTTAGTTCTTCTTCACTTTCTGCCATAAGCGTGGTGTCTTCTCCATATATGAGGTTATTAATGTTTCTCTGAGAGATCTTGATTCCAGGTTGTGCTTTCTCCAACCCAGTGTTTCTGATGATGTACTCTGCATATAAGTTCAATAATCAGGGTGACAATACACAGCCTTGATATACTCCTTTTCCTAATGGAACCAGTCTGTTGTTCCATGACCAGTTCTAACTGTTGCTTCTTGACCTGCATATAGGTTTCTCAAGAGGCAGATCAGGTGGTCTGGTATTCTGATCTCTTTCAGAATTTTCCACAGTTTATTGTGATCCACACAGTCAAAGGCTTTAGAATTCCCAATCCTTTTCCTGGGATTCCCTAGTGGCTCAGATAGTAAAGTGTCTGCCTACAATGTGGGAGACCTAGGTTCGAACCCTGAGTTGGGAAGATCCTCTGGAGAAGGAAATTGCAACCTACTCCAGTACTCTTGCTTGGAAAATTCCATGGATAGAGGAGCCGTGTAGATTACAGTTCATGGAGCCACAAAGAGTCAGATGTGTCTGACTGACTTCACTTTCACTTTCAATCATTTTCCTGGTCACCTGACTCCTGTAAAAATATACTTTTTTTCTTTAGTTGCAGCAGGTGGGCAGGAAGGGGTTAAAATAGTGATCAATTGCTTTCTCTACATAGATTCATAAATACACCTTGTAGAAATAATTGATTTATCAAGGTGCAGAAATAATTATTTCCACACCTTGTAGAAATAATTGATTTATCAAATATAAACATATTCACTTTTTCATCAATTATTAATTGATTATCAAATATTAGAAACTATACTAAACATTTGCTTTAGATATGAAAACAACAAAAAATATATAACTCCTATTATTATTCAGTTCAAATTTAAATAAGGGAAGAATATAATAGACATAGATGATGATATAAATGCTGTAAAATAGAAAGGTTTTTCTATAGGGCTCCTTTGGGTATGTTTATAAAGACGAAAAATTTAAGCTAAAATATAAATCATGTGAAACAGCAATTTTGGAAAAAAAGGAAGAATATTATTTTATTAGGGACTAGAAAACTTTCAAAACTCTTGTGCTAGAATTAATCTCCATAAGGTTCATATTGCTGAGATGTTATTAAGTGTGTGGGAGGATATAAGATAAGGTTGAAAGTTGTGAGAAGTCAGATCACAGAAGCTCATGGGAGGGTTGCAAGAGGTCTTATTTGATTCTTACTTTTAAAAGTTCCTGTGACTGCAGTGAGAAGAACAAGTAGTAGGAAAGTAAAAAAAGAAAAAAAAAAGAAAGAAAAGAATAATGAAAAACATAACATACAATAGTTAGGTCTTACACATTGTATACTGGAAAAAAAGTTAACTTCAGGATGCAGGTAGAAATTGTGGAAAGGAGTTACCAGTTGAAACATACATTTGAATCAGTTTTAATGAGGTGGATGAAACTGGAGCCTATTATACAGAGTGAAGTAAGCCAGAATGAAAAACACCAATACAGTATACTAACGCATATATATGGAATTTAGAAAGAAGGTAGTGATAACCCTGTATGTGAGACAGCAAAAGAGATACAGATGTATTGAACAGTCTTTTGGACTCTGTGGGAGAGGGTGAGGGTGGGATGATGTGGGAGGATGGCATTGAAACATGTAAAATATCATATGTGAAATGAATCACCAGTCCAGGTTTGATTCATGATACAGGGTGCTCGGGGCTGGTGCACTGGGGATGGTATGGGAAGGGAGGTGGGAGGGAGGTTCAGGATGGCAAAAACATGTACACTCATGGTGGATTCAAGTCAATGTATGGCAAAACCAATGCAATATTGTAAAGTAAAATAAATAAATTAATTAATAAAAAACATACATTGTGGAGATGGATTCAGTATTTTCTATTCATTAATTAGGTGAATATAAAAGTTAGCATAAAAATAGTTTCTATATTTTTATAATGCAAAAACTAATGAAATGTGACACTGTAGCCTCATATGTGGCCCATTTATTGAAAAGGTGTGGATTGTGGTAAGAGATAATTAGATTTCCTAAAGCTATACATCAACTTGTGATTTCTATTAAATTTCTGTTGAGAAATAGCAGGTAGAAAGTGAGATGCTCTGTTATGGTGCAAAATTGAGATAATCCAGAATATTTAAAATATTTAACTTGTAAATGGTGAACTTTTGTCTGTGATTTAAGGCCATAAAATTGTTTGAATCACCAATCAGAAGAGCAAGAGTTCTTGAGACAGGAGGAAGAAAAAGATGTCATATTGTTGTTTGATTTTGAAAAAAAGACAGTTGTACTACTTTGGAATCTTTGAAATTTCAGTCTTTATATGAATATTTGATGATTATTTTTTCATATAGTAAGGTGCTTTAGTAAATGAGTACATATGTGAAGGTCATTCAGACATGTCTGACTCTCTGTGACCCCATGACTGTAGCCCACCAGGCTGCACTGTCCATGAAATTCTCCAGGCAAGGAATACTGAAGTGGGTAGCTTCTCCCTTTTCTGGGGGATCTTCCCAATCCAGGGTTTGAACCCAGGTGTCCTGCATTGCAGGCAGATTCTTTGCCAGCTGAGATACCAGGGAAGACCATAATAAGTGAGTGATTTAAATGAAATTGTTGTTGTTCTTCAGTCGCAAACTAGTGTCAAGTTCTTTGTGACCCCATTATCTGCAGCACGCCAGGCTTCCCTGTCCTTTAATATCTCCTGAAGTCTGCTCAAACTCATGTTCATTGAGTCAGTGATGCCATACAACCATCTCATCCTCTGTTGTCTCCTTCTCCTCCAGCCTTCAATCTTTCCCAGCATCAGGGTTTTTTCCAGTGAGCTGGCTCTTTGCATCAAGTGGCCAATATTGGTGCTTCAGCATCAGTCCTTCCAATGAATATTCAGGGTTGGCTTCCATTAGGATTGACTGTTTGATCTCCTTGCTCTCTAGGGGACTCTCAAGAGTCTGCTCCAACACCACAGTTCAAAAGTCTCAGTTCTTTGGTGTTCAGCCTTCTTCATGGTTCAACTCTCAAATCCATCCTTGACTACTGGGAAAACCATAGCTGTGAGTATACTGGCCTTTGTTGGCAAAGTGATCTCTCTGCTTTTTAACACACTGTATAGGTTTGTCATAGATTTCCTTCCAAGGAGCAAGTGTCTCTTAATTTCATGTTTGCAGTCACAATCTGCAGTTATTTTGGCAAAAATAAAACCTGCCACTGCTATTTTTTATTAAACCATTTATCATTAAGTGATGGGACCAGAGGCCATGATATTTGTTTGTTGAATGTCGAATTTTAGTTTTTTTTTTTTTTCACTCTCCTCTTTCAGTTTCATCAATAAGCTTTTTAGTTCTTCTTCATTTTCTGCCATTAAAGTGTGTCATCTGTTTATCAGAGGTTATTGTTATTTCTTGGGGCAATCTTGAATCCAGCTTGTGAGTCACTGAGCCAGGCATTTCACATGATGTACTCTTTATAAGTTAAATAAGCAAGGTGACAATATATATCCTTGATATACTCCTTTCCCAATTTTGAAATGTCCAATGTTCCATGTCTGGTTCTAACTGTTGCTTCTTGTCCTGTATGTAGGTTCCCCAGGAGAAAGTAAGTTTGGTACTACCATTTCTATAAGATTTTCCCACAGGTGGTTATAATTCACACAATCAAAGACTTTAGTCAATGAAGCAGAAGTAGTTTTTTTAAAAAAAAATTATTATTATTTCCTTGCTTTTTCTATGATCCAACAGATGCTGGCAAATTGATCTCTGGTTCCTCTGCTTTTTCTAAGTTCAGGTTGTGCATGTGAAAGTTCTCTGTTTGCATACTACTGAAGCCTAGCATAAATGATTTTTTAACTTCACCTTCCCAGTATGTGAAATAAGTGGAATTGTGTGGTAGTTTGAACATTTTTTGGCCTTGCCTTTCTTTGGGATTGGAATCAAAACTGACCTTTTCCAGTCCTGTGGCCACTGCTGAGTTTTCAAATTTGTTGGCAGAACTTCAACAGCATGATCTTTTAGCATTCGAAATAGCTCAGTTGAAACTCTGTCACCTCCACTAGCTTTGTACACCATAATGTTTCCTTAGGCCCACTTGATTTCACACTCCAGGATACCAGGCTCTAGGTGAGTGACCTCACCATTATGGCTATCCATGTCATCAAGACTTCTTTTGTACAGTTCTTTTTTGTATATTCTTCTCAATCTCTTCTGCTTCTGTTAATTTTTTGCCATTTATATTCTTTATTGTGCCCATCTTTGCATGAAGTGCTCCCTTGGTGTCTCCAGTTTTCTTGATGAGATCTCTAGTCTTTCACATTCTATTGAAAAGTTTAACAATTTCACCCAATTTAGAGAATACTGTTTACTCTGAGGCAAAACTTTTGTATTACCAATTATTAATCAGCTACAGAAATAGTAAGAAAATATGCATAGAACATTTTTTTCAATTTTTGATTTTTTTTCCAAAATATTTCATAGGACTTAAAGGGAAACTGACATTAAAAAAAAAAAAGAATTATTGATCTGTACAAATAGATTGTGTGTTCAGTGCAATCCATTTTGTGTAAAAATGTAAAAATACTGATAATATAGAACTAGAAAATGAATAGATTTACAGAAAGAATTGGGGTGATTTTAGATTGATTGGCATTTGATTTATGTATTTTGAGTCTCTACTTTTGATTTAAGCATACTCCTCATTTTTGTAATATGTACATGCTGCAATTTTTGTTTTTATCTTTTGATTTTCAATTTTACATATTTCATTGAATTGGAAGTGAGTTTTTGGGAAATAGTGTATAATGTGGTGGTATTTTTTCTTAGCCACTCTGCCACTCTCTTTCAATTATTTATATAGATAATTTATGTTTAAGGTATTCATTGATTGGTGGCATTTATATTTTCTGTTTTGTAATTTGTTTAAAATTTGTTCTTGACTCCCCCCCGCCATTTCTCTTTTCTTGCCTTACTGAAGGTTATTAGGATTGTTTGAATAACTTTTTACACTCAAAGTTGACTTATGGTGTTTTGAGCATATCTTTTTATATTTCTTGTAGTCCTTGACTGAACTTTATAATATACATATATGAGATACATCAATCTACTCCTATCAATATTTTACCCAAATTTGAGTATACCATGGAAATTTACTTTCCCTATGTTCCCTTTATATCTTCACAAATATGTCTACTGTATTTTCCAGCAATTCTACTTCTGGGCATACACCTAAAGAAAAAGAAAACAAGCTAGTGAAGAGTTACCTGTACTCCCATGTTTGTTACAGTATTATTTACAGTAGCCAAGATAGGAAAGCAACCTAACAGTCTATCAACAGTGAATGGATATTGAACACATGCTGTATGCTAAGTCACTTCCGTTGTGTCCCACTATTTTGTGATCTCAAGGACTGTACCCTTCCAGGTTCTTCTGTCAATGGTATTCTCCAGGCAAGAATACTGGAGTGGGTTAGCAAGTTCTCCTCCAGTGGATCTTCCTGACCCAGGGATCGAACCTGCATCTGTTATGTCTTCTTCATTGGCAGGAGTGTTCTTTACCACTAGCACCAGCTGAGAAGCCCTGTGGTATATATACACACTGGAATATTATTCAGCAATGGGAAAGAAAGACATCTGGGGTTTGATTTGTGGAAGTAGATGTAGTTATACTTCAAATTAGGAGTTGAGGTAGAGTTTAATAAAATGTGGATTACTTTTTCCCCCAGAAAAATGCTGGATTGTAAATTTAATGTTCATTAAGGTCTAAAGCTATAGAATTATGTTTAAGAAAGTTAAAGTGAATTTCAACTAGTCCAGTGGAGCTTATTTTATCTTATATGACCTCTGCATGAAATATAGAAGTAAAATATATAAGGATAAAAATAATGATTATATTTGATTTTTAGATTCAGTTCAGTTTAGTTCAGTCACTCAGTTGTGTGAGACTCTTTGTGACCCCATGAGTCCCAGCATGCCAGGCCTCTCCGTCCATCACCATCTCCCGCAGTTCACTCAGACTCATGTCCATCGAATCCGTGATACCATCCAGCCATCTCATCCTCTGACGTCCCCTTTTTTTCCTGCCCCGAATCCCTCCTAGCATCAGAGTCTTTTCCAATGACTCAACTCTTCCCATGTGGTGGCCAGAGTACTGGAGTTTCAGCTTTAGCATCATTCCTTCCAAAGAACACCCAGGACTGATCTCCTTCAAAATGGACTGGTTGGATCTCCTTGCAGTCCAAGGGACTCTCAAGAGTCTTCTCCAACACCACAGTTCAAAAGCATCAATTATTCGGTGCTCAGCTTTCTGAATTTTAAATTAGTGTTTTATTTTTAGATTAGTATTTTGTTAATGTATAAGAATATATAGTAATATGAGGAAAACTAAGAATCTTTTATGGGGAGGAGATTGCGATAAGTACATATTGACTTTATTAGTTGACATGTTAAATATTAACTTTAACCTGCAAAGATAAAAACATATTTCAGTTTAATAAGATATCAACAAAACAGAATAGATATATTCATCAAATCAAACTATCAAGAAATACAAAAATGTATGCTCTCCCAACCTATTAATGTACGTGTCCATTTATTTATATCTGCTTATTTACCTATCAAGCTGTCATCTTTTTGTCAATACATTTGGATATTAAAAGTGAAGTAAATTTTATTTATTATCTATTTTATGTTTTTGACATTTCTGTTCTTTCATTTCTTTGAAGTACAATCTAGGATTCTGAGAATACTGAGGATTCATCTTGTTGTAGTTTTGTTTTTAACTAAATAGAAACAAGATGTAAATCATAAACAAATTTTTGATGATCAGGTAGAGATGACTAAAAATCCAATTTGATAGTCATAAAACAGTAAGTGATATATTAACCCATATTTCCTAGCTACTCTTACAAAAAATGGGAGTATCTTATGAGTTAGCAAATTAAATGCTTTGTAGAATTATCTTTCAGAAAAATGAAAAGAAAAAAGATTAAAGCATTTATTTCAAATTTATTTTTTATTCTATGAAACTTTGTTCATGTGAATAATTCTTTAATCAATGCTTCCCCCATATTATTTTCTTTGTTTGATTATGAAATTTTTGACACTAACTTTTTATCCCATCATTTTTCAGTTTTGAAACATAGATTAGTGTCTCAAATGTTTAATTTAATAAGTATTTACTTTAAATGAACAAATATTTATATGAAATTTACTCAGTTTTAGATAAATATTAGATCTTTAAATGTCTAAGGTCATTCAGCTTCCAAAATCTTTATGTTTATCAATATTTAGGAAATATGCTCTTCCTATTGGGATTTATTTAGCAAATCCATGGGAAACTAGGGTGGGCTTTTTTTAATAATTTTCACTTTTCAAATTTTATTATTTAATAGTAAAATTGAAAACTATAACAATACTTTGTCATTATATGATTTTATTCATATGACTTTAACCCACTTTCTACTTAAAAACATGTCATTCCAAAACATCTGGTGTTGTAAATACAAATGAGTGCCAATGCAACAATTTAGTTTTCAAACATGACAAGCCCAGCTATTTAAATTGTATTCGTTTAATGAATGCTATTTCATTGTACTTGTCTTATGAAGCAAGTTTAAGGGGTTGTGCTCTTGAACGCATGTAAGAATTAAAGATTTTAAAATTTTAAAAATTTTAAAAAAATAAATAAAAAAATATTTAAAAAAATAAAAGAAAATTCAAGAGAAAAAATTATACCTGTGGCAGATTTATGTTGATGTATGGCAAAACCAATACAATATTGTAAAGTAATTAACCTCCAATTAAAATAAATAAATTTATATTAAAAAATTATCTAATATTTCCCACAGAGAGGAAAAGAAGAAATAGAAGAAAGTGAAGTGAAAGTGTTAGTCTCTCAATCTAGTCATTGTCTTTGTGACCCCACGGACTGCAGTCTACCAGGCTCCTCTGTCCATGGAATTTTACAAGCAAGAATACTAGAGTGGGTGGCCATTTCCTTCTTCAAGGACTATTCGTGACCCAGGGATCAAACAAGGGTCTCCTGCATTGCAAGCAAATTCTTTACCATTAAAATGATCAGTTAAGCTCCAAGAAAGAGAAGACACATTGCAAATCACCCTATTTACAAATATTATTTATTTTATTTTTTTTGAAGATAGATTTCTTTAATAAAAGCCATGAAATGGGTGTTTACTGGAAACCGTAGGACTTTAAAGAGCAGAAGAGAGTAAGTCCAGGGTTTAGAAATACTCTCTGTCAAGTATGTAACTTAGAGAGAGCTCCTTGCATCTCCTGTACTGAAAAGAAAATATAACTTCCTTTGCCTTAAAAAAAAAAAAAAATTCTAAGGACTGTGTTCTCAACTTGAGCACAAAACTCAATAACCACTACTATAACAAAAGGCTGCAAATGTCACATACAGAAAATGTTTATCAATAAAAAATTAAAATTCTAAAATTCTAAATAAAATTATAAATCCTTTGTATTAATGGAGCTCAGAGCAGGCCCCTCAAAAATGTGCCTCAATGGTATATTGATTGCTTCAATTTAAAGTTGATGGAAAAGAAACAGGTACAAGAAAGGCAAATAAATGGGGAAGCAACGGAAACAGTGACAGATTTTATTTTTTTGGTCTCCAAAATCACTGCAGATGGTGACTACAGCCATGAACTTATAAGATGCTTGCTCCTTGGAATAAAAACTATGACCAGCATAGACAGCAAATGAAAAAGCAGAGACATTACTTTGCCTACAAATGTCCATCTAGTCAAAGCTATGGTTTTTCCAGTAGTCATCTGTGGATGTGAGATTTGGACTAAAAAGAAAGCTGAGAGCTAAAGAATTGATGTTTTTGAACTGTAGTGTGGAGAAGACTTGAGAATACCTTGGACTGCAAGATCAAACCAGTGAATCCTAAAGGAAATCATTCCTAAATATTCATTGGAAAGACTGATGCTGAAGCTGAAACTCCAATACTTTGGCCACCTGATGTGAAGAGCTGACTCATTGGAAAAGACCCTGATGCTGGGAAAGATTGAAGGCAGGAGGAGCAGGGGCCAACAGAGAATGAGATGGTTGGATGACATCACTGACTCGATTGACATGAGTTTGAGGAAGTTCCAGGAGTTGGTGTTGGACAGGGAAGCTTGGTATGCTGCAGTCCATAGAGTCTCAAAAAGTTGGACACGACTAAGAGAATGAACTGACTGAAATGACAGGAAAGACATTTTGACATCACTTTGTTTCCATTCGTGTGGGAAATAAATGTCTCTTTTGAAGCATACCCTCCATGTGCCAGGAGGCTAGTGAGAGACAACTTCATCATCTGAGATAAGAAATTCAGTGCTGAGAAGCCCACATAAACAACCATTTACGTCTTTACTAATTTACTATCCAAGTATAAAGTTTACTTAAATTCCCTACTAATTAAGCACTTGAACCTAAGCTTTATCCTGTCAAATGCCTACAAATTTATTGCACTTTTACATAAATAGATGTATGAAAATCTCCTGCTTTTGATTGCTCACTGAGCATCATTTTCATAAATTTCCTCACATGGGAAATAAAATTAGTTTTTCTCTCATTAATCTTTCTTATGTCAATTCATTTTTGAGACTAACCACAAGAACTTAGATGATGTAGATTTTTTTTTTCCCTCTAGAAAAGGAAAGGTATAAGCATCTGGATGCAGAGTTCCAAAGAATAGCAAGAAGAGATAAGAAAGACTTCCTTAGCAATCAATGCAAAGAAATAGAGGAAAACAACAGAATGGGAAAGACTACAGATCTCTTCAAGAAAATTAGAGCTACCAAGGGAACATTTCATGCAAAGATGGCCTTGATAAAGGCCAGAAATGGTATGGACCTAACAGAAGCAGAAGATATTAAGAAGAGGTGGCAAGAATACACAGAAGAACTGTACAAAAAGGATCTTCACGACCTGGATAACCACGATGGTGTGATCCCTCATCTAGAGCCAGACATCCTGGAATGTGAAGTCAAGTGGACCTTAGAAAGCATCACTATGAACAAAGCTAGTGGAGGTGATGGAATTCCAGTTGAGCTGTTTCAAATCCTGAAAGAGGATGCTGTGAAAGTGGTGCACTCATTATGCCAGCAAATTTGGAAAACTCAACAGTGGCCACAGGACTGGAAAAGGTCAGTTTTCATTCCAATCCCAAAGAAAGGCAATGCCAAAGAATGCTCAAACTACCACACAATTGCACTTATCTCACATGCTAGTAAAGTAATGCTCAAAATTCTCCAAGCCAGGCTTCAGCAATATGTGGACCATGAACTCCCTGATGTTCAAGCTGGTTTTAGAAAAGGCAGAGGAAGAAGAGATCAAATTAACAACATCCTCTGGGTCATCAAAAAAGCAAGAGATTTCCAGAGAAACATCTATTTCTGCTTTATTGACTATGCCAAAGCCTTTGACTCTTTGGATCATAATAAACTGTGGAAAATTCCAAAAGAGATGGGAATATCAGAAAACCTAACCTGTCCCTTGAGAAATCTGTATGCTAGCCAGGAAGCAACAGTTAGAACTGGACATGGAATAACAGACTGGTTCCATATAGGAAAAGGAGTATGTCAAGGCTGTATATTGTCACCTTGCTTATTCATCTTATATGCAGAGTACATCATGAGAAATGCTGAACTGGAAGAAGCATAAGCTGGAATCAAGATTGCCGGGAGAAATATCAATAACCTCAGATATGCAGATGACACCAACCTTATGGCAGAAAGTGAAGAGGAACTAAAGCGCCTCTTGATGAAAGTGAAAGAGGAGAGTGAAAAAGTTGGCTTATAGCTCAACATTCAGAAAACGAAGATCATGCCATCCAATCGCATCAATCCATTGGAAATAGATGGAGAAACAGTGGAAACAGTGTCAGACTTTATTTTTTCGGGCTCCAAAATCACTGCAGATGGTGATTGCAGCCATGAAATAAAAAGACGCTTACTCCTTGGAAGAAAATTTATTACCAACCTAGATAGCATATTCAAAAGCAGAGACATTACTTTGCCGACTAAGGTCCATCCAGTCAAGGCTATGGTTTTTCCTGTGATCATGTATGGATGTGAGAGTTGGACTGTGAAGAAGGCTGAGCACTGAAGAATTGATGCTTTTGAACTGTGGTGTTGTAGAAGACTCTTGAGAGTTCCTTGGGCTGCAAGGATATCCAACCAGTCCATTCTGAAGGAGATCAGCCCTGGGATTTCTTTGGAAGGAATGATGCTAAAGCTGAAACTTCAGTACTTTGGCCCCCTCATGCGAAGAGTTGAGTGATTGGAAAAGACTTTGATGTTGGGAGGGATGGGGGGCAGGAGGAGAAGGGGACGACAGAGTATGAGATGGCTGGATGGCATCACTGACTCAATGGATTCGAGTCTGAGTGGACTCTGAGTGTTGGTGATGGACAGGGAGGCCTGGCGTGCTGCGATTCATGGGGTCGCAAAGAGTCGGACACGAGTGAGAGACTGAACTAAACTGAAGAGTTGGCAACCACAAAGAAATTTCCCTGGCTGGACTCTACTCCCTTTTAGCTGCTGCAACTGAGATCCTGGGACATCTGAGAAAGAGCAAAAGGTAAGATTCCTTATTATGTGAGTCTGCCAGATCTCTGCCTGCAGGGTCTATTATAAATAAGAATCTTAAGAATCCAAACTCTCATTGTAAATTTAGATTAGCAAGATAAAATATTTGTAGAACTAGTATCTTAAGACACAGTGACTCTGGTTAAGCTGTTAGAGTATTTTTGACCTCTTGAGTTTATTGGTTCTTTTCCTCCCAGTGGTGATCATTACTTTTTTCTGCAGAGGATGTGAAGGGGGGTGTCTATGCCTTTCCTCTCTTCACAGCCAATGAGAATATTATCTCAGGTCTCCTCCAGCTAGAGGACACATATTTATCTGGTGAGTAGCAGTAGTGTCTGATTCTCTGTGACCCCATGGACTGAAGCATGCCAGGCTACCCTGTCCACCACCAACTTCTAAATCTTGCTCAAATTCATGTCCATCCAGTCACTGATGCCATTGTCTCCTTCTTCTCCTGACTTCAATCTTTCCCAGTGAGTCAATTATTTCCATCAGGTGGCCATGCTTAAAGAATCTGGGGAAAAAAAAAAAGTGTAAGCTTTTGGCTTGATAAGTCACCCTATTTTATTAATGAAAGGAGGGAAACAAGTGCTTACTTATATTTTAGAGCAAATATTTATAACAGGATCTCTCATATTTCTTGTTTTTGCTTTCTTAGACTACCTCTGGGAGTGGACATTCTGGTTTTTATAAGGGTTGTAGTTTTTATTGCACTGTTTGTGAGACACCTCTTGTGTTCTTGGTGAAACCATAAAAAGGTTTACATGTTTAAGCCACTGTTGAGATAAATAGATCCTAGCCATCAATGGCCAGAATATGGATCTTGGGAACTGGAAAAAAACAAACAAACAAACAAAAAAACCCACATCTAAATTGAAGAAAGGAAAAAGGAAAAAGCTCTGTTTTTGATATAATGGCTATAAAGTAAGCCCCTAAATAAGATAGAGGGAAAGAAATTAGAACAAATATCACAGTCTACTCAAATCCTTCCTGTTTGCCTTCATACATTTACAGTTATAAAAATTCAGTACAATTGTCCTTCAGACAGAGAAAAAAAGAGAAATTATACACAGATATGCATGTTTGTATATATACACATGCTATAAGGAGAAATTGTATATATATAATATATAACGTGTATATAATTATATATGTATACAATTATATGCATATATAATGTATATGTAATTTTATGTATATATAATTTTATATTATACATAAATAAGTTATATGCATTACACAAAAAATATAAAACAAATTCCCCTTCTTATAAACTTCCCCATCTCCTCAGCAATTTCTCAGGCTTTCCTACAAATAATCAGAAAATATATCAGCTGTAAGTCAATAATTAAGGGCTAATAGAAAAATAGTCTTTATTTTGCAAATCTCTACAAAACCAGAAATACACTTCTAGAGGTCAGAGGCCACCTAGTTTAACAGTTCCAAGGCCTTTATTATTCTTCTTGAAATGCTTATAGATATGTAAACCTTGGGATGTTAAAAACAATTGCCCTTTACCTTAAAAAAAAAAAAAAAAAGAAAGAAAATTTTTAAATAATAATTGTCCTCAAAACTGGGCTTCCCTGATATCTCAGCTGATAAAGAATCTGGCTGTAATGCAGGAAATCCTGATTCCTGGATTGGGAAGATCTCCTGGAGAAGGAATCGGCTACCCACTTCAGTATTCTTGGGCTTCCCTTGTGGCTCAGCTGGTAAAAAATCTGCCTATAGTACAGGAGACCTGCGTTTAATCCCTGGGTTGGGAAGATCCCCTGGAGAAGGGAAAGGCTACCCACTCCAGTATTCTGGCCTGGAGAATTCTATGGACTGTATAGTCTATGGGGTCGCAAAGTGTAGGACACTACTGAGCGACTTTCACTATCATCCCCAAAAGTCTTAGGGAAAGAAATTGCATTTCTTCTCTGTCCCTTAAAGTTATAAATTTTACAATGACTTTAAAATATAAACAGCTCAGCATACGGGTATATAGCTCACAACTGCCTGAAAGTGAACCCAGCTAGCTTCATTGGCAGAACCTAATCTAACACTAAAAAAAAAAAAAAGAAAGAAAGAAAGAAAGAAAGAAAGAAAGAAAGAAAGAAAGAAAGAAAGAAAGAAAGGAGAAATCTTAAAAAAAAAAAAAAAAAAAACTAAAATAGTTCTCTTAACCAAACACTAGAGCACAATTTCCTTATGAATACTTCAGGCACAAATGTAAATCTTGTCTTCCCCACAAATGGTAGGAAAAAAAAAAGAAAAAAAGTTGTATCCATTTCAGTAGATAAATTCAATGTATTCCAACTGTCACTTATAAATTAGCAAATTTTTTATTGTACCTGACTCATGACTAGTTTTAATATAAAAACCATGAGATCTGTGTCTATTTGTATGTGTATCTGTTTATGCATGTACAGTGTAGATATTACATTTTTGTATCTTCAGTTGGTATTGCCAAAATTAATCTGTAAGATTTGTTAGGTAGGACGTTAGGCATGAGTAACCAGGGGTAGCCTAACCATAAAGGATGCAAGCTGTTCTCTAACCCCAGCCCAGAAAAATCCAAGAGAGCTCACAGGCGTTCTACTAAAATAACCACAGAGACCTTTCCAACTTCAGTGCATGTGCCATAGGCAAAGAGTGGATGTAAACTAGCTACAGGGACTTCTACTCTGGCATAAGCAAACCCTTAATGCACAGCTATGTCCTCAAGTAACCTTAGGCAGCAAGGAGCCGATTAAGGGTTCATAAATATTCTACATATTATTGTTGTTGTTCAGCTGCCCAGTCGTGTTCAACTCTATATGGACTGCAAACCCATGAATTGCAACACACCAGGCCTCTGCCTCCCTCTCCATCTCCCAAAGTTTGCCCAAGGTCATGTCCATTGCATCAGTGATGCCATCCAGTCATCTCATCCTCTGATGCCCTCTTCTCCTTCCCTCAATCTTTCCCAGCATCAGGGATTTTTTCAATGATTTGTCTCTTCACAACAGATGACCAAAATACAGGAGCTTCAGCTTCAGCATCAGTCTTTCCAATGAGTATTCAAGTATGATTTCTCTTAAGAGTGACTGGTTTAATCTCTTTACTGTCCAAGGGACCCTCAGGAGTCTTCTCCAGCATCACTTTAAAAGCAGTGATTCTTTGCTGTTCTGCTTTCTTTACAGTCCAGCTCTCACAATCGTACATGACAACTGGGAAGAACACAGCCTTGACTATACAGACAATTTTATAGATTAGTTTCTGGGCACAACTGTAGAAGGTTTTGTGCTTTCTCATGCTTCTCTAAAGCACCTTAACATTCTTATCAGCCAACTCAACCGAAGAAAGAAAAGAACAAGTCGGAATCACAAGGCCTAACTCCTCGTCCCAGGGCCTTGCCTGTGAGATGAGGAGAGAGGATTGGGGCCGTGCCTCCATTTTGTCAGTAATGCCTAATGCGGCTCCTGACAAAGACCATCCCCACGGAAAAGAATTGCAAAAAAGCAAAATGGCTGTCTGAGGCCTTAAAAATAGCTATGAAAAGAAGAAAAGCAAAAAGCAAAGGAGAAAAGGAAAAATATACCTATTTGAATGCAGAGTCCCAAAGAAGAGCAAGGAGAGTTAAGAAAGCCTTCCTTATTGATCAGTGTAAAGAAATAAAGGTAAATAATAGATAGGGAAAAACTAGAGATCTCTTCAAGAAAATTAGTGATACCAAGGGAATATTTCATGCAAAGATGGGTTCAATAAAGGACAGAAATGGTATAGACCTAACAGAAGCAAAAGATATTAAGAAGAGGTGGCAAGAATACACAGAAAAACTATACAAAAAAAGATTTTAATGACCCTGATAACCACGATGGTGTGAACACTCACCTAGAGCCAGGCATCCTGGAATGCAAAGTCAGACAAGTAGGAAGGATCACTATGAACAAAGCTAGTGGAGGTGATGGAATTCCAGTTGAGCTATTTCATGTCTTGGAAGATGATGCTGTGAAAGTGCTACACTCAATATGCCAGCATATTTGGAAAGTTCTGCAGTGGCCACAGGGCTGGAAAAATTCATTTTTCTTTCCAATCCCTAAGAAAGATAATGCCAAGAATGTGCACAGTCTTGCCTATTGCACAATTGCACTCATCTCGTGTGCTAGTAAAGAAATGCTCAAAATTCTCCAAGCCAGGCTTCAATAATACATGAACCATGAAATTCCAGATGTTCAAGCTGGTTTTAGAAAAGGCAGAGGAACCAGAGATCAAATTGTCAATATCTGCTGGATCACTGAAAAAAAAAAGAGAGTTCCAAAAATCATCTATTTCTGCTTTATTGACTATGCCAAAACATTTGACTCTGTGGATTAAAGAAACAGTGGAAAAATTTTTCAAGAGATGGGAATATCAGACCAGCTGACCTGCCTCCTGAGAAATCTGTATGCAGGTCAGGCGGCAACAGTTAGAACTGGACATGGAACAACAGACTGGTTCCAAATAAGAAAAGGAGTATGTCAAGGCTGTATATTGTCACCCTGCTTATTTACCTTATATTCACTGTACATCATAAGAAATGCTCAGCTGGATGAAGCACAAGCTGGATGCAAGATTGACAGGAGAAATATCAATAACCTCAGATAAGAAGATGACATCACCCTATGAAAGAAAGTGAAGAACTAAAGACCCTGTTGTTGAAAAAAAAAAAGGAGAGTGGAAATTTTGGCTTAAAGTTAACATTCAGAAAACTCAGATCATGGCATCTGGTCCCATCACTTCATGGCACATAGATGGGGAAACACTGGAAACAGTGGCTCCAAAATTACTGCAGATCGTGACTGCAGCCATGAAATTACCAGACCCTAACTCCTTGAAAGGAAACTTATGACCAACCTAGACAGCATATTAAAAATCAGAGACATTATTTTGCGAACAAGTTCCATCCACTCAAGGCTATGTTTTTTCCAGTATCATGTATGGATATGAGAGTTGGAGTATAAAGAAAGATGAGCAATAAAGAATTGATGCTTTTGAACTGTGGTGTTGGAGTAGACTCTTGAGAGTCTTTGGACTGCAAGGATATCCAACCAGTCCATCCTAAAGGAAAACAGTCCTGAACATTCATTGGAAGGACTGATGTTGAAGCTGAAACTCTACTACTCTGGCCACCTGATGCAAAGAGCTGACTCATTTGAAAAGACCCTGATGCTGGGAAAAATTGAAGGCAGAAGGAAAAGGGGACAACAGAGGATGAGATGTTTGGATAGCATCACCGACTTAGTGGACATGAATTTGAGTAAACTCCGGGAGTTGGTGATGGACAGGGAGGCCTGGTGTGCTTTAGTCCATGGGATCACAAAGAGTCAGACATAACTGAGTGACTGAACTGAACTATTTTTCAAGATTTATATGATAAAATAATATTTGGAAAAGATACAAATTTTAAGCTTATTGTTTAAATTAATACAAGTATATCTTTGGAGGTATCAGCATTTAATATGATGTAGATAAATAATATTTTTTCAACTTAGGTTTGCTAATCAAATGGTTCATATTGTCTCTGTTGTAAAGTTTGTCAACCAAGGAAAAAATCTTAATAACCTTAGATAATGACTAACTGCTTTAAGAGCTCATGAAATTTTCAGGAGTAATCTAAATATCAGTAAAGAGAAATAAACTAAATAGATGTAAATAAATGAGGTAAGAGTTTAAGTGAACTTTTTAGCAGCAGTTGTATTATGATATGTTTTCTTAAATAGTTTCCCAACTGTGTCTGGTAACCTACACTTTTAGAGTTAAATTAAATTATGAAAGTTTACTAAATATCTAGATCATTTCCAAATACTATAAATAACATCAGTTACTAAATATGAGTGCATCTGCTTTTGACTTCTTATTGAAGAGGATCTAGATAAGTTTGGGTCAATTGGTAAACAAGCTGTATGACAAGTTTAAAAATGTATACAATAAAATATATTTTTATAGAAATTATGAAATGTATTCATAAATTTGTCAATCCAAAAAAATTGCCTATGTGACTGATCATTCACAGTTGTTTTATTCTTAGTTTTCCCAGAAGTTGAGGTTTCTAAGTAAAGAGTCAAAGGCTTCTAAGAGTCAAAAAATTTAAATAATAAACTTAAGTAGAGCAACTAAATGTAATGAGAAATAACTCTGTATGCAAAGAAGGTAGGGTATGTTTTTAAATCAGATAGGGGGAAAAGTGGTTATATAATTTTGCTAAGGAAACAAAAAGTATTTTTGACTTGAAATATAGCTGATATTTCAGAATGAGACAAAGGAAAATAAAGAACAAAAATAATAGAAGATTTCTAGAAAAAGAATCTTGGGAAATAGTTTCAAGTATGATTCAGCTGAATAAGATTAAATGAATTTAAGAGTTTAAAAATAAGCTTTACTATTTTAGAAAAATGTCTATTTAGTTCTTTGGCCCATTTTTTTTATTGGGTCATTTATTTTTCTGGAACTAAGCTGCAGGAGTTGCTTATATATTTTTGAGTAAAGTAATTAACCTCCAATTAAAATAAATATATATATATATTAAAAAAAATAAGCTTTACTATTATTAGTGTACTTTCGTAAAACTAAAATTTAGTTTTCTTTCATCTGATGGAAAAATAATGTCTTCTTGGAATATTGTGCTTTTGGGAACAGATTATTCAAGCATCTTTACCTTTTATATAAACTACCAAAACATAAATTTCATGTTCTTGCCAAAATTATATTCTGTTTGGTCTCTCTATCAGCATGTCTTTAATTACTTAAGGAAGTTGAGTCTTTTTACTTAAAGAGCTTAGTTGTTTTTTTTTTTTTTTCCATTTCATAAATGCTCAACTTATTGTATTTTTCTTCAAAGTCTTTTATTGTAACTTTGGTTAAATAGATAATGAGTATTATTTTATAATGGACTGTGATCCTATGTAGTCAAATGTGCAAATCTTATTCTATTCTGACAAACTACCTCAAATCAAATTACAAATGAATTCTTTTTCAACTCATATATACTTGAAAATTTTCAGAGGATCCCCTGAACATTTCAAAGAATCTGTTTCTTCTCTTTATAAAAAGAGATATGTTTAAACTAATTAGGTATATTTTACATGTTAAATTACATGAAAAGCATTATCAAATGAAAAGTAATGCAAAACCTTCTTAAATTACCTGTGTGTGGATACTAACATGGCTTTAGAAATTATATAAAACTTTTAAATTTCTTATCTCTCCTGGTGGAAAATTATCATTTTTAATTCTAGTTTGTTTGTTTATTTTTTTCCTTAAATTTTCCATGTCACAGAAATAGCTAAATGTTCTTATTAATTGCATCTGACTTTTAGTCATGGAGATTTTAAGGTCTTCTCTACTTAAAGAGAGTTAATGATTTACTCTGGTGCTTTTACAAATATGTTTCATCCTCAGAAAGACTTTTGGAAAGGCCTCTAACACTTAGTCTAGAATACGTGATTTGGATAAACTTTCAGATCATATCATTGAATTGGATAAGTATTTTCAGAACTCTGATAGACTGTTGGTTCCACAAAATGAAAATCAAGTATCAATAAGAATTAATAACATGGGACTTATGAACTGAGAAAGATAATTATATTTTTAGTTTTTAACTTTTTAATTGCTGGCTCTTTAATCTTTGCTTTTAAGATTTAATGGAACCTTTCCTTTTAACTTAAATTTTACTTATAGCAATTCAGTAAAATTTGCCTTTCCGACAGACCTGAAACATTTAATTTTTTTCTCCGTACCTGATCCATTCAAAATTTGGAAACTTGAGTATTCATAATTTCACAAATACAATTGTTTACATAAGTTCAATAAGAATCTGTTATCCTTCTCACAGTACGCAATTGGAAATTGATCATATTACTAAGGCTTTGATAGGAATGCTATATTTGAGAAAGAGATACATAGATTCAGATATGAATAGACAACTTTAAGCAACTAAGGCTGACTTTATGGAACAAATAATTGTTTCTTGGAAATATTGACCTAATAACTTGCTTACAGAATTCTCCAAACAACTTTACAGTTGAGTAAATAAATCACTTCCTGGTAGGCAGGTGACTTCAGGATATTTTGGAGACTTCAAGATTAGAACTCCCTGAAATCTATAGGCATTGGTGGTAATGTCTGATGACGAGTATTTGGCTTGGCCATGTAGTCTCAAGAGGGTAACATAATCTCCATAAACGGAGATTGCTAATGAAAAGTGCCTTCAAAACACAGTTAAAATTGTTTATATAGGTAATCACTGTTCTTTCTGCTATTATATAAATAATTATGCTATGTTTATTGATACTAGACATTTTGTAAACAAAATAGCTTTATTTTTACTACCTTTGGTAAAAAAAAAAAAAAGTAATTTTAGAGGAAAACATATTTTAGTGAAAATTATGATACACAATATTGACTATACCAAAGCCTTTGACTGTGTGGATCACAATAAACTGGAAAATTCTGAGAGAGATGGGAATACCAGACCACCTGACCTTCCTCTAGAGAAATCTGTATGCAGGTCAGGAAGCAACAGTTGGAACTGGACATGGAACAGATTGGTTCCAAATAGGAAAAGGAGTACGTCAAGGCTGTATATTGTCCCCCTGCTTATTTAACTACTATACAGAGTACATCATGAGAAATGGTGGACTGGAAGAAACACAAGCTGGAATCAAGCTTGCTGGGAGAAATATCAATAACCTCAGATATGCAGATGATACCACCCTTATGGCAGAAAGTGAAGAGGAACTAAAAAGCCTCTCGATGAAAGCGAAAGAGGAGAGTGAAAAAGTTGGCTTAAAGCTCAACATTCAGAAAACGAAGATCATGGCATCCGGTCCCATCACTTATTGGGAAATAGATGGGGAAACAGTGGAAATAGTGTCAGACTTTATTTTTGGGGGGAGTTGCAAAATCACTGCTGATGGTGACTGCAGCCATGAAATTAAAAGATGGTTACTCCTTGGGAGAAAAGGTATGACCAACCTAGATTACATATTCAAAAGCAGAGACATTACTTTGCCGACTAAGGTCCGTCTAGTCAAGGCTATGGTTTTTCCTGTGGTCATGTATGGATGTGATAGTTGGACTGTGAAGAAGGCTGAGCGCCGAAGAATTGATGCTTTTGAACTGTGATGTTGGAGAAGACTCTTGAGAGTCCCTTGGACTGCAAGGAGACCCAACCAGTCCATTCTGAAGGAGATCAGCCCTGGGATTTCTTTTGAAGGAATGATGCTAAAGCTGAAACTCCAGTTCTTTGGCCACCTCATGTGAAGTGTTGATTCATTGGAAAAGACTTTGATGCTAGGAGGGATTGTGGGAAGGAGGAGAAGATGACAGAGGATGAGATGGCTGGATGGCATCACTGACTCGATGGACATGAATCTGAGCGAACTCTGGGAGTTGGTGATGGACAGGGAGGCCTGGCGTTCTGCGATTCATGGGGTCACAAAGAGTCAAACACGACTGAGTGACTGAACTGAACTGAACTGATTATACACAATTATGATATTAGATATAAGATTCTACTGCCATTAAATTTATTTGACTTTTTGTTACTTATCTAAAAATTGGATTGGATCCTGATTTTGTTGTTGTTGCTATTGTTTTTTAGTTTTCTCCAGTATTTAACTACAACTCTCTCAACTAACATTTACAATTTTCTCTTATCTTTTTGACTTAGAATCCATGAGAACTAGAACTGCATTTTTTCCCCCAAAATGGAAGCTAGAAGACTTAATATAAACTTCAGAGAAATCACCACCATATTTTCTTTTTTCTTTTTTTTTTTTTGTCTCCATGATAATATCTTTTATTAAATACATGATTCCTTGCACCATAGGCCTGACTTTGGGAGTCCACTTCCATCACCATCTACTGAAATGAATTCAACTGAACTGACTTATTATAAAGACTAAGAGACTGATTCAAGGAGACATAACAATCAAAAAGCTTAACTTTTATATGTAAAATTTACAAGGAAAGTTTCAGAGACAGAAACTCTTGGGGCCCGGGACAGGCCACCTGAATGTGCCTCAGAGGCATATTGATTATTTCAAATTGAAGTTACTTGTGTTAGGTAGATAGAACAGGGAAAAGGAGTCCAAAATTATGGTAGCTACAAAACAAGGAAGGTCAAAGGAAGGTCTGAGGACCAGAGTGAAGACCTCAGGTAGAACAAACAGCACTCCTGGCTAAGCCCAATTTGCATAGGGCAGGCCCAGGTGGAGGCAAAAACATATGAAAGGAAGAGCCAAAGCGCTTGCTCTCTCTCTTCCTCTCACACATGCATGTGCTCTCTCTCTCTCCCTCTCGCTCTCTCCCACGTGCTCCTCCACTCTCTTCTCTTCAAGTCTTTTGGTTGGCATGCCCTCATTCTTTGAGGATGTATTCTCCTGTTATCTTCTAAATAAAATAGAGCTGTAACACTGATTTGCCTGAGAGCTATAACACAGTTTGTCCAAGACCCAAGAGCTGTGACACGCCAAGGTCTTTAATGTCCATCACTCCAAATCTTTGTTGTGAAGAGATAAAGAACCGAGGAACATACACTTGCATGACATTTATGGTGCCGTGACTCGGATGTAACATGGCTGAAACAACCTCCACGTGGAAGAAGCCAGGCGCAGCAGGAGCCCAACTCAGTGAAGCTCCTGTGGTAGAGGTGGAACGTGAAGAAAATCCAGTGCAGGGGAAGGCCCATTATGCTGGAAACCAGGACAGCAAAAAACAAACTCAGCAGAAAGCTCACGCAGCCCAGTCTCAGATCCTAGAAGACCTCTGGTTAAGGTAAGAGGTCCTCTCTGGAGGGACATGCCTAACAAAACCTTAATTCCTTTACAATCTCTTGTTTCTTTTCCCCTCAAATCTCCTGCAAACTGGCGGGCAGCAGGGGGCACAATTGAGGGACTCTGGAGAGGCTACTCCTCAGCATGTCCCAAAGGCACTATCTGCTGAGCCCCAGTAGATGTCACGCGAGTGTATGTTCCTCAGTTCTTTGTCTCGTCACAACAAAGATTTGGAGCGACAGACATTAAAGGCCTCGGCACGTCACAGCTCTCGGGTCTTGGACAAACCGTGTTATAGCTCTCAGGCAAATCAGTGTTACAGCTCTATTTTATTTTGAAGATAGCAGGAGAATACATCCTTGAAGCGTGAGGGCATGCCAACCCAAAGACTTGAAGAGAAGAGAGTGGAGGAGCACGTGGGAGAGAGAGAGAGGAAGAGAGCCAGAGCACTTTGGCTCTTCCTTTTATATGTTTTTTGCCTCCACCTGGGCCTGCCCTATGCAAATTGGGCTTAGCCAGGAGTGCTGTTTGTTCTACCTGAGATCTTCGCTCTGGTCCTCGGACCTCCCTTTGACATTCCTTGTTTTTTTAGTCACCGCCATTTTGGACTCCTTTTCCCTGTTCTACCTACCTACCTAACACTTGGAAAACGATAGGTACAAGAAGGACACTTTGAACTTATTTGTGTCCTTCAATGCAGGAAATAAATATTTCATATGATGTGTACCCTCCCTGTGTCACAAGGCTGGTGAGGGGCGTCTGTATCAACAGAGAAAGGAAGTTCAGGGCCCAGAAGTCTGTATCAACAAACTTTGTTACTTCTCCATTAATTTACTCTCCAAGCCTAAGCTTTGCTTAAATTTCTTATTAATTAAGCATCTTACCTAAGCTTCTTTGTTCTGTCAAATCCTCACAAATTTGTTATTTCTTTATGTAAAAAGATGTATAATAACTGCCTGCTTTTGGTTGCTCTCTGAGTGTCACTTTAACAATTTCCCATGCATACAAATTTAAATTAGTTTTAAACTGTCTCCTGACAATTTAATTCTCAGACCAACTACCAGAACGTAGCAGGTAGAGTAATATTTTTTAGTTTCCTCCACAACAGTATTATGAATATATTTTCAAAGCAACTAGGTATAACATTTTTCAGAATAGTCTTCTTATCTGAATATTGTTATAATAGAAATGTAAAACTTCTTTAAAATATTTAAAGTATAAGCTAAAATGCAGGTTTTCTACCTTAATACACAAATTTATCATTTTTATCAATTTTTATATTGAAAGTGAAAGTGAAATTGAAGTTGCTCAGTCATGTCCAACTCTTTGTGACCCCATGGACTGTAGCCTACCAGGCTCCTCTGTCCATGGGATTTTCCAGGTAATAGTACTGGAGTGGATTTTCATTTTATATCTCTGTAATTATAGCCACACAAATAATTTTAAGTCCCTTGGCTCCCTGATACCGGAACAAAATGTGTTGGACAAGCTTGTATCATCTGATAACTAAAGTTCTTCTCCATGATCATTTGTACATATATTATCTCATTACTTACTCATCAGTTACTCTTTAACCCATCAATAATGTATTGATGCCTACTATGAGTGGTTGCTGTTGAGTTGCTAAGTTGTTTCTAATTCTTTGCAACCCCATGGACTGTATGTAGCCTGCCAGGTTCCTCTGTCCATGGGATTCTCGAGGCAAGAATACTGGAGTGGATTGCCATGCCTCCCTCCAACTATGTGTGGTAGCTATGTTATATATCTAAAATAAAGATATGTATATTATATATATTTGGCCTTAAGGAAGCTCACAGTGCAATTTATGTTATTGGCAAACACCGTTTCTAATAGAATGAATAAAATTGTTGAATTAGGGTTCTTAACAAAGTCATATGGAAACTCGGAAGTGGATAATAATTAGTACTCACTGCAAACCTTTATTCTTAATAGTGGAGGGAAGGCTTGGGCTGTGTCTTATAAATATAGGTAATTTTTTTCAGATGGGAAAATACTCTAAGTATTTCAGATAATATGAATGAAACATATGATATGAAATGCATGCTTGGCAATTAAAGAAGACCAAGTAACTAGAATAGAAGAGGTAGGTAAGTTAGGTCTGTGCCACATGATAAAATGGGCTGAACTCCACTTAAATAATTTGGGATTTTATTTTGATACCATTGGAAAAATCACAATGATTCATCTTAAAAGACTGATTGTAGGATTGCCTTTGTTTCTGTGTACTTTGAGGTAATTCTATTGGCAGTTTAACATTGAATATAATAGCAAAGAACAAGATATTTTATAGTTAAATTATTATTTCAGGCAAGGAGTCATAAACAATGAAACTAGGGCAATCATATGATAACTAAGAATGTTATAAATTTACAATATTTTATAGTTAATTTTAAAATTAATTGTTAGAAAATTAACAATATTTTAAACTAATTAGCCTACAATTAAAATAAATTAATTTTTAAAAGTTATTTTGGGGAAAAGTAAGAATATATTCACATTATTATTTTATCTAAAAATGGTAGTTTTTTTGATATATATATACCTTTATTTATTTTAATTGGAGGTTAATTACTTTACAATATTGTATTGGTTTTGCCATACATCAACATGAATCCACCACAGGTATATATACACGTCTTCCCCATCCTGAACCCCCCTCCCTCCTCCTTCCCTGCACCATCCCTCTGGGTCATCTCAGTGCACCAGCCCCAAGCATCCAGTATCATGCATCGAACCTGGACTGGTGGTTCATTTCATATATGATATTATACATGTTTCAGTGCCATTCTCCCAAATCATCCCACCTTCTCCCACTCCCACAGAGTCCAAAAGACTGTTCTACACATCTGTATCTCTTTTTCTGTCTTTCATACAGGGTTATCCTTACCATTACTCAGCCATTAAAAAGAATACATTTGAATCAGCTCTAATGAGGTGGATGAAACTGGAGCCTATTATACAGAGTGAAGTAAGCCAGAAAGAAAAACACCAATATAGTATACTAATGCATATATATGTAATTTAAAAATGATAAATTTTATTTTGCAATAATTAAGATAACTTTGACATTAGGTGTTATTTTAGAAATACCAACAAATGAGGTATATTTGTATATTGTACATTTTATCATACATAAAAGGTACAAAAATCATTGAATAGTTTAGAAGTTAAAGTCTTTTGTAAAATATTTAGGGACTCGATAGAAATACAAATTTGAGGGTGCATCTCAGGCTTAGGAACCAGAAATATGGTTCTATATTTTAAGTTCTCAAGGTGACACAGATGAACACAGAAGTTTGAGAACTGTTGTGCTATGGTAACAGGCAGGTGGTTATATACTAAAGTACGTTTGATATTTTAATATTAGAAAGTTGAGGAAGCTCTTATTTGATCCATTGCAGTTTTATTTGATTTAATAAGATAAGGAAATGGGGGAAATGGAAGATTTAAGAAAGTTTTTGAAACAGTATGAAATAAATTTTAGGCAGAAATAAATCCAAACTGAGAGACTTTTAGGCATAAATTTTTATCTGGCACAGACTGAAATGACCTCTTCCTTCTCTGAAATTTCATATATTATTGATGCTGTGAAATAATGCTATTTTATACCTCTGTACACTTTGGATAATGCCTTTGATGTCAGTATCCTCTTATTTCTACTGGACTGTCTTAGAACTTTGTCTTTTTTTTTTTTTTCCAGTTTGTTTATTTTGGAGCCAGGTCTGTTGCCTTCCACTGTTTTACTTCCTGAATTATTTCCGTGATGGGATTTTAAATTATTTTCAAAATGTTTAAAAATGAGTAAAACAACTTAGACATAAAGAAATGCTGTGGAGATCCAATTGGAAAACAAAACAAAACAAAAATGTGATAAAGTTTTAGGGGAAAAAAAATGGACGATGTTTTCTATTTTAGTGGCACATTTGAAAAATTGTTAGTAACTTTTATGAGGTCAAATCAAACTAAAATGTTCTATTAAAGGTGATAAAAGCAACCAACATTACTGTTCTCTGCTATATTGCTCAGCTTATTAATTTGCCATACAGGAATTCCATGTGCTGTCAGCTTATAAGCTGTAAGGTACCTTGTCACAAGACAAACAAGCCTTTGTGTTCTGCAATTTTTACTTTTCTCACACAAACATGATATATTGTATGTGTGCTTTTTAACCTTGAAATTCAGTTAACCTATCTCATGTTGTTGAATAAAAATAAAGAGGGAACCAGATCATGGAAAGATACTAGTACTTTTCTTTGCTCATTCTTTGAAAAATTTAAAATAATGATAATATAAATATAAGAGACTATACAGCACACCAGAGTATTAGAAAGGATTTTAGATGACTCTCAGTGACAGAAGTAATATCAATCTATTGAAAATGAATGAGACTTATTTCCACTAAGACAAGCCTGACTAACGAAGTGAAAGAGACTCAAGGAGAAATGAGTATCAGGGAAGATTGACCTGTCTCACTGAGTCATGTTCAGGCTATTCAACAGCCTTGTATAAAAGTGACTGAATCCATCTTTATTTTTAATATTCAGACCTTGATGAACTTCAAAAACACGTGTGTCTCTGGTGCAAATATTAGAAACAGTGAAAATACAAAAGTTTTTTTTTTTTTTAAGTTTTCTATTAAATACCTAATTTTAAACCACCGTATTTAAGTTTGTCAAAAGAAGTAGAAATAGTTGATAACAAATAAATAAAAAGTAAGTAAAGTAAATAATAGAGTATTAGAATAAACAAAGAGTTCCGGGAAAAAAAAAAATCTACTTCTGCTTCATTGATTACACCAAAGCCTTTGTGTAGATCACAACAAACCGGAAAATTCTGAAAGAGCTGGGAATACCAGACCACTTGACCTGCCTCCAGAGAAATCATTATGCAGGTCAAGAAGCAACAGTTAGAACAGGACATGGAACAACAGACTGGTTCCAAATAGGAAATAGAGTACGTCAAGGCTGTATATTGTCACCCTGCTTATTTAAATTCTATGCAGAGTACATCATGAGATACGCTGGGCTGGAGGAAGCAGAAGCTGGAATCAAATTGCTGAGAGAAATATCAATAATCTCAGATATGCAGATGACACCATCCTTATGGCAGAAAGCGAAGAAGAACTAAAGAATCTCTTGATGAAAGTGAAAGAGAAGAGTGAAAAAGCTGGCTTAAAATTTAATATTCTGAAAACTAAGATCATGTCATACAGTCCCATCACTTAATGGCAAATAGGTGGGGAAACAATGGAAACAGTGAGAGACTACTTTTGAGGGCTCCAAAAACACTGCAGATGGTGACTGCAGCCATGAAATTAAAAGATGCTTGCTCCTTGAAAGAAAAACTATGATCAACCTAGACAGCATATTAGCCTCCAATTAAAATAAATAAATTTAAATTTGAAAAAAGAGCAGAGACATTATTTTGCCAATAAAGTCTAGTCAAAGCTATGTTTTTTTCCAGTAGTCATGTACGGAGGTGAGATTTGGACTAGAAAGAAAGCTGAGTGCCAAAGAATTGATGCTTTTGAATTGTGGTGTTGGGGAAGACTCTTGAGAGTCCCTTGGACTGCAAAATGATCCAACCATTTTATCCCAAGGGAAATCAGTCCTGACTATTCATTGGAAGGACTGATGCTGAAGCTGATACTTTGACCACCTGATGTGAAGAACTGACTCGCTGGAAAAGACCCTGATGCTGGGAAAGATTCAAGGTGGGAGGAAAAGAGACCGTCAAAGGATGAGATGGTTGGATGGCATCACCTACTCGATGGACATGAGTTTGAGCAAATTCTGCAAGTTGGTGATGGACAGGGAAGCCTGGCGTGCTACAGTCCATGTGGTTGCAAAGAGTCGGACACAACTGAGCGACTGAACTGAACTGAACTGAGAGTAAATTAATAGTAAATGTTTCCTGAATTGATGAAGAAAACTGGTATAACTTGAGTTTCTGATACAAAGATGTAGGAAACATAGTGTAATCACCAAACTTCATATTTATAATATGAAGATAAGATTTCAATAAGTAAAATATCTTATTGTTGGCATGAATTAAACTTGTTTTTAACCTTTCTTGAATGCTTAAAGTTTAAAGCCTAAGTTTTAACATTTCCACAATTGAAGGGATACATCAGCAAGCTAGTTTTGTAGGCAAACTAACATCCATAATTTAAAAATTTCTAAATTTTGTGTAAAATTTAGGGACAAATTATTTAATTCTTACTGTTTTTCTTTTAATTTTATCAGTGAGATGCATTATAGAAGTACCCTTATTAAAGAACCATTGATCTCCTGTCCCATGACTGTTTCAAACACTTATATACATTTAAAAATCTATATCATCATTAAATTGCATATTATGTATTATCAGATTTTTTAAAAAAATGCTAGTTTACTCTCTGTATTAGTTTCTTAGGGTGGGTATAACAATTTATAAAAAAAAAATAAAAAAAATAAAAGTTGGCATTTAAACAAAATAAATTAGTTTTTTCACAGTAAGGAAGCCAAAAGTCTGAAATCAGGGTGTTGACATGGCTACACTCGCTTCAGAAACTTTAGGGAAGAATCAACTCTTTAACTCAAAGTTTTGTGCCTATCAGCATTTCTTGTTTGTGGCAGCATTAATACAGTGTCTACCATCATCTTCATATTGTCTCTATCTATCTTCCCTTTTTCTCACTTTTTAAAGAATTACTTGTCATTAGATTTATGGCCTACCTAGATAATCCAGAGTCAGTCAGTCAGTCAGTTCAGTCGCTCAGTTGTGTCCAACTCTTTGCTACCCCATGAATCGCAGCACGCCAGGCCTCCCTGTCCATCACCATCTCCCGGAGTTCACTCAGATTCACATGCATCGAGTCCGTGATGCCATCCAACCATCTCATCCTCGGTCGTCCCCTTCTCTTCCTGCCCCCAATACCTCCCAGCATCAGAGTATTTTCCAATGAGTCAACTGTTCGCATGAGGTGGCCAAAGTACTGGAGCTTCAGCTTTAACATCATAATCCAGGGTAAAGCTCTTAATTTAATAACATCTTTTCCCGTATAAAGTAATTTTCATAAATGCCAAGAAACAAAAATCTATTTTTATATAACGTTTAACACATTAAATGCTATCATTTCAGTTGCAAATAAGATTAAATCAATTTATGTCATCTCAAAGATTATTTTTAACTATAGTTTGTGATTTAAAACATTTGTCAGCAATGAAAAATTATACTAAAAATAGATTAAAGTTATCTTTTTAAAATCTGAACAAAAATAGTGTAACTGAACTTTTTCCTTTACAGTCAGTTCAGTTCAGTTAATTTCAGTCACTAAATCTTGTCTAACTCTTTGTGACCCCATGCACTGTACCATGCCAGCCTTCCTTGTCCCTCACCATCTCTAAGTTTACTTCTAAAAATAATTTCCTATGGTCTATCTCATCAACCCATTCCAGTATTCTTACCTGGAAAAATTCCATGGAGGAAGAAGCCTGGTGGAATTACAGTCTGCAGGGTTGAAAATGAATTGAACATGACTTAGCAACTAAAACAACAACCACCTCAACCTAGCTGTACCTGTTCAAAAACATTTGTACTGTCAACATGGTTTAAACAATATAGTTCAAGAGTGAGGCAGAAAGCAAAGAGCAGTAATATTTAAAAAAAAAAAAAAACAGCCAGATATATTTAGGCAAAGTGTGACTTTTAATTTTTAATAAAGTTTAAATAATATGATTTTTTAATACCAGTTATAAAACTATGAAAGATACTATTTGGAGACAATGTATAGTTATTTTATTAAATTTAAAGTAAGTCCCTTGGCTAATATAACATTTTAGTTGTTCGGATTCATTTACATATTATCCCACAATAAAAAATTTTTATAAAAAGATTATAAATAAAATATTTTCATTTTTCCACTATATGAGTTGGTGATAGACAGGGAGGCCTGGTGTGCTATGATTCATCTGGTCGCAAAGAGTCGGACACGACTGAGCAACTGAACTGAACTGAATTGAAAACTTCAATTTGTTTATTTTATAAATATAAACCTTTTTGATTCAATTATATCTAGATATTTATTTTCTAAACATAAAATATATGTGGCTTTATTTTCTCAAAATATTTAATAATTTAAGTTGGACACGACTGATCGACTGAAGTGAACTGACTGAAGTAATCATTATTTATTTTCCCTCATGAGATTTTATCTTTAAAAATTAAACAATGACTGAATAAAACTAATTTTCATGTCAGTCATATTTACTTTATATGCTCTGAATGAATTTGTATTGAAAGACAATTAGGAGACTACTGTATTAAAAACTATTAGTTGTGGCTTAAAGAATATTATGAAATGACTCAATAGTGCTAAAACATCTATGATAACTACACATAGCCATTGAATTTTTCATACCTAAATTTGAATATGGTTACTTAAAAAAAATAGAATTTCTTTGAAGAAAATGTTCAAGGAAAATAAAACAAATTGCTATAGAAATTTCAATAGAAGTTATATTCAATTTTATGTAAATACATATGAATATTTGTGGATATATATATGTATGTGTATGTATATATGTGTGTTATATATATATATATATATATATATATATATAAACAATATATACCTTGCCTAAGTCTGAAATGTCTCCAGATATTAATGTTTAAAAAAGAACAAGGGCATGTCAGGAAATAAGAATTTAATATATTTTGACTTATGCAACAGAAATATTATAATGTAAGCATTTCATAACCTTGGCATTGACAGTAAACAGTCTATCACTGTTAATGCATCCTGAAAAGGACAAAAACTAAGTGTTAAAAATATAGAAACAGTAAAAATTGGAGCCAGATCACATTAGTGTGTGTTCACTGCGCTTGTAAAAAATTGCAACCTGGGACCTTTCCCCCCACCCATACACATAAGGAGCTCAGAAGAATGCAGCTACAAACCATTCTGTAAGGGAAAATAGAGTTTTTTAAACTTTGAAAATTATAATAGACTTATTATAATTCAGGTTCCAGATGATAGAGTATTGGATAAGAATAATTATCATAAACCATTTCCCAAACCCAATAGTGCAGTAAGCCACAAGAATGCATCAAAGAATGGGTGATAAATATGTGCATTGTGCTACCACTGTAATTTTCATTCGATGTTATTATAACTTTAACCACTAATATATACTTATGTGTGTATATATATACGTACATATATGCATAATTATACATTGATATAAATGTATATTGATCTATAGGTTCAGTTCAGTTCAGTCGCTCAGTCATGTCGGACTATTTGCGACCCCATGAATCACAGCACGCCAGGCCTCCCTGTCCATCACCAACTCCTGGAATTCACTCAGATTCATGCCCATTGAGTAAGTGATGCCATTCAGCCATCTCATCCTCTGTCATCCCCTTCTCCTCCAGTCCCCAATCCCTCCCAGAATCAGAGTCTTTTCCAATGAGTCAACTCTTCACATGAGGTGGCCGAAGTACTGGAGTTTCAGATTTAGCATCAGTCCTTCCAAAGAAATCCCAGGGCTGATCTCCTTCAGAAAAGACTGGTTGGATCTCCTTGCACTCCAAGGGACTCTCAAGAGTCTTCTCCAACACCACAGTTCAAAAGCATCAATTCTTCAGTGCTCAGCCTTCTTCACAGTCCAACTCTCACATTCATACATGACCACAGGAAAAACCATAGCCTTGACTAGACAGATCTTAGTCAGCAAAGTAACGTCTCTGCTTTTGAATATGTAATCTAGGTTGGTCAAAACTTTTCTTCCAAGGTGTAAGCGTCTTTTAATTTCATCGCTGCAGTCACCATCTGCAGTGATTTTGGAGCCCCCCAAAATAAATTCTAACACTGTTTCCCCAACTATTTCCCAATAGTGATGGGACCAGATTCCATGGTCTTCGTTTTCTGAATGTTGAGCTTTCAGGCCAACTTTTTCACTCTCCACTTTCACTTTCATCAAGAGGCTTTTTAGCTCCTCTTCACTTTCTGCCATAAGAGTGATGTCATCTGCATATCTGAGGTTATTGATATTTCTCCCGGCAAGCTTATTCCAGCTTGTGTTTCTTCCAGTCCAGCGTTTCTCATGATGTACTCTGCATATAAGTTAAATAAGCAGGGTGACAATATACAGCCTTGACGTACTCCTTTTCCTATTTAGAACCAGTCTGTTGTTCCATGTCCAGCTCTAACTGTTGCTTCCTGACCTGCGTATAGGTTTCTCAAGAGGCAGGTCAGGTGGTCTGGCAGTCCCATCTCTCTCAGAATTTTCCCAGTTTATTGTGATCCACATAGTCAAAGGCTTTGACATAGTCAATAAAACAGTAATACATGTTTTTCTGGAACTCTCTTGCCTTTTCCATGATCCAGCGGATGTTGGCAATTTGATCTCTGGTTCCTCTGCCCTTTCTAAAACCAGCTTGAACATCAGGGAGTTCACGGTTTACCTATTGCTGTAGCCTGGCTTGGAGAATTTTGAGCATTTCTTTACTAGCATGTGACATGAGTGCAATTGTTCAGTAGTTTGAGCATTCTTTTGCATTGCCTTTCTTTGGAATTGGAATGAAAACTGACCTTTTCCAGTCCTGTGGCCACTGCTGAGTTTTCCAAATTTGCTGGCATATTGAATGCAGCACTTTCACAGCATCATCTTTCAGGATTTGAAACAGCTCAACTGGAATTCAATCACCTCCACTAGCTTTGTTCTTAGTGATGCTTTCTAAGGCCCACTTGACTTCACATTCCAGGATGTTTGGCTCTAGATGAATGATCACACCATCGTGGTTATCTGGGTTATGAAGATCTTTTTTGTACAGTTTTTTTGTGTATTCTTGCCACCTCTTCTTAATATCTTCTGCTTCTGTTAAGTCCATACCATTTCTGTCCTTTATCGAGCCCATCTTTGCATGAAATATTCCCTTGGTATCTCTAATTTTCTTGAAGAGATCTCTAGGCTTTCCCATTCTGTTATTTTCCTCTATTTATTTGCATTGATCGCTGAAGAAGGCTTTCGTATCTCTTCTTGCTATTCTTTGGAACTCTGCATTCAGATGCTTATATCTTTCCTTTTCTTCTTTCCTTTTCACTTCTCTTCTTTTCACAGCTATTTGTAAGGCCTCCCCAGATAGCCATTTTGCTTTTTTGCCTTTCTTTTCCTTGGGGATGGTCTTGATCCTTTTCTCCTGTACAATGTCACAAACCTCATTCCACAGTTCATCAGGCACTCTATCTATCAGATCTAGGCCATTAAATCTATTTCTCACTTCCACTGTATAAACATAAGGGATTTGATTTAAGTCATACTGAATGGTCTAGTCGTTTTCTCTACTTTCTTCAATTTAAGTCTGAATTTGGTAATAAGGAGTTCATGGTCTGAGCTACAGTCAGCTCCTGGTCTTGTTTTTGTTGACTGTATAAAGGTTCTCCATTTTTTGCTGCAAAGAATATAATCCATCTGATTTTGGTGTTGACCATCTGGTGATGTCCATGTGTAGAGTCTTCTCTTGTGTTGTTGGAAGAGGGTGTTTGCTATGACCATTGCATTTTCTTGGCAAAACCTTATTAGTCTTTGCCTTGCTTCGTTCCGCATTCCAAGGCCAAATTTACCTGTTACTCCAGGTATTTCTTGACTTTCTACTTTTTCATTCCAGTTCCCTATAGTGAAAAGGACATCTTTTTTAGGTGTTAGCTCTAAAAGGTTTTTTAGGTCTTCATAGAACCATTCAATTTCAGCTTCTTTAGCATTACTCGTTGAGGCATAGACCTTGGTTACTGTGATATTGAATGATTTGCCTTGGAAACAAACAGAGATCATTCTGTCATTTTTGAGATTGTTCAAGTACTGCATTTCGGACTCTTTTGTTGACCATGATGGCTACTCCATTTCTTCTGAGGGATTCCTGCCCACAGTAGTAGATATGATGGTCATCTGAGTTAAATTCACCCTTTCCAGTCCATTTTAGTTCGCTGATTCCTAGAATGTCGACATTCACTCTTGCCATCTCTTGTTTGACCACTTCCAGTTTGCCTTGATTCATGGACCTGACATTCCAGGTTCCTATGCAATATTGCTCTTTACAGCATCGGACTTTGCATCTATCACCAGTCACATCCACAGCTGGGTATTGTTTTTGCTTTGGCTCCATCCCTTCATTCTTTCTGGAGTTATTTCTCCACTCATCCCAGTTTTGTGTTGGGCACTTACTGACCTGGGGAGTTCCTCTTTCAGTATCCTATCAATTTGCCTTTTCATACTGTTCATGGAGTTCTCAAGGCAAGAATACTGAAGCGGTTTTCCATTCCCTTATTCAGTGGACCACATTCTGTCAGACCTCTCCACCATGACCCGCTTGTCTTGGGTTGCCCGGGGTCAATGCTTAGTTTCATTGTATTAGACAAGGCTGTGGTCCTAGTGATTAGATTGACTAATTTTCTGTGAGTATGGTTTCAGTGTGTATGCTTTCTGATGCCCTCTTGCAACACCTACCATCTTACTTGGGTTTCTCTTACCTTGGGTGTGGGGTCTCTCTTCACGGCTGCTCCAGCAAAGTGCAGCCACTGCTCCTTACCTTGGACGAAGGGTATCTCCTCACCACTGCCCTTTCTGACCTTCAACATGCATACTGAGCCTAGAAATAGACTCAAGAATATATGGTCAATTAATTTTCATAAAGGGTATCAAGAACACACTTGATGGTGTAAGTACAGTTCAACAAATGGTGAGGAGGACTGGGTATCCATATATATGAGAAAATATATATTGGTCTCTGCCCATAGCACCTGTACAAAGATTCTGAAACTTTGTAATTCTCTGGATGATAAAAGCATTAGGAACAACTTTAGTTCTAATATTAGGTCTTTGTCCCCAGTTCCTGACACAGGTCTCCTGAAACACTTGTAAATCTCCTGGATGATTGGAGTGTTTTTCTTTCTAATGAAGCAACTGTCAGATGGGTTTCTGGATGGCTTCTGAATAAGTGCTGATCAACCAGAAAGAACAAACTAAGATTCAGTAAGTTCAGTCACTTAGTCGTGTCTGACTCATTGCGACCTAATGGAATGCAGCACACCAGGCTTCCCTGTCCATCACCAACTCCTGGAATTTGCTAAAACTCATGTCCATTGAGTCGGTGATGCCATCCCACCATCTCATCATCTGTCAGCCCCTTCTCCTCCTGCCTTCAATCTTTCCCAACATCAGGGTCTTTTCAAATGAGTCAGTTCTTTGCATCAGGTGGCCAAATAATCAGAGATTCATCTTCAGCATCAGTCCTTCCAACGAATATTCAGAACTTATTTTCTTAAGGATTGACTGGTTGGATTTCCTTGCAGTCCAAGGGACTCTCAAGAGTCTTCTCCAACACCACAGTTCAAAAGCATCAATTCTTCTGCCCTCAGGTTACTTTATAGTCCAACTTTCATATCCATACATGACTACTGGAAAAACCATAGCTTTGACTAGACAGACCATCAGAAAAGTAATGTCTCTGTTTTCTAATATTCTGTCTAAATTGGTCCTAGCTTTTCTTCTAAGGAGCAAACATCTTTTAATTTCATGGCTATAGTCATTATCTTCAGTGATTTTGAAGCCCAAGAAAGTGAAGTCTGTCACTGGTTCCACTGTTTCACCATCCATTTGCCATGAAGTTGTGGGACCAGATACCATGATCTTGGTTTTCTGAACATTGAGTTTTAAGCCATCTTTTTTACTCTCCCATTTTACTTTCATCAAGAGGCTCTTTAGCTCCTTTTCACTTTCTGCGATGAGTGGTGTCATCTGCATATCTGTGGTTATTGATATTTCTTCCAGCAACCTTGATTCCAGCTTATGCTTCATCCAGCCTAGAGCTATCAGGGAAGCTCTGATTAGAAGTTTGAAATTTTCAGCCCTACTCCTCATTCTCTTGAGAAGGGCTGGAAAAGGAATTAATGTTTGATTATGCCTGTGTGATGAGGCCATTATAAGAATCCCAATAGTATTGGGTTCAGAGAGTTTTCAGGTTCCCAAGCACATTTATGTACCAAGGAGGTGATGCTCATTAGCTCCACAGGAACAGAGGTTTGTACACTTGGGACCCTTCCACATTTAACTGTCTCTTCATCTGACTGTTTTTCTTTGTCCTATATCATTTCGTTTAAAAAATAAATATGTTTTTCTTAGTTCTGCAACCTCTGTAACAAATTAATCAAATATGAGGAAGGGCTCATGGGAACCTCTAATTTATAGCCAAGTCAGAGTTGTGGGTAACCTGTGGATCTATAACTTGCACTTGACATCTGAATTGGGGAGTGGGAAAGCAATCTTGCTGGACCGGGTCCTTAATGTGGAATCAGACACTGTCTTCAGGTGAATGTTAGAAATGAGTTAAGTTATAGGACATCCAGCTGCTGTTGCAGAGAATTGCTTGTAATGGGGAAAAATTCCCACACATTCAGTGGCAAAGAAATCTCAGAAGTGAAGAGTTCTTGAGGAAATTAGAGAAGACACACAGGATAGAAATATATAGGAGGAGAAGAATAGTAGGGTTTTTTTTTTTCTTTTCCTTCTTCTTCAATATAACATGTAAAAGAATAAAATTGGACATTTATACAACACTGTGGGCTTCCCTGGTCGCTCAGCTGGTAAAGAATCTCCCTGCAATGAAGGATACTTGGTTTGATCACTCGGTTGAGAAGATACCCTTGAGGAGGGCATAGCAATCCACTCCAGTACTCTTGCCTGGAAATTTCATGGACAGAGGAACCTGGTGGGCGACAGTCTATGGGGTCTCAGAGTCCAACACTACTGAGCAACTAAGGATGGCACAGCACAGCATGCTGCACTATAGACAAAACTCAATAAAATAATTTAAAGCTTGAAACCATACATCTCCAAGAAGAAAACAAAGGGAAAAACACCTTGACATTGGCTTTGGCAATGCTTTTTTTGGATATAATATCAAAAGCTTGGGCAACAAAAGCAAAAATAAAGTGGAACTACTCAAACTAGGGAAACTTCCAAGACAGCCATGTCAAAAAATAAAATGGAGGAAAACATAATGGCTATCTTTTCAGGATATTAATGCCAAAAATCGTAAAATAATTTCAATAGTAATTTTTTTAAATAAATGTTACTTGTAAGTATCTTCCTCAGTAATATTTTACGTAGAATATGTTTATTCCACTCATAAGTCAATCCTATAAGATATGTATTATTATTACATTTTTACAGATAAGTAAATACAGGCTCAGAGAAATTATGGAACACTGCTTCTAGTGAAGACAAGATTCAGCTCAAATTTTATAGTCATTCTCTTAAATAATTCTGAACTTATCAAGTTAATTTTCAGAGGGCTTAATTTTTCTTGTGGACCTGTAGAAAGTAACGTGAAGCAGATTTCCTTCATGTGGTTAATGTGTACTTGAATTCTAAGAATTCAAATAAAGCCTAAAATGGAAAAATTTGTTGAATTATCTGAACAGCTGAACAGCAAATACCTGAGGTTGAATAATGTGTGTGTCCAGTTACATTCTACAAGCAGTACACAGAAAATGTAAAATACATACAATTTTATTAAATAATCTTCATGTTAAATTTTATCTGAAAATAGAATATACAGATGGATTGTTATTAGAAAGTTCAAAATATACAATTGTGGCAGTAGAATGTACTGCATATTTGTAAGGTATGTGTCTCTGCTAAACCAAAAACAAGCAGGCAGATTCAAACACAGAATATTAAGCACAAATTATTGAAAAAGTTAGGGAAGTGATATCACAGCCATTATGTCAAAGCTTACTGAATACTTTTTATACAATATTTCACAGGCTCACAGTCCATAAGAACCATGAGCTTGCAGAGAAACCCCTGAAAAGTAACATAAGTTTATTTTTGTTGTACATACAAAAGTAGTAACAAAAATATGATGACCAATTCATTGAAAAAATAAGGAGAGACATCATGAAAGACAAAATAACTTAGTAGGCATTAAGGATAGGCAGAAACTTTTATATTTGGGCCCATGGAGAAACTGAGGTGCTAAAATAGACATTAGAAAAGACAACAACAACAACAACAAAAAAAAAACTGTACTAATGTTAAAAAATGCACTATTAAAGACTCTATAAAGAAAGCTGAGCACCAAAGAACTTATGATTTTGAACTGTGGTATTGGAGAAGACTCTTGAGAGTCCCTTGGACTGCAAGGAGATCCAACCAGTTCATCCTGAAGGAGATCAGTCCTGGGTGTTCATTGGAAGGACTGATGTTGAAGCTGTAACTCCAATACTTTGGCCATCTGATGTGGAGAGCTGACTCATTTGAAAAGACCCTGATGCTGGGAAAGATTGAGGGCAGGAGGAGAAGGGGAAGAGAGACGATGAGATGATTAAATGGCATCACTGACTCAATGGACATGGGTTTGGGCAGACTCCAGGAGTTGGTGATGGACAGGGAGGCCTGGAGTGCCTCGGTTCATGGGGTCACAAAGAGTGGGACACGACTGAGTGACTGAACTGAACTGAACGAAGGACTTTATTCCAGAAATAACAGGAACTATTAAATGAGAAAGTATTACCCATGAATTAATCTGATACATAAGGAAATATAAATATTGTTAAAGCAGCAGTTACTTACTGTTAATTGACATTATTTTATGTTCTAATTGCAATGCTGATAGTCAATATATAACATCTAATTTAATCACTCCCACAAGTATTATTGTTTATAAAAAGTATCTTGTAGCCAAAGTTATACAAAAAGTGGGTATGAAAGTCACTAAAAATATTATCCCATCCCAAATTGTCTACAAAATATTTTGTATTTTGTAAGATCCATTATTCCTCCTAAAGTATTTTTTTTTAATCCATTTGAAAATTAAAATTAGTAATATCAGTAAGGCCTAGAAATAGATTATTAACATTTTAAGTTCCTTGATTTTACTTTTATATCTAATGTCGCCATTCATTTTAGAATAGAAAGTCAACCTTGCAATTACTGAAACCCTTAGGCACTGAATATTCAGTGCTATCAACACCTATAGCTTCTCCATCTTTTCTCTCTTCTAAACCAGAGTCCTGAGTGGGTGTGCCTAAATGATGTAACCATCTTTGCTTGCTTCCTTACATAACGGAAAGGGATGTGTTAAGGTTTTTTATTTGAACAAGAGGACTCATTAACAAGAATCCCTAAAGGAAAGTAAAAGTCCACTAAAGGTATTCCAAGGTCTTATTTTTATTCCTGTAAAATGAACTGAATCCACTATAATTGGTATATGCAAGAGTCAATAGCCAAGAGGGGGTTACAAGTGGAGGAAATGTCAAGTTGATTTTAAATTTTAATTCATTTGTCCTGATAGTGTAGCTTTGTTTTTCCTCCCATTACAAAGCTCTTTGTACAAAAGAGCAAAATATATATATAACCATAGAATAAATAAAAATTGACTCAAAGTGAATAACTCACCAGAATGTATGCACAAATATATAGCCATTATGCTAAAGTCAAAAAATTTGAGGTTGGAAAGCATTTTCTTTAACTTTATCAGCAAATCATACCAACCTTATTTTTCTAAACTTTCTAAAGATTCCTTGTATAATGCAGGCCATTTACTTTATGATACAAGTATCCTTAGATGTATGGATGTGAGAGTTGGACTGTGAAGAAATCTGAGCACTGAAGAATTGATGCTTTTGAACAGTGGTGTTGCAGAAGACTCTTTACAGTGCCTTGGACTGCAAGGAGATCCAACCAGTCCATCTTAAAGGAGATCAGTCCTGGGTGTTCATTGGAAGGACTGATGCTGAAGCTGAAACTCCAATACTTTGGCCACCTGATGCAGAGAGCAGACTTATTTGAAAAGACCCTGATTCTGGGAAAGACTGAGGGGAGGAGGAGAAGGGGACAACAGAGGATGAGATGGTTGGATGGCATCACTGACTCAGTGGACATGCATTTGGGTAAGCTCTGGGAGTTGGTGGTGGACAGGGAGGCCTGGCATGCTGCGGTTCATGTGATCACAAAAAGTTGGATGTGACTGAGTGACTGAACTGAACTAAACTGAACTGATATGATTTAATTTTATTCAAAATTTATAAATAGTTTTGTGATAAATAAAAGGAGCACAATTTTCTATAAACTATATAAAATGAATCTCTTGAAGAAAATAAACAGTTTGCTTTATAAAGAGTATTAATAGTGTTCAACATAGACTACTTCCAAAAAAATAAAACCCTGAGATTTTATAATTCAGCTAAGATGAAATTTATTACTTCTGCTTACTTGAGGAGACCTTCCAGCAGTCCTGAAACTTTTGGATTCCTTATGTTAGGACAATATGTGTATAGGAGTAAAATTACATGGAAATGTAAAAGGGATGCTTGAAATATCACAGTGGCTCATTTTAAATGATATGGTTTTTCCAGTGGTCATGTATGGATGTGAGAGTTGGACTGTGAAGAAAGCTGAGCACTGAAGAATTGATGCTTTTGAACTGTGGTATTGGAGAAGACTCTTGAGAGTCCTTTGGACTGCAAGGAGATCCAACCAGTCCATTCTAAAGGAAATCAGTCTTGGGTATTCTTTGGAAGGAATGATGCTAAAGCTGAAACTCCAGTATTTTGGCCACCTCATGCAAAGAGGTGACTCATTGGAAAAGACTCTGATGCTGGGAGAGCTTGGGGGCAGGAGGAAAAGGGGATGACAGAGGATGAGGTGGCTGGAAGGCAACACTAACTCGATGGATGTGAGTCTGAGTGAACTCCAGGAGTTGGTGATGGACAGGGAGGCCTGGCGTGCTGCAATTCATGGGGTCACAAAGAGTTGGACATGACTGAGTGAATGAACTGAACTGAAAATAACCATACAATGATTGATTAAAAAAATCTTGATATTGTAAAATGTAAATATCAAGGATGCTTTTGAACTGTGGTGTTGGAGAAGACTCTTGAAAGTCCCTTGTACTGCCAGGAGATCCAACCAGTCCATTCTGCAGGAGATCAGTCCTGGGTGTTCATTGGAAGGACTGATACTAAAGCTGAAACTCCAATTCTTTGGCCACCTGATATGAAGAGTTGACTCATTGGAAAAGAACCTGATGCTGGGAGGCATTGGGGGCAGAAAGAGAAGGGGATGACAGAGGATGAGATGGCTGGATGGCATCACTGACTCTATGGACATGAGTTTGAATAAACTCCGGGAGGTGGTGATGGACAGGGAGGCCTGGTGTGCTGCGATTCATGGGGTCACAATGAGTTGGACATGACTGAGCGACTGAACTGAACTGAGTTGATACACAAAACTAAATCCATCGGCAGAAACAGAATATAGATACTGAATACCCAGTGGGCTTAGATAGCTGGAAAACCAGGTGTATAGATGATACATAGATTATTGGGTGATTGACCAAATATTTGAGTTGGATCTTACTAAAATATAGTATAAAATGATGTTTCCTTTCCTTCTTTGTTCTCACCTAGTTTTAGCAAAACTATTATTCCTCTTACCAGACCACCTTCTCTTTCCTCCTAAGAATCCTGTATGCAGATCAAGAAGCAACAGTTACAACCAGCCAATGGAACAACCGACCAGTTCAAAATGAGGCAAGGAATACATTAAGGCTGTGTGTTTAACTTGTATGCATAGTACCTCATGCAAAATGCCACACTGAATGAACCACAAGCTGGAATCAAGACTGCCCAGAGAAATATCAACAACCTCAGATATGTGGATGATACCACTCTAATGGCTAAAAAACAAAGAGGAACTAAAGAGCCTCCTGATGAAAGCGAAAGAAGAGAGTGAAAAAGCTGACTTAAAACTCAACATTCAAACAACAAAGATAATCGCATCCAGTCCCATCACTTCATGGTAAATAGATGGGGGAACATTGGAAACAGTGACAGATTTAATTTTCTTGAACTCCAAAATCACTGCAGATGGTGACTGCAGCCATGAAATTAAAAGATGCTTGCCTCTTGGAAGAAAGGCTATGAGAAACCTAGACAGCATATTAAAGGCAGAGACATCATTTTGCCGACAAAGGTCCATACAGTCAAAGCTGTGGTTTTTCCAATAGTCGTATATGAATGTGAGAGTTGGACCATAAATAAGGCTGAGTGCCCAAGAATTAATGCTTTTAACTATGAGGCTGGAAAAGACTCCCAAGAGTCCCTTAAGAGCAAGGAGCTCAAACCATTCAGTTCTAAAGGAAATGAGCCCTAAGTATTCATTGAATGGACTGAATCTGAAGCTGAAGCTCCAATACTTTGCCCACCTGATGTAAATTGCCAACTCATTGAAAAAAACCCAGATGCTGGGAGAGATTGAGGATAGGAAGAAAAGGGAGTGACAGAGGATGAAATGGTAGTATGTCATCACTGACTCAATGTACATGAGTTTGAGCAAACTCTGGGAGATAGTGAAGGACAGAGAAGGTTGTCTGCATTTCATGGGCTTGCAAAAAGTCATACATGACTTAGCAATTGAACAATGAATAAAAATTATTCCTCCTAGTGTCCTAAGACAGAACTTTGAAAATAATCCTAGTTTTCCTCTATCACTTTCCAACTCTCTTCAGTGACGTCATATAATCAGTATAGCACATGAATAATACAAGCAGAAATGTGTATGAATGGAATAAGTACTTTCTACAATTTATTTAACATGACCTGATTTGTATAAAAATAATTATGTAAATTCCTTAAGGTATTATTTATTAGAAATCTGGTATTGGATAACAGAATTTGATACAAGCAGAAGCTTTTGGAAATTTAGTCCTAATGAAAATTCACTCCAATTACAGTATATACAGTGATGACTACAGGGCCTGTCCTTAATATCTTGACCTTAACACATCTGGGCCTACAAACATATTTTTAATTGTCTATTATTTTATTTTTATGGATATTATTACTGTTGTAATTGAATTTACTAGTTGGTTGATTATTACTGTTACTGTTATTTGTTTTTATATATGTTAGGTAGTTAGAATAGGAAAAAGGAGTCCAAAATAGTGGTGGCTAAAAGACAGAGAAGGGAAAAGCCCACAAAAATAAAACAAAGGAAGGTCCAAGGACCGGAGTGAGGACCTCAGTTAAAACAAACAGCCCTCCCAGGTATTCCAATTTACATAGGGCAGGCTCAGGGGAGGAGGAAAAACATATAAAAAGAGGAGCCAAAATTGAGCCTGGGGCGTCTCTTCTCTTTGAGTCTTTTGGGTTGACCTCCTCTCACGCCTGGAGAGGATGTCTTTTCCTTTGCTTGCCAAATAAAACTGAGCTGTAACACAGAGCTATATTACTGGTCTGTCCGTTGCTTCAAATTTTTGCTGTGGCAAGACAGAACTAAGGAAATTAAACACTCTCCCAACAATATAGAAATTAACCATGAATTTTGTTGCATTATTGCTATGTATGAGGTCATTATTTCATATTGTCCTACTATGTTCAAAACATATATATATAGTACTCTTATCTTTGTCAATAACTATATGAAGTTAAACAATTATTTAATATTTTGAGTATCTTACTCAAAAAGGTAATTATTATAGATATTTTGAGCTTTTATGGACTGTAGCCCACCAGGCTCCGCTGTCTATTGGATTCTCCAGGCAAGAATATTGGAGTGGGTTGCCATTTCCTTCTCCAGGAGATCTTCCCTACCAAGGGATCAAACCTGGGTCTCACACATTGCAGGTTCTCCTGCATTGTGGGCAGATTCTTTGCCATCTGAACCACTAGGGAATAAGCTTTTATATTGCTTATTAAAAAAAAGAAAGAAAGAAAATAGCAGATAAATACATCTATATCATGTTAATATTTAGTTCCTAAATAAACTTTTCCATAAATTGCCTATTGGAATTCCTATTATTGAGTTTTAAATGGATTTTTATCTCTGCCAGATTTAGATGTTTCTAGTTTCTTCACTTTTATATTCACATTTTACCTGAAATGATGTCTTGAACCTATTGATTCCAATATTATAAAACCACTAACTATTTTAAAACTCTCCCCTCAAATTTTATACCTCTTTTTACCTCATCCTTTCCAAAGATTAATTCTGTATTCAAAACGGTAAGAACAGGGGGTATCTGAAGACGAATGTAGGGCTCTCTATTTTTTCTTTTCTTTGCACATCAACAAAAATCTGAAAGGAGACACAGAGCAACTTGAATCAAGATTTCTGCCTCAGGAAAATGGATTGCATAATTTTATTACCCATATACTCATTCAGACTGATTTAAAAACAGAAATGTTTATAAAGTTGACAATATAACAAAGAAATGGAGATGAAAATATGTGTTAAGCATTGTGTGTGAATATGTTAGAAATCTGTGTATTTCAAAGTTTTATTCTCCCTGTTCTCACTGTTTTCCCCTAGAGCTCAGATAAGCAATGATACTGCTTCAAATTGTGCTGAATAAAAGCAGCTCCATACCTCATACATAATTCACCTTTACTGACAGGAACATATGATTACACTATCCTGTCAACCTATAATATTATTCAGTAATTGAAAGGAGAATTTATTTTATGTGTGAGTTAATATTTATCTATAGACAGTAGGAAAAAAAGGAAATTTTCAGTGTTTCTTTTTCAAGTTACTCAATATATTTTTTACTAGATAACAGTACTTCCAAGTTGTGCTATCCTTAGTTTTACAATATTTGAGATTTGATTATATCTTTACATTCATGAGAACTTTTCAGTTTTAGTTTCAGACTACTAATAGAACTGAATACCCAAAATATATGCCCCTCCAATGTCCTATTTTTAGAAGATATAGAGTTTTCATCATTTCATCTTGTTATGTAATACACAATCATGTGATGTTTTCTATGAAAGATAATTGGATTTGTCAAGCATCAAAAAATTAAAATAAAGCATAAAAGAAACATGTGTTTATGATTTTAATTGTGTACTAAACTGGTCTCCTTGAAAGTACAACAACAACAATAAAAAAAACCAACTTGGTGCCCATGATTGATTTTGAAAATAATCCCCACTTGTAGATATTGGGAGCCAGATGAATGGATGAAGGAAATAAGGAAAATCAATCCAAGAAGCCTTCTCAAGGTGACCACTGCTAAGGATGATGGGTCAACATACTCATTGACTCGTTTTGATGATCTGGAGTTCATTTTCTGATTTTGTGTATAAAACATTTAAGAACTTTATTTACATATTTAAGGAGAAATATAAGCTTCAAGGCAGTTTTTAAGGCACTTGTTAAATTTCTATTTAACATTCTATTTCTATTTATAATTCCAAATTAAGTGCATTCATGAGTCTGTTAGCAATGAGACTAGAGTCCATGTAGAGTGTTAAGATTTTGCCACTGACTGTAAGGTAAACCTTGGAAAGAAAAATAGGTCAAAAGTTGCTCAAAAATGAAAATATTTCCCACAGTGGTCTTTCTGAGGATGAGTACAAACAGGTAATTCGTTTTGCTTCATCATAGTCTGTACTCCTCAAAGTCAAATCTGAAATTCTTCTGTTTTAAATGCCTCTTTCAGAGGCTTAACAACCAAGGAGAATAACAAAATAACCTTGGAAAAACAAATAGGGCGCAAATACTGGGGGGTGGAGGGAGCTGTGGATTATACTCACTTACGCTTCCCTTTTCCTTTTAGTACTGTTTACTTGCCATCAACACAAGCCTGAACAGACACTCAACAAACTGAAATTAAATTCTACCAAGGTCCCAGGGAATGCTAGGGGAGAGGTTTGACCAGAGAGCTTCACGGGAAACTCCACAGTTGACCACTGACTTTGGAAAACTGAAAGGTCAACATTTGTACTACAGGCCACTTTTGCAATCAGAATTAAGAAACTGAAATACGCTGGCCACAGATAAAAGTGGGAAGCGGTTATCCACAAGTGGCTATTCCCAAATGGTCCCAATCGACCCTGCTCTGCTGACTCTCCTTTTTTCTAAGTGTGCAGGTGTGATTGACACCTGTTTATCACAGAAGTTATCCCCCTCAGCATCAGAGAAGTCTCTATGAAAGAGACTGAAAGGTCTATAATAAGATTTGGGTCAGAAGCTGCCCTGACACCTGAACAAGACTTGTTTCGAATCGTCTTGAAACCGGTTGCTGATGGAAAAGCTCCAGATAGAGTTGGGGCTGAAAGACTGTATCATGGCACACAAATTATGCCCCATAGGAGTTGCCATCCATGGGCAAGATACCCTGGAGAAGGAAATGGCAACCCACTCAGCAGCTGCTCCACTGCTTTGTTAACCAAAGCAAAACTAATGCTGTAAGTTATTTTGGTTTAAAAAATATATGTGATTTTTCTATCCATATTACTCAGGTGAAATCTACTGGAACTGAAAATAAAATATAAAATAATTTTTGTTTGTCAAGATCTTGCCTCTACTATTTTAGAGTATCTTGTTCTAAAAGAAAAAAAAAAAATAACCCTGTTATTAACAACTGAAATATGCTTTAAAAAAGTGGCAAGGGAATTGTAAAGAGGCATTTTTAGTTGAAACTGAACATCCCAGGGAAATATCACTACTTAAGGGTACATTGGATGTAAAATTGTATTCAAATTTATTCCTAGTAATAAGGCAGATATTTTTGGGAAAATGAAATTATGAAATTCAGGAGTTGTTTTTCTAATAAAAAATCATACATAGTTTATTTATAGCCTATATGTTTTAATATCAAATTGTCTATGAAATGGCTAGCCTTTAATATATTTGTTAGTTGGGAGAACTAGTTTGGTTTTCTGAAAAATTCACACGTTCAATTTACAAAGTTCTTAATGCAGTTGTTTTTAGTAAATAATGCATACCCTTTAGATGTTTATATTTGAATTAACTGTTAAGACTTGTATTTGAAAAAAAGATATAAGTTAATTAACCTAACAAATGAGCACAGAAGAAGATGGATACATCAACAGGTGGTAAATCATTTCAACTGTGAGGGAAATGGGAAAGTAAAAGTGATAGCCAGCTGTTCAAAGCAGTGCTAATTTTACACAGTAAACTGGAACTCAAAATCCAAGTTAAAGCTTAATACAGTCTCTTCAAAGTAGCAGATGCTTATGGGGAAAAAAAAAATAACAGAAAAATGTGTTGAAGAAAATTACATTGATATTATGATCTATGATCCAGACATCAAAGATCTCTTGTAATCAATAGTTTAGTATTACAAATACAATTTGATTGCACTGGCACATAAAATTAAAATTCTATATTAAAAATGCATAGTAAAACCATCTGGAATGAGACTCTGTTATTATAACATCCATCGTCAGACAGATGCTTGACGAACTCTATTGAGAATAACTAGACCAGGTGTAATAACAAAAAATAAAGCACTTAATAACAGACCTCTTTCAGAATAAAGCACTTTCCAATGTGTCTTGGAGATTTTTAAGAGAAAATAAGAACTTTTAAACCTATTTAGTAAGAGATAAATGTTGCTAAAAGATAAGACAAATCCAAGGAAAATATATAGAATGAGTTTTATCATTGATAAATATATTAACTGAACCATATGCATGTGTACTCCATTGTGTCTAACTCTTTTTGACCCTATGTCCATAGGATTCTCCAGACAAGAATACTGGAGTTCGTTGTCATGCCCTCCTCCAGGGACTCTTTCAACCCAGGGATTGAACCCGCATCTCTTGCACCTTCTGCATTTCAGACATATTCTTTACCCACTGAGCCAATTGGGAAACCATAATAAATAGCAAATGCCAACAATATAAAAGTAACCAAGAGACTTCATGGAAGCACATGTCCAATAGCAGGTGGTGGAATTATTTAAACTGAATTATCTGCTGTGGTATAGCTATACAATCAAATATGATATAAATCGTCAAACACCATGTGCAATTTTTTTGTTTATAATATTTTCTTCTTTTAAATTTTTTAAAAATGCTTTTTTAATACACTGTTTTACTTTAACTAGTGTTTTACACATATTTACATATCAATGGGGATGTTGGGGAAAAAACACCAATAGTATCATCTCAATTAACTTCTCTGATGGCTCAGTGGTAAACAATCTGTCTGTGGATGCAAGAGACTCATGTTCAATCCCTAGGTAGGGAAGATCCCCTGGAGAAGGAAATGATAGCCCACCCCAGTATTTTTGTTTGGGATTTCATGGACAGAGGAAGCTTATGGGCTACAGCCCATGGGGTCACAGAGTTAGACACAGCTTAGCGACTAAATAACAACAGCATCATCTCAAAAAAAGGGAATCACATATTATTGCTTTCCTTTCTTAGGTTCTTCTAGAATTTTAGTAGTTATTTAAGTTGATTTTTGACCTTCATGAGATATGCTGTCTGAATGTGAGAAATTCACTGAAAAATCTTTGTTTTTTACCTCATATTTCTAAGAATTCTATATATACTCTGAACATCTGAGGCCTGACTTAGACTTAATGTTTCACCACTTCTCATAAAACAAGGAAATCTTGAAAATATATAAATCCTTGATGTTTTAGTTATAACATGTCTTTCATCTACATACATTATAAACCATGCATAATACAATGCTTGCTTTAAAACCATATTTTCAGAGAAAATCAAGGGAAAATACTCTTTTATATTTCACCCTTATTAGTATTTCCAGTGTTTCTTTAATACCTGTTCCTCCTGTTTGCATGTCATATCAGGTCAAAAATTTACTTTATCATTCCTTGCATTACATTTCCATTGGTGGAATAAAAAATCTTTTTCTTTCTTCTGATATGAAATTTTCTTTCATCTCAATATCTTGATTTAGATTTACTTTCATAGTATATGTTTGCCTGATTTGCAATATCAAATTAACTTTTTTCATCATTTAAAAATATTTTCTCACTGCCTCTGGCCTCATTTTTCTGTATATTTAGAAAATTGGCCATCCAAATTCCTGAATATTGTCAAGTTCCATAATATATATGCAATGTGTCATTTTTCTCTGGCTTCTTTTATGTTACTCACTTTATCTTTAGTTTTTAGTGATTTTACTGACATGTAGTTAAGTGACCTGTTTGTTTTTATTCTTCCAGTTTGTGTTCTCTGAGATCCTAAATGTAAATGTATGCCTTTCCCCAAACAGCTATGGTATTTTAATTTTGTTTTTTTCTTTTGTTTTCCGCACCACTCTTCTCTTCTCATAGGAATTACAATTACACATACAGGGGACATTTTGATACTGGCCAAGAGATTCCTGAGACACTTTCTTCTCAATAATCTTTCTCTTTATATATATATATATATATATATATATATATATATATATATATATATATATATAAAATATTTATTAATCAAGTTTTAAGCTGTCTCTTTCTTTTGCCATTTCTACTTTGTTCATAAGGCTATTTAGTGACTATATCATTTTATATGCTGCATTTTTACATTCTGGAAATTCATTTCAATTTAAGAGTATTTTTTTCTTGTGGGGAATGCTTATGTTATTTTCCATGATTTTTTTAAATTGGCGTATAATTGTTTTACAATGTTGTGTTAATTTTTACCTATATAGGAAATGAATCAGTTACATGTACACATATATCCCTTCCCTCTTAGACCTCTCTCCTATACCCACAATCCCATCCTCTAAGTCATCACAGAGCACTGAACTGATCTCCCATTACCACAGAGCACGTTCCCACTAGATATATATTTTACACATGGTAGTGTATTTATCTTTTTAGGAGAAGGAAATGGCAACCCACTCCAATGTTCTTGCCTGGAGAATCCAAGGGATGGGGGAGCCTGGCGGGCTGCCATCTATGTGGTCGCACAGAGTCGAACACGACTGAAGTGACTTAGCAGTGTATTTATGTCACTTAATTTCCCAATTCACCCCTCCTCCTCTCCCTTCCCCCACTGTGTCCACAAGTCTATTTTCTACTTCTGTGTCTCTATTTCTGCCCTGGAACTAGGTTCATTTGTACCATTTTCCTAAATTCCTCATACTTGTCTTAATATAAAATATGTCTTTCTCTCTTTTCAACTTACTTCTCTCCGTATGACAGACTGTAGGTCCATCCACATCACTACAGATGACCCAATTCATTCCTTTTAATGGCTGAGTAATAGTCCATTATATGTATATGTATATATATGTATATATATATATATATATATATATATATATATAATAGCATACCTTCTTTGTCTATTCATCTGTTGACGGGCAGTTAGGTTGTTTTCTTTTCTTGGCTATTGTAAGTATGCTGCAATGAACAATGGGGTACCTGTGTCTTTTTGAAGTATGGTTTCCTGATAACCACAATGGTTATCCCAGTAATGGAATTGTTGGGTCATATAGTAGTTCTTAATGGACATGAGTTTGAGTAAGCTCCAGGAGTTGGTAATGGACAGAGATGCCTGGCATGCTGCAGTCCATGGGGTTGCAAAGTGTTGGACGTGACTGAGCGACTGAAATGAACTGAACTGATAGTAGCTCTATATTTAGTATTTTAAGGAACCTCCATACTCTTCTCATTGTGACTGTATTAAATTACATTCCCACCAACAGTGCAAGAGGGTTTCCTCTTCTCCAGACCCTCTCCAGCATTTACTGTTTCCATATTTCTTGATGAAGGCTATTTTGACCAGTGTGAGGTGATATTTCATTGTAGTTTGATCTGCATTTCTTTACTGATTAATGATGTTGAGCATCTTTTCATATGCGTCTTGACCATTTGTATGTCTTCTTTGGAGAAATGTCTATCTTGTTCTTCCACTCAGTTTTTATTTGGATTTTTTTTTTTATATAATAAGTTGCATGAGCTATTCGTATATTTTGGAGATTAATCCTTTGCCCACTGCTTCCACACAGAAAAGTAAATTCAAAATGGATTAAACACCTAAATGCAAGACCAGACACTATAAAACGCTTAAAGGAAATCATGGGTGGTGGGATCACTCTTTCATAGATCACAATAAGATTGTTTTTGACTCATCTTCTAGAGCAATGAAAATAAAAACAAAAATGAACAAATGGGATCTAATTAAACCTAAAAACTTTTGCCTAACAGAAGAAGCCATATACAAGATAAAAAGACAACCCTCAATATGGGAAAAAATATTTGCAAAATAATCCTTATTTCTTTATTCATTATCTTAATATTCTCTCTATTCCCTTGAACATATATGTTTCAACTGCTTTAAAACTGCTTTCTGATCATTACAAATTCTGGGTTATTTCACATTTGTTCTTCTGTAACCCTTTTTCTTCAGAATTAGTCTTATTTTCCTGATTCTTCAACATTGTGAATAATATAATATATTGTACAAATTATGAATTCTGCCATATTCTCTTAAAAATATTATATTTTTTAAGGGCAACCATTCTGGCTGGGTTCATACTATAGATTCAGTTTCTTCAGTCACCAGTGGTGACCCAAAACTATTTATTTAAAGCTTAACTTGCCCTCATAAAATCAGGATCACACATGTGTAATTTAGAGTACAGCTACTGAATGAGCAGAGATTATACACATAAATTAAGGCTGAATTCTTTAACTTTCCTTACTTTTCAGAAATTGTGGTTCCAGTAATCTCCATTCTGTTTATTCAGGACATGATTTCAAAGTTTTCAACTACTCTTTATTATACAAACTCTTAACTATAAAAAAAAAAAAATCAACTGCAAACATATTTGGGAATGGCTACAGTTTTTTTAGTTAATGCAGCATGCATTGCTACCTCTGTGTCTTTGTTGTTACCAATATCTAGAATCCATAAAAACCATATCCCATATCTCAACTTCTATATATACAGACATACAGTCTTTTATTCCATTAACTACTATACATATTTCAGATCACAACACTATATCCTCTGTCCCTGGAAATATTTGTGCACATGGCTAAGTGGTCAAATTTTTGAATTGAAGTGATCAGTACAATTTTCTATATTGAGTGCTCCATAATCTTTGAATAAAGAAGTGAGAGAAAAACCAGGGAATTACTGAAAGAAAGCATGAATGTATAACTACTTGAATAAGTGAACAATTTTTAATGAACATCAGTGTTGTTTCTTCAATGTGAAATGTTTTTTCTCATATCCACTTCAGCCACATCTTAGGTCTTACATTAGTAAAGCTTAGTAGCTCTATTTGAATGATATAAACACATAAATGAAAAGTAAATAAAGTAATGTAGAATTGTCTTTACTTTTGCTTTTGGAGTAGAACAGTGTCCTCGTTAATAGTGAAAATGAAGGAAACAAACCAAAAAAATTAGTAAAAATAAATTTTGGCCTTTACTGAGTTTTCCAAATTTGCTGGCCTATTGAATGCAGCACTTTAAAAGCATCATCTTTTAGGATTTGAAATAACTCATCTGTAATTCTATCACCTCCACTAACTTTGTTTGTTGTAATACTTCCTAAGGGCCACTTGACTTCACGTTCCAGGATGTTTGGCTCTTAGTGAGTAACCACACCATCATGGACATCTGGGTCATTAAGAGCTTGTTTTGGTACAGTTCTTATATGTATTCTTGCCACTTTTTCTTAATCTGTTCTGCTTCTGTTAAGTCCTTGCTTTTTTTTGTTATTTATTGTGCCAATCTTTTCATAAAATATTCCCTTATTATCTTCAGCTTTCTTAAAGGGATCTATACTCTTTGCCATTGTATTCTTTCCCTTTATTTCTTTGCATTTCTATTTTAAGAAGATTTTCTTAAAATGCATAAAAGTGGAAAATAAATGTAAAAAAAGAATTCAATTTTTGAACAATCAAATTTAAATTTTGGAGAAATTATAAATTTTAATAATGTATTTTTTTAATTTTAATATGATTATTGCTGTTACTTCTAGAATATCTGCCCATTTCTACAAGCCCTTACTGATTTTTCCTACCTCCTAGTTGCCATAGCTGAACTATTAATTTGCAATTGTGCATGCTCAGTTACTTAGTTGTGTCTGACTCTTTGCTACCTCCATGGACTGTAGACCATCAGGCTCCTCAGTTCATGGAATTTTCAAGGCAAGAATACTGGAATGGTTTGTCATTTCCTTCTCCAGGGGATCTTCGGGACCTAGGAATTGAACCGACATCTCCTGCATTGTCAGGCAGATTCTTTACCAGGGAAACACCTGAGAAGCCCTCATTTATACTTATATACAATTATTTAAATATTGTAACCACAGATGCTTACAATGCTAGCATTGTTTCCTTCATACTTCCACGTCATGAATTAATAAATTAAATTTCATACTGTAATGACCATAACTCCTTTCATTTAAAATATAAAGCAGATCATCCTTGAAAATATGCTCAATATGTTGACAATTCAACCAAATGCTAGAACTAAATTTGTCTAACTAAATGTTCCATGTACTTAGAAAGTTTTGACCACAGGAACAGAAAACTTCAAATTTCAAGCAGTTCTATCTTTATAATAATGACCTAAAATGGTGCTAAAATATAATGAGCCATCTAGTCTTGTTGGCATTTTAGTGATTTAGTATTCAATTGCTTAAGAAAACAATGGAGGTAGAAAATTTTAGTTAATGCTCTGATGCATTTTATTTTTAATTCTCATAGCTCAGGGATAAGATCATCTGTGTCATATTAGCTGGGTGAAAGATTGTTAAAAAACAAGAATTTCCTTAAGCCTGAATATACAGGTGCTATGATTCATGCAGTGGGAATGTAGCTAAGAAAGCATTAGTATAACTGCATAATCTAAGACTCAGACAAGCAAAGATTGTCTACTGTAAGAATTGAGTTTTGTGTTCATGACTGATGAGATTGTTGTATCAGGTGAAAGAAACAGCCTCCCTGGGCACACATATGCTAGTTGCTGATAAGATGGTTTCCTGGTTGCATTATTTTTATGCTGTTTTTAATAGGCTTCTTTTCTCTTTTTTTCTGAATACTTAGTTTTCATGACTGTCTGTTGGTATCTTGATGTGAGGGCATTTATAGGAAAGTAAGACCAAATAATTTGCTAGGGGAAATTATTGTGTTTTGCAGAGTTATATGCTCATTTTATTTCTAATCATTATTATGGATTTCTACCAATAGATAAAAGTCACAAGACCCATGTAAATTTTTCTAATGTCACTTTTAATGGATAAAACATATTGTAAAAAGACTTTAAATCTATTATATTTTATCTTTAGTTTATAATTTCTAAATGGTCTTTAGCATTTTTCAATTATGCTTTTATTAACCATTTTAGCATTACATTCCTTTGAAAATCATAATGGCCTCCACAATATCTAGATGTTTTTGTGCAACACAGAATAAGTTTTTACAACATCACACAAGTTTACTCTGATGAATCAGACTAACATGGGTAACTTAGCTGCTCAATTGAGATGACTATAAGCTTTCAGAAATAATACTGAAAGAAGATTTAAATTCATAACCCAAATATTCTATAAATAAGTCCACATTTACTCAAGAAATATACAATATGTATAGACATAAGTAAGACCATTGTCTCTCCAAGTGCTCATAGTCTTTGGAGAGATGTAGGAATAGAACATGTGCTTCTATAAAATATAGTAAGATGCAAAATGCAAAACCCTATCAGAATATAGGGGAGGAATTTCTGCTGCGTTTGTAACTACAATTTGAAATACAAAAGAACCATTCCTTTAGACTATGAGTCACATGTGGGAAGTATATCACCTGAAGACACTGCAGGCATCTTGATAAGGCAGATGCTATTCTAAGTAAAAATATTAGCAATGTTTTATCAAACTTATTACATGCTCAATTGTTTGTCTCCAGTAGGTTTTTGAATATGCAGCCATTGCATTAAAACTTGAGCATCTTGTCTGAGTTCCCAACAGCAGATTGCACACTTAAATTAAGGTAATTCCAGTTGAGTTTAAAGGTATAAATAGGCTGTAGGGAAATAAAAAGCTAAAAACATCTTGACTCCTACCCTCCAAGGTATGTATAGTAGGAGGGGGAAAGATTGAACTGGATGGAGATTTCAGCATGAAGGGAATTGCACTGACAGAAATGTAGCTTAAAACTGGAAAGCAAGAGACTATTGTTTTAGTCTATACAATCCTGCTTTCTGAAAAAGCAATGTATAAAATGTTATCTAAAGTGTATAAAATGATGACTAGTGTAGTGAGTTAAAAAAAACAGCAACAACTATACTTTAGTGAAGACAATTTATTTCTAAAACCATTTTATTGAAGAGACTATTCTTCCCCCATTGCATATGTGTGTCTTCTTTGTTGTAAATTAATTGAGCATATATTAATTGGTTTAATTGGAGACTCTATTCTGTTTTAATTGAAATGTTTAAAAAATTAAAAAAAAATACCAATTACTAAAGATGATTTTTATACAGACACTATGAATGTTTTAGAGTAACAAAACTGTCATGTGAGATATTTTTATAATTTATGAAATAAAGATAAGAGAATCTATGTAACTGATGATTCTCTGTGTTTATATCTCATAACTTGTAATATTTTTGGTTGCTAACCACCTTATCTAGAAATAAAAATTTAAACTAAGTGGTACATTTATTTCTCTCTATGGAAGAGACTTTCGGTAGTCACATCATAGCAATCCAATCTTTTATCTGATATCAACCTTTCTTAGAATGGCTTCTATCTTTGGGGACACTTCATGATTTAGAATGGTCAGTATTGTTTAAAGAAATTTTCTTTATCATTCAAATTCTTTTATATTTTCATATTTTTATATGATCAAATTATTTTATATTTTCTTTCCAGAATTCTTCATATTGGTCACATCTGTCTTTAAAGGAAGAGAAGAGAGCACATTTTACTTGGGGCTGTTGTTGCCTTGAATAAAATCAAGATTCTTATTAAAGAAGAGGGGGGAATCGATGTTTGATAGGCAACTAATCATCGCCTCAGTCGTGTCTGATTCTGTTGGACCCCATAGACGAAAGCCCACCAGGCTCCCTTGTCCTTGGGATTCTCCAGGCAAGAACACTGGAGTAGGTTGCCATTTCCTTCTCCATGCCAACAAGATACTCCAGTAGAAAATCAAGATATTTGATTAATTTAAATAGTCTGTAGTTTTCATATAGAAAGACAATTTACTTTGTATTCACAAAACTAATAAATTTATAATTTTTATTCCAAGTAGATAATTTTATCCTACTAATTCTTTCTTTCTTTCTTTTTTTTTTTTTTTGAGTTTTTCCTTCTCTCCTAACATAAATAAAATTTAATCATTTGGATCAATTCAATAAGTTAATTTTTTGATATAATATCACTGATGCATTCCTGCAATATGCTAAATTTCAGAAACATAGCAAATAAACTGAAGTTTAAAACAAACATGTCTATCTTTTACCAGAAGTGTAAATGCATTGATATTTTATTTTACTGATGCCAAAGAAATTGTGAATGAAAACCCCAGAACATTACATGGCATAAAAGGTCCAGAGAGTTTCCTGAAGTTCCTAGAAATGTCCCAAAAATGTCCCTGCTATTTTGTGTAGTAATAGCAGCATCAGACTAGCTGGGACTTTTCATCACATTGTTTCAGGATCAACAGTCATTTGACAAGATATGTTCTCAGTCACCTAAGGAAGGGAAAAAAGAAAAGTTTGGTATATTGATAGACGTATCTCATGTTCATCCAAAAAGAAGTATCCTTCACTTACTGAGACTAAAAAGACTTTGTGATTACTGGGTCACAGTGGGTGATATTACTAATAGAAAGAAGCTGGGAATGCAGGGGGTTTGGATTGTGTGAGAGTAAACTAAAGCTTGAGTTCCAGCCAATTGGGAAGCATGGACGTCTTTGAAGAATGTAAAGCAAGAAAGGCAAAGGGGAATGTAAAAATGCTTCTCCTTGGAAGGAAAGCTATCACAAACCTAGACAGTGTATTAAAAAGCAGAGATATTACTTTGCCAACAAAGGTCTGTATAGTCAAACCTATGGTTTTTCCAGTAGTCTTGTACAAATGTGACAGGTGGATCATAAAGAAGGCTGAGAGGTGAAGAAGTGATGATTTCAAACTGTGATGCTGGAGAAGACTCTTGAGAGCCCATTGCACTGCAAGGAGATTAGATCAGTCAATCCTAAAGGAAATAAACCCTGAATATTAATTGGAGGTTAACAAGAAAAGTTAAAAATTTACAATAACTTCCTGCTTGTTCTGCTTCTGTAACTCAGCCTGCTCCTTGCGAAGTAATGTAAGTCATGTACGTACATCAAGAAAATGGAGACTTAAAACAATGCTAGAATTGAAGGTTATCTCACTCACCCTTGTCCTGCTTTTTCAATTGCCCAGTCTCTGTAATCATGCTTAATCATGCTTGTCTGTATAAAGGTCAGGCATTCCCCGACCCTGTCCTAACCACTGTTTCTGCAAGCGAAAACCCTAATTAAACCATCCTATTAACTGTTAGTATTGACCACTACAGTCTGATGTCATGCACTGTCTATAAAAGCTTTGTAACCCCTTTGTTTGGGGCTCAGAGTTTGAAGTGTTAACTCCTCTGGGCCCACTGCCTTAACAAACCTGAATTCTCCAACTGAGACAGTCAATTCCTAGGCAGGTTGATAAGAAGTCTGAGGTTCCCTGAGGAGAGAGGGGTCTTGGATCCCTGAGGAGAGAGGTATCTGGGATTGTCAAGGTGAAGAAAAGGACAAACTTTTTTCTTTTCTCTATGTTCTTTAGTGTTAGTCATATAAAGTGCTGTTTTGTTTTGTTTTGTTTTGTTTTCCTTAAGCCCAGAAATGATGATTACACAACAAGCAACTCAGTTTAAACTCTGTACTAGGGATTATATAGCAACAATGTATCCTGCTTGAGGACAGTTTCTCCTCCCTGTAAACCTTCTGACTTTATTCATTCACACAACAGAAATTTTGGAAATGAGAAGATAGAAGAATGTATGGCTTTTTATACATTTAACCTATGAAACCAGTGTAACCAGTTCCTCCTTCTTATGGCTCTGAGAAGACAGAAGGGCCTTTCACTCTTTTCCCTTCTAGCATCGCTCTGCCTCCTGGAAAAAAACTGGGGTGAAAGCCTGTGGCTTATTGGTCATTTGATCCTTCAGGGTCAGGACAGGAATTCAATGAGGGTGCTTAAAATGTTCTAGATAATTATCCACATTCCAGTCACCCCAAAGAAGGTTCAGAGTAGGAAAGGAATCTTTCCTTACTCTTCTTTCTATCTGCTAAGGACACATTTATATTTGTGAGCTAACTGGGGATCCCTACTAGAATTCACAGATCCTGCCAGATGCACAGCAAGCTGGATACTCACCTCTCCAAAGGTTTCTTCTCGTTTTGTGAGCTAATCTCTACATAGCAATGCCCTTCAGAACGGAACATGGACATGCTTTGGTCTTCATTACTTTTAAATATAAGTGAAAATATCAGTGTAGCCACATAAAACACTTTTCTGCACAAATACACAAACAACCTAGATTGTTAATATGCAACAGATTCAATTGTATCAAGTAAAGGATATTTTATAGGTGTTATTCATATTCCTATACCAAGTTGCTTGCATGCCAAAGGTGTCATTAATAATCCTATTCTAAGTATTTTACACGTCAAGAAACTGAATTAATTGGTAACAGTCACATACACTGGAAACTAATATTTGGGTTAAAATAAGGTGAATGAACTTGAGTTTGATCTTTTAATTCATGCAAGTGATAATTTTCTTTAAAAATGACAGTTCAATGTGGAATAACTATCTGCTCTACTATAATCCACTTTTGTTACTATTTGACCATTATATTTGGAGAAGGTGATGACACCTCACTCCAATACTCTTGACTGAAAAATCCCATGGACAGAGAAGCCTGGTAGGCTGCAGTCCATGGGGTGGCTAAGAGTTGGATACAACTGAACAACTTCACTTTCACTTTTCACTTCCATGCATTGGAGAAGAAAATGGCAACCCACTTCAGTGTGCTTGCCTGGAGAATCCCAGGGATGGGGAAGCCTGGTGGGCTTCCGTCTATGGGGTCACACAGAGTCGGACACGACTGAAGTGACATAGCAGTAGCAGATCATTATATTGTGGTACACCTTTCTTACTTTTTTAAATTATGTATTAATTTTTACTGAGTTATAATTAACTCATAACGTGATATTAGTTTTAAAATTACAACATAATGAAAAGGTATTTGTATATGTTAAGTATGTTGTATGTGTTGGTGTTTCCCCAGTGGCTCAGTGATAAAGACTCTGCCTGCCAATGCAGGAGATGTGCATTTGATCCCTGGAGATGGAGAGGAAGATCCGCCGGAGAAGGAAATGGCAACCCACCCCAATATTCTTGCATGGGAAATCCCGTGGACAGAGGAGCCTGGTGAGCTACAATCTATAGGGTTGCAAAAGAGTCAGACACAACTGAGCAGCTAAACAACAAGACAACAATTTATGTATGTTGCAAAAATGATCACAATAAGTCTAGTTATTATACTTCCATTTTCACAGATTATATATTGTTTTTTCTTGTGATGAGAGCTTTGAAGGTTGACTCTCAATATTTTTTAACTGTGCAACACAGTATGATTAACTATATTCATCATTTTTTAATGCTATCAGAACTACAATGAGGTATCACCTTACACCAGACAGAATGGCCAGTAACAAAAATCTACAAATAAAGTCCAGCAGGGTGTGGAGAAAAGGGAAGTTTCTTAGACTGTTGTTAGAAATATAAATTGGTACAGCCACAATTGAGAACAGTACGGAGGTTCCTTAAAAAAAAAAATATAGAACTAACATATGATCTTGCAATCCCACCCCTGGGCATATATCCAGAGAAAACCATAATTCTAAAAGATACATGCACCTCAGTGTTCATTGCAGTGCTATTTATAATAGCCAAAACATGGAAACAACTTAAATGTCCATCAACAGGGGAGTGGATAAAGAACATGTGGTACATGTATACAATGAAATATTGCATGGCTATAAAATGAATAAAATAATAACATTTATAGAAGCATGGATGGACCTAGAGTTTATCAAAACGAGTAAAGGAAGTCAGACAAAGACATATAACCTGGTATCACTCATATATGGAGTATAATTTTGTGGAAATCTTTGTGGAAGAATGATGTAAATGAACTCATTTACCAAACAGAAACAGACTTACAAATTTTGAAAACAAATTTATGGTTATCAAAGAAGAAATGTTGGGGCAGAGGAATAAATTAGCATCTTTGGATTAACATACACACACTACTATATACAAAATAGATAACCAACAAAGACTTACTGTATAGTACAGGGAGCTCTAATCAATATTTTGTAATAACTTATATGGGAAAAGAATCTAAAAAAAGAATTAGTATATGTATATGTATAATTGAGCCATTATGCCTTACACCTAAAACTAACACAATATTGTAAATTAACTATACTTCAATAAATTTAACTCTAAATCTTAGAATGCAGCTTGGTCACCACTACCCAGAGAAGCTAGAAAACGGTGGTGTCCACTAGATCTGTTTCTCTGGATCTAGGAACATATGTCCCAGTTTCTTTATTGAAGTTGGGTTGTAAAAAATAATGACGAGATGATTAGGGTTGTTCCGGTGGCAATACTGGTGACCTACAGGTTGGATTTTGACAGCAGAGATGTAAGATGCTGCAGGTAGCATCACCTAAAATTCTTGGTATCAGCAACAGTTTTCAGACCAGAGATTTCTTTTTTTTTTTTTTTTTTCCCCCAGAGCAGTTGTGGAAGCTTCAGCCCAAATCTAATCCTCTAGTACTCGCCATAATTCTGAGGTTAACATTTTAAACCTTTCTTGCTTTATCTTCCAGAATCAATTTTTGTTAATCATATTACAGAACATAACATTTAAAGCATTATACTTTGTGATAAATCCCAGTACATCATTTAAAACACACACACACACAAAAAAAAAAAACAAACAATGAATAAAATTACTAACAATTTTTATCCATAAGTATAGTGACCCATTAAAAACAATTTTTAATCCAGATTAATCAAAACTATTTTTACAACTCTTTCAAGTTGAATTTATTTATAATTATTTAGAACTGCTGCATCGTCTTTTCTTCCATGGATTGCAGAGGAGACATATTGTGAGAATGAAAAGAAAGTTTTTTTGTGTGTGTGGTGATAATATGTGAAAGTGAAATGAAAGTCATTCAGTTGTGTCCAACTTTTAGCAACCTCATGGACTATGCAGTCTATGTAATTATCTAGGCAAGAATATGGGAGTGGGTAACCTTTCCTTTCTCCAGGGTATCGTCCCAACCTAGGGACTGAACACAGGTCTCCCACATTGCAGGAAGATTCTTTACTAGCTTAGCCACAAGGGAAGGCCAATATATGAAAAGGCAAATACTGATATGATGCTGTTACATTTATACTTGAACTCAACTGCCTATATGCTATTGTTCTTTAAATTTTGCAAAATATAATTTGTCAGTATAATCAGGGATTTAAGATGTGGAGTTTAGGTTGGACACTGGAAATTTTATGCACGTAAAAACTGAAGCTTTTTTTCTCCAGGAGCTTTGTAGAATTAGAGATTCTCCTATCTTGAGCTTCCTATCTACCTATAGCTAATCAGACATTTCTCAAGAGAAATGACTTTATCTTGGTGTAAGTCAAAAACATTTACAAGCATTATAATCCTTTGCAGCTTATCTTGGTACCTGGTGTTTGACATAAATAGATTTATAGACAATTTTGACATTTGAATATGGTAGGAGGTCCTCTTTTAAGTCCACATCTCTTTTACATATGTTATTTTGCTTTCTCTTTTTAGGTCTATATCCCAACTAGTTATGCTTATTTCTTTGAGGGCTCTTGGACCTAAATTAATAAAATGCTACTTTAGAAATATTTCAATTAAGTTCAGTCATTCAGTCGTATCTGACTCTTTACTACCCCATGAATTGCAGCCAGCATGTCAGGCCTCTCTGACCATCACCAACTCTCAAAGATCACCCAAACTCACGTCCATTGAGTAGGTGATGACTTCCAGCCATCTCACCCTCTGTCGTCCACTTCTCTTCCTGCCCCCCGTCCTTCCCAGCATCAAGGTCTTTTCCAATGAGTCAACTTTTCAGATGAGGTGGCCAAAATATTAGAGTTTCAGCTTTAGCATCATTCCTTCCAAAGAACGCCAAGGGCTGATCTCCTTTAGAATAGACTGGTTGGATCTCCTTGCAGTCCAAGGGACTCTCAAGAGTTTTCTCCAACATCACATTTCAAAAACATCAATTCTTTGGTTCTCAGCTTACTTCACAGTCCAACTCTCTCATCCATATATGACTACTGGAAAAATCATAGCCTTGAAGAGATGGACCTTTGTTGGCAAAGTAATGTCTCTGCGTTTCAATATGGTATCTAGGTTGGTCATAACTTTTCTTCCAAGGAGTAAGCGTCTTTTAATTTCATGGCTGCAATCAACATCTGCAGTGATTTTGGAGCACCAAAAAATAAAGTATGACATTGTTCCACTGTTTATCTATTTGCCATGAAGTGATGGGACCAGATGCCATGGTCTTAGTTTTCTAAATGTTGAGCTTTAAGCCAACTTTTTTACTCTCCTCTTTCACTTTCATCAAGAGGCTCTTCAGTTCCTCTTCACTTTCTGCCAGAAGGGTGGTGTCATCTGCATATCTGAGGTTATTTATATTTCTCCCCGAAATCTTGATTGCAGCTTTTGCTTCCTCCAGCCCAGCGCTTCTTATGATGTTCTTTGCATATAAGTTAAATAAGCAGGGTGACAATGTACAGCCTTGAAGAACTCCTTGTCCAATCTGGAACCAGTCTGTCTTTCCACGTCCATTTATAACGGTTGCTTCCTGACTGACATATAGGTTTTTCAATAGGCAGAGCAGGTGATCTGGTATTCCCATCTCTTTCAGAATTTTCCAGAGTTTATTGTGATCCACACAGTCAAAGGCTTTGGCACAGTCAATAAAGCAGAAATAGATGTTTTTTGGAACTCTCTTGTTTTTTTTTTTTTTTTTTTTTTTTTTTTATGATACAGAAGATGTTGGCAATTTGATCTCTGGTTCCTCTGCCTTTTCTCAAACCAGCTTGAGCATCTGGAAGTTCATGATTCACATATTGCTGAAGCCAGGCTTGGAGAATTTTGGGCATAACTTTACTAGTGTGTGAGATGAGTACAATTGTGCAAGTAGTTTGCATATTCTTTGGCACTGCCTTTCTTTGAAATTCAATGAAAACTGAACTTTTCTAGTCCTGGGGCCACAGCTGAGTTTTCCAAATTTGCTGGCATATTGAGTGCAGCACTTTCACAGCATCATCTTCCAGCATTTGAAATAGTGCAGCTGGAATTCTATCACCTCCACTAGCTTTGTTCATGGTGATGCTTTTTAAGGCCCACTTGACTTCATATTACAGGATGTGTGGCTCTAGGTGAGTGATCACACCATTGTTATTAACTTGGTCATGAATATCTTTTTTGTACAGTTCTTCTGTGTATTCTTGCCACCTCTTCTTAATATCTTCTGCTTCTGTTAGGTCCATACCATTTCTGTCCTTTATCGAGCCCATCTTTACATGAGATAGTCCCTTGGTATCTCTAATTTTCTTGAAGAGATCTCTAGTCTTTCCCATTCTGTTGTTTTCCTCTATTTCTTTGTATTGATCACTGAGGAAGGCTTTCTTATCTCTCCTTGCTATTCTCTGGAACTCTGCATTCAGATGCTTTTATCTTTCCTTTTCTGTTTGCTTTTCCCTTCTCTTCTTTCTACAGCTAATTGTAAGGGCTCCCCAGACAGTCATTTTACGTTTTGTATTTCTTTTCCATGGCGATGGCCTTGATCCCTGTCTCCTGTACAATGTCATGAACCTCAGTCCATAGTTCATCAGGCACTCTACCTATCAGATCTACTCCCTTAAATCTATTTCTCACTTCCACTGTGTAATCATAAGGAATTTGATTTAGGTCACACCTGAATAGTCTAGTGGCTTTCCTTGCTTCCTTCTATTTAAGTCTGAATTTGGCAATAAGGAGTTCATGATCTGAGCCAGTCAGCTCCCAGTCTTGTTTTTGTTGACTGTATAGAGCTTCTCCATCTTTGGCTGTAAATAATATAATCAATTTAATTTCATTGTTGACCATCTGGTGATGTCCATGTGTAGAGTCTTCTCTTGTGTTGTTGAGAGGGTGTTTGCTATGACCAGTGTGTTCTCTTGGCAAAACTCTATTAGCCTTTACCCTGTTTTATTCCATATTCCAAGGCCAAATTTGCCTGTTACCCCAGGTGTTTCTTGACTTTCTACTTTTTCATTCCAGTCCCCTATAATGAAAAGGACATCTTTTTTGGGTGTTAGTCCTAAAAGGTCTTGTAGTTCTTCATAGAACCATTCAACTTCAGGTTCTTCAGCATTACTTGTTGGGGCATAGACTTAAATTACTGTGATATTGAATGATTTGCCTTAGAAATGAACAGAGATCATTCTGTCGTTTTTGAGATTGCATCCAAGAACTGCATTTCGAACTCTTTTGTTGACCGTGATGACTGCTCCATTTCTTCTAAGGGATTCCTGCCCACAATAGTAGAAATAATGATCATCTGAGTTAAATTTACCCATTCCAGTCCATTTCAGTTTGCTGATTCCTAGATTGTCAACATTTACTCTTGCCATCTCCTATTTGACCACTTCCAATTTGCCTTCATTCATAGACCTAACATTCCAGGTTCCTATGCCATATTGTTCCTTACAGCATTGGACCTTGCTTCTGTCACCAGTCACATCTACAGTTGGGTATTGTTTTTGCTTTGGCTCCATCCCTTCATTCTTTCTGGAGTTACTTCTCCACTGATCTCCAGTTGTGTGTTGGGCACCTACTGACGTGGGGAGTTCCTCTTTCAGTATCCTATCATTTTGCCTTTTCATACTGTTCATGGTGTTCTCAAGGCAAGAATACTGAAGTGGTTTGCCATTCCCTTCTCCAGTGGACCACATTCTTTCAGACCTCTCCATCATGACCCTCCCATCTTGGGTAGCCCCACACGCATGGCTCATGGCACTGGTGAGGAGGGACAAAAGAAGCTACTCAACATTCAGAAGGTGCAGCTCTGAGGAGATATCCCTTGTCCAAAGTTAGGAGCAGTGGTTGCACTTTGCTGGAGCAGCCGTGAAGAGATACCCCATGTCCAAGATAAGAGAAATCCAAGTAAGATGGTAGCTGTTGTGAGAGGCATCAGAGGGCAGACACACAAACCATAATCACAGAAAGCTAGAAATATTTAAAGCATAAATTTCCATTATGGAGAAATATATGTGTTACTTCTCAGGAACAACAACAACAACAACAACAACAAAACAAACAAGATACACCCTTCCCCTTCCCGAAAAAAAAAAAAAAAAAGCATTATTTTTCTTTTTCTAGCAGAGTTTACCTACAAAATGAGAGATGAAGATGTAATGTGTAGAGGGGAGAAAGTCAGTATGAGATATATTCCTAAAGGGCTTTTGGATTAAATAACTCTCAGTTGTAGTCTTGGCTCAGAAAACAGCTCAATATTATTCATGCCCTCTCTTAATATTGGTGTGATTTACTTCCATAATCCACAAGGTAGAAATAAGAAATCTACCCAGCAGAGTTGACAGGAAAATCTAGTAACTCTCTATGCATAAACTACTTAGTAAATTTGACTCTTTCCTTGAAGGACTGGGATAGGTTATATCTTTTTTTAGTAACTAGTCACCGTATCTTCTCCAGTTAACGAACGTTGTATATTTTATTGGACCATTGATGTCTGATCTTGACCATCACCTTTTTTATTAATGTATGTGAGTGGCAATAATAATTAAATTTTGAGTAGATACTTTAAACGTTGTTGAGAAGTTTGGCTTATAGTCTTACATGACTACTCTCCGTGTGAAGAACATGCCAAAGCATTAACTTTATCAGTCTGAATCCTAGCATGAGAGACAAGTAGAGCAGACTTATATCTGACCCATAACCTGATACTTAGCCCAACAGAGCCACAGATTACCTGTGCATCTAAGAAAAAATATTAAAAGGTTTTTTGTATGGCTCTAAGATTTCATTTTACTTCTTGGTTAAGTTACCTAAGACAGGGACCAATAAACATCGCATTTTTTTCCTATCCAAGTTTTTAAAATTTCCCAAAGGCCACTTCCAGTTAGAAAATCTTTTACCTACATAAACTAAACCTGTGGAGTGCAGTTTTATTGTTTTATTATGGAACGATGTCTTGAATTTTGTCTCCTTAAAAGCTCTGAAAGAGTGGGACTTACAACAAGCTTAATAACAAAAAGGTAGAATTTGCTGCAACTTGACTACATAAAATAAGGCTTGATGAAAATTAAATATTAATATGCAGTTTACATTAGATGCTGCTTCACAGTTTCAGAAAAATGAACAGTAATCAAATGAGGGTGTCACATAATACACAGCAAGCAGAGAGTCAATTATGTAAATGAATGCCCAAGGTTAGCATGATACAATGCTTTTTAATTTGACTAATATTAAAATCAACTTGTTCTTAATGTAATAGATGGCTGTGACAACAGTTAAAGAGCACCAAATGTTTTTTGTAATCCCCTGTCAAATTAAAAATGCTGTTGTGAGTGACCTGCTTTCCACAGTACAATAGTTGAAAGGCTCAAAATGTGCAATATTTCCTAGGCTTTAGAAACATTAGACTAAAATGCTTCTGAGATGAAAGTCATAATGACCAGTGTACATCTACCTTCTTCAATTGAAAATACATAACAGTGAACTCCAACTGCCACAGTGCATTTTCAAAATAAAAGTTTCACTCATTTAACTGAATTCATTTGAATTTAACAGATAAACTCCAGATATTTAATTATATACATTTTATTCTCGACTCTAAAAAAAAAAAATCTTCAGCATGATCTGTGTTCCTCTTTTATTTTCCTCCTTACTAATCTACTCATCCAGTTAGTATACTTAACAGAAAATTGTTCACTATGAATAAAGCTATGGATTTCTTTCTCTGCATAAAATAAATGCATATGCATATAGACATAAATGTGTATATGAAAATCCTTAAAGACATGAAAAGATATTCAGCCTTATAATTTTCAACACTAAAAGAATATATCATTTGCAAAATTACTGGAACATTTAACATACTTGAATTTTTAAAGCTAAATTTTGTAATGATAGTGTTTCATTTGAGATGGCAATATATTTATAATGTTCAGGGTGTTTATATCAGAAATTGATTTTTCTATAGAACTCCAAGTGTGGAATTCTCCTAAGCTATTGATTATCTTCTAAGAAGAAATGACAAATCAATTTCACCTTGACAGTGTTCTTTCTAACAAGTGCCAGAGTGTTTTTGTGGTAGCCTGAAAGTTTTACCAGAAGAAAAAAAGGATAAGAAACAGCAAGATGGGGAAAAGGAGAGATGTAAGGGAAAAGATCATATCACACCTTTTTATTTAAATTTTTATCTCAGTGAATAACCTCTATAATTAAAAGTAATTTTCTAATTGCTTTAAATTAAATACACTGAATGCCTATTTTTGAACCTGATGATGAAAACTGGAAGTGGGTATTTCAGACATTTTTTTACAGTTCTTAAGATAACTGGGATATTAATAACCATTTATTTCTCAATTTCTATCCTAGGGTTTTCTGGACATGGAGATTATAGTGTCTGTGTATCTTATTTAAGAAATGGAATATCAAATTTCTAACACAAAATTCTATGCAGAGCTTACAAGTGGCTCATTTAGTGAAGACCCCTGAGTTTGCAGTTTATTAATTTATAGAAATCTTTTTTGTATAAATAATAACTGACAAGAGCTCTGTCCACATTGTTTTTTTTTTTTTAATTTTATTTTTACTTTATTTTACTTTACAATACTGTATTGGTTTTGCCATACATTGACATGAATCCACCACGGGTGTACATGCGTTCCCAAACATGAACCCCCCTTCCACCTCCCTCCCCATAACATGTATACTATCATGTAAGAATCAAATCGCCAGTCTATGTCTGATGCAGGATACAGCATGCTTGGGGCTGGTGCACCTGGATGACCCAGAGAGATGTCCACATTGTTAAATACTCCTTTTCAAAGAAAGAATAGAACTTTAAAATATTAAGGTGTTGAAATTCACAAAACTAAGTAAATATGAAAAATTATTCAGAAAGTATATAATTCAACAATCTAAAATACTATCATTCTAACCAATTTTAGATATAAAAACATTTTTAATATACTCACTAATAACTTATTAAAATGCGATACTCATGTTCTTCCAAACCCTAATCAGGTTAATGGAAATTTAATGTTTCAATTAATGATGTACAAGATGGTGTATTAGTAATGGGAGCTCAAAGTTTCACCCATATGCACACTTTCCTTTGAAAATTATGTATTAAATTAGTCAAATCAATTACATAGGTTTTACTTTTTAATTATTATAAAATTAGATTTAAATCTATTTGAGACTTTAGGTATTAAAAAAAATGTTTCTCATTGTTGTAATAGCTATATAAATGATAATGTATTTTGAAGTAAAAACAACTTGTACGTTTTTATTTTGGCTAATCTATGTAGAATATCTAAAACTTAGAAATAATAATGACTGAAGTTGTATTTCTCTGACCAACTGTTTATTACTTAAATCCAAAGGAATAGGTAACAAACAAAATATCCAAGTTGCCTCTATCATTTTGTGAATTTTTTTTTAATTTTACTTTATTTTACTTTACAATACTGTATTCTTTTAAATGTTGATGTATGGCAAAACAAATACAATATTGTAAAGTAATTAACCTCCAATGAAAATAAATAAATTTAAACTAAAAAAATTTAAAAAATGAACTATAAAATAAAAAAAATAGAATATTAATGAAAATTATATAGCTCTACTGTCAAATAAGATAACCATTAGCCACTCATGGCTATGTTTAAATATCAGCTAGTCAGATTAAGCACAATTAAAAATTCAGTTTCTGAGTTGTACTAACATGCAGTTGATGATTGCAATATTTGCTGGCATAAAGAACGTTTCCATCATTATACAATCTATTATCACTGCTATCTCAGAGGCTTTTGCAAAATTATCTTAGAGGTCATCCTCAAATTATCTGTTGGAGGTCTCCTGCTAAAGATTTGCTGATCTTCTAGATACCATGATTCCAGTGCTTTACTTTTCTTTTTCAGCTTTGTCTTTACTTGATATATGCTGCTGGTTTTGTTCATTTGTTTTTCAACTTATTTTTACAATGTTGTGTTGGTTTCTGCCATACAAAAATGTGAATCAGTCATAATTATGCAAGGTTTTATTTATTTTGAAAATAGTTTTGCTATTTTACATATTTTATCACAAATTACATTAAATTTACACAAACTTTGAAAGAAGAGCATAGTGATAGTCCATATAAACCCAGTAAGTGTTTAAAACTCTTTCAGTAACTGAGAAAATCACAGACAGGAAATCATTAAAGATGCTAAATATTTGGACAATACTATCAATCAACTCCAATAATTAATATCTATTAAACACACCCAACAACACAAGAATACCCAGTATTTAAAGTATATAAGATATGTTTACCAAGGTAAAACACAAATTCTGAGCCATAAAACACCCATAATAAATTTCAGAAGGTTGAAATAGACTGAATATGTTCTCTTATTACAATTACATTGAAGTATAATCAACAAAAAACATATACCTAGAAGATTATCAAATATTTGAAAATTAAGTATGATGCTTCTAAGCACCCATAAGTCAAAGAACTTGAAATATATTTCAAAATGAATATTAATAAATCCACAACATATCAACATGTGTGGGAATGAAGATAACGCAGTGCTTAGATGGAAATTTATGGCTTTAAATGCTTATATTATAAATAAGAACAGTATAACATCATTTTTCTAAGCCCCAAAATTAATATAGTAGGAGAATAAAAGAGCAAATTAAAGCCACAGAAAGTGAAAAGAAGGGAATTAAAAGAGAAAAAAAAATCATATAGACAAGGACAAATGTTTCAAAAAGTTAAAGTCAAAAGTTTCTTCCCTCAAAATATTAATAAAGTTGATCGACCAATCATGAGGAATACTAATTCAGAAAACATAGAAAAAAGACAAATGAACACTCTGGCCCCTAACAACGTAAACTTTACATGAAAAATACAAGTTGAATGGAAACTATTATAATGTATGGCAAAACTAATACAATATTGTAAAGTACTTAACCTCCAATTAAAATAAATAAATTTATATAAAAAAAATTCACGTTGCCCAAAGAGAAATAAGAAATAAAAATCTAAACAGTATTCTTTATAATTATAAAGTGAATTTTTATTAAACAATTTTTTCCAAATAAATCCTGAGGCATGGATTATTTTACTGGAAAAACTCTCAAATTTTTTAATAATAAATAGCACCACTGTAACATACACATATACTTTCAGAAACAGAAGTGGTTGTTTTATTTACTAAAGAAAAGCAGTCTTATCAAATTATCAAATACAAAAATGTGATAATGACTTTACAAAAAATACACACACACAGAGGCACACACAAACAAATAACCTTTATGAACGTAGACCCAAAATGTCATAAAATCATTCATTAAATAAAATCCAGCAACATATAAAAACGTTGATATGCCCATGATTGACTGGAGTTTATCTTAATAGACCTTTTACTAACTAAATCAATTTAATAAGTATATAAACATATTCATGCTAAGAAAGATATATCCAAATGCTTCAGGAACATGAATCCATTGTTTAACTTTCAACCCACATGTTGTTGAGGTGAAGTACTAGCCGCAGTGGAATTTAAACCTTATTCCAGCTTCACAATAACCATATCATACTATCAAGTCAGGCAGAGGAGAGCAAGAAGGTGAGTATTTGAAATTCGTAGTTCCATTTGCATCTTTAGAAGAATTTAATTCCTTGTTGGTTCAGTTCTGCATTGTTTTTATATCATTAAAGCTGAGCATGGACCCTGTCCTCAGCCCTTCCAAAAGTTCGGTGCCACTAAATTTATCAATTCCTTTTTGGTAATACTGGAGGTTTGTGACATTGTACAGGAGGCAGGGATCAAGATCATTTCCAAGAAAAAGAAATGCAAAAAGGCAAAATGATTGTCTGAGGAGGCCTTACAAATAACTGTGAATAAAAGACAAGTGAAAGCCAGGGAGAAAAAGAAAGATATGCTCCTTTGAATGAACAGTTCCAAAGAATAGCAAGGAGATATAAGAAAGCCTTCCTCAGTGATCAATGCAAAGAAATAGAGGAAAACAATAGAATGAGAAAGACAAGAGATCTCTTCAAGAAAATTACAGATACCAAGGGAACTTTTCATGCAAAGATGAGCACCATAAAGTACAGAAGCAGAAGATACTAAAAAGCTGTGGCAAGAATACACAGAAGTACAAAAAAGGTATTCATGACCCAGATAATCATGATGGCATGGATCACTAACCAAAGCCAAACATTCTGGAATGTGAAGTCAAGTGGGCCTTAGGAGCATCACTACAAACAAAGCTAGCAGAGGTGATGGAATTCCAGTTGAGCTATTTCAAATGCTGGAAGATGATGCTGTGAAAGTGCTGCACTGCATATACCAACAAATTTGGAAAACTCAGTTGTGGCCACAGGACTGGAAAATGTCAGTTTTCATTCAAATCCCAAAGAAGGTCAATGCCAAAGAATGCTCAAACTGCTGCACAATTTCACTCATCTCTCTTACTAGGAAAGTAATGCTCAAAATTCTCCAAGGCAGGCTTCAATAGTATGTGAACTGTGAACTTCCTGATGTTCAAGCTGGATTTAGAAAAGGCAGAGGCAACAGAGATCAAATTGCCAACATCCATTGGATCATCAAAAAAGCAAGCGAGTTCCAGAAAAAGGAAAAAAAAAAAATTACTTCTGCTTTATTGACTATGCCAACGCTTTTGATTGTGTGGACAACAACAAACTCTGGACAATGCTTAAAGATGTGGGAATACCAGACCACCTGACCTGCCTCTTGAGAAACTTGTATGCAGGTCAAGAAGCAACAGTTAAAACTGGGCATGGAACAACAGACTGGTTCCAAATGGTGAAAGGAGTATGTCAAGCCTGTATATTGTCACCCTGCATATTTACCTTATATGCAGAGTACATCATGTGAAACCCTAGGCTGGATGAAGCACAAGATGGAATCAAGATTGCTGGGAGAAATATTAATAACCTCAGATATGCAGATGGCACCACTCTTATGGCAGAAAGGAAGAACTGAAAAGCCTCTTGATGAAAGTGAGAGCGGATAGTCAAAACGTTGGCTTAAAACACTGGCAACATCATCTGGTTACATCACTTCATGGAAAATAGATGGGGAAATAGTGAAAACAGTGACAGATTTTATTTGGGGGTGCTCCAAAATCAATTCAGATGGTGACTGCAGCTATGAAATTAAAAGACGCTTGCTCCTTGGAAGAAAAGTTATAACCAGCTTAGACAGTATATTAAAAAACACAGACATTACTTTTCCAACAAATGCCCATCTAGTCAAGACAATGATTTTTCCAGTAGTCATATATGTATGTGAGAGTTGGACTCGAAAGTAGGCTGAGCACCAAAGACTTATTGCTTTTGAACTGTAGTGTTGGAGAAGACTCTTGAGAGTCCCTTGGATGGTAAGGAGATCCAACCAGTCCATCCTAAGGAAAATCAGTCCTGAATATTCATTGGAAGGACTTATGCTGAAACTGAAACTACAGTACTGGCCAGCTGATGCAAAGAACTGACTCATTTGAAAAGACCCTGATGCTGGGAAAGATTAAAGGCAGGAGGAGAAGGGAACAACAGAGGGTGATATGGTTGGATGACACCACTGATTCAATGGAAATGAGTTTGAGTAAACTCCGGGAGTTGGCAATTGACAAGGAGGCCTGGGGTGCTGCAGTCCATGGGGTCACAAAAAGTTGGACAAGACTGAACAACTGAACTGAACTGAATACTATATACAATGGGTGATTTCATTTCCTTGAACAAACTGCCTTATAGATTCATGTTGGTATTGATATTTAAAAGTCAGATTATTCATACTTGCTTAAAAAGAATACAAATGAGTGAATATATTTTAACTGTTTTTCTTGGGACTATTATTTTAATGGCTTCATAATAATCTTCTCCATGTCTGCCATGTTATACTGCATATATTCCATAAGAACGTATTTCAGGAACATTTCTAGAAAGGCTAAAATATTTTGTAAGAATTTTATTATTTTTATTTCAGTACATCTTGATTTAAAATTTGCAAGACATTTAACATTACTGCTATTACAATCTTGTAATCTGATGCTGGGAGGGTTTGGGGGCAGGAGGAAAAGAGGACGACAGAGGATGAGATGGCTGGATGGCATCACCGACTCGATGGACATGAGTTTGAGTGAACTCCAGGAGATGGTGATGGACAGGGAGGCCTGGTGTGTTACAATTCATGGGGTCGCAAAGAGTCAGACATGACTGAGTGACTGAACTGAACTGAATCTTATCAATGGTATTCATGGCTTTCAATTTTGTTCAGGTTCCCATCGTCAATTAGCATGGGTTTGCTTACTTAAAATCTGTTAGAGAGGTGGTGGTGACATAGTAAGCAAACAATTTCAGTGAATATATGAATGTAAGTGATAATAATTTCTATATTTTCATGTGAGTTTGGTGACTTCTCAGTCTGCTTTTGTGCCACTGGCATTCCCTACCCTCACTACATAAGTGTCTCTGCTTCCTCTTGGTATGCTATCTTATTTTTATCTCTATAGTCAACCCAAAACCCTAAATAAAATGCCTAAAAAGAAAATTTCTGCTTAAAAAAATTAAACTTAAGTTGTTGTTGTTCATTTTCTAAGTCATTTTTGATTATTTGCGATCCCATGGACTAAAGCCAGGCTTACCTGTTCTTCACTATCTCCCTGAGTTTGTTCAAATTCATGTCCATTTAGTCATTGATGCCATCCAATCATATCCTCTGTCACCCTCAACTCCTCAGTCTTTCCAAGCATCAGGGTCCTTTTCAGTGAATCAGCTCTTCACATAAGGTTGCTGAAATATTGGAACTTCAGCTTCAGCATCAATCGTTACAATGAATATTCAGGATTGATTTTTTTTTAGGATTGACTGGTTTGATCTCCCTGCAGTCCAAGGAACTCTCAAGAGGCTTCTCCAGCAGCACAATTCAAAAGTAGCAATTCTTTAGTGCTCAGTCTTCTTTCTTCTTGATGGACCACCTCTCATGTCTGTATTATAACTACTGGAAAATATATAGCTTTGACTAGACAGACCTTCGTCAAACTTATGCCTCTACTATTTAATACACTGTCTAGATTTGTAATAGCTTTTCTTCCAAAATGCAAGCATCTTTTAATTTTGTGGCTGCAGTCACCTTCCACAGTGATTTTGGAGACCAAGAAAATAAAATATGTCTCTTTTTCATAATCTATTGGCCATGAAGTGATGGGACCAGATACCATGATCTTAGGTTTTTCAATGTTGAATTGTAAGCCAGATTTTTCATTCTCTTTCACCCTCATCAATAGGCTTGTTAGTTCTTTGTTTTCTGTCATTAGAGTGGTATCATCTGCATATCTGAGGTTGTTGATATTTCTCCTGGCAGTCTTGGTTCCAGCTTGTGATTCATCCAGCCCAGCATTTTGCATGAAGTACTCTGAATAGAAGATAAATAACCAGTGTGACAATATACAGCCTTGACATAGTCCTTTCTCAACTTTGAACTAGTTGGTTGTTTCCTGTTCAGTTCTGACTGTTGCTTCTTGACCTGCATACAAGTTTCTCAGGAGACAGGTAAGGTGGTAAGGTGGTCTGGTATTCCCATCTCTTTCAGAATTTTCCTCAGTTTGTTGTGATCCACATAGCCAGAGGCTTTAATGTAGTCAAAGAAGTAGATGCTTAACTTGAATTCTTTGCTTTTTCTATGATACATACAGTGGATGTTGGCAATTTGATCTCTGGTTCCTCTGCCTTTCCTAAATCCAGCTTAAACAAGTGGAAGTTCTTGGTTCATGAACTGTTGAAGCCTAGCTTGGAGAATTTTGAGCACTACTTTTCTAGTGTGTGAGATGCATGCAATTGTGCCATAATTTGAATATTCTTTTGCATTGACTTTCTTTGGGATTGGAATGAAAACTGACCTTTTCCAGTCCTGTGGCCACAGCTGAGTTTTCCAAATGTACTGGTATATTGAGTGCAGCACTTTCACATCATCTTTCAGGATTTGAAATAGCTCAGCCTCCTAAGGCCCACTTGACTTCACATTCCAGGATGCCTAGCTTGAGGTGAGTGATCACACAAGTGGTTATTTGGGTCACTGAAACCATTTTTGTATAATTTCTCATTGTACTCTTGCCACAGAAGAACTATATTCATTCTTTATCTATCTATCTTTAACTATCTTTATTTTTTCCAAAAATATTAATATCATTGTTGTTGATCTGTTTTCAAACATTTAGCATTGTGTGTCTACATTCCACACACTTCATGTGTTATCTTCCAAATTAGGCTTATCCTTTAGTTCTTAGCTTATATGTGAGTTTCATAGAAAGACCTTAAATTACCAACCATAAAGGATCACAGCATATCTTTTATAACTATATGGTATTCTGTTTAATTAAATACTGCATATTTATTTTTCATTAACTCATTTTCTGTTTTACTTTGTAAAATTTAGACTGTCAAAAAATATAAACATAATTATTTTGCATATCACTATTTATATAACACCTAGAAGAGTTCCAGAATATACAGATATTCTGTAAGGAAATGAAAGTTTACCCTATAACAAAAATGACCACCCAGCTAATATAACCCTCAGGAAGATTTCATTCATAGAAAAGTGTACCCTGAAGAAAAACTCACCAAAATTTGATTATATAAGCCAATTATTGAAAATTACTTCATAGGAGTAATGAAAATGTAAATTCTCTTAAGCTTAAGTTGTCTATATTCTTAAAGCTTTGTGTGAGGAGATAACTTGGATCAAGACAATGCCATAATCATGTATTTATGCCATTGTTCAAATTTTTATAATTGTGATGAGTATTACTGTGATTTTGGTGTAGTGGAAGTGTTATTACTCTTAATTTAACATCATGCTGCATAATGTCTATGAAACTGTGAGACTTTAAGAAATCAGCTGAATCATCTGAAATAGTTTTACATATTTTCATTAGTAAAGCTAAGAATTTTCTATTGCCATTGTCATTGTTTAAAAAACGTTTATGATGAGCTACTATCATGTAAAAAAAATCACTGTTTTTTGTTCTATTTTTATGTAATTAAGTCAAAAGTAAATATTAAAAAATCCTGTTGAACAATGGATCAATTCTAGACAAGTTTATGTTGTAGCAGGTGGCTTTTAGGCTATTTTCTTTCTTTCTTCATTCCTCAATCATAGGCCCAGTATATTCATTATTTAATTAAGAAAAATTGAAGAGTGTTATATGTCAAAATAGTTACGGGTTCTAAGGATACAGCACTGAATATTAATGACTTACCCTTGTTTTCATGAAGATCATATTCTAACAGAGAGATATAGTCAATACACATGTGAAAAAGATGCAGCAAATATTAGGTGATGGCAAGTACCATGAAGAAAAACTCATCTGCAAATGGTAACAAAAAATATTAATTATTAAGAAACAGCGTGTTCTTTTAAATTCAGTGCCTGGGGAAGGTCCTATAGAAAATATTAAAACCTAGCAAAGACTGAAAGAAGTGAGAGATTAGCCCTACAGTTATGCAAGATGTGTGTTCCAGACAAAGGATCATCAAGGTTAACATGTTTTATAGAAGATGACTGCTCCATTCAAGGAAATACAGAGTTCACTGTGTCTGGAATTGAGCAAACAAGGTAAGAAAGTATTAGGAAATGAGACCAGAATGGAGAACAAGGACTGAATTATATAAGGTCTTACAGGATTTTGGTTATTACTCTCAGTAAAATGTGAAAGCATTGCAAGGGATCAAGAATGTATGTTTAATTATATAATTAAGTTTTCTAAAAAGTCCCTTCTGGACACTCTATTCAAATATTGCTAATAGTTAAATCAAGATAAGGACATGAATGGTAAAACTGATTGTTGGATTTAGCAACATGGAGATCATTTGTGATCTTTGAAGTTGTTATTTCAATGGTATTAATGTGAAATATGTATGAGACAAACTTTAGAGATGAAAATAATCAGAGGAATTTATTGTGACAAGTATAGATGACTCTGCTGATTCCTAAAGTTGTTTTCAGTTCTCTGGCTTATTCTACTCCAGTGCCCATGTACATATAATGTTCCCCTTACTTTTGGACTGTGACCATCTATGATCATTTCTTTAATACCTGTTTTTTCTTTCTTTCTTTTTTAAATTGAATTGTATCTTTAATGATTAAATCTACCAATTTTATAGCTTCAAAGAATTAACTCTTTTCAATTTGTTTCAGAAATTTCATGTGAATTTTAACACACATACAAGTATCTATTACAATATACACATAAAAACACATGATATACTGCAGAGCAAAAATCCCTAATTTAAGGAGGGTTTCCTTGGAGTTTTGGACAGCAAAGAATCGGCCTGCAATACAGGAGATCCATATTGATTCCTGGTTTAGAAAGATCCCTTCCAGAAGGGAATGGTTACCCAGTTCAGTATTCTTGCCTGGAGAATTCCATGAACAAAAGAGCCTGGCAGGCTACCATCCATGGGGTCACAAAGAGTTAGACACGATTGAGCAACTAACCTTTTATTCACTTTTTCATTTGTGTTTAGTTCCTGTTTCACAATCCCCTAACCATATGTCCTTGGATACATCCCTGAATAGAATTTTTGATATAAAAATTTTAAATACTACAATACCACAAACGATTATTCTCAACAAATAAGAACATATTAATGAAAACAATTGGTAAATTATAGCCTATTTATAATTAGTGCATCATTTAAATTTGTAACACATATTTTTAAATTAATAATTTAAGAACAAATATATTAATGTGGATACTTACCTAAAACATTTTCACCTAATGGTGTATTATAAAACTGAAACAAGATTCTTAGTTTTGTCACCTTGTCACCTATCATGATGTATATAGTTATGTGACATCTTTCACACAGCTTGCAAAATTCTTATTTTCCATTTTAATATATAATGTTAGGAAATAATTTCTATGACGATGTATACTATTTCCACAAGTTCAAAAGGTTACCTCTGGTCCTGGAGGAAGTGATTGATGATCAAGTGTTAATGAGTACAGTGTTTCTTTTTGAGGTGATAGAATTGTTTGGGCATTAGATAAAGATGGTAGTCACACAAAATTTTGATGTCTTGAAAAAGGACTGACCTGTATAAGTTAAAATAGTTCATTTAAGGCTGTGAACCTTGAGATTTACCCAGTGGTCCAGTGGCTAAGACTCCATAATCCTTATGCATGGAGCCCTTTCTGGGAAGTAGATCACACCTTCCTGCAACTAAGAGCATGCATGCCACAACAAAAATCCCATGGGTCACAACTAAGATCTGGCACAGCCAAGTAAGCAAATTAAAAAAGAAAAAAAACAAACAAACAGTGAAACTTCAGCTTATTTTAAAAGAATGAGAATAAATTATATATATGTATATATTTTCTTAACTATAAGGGACTCTCCCCTTACACAGTCATTAGGCAACAAATCATATGATCATCTTATCAAAATTTAGAGAATGATAGTTTACTCTGGAGTCCAGCTCCAGCAGCCAGGGAATCAATCTGAAGGTGCGACCAATGTCGGTGGACAATAATTTAGTCTCTGACTCATAGTAGGGAGATGAAGTGACGTTAAGTCGCTCAGTCGTGTCTGACTCTTTGTGACCCCATAGACTGTAGCCCACCAGGCTCCTCCGTCCATGGTATTCTCTAGGCAAGAATACTGGAGCGGGTTGCCATTGCCTTCTCCAGGGGATCTTCCCAACCCAGAGATCGAACCTGGGTCTCCCTCATTGCAGGCAGATGCTTTAACCACTAAGCTACCAGGGAAGCCCTCATAGTAGGCAACTACATGTTTATTTCAAGCTTCAGGTTCTCTTTTATACTTTGACAAAAGCATTAGGTCAGAGGTTTGACATTTTTAGTTTCCCCTACCCAGCAATGGCGGAGAGGACCTACCCCACGTCCGAGGTCAGGGGTGGCAGCCAGGAGGAACTACCCCATGTCCCAGGTCTGGGGCGGCACCTAGAGAGCCACCCCCACGTCCAGGCCAGGGGCAGCAGCTGGGAGGAGTAACCCCACAACTGAGGCCAGGGGCGGCAGGTGGGAGGAGCAACACCACATTCAAGGAGTGGTGGCTGCGAGGGCACAGGAGGGCCTAGAGGAGCCAACCTACCTTGAAGGTCAGGAAGGGCAGTGTTGAGGAGATACCACTCATCCAAGGTAAGGAGTAGCGGTTGCCTTTGCTGGAACAGCCATGAAGAGATACCCCACGCCCAAGGTAAGAGAAAAACAAGTAAGGTGGTAGGTGTTGCAAGAGGGCATCAGAGGGCAGACACACTGAAACCATACTCACAGAAAACTAGCTAATCCAATCACACTAGGACGACAGACTTGTCTAACTCTTTTCCATGGGGATGGTCTTGATCCCTGTCTCCTGTACAATGTCATGAACCTCATTCCATAGTTCATCAGGCACTCTATCTATTAGATCTAGGCCGTGAAATCTATTTCTCACTTCCACTGTATAATCATAAGGGATTTGATTTCAGTCATACCTGAATGGTCTAGCGGTTTTCCCTACTTTCTTCAATTTAAGTCTGAATTTCGTAATAAGGAGTTCATGATCTGAGCCACAGTCAGCTCCTCGTCTTGTTTTTGTTGACTGTATAGAGCTTCTCCATCTTTGGCTGCAAAGAATATAATCAATCTGATTTTGGTGTTGACCATCTGGTGATGTCCATATGTAGACTCTTCTCTTGTGTTGTTGGAAGAGGGTGTTTTGCTATGACCAGTGCATTTTCTTGGCAAAACTCTATTAGTCTTTGTCGTGCTTCATTCTGCATTCCAAGGCCAAATTTGCCTGTTACTCCAGGTGTTTCTTGACTTTCTACTTTTGCATTCCAGTCCCCTATAATGAAAAGGACATCTTTTTTGGGTGTTAGTTCTAAAAGATCTTGCAGGTCTTCATAAAACTGTTCAACTTCAGGTTCTTCAGCGTTACTGGTTGGGGCATAGACTTGGATAACTCTGATATTGAATGGTTTGCCTTGGAGATGAACAGAGATCATTCTGTCGTTTTTGAGATTGCATGCAAGTACTGCATTTCAGACTCTTTTGTTGACCATGATGGCTACTCCATTTCTTCTAAGGGATTCCTGCCCACAATAGTAGATATAATGGTCATCTGAGTTAAATTCACCCATTCCAGTCCATTTTAGTTTACTGATTCTTAGAATGTTGACGTTCACCCTTGTCATCTCTTGTTTGACCACTTTCAATTTGCCTTGATTCATGGACCTGACATTCCAAGTTCCTATGCCATATTGCTCTTTACAGCATTGGACCTTGCTTCTGTCACCAATCACATCCACAGCTGGGTATTGTTTTTGCTTTGGATCCATCCCTTCATTCTTGCTGGAGTTATTTCTCCACTGATCTCCAGTTGTGTGTTGGGCACCTACTGACCTGGGGAGTTCCTCTTTCAGTATCCTATCATTTTGCCTTTTCATACTGTTCATGGAGTTCTCAAGGCAAGAATACTGAAGTGGTTTTCCATTCCCTTGTCCAGTGGACCACATTCTGTCAGACCTCTCCACCGTGACTTGCCCATCTTGGGTTGCCCCGTGGGCATGGCTTTGTTTCATTGAGTTACACAAAGCTGTAGTCCTAGTTTGATTAGATTGACTAGTTTTCTGTGAGTATGGTTTCAGTGTGCCTGCCCTCTGATGCCCTCTTGCAACACCTATCATCTTACTTGTGTTTCTCTTACCTTGGATATGGGGTAACTCTTCATGGCTCTTCCAGCAAAGCACAGCCATTGCCCCTTACCTTAGATGAGGGATATCTCCTTACCGCCACACTTCCTGACCTCCAACATGGGATAGCTCCTCTAGGCCCTTCTGCACCCGTGCAGCCACTGCTCCTCGGGTTGCTCCTCCCGGCCGCTGCCCCTGGCCTCTGGCGAGGGGTGGCTCCTCAGGGCCACCACCCCTGGCCTTGGGTGTAAGGTGGCTTCTCCCGGCTGCCCCTGACCTCGGACGCGGGGTAGCTCCTCTTGGCCACTGCCCTGGCCTTGGACATGGGGTAGCTCCTCTCAGCCGCTGCCCCTGACCTCAGATGCTGGGTGTCTCCTCCCGGCCGCCCCTGACCTCAGATGCGGGGTAGCTCTTCTCAGCCATTCCTGCGCCATCACAGCCTGGCACTCTTGGCCACTGCCCCTGAACTTGGACGTGGAGTAACTCTTCTCAGGCTCGCTTAGTGCGGCAGGTCACAGCCCCCTGCGCTTAGTGCGCTGGGTCTCAGCTGCACATGCTTAGTGTGCCAGGTCACAGCTACCCACGCTGGTTGCAAGGCATCCCATCACAGCCTTATAATTACTATAATCATACCCATCAACAAAATTTGATATAAAACAATTCACACATTTGACATTATAAACAGTTTCTCCTTTAAGAACTCACAAATCATTTCAGTTTCTGGCCAACAAAAAGGCATAGGGAGAATGTATGAAGGCCTGTAGAATATATCTTTGTTCATTTAAAGGTCTATGTAAAGTTACAGGTGCCATAGCAACCAATGCTCTCCATAATTCAGGCTGCATGGGGCCTATTCTATCAAAACTCACTAAAGGTGGATCCCATCCATTAACATGCCACCTAGTAATTGCTAAAGGATAAGGGATGAATGAATCATTCAGTATGGATCTATAAAGTTCTTCAAAACAAAGTTCAATTGTTGATCCAAAAGGGGCACCCCTATTCAGTCAGAAAATGTCTGGTGGCAACAATGGGAATAGATAACTTTGTGGCATATATGCATTCTTTCCAATGAGAAAAGCCAGAAATTCTGCTCATGCTTTCCCAGGCCTGTAGTCCTTGTTCAACAGAATCCAGAGGGGGGAGTGCACAGCTCAGAAAGACCTCTAAATGAGGGGCTGCCTGTTTTATGGCATCATATATTTTTTCTTGTGCCCCCAGCATCAGCAGCTGTAAGGATCAAAAGTCTCTCTTGCCATCGCTTCTCAGAGAATCAGTAAACATGCCTTTCAAGGAACTGGTAACACATCCATTCAAAACAAGAGCTGATCCTTGTAAGGAGGAAGTTATGGCAAAACAAATAGGTGGATAAACAGACATGCCTGAAAAAGTGAAGGGAGCACTGACCACTGTTTTAGCATTATTAGGATAGATGGAAGCCCCACCCAAAAGATGAGAGTCATTAACAAAAACATGAATAGGCTCATTCATCCAATGAACAGACTGAAAAGAAGGTGGATTAGGCAAATAGGCCCAATGAACTTTTTCTGCACTGGAGGGCCTTGGCTGACAAGCCAACACAGCAAGCATAGCCACAAACATTACCATAGGAGTGAACTCATGTCTCCCCCTTTCTATTGATTCTTCAGCCTGCTGAGCGAGCGATTTCAGCTGGCCCCAAGTTGGCACAGTGCTGGAGGTAGTTGCTTGAGCATGACAACGGTGATGAGATGGAGCAGAATACAGTTGGACTTGATCAGCAGGTCTCTCCTGAAGCACCAGGTGCCTGAAGCGAGGTACTAGCAGTGAAGCCTAAGGTGAAGGTTCACTTGCCCTTTGGCCTCTCCTTGGCTCCCTCAGGTCTGAACTCGATGAGCTTCTGATCTCCCCATCTTCCCTTGGTCCCAGACTTCAAGACTGCAGGGATCTCAGTGACCTCAGAGGACTTTGTGATCTTGGATATCTCATGGGACTGGACATGTGGAACCAGTCTGTCAGGAATCCAAAGAGGAGAAGTGGAATCCTGTGAAAACACGCAAGCATACCCTCTCCCATAAGTTAACAGCATTTCTAGCCCTTTCCATTCTCCAGTAAGGAGGTCCTTCCACTTGACCAGAGGCCAAGTCATAGCCTCTTCAGGAATGCAGTGTCTCATCATTGCAGTCTGCCCCTGTGCGTCCACGTTTAAATGATTAATTACAAATAAAGCATGGGGTAGAACATGACGTGGCGAGGAATACTTAAAATCACCCTGCCTTAATTTAGAGAAAAGTTTTGACAAAATCTCTTAAAAGCAGCAGAGGTATAAGCTGGGGCATTTTCTGTTTTTAACTCTTCAGGGAGTTCTATTTTGGAAAAGCACTGAAACAAGTGCTGAATTACATCTTTTGCTGCTTCACCTGATCTAGCAGAGGCTATAATAACATGAGAAAAGGTATCCACAGTAACATGCACAAAGGACAGTTTCCAAAGGTCAGGTTATGAGTTACGTCAATTTGCCAGAGAGTATTAGGCCTAAGGCCTTGGGGATTTACTCCTAATGATGGAGATGGATTAGATGTTGGGCAATTTAACATAACTTAACTATTTGTCTCGTAGAAGGCAATGGCAACCCACTCTAGTACTCTTGCCTGGAAAATCCCATGGACGGAGGAGCCTGGTAGGCTGCAGTCCAGGGGGTTGCAAAGAGTCAGGCATGACTTCACTTTCACTTTCATTTTTCACTTTCATGCATTAGAGAAGGCAATGGCAACCCACTCCAGTGTTCTTGCCTGGAGAATCCCAGGGATGGGGGAGGCTGGTGGGCTGCCATCTATGGGGTCACAAAGAGTCGGACACGATTGAAGTGCCTTAGCAGCAGTAGCAGCAGCGACAGCAGCAACTATTTGTCTAGCTGCCTCCCTAGTGATATGAAATTCATACCTTAAACCAGCTTCATATTGATGGCAAATTTTGTCAGAATTTTTGGCCTTGTCAATCTTTTCATGTAAGTTTAAAGCAATTATGTTAGTTAATGCATCTGCATTAACTAAATGCATCTGTAATGGGCGAATTTAACTCAGATGACCATTATATCTACTACTGAGGGCAGTAATCCCTTAGAAGAAATGGAGTAGCCATCATGCTCAACAAAAGAGTCTGAAATGCAGTACTTGCATGCAATCTCAAAAACGGCAGAATGATCTCTGTTCATTACCAAGGCAAACCATTCAATATCACAGTAATCCAAGTCTATTCCCCAACCAGTAATGCTGAAGAAGTTGAAGTTGAATGGTTCTATGAAGACCTACAAGGCCTTTTAGAACTAACATCCCAAAAAGATGTCCTTTTCATTATAGGGGACTGGAATGCAAAAGTAGGAAGTCAAGAAACACCTGGAGTAATAGGCAAATATGGCCTTGGAGTACAGAATGAAGCAGGGCAAAGGCTAATAAAGTTTAGCTAAGAGAACATACTAGTCATAGCAAACACCCTCTTCCAACAACAAAAGAGAAGATTCTACACATGGACATCACCAGATGGTCAACTGAGAAATCAGATTGATTATATTCTTTGCAGCCAAAGATGGAGAAGCTCTATACAGTCAGCAAAAATAAGACCAGGAGCTGACTGTGGCTCAGATCATCAGCTCCTTATTTCCAAATTCAGAGTTAAATTGAAGAAAGAAGGGAAAACCACTAGACCATTCAGGTATAATCCAAATAAATCCCTTCTGATTATACAATGAAAGTGAGAAATAGATTTAAGGGACTAGATCTGATAGATAGAGTACCTGATGAACTATGGACTGAGGTTCCTGACATTGTACAGGAGAAAGGGATCAAGACCATACACAAGGGAAACAATTAAAAAAAGCAAAATGGCTGTCAGAGGATGCCTTACAAATAGCTGTGAAAATAAGAGAAGGGAAAAGCAAAGGAGAAAAGGATAATTATAAGCATCTGAATGCAGAGTTCCAAAGAATAGCAAGAAGAAATAAGAAAGCCTTCTTCAGCGATCAATGTAAAGAAATAGAGGAAAACAACAGAATGGGGAAGACTAGAGATATCTTCAAGAAAATTAGAGATACCATGGGAATACTTCATTCCAAGATGCGCTTGAGAAAGGACAGAAATGGGATGGACCTAACAGAAGCAGAAGATATTAAGAAGAGGTGGCAAGAATACACAGAAGAACTGTACAAAAGAGATCTTCATGACCAAGATAATCATGATGCTGTGATCACTCACCTAGAGCCAGACATCCTGGAAAGTGAAGTCAAGTGGGCATCATGAACAAAGCTAGTGGAGGTGATGGAGTTCCAGTTGAGCTATTTCAAATGCTGGAAGATGATACTGTGAAAGTGCTGCACTCAGTATGCCAGCAAATTTGAAAAATTCAGCAGTGGCCACAGGACTGGAAAAGGTCAGTTTTCATTCCAATCCCAAAGAAAGACAATGCCAAAGAATACTCGAACTAACACACAATTGCATTCATCTCACATGCTAGTAAAGAAATGCTCAAAATTCTTCAAGCCAGGCTTCAGCAGTACGTGAACCATGAACTTCCAGATGTTCAAACTGGTTTTAAAAAAGGCAGAGGAACCAATAATCAAATTGTCAACATCTGCTGGATTGTGGAAAAAGCAAGAGAGTTCCAGAAAAAAACATCTATTTCTGCTTCATTTCCTATGTCAAGGCTTTTGACTGTGTGGATCACAATAAACTGAAAAATTCTGAAAGAGATGGTAATACCAGACCACCTGACCTGCCTCTTGAGAAACCTATATGCAGAGTACACCATGAGAAACGTTGGGCTGGAAGAAGCACAAACTGGAATCAAGCTTGCCAGGAGAAATATCAATAACCTCAGATATGCTATGACATCACTCTTATGGCAGAAAGTGAAGAGGAACTAAAAAGCTTCTTGATGAAAGTGAAAGAAGAGAGTGAGAAAGTTGGCTTAAAGCTGAACATTCAGAAAACCAAGATCATGGCATCTGGTCCCATTACTTCATGGGAAATAGGTGGGGAAACATTGGAAACAGTGTCAGACCTTTTTTGGGGGGGTTCTAAAATCAGAGAAGATGGTGATTGCAGCCATGAAATTAAAACACGCTTGCTCCATGGAAGGAAAGTTATGACTTACATAGATAGCATATTGAAAAGCGGAGACATTACTTTGCCAACAAAGGTCCATCTAGTCAGGTCTATGGTTTTTCCAGTGGTCATATATGGATGTGAGATTTGGACTATGAAGAAACCTGAGCACCAAAGAATTGATGCTTTTGAACTGAGAGTCCAGTTGACTGCAAGGAGATTCAACCAGTCCATTCTGAAGGAGATCTGCCCTGGGATTTCTTTGGAAGGAATGATGCTAAAGCTAAAACTCCAGTACCTTGGCCACCTCATGCGAAGTGTTGACTCCTTGGAAAAGACTTTGATGTTGGGAGGGATTGTGGGCAAAAGGAGAAGGGGCCAACAGAGGATGAGATGGCTGGATGGCATCACTGACTCGATGGACATGAGTCTGAGTGGACTCTGAGAGTTGGTGATGGACAGGGAGGCCTGGTGTGCTGCGATTCATGGGGTCACAAAGAGTCGGACACGACTGTGTGACTCAACTGTACTGAACTGAACTGAACTGAACTGAACTGTATGCATCTGCCAAAGCATTTCCTTCATGTAAAGGACCGGGCAAGCCAGAATGGGCTCTAATATGTCCCACAAAAGATTTCTTATAGCTATGCTTAATCTCCTTCTGTAAATCTGATAATGAAGAAAAGATGGTAGTCTTATTTTCCATAATACTAGCAGTCTCAATATGAGGAAACAACCCTACGATATATTGGGAGTCAGTCAAAAAATTGAAGGTGCGTTCTCTCAAATGTTGAAAAGGCCAATTATCTGCTCCTAACTCAGCTCTCTGGGACAATGTATCTTCATTTACCTGAACATGAGATTTTTCCATTAATAATTGTGATTGCTTTACCATTAGAGGAACCATCTGTGAAAACTAAGTTGCCCCTTCCAAAAGTTGAATAGAAAACTTCCTTGGAAAAATCACAGAATGTGTTTTCAAAAAATGAAAATGGAGGCTTGAAGGCAAATGAAACAAAATTTGGTCCTTAAAATCTATCAGGGAAACTTGTCAATCATCACTATTTTATAAAAGAAATTGCAGTTGATCATTATTAAATGGAACCACTATATTTGCTAATTTCTTTCCAAAAAGTTCCATGCTTCTTATTCTACCTTTTACAATTAATTGTGCCAACAAGCTGAGATAAGACAAAACTATTTTTCTTGAAGTCACTGGCAGATGGAGCCATTCCAATGGGCCTTCTTGCTACAAGCACCCTGTAGGTGTATGCTCCATGGTGACAATAATTAAATCCCATCCTCTAGTAATATTAATGCTAATTGACTGATTCAGTTCAGTTCATTTCAGTCACTCATTCCTGTCCTATTCTTTGCGACCCCATGAATCTCAGCACACCAGGCCTCCCTGTGCATCACCAACTCCCAGAGTTTACTCAAACTCACGTCCAGCGAGTCAGTGACGCCATCCAGCCATCTCATCCTCTGACATCCCCTTTTCCTCCTGCCCCCAATCCCTCCCAGCATCAGAATCTTTTCCAATGAGTCAACTTTTCGCATGAGGTGGGCAAAGTACTGGAGTTTCAGCTTTAGCATCATTCCTTCCAAAGAAATCCCAGGGCTGATCTCCTTCAGAATGGACTGGTTGGATCTCCTTGCAGTTAAGGAGACTCTCAAGAGTCTTCTTCAACACCACAGTTCAAAAGCATCAATTCTTCAGTGCTCAGCCTTCTTCACAGTCCAACTCTCACATCCATACATGACCATAGGACAAACCATAGTCTTGACTAGACGGACTTTAGTCAGCAAAGTAATGTCTCTTCTTTTGAGTATGCTATATAGGTTGCTCATAACTTTCCTTCCAAGGAGTAAGTGTCTTTTAAATTCATGGCTGCAAATACCCTGACCCTGCCCACAGTGAATGGCGTCAGGAAAGAAGAAGTTAACAAGTTCCCTTCTCAGGGCTGGCCAGACCAGGGCTTGTTTTTCAAAACTGATGGCCTTTTTACTTTCTTTCCTTAGCTCCTCCTGTCTCTTTTCTTTAAAAGAGAAAGGTAGGAGGCGGTCCTAAGATGGCGGAGGAATAGGATGGGAAGACCACTTTCTACCTCACAAATTCCTCAAAAGAACATTTCAACACTGAGCAAACTCCACAAAACAACTTCTGAATGCTGGCAGAGGACATCAGGCAACCAGAAAAGCAGACCATTGTCTTTGAAAACAGGTAGGAAAAAATATAAAAGATGAAAAGAGAGACAAAGGAGGTGGGGAGGGATCTCCATCCCGGGAAGGGAAGCCTGTCCTGGGAAGGGAATTTTAAGAAGAGAGGTTTCCAAACACCAGGAAACAGTCTCCCTGCCGAGTCTGTGGCGAGCCTTGGAAACACAGAGGGCAACATAACAGGAAGGGAAAATAAATAAATAATTATAACCAACAGATTACAAGCCCAATAGTAACTCCCCCAGCAGAAAAGCAACTCAGACGCCTGCATCCGCCACTAGCAAGTAGGGGCAAGGCACGGAAGCACGGGAGGTGCAGGCAGCAGAGATTTGTAAAAATCAGGCAGGAACGCCCCACGCGTAACCAGAACGATCTAACTTCAGCTAGCAAACCAGACTGTGGGATAGCTACCACGTGAAAAGCTCGAACATAAGACACTGCCAGGGGCTGCACAAAGAACAAAGGACAGAAAGGACATAGCTGGCTGCAGACCATCCCCTGCTGGGGACAGGCAGCCAGAGCCATAAGGGCTGGAAAGGGGCAATTGCAGCCCCAGAGAGACTCTACCTACCAAACTGCAAGCAGGCTTCTTTGCTAAGATTTCTGGTGGTGCTGGACAGTCACCATCTGCCTCACAAGGGGAGCCAGTGGTACATCCAGAAAACTGAGCAGCAGAGACAGAAAAGGTGACAATTAGCAGCAACCGCGCTCGCTAAACTCCTGAGCTACTCGGACCTGGGAAGGGCACAAAACGCAGTCCCAACCAAATCTGAGCCTCTGAACACCGAATCTGAGCGGCTTAGACCGGGGAGGTGCACACAGCCTAGGGCCGGCCTCAGACGGTTCCCGGCTGAGCATCGTAGAACCGGAGCTGTTTGTGGGCCACGAAGGGACAGGTCCAGCGGGGCTGAGACACTGTGTGAACACGACAGTGCTATTTGTTTGCAGCATCTCCCTCTCCCCACAGCACGACTGAACTAGTGAGCCTAAAAAACCAGCAAACAGAAGAAGTTAAACAGAGGGAACCGCCTTGGAAGTGAACCCACACTGCCCACAACATCAGAGAAGGACTAGAAATATCTTTACTATTTTTACAATCATTCCTTTTTTTTCCCCTCTTTTTTTTTCTTGCTTTTTTTTTCTTAACTTTTTTTTTACTTGTTAAGTCTTCTATTTCTCCTCTAATTTTTATTTCTATAACCTACTATTACTTTTCAAAAAAAAACTACTCTATTTTTTTAAGGCAAACACCATATGTAGTCTTTATGTGGTTGTTGTTGGAGTTTTCTAATAATTCCTGTGGCTTTTTTTTTTCTTTTTTCCTTTTTCCTTCTGCTTCTTTTCTTTAATATTGTATTTTTGAAAATCCAACCTCTACTCTAGACTTTTAATCTTTGCTTTTTGGTTTTTGTTGTCAATTTTGTGCATTTAAAAACACAAACTTCACTACCCAATTTTACCTGTGAGCGAGATTACTGGCTTGACCACTCTCTCCTCCTTTGGACTTTCTTTTTCTCCACCAGGTGACCTCTGTCTCTTTCCTCCCCATCTCTTCTCTATCCAACTCTGTGAATCTCTGTGTGTTCCAGACGGTGGAGAACACCTAAGGAACTGGTTACTGGCAGGATTTGTCTCTCTCCTTTTCATTCCTCTCTCTTATCCTCCTGGCCACCTCTGTCTACTTCCTCCCTCTCCTCTTCCCTGCATAACTCCGTAAATACCTCTGAGCGGTCCAGACTATGGAGTGCACATAAGGAAGTGACTACTGGCTAGCTTGCTCTCTCCTCTTTTGATCTCACTGAATCTCATTCCAGTCACCTCTAACTACCCCCTCCCTCTTCTCTTCTCCATGTAACTCAGTGAACCTCTCTGGGTGTCCCTCAATGTGGAGAAACTTTTCATCTTTAACCTAGATGTTTTATCATTGGTGCTGTATAGATGGAGAACTCTAGAGGCTACTGTAAAAATAGAACTGAAAACCAGAAGCAGGAGGCTTAAGTCCAAAGCCTGAGAACATCAGAGAACTCCTGAATTCAGGGAACATTAATCAATAGGAACTCATCAAACGCCTCCATACCAACACTGAAACCAAGCTCCACCCAAGGACCAACAAGTTCCAGAGCAAGACATACCACATAAATTCTTCAGCAACACAGGAACACACCCCTGAGCTTCAATATACAGGAAGCTCAAAGCTACTCCAAAACCTTTGACGTCTCATAACCCATTACTGGTCACCCCACTGCACTCCAGAGAGAAGAAACCCATCTCCACCCACCAGAACTCCAACACAAGCCTCCCTAACCAGGAAACCATGACAAGCCACGGATACAACCCCACCCACAGTGAGGAAGCTCCAAAATAAAGAGAACTACACAAATTACCAGAATATTAAAAGGCCACCCCATATGCAGCAATATAACCAAGATGAAGAAACAGAGGAATACTCAGCAGGTTAAGGAACAGGAGAAATGCCCACCAAGCCAAACAAAAGAGGAAGAGATAGGGAATCTACCTGAGAAAGAATTCCGAATATTGCTAGTGAAAATGATCCAAAATCTTGAAATCAAAATGGAATCACAGATAAATAGCCTAGAGACAAGGATTGAGAAGATGCAAGAAAGGTTTAACAAGGACCTAGAAGAAATAAAAAAGAGTCAATATATAATAACAATGCAATAAATGAGATCAGAAACACTCTGAAGGCAACAAATAGTAGAATATCAGAGGAAAAAGATAGGATTAGTGAAGTAGAAGATAGAATGGTAGAAATAAATGAATCAGAGAGGAAACAAGAAAAACGAATTAAAAGAAATGAGAACAATCTCAGAGACCCCCAGGACAACAGGAAATGCTCCAACATTTGAATTATAAGAGTCCCAGAAGAAGAAGACAAAAAGAAAGACCATGAGAAAATCCTTGAGGAGATAATAGTTGAAAACTTCCCTAAAATGGGGAAGGAAATAATCACCCAATCCAGGAAACACAGAGAGTTCCAAATAGGATAAACCCAAGGCGAAACACCCCAAGACACATATTAATCAAATTAACAAAGATCAAACACAAAGAACAAATATTAAAAGCAGCAAGGGAAAAACAACAAATAACATACAAGGGGATTCCCATAAGGATAACAGCTGATCTTTCAATAGAAACTCTTCAGACCAGGAGGGAATGGCAAGACATACTTAAAGTGATAAAAGAAAATAACCTACAGCCCAGATTACTGTACCCAGCAAGGATCTCATTCAAATACGAAAGAGAAATCAAAAGCTTTACAGATAAGCAAAAGCTGAGATAATTCAGCACCACCAAACCAGCTCTCCAACAAATTCTAAAGGATATTCTCTAGACAGGAAACACAAAAGTAGTGTATAAACCCGAACTCAAAACAATAAAGTAAATGGTAATGGGATCATACTTATCAATAATTACCTTAAACGTAAATGGGTTGAATGCCCCAACCAAAAGACAAAGATTGGCCGAATGGATACAAAAACAAGACTCCTCTATATGCTGCTTACAAGAGACCCACCTCAAAACAAGGGACACATACAGACTGAAAGTGAAGGGCTGGAAAAAGATATTCCACACAAATAGAGACCAAAAGAAAACAGGAATGGCAATACTCATATCTGATAAAATAGACTTTAAAACAAAGAGATAAAGAGATAAAAAAGGCCACTACATAATAATCAAAGGATCAATCCAAGAAAAAGATATAACAATTAGATATGCACCCAATATAGGAGCACCACAATATATAAGACAAATGCTAACAAGTATGAAAGGGGAAATTAACAATAACACAATAATAGTGGGAGACTTTAATACCACACTCACACCTATGGACAGATCAACTAAACAGAAAATTAACAAAGAAATGCAAACTTTAAATCATACATTAGACCAGTTAGACCTAATCGATATCTATAGGACATTTCACCCCAAAACAATAAATTTCACCTTTTTCTCAAGTGCTCATGGAACCTTCTCCAGGATAGATCACATCCTGGGCCATAAATCTAACCTTGAAAAATTTTAAAAAATCGAAATCATTCCAACCATCTTTTCTGACCAAAATGCATTAAGATTAGATCTCAATTACAGCAGAAAATCTATTAAAAATTCCAACATATGGAGGTTGAACAACACACATCTGAATAACCAGCAAATCACAGAAGAAATCAAAATATGCATAGAAACGAATGAGAATGAAAACACAACAACCCAAAACCTGTGGGACACTATAAAAGCAGTGCTAAGAAGAAAGTTCATAGCACTACAGGCATACCTCAAGGAACAAGAAAAATGTCAAATAAATAACCTAACTCTACACCTAAAGCAACTAGAAAAGGAAGAATTGGAGAACCCCAGAGTTAGTAGAAGGAAAGAAATCTTAAAAATTAGGGCAGAAATAAATGCAAAAGAAACAAGAGACCATAGCAAAAATCAACAAAGCCAAAAGCTGGTTCTTTGAAAGGATAAAGAAAATTGACAGACCATTAGCCAGACTCATCAAGAAGCAAACAGAGAAAAATCAAATCAATAAAATTAGAAATGAAAATGGAGAGATCACAACAGACAACACAGAAATACAAAGGATCATAAGAGACTACCCTCAGCAATTATATGCCAAAAAATGGACAATGTGGAAGAAATGGACAAATTCTTAGAAAAGTACAATATTCCAAAACTGAACCAGGAAGAAATAGAAAATCTTAGCAGACCCATCACAAGCACGGAAATTGAAACTGTAATCAGAAATCTTCCAGCAAACAAAAGCCCAGGTCCAGATGGCTTCACAGCTGAATTCTACCAAAAATTTCGAGAGGAGCTAACACCTATCCTCCTCAAACTCTTCCAGAAAATTGCAGAGGAAGGTAAACTTCCAAACTCATTCTATGAGGCCACCATCACCTTAATACCAAAACCTGACAAAGACGCCAAAAAAAAAATAAAAATAAAAAAATACAGGCCAATATCACTGATGAACAAAAATGCAAAAAATCCTCAATAAAATTCTAGCAATCAGATTCCAACAACACATTAGAAAGATCATACACCATGACCAAGTGGGCTTTATCCCAGGGATGCAAGGATTCTTTAATATCCACAAATCAATCAATGTAATTCACCACGTTAACAAATTGAAAAATAAAAGCCATATGATTATCTCAATAGATGCAGAAAAAGCCATTGACAAAATTCAATATCCATTTACGATAAAAACTCTCCAGAAAGCAGGAATAGAAAGAACATGCCTCAACATAATAAAAGCTGTATATGACAACCCACAGCAAACATTATCCTCAATGGTGAAAAATTGAAAGCATTTCCCCTGAAGTCAGGAACAAGACAAGGTTGCCCACTTTCACCACTACTATTCAACATAATTCTGGAAGTTTTGGCCACAGCAATCAGAGCAGAAAAAGAAATAAAAGGAATCCAAATTGGAAAAGAAGAAGTAAAACTCTCACTGTTTGCAGATGACATGATCCTCTACATGGAAAACCCTAAAGACTCCACCAGAAAATTACTAGAGCTAATCAATTAATATAGTAAAGTTGCAGGATATAAAGTCAACACACAAAAATCCCTTGCATTCCTATACACGAATAATGAGAAAGTGGAAAAAGAAATTAAGGAAACAATTCCATTCACCATTGCAACGAAAAGAATAAAGTACTTAGGAATACATCTACCTAAAGAAACTAAAGACCTATATATAGAAAGCTATAAAATACTAATGAAAGAAATCAGAGGACACTAATAGATGGAGAAATATACCATGTTCATGGATCAGAAGAATCAATATAGTGAAAATGAGTATATTACAAAAAGCAATTTACAAATTCAATGCAATCCCTATCAAGTTACCAGCGACATTTTTCACAGAACTAGAACAAATAATTTCAAGATTTGTATGGAAATACAAAAAACCTCGAATAGCCAAAGCAATCTTGAGAAAGAAGAACGGAACTGGAGGAATCAACTTGCCTGACTTCAGGCTCTACTACAAAGCCACAGTCATCAAGATGGTATGGTACTGGCACAAAGACAGAAATATAGATCAATGGAACAAAATAGAAAGCCCAGAGATAAATCGACACACCTATGGACACCTTATCTTTGACAAAGGAGGCAAGAATATACAATGGAGTAAAGACAATCTCTTTAAAAAGTAGTGCTGGGAAAACTGGTCAACCACTTGTAAAAGAATGAAACTAGATCACTTTCTAACATTGCACACAAAAATAAACTCAAAATGGAATAAAGATCTAAATGTAAGACCAGAAACCATAAAACTCCTAGAGGAGAACATAGGCAGGACACTCTCCGACATAAATCACAGCAGGATCCTCTATGACCCACCTCCCAGAATTCTGGAAATAAAAGCAAAAAAAAAAAAAAAAAAAAAACAATGGGATCTAATTAAAATTAAAAGCTTCTGCACAACAAAGGAAACTATAAGCAAGGTGAAAAGACAGCCTTTGGAATGGGAGAAAATAATAGCAAATGAAACAACTGACAAACAACTAATCTCAAAAATATACAAGCAACTTATGCAACTCAATTCCAGAAAAATAAATGACCCAATCAAAAAATGGGCCAAAGAACTAAATAGACATTTCTCCAAAGAAGACATACAGATGGCTAACAAACACATGAAAAGATGCTCAACATCATTCATTATTAGAGAAAAGCAAATCAAAACCACAATGAGGTACCACTTCACACCAGTTAGAATGTCTGCGATCCAAAAATCTGCAAGCAATAAATGCTGGAGAGGGTGTGGAGAAAAGGGAACCCTCCTACACTGTTGGTGGGAATGCAAACTAGTACAACCACTATGGAAAACAGTGTGGAGATTCCTTAAAAAATTGCAAATAGATCTGCCATATGACCCAGCAATCCCACTTCTGGGCATACACACCGAGAAAACCAGAATTGAAAGAGACACGTGTGTCCCAATGTTCATCGCAGCACTGTTTATAATAGCCAGGTCATGGAAACAACCTAGATGTCCATCAGCAGATGAATGGATAAAAAGTCTTTGAAACATATACACAATGGTGTATTACTCAGCTGTTAAAAAGAATACATTTGAATCCATTCTGATGAGATGGATGAAACTGGAGCCAATTATACAGAGTGAAGTAAGCCAGAAAGAAAAACACCAAACAGTATACTAACACATAGATATGGAATTTATAAAGATTGCAATGATGACCCTGTATGCAAGACAACAAAAAAGACACAGATGTGTATAGCGGACTTTGGGACTCAGAGGGAGAGGGAGAGGGTGGGATGATTTGGGAGAATGGCATTGAAACATGTATACTATCATGTAAGAGTCGAATCACCAGTCTATGTCTGATGCAGGATACATCATGCTTGGGGCTGGTGTACGTGGATGACCCAGAGGGATGTTGTGGGGAGGGAGGTGGGAGGGGGGTTCATGTTTGGCATCACATGTACACTCGTGGTGGATTCATGTCAATGTATGGCAAAACAAATACAGTATTGTAAAGTACAATAAAGTAAACATAAAAATTAAATAAATAAATAAATAAATTCATTGCTGCAATCACCATCTTCAGTTATTTTGGAGCCCCCCAAAATAGAGTCAGCCACCATTTCCACTCTTCCCCCATCAATTTCCCATTAAGTAATGGGACCAGATGCTATGACTTCGTTTTCTGAATGCTGAACTTTAAGCCACCTTTTTCCCTCTCCTCTTTTACTTTCATCAAAAGGCTTTTTACTTCTTCACTTTCTGCCATAAGCGTGGTGTCATCTGCGTATATGAGGTTGTAGATATTTCTCCCCGAAATCTTGATTCCAGCTTGTGCTTCTTCCAGCCAAGCATTTCTCATGATGTACTCTGCATATAAGTTGAATGAGCAGGGTGACAGTATACAGCCTTGACGTACTCTTTGTCCTATCTGGAACCAGTCTGTTGTTTCATGTCCAGTTCTAACTGTTGCTTCCTGGCCCGCATATAGGTTTCTCAAGAGGCAGGTCATGTAGTCTGGTATTCCCATCTCTTCCAGAATTTTCCAGTTTGTTATTACAGGGCTGTTTAATATTAGCTGAACGGAGACTGAAAGCAAACTTTTATAATGCTGAACAGCCAGGGAGATGGTAAAGAAACAATCCTGTAGATCTATAACTATCACATTATATTGAAAGGTCACAGCTACTGGGGAAGGGAGACCTGGCTGAAGGGTTCCCATCTCTTACATAGTTGCATTTTTAGTTCTCAGATATTGTAACAATCTCCATTTTCCTGATTTCTTCTTAATGACAAAAATAGGAGTATTCCAGTGGCTATTAGACTGCTCTATATGGCTGGCTGCCAGTTGTTCCATAACTAAATCCTCAGCTGCCTGCAGCTTTTCATCTTTTAAGGGTCATTGCTCCACCCATACTTGATCATCAGATTTCCAGGTAATAGGGTCCTCAGCAAGACCAACAGCCTCTAGGATAAATCTGAATATCCTAAACCTTCTCTATTCTTGTAAGGAACCATTTCTAATGGAGAAACAATTCCCTGCTGATCTCTGCCAAGCCCCTTGTCAGGATTATACCTCATTGGCAGCATTTGGTTAGTAACTGTTAAGGGACCAGACCTGAGCCATGACAGGCTCAACAAGCTATACTAGTCCTAAGATTCAGATTTTTGTAAACTTGAGTCATGATTCCGGGAAACCACACCCTGGGAAAGTCCCCGATGGTGCCAAACCTGAGCCAATCTGGATAGGGATGTGGGATTTGAAAATCACGCATGCACGCATACGGCTCAGCCAATCATTACCCGCCAGCTGTGCTAAGAACCGCCTGTATAAAAGTAGCTGTGATTCAGAGATCAAATGTGTTGGCCAGGACGAGGGCCAATTTTTTCGAGAAATGCAAGAGACAGCTGCTCCAGTATCCAACAGCTCTGGCATTCTATTTCCTTGAATTAAAAGAACTTTCAAAGTCCTAGAAGCTGTAATTTCCAGCACCAAAAAAGCTAGGTCACTAGATCCAAATCCTCTGGGGCCCCTAGCTTGAGAAGTCAAGGTTTTCCTTTCTAATAATAACATAAGGCAAAACCTGTGCTATTCTTTGACCTTTATTAATTTGCACAGTTTTGGCAGGTGACTAGATTAAAACTTTAATTTCTCCAATATAATCAGAATCTACTACACCAGGACCACCGAAATTCCTTGAAGGAAAAGAGAGCTACACACTAGCACAAGCCCTACAATGCCCTCAGGCAGGGGGCCAGCCACTCCTGTTGGAATCAGAATAACCTATATGTCAGGGGTTAATATTGTTGTGGTGGTGGAACTGAGGTGGAGTCCTGCGCTACCTAGGGTTGCTCTGAGGAGTTCTGAGATGGAACAAAGGGAATAAAGGGATTCAACACGACTGCCCCTTTTTGTCTGGGGCCAGGGCTGCCCCTGCTGCCGGTTTCCCTGAAACTGGGAACATTTACTTCCTTGTACTTGAAGGCTGAGCATAGTCCCATCCTTATGAAATTTAGATCTACAGTCTTTTGTCCAGTGATACCCCTTCTCGCACTGGGGGCAAGGTGTCTTTCAGTTAAGTTCAGTCGCTCAGTCGTGTCTGACTTTTTGTGACCCCTTGAATTGCAGCACGCCAGGCCTCCTTGTCCATTACCAACTCCCTGAGTACACTCAGATTCATGTCCATCGAGTCAGTAATGTCATCCAGCCATCTCATCCTCTGTTGTCCCCTCCTCCTCCAGCCCTCAATCCCTCCCAGCATCAGAGTCTTTTCCAATAAGTCAACACTTCGCATGAAGTGGCAAAAGTACTGGAGTTTCAGCTTTAGCATCATTCCTTCCAAGGAAATTCCAGGGTTGATCTCCTTCAGAATGGACTGGTTGGATATCCTTGCAGTCCAAGGGACTCTCAAGAGTCTTCTCCAACAACACAGTTCAAAAGCGTCAATTCTTCAGTGCTCTGCCTTCTTCACAGTCCAACTCTTACATCCATACATGACCACAGGAAAAACCATAGCCTTGACTAGACAGACATTAATCGACAAAGTAATGTCTCTGCTTCTGAATATGCTCTCTAGGTTGGTCATAACTTTGCTTCCAAGAAGTAAGCATCTTTTAATTTCATGGCTGCAATCACCATCTGCAGTGATTTTGGAGCCCGCAAAAATAAACCCTGACACTGTTTCCCCATCTATTTCCCATGAAGTGATGGGATTGGGTGCCATGATCTTCGTTTTCTGAATGTTGAAATTTAAGCCAACCTTTTCACTCTCTACTCTCCACTTTCAAGGTGATTTTGGAGGGTTGGTTTTAGTCTGTATTGGCACAGCTTGTCCCTGCTTGGCAGGACATTGCCAGCAAAAATGCCCCATTTGGTCACAAGAGAAAAACTTTTTATTTGTAGAATCGTTTCCATTAGGATTAATTTTTTATTATTTTTTTAAGCCTGAGTGAGGCCCCCCTGAGGGGGTTTTCTCCAAGGAACATATCTCTGTATATTGTGCAAGCATCTGATTCAAAAGCTCCTTTGTTTCGGAAAACTCTTTATCTTCCTCAGCCTCAGGCAATGCTCTGGGAGGCTTTGGGGGCAAAGTGGGAAACTCCTGAGCCCTGGGAGGCGCAAACAGAGGTGGTGGCAATCGCCTTAAATCAGAAAGATGGATAAATTTTTAAATGTTTGCATAGAGGAAGAGGAGCCTTGCTAGGGCGCCTGGGCGGAACACCCTGCAAGTCTTCCCTCTCCTCCGGAGGTAAAGCACAGTCTCCTTCCTTTTTTTTGTCAATGACAGAAAACATGATCTGCGCAGAAGGCAGAGAGCCACTATCCACCGCTGTAGCCTCTCCCATAGACTGTCTAACAGCCTCATTCCGAGAGTCCAGGACGTCCCTAATCATATTCCACAGAGGAAAAGCATCTACAGGAAACTTTTCTGGCCCATGCAAAGTATAAAACAAATGTAACTGATCTCCAACCTTAGTCCAGGTTTCTAGATTTATGCTACCCTCCTCAGGAAACCATGGGCATTGCTCTTGAACAAAAATTAGAAATTTAGACAGTATTCCTGTGCTCACTTTAATGCCTCTACAGGCTAACATGTGAAGTAATATTTCAATAAACATTTGTCTATTCTTGGATGCAGAGAGAACCATTTTCCTAGAGAATATTTTTATTCCTTCTGTACCCTCCTCACCCTGCCTAAACTGCAGAGAGGTGTCGACCACCCACAGATACAATCCTAACCGCTCTCCGTTGCAGTCATGAAGTTACTTACCCTTCAGGTGTCCCCTGTTCTGGCGCCACTTGCCAGAGTCCAGCTCCAGAATCCAAGGAATCAGCCTGAAGGGGTGAGCGGTATTGGTGGACAATGATGTAATCTCTGACTCATAGTACAGAACTACATGTTTATGTCAAGCTTCAGGTTCTCTTTTATACTTTGGCAAAAGCATTAGCTCAGAGGTTTTTAGTTTCCTCCACCCAGAATTACTGTACTTAACTTGTGATTACATTGTAACTCCTGCTACATTCCTCAGTTTATTTCTTATCTTTCTAAATCCTGTTTGCCCCTAGCATCTTAAGATCACTATCTCCTGAAAAGGCTTCTATTTATTCTTCAGTTCAGTTCAGTCACTCAGTCGTGTCCAACTCTTTGCAGCCCCATGAATGCAGCAAGCCAGGCCTCCCTGTCCATCACCAACTCCCGGATATCACTCAGATTCATGTCCGTAAAGTCATTGATGCCATCAAGCCATTTTATCCTCTGTTGTCCCCTTCTCCTCCTGTCCTCAATTCCTCCCATCATCCAAGTCTTTTCCAATGAGTCAACTCTTCGCATGAGGTGGCCAAAGTACTGGAGTTTCAGCATGAGCATCATTCCTTCCAAAGAAATTTCAGGGCTGATTTCCTTCAGAATGGACTAGTTGGAACTCCTTGCAGTTCAAGTGACTCTCAACAGTCTTCTACAACACCACAGTTCAAAAGCACCAATTCTTCAGTGCTCAGCTTTCTTCACAGTCCAACTCGTACATCCATACATGACCACAGGAAAAACCATAGCCTTGACTAGACTCACCTTTGTTGGCAAAGCAATGTCTCTCCTTTTCAATATGTTATATTGGTTGGTCATAACTTTTCTCCCAAGGAGTAAGAGTCTTTCTAATCTCATGGCTCCAGTCACCATCTGCAGTGATTTTGGAGCCCCCAAAATAAAGTCTGAAACTGTTGCCACTGTTTCCCCATCTATTTCCCATGAAGGGATGGGACCGGATGCCATGACCTTCGTTTTCTGAATGTTGAGCTTTAAGCCAACTTTTTCACTCTCCTCTTTCACTTTCATCAAGAGGCTTTTTAGTTTCTCTTCACGTTCTGCCATAAGGGTGGTGTCATCTGCATATCTGAGGTTACTGATATTTCTCCCAGCAATCTTGACTCCAGCTTGTGTTTCTTCCAGTCTGGCATTTCTCATGATGTATACTGCATATAAATTAATTAAGCAAGGTGACAATATACAGCCTTGACGTACTCCTTTTCTTATTTGGAACCAGTCTGTTGTTCCATGTCCAGCTCTAACTCTTGCTTTCTGACCTGCATACAGGTTTCTCAAGAGGCAGGTCAGGTGGTCTGGTATTCCCATCTCTCTCAGAATTTTCCACAGTTTATTGTGATCCACACAGTCAAAGGCTTTGGCATAGGCAAAAAAAGCAGAAATGGATGTTTTTCTGGAACTCTCTTGCTTTTTCCATGATCCAGCGGATGTTGGCAATTTGATGTCTCATTCCTCTGCCTTTTCTAAAACCAGCTTAAACATCAGGGAGTTCACAGTTCACTTATTGCTGAAGCCTGGCTTGGAGAATTTTGAGCATTACTTTACTAGCATGTGAGATGAGTGCTATTGTGTGGTAGTTTTAGCATTCTTTTTATACTGCCTTTCTTTGGGATTGGAATGAAAACTGACCTTTTCCAGTCCTGTGGCCACTGCTCAGTTTTCCAAATTTGCTGGTATATTGAGTGCAGCACTTTCACAGCACCATCTTTCAGGATTTGAAATAGCTCAACTGGAATGCCATCACCTCCACTAGTTTTGTTAGTAGTGATGCTTTCTAAGGCCCACTTGACTTCACATTCCAAGATGTCTGGCTCTAGGTGAGTGATCACAGCATCGTGATTATCTTGGTCATGAAGATCATTTTTTGTGCAGTTCTTCTGTGTATTCTTGCCACGTCTTAATATCTTCTGCTTCTGTTAGGTCCATACCGTATCTGTCCTTTATCAAGCACATTTTGGCATGAAATGTTCCCTTGGTATCTCTAATTTTCTTGAAGAGATCTCTAGTCTTTCCCATTCTGTCCTTTTCCTCTATTTCTTTGCATTGATAGCTAAAGAAGGCTTTCTTGTCTCGTCTTGCTATTTTCTGGAACTCTGCATTCAGTTTTATAATTATCCTTATAATTATCCTTTTCTCCTTTGGTTTTCACTTCTCTTCTTTTCACAGCTATTTGTAAGGCCTCCCAAGACAGCCAATTTGCTTTTTAGCATTTCTTTTCCATGGGGATGGTCTTGATCCCTGTCTCTTGTACAATGTCACGAACCTCATTCCATAGTTCATCAGGCACCCTGTCTATCAGATATAGGCTCTTAAATCTATTTCTCACGTCCACTGTATAATCATAGGGGATTTGACTTAGGTCATACATGAATGGTCTAGCGGTTTTCCTTACTTTCTTCAATTTAAGTGTGAATTTGGTAATAAGATTTCATGATCTGAGCCATAGTCAGCTCCTGGTCTCGTTTTTGGTAACTGTATAGAGCTTCTCCATCTTTAGTGGCAAAGAATAAAATCAATCTGATTTTGGTGTTGACCATTTAGTGATGTCCATGGGTGGAGTCTTCTCTTGTGTTGTTGGAAGAGGGTGTTTTCTATGACCAATGCCTTTTCTTGGCAAATCTCTATTAGTCTTTGCTCTGCTTCATTCTGCATTCCAAGGCCACATTTCTTTGTTACTCCAGGTGTTTCTTGAGTTCCTACTTTTGCATTCAAGTCCCCTATAATGAAAAAGACATCTCTTTTGGGTGTTAGTTCTAAAAGGTCCTGTAGGTCTTCATAGAATCATTCAGTTTCAGGTTCTTCAGCATTACTGGTTGGGGCATAGACTTGGATTACCATGATATTGAATGGTTTGCCTTGGAGATGAACAGAGATAATTTTGTCGTTTTTGAGACTGCATCCAAGAACTGCATTTTGGACTCTTTTGTTGACGATGATGGCTACTCCATTACTTCTGAGGGATTCCTGACCGCAGTAGTAGATATAATGTACATCTAAGTTCAATTCACCCATTCCAGTCCATTTTAGCTCGCTGATCCTAGAATTTCAAGGTTCACTCTTGCCATCTCTTTTTTGACCATTTCCAATTTGCCTCAATTCATGGACCTAACATTCCAGGTTCCTATGCCATATTGCTCTTTATAGCATTGGACCTTGCTTCTATCACCAGCCACATCCACAGCTGGGTATTGTTTTTGCTTTGGATCCATCCCTTCATTCTTGCTGGAGTTATTTCTCCACTGATCTCCAGTTGTGTGTTGGGCACCTACTGACCTGGGGAGTTCCTCTTTCAGTATCCTATCATTTTGCCTTTTCATACTGTTCATGGAGTTCTCAAGGCAAGAATACTGAAGTGGCTGTCCATTCCCTTGTCCAGTGGACCACATTCTGTCAGACCTCTCCACCATGACCCGCCCATCTTGGGCTGCTTTGCTGACATGGCTTAGTTTCGTTGAGTTGGACAAGGGTGTGGTCCTAGTGTGATTAGACTGACTAGTTTTCTGTGTGTATGGTTTCAGTGTGTCTGCCCTCTGGTTTCAGTGTGTCTGCCCTCTGATGCACTCTTTCAACATCTACCATCTTACTTCGGCTTCTCTTACATTGGACATGGGGTATCTCTTCAAGGTTGCTCCGGCAAAGCACAGTCACTGCTCCTTACCTTGGATGAGGAGTATCTCCTCACCGCCACCCTTCCTGACCTTCAACATAGGATGGTTCTTCTCGGCCCTCCTGCACCCACACAGCCACAGCTCCTTGGATGTGGGTTTGCTTCTCTCAGCTGCTGCCCCTGGCCTCGGGCTCGGGGTGGCTCCTCTTGGGCGCTGCCCGTGACCTTGGACGTGGAATAGCTCCTCTCGGCAGTTCCTGCGCTGTCGCATCTTATTTTTTTCTGTCACTGTCTCTAACCTCGGACGTGGGGTAAGTCCTCTTATCTGCTGCCCTTCGGGCATGAGGTCCTCCCGGCTTCTTCCCCAACCTCAGACATGGGGTAGCTCCTCTCAGCCGCGCTTAGTGGGCAGGTCGCAGGCGCCTGCACTTAGTGCACCAGTCGCAGCCACCTTAGCTATTCTTTTTTTTTTTTTTTAGTTTTTTATTTTTTAAATTTTGCGATCTTTAATTCTTACATGCGTTCCCAAACATGAAGCCCCCGCCCACCTCCCTCCCCATAACATCTCTCTGGGTCATCCCCATGCACCAGCCCCAAGCATGCTGCATCCTGCGTCAGACATAGACTGGCGATTCAATTCTTACATGATAGTATACATGTTAGAATGTCATTCTCCCAAATTGTCCCACCCTCTCCCTCTCCCTCTGAGTCCAAAAGTCCGTTATACACATCTGTGTCTCTTTCCCTGTCTTGCATACAGGGTCGTCATTGCCATCTTCCTAAATTCCATATATATGTGTTAGTATACTGTATTGGTATTTTTCTTTCTGGCTTCACTCTGTATATTCGGCTCCAGTTTCATCCATCTCATCAGAACTGATTCAAATGAATTCTTTTTAACGGCTGAGTAATACTCCATTGTGTATATGTACCACAGCTTTCTTATCCATTCATCTGCTGATGGACATCTAGGTTGTTTCCATGTCCTGGCTATAATAAACAGTGCTGCGATGAACATTGGGGTACATGTGTCTCTTTCAATTCTCTTTTCTTCGGTGTGTATGCCCAGAAGTGGGATTGCTGGGTCATAAGGTAGTTCTATTTGCAATTTTTTAAGGAATCGCCACACTGCTCTCCATAGTGGCTGTACTAGTTTGCATTCCCACCAACAGTGTAGGAGGGTTCCCTTTTCTCCACACCCTCTCCAGCATAAAGATCTAAATGTAAGATCAGAAACTTAGCTATTCTTAATTATTAAACCCTAAACTCAGCAATCTTCTTTTTCTAGAAATATTTCCCTCACAAACAGGTCTTAGATAACAATCCTTCCCATGGCCTCAAGCTGTGGCCTACATGCTCATCCTGGGACATTCTTTGTAAAGATCCTTGAATAAATGTCAATGGTTACTTTATAGATTATTTTCTGGGCACAATTGTAGAAGGCTTTGTGCTTTCACATGCTTCTCTCAAGCACCTTAACATTCTTTCTAGCCAACTCAACCAAAGAAAGGAAACAACAAGTCAGAATCACAAGGCCTAACTCCTTCATCCTGGGGCCGCACCTGCAGGACAAGGAGAGGGGGTTGGGGGCCATGCCTCCATTTTGTCAGTAATGCCTAATGCAGCTCACGACAGTTTACTTACATATTGATGTGAGTGTTAAAATAAATGGTTTCTGTACTTAAGTTCCATAAAATAGTTAGGTACTAAGCTATCTTATTGGGACTTTCCAGTGGATGCTAGTGGTAAGGAACCAGCCTGCTAATGCAGGAGACATAAGAGATGCAGGTTCAGTCCCTGGGTTTGGAAGATCCCCTGGAGAAGGGCATGGCGAACCATTTCAGTATTCTTTTCCCATGGCAGAGGAGCATGGCAGGTTACAGTTCATGGGGACACAAATAGTTGGACATAGCTGAAGATAAGCAGGTGCACAAGTCATCTTCTTCAAATATCTCTACTTCTTTATACTAGCAAAAGTTCAATATTTTCAGAACTCTTGAAGGACTCCTAACTGGTATAAATATTTAGCTTGAAGCAGACATTTTAGATTGCTTTAATTAAAATTCTACAGATCTTCTAAATATTACTTGCAATGTTATGTGAAATCTTCTGATTATCATACTTTGTTAATCTGAATTTTATGTTAAATATTAAACAGAATTTCTACAGTAAATCAACTAGCAACACTTTCTTTGTGAATAATAGTAATATATTTCCCTTACTAATTCATGTATTTCTTTTAACTTTGGCAACATCAACAATTATTTCTTATTTGGTTGGGTATTGACAATAATTGTAAATAGTTAGTTGAATCTCAGTAGCTTAGTTTTACATGAGAACTTCTTTGTGTCCTTTGATATGGCTCAGAGGTCAGTAGTGCAGAATTGTTATTTTGTAAAATATTCTGTATTAAAATTAAATGGCTCCTGTGTTATAACATTAATATTTTAAAGCTCTGTGACATACCATCAAAGATATGTTGCATAACAGATGTTTACATCTTTCAGCAAAATATTTTACTTTTTAATTTGTTCATTATTAATAAAGTGTGGGCTTTTACAATAACAGTGTCCTGATTCTTCAACAAATCAATGGCTTTGGAAAATAAAAGAAGGATTCTTAGAAAATGCAAAAGATTTAACATATATATATATATATCATTTAATTTTAATAAGTAGACTTCTGTTGTAATTAAGACTTCTTTAATATAATAGGAAGTGTGATTAAAAGTGAATATAGATGATATTGACAAATTATTTCAATCATTTTGTGTATGATAATGTCACCGTGTGTGTGTGTGTTTAAATGAAAGTTCTTACCTTTCAGAGACTTAGTCTTAGTCATTAAATACTATCCTGATTATATATTTTTTAAATAAGAGCAAATAAATAAAATAATTAAATAGGTAAATGAATGAATTATATACTATGCTGCTTCTGCTAAGTCACTTCAGTCATGTCCAACTCTGTACGACCCCATGGACGGCAGCCCACAAGGCTTCTCTGTCCCTGGGATACTCCAGGCAAAAATACTGGAGTGGGTTGCCATTACCTTCTCCATATTATATACTAGCAACTAACTAAATACATCAGAATAAATGTTTGGACGAATAAAAATTTTAAAAAAGTAAAATTGAAAATAATTGTTAAAATTGTTGATGTTTTGTGATATTTTTGTTCCTAACAAGAGTCTCTAGAGAATTAAAATATTGCTACACTTGCTCTTAAATAGAATTAACCCTGCTGTTCTGTGCTATTTTTTTGTGTGACACCCATATTACTATCTGAGTACCTAAAGATGGTTAAACTACAAGAATAATGTCTTTATTTTCTGAGACTTTTTTTCAACTCAGTTCAGTTGAGTTCAGTTACTCAGTCATGTCCAACTCTTTGCAATCTGATGAATCACAGCACGCCAGGCCTCCCTGTCCATTACCAACCCTCAGAGTTTAACCAAAGTAATGTCCATCGAGTTGGTGATGCCATCCAACTATCTCATCCCCTGTCATCCCCTTTTCCTACTGCCTTCAATCTTTCCCAATATCAGGGTCTTTCAAATGAATCATCTCTTCACATCAGGTCGCCAAAATATTTAACTTTCAGCTTCAACATGAGTCCTTACAATGAACACCCAGAACTGATTTATTAAGGATGGACCCATTGGATCTCCTTGCAGTTCAAGGGACTCTCAAGAGTCTTCTCCAACACCACAGTTCAAAAGCATAAATTCTTCTGCATTCAGCTTTCTTTATAGTCCAAATCTCGCATCCATACATGACCACTGGAAAAACCATAACCTTGACTAGACAGACGTTTGTTGACCAATTTATGTCTCTGCTTTTTAATTTGCTGTCTAGGTTGGTAATAACTTTCCTTCCATGGAGCAAGCATCTTAATTTCAAGGCTGCAATCACCATCTCCAGTGATTTTGGAGCCCCCAAAAAATAAAATCAGCCACTGTTTCCACTGTTTCTCCATCTATTTAACATGAAGTGATGGGACTGGATGCCATCATCTCAGTTTTCTAAACGTTGAGCTTAAAGCCAACTTTTTCACTCTCCTCTTTCACTTTCATCAAGAGGCTCTTTAGTTCTTCTTCACTTGCTGCCATAAGGGTGGTGTCATCTGCATATCTGAGGTTATTGATATGTCTCCCAGCAGTCTTGATTCCAGCTTGTGCTCCCTCCAGCCCAGCGTTTCTCATGATGAAGCAGAGTGACAATATACAGCCTTGACACATTCGTTTCCCAATTTGGAACCAGTCTGTTGTTCCATGTTCAGTTCTAACGGTTGTTTCCTGAGCTGCATATAGGTTTCTCAAGAGGCAGGTCAGGTTGTCTGGCATTCCCATCTCTTTTCTACCTATTATCAAAATTTGAAAATTTTCAGACCTCATTTTCTAAACCTGTACTTTTCTTTCCTGAAGTAGAATGCCCTCTTAGAATCATTGTCATATTGCTTCATTCTGAATAAATCATATTCTTAAATGATCTTACTGACTTTTCTCTCCTATCATTGTTTAAAAAACAATCCATGATAAGAAAGTTAAAAAGACAGTAATTATTTCTAGCTTTAACTAAATAGATTCAAGTAATTGCGATTTGTTTTCAATTTAATTGATTGATAACATCCATTATATGAAGACATATAAAACTACTGGAAACACTCTACTTGCTTATGTCATTAATAATTCTACATTTAATACTACATTTTATTTATCAATGAAGTACCTTGTTCACACTAGACTCACATATATAAAATCACTTAGTAGGTAAATTTAATTTCCAGTACTTAATGAACTTAGGATAAAACCATGTTCAGGAAACTGAGTGTTTAATTGACTTTTGAAAATATCCTTATAGCTGTAAGAATTGAGTTTATTTACATAATGCACTTCTACTTTAAGAATATTTCCATCATGACAAAGCATTCCCCCATACTGATTTAGCCAAATGACTGAAATATTACCTCTTACTTTCCTTTTTGAAATTGCTTGTCAAAATATTCCACATGATTTCAGTGCTCTGAAACGTTGAAACATTTTCTAGATCAGTCTAGGGTCAATTTGGTCAGATATCATACTGTGATTAATTTTAATACATTAAAGTTTGTTTGTATTCCTTTATAGACCAGCAAATATAATCACTTTTGGTAGATGAGTTATGTTAATTTGAAATAAATGTGAATATACTTGAAATAAATGTGAATATCCTTGAAAACTCATCTGTCAGTCACATCACATATCTTTTGACAATTTTATGTAAAGTAATGCTCAAAATTCTCCAAGCCGGGCTTCAGCAATATATGAACCATGACCTTCCAGATGTTCAAGCTGGTTTTAGAAAAGGCAGAGGAACCAGAGATCAAATTGCCAACATGTGCTGGACCATCAAAAAAGCAAGAGAGCTCCTGAGGAAGATCTATTTCTGCTTTATTGACTATGCCAAACCTTTGACTGTGTGGATCACAACAAACTGTGGAAAGTTCTGAAAGAGATGGGAATACCAGACCACCTGACCTGCCTCCTGATAAACCTATATGCAGGTCAGGAAGCAAGAGTTAGAGCTGGACATGGAACAACAGACTGGTTCCAGATAGGACAAGGAGTACGTCAAGACTGTATATTGTCACCCTGCTTATATAACTTATATGCAGATCACATCTTGAGAAACGCTGGCTGGAAGAAGCACAAGCTGGAATCAAGATTGCAGGAAGAAATATCAATAACCTCAGATATGCAGATGATGCCACCCTTATGGCAGAAAGTGAAGAGTAACTAAAAAGCTTATTGATGAAAGTGAAAGAAGAGAGTGAAAAGGTTGGCTTAAAGCTCAACATTCAGAAAATGAAGATCATGGCATCCAGCCCCATCACTTCATGGGAAATAGTTGGGGAAACAGTAGAAACAGTGTCAGACTTTATTTTTTGAGCTCCAAAATCACTGCAGATGGTGATTGCAGCCATGAAAATAAGAGACCCTTACTCCTTGGAAGGAAAGTTATGACCAACCTAGATAGCATATTCACAATCAGAGACATTATTTTGCCAACAAGGTCTGTCTAGTCAAGGCTATGGTTTTTCCTATGATCATGTATGGATGTGAGAGTTGGATGTGAAGAAAGCTGAGCACTGAAGAATTGATGCTTTTGAACTGTGATGTTGGAGAAGACTCTTGAGAGTCCCTTGGACTGCAAAGATTCCAACCAGTCCATTCTGAAGGAGATCAGCCCTGGGATTTCTTTGGAAAGAACGATGCTAAAGCTGACAGTCCAGTACTTTGGCCACCTCATGCAAAGAGTTGACTCATTGGAAAAGACTCTTTTGCTGGGAGGGATTGTGGGCAGGAGGAGAAGGGGACGACTGAGGATGAGATGGCTGGATGGCATCACCAACTTGATGGAAATGAGTTTGAATGAACTTTGGGAGTTGGTGATGGACAAGGAGGCCTGGCGTGCTGCCATTCATGGAGTCACAAAGAGTCGGACACGACTGAGTGACTGAAGTGAGCTGAACTGATGTGTGTATATATATATATATATATATATATATATATATATATATATATCAGTTCTGAGTGGTTTTAGATGTTGTTTGATTTCTGGTTCTACTATAATATCTTTATATTTTTTAATTATTTGATTTATGACTGGTAGGCAATATTTATTTCATGGGTTGATCACATGGCCCATTCTGCTCTATTAGCAGCAGTGATACTCAATTACTTGACTGTAGAATTCATAAAAGAAATAGTTTCATCTGACACAATATTTGTTGAGCTTTAAAGAAAGACACAAAAGAGGAAACATTAAAGAGAGTTCAGTAACAGCATACCAATGATCGTTTGATTCCCATGAACAGCATCTGATATCCCAGTCTTTGCATATCAGTTGTGTGTGTTCACAAGACTAGAAGCTGAGTGTCTCTAAGCAACCTCAGATGCAGAAAGCCACCTATATGTGATCCATTGCCCACTCTGAGAAGTGTGATCACTTCCTTTCCCCAGACAAACTGCATCTCATCCTTCCCAGTTACTCATTACTCAATAAACAATCTCATTAAGAAATTACCAGTGATTGGGCTTGCACATTGTGTTTGTTCAGAGTTTCCTTTGACTTGTATAACGCAGATTTTTCAATCCAGAAAAATTCCATGAAGGAAGGTCATATAAGTTTTTCAAACATGGACAAAAGCTTCACACATCTTAGACTAGAATAAACACCTTAGAAACTTTTTCTAAACCATTCTTTTCCAGATATTCTTGCTGCAGTTTATTTAGACATTAAAAAAAAAAAAATTCTTAAGGAAAAAAAAATTCTTCAAAATTAGAATTTCAGCCTCAAATATTAAAAAAATATCCATGATAAGGTTTCTGATATTCCTTTGCCAACTGGACTATTATTCATGAAGTTTTACCTACTATTTACAAATTTAAACAGATGTCAATAGAAGCATTTAACTGTGTGTGTTACTTTCCCAAAGCTATGTTTATTTCATCCTACTTCTATTATTAGTCTCCATGTGTAATATATCGGTTTGAATTTAAAGCCAACTATTTAAAATTATGTTTTTCTTAAGGAATAATTTGTATAGATTTACATAGTTACTTGAATATACATTTGAATCAATAATTTTGTTAAATTATTTAATTATTATAAATAATTTAATTTTCTTATTAGTTCAGTTCAGTCACTGAGTCGTGTCAGACTCTTTGTGATGAATCACAGCATGCCAGGCCTCCCTGTCCATCACCAACTCCAGGAGTTCACTCAGACTCACGTCTATCCAGTCGGTGATGCCATCCAGCCATCTCATTCTCTGTCATCCCCTTCTCCTCCTGCCCACAATCCTTCCCAGCATCAGAACCTTTTCCAATGAGTCAATTCTTTGTGTGAGGTGACCAAAGTACTGGAGTGTCAGCTTTAGCATCATTCATTCTAAAGAAATCCCAGGGCTGATCTCCTTCAGAAGAGACTGGTTGAATCTCTTTGCAGTCCATGGGACTCTCAAGAGTCTTCTCCAACACCACAGTTCAAAAGCATCAGTTCTTCAGCACTCAGCTTTCTTCACAGTCCAACACTCATATCCATACAAGAACACAGGAAAAACCATAGCCTTGGCTAGACGGACCTTTGTTGGCAAAGTAATGTCTCTGCTTTTCAATATGCTATCTAGTTTGGTCATAACTTTTCTTCCAAGGAGTAAGCATCTTTTATTTTCATGGCTGTAATCACCATATACAGTGATTTTGGAGCCCTCAATAATAAAGCCTGACACTGTTTCCACTGCTTCCCCATGTATTTCTCATGACGCGACGGGGCCAGAAGCCATGATCTTCGTTTTCTGAATGTTGAGCTTTAAGCCAAATTTTTTATTCTCCACTTTCACTTTCATCAAGAGGCTTTTTAGTTCCTCTGCACTATCTGGCATAAGGGTGGTGTTATCCACATATCTGAGGTTTTTGATATTTCTCCCAGCAATCTTGATTCCAGCTTGTGCTTCTTCCAGCCCAGAGTTTCTCATGATGAACTTTGCATATAAGTTAAATAATCAGGGTGATAATATATAGCCTTGACGTACTCCTTGTCCTAATATTGAACCAGTTTGTTGTTCCATGTCCAGTTCCAACTGTTACTTCCTGACCTGCATACAGATTTCTCAAGAGGCAGGTCATGTGGTCTGGTATTCCCATCTCTTTCAGAATTTTTCACAGTTTATTGTGATCCACACAGTCAAAGGCTTTGGCATAGGCAATAAAGCAGAAATAGATGTTTTTCTGGAACTCTGTTGCTTTTTCCATGATCCATCGGATGTTGGCAATTTGATTTCTGGTTCCTCTGCTGTTTCTCAGACCAGCTTGAACATTTGATAGTTCACAGTTTACGTATTGCTGAAGCCTGGTTTGGAGAATTTTAAGCATTACTTTACTAGCATGTGAGATGAGTGCAATTGTGTGGTAGTTTGAGCATTATTTGGCATTGCCTTTCTTTGGAATTGGAACAAAAACTGACCTTTTCCGGTCCTGTGGCCACTGCTGAGTTTTCCAAATTTGCTGGCATATTGAGTACAGCACTTTCACAGCATCTTCTTCTAGCATTTGAAATAGCTCAACTGGAATTCCATCACCTCCACTAGCTTTGTTCGTAGTGATGCCCACTTGACTTCACATTCCAGGATGTCTGGCTCTAGGTGAGTGATCATACCATCGTGATCATCTTGGTCAGGAAGATCTTTTTTTGTACAGTTTTTCTGTGTATTCTTGCCATCTCTTCTTAATGTCTTCTGCTTCTGTTATGTCTGTGCCATTTCTGTCCTTTATCAAGCCTATCTTTGCATGAAATATTCCTTTAATATCTCTAATATTGTGGAAGAGATCTCTAGTCTTTCCCATTCTGTTCTTTTCCTCTATTTCTTTTCATTGATCGCTGAAGAAGGCTTTCTTATCTCTCCTTGCTATTCTTTGGAACTCTGCATTCAGATGCTTATATCTTTCCTTTTCTCCTTTGTTTTTTGCTTCTTTTCTTTTCACAGCTATTTGTAAGGCATCCCCAGACAGCCATTTTGCTTTTTTGCATTCCTTTTCCATGGGGATGGTTTTGATCCCTGTCTCCTGTACAATGTCACGAACCTCATTCCATAGTTCATCAGGTACTCTATCTATCAGATCTAGGCCCTAGAAGGGAATGACAAACAACTTCAGTATTCTTGCCTTGAGGAAACTCAAGGAAAATGTGAAAAGGCAAGATGATAAGATACTGAAAGAGGAACTCCCCAGGTCAGAAGGTGCCCAATATGCTACTGGAGATTAGCAGAGAAATAATTCCAGAAAGAATGAAGGGATGGAGCCAAAGCAAAAACAGTACCCAGTTGTGGATATGAATGGTGATAGAAGCAAGGTCCGATGCTGTAAGAGCAATATTGCATAGAAACCTGGAGTGCCATGTCCATAAATCAAGGCAAATTGGAGGTGGTCAAACAAGAGATGGCAAGAGTGAACGTCGACATTCTAGGAATCAGTGAACTAAAATGAATTGTAATGGGTGAATTTAACTCAGATGACCATTTTATCTAGTACTGTGGGCAGGAATCCCTTAGAAGAAATGGAATAGCCATCATGGTCAACAAAATTCCAAAATGCAGTACTTGCATGCAATCTCAAAAATGACAAAATTATCTTTGTTCATCTCCAAGGCAAACCATTCAATAGCACAGTAATCCAAGTCTATGCCCCTACCGGGAATACTGAAGAAACTGAGTTTGAATGGTTCTATGAAGACCTACAAGACCTTTTAGAACTAACACCCCCCCTCCCCCCCCCCCCAAAAAAAAAGATGTCCTTTTCATTATAGCGGACTGGAATGCAAAAGTAGGAAGTCAAGAAACACCTGGAGTAGCTGGCAAATTTGGCCTTGGAATGCGGAATGAAGCAGGGCAAAGACTAATAGAGTTTTGCCAGGAAAACACATTGGTCATAACAAACACTCTCTTCCAAGAAAACAAAAGAAGACTCTGCAGATGGACATCACGAGATGGTCAACACCGAAATCAGATTGACTATATTCTTTGCACCCAAAGATGGAGAAGCTGTATAGAGTCAAAAAAACACAAGACCAGGAGCTGACTGTGGCTCAGATAATGAACTCCTTATTGCCATATTCAGACTTAAATTGAAGAACGCAGGAAAAAAAAAAAAAACACTCGATCATTTAGGTATGACCTAAATCAAATTTTCCTATAGAGTTATGGAAATAGTATCAACATTAATCTTTAGTAGTTGCATTTAGCTTTATCAGTTTACTTTATCATTTACTACATTAACTACCAAACATTTCCGGGTTTCCCTTGTGGTTCATCTGGTAAAGAATTCGCCTGCAATGCAGGAGACCTAGGTTCAATCGCTGGGTTGAGAAGACCTCCTGTAGAGGGGAAAGGCTACCCACTTCAGTATTCTGGCCTGGAGAATTCTATGGACAGTATAGTCAATTTGCAAGGAGTTGAAAGATTGAGTAACTTTCATTTTCATCAAACATGTCCAATATTGCAAAAAAGAGGCATTAAGTTTTCCGTCCTGGATTTCTCATTATCATTGTGCCCAAACCTCCAAATAATAAATTGTTCTTTAATTCATAACTTCAGTCTAGTTCCCTAAATCCCTAAGGCCCTCCTAAGAGTCAGGGTCTGTGTTGATTAAGCCTCTACAAGTGCTGTGTCCTTTGAATACTTGTAGCACTGAATCAATTTAAGTATAATGTATTTGCCTATTAGAATTTTGTTCCCCAGAAAATGTGTTGCCCTTCATACCTAGAAAATTGCCTGAACAGAATGTCATTCTGATTCATAGCAACACATGCATCAGATGTTGTCTTCCAGTCACAGTAAATCTGGTCAAGTTCAGAGGGAAGATTTATCTGCAAGCTGAATGAGAACGAATATTATAAAAATAATAAAAATGTGACCAAAATGAAAATTTCTACACTGTTATATTTAAGCAGATTATCACAGGACATGGATTGATGTCTTTGCTCCAAATCATCAAAATCTACTTGTCAGGTAAATTTCATAGTTTGAATTCATTCAGTTCTTCACAAAGGATAACAAATCAAGGGTGTCTTTGAGAACTGCCATTGAATGGGCACTGCAACTGATAGAAACAGCTCTGAATATTGTCTTGTTCTGAATTATTTGAAGACAGCTATCATATTCTACATCAGCATCATTTTCCATTAATGGACTTCAATTTTTTTCTGTGACAATTTCCCTTCATTTTCCATTTTTAATACTTGTTTCATAGACTTGACATTCTGAATGAAAGTCTTTGATTGAGCCATCCAACTGGCTATCCACAGGGTAAGTTTCAGGAATAGATCTACCAGAGTTTTCTTTTTGGTTTGGTCTCTGGACAGAGGATGAGGTGGTTGGATAGCACCACCTAGTCAATGGACATGAGTTTGAGCAAACTTGGGAGGTGGTGGAGAACAAGGACGCCTGGCATGCTGCACTCCATGGGGTTGCAAAGAGTTGAACATGATGGAGAGACTGAACAACAAAAACAACTAGAAGGAAAAGTGTTAGAAAACTAAAATATAATGGGATTGTCTTTACCCCTTGGAAGCTAGGTGCACATATCTCAGTTCTAATTTAGACTCTGAAGGAATGTTGCCTGTTCTCATTCTGCCTTGTCTCATTCTAAGAAATTAAAAGAGTTTCCCGATCAAAAGTCTCCTTCTGCCAGAAATAAGTGCAGTCCCAGACCTGATATAATTGCATTTGGTGAGGTAATGGCAAATTTTTTGATATAGTAAATAGAGAATTTTATGATTCCCCCATAGCAGGCTAGTAGGTAGAAAGGTAGAGAATTTACCTGCAATGCAGGAGATAGAGGTTAGATCCCAAGGTTGGGATGATACCCTGGAGGAGGTATTGGCAACCCACTCCAGTATCTTACCTGGGAAATCCAATGTACAGAGGAGCCTATTGGGCTATAGTCTACAAGGTTACAGAGTCAGACATGACTAAAGTGACTGAGCACACATGCAGTCAGAGGAAGTAGGCATTCACCCACTTGAGTCAGTCAATCTTTCATTCTCTTAGCATCTCCTATTCTAGTTACTATGGTTATGCAGCAAAGTTGATCTTAAGACTGTGAGCAAATTACATCAGGATAAAGCAATTATCTATCATGATCCTGAATAATGCAAAGAAAACAGAAATTCCATAATGTGTAGAATTATCACTGTTTCATGTTAGCTGGGGCCTGAGAGGGAAGACTCCAGGCTCTCTAATTCACAGGTCTGAAGAAAGATGCTGGCTGGCAGTGGGAAGGACCTGGTTTACTCACCACTTGGGCCTATTCATGTGGACTCTCCAAGTTGCCTTCCTCACAGAATGGTGATTGGGTTCCCAGGGTAAATGTCCTTTGACTGAGGAGAGTAGAATCCATGTACTCTTTATGACTTGACCTCAAAAGACACAGAGTAGTCTGTTTGCCATATTCCAAGGGTCTAAGCAATTCAGGTACTGGAGCAGCAGCTGCACAGCACTGAAGAAACCGTGAGGAGATACCATAGGCCCAAGGGCAGAGAAGCCCAGAAAGATGGTAGGTGCTGGTGCAAGTGACTTTGAGGAGATACCCCACTTCTGGGGCAAAGGAGAACCCCCAGCAAGATGGATCAGTTCAGTTCAGTCGCTCAGTCGTGTCCGGCTGTTTGCAATCCCATGAATAACAGCATGCCAGGCCTCCTTGTCCATCACCAACTCCCAGAGTTTACTCAAACTCATGTCCATCGAGTTGGTGATGGCATCCAGCCATCTCATCCTCTGTCGCCCCCTCTTCCTCCTGTCCCAAATCCCTCCCAGCATCAGGGTCTTTTCCAATGAGTTAACACTTCGCATGAGGTGGCCAAAGAACTGGAGTTTCAGCTTCAGCATCAGTCCTTCCAATGAATACCCAGGACCGATCTCCTTTAGGATGGACTTGTTGGAACTCCTTGTACTCCAAAGGACTCCCAAGAGTCTTCTCCAACCCCACAGTTCAAAAGCATCAATGCTTTGGTGCTCAGCTTCCTTCACTGTCCAACTCTCACATCCATATATTACTACCAGAAAAAACACAGCCTTGACTAGATTGACCGTTGTTGGCAAAGTAATATCTCTGCTTTTCAATATACTATCTATGTTGGTCATAACTTTCATTTCAAGGAGTAAGCGTCTTTTAATTTCACGGTTACAATCGTCATCTACAGTGATTTTGGAACCTCAAAAAATAAAGTCTAACATTGTTTCCACTGTCTTCCCATCTATTCCCCAAGAAGTGATGGGACCAGATGTCATGATCTTGGCTTTCTGTATGTTGAGCTTTAAGCCAACGTTTTCACTCTCTACTTTAACTTTCATCAAGAAGCTTTTTAGTTCCTCTTCACTTTCTGCCATAAAGGTGGTGTACTGCATGTCTGATGTTATTGATATTTCTCCCTGCAATCTTGACTCCAGCTTGTGTTTCTTCCAGTCCAGTGTTCCTCATGATGTACTCTGAATATAAGTTAAATAAGCAGGGTGACAATATACAGCGTTGATATACTCTTTTTCCTATTTGGAACCAGTCTGTTGTTCCGTGTCCAGTTTTAACTATTGTTTCCTGACCTGCATATAGGTTTCTCAAGAGGCAAGTCAGGTGGTATAGTATTCCCATCTCCTTCAGAATTGTCCACAGTTTATTGTGGTCTACACAGTCAAAGGCTTTGACATAAGCAATAAAGCAGAAATAGATGTTTTTCTGAAACTCTCTTGTTTTTTCCATGATACAGTGGATGTTGGCAATTTGATCTCTGGTTCCTCTGCCTTTTCTAAAACCAGCTTGAACATCTGGAATTTCACGGTTCAGTTATTGCTGAAGCCTGGCTTGGAGAATTTAGAGCATTACTTTACTAGCACGTGAGATGAGTACAATTGTGCGGTAGTTTGAGAATTCTTTGGCATTGCCTTTCTTTGGGATTGGAATGAAAAATGACCTTTTCCAGTCCTGTGGCCACTGCTGAGTTTTCCAAATTTTCTGGCGTACTGAGTGCAGCACTTTCACAGCATCATCTTCCAGCATTTGAAATAGCTCAACTGGAATTCCATCACCTCCACTAGCTTTGTTAGTAGTGATGCTTTCTAAGGCCCACTTGACTTCACATTCCAGGATGTCTGGCTCTAGGTGAGTGATCACGACATCGTGATTATCTTGGTCATGAAGATCTTTTTTGTTCAGTTCTTCTGTGTATTCTTGCCACCTTTTCTTAATGTCTTCTGCTTCCGTTAAGTCCATAAAATTTTTGTCCTTTATCCAGCCCATTTTTACATGAAATTTTCCGTTGATATCTCTAATTTTCTTAAAGAGATCTCTAGTCTTTCCCATTCTGTTCTTTTCCTCTATTTCTTTGCATTGATCACTGAAGAAGGCTTTCTTATCTCTTCTTGCTGTTCTTTGGAACTCTGAATTCAAATGCTTATATCTGTCGTTTCCTCCTTTGCTTTTCCCTTCTCTTCTTTTCACAGCTTTTTGTAAGGCCTCCACAGATGGCCATTTTACTTTTTTGCATTTCTTTTCCATGGGGATGTTCTTGATCCCTGTCTCCTGTACAATGTCAGGAACCTCAGTCCATAATTCACCAGGCACTCTATCAGATCTAGTCCCTTACATCTATTACTCACTTCCACTGTATAACCACAAGGGATTTGATTTAGGTCATATCTGAATGGTCTAGTGTTTTTCCACACTTTCTTCAATTTAAGTCTGAATTTGACAATAAGAAATTCATAATATGAGTCATAGTCAGCTCCTTATCTTGTTTTTGCTGACTGTATAGATCTTCTCCATCTTTGGCTGCAAAGAATATAATCAATCTGATTTCGGTGTTGACCATCTGGTGATATCCATGTGTAGAGTCTTCTCTTGTGTTGTTGGAAGAGAGTGTTTGTTATAACCAGTGTGTTCTCCTGACAAAATTCTAATAGCTTTGCCCTGCTTAATTCCGTACTCCAAGGCCATATTTGCCTGTTACTCCAGGTGTTTCTTGACTTCCTACTTTTGCATTCCAGTCCCCTATAATGAAATCTTTTTTGGGTGTTAGTTCTAAAAGGTCTTGTATGTCTTCATAGAACCATTCAACTTCAGCTTCTTCTGCATTACTGGTTGGGCCTTAGGCTAGGATTACCATGATATTGAATGGTTTGCCTTGGAAATGAACAGAGATCATACTGTAATTTTTGAAATTACATCCAAGTATTGCATTTCGTCATTTTGTCACTCTATTTCTTCTACGGGATTCCTGCCCACAGTAGTAGATGTAATGGTCATCTGAGTTAAATTCACCTATTCCAGTCCATTTTAGTTTTCTGATTCCTAGAATGTTGATGTTCACTCTTGCCATCTCCTGTTTGACCACTTCTAATTTTCCTTGATTTATGGACCTGATATTCCAGGTTCCTATGCAATATTGCTCCTACAGCATTGGACATTGCTTCTATCACCAGTCACATCCACACCTGGGAATTGTTTTCGCTTTCCTCCATCCCCTCATTCTTTTTGGAGTTGTTTCTCCACTTATCTCCAGTAGCATATTGTGCACCTACTGACCCAGGGAGTTCCCCTTTCAGTACCCTTTCATTTTGCATTTTCATACTGTTCATGGGGTTCTCAAGGCAAGAATACTGAAGTTGTTTGCTATTCCATTCTCCAGTGGACCACATCCTGTCATACCTCTCCACCATGACCCTCCCATCTTGGGTTGCTCCTCATGGCATGGCTTAGTTTCATTGAGTAGACAAAGCTGTCGTCAGTGTGATCAGATTGACCTGTTTTCTTTGATTATGGTTTCAGTGTGTCTGCCCTCTGATGCCCTCTAGCAACACCTACCATCTTACTGGGGTTTCTCTTACCTTAGACGTGGGGTATATCTTCATGGCTGCTCCAGGAAAGTGCAGCCACTGCTCCTTACCTTGGACGAGGAGTATCTTCTCACGGCCACATCTGATCTTGGCCGTGAAGTAGCTCCTCTCTACAGTAGGGGCAAAATCACCTTTAAAATCAAAACCCATACTTGCCAGAGATGCTCAGAAGGTTCAAACAAACCTTGTCTGCACCAGAATCCTGAGACCCCACAGAGACTGACACAGAACTGCTTGAGTGTCTCCTGAAGAGTTTTGGGTCATCAGTGGACTGCTGCAGGGGCAGGGGCTTTGGGTACATCAGACCCGGGTATGGCATAAGCCCTCTTTGATGAGGTCGGCATTAAACCCTCCTTAGAGCTGCAAGAATTTACACAGGACTGGGGGAACAGAATCTTGAAGGGCACAAACAGAACCTTGTGTGCACCAGAACCCAGAGGAAAGGATCAGTGATCCCACAAGAGACTGACTCAGTGGTGGCCTCCTGTAGGGTGGGAAGCACTGGGTGTAGCAGTACATGCATTGTACCTTTTGAAAGAGATGATCATTATCTTCATTATCTCCACCATAGTTGGGCCCCAGGTAAATAACAGGGAGGGAACACAGCCCTACTGATCAGCAGAAAATTGGATTAAAGATTTACTGAACATGGCCCCGCCCATCAGAACAAGACCCAGTTTCCCCTTCAGTAATTCTCTCCCATCAGGAAGCTTCCATAAGCCTCTTACCTTCTCCATCAGAGGGCAGACAGACTGAAATTCGTAATCACAGAACACAAACTAATCTTATTACATGGACCACAGCCTTGTCTAACTCAGTAAAACTATGAGTTTTGCCATGTAGGGCCACCCAAGACAGACAGGTCATGGTGGAGAATTCTGAGAAAACATGGTTCACTGGAGATGGGAAAGACAAACAACTTCAGTATTCTTGCCTTGAGAACCCTGTGAATAGTATGAAGAGCCAAAAAATAGGACACTGATAGATGAACTCCCCAGTTCAGTAGATGCCCAATATGCTACTGGAGATCAGTAGAGAAATAATTGCAGAAAGAACGAAGAGACACAGACAAAGCAAAAACAACACTCAGTTGTGGGCATCACTGGTGATGGAAGTAAAGTCTGATGCTGTAAAGAGCAATATTGCATAGGAACCTGGAATGTCAGATCCATGAATCAAGGAAAATTGAAAGTGGTCAAACAGGAGATGGCAAGCGATGGCATCAACATTTTGGGAATCAATGAACTAAAATGGACTGGAATAGGTGAATTTAACTCAGATGACCATTATATCTACTACTATGGGCAAGAATCCCTTAGAAGAAATGGAGTAGCCATTATAGTCAACAAAATAATCTAAATTCAGTGCTTCAATGCAATCTCAAAAATGACAGAATGATTTTTGTTTGCTTTCAAAGCAAACCATTCAATATTACAGTAATCCAAGTCTATGCCCTGGCCAGTAATATTGAAGAAGCTGAAGTTGAATGGTTCTATGAATTCCCACTAGACCTTCTAAAACTAACACCCAAAAAAGATGCATTTTCATTATAGGGGACTGGAATGAAAAAGTAGGAAGATAGGAAACACCAGAGTAACAGGTAAATTTGGCCTTGCAGTACAGAATGAAGCAGTGAAAAGGCTAATAGAGTGTTGCCAAGAGAACACATTGGTCATAGAAAACACCCTCTTTCAACAACACAAGGGAAGACTCTACACATGGACATCACCAGATGGTCAATACTAAACTCAGATTGATTATATTATTTGCAGCCAAAGGAGGAAAAGCTCTATACAGTCAGCAAAAATAAGACTGGGAGCTGATTGTGACTCAGATCATGAACTCCTTATGGCCAAATTCAGGTGTAAATTGAGGAAATATAGGGAAAACCACTAGACCATTCAGGCATGACCTAAATGAAATGCCTAAATGAAATGTATACGATTATACAATGAAAGTTACTAATAGATTCAAGGGATTAGATCTGATAGAATGCCTGATGAACTATGAACAGAGGTTCCTGACATTGTACAGGAGGCAGGTATCAACATCATTCCTAAGAAAAAGAAATGCAAAAAGGTAAAATGGTTGTCTGAGGAGACCTTACAGATAACTGTGAAAAGAAGAGAAACTAAAGGCAAAGGAGAAAATAAAAGATATACCCATTTGAATGCAGAGTTCCAAAGAATAGCAAGGAAAGATAAGAAAGCCTTCCTCATTGATCAGTGCAGAGAAATAGAGGGAAACAATGGAATGGGAAAGACTAGAGGTCTTTTCAAGAAAATTAGAGATACCAAGGGAATATTTCATGCAAAGATGGGCTCAATGAAGAACAGAAATAATATGGACCTAACAAAAGTGGAAGATATTTAGAAGAAGTGGCAAGAGTACACAAAGGAATTCTACAAAAAGAGGGTCAGGATGGGTAACACGTTTACATCCAGGGTTGACTCTTGTCAATGGATGGCAAAAACCACTACAATATTGTAAAGGAATTAGCCTACAATTAAAATAAATTAAAAAATAAATCTTCATGACCCAGATAATCACGATGGTGTGATCACTCACCTAGAGTCAGTTCTCCTGGAATGCAAAGTCAAGTGGGCTTAAGGAAACATCACTATGAACAAAGCTAGTGGAGGTGATGGAATTCCAGTTGAGCTATTTCATATCCGAAAATATGACACTGTTAAAGTCCTGCACCCAAATGCCAACAAATTTGAAAATCTCAACAGACACCACAGGACTGGAAAAGTCAGTTTTCATTCCAATCCCAAAGAAAGGCAATGCCAAAAAATGTTCAAACTGCTGTACAATTGCTCTCATATCCATGCTAGCAAAGTAATGCACAAAATTCTCCAAGCCAGGCTTCAACAGTACCTGAACCATGAACTTCCAGATGTTCAAGCTGGATGTAGAAAAGACAGAGGAACAAGAAAGCGAATTTCCAACATCCATGGATCATTGAAAAGGCAAGAGAGTTCCAGAAAAGCATTTTCTTTTGCCTTAGAGAATACACAAAAGCCTTTGACTGTGTGAATCACAAAAAACTGTAGAAAGTTCTTAAAGAGATAAGAATATCAGACCACCTGACCTGCCTCCTGAGAAATCTGTATGCAGTTCAGGAAGCAACAGTTAGAACTGGACGTGGAACAACAGATTGGTTCCAAATTGGGAATGGAGTATATCAAGTCTGTATATTGTCATCCTGCTTATTTAAATTATATGCAGAATATATCATGAGAAACACTTGTCTGGATGAAGCACAAGCTGGGATCAAGATTGCTGGGAGAAATCAATAACCTTGAATATGCACCACCACCCTTATGGCAGAAAGTGAAGAGAAAATAAAAACCCTCTTGCTGAAAGTAAAAGTGGAAGGTGAAAAAGTTAGCTTAAAGCTCAACATTCAGAAAACTAAGATCATGGCATCGTGTCCCATCACTTCATGGCAAATGGATGGGGAAGCAATGGAAACAGTGACAGACATTTTTTTTTTTTTTTGGTGGGGGGAGGCGGTTTAAAATCACTGTATATGTTGACTGCATTCATGGAAATAAAAGACACTTGCTCCTTGGAAGAAAAATTTTGACCAACCTAGAGAGCATGTTAGAAAGCAGAGAGATTATTTTACCCACAAATGTCTCCGGTAAAAGCTATAGTTTTTCCAGTATTCATGTATAGATGTGCAAGCTGAACTATAAATTTGAGCACCAAAGAATTGGTGCTTTTGAACTGTGGTGTTGGAGTAAATTCTTGAGAGTCCCTTGGGCTGCAAGGAGATCCAACCAGTCCATTCTAAAAACAGTCCTGAATATTCATTGGAAGGACTGATGCTGAAGCTGAAATTCCAATACTTTGGCCACCTGATTTGAAAATCTGACTCATTTCAAAAAACCTGATGGTTGGAAAGATTGAAGGTAGGAGGAGAAGGGGATGACAGAGGCTGAGATGATTGGATGGCATCACCAACTCAATGAACATCAATCTGAGTGAACTCCGGGAGTCAGTGTTCGACACCAGTCCTGGCATGCTACAGTCTATGGGGTCACAAAGGTTCAGATATGAGTGAGCAACTGAATGGAATTGACTGAAGTATTCAAAAAGCCCCACCTCAAATTTAATTGAGGGGGATGTAGACCCTAACTCTAGGTAAAGGGAATGTCAGTAACAGCAAAATTAAAAACATATAGTGGAAGTGTGGAGAGATAGAGATGAGGTTCAGAGTTAGTAGATGCAAACCAAAACCAAGTATATAACTTGTTTTTTACAACATCCTAATGTATAGTCAGTTCAGTAGAGTCACTCAGCTGTGTCCGACTCTTTATGACCACATGAATTACAGCAATCCAGGCCTCCCTGTCCACCACCAACTACTGGAGTTCACTGAAACTCACATCCATCGAGTCGGTGATGCCATCCAGTCATCTCATCACCAGTCATCCCCTTCTCCTCCTGCCCCCAATCCCTCCCAGCATCAGGGTCTTTTCCAATGAGTCAACACTTCTCATGAGGTGGCCAAAGTACTGGAGTTTCAGCTTTAGCATCATTCCTTACAAAGAACATCCAGGACTGATCTCCTTTAGAATGGACTGGTTGGATCTCCTTGCAGTCCAAAGGACTCTCAAGAGTCTTCTCAACACCACAGTTCAAAAGCATCAATTCTGCCCTGCTCATCTTTCTTCACAGTCCAACTTTCACATCCATACATGACTACTGGAAAGACCAGAGCCTTGACTAGACGGACCATTGTTTGCAAAGTAATGTCTCTGATTTTGAATATACTATCTAGGTTGGTCATAACTTTTCTTCCAAGGAATAAGTGTCTTTTAATTTCATGGCTGCAGTCACCATCTGCAGTGATTTTGGAGCCCCCAAAATAAAGTGTGACACTGTTTCCACTGTTTCCCCATCTATTTGCCATGAAGTGATGGGACGAGATGCCATGATTTCCTGAATGTTGAGTTTTAAGCCAACTTTTTTATTCTCTTCTTTCACTTTCATCAATAAGCTTTTTAGTTCCTCTTCACTTTCTGTCATAAGGGTGTTGCATATCTGAGGTTCTTGATATTTCTCCCAGCAATCTTGATTCCAGCTTGTGCTTCTTTCAAGCGTTTCTTGAGCCCACAATTTCTCATGGTGTAATCTGCATATAAATTAAATAAGCAGGGTGACAATATACAGCCTTGACATACTCCTTTTCCTATTTGGATCCAGTCTGTTGTTCTATGTCCAGTTCTAACTGTTGCTTCCTGACCTACATATAGGTTTCTCAAGAGGCAGTTCAGGTGGTCTAGTATTCCCATATCTTTCAGAATTTTCCACAGTTTATTGTATTCCACACAGTCAAAGGCTTTGGCATAGACAATAAAACAGAAATAGATGTTTTTCTGGAACTCTCTTGCTTTTTCGATGATCCAGCGGATTTTGGCAATTTGAACTCTGGTTCCTCTGCCTTTTCTAAAACCAGGTTGAACATTTGGAAGTTTACAGTTCACATATTGCTGAAGCCTGGCTTGGAGAATTTTGAGCATTACTTTACTCACATGTGAGATGAGTGCAATTGTGCAGTAGTTTGAGCATTCTTTGGCATTGCCTTTTTTGGGATTGGAAACACTTCACACCAGTCAGAATGTCTGCGACCCAAAAGTTTGCAAGAAATAAATGCTGGAGAGGGTGTGGAGAAAAGGGAACCCTCCTACACTGTCAGTGGGAATGAAAACTAGTACAGCCACTATGGAGAACAGTGTGGAGATTCCTTTAAAAAATGCAAATAGAACTTCCTTATGATCCAGCAATCCCACTGCTGGGCATACACACTGAGGAAATCAGAAATGAAAGAGACACATGTACCCCAATATTTATCGCAGCACTGTTTACAATAGCCAGGACATGGAAACAACCTAGATGTCCATCAGCAGATGAATGGATAAGAAAGCTGTGGTACATATACACAATGGAGTATTACTCAGCCATTAAAAAGAATGCATTTGAATCAGTTCTAATGAGATGGATGAAACTGGATCCGATTATACAGAGTGAAGTAAGCCAGAAAGAAAAACACCGAAACAGTATACTAACATATATATATGAAATTTGGAAAGATGGCAATGATGACCCTGTATGCGAGACAGCAAAAGAGTCACAGATGTGTATAGTGGACTTTTGGACGCAGAGGGAGAGGGAGAGGGTGGGATGATTTGGGAGAATGGCATTGAAACATGTATACTATCATGTAAGAAATGAATCCCCAGTCTATGTTTGATGCAGGATACAGGATGCATGGGGCTGGTGCACGGGGGTGACCCAGAGAGATGTTATGGGGAGAAGGTGGGAGGGGGGTTCATGTTTGGGAACTCATGTATACCCGTGGTGGATTCATGTCAATGTATGGCAAAACCAATACATTATTGAAAAGTAAAATAAAGTAAAAATAAAAATTTAAAAAAAAAAATAAATAAATAAAGTGTGGGAAAAGAAAAAAAAAAAGGAAAGAAAAAGAAAACTGACCTTTTCCAGTCCTATGGCCACTGCTGAGTTTTCCAAATTTTCTGGCATATTGATTGCAGCACTTTCATAACATCATCTTCCAGCATTTGAAATAGCTCAACTGGAAATCCATCACCTCCACTAGCTTTGTTCATAGTGATGCTTTGTTTCTTTTTTTCTTAATTCATTTTTTTAGCCTTCTTTTTCCTTTTTTATTTATTTATTTTTTAATTTGTATTTTACTTTATAATACTGTATTGGTTTTGCCATACATTGACATGAATCCACCATGGGTGTACATGAGTTCCCAATCCTGAACCCTCCTCCCACCTCTCTCTCCATATCATCTCTCTGGGTCATCCCAGTTCACCAGACCCAAGCATCCTGTATCCTGTATTGAACCTAGACTGGTGATTCGTTTCTTACTCGATAGTATACATGTTTAAATGCCATTCCCCCAGATCATCCCACCCTCTCCCTCTCCCACAGAGTCTCCCACTGCTGGGCATACACACCGAGGAAACCAGAATTGAAAGAGACACATGTACCCCAATGTTCATTGCAGCACTGATTTTAATAGCCTGGACATGGAAGCAACCTAGATGTCCATCAGCAGATGAATGGATAAGAAAACTGTGGTACATATACACAATGGAGTATTACTCAGCCATTAAAAAGAATACATTTGAATTCGTTCTAATGAGGTGGATGAAACTGGAGCCGATTATACAGAGTGAAGTAAGCCAGAAAGAAAAAACACCAATACAGTATACTCAAACATATATATGGAATTTAGAAAGATGGTAATGATAACCCTGTATGTGAGACAGTTAAAGAGACATAGTGATGCTTTCTAAGGCCCACTTGACTTCACATTCCAGATGTCTGGCTCTGGGTGAGTGATCACACCATCATGATTATCTGGGTCATGAAGCTGTTTTTTGTACAGTTCTTCTATGTATTCTGCCACCTGTTTTTAATATCTTTTGCTTCTGTTAGGTCCATACCTTTTCTCTCCTTTATCAAACCCATCTTTGCATGAAATGTTCCTTTGGTATCTCAGGGAACTATATTCAACATCCTGTGATGAACCATAATAGAAAATAATATGAAAATTATGTATGAATATATATACATAATTTTTCTTCCTGGTGGCTCAGATGGTAAATCATCTCTCTGCAATGCAAGAGACTTGGATTCAGTCCCTGGGTCAGGAAGATCCCCTGGAGAAGGAAATCACATCCCACTCCAGTACTCTTGCCTGGAAAATCCCATGGATGTAGAAGCCTGATTGGCTACAGTCCATGGGGTCGCAAATAGTTGGACAGGACTGAGCGACTTCTCTCCCTCTTCCTATGCGTAATTGAATCACTGCTGTGAAGCAGAAGTTAATACAGCCTTGTAACTCAACTATATTTTAGTATATATATATATATGTGTGTGTGTGTGTGTGTGTGTGTGTGTGTATTTAAAGCAGAACATGAAAGATGGGAGAAAGGAGAGGAGACTAGAGATTTGCAGAAGTCAGTGAAAGATTAATGCTTGCATACCTGAAAGCCAAGAATTTGAGTTGAGGGAATGCAATAAGCCAATATCTGAAAGATAATGAGCATATATTTCCAAAATCTGCTGAAAAATACTAGAAGGGCAAATAGCTGATTTTGTCATCTTTCTTCTAGTATCATGGATACCTGAGTTGACTCTTGATTATATCTACTTTGCAACATTAACTCAAGTAACTATTAGGAATTTGATTGTATTAACTCAGTTATAAATAAGAATCCAGCCCAGGGTCATGTACAGAACTAGCATCTGTATCTTATTGTTAGCATTGTTTATCAAGGAATGAATAATTGGATATGGTGACATGCAGCTTCACTATGAAATTGATGTGATTATGAATCAGTTGAGAATTTTCCGACTAGATAGTAACATAGCCTTGGGAGAATATTGTGAGCTGCTAAGGGTAATCACTGAAGGGAAACCATAGCTTCTTTGAGTTGACCTCTTCCTCAAGCTCTTATGTTAATTTCTCATAATTATCCATATATAGACTGCACAATATCTAGGCCTTTGTAAATAGGATCTCTAGGTCTTAGAATTCAGTTATTCTATAATAATTCTCTCACCCTTGTAAAAGAATATTAATAACCTCAAATTTTAGATTAATACAATTTATATGGAGAGAAGCCTATTTACTGTCATGAATCTGATTGTCAAAGCAGACTATGATTATTGCCATTTAGAAAGAAAAATGGGCATTTCAGTATAGGTTATGTAAAGAATGAAGGACATAAAAAGTAGGAAAGAGCTCTGAGTTATTATTTTCTGGTGCTGCCAATCTTTAAGTGATACTACAGTCACTAACATAGGAGGATAAAGTAAAGAAAAATTTTCTGAATTATGTAGGTGGGCATAGCATTATTACAAGAATCTTTATTAAAGGAAGGCAGGAGGGTCAAAAGCAGAGAACAAATATGATATAAACAGAGGTCAGTTTGAGTGAAGTGGCCACGAGGCCAGAAATGCAGTTAGTAATTGGGAAATAAATAGAATTTCCCCTACTGCCTCCTGAAAGAATAGAGCGCTACTCATATCTTGATTTTGGTCACATAAAGGACCCATTTTGGTATTCTGACTTCCAGAATTAAAAGATAATAAACATATTGTTTTAAGCCACTAAAGTGTGAAAGTGAAAGTCACTCAGTTGTGTCCAACTTTTTGTGACACCATGTACTATACAGTCCATGGAATTCTCCAGGTCAGAATACTGGAGTGGGTAGTTGTTCCCTTCTCCAGGGGATCTTCCCAGCCCATGGATGGAACCCATGTCTCACACATTGCAGGTGGATTCTTTACTAGCTGAGCCACAGGCAAAACCCAAGAATACTGGAGTGGTTAGACTGTCCCTTTTCCAGTGGATCTTCTCAACCCAGGAAATGAACTGGGGTGTCCTGCACTGAAAACAGATTCTTTACCAACTGAGCTATCATGAAAGATTGTGATAATCCATTACAGTAGTAACACAGTTGTAGGCAACAATAACACAAAATGGACAAGACAATGATGAGTTACAGGCAAAACAATTATATGCCTGTGATCTAACCAGTGGTAGAAACTAAGATATCAATAGTCATCACCCAGTGCATGGACTTTTATTCAACTCTTGTTTGAAGAGAGCAAGAGACCATACTAGAACATGGACGAACCTGCTATTTACTATGCAAATATTGACTTTAATGGTATTAATGATGTTTGAGTGATTAAAAAAATGGTTGAGACACAAAGAAATGATAATAATGGTAATAAGAAAGCACTAAATTGAGCGGCAACATAAGGTTTAATCAATAATAGAATAATTTAAAAAGAGGAGATTAATGTGGTTGTTACAAAAATTGTGATAAAATATGACGGTGGCATACTATTGCCATCTAGATGAAGGAAAAGCAACCTCTGGTAGGCAACATATAAGCTAAAAGAACCTGCCAAACATGTTCCCCTTATCTCAGTTCATGTGTGCTAAGTCACTTTAGTTGTGTCTGTCTCTTCGCCACGCTATGGACTGCGAGCCAGGCTCCTCTGGCCTTGGGGATTCTCCAGGCAAGAATATGGGAGCGGGTTGTCTTGTCCTCCTCTAGGGGATCTTCCCTACTGAGAGACTGAATCCACGTCTCTTACATCTCCATCAATAACAGGCAAGTTCTTTACCACTAGCACCACATGGGAAGACGTTACCTCATCTCAGATGCTTTTAAATACACATATGTTAAGAAGAACCACAGACACATACACCTACACACCCCAAGATCAGAACAGGGTGCTGAATAAGTTTAATCTTTCAATATGGTATTCGTAGAGGATGGATGATTTGAGGACCAATATATTTTCACTAAATCTCCTGATAGGGTTCCAAGGTTGTATAATAAATTTAAACAGCTTGGGAGGAGAGGAAATCTTTTTATGGGAATAGATATTGTTACACATATACTGGAAGACAAAATTACAGAATCAGATGACTAAAACTGAAACTTAGAGTGCATATTCATATTATGGCAGCTGTCTCCAGTGTTATGGTGAAAATATAGGTTATCTTGTACCATGGTGTGGTAGTATCACTGGTACTAGAATGCATAATTGGAATGAATGAAACTATAACTGTAAGAAATTATCATTCTATACTTATAATTGGATATTGGGCAAGTCTACAGTTTGTTTTATTATTGTGCTAAATAAAAGCTTTTGGAATTTTTGACAGCATACTATTTGTATTCACTGAAAAATATCAGAAGTAGGCATACTAGACCCAAAATATCTCCACTTAAAAGAGTTTTCACTACCCTCTAGGAAAAGAGATCGTTTAAAAAATAAATAAATACTCACTCTAGTGATTTGAATTACATGGTTTCTCTAATAGTGCCTGTTGCCAGGTACGATGACTAAACTAAAGTATAAGGTTGACTGTTAGGATGTTGTAAGTTGGTTTAGGTTTCCTTTTGTGTCCCATCTCAGTTTTGAGACAAGTCTCTGTCTCTCTTCTTACACACACACACACACACACACACACACACACACACACACATATAATAAATGGTGTTTTCTTCCTTTCCTTCCTTCCTTTGTCCATTCTTTTACTCTTTCTTTCATTCTTTTTTACTCTATATCTCTATTGATTCATTGGTTGAATTCTTGTGGAAACACCTGAGGAAGTTATTCACTGCTCTTCCCCTAGAGTGTCTGAATTTTCCAGTATACTGTTAACAACTTGCTGAAAGCACATACTTGATTGCCATTAAAAGTAAGTTGATGTATTACACTGATTATCTCATTACATTCTCAGAAAAGATATCCAATAATTTTTAGAAATAGAGTAATATATTTGATTAATTTTAGAAACACTTTCTTTTGTATCTGGGTATGGTCAGTTAACAATGTTGTGATAGTTTCAGGTGAACTGCAGAGAGTCTCAGCCATACATATACACATACCCATTTTCCCCAAAACTCCACTCCCATTCAGGTTGCCACATAACATTGAACAGGGTTCCATGTGCTATACAGTAGGTGCTTGTTAGTAATCCATTTTAAGTATAGCAGTACATATTCATACTAAACTCCCTAACTATCCTTTTCTCCATTCTTCCCCTCAGCAACCATAAGTTCATTGTTTAAGTCTGTTTCTGCTTTGTAAGTTCATGTGTACCAATTCTCTTTAGATTCCAAGTATAAGGAATGTCATAAAATATTTCTCTTTCTCTGTCTGACTTACTTAAGGCAGTGTGACACTCTCTGGATCCATCCATGTTGCTACAAATGGCATTATTTCCATCTTTTTAATGGCTGAGTAATATTCCATTGAAGAGAACCCTCCTATATTGTTGGAGAGAATGTAAGTTGGTAAAGCCACTATGGAGAACAGTATAGGGCTCCTTCAGTTCAGTTCAGTTCAGTTCAGTCACTCAGTCGTGTCCAACTCTTTGCGACCCCATGAATCACAGCACGCCAAGCCTCCCTGTCCATCACCAACTCCGGGAGTTCACTCAGACTCGTGTCCATCGAGTCAGTGATGCCATCCAGCCATCTCATCCTCTGTTGTCACCTTCTCTTCCTGCCCCCAATCCCTCTCAACATCAGAGGCTTTTCCAATGAGTCAACTCTTCACATGAGGTGGCCAAAGTACTGGAGTTTCAGCTTTAGTATCTTCCTTCCAAAGAAATCCCAGGGCTGATCTCCTTCAGAATGGATTGGTTGGATCTCCTTGCAGTCCAAGGGACTCTCAAGAGTCTTTTCCAACACCGCAGTTCAAACACATCAATTCTTCGGCGCTCAGCCTTCTTCACAGTCCAACTCTCACATCCATACATGACTACTGGAAAAACCATAGCCTTGACTAGATGGACCTTAGTTGGCAAAGTAATGTCTCTGCTTTTGAATATGCTATCTAGGTTGGTCGCAACTTTTCTTCCAAGGAGTAAGCATCTTTTAATTTCATGGCTGCAATCACCAGCTGCAGTTATTTTGGAGCCCAAAAATATAAATTCTGACACTGTTTCCACGGTTTCTCCATATGACCCTGAAATCCCACTCCTGGATCTATATCCATAAAAAAACATGATCCAAAAAATACATGCACCCCAATGTTCACTGTAAATCTGTTTACAATAGCTAAAAATGGAAGCAACCTAAATGTCCATCAACAGAAGAATGGATAAATAAGATGTGGTACATGTGTGTGCTAATTTGCTTCAGTCATGTCTGACTCTTTGTGACCCCATGTACCATAGACCACCAAGCTTTTCTGTCCTTGGTACTCTCCGGGCAAGAATACTGTAGTGAGTTGCTATGCCCTACTCCAGGGGATCTTCCAGAGCCAAGGATAGAACTTGTATCTCTTTTGTCTCCTGCACTGGCAGTCAGGTTCTTTACCACTAGCACCACCTCGGAATCCCTAAAGAAGATGTGATACATATATGACTAATTTTATAGCATATGTACTGTATGTAATAGGATATGTGAATAATGGTTAATTATACTATCTAAAATACAGGAACCAGATGAATCTGTTAAATTATTTGGAATAGTTCAAGCATGGGTCATGAAAGATATTTCATAAACAATATGATGTAAAAACTATTTTACTTCATTCTTCTAACAATAAAGTGGTACAATAATACAATAGGAAGATTTTGGGATTGTGGTAGACACGTATATATCAAATGAGGATCTTGTTGGCATCACTACATAAAGTTACCAGATAGAAATACGAATTCTTGAGGGTTTCAGAACAATAAAGTTTTCTTTTTTTTTGGAGTATATACAGACAATATCAGTACAAGCAATAAAATCAGGGTTATTTTGTATTACTATAGAAATATATCATTAATGATGATTTTAGGGGGATATATTTTATCCACAAAGTGGTTGTAGTCCTCCTTTTGGAACTAATAGAACCCCATAAGAATTTATTATTTTTTTTTAAATTTTATTATTTTTTATTTTTTTAAATTTATTTATTTTTTTATCTTGTTTGCTGAATGGTCTAAAATTTTTATTTATTAAACAAAACAAGTTAATTTAATAATAGAAGCTTCCAATTTTATTTCCATAATTAAGTTGGTAATTTATTACCATTTGCCTACAGAAGTTGAAAAATAGTCTTCAAAATAGAGAGACTTAGAGAAGTACATATGGATGTATACTAAAACATAAAATCTTATACCCAGATGGTGATATTAAATATTTACTCTTTTACCACACCATGGGTTGTTCATGGGATTTTCCAAGCACCAGAGTGGTTTAACATTTGCTTTTCTAGGAGATCTTCCCTGACCCAGGAATAGAACCCATGACTTCTGCCATATCTCCTACATTGCAGGCAGGTCTTTACTGCTGAGCCACTAGGGAAGCTAAGATTATATGACATGACCAAATATTTATTTCTTATGGTTAGCAGATGAACCTTCCTTAGCTGGATAGATTAAAACAGCCCTCAAGAGGGAATCCAATCATAGAAACTCCTGTGCAGATATCATCAAAGGAGAATTAAATTTGACTATGTAGCTTTATCCAACCCCAGAAAAGAAAAGAAAAGGAAAAAAAAAAAAAAAACAACAGTTGGCTTATTCAGTTGGGGTTTATAATTCAAAGGTAGATTTCCTTCTGGTCCTAGGAAGTTGCTATTTGGATATACGAAATGAGAAGGCACAGAGGTGCCTTATATAATATCAACAGAACAGCATATTCCTTTGCTGCAAATTAAAGACGATGATGTAGTAAAATGCTGTTCAGAAATATTAAAGAAAGTATGTAACGATAAATCAGGAAATAGTTAACAGTAGTCAGAAGTGGTATTAAATGTATCCTAAGAAGATACAGCTCTACATTAGGTGCTGCCTATCCTCTAATCAAAAATACAACTAAGATAAGAATTTGCAACAGACTTTTGACTCAATGCACTTCATAGGGTTATATATCTTTATATCAATATAGACATTTCACTGGAGGCAATGTTAAAAAAAAAAAAAAAAAAAAACAGGGACAAAAACCAAAAACTGTTGTACAGATCTGCTGCTGCTAAGTCGCTTCAGTCCTGTCTGACTCTGTGTGACCCCATAGATGGCAGCCCATGAAGCTCCCCCGTCCCTGGGATTCTCCAGGCAAGAACACTGAAGTGGGTTGCCATTTCTTTCTCCAATGCATGAAAGTAAAAAGTGAAAGTGAAAGCGCTCAGTCCTGTCCAACTCTTAGCGACCCCATGGACTGCGGCCCACCAGGCTCTTCCGTCCATGGGATTTTCCAGGCAAGAGTGCTGGAGTGGGGTACCATTGCCTTCTCCATGTACAGATCTATCAGATTCCTTATTACCCACTGAGAATCAGTTAAACTGAGAGATGGGTGAGGAAGTAAAACACCGCTTAACAAAAATTCAGTTGAAGAGTGCATGCGTTGGGGCTCATTTGCTTCAGCAGGGTCTGACACTTTGCAACCCCATGGACATTAGCCCACCAGGTTCCTTGGTCTATGGGACTTTCCCAATAAGAATACTGGAGTGGTTGTCCTGTTTTCCTCCAGGAAATGTTCCCCACATTGAGGGATGGAACTCACGTCTCCTGCATCTCCTACTTTGCAGGCGGATTATTTTCTGCTGAGCCAACAGGAAGCCCCAGATGAAGAGTAGCAGATTTATATATATATATATATATATATATATAAATGGTCTCTGTCTTTCTCTTTATCTACTGTCTGTGCTTCCATTTGGATATTTTTAATTGATTTATGTTCCAATTTACCACTATGTCTCTGTTTTTTTTTTTTTTCCCATTGTATATAATTTACTGTTAAACTCATTTTAGAGTTCTCAGTTTTGTTTAGTATAGCACATAGCAATTCTTTAAAATTCACTTTATAGATTCTAATTGCTATTAAATTCTGCATGCATTTCTCCATTTTTCACATTTTTTGTATTTTGAAACATGGAATTATTTTAAGTCTCTCTGCTGTGCTTAGTTGCTCAGTCACCTCCAACTCTTTGTGTCCCCATGGACTGTAGCCCACCAAGATCCTCTATCCATGGGAATTCTCTAAGGAAAGAATACAAGAGTGGGTTGCATGCCCTCTTTCAGGGTATCTTCCCAAGCAAGTGATTGAACCCCAGTCTCCCACATTGTAGGCAGATTCTTTTCTGCTGAGCCACCAGAGAAGGCCAGAAATGCTACAGTAGGTAGCTTAGCCCTTCTCCAGGTGATCTTCTCAAACCAGGAATTGAACTGGGGCCTCTTGCTTTATGGTCTGATTATTTACCAGCTGAGCTACCACGGAAGCCCAAACCCCTGTGAGTTCAGTTGCTCAGTTGTGTCCAACTCTTTGCGACCCCATGAAGTGCAGCATGCCAGGCCTCCCTGCCCATCACCATCTCTCGGAGTTCCCTCAGACTCACGTCCATCGAGTGCATGATGCCACCCAGCCATCTCATCATCGGTCGTCCCCTTCTCCTCCTTCCCCCGAACCCTCCCAGCATCAGAGTCTTTTCCAATGAGTCAACTCTTTTCATGAGGTGGCCAAAGTACTGGAGTTTCAGCTTTAGCATCATTCCTTCCAAAGAAATCCCAGGGTTGATCTCCTTCAAAATGGACTGGTTGGATCTCCTTACAGTCCAAGGGACTCTCAAGAGTCTTCTCCAACACCACAGGTCAAAAGCATCAATTCTTCGGCACTCAGCCTTCTTCACAGTCCAACGCTCACATCCATATATGACCACTGGAAAAACCATAGCCTTGACTAGATGGACCTTAGTCGGCAAAGTAATGTCTCTGCTTTCGAATATATTATCTAGATTGGTCATAATTTTCTCCCAAGGAGTAAGTGTCTTTTAATTTCATGGCTGCAGTCACCATCTGCAGTGATTTTGGAGCCCCCCAAAATATAGTCTGACACTGTTTCCACTGTTTCCCCATCTATTCTAATGAAGTTATGGGAACGGAGGCCACGATCTTCGTTTTCTGAATGTTGAGCTTTAAGTCAACTTTTTCATTCTCCTCTTTCACTTTCATCAAGAGGCTTTTTAGCTCCTCTTCACTTTCTGCCATAAGGGTGGTGCCATCTACATATCTAAGGTTATTGATATTTCTCCCCGCAATCTTGACTCCAGCTTGTCTTTCTTCCAGTCCAGTGTTTCTCATGATGTACTCTGCATATAAGTTAAATAAGCAGGGTGACAATATACAGCCTTGACATACTCTTTTTCCTATTTGGAACCAGTCTGTTGTTCCATGTCCAGTTCTAACTGCTGCTTCCTGACCTGCATACAGATTTCTCCAGAGGCAGGTTAGGTGGTCTAGTATTACAATCTCTTTCAAAATTTTCCACAGTTTCTTGTGATCCACACAGTCAAAGTCTTTGGCATAGTCAATAAAGTAGAAATAGATGTTTTTTCTGAAACTCTCTTGCTTTTTCGATGATCCAGCGGATGTTGGCAATTTGATCTCTGGTTCCTCTGCCTTTTCTAAAACCAACTTGAACATGTGGGGGTTCACGGTTCACGTATTGCTGAAGCCTGGCTAGGAGAATTATGAGCATTACTTTACTAGCATGTGAGATGAGCGCAACTGTGCGGTAGTTTGAGCATTCTTTGGCATTGCCTTTCTCTGGAATTGGAATGAAAACTGACCTTTTCCAGACCTGTGGCCACTGCTGAGTTTTCCAAATTTGCTGGCATATTGAGTGCAGCACTTTCACAGCATCATCTTTCAGGATTTGAAACAGCTCAACTGGAATGCCATCACCTCCACTAGCTTTGTTCATAGTGATGCTTTCTAAGGCCCACTTGACTTCACATTCCGTGATGTCTGGTTTAGATGAGTGATCACGTCATCATGATTACCTGAGTCATGATCTTTTTTTGTACAGTTCTTCTGTGTATTCTTGCCACCTCTTCTTAATATCTTCTGCTTCTGTTAGTTCCATACCATTTCTGCTCTTTATCTAGCCCATCTTTGCATGAAATATTCCCTTGGTATCTCTAATGTTCTTGAAGAGATCTCTAGTCTTTCCCATTCTGTTGTTTTCCTCTATTTCTTTGCATTGATCACTAAAGAAGGCTTTCTTATCTCTTCTTGCTATTCTTTGGAACTCTGCATTCAGATGCTTATATCTTTCCTTTTCTCCTTTGCTTTTCATCTCTCTTCTTTTCACAGCTATTTGTAAGGCCTCCCCTGACAGCCATTTTGCTTTTTTGTATTTCTTTTCCATGGGGATGGTCTTGATCCCTGTCTCCTGTACAATGTCATAAACCTCATTCCATAGTTCATCAGACACTCTATCTATCAAATCTAGGCCCTTAAATTTGTTTCTCGCTTCCACAGTATAATCATAAGGGATTTGATTTAGGTCATACCTGAATTGTCTAGCGATTTTCCCTAATTTCTTCAATTTGAGTCTGAATTTGGTAATAAGGAGTTCATGATGTGGGCCACAGTCAGCTCCTGGTCTTGTTTTTGTTGACAGTATACAGCTCCTCCATCTTTGGCTGCAAAGAATATAATCCATCTGATTTTGGTGTCGACCATCTGGTGATGTCCATGTGTAGAGTCTTCTCTTGTGTTGTTGGAAGAGGTTTGGTATGACCAGTACATTTTCTTAGCAATACTCTATTAGTCTTTGCCCTGCTTCATTCCGCATTCCAAGGCCAAATTTACCTTTTACTCCAGGTATTTCTTGACTTCCTACTTTTGCATTCCATGAGGTAACCTAAAATTGGATCCTGTATGAGTATAATTCTATTATTTTTTTTCACTTTCATTCACGTGGTCCATGTTGTGCCTGCACTTCTGTGTGTTTATATATGTGAGCCTAGTAAAGTTTGACAGTGGTAATGTTGTGAAAAAAAAAATTAGAATTTCAGATAATTGAAATTTCCTTTGGAAATGATTACATTTACTTCTTTTAGGGTTATAGAGTGGTTGCTATTCTCATTACTTATGAGCTGTCTTGAATTGAAGCTGGATTTCAATCCTTAAAATCTAAGTTTACCCTTGATTCAACCTTGGGTTTCCAGACTTTTCAACTATAATCCTCTTTTATTTTGTGAACCATTGCTCTATTATTTTTAACTCTAGTATTTGCCTAATGAAGTTTTCAAAAATACCTGTTTGCTTGTCTAAGACCTTTGGCTAATGATTTTAGTCATGATTTCAAGCAACTTTAAGGATTTAACAAACGTAGTAAGAGAGAAATAGTCATGTCTTTGAACTCCGCAATTCTTCAGCAAAAAATTTCATAGCATCTTTGTCCAGTCACATTGCTACCTTCTGGGCTATGATTTGGATCTTTAATCTCTTGTTTTAATCAGAATTAGAAAATTCTCCTACAGTAGAAGCAGCTATGGAAAAAGATTTCTCCTATTCTATACCCTGCTCCTCTTATTTTGAATTCTGCAGTTAGATTTCTATACCCTTCAAACAAAATACAGATATTTTCTATTCTTTTCTAGTTAGTTTAGTTAGAAGTACTGACTGTCTTTCAGAAACTCTATCCCACAAAAATGGGAAATATATCAAAGAGTAGTTTATTAGACTTTCTTAATGTGAAGGAAATTAGAAGTCATTAGGATCCCTGTTGTAATTCAATAGCATAGTTTTATATTTAATATATATATATACATATACATATATATATATATATATATATATATATATATATATACAACTACATAGTGAACTGCATAAGCTATAGACCATATTTTAAATTTAAAAGAATTACAGGAAAGAAAATGGAAACAAATATCTTATTTTTCTCATTAAATCATTTTTGAAAATCTTTGTCTTTCACTGAGCTTAAAACATCCACATACTGAAAGTTTATGTTTAAGTTTTTGACCAACAAGTCTGTCTGGTCAAGCATTAGATGGTTATTAATAATGCAATGCATGATTCATGATAAAAGTATACAACTGAGTTGGGCTTTTTTGCACATGCAGTTTGGTTTATGTTTTCCTTTAACTTTTTTTTTCCCATGAAAATATGTGGCAGCAAACTGTTTGGATTAAACAAACAAAACTGAGTTGCTGATATTCAAAGAATGATTATGTGTGTGTGTGTGTGTGTGTGTGTGTGTGTGTGTATTTATTTATTTATTTAATCTTATGTAATTGCAAATATAGTTCCTCTAGAGGAGGGCTTGGCAACCCACTCCAGTATTCTTGCCTAGGTAATCCCATGGAGAGAGAAGCATGGTGGGCTACAGTCCATGGGATTTAAGAGTTCGACACAATTGAGCACATTAGCACACACACAAGCACATAGATCCCCTAATAATAATATCTATTACAGACATTATTTCAATTAGAAATCATTTTTCACAAAAATATTTTGCCTAAAAAGTCTTATTAAATATAAGGTGGCTTATAATCTAATCATTTTATTTCTAGAATTTGATTCTTAATCAAAGATAATGATGTATTCTATCTTTTCTTATTTACATTAAATATCATTTTCTTTAACTCATTTTATCTTTAGTCTCTCAATGTGAAACATGAGGACAATATTGAAATATATATTAAATTGTTTTCTCTGCAGTAGCCATATTATATTATTATTATCACTCATTATCATTAGTATTATTCTTTTCTGGCTACCAAGAAAGAAAGCTAATCAAACAATAAATAATTAAAATGCCTTCCCATGTGACCCAATCCAATCAACCGCTGAACCAAATCTGCAGCTCTTTTTGTAAGTAAATCAGATTAGAATTGAGCCACACTATTGTGCTGTCATACTCTGGTCCTTGGTTAAATTCACAGTGTCATTCCTGCAACAGGAAGTTTAGTCCATGTGTTCTGACTGAAAGTGAGGCATACAAAAGTCCCAATGTGGCTATCATCCAATCCATTATGACGGCAGGTTTGTTGTTGTTGTTGTTGTTAAAACTTGATTTGTAGGCTAATTTGGAAATTTTTAAATGGATTATTTCAGCATCCTACCCAAAAGAGGCTTTGGGCTATTGGAAATTCTGATAGCGTAATTATTATCATAGAGAGATAAATTTTGTTTGCCTGAGTCAGCTTGGGGATGTATATTCAGATTGATATCATCTCTTTACAAGCAGATAGCCCATGTAACTATTTTATGTGTCAGTAAAAGGGCAAAATGACACTTATTAAATGATCAGTTTATTTAATCAGTAGATATTCAGATAATAGAAACAAAATAAATAATAATTTATTAATAAACTTTGTTTCCTGGTTTAAATCAATGTTCTTAATAACTTCAATCATTTTAATTATCATAAATAGCTACTTGTTCCTTTAGCTGATATGCATTCAGCAAACTAAATTAAATATTAATCCCTAGTATTTCATTCTAGACTAGTAGTGCCTACTTACAGTTTTTGCTTGTTTTAGAAATATAGTCCACTTAAGCAAGTACTTTAATAAATATATAAAAATTATCTGTTTCTAACATAGATAGCAAAGAGAAATTTTGTATAAAAAAGCATCTGTTGATCTCTCACCACTTAATCTTCCAAGGAAAAAATTCTACCCCTCAAAGATAATAATAAGCAAATTAAAAATATTTTATATTAATTACCTCTGAAGCAATTGTTCTTAGGTACACAACTTAACCTCTACATATGAAATAAATAAAAATAGAATAATCTTCCTTTCTCATTGACTAGGGCCTCCCTGGTGGCTCAGATAGTAAAGAATTCACCTGCAATGCACGAGGCCTGGGTTTGATCCTTGGGTTGGGAAGAACTCCTGAAGCAGCGCATGGCAACCCACTGCAGTATTCTTGCCTGGAGAATCTCCATAGATATGACTGAGTGACTAAGCACAGCACAGTACTCATTGACTAACTTCACATATTTTTAGACTTCTGTGTTTTAGATTGGAGTAATTTACTTCCAGATTTTTTTTTTAATTTTTAGTTTATTTTACTTTATAATACTGTATTGGTTTTGCCATACATTGACATGAATCCACCACGGGTGTACATGAGTTCCCAAACATGAACCCACCTCCCACCTCCCACCCCATATCATCTCTCTGGATCATCCCCATGCACCAGCCCCAAGCATCCTGTGTCCTGCATCAGACATAGACTGGGAATTTGTTTCTTACATGATAGTATACATGTTTCAATGCCATTCTCCCAAATCATCCCACCCTCTCCCTCTCTCTCAGAGTCCAAAAGTCCACTCTACACATCTGTGTCTCTTTCGCTGTCTCACATACAGGGTCATCATTACCATCTTTCTAAATTCCATATATATGTGTTAGTATACTGTATTGGTGTTTTTCTTTCTGGCTTACTTCACTCTGTATAATCGGCTCCAGTTTCATCCATCTAATTAGAACTTATTCAGATGCATTCTTTTTAATGGCTGAGTAATACCCCATTGTGTATATGTACCACAGCTTTTTTATCCATACATCTGCTGATGGACATCTAGGTTGTTTCCATGTCCTGGCTATTATAAACAGTGCTGTGATGAACATTGGGGTAAAAAAAAAAAAAAAAATTGCAACTATAACTACTTCCAGATTTTTTTAATGCAGTTGTGCTAATTATGTATAAAGCTTATAATTATCAATTAATGAACTATTCTAGTCCCTTCACATCTATCATTATTTGGTGGTGGTGTTTCTGTTCAGTTGCTAAGCTGGATTTGACTCTTTGTAAGCCCATGAACTGCAGTATGTCAGGCTTTCCTGTCCATCATTGTGTCCTGGAGTTTGCTAAAACTCATATACATTGAGTCAGTCATGCTGACTAAACATCTTGTCCTCTGTCACCAACTTATCCTTTTGCCTTTGATCTTTCTCAGCATCATGGTTTTTCCACTGAGTTGGCTCTTCACATCAGCTTCAGCATCAGTCCTTCCATGAATATTCAGGATTGATTTACTTTAGGATTCATGGTCTGATTTTCTTGTAGTTCAAGGAACTTTCAAGAGTCTTCTCCAGTATCACAATTTAAAAGCATCAGTTCTTCGGCACTCAGCCTTCTTTATGGTTTAGTTCTCACATCTATACATGACTACTGGAAAAGCCATAGCTTTGACTATATAGACATTTGTTGGCAAACTGATATCTTTGCTTTTTAAAAAGCTGTCTAGTTTTCTCATAGCTTTCCTCCCATGGGACAAGTGTCTTTTAATTTCATGGCTTCAGTCCCCATCTGCAGTAAATTTGGAGGCCAAGAAAATAAAATCTGCCATGATTTTCATTTTCCCCCATCTATTTCCCATGAAGTGGTGTGACTGTATGCCATGACCTTAGTTTTCTGAAAGGTGAGTTTTAAGCCAGGTTTTTCCACTCTCCTCTTTCGCCTTCAGCAAGAGGCTCTATCAGTTTGGCTCAGTCGCCCAGTCATATGCAACTATTTGCAACCCCATAGACTGCAGCATGCCAGGCTTCCCTGCCCATCACCAACTTCCAGAGATTGCTCAAACTCATGTCCATCCAGATGGTGATGCTATCCAACCATCTCATCCTCTGTCATAACCTTCTCCTCCTGCCTTCAATCTTTCCCAGCATCAAGGTCTTTTCTGACGAGTCAGTTCTTCACGACAGGTGGCCAAAATATTGGAGTTTCAGCTTCAGCATCACTCATTTCAATGAATACTCAGGGCTGATTTCCTTTAAGATTGAATGGTTTAATGTCCTTGCAGTAAGGGACTCTCAAGAGTCTTCTCCAACACCACAATTCGAAAGCATCAGTTTTTCAGTGCTCAGCTTTCTTTACATTCCAACTCTCACATGCATACATGGCAACTGAAAAAACCACAGGTTTGACTAGACAGGCCTTTGTTTGCAAAGTAATGTCTCTTCTTTTTAATATTCTGTCTTAGTTGGACATAGCTTTTCTTCCAAGAAGCAAGTGTCTTTATTTCATGGCTTCAGTCACCATATATAGTGAATTTTGGAGCCCACAAAATTAAGTATCTAACTCTTTCCATGAAGTTATGGGACTGGATGCTATGATTGTAGTTTTTGGAATGCTGAGTTTTAAACCAGTTTTTTCACTCTCCTCTTTCACTTTCATGAAGAAGCTCTTTAGTTCTTCACTTTCTGCCATAAGGGTTGTGTCATCTGTGAATCTGATATATCTCCCTGCAATCTTGATTTCAGCTCGTGCTTCATCCAGCCTGGTATGTCACATGATATACTCTGTATATAAGTTAGACAATCAGGTGATAACATACAGGAAGGATGTACTCCTTCCTTAATTTGGAACCAGGCCTTTGTTCTATGATTTGTTGTAACTGTTGCTTCTTGACCTGCATACAGATTTCCCAAGAGGCAGGTAAGGTGGCCTCATATTCTCATCTATTTAAGAATTTTCCTCAGTTTGTGGTGATTCCCACAGTCAAAGACTTTGGTGTAGTCAATAAAGCAGACATAGATGTTTTTCTGGAACTTCTTGGTTTTTCTGTGATCTAACAAATGTTGCTTTTTCCATCTCTGGTTCCTCTGTCTTTACTGAATCCAGCTTGAACATCTGAAAGTTCACAGTTCATGTACTGTTGAAGCCTGGATTGGAGAATTTTGAACGTTATTTTGCTAGCATGTGAGATGAGTACAATTGCACTGTAGTTTGAGCATTTTTTGGCATTGCCCTTCTTTGGGATTGGAAAGAAACTGACTTTTTCCAGTCCTGTGCTGAGTTTTCCAAATTTGTTGGTATATGGAGTGCGTCACTTTCATAGCATCATTTTTTAGGATTTGAAATCACTCAACCAAAATTCCATTGCCTCCAATAGCTTTGTTTATAGTGATGCTTCCTAAGGCCCACTTGAGTTTACACTCCAGGATGTCTGGCTCTAGTCCAGTGATCACATCATTGTGGTTATCTGGGTCAAGAAGATCTTTCTTTGTAGAGTTCTTCTGTGTATTCTTTCCACCACTTTTTAAATATCTTCTGTTTCTGTACATTATTGTGCTCATTTTTGCATTAAATGTTCCCTTGGTATCTCTAAGTTTCTTGAAGAGATCTCTAGTCCTTCCTATTCTATTGTTTTCCTCTACTTTGCATCAATCACTGAAGAAAGTGTTTTTATCTTTCCTTTGGAACTCCACATTCAAATGAGTATATCTTTTCTTTTCTCCTTAGCCTGTAGCTTCTCTTCTTTTCTCAGGTATTTGTAAGGCCTACTCAGACAATCATTTTGCCTTTTTGCATTTCATTTTCTTGGGGGTGGTATTGATCATTGCCTCTTGTACAATGTTATGAACCTCCATCCATACTGCTTCAGGCACTATCAAATCTAATCCTTTGAATCTATTAGTCACTTCCACTATGTAATAAAAAAGGAATTTGATTTAGATCATACCTGAATTATCTCATAGTTTATCCTTACTTTCTTCAATTTAAGCCTGAATTTATCAATGAGTAGTTCATGATCTTAGCCACAGTCAGCTTCTTGTTTTTGCTTATTGTATGGAGGTCCCCTCCTTTGGATGCAAAGAATATAATCAATCTGCTTTCAGTATCAACCATCTGGTGTGGTCCATGTATAGAGTCTTCTTTTGTGGTGTTGGAAGAAGGTGTTTGCTATGACCAATGTATGCTCCTGGAAAAACTCTGTTAGATTTTGCCCTGCTTCATTTTGTACTGTCAAGCCAAATTTGCCTGTTACTCCAGGTTTCTCGTTTCTTCCTACTTTTTAAAAATTAATTAATTTATTTTAATTGGAGGATAATTACTTTACACCATTGTAGTGGCTTTTGCCATACATTAACATGAATCAGCCGTAGGTGTGCCTGAGTTCCCCATCCTGAATGCCCCTTCCACATCCCTCCCCATCCCATCCCTCAGGGTCATCCCAGTGCACCAGCTTTCCCAGCACCACTTGTTAGAGAGATTGTCTTTTCTCCATTGTATATTCTTGCCTCCTCTGTCAAAGATAAGGTGTCCATAGGTGAATGGATTTATCTCTGGGCTTTCTATTTTGTTTCATTGATCTATTTGTCTTTCTTTGTGCCAGTACCATACTGTCTTGATGACTGTGGCTTTGTAGTAGTGCCTGAAGTGAGGCAGTTTGATTCCTCCAGTTCCATTCATTTTTCTCAATATTGCTTTGGCTGTTAGAATTTTTTTTTTCCATACAAATTGTGAAATTATTTGTTCTAGTTCTCTGAAAAATACTGTTTGTAGTTTGATAAGGACTGCATTGAATCTGTAGATTGCTTTGGGTAGTATTCTCATTTTCACTATATTGATTCTTCCGATTCATGAACATGGTATATTTCTCCATCTATTTGTGTCATCTTTAATTTCTTTCATCAGTTTTATAGTTTTCTATATATAAGTCTTTTGTTTCTTTAGGTAGATTATATTCCTAAGTATTTTATTCTTTTTGTTGCAATGGTGAATGGAATTGTTTTCTTAATTTCTCTTTCTGTTTTCTCATTGTTAGTGTAGAGGAATGCAAGGTATTTCTCTGTATTAATTTTATATCCTGCAATTTTATTATATTCATTGACTTGCTCTAGCAATTTTCTGGTGCAGTCTAGGGTTTTCTACGTAGAGGATCATGTCAACTGCAAACAGTGAGAATTTCACTTCTTTTCTATTCTGGATTCCTCTTATTTATTTTTCTTCTCTGATTGATGTAGCTAAAACTTCCAAAACTGTGTTGAATAGTAGTGATAAGAAAAGATGCTTGAGATGATTTCTTTTTTTTTTTAATTTACCAAGGTTAGATTTATGGCCAGGATGTGATCTATCCTGGAGTAGGTTCTGTGTGCACTTGAGAAAAAGGTGAAATTCAATATTTTGGGGTGAAATGTCCTATAGATATCAATTAGGTCTTACTGGTTCATTGCATCATTTAAAGTTTGTATTTCTTGCTAATTTTCTGTTTAGTTGATCTCTCCACATGTATGACTGGGGTATTAGAGTCTCCCAATATTATTGTGTTATTGTTAATTTCCCCTTTCATACTTGTTAGCATTTGCCTTACATATTGTGGTGCTCCTATGTTGGGTGCCTATATATTTATAATTGTTATATCTCCTTCTTCGATTCATAATTTAATCATTATGTATTATCCTCCTTTGTCTCTTTTCACAGCACTTATTTCAAATTCTGTTTTATCTGATATGAGTATTGCTATTCTTGCTTTCTTTTGATCTCCATTTACATGAGATGTTTTTTTCCACCCCTTCACTTTTAGTATGCTTGAGTCCCTTGTTTTGAGGTGGGTCTCTTGTAGACAGCAAATATAGGGGTTTTGTTTTTGTATCCATTCAGCCAGTCTTTATCTTCTGGTTGGGGCATTCAACCCATTTACATTTAGGGTAATTATAACCCTTTTCTGTGTTTCCTGTCTAGAGAAAATTCTTTAGTTTTTGTTGAAAAGATGGTTTGGTGGTGCTAAATTGTCTCCATTTTGGCTTGTCTGTAAAGCTTTTGATTTCTCCTTCATATTTGAATGAGATCCTTGCTGGGTACAGTAATCTGCACTATAGGTTTTTCTCTTTCATCACTTTAAGGATGCCCTGCCATTCCATTCTGGCCTGAAGAGCTTCAGTTGAAAGATCAGCTTTTGTCCTTATGAGAATCCCCTTGTGTGTTATTTGTTGTGTTTCCCTTGCTGCTTTTAATATTTGTTCTTTGTGTTTGATCTTTGTTAATTTGATTAATATGTGTCTTGGTGTGTTTTGCCTTGGGTTTATCCTGTTTGGGACTCTCTGGGTTTATCGCCTCAAGTATTTTCTCATGGCCTTTCTTTTTGTCTTCTTTTTCTGGGACTCCTATGATTTGAATGTTGGGACATTTGATATTGTCCCAGAAGTCTCTGAGACTTGTCCTCATTTATTTTCATTCTTTTTTTTTTCTTTTTTCTCTCTGCATCATTTATTTCCACCATTCTATCTTCCACCTCACTTATCCTATCTTCTGCCTCTGTTATTCTACTGTTAGTTCCCTCCAGAGTGCTTTTGATCTCAGTTATTGCATTATTCATTATTGATTGACTCTTTTATATTTTTTCTAAGTCCTTGTTAAACATTTCTTGTATCTTCTCAATCCTTGTCTCCAGACTATTTATCTGTAACTCCATTTTGTTTTCAATATTTTGGATCATTTTTTACTATCATTATTCTGAATTATTTTTCAGGTAGACTTCCTATCTCCTCCTCTTTTGTTTGGTGAACATTTATCATGTTCCTTTACCTGCTGTATATTTCTCTGCCTTTTCATATTGTTTAAATTGCTGTGTTTGGGGTGGCCTTTCTGTTTTCTGGCAATTTGTTGTTCCTGTTTATTGTGGAGGTTCTTCCCTGTGGGTGGGGTTGGACAAGTGTCTTGTCAAGGTTTCCTGGTTAGGGAAGCTTGCCTTGGTGTTCTGGTTGGTGGAGCTGAAGTCCTTATCTCTGGATGATATGTCTCTCTCTCTGCAATGATGATGTGTGTCTCTCTCTGCAATGATGTGTCCAGTAGTGAGTTTTGAGGTGTCTGTGGGTTTGTTGTGACTTTTGGCTTCCTGTATTTTAATGCTCAGTGTTATGCTCCTGTATTGTTGAATAATTAGCTTGGTATGTCTTGCTCTGAAATTTGGTGGCTCTTTGGTGGAGCTTGGTTTCAGTATAAATATGAAGGCTTTTGGATGAACTCTTGTCAAGTAATGTTCCCTGAAATCAGGAGCTTTCTGGTGTCCTTAAGTTTTGGATTTAAGCCTCCTGTCTCTGGCTTTCAGTCTTATTTTTACAGTATCTTCAAGACTTCTCCATCCATACCACACCAATGATAAAACATCTAGGTTAATGATGAAAAAATTCTCCACAGTGAGGGACAACCAGAGAGGTTCACAGAGTTACATGGAGAGGAGTAGAGGAAGAAGGGTGATAGAGGTGACCAGGAGGAGAAGAGGGGGAATCAAAAGGGGAGAGAGAAGTCTAGCCAGTAATAAATTCCCTATGTGCTCTCCACAGTCTGGAACACTCAAACAGGTTCATGGAGTTACATAGAGAAGAAAAGAGGGAGGAAGAAGGAGGAAGATGACCAGTAGGAAAAGAGGGGGAGTCAAAAGAAGAGAGACATATCTAACCAGTAATCTGTTCCCTAAGTGTTGTCCACAGCCCAGAACACCCAAAGAGATTTCCAGAGTTGGGTAGAGAAGGGGGAGGGAGTAAATAGAGGTGACCTGGGGGAGAAACAGGAGGGTCAAAAGGGGGAGTGAGCAATCAATCCAGTAGTCACACTCCTAAGTAAAAATAGATACTGAAGATTGGATTCTTAAAGGTACAAAATTGATTAAAAAACAAAAAGCAAAGATAAAAATCTAGAGTAGAGGTTAGACTCTCAAAGATAAAATATTAAAGAAACAAAGTAAAATCACAAAAACCATAAAAAATGTATATATATATAATTTGATTTAAAAATAGGGTCTTTTTTGCAAGGTAATAGTAGGTTATAAAAATGAATATTAAAGGAGTAATAAAGAGCTTAAAAACAGAAAAAATAAAATTTAAAATGATAAAGGAAAATATATCTAGGAATTTCTCTGGAACTGTTGAGGGCAGTGTGGGGTCAGTTCAATTTCAGATAGTTCCATGTTCCAGCTTATACCTCTTTTTAAGGTCTATAAGGACCCTTCCAATTATATGCAGAGTACATCATGAGAAACGCTGGACTGGAAGAAACACAAGCTGGAATCAAGATTGCTGGGAGAAATATCAATAACCTCAGATAGGTAGATGACACCACCCTTATGGCAGAAAGTGAAGAGGAACTAAAAAGCCTCTTGATGAAAGTGAAAGTGGAGAGTGAAAATGTTGGCCTAAAGCTCAACATTCAGAAAATGAAGATCATGGCATCCAGTCCCATCACTTCATGGGAAATAGATGGGGAAACAGTGGAAACAGTGTCTGACTTTATTTTTTGGGGCTCCAAAATCACTGCAGATGGTGATTCCAACCATGAAATTAAAAGATGCCTATTTTTTGGAAGAAAAGTTATGACCAACCTAGATAGTATATTCAAAAGCAGAAACATTACTATGCCAACTAAGGTCCGTCTTGTTAACGCTATCGTTTTTCCTGTGGTCCTGTATGGATTTGAGAGTTGGACTGTGAAGAAGGCTGAGCACTGAAGAATTGATGCTTTTGAACTGTGGTGTTGGAGAAGACTCTTGAGAGTCCCTTGGACTGCAAGGAGATCCAACCAGTCCATTCTGAAGGAGATCAGCCCTGGGATTTCTTTGGAAGGAACGATGCTAAAGCTGAAACTCTAGTACTTTGGCCACCTCATGAGAAGAGTTGACTCATTGAAAAAGACTCTGATGCTGGGAGGGATTGGGGGCAGGAGGAGAAGGGGATGACAGAGGATGAGATGGCTGGATGGCATCACTGACTCTATGGATGTGATTCTGGTTGAACTCTGAGAGTTGGTGATGGATAGGGAGGCCTGGCGAGCTGCGGTTCATGGGGTCGCAAAGAGTCGGATATGACTGAGCAACTGAACTGAACTGGGACAAAGCAGAAACAGTGCTCAGTGGTGGATGTGTCTGGTGGTGAAAACGAAGTCTGAGGCTGTAAAGAACCATATTGTATAGGAACCTGGAATGTTTGATCCATGAATCAAGGTAAATTGAAACTGACAATGCAGGAGATGGAAAGAGTGAACATTGTCATCATAGGAATCAGTGAACTAAATTGGATGACACTCGTTGAATTTAATTCAGATGGCCATTATATCTACTGTTGTGAGCAAAAGTTCCTTAGAAGAAACGAAGTTGCCCTCACAGTTAACAAAAGAGTCAGAAATGCAGTACTTGGGTGCAATCTCAAAAACAGAACGATCTTGCTTGGTATCCACAGCAACCATTCAGTATCACAGTAACCCAAATTTCTGTCCCAATCACTGATGACAAAAATGTTGAAGTTCACTGGTTCTATGAAGACTTATAAGACTTCTGGAAATAACACCAAGAAAAGATATGCTTTATACCATAAAATGTAAAGTAGGAAGTCAAGAGATATCCCAGATAACAGGAAAGTTTAGTCTTGTAGTACAAAATGAGGCAGGGCAAAGGGTGACAGAGTTTTGTCTAGAGAACACACTGGTCATAGCAAACATTATTTTCTACAACCCAAGAGAAGACTTTTCACATGGACATCACCAGATGTCAGTAAGAAAGTCAGGTTGATTAAATATCTTGCAATTTAAGATGGAAAAGCTCTATACAGTTAGCAAAAACAGCACCTAGAGCTGACTGTGGCTCAGATCATGAGCTGCTTAAATTCAGGGTTAAATTGAAGAAAGTAGGGAAAACCACTAGGCCATTCAGGTATGACCTAAATCAAACCCCTTATGATTATACAGCAGAGGTGATTAAAAGATTTAAAAGATTAGATCTAGTAGACAGAGTGCCTGAAGAACTATGGACAGAGATTTATAACCCTGTACAGTAGGTAGTGACCAATATCACCCCAAAGTGGGGGAAAAATGCAAGAAGGCAGAGTAGTTTTATGAAGAAAACTTATTAGAAAAAGAGAGGTAAAAAGCAAGGGAGAAAGGAAAGACATATCCAATTGAATGCAGAGTTCCAGAGAATAGCAAGGAAAGAAAAGAGCACCCTCTTGCATGAACAATGCAATGAAATAGAGGAAAACAATAAAATGGGAAATACTAGAGATCTCATGAAAATTGGAGATATCAAGGGAACATTTCAGGAAAGGATGGGCATGATAAAAGACAGAAACAATAAGGACCTAACAGAAGTATAAGAGATTAACAAAAGACAGAAAGAATAAACAGAAAAAACTATACAAAGAAGGTCTTAATGATCCAGATAACCAGGATGGTGTGGTCACTCATTTAGATCCAGACATCTTAGAATGTAAAGTCAAGAATGCCTTAGGAAGCATTACTATGAACAAAGCTAGTAGAGGTGACAGAATTCCAGCTGATCTATTCAAAATTCTAAAAGATAATATTATAATATGTCAGCAAATTTGGAAAACTAAGCAGTGGCCACAACACTGGAAAAGGTCAGCTTTCCTTTCAACCCCAAAGAAGGGCAATGCCAAAGAATCTTCAAACTACTCTACAATTGTACTCCTTTCACATGATAGCAAGGTTATGCTCAGAATTCTTCAAGTTACACTTCAGCAGTGTGTGGATTGAGAACTTCCAGATGTACAAACTGGGTTTCAAAGAGGCAGAAACCAGAGATCAAATTGCCAACATTCATTGGATCATGAAGAAAACAAGGGAATTCCAGAAAAAAAAAATCTGTTTCATTGACTACATGAAACCCTTTAACTATGTGGATCAGAACAAACTGTGGAAAATTCTTAAACAGATGGGAACACTGGAGCAACTTATGTGTCTCCTGAGAAATCTGTATGTGGTTTCAAAAGCAAGTTAGAACCAGACATGAAATAACAAATGGTTCAAAACTCGGAAAGGAGTATGACAAGGTTGTATACTGCCACCCTGTTTATTTAGCTTATATTCAGAGTGCATCATAGGAATGATGGGCTGGAATCAAGACTGCCAGAAGAAATATCAGCAGCCTTATATATGCAGATGATACCAATAGTAGAAATTAAAGAGGAACTAAAGAGCCTCTTGATAAGAGTGAAAGAGGAGAGTGAAAAAGCTGGATTGAAATTGGACATTCAAAAATCTAAGATCACGACATCAGGTACAATCACTTCATGGCAAATAGATGAGGAAAAGTGGAAGCAGAGACAGATTTTATTTTCTTGGACTCCAAAATCACTGTGGGCGGTGATTGCAGCCATAAAATTAAAAGACCCTTCTTCTTGGAAGAAAAGCTTTGACATACATAGACAGCATACTAAAAAGCAGAAACATCACAAAAGGAGCAGGGAGAAGCAGAGGAGGAGATGGTTAGATGGCATTACTGACTCTGTGGACATGATTTTAGCAAACTCTGGTAGCTAGTGGAGGACAGAGGAGCCTGGTGTGCTGCAGTGCATTAGGCTGCAAAGAGTCAGACAAAACCTAGGGACTGAAAAGCAACAACAAAAATATCCTTGGATTAGGGGAAGTTTTTCCATAGAATACAGAAAAATTTTTAAAGAAATTGTTTTTCTATAAAGAAAAAATGTTTTAAAAATAGACCCTATTAAGAAGGTGAAAAATCACCCATGGAGTAGAAGAATATTTTTGTAACATATGGAACCAAATAAGGATTCTAGTCCAGAATACATGTTAAGAACTTCAAACCAACAAAAATACAGACATCATAATATAATATTGGATAAGGAGCTGCTACAAACAGCAAAAGAAGAGCATCAACATAGCCAGGGAACATAAGAAAGCATTTTCATACTGCATAAAAAACTAGAAAATAAAAATTCAAACAATTGTGTATTTCTTCTTGCCTCCAACTCCAGTGAGAAATATTTGAGAGAGCTAGAAAGAGAGAGGAAAGAATCCTGATGAAAATGAAAAGACTATGGATTCTCGAACCTTGCTGGTGGAAGTGGAGGCATTTTTGAATTAACTAAATTAATCAAGCATAACCAGTGATCCAAAATTGCAAATTAATAAATATACTTTTCAAAAGTTCAAGTGTACATACATCACAAGAAATGTGTACTGTTGCTCATAGAAGCATTTTAAATAAAAGTATCAACAACAGAATGAATAAAATTTTGTGGTATTATACATTACAAAAGAATACTGCACACCATGTGATAGGTGAAAATAATCTATAATCAACCTTCAGCTACACAAAAAAACATAAGTTAAGCTGACAAAATGCTGTGCTAAAAAATGAGACATAGAAGTACACATTCTATATGATTCTACTTTTTCAATTAATAGGAGAGAAAAACAGAAAATTATACAACAGGATTTTAATATGGTTAGTTTATACTACAAAGTAAGGTAATTATTTTCATTAATGCCACTTTTCAGTATATATTATATCTATTTCAGTTCAATTCAGTCACTCAGTCATGTTCTACTCTTTGTAATCCCATGATTTGCAGAACGCCAGGACTCCCTATACATCACCAACACCCGGAGTTCGCACAAACTAATGTCCATCGAGTCAGCGATAACATCCAGCTATCTCATCCTCTGTTATTCCCTTCTCCTCCTGCCCCAAATCCTTTCCAGCATCAGAGTATTTTCCAATGAGTCAACTCTTTGCATAAGGTGGCCAAAGTATTGGAGTTTCAGCTTTAGCAACATTCCTTCCAAAGAACACCCAGGACTGATCTCCTTTAGAATGGACTGGTTGGATCTCCTTGCACTCCGTGGGACTCTCAAGAGTCTTCTCCAACACCACAGTTCAAAAGCATCAATTCTTCAGCACTCAGCTTTTTTCACAGTCCAACTGTCACATCTATACATGACCACAGGAAAAACCATAGCTTTCACTGGACGGACCTTTGTTGGCAAAGTAATGTCTCTGATTTTGAATATACTATCTAGGTTGGTCATAACTTTTCTTCCAGGGAGTAAGTGTCTTTTAATTTCATGGCTGCAAACACAATCTGCAGTGATTTTGGAGCCCCCCAAAATAAAGTCTTACACTGTTTCCACTGTTTCCCCATCTATTTCCCATGAAGTGAAGGGACTGGATGCCATGATCTTTGTTTTCTGAATGTTGAGCTTTAAGCCAACTTTTTCACTCTCCTCTTTCACTTTCATCAAAAGGCTTTTTGGTTCCTCTTCACTTTCTGCCATAAGGGTGATGTCATCTGCATATCTGAGGTTACTGATATTTCTTCCGGCAATCTTGATTTCAGCTTGTGCTTCTTCCAGCCCAACGTCTCTCATGATGTACTCTGCATATAAGTTAAATAAGCAGGGTGACAATATACAGCCTTGATGTTCTCCTTTTCCTATTTGGAACCAGTCTGTTGTTCCATATCCAGTTCTAACTGTTGCTTCCTGACCTGCATATAGGTTTCTCAAGAGGCAGGTCAGGTGGTCTTGTATTCCCATCTCTTTCAGAATTTTCCACAGTTTATTGTGATCCACACAGTCAAAGGCTTTGGCACGGGCAATAAAGCAGAAACGGATGTTTTTCTGGAACTCTCTTGCTTTTTTGATGATCCAGCAGATGTTAACAATTTGATGTCTGATTCCTCTGCCTTTTCTAAAGCCAACTTGAACATTTGGAAATTCACAGTTCACGTATTGCTGAAGCCTGGCTTGGAGAATTTTGAACGCTATTTTACTAAAGTGTGAGATGAGTGCAATTGTGCGGGGGTTTGAGCATTCTTTGACATTGCCTTTATTTGGGATTGGAATGAAAATTGACCTTTTCCAGTCCTGTGGCCACTGCTGAGTTTTCCAAATTTGCTGGCATATTGAGTGTAGCACTTTCACAGCATCATCTCCCAGGATTTGAAATAGTTTAACTGGAATTCCATTACCTCCACTAGCTTTGTTCTATTTAAATATGTTAATACTCTACATATAGTATATGATAATATGTATAAATATAGCAATGCATCTATCAAAGCCACTTTTGTCAAGTTTATATATCAGATATTGGCACTTCTTTTTTTTTTTAATCAGTGCTGTAAGATATTTAATTATATTTCATTTTCAGTGATCACTTTGAAAAAAAATCACCTACTCTTATATTCTTAGATATGCCAAAACTGTCTCCTTTTGCTCTTTCCTACTTTAATGCATATTATCCCCAAAGGACTTTTTTTTTTTTTTAAATTTCATTTTGTCATAAAAGCATCCTAGCTGGTCTTAATGCTTCTTTTTCTTTGGGAGGAGAATAGTAGCATATCTCAGAGTGATGTAAACTAATGGTATCCACATGAGAATTTGGTCTTGTTTGGTATATGAGCTGGGATAAGCTAGTTTTGTTGGAGTTACAACCTGCATCCTCAACCTTAGTGATGCATTACAACACGATTTACTTCCCCAGCTACATATCCACCTCTGATAAGGAGGATCAGTTTCTTTCTGAATCAGGGATTCAGACAGACAAATCTTATTTTGACAGGTCTTTTAATAAAGTGTATAACAGGAAAGAGATATAGAGAATTGTACATTTGCCCTCAGTAGCTTCTTATACTGGTGCCTTAAGTTACTTCCCCTTACACTCCAACGACCTTGCAAGTAATTTAACCATATTTAACTTTAAGATCTGTGGGAAAGTGCACCTACAAATAGCAACTCTAAGGTATCTGTAGGATGCCTAGCTATTCAAATATACAGGCTTCCTAAATTTAGATCTATGAATCATAGATGTTAGGTATTAGAATTTCCTAAGATATATATTTAGTTTAGTTTAGTTCAGTCACTCAGTCATGTCCCACTCTTGGTGACCCCATGAATCACAGCACACCAGGCCTCCCTGTCCATCACCAACTCCCGGAGTTCACTCAAACTCATGTCTATCGAGTTGGTGATGCCATCCAGCCATCTCATCCTCTGTTGTCCCCTTCTCCTACCTCTCCCAATCCCTCCCAGCATCAGGGACATTTCCAATGAGTCAACTCTTCTCACGAGGTGGCCAAAGTATTGGAGTTTCAGCCTCAGCATCAGTCCTTCCAATCAACACCCAGGACTGGTCTTTAGGATGGACTGGTTGGATCTCCTTGCAATATGTTTTAAATAATGGGCACAAAATTGTATTATTTTTAAAGTGCTCTGTGCACCTCACATACATTTAAAAATATGTCTTCTAAGGCTTTGAATTATGAGGAAAAGTGTCTATTGTTTGGGGGCAGTTATATTTTATCTAGCAGTTCAACACAAATATAGAGTCCTAATGGGTAAAACCGTTTTTGTTTTTGTTTTTTTTTTCTATTTAGGTTATCATATTAAAGGAATAAAGATGTTGAGTATGCTGTGGTCAAAATTACTTGATGGAGCTACTTGAATTGCTATAGTAATATATCTAGAGATTATGATGATAACTCACAGAGCTATTTGCAATAGTAAAATACTGCCTTGCATGAAGTTTTCTTGTACTTTTCACTCTTCTAGATAATTTAAAAAAACATTATGCATGATTTTCTCCACATTATCTTATTAATGAATGATTGTATACATTTGTATGTAGGATTTTATCAGTGTTGTGCTTTGTTGATACAAAATAGCTTATTAATATTTTAAACTATTTAAATTCCAGATTCCTCACTTGAATTACAAGTCCCCTGTAGCACCCAGTATGGGAATCAGAAAGGATAGACACAAAACAAAACACAGTTTAGTTTTAGTAAAACTAAGGGAACTGTATAGTTCCCTGAGGTCCATTGATTTTTCCAGGATTGGTTGTGTTGATAAAAAGCTTTCAGCTTTGTATCTTCTTAGCTTTATATCCTTAGTCCTAGGTGTTAGATAGACTTTTCTTTTCTTTCTCATTCTATATTTACCTCAAATTCTTATCTGTCTCTATCTTCTTGGTTGTTTGTTTTGGATTCTGCTAGCTTAATGTAACAAAGCTTTTAGGGTGGACAGAAGTTGGATCTTAAAAATATTTTTGAAACTTACCTTCTTACTTGTGCACCTCAATTTCAGTTATCAAAGTGCTATGTGAATCTGTTCTCATTATTATATCCTGGTATCTGATTGTGGTCCAGGTTCCATTTCATTTTATTAAGAATCAGTACATGTTGTGCTATGATCAATCACACAGTCACGTCTGACCCCATAGACTGTAGCATGTCAGGCACCTCTGTCCATGGAATTTTCCAATCAAGAATACTGGAGTGGCCATTTCTACTCTAAGGGATCTTCCCAACTCAGGGGTTGAACCCATGTCTCTAGCATTTGCAGTCAGAATCTTTAACACTGAGTCACCTGTGAAGCCCTAGAATCAGTATATTTCAGCTAATTTTTCTTTCACACTCAAGAACTCCTCCTAGATGAGTTATTAATCTGTGTTATTAGCCTAAAAAGTAGAATATAGCTTAGTCATGATTTAGAACTATTAACATTATATTTCAAGATTTTTTATCTGTAGTACTTTAAACTTGCTGTTTTTTAGTTGCTCAGTCATGTTTGTAACCTCATGGACTGTAGTACACCAGGCTTCCCTGTCCTTCATCATCTCCCGGAGTTTGTTCACACTTATGTCCATTGAGTCCGTGATTCCCTCCAACCGTCTCATCCTCTGTCTTCTCCTTCTCCTCCTGCCTTCAATCCTTCCCAGCATCAAGGTCTTTTCAAATGAGTCTGTTCTTCACATCAGGTGGCCAAAGTATTAGAGTTTCAGCCTCAGCATTGATCCTTCCAACATAGATTCAGGACTGATTTCCTTTAGGATTGACTGGTTTGATCTCCTTGCAGTCCCAGGGACTCTCAAGAGTCTTCTCCAACACTACAGTTCAAAAACATCAATTCTTTGGCACTCAGTCTTCTTTATGATCCAACTCTCACATGTATACATGACTACTGGGAAAAAAAAAAAAAACATAACTTTGACTGTACAAACCTTTAAAATTAAAGAATTAAAAATAATTCACTCACAATTGAAATGTAAGGGCAAATAAAATACTCAAAGTAAAAATGTATGTAATTCTGTTTGGGGCTCTTCAACAAACACAAGGATTGAGGACTTGGTGATTAACATAACTGGCATGCAGACTTTATATGAACTGTAAGAATCTGCAGGTTAAAGGAATCATAACAAACTACCTAATGCAATGCAACTCAAAGTATGGTCCATGGACCTGCAGCATTGGACTCACCTGGGGTATTGTTAGAAATGCAAAATAATGGACTAACCCTCACCAGCAAGGTCATACTCTCTTGGAAGATGGGTAAGAAATCTATCAATGTTTTAACAAGCATTGCATTTGGTTATTGAGAATGAAAATATTTGAGATCCACTAAGTTAATGAGTTCTAATTTATGTTCCTAAGGTATGTTTGCATAAGCTTATGTTATTTTCTATGTCAAAAGAAGTAGTTTATTAATATAAATATTTTCAGAATCGGGACAGAAAATGACTCTAAAGCTAAATTATTTGTCCAAAGCCAATAACAGAGAAATTTGGAAAAAAAAAAAAACAAAAAACCCTTTAACATGCTTATTTCCTAGAGGATAAATTATGCAGAATTCATATTTATTGAGGCATAATATAGTCAGTAAAATTCATCCTTTTAAAGGGAACTATCTGTTTGGACACATGTATATAACCACACAATGACCACCACAATATAGAAAATCTCAATTGGTTCCAAATATTTCCTGAGCTTTTGAATAAATCACATTCTCTCTCTCTTAGTTATCTCATATATTTTATTCTTTCATTGATTTATTTTTTGTTTCATTGAATGTAATATAAATGCAATCATTTAGCATGCAGTCCTTTATATCTGGCTTGAAACCATTTACGTTAATATTTTTGAAATTCAGTCATGCTATTGTATGTCTAAATAGTTATTTCCTACTTATTTTACAATAATATGTAAATGTGTGTTATGATTTACCCATTCACCAGCTGATGAGTATTTGGGTTGCTCCCACATTTGGGCTATTATAAATAAAGATGTCTTTTATATTCCGAGAAATATTTTTATAGAAAGTATTTTGTACATTTCTTTTAAAAAAGTATCTAAGAGTATAGTTTCTGGGTTTTTAAGGAGAATGTATGTTAAATTTTTAAGATCAACCCAACCTCTTTTCCAAAGTGATCAAGCTATTTTTTAACTGCAATGTTATATCAATAAAACATGCTATATATTTTGAGTTACATTTCACTATTTTTATCATTTGTCAAACTTTTATATTTTATTGGAGCCAGATAATAAAATACAGCATTTTCTAATGTTGTCAAAATATACTAGAGATGAAAGTAAAATGATCTCTTACAAAGGTAGGAAGATGATAAAATATATATAGTTCCTCTTGATATTTGATTATCTATTTCAGAAAACTATGATAAAGAAGCTCTGCCTCAGCCTTATTTTAGTGTACACTATGGGATAACTGGTAGAATTTCAACATGTTTTTCTAGAGAAAGAGAAGCATGGTAAAATTTGATAGCAGTTGCTAAGATGACTATCTTTAAAACAAAATAGAAACAGATATTTACTTTCAAAATAAGTGAATATACAGGAAGCTACCACTTATAAACTGATTATTTAAAAATACCTCTACAAAGCAGTTCTCAAATCATGTATCAACATTATTATGGCTCACTATCTTTTCATTTACTGACATCCCCATCTCATTTACTTCTCATCATTTCTATTAACATTACAGTATAGCAATATATTTTTGCTTAGTCTCTGTAAACTCTGGCATTTTATTATTGTGTTAAAGTCCAAATTCTAAGCTTGATGTAATCTTCTTAGCATATTACTTTGATTGGCATGTTTTCCTTCCATTTTATTTTCTTAATCTTCTTGTCCAGTAAAAGGGAGATGGTGAACGGGAGGTAAGCAGGTTGAGCTTCAGTAGACTTTAGTGCCTTATGAAGAATGATGCTGGTTTCTAGGTGAAATTAGAAACAGAGCCAGAATTTCCACACATCTAAATACTGTTTGTTGCACTTTGTATTTTGAAATAATGTAACTGTGGAAGAGTTCAGAAACATGCATCATCTTTATGAAACTTTTGGCACAAACTCAATTTGTAAAAGATTTAACAACCTATTAGTAAATCAGAGAACATCTGCCTGTATAGAACATAGATTTTTTTTTTTTGCATCATCTATAAACTATGTACTCATTGTTTTCCATTCATTGTGTAGGAACTGTTGTGAGTATTATTCAGTTTCAAGGCTACCCTTCTTGTTCTGTAGGCTATAACGAAATTTTCTCCTACTCATATTATATATACAATTTGAAAACAAATTTTAGTTTAGCATTTTATGATTTCCAAAATTCTACAATTTATAATCAGAGAGATGTTGACATATCTCTATCATAATGAACCTGGTCAGACAATTCACAGCTTTGACACTAATAAATGGTAGGGCCTCTTAAAAGTTCAACATAGGAAGGATGTATCCATCTGACAATATTGCTAATATTTGAAAAAAAGATACTAAAATAAAAGTATTTTATAAATTGAAAATGCAATAAGTAAATGGATTATTTCAGACAATTTTTCTTATTATTCCTGAATATAGTAAGAATTTAAAACACATTCTCTGTTTTCTCTGTAGATTTTCCTGGCGGCTCAGATGGTAAAATGTCTGCCTATGATGCGGGAAACCCAGGTTCAATCCCTGGATCAGGAAGATCTCTTCGAGAAGGAAATGGCAACCCACTCCAGTGTTCTTGCCTGGAAAATCCCAAGGACAGAAGAATCTGGTAGGCTATAGTCCATGTGGTCACAAAGAGTAGGACATGACTGAGCAACTTCACTTTTACTTTTCACTTTCCCTTACCAGAGAGTTATATCTTCTTTTGAAATTTCCAGGTTTTCCTTACACCATGCCTCCATAAACAAAAATACATTTATATTATAATGAATTAATGGATGTAAAAGAGACAGTCTCTACATTAATAAGCATCTGTATTTTTTATTTTGTATTAGGATATATAATTTTCATATTTTTCTTATTCCAAATACATTTTTGAAATGAAGCTCAGAAATTTAAAGTAAGAAAGTATCACTTCTTGTTTAGGTGTTTTAGAAAACATAAATATTTGAACTGAATACAAATATAAAAATGGCTCAAAAATATCACTAGATGATTTTTACTTTCTTTAAATCAAATCAAAAATCCTTTTTTTTTTTTTTGCTTAAAAGATGATATTTGATGTTATCTGAGTGCTCCCTGAGTAGTTAATAACAAAGGAACTTTGAATATTTTGCATTATTTATTTGCCAAAATAATTATTTGAACTAGAGATAATTAACCTCAGTTTTCAGGGAAGGAAGTCAAGATATTAAGAATCTGAAGCAAGTCACAACATAAACAATGATAAATGATTAGATTTTCCTTTGAATTAAAATTTTATGACATCAAATACTGTGTCTGATAGACATATTTTTGTGTATTTCTCAGACTGTTGGGAAATTAAGATGGTAGTGATCTGTGAAATAAAGGGTAAATTAGAACCTATGAGCTTGGGTGGGACCCATGGAAACAGACAGGATTTGCTCCCACTATGGAGACTTTGCTCCCACTCACAGAATTTGCTCCTATTATAAAGACTTACAGAGAAGGCAATGGCAACCCACTACAGTACTCTTGCCTGGAAAATCCCATGGGCGGAGGAGCCTGGTAAACTGCACTCCATGGGGTCGCAAAGAGTCAGGCACGACTTCACTTTTCACTTTCATGCATTGGAGAAGGAAATGGCAACCCACTCCAGTTTTCTTGCCAGAGAATCCCAGGGTCAGAGGAGCCTGGTGGGCTGCCATCTATGGGGTTGCACAGAGTTGGACACGACTGAAGCGCCTTAGCTGCAGCAGCAGCAGCATAAAGACTTCAATTTTGTTTATGTGGTGATTCTGGACCTTGAATGTACCATCACCATGGATGTCATAACAAGCATGGCTATGTAATCAAAGAAGCTGACAGAGGACATAAAGCAGGAGCTGGATTTGAAATAGATGTGTTTGCTCTTCCTCCCCCTACTTCCGCCAAAAGATCCAGTAGATAATCTACTGGCAATCTCCATTAGCTAAATAGTTATCCTGAATCCTGTCTCTAACTGGAAGCATAAAAGACTATTGATTTTTTTTCCACTTTCATACAAATATCTCTTGTAACCACCTAAATTTGGATATAAACATTAGAGGGAATACTGGAAAATTATAGTTTCAGCTTCGCTATATCGACACATTACAAAATTACCAAAGTCCAACTCTGTCATCTGGGAGTCCATATATACTACTTCTAGCAGTGTTTAACTTCCAAGTTAAAACACAAGAAAAGTCATGCTTCCACCCAAATAATGAATTTTATGCAACTAAAAATATGCATGTTTTGAAAGAAGCCTCAAATATTTCCCCCTAAATCTATCTCTATAGCCATCTTTGTGTTTTGAATTTTCTTCTAGCTATGTTACACACCCTTCTGATGTGCTTTAATTGAAATATTGAGATTTAAGGTTCACCATTAATAAAATTACTTACATTCTGTGTCAGAACGTAATGTACTTACTTTCTGTTTCAGGGGAACAGAAGAGAATAAGAAAAAAATTACAAACAATTGTGCTAGTATAAACATATCAATTCAAAACATGGGATATTCATAATTATTAGGGCAATCTGCATATTAGACATTTACAGTAAGGCCCCATGAAAATGCATGACATTATAGGTTTGTTATTTAAGCTACTTCAGTTTATCCTATTTGCCAAAAGTTGATTGAAAGATTGGTAGATAAAATATACATATATGCTCAGCTAGATATACAAAAAACATAATTTATGAAATCTTATAGGAAGACTACATCAAAGATATTTGTTTAAAATACTGTTTTTCTACATCAAAGAAGGTAGCTGAAGTATTACTTTCCCAAAATGCTCTGTAACATAAAAGATTATTCATTAAAAAAGAAAAAAAAAACTGGCAAAATACTTTTATTTGCAATAATTTTCTTATTGTTGATGTAGTAAGTTATTCAAGTAAATATGCAGAAATGGTACTGCTGGATCATACGTCAGTTCTATACTTAATGTTTTGAGGAATCTCCTACTCTTTTCCATAGTGGCCACACCAATTTACATTCTCACCAACATTATACTGTATGAGGGTTCTATTTTATCCACATCCAAACCAATACTTGTTATTTCTTATATTTTTGCTGATGGCCATTCTGATAGGTATGAGGTGATATCTCATTGCCATTTTGATTTGAAGTTACTGATGGTTTCAAATAGGAAAAGGAGTACTTCAAGGCTGTATATTGTCACACTGCTTATTTAACTTATATGCAGAGTACATCATGAGAAACGCTGGACTGGAAGAGACACAAGCTGGAATTAAGATTGCCGGGAGAAATGTCAATAACCTCAGATATGCAGATGAAACCACCCTTATGGCAGAAAGTGAAGAGGAACTAAAAAGCCTCTTGATGAAAGTGAAAGAGGAGAGTGAAAAAGTTGGCTTAAAGCTCAACATTCAGAAAACTAAGATCATGGCATCCGGTCCATTCACTTCATGGCAAATAGATGGGGAAACAGTAGAAACAGTGTCAGACTTTATTTTTGGGGGGCTCCAAAATCACTGCAGATGGTGACTGCAACCATGAAATTAAAAGACTCCTTGGAAGAAAGTTATGACCAACCTAGATAGCATATTCAAAAGCAGAGACATTACTTTGCCGACTAAGGTCCATTTGGTCAAGGCTATGGTTTTTCCTGTGGTCATGTATGGATGTGAGAGTTGGACTGTGAAGAAGGCTGAGCACCAAAGAACTGATGCTTTTTTTTTTTTTTAATTTTAGTTTTTTATTTTTTAAATTTTAAAATCTTTAATTCTTACATGCATTCCCAAACATGAACTGTGGTTTTAGAGAAGACTCTTGAGAGTCCCTTGGATTGCACAGAGATCCAACCAATCCATTCTGAAGAAGATCAGCCCTGGGATTTCTTTGGAAGAAATGATGCTAAAGCTGAACCTTCAGTACTTTGGCCACCTCATGAGAAGAGTTGTCTCATTGGAAAAAACTCTGATTATTGGACGGATTGGGGGCAGGAGGAGAAGGGAACGACAGAAGATGAGATGGCTGGATGGCATCACTGACTCGATGGACGCGAGTCTGAGTGAACTCAGGGAGTTGGTGATGGACAGGGAGGACTGACATGCTGCGATTCATGGGGTCGCACAGGGTCAGACACGACTGAGCGACTGAATTGAACTGAAGTGAACTGATGGTTAATGATGTTGAGTATCCCTTCATATGCCTTTCAACCATCCTTAAGTCTTCGTTGGAAATTATCTGTTTAGGTCCTCTCCCCATGTTTTGATTGGGTTGTTTGTTTAATTGATATTTGTTTGCATATTTCTTTGTATATTTTGAATATTAATGTTTTATTGGCTAAATCATTGGCAAATACTCTCTCCCATTCAGTAGGTGGTCTTTCCACATTGTTGATGGTTTCCTGCATTGTGCAAAAGCTTTTTCGTTTGATGTAGTTTCATTTGTTTATTTTTTAATTTTGTTTTCCTTGCTTCAGGTGACATGTTAAAACAATATTGCTAAGAACAATGTCAAAGAGAATACCGTGTATATATTTTCTTGTGGATTTCTGTGGTTTCAGATCTTGCATTTAACTGCTTCATGAATTTTGAGTTTTTTTTTTTTTTTCTATATTGCATGAGAAAGTCATCTAATTTGATTACTTTGCATGTAGATGTTTGGTATCCCCTACACCATTTTGAACAGGTTGTCCTTTCTCTGTTGTATATTCTTGCCTTGTTTGTCATAATTTCCCATATAAGCATGGGTATATTTCAGGGTTCTCTGTTTTTTTCCATTCATCTATGTGTCTTTTTCTGTGCCAGTACCACAGTTTTGATGACCACAGTTTTGCGGTATAGTTTGCAATCAGGTCTTCCCTAGTGGCTAAGTGGTTAAAGAGTCTGCCTCCAATGTGGAAGACCTGGGTTCAATCCCTGGGTTGGCAAGATCTCCTGGAGTTAGAAAGTGATCTAGTTTCATTCTTTTACAAGTGGTTGACCAGTTTTCCCAGCACCACTTGTTAAAGAGACTTTCTAACACCGCACACAAAAATAAACTCAAAATGGATTAAAGATCTAAATGTAAGATCAGAAACTATAAAACTCCTAGAGGAGAACATAGGCAAAACACTCTCAGACATAAATCACAGCAGGATCCTCTATGATCCACCTCCCACAATTCTGGAAATAAAAGCAAAAATAAACAAATGGGATCTAATTAAAATTAAAAGCTTCTGCACAACAAAGGAAAATATAAGCAAGGTGAAAAGACAGCCATCTGAATGGGAGAAAATAATAGCAAATGAAGCAACTGACAAACAACTAATCTCAAAAATATACAAGCAACTTCTGCAGCTCAACTCCAGAAAAATAAACGACCCAATCAAAAAATGGGCCAAAGAACTAAATAGACATTTCTCCAAAGAAGACATACGGATGGCTAACAAACACATGAAAAGATGCTCAACATCACTCATTATTAGAGAAATGCAAATCAAAACCACAATGAGGTACCACTTCACACCAGTCAGAATGGCTGCGATCCAAAAATCTGCAAGCAATAAATGCTGGAGAGGGTGTGGAGAAAAGGGAACCCTCCTACACTGTTGGTGGGAATGCAAACTAGTACAGCCACTATGGAGAACAGTGTGGAGATTCCTTAAAAAATTGCAAATAGAACTACCTTATGACCCAGCAATCCCACTTCTGGGCATACACACCGAGGAAACCAGAATGGAAAGAGACACATGTACCCCAATGTTCATCACAGCACTGTTTATAATAGCCAGGACATGGAAACAACCTAGATGTCCATCAGCAGATGAATGGATAAAAGAGCTGTGGTACATATACACAATGGAGTATTACTCAGCTGTTAAAAAGAATTCATTTGAATCAGTTCTGATGAGATGGATGAAACTGGAGCCGATTATACAGAGTGAAGTAAGCCAGAAAGAAAAACACCAATACAGTATACTAACACATATATATGGAATTTAGGAAGATGGCAATGATGACCCTGTATGCAAGACAGGGAAAGAGACACAGATGTGTATAATGGACTTTTGGACTCAGAGGGAGAGGGAGAGGGTGGGATGATTTGGGAGAATGACATTCTAACATGTATACTATCATGTGAATTGAATCGCCAGTCTATGTCTGACGCAGGATGCAGCATGCTTGGGGCTGGTGCATGGGGATGACCCAGAAAGATGTTCTGGGGAGGGAGGTGGGAGGGGGGTTCATGTTTGGGAATGCATGTAAGAATTAAAGATTTTAAAATGTAAAAAATAAAAAACTAAAAATTAAAAAAAAAAAAAAAAAAAAAAGATCTCCTGGAGAAGGAAATGTTAATCCACTCCAGTATTCTTAATGGAGAATCCCATGGACGGAGAAGCCTGGTAGACTACAGTCCATGGGGTTGCAAAGAGTCGGACACGACTGAGCGACTTCACTTTCAGTTTCACTTGCAATCAGGAACCATGATAACTCCAACTTTCTTTTTCTCCCTCAAGATTACTTTAGTTATTCAGAGTCTATCAATACAAATTTTAAAATTGTTATAGTTCTATTACAAATTCTATTAATATTTTAATAGGGTTTGTATTGAATGTGTAGCTTACTTTATGTAGTATGGTCCTTTTAACAGTATTAATTTTTCTAATCTATGAACACAGAATAGCTTTCCATCTGTGCTTTCCTCAATTTCTTTCATCAGTATCTTGCAAGTACACATTTTTTTAAATTTAAATTTTTTATATGCATTTTATTTGTGTGTGTGTGTTACTACAAATAGAATGGTTTTAATTTTTCTTTCTGATTATTGCTAGTGTATAGAAATGTAACGGATTTCTGTATGTTAATTTTGTACCCTACAACTATTCCAAATTCACTGATAAGTTCTAGCAGGATATTTGGTGGTGTTTTGGGGGCTTTCTAAGCATAATTTCATGTCATTCACATTGTAAATTTCTAGAAATGTGTTCATTTCTTCTAGGTTGTCCTCTTTATAGGTTTATGACTGTTCATAGTAAATTTTGATTTTTCATATTTTTGTGGAATTTGTTGTAACTTATTTTTTCATGTCTGATTTTACTTATTTAGGCCTTCTCTCTCCATTTACTTATTTTTTTCTTTTCTTTGATTATCCTGACTAAAGACATCAATTTTGTGTATCTTTGCAAAGAATCAGATTTTGGTTTCATTAGTCTTTGCTAGTGTTTTCTTGTTTCTTTTGTTTTGTTTTGTCTCTAATTGATTTATTTCTGCTCTGATCTGTATGATTTCTTTCCTGGTACTAACTTTGTGTTTCATTTATTCTTTTTCTAGTCTGTTTAGGTGTAGTGTCAGCTTGTTTATTTGAGACTTTTCTTGTTTCCTGAAGTAGGTTTGTTTTACATTAACTTGCCTCTTAAAACTGCTTTTTCTGTGCCCAATAGGTTTTGGATTTTTGTGTTTCTGTTTTACTTTGTCTTTAGGTAGTTTTTAATTTCCAATTTGATTTCTTCATTAACTCATTGGTTGTTCACTGGCATATTGTTAAGCCTCCACTAAACAATATTTTTGCTTTTTAAACACAAAAATGATGTTGTGTTTATTGTGTATTTTCTTGTAGTCTATTTGCAGCTTCATAGCATTGTGCTCAGAAAGATGTTTATCTGTTCAATGTTTTAATTTACTGATACTTGTTTTATGGTCTAGAAAGCAAACTATCATGGACAATGTTCCATATGCACTTGAAGAAAATGTGTATTCCACTGCTTTTGGATGGAATGTTTGAGATATATCTATTAAGTCCACCTACAATTATGTTTTACTTAAGGCTAGTATTTCCTAATTATTGATATTTTATCTGAATGATACATCACGTAATATATTTTATCTGAATGATATATTCACATGAGTGTTAAAATATTCAGCTATTATGATGAGAATTTATCTCTGTGTCTATTTAATATTCACCTTTTCCTATGTTGGTTACAATGAAGTTTAAGATTTTTATTAAGATATACTTTTATTTTGTGATTTAGGAAGTTTCATTTGACCCATTCAAAATAGTGTGCTATACATACATGTACATATATATTCACATATATATATATGCACATATACACATACACTTATATACACATATACATATATCATATATACACACACATGTGTGTGTATATATATATATAAATATATATATATATATATAGGTTCAGATCAGTGGCTCAGTTATGTCTGACTCTTTGTGACCCCATGGACTGCAGCACGCCAGGCTTCCCTGTCCATCACTAACTCCCAGAGCTTACTCAGATTCATGTCCATCGAGTCAGTGATGCCATCCAACCATCCCACCCTCTGTCGTCCCCTTCTCCTCCTGCCTTCAATCTTTCCCAGCATCAAGGTCTTTTCAAACAAGTCAGCTCTTGACATCAGGTGGCAAAAATACTGGTGTTTCAGCTTCAGCATCAGTGCTTCCAGTGAATATTCAGGACCGATTTCCTTTAGAATAGACTGGTTGAATCTCCCTGCATTCCAAGGGACTCTCAAGAGTCTTCACCAACACCACAGTTCAAAAGCATCAGTTTTTTGGCACTCAGCTTCTTTATAGTACAACTCTCACATCCATACATAATGGTGGGAAAAAGCATAGCTTCAACTAGATGGACCTTTGTTGACAAAATAATGTCTCTGCTTTTTCATATGCCATCTAGGTTGTCATAGCTTTTCTTCCAAGAAGCAAGTGTCTTTTAATTTCATGGCTGCAGTCACCATCTGCAGTGATTTTGGAGCCCCCCAAAAATATTCTCTCACTTTCCATTGTTTCCCCTACTATTTGCCATGAAGTGATGGGGCAGGATTCCATGATGTTAGTTTTCTGAATGTTGAATTTTAAGCCAACTTTTTCACTTTCCTCTTTCACTTTTAACAAGAGTCTCTTTAGTTCTTCTAAAGAACTAAATATATATATATGTACACACACATATATTTATGTTTATAAATATATGATATGTAGATATATATATCTACATATATATATATATGTGTGTGTGTGTGTGTGTGTGTGTGTGTATCAATAGCAAGTGGGAATTTGCTGTGTGACAGATGGAGCTCAACCCAGTGCTCTGAAAACCTAGAGGGGTGGGATGGGGTGGGAAATGTGAGAGGTGCTTATGAAGGAGGGGAAATATGTAAACTTGTTGCTGATTAATGTTGATGTGTGGCAAAAACAAGCACAATATTTTAAAGCAATTATCTCCCACTAAAAAGGAAAAATCATAAAAAATGTTAACTGAACAGTTTACTTAACAATATGATAAAAAGGATGAGATACACAAATCGAATGCATTACATTAAAGGTTATCATTTTTATACTATAACAATATAGAAGCTTTAATAAATAATAATGTTTGAATATTGATTTATCATTGTAATTTAAAGGAAAACTGTTGAGAAAATAGGATGAACTCTTTGTATTTCTGCAAGATACCAAGAGGATCTTAACTCTAGAGTGACTAGCCATACTTGCTTATTTATCTAATATTTTAATATTTAACAAATGCAATATCACTTATAACATAAGGATGCACATTTTCATCCTTATCAGATTGTTTTATAAAAATATTGGAATTAAAGTGACTGTAGCTGTTGTGATTAAACATGAGAACTGGCCTTTCACACAGATAGCTTGACAACATTGACTTAGATTGTAGAGATTGTCTAAAGTTGTATTGAATAAGCTTTTTTAATTATAGAGCGAAGTAAGCCAGAAAGAAAAACACCAATACAGTATACTAATACATATATATGGAATTTAGAAAGATTGCAATGATGACACTGTATGCAAGACAGCAAAAAATACATAGATGTGTATAGCAGACTTTTGGACTCAGAGGGTGGGATGATTTGGGAGAATGGCATTGAAACATGTATACTATCATGTAAGAATCGAATCACCAGTCTATGTCCGATGCAGGATAGAGCATGCTTGGGGCTGGTGCATGAGGATGACCCAGAGGGATGTTGTGGGGAGGGAGGTGGGAGTGGGGTTCATGTTTGGGATCACATGTACACCCGTGGTGGATTCATGTCAATGCATGGCAAAACCAATACAGTATTATAAAGTAAAATAAAGTAAAAATAAAAAGTTAAAAAAATAAATAAATAAAATAAAAAAGCAAATAGATTTAAGATAATTCCTAAAATGTAACTAAATTGAAATTATAATTGATAGGTTATGAATGAAGACAGAAGAAGAAAACTAGTAGCAGTGATTCCTCTTGTTTCTGTTTGGATAGATCCAGTAATGTGCTAATAAATATTAAACAATCATTTCTAAAGAAGAGAGAAAAAAATTGATTCCATGTTTTTGCCAATTTCTATCCTATAAATATACAAAGTCTGGTTAACTTCAAGCCACCAACACATTTTCACTAACTGTGGGGTTGAGAATAATTGCACTCTGTTGGCTACATGAGCCAATATAGGTCAGCTCCAGCCCCAGTATACCACTGATTGGTACTGTGTCATTTCCAAAAATTCATGAATCCAGAAGAGTAATGTTTTTGAAAAAGAACAGGTATAAATTTATTTTGGATTACAATTTATGTGTATTATCATTGTATTCAAGAGTCTAGCACTCAGAAGTGATTTCTGGTACAAAACGATAAGTTTATTCAGAAATTCTCTTTGAAGTTACTGCACTAATTAAGAAGAACTTGTAAAATGATCAGATGCAAGAGCATAAAAGAACGAAAAAGGCACAGAAATATAGGTCATAACTGACTATTGTAAATTGATATCTAGAAAGTAAGCAAATCAGGAGGATGGTTATTCACAAAGTCCATGTGAACACAGTGTTTTGATAAGGAGGGAATGGATGTTCTGTGGGCTTCTTTCATGGCTCAAGCTGGTAAAGAATCTGCTTGCATTGTGGGAGATCTGGGTTGGGAAGATCCCCTGGAGAAGGGAACAGCTACCCACTACAGTATTCTGGCCTGGAGAATTCCATGGACTGTATAGCCCATGGGGCTGCAAAGAGTTGGACATGATGTTCTATGGTAGAAAATGATAGAAAAGGACTGTAATAATAAGATATAAGACTCAGTGGTAAAAAAAGTTCACCTGCCAGTGAAGGGGACGCAGGTTTGATCCCTGGGTCAGGAAGTTACCCTAAAGTAGGAAAAGGAAAGCACATCCCAGTATTCTTGCCTGAAAAATCCCATGGACAGTGGAGCCTGGCAGGCTACAGTTTATGGGGTTGCAAAGATTTGAACACAATTGAGCACAGCACATAGCTACAGATGATAAACCTAAAGAAAAGTTCTTGAGAGATTTGTTGAACTCGGTGGTAGAATTTGCTTCAGGTAAGAGTGGAGTGCCTGAAATTAGTGAGGAGGATGAAGACAGCTACAAGTAAATGCAACAATGATGATTAGCCTGACACCATCTCTAGATTTGTGGTCTCAATATACCTCATTCTGTGAACTTTTATAGACCAATCAGAAATCAGTCTTATGTCGTGGCTGTATATGTTCACAATTTTGACTTACAAGTTGAATATAAACTTTTATATCAAAGAATTTATTCTGTGTCCAATATTTAGTAGACAACATGGAAAAAAACAAACCACTAAAATAATAACTAAAAGTATGGACATGGATGGAACATCTTGAAAATCAAGCTTAAAGCCACCAGGACAACTAATGACTAACACATTCTAGTGTGTAGATTTGGCATCTTCTCCCTGTCTTGAAGCAGCTACAGTGGCTGCACTGAGCAGAAGGGGTCCACACATGTATTACATGCATATTAGAAATACACACCATTCTTCTGTTATACCTGTTTCAGTGTATGAGATGTATTGAAGAAAGAGTTGGTGGTAAAAGACCTTTGTATTAGATTCAGAGAGGATCAGATATGACTCATAGGTAGTAAAAATGAATAGAGAAAATAAAGGCACGATGGCAACTTTTAAGAAAATGAGAATAACAGTGATTTAATTGAGTTATGGAGAAATGTATGTCTCAGGTAGAGGAGAATGTGAACAGGCCTTTGTGAGCTCAGGAACTGTTGGATTTTCAGAAATGAAATTAAGAAATTTGACATCTGATAATGTTAGGAGTCAAGGCAGCATTCATTGACAAAAGAAGGAAAAAAGAAAAATAGTACCCTGCAGTTGTAATAACAGTGTAATTCTGGCCATTTTCAAAATTCTGCAAAAGAGTGGAACTCTAGGAAAAGAATAAATGAAGAGAGAAATAAGCATACACTCTATTGGCACATGTTCACTTAGAAAAAGAAAACAACAACAACAACAACAACAACAAGATTTGCTCATGTGTTTTTCACAAAGAGAATCCCTGAAAGTTTGGTGTTTATTTAAATATATGTATCCTTATCACTTAAAAAGTTTATATTTAAAATGTATTATTTCCTTATATTTGAAGGTCACTGAAGCTGGAGTTAGTTTCACATTGCATAGAATTTCAGGAGTGCCAGGAAAGGAAAATATGACACCTGGCCACACTTCTTTAAAGTCTGCACATGAGGGAATTCACGAAAATCTGCACAGATGGAGATGATCCTAATAGGAGACTGATCCAACATAGAATAGAGTAGAATGTTATCAATATAGAAATGATGTAGTAAACTTGATTGATTGTCTCTCTCCACAATAATCTACCCTCTCTCTCAAATAAAATTCAATTAACTATATAACTATATTTTGTGTCCCAGGAATGTTGTGGTTACCTTTGTAGATTTCCATTAGTTTAACATACTATTATTGTTGAGCCAGAACTGAATTTTGATGGACTAGTGTAAGCCATTTTCTTTGAAAATAAATAACTAAGAAGAAAGAAAATTAAATGTATATAATCAGTAAACCAATATGTAGAGCTCTTGATACTTTGGCTGCTGTTGCTGCTAAGTCGCTTCAGTCGTGTCTGACTCTATGCGACCCCAAAGATGGCAGCTCACCTGGCTCCCCTGTCCCTGGGATTCTCCAGGCAAGAAGACTGGAGTGGGTTGCCATTTTCTTCTCCAATGCATGAAAGTGAAAAGACAAAGTGAAGTTGCTCAGTCGTGTCCGACTCATCGTGACCCCATGGACTGCAGCCCACCAGGCTCCTCCATCCGTGGAACTTTCCAGGCAAGAGTACTGGAGTGGGGTGCCATTGCCTTCTCTGTGATACTTTGGAGTGTTATCAAATTCTTAGAACTAGGTGAAGATTAATAAAGAGATCTTAGAACACAGATTTAGAATCCAAATAATTTTGGCTACTGAAAAAACTGAAATCAAACTAAAAAGCATATTATGTTTCCCCATTGAGAATACTATTTTGTTGCTACTTGGCCATATGCTGTGAATGTTGATTTATGTTACGAATTCCAACATGGGGCATAGGAAACATTTATAATTCAGGAAGACAGATTATAACAATATGTGGGAAGTCCAAATGAAACTAAGAACATTAAAGGACCCGTAAACTTCATGAAGATTCTATAGCATATACAATGAAAATGTAAAAAAAAATGTGAAAGGAAAAAGAGATAATAAAAATAATCATTAAAATTATAAATTGAATAGCAAGAATAAAATATTAAATTATAAATATGAAATAGTAAAATTGTTGCATTGTTGGAATTACTCTCCTGAAATCAAGAGAACAAGACAATCAAGCAAAGAAGAAAGAGAGAGAGAAGAAGGGAGGAAAGGAAGGAGTGTGAAAGAAAGAAAAGAAGTAAGAAAAAGAAAACATGTGCATTCATTTGGAGAGCAGAGAAGTATGATTCAGTCTACTAATAACTGGAGTTTCCAACATTATAATTAGAATATTTATGATATTAAAAATATAAGGAGAAAATATGATTTTGGACAGTGTGATTGCTAATATTTTTTCCTAAAATACCTTTACAAACAGATATGATATTTCTTAATCAAAATTACCAAAAAATAAGAACTAATGCCCAGTATGTAATATTTAGAAGATAGTCACATATATGTTTATCAGTTTTCTTTAAGCCTGTCAAACACTGGAAGCAAACAAGATGTCCTTAAATATATGACCGAATAAGCAATCCAGGAAATTGATATCAAAATTTTAATTTCATTATTCCCCAGAAAGAAAGCATTTAAACTATATTAGTAAAAAATAGCGATGTGACAGAGATGAACTTGAACTCAAAGTAAAATTAATCATAATCTGATTTTTAAATGTCACTAAAAATTAAAGTATTAAGCACATGGTGATGAAAAAGATCAAAGCAATAAATAAATAAATAATATTAATTAAAAATGATAATACATTAATGCAATGGAAAAAAGAATATACATAACTAATCCAAATAAATCAATTAATGTTAGTTCTTTACAATATTTGATAAAGTTTATGAAGCTTTATCTAACCTAATTAAAAAAAAGAGAAATCACAAAGTTATATTATGATGACTAATACATGGCAAAATATACCACAAAAAATGACTAATACATACAGTTCATAAAAGAACTAAACAATTTTGTACTTTTGTACTACTTCTGTCAATTCTATTTATGCAAGTAAAATACATATAAAAATTTAATAACAATACTTATCAAAAATTACCCAGAAATATATAATTTAACAAACTGATGTACATATTGAAAAAAATGAATTGAGCTGTAAAATAATGGTTATTCTCAAAGCCATGAGTCACTAAAGGGTGAAATCTACTTTTTAAAGGGCAGATAATATCACACTATTAAAGTTCCATATATTTAAACCAGAAAAAAAGTTTCTTTCATGAAATAAGGTTATGTTAATACCCACTCCTGAGAGGGTATTTTTAAAATAAAAATAAAAAGTATAAAAAAAGAAATTTTAAATAAAAAAGAATAAGAATAAAATAAGAAATAACAAATAAAATAAAATAAGAAATCATAAAATAAATAAAATTTAAAAATATAATTTAAATATTTTTAAGAGGATAAAAAAATAAATTATAAATCTCTCAATATTGATCTAAAAGTAACTTTCCAAAATCACAATTACATAGTTACACACAATTATACACAATCCATGATTACATTAAGAATACGTGATACATTAGTGTGGTTTATTAGCTAAGTTGTATCCAACTCTTTTGGGGCCCCATGGACTGTAGCCCACCAGTCTCCTCTGTCCATGGGGTTTCCCAGGTAAGAATACAGTAGTGGGCTGCCATTTCCTTCTCTAGGAGATCTTGCTGACCCAGGGATTGAACCTGTGTCTCCTGTGTCTCTCACATTGGTAGATAGATTCTTTATAACTGAGCCACAAGGAAAGACCATAGGACAGGTAGTGTTAATCAGACCTAGACCACACAAAATGCAATGCTGGTTCATTATTAAGAAACTTGTGAATTTAAATGAAAATTATGATAGATTTAAGAAATATAATGCCATGAACAAATTGCTCAGTGCTGAAAAGAATTTCAAAATTCAGCACAGAACTATGAAAAAAAATCAATAAAAATTAATATCAATTAATAGTTAACAGTGTATAAATCAATATTGATTTAATATAATCACCTAATATAATAAAATATAATGGAAACAATCCCACTATCATTAGTAAAAGGTAAAAAGCTATATTTATTTGACAGAATTATAACTAAAACAATTTGGAACTAAAATCATGATTTACAGATGGCAGATGATGTAATTGTATACCTAAAGGAACAAGAATAATAAAATCAAAATTATGAATATCAATAAATAATTGAAATAATAAGAAAAATTAATATGCAAGTCAATAAGCTCCATTTTCATAAAAAGTTACAATGTAATGGAAAAGATTTCATTTGAAATAACATCGAGATGTGTCTTGGAAGAAAATAAAAAGGAATGTAGACAAAAGTATGATTATTTAAAATAAAAATAACTTTGAAAGACAAAAAACAAAAACGAAGACCTTCAAGATGTACAACTCAGAAAATGAGTTGAAAGATTGCAGCATCCAAGAAGATTAATTGGCAAAATAAATGAGCTGAAAGTTCACACAGAAACAAATAGCCTTTAAATGTATGAAAGTGTGTTCAGTCACACTGAAACATACTGTCATCATTCTTAACTTTTCAAATTAGTAAATGCTGAATGACACCCTGTTGAGAGAATAAACACCTATTTCATTACTGAGTGAAATAGGTGTTAGCCTATATTGGTGATGGAACTGCAAATTGAAAAACGTTTTGAGGAGATAAATTGCAAATTTTCCTTTTGATACAGAAACCCCAATTTGACGACTAAATTCTATGTAAATACATGCTACATTTTTTTTCCAATGAATAAATAAGTTGTACTTTACTTATATAGTGAGATACTACATAACAGCAAACATGTATCAATAAGAACATGGATTAATATCATATGTAAAATCTTTTTTTCTTTTTAAAATATATATTTATTTATTTTAATTGCAGGTTAATTGCTTTACAATATTGTATTGGTTTTGTCACACATCAACATGAATCTGCATAAAGTATATCATTTTGAGCATTTTTAAAAACTTTTTATTTTGTCTTGGAATATAGCCAATTACAGTATCATGATATTTTCAGGTGGACAGCAGAGTACCCAGTCATACATAAACATGTAAAAGTCCATCAAGGTGGCTCATTAAATATATTTGTATAACCACAAAATATATATGCAGCTGTATAAAGTATGGAGAAATTTCCACTTACTAGAGCCCTTAGAAAAGATATACCTATCTGAATGCAGAATTCCAAATAAGAGCAAGGAGAAATAAGAAAGACTTCCTAGGTGAACAATGCAAAGAAGTAGAGGTAAACAATAGAATGGGAAAGACTAGAGGTCTCTTCAAGAAAACTGGGGAGATGCAAAGATGGTGAATTAAGGACAGATATGGTATGGATCTAACAGAAGCAGAAGATATTAAGAAGAGGTGGCAAGTACACACAAAAGAACTGTACAAAAAAGATCTTAATGAGCTAGGAAAACCATGATGGTGTGATCACTCACTTAGAGCCAGACATCCTGGAGTGTGAAGTCAAGTGGGCCTTAGGAAGCATTATTACAAACAAAGCTAGTGGAGGTGATGGAATTCCAGCTGATCTATTTCAAGTCATAAAAGATGATGTTGTTAAAGTGCTGCACACACTATGCCAGCAAATTTGGAAAACTCATCAATGGCCACAGCCCTGGAAAAGGTCAGTTTTCATTTGCATCCCAAAGAAAGACAATGCCGAAGAATGTTCAAACTACCACACAACTGCACTCACTTCACATGCTACTAAGGTGATGCTCAAAATCCTTCAAGCTAGGCTTCAATGGTATGTGAACTGAGAAATCACAGATGCATTTAGATAAGGCAGAAGAATGAGAGATCAAGTTGTCAACATCCATTGGATGATAGAAAAAGCAAGGAAATTCCATAAAAACATTTAATTCTACTTCATTGACTATGCTAAAGCCTTTGTCCGTGTGGATGACAACATACTGTGGAAATTCTTAAAGAGATTGGAATAACAGACCGCCTTACCTGCCTTCTGAGAAACCTGTATTCAGGTCAAGAAGCAACAGTTAGAACTGGACATGGAACAACAAATAAGTTCCAAATTGGGAAAGGAGTATGTCAAAGCTGTATATTGTCACCCTGATTATTTAAATTATATGCATTGTACATCATGTGAAATGCGGGGCTGGATAAAGCACAAGCTGGATTCAAGATTCCTAGGAGAAATATCAATAACCTCAGATATTCAGATGACACCACCTTAACTGCAGAAAGGAAAGAGGAATTAAAGAGCTTCTTAATGAATGTGAAAGAGGAGAGTGAAAAATCTGGCTTGAAAAATCAACACTCAGAAATGAAGATCATGGCATCTGGTCCAATCGTTTCATGGCAAATAGATGGGGAAACTATGGATACAGCAATAGACTTTATTTTGTTGGGCTCCCAAATCACTGTGGACAGTTATGAAATTAAAAGACATTTGCTCCTTGGAAGAAAAACTATGACAAACCTAGACAGCGTATTGAAAAGGAGAGACATAACTTTTCCAACAAATGTCTGTATAGTCAAAGTTATGAGTTTTCCAACAGTCATGTATGGATGTGAGAGCTGGAGAGTAAAAAAGGCTGAGCGCAGAAGAACTGATCCTTTCGACCTGCAGTGTTGGAGAAGAGACTCTTCAGAGTCCCTTGAACAACAAGGAGATCCTACCAGTAGTCCTAAAGAAAATCAACCCTGAATATTCATTAGAAAGACTAATGCTGAAGCTGAAGCTCCAAAACTTTGGCCATTTGATGCGTAGAGCTGACTCATTAGAAAAGACCCTGATGCTGAGAAAGACTGAAGTCAGGAGGAGATGGGGATGACAAAGGATAAGGTGGTTGGATGGCATCCGCCTCAATGAATAGGAGTTTCAGAAAACTCTGGGAAATAGTGAAGCATGGGGAAACCTGGTGTGCTCAGTCCATGGGGTCATAAATAGTTGGACATCACTGAATGACTGAACAACAACAACAAATATAAGTATGGAATGATTTCAATATTACAATGTTGTAAAAATTTTTAAATGCAGAAACTAAATCAGAGACATTGGTAAAGGTTGCACTAATGGTAGAGAACCTTCCTGCCAATGCAAGTGATGGAAGATATGTTGCTTCCATTCCTGGATCAGGAACATCCTCTGGAGAAGGTGATAGCAGTCTCAATCAGTATTCTTGTTGGGAGAATTCCATGAACAGAAGAGCCTGGTGGGTTACAGTTCACAGGATTGCAAAGAGTCAGAGAAGACTGAAGAAACTTAGCCAAATATGCATATGTATTGCTATAAAGCAGGGGTCCCAAACCTCCGAGCTGTAGAATGGTTCGGTTCAGTTCAGTTGAGTTCAGTCACTCAGTCGTGTCAGACTCTTTGCGACCCCATGAATCACAGCACACCAGGCCTCCCTGTCCAGCACCAACTTCTGGAGCTCACTCAGACTCACGTCCATCAAGTCAGTGATGCCATCCAGTCATCTCATCCTCTGTCATCCCCGTCTCTTCCTGCCCCCAACCACTTCCAGCACCAGAGTCTTTTCTAATAAGTCAACGGTTTGCATGAGGTGGCCAAAGTACTGGAGTTTCAGCTTTAGCATCATACCTTCCAAAGAAATCCCAGGGCTGATCTTCAGAACTGACCGGTTGGATCTCCTTGCAGTCCAAGGGACTCTCAAAAGTCTTCTCCAACACCACAGTTCAAAAGCATCGATTCTTCGGCACTCGGCTTTCTTGACAGTCCAACTCTCACATCCATACATGACCACTGGAAAAACTATAGCCTTGACTAGACAGGCTTTTATTGACAAAGTATTGTCTCTGCTTTTCAATATGATACCTAGGTTGGTCATAACTTTTCTTCCAAGGAGTAAGTGACTTTAAATTTCATGGCTGCAATCAACATCTGTAGTGATTTCAGAGCCAAAAAAAAAAAATGTCAGCCACTGTTTCCACTGTTTCCCCATCCATTTCCCATGAAGTGATGAGACCAGATGCCATGATCTTCGTTTTCTGAATGTTGAGCTTTAAGCCAACTTTTTCACTCTCCTCTTTCACTTTCATCAAGAGGCTTTTAGTTCTTCTTCACTTTCTGCCATAAGGGTGGTGTCATCTGCATATCTGAGGTTATTGATATTTCTCCTGGAAATCTTGATTCCAGCATCTGCTTCCTCCAGCCCAGCATTTCTCATGATGAGCTCTGCGTATATGTTAAATAAGCAGGGTGACAATATACAGCCTTGACGTACTCCTTTTCCTATTTGGAACCAGTCTGCTGTTTCATGTCCAGTTCGAACTGTTGCTTCCTGACCTGCATATAGGTTTCTCAAGAGGCAGATTAGGTGCTCTGGTATTCCCATCTCTTTCAGAATTTTCCACAGTTTATTGTGATCCACACAGTCAAAGGTTTTGCCATAGTCAATAAAGCAGAAATAGATGTTTTTCTGGAACTCTCTTGCTTTTTTGATGATCCAGCGGATGTTGGCAATTTAATCTCTGGTTCCTCTGCCTTTTCTAAAACCAGCTTGAACATTTGAAAGTTCAGAGTTCACTTATTGCTGAAACCTGGCTTGGAGAATTTTGACCATTACTTTACTACTGTGCGAGATGAGTGCAATTGTGCAGTAGTTTCAGCATTCTTTAGCATTGCCTTTCTTTGGGATTGGAATGTAAACTGACCTTTTCCAGTTCTGTGGCCACTGCTGAGTTTTCCAAATTTGCTGCCATATTGAGTGCAGCACTTTCCCAACATCATCTTTCCGGATTTGAAATAGTTCAACTGGAATTCCATCACCTCCACTAGCTTTGTTCGTAGTGATGCTTTCTAAGGCCCACTTGACTTCACATTCCAGGATGTCTGGCTCTAGGTGAGTGATCACACCATCATGATTATCTGGGTCTTGAAGATCTTTTTTGTACAGTTCTTCTGTGTATTCTTGTGACCTCTTCTTAATATCTTCTGCTTCTGTTAGGTCCATACAATTTCTGTTCTTTATTGAGGCCATCTTTGCATGAAATATTCCCTTGGTGTCTCTAATTTTCTTGAAGAGATCTCTAGTCTTCCCAATTATGTTGTTTTCCTCTATTTCTTTGAACTGATCACTGAGGAAGGCTTTCTTATCTCTTCCTGCTATTCTTTGGAACTCTGCATTCAGATGCTTATATCTTTCTTTTCCTCCTTTGCTTTTTGCTTCTCTTCTTTTCACAGCTATTTTAAGGCCTCCTAAGACAGCCATTTTGCTTTTCTGCATTTCTTTTCCATGGGGATGGTCTTGATCCCTGTCTCCTGTACAATGTCATGAACCTCAGGCCATAGTTCATCAGATACTCTTTGTATCAGATCTAGTCCCTTAAATCTATTTCTCACTTCCACTGTATAATCATAAGGGATTTGATTTAAGTCATACCTGAATGGTCTAGTGGTTTTCTCTACTTTCTTCAATGTAAGTCTGAATCTGGCAATAAGGAGTTCATGATCTGAGCCACAGTTAGCTCCTGGTCTTGTTTTTCTTTTCTGTATAGAGCTTCTCCATCCTTGGCTGCAAAGAATATAGTCCATCTGATTTCGGTGTTGACTGTCTGGTGATGTCCATGTGTAGAGTCTTCTCTTGTGTTGTTGGAAGAGAGTGTTTGCTATGACCAGTGCATTTTCTTGGCATTATTAGTCTTTGCCTTGCTTTATTCTGCATACCAAGGCCAAATTTTCCTGTTACTCCAGGTGTTTCTTGACTTCCTACTTTTGCCTTCCAGTCCCTTATAATGAAAAGGACATCTTTTTTGGGTGTTAGTTCTAAAAGGTCTTGTAGATCTTCATAGAACCGTTCAACTTCAGCTTCTTCAGCATTATTGGTTGGGGCATAGACTTGGATTACTGTGATATTGAATGGTTTGCCTTGGAGACGAACAGAGATCACACTGTCATTTTTGAGATTGCATCCAAGTACTGCATTTCGGACTCTTTTGTTGACCATGATGGCTACTCCATTTCTTCTGAGGGATTCCTGCCCGCAGTAGTACACATAATGGTCATCTGCGATAAATTCACCCATGCCAGTCCATTTTAGTTCACTGACTCCTAGAATGTCGACGTTCACTGTTGGCTTCTCTTGTTTGACCACTTCAATTTGCCTTAATTCATGGACCTGACATTCCAGGTACCTATGCAATATTGCTCTTTACTGGTATCACCTGTCAGATCAGTGGCAACATTAGATCATAAATAAAGTGCACGATAAATGCAATGCAATTTAATTGTTCTGAAACCATTTCCCTCAGCCCTGCTTAGTTCATTGATAAATGGTCCTGGGCACCAAAAAGATTGGTGACCCTACTCTAAGGGAACAAACAAAGAAAAAAGCAAGCAAGTTGATACCGAATGTGAAGGCTTTGGTGTGGATAATATGAAGACAGGTTTTTTAAATATAATTTTAACTTTTGAGCATAATGGATATATCTTATCATCTGAAAAAGTATTTCTATTGTAGGGCATTAAAATATAAGTATTTTTAAAAAGTCAATAAATAAGCTGACAGATTGAAAGTACAATGCTAAAAGCCATATCATTCAAAACCCATGTGAAAGCAAATTACTATCTTTGAATACAAATAATATAACAAGTAAATCTTAAAAATAAATATAATGGTGATATATTTTCTAACACCTGAATAATATGAGTACCTGAATAACAGGCAGGAACAGATGGAGGAGATGCAATTAGCAAACAAAAAATAGATATAAACATTTTTTGGCTGAACAATCACTTGGAACTACATATTGAAATAGCATAATGAGTGTCAAGTCAGGCTAATGAGTGGAACACAAAATTAAAATGAATATATTTGACCTCAAAGAGGAGGGTGTTTTTTTTCCCCACTTTGCATCAAAGAAAACAGTTCACAAAACAAAGAAAAACTGTTAATATAATTTTCAACTGAAACAGAGGAGAATAATTAATATTAGGAAAGCTTTATAAAACGTGTGCAGAAAAATGTCTATAAACCAGAAATCCTAGCAAATATATATTTATATATTAATTTAAAGAAAATAATTATTTGACATGCCAAGATTCTGTGATGAATTATCTATTTACTGCCTCTATAAGGAATTTACAGGAAAAACGGCATAAAATAAACTTAAAAAGACAAAAAGATCACAAGGGAAAATAAGCAGTAGAAGAAACACAATAAATTATGAATGAAGAAAATGCATGTGTAACTAGAAGGGTGCAGGTTAGGAAGCAACAGTTAGAACTGGACATGGAACAACAGACTGGTCCCAAATAGGAAAAGGAGTATATCAAGGCTTATATTGTCACACTGCTTATTTAACTTATATGCAGAGTACATCATGAGAAACGCTGGGCTGGAAGAAGCACAAGCTGGAATCAAGATTGCTGAGAGAAATATCAATAACCTCAGATATGCAGATGACACCACCCTTATGGCAGAAAGTGAAGAGGAAATAAAAAGCCTCTTGATGAAAGTGATAGTGGAGAGTGAAAAAGTTGGCTTAAAGCTCAACATTCAGAAAACGAAGATCATGGCATCCGGTCCCATCACTTCATGGCAAATAGATGGGGAAACAGTGGAAACAGTGTCAGACTTTATTTTGGGGGGCGCCAAAATCAGTGCAAATGGTGACTGCAGCCATGAAATTAAAAGACGCTTACTACTTGGAAGAAAAGTTATGACCAACCTAGATAGCTTATTTAAAAGCAGAGACATTAGTTTGCTGACTAAGGTCTCTCTACTCAAGGCTATGTTTTTTCCTGTGGTCATGTATGGATGTGAGAGTTGGACTGTGAAGAAAGCTGAGTGCCGAAGAACTGATGTTTTTGAACTGTGGTGTTAGAGAAGACTCTTGAGAGTCCCTTGGACTGCAAGGAGATCCAACCACACCATTCTGAAGATCAGCCCTGGGATTTCTTTGGAGAGAATGATGCTGAAGTTGAAACTCCAGTACTTTGGCCACCTCATGAGAAGAGTTGACTCATTAGAATAGACTCTGATATTGGGAGGTATTGGGGCAGGAGGAGAAGGAGATGACAGAGGATGCGATGGCAGGATGGCATCACTGACTCGATGGACGCGAGTCTGAGTGAACTCTGGGGGTTGGTTATGGACAGGGAGGCCTGGCGTGAGGCGATTCATGGGGTTGCAAAGAGTCGGATACTACTGAGCGACTGAACTGAACTGAACTGAACTGAACTGTATGCTAACTATCACATTCTGAATATGTGAAAAAATGCTTGAAGTAAAATCATAATGGAAAAGTTAATAATAGCATAAAAATAATATTTCAAATGGTTCAGAAACATTAGCTCTGTGTTTTGGTTTAAAGTAGAAAAGCAATTTTAGTCATTAAAATTTTATTTAGTGAATGTGCATTGTAATTCACTCAGTCGTGTCCTACTCTTTGTGAACCTATGGACTATACAGTCCATGGAATTCTCCAGGCCAGAATACTGGAGTAGGTATCCTTTCCCTTCTCCAGGGGATCTACCCAAACCAGGGATTGAAACCAGGTCTCCTGCATTGCAGGCGGATTCTTTACCTGCTGAGCCACAAGGGAAACCCCTATATAGTAAAAACAATGACTTAAATAAGGATGCTTTGATAATAATTAACATTGGATTAAAAGACCCAACAGGAGCTAAAAAAAAAGTAAAATCATAATTTTTCGTCTTAAATTATGATAACAATATAAATTAGTTTTTAATATTTATTCTTCAAAATAATTAAACCAATAAATTAATTAACTTGTGCAAAATTGATGAGTAAACATAATTAAAAATTTCTTAGTCTGATATTGATGAAATAGAATACTATGAATCACATTGAAATAAAAATAATAATTTTAGTAATACACATTTAATATCTCTCTTTAGTCTGCAATATACTAGTAGAAAATATACTAGCAACTTGAATGACAAGAAGTTTGAATATATAAAGTTTCCCAGGTGGCTCATTGGTAAAAAATCTTCCTGCAATGCAGGAACCACAGGAGAGATGGATTCATTCCCTGGGTAAGGAAGATCCCTTGGAGAAGGGCATGACAACTCACTCCAGTATTCTTGCTTGGAGAATCCCCATGGACAGAGAAGCCTGGCAGGCTACAGTCCATTGAGTCCCAGAGCTGAATACAACTAGAGTGACTTAGCATGCACGCACGCAGGAATATATAATGTCTATGAATCAAATCATAGAGAGCTACTGAAAGTGATTTACTATACACAAATGTGAATAAAGGAAAGAAGAGACTCATCAGAAAGTTTGTGTTAAAGAATTCTTTTCCTCCCCCCACTCCCCAGCAATGACAGCTAACAGGGCTTTAAGATGATCACTTGTAATATAATTTAAAAAAAAAAAAAAGGAGACTGATATTTACCTACCAAATTTTGATTAAGCATTCGCCTTAATGCTTAATGGCTCAGGTATACATGAATAACAGGGAAGAGAACTAGACTTATGGTAGTGGTAGATGGTGTTAGTGGTGGGGTTTCCTAATAGCAAAGTGCCCAGGAATCTTACGAACTGGTATGCCGAAAATAGGTCTTCCCCATTGCAAGATGTCTGATTTTGAGTCATATTGGAATTTCAAGAACTGGACCCACTGGGAAAGTGGATACTAGCAGCAGGAGATTCTAGGGAAAGTTTTGTGTGGTAGAAGCTGAGATAGAGGATAAGTCATTTTGTGATGACAAATGTCCAACATTAGATAATTGTGCTGCTATCACTGTACTTACACTGTTCCTTAATAACAAATATATGTATCTCACCTGTGAAGCAACAGGTATATATGTCTGAGTGCCAGAGTGAATAGGTGGCCAAGGTAAGCCAGACAATCAGGAATAACCAACAAAGAATTTCTACAACCATGGAAAGTGTATTTAATAAAGGTTTTCCCTGATTTTTACCTCTCTTTTATCTTTCACTCTTGTCAGGAGAATAGAAATACCTTGAATAAAGGAAACAGGAGGCACTTCTGAATCAAAAATATATCACTTATATCCACTTCAAATGGCTAGAGTCATAGAAAGAGTAAAAATGAAAACATACTTGCCTCACTTTAACTGCCTGGAGATAATATCTTTCCATTGCATGTAAAATAAGAAAGAAAAAAAAAAAACAATGCAATGAAGAAAATGCAATTTTAAATTTAAATTTAGAATTTGCCAAAATTTTTAAGGAACTGAAAGGTTTTTATATAGCACAAGCTTAGCATGGATTGAAGAATAAAGAAAATCATGTCTTACTTGCACTCTTCTGTGTTGAGTCTGTATTAGACATTGGTACTGGTGGACTAGGTTACCATTTCTTTCACTTTACGAGAACGTACCACATATGGTCCTATATTTGGATGAGGACTAAATGTGTTTGCCTCTAAGATATTATTCCATAGGATTGCAAAGAGTCAGACACACTGAGCAACTGAGTACTAAGCACTGAAGACATTTATTATATCTATATAGTTGATAGCAATCACTCAAAACAATAAAATAGCCTTCAATTAAACAAGACTGTATCTATCTATCTTCATCTATCTCTCTATCTATATATATATATATATGAAAAGCAACTGGCAGCTTTACCAAGCTTAATTTACAAAGTCTTTGTCTCCACAATTTTAAGCAGCCAGAAATACATCTTTCACTTTGAAATTTGCAGTAATGCTTTTATCAGATGAAGTATCTGAAGAAGCTGTATTAATAATTGAGGATGAGGCATTCACTTTTAATGTTTTTATCACCTATGCAACCTTAAACAATCTATTCACATTATCTAAATCCTCAAATTGTCCAGTTCTAAAACAAATAAGTGTTTGAAATTTCTAAAGGACTTTCTCCTTTTGATACAATGGAATTTTAAGTACAGTTATATGAAGAAGCAAAGGGAAGAAATCATATATGACATAAACTGAAATCACTCTTTATGGTTTTAGTATACTAGCATTGTCCTCAGTCTCTCATTCATGGCTGACTCTTTGCAACCCCATGGACTGTGGCCTACTAGACTCCTCTGTCCATATAATTTTCCCAGTGAGAATACTGGAGTGGGTTGCATTTCCTTCCCCAATGTTAACATTATGATTTACAAAAGAAGATAAATTATTTTATCTGGCTGGATTTTTGCAAAGCATCAAATTATAGAATACTCACCAAAGAACTTAGTCATATTGTCATCCTATCTGTGACCCAGAACATTACAACAGCTTGTGTAGCAGAAAAGGGCAAGAAAGGATAAACATCCTTTGCAATTATATAACAATAAATGAACCATAGCTGATCAGCATTATGATGAGATGTGTCTTGAAAGAATTTATTTAGTCAGTTAGTCATTTAGGAGGATTTGCACAGGGTGAATTCATTGGGCATATGGGCAGCATGTGTTCAAGGACTCCCTGCAGCATTGAAATGACACATTATTATAAAATATAGTGTACCTTCTCTGTTATTATGGCGGTTCTTATGAGAAAAATAAATCTATGTTTTTTATATACACAAATTCCCTGGAAATTAAACAACATAACAAAAAAAGGTGATGTAGAAATTGTCTAAGCATATTTTTATAACTAAAATAATGAATTATAATGAAATTTGATTTGAATGACCTACACTACATAAAAATATTTTTGTCCTTCATTTGCCAGACACCTTATGGTTTTCCAGTGTCATTTATTTACTTTATTTCAAACCTGAAGGTCTAATTGACAATCTAAATGAGGTGTTTCACATTGAAAATTCAGAACAAATATCCAGGACCAAGTTAGTTAACTCATTCTTTCAAGAATATTCACTGAGGAATACTGCCAAGTCTTGTGCTGGATTCTGATATAAATATACTTCCTTTCTAAAATATCAAACTTTCTTAACATGGGGGTATTTAACTTATATAATAAATCAATAGCAATAAATTAAATAAATCAATATTATGTCTTCAAAACAATGCTTCCAAAAGAATTACTGAGGTTCCAAATATACTTTTTCACTGACAACACATGCTCATACCATCTTACAGAAACGTCATATTTGAAAAACATAAGCAAACAGGCATGATGACAAAAGAGATTTGGTGATATCAGATGCATGTCTAATTCTATGTCACACAGTCACCTGTTTGGCAGTAAAGTGCAGGCTCTAACAATACATATTAATATACAAATGATTCTGTGAGGAAATCAAATCTCACCAACTGGTTAGGTCCAGTTGTTAAACACAACCATGGTCAAATCTATTTTATACTGATTTAATTATGTTAGAAACAAACAAACAAAAAATAACATTTGATACTCATGACTTTCTAATCCTTCTAATGCATTCTCCTATTGTCCCTTGTCTATGTTAGCTGTGTATGAAAGTATTATGTATCTGCTACCATCCATATTTTCTCAACTCCAACTTATGTTAAATTGGGATCTCTAAAAAGGCCCATGTGAGAGTATCAACATCCTAAAAATGGGCAAGAGCTGCAAAGCAGCATTCAATTTATTGTTTTGTTTTCTTGATGTAAGAAAGTAATGGAAAATATTTTGTATGACACGTCTGTAGCTGTTATATTATGATTAGAAAAAAAAAACATTTAAAGCAATACTCTTACAGTATTGGAGAACTATCAAAAATTTTCGGCAAACAAGTCAGATACATCATCAACAAACTTTTGAATTTCTAAGTCATTATTTGCTTTCCTTAATCATGAATTTAAATAAAAATATCAACTAAATTTCCTATCAAAACTACCCCCGTCAATAGTTGCATCCTTGAACACAAAGATATGATAAAATATTGTAAAAATCTTCTTGAGAACTGATTGATTCCAAGCAATTAAGAATCATGAAAATTGAATAGTTTATTGATATATGCATATGTTGGCTACACCTCATTTATATCAGCAAATTTTGCAAAACATTTATGTATACACACACATTTATTTCCTTTTTTTTTTTCCAGAGAGCTTGCTGTTAAACATGTAAACAAAGAGAGAGAGAACATATAGAAAAACTACATTGTAAAGAAAGAGAAATTCAGGAAAAAAGAAAAAAAAAGAAAAAGAAGGAGGAGATGAAAGTATCTCAGATTTACTCCTTGGTAAATGAGAGTGTAGAAGTTAGTTTTAAAAAGAGAGAAAGAACTTAAAAAAATAAACTTTTTCCAAAGAAAATATGCAAAAGATCTATAAGCACATGAAAAGATATTTAACATAATTTGTAATTATGAAAATATAAGTCAAAACCAGGCCAGGAGATAGCACTCTATATCTACTAGCATGGCTATCAGTTCAGTTCAGTTCAGCCTCTCAGTCGTGTCCTACTCTGTGACTCCATGAACTGCAGGACGCCAGGCCTCCCTGTCCATCACAAACTCCCAGAGTTCACTCAGACTCACGTCCCTCAAGTCGGTGATGCCATCCAGCCATCTCATCCTCTGTCAACCCCTTCTCCTCCTGCCCGCAATCCCTCCCAGCATCAGAGTCTTTTCCAATAAGTAAACTCTTCATATGAGGCGACCAAAGTATTGGAGTTTCAGCTTTAACATCAGTCCTTCCAAAGAACACCCAGAACTGATCTTTGTTAGAATGGAGTGGTTGTATCTCCATGCAGTCCAAGGGACTCTCAAGATTCTTCTCCAACACCACAATTCAAAAGCATCAATTCTTCTGTGCTCAGCTTTCTTCACACTCCAACTTTCACATTCATATATGGCCCTGGAATAACCATAGCCTTGACCAGATGGGCCTTTGTTGGCAAAGTAATGTTTCTGCTTTTGAATATGCTATATAGGTTGGTCAGCAAAAACAAGACTGGGAGCTGACTGTGGCTTAGATCATGAACTTCTTATTGCCAAAATCAGACTTAAATTGAAGAAAGAAGGAAAACGACTAGACCATTTAGGTATGACCTAAATTAAATCCCTTATGATTATACACTGGAAGTGAGAAATAGATTTAAGGGAGTAGATCTGATAGACAGAGGGCCTGATGAACTATGGGCTGAAGTTCATGACATTGTGCAGAAGACAAGATAGAGACCATCCCTATGGAAAAGAAATGCAAAAAAATCAAAATAGCTGTCTGGGGAGGCCTTACAAATAGCTGTAAAAAGAAGAGAAGTGAAAAGCAAAGGAGAAAAGGAAAGATATAAGCATCTGAATTCAGAGTTCCAAAGAACAGCAAGGAAGGATAAGAAAGCCTTCTTCAGTGATCAATGCAAATAAATAGAGGAAAATAACAGAATTGGAAAGACTAGAGATCTCTTCAAGAAAATTAGAGTTACCAAGGGGAAATTTCATGCAAATATGGGCCTGATAAAGGGCAGAAATGGTATGGACCTAACAGAAGCAGAAGATATTAAGACGAGGTGGCAAGAATGCACAGAAGAACTGTACAAAAATTTCTTCAACTCAGATAGTCACGATGGTGTGAACACTCACCTAGAGCCAGATATCCTGGAATGTGAAGCCAAGTGGGCCTTAGAAAGCATCACTACGAACAGAGCTAGTGGAGGTGATGGAATTCCAGATGAACTATTTCAAATCCTGAAAGATGACGTTGTGAAACTGCTGCACTCAATATGGCAGCAAATTTGGAAAACTCAGCAGTGGCCACAGGTCTAGCAAAGTCAGTTTTCATTCCAATCTCAAAGAAAGGCATTGCCAAAGAATGCTCGAACTACCGCACAGTTGCACTCAACTCGCACGCTAGTAAAGTAATGCTCAATATTCTTCAAGTCAGGCTTCAGCACTAAGTGAACCATGAACTTCCAGATGTACAAGCTGGTTTTAGAAAAGGGAGAGGAACCAGAGATCAAATTGACAACATCAGCTGGATCATCAAAAAATCAAGAGAGTTCCAGAAAAATATCTATTTCTGCTTTATTGACTATGCCAAAGCGTTTGACTATGTGGATCACAGTAAACTGTGGAAAATTCTGAAATAGATGGGAATACCAGAGCACTTGACCTGCCTCTTGAGAAACCTATATGCAGGTCAGGAAGCAACAGTTAGAACTGGACGTGGAACAACAGACTGGTTCCAAATAGGAAAAAGAGTATGGCAGGGCTGTATATTGACAGCCTGCTTATTTAACTTATATGCAGAGTACATCATGAGAAACGCTGGGTTGGAAGAAGCACAAGCTGGAATCAAGAGTGCTGGGAGAAATATCAATAACTTCAGATATGCAGCTGACACCAACTGCATGGCAGAAAGCGAAGAGGAACGAAAAAGCCACTTGATGGAAGTGAAAGAGGAGAGTGAAAAAGTTGACTTAAAGTTCAACAAGCAGAAAAGTAAGATCATGGCATCTGGTTTTTCATGGGAAATAGATGGGGAAACAGCATGGCTATAATTGAAAAGAAGAAAATAAAAGGAAAATAATAAGTATTGAAAACGATGTGAAGAATTTGTAATTCCTTATGCATTGCTTATGGAATTTTTTGTTTTTTTTTTTTTTGCCATTCTACCAAATCATGCCACGCCCTCCCTCTCCCAGTTCAGTTCAGTCGCTCAGTCCTGTCCAACTCTTTGCGACCCCATGAATCGCAGCACCTCAGGCCTCCCTGTCCATCACCATCTCCCAGAGTTAACTCTGACTCACGTCCCTCAAGTCGGTGATGCCATCCAGCCATCTCATCCTCTGTCGTCCCCTTCTCCTCCTGCCCCCAATCCCTCCCAGCATTAGAGTCTTTTCCAATGAATCAACACTTGGCATGAGGTGGCCAAAGTACTGGAGTTTCAGCTTTAGCATCATTCCTTCCAAAGAAATCCCACGGTTGATCTCCTTCAGAATGGACTGGTTGGATCTCCTTGCAGTCCAAGGGACTCTCAAGAGTCTTCTCCAACACCAAACCTGGTTCAAAAGCATCAATTCTTCGGCGCTCAGCCTTCTTCACAGTCCAACTCTCACATCCATACATGACCACAGGAAAAACCATAGCCTTGACTAGACGGACCTTAGTCGGCAAAGTAATGTCTCTGCTTTTGAATATGCTGTCTAGGTTGGTCATAATTTTTCTTCCAAGGAGTAAGCGTCTTTTAATTTCATGGCTGCAGGCACCATCTGCAGTGATTTTGGAGCCCCCAAAAATAAAGTCTGACACTGTTTCCACTGTTTCCCCATCTATTTCCGATGCAGTTATTGGACCGGAGGCCATGATCTTCGTTTTCTGAATGTTGAGCTTTAAGCCAACTTTTTTGCTCTCTTCTTTCACTTCCATCAAGAGGCTTTTTAGTTCCTCTTCACTTTCTGCCACAAGGGTGGTGTCAGCTGCATATCTGAAGTTATTAATATTTCTCCAAGCACCCTTGATTCCAGCTTGTGTTTCTTCCAGTCCAGTGTTTCTCATGATGTACTCTGCATTAAGTTAAATAAGCAAGCTGACAATATGCAGACTTGACATACTCCTTTTCCTATTTGGAACCAGTCTATTGTTCCATGTCCAGTTCAAACTGTTGCTTCCTGACTCGCATACAGATTTCTCAAGAGGCAGGTACGGTGGACTGGTATTCCCATCTCTTTCAGAATTTTCCAGTTTCTTGTGATCCGCACAGTCAAAGGCTTTGGCATAGTCAATAAAGCAAAAATAGATGTTTTTCTGGAGCTCTCCTACTTTTTCCATGATCCAGTGGATGTTGGCAGTTTGATCTCTGGTTCCTCTGCCTTTTTTAAAACCAGCTTGAACATCAGGGAGTTCACGGTTCACGTATTGCTGAAGCCTGGCTTGGAGAATTTTGAGCATTAATTTGCTAACATGTGAGATGAGTGCAATTGTGCCATAGTTGGAGAATTCTTTTACATTTCCTTTCCTTGGGATTGCAGTGAAAACTGACCTTTTCCAGTCCTGTGGCCATTGCTGAGTTTTCCAAATTTGCTGGCATATTGAGTGCACCACTTTCACAGCATCCTCTTTCAGGATTTGAAACAGCTCAACTGGAATTCCATCACCTCCACTAGCTTTGTTCATAGTGATGCTTTCTAAGGCCCACTTGACTTCAATTTCCAAGATGTCTGGCTCTAGATTAGTGATCACATCATCATGGTTATCTGGGTGGTGAAGATCTTTTTTGTACAGTTCTTTCATATATTCTTGCCATCTCTTCTTAATTTCTTCTGCTTCTGTTAAGTCTATACCATTTCTGTGCTTTATTGAGCCCATCTTTGCATGAAATGTTCCCTTGGTATCTCTAATTTTCTTGAAGAAATCTCGAGTCTTTCCCATTCTGTTCTTTTCCTCTATTTCTTTTCATTGATCACTGAAGAAGGCTTTCTTATCTCTTCTTGCTATTCTTTGGAACTCTGCACTCAGATGCTTATATCTTTCCTTTTCTCCTTTACTTTATGCCTCCCTTCTTTTCACAGCTATTTGTAAGGCCTCCCCAGACAGTCATTTTGCTTTTTTGCATTTCTTTTCCATGGGGATGGTCTTGATCCCTGTCTCCTGTACAATGTCACAAACCTCATTCCATAGTTCATCAGACACGCTATCTATCAGATCTAGTCCCTTAAATCTATTTCTCACTTCCACTGTATAATCATCAGGCATTTGATTTAAGTCATACCTGAATGGTCTAGCAGTTTTCCCTACTTTCTTCAATTTAAGTCTTAATTTGATAATAAGGAGTTCATGATGTGAGCCACAGTCAGCTCCTGGTCTTGTTTTTGTTGACCGTATAGAGCTTCTCCATCTTTGGCTACAAAGAATATAATCAATCTGATTTCAGTGTTGACGATCTGGTGATGTCCATGGGTAGAGTCTCCTGTTGTGTTGTTGGAAGAGGGTGTTTGCTATGACCAGTGCATTTTCTTGCCAAAACTGTATTAGTCTTTGCCCTGCTTCATTCTGCATTCCAAGGCCAAATTTACCTGTTACTCCAGGTGTTTCTTGACTTCCTACTTTTGCATTCCAGTTCCCTATAATGAAATGGACATCTTTTTTGGATGTTAGTTCTACAAGGTCTTGTAGGTCTTCATGAAACCATTCAACTTCAGCTTCTTCAGCATTACTAAAGTCTGTTCTATACATCTGTGTCTCTTTGCTGTCTCGCATACAGGGTTGTTATTAACATCTTTCTAAATTCCATATATATGTGTTAGAATACTGTATTGCTGTTTTTCTTTCTGGCTACTTCACTCTGTATAATCGGTTCTAGTTTCATCCACCTCATTAGAACTGTTTCAAATGTATTGTTTTTAATGGCTGAGTAATACTCCAAAATCATTGTAGATGGTAATTGCAGCCACAAAATTAACAGACACTTTCTCCTTGGAAGAAATGTTATGACCAACCTAGACAGCATATTCAAAAGCAGAGACATTACTTTGCCAACTAAGGTCCGTCTAGTCAAGGCTATGATTTTTCCTGTGGTCATGTATGGATGTGAGAGTTGAGCTGTGAAAAGGCTGAGCACTGAAGAATTGATGCTTTTGAACTGCGGTGTTGGAGAAGACTCTTGAGAGTCCCTTGGACTGCAAGGAGATCCTACCAGTCCATTCTGAAGGAGATCAATCCTGAGATTTCTTTGGAAGCAATGATGCTAAAGCTAAAGCTCCAGTACTTTGGCCACCTCATGGGAAGAGTTGACTCATTGGAAAAGACTCTGATGCTGGCAGGGATTGGGGGCAGGAGGAGAAGGGGACGACCTAGGATGGGATGGCTGGATGGCATCACCGACTTGAGGGACGTGAGTCTGAGTTAACTCTGAGAGATGGTGATGGACAGGGAGGCCTGGCGTGCTGCGATTCATGGGGTCTCAAAGAGTTGGACATGACTGAGCAACTGAATTGAACTGAACTTAATACTCCATTGTGTATATGTACCACAGCTTTCTTGTCCATTCGGCTACTGATGGACACCTAGGTTGCTTCCATGTCCTGGCTATTTTAAACATTGCTGTGATGAACATTGGGATACACGTGTCTCTTTCAATTCTGGTTTCCTTGGTGTGTATGCCCAGCAGTGGGATTGCTGGGTCATAAAGCAGTTTTATTTCCAGTTTTTTAAGGAATCTCCACACTGTTCTCCATAGTGGCTGTACTAGTTTGCATTCCCACCAACAGTGTAAGAGGGTTCCCTTTTCTCCACACCCTCTCCAGCATTTTTTGCTTGTAGACTTTTGGATCGTAGCCATTCTGACTGGTGTGAAATGTTACCTCATTGTGGTCTTGACTTGCATTTCTCTGATAATGAGTGATTTTGAGCATTTTTTCATGTGTTTGTTAGCCATCCCTATGTCTTATTTGGAGAAATGTCTATTTATTTCTTTGTCCCATTTTTTTATTGGGTCGTTTATTTTTCTGGAGTTAAGCTGCATAAGTTGCTTGTATATTTTTGACATTAGTTGTTTGTCAGTTGCTTCTTTTGCTATTATTTTCTCCCATTCTGAAGGCTGTCTTTTCACCTTGCTTACAGTTACCTTTGTTGTGCAGAAGCTTTTAATTTTAATTAGATCCCATTTGTCTATTTTTGCTTTTATTTCCAATATTCTGGGAGGTGGATCATAGAGGATCCTGCTGTGATTTATGTCGGAGAGTGTTTTGTCTATGTTCTCCTCTAAGAGTTTTATAGTTTCTGTTCTTACATTTAGATCTTTAATCATTTTGAGTTTATTTTTGTATGTGGTGTTAGAAACTGTTCTAATTTCATTATTTTACAAGTGGTTGACCAGTTTTCCCAGCACCACTTGTTAAAGAGATTGTCTTTAATCCATTGTATATTCTTGCTACCTTTGTCAAAGATAAGGTGTCCATAGGGGAGTGGATTTATCTCTGGGGTTTCTATTTTGTTCCATTGATCTATATTTCTGTCTTTATGCCAGTACCATACTGTCTTGATGACTGTGGCTTTGTAGCCGAGCCTGAAGTCAGGCAGGTTGATTCTTCCAGTTCCATTCTTCTTTGTCAAGATTGCTTTGGCTATTCGAGTGTTTTTGTATTTCCATACAAATTGTGAAATTATTTGTTCTAGCTCTATGAAAAATACCACTGATAGCTTGATAGGGACTGCATTGAATCTGTAGAATGCTTTGGGTAATATACTCATTTTCACTATATTTATTCTTCCAATCCATGAACATGGTATATTTCTCCATCTATTAGTGTCCTCTTTGATTTCTTTCATCAGTGTTTTATAGTTTTCTATATATAGGTCTTTAGTTTCTTTAAGTATATATATTCCTAAGTATTTTATTCTTTTCATTGCAATGGTGAATGGAATTGTTTCCTTAATTTCTTTTTCTATTTTCTCATGATTAGTGTATAGGAATGCAAGGGATTTCTGTGTGTTCATTTTATATCCTGAAATTTACTATATTCATTGATTAGCTCTAGTAATTTTCTGGTGGAGTCTTTAGGGTTTTCTATATAGAGGATCATGTCATCTGCAAACAGTGAGAGTTTTACGGCTTCTTTTCCAATTTGGATTCCTTTTATTTCTTTTTCTGCTCTGATTGCTGTGGCCAAAATTTCCAGGTCTATGTTGAATAGTAGCGGTGAAAGTGGGCACCCTTTTCTTGTTCCTGAGTTTTGGGGAAATGCTTTCAATTTTTCACCATTGAGGATAATGTTTGCTGTGGGTTTGTCATACATATCTTTTATTCTGTTGAGGTATGTTCCTTGTATTCATGCTTTCTGGAGAGTTTTTTATCATAAATGGATTTTGAATTTTATCAAAGGCTTTCTCTGCATCTATTGAGATAATCATATTGCTTTTAATTTTCAATTTGTTAATGTGGTAAATTGCTTTGATTGATTTGCAGATATTGAAAAATCCTTGCATTCCTGGGATAAAGCCCATTTGGTCATGGTGTATGATCTTTTTAATGTGTTGTTGGATTCTGATTACTAGAATTTTGTTAAGGATTTTTCATCAGTGATATTGGCCTGTAGTTTTCTTTTCTTTTCTTTTTTTTTTTTTTTTTTTTTTGGTGACATCTTTGTCAGGTTTTGGTATTAGGGTGATGGTGGCCTCATAGAATGATTTTGGAAGTTTACCTTTCTCTGCAATTTTCTGGAAGAGTTTAAGTAGGATAGGTCTTAGCTCTTCTCTAAATTTTTGGTAGAATTCAGCTGTGAAGCCATCTGGACCTGGGCTTTTGTGTGCTGGAAGATATGTGATTACATTTTCCATTTCCGTGCTTGTGATGGGTCTCTTAATGCTTTCTATTTCTTCCTGGTTCAGTTTTGGAAAGTTGTATAATCCTAAGAATTTGTCCATTTCTTCCACGTTGTCCATTTTATTGGCATTTAATTACTGATAGAAGTCTCTTATGATCCTTTGTATTTCTGTGTTGTCTGTTGTGATCTCTCCATTTTCATTTCTAATTGCTTATGGAATGTTAAGTGATGCAACCACTTTGGAAACCAGGTTGATGTTTTCTCAAATAATTAAGTGCAGAGCTACCATATGACATAATAATTGCACTCCTAATATTCAGAATCCCTGAAAGCAGGGACTTAAATAGATATTTGTACATTAATGTTCATAGCATTATTACTAACAATCATTGAAAGGTGAAAATAATTCAATTTTCATCAACAAATGAATGGATAAACAAGACACATATTGAGAATCACACTGAGAATTATGAACTCTAAGCATATATCTACTCCATCTTATTCCCCTCCTGAAGAAACTTGACCAAACTCTAGCATGGCTTCTAGCAGAGGAAGGACATATCCTTCAGTTAACCCAAGAGCCTCATCGACCTTCATATGCCACTGACATGGTGGCTTGAGAAAGCGCAATGCTGTCAGGAAAATTTACTGTTTGTTCTGGAGAGCACAGGACAATTGTTCTCTGACCTCACTTTCTAGAGCATTTATTTTAGAGGGCTTACAGTTTTGAATATTTTATTTTATTTTTTTCACAATTCAAAAGTGTCTAATTTCTCCCCTCCTTCATTCTACCTTTTCACACTCCATCACCTCTATGCAAATCATAATGGAGCTCAGCTCTTTCTCCTACTACTATCAATAGTTATAGAATCAAATCTGTTTTTGGTGCTTTAAATAATGCCCAGATGAACTTTCCTTTGACATTCTATATGATGAAATGCTATTTTTCCATAAAAAGTAATAAAATTTTGATATATGCTACAATATGAATCAATCATAATATAGCATTATTCTTTGTAAAATAAACCAGATAGACAAACATTCCATAATTGCACTCGTGTTGTACTCAGGATATGCAAATTCCTAGAGATAAGAAATAGAATATTGGTTACCAGTGGCTGAAGAGATGGGCAAGATGGGGCTGTTGTTTAATGGGTACAGAATTTCTGTTAGGGATGATGAAAGGTTTCATGTATAACTGGTAATGATGGTTGTGCAACACTTTGAATGTATTTATTGTCACTATACTGCACTTTTGTGAATGGCCAAAATAATAAATATGTTATGAATATTTTGACACAATAAAAACAGACAGCAATAAGAAAACTCTGTTTAGAAACATCTGTTTGTAACCCCTCAAAAGAACCATTTTGGAATGAAGTAGACCTTATCTTTGTATAAAGTTCACTAGATTTGCATGGCAAGTATACTGTGGTGGTTTGTCATTCCTTTATCCAGTGGATTATGTTTTGTCAGAACTCTCTTTTATGACCCATCCATTTTGGGTGGCCCTACTTGGCATGGTTCATAGCTTCATTGAGTTATTCATTTGCCATGGCAAGGCAGTGATTCATGAAGGGGGTCTTCACAAGCCTGTTGATGAGGGCAAAATTGGAGTGTGAAAGAGTAAGCTTAAAACTGAAAAAAAAAAAAATCATGGCATCCAGTCCCATTACATCATGGCAAATAGAAGAGGAAAATGTGGAAGTAATGACAGAGTTTTCTCTTCCTGGGCTCTAAAATCACTGCAGATGGTAACTGCAGCCATGGAATGAGAAAATGATTACTTCTTGGCAGAAAATCTATGACAGACATAGACAGTGTGTTGAAAAGCAGAGACGTTACTCTATTGACAAAGGTCTGTATAGTCAAGTTAAGAACTATAGTCAAGTCAAGAGCTACATGACCACTGTAGTTCTCCCAGTGGTCATGTACGGTTGTGAGAGCTGGATGGTAAAGAAGGCAGAGCACCAAAGAACTGATGCCTTTGATCTGTGGTGCTGGAGAAGACTACTGAAAGCCCCTTGGACAGCAAGAAAATCAAATCAGTTAATCTTAAGGGAAATCAATCCTGAATATGCATTGAAAGACTGATGTTGAAGCTCCAGTATTTTGGTCACTTCAGAGGAACAGACAACTCATTGGAAAAGTCTTTGACGCTGGGAAAGAATGAATGTAGAAGAAGAGGATGTTAGAGGATGAGATGGTTGGATAGCATTAATGATGCAATGGACATGAACTTGGAAAAACTTCAGGAGATAATGAGGGACACGGAGGCCAGGCGTGCTGTAGTCCATGGGGTCACAGAGAGACAGGACTGGCGACTGAACAAAACACCTTAATTTCCACTTTTTAATTTACTACTATTTTCTGCAAAATAACTCATAGTATAGAGGCCAAGCAGAAGTCAGTGGCCTAGAGCTTTCAGCAGTCTTGACAATGTGGGAAAGACTGAAAATTGAACTTTAAAAATTAGACAAGACTTAAGATGACAAAATCCTGGAAAAAGGGAGAACCCAAGAAAAGTAAATATTAGCTTTTTTCTCTGAGATTTTTACATATTAAAAGCTCAGGAGTTTGTGGAGAAAAGACGAAGATGAAAACAGCTACTAACTGACCACCAAGAAGCAACTTTAGCAATCTCATGGAGCTAAGGAAAGAGCAACAACAATAAATTACATTTGAACAACAGCAATAAATTACAATAAATCCAGAGGAAGGGGCTTAGTTACATAACAAAACAAATAAACAAAAAATCGCCTGGGCTCCTTTACTTTGAGATTTTCTAAAGTCTACATTAAAGACAAGAACAGAGAGGAAATGAAATGGTTAAAACATCTGAAATGTTTTTCAAATTTTTTGAATGGTAGTTTGGATTTGTGATATAATTATCTAACCATTTGTGGAAAGGAAATTAAACCATGTCTGGAGAATTTAACATCACCTAGAGCTTAGACCAGGTTTAATATAATACTTCAGCATTCAATTAATCAAAGTAACAACATTGGAGAATAAAAGACTAAATGATGGGAAAAATTCAAAATAAAAAAATAAAGCAATAGAACTGTCAAAAAGTGAAGCTGACCTGAATAATACTATCAATTTAATTATTAACATTTATGGAATATTCCATCTAACAATAGCTAAATACACATTATTCTCAAATTCATATCAAGACAAAATACATTTGAAGTCACAATATGCTTGTTAAAAATCCAAAATAATACAAATCATATAGTTCCTTCTCATACCACAGTATAATTAAACTAGAGATCACATAAATACATCAACAATATCCCCCAAATATTTGAAAATTGAACAGTATACTGATGAATAACACATTCCTTGAGAAGTATAATATCCAGGAAAAGTAAAAATGTTTTAAATAAAATGAAATGAAGTATAATTTATCAAAATGTATGAAATGAAGCAAAATAAGTGTTCAGAGTGAAATTTATCCCAATAAATGCTTACATTAGAAAAGAATAATCTAAAATCAATAACATAACTTTCAATCTTAGGAAACTTAAAAAAAAAAAAGCAAGAGCAGTTCAGTTCTAAAAAAGAAATAACACAAAAATTTGCAATATTTATTTATTGATTGACCAAAATTCAAGTTCAGCATGTGTTCTCTCCTAAATTTTCCATTTATTTAAATGACAAATTCTCCATTTCTTATATATTTGTTCATCTTTTTATGAAACTGTTAGGCACTCCATTGTGTCTGACTTTTTGCAACCCCATGGACTGTATGTAGCCCACCAGACTCCTCTGTCCATAGAATTCTCCAGCCAAGAATACTGGTGTCCTTTCCTTCTCCAGGGGATCTTCCTGACCCAGGGATCGAACCCAGGTCTCCCACATTACTGGCATTTTTTTTTTTTAACCATTTGAGCCACCAGGGAAGTCCTCATTTTTTATAGAGCTCTTTATTTATATGCAGTAACTTTAAGTTTTGTCTGCTTATTCCAATAGGTAGATCATTGGTGAATCTAATGTGATCCTATCAACTCAGTTTACTCTTGATAGTAAATGCTTTTTTCTTGCTTTTTAAAATTTGTGCTGTATTGCTGCTCCTGCTCCTGCTGCTAAGTCATGTCAGTCGTTTTTGACTCTGTGTGACCCCATAGACGGCAGCCTACCAGGCTCCACCATCCCTGGGATTCTCCAGGCAAGAACACTGGAGTAGAGTGCCATTTCCTTCTCCAATGCATGAAAGTGAAAAGTGAAGGTGAAGTTGCTTAGTCATGTCTGACTCTTAGCGACCCCATGGACTGCAGCCTACCAGGTTCCTCCATCCATGGGATTTTCCAGGCAAGAGTACTGGAATGAGTTGCCATTGCCTTCTCCTCTGTGCTGTGTTAGGTTGGTGCCAAAGTAACAAGTTTTTCATAGTTGAAGTTTGACATTTGATATTGGAATGCATTCTTGAATAAATGTCGTGTAATATGCATCATTTAATGCACAATTTTTTTACATCTTTTGCTAATATTTTATTACTTGCTGTTTATTTTATATGTATTTTAGACTATGGAAATGATGTTAGACAAAAAGAAAATTCAGCAATTTTCTCATTCAAGTTCAAAAGAGGTCATAAAGCAGCAGAGATGACTCAAAACATCAAAAATACATTTGGTTCAGAAACTGCTAAGGAGTGTACAATACAGCAGTGGTTCACGAAGTTTTGCAACAGAGAGGAGGGCCTTAAAAGTGAGGAGAATAGTGGCTGGCTATGGAAAGTTAACAACCAACTAAGAGGATCACCACAGCTGATCCTCTTACAACTGCAAAAGAAGCTGCTGAAAAACTCGTCATCAATCCTTCTATGGTCATTTGGTGTTTGAAGCAAACTGGGAAGGTGAAAAAGTTCAATAAGTGGGTGCCTCATGCACTGACTGGAAATTAAAATAAAAAAAAAAAAACCCACCATCATTCTGAAGTGTCATCTTCTCTTATTCTATACAACAACTGTGAACCATTTCTCCATCTGATTGTGATGTACGATGTAAAGTAGGTTTTATAAGATGACTGTCAATGTTTAGCCCAGTGGTTGTACTAAGAAGAAGTGCTAAACCTCTTCCCAAAGCTAAACTTGCACACACAAAAAGCAGGTCATGGCCTATGTTTGCTGGTCTGCTGTCGGTCTTATCCAGTATAGATTTCTGAATCCCAGTAAAACCATTATATTAAAGTATGCTCAGCAAATCAACAGGATGCACTGAAAGTTGCAATGACTGCAGCCAGCATTGGTCAACAGTAAGGGTCCAATTCTACTCCATGACAATGTCAAATCAGATGTCACGCTACCAACACTTCAAAAGTTGAATGATTTCCTTCATCTTCCATAGTCACCTGACTTCTCAACAACTGACACTTCTTCAACCAACTCCAGAACTTTTAATAGGGAAAAAGCTTCCACAGCCAGCAGGATGCAGAAAACACTTTCAAAGGGTTCATTGAATCCTGAAGCACAGATTTTTATGCTATAGGAATAAACAAACATTTCTCATTGACAAAAATGTGTTGATTATAATGTTTCCTATTTTGATTAACAAAGATGTGGTTGTCTAGTTATAATGTGCATGCTATTGCTTCAGTGGTGCCCAGCTCTATGCAACACTATGGAGTGTAGCCAGCCATATGCTATATAGGCAGGATCCTATCTTCACAAAGATTCCCCAGGCAAAAATACTAGAGCAGGTGATCATGCTTTTCTCCAGGAAATCTTCCCATCCCAGGAATTGAACCAATATTTCTTATGTCTCCTTCATTGGCAGGTAGGTTCTTTATCACTAGTGCCACCTGATTTAAAATTCAGGGTCTGAAATTTAAAATTCAGGGTCTGAAAAGAATTATTTTGTATCAATCTAATACTTTTGCTTGAATGATTGACATCAGTTTGATTGAAAGTTAGAATGATGGCATTGCAGAGACTGAGGTACACTTTATTTACCACTAGTAGTGTGCCTGCTTATTCTTCTGTTTGCTGTAAGTGTGGAAATTTGATTCTTTCTCATTGGTTGTTGAGCTAGGTTTGTTGTCATTTTTATCCTCAGTGTACAGCAGGTTTCAAATTCTTATGTATTACATTGTTCTTCAGGTAGAGACCTGGGCACCAGATAATTTTTCTCAATTTTTTTTTGTTCATTCACTGATTTTGAACTTCGTTACCTACCGCAGAGGTGTTTCTTCTCCATTTTCATGCCCATCCTGAGTGTGTTAAGCTGTTGCTACATTTACTCAGTGTTTTAGAGATAGAATTTTCTTGTCTTCCTCTAGTGGTAGAAGATCTCTTATGAAAGTTCAGTAGATTTTTGGGCCCAGGACTCCATCCTACTTCTTTCTACAGAGTAAAAGCCATATTATTTTCCCCCAGACACAGTGGATTTTGGCTATGGTTAGACATGGTTGCTGTTTTGTTTTTTTTTTTTTTTTTCCCCTATTAACTTAAAGCTATTATTTCATAGAAACTGATGGCTAAATCAGTGTTCTGTATATTTTTCACTGCATTTCAAGTCACCAAAAAGGATAGACATTTCTCAAGTGGCTTCCTGACTCCAAGCATTCCAGTGAATATTTACTGGCTATCTATAGAGAAGAATCTGAGAATGAGTTCAAATTCCCCTTATTCCTGTGACTCTCATGATTTCCATACATGCATCCAGCAAACACTAGGCTTTTAGCTATTTGTTATAAAATTTAGATGAATTCTTATAGCTTATTTGCATGGAATCCAAATCTCTTCTTCTTCTCCATCACTGTATGCTGGTGCTCATGTCTCATCCCTCATTGAAATAAATGTATATTTTCTTAGATATCATACATTTGTGCAGTGAACTCAATTATCTGATGGGTTCAAGAAAAGTTATGATTTCCTAACTGATCCAACTTTTTTGTTATTGTTAGAATTGGATCCATGCTCTTTCAAGATTCACGCACTATAAGCAAAGTTTTAAGTCATATTTGTTTAAAAATAAACACATACAAACCTTTTATTTTTAGATAAATATATTGTATTATGTATAGAAAGGCATTGACAAATGGAGAGAAAAGGGAGTGTAACTCTATTAGTATATAAATTGATCATAATATTTAGATGCCTTCTCTTCAGATTAGTGCCCCTGGGTTAGCATTCTGTAGGGGAAGGGCAAATTTAAAATAGTTATTCCTAGATGTAAGGGTGGAAATGTGTCTTATGCTTCAGCAAATATTGCCTCTTGTGATGCTTTTCAAGATAAAGACTATGTTTACTGAGGCTATATCTCTAGGAAAAATGGTTAGAAGGATTTGTGTACTAATGTGTTGGTTATTATTAGCTACTTTGGGCAACATATTGTGGTAAACTCTCAACTCAAAGGAGAATGATTCTAAGTGCAGAGAAGAAATAGAGAAAATGTAAAGGTCCAAGGAATTGTGGCTTGAAAAATCTGATTGTTTCTAGACCTTAAAGATGAAATCATAGTAATAACCACTACAACAGCAACATTAGAAGAAAAAAGAATATTGGAAAACAAAAACTGTAAAATATCTTAGCTGGATAAAGTATTGTAGTCTTGTGACAAACTTTAAGAATGAGCCCTTCAGATGTTTTCAAAAAGGCCAGTAAGCTGAGGAAAATGGCATAATGGAGAAGAAGGAGCACAAAGGACTAACCTCTATAAAAAAATCTTTGTGTGTGGTTATTTGATGAAGAGGACTGACAGTAAACAAGAATAATAGAAGCTTGCCACATTTTTGAAACAGTTAGATGACCAAATGAAAGATAAATCTTAACCCTCTGTTCCAAAACTGAATTAATAAAATCTCATCCATGAATAGTCTTTAAGGGAAAGCATACTCCCCAACATCTATTTCAAGGAAAGCCAGGGAGAAAAACACAGAGTGAAAAATAGCTTTTAATGTGAAGCCAAGGTAGACAATGTCAAGGTCCAGGTGAATTTCCCTCAGAGAGAATGTTGAAGAAATTTTCACCAGCTGCTTTAACAATTATATTTTCCTAAAATAAGAGTGTTGTGGTTATCTTATTTTTTATTAGGTTGACTTCCCATGATTTTACTGGTTATTGAAAATTAAGATAAGTATTCCATCTTATTTCCAATGATTATCAAATCCTCTCAGGAGTCAACCTTAAATACCCTACCTACTCTCAAGACCTTGACCCCATGTATTTATGGACCCCACCTGTGTATGTCCTTTTTATTTCCTTACACTGACATTATTTTATGATACTTTTTACAATATGAGTTATAAGAAATACATTTGTTGGTTTACTGTAGGAGTCTCCCCTTACACATTTAACTTCTTGAAAGCAGGAACTCCAGGTCTCTTTTCCATCACTGCATACCAAATGACTAGGTAGGTGTGTACCATAACAAGGGCAAACAAAATAAAATACATTGTAAATAAAATTTGCCTGTTTTCCACTTGTATCCATGAGACGACTCTCTTGGTATTAAATAAAGTGAATTGTGTATATTTTATTGCTTTCTGGCCTAATTCATGAGAAGATTTCTAATTGTTATGATTAATAAATATCTGAAAATAATATGGATTATAGATCCAATAATTTGCTCACTAACATTTTCTCCTAAATATATGCAGACTGCAAAGTAAATACACAGAGTGTAAGATATCCAAGAGAAATAATACATTGACATATATCTTACACAATATTGCATTTTTTATTTCTAAACTAGACTTTCTAATTACTTATATATTCATTTCAGTTCAGTTCATTTCAGTCGCTCAGTCTAGCCCAACTCTTTGCGACCCCATGAAGCACAGCACACCAGGCCTCCCTGTCCATCACCAACTCCTGGAGTTCACTCAAACTCATGTCCATTGAATCGGTGATGCCATCCAGCCATCTCATCCTCTGTGATCCACTTCTCCTCCTGCCCCCAACCCCTCCAAGCTTCAGAGTCCTTTCGAATGAGTCAACTCTTCACTTGAGGTGGCCAGTGTATTGGAGTTTTAGCTTTAGCATCAGTCCTTCCAATGAATACCCAGGACTGATCTCCTTCAGAATAGACTGGTTGGATCTCCTTGCAGTCCAAGGAACTCTCAAGAGTCTTCTCCAACACCACAGTTCAAAAGCATCAATTCTTAAGTGCTTAGCTTTCTTCACAGTCCGACTCTCACATCTGTACATGACCACTGGAAAACCATAGCCTTGACTAGACAGATCTTTGTTGGCAAAGTAATGTCTCTGCTTTTTAATATACTATCTAGTTTAGTCATAACTTTCCTTCCAGGCGTAAGTGTCTTTTAATTTCATTAGCTGTGGTTAAATTACCTATGTAATAAATCGACCTGCCTAGCGTATCATTTCAAAAAGTGTTACCTTTTCTTTGATAAAAATAATGTATGCATAGTCTCTAAAAATCAGAAAATAATACAGATAATTAGTATACAGGCATAATTACTAGTATTATTTTGTCTCATTTTTCAACCAGGTTTTTAATTTTTGCTTTCATTTATTCCTCTGTGATGCTCTAACTTTATGCAAACCTAAGCTTTTCACATAGCATTTTCCTTTTGCCTAAAGAACTTATTTTAATATTTATTGAAAGGTATGTCTACTGGCAACAAATTCCCTCATTTTTTGTTTAAGAAAGTCTTATTTCTCTTCATTTTTGAAGGAACATTTCTGAAGATACACGGTACAGATTGGTGTTTTGTTTTGTCTTTTTTCTATTGACACGTTAAATTTCCACCCTACTCTTCTCTTGCATGGTTTCTGACGAGAAACTGGATTTAATTCATGTCTTTCTTCCTCTACAGGGGAAGTGGTTTTTCTTTGTTTGTTTGTGTACTTTTTGTTTTTGTTATGCTTCTTCCAGAATTTTTTCTTTATTTTTGAATTTATTTAGTTTGAAATACATAAGCCTAGTTGAAGTTATGTTTGTTCCTTTTACCCATTTATTTGTTTGGTGATCTTGAGCTTCCTGGATCTGCAGTTTGATGTCTGACATTAATTTGGGGAAATTCTCACTCACTATTATTTCAAATATTTATTTTGTGTTTCTTTATCCTTCTTCTGATATTCCCATTACATGTATATTTTGTTTTTCATAATTGTCTTTAGGACTTCCCTGGTGGCTCAGATGGTGAAGCGTCTCCCTACAATGTGGGAGACACGGGTTTGCTCCCTGGGTTGGTAAGATACCCTGGAGAAGGAAATGGCAACCCACTCCAGTGCTGTTGCCTGGAGAATCTCATGGAGGGAGGAGCCTGGTGGGCTTCAGTCCATGGGGTAGCAAAGAGTTGGGTAAGACTGAGCGACATCACATTTACTTTCATAGTTGTCTTTGGATATTCTATTTGGATTCATTAGCCATTGTTCTCCTTGATTTTCAGTTTTTGAAGTTTCTATAGATACATTTTTAGATTCAGAAATGCCTTTCTTAGCTCTGTCCAGTCCACTAACAGTCCCATCAAAGGCATTCTTCGCTTTGTCATAATAATTTTATCTCTAGCATTTCTTTTTGGTTATTTGGGATTTCCATCTCTGTTTATATCGCCCATCTGTTGTTTCTTGTTATCTGCTTTTTCTATTTAGAGTCCTTAATATTAATCATTAAAGATAATATTATAATAATAAATTTAATCCATGTTTAAACTTCTGGTCTGATAATTTTCAAACATCCCTGCCATTTTTGGTTTTGATGCTTGCTCTATTTCTTTATATGGTCTTCTTGCCTTTTGATATGGATTGTAATTTTTTCTTGATGAGTGAATGTAATGTAGTGTGGATAACGAACTGCTGCAAATAGACTTTTAGTAATGTGATGGAGAAGTGTGGGGGGAAATATTGATAGTCTTGTGATTAGAGTTTAGATTTTAGTGAGCCTATGTAAATTTCACGAGTGTTTTTCAATTTTTTTTTTTTTTCCCCTTCTTAGGTAGGACAGAATGGCTAGAGTGAGCTGGAGTTGGATATTTCCCTTCCTCAGGTCAATTAGGCTCTGATATCATCTCAGTATGTCAGGATCTTTTCAACTAGTGCCTGCTGAGTCATTCATTCAAGAGTCTCTGTGAGGTAAGCAGTTAACTCCTTGTATTTTTCTGTTTCTCTTTCTAATATTCTAGACAGTGATTTGCCCTGTGTTTTCACTTCTCTTATGGCTCCAATAATTAATCTTTTCAGTCTAACCCTTTACTATTCCTTAGGATGAAATGATGATATGTAAGCTTTTTATATGTGAAAGTGAAAAGTGAAAAAGTCATCCAGTCCTATCTGACTGTTTGTGACCCCATGGACTATACAGTCCATGGAATTCTCCAGGCCAGAATACTGGAGTGGACTGTTTTTGCCTTCTCTATGGGATCTTCCCAACCCAGGGATCAAACTCAGGTCTCTAGCATTGCAGACAGATTCTTTACCATCTGAACCACCAGGGAAGCCTTTCAGTTACTTTAAAGGACAAGGCAAAGTAACTTAAGGCCACAGTTTGAATCAATTACAGAACTAAAATTCCAGATCTTTTTCATATGTAGAACCAGAAAATTTTCCTGTTAACTTTTCAAAGATGTTTGTTTTTTATTACACTTATTTCTCTGGTAAAATGAATTACATGTTTAAATGATTATAAACCTTGTCTTAAATTATATTGTATTTGCATATTATTATATTTGTTGTGTTATGTTTATTCACCAAAATTCATCCTTAACTGGTCTGAATCACTTCCTGAGAAATCTGAGGTTATGATTCTGTAGGATGTTTACAAAGTAGAAAATTGTCTTTTGGCAGTGGTTCAAATTATATCAAGCTCTGAGATAATTGTCAGAGCCCCAGAAGTCTATCTTAGAATTCTATACATATTAAAATAAAGAAAACAGAATACTATTAGTCTGACTACGCTAGTGAGCACAGATGGCTCAGCTGTAAAGGATCTGCCTACAAATGCAGGAGACACAGAAGACACAGATTTGATCTCTGGATCAGTCTGGAAGATACCTTGGAGAAGAAAATGGCAAGCCATTCCAGATTTCTTGCCTGAAAAATCCCAGAGATGCTGGAACCTTTGGGCTACAGTCCAAAGAGCCATAAAGGGTTGGACACAAAAGAGCAACTGAGCATACAGTAGGCTTAATAGGAATGTTAAATTTAGAGAGCTATAGAGGTCAAACAGAGAAGGCAATAGCAACCCACTCCAGTACTCTTGCCTGGAAAATCCCACGGACAGAGGAGCCTGGTAGGCTGCAGTCCATAGGGTTGCTGGGTCAGACATGACTGAGTGACTTCACTTTCAGTTTTCACTTTCATGCATTGGAGAAGGAAATGACAACCCATTCCAGTGTTCTTGCCTGGAGAATCCCAGGGATGGGGGAGCCTGTTGGGTTGCCATCTATGGGGTGGCAAAGAGCTGGACATGACTGAAGTGACTTAGGAGCAGCAGCAGCAGAGGTCAAGCAATGTCTTAGTCATGACATTATTATATATTTTATATAGAACAAAATAGACTAAAACGTGTTCAAGCCTTGGGTTCCTGCTTGAAGGTAGTCATTAAAGTTTCTCATTTACCACTTCCATGGATGAATTCCATCACAGAGGATACTTAAGACCCAAAGTCTTCAGTCAGTAAGTGATATACTGATAAGTTTGAGGTTGACTGAAACTACCTGACATTATGCTTAAAATGAATGCCAAGCCTAAATTTAACATCAAAGAATTTCATGTGATAAAAGATCATGTCAAGAAATAAAAGATAGGGAATAACTTTTCTTTAAAGGACAAGCCAAAGTAACTATAGGCTACATGTTGAATCACAGAACTAAAAATGAATTCCAGGCCTTATTCATTCTCTACTCTACACAGCCTAAATCTTAAAACAAACAAACAAACAAACAAAAAACCAAAAACTATATAATTAGGATTTTTGAAGTACAGATTTTCTTTTCTACCTGCTAATACTCAACTGTGAAAATACATGACTTTATATTTTTTCCTGTTTATATATTTTGAGTCATTTTGATATTCTCTTTTCCACCTCCTGTCTTGAATTTGCTGTTCTAGACTCTCTTGAGTAATTAAAAAACACTTTTACCAATATGCTGAATATTTTTATTTAATAATATTATTATTATATATTATTTAATATATATAAATATATATTAATATATGTAATATATTATTTAATAATATGCTTAGAGCTTCTTAAGCATCATCTTTAAAAGTATTTATAGGCATTTAAAAATAATATCTAAATGAGAGTCTAAGATTCTTGAAGATATTCTTTCAAACTGCTGCTTCTACTAAGTTGCTTCAGTTGTGTCTGACTCTGTGTGACTCCATAGACAGCAGCCCACCAGGCTTCCCCATCCCTGGGATTCTCCAAGCAAGAACACTGGAGTGGGTTGCCATTTCCTTCTCCAATGCATGAAAATATAAAGTGAAAGTGAAGATGCTCAGTCATATCCGACTCTTTACAACCTCATGGACTTCAGCCTACCAGGCTCCTTTCGTGCATGGGATTTTCCAGGCAAGAGTACTTGAGTGGGTTGCCATTGCCTTCTCCATCTTTCAAAATAATCAAGTTGAAATGCTGCAGATTAATTCACTAAAATGACAGGAGCTATGATTTACTGGATTTTGTAGATTAGTAAGCAAGCAAATATATACATAATAAAAAATTAAGTGGAGTACAACGTAAATGGAATTTTTTCATTTATTTTGACAACTATAGTTTAAATTATTTATGACCTGCTTCACAGTATGCTAATGAATAACTTTAGTATCCTATAAAATAGAATTTTGAGGATTAGACAACTAACTAAAATCCTGTGCTAGTAAATCTTATCTGAGTGTGCATTGAGATGCTAAGTTTCTGTGAGAAATTAATTTAACAAAAAGAGAGAGAGTGAGAAAAAAAAAAAAAACCTGCTATACCTGTTGGCTTCCTTAAATAGAATTTTTTTAAAAACGTAAATTATCCGTTTGTCATATCTGTCACATTCTTTAGCATTTCTGTGTCTCAGAAAAGTCTAATAAGTTCCCTGAACTGCTATTTGGTTTTATCTGCTGTATTTTTCTGACAAATTTGTATGATAGAGCTATACAATATTATCTTAAAAGTCATAACAAGCCCTACAAATAAAAATTAAAGAATTAATATTGTTCTTTCAAAATTCATTTTGTGAAAAAGGATATTTATAAATCAGCTGTTATTTACAATCATGAGATTCCTGTACTATTTTAGACCATTAGTTAGGGTCATGTTAGTGGTATCACCCTATGTTTATTGATATTGCAAGAAAATCTGAGAAGTCGATATTATTTTCTCATTTTCAGTTTTAATCACATACATTCATCAAAAGATACAGACTATAAGGGTTTGATGCCTGGCTAAAGTGAAAATTTGGTAAAATAATGAACTGACCAAGTTTTGAATAAGAGGTAAAATATATACAAGCTATTATTTATTTCATTTTTTCTTCTTTATGTAAAATAGAATAATGACTTTGGCTTTCATTCAAATGTTGCTCAGTGATAATAATAGGATTTATTAATATTTAAGACATAATATTTTAAATGCAAGCACAAACAATTTATTTTATCTAGCATTAAAATACTCCTTTCCCCAAATCATTTTTAATCCTTCTTTAATATACAAATGTGCACAATCACACTCACTCCAAGACACAGAAAAATAGGTTAAAAAAGCAAAATATTTCATGAACAGAAAATAAATAAATTGTTTTCAATAACTATTCTCTGAAATCTAAATTAAATTTGAAGTTAACCATTTTGTTTGTTTCCTTCTATGGCTCATATATAAATTACAGTTAGAATGTCTATTATGTTGATGACTAAAGTAGATTGAGTAAGTATATTAATTTCTTTTTTAAGACTGCTAGGACAAAGTACACAGATTGGGTTGGTTAAAAAACAGAAATTTATTTCTCACAGTTTTGAAGGCTGCAAGTCCAAAGTCAAGGTTTTGGTGCATTTAGTTTTGTTCTGAGGTCTCTCTCTTTGCTTTGTGGCCAGCCACCTTCTCACTGTCCTTGCATGATCTTTCCTCTTAGTACACACTTTTCTGAAATCTCTCCATGTGTCCAAACTGCCTCTTCTGGTAAAGACATCAGTCATATTGGGTTAAAGGCTACCCTAAAGACCTCATTTGAACTTAATCACCTCTTTAAAGATCTTATCTTCAAGTACGGTTACGTTTTGAGGTACTGGGATTAAGCCTTCACCATGTGAACATTGGGGAACACAGTTTGACCCATAACGGTAAATGTGGGTAATCATTAATTAATCCTATCTAAGATTTTGTAAAATGAAGTGTTGGAGAAAGTATTTCTCCCATTTAGGAGTTTAACTTTAGTGAATTTTCAGGCTCACAGAGGATAGCCATGTTCTCATTTCTTTTGGCACTAACAACAGGCACACATTTCCCTCTCTTTCCTTTCTTCTTTCTTCTTCTTTTTTTTTTTTTTTTTCCCTTTCCTTCGGCTTCTTGAAAAATTTCAGTAAACCAGGACTATGTTAGATGATAGGAATAAAAATGTGAGTGCATTAAATACATTCACAGACTCCATGGAACTTACACTCTAATAGCTGTGATATGTTTGCATAATTGCACAAATACAAAACATTAGAAGAGTGCCAAGTGCCAACAAATAAGAGCAGGATACTAGTAAAATGTGTAAGTGGAATTTCTGACCTATTCTAGGTTCTAGGGCAATCAGTCTTGGAGGAGAAGTGACCCTTGAATTGTGATCTGAAAAATAAATATGAAGAAATGCCATTTCCAAAGTCTTAAATAGACTAGTTGGAGAACTGAATAAAAAACTGTTGGAGTTAAGGGTGGTAGAAACTGGGTTGATAAATTGATGTTTGAATAAGTAGTTTGAGACGATTAGGAAACATGCCTTTCATTATTCTCTTCTTTGGGGAATAAGATATGTTGTCAATATCATCCCTGAAATAAAAAAGACTTTATAGTGTTGTATGTCCCTGTCTATGATTTTAATCAGACACACAATTAATAGTTTCATTAAAATAATTGAAAGAAAAAGTATCTGAGCATAAAATGTTATACATGAAGCACAGTAGAACTTTGGAGCTATCATTTAAATTGAGTACATTAAGATAACATATGCAATTATGTTTAGTCTTGTTTTCAGCTGATTCTTATGGAATCATATATCCATATTCTCTAATTTCTCATGTATAATATTATAGTATATCTCTGTGATACCTATTTACAACATAGAATAGTCTTTTTCAAGTATCATTTTGAGGCTTTAGGAATTGCTACGTGTTCAGTCTCAACAACCTAAAGACTTCATCATAAACCTACTTTAAGGGCTCTGTACGCTGCTTATCAGCATTTATTCAAGAATCTCTTTCTAGCTCTTGGGGAGGTTTCCTTCATTACTAAAACTGGGTAAAGATAAACAAACTTTCGTTTGCAAGTTGATTTCAAGCTGAATAAAAGATGCAATATAATGAGGTGTGCATTATTAAAAAGATTATTTTAGCATGGAAACATAGAAGGAAGGAGGTAAAGTAGCTGTTATGCTATTAATTTCTTTGTAGTCATGAGGGGAGGCACTCCTAGGGAAAAGAAAATGAAAAATACAAATAATGCAATCATAAACATGATAATTAGATCTCAAGGTAAATAGTATTTGCTAGGATGCAGTCTTTATCTATAAAAGGCTATTAATAGTTTGTTGCTAGCTTATGATTGTTTCTTGTAAGAACAACCGCAATCTATGGATTTATGATGCCTCACTCCACAGTGAATGTCGTGGATATAATCAACTCTCTGGTTAAAAAAAAAAAAAAATATATATATATATATATATATATATAAAGGTTTCATAATGTTCTCTTGTGTGTGTGGTGATTTAAGACTTCATTAAAAACTTCATTAATGTTCTTTACCAGGGAGCAAGATTCCAATGTAAAAAGGGCCATCTGAGATGAACAAGACCTCTCTTCTTTGACCATATTTACTTATTATTTGAAGCTGTAATTATTAACAAAATTTAACTTGGCTAAGATTATGGATTCCTGTGATTTTGATTCAGCAAACTAATTTTGTAGCTTGACACACACAAAGAAACACACATGTAAATTTTCATACCTTATATTGATTGTGAATTTGCTCCAGATTTAAGAAAAATTTTGATTGAGGTTTGATATACACATGTCAAATGATGATATTCTAAAATTCACTGTTTGATGAACTTTGACAAATGTGTATATGTTGAGCAAAAATAGAAAGTTTAATTACCACAGAAAGGCCCATTCTTTCATTTTTTTTTTTTAAACATGATCCCTTCTTCAACCAATAGCAGTGACTCTTCCTACTTTCATTACCATATTTCAGTTTTACTTCATCTTATTAAGCAGTGATGGATTTTGTTCTGGCAAGTAAATTATCAGAGAATTTTCTTGATCTTTTGGAGGACTGGGTTCTAGTTTTGTGAAGGAGTCTTGTTGAGATTTATTCTTTATCCTTTTTTCTTCAACAAAAACTTTCATCCAGAGCTTACTACTTTTTAAATTTTTTAAGAGTTTGCTATTAAAGTATGTTCTCTGTGTGTATGTTTGTCACTCTGTCATGTCCAACTCTTTGTGACCCCATGAACTGTAGACCACCAGGCTCCTCTGTCCATGGAATTTCCCTGGCAAGAATACTGGAGTGGGTTGCCATTTCCTTATCCAGGGGATCTTGACAACCCAGATTCTTTACCATTTGAGCCACCAGGGAACACTAAAACATGTTATCCTTGTATTTTACTAGAATGCCATAGATAGATACTCTTTGGAATTTTATTATTTTCCTGTGCAATAAAAGAGAGAACAATGTGTATTTTAGGAACACTTTTATACAATTTTGGTAATCCATTCTTTGGGGCTCTCTTGTTTCCAGAATTTCCCCTTCAATTTTCAATACCTCTGATAGCCCTAAACATTGATAATTTTTTCTTGTATATAAGTAAGAGAGTAATTTTCTGCTTTCTATTTTACTCCCTTATTTGGCCTTATTTACTTTTTCACTCTCCTATTTGAGCAACTTTCTTAAGAAAATACAGCCAAGTATGACATATAACTAGCTTGATTATCTTTTTTCAAAGATGGTACCCTGGAGTTTCAATATATGTTGAAACGTTCTAAATAATTATTTCTTATATTTTATATAGACTTGGTAACTGTTATCAGCTAAAGGTATATTAATTCACTCTGCTGTGATCAGAACCAGAACTCCAAGTTATATGTCTTAGAGTTCAAATAAAATGTTCAGTTAAAATATAAAACATTACACATTATTAAAATGTATCTGACACACAGATCTTTTAGATTTGTAAGTTTCAGAGTGACTTTATTGGGCTGCTTATTTTCTTAACATGAATTTATAAAAAGAGAGTTAACTATGTACCCTATAGACAAAGACTTTACAAACTGGTTGCAATGTAAGTTATGCATACACAAATGTGAAGAAGTACTTTAATAATGTCAATAATACTGATAATAATAAACAACTTGTGACATAAAACGCGAAAGCTATTCCACAAATTGTAGAAGTGACACTCTTACCTAATCAAGATGTCAAGATGTCAATAAAGCATTATTTGATGATCATATTTTAAACATTATAATTCCAGTCTCTTAAGTAATATGACTTTTTATTCAGCTCAATATTTTTATATTTTTTTAATTTTTCGTTATCATTTTTATTTGACTTTTGTGTAGAGTTAGTTATATTATTGCAAAAGCTAAAATCATCTGTAAATAATAAATTATTTTATTTTTCCAAATAGAAATACATATAACTTCACTTTCCTTTATTTCTGAAGGAAAATCCCATTAACTATAATATGGTTTAATTAGTGAAAACCAGGAAAGACAATTTTCAGGGAAAAGTGGTTGTAAATATTGAAAGATAGTACTCAAGAAATAGTTAAGAAATACATTGAAATTCCTATAGTTAGCATCATATTAATAGCTTTTTTTTAATTTTAGTTTTTTATTTTTTAAATTTTAAAATCTTTAATTCTTACATGCATTCCCAAACATGAACCCCCCTCCCACCTCCCTCCCCATAACATCTTTCTGGGTCATTAAAACTGTGGAGGAAAACACTGTTGCATTCACAATTCATTTTTTTTCTAAGTAATAGGGAAACATGGAAATACATCAACATTTTAGGGAGTGGTTTTGTTTTTCTGGCAAAGAGCTAAGAACAGGGACGAAAGTCCCCCCTCCCCAAGCCTCCACCCCATTAACTTGACTTGAAAGGAACACATACAGTTGAAAGGAAAAAATAAAAAATAAAAAGGAACAGACAAAATACATGAAGGTAGTTAAAAAAACTGTGTGTCAAGCAATAAAGTAGAGTACAAATTGTTTCCTTACAAATAGGAAACTCACAAGGATTGCATTAAATTTACCCTGCTTTACTGTATGGTGAGAGTTTATAGGATGTTCCATTAGGAAGGGAAAGACAATCAAAGCCTGCCAGTCCCCAGGAGTTGCAGAGATGGAGCTGGGCATCTGGGGAGAGCAAAGGCGTAGAGTTCACAGAACACAGTGCCATGCAGACAAAGACATCTACATCTCTGTAGATGGCCATAGACTTTTAAACTGAGTATCAGTGTTCTTGTGTGAGAAATCTACCCAAAGCCAGGGAAAACAGAATTTCAAAGAACTAGAGGAAACAATCCTCATATCCCATACTTGGGCAGAAATATTTAGTATTTTTAACAGCCAGATTGGAAAATCTCATAATTTATGGGCTACTAGGCATAGCAAGCAATCAGAAAGGCTTTGCATTAATAACAGTGAGACATTTGCCCTGAAATAAATATTTTTATGGGCTTCCCAGATGGCTCTATTAGTAAAGAACCCACCTGCCAATGTAGGAGAAAAAAGAGGTGGGTTCGATCCCTCGGTCCAGGAGATCCCCTGGAGTAGGAAATGACAACCAACTCCAATATTCTTGCCTGGATAATCCTATGGAAACAGAAGCCTGGAAAGCTGCATTCAATGCAGTCTCAAAGACTCAGACACGATTGAAGTGACAGCATGCATATGCACAAATACTTCTATGGTTTTGCTTAAAATAATTATCTTAACTGCAAGACTGAAAAGGATTAAACTGTTTCCAAGTGACTTAACTGCATCTCAGAGGGAAAAAAAAAAAAAGCACATGCTCATCTATAGAAACATTAAAATATCCAATACTCAACCAAGTAGAATTGACAATGTATGGCATACTACCCCCAAATACAAAGCATGCAGTGAAGCAGGAAAAGAAAACAATGAAATGAAATGAAGCAGGAAAAAAAAAAAATCAATGGATAAAGACTGAAACACAAATGAAACAGATGATATAATAAGTGAACAAGGGCATTCAAAGAGTTATTATAACTACATTCTTTATGGATAAGAATCCTGAGGAAAACTTGAACAGGTTAAGTAAAGTCATGAATAAAATAAAGAATACATGAAAACACATTCTATAAAACAAAATACAAGGTCAGAGTGGAAAATATACTGTATGAAATTAATTGCAGATTGCATAATACAGAATTAAAGTTCAGTAACTTTGAAAGCATAGTTTCACTAAGATTAACTTTGCAAAAATTAAGGTTTCAAGTTATTCATACAAGACTAATGAAAGTAAAAGCCCAGAAGTTAGTGGAATGTTTCTGAAGAAACAATAATCAGCCCACAAACACATTATCTCAGTTTTATTTTAATCTGGATATTTTGAATGTTGATAGAGATTTAGATTTAGTTCTCATCAGGATTAAATGTTGAAGATATTTACTGTTCATTGCTTTCTTACAGGTGCATAGTTTTGTCAGTTCAGTCACTCAGTCATGTCCGACTGTTTGCAACCCCATGAATCGCAGCACGCCAGGCCTCCTTGTCCATCACCAACTCCTGGCGTTTACCCAAACTCATGTCCATCGAGTTGGTGATGCCATCCAACCATCTCATCCTCTGTCGTCCTCTTCTCCTCCTGCTCCCAAAACCTCCCAGTATCAGGGTCTTTTCCAATGAGTCAACTCTTCGCATGAGGTGGCCAAAGTACTGGAGTTTCAGCTTTAGCATCATTCCTTCCAAAGAACACCCAGGGCTGATCTCCTTCAGAATGGACTGGTTGGATCTCCTTGCAGTCCAAGAGACTCTCAAGAGTCTTCTCCAACACCACAGTTCAGAAGCATCAGTAAGTACCAATAAAAGTACATTTCTATTTTTTCTATACTGACAATTTTTTTTGATCTCAATGTTTTATGAGATATCACTACTAAATTAAATTATCACTTATAATTTAAAAACATTATACAGAATGAAGTAAGCCAGAAAGAAAAACACCAATAGAGTATACTAACACATATATATGGAATTTAGAAAGATGGTAATGATAACCCTGTACGTGAGACAGCAAAAGAGACACAGATGGATAGAACAGATTTTTGGACTCTATGTGAGAGGGAGAGGGAGAGGGAGAGGGTGGGATGATTTGGGAGAATGGCATTGAAACATGTATACTACCATGTAAGAAACAAACCGCCAGTCTAGGTTTGATACAGGATACAGGATGCTTGGGGCTGGTGCACTGGGATGACCCAGAGAGATGATATAGGGAGAGAGGTGGGAGGGGTGTTCAGGATTGGGAACTCATGTACACCCGTGGTGGATTCATATCAATGTATGGTAAAACCAATACAGTATTGTAAAGTAAAATAAAAATTAATTAAATAAATAATAATAATAATAAAACATGACACAAATTATCAAAGTGTATTCTAAATCCATTAGAGTTCCTGGCAATTTCATAGTAATTGCTCACATCTAGAGATCAATAAGGTGAACACTGTTTAAAATAATAAACTCAATTATTATAAGAGAAAAAATAAATATAATTTGTTGTAATTTCAATGTTTAGAATATCACACTTTGTAAATGTTTTAAATAAATTTTTCATAAACTAGGTTTTTAAATAATTTTAAATAATCAGATGTCATATATCACAATCATTATCAGTAACTGTATATTGCACCATTATAGTACATGAGTTTCATTTTCCTGATTTGATATTAGAATCATGGAATGCTGGATTTCTTAAAGAATGCAAAGTCAAGAGGGCCATCACTATGAACAAAGCTAGTGGAGGTGATGGAATTCCAGTTGAGTTATTTCAAATCCTAAATGATGCTGTGAAAGTGCTACACTCAATATGCCAGCAAATTTGGAAAACTCAGCAGTGGTCACTGGACTGGAAAAGGTCAGTTTTCATTCCAATCCCAAGGAAAGGCAATGCCAAAGAATGTTTAAACTACTGCAAACTGCACTCATCTCACATGCTAGCCAAGTAATATTCAAATTTTTCCAAACTAGGCTTCAAGTGTCCATGAACCAAGAACTTTCAGATGTTCAAGCTGGATTTAGAAAAGCCAGAGGGACCAGAGATCAAATTGCCCATATCTGTTGGGTCATCAAAAAAGCAAGAGTTCCGGAAAAAAAAATCTACTTCTGTTTTATTGACTATGCCAAAGCCTTTTACTGTGTGCATCACAAAAAAAAAAAAAAAAAAAAAAAAGTGGAAAATTCTTAATGAGCTGTGAATACCAGACCACCTTATTTGAATTCTGGGATAACTGTATGCAGGTCAAGAAGTGACAGTTAGAACTGGACATGGAACAATAGACTGGTTCCATATCAGGAAAGGAGTATGTCAAGGCTGTATATTGTCACCATGCTTATTTAACTTATATGTAGAGTAAATTATGTGAAATGCTACTTGGTATGAAGCACAAGCACGAATAAAGATTGCTGGAAGAAATATCATGAACCACAGATATGCAGATGACACCTCCCTTATGGCTGAAAGTGAAGAACAACTAAGCGACTCTTGATGAAAGTGAAAGAGGAGAGTGAAAATGTGGGCTTAAAAGTCAACATTCAGTACACTAAAATCATGCATCCAGTCCCATCACCTCATGGCAAATAGATGGGGAAACAATAGAAACAGTGACAGACTTTATTGGGGGTAGGGGGCTTTCAAAATCACTGCAGATGGTGAGTTCAGCTGTGAAATTGAAAAGACACTTGCTTCTTGGAAGAAAAGCTATGACCAGTCTAGACAGTATATTAAAAAACAGAGACATTACTTTGCCAACAAAGGTCCACCTAGTCAAAGATATAATTTTTCCATTCATCTTGTATGGATGTGAGAATTGGACTATAAAGAAAGTTGAGCGCTGAAGAATGGATGTTTTTGAAGTATGGTGTTGGAGAAGACTCTTGAGTATACCTTGGAATGCAAGGAGATCAAACCAGTCAATCCTAAAGAAAATCAGTCTTGAATATTCATTGGTGGGACTGATGCTGAAGTTCAGACTCTGATACTTTGGCCACCTGATGTGAAGAATGGACTCACTGGAAAAAAAACTCTGATGCTGAGAAAGATTGAAGACAGGAGAAGAAGGGGGTGGCAGAGGATGAGATGGATGGAAGGCATTACCAACTCGATGGACATGAGCTTCAGTAAGCTCCGGGAGTTCATGATGTACAGGGAAGCGTGGTGTGCTGCTGTCCATGGTCTCACAAAGAGTGGGACATGACTGAGTGACTGAACTGAACTGAACTAAAGCGTTCAAAGAAGGTTTGAAAAAATGTTAATGAAAATGTACTCATTGTGAAATATCTCTGCCTAATGTTTTCTAATGTCTCTGTCTAATATACACACATGCATTCAGAGAGAGACAGAGGCAGAAACAAAGACATACCTTTATATCCTGAATGCTTGTGATGTGGTCACAATCTTGTTCCCTGGTAAACATACTCTAAGACTCAGATTAACTTGAAGTAGTTTATTGAAGTGTATTCTTGGAAACACTTTTGAGGAATAAGGAAAATATGATTTGGAAGAAGATAGTATTCCAAGAGGTAAACCTATGGTGGATGGTTCTTCTGAGTTGTCCTGAAGGCAATCGTCTGAGGAAAGGGGAAGGGTCTTTGTGCCCTATGAATTGCATGTTCTTTGCTGTCTCCAGGGAGGAAACTCAACATTGGGCAAGAAAGCATCCTCTAGATATTGGCTATTTTTGGAGGGGGAAGCAGCTAATACTCTGAATCTGGGATAATGAGTGTCTCCATCCAGAGGGATATCTGTCCGGTACCTCCCAGCATCCACTGGAGTAATTAATTTCCAAAGATCATTCTTCAGGAAAAACATTTTTCTCATTCTGGCATTTTCCCCATATAAATGGATTTTAATTCCGTAAAACTTGGACTCATCTCTGGAACTTTATTCACTGTGACACAGAAGGGTTCATATGAATTATCTGGTTGACAAATCTGAGAAGAATAAACAGTATTTTTATTGACTCTTTCCTCTGTGATGACCTAGAGGGGCGGAATGGGGAGGTAGGAGGAATGTTCAAGAGAGATGGTACATATATGTACACATAGCTGATTCACATTGTCATACAGAATAAATTAACACAGAATTGTAAAGTAGTTATCCTCCAATTAAAAATAAGTTTAAAAATTGTTAAAACACACACACACACACACACACACACACACAAAATTAGCTACCCATAGGTTGCATGTCATCTCTCAGTTCACCAGAAGTTATAGGCGTATAGATTCACAAGAGAGGTTGAGATCTTCCCAAATTTTTCATGACAAGTATGGGGTATAAAAATTGCATTTATATTATATCCTATGGCTTTAGACCTTATCAGTAATAGGGTATGAAATTTTTGCTCTCATGTTTCACCTTTGAGATTTATTTCTTTATTCGTTTCAAAATCAAGGAAAAGAAAAGTGAAAATGTATTTGATCTCCTTATAGAAGCAAACGGAAAACTGGTACATCTGTCTGGAACTATATTCTAAAAGAAAATGAAGTGAAATTTAAAGAGAGTAAAACATACATGCAAAGTAACTCTTGTTAGGGCAAGTATCTTGAGTTTGGGCCAATTATTTAAAATGTGAGCATTTTTGTTTCATTTTTTTGTGTGTATGGGTGTGTTTGTAGACAACAATATTGCAACAGTGTTTTAAATAATCAAACTAATTAAGTATAAGGTATATTGCTTAGGGTGTAAAGCAAAACTGTTCAGCATGGTAAATTCTAATTAATTTTTCAAAGTGTGAAATTCCAGTATTGAAATTTTTTAAAAACCTCTATGGATAATAGGAAAACATAAATAGCATTATTTTCCTTTATGAATCATGCTTTTGGTGTCATATACATAGCTCTTCTCTAAATTCTAGGTTACAAAAAATCTCTTATGGTTTCTTCTAAAAGTTTAATAATTTTATATGCACAGACTTGGTTCACTTATAATTTTAATAAGGTGTAAGATTTAGGCTGAGATTTATTTCCTAGTCCATGAATATCATTCTTTCAACATCACTTGTTGAAATGAACATATTCTCTACATTGAATTCCTTTAGTACATTTGTCAAAAATCCCCTGGCCCTACTTGTGTGAGTTTATTTTTTGAATCTCTATTCTGTCCTTTGAATTATATATCTCTCATTTCATCAATATCACAGTCTTGATTAATGTAGTTATATAAGTCCTGAAAAAGCATAGAGTGATCGTTTCTATTTTATTATTCTTTATCAAAATTGCTTTATTATACTAGTTCTTTTGTTTTTCCTCATAAATTTTAGAATAATAATATTTAAATCTACAGAACATTTTGCAGGTGTAATTACATTAAACATATACATAAATTTGGAAATATTTTAAATCTTGCCCAAGTTGAGTTTTCAATTTATGAATACAGTATGTCTCTCTACATGAAGAAAGTCTGCCAACTCCATTTCTCTAAAAGCTTTGCTCACTTTTTTCTTTGTGTAACATTTTTGTTAATTCTAGCAATACTTCAAAATTTTATTATTATTATATATTTAATGGTAAACTATGACTAGTGATCTTTGATGTTGGAATTATAACTGTTTTGAGGCCCAGGAACCAAGCTAATGTAAGACAGAAAACTTAATCAATAAATGTTGTGTGTATTCTGACTGCTTCTCCAACCAGCTTTCTCTCATCTCTATCCCTATTGTATGCCACTCCCCCATTCCCTGAGATACAACAATGTTGAAATTAGACCAATAAATACTTCTACAATATTCTTTAAGTGTTCAAGTGAAAGAAAATCATATATCTTCTACTCAAAGTTTTGGACACAACTGAGAGACTTCACTCACTCACTCACTCAAGCTTAGAGAGGAAGAATGTTGTAAGCCGTGATAGGCTGAAAGCCAAGTGTCTTATGCCAAATAGCTAAGTTGTAAATGCAAAAGAAAACTTAAAAAGGGACTTCAGTGAACATATAAAGGATAAGAAAGTGTAACAACCTATAAGAATGTGTAGCAACCTTACATTAAATCTTTATGGAGAAAGTTTTGGCTGTCTGGGTAGAAGATCAAACCAGCCACAATACTCCCTGAATCCAAAACCTGGTTAAGAACAAGGTCTTAACTCTATTCAATTCTGTGAAGATTGAGAGAGATGAGGAAGGTGCAGAAGAAAAGACAAGTTAACAAGGGCTGGCTATTAAGGTTAAAGGAAGAAACTCTTTTTGTAACATAAAAGTGCAGGGAAAGTTGGAAGCACTGATGTAGAAACTGCAACAAGTTATGCAGATAATGTGGATAAGATAAAAATGATAATGACTACAGCAAAAAAAAAAAAAAAAAAAAACCCACAATGTAGAAGAAACACTTTTATCTTGGAAGAAAATGCCATCTAGGACTTTCAAAGATATAAAATCAATGCCTGGATTCAAAACATCAGATATAAGTTGACTCTCAGACATCCATGCAGCTGATGAGTTGTAGTTAAAATCAAGGCCCATTTACCATTTCAATAATCCCATGGCCCTCAATGATCAGTGCAAAGAAATAGAGGAAAACAATAGAGTGGCAAAGACCAGAGATCTCCTCAAGAAAATTAGTGATACCAAGGAAATAATTCATGTAAAGATGGGCACAATAAAGGACCTAACAAAAGTTGAAGATATTTAAAAGAGGTAGCAAGAATACACAGAAGAACTATAAAAAAAAAAAGATCTTCATGACCCAAATAACCATGATGGTGTGATCACTCACTTAGAGGCAGACATCCTGGAATGCGAAGTCAAGTGGGCCTTAGGAAGCATCACTACAAACAAAGCTAGTGGAGGTGATGGAATTCCAGTTGAAGTATTTCAAATCCTAAAAGATGATGCCTTGAAAGTGCTGCACTTAATACACCAGCAAATTTGGAAAACCCAGCAGAGGCAACAGGACTGGAAAAGGTCAGTTTTCATTCCAATCCCTAAGAAAGGCGATGCCAAAGAATGTTCAAACTACCGCTTAATTGCACTCATCTCATATGCTAGCAAAATAATGCTCAAAATTCTCTAAGCCAGGCCTCAGCAGTATGTGAACCATGAAATTTCAGATGGTCAAGCTGGTTTCAGAAAAGTCAGGAAAACCAGAGATCAATTGCCAACATCTGCTGGATCATCAAAAAAGCAAGAGAGTTCCAGAAAAAAAAAAAAAAAAGAAAGAAAGAAAGAAAAAGAAACATCTATTTCTGCTTTATTGACTATGCCAAAACTTTGGCTGTGTGGATTGCTACAAACTGTGGAAAATTCTTAAAGTGATGGGGGTGCCAGACCACTTTACCTGCCCCCTGAGAAATCTGTATGCAGGTCAAGAAGTAACAGTTAGAACTGGACATGGAACAGACTGGTTCCAAATAGGGAGGGAGCATGTCAAGATTGTATATTGTCACCTGGCTTACTTTAACTTGTTTGCAGAATATATTATGCAAAAGGCCGGGCTGGATGAAGCACAACCAGGAGTCAAGATTGCCAGGAGATCGTCTATGTTGCTTCCATGTTCTAGCTATTTTAAATAGTGCTGCAATGAACAATGGGATACATGTATCTCTTTCAATTTTGGTTTCCTCAGTGTATATGCCTAACAGTGGGATTTCTAGGTCAAATGGTGCTTTTATTCTTAGTTTTTTAAGGAATCTCCATATTGTCTTCCATAAAGGCTATATCAATTTACATTCCCAACAATGTAAGAGTATTCCTTTTCTCCAAATCCTCTCCATCATTTACTGTTTGTAGACTTTTTGATGAGGGACATTCTAACTGGTGTGAGTTGATATCTCATTGTAGTTTTAATTTGCATTTGTCTAATAATGGCAGGATATCTAATAAAGGGAGATGGGAGGGAGTTTCAGAAGAGAGGGGATATATGTATACCTATGGCTGATTCATGTTGAGGTTTGACAGAAAACAGTAAAATTATGTAAAACAATTTTCTTTCAATAAAAAATAAAAGTAAAATTTTCCTTCAAGGAGGAAGAAAAAAAGATTTCCAGGAGAAATATCAATAACTTAAGATATGCAGATGATACCATCCTTATGGCAGAAAGTTAAGAACTAAGAAGCCTCTTTATAAAAGTGAAAGAGGAGAGTGAAAAAGTAGGCTTAAAACACAACATTCAGAAAACTAAGATGATGGCATCCAGTTCCATCACTTCATTGCCAATAAATGGGGAAACAACAGAAAAAATGAGAGATTTTATTTTGAGGGGACTTCAAAATCACTGCAGATGGTGACTGCAACCATGAAATAAAAAGACACTTGCTCCGTGGAAGAAAAGTTATGACCAACCTAGATATTATGTTAAAATCAGAGACATTACTTTGCCAACAAAGGTACATCTAGCCAAAGCTATGGTTTCTCCAGTAGTCACATACCAATGTGAAAGTCAGACCATAAAGAAGGCTGAGCACTGAAGAATTGGTGCTTTTGAACTATGGTGGTGGAGAAGACTCTTGAGAGTCCCTTGGACAACAAGGAGATCAAACAAGTCAATCAGTCTTGAATATTCATTGTAAAGACTGATTCTGAAGCTTAAACTCCAATACTTTGGCCACCTGATGTGAAGAAGTTGACACATTGGAAAATACCCTGATCCTGGGGAAAACTGAAGGCAGGAGTTGAAGGGAGTGACAGAGGATGAGATGGTTGGATGGCATCACTGACTCAATGCACAAGAGTTTGAGTAAGCTCCAGGTTTTGGTGGTGAACAGGGAAGCCTGGCATGCTATAGTCCATGGGGTCACAATGGAATATGACTGAGCAACTGAACTGAACTGAACCGAAGACCCTTAGGAAATATGCTAAGTATACTCTCATCGTGCTCTATAAATGGAAAAAACAAAGCTTGAATGACAGCACATTGGCTTACAACATGGTGTACTGAATATTGTAAGTCACTCTTGAGAGCTACTTCTCAAGCCGAAAAAATAAATAAAGATTCCTTTCAAAGTATTATTGTTTATTGATTATTTAAATTTTCATCCAAAAGCTCTGATGAAGATGTGTAATATTATGAAATTTATGTTGTTTTCATGCCCACTAATCATAACATCTATTCTGCCATCCATGGATAAAGGAATAATCTGAAAAGTCAAGCCTTATATATTTTAGATGTCATAGATATTCCTCTGATGGATCTGAGAACCGTAAATTAAAAAGCTTCTGGAAGGGATTCCCCAGGTTAGATGCCAATGAGCACATTTATTGTTCTTAGAAACAAATAAAATTATTGGCATTGATATGAGTTTGGAAGAAATTGATTCCAATCCTCATGGATGTCTTTAAGGGGTTCAAGACTTATGGTGGAGCAAGTGCAGATGTAGTAGAAATAGTAAGAGATCTAGGATTAGAAGTGGAGCTTGAAGATGTGACTGAATTGCTGTGATCTCATTATGAAACTTTCACAGAAGAGTTGCTTCTCATGGATGAGCAAATTAGATGTATTTTTGAGGCAGAGTGTCCTCCTGGTTAAGATACTGTGACGATTGATAAAATAACCACAAAGTATTTAAAATATTACATAAATGTCTTTGATGTAACAGCAGCAGTGTTTGAGAAATGACTCCAATTTAGAGAGAAGTAGTACTGTAGTTAAAATGGCATTACATGCTACAGAGAAATTGTTTGCTAAAGAACGTAAAAAAATATGGCAAACTTTGTTATTGTCTTATTTTAAGAAATTGCCACAGCCACCTCAGCCTTCAGGAACCACCATCTGATGAGTCAGCAGTCACCAACATTCAGGCAAGGCCCTCCACTTACCAAGTGTTATGACTCAATGAAGGCTCATGTGATGGTTAATATTTTCAGCAATAAAGTATATTTTAATGAAGATATATGCATTTGTTTTGTAGACATTATGCTACTGCACACAATAGACTACAGTATAAAAATAATGCACCATAAAACCAAAAAAAAAAAAAAAAAAGATGTGACTTGTTTTATTGTGGTATGTGAAATGGTCTGGAAGTTAACTCACAGTATCTTAAACGTATGCTTGTAAATTTTTTTGGTAATATTCCCTTTTAATGGTGCATTAGGGATCTTTCATGCCTAAAATTGATTAATTGTGTTATTTAGTTAGTTACTGTCAGTTCCACTTTTTTTAAGTTTTCATTTAATTTATTTTTGAAGAACCAAATACTTCTCTCATTTATTTTTGTTCATCTTCTCTTATTTTTGGCTTAAATGTGCTTTTTCTTCTCTTATCTATAGTGTGCTTTTTACTTCTTGCTTTGGGTTCATTTTGCTCCTGCTTTACTTATTTCTTGAGAAGAGAGCTTAAATTATTGATTTGAGAACTTTCCTCTATTCTGACAAATGGTAAATAGTGTGTGTCATGAATTTTCATTTTAGCACTGCTTTGCTATGACCTATAAATTTTGATATGTTATATTTCCATTTCATTCAAATCAGAACATTTTCATTTCCCTTAAGACTCCCTCTTCAACCTTTGACTAATGTTGGGCAGTTGTTGTTTAAAAACTTTTTTTGGATAGGCTGTCCCTTTATGAATCGTTTTGCTAAAGTAAATAGGCTTTTCTAGGGGACTTTATTTCCTGCCTTAGCTGGATTTTCCAGGATGCCAACATCTTTTTCACCCAAACCAGAATATATGAACAAACAAAACAAAACAAAACAAAACAAAACAAAAAAAACATGGAGCTTAATGACTTGTTTTTCTTTATGTTCCAAGATCTTGGGCCAGACTGTCTTCTTCTGTGTATCATTCTGAGTCTCTTATGGCTTTCCTGAGTTTTCAGATGTACCTAGTTAGGGGGATAGAGAAAAGTGCAGCAACTACATCTTGTTAAGTTTTAGGTTTTAAATTTTTCTACTTTGCACATAAAACATTATTTTTGTAGACCTTTTTTCAAATATGAAGTATTTAGATAAAATAGCACTTTCTCTATTATGACTTTTTTTTCATTTAAAATTTTGCTTTCATGAAGATTTAATTTATTTCTCTCATGTACTCAAAAATATCTTGTACAAATCTCAATTATAGTACTTATCCAGCTTAAATATTAATACATTAAGATCACATGTCTCCTTTACCCAAAACTTTGATCCAGAAAGCAAGAAGCATGCCCTTAAACTTTGTACTATTATAACTATGCAAAATAACTCTTGTATAGTAGGATATTGATAAGAGAATTGTACTGTTTGTAGAATATGAGTAACCTCTGTCTCCATGATTTTATCTAACCTATCTGAAATGTTTCATTATTTATATATTAATTGTATTAAAATATTTTAAAGATTCTTTTTAACTCTTGAATGCTTTGCCTATACCAAGCTAATGTAAGAAACATGGTCATGTGATGAAAAACAGTTATTTATGCATAAATCCTGACACCATATGGACACTCATTTTTGCACATACTACATTGTTTTAAGATATGTGTTACTATTTGGGGGTTATTTCCATTAAAATATATGAAAGTTGCTCAGTTGTGTCCAACTATTTGTGACCCCCACAGACTATACAGTCCATAAAATTCTCCAGGCCAGAATACTAGAGCAGGTAGCCTTTCCCTTCTCCAAGGGACCTTCCCAACCCAGGGATCAAACCCAGGTCCCCCACATTTCTGACAGCTTCTTTACCAGCTGAGCCACAGGGGAAGCACAAGAATACTGGAGTGGGAAGCCTATCCCTTCTCGAGGGGATCTTCCCAACTCAGGAATCAAACCAGGGTCTCTTGCATTGCAAGCAGATTCTTTGCCAACTGAGCTCTCAGGGAACCCTATTAAAATATATAGGTGGAATTTATTGATGAAAAGATTTTCTAAATAATCAAGATGTATATCTTTCCAATTAAGATATAGAAAAAAAAAACTTCATTTGGGAAACACATTGCAGAAAGTTAAAAATGCAATGAATGAATTAATTGGCATTTGATTTTATCATTTGAACTTTGCTATCATCTATAAGATGATGAATATTAATGAACATGAGATATCACATGCTTATTTAAAGCATATTTTTAAAAAATAACATTGGGTTCAGAAATCATGTTCATTCCTGGACATGTTAAGGAAAATTTCATAATAAAAGATTTAAGGCATTTATGTTAAATTGTATAATGGAAAACTGTAGAACAAGCCAAGTTTTAAAAAAAATGTGAAAAATAACTTGAATTTGATTAAAGTTGTAACAGCTAATATGATATTTTGAAAAATAGGAAAATACTATTAATCACATTATGCAAAATAGATTCTAAGTTTTGGTAATTGTGTTTTCATGAGGGCGCTAAAAGAACACTGCTAAGGATGAAGTGGTTTTTTGATTGTTTGCTTTGTTTTGTAGTTCACCAAAATTGAGTAGCCAGATTGCTCTTTTACTAATTTTCTTTACTTTTAAAATAGAAAAAAAAAACTAAATATAATACAAGAGAAAATTAAAATGAAAACAAAATGCATGAAAAGCTAAAATATGGAAAACTACAATTCTGGAACAAATACATGTTCAGTTCAGTTTAGTTCAGTCGCTCAGTCATGTCCGACTCTTTGTAACCCCATGAACCGCAGCATGCCAGGCCTCCCTGTCCATCACCAACTCCCAGAGTTCACCAAAATCCATGTCCATCGAGTTGGTGATGCCATCCAACCATGTCATCCTCTGTCATCCCCTTCTCCTCCTGCCCTCAATCTTTCTCAGCATCAAGATCTTTTCAAACGGGTCAGCTCTTTGCATAAGGTGGCCAAAGTATTGGAGTTTCAGTTTCAACATCAGTCCTTTCAATGAACACCCAGGACTGATCTCCTTTAGGATGCACTGGTTGGATATCTTAGCAGTCCAAGGAACTCTCAAGAGTCTTCTCCAACATCACAGTTCAAAAGCATCACTTCTTTGGTGTTCAGTTTTCTTTATAGTCCAACTCTCACATCCATACATGACCACTGGTAAAACCATAGCCTTGACTAGGCGGACATTTGCTGGGAAAGTAATGCCTCCAGTTTTTAATATGCTGTCTAGGTTGGTCATAATTTTAGTTCCAAAGAGTAAGTTTCTTTTAATTTCATGGCTGTAATCACCATCTGCAGTGATTTTGGAGCCCAGAAAAATAAATTCAGTTACTCTTTCCACTGGTTCCCCATCTAATTGCCAAGAAGAAATGGGACCAGATGCCATGATCTTCGTTTTCTGTATGTTGAGCTTTAAGCCAACTTTTTCACTCTCCTCTTTCACTTTCATCAAGAGGCTCTTTAGTTCTTCTTCACTTTCTGCCATTAGGGTGATGTCATCTGCATATCTGAGGTTATTGATATTTCTCTCAGCAATCTTGATTCCAGCTTGTGCTTCCTCCAGCCCAGCGTTTCTCATGATGTACTCTGCATAAGTTAAAAGAGCAGGGTGGCAACATACAGCCTTGACATACTCCTTTTCCTATTTGGAACCAGTCTGTTGCTCCATGTCCAGTTCGAACTGTTGCTTCCTGACCTGCATATAGGTTTCTCAAGAGGCAGGTCAGGTGGTCTGGTATTCCCATCTCTTTCAAAATTTTCTACAGTTTATTGTAATCCACACAGTCAAAGGTTTTGGCATTGTCAATAAAGCAGAAATAGATATTTTTTCTCGAACTCTCTTGCTTTTTTGATGATCCAGCGGATGTCGGCAATTTGATCTCTGGTTCCTCTGCTTTTTCTAAAACCAGCTTGAATATCATGTGGATAGAAACTAACAGAACAACACACATCAAAACGTATTACAAAGACTCTATTGATATAAGTACTCTTCACTTTTTTACACCGAGTAAAATTGTGTTTTACTTTGTAATATTACTTTTATATGTTGACATTCATTATTATAAATGTCTTAAAATTTTAAAAGAACAGCTTAATTCTTCTAGTCACACTATTGTACACTACATCATGTGAGGTACCAAAACAAACACTTATTGTTTGCCTTGTGAAGACCTATTGTTTGCAAGTTCACGAATTATGCATGTCAGTCAAAATCACATCATTAGCTTGACATCAGCCATGAAGATTGTTTTAGAAACTGGTGAGGGAGACAAATTGTTTTGGTTCCCTCCCCAAAGATATTTGTTATTTATTATTATTTATAAGATCACCATTGATTACATTTAATTCATTTTATTATTTTAATAGAGATATGATTGATATGCATTGTCATGTTTCAGATATACAGCACAGATTCATAATTTTGAAAGATTATTATAAAATGTTGACTATATTCTCTATTTTATAATTATATAACATATAATTATATTTTATAATTATAGTTCCATATAGTACCATATCCCTATCTTGTCCATTCCCCCTTTTCCCTTCCCATTAGTAACCACTAGTTTGTGATCATATGTAATTTAAAATAATTTCCTAATATACTTATATACACACATGTAAACATATATACAGACAATTTACACATGTATGTATACATAGAGATATGTGTGAACATATGCATATACATATTATAAATGCACATATATATGTGTGTGTGTATGTGTGTAAGTTGTTTGAGTAGTGTCCGACTCTTTGTAATTGTATGGGTTAGCCCACCTGGCTCCTCTGTCCATGAAATTCTCTAGGCAAGAATACTGGAGTGGCTTGCCATGCCCTTCTCCAGGGGATCTTCCTGACCAAGGGACAGAACCTACACCTCTTAAGTCTCCTGCATTGGCAGGCAGGTTCTTTACCACTAGTGCCCCCTGGGAAGGTTATGCCTACATGTACATACACACACACACACACACACATGTTATTAAAAGCATATTTACATATAAAGAGTGTCAATATCTGTTTTCATAGATAGATAGATAGATAGATAGATAGATAGATGAACATATATTTGTATACAGGGCTTCTCAGGTGGCTCAGTAGTAAAGAATCTCTTTGCAGTGCTGGAGAAACAGGAGATGTGAATTTGATTCCTGGGTTAGGAAGGTCCCCTGGAGGAGGGCATAGCAACCCAGTCCAGTATTCTTGCCTGGAGAATCTCATGGACAGAGGAGCCTGGTGGAATACAGTCTTAGGGTCACAAAAAGTGGGACATGACTGAAGCAACTGAGCATGCACACATGCACATGTAAGTATATATCTATATATGGACATATGAATAAGTTGAAATTGATGTTCAGATATGGATCGGTTTCTAATATACTGCACAATTATTTGTCTTTACATTCACATACATATATTTCTTTAGAAAATTTATCTATGTATAAAAATTAATGAATTGCTTTTTGGTAAAGGTATTCTTTTTTGCATTCTTAAGTTTATAGGCTTGTTTTCTTTTTATCTTTTAAATCTGTGCAGTTTCATTCTTTTCTATCATTGTATAAATAATTACTGAAATTAATGCCGAGATGAAGCCCTATAAAAAAGTAAGCTCCCAAATAGCTATATAATAATCTGTCTTATATATAGAAATAATACTTTTTCTTCTAAAGAAGTTGATACACTTGATGTTGTTAGTTTCTTGGAATAACTAGAACTATACATATATATATATATTTATGGACAGTGTATAGATAAAATAGCTTGATCTTCTAAGACCAAATATTTCAATATATAAACATTTTCATCAAAACTAAACTTGTGATTAATATTTTAAAACATCATATCTGCACAATATTTTTATGGACAATCAGACAAATTATCAAAAGTGAATACTTATATTTCTGATGTTTAAATCCTTGTTAGTGATACTTTGTCATGCTTTTTCCTCAGAAAATATGTGTTCTATTTTCATTAGTACCATTTGGCTCTTCTAACTGAAAGTTTGCATTGTAAGTGTTGTATACAGTGATAAACACAGACATTTTGATTACTCTATTATTGACCTAAACCAAAAATTAATATTTCTTCTAATCTTTTTAAATTTTGTGTTTTTGCATTGATAAATTATTTTAGTTAGAAAATAAATGTTTCTACACTCTCAGTACTTAAATAAAATTCCATGTAGATTTATTATTATATAGTATGGTGAAAGAAAAATGAAAAAAAAAATCCTACCTGACAGATATCTGCTCATAGTTTTTAGTTCTGTGTGTGTTTGCATTTTAATTTTACACTTGATGAAGAATAGAGTAAATGTACCTAGTCTCTTGTCCATAACCCAAAACTCAGTCTTTGATATATAAACATACATGAAACCGTGTGGTCAGCAGACATTCTGATTGTGGGAAAAGCACGTTTCATTTCACATATTCTTATCAATTTTATGGATATGAGTTCAGTATCATGTAAATATGTTTGCAAAATGATCCCAAATTCACAAGTGTTCAGTTTCATCTTTAAACTATTTCTTCTTTCTAATTCATTCCAATTTTTATTGGCTCTAATGTTCTTAGTTTCATAGATTTGAAAATCTACTTTTAACTTCCAGTTTTTAAATGATGTTCTTGTCAGCATTTAATAGCTAAGTCTGTCACTTCCATGACTTTTTAATTGATGTTTTTATCAGTTAAGGACTCATTTTACTCAACTGATTTCCTATTTAACACAACTATTGATTTCCACTGGGTTTCAGAAGAACAGAAAATGTTATTCATGTGTGTCATGAGAAATTTTATTTTTCTGGAGAAAAAGAAAAGATATTTTTTGTACAGTGTACATTTTCCACTCAGAGTGCCTCAGTACTAATTGTGTTGTAATCAAGTTTTCTCTTAGTGGATGAAGCATACTTAAGACAATGATAAAACAAGTTCTCAATTATTTATCATCTCTGTGTGACAGCATGCTGTTGCCTAGAAAGATCTATTTCCATTTAAAATTAGAGTCTATTATTTAAAATTTACATAAAATCTATTTTATTTTTTTTACTTCTTAGGTTGATAGAATTCACGTCCGACCTAGTGCTTTTTCTCCATGAACACCATATTGATGTCTAACAGTATAACACAAAACAAACAGGAACAAAAAGCAGAAGCAGCAGTTATATTTTAGGCTACTGATATAAAGAAAAATTAGTTTCATAAATTCTACTGCACACTTTGGATTTATTAAATCTATTAGGGAGTTTTTAAATAAAATTTAGTAAACTAAATTATATGCAAACTTGCTTGTTTAGAAAACAGTGGCATATAAATTGAAATTTTCACCACAAAATTCCCTGGTGGCTCAGCTGGTAGAAGGATCTACCTGCAATGTGGGAGACCTGGATTTGATCCTTGCATTTGGAAGATCTCCCCTGGAGAAGGGAAAGGCTACCTACTTCAGTATTCTGGACTGGAGAATTCCATGGACTCTTACCCTTCATGGGTCACAAAGAGTCAGACACAGCAGAGAGACTTTCACTTTAGATTTGGATTATTAAATAAAAATATGGAATGAAAATATAATACATATATTAATAAAACTGCACTGGTTAAATTATTTTAACGTTTACCAAATATGAACAAAAATTATTGTGAATGACTCAGAGGGGTTTTTATGCTTCTGAATAGTGACTGACTTCTATTTACTTATAAATTTCACTTTTTGTAGCAGTAAACGGAGCTCCAGATTATTTTCTGAAATAAATCAAAACAAGCTACATAACTGTATTTTAAAAGGCATTTCTATTAATCAGATAATCATAAATAGTAAGCATTTTTTCAAATACTAGCTAGAATGTATATTTTCCCACCTCCACTAAAACATACTCACTTTTTGTAGCAGTAAATATAGCTCCAGATTATTTTCTGAAATAAATCAAAACAAACTACATAATTGTATTTTAAAAGACATTTCTATTAATCAAATAGTCTTAAGTGGTAGGTATTTCTTCAATAGCTCAATGTACAATTTTTTTTTCACCTGCACTAAAATATGTGTGATATGTCACTTCAGTCGTGATTCTTTGTGACCCTATAGACTATAACTCACCATGCTTCTCGATCTGTGAGATTCTCCAGGCAAGAATACTGGAGTGGGCTGCCATGCCTTCCTCCAGGAAATCTTCCTTACTCAGGGATTGAACCTGCATCTCTGACATTTCCTGCATTGGCAGGCATGTTCTTTACCTGTAGGACCACCTGGAAAGCCCCTCACTAAAAGGTATAATTGGGAAAGAGAAAAAAATCTTATGTATTTTTTTTAACAGCAGAAAATGAGGACAAACATTTTATGCATGAAAATTACTAGCTGTCTTGCCAAAACTGATGTTTTAGGCAATTTGATTTGTATTGTTTTTCTGAATATTATATTTCTGATTTCAGTTAGAACAGACAAAAACAGCAATTATATTAGTTTCAACACATAATTTGCACATGGAATGATTTAGTAAATATTTTTAATCATCTTACTCGTTTATTGAAAGTGTTATTTTCTAAATATAGTAAACCTATTTTCTAGAAAGTAGGAACACGTACACATGACAGTGGTCTTAGGAATGACTGGAGAAAGAATGGTCATTTGGCAAAATTTCCCTACAGAATAGTTATGCCAGCATTTGCAGCTGAAATCCAAATGTTCAACAGATGGCAAGCTGAATAAGATGCAATTGAAGCTAAAAATGCATAGTTTGAGGGAAAAAAAGTATATGCTGATGAGAAAAAGATAATACCAAGGAGGAATATTAACAAGATATCTTGAAACAATAGAGGAAGAAGGTCAATCTAAGTCATATTATTAAAGTTTCATGCTAAGAAAAAGTAATGGGACCCTGCTGAACTAATTTCAGCTTTAATTTATGATATGACCCTTGGGCCAAAATGTAACAGTGTAATAAAGATACATCTTTATTCTAAGATAGCTTTAGTTCTGTAGTAACAGTAATTAGTTTCACAATAAATCTGTATGAATATTGTACTTTAATGCATGCATTCATATAAACTCAAGACATACTATTTCCATTTACTTATTCTGTGATACTGCTTCATAAAAAATTTGATTCATATTTTTTAAACTGATTTACTACAAACGTTAAATACTTCAACAACTTACAAATATTATCAGAGCTTATGTAAATTATTTTCTGAAGATTAGCACTCTGCTTCCATGTTTGTATTATGCCTTTCATTACCTACACAGGATTTCTGGAGAATAATTTTTACATTCCTGTTCTCCCAGTGTTCGTACCAACAGTTTTTCATTGTTGACATTTTCCAGTTAATAAATTTGTCTCTACTTTTCCAAAGCAATAGTGACATTTTTAATATAACCATTACTGTAGCAACTCAAACTTGAAGCCGATTATGATGACCAGCATGATTTTGAAAGAAATGGTAGATTGTGTGAGCTAGTCAGTGAATAGTACCAATCTATTTGGGCTTAATTTATCTGTATTTATTCTGAATTGTTCCTAAACACAAACATACTAACAAATTTTATAATTTATCACAAAGTTAATTTAACAATTTATCATTAATGGACCATATTAAAAGAAGCCAATAAGAAAATTGTTCTATTCAAGTTTAAAATTAATTTTTCTGAGATATATGTACATTTTCTAAGATATTCATTTTCAGAGATATGGGTACAGTGAAATTTAACAACTAGGTAGTTGCAATGACCAAAAGCAAAAACTTTTTAACAATTGTGATAAGGTTCAGTTTAATAAACTAGTGAAATTGGTCTTTCTCTTATATCCAGCATTGTACAAAATATGACTGCTTTGCTTTCAGATGATATCATAGTGGTTTAGAGCTTAGTTTCTGGAGAAAGATCATCATATCTTTTCTCCAATCAATGCGTAGATTGTAAGTAACACATTCAACCTCCCCATACCTCAGTTTCTTCATGTGTAACATACCTTACTTCCACTGGGAACCCTCAGACACACCTTGGAATGATGTGAGAGACAAGAAGATATGATGATCAGGAAGCAAGGCTCATTGTGGGACATCTTGGATGCTGGTTACAGCATCTTCTTCTTAAAAGAACTTTTTCTCACCCAATATAGTTGTCTGTTATCAAGCAGATATATTCTCACCATTTCTTCATATATTCCCAGTGATTGCTATGCAACTTTTCTTAATTATTATGATGATTTTTTACTGTACTCTCTAGAGTAGTTACCTGGCCATAAGAAGGCCTTCATATTTTTCTACTTCATCAAACATATAGTACATAGTGTTAGTTTTCATATAATTATGGGAAGTATTTTATATTTAACATGTTTTATTATGTAAACTAAAAAATGTCAGTGGGGAATTTCTAGTTTATCTGTTTGTTACTCATGTCAGTCCAATTTTAATGTTCACATTATAATTTAATTCACTTTGATACTCAAGTACAAATAGCTAGTTTCCATATGCAACAAATTCAAGTTTTGCTTTTGGATATTTCTGGAATGTTTTTAAAATATATTTTGTTCCACAAGTGGATGAACCTGCTAATGAACTGTGACTCTGAAAGACTGACTATATTCACCTGTAAACGTGTGGTATCCTTCAAGAAAAGGAAAGGATGACTTTGAGAGAGGTTCAGAAACCAACAGGGTCACTATTGTTACCAATGACAAAGTCATATCACCAAGGGCTGAGGAGTTGAAGCTGCTCCCCATTCTGGCCATAGCACAGAACATAAAGTCACCTAGCTTTGTCTCAGGCCTTAAGGTCTAATGCAATTTTCCCTGCTGAATTCTGAATTTCAACTTACTTTGTATTGGTAATCAGTTGTACTCTTTTTTTCCCTTTTAACGTCTCCATTATGGAATGGAATGCCTAATGTTTGCCTAGGCAATATTGTATTTTAGAAGCAAATTACTTGTTTTCTAAGTTTCACAGGTTCACAGATGCAGAGAAATTTGTCTCAGTTGGGAAATACTCAGTCTCACCCATATCTTATTTTTTTAATTTATTTATTTTAATTGGAGGCTAATTACTTTACAATATTGTAGTGGTTTTTGCCATACATTGACACAAACCAGTTAATGGGTGTACATGTGTTCTCCATCCTGAACCCCTCCCACTTCCCTCCCCACCCCATCCCTCAGGGTCATCCTGGGGAACCAGCCCTGAGCACCCTGTCTCATGCATTGAACCTGGACTGGCAATCTGTTTCACATATAGTAATATACATGTTTCAATGCTTTCTCTCAAATCATCTCACCCTCACCTTTTCCCTCAGAATCCAAAAGTCTGTTCTTTACATCTATGTATTTTTTGCTATCTCACATGTAGGGTCATCATCATCATCTTTCTAAATTCCATATGCATGTGTTAATATGCTATATAGGTGTTTTTCTTTCTGACTTACTTCACTCTGTATAATAGGTTCTCATTTCATCCACCTCATTAGAACTGAATTAAATGCATTGGTTTTAATAGCTGAGTAATGTTCTATTGTGTATATGTATCACAGTTTTCTTATCCATTGATCTGCCAATAGACATCTAAGTTACTTCCATGTCCTGGCTATTGTAAACAGTGCTGTAATAAACACTGGGGTACACATATCTCTTTCAATTAGTTCTGGTTTCCTCAGTGTGAATGCCCAGCAGTCGGGTTGCTGGGTATATGGAGAACAGTGTGGAGATTCCTTAGAAAACTGGAACTAGAACCCATATCTTATTTATATGATGTTGAAGATGATATTCAGGATATTTTGAGTTAATTATGTGAATCTGAATTTTGTAGTTTTATGCTGTAATGTTTTAAGACTTTGGGTGATACTGGGATGTGTTGAATGCATTTAGCATCAGGAAAGGCATGGTTTTTGGACTAATGGTTGAATTGTGTCATGTCAATGTGATCCTATTTAAAAATAGGATCATTCATAAATGTAATTCTATTGCAGTGAGGTCATTCTGGGATAGGGCTTCCCTGGTGGTTCAGATAGCAATGAATCCACCTGCAATGCAGAAGACCTGGGTTTAATCCCTGGGTTGGGAGGATCTCCTGGAGAAGGGAATGGCTACCCACTCCAAGACTCTTGCCTGGAGAATTCCATGTACCAAGGAGACTGATGGGCTATAGTCCATGGGGTCACAGAAGATTAGACCTCCTGAGCTATTAACACACTTTCACTTTCATTCTGGGATAGGGTGAACCCTAATCCAACATACTAATGTCCTTATAAGGACAGAAAAAAAAAAAAAAAGATAAAGGAGGAGGATGAGACATGATAATAAAGAAGGAGATTAGAGTTATATGGCCACAGGTCAAGGAACATTAAGGATTGCCAACAACTATCATAGCCTAAGGAAAAGGTCTGAACAGATTCTCTATATGAGCCCCTGTGTAGTCACCAACCCTGCCAACATTTTTATTTCAAACTTCTGCAGTCCGTAACTGTGAGACAATATAATCCTGTTGTATTAAGTCACCCAGCTGTGGTATTTTTTATAGCAGCCTTAGGAAATTAACACAAATGCATAGAAACTTGTTGGTAAACATAAAATTTCATAAGGCGATCTCCCATCAAGAGCTCAGTTATGATATGTAATTGAATATCATAAAATCATGAATAGTCAGTTGAGAATCCCAGAACAGAGTTTTAGGCTCTTACATGTCAGGATACAGACAACAAGCAGAGGCTGACTGTCATAATGTAATAAGAAAAAGAACAAAAAACTTTAAAGACCTTACATTTGCCTTCAATTTTTCTTTCTACATTCTTTAACCAGATAGGTAAGTATGAATTATGATCCATTTGTGGAGGAATGGTCCCTTCTCTTGTTTAGAAATTAACTAGTCTACACGCAGAGACTGACAAAATATTTTCCATATTTGTATATGACAAAATAGTGAAATGTATATATATAATTTAACCTACAGATTTAATATCCTGTATATAAATTTCTTGAGAGAAAAAAGAGTGGGATTTGTACAGTAAATCCAAAACAAATATCAAAAAATAACAACAAAATTTCCTTATCTGTCCCTGAGAAACCTGTATGTGGGTCAAGAAAAAACAATTAAAATCTGACATGAAATAACAAGCTGATTCAAAATTTGGAAAGGAGTTTTACTTCTTCTTTTCCAATTTGGTTTCCATTTATTTCTTTTTCTGCTCTGATTGCTGTGGCCAAAACTTCCAGAACTATGTTGAATAGTAACAGTGAAAGTGGGCACCCTTGTCTTGTTCCTGACTTTAGGGGAAATGCTTTCAATTTTTCGCCGTTGAGGATAATGTTCACTGTGGCACAAAGACAGAAATATAGATCAATGGAACAAAATAGAAAGCCCAGAAATAAATCCACACACCTATGGACACCTTATCTTCGACAAAGGAGGCAAGAATATCCAATGGAGTAAAGACAATTTCTTAAACAAGTGGTGCTGGGAAAACTGGTCAACCACTTGTAAAAGAATGAAACTAGATCACTTTCTAACACCCTACACAAAAATAAACTCAATATGGATTAAAGATCTAAACGTAAGACCAGAAATTATAAAATTCCTAGAGGAGAACATAGGCAAAACACTCCCCGACATAAATCACAGCAGGATCCTCTATGATCCACCTCCCAGAATACTGGAAATAAAAGCAAAAATAAACAAATGGGATCTAATTAAAATTAAAAGCTTCAGCACAACAAAGGAAACTATAAGTAAGGTGAAAAGACAGCCTTCTGAATGGGAGAAAACAATATCAAATGAAGCAACCGACAAACAACTAATCTCAAAAATATACAAGCAACACCTGCAGCTCAATTACAGAAAAATAAACGACCCAATCAAAAAATGGGCCAAAGAACTAAATAGACATTTCTCCAAAGAAGACATACGGATGGCTAACAAACACATGAAAAGATGCTCAACATCACTCATTATCATAGAAATGCAAATCAAGACCACAATGAGGTTCCATTTCACACCAGTCAGAATGGCTGTGATCCAAAAGTCTACAAGCAATAAATGCTGGAGAGGATGTGGAGAAAAGGGAACCCTCTTACACTGTTGGTGGGAATGCAAACTAGTACAAGCCACTATGAAGAACAGTGTGGAGATTCCTTAAAAAATTGCAAATAGAACTGCCTTATGACCCAGCAATCCCACTGCTGGGCATATACACCGAGGAAACCAGAATTGAAAGAGACACATGCACCCCAATGTTCATTGTAGCACTGTTTATAATAGCCAGGACATGGAAACAACCTAGATGTCCATCAGCAGATGAATGGATAAAAGAGCTGTGGTACATATACACAATGGAGTATTACTTAGCCATTACAAAGAACACATTTGAATCAGTTCTAATGAGGTGGATGAAACTGGAGCCGATTATACAGAATGAAGTAAGCCAGAAAGAAAAATACCAATACATTATACTGACACATATATAAGGAATTTAGAAAGATGGTAATGATGACCCTGTATGCGAGACAGCAAAAGAGACACAGATGTATATAATGGACTTTGATAATTTGAGGGAGAGGGAGAGGGTGGGATGATTTGGGAGAATGGCATTAAAACATGTATACTATCATGTAAGAAACGAAGTGCCAGTCTATGTTCGATACAGGATACAGGATGCTTGGGGCTGGTGCATGGGGATGATCCAGAGAGATGATATGGGGTGGGAGGTGGGAAGGGGATTCAGGATTGGGAGCTTGTATACACCCATGGTGGATTCATGTCAATGCATGGCAAAACCAATACAGTATTGTAAAGTAAAATAAAATAAAAATAAGAAAAAATTTAAAAATTAAAAAAAAAACAAAATTTGGAAAGGAGGACTTCAAGGTTGTATTTAATATTCCCTGCTTATTTAACTTACGTACAGAGTACATCATGTGAAAAGCCAGGCTGGATGAATCACAAGCTTGAACCAAGTTTTCCAGGAGAAATATCAATAACCTCAGATGATATTTCTCTAACGGCAGAAAGTAAACAGGAATCTCTTGATGAGGGTGAAAGAGGAGACTAAAAAAGCTTGCTTACAACTCAACACTCGGAAAATCAAAATCACTGCATCTGGTCAAATTACTTCATGGGAAATAGAAGCGGAAAAAGTGGAAACAGAGACAGATTTTTTCTTGGGCTCCAAAATCACTGTGGAGGGGAACTGCAGCCATGAAATTAAAAGATACTTCGTACTTGGAAGAAAAGTTATGACAAACCCAGACAGTGCCTGAAGAACTATGGATGAAAGTTTGTGACATTGCACAGGAGTCAGTGATCAAGATGATCCCCCCAAAAAAGAAATTCAAAAAGGCAAAATGGTTGTCTGAAGAGACCTTACAAAGAGCTGAAAAAAGACGAGAAGCTAAGGCGAAGGAGGAAAGGAAAGATATACCCATCTGAGGGAAGAGTTTCAAAGAATAGCAAGGAGAGATAAGAAAGCCTTCCTCAGTGATCTATGCAAAGAAATAGAAGAAAGCAATAGAATGGGAAAGACTAGAGATCTCTTCAAGAAGATTACAGATACCAAGGGAATATTTCATGCAGAGATGAGCACAATAAAGGACAGAAATGGTATGGACCTAACAGAAGCAAAAGATATTAAGAAGCGGTGGTAAGGATACATAGAAGAACTATACAAAAAATATCTTACTGATCCAGATAATCACAATGGTGTGACCACTCATTTAGAGACAGATATCCTGGAATGTGAAGTCAAGTGAGCCTTAGTAAGCATCACTACTAACAAAGCTAGTGGATGTGATGGAATTCCAGTTGAGCTGTTTCAAATCCTAAAGGATGATGCTATGAAAGTGCTGCACTCAATATTCTAGCAAATTTGAAAAATTCAACAGAAGCCAGAGCACCTGAAAATGTCAGTTTTCATTCCAATCCCAAAGAAACTCAATGCCAAAGAATGTTCAAACTACAGCTCAGTTGCACTCATCTCACACAGTAGCAAAGTAATGCTCAAAATTATCCAAGCCAGGGTTCAATAATATATGAACCCAAAACCAGAGATAAAATTGCCAACATCTGCTGGATCATAGAAAAAGCAAGAGAGTTCCAGAAAAATATATTCCTCCTTTTTTGACTATTCCAAAGCCTTTGGCTGTTTGGATCACAACAAACTGGAAAATTCTTAAAGAGATGTGTATACCAGACCATCTTACCTGCCTCCTGAGAAATCTGTATGCTGGTCAAGAAGCAACAGTTAGAACTGGACATAAAACAGCAGACTGATTCCAAATTGGGAAAGGAGTATGTCAAGGGTGTATATTTTAACTCTGCTTATTTAACTTATACACAGATTACATCATGTAAAGTGCCAGGCTGGATGAAGGACAAGCCGGAATCAAGATTGCCAGGAGAAACATCAATAACCTCAGATACACAGATGATGCCCTCCTCCTTATGGCAGAAAGTGAAGAACTGAAGAGCCTCCTGAAAGTAAAAGAGTGAAAAAGTTGGCTTAAATGTCAACATCCAAAAAATAAACATCATGGCATCCAGTGCCATCACTTCATGGCAAATAGATAGGAAAACAATGGAATCAGTGGCAGACTTTAGTTTTAGGGCTCAAAAATTACTGTAAATGGTGACTTCAGCCATGAAATTAGAAGATGCTTGCTTCATGGAAGAAAAGCTATGATCAACCTAGACAGCATATTAAAAATCAGAGACATTATTTTGCTGATAGAGGTCCATCTAGTCAAATCTATGGGGTTTTTTACTAGTCACATATGGATGTGAGAGTCAGACACTAAAGAAAGCTGAGCGCTGACAAATGGATGCTTTTGAACTGTAGTGTTGGAGAAGGCTCTTGAGAGTCTCTGGGGCTACAAGGAGAGCAAACCAGAATCAGTCCTGAATATCCATTGGAAGTACCGATACTGAAGTTGCAATACTTTAGCTACCTGAATCGAAGTACTGACTCATGAGGAAATAACCTGACGCTGGGAAAGATTGAAGGCAGGAGGAGAAGGAGATGACAGAGGATGAGATGGGTGGATGGCATCAGTGACTTGACAGACATGGGTTTGCACAAGTTCCAGGAGTTGGTAATAGACAGGGAAGCCTGGCCTGCTGAACTGAACTGAGACAGTGTACTGAAAAAGAAGTGACATCATTTTGTTGAAAAAGGTCAGTATTTTCAAAGTGTTGGTTTTTCCACTAGTCATGGATGGATGAGATACCTGTATCGTAAAGAAGGCTAAACCCTGAATAACTGATGCTTTTGAACTGTGGTAATAAAAATGAGTAGAAGACAATGGCAACCCACTCCAGTACTCTTGCCTGGAAAATCCCATGGACAGAGGAGCCTGGTAGGCTGCAATCCATGGGTCACGAAGAGTCGGGCATGACTTTGCTTTTCACTTTCATGCATTGGAGAGGGAAATGGCAACCCACTCCATTGTTCTTTCCTGGAGAATCCCAGAGTGGGCTGCCATCTATGGGGTTGCACAGAGTCAGACACGACTGAAGTTACTTAGCAGCAGCAGCAGTAGCAGCAGCAGCTGGAAATGACTCTTGAGAATCCCTTGGACTGCAAGGAGATCAAATCAGTCAATCTGAAATGAAATCAACCCTGAATATTCTTTGGAAAGACTGTTGGTGAAGCTCCAATATTTTGGCTACATGATACCAAGAGCCAACTCATTGGTAAAGACTCTGATGCTGGAAAAGATTGAAGGCAAATGGAGAAGGGGGCAGCAGAGTATGAGATATCATCACTGACTCAATGGGCGTGTATTTGAGTAAACTCTGGGAGATAGCTATATGACAGCAGATATCCTGGCATACTGCAGACCATGGGGTCATAAACAGTCAGACATGACTTAATAACTGAACAACAACATGTACAATTCTTGCAGAGGAAGAAGAGTGGGGTTTGTAGAATTTTTGAATCTAAAACAAATCTGAAAAAGAACAATAATAAATTTCTCCTCTTTGCAAATGTAATTTGTTATTTACTATCTTAATTTTTCAGTTACATCTTGGATCTTTCTAAACAAGATTTCATCAAATATCAGATAGCAAGCAATATTGGTTTAAAAAATAATTCAATGTGACAACAGTGAAGTGGTCCTTATCCTAAAAAGATAGTATTCCATAGATAAGATCTACTAAATGGAAGCAGTTCAAATATGGTTTTATTCACACTCCAAAGTATATCAAAATGTATAAAATTCTTTGATAACATAAATACATTAATACACTATTTATGAGAGTATTACTTATGCATATTTGGTTTGCTCACATTCTGACTTGATCCTTTGCAAGTTCAGAGTTCTTGGCCAAGTTTTAACCTGTCTGTGACAAGATTTACCATCTTAAAATGGGAAAATGATGGATTCTATCTCATGGGTGGATGTGAATAGTAAAGTAGTTAATATATGTAATGCCTAACAAAAGTACTGATACTTTAACAACAACAAAAAAATCAATTCAAAATTTATTAATTCCAAATACTTTAACCTATAGTGATATTTAAAAATTACAAATTTATTAGACATTTAATATTCTTAAATATAAATAAAGTGATAATGTATATAAACAATGAAAATAATTAAATATGACTATTATTTTGTTTGCTAAAATTTATAATTTATTTTGATGCTACTGAGAGTGGATTAAACTTTAAAAAACAAACACAAGAGGTGCAAAAGATGTTGTATTTATTGGGTTGACAAAAAAGTTCCATTGGGTTTTAAGCAAAAATAAAAGATGTATTTTTCATTTTAATCAAGAACTTTATTGAACAATGTCTTCATCATTTTGTTACATTACCTTCTGTCATTTTCAGGTAACTTCATAATTCCATCACCCCAAATCATTTAATCTTTTTGAGCAAAGAATTGTTCCAGGTGTCTTTTACATTCTCTCAGGGAATATTTTCCCCCATTAGAGCAAGTTTATAAATACCAAAAACAAAAATTTAAAAAAAGGAAATATGAAGGTGCAATGTCTGGTGAATATAGCAGATGACTCAGAACTCCCTAGCCAAGCTGTAACATTTTTTGGCTGGTCATCAAAGAAGCAGACAGTCTTGCCTTATCCCAGTGGTAGATGAAGCATTTTCTGTTGATTTATTTCAGACTTTTTTCGTTGAATAGCTATTTTCTGTTGGTCTACTTGGAGGTAATACTTATTAAAATTAATTATTTGATCTTCTGTAAAGACCTCATAAAAAAAGATCCCTTCCAATCCCACCATGTGCATAGCATCACCTTATTTGGATGAAGACCAGCCTTTGGTGTGCTTGGTGGTGGTTTCTTTAGCTTATCCTACAACCTCTTCTGTTCCATATTATTGTACAGTATCCATTTTTATCACTTATTGTAATTTGTTTTAAGAATGAAATATTTTTGTTACATTTAAGTAGAGAATTTCATGTGGAAATATGGTAAAGATTTTTTGCTTTACATATATGGAATCTGAATATTAAAGTGATTGACATAACCAAGCCGGTACAAATAATTTTAAATACTTGATTTGGATATTTTGAGTATGTCGACTATCTCTCACATGGTATAGAATCAATTGTCCTCAATTAATGTCTCTGATTGTTCTCAGCTTCAACTGGTCTACCAGACTGTGAAGCATCATCCAAGGAGAAATCTCCAGCAGGAAAATTTGCAAACCACTTTTGGCAAGTTCAATCAGTCACAGAACCTTCTCATACACTGCATCAATCTTTTTTTGTGTTTCAATTATATTTTTACTTTTCTTGAAATAATGAAGCATAGAATACCAAACATGCTTTTCTTCGTTTTCAATATTAAAATGGCTACACAAAAATTAATCAATTTTGTGTAAATTGATGAGTAAGTTTTTTTTTTTTTTAATGTACCCTTATATAGCAGTTATAACAATAACAAAATTGTTCTGAGTGAAGTTAAAGGCAATTAAGTGCTACTAGAGCCATCTTAGTAGTAGTAGTAATTGCTAAGTCATATACTTTGGAACCCAACGAATTGTAGCTCACTAGGCTTCTCTGTCCTTGGAACTTTCCAAGTGAGAATACCAGGGTGGGAAGCCACTACATTTTCCAGGGGATCTTCCTGACCCTGGTATCAAACCCAGGTCTCCTGCATTGGCAGGTAGATTCTTTACCATCTGAGCCACCAAGGAAGCTCATTTACAGGGCGGGGGGTGGGGATGGGGGTGGGGAATGAACAAACCTTTTGGTCAACCCAATATTTATCCTTTTCATACACCTTGCTTTAATTCAGACTGTATGTTTTTATCAAATATTTCTATTTCCAATAAAATTGTAAAAATATCAGAAAATATAAGGGAAGTATTAGGGAAAATATAAGGTATTAAATTGGGCAGTATAACAGGGCATAGAAAAATTTAAAAAAATTCATAAGCATTGTGATTTTGCTAAATTAACATTTTTTAAGTAGAGCCACATAATATCCAGTGGTGAGTCACTGTTCAACAAAAGACTTCAAGGAACAACAGACTTCAACAGAGAAGCAGGTCCTTGAGGTAATACAAGACAAACCTGGAAGAGCCAAGTGGAGTAGTCAAGACAGTGCAAAGACAGATGGCATAGCAGCACATGAGTAGATGCCTTTGTTAGAGTTGGTGGGGGCAGTGTTCTGAGTTTCCTGGCTAAGGCTAACATGGTCAAATCAGACCAAAAAGAGTGGGATTTTGGTAAATTCCTTATCTTATAGGCACATAGGTTGAAGACCCTGAGAGGCAAGGAAGAGCACTTATTCCAAGGGCTTTTAGGGGCATCATATCAGGAGCTTATATTTACCTGTAAGGGTTTCCTAGGGCATGTGTTGGCAGGAGGGGTAGTGTCTGTTCAAGGCCTCTTCAGGCTGCTTGGCTACATAAATGGCTGCCTTCCTGCCAAGGCAGCAATGCTGTGGAGTAGTTTACTTAAACTCCAATGACAAGCCACTTAACAGAGTGGATTTAGATTTGGCTGAGGCTTCTCAAGAGGTCTGAAAGTGAAAGTGAAGTCGTTCAGTCATGTCTGACTCTTTGTGACCCCATGGATGGAGCTTACCAGGCTCTTCCACCCATTGGATTCTCCAGGCCAGAGTACTGGAGCAGGGTCCTATTTTCTTCTCCAGAGGATCTTCCCCACCCAGGGATCGAATCCAGGTCTCCTGCATTGTAGGCAGAAGCTTTACCATCAGGGCTCAAAGACGATGTTACCACAGTAAATTCTGAGGCGGTCACTGGGAAAGAATTGGCCCATCATATAGGATTTGATATAAACTGATTCGGATGTAATTGTGCCTGTGCTGAAATACTTTATGAAAACACTTAAATGAATGTCAAAGTGTCTGTTGTTTTCTATTTATTCAGTTCAGTTCAGTTCAGTCACTCAGTAGTGTCTGACTCTTTGTGACCCCATGAACCACAGCATGCCAGGCCTCCCTGTCCATCACCAACTCCCAGAGTCCATCCAAACCCATGTCCATTGATTCAGTGATGGCATCCAATGATTTCATTCTCTGTTGTCCCCTTCTCCACCTGTCCTCAATCTTTCCCAGCCTCAGGTTCTTTTCCAATGAGTCAGCTCTTCACATCAGGTGCCAAAGTACTGGAGTTTCAGCTTCAACATGAGTCCTTCCAATGAACTACCACTTACTTTATATGAATATGTAGTGAAATTATCAAGGCATAGTTATATAATTGGGGGAAAAAAAGCATCATATAATAATGCCTGTTCTCCCATTAGCTCAAGGATTGAATTAAAGGATAGTGTATAAAGTCACTTAGTGGCAAAACATAAATTCTCAGTAAATAGATAATAATTTTTTATACCAGTCTTTCTTTCCACCTGAAATTATGAAAACTTAATTGATTAAACTACATTTTATAAATTCCAATCTTAAATGCTGTAATAAATAATTATTATCTTATTATTGTACTTATTTAAAGCATTTTATTTCATCAGCACTTACAAGGAATAAGAAACTATGGCTTATGCAGTCAATGTCATGCCATCTGGCAATTAGATAAGAAACTAAAACAACCAAATAAACATATTTAATAAGTTTTACAAGCATTATATTCAGTGAAAGAATTTAGTTATAAATGAGTATATACTGAATAATCCATTTTATATAAATACAAATCATTTTTATTTATCATAAAAGTAAAAAAAATACAAAACTAATTCAGTCTATTGGAAGTCAGGATAATGGTTGCTCTTGTGAGTAATATAGTGCATTTAGGACTCTAATAATTTTGTTTCTTAACCTGTATGATATTTACCTAGATTTGATCATTTTGTGATCACTCACCTAGAACCATACATCCTGGAAATGTGAAGTCAAATGGGCCTTAGGAAGCATCACTATAAACAAAGATAGAGGAGGTGATGGAATTCCAGTTGAGCTATTTCAAATCCTAAAAGATGATGCTGTTAAAATGCTGCAGTCAATATTCCAGTAAATGTGGAAAACTCAGCAGTGGCCACAGGACTGGAAAAGATAAGTTTTCATTCCAATCCCAAAGAAAGGCAATGCCAAACAATGTTCAAACTACCACTCAGTTGCACTCATTTCACATGCTAGTAGGGAGAAAGAAATGACAACCATTCCAGTATTCTTGCCTAGAGAATCCCATGGACAGAAGATCCTGGTGGGCTGCTGTCCATAGGGTTGCACAGAGTCAGACATGGCTGAAGCAACTTAGCATGAATACATGCATTGGAGAAAGAAATGGCAACCCACTCCAGCATTCTTTCCTGGAGAACTCCAGGGACAGAGGAGCCTGATGGGCTGCCATCTATGGGACTGCAAAGAGTCAGACATGACTGAAGCAACTTAGCAGTAGCAGCAGCAAGCACTAGCAAGGGAAGCCCCCTTGTGGCTCTGACAGTAAAGAGTCTGCCAACAATGGAGATCTGGGTTTAATCCCTGAGTCGGGAAGATCCCCTGGAGAAGGGAATGGCAACCCACTCCAGTAATCTTGCCTGGAAATCCCATGGATGGAGGAGCCTGGCAGGTACAGTTCATGGGGTTGCAAAGAGTCTAACAGGACTGAGCGACTTCACTTTCATTTTTCTTTCACACTAGCAAAGTAATGATCAAACTTCTCCAAGCCAGGCTTCAACAGTACATGAACCTTGAACTTTCAGATGTTCAAACTGGAATTAGAAAAGGCAGAGGAACCAGAGGTCAAATTTCCAACATCTGTTGGATCATATAAAAAGAAGGAGAATTCCAGTAAAACATGTACTTCTCCTTTATTGACTATGCCAAACCTTTGGCTGTGTGGATCACAACAAACTGCAGAAAATTCTTAAAGAGATGTGAATACCAGACCACCTTACCTGCCTCATGAGAAATCTGTATGCAGACCAAGAAGTAATAGTTAGAACCAGAAATGGAACAACAGACTGATTCCAAATTGGAAAAAGAGTACATCAAGGTTGTATGTTGTCATCCTGATTATTTTATTTCTATGCAGAGTACATCATATGAAATGCCAGGCTGGATGAAGGACAAGCTGAAACCAAGATTGCCAGGAGAAATAACAATAGCCCCAGATACACAGATGACACCACCCTTAGGGTAGAAAGTGAAGAACTAAAAAGCCTCTTGATGAAAGTGAAAGAGGAGAGTGAAACTTAAAACTCAACATTCCAATTAAAATAAATAAATTTATATTAAAAAAAAAACAACCTCAACATTCAGAAAACTAAGATCATGGCATCTGGTCCCATCACTTCATGGCAAATAGATGGGGAAGCATCGGAAACAGTGAAAGACTTTATTTGGGCTCCAAAACCACTGCAGATGGTAACTGCAGCCATGAAATTAAGAGACACTTGCTCCTTGGAAGAAAAGTTATAACCAACTTAAACAGCATATTAAAAAGCAGAGACATTACTTTGCTGACAAACATCCATCTATTCAAAGCTGTAGTTTTTCCAGTAGTCATGTATGGATGTGAGAGTTGGACTATAAAGAAAATTGAGCTCTGATGGATGGATGCTTTTGAACTGTAGTGTTGTAGAAGACTCGTGAGCGTCCCTTGGAATGCAAAGAGATAGGTCAATGTTAAAGGAAATCAGTCCTGAACATTCATTCCAAAGGACTAATGCTGAAGCTGAAGCTCCAATAGTTTGGCCACCTGATGTGAAGAACTGACTCATTGGAAAAGACCCTGATGCTGGGAAAAATTGAAGGTAGGAGGAGAAGGCGATCACAGAGGATGAGATGGTTGGATAGCATCACTGACTCAATGGACATGAGTTTGAGCAAGCTCCAAGAGTTGGTGATGAGTGGAAGCCTGGTGTGCTGTAGTCCATGGGATCACAAAGAGTGGGACATGACTGAGTGACTGAACTGAACTGATCATTTTATGAATGTGATTGAGCTGTACACTTAAAATTTGCACATATTTGTCTATGTAAGTTGTTTAGTATTTAAAACTTGACATGAAACATGAACTTTATAAAGTTGTACTACTGCTAGAAAGTAAACTCAGAGTAAAAATAAATACAGAATCTATAAGAAGATGGGTTAAATACATTTCAATGGAGTGTTAATTGCAATTTTTCAATCACAAGCTGATCCAATTGTATTCTAATATACCCATATATCAGTGAGACCATACATTTTAAAATGATCATATCTTTATCAGTATATTAACTTCTATAACAACATAAGTTGAATAAGAATTTTTCATGCTATATCTATATACAAAGGGTGTTTCTGCCCCCAACCCAGCAGCCACTACGTTACAGCAACCCCTAAGGATGCATCTTGAGGAGATTTGTGATGGAAAACAATAGGATACTGGCCCTAGATAATTGAAATACATTTCAAAGGAATGATTTCAGTGAGCCCAGACCTTTGAATATCCCCATACATAGAAAAGCACTAAATTCATTAGCTTGAGATGTCTGGTTTTCTTAAAAGTAATCCTTTACAACTTTCAACTTTTACGTTGTGCTTTTTTTTTTTTTTACACATTTCTCTAAAAAGGTAAATCTTTTCAAACCATCACTAATCCGTTAATGAGGAAGAAAATATGCTTAGAATTCTCTTTACAGTTATACCATGGAAATAGCATTTTTTGTTGTTGATGTCCCATACGCTCCTATGTACTCATGAATTGTTTTTCCAGCTAGTTCATGAAGATACTTAATTTTATTATTCTCCTGAGGTAGTCTGTTGAGATAACTCATCTTAACATTTCTGTCCTGAAATATCAAATCTTCCCAAAATATGCTCAAGTCACCCATCAGCTGCTGGGATGTGGTCATAAAACCACCAAAGCATGATGCCCTTCAATGCTTTTTTTCTTGGCTTCAGTCATAGGCTGATTTACTCCATGCTCATAAAATGTGTAATGTTCCTAGTTCAATGTTCTTACTCCAAGAGCAGATTGAAAGTGGAAGGAGGCTTTTTTTTTTTTTTTTTTCCCTTACCTGCTTCTACTGCATAGTTTAAAAATGTGTTTATTATGCTCACAACGTGCTATGGAGACTTAGTAGAGCAAAGCTTTTGGTTATCTTTGTTCTTCATGTGTTTCCTAGTCTCTAAAGTCATAACATGAAATCAGGAGCTGGATAGTTATTTCTTATTGGGAGTTCACACACTGAATCAATCATTATAGGCCGAAAGCATTGATCATGTTACTACTGTATAAAGTAGTTGTGTTTAATATCACTTCCCATATAATTAATTCTCTCTGGTGCTTCTTAGGTTGTACCATTTGCCAAGTCTCTCTCTCTCTCTTTTTCTTTTTTATTTGAATCTTGATAAATTAAATTAACCTACATTTCAGTTGTCTTCTCAGAGTACCCTTTCCATTTACATTCTCTTTCTTTTTTCTTACCTCTACAATTTTTTAGGCACCTTTAGTGACTCTATGTATCAGTTGCTTCATCTATAATTGAAAAATAAAAAGTGTATTATCCATTGTATATGTAAACCTAGCATGCCTATATTTCTGATTATAGTAAGTCTAATTGTAACTTTGATATCATTAATAAATGTCTTAAGACAATGACTGGTACATAATAAATACTCAATAAATATTAGGTGGTACTGTTAGTTCTTCATTTGATTAGTAATTTGGATGCCCTCCTCTGGCTAACCTACTTTCTCCCTTAACTCTATAATAAATATTACCATATCCTTGGTGTTATTGTGCCTTTTGAAAGGGAAAAAACCTAGATATTAATGATTAAATAATTGAAAATCAAGCCATCCATAGGAGTTGAAGAGCCAACTCATTAGAAAAGGCCCTGATGCTGGAAAAGATGGAAGGCAGGAGGAGAAGGGGATGACAGAAGATGAGATGTTCAGATGGCACCACTGACTCAATGGCCAAAAGTTTGAGCAAGCTCTGGGAGATGATGAAGGACAGGGAAGCCTGGCATGCTGCAGTTCATGAGTTACAAAAAGTCAGATATGGCTGAGCTACTGAACAACAACAAGAGATCATTGCTGGAATTCTCAGGTGGTGGTAGTGGTAAAGAACCAGCCTGCCAATGCAGGAGACATAACAGATGCAGATTTGATCCGTGGGTTGGGAAAATCCCCAGGAGGAAGGGATGACAAGTCACTCCCCATTCTCGCCTAGAGAATTCCACCGACAGAGGAGCCTGATGGGCTACAGTCGTTTGGATTGCAAAGAGTTGGACAAGATGGAAGCAACTTAGCATGCAAGCACAGAGATAGTTGCTATAACGAGAAACATTATATATATAGTTGCTATAACTACAAATACTATATAAACCTAATTCCAAAATCATATGATAATAAACCTCTTCATATCTATGCTATCCTGATTGTCATATCTATGCAGGAATAATGGAAAATGCCAGGAGACATGTTATTATAGAGTAAAAGAAAGTCTTCTGTCAAAACTGTGTGACAGACAAATGGTCAGGTAATTTTGAAACCTACTGAAATAATGTTTACTTTTTAGCAACAAATGCATTTAATTGTACCATATCTTAATATTCAATTGTACAGATTTCATTGGAAAGAGGTACATTTGAATTCACATGCCTTACTTTCATTCACAATACTGTTTATCTTAATCTATCTTTGCTATTTACTGATATGCTTCAGTTATAAGAGAAGGTCAAACAGTCCTCCTAGGGGCATTTCAATCTCTGGCAACAATATTTATTTGCTGATCATAAATGTACTTTAGATTTCTGCATTGTTATTTTCTGTAATAATGTCAAGGACAAGCATTGTGAAGCATGTCTAATAACATTGAGATCCATTTTCTATCCACTACAATTCAGTACATCATTAAATTTAAAGATAACTGAAAAAATTATTTAACTTGGTTGGGGATTAGCTTTTCTTCAAAAGTTTTTGTTTTTGTTTTCTAATTCTCCTCATTCTTCTTAGTTTTGAGAATGTCTATTTCCAGAACAGCATGAGGCATGAAAGAAGAGCCTGGTGGAAGAAAAAATTCTACTACATTTGCTACACTATCTTATTCTTGATTCTACTGAAGCAATAAACAAACATAATGATTCTGAACATAGCTAAATAATGAGTTAAATGAGAAAGACTGTAGTAATTATGAATAGGCAATCTGTTAAAAAAAAAAAAAAAGAGAGAGAGAGAGAGAGCCCAAAATGAAGTTATTTATTATAAGACCCATGGAACCAGATCAAGATTAAACTTAATTCTGTTTTCAATTCTTACAGAAATGGAATTTTTTTAAAAATTTAATTTATTTATTTTAGTTGGAGGTTAATTAATTTATGATATTGTGGTGGTTTTTGCCATACACCGACATGAATCAGCCACAGGTGTACATGTGTTTCCCATCCGAACGCCCCCTCCAACCTCCCTCTGCATCCCATCCCTCTGGGTCGTCCCAGTGCACTAGCTTTGAGTGTCCTGTTTCATGCATTGAACTTGGACAGGTCATCTATTTCACATGTGGTAATATAAGATCATGGCATACAGTCCCATCACTCCATGGGAAATAGATGGAGAAACAATGGAAACAGTGTCAGACTTTATTTTTTGTGGCTCCAAAATCACTGAACATGGTGACTGCAGCCATGAAATTAAAAGACGCTTACTTCTTGAAAGAAAAGTTATTACCAACCTAGATAGCATATTCAAAAGCAGAGACATTACTTTGCCAACTAAGGTCCATCTAGTCAAGGCTATGGTTTTTCCAGCAGTCATGTATGGATGTGATAGCTGGACTGTGAAGAAGGCTGAGCGCCGAAGAATTGATGCTTTTGAACTGTGGTGTTGGATAAGACTCTTGAGAGTCCCTTGGACTGCAAGGAGATCCAACCAGTCCATTCTGAAGGAGATCAATCCTGGGATTTCTTTGAAGAGAATGATGCTAAAGCTGAAACTCCAGTACTTTGGCCACCTCATGCGAAGAGTTGACTCATTGGAAAAGACTCTGATGCTGGGAGGGATTGGGGGCAGGAGGAGAAGGGGACGACTGAGGATGAGATGGCTGGATGGCATCATTGGCTAGATGGACGTGAGTCTGAGTGAACTCCGGGAGATGGTGATGGACAGGGAGGCTTGGCGTGCTGCTCTTCATGGGGTCACAAGGAGTCGGACACGACTGAGCGACTGAACTGAACTGAATATACATGTTTCAGTTCTATTGTCTCAAATCATTGCACCTTGCTTTCTCCCACAGAGTCCAAAATTCTGTTCTTTATATCAACTCCTACAGAAATGGAATCTTAAACTGGTCATTGAGAAATTGCCTGATCAGTGCTATTAGGAAATCTGCCTGGTAGACACCTGACATTCCCTGAAGGAAAGTAACCGTGCAGAACCAAACCACCTTTTGGTCTCGAATAATGTCCTTGTGTTTGCTCCATTCTGGGTATAAAAGTCTTTCATTTTGCAGAGCTCCTCAGAATTCCTTTCTATCTACTAGATTCACGAGTAATTGAATAAAACAAGTAAGAGTTTAAAAATTTACTCAGTTGAATTGTGTTTTATACCAATCTTATAAGTTATACTCTTATTAAAACATCTCCTTAAGGTATGTACCATTTTTTAAAAGTCAGAAAATGTACAAGAATAAATCTCTAAGCGCTACCCACCTGTAAATAATCCCAAAGGATTCACTCCTGTGTTTCTTTGTAACACATCAGTAGATTGCAATATTTCCAATAACAAAATCTGTTCATTTGCTTGTCCATCATTACATCCATATATTGTTTTCTCAAATGGTACTTTTTTTGAACAAATAAGTTAATACTCCTGAACTGGAATGCTTTAAAGGAGTGTTGTAATTTCTCATAGGTGTTTTCTTCTATATTGAAGTTTTTAAAAAATATGGTAGAATATAATTTTATCATCTTTACTGAAAATACTTTCTTCCTTCCTAATATGATCTTATAGTTTTCCTTATGGAATTTATTTTGCCATACAGATTTTAAAACTTTTTAAATGCCTGACATTTTAGAGTCTTATGGAATTATATTTCTTTCTTTAGAATTTTATTTCATTCCACAGAAACTATTTTCCATACTCAACTTATAAAGCTTAACAAATTTTACACATTTTCAAGTATTATTGTTTTATGTAGAACATGAGGTCAGACACTGGTGTCAAATTTCCTGAGTCTGAATATTAGCTAGCCTCCTTAAAAGTCATGTAGTCTCATTCAGCATATTTAACCTCTCAAATTCTCAGTTTTCTTACCTGTAAAGGAAGGCAATAATAATTTCACATATTGATATGAAGGATATATCAGCAAATATATAGAGGGAGATTTAAAGAATTCCTTGTTCATAGTAATTACCCAATAAATATAATTATTTTCATATACATATTTTAATTTCTATTTGAATCTGTTGTTCTGCATAAAAAGAGATCTAGAGTTATGTGTATAGTATATACTTTAATAGCCTTTCAAGTTCTTTTACACTTTTGTTGCAACTATCCATTTGACTTCCAAAGATTTTATAAAAAGTCCTTTTTTTTTTCAAATCTAAATCCCATTGTAGATGGGTATATTTAGGCTTCTTAACATTATTACATGGGTCTATTTATTAATATGTTATTTATGCACAGTTTTAACTACTTTAATTATAATCAATCTTGACACCTAATTGTACAAGTCATATATCACTCTTTATCTTTCCCTTTCCCTTTCTTCTTCCGTTAAGAAGATGAGTTCCCTAATGGTTTTCTTCAAGATAAAATTTAGAAATAATTTTTAAAAAATTGGAATTTCAACAGAAAGTTGTAGAATTTATGAACCAATTTAGAAAGAAAAGTTAACTTCACAATATTGACTCACCACAAATATTCCCTGTGTTTTGTTGATCCATATTTTTCTTTATATATTCTGATAAGAATGTCATTGCTTTCTTAATACATATTCTGGTTTACTTAAAAGTAAATTTATATTTTAGTTTCTATTTTAATGAGATTATTAAGATGATAATTTCAATAAAATCATTTTAAAATAAAACAATTTATTTCTTTTTCTACTTTCTCATTATTCATGTATAGGAATGCAAGGGATTTCTGTGTGTTGATTTTATATCCTGCAACTTTACTATATTCATTGATTAGCTCTAGTAATTTTCTAGTGGAGTCTTTAGGGTTTTCCATGTAGAGGATCATGTCATCTGCAAACAGTGAGAGTTTTACTTCTTCTTTTCCAATTTGGATTCCTTTTATTTCTTTTTCTGCTCTGATTTCTGTGGCCAAAACTTCCAGAACTATGTCAAATAGTAGTGGTGAAAGTGGACACGCTTGTCTTGTTCCTGACTTTAGGGGAAATGCTTTCAATTTTTCACCACTGAGGATAATGTTTGCTGTGGGTTTGTCATATATAGCTTTTATTATGTTGAGGTATGTTCCTTCTATTCCTGCTTTCTCGAGAGTTTTTATCATAAATGGATGTTGAATTTTGTCAAAGGCCTTCTCTGCATCTATTGAGATAATCATATGGTTTTTATTTTTCAATTTGTTAATGTGGTGAATTACATTGATTGATTTGCGGATATTGAAGAATCCTTGCATCCCTGGGATAAAGCCCACTTGGTCATGGTGTATGATCTTTTTAATGTGTTGTTGGATTCTGATTGCTAGAATTTTGTTGAGGATTTTTGCATCTATGTTCATCAGTGATATTGGCCTGTAGTTTTCTTTTTTTGTGACATCTTTGTCAGGTTTTGGTATTAGGGTGATGGTGGCCTCATAGAATGAGTTTGGAAGTTTACCTTCCTCTGCAATTTTCTGGAAGAGTTTGAGGAGGATAGGTGTTAGCTCTTCTCGAAATTTTTGGTAGAATTCAGCTGTGAAGCCGTCTGGACCTGGGCTTTTGTTTGCTGGAAGATTTCTGATTACAGTTTCAATTTCCGTGCTTGCGATGGGTCTGTTAAGATTTTCTATTTCTTCCTGGTTCAGTTTTGGAAAATTGTACTTTTCTAAGAATTTGTCCATTTCTTCCACCTTGTCCATTTTATTGGCATACAACTGCTGATAGTAGTCTCTTATGATCCTTTGTATTTCTGTGTTGTCTGTTGTGATCTCACCATTTTCATTTCTAATTTTATTGATTTGATTTTTCTCTCTTTGCTTCTTGATGAGTCTGGCTAATGGTTTGTCAATTTTATTTATCCTTTCAAAGAACCAGCTTTTGGCTTTGTTGATTTTTTCTATGGTCTCTTTTGCTTCTTTTGCATTTATTTCTGCCCTAATTTTTAAGATTTCTTTCCTTCTACTAACTCTGGGGTTCTCCAACTCTTCCTTTTCTAGTTGCTTTAGTTGTAGAGTTAGGTTATTTATTTGACTTTTTTTCTTGTTTCTTGAGGTATGCCTGTATTGCTATGAACTTTCCTCTTAGCACTGCTTTTATAGTGTCCCACAGGTTTTGGGTTGTTATGTTTTCATTTTCATTCGTTTCTATGCATATTTTGATTTCTTTTTTGATTTCTTCTGTGATTTGTTGGTTATTCAGAAGTGTGTTGTTCATCCTCCATATGTTGGAATTTTTAATAGTTTTTCTCCTGTAATTGAGATCTAATCTTAATGCATTATGGTCAGAAAAGATGCTTGGAATGATTTTGATTTTTTTGAATTTATCAAGTTTAGATTTATGGCCCAGTATGTGATCTATCCTGGAGAAGGTTCCATGAGCATTTGAAAAAAAGGTGAAATTCATTGTTTTGGGTTGCAATGAAAAGAATAAAATACTTAGGAATATATCTACCTAAAGAAACTAAAGACCTATATATATAAAACTATAAAACACTGATGAAAGAAATCAAAGAGGACACTAATAGATGGAGAAATATACCATGTTCATGGATCGGAAGAATCAATATAGTGAAAATGAGTATACTACCCAAAGCAATTTACTAATTCAATGCAATCCCTATCAAGCTATCAGCCACATTTTTCACAGAACTAGAACAAATAATTTCAAGATTTGTATGGAAATACAAAAAACCTCGAATAGCCAAAGCAATCTTGAGAAAGAAGAATGGAACTGGAGGAATCAACTTGCCTGACTTCAGGCTCTACTACAAAGCCACAGTCATCAAGACAGTATGGTACTGGCACAAAGACAGACATATAGATCAATGGAACAAAATAGAAAGCCCAGAGAAATATCCACACACATATGGACACCTTATCTTTGACAAAGGAGGCAAGAATATACAATGAAGTAAAGATAATCTCTTTAACAAGTGGTGCTGGGAAAACTGGTCAACCACTTGTAAAAGAATGAAACTAGATCACTTCCTAACACTGCACACAAAAATAAACTCAAAATGGATTAAAGATCTAAATGTAAGATCAGAAACTATAAAACTCCTAGAGGAGAACATAGGCAAAACACTCTCAGACATAAATCACAGCAGGATCCTCTATGATCCACCTCCCAGAATTCTGGAAATAAAAGCAAAAATAAACAAATGGGATCTAATTAAAATTAAAAGCTTCTGCACAACAAAGGAAAATGTAAGCAAGGTGAAAAGACAGCCTTCTGAATGGGAGAAAATAATAGCAAATGAAGCAACTGACAAACAACTAATCTCAAAAATATACAAGCAACTTATGCAACTCAATTCCAGAAAAATAAACGACCCAATCAAAAAATGGGCCAAAGAACTAAATAGACATTTCTCCAAAGAAGACATATGGATGGCTAACAAACACATGAAAAGATGCTCAACATCACTCATTATTAGAGAAATGCAAATCAAAACCACAATGAGGTACCACTTCACACCAGTCAAAATGGCTGCGATCCAAAAATCTGCAAGCAATAAATGCTGGAGAGGGTGTGGAGAAAAGGGAACCCTCCTACACTGTTGGTGGGAATGCAAACTAGTACAGCCACTATGGAGAACAGTGTGGAGATTCCTTAAAAAATTGCAAATAGAACTACCTTATGACCCAGCAATCCCACTGCTGGGCATACACACCGAGGAAACCAGAATTGAAAGAGACACATGTACCCCAATGTTCATCACAGCACTGTTTATAATAGCCAGGACATGGAAACAACCTAGATGTCCATCAGCAGATGAATGGATAAGAAAGCAGTGGTACATATACACAATGGAGTATTACTCAGCCGTTAAAAAGAATTCATTTGAATCATTTCTAATGAGATGGATGAAACTGGAGCCGATTGTACAGAGTGAAGTAAGCCAGAAAGAAAACACCAATACAGTATACTAACACATATATATGGAATTTAGGAAGATGCAATGACGACCCTGTATGCAAGACAGGAAAAAAGACACAGATGTGTATAATGGACTTTTGGACTCAGAGGGAGAGGGAGAGGGTGGGATGATTTGGGAGAATGACATTCTAACATGTATACTATCATGTAAGAATTGAATCGCCAGTCTATGTCTGACGCAGGATGCAGCATGCTTGGGGCTGGTGCATGGGGATGACCCAGAGAGATGTTATGGGGAGGGCGGTGGGAGGGGGGTTCATATTTGGGAACGCATGTAAGAATTAAAGATTTTAAAATTTAAAAAATAAAAAACTAAAATAAAAAAATAAATAAAGATAAGAGAAAAAAAAGAAAAAAAAAAGAAAAAAAATTAAAAAATAAAATAAAATAAAACAATTTAATGTCTACATTGACTATCATCTAAAATTCATGCTCCTTTCATTGATATAAACACTATCCTCATTATAGTGTGTGCATGCGTACACACACACAGCCCTACCTTTATGTGTTTTTCAAGCTTGTGTGATTCCATAATGAATATTGTTCTGCAACTTATTTTTCAATGAACTCATCTAACCCATTAGTTATCCTTTGACTACTGAGTATCAGCTCCACTTTTTAAAATAATTATTAAGAAAATTCAACTCGTTATGGGTAAACATGCCTAAATTTTCTCTTGACAATCAGTCATCCTCAAAACACAGTTAATGTGCTTCACATCTACATATTTGAACCTGGATCTAGACCCAGAAATATGACTAGCCACTCAGGGTGTAATACAACCATATCAAAATTGTTCAGGATCATTCATGTGCAATGAATTGAATACTAAGATCACAGAAAGAAGCATTTGTGAAGCATTTGTCTTTTCCATTCTACAATACAATGAGAGGATATATATGAGAGCTGTTAGTAGTCCCCTTCTTACCAATCACTTGATATTTGACAACACATACCATATACAAGAGAGATCTAAGGAACAGATAAAGACAAAGGGTGAAGTTTTATCTTTTTTTTTTTTTTTTTAATTTTGGCATGTGTGTGTTAGGCACTTAGTTGTATCCAACTCTATAACCCTATGGACTGTAGCCTGCCAGGCTCCTCTGTCCATGAAATTCTCTAGGCAAGAATACTGGGTTGCTAGTTCCCACTCCATATTTAGACATATGAAGAGAAAAAAAAATCTGTTAGTTTAAATTAGTACAGCAGAATATACAAAAATGTATAAGGTGACAGTGATGCAAACATGACTAAAATAGATTTTAATTTTCTTTAATTTTGTGACAGAGAAACAGGATAAAGCAATCTCTGATATGTACACATTTCTAATCAATTCTACTGATGAGGAAAATCTAACTAAAAATTAGCAGAAATGATTAAATTTGGGATCTGTGTATATTATGGATTATTTTCCTTCTGTACTTTCTTGCATTTAATTTTTGTCTTTGTCTTACAATTAAACATATCTGCTAGATAAAAATCATTTCTAGATTCTATGTCTAAAATAAATCCAAAAATCCCTAAAAATCTCAAGATTTATTGAGGTAACTAAATGTATTAAACTAGCTATTTTTATTTACTTGTAACTCATGTATTTGATAAAGGTGTTGTATCCAGAATATTTGATGAATTTAATAATAAAAACCCAAACAGCATAACTGAAAAATAAGCAAAATATTTAAACTGGAAGTCACCAAATAAGATAAAATAATGGCTAATAAACATATGAAAAGCTGCTCAACATTAGTCATAAGGGAAATGCAAATTAAAACCACACTAAGATACCTCTCCAACTCCATAATAAAAAATGCAGACAAATTTTGGTGAGGATACGGGGAAATTAGAACTCTCAAAACTTTTTTGATGATGGAATTAGGTACAACTACTTTGGAAAAGAGTGTGGCAGTTTCTTAAGAAGTTGACTCAGGAATTTCATACTTAAATGTCTACCTTTTTTTATTACAGCCATTCCAATGGAGCCAAAGAAGCATCATACTGTGGCCTTAATTTGCATTTCCCTAATGACCAATGTTGAATTGTACATAAAGGGTAAGTGCTATGGTATGTGAATTACTAACAATATTTTTTTGTAAATTATTTAATTGGAGGCTAATTACTTTACAATATTGTAGTGGTTTTGCCATACATTAACATGAATCTGACACAGGTGTACATGTGTTCCTCATCCTGAACCTCCCTCCCACCTCCCTCCACATCTCATCCCTCTGGATCATCCCAGTGCACCAGCCCTGAGCACTCTGTATCATGCAACAAACTTGGGCTGGTACCAAAAATATCATTGGTAGCTTGATAGGGATTGCATTGAATCTATATATATTTTTTCTCCCATTCTGAAGGCTGTCTTTTCACCTTGCTTATAATTTCCTTTGTTGTGCAAAAGATTTTAAGTTTAATTAGGTCCCATTTGTTTATTTTTGCTTCTATTTTCATTACTCTGAGAGGTGTGTAATAGGGGATCCTGCTGTAATTTATGTAAGAGAGTGTTTTGCCTGTTTTCCTTGAGGAGTTTTATAGTTTCTGGAATTACGATTAGATCCTTAATCTATTCTGAGTTTATTTTTGTGTATGGTGTTAGAAAGTGCTCTAGTTTCGACAAGTGATTGGCCAGTTTTCCCAGCACCACTTGTTAAAGAGATTGTCCTTTCTCCATTTTATATTCTTGCCTCTTTTGTCATAGATAAGGTATCCATAGGTGTGCAGATTTATCTCTGGGTTTTCTATTTTGTTACATTGATCTATATTTCTGTCTTTGTGCCAGTACCATACTGTCTTGATGAGTGTGGCTTTGTCATAGAGTCTGAAGTCAGGCAGGTTGATTTCTACAGTTCCCTTTTTCTTTCTCAAGATTGCTTTGGCTATTCGTGGATTTTTGTATTCCCATACAAATTGTGAAATTATTTGTTCTAGTTCTGTGAAAAATACCGTTGGTAGTTTGATAGGGATTGCACTGAATCTATATATAGCTTTGGGTAGTATATTCATTTTCACTATATTGATTCTTCCAATACATGAACATGGTATATTTCTCCATCTATCAGTGTCCTCTTTGATTTCTTTCACCAGTGTTTTATAGTTTTCTATATATAGATCTTTTGTTTCTTTAGGTAGATACATTCCAAAGTATTTTATTTTTTTCATTGCAGTGGTGACTGGAATTGCTTCCTTAATTTCTCTTTCTGTTTTCTCATTGTTAGTGTACAGGAATGCAAAGGATTTCTCTGTGTTAATTTTATATCCTGCAACTTTACTATATTCATTGATTAGCTTTAGTAATTTTCTAATGGAGTCTTTAGTGTTTTTTATGTAGACAATCATGTCATCTGCAAACAATGAAAGTTTTACTTCTTCTTTTCCAATCTAGATTTCTTTTATTTCCTTTTCTGCTCTGATTTCTATTGCCAAAACTTCCAAAACTATATTGAACAGTAGTGGTGAGAGTAGGCATCCTTGTCTTGTTCCTGACTTTAGGGGAAATGTTTTCAGTTTTTCACCACTGAGGATAATGTTTGCTGTGGGTTTATCATATACAGCTTTTATTATGTTGAGGTATCTTCCTTCTATTCTTGCATTCTGGAGCATTTTTATCATAAATGGATATTGAATTTTCTCAAAGGCTTTCTCTGATCTATTGAGATAATCATATGGTTTTTATCCTTCAATTTGTTAATGTGGTGTATTACATTGACTGATTTGCAGATATTGAAGATCCTTGCATCCCTGGGATACAGCCCACTTGGTCATGATGTATGATCTTTTTAATATGTTGTAGAATTATGTTTGCTAGGATTTTGTTAAGGATTCATGCATCTATGTTCATCAGTGATATTTGCCTGTAGTTTTATTTTTTTGTGGCATCTTTGTCTGGTTTTTGTATTAGGGTGATGTTGGGCTCATAGAATGAGTTTGAAAGTTTACCTTCCTCTGCAGTTTCCTGAAAGAGTTTGAGTAGAATAGGTGTTAGCTCTTCTCTAAATTTTTGGTAGAATTCAGCTGTAAATCCGTCTGGTCCTGGCCTTTTGTTTGCTGGAAGATTTTTGATTACAGTTTCAATTTCTATGATGGTGATGGGTCTGTTAAAATTTTATATTTCTTCCTGGTTCAGTTTTGGAAAATTGTACTACTCTAAGAATTTGTCCATTTCTTCCAAGTTGTCCATTTTATTAGAATATTGCTGCTGACAGTAGTCTCTTATGATCCTTTGTATGTCTGTGTTGTCTGTTGTAATCATTACATTTTCATTTCTAATTTTGTTGATTTGATTTTTCTCCTTTTGTTTCTTGATGTCTGGCTAATGGTTTGTCAGTTTTATTTATCTTCACCAGCTTTTGGCTTTGTTGATTTTTGTTTTGATCTCTTTTGTTTCTTTTACCTTTATTTCTGCCCTAGTTTTTAAGATTTCTTTCCTTCTACTAACCCTGGGATTCTTCATTTCTTTGTTTTCTAGTTGCTTTAGATGTAGAGTTAGGTTATTTTTTTGACTTTTAAATCGTTTCTTGAGATAAGCCTGTATTGCTATGAACCTTCCCCTACGCATTGCTTTTACAGTGTCCCATAGGTTTTGGGTGGTTGTGTTTTCATTTTCATTCATTTCTATGCATATTTGATTTCTTTTTAAATTTCTTCTGTCATGTATTGATTATTCAGCAGGGTGTTGTTCAGCCTCCATATGTTGGAATTTTTTAATAGTTTTTCTCCCTTAATTGATATCTAATCTGCATTGTGATCAGAAAAGATGCTTGGAATAATTTCAGTTTTGAGAATTTACCAAGGTTAGATTTATGGCCCAGGATGTGATCTATTCTGGAGAAGGTTCCATGTGCACTTGAGAAAAAGAAATTCATTATTTTGGGGTGAAATGACCTAAAGATATCAATTAGGTCTAACTGGTCTATTGTATCATTTAAGGTTTGTGTTTTCTTGTTAATTTTCTGTTTAGTTGATCTATCCATAGGTGTGAGTAGGGTATCAGAGTCTTCCACTATTATCGTGTTATTGTTAATTCCCCCTTTCATATTTATTAGCATTTGCCTTATATATTGTGGTGCTCCTATGTTGAGTGCATATATATTTATAATTGTTATATCTTCTTCTTGGATTGATCCTTTGATCATTATGTAGTGTCCTTCTTTGTCTCTTTTTTACAGCCTTTGTTTTAGTCTATTTAATCTGATATGAGTATTGCTACTCCTGCTTTCTTTTGGTCTATTTGCATGGAATACCTTTTTCCAGCCCTTCACTTTCAGTCTGTATATGTCCCTTGTTTTGAGGTGAGTCTCTTGTAGACAACATATATAGGGGTCTTGTTTTTTTATCTATTCAGTCAGTCTTTGTCTTTTGGTTGGGGCATTCAACCCACTTACATTTAAGATAATTATTGATAAGTATGATCCTGTTGCCATTTACTTTGTTGTTTTGGGTTCGAGTTTTTACACCCTTTATGTGTTTCCTGTCTAGAGAAGATCTTTAGCATTTGTTGGAAAGCTGGTTTGGTGGTCCTGAATTCTCTCAGCTTTTGCTTGTCTGTAAAGCTTTTTATTTCTCCTTCATGTTTGAATGAGATCCTTGCTGGGTATAGTAATCTGGGCTGTAGGTTAATCTCTTTCATCACTTTAAGTATGTCCTGCCATTCCCTCCTGGCCTGAAGTGTTTCTATTGAAAGATCAGCTGTTACCCTTATGGAAATCCCCTTGTGTGTTGTTGTTTTTCCATTACTGCTTTTAATACTTGTTCTTTATGTTTGATCTTTGTTAATTTGATTAATATGTGTCTTGGAGTGTCTCACCTTGGGTTTATCCTTTTTGGGACTTTCTGGTTTTCTTGGACTTGAGTGACTATTTCCTTCCCCATTTTAGGGATGTTTTCAACTCTTCTCTCTTCAGGTATTTTCTCATGGTCTTTCTATTTGTCTTCTTCTTCTGGGACTCCTATGATTTGAATGTTGGAACATTTAACTTTGTCATAGAGGTCTCTGAGGTTGTCCTCATTTCTTTTAATTATTTTTTTTCTTTTTTCCTCTCTGCTTCATTTATTTCTACCATTCCATCTTCTACTTCACTTATCCTATCTTCTGTCTCCATTATTCTATTTGTTCCCTCCAGAGTGTTTTTTTTAATCTCATTTATTGCATTATTCATTATATATTGACTCTTTTTTTAATTTCTCCTAGGTCCTTGTTAAACATTTCTTGCATCTTCTCAATCCTTTTCTCAAGGCTATTTATGCATAACTCCATTTTGTTTTTAAGATTTTGGATTATTTTCACAATCATTATTCTGAATTCTTTACCAGATAGATTCCCTATCTCATCCTATTTTGTTTGGTTTGGTGGGCATTTGTCCTGTTCCTTTACCTGCTGAGAATTTCTCTGCTTTTTCATATTCTTTATATTGCTGTGTTTGGAGTGGTATTTCTGTTTTCTGGCAGTTTGTAGTTCCTCTTTATTGTGGAAGTTCCTTGTTGTGGGTGGGGTTGTATGCATGGCTTGTCAAGTTTTCCTGGTTAGGGAAGCTTGTGTTGGTGTTCTGGTGGGTGGAGCTGGATTTCTTCTCCCTCGAGTGCAATGAAATGTCCAGTAGTGAGTTTTGAGATGTCAATTTGTTTGGTGTGACTTTGGGCAACCTGTATATTGAAGCTCAGGGCTATGTTCCTGTGTTGCTGGATAATTTGCATGATATGTCTTGCTCTTGAACTTGTTGGACCTTGGGTAGTGCTTGATTTCAGTGTAGGTATGGAGGCTTTTGATGAGCTCTTATTGATTAATGTTCCCTGGAGTCAGGAGTTATCTGTTGTTCTCAAGTTTTGGACTTAAGCCTCCTGCCTCTGGTTTTCAGTCTTACTCTTATAGTAGCGTCAAGACTTCTCCATCTATATATCACTGATGATAAAACATCTAGGTTAATGATGAAAAGTTTCTCCACAGTGAGGGACACCAGAGAGGTACACAGAGTTACATGGAGAAGAGAAGAGGAAGGAGGGAGATAGAGGTGACCAGGAGGGGAAGAGGGGGAATCAGAAAGGGAGAGAGCAAGCTAGCCAGTAATCACTTCCATATGTGCTCTCCACAGTCTGAACCCTTCAGAGATGTTCATGTATCTACACAGAGAATAGAAGAGGGAAGAATGAGACAGAGGTGGTCAGGAGGATAAAAGGGGGAATCAAAAGGAGAGAGACTGATCCAGCTAGCAGTCAACTCCCTAAGTGTTCTCCACAGCCTGGAACACAGAAAGAGATTCACAAAGTTGGGTAGAGAAGAGAAGAGGGAGGGGGCAGATAGAGGGGACCTAGTGGAGAAAAAGGAATGTCCAAAGGGAGAGAGAGCAATCAAGCCAGTAATCTCACTCCCAAGTAAAAATGGATAATGAAGATTGGGTTCTTAAAGATACACAATTGCTGCCACTGCTGCTAAGTCGCTTCAGTCATGTCCTACTCTGTGTGACCCCATAGATGGCAGCCCACCAGGCTCTGCCATCCCTGGGATTGTCCAGGCAAGAACACTGGAGTTGGTTGCTATTTCCTACTCCAATGCATGAAAGTGAAAAGTGAAAGTGAAGTCACTGAGTTGTGTCCAACTCTCAGCGACCCCATGGACTGCAGACATAATTGCTAACAAATACCTAAAAGCAAAGATTAAAAATCTAGAGTAGAGGTTAGATTCTCAAAAATACAACATTAAAAAACAAAACAAAGTCATAAAATTATATATATATATATACATATATATGAAGTTTGCTTTAAAAATAGGGTCTTTTTTCTTTTTTTTTTTTCAAGGTAATAGTAGGTTATAAGGAGAAGGCAATGGCACCTCACTCCAGTACTCTTGCCTGGAAAATCCCATGGATGGAGGAGCCTGGTAGGCTGCAGTCCATGAGGTCTCTAAGAGTCAGACACAATTGAACGACTTTACTTTCAGTTTTCACTTTCATGCATTGGAGAAGGAAATGGCAACCCACTCCAGTGTTCTTGCCTGGAGAATCCTAGAGACAGAGGAGCCTGGTAGGAGGCAATCTATGGGGTCACACAGAGTCAGACACGACTGAAGCAACTTAGCAGCAGCAGCAGCAGCAGTAGGTTATAAAAATGAAAATTAAAGGAGTAATAGAGGACTTAAAAATTTTAAAAATAATTTAAAAAATTAAAAAAAAAAACAATAATAGTAAAAATATATCTAGGACATTCTCTGAAGTTGTTGTGGACAGTGTGAGAACAGTTCATTTTCAGATATTTCCTTGATCCGGCTTATACTTCTCAAGATCTATAGGCCCCTTCCTATGCAGTCAGTGCTAACTACATGGTTTTAATCTATTGCACATATCACTTCCAAAGTGGTTCCCTCTGATTATTTTAACTTCTGTTTGCTGGTCTCTTGGGGCTTCCCTGGTGGCTCAGAAGTTAAAGCGTCTGCCTCCACTATGGGAGACCTGGGGTTGATCCCTGGGTCAGGAAGATCCCCTGGAGAAGGAAATGGTAACCCACTCCTGTATTCTTGTCTAGAGAATCCCATGGATGGAGAAGCCTGGTAGGCTATAGTCCATGGGGTCGCAAAGAGTCGGCCATGACTGACTGAATTCACTTTCACTTTCAATGTCTAATTTCTGCCTTGACACAAGGGGGTGGTGGTGGTCATTTTTTAAGGCTCACTTGTCAGGTTTGCTGTGGGGAGAGAAGAACACTGCAAACAAATATCACTGGCATGTGTGGGGAGTGCTCACAGTGTTTCAGCTGCACTGGGTTTTCCCCCACTCACAGCATATGTACTTTCATGGTCTACACTCCTCAGCCTCTAGGTCACTCTGCCAGGAACTGTCTGAGGTGGGCCCTGGGTTGCATGCACTTCCCAGGTCTAAGCCACTTAGATTCAGGTTCTTGGGTACTCCAGAAAGGCGCAGAGTTAATTGGGCCTGTCTTTTGTGCTCTCCCCAGGTCTGAGCAGCTCAGGTGACCAGGTGCTTGGAAAGCGCAGTCAGCCCCAGTTGGAGGGTGTGTCTTATTGCCTCCTTTGTCCCACCCACTCAGTTTTCTGGGTATATAACTGGTGCATTTCTCAGCTGTGCCATGTGTCTCTTCTGGGGAGCTGATCTCTGGCTGCGACCCTCCTAGTGGATGTCAAGCGTCTAGAATCCTAAGCAGTCTTGGTTAGCAATGAAGCCTGCTTGCAGTTTGTTAGAGGATGACACTCTGGTGCTGTGAATGCTGCCTTCCGGCTCTGGCTGCCCTTGCCTGCCTGTCTCTGGTGAGGGATGGGCCAGTCCTCAGCCAGCTAGCTCTGCTCAGTCCTTTGTTCTGTAAGTAGGCCTGCCAGTGTCTTAGGTTAGGGGTTTTTGTGGGATAGCTATCCCACAGTCTGGGTTGCTATCTCAAGTTAGTTCCCTCAGATTGTCCTCGGGGCATTTAGGCCCTATCCTTACCCTAAGCAATGCAGCCCTTGCCTCCCTGTCTAGTCCCAGCTTATTAGTGGTGGATGCGGGCGTCTGGGCTGCTTCTCTACTGGGAGTTGCTGTTAGGCACATAATCTCTGGGGTTTAATTGTTTATTTATTTATTTATTTATTTATTTATTTTTCCTCCTGGTTATGTTGCCCTCTGAGATTCCAAGACTTGCCACAGACCCACCCACCAGAGTGTTTCCTGGTGTTTGGAAACTTCTCTCTTTTTTAAGACTCCCTTCCCAAGACAGATATCCATCCTTACCTTTTTTGTCTCTCTTTTTATCTTTTATATTTTGTCCTACATCCTTTTGAAGACAATGTGCTGCCTTTCTGTGTGCCTGATGTCCTCTGCCAGCATTCAGAAGTTGTTTTGTGGAATTTGCTCAGTGTTCAAATGTTTTTTCGATGAATTTGTGGGGGAGAAAGTGGTATCCCTGTCCTATTCCCTTGCCATCTTAGGGCCACCCCTAGAATTGATGCTTTTAAACTGTGGTGTTGGAGACACTTGGGAGTCCCTTGGACTACAAAGGGATCCAACCAGTCAATCCTGAAGGAAGTCAGTCCTGAATATTCATTGGAAGGACCAATTCTGAAACTAAAACTCCAATATTTGGCCACCTGACATGAATAACTGAGTCATTTAAAAAGACCCTGATGCTGGGAAATATTGATGGCAGGAGGAGAAGGGGATGACAAAGGATGAGATGGTTGGATGGCATCACTGACTTGATGGACATGAGTTTGGGCAAGCTTTGGGAATTGGTGACAGACAGGGAAGCCTGGCATGCTGAAGTTCATGGGGTCACAAAAGTCGGACATGACTGAACTGAATGGAACTGAAAACAAACAAACAAAACTGAAACCTACAAAAAAATATACCCTACAGTGAAAGTCAATGGAGAAATCACAATGAAACTATAGGAGGAGTGCAATCACAATAATAAATCTCACACCTGCAAGGTGGACAACCCATAAACTGGAAAGCAGTTATAACGCAGAAGTTATCTTGTTAGAGTAAAAGTTCTGAGACCCACATCAGGTTTCTCAGATAGGAGCCTGAGAATGGTAGCAAAATTCTCCAGAGAATCTGGCTTTGAAATTCAGCATGATTTGATTGCAGGACTTCCATAGGACAAGCAGGAACAGAAATTACAATCTTGGAAGGTACATACAACATATTGTGCATGCCAGGACCCAGAAGGAAAAAAAAAACCCACCAGTGATTCTATAATAGTCTGTGTCAGACTTACCAACTAGTATTGGAGGATCTCCTGCAGAGGTGAGGGACGAGGGGAGGGTTATGATTCACTCTAGGGACAAAGACACAGAATGAGCAGTTCTCAGCTGTGCTCCTTGGAACAAGCCCTCCCAGAGACCACCATTATCCATGACCAAATTGCCTGTAGGCTCCAGTACTAGGAGGTCTCTGGTCAAGCAACCAATAGAGAGGGAACATACACTACCTTTTTCTGCTTCTGTTAGGTCCATACCATTTCTGTCCTTTATTGTGCCCATCTTTGCATGAAATGTTCCCTTGTTATCTCTAGTTTTCTTGAGATCTCTAGTCTTTCCCATTTTATTACTTTCCTCTATTTTTTTTTTTTTTTACATTGAGCACTTAAGAAGGCTTTCTTATCTCTCCTTGCTTTTCTTTGAAACTCTGCCTTCAGATGGGTATATCTTTCCTTTTCTCCTTTGCCTTTTACTTATCTTATTTTCTCAGCTATTTGTAGAGCCTCTTCAGACAAGCATTTTGCCTTGTTTCATTTATTTTTCATGGGGATGGTTTTGGTCACCACCTCCTACACAATGTTACAAACCTCTGTCCATAGCTCTTCAGGCATTCTGTGTATCAGATCTAATCTGTTGAATCTATTTGTCACTTCCACTGTATAATCACAAGGGACTTGATTTATCATACCTGAATGACTTATTGATTTACCCTACCTTTTTTTTTCAAGTTAAGTGAATTTCACAGTAAGGAGCTTATGATATCAGCCACAGTCTGCTCCCAGTCATATTTTTGCTAATTGCATATAGCTGCAAAGAATATAATCAGTCTCATTTCGGAATTGACCATCTGGTGATGTCCATGTGTAGAGTCATCTCTTGTGTTGTTGGAAGATGGTGTTTGCTATGACCCATGAGTTCTCTTGGAAAAACTCTGTCAGCCCTTGCCCTGCTTCTTTTTTTGTACTCCAAGGTCACACTTGGCTGTTACTCTAGGTATCTCTTGACTTACTACTCTTGCATTACAGTCCCCTATGAGGAAAAGAAAAAAAAAATTTTTTCCTGTATTAGTTCTAGAAGGTCTTCTACGTTTTCATAGAAATGTTCAACTTCATCTTCTTTGGCATTAGGTTCGGACAAAGATTTGGATTACTGTGATTCTTAATGATTTGCTCTGAAAACAAATTAAGATCATTCTGTTGTTTTTATTATTGCATTTTGGCCTCTTGCTAATTGTTATGAGTGCATTTATTCTAAGGGATTTTTGCCCACAGTAATAGATACAATGGTCATCTGAATTAAATTCACCCATTCCTGTCCATTTTAGTTCATTGATATCTAATACGTCAAACTTCCCTTCTGTCATCTCCTGTTTGACCAATTCTAATTTCTCCTGATTTATGGGTCTCACATTCCAGGTTTTTGTAGAATATTTTTCTTATAGTATTGGACTTTACTTTCATACCAGACATATCCACAATCTGGCATCATTTACAATTTTGCCTAGCCATTCATTCCTTATGGAGCTATTTCTTTGTTCTTTTCCAGTATTATACTGGACACTTACTGACTGGGGGGCTTCATCTCTCAGTGTCATATCTTAATGACTCAGATTACCATGGTGGTGTGGTCACTCACCTAGAACCAGATATCCTGAAGTTTGAAGCCAAGTGGGTCTTCAGAAGCACTACTACAAGCAAAGCTGGTGGAGGTGATGGAATTCCTAAAATATGATGCTTTTAAAGTGTTGCAGTCAATATGCCAGCAAATTTGGAAAGCTCAACAGTGAACACAGGACAGGAAAATGTCAGTTTGCATTCCAATCCCAAAGAAAGGCAATGTCAAAGAATGTTCAAACTGCTGCACAATTGCATTCATTTCATATCCTACCAAGGTAATGCTCAAAATCCTTTGAGCTAGACTTCAATAATACGTGAATCAAGAACTTCCAGATATACAAGCTGGATTTAGAAAAGGGAGAACAACCCGAGATCAAATGGCCAGCAAATATAGAAAAAAGCCAGAGAATTCCAATAAAGCATCTATTTCTGATTCTTTTAGTATGTTAAGACCTTTGGTTATGTGGAGCCCAACAAATTGTGGGAATTTAAAATGGGAATTCCAAACTGCCTTACCTGCCTCCTGTAAAACCTTTATGCAGGTCAAGAAGCAACAGTTAAAATCAGACATGAAAAAACATACTTATTCAAAATTGGAATAGGAGTATATTAAGGCTGTTATGTTGTCACCCTAGTTCTTTAATTACATGCAGAGTATATTATGTGAAATGCTGGGCTGGATGAGGCACAAACTGGAATCAAGTTTTCTGGAAGAACTAACAATAACCTCAGATATGCAGGTGAAATCACCCTTATAGTAGAAAGCAAAGAGGAACCGAAGAGTCTTTTAATGAAGGTGAAAGAGAATAGTGAAAAAACTGACTTAAAACTAAACATTCAAAAAACAAAGTTCATGGCATATGATTCCATCACTTCATAGCAAATAGATGGGGAAACAATGGAAACAGTGACAGATTTTATTTTCTTGGACTCCAAAATCACTGCAGATGGTGACTGCAGCTATGAAATTAAAAGACACTTGCTCCTTGGAAGTAAAGCTATAATCAACCTAGACAGCATATTAAAAAGCAGAGACAAAATTTTGCTGACAAAATCTGTCTAGCTAAAGCTATGATTGTTCCAGTAGTCATGTAAGGATGCAAGGGTTGGACAATAAATAAGGCTGGGCACCATATAATTGATGTTTTCAAACTGTGGAGCTGGAGAAGACTCTTGAGGGTCCCTTTGGCTGTAAAGAGATCAAACCAGTCAAAGGAAATCAACCCTGAATTTTCATTAGAAAGACTGATGCTGAAGTTAAAATTCCAATACTTTGGCTACCTGATGTAAAGACCCAACTCATTGGAAAAAACCCTGATGCTGGGAAAGACAGAGGTTAGAAGGAGGAGAGGGGATGACAAAGGATGAGATGGTTGGATTGCATTACCAATTCAATGGACATGAGCTTGAGCAAAGTCCAGGAGATGGTGAGCAACAAGAAAGCCTGGCATGCTGCAGTCCATTGGGTTACAGAGTCACACACAGGTGAAAAACAGAACAACAAAAAATATCTCACTCATCAGTAGATAAGTGGATTAAATTTATTCTGAGCACAGCCCTTCAGATGGATAAGATCAAATCTATCCACCATCAGTCCCTCTGAACAGGAAGCTTTTGTGAGTACTTTAGATAGTCTGATCCACCAGGGGGCAGACATCAGAAGCAAGAATAACTACAAACCTACAGTCTGCTGAGTAACAACCACAATCAAAGAAATTTAGATGAAATAAAATGGCAAAGAATTATGCCCAAGGTGAAGGAACAATATAAACCTTGAGAAAAACAAGTAAGTGAACTGGAACTAGGCAACCTTACAGAAAAAGAATTTAGAATAATTATAGTAAAGATGATTCAGTATCTCAGAAAATAAATGGTTTTAAGGGAACGACCGAGGATGAGATGGCTGGATGGCATCATGGACTCGATGGACGTGACTCTGAGTGAACTCCGGGAGATGGTGATAGACAGGGAGGCCTGGCGTGCTGCAATTCATGGGGTCATAAAGAGTCGGACACAACTGAGTGACTGAACTGAACTGAAGGACTGGATGATGCAAGAAATGTTTAACAAAAACCTAGCTGAACTGAAGAACAAGCCGAGATGAACAGTACAATAACTGGAAAAAAAATACACTAGAATTAATCAATAACAGAGTAACTGACACACAAAAATGTGTTAGTGGCCTGGAAGACAGAATGGTGGAAATCACTGCATTGGGAAAAAAAAAAAAAAAAAAAAAAAAAAAAAAACAAGAAAAGAGAGTGAAAAACAATATAGAAAGCCTATGAGACTTCTGGGACAAAAATTGGCATTATAATGTTCCTTGAAGGAGAAGAGAGAACACAATGACCTGAGAACATATTTGAAGAGATAGCAGCTGAAATATTTTCCTAATATGGGAAAGCAAATAGCAATTCAAGTTCAAGAAGTGAAAATTCAAAATAAGAAAATGGCAATAGGAACGTGCATGTAGATAATTACCTTAAATAGAAATGGATTTAATGCTCCAATCAAAAGATGTTGACTGGCTGAATGGATATAAAAATAAGGTTAATATATTTATATATTTGCTTTCTATAAGAGACACACTTTTGATACAGGGACATATACAGGTTGAAAGTGAGAGGATGACAAAAGTTATTTTATGCAAATGAAAATCAAAAGAAATCTGGAGTATCAATGCTCATATAAGGCAAAATAAACTTTAAATCAAAGATTGTTATAAGAGACAAAGAAGGACATTATAAAAAGGTCAAAGGATAAATGCAAGATCAAGATATAAGAATTTAAAATAAAAAAATTAAAAAAAAAGAATTTAAAATATATGTACTTCCAACATAGGAGCATATCAATATAGAATCAATATATAAAGCAAATTAGTAACAATAGTAAACAGAGATGTTGAGAGTAACACAGTCATAGTATTTAGCATTCCTCTTTCATCAATCAACAGATCATTCAGATAAAAAAATTAACAAGAAAACCTAGAACTCAGATGACAGTAGACCAGATGAACTTAATTGGCATTTACAGAGCATTCTATTCAAAAGAAGCAGAATACATATTCTTCTCAAGTGCACCTGGAATATTTTCTAGAGTAAATTAAAAGCACAATGATACCAAGCCCTTGCAATGTAGAAAAAGTAATTTGAGAGCAGTTTATAGCAATACTAGCTTATCTCAGAAAGCAAGAAAATTTCAACTAAACCACCTAAACTTACTCCTAAAGCAACTAGAGAAAGAAGAACAAACACAACCTAAAGTAGGTGGAAAGAAATCACAAAGATCAGAAATAAATGAAATAGAGGGAAAAAGATCGCCAAGACCAATGGAACTAAAATCTGTTTATTTGAAGAGATAAGCAAAATTGATAAACACTCAAGAAAAAAAAAAGGAGAGGACTAAAATTAATAAAATTAGAGATGAAAAAGGAAAGTCACCACTGACACCACAAAAATACAAAGGATCATAAAATACTATGACAAGCAACTGTATGCCAATAAAATGGACAACCTGGAAGAAACATACAAATTCTTAGAAAGGTAGTATCTCCTAAGACTGAACCAGGAAGAAAAAGAAAATATGAACAGACAGATCACAAGCACTAAAAGTGATTTAAAAACTCTCAGTAAAAAGAAGTCCAGGAGCACATGGCTTCAAAGGTCATGTCTGCATGTACCCCAATGTTCATCGCAGCACTGTTTATAATAGCCAGGACATGGAAGCAACCTAGATGTCCATCAGCAGATGAATGGATAAGAAAGCTGTGGTACATATACACAATGGAATATTAATCAACCATTAAAAGGAATACATTTGAATCAGTTCTAATGAGGTGGATGAAACTGGAGCCTAATATAAGAGTGAAGTAAGCTAAAAAGGAAAACACCAATACAGTATACTAACACATATATATGGAATTTAGAACGATGGTAACAATAACCCTGTATGCGAGACAGCAAAAGAGAAACAGATATATTGAACAGTCTTTTGGACTCTGTGGGAGAGGGTGAGGGTAGGATGATGTGGGAGAATGGCATTGAAACATGTAAAATATCATATGTGAAACGAATTGCCAGTCCAGGTCTGATGCATGATACAGGGTGCTCGGGGCTGCTCTGGGCTGGTGCACTGGGATGACCCAGAGGGATGGGATGGGGAGGGAAGTGAAAGGGGTGTTCAGGATGGGTAACTCATGTATACTCAGGGCAGATTCAACTCTATGTATGAAAAATCAATACAACATTGTAAAGTAAAATTAATTAATTAATTAAATTAAAAAAAAAAACAAAGGTTATGTCTACTAAACTTTATAGAAGAATTTACACCTATACTTCTGAAGCTGTTCCAAAAAATTGCAGAAGAATACTGCTGAAGTTGCTCTATGAGGCTCACATCAGTGTGACACCAAAATCAGACAAAGATAAAACAAAGAAAAAAGAAAATCACAGGTCAATATCACTGATGAACATAAATGAAAAAGTCCTTATCAAATATGAGCCATTCACATCCAACAATTCATTCAGTTCAGTTCAGTTCAGTCACTCAGTCGTGTCTGACTCCTTGCAACCTCATGAATCACAGCAAGCCAGGCCTCCCGGTTCATCACAAACTCCTGGAGTTCACTCAAACTCACATCCATCGAGTCAGTGATGCCATCCAGCCATCTCAGCCTCTGTCGTCCCCTTTCCCTCTGGAACCCAATCCCTCCCAGCATCAGAGTCTTTCCCAATGAGTCAACTCTCTGCATGAGGTGGCCAAAGTACTGGAGTTTCAGATTTAGCATCATTCCTTCCAAAGAAATCTCAGGGCTGATCTCCTTTAGAATGGGCTGGTTGGATCTCCTGGCAGTCCAAGGGACTCTCAAGAGTCTTCTCCAACACCACAGTTCAAAAGCATCAATTCTTCAGTGTTCAGCTTTCTTCACAGTCAAACACTCACATCCATACATGACCACTAGAAAAACCATAGCCTTGACTAGATGGACCTTTGTTGGCAAAGTAATATATCTTCTTTTCAATATGCTATCTAGGTTGGGTATAACTTTCCTTCCAAGGAAAGACTTTTAATTTCATGGCTGCAGTCACCATCCGCAGTGATTTTGGAGCCCCCCAAAATAAAATCTGACAGTATTTCCACTGTTTCCCCATCTATTTCCCATGAAGTGATGGGACCAGATGCCATCATCTTCGTTTTCTGAATGTTGAGCTGTAAGCCAAATTTTTCACTCTCCTCTTTCACATTCATCAAGCTTTTTAGTTACTCTTCACACTTTCTGCCATAAGGGTGGTGTCATCTGCATATCTGAGGTTATTGTTATTTCTCCCAGCCATCTTGATTCCAGCTTGTGTTTCTTCTAGCTCAGCATTTCTCATGAATGTACTCTGCATGTAAGTTAAATAACCAGGGTGACAAGATACAGCCTTGATGTACTCCTTTTCCTATTTGGAACCAGTCTGTTGTTCCATGTCGAATTCTAACTGTTTCTTCCTGACCTGCATATAGGTTTCTCAAGAGGCAATTCAGGTGGTCTGGTATTCTCATCTCTTTCAGAATTTTCCAGTTTCTTGTGATCCACACAGCCAAAGGCTTTGGTATAGTCAATAAAGCAGAAATAGATGTTTTTCTGGAACTCTCTTGCTTTCTCCATGATCCAGCAGATGTTGGAAATTTGATCTCTGTTTCCACTGCCTTTCTAAAACCAGCTTCAACATCTGGAAGTTCACTTGCTGAAGTCTGGCTTGGAGAATTTTGGACATTACTTTACTAGCGTGTGAGATGAGTGCAATTGTGTGATAGTTTGAGCATTCTTTGGCATTGCCTTTCTTTGGGATTGGAATGAAGATTGACCCTTTCCAGTTCATTAGGAGGATCATATAGTATGAGCAAGTGGGATTTATTCCAGGGGTGAAAGGGTTTTTCAATATTCACAAATAAAACAATGTGATTTTCCACATCAAAAAGGTGATTAATAAAAACAAGACACTCATCTTAATAATGCAGAAAAAGCTTCTGAGAAAATTCAGCACCCACTTTGATACCATGTGTTCCTATAATCCTACTTCTGGGCATATATTCAGAGAAAAACATGGATGAAAAGGATATATTCACTGGAATGTTCATTGCAGCTCTGTTTACAATAGTCAAAACATGAAGGCAACCTAAATGTTCATCAATAGAAGAATGGATAAAGAAGAAACGGTGCACATATAAAAAAGACTATTATTTGGCTATAAAAAAAGTACAAAATAAAACCATTTGCAGCAACAAAGATGGTCCTAGGAGATTTTCATACTAAGTCAGACAAAGAAAAAGAAATACAGTATGATATTATATGATATCACTTACACAGATAATCTAAAAAGAATGATAAAGATAAACATTTACAAAACAGAAACAAACTCACAGACTTAAAGAACTAGCTTATGGTAACCAGGGTTGTAAGGTGAGGGAAGGTATAGTAAGGAAATTTGGGACTGATACGCACACACTGCTATATTTAAAATGGATGACCAGCAAGGATCTACTATAACACAGGGAACTCAGCTCACTATTATGCAACTATCTAAATGAGAAAATTTTTGAAAAAGAATAGATACAAGTATATATATATATGTGTGTGTGTGTGTGTGTGTAAATGAATTACTTTGCTGTATGCTTGAAGCTATCAAAACATTGTCAATCAACTATAATCCAATATAAAATTAAAAGCTTACAAAAGTTCTTAAAACTACTATAATTGTGGCTTTTGATATTGTTTGTTATAATTCAGGTGGTGTCTTGTGAGATTTCACTAGAATTCAAAGAGTTAAAAGTCACAAGAATACATGCACTACCAAAAATTATTTTCTGTTGTTTCTGATATAGTCTTAGTCAAAGCAAGTACACACACACACACACACACACACACACACACACACACACACATAAACTAAAGCCAAAATATGAAAACAATATCCAAGCAAAAATTGCGTTGAAAATTTTAAATAGGCAAGGAAAATTTTATTCAAAACTACTGCTTTGAAGCAAATTAATAGAAGGTTTTTAAGACCTTAGGTAGTAGGATAAAAAGTCATTTTTATTTCTTGTTTGGCTTTGCCCAAAGAAGAACTAAGCTTTCTCAAAATTTTATACAAAAGGTAATTTTACAACTGGAGTAAGGCAACTGCCAAAGTGAGGCTTCTGCACTCTTATGAAAAGTAAGGGATATGGGCACTGTCTTCCTTGATGATAACATGTCAAAGAGATGGTTCCCAATTCCTTCAGAAATTCTTTCTTGGTTTATAAACTGTCAAGAATCTTTTTAAAAAGTTTTTCTGGCAAAGAACTTAAAACAATTTTTTTCTACTAGGAACATAATGTCTTCTAGTCATTTTTCTAAACATACCACAGGCTTACAGAGACAGAGGAGAACTTGACTTTCTTCTCTGTAGGAGAAAACCTTATAAATGTATCAGCAAGTTCAGTTTGTCATTTTTGTTATTTGTTATTACTGTGAAGAGTGCAGACTGATCTTGCTTTCAAATTTAGTTCTGCCACTTACAAATATGCAAGCTTAAGAAAATTATAGCATGTATCTACCTACAACATGGTTTCTTCTTTAGTAAAAATGCTTAAATGCTTTTAGAATTTTGGTCAAGATTAAATACAATTTGAGCAGTGATTCATAAATTGCCTAGCTTATAATACATTTTAAGTATCAGTTCAGTGCAGTTCAGTCACTCAGTCTTGTCTGACTCTTTGCAACCCCATGAATTGCAGCATGTCAGGCCTCCCTGTCCATCACCATCTCCCGGAGTTCACTCAGATTCATGTCCATCGAGTCAGTAATGCGACCCAGCGATCTTTTCCTCTGTCGTCCTCTTCTCGTCCTGCCCCCAATCCCTCCCAGCATCAAAGTATTTTCCAATGAGTCAACTTTCACATGAGGTGGCCAAAGTACTGGAGTTTCAGCTTTAGCATCAATCCTTCCCAAGAAATCCCAGGGCTGATCTCCTTCAGAATGGACTGGTAGGATCTCCTTGCAGTCCAAGGGACTCTCAGGAGTCTTCTCCAACACCACAATTCAAAAGCATCAATTCTTCGGCGTTCAGCCTTCTTCACAGTCCAACTCTCACATCCATACATGACTACTGGAAAAACCATAGCCTGGACTAGATGGACCTTAGTTGGCAAAGTAATGTCTCTGCTTTTGAATATGCTATCTAGGTTGATCATAACTTTTCTCCCAAGGAGTAAGCATAGATATTTATATTCTGAAGTAGCTTACGATCTTTTTTAAAATTTTTGAGCTGATAAGGGTAAATTATCTATAGTGTATATGGAAGAAGTTAAACTACTCTGAATACTTTGAACTTCAGCTACTTCTTATATGACCAGAAGAAAAAGTGATTGTTCTCTATATATCTGATGAAAAAAAAATGCATCTTTACTTTTTCACAAGTAAAGGTCAAGTGATGGTTTAGTCTCTAAGTCATTCTGACTCTTGCGACCCCATGGACTGTAGCCTGCCAAGCTCCTCTGTTCATGGGATTTCCCAGGCAAGAATACTGAAGTGGGTTACCATTTCCTTCTCCAGTGTATTTTCCCAAACCAGGGATTGAACCCAGGTCTTCTGCATTGAAGGAAGTCTCCTGCATTACAGGTGGATTCTTCACCCATTGAGCCACCAGGGGAGCCACAGATCAGACTAGTATGCTTTTACATGTGGAACTTATGACAGATTGGTTGACCTACTCAAAGAGGTATGTAACAACAGTTAATTTCTCAGAATTTAAAAAGACCATATATGCAATAAAATATTTTATTCTTACAGTCTTTGGTCTACATTTTAGTTACCATCTGGATAAATAAAAGAGTTCTTGCTCAGAATAAATTCATAATCTATTAAAGTGATTCATAGTCTGAGGAGCATATTAGGATGACTTGAAAAGTAGCTCTCACATTACAATGATCAAGTCAAAATATTACAAAAAAATATGATATAAAGGTATTGATATTTTTTAACAGATTATTACATTTTCTTTATTGTGGCCAGGGGAAGAATTACCTATATAGTAATTAGCTCAGAGACTACAGTGAAAAAAAAAAAATCTGTTGCTTTTTGAGCTAAAAACAACAAAAAATCATTATTTGTTATATCAGGATTAAATTACATATTTACAAAACAAAGATTTATTTTAATAAAATATATCTAGGTCTAAAAATAAAGAATTCAATTAATAAATATTTAATATTTGTTATGTTCCAAGTTTATTTGAGATTATAAGAAATGATACTTTAGAAAATTCTATTTCAAGATATATATTTTGAAAATTGAGACTGATAGTAATTCTACTCTGATCTGACTATTGAGAAATGCCAAAAGGACAGACAATGATTTCTTGGCTCATTTGTAATACATTTTTATTATTCATCCTTGAGTTGCCTATGTATGGACAAGGCAAACATTCTTTCTGTTCACATTCTTCATTTAAATTTTTATCTATAATGCTTAGATCTACCTGTAGTTCTAAGGCCTCTGGGGATATTTAGAACATATATGTACTATGCACCTAGCTAATGATAACAAGATCTAAACTTGTAATTAAAGAACGACTGACCTAGCATAAACAGGAAAATGCATATAAGCACATATTGATAATTTTAAATTGGTATGTTGAGGGTAAGCACTCACTGTCATCATAAATTTACAGCAGCTCCAAAATTAACCATTCATTCTGCTGGTACTCCAAATATAGCAGAGAAATTAATATCCTAACTAACTTTATTTGATTTAGTAAAAATGTAATCAAGTATTACTTGACCTTATATTACTTGATTACTGATCACTTCAGAACTGAGGCTTATGGTAGTAAGCAATATATTTTACATAGTTTTAATCTAATTTAATTCTGTCTGGTCAATAAATACATTTAAATGATATATTTTTAAAATTATGCCATTAATTTTATTGAATTTTCACAGCAACTTCAGAGTAAAGTCAGATGCCATTGTGCTATAAGTGTTTTGCATTTCTCTTTGAATAATAATACTGTATAACCAAATAAAGTCAGTGAAGTGTATGCAATCATATTATCTGATGCTGTTTGTGATGCTTTACCACATGCTTCCTGGGAGCTAAAGAAAAATGTGTCCTCATTGTAGGAGTAATAAACACAGACAATTATGCATAATTATGGAGATTAAGTTCCAATTAAGGTTCAATTCAATAATACCTCTATCCAGAAATCTTTTCAAGTTTTTAGTGACATGACAGAAGATCAAAGTAACTAAGGTACTAATCTCTATTATGGTTTAAGGAAAAAAAAAGTTTGATTAGGGAATTCTGTAAGTATTCCAGTATTCAGGCAGCATGACAAGTTCAAAAGCATATCTCCATTTGCATTAGTATTTGGACAGTTATCTCTTACTTGATATAGTATTTCAGAGCCAGGAAAGAGATTTTATATTCCCAAATTATATTTACTGCTTGGAAATATGCCAAAGAATCAGTTATCAGTCTGATTTTACCTGCAAAAGTGTGTTTAAAATATTGTAATGTTGCCTAACAGACTTTAAAATATTTCCCGATGAAACTTCACAATTATCATTTCAGAATCCCACAGTTGCATCCTAGACCCCTGAGCTCTCTCCCACATCCTATGGCCACTTCAAAAACTTCTCCCTTATCATTTTTCTGTTTACTTGCTTACTTTTTCATTTATTTGTCTGGACCATGTCTTAGCTGTGGGATACAAGATCCTCAGTCTTTGTTGTGGCATATGGGGTCTTTGGTAGCTGGAGCTGCAGCATGCAAACTCTTAGTTGTGGCATGTGAGATCCAATTACCAGAAGAGGTGTCACATCTCCTCACCCACTTTGGGAGTTCAGAGTCTCAGTCCAAGGCAATCAGTGGATTCTATACTCACTACACATAACACCAGAAAGATCCTAAAAATTAAATATAGAGAAGGTAAAAAAAATTAATGATCAAATATTATAATGTAAAACCAAACAAATACTTCCTAAAAAACATGAAGCCAAGTATTATCCAATGTTAGACCTGGCCTATGTATTTTCAAACAATGTTCAAGAATAAAGACATTAAGTCTAGGACATAGGATCAATTATCTATATAGCTAAAGTTAACATGCATGTAAAAAAGACAGAGTCCTTGTTTGATAGCCCTCATTTGTTTCAATAACCTAATGAAAATAAAAGAAGGGGATATTGTGAACCAAATTAATATGCCCTCCCTAATTTCATATGTTGAAGTCCTAACGCCCAATATCATAGTATTTGGAGAAGAGACCTTTAGGACACAGAATTAAATTAGATAATAGAAGTAAGACATTTATGGTGGGATTAACGACCTTTTAAAAGGAGGAAAAGGGAGATCTCTCTCTCCAGGAGATCAAAGAGGAAAGGCCATATGAATAAAAAGGCAAGAAGGCAGTCTGCACTCCAAGGAGAGAGATCTGACCAAGTGATGACCCTGCTCGCATATTGATCTTGGAATTCTAATATCTGTGAGATCTTCCAGAAGTTTGAGAAATAAATTTTTATTGACATAATATTTTGGCATTGGCCTTTCTTTTGGATTGGAATGAAAACTAACTTTTCTAGCCCCATGGCCACTGCTGTGTTTTCCAAATTTGCTGGCATACTGAGTGCAGCATTGTCACAGCATCATATTTTAGGTTTTGAAAAAGCTCAGTTGGAATTCCATGACTAGCTTTGTTCATAGTATCGCTTCCTAAAGCCCACTTGACTTCACATTCCAGGATGTCTGTCTCTAAGTGAGTGATCACACCATCATGATTATCTGGGTCATAAAGATCTTTTTCGTATAGCTTTTTGTGTATTCTTGCCCCCTCTTCTTAATATCTTCTGCTTTTCTTAGGTCCATACCATTCCTATCTTTATCGAGCCCATCTTTGCATGAAATGTTCCCTGGCTATCTCTAATTTTCTTGAAGAGATCACTTAATCTTTCCCATTCTATTGTTTTCCTCAATTTCTTTACACTGATTGCTGAGGAAGGCTTTCTTATCTCTCCTTGCTATTCTTTGGAACTCTCCATTCAAATGAGTATATCTTTCCTTTTCTCCTTTACTTTTTGCTTCTCTCTTTTTCACAGCTAATTGTAAGGCCTCCTCAGACAGCCATTTGCTTTTTTGCATTTCTTTTTCTTGGGGATGGTCTTGACTGCTGTCTCCTGTACAATGTCATGAACCTACATCCATATTCATCAGGCACTCTGTCTATTAGATCTAGTCACTCAAATCATCAAAAAAGCAAGAAAGTTTCAGAAAAATATATATTTCTGCTTTATTGACTATGCCAAAACCTTTGACTGTGTAGATATCCACAAATTGTGGAAAATTTTGAAACAGATGGGGAGTGGGGAAATACCAGACCACCTGACCTGCCTCTTGAGAAATCTGTATGCAGGTCAGGAAACAATAGTTAGAACAGGGCATGGAACAACAGACTGGTTCCAAATAGAAAAAGGAGTACATCAAGCCTGTATATTGTCACTTTGCTTATTTAACTTATATGCAGAGTACATCATCAGAAACGCTGAGCTGGATGACACACAAGCTGGAATCAGGATTTCTGGGAGAAATATCAATAACCTCAGCTGTGCAGATGACACCACCGTTATGGCAGAAAGCAAAAACTTAAGGAGCCTCTTGATGAAAGTGAAAGAAGAGAGTTTAAAGGTTGGCTTAAAGCTCAGCATTCAGAAAACTAAGATCATGGCATCCGGTCACATCACTTCATGGCAAATAGATGGGGAAACAGTGGCAGACTTTTAGGTGGGGCCTCCAAAATCATTGCAGATAGTGACTGCAGCCATGAAATTAAACGATGCTTACTCCTTGGAAGAAAAGTTATGATCAACCTAGACAGCATATTAAAAAGCAGAGATTACTTTGCCAAAAAAGGTCCATCTAGTCAAGGCTATGGTTTTTCCAGTAGTTGTGTATGAATGTTTGAGTTGGACTATAAAGAAAGCTGAGCACTGCAGAATTGATGCTTAGGCACTGTGGTGTTGGAGAAGACTCCTGAGAGTTCCTTGGACTGCAAGAACATCCAACAAGTCAATCCTAAAGGAAATCAGTCCTGAATGTTCATTGGAAGGACTGATGTGGAAACTGAAACTCCAATATTTTGGCCACCTGATGTGAAGAACCGATTCATTTGTAAAGACCCTGATGCTGGGAATAATTGAAGGTGGGAGTAGAAGGGAACGACAGAGAATGAGATGGCTGGATGGCATCACCGACTCTATGGACACGAGTTTGAGTAAATTCTGTGAGTTGACGATGGATAGGGAAGCCTGGAGTGGTGCAATCCATGGGGTTGCCAAGAGTCAGATATGACTGAATGACTGAACGGAACTGAACTGAACTGAACTGAACTGAACTGATACCTTTTGGTAGGAAAAGAAGAGGGAGTCAAGTGAATTTAAAGTATTTTAATATTTGAAAATACATTTATTTTGCTCTCACATTGAATCAATAAAAGGTGTGATATAAAATTTTATGTGGGAAAAATTTTTCCTTCAGAATTTTGTGGGGAACATGCCAATGTCAAAGCTTCCAATGTGTCTGCTTCTAAATTTTTATTCTTTATGTGAATGTATTTGTTATAATAATATTTTCTTACACAATAGCTTGTAGAATTTTATCTTTTACCTCACTATGCTGATGCCCAATGAGCAATTACATTATGGCTTAGTATGTAATTATTTATTTAGGAAATATTGTTCATATTTTGTTCAAACTTAATTAAAAATTGGATGACTTTTTTCCTTTTGTTTACTCCAATATCTCACCATGATATAACTCTTTTTAAGGTATTGAACGTCCTGAACAATTTATCTAACTTTAAAGCCTACAGATGTTAACAAAAACTTTGATTCATGAAATAATGTACCATTTTTCAGAGTATGTTTCATAAAATATAGGCCTTCTCACTAGTAGAAATTACAGATAGCAAATGGCTCATAGATAACATCAGCTTAGGAAATGCATGGCTGAACATTTATTAACTGTTGGTATTATCAGAATATTTTGTATACCATGTAGTTTTTAGTTATTCATAAAAGACACATGCAGTAAAATATTTAATAATGAAAAATACTGTTTTCTGAAGGCATCACACAAAACTAGTTCTAAATAATAAACTGTAAAATTATCTCTAGTGATATCACCTTGACTTTCTTATGTGCCTTCATAAAGCTATCAGTGTAAAGCATCAATTTAAAATTAGCTATAAATGCCATGATAACTCAGTTGTATGTATTGGTTTCTTCTATATTAATAGAGTAAATTTGTCCTATTGGCAATTGCTTCATATAAATATAGGAAATGAAGCTCTTTTTTTAATTAGCTATAAATACACAAAAAGCATCCTATTTTGAGATAAAAGCAATTTAATTATATAACTCAAAGAAAGAGTATATTATTTTGTTTCAGCAAAAACAAAAGTCAAACAAATTCAACAACCATGACTAAAATAACACATGGAGATACTGATAACCATTCATTTAATAAACATTTATGGAAAACCAATAGACTAAGTCATGAGATTCTAGAGAGTTAAGATGGTTCACCTCTGCCTTTTTTAAAATATAAATTTATTTTAACTGGAGGTTAATTACTTAACCAATATTGTATTGGTTTTGCCATACATTAACATGAATCTGCCACAGGTATATACATGTTCCCCATCCTGAACCCCCCTCCTTCTTCCCTCCCAGTACCATCCCCCTGGGTAGAGGAGCTTAGAAAATCCGTGGATGGAGGAGCCTGGTAAGCTGCAGTCCATGGGGTTTTTAAGAGTCAGACATGACTGAGCGACTTCACTTTTACTTCTCGCTTTCATGCATTAGAGAAGGAAATAGAGACCCACTCCAATGTTCTTGCCTGGAGAATCCCAGGGACGGGGAAGCCTGGTGGGCTGCCATCTATGGGGTCACACAGAGTCAGACACAACTGAAGAGACATAGCAGCAGCAGCAGTCTGGTATCAGGCAAATCCCCAGCAATCTAGCTGATATGTGGTATCAGAATGGCATGCACATTGTTTAGAGTTCTCAGAGGTGGGCACTAATGTCTAAACAGAATGAGTGACGATGGTTAATATGTGCTTTTTGAGGAGGTGGTATCTAAAGCTTGAAATGCGATTTGGAGTTGATTGGAAAGGAGTCACAAGCAGCAGTTGGGAATTGGGTGCTTAGATCGTTCACTCCGAATAAGAACTCTATATGCTTTATGGCATTAATTCTGGTCTGGAGACTTAGCTAAGGTTTACTGACTATTTTTCCAGTCTGCTTATATAATAAATAATAACCTTGTCATCAAGGAGAAATGTTTATATTTGTTTGTTTGTTTTGTTCTTTTTACTCCCCCCCCCCAGATAAGCAGCACTTAACATTCTTAAACAGAATTGAGTAAATGCAGGTGTTTAATTTTTCATTTTAAGGCAAACTTACAACAATTTATTGTGGTATTAAGGCTATGCACCGCAAGTGGCTAGTTACTTTGATTTTTTTTTTTTAATTTTTGGTAAGATATTCAGTAGCAGAAGCTAAAGAATGGTAGCTTTAGGTGTACATATGCGCAATAATAATGGTAAATAATAATAATAATACAGCTTGGCTTTAAAAACAGAGAATTCATCAGAAGTCCAAAGTTGGGGTCTTATTAACTATTTCTTGAAAAATTGTACAAATGGTAACAATTTGCAACATTCCTTATATTGTCAACTTACAGAAACCCAAAGTTATTTTTTTTAAAATGCACAATCTGCAACAAAGAGTAAATTCTGCTGAAGCATTTATGGATGTATCACTTCAAAGACAATCCAGATATGACCTTTCTGCCTGGTCACTTTACATCTCAGCAGATAAGTTTGCCAATTTGTACTGAATGATGAAATTTCCCATTTGGTTTCATTTTCCTGTTATTTCACTAAGTATCAAGAAGTAAAACATTGGTTTAGAAACAAAGAACAATCACATCAGAAATCTTTATTCAATATTTTTATGTGTAAATCTTTTCCATCCATGATTTACTGTTGTTTAAAAATCCTCCCTGATAATCAGTCAATGACTCCAAAGATGCATTTTATTTGTAATAATAAATGAAACATAAGGGCACTAAGCACTGGCGGCTGCGACTGGTGCTCTAAGTTCAGGCGGCTGCAACCGGTGCACTAAGCGTGGCTGAGAAGAGCTACCCCACGTCTAAGGTCAGGGGCAGTGGCCGAGAGTGATAGGCTGTGATGGCACAGGAACGGCTGGAAGGAGCTACCCCATGTCCGAGGTCAGGGGCGGCGGCCCAGAGGAGCAACCCCACGTCCAAGGAGTGGTAGCTGCACAGGCACAGGAGGGCCTAGAGGAGCTATCCCACATCGAAGGTCAGGAAGGGCGGTGGTGAGGAGGTACCCTTCATCCAAGGTAAGGAGCAGCAGCTGAACTTTGCTGGAACAGCTATGAAGAGATACCCCACCCACAAGGTAAGAGAAACCCAAGAAAGATGGTAGGTGTTGCAAGAGGGCATAAGATGGCAGACACACTGAAACCATACTCACAGAAAACTAGTCAATCTAATCACACTAGGACCACAGCCTTGTCTAACTCAATGAAACTAAGCCATGCCTGCTGGGCAACCTAAGATGGGTGGGTCATGGTGGAGAGGTCTGACAGAATGTGGTCCACTGGAGAAGGGAATGGCAAACCACTTCAGTATTATTGCCTTGAGAACTCCATGAACAGTATGAAAATACAAAATGATAGGATACTGAAAGAGGAACTCCCCAGGTCAGTAGGTGTCCAACATGCTACTGGAGATCAGTGGAGAAATAACTCCAGAAAGAATGAAGGGATGAAGCCAAAGCAAAAACAATACCCAGCTGTGGATGTGACTGGTGATAGAAGCAACGTCCAATGCTATAAAGAGCAATATTGCATAGGAACATGGAATGTCAGGTCCATGAATCAAGGCAAATTGGAAATGGTCAAAGAAGTGATGGCAAGAGTGAATATCAACATTCTAAGAATCAGAGAACTAAAATGGATGGGAATGGGTGAACTTAACTCAGATTACCATTATATCTACTACTGCAGGCAAGAATCCCTCAGAAGAAATGGAGTAGCCATCACGGTCAACAAAAGAGTCCAAAATGCAGTACTTGGATGCAATCTCAAAAACGACAAAATGATCTCTGTGCATCTCCAAGGCAAACCATTCAATGTCACAGTAATCCAAGCCTATGTCCCAACCAGTAACACTGAAGAAGCTGAAGTTGAACAGTTCTATGAAGACGTACAAGACCTTTTAGAACGAACACACAAAAAAGATGTCCTTTTCACTATAGGGGACTGGAAAGCAAAAGTAAGAAGTCAAGAAACACCTAGAGTAACAGGCAAGTTTGGCCTTGGAATGCGGAATGAAGCAGGGCAAAGACTAATACAGTTTTGCCAAGAAAATGCACTGGACATACCAAACACCCTCTTCCAACAACACGAGAGAAGACTTTATATATGGACATCACCAGATGGTCAACACTGAAATCAGATTGATTATATTATTTGCAGCCAAAGATGGAGAAGCTCTATAAAGTCAGCAAAAACAAGACCAGGAGCTGACTGTGGCTCAGATCATGAACTCCTTATTATGAAATTCAGACTTACGTTGAAGAAAGTAGGGAAAACAGCTAGACCATTCTGGTATGACCTAAATCAAGTCCCTTATGACTATACAGTGGAAATGAGAAATAGATTTAAGGGACTAGATCTGATAGATAGAGTGCCTGATGAACTATGGAATGAGGTTCGTGACACTGTACAGGAGACAAGGATCAAGACCATCCACATGGAAAAGAAATGCAAAAAGCAAAATGGCTATCTGGGGAGGCCTTACAAATAGCTGTGAAAAGAAGAGAGGTAAAAAATAAAGGAGAAAAGGAAAGATATATGCATCTGAATGCAGAGTTCCAAAGAATAGCAAGAAGGGATAAGAAAGCCTTCTTCAGTGATCAATGCAAAGAAATAGAAGAAAAGAACAGAATGGGAAAGACTAGAGATCTCTTCAAGAAAATTAGAGATACCAAGGGAACATTTCATGCAAAGATGGGCTCAATAAAGGACAGAAATGGTATGGACCGAAAGGAAGCAGAAGATATTAAGAAGAGGTGAAAATAATACACAGAAGAACTATACAAAAAAGATCTTCACGACCCAGATAATCACGATGGTGTGATCACTCACCTAGAGCCAGACATCCTGGAATGTGAAGTCAAGTGGGCCTTAGAAAGCATCACTAGTAACAAAGCTACTGAAAGTGATGAAATTCCAGTTGAGCTATTTCAAATGCTGGAAGACGATGCTGTGAAAGTGCTGCACTCAATATGCCAGCAAATTTGGAAAACTCAGCAGTGGCCACAGGTCTAGCAAAGTCAGTTTTCATTCCAGTCTCCAAGAAAGGCAATGCCAAAGAATGCTCAACTACCGCACAATTGCACTCATCTCACATGCTAGTAAAGTAATGCTCAACATTCTCCAAGCCAGGTTTCAGCAATACATGAACCGTGAATTTCCTGATGTTCAAGCTGGTTATAGAAAAACCAGCGGAACCAGAGATCAAATTCCCAACATCCGCTGGGTCATGGAAAAAAACAAGAGAGTTCCAGAAAAACATCTATTTCTGCTTTAATGACTATGCCAAAGCCTTTGATTGTGTGGATCACAATAAACTGGAAAATTCTGAGAGAGATGGGAATAACAGTCCACCTGACCTGCCTCTTGAGAAATCTGTATGCAGGTCAGGAAGCAACAGTTAGAACTGGACATGGAACAACAGACTAGTTTCAAATAGGAAAAGGAGTACATCAAGGCTGTATAATTGTCACCCTGCTTATTTAACTTATATGCAGAGTACATCATGAGAAATGCTGGACTGGAAGAAACACAAGCTGGCATCAAGATTGCTGGGAGAAATAACAATAACCTCAGATATGCAGATGACACTACCCTTATGGCAGAAAGTGAAGAGGAACTAAAAAGCCTCTTGATGAAAGTGAAAGTGGAGAGTGAAAAAGTTGGCTGAAAGCTCAACATTCAGAAAACAAAGATCATGGCATCTGGTCCCATCACTTCATGGGAAATAGATAGGGAAACAGTGGAAAAAGTGTCAGACTTTATTTTTTTTGGACTCCAAAATCACTGCAGATGGTGATTGCAGCCATGAAATTAAAAGACGCTTACTCCTTGGAAGAAAAGTTATGACTAACTTAGGTAGCATATTGAAAAGCAGAGACATTAGTTTGCCGACTAAGGTCTCTCTAGTCAAGGGTATGGTTTTTCCCGTGGTCATGTATGGATGTGAGAGTTTGACTGTGAAGAAGACTGAGCGCCAAAGAATTGATGCTTTTGAACTGTGGTGTTGGAGAAGACTCTTGAGAGTCCCTTGGACTGCAAGGACATCCAACCAATTCATTCTGAAGGAGATCACCCCTGGGATTTCTTTGGAAGAAATGATACTGAAAATTAAACTGCAATACTTTGGCTATCTCATGCGAAGAGTTGACTCTTGGAAAAGACTCTGATGCTGCGAGGGATTGGGGGCAGGAGGAGATGGGGATGACAGAGGATGAAATGGCTGGATGGCATCACTGACTCGATGGACATGAGTCTGAGTGAACTCTGGGAGTTGGTGATGGGCACGAGGCCTGGCTTGCTGCAATTCATGATGTCGCAAGAGTCAGACACTACTGAGATACTGAACTAACTGAACTGATGAAACATAAGAGTTTTATACAAGTTAAGAGAAATGATTTTTATTTGTTTGTAAATACCCACTCCAGTACTCTTGCCTGGAAAATCCTATGGACGGAGGAGCTTGTTAGGCTATGGTCCACAGGGTCGCAAAGAGTCGGACACGACTGAGAGACTTGACTTCACTTAAAAGAAGGGAAATATTTGGAGGCATGTTATTGATTTATTGAAGTCATTAGAGTAATGCAATAACCATTAAAAATTCTATTATCTGTGTTTCATGCAGTCATAGAGGTATGTGGATTAGCTTTATGACTTGAAAAATGTTTTATAATGCAAAATAAAGAAAATAGATTTATTTGAGACACTTTAATACACCGTTGATATATCCCTTGCTTTTTAAACCCGGTGACATTTTATTAAGTGAATTACATTTATAAAGTAAAAAGACAAAATTAAATCTTCACTGGATTTAGATTACTTATGTAAGAAATTACATTTCTCATGGAATGAGGCATAGCAGGGAGAAAGGTTTTGTTTGTTTAGACTTTCATTACTAGTATCAGAATATCTAATGCTGAAAAATACATTCAATAAATTTAAATTCATTTGTCCATTCTTTATTAATTCTGAAATGTTCCAAAGAAAGTCACATGTCTTAGACTGGAGAAGATCTAGTTAATGTTCCATATAATAATCCCTGAGTCGTTTGCTTTTTCATACTACTATTTTCTCCTCATCTTGGGCTTATTTGAAGCCAGAAGGGCAGAGCAGCATGGTCTCCCAGTCCTGTAATTACTGCTTCTTATTCTGACGAATCAATATAAAATGTTAGCCTGAAACCTGATATCATCAACCACATTCTCTCTGTTTCACAGCAGGAAATAAAGTTATTTCAGAATCCAAGGCACAAAATGAATGTTTATTGTAACATAATTTTGCCAGGCAAAATACTGAACCATTGTTTTCTCATAATACTCTTGGTTAAAATAGTTGATTCAATTCAATATTTGTGTAAAGATAAGCTGTAAAATATAAATCAGCCTGAATATACTCCTTTCTTATACATACTTGTTGACAATATTTGTAGTTAGGATGCAGATCAGTCTGATGCAAAGGGTAAAACTGTTAAAAATATATGTTTAATAATTTACCTTTAGTAGTTTTATTGTTTATTCTACGTTTCTGTATATCTTTTCTGTTCTTTAGCATTTAATATTGCTCTAGTTTCTAGTCTATTTGGCATTTACTAAAATGGAACTAAGAAATCACTTGCATAAAATTTAATAAAATATCACTTTTGATAAAATGTCAATAAAATGAAGGTGATATTTGACACTGAGTGGTTTCCAATTATCCAAAATATCACACAATGAAGCCATTACTTACTGTGTATGTTCTTATTAGTAACACTTGATGCATATCTGTTAAAGTTTGAGAATTTTGATATTTTTGGATAGTAGGTATATTGGTGATAGCATATTTTTAAGTCAAAAAGTCTTCTCTCTAAATCTTTGCCATTTTGACATTCTTAATATCATCTTGCTACTCAAATATCAGACTGAATTCCAGTGTCTTTCCCAGAAACAGTGACCTAGCGTTTTTCACATTGCATGAAGTCTGTGGAGTAACCACCTCAAGAACTCTATAACTAGCACTACACTGAGTCATTACTGAGAGCTATTATACCAACAAGCCAGTCAGAACAGAAGGGAAATATATATATATATATATATATATATATATATATATATATATATATATAAAATGATGAATACTTTTTCTTCATCCATATTTCTCTACCTGTACAGGAACAGAATTAATCTAGATTTCCAATTTGAGAAAAGACTTGTTTTGTGATACAGTTATTCACTCATCATATATAGGCTAATGCACAATTTTAAATATAATATCCTACAACAAATCCCATTTTCTTTTCCTAAAATAGCTTTAAGGAATTTTAAAAAGATTTTTTGCAGTTTAATTGAATGCTATGATATTATAATGTTAAAAAAATTCACTGTTAATAACAGAATTATCAATCACATTATTTATCTGTATTTATATTCTGATAGCATACAAAATCTATAATTTTCCTCTCTTATTCTGAGGAATTAACTCAGTTTATTAATTAATGTGTCTTGATAATATTTATTTGGGTTAAATGCAGAAAACTTCCCTTTTAACTAATGGAAAAAAAAATAGTGTCACATATACACAGAGGAAATAAAGCAACTTGTGATGATGGTAGGTATTTTACCAGGCAATACAGCTCCAGATGTTTGAAGCATTGTTTGTCATTTCAACAGACTGAATAAAAATGACATTCAGTGAAGAGGAAGGAGGTTCAGTGAAAAGGAAAGAGAAACTTGAAATCATACAATATACCATAAATAAAGCACATAATTACTTCTTGGAAACAGAACAAAAGTTTATCATTCAAATAGCTCTCAATAGTTTAGCTCCATTCAGAAAGATGTTTACATTTTGTGTTAAATCTGAATACACTGGACTCATTCCTTAGGCAAGCCAGATTTTAGCTCAGTAGGCATTGGAGTAGATCCAGGTAGCTGGCACAAGGCCTCAAATAAATAAACGTTAAAGAGTACAATACTACAACAGCAGCGTTAAATTAAACTTGACGTTCTTAACAAAAAGATTCATTATTTGTATGCTTTAGGGAAATCTGATTTGTTCCCATAATTCTCTTCTCTTGGTATTTTGAGCAGCTGGTTTAAAATACAATATTTCTGCCACCTTAATTTATTACTCATAATTAATACTTATAAAAATACAAATATTTACAGATTGCCATAATTTACTGGTAAAATTATTTAAATCATTGCAGCTTAATTTTGAATGACATTATTAAGCATCTATCAGCCAGTTGAAAAATCCATTATCTTGTGTTGTATAATGTTTCCCTTGACCATACCTTTCTTTCTGTAATAGTGATGTCAGAACAACTAAAATATTTTTCTAACTTTACCTCCAAAGGCTAAACATGCATTTAAGCCTCTTTAACTTACTTCTGAATAATGTTTGAGCACCTCTAGGATGGTATTTTTCATGGACTCACATAGTTTTCCTCTTTGATATACTATAGTAAATGCCAGTTTCCTCATCTAGCATAGTAGTATAACAGTGACCATAGATATTCAATATTACCAACGAACAGTGGGATGTGTGGATAATTATTTAATTTCACACTATCTGCCTGAACCATTGAGATAAAGACCTCCTTCAAGATGAGATGTTTTCCTTCTTTGTCTGACTTATATCACTAAGTATAATATCCCTATGTGTGCATGCTTAGTCACTTCAGTTGTATCCAACTCTTTGCAAACCTATGGGTTGTAGCTCACCAGGCTCATCTCTCCATGGAATTATCCAGGCAAGATATTGGAGTGGGTTCCCATGGCCTTCTCCAGAGAATCTTCCAGACTTAGGGATCAAACCTGTGTCTCTTACATCTTCTGCATTGGCAGGCAGATTCTGTACCACTAGCACCACCTGGGAAGCCCATATATTTGTAAATGTGTATATTTACATATGTGTGTATTTATATATGGGCCTCTGGGTGGCTCAGCAGTAAAGAATCCACCTGCAATGAAGGAGCTGCAGGAGGTGTGGATTCTATCCCTGAGTTGGGAAGATACCCTGCAGACAGGACTGAAGTGACTTAGCACACATGCATATATTTCTATATAAAATGTATATATTATCATTATATATCAGTTTGGTTATTTTATAGAGAGACTTAACATGATTTCAGATTATCACTTAATCTGTAGGAATATATAATTTATCATACATATGTACATATATATAACAGAAAAAATCAAAAGGAACTTAAAATATATACATATCATAATAAGTAGCTTCACTTGTTATCCCAGAAAATATTTTTTCACATTACTTTTTTATGATCCAACGCATTTCAAAGAAGATTTAGATTAAGCTATGATGTACATTATTCATTTGTCTAAGTATTCAGTCTTGATAACATAGAACCTGAAGGCTGAAGACATTTAAGAATATAGAGATCTATTGCAAGTCTCTCATAACAGCATTTTATAGTAAAAATTAACAGACTTGAGTTGCTTCTATTTTGAGATCCACAACAATATTTGAAAGAGACAGCTTTGCTTATCTAATTAATGTATGCCAGAAAGTTATATTATTATGGTTGATGTATCACTACACTCTAATCTGATTAGACTGACATAATATATAAATGTTAAATTTCATCATACTAACACAAAGATGTTGGTTCCTGGAAAATGCTCAGAAATTTTCACAGCAAAGATATCCAGAGAAGGAGACACACTGATTTTGTGTATTAATTCCTATGTAATCGTATGTGCAAACCCAAGTCAGGTGCATAAAGCCTCAGAAACCGAATTGGGATCACTGCCTTAGTCTAAAATTATTGAGTGGGTCATGTAAATGGCAAACCCAATGCAGCAGAGCAGTAGAGCTTTGGAATTAGAATTCTTAAACCACAAGCCAAAGAAAGTGAAAATTGGTCTGAAATTATGTGGGTTAATTTTGTGCTAAAAATAAATAAAAATAAAACCCCCATATGCTTCAAAGAATTATAACAGGAAATAAAGTCTACATAAAATCCAAACACAATAAACAAGGACCAGTAGCATTTAACCAATCTCTGTGGATAAAACAATAATGATACCTTACCCAAATCTGACCCAGATCTTAACATTACCAAACAGACTTTAAAGTAGCCATTGTAACTATCTCACGAGGTAACGGAAAACCTCCAGAATGGATGGAAAGGTAGTTCTGAGAGAAATCTTTTAATATTAGAAAAATAATGTAAAAAATATTATAATACTTAAAAAAATCCCAAATGAATACTCTATGTGTTCAATAGCAAAATAAAGATGAGAAAATAATTAGTGAATTTGAAGAAATGAGTTTGAAGGCACATTAATAGAAGTTATTTATTCGAAAGAGAGAAATGTCAAAAAAAAAAGCAAAATATAACAGGGAATTTAGGTATTGGTTTCAATTGCTACTGAAAATAAACCATTTCTATGAAACCTTTTGAAAGCTTAAATGGAATAAGTGAAGAAGCAGTTACTGTAGGGCACATCTTGCTATTGAATACACACAGTAAGTAGAGACAAAGCACAGATGCTCACAGACACATTTCAAAGCTCTGGTGACTTGATGCTAAGTGTGGTTCCCAGGGAAGGAGCTTGGTGGCGCCACTCTCGCTGCTTGCGTTGTGTGATTCCTCTGTGATGGCTCCCCGCAAAATCAACATTAAACTCTTATTTTTGCTTTTTCTCTATTTTTGCATAAGCAAAAAAAAAATCCTCTTCAGGTATCTTTTTGTTAATGGAAAGTAGTATTTAGCAATCTTTGGAAAAGCAAGGTGTACCAGGATTGTGCAAACTAGTACAATAGCATCAAAGGACTTACAGGCAAGATAGTCACTGTGATGAGGCCATCTGTATTTGCTGGCTGGCTTTTAGGGAAGTTAGGCTGCTACCCTCCCAAAGAGACTGGAAGACAAGAGTTGCTCTTTTTGTGGATGATTATATTTCAAAGAAGGTAGGTAACTCCCAGGTCGTGAGAAAGACATTCCTCGTTTGCAGAAAATTTACACTTCAAAGAGGTAGAGAAAGAGTTTACAATTGCCAGTTTTTCTAAAGTAAATGCCCTAAGAAAAGAGAAATCAAGGACCTATAGTTGGAAAGAAACCTGTTTAAATTTAATTAAGCTGTGTGTGCTAAGCAGCTAAAGTCATGTCTGAATCTGTGATCTGATGGGCTGTAGCCACCAGGCTCCTGTGTCCAAGGGATTCTTCAGGCAAGAATACTGGAGTGGACTGCCATGCCCTCCTTCAAGGGATCTTTCTGACTCAGGGATAGGACCCACATCTCTGAATCTCCAGCATTGGCAGTTGGATTTTTTTACCACTAGAAGCACCTGGCAAGTGCTTAAATTAAGCTGAAGGGAATGTTAAGACTATTGGTCAATGGCTAGGATAAAGTATGAACATAAATGATACAGCTGAACTATTTCAGTTTTTAGCTCTGTTTTATTTGACACTGGTTATCCTATAATCAGATTAACTTCTATTCTTTTACTGTATTTTAAAAACTCCAAATAAAGCTATTTTAATTCATGCTTTAATTTCTGCTGACAATATTTTCCTATTAGTATCCTTTTCTTCTTTAATTGATCCAGGTACATTAACTTGGGATTGTTTTTCAAACGTTTTTCTTACTGCTATAATAGAGTCTTGTCAATCACTTATTTTTAAAGTGGCTACGTTTGAGTATTTTGTTTTAAAAACAAAGTAAACACTGCAAGTTGTATCTTTAAAAATGCAAACAAATCATGACCAAAATTCAGGAAGTGAAAACAAAATATTTTTCATGACCTAAAAATGATCAGAAATTCAAGCTTTAGGAGTTTCAAATATCATTAAGAGAATCAAGCACAGTCACATAGAAATACCTTAACCTTATTAATTTGTCAACAGATATTTGTTAATTACCACTTATGTTCCAAGCACTGCTTCAGTGCTGAAGATACAATACACTGAGGAATGGAGAGCACACAAAGTGCAACTGAACAGATACATTCAGTTCAGTTCAGTTCAGCCACACAGTCGTGTCTGACTCTTGCGACCCCATGAATCATAGCACGCCAGGCCTCCGTGTCCATCACCAACTCCCAGAGTTCACTCAGACTCACGTCCATCGAGTCAGTGATGGCATCCAGCCATCTCATCCTCTGTCATCCTCTTCTCCTCCTGCCCCCAATCCCTCGCAGCATCAGAGTCTTTTCCAATGAGTCAACTCTTCGCATGAGGTGGCCAAAGTACTGGAGTTTCAGCTTTAGTATCTGTCCTTCCAAAGACGGATGCATTAATAACAAATAAATATTTCATTTATTTAGTAACATATAGTTCATTAAGAAAACTCAAAGGAAGTTTGGTAGTGCCTGCCATAGTAAGAAAAATAAATAAATGATGGGGAGAATGAAGATGAGGCACCATAAAGAAAGTGGTGTTGACATTTTCAACAATTTAGTGGGAAAACCTTACTGATAATGAACATTCAGTTTGTCAGGTGGCTATCTGTGGGTAAGGGACTCCAGACAAAGAAAACAGCAAGTGCAGAGACTCAGAGATAAAAGAACTAGAACCCATTAAAAAAAATGAAAAGAAAAAAAGGTTAGAATGTCTGGTGAGGGTAAGGAGAAGGAAAGGAGTTCGGGATGATGCCCCAGTGATAACAGCCAGTCAGGTTATGTAACCTTATATATATCATGGAGAAACTTTAACATTTTATCTGAGTGAAGTGGAGCCACTGGAGTAGAATTTTGATCTGAGCTTAAAGCTCAACATTCAGGAAATAAAGATCATGGCATCCAGTCCCATCATTTCATGCCAAATAGATGGAGAAACAGTGAGAACAATGGCAGATTTTATTTTGGGGGCTCCAAAATCACTGCAGATGGTGACTGCAGCCATGAAATTAAAAGATGCTTACTCCTTGAAAGACAAGTCATGACCGACCTAGACAGCATATTAAAAAGCAGAGACATTGCCATCAAAGGTCTGTCCAGCCAAGACTATGGTTTTTCCAGCAGTCATGTATGGATGTGAGAGTTGGACTATAAAGAAAGCTGAGCACTGAGGAATTGATGCTTTTGAACTGTGGTGTTGGAGAAGACTCTTGAGAGTCCCTTGCACTGAAAGAATATTCAACCAGTCCATCCTAAAGGAGATCAGTCCTGAATGTTCATTGGAAGGATTGATGTTGAAGCTGAAACTCCAATACTTCAGTCACCTGATGTAAAGAGCTGACTCATTTGGAAAGACCCTGATGCTGGGAAAGATTGAAGGTGGGAGAAGGGGAGGACAGAGGATGAGATGGTTGGATGGCTTCACGAACTCAATGGATGTGAGTTTTAGTAAACTCCGTGAGTTCGTGATGGACAGGGAGGCCTGGTGTGCTGCAGTCCATGGGATCGCAAAGAGTTGGACATGACTGAGTGAATGAACTGAACTGAACTGAACTGATCACATTTATTTGACTTCCCAGGTGGTGCTAGTGGTAAAGTACCTGCCTCATGTCTCTCAAGAGACATGAAATGCAAGTTCAGTCGTTGGGTTGGAAAGATCCCCTGGAGAAGGGCATGTAGCCTGGCAGGCTATACTCCATAAGATTTCAAAGAGTTGGACACGACTGAAGTGACTTAGCAGGCACACACATGTAACATATATTAAAAGTATCATTATGGCTGCTTAGTAGGTCAGAAAGTATGAAATTAGGGAGTATCGTTACAGCATTCTTACAATAGTTCTGATGGAAGGGTCAATGGCTTTACTCATAGTCATAGCAATGATAAGGGGTAGGATTCTGAAGTTGGAGCTAAATACAATAGTGTGTGAGAGAAATTACAGAATAATTTCAAGGATTTAGCCTCCAGAATCTGGAAAAAGGGAGCTGCCATTTATTGAAATAGGTTAAGTTTACTGTGAGGAGGTGATTTGAGTGGTGTTTTAGACATGTTATATGTGAAGACCTAATAGAAATCTATGTGGAGAGAGTAAGCTGATATTTTGATATGAGTATAACTGGGGGAAGATCTCTTATAAATGAAGGCAGATAGAGTCAGAGGTCCCCTTATTTCTTAACATAAGAGAAGCATTTTAGGACTAAGCCATTCTGTGATATTTGCCTGGCCAAAGTGCTTTGCAGAAGAATAGGTCTTGTATTTAATAATTTCAAAGAAACAAAGGAATGGAAGAACTAACAGTTATTACTAGGCAGGGAGATAACTCACTATATCAGAGACAATATTTCACTTGTAAAGACTCCTAGTTCGATTTTGAAGGTAAAGGTTAGCAAAGATCACATTCTTGAGCTGTTTTGCAGGATCCAAACCCCCTTGCGCATTCAACCACCATATTAACTGGAACCTCATGAATGATGATGCTAACCGTTATTGGCCTTTGTGACTTCAATCAAGACCTAGAGCCTAGAATCTGTCCAACCTTTGCCTCAATTCCATTCTGAAGTTTCCTCTGCTCAAACCCCTTCATGAATATGCATATATCCATCCTTATCCTAAAACAAGCTCAATTTCCTGTTGGGGAGACACACCTGGAAATATCCTAAGAGTTCTCCTTACTTGCTGCAAGTAATAAATATTCTTTCCCCATGCTTTTTCTTGGTCTCATGGCTCCACACCTACCAAGATGTAAACTCAGTTTTAAGGTAACAGTTAGAGATACATAATTTTTATTATTAGGAAATAAATGGTCTTTAAAATGATAAAGCTATTAATTTGCAATGAATGCTATTGCTCTTATCTTCATTACCTATCTCTTTAGGAACTTACTAAACAATGTTGTTCACAGTAATAATGATACTAATGATTACAAATTTTAGTACTTCATAATTTTACTTTGAAAATGTTAAAGTGTTAGTTGCTCAAAAATTTCTGACTCTTTTTATCCTAGGGACTGTAGCCCACCATAGCCCATCAGGCTCCTCTCTCTATGGAATTATCCAAGCAAGCATATTAGAGTGGGTAGCCGTTTCCTTCTCCAGGGGATCTTTCTGACCCAGGGACTGAACCCAGATGTCCTTCATTGCAGGAAGATTATTTTCCATTCTGAGCCAGGAAAGAAGCCCCACTGGTTGCCATGTGCATGCATGCATGTGTGCTCAGTTGCTTCAGCCATGTTTGACTCTGCAACCCTATGGACGATAGCCTACCTACTGATTTTATCAGTAATGTAACCCTTTTTCAGTATAAGTTCATAACAAGTATGAGCTTGTTTTAGGATAAGGATGGATATATGCATATTCATGAAGGGGTTTGAGCTCTTCTGTCCATGGGATTCTCAAGGCAAGAACACTGGAATGAGTTGCATACCCTCCTCCAAGATATCTTCCTGAACCAGCTATTGAATCCAAGTCTCCTGTGTCTCTTGTATTGCAGGTAGATTCTTTACCACTGAGCCAAAGGGGAAGTCCATTGGTTGCCATACTACCAAGCCATTCTCTGACATCATCTGGATGTCCCATAATTCAACTCAATTCTGATACTATCTGAAGATATCCTCAGTTTATGCAGGTTAAGGACTCAGTCCCATAATAATGCTCTCCGCAGCTCTCAACACATGCACACTCTTCAGATTCCAGGCACAAGTTGAGGTTATCATTTGTACTTCTGACTATCTATTGGATTGGCGATTTCAAGGAATTTCCTCCTTGAGTTTGATTAATTTGCTAGAGCAGCTCACAGAACTCTGAGAAACATTTTGTGTACTATATTAATGGTTTATTATAAAAGGTTATAACTCAGGAAGAGCCTGATGGAAGAAATGCAGAGGGCAAAGTATGAGGAAAGGGTTTGGGGCTTCCACACCCCCTCTCATCATGCCTATATTCCCAGAAGCTTACTGACCCTCACCCTTCTTTATTTGATGGAGGCTTCATTGTATAGACTAATTACAGTATTATCCACTGGAAATTGATTTAATCTCCATTCCCTTTGGAAGACAAAGGGGTGGGACTAAAATTTCCACCTCTTTTATCATTGATTGGTCCTCCTGGGAACTAGTTCACATCCTTCAGTGGCTCCAAGAGCTACTTTATCAACAGAAAAAAAGGCTTTGTTGTAGCTCAAAGGAAATCCCAAGGTTTTTGTACCAGAGATGTGATGAAGAATATATACTTCTCATTGTAAATTACCATGTCACAAATAGTTAAAATATTATCTGAGGATGGTTTGCCTTGGAAACAAACAGAGGTCATTCTGTCGTTTTTGAGATTGCATCCAAGTACTGAATTTCAGACTTTTGTTGACTATGATGGCTACTCCATTTCTTCTAAGGGGTTCCTGCCCACAGTAGTATATATAGTAGTTATCTGAGTTAAATTCACCCATTCCAGTCCATTTTAGTTTGCTGATTCCTAAAATGTCAACATTCACTCTTGCCATCTCCTGTTAGACCACTTCCAATTTGCCTTGATTCATGGACCTAACATTCCAGGTTCCTATGCAATATTGCTCTTTACAGCATCAGACATTACTTTCATCACCAGTCCCATCCACAACTGGGTGTTGTTTTGTTTTGGCTCCGTCTATTCATTCTTTCTGCAGTTATTTCTCCACTGGTCTCCAGGAACATATTGGGCATCTACATACCTGGTGAGTTCATCTTTCAGTGTTCTGTATTTTTGCCTTTTCTTACTGTTCATAGGGTTTTCAAGGCAGAAATATTGAAGTGGTTTACAATTCCCATCTCCAGTGAACCACATTTTGTCAGAACTCTCCACCATTACCCGTCCATCTTGGGTGACCCTACATGTCATGGCTCATAGTTTCATTGAGTTAGACAGGCTGTGGTCCATGTGATAAGATTGGTTAGTTTTCTGTGATTGTGGTTTTCAGTCTGTCTGCCCTCTGATAGAAAAAGATAAGAGACTTATGGAAGCTTTCTGATGGGAGAGACTGACTGGGGGCGGGGGGGGGGGGGGGGAGGAGCTGGGTCTTGTTCTGATGGATTGGGCCATGCTCATTAAATCTTTAAACCAATGTTCTGTTGATGGGTGAAGCTGTGTTCCTTCCCTGTTATTTACCTGGAACCAAACTATGGTGGAGGTAATGAAGACAATGGTAAACTCCTTCAAAATGTCCCATGCAAGCACTGCTACACTCAGTTCCCCTAACCCTGCAGCAGGCCACTGTCAAACTATGCCTCTGCCAGAGACTCCTGGACATTCATGGGCAAATCTGGTTCAGTCACTTGTGGAGTCACTGCTCTTCCCTCCTGGGTCCTGGGGCGCACAGTCTTCTGTTTGTTCCCTCCTAGAGTCTATTTTCCCAGCCTTGTGTAATTTCTTGCAGTTCTTTGGCGGAGTTAATGGCGACCTCCTTCTAGAGGGATTATATCATATCCAAGTCTGTTGCACCCAGCCGAAGTCTGCTGTAACCAGAGCCCCTGCCCCTGTGACAGTCCACTGCTGACACATGCCTCCATAGGAGACACTCAAAAACAGTTCTGTCTCAGTCTCTGTGAGGTCTCTGGGTCCTGGTGCACACAAGGTCTGTTTGAGCCCTCTGAGCATCTCCAGTAGGTGTGAGGTTTGATTCTAAATGCAATTTTTCCCCCCCTACCATCTGGCTGGGGCTTCTCCTTTGCCCTTGGACATGGGGTATCTCCTCAAAGTGGCCCCTGAACCATGCAGCCACTGCTCCAGTGCCTACTGTCTTGATGGGACTTCTCTGCCCTTGGACATGGGGTATCACCTCACAGTCATTCCAGCACCATGCAGCCACTGCTATAACTGTAGCCAAAGATGGAGAAGCCATACACAGTCAGCAAAAACAAGACTGGGAGCTGACTGTGGCTCAGATAATGAACTCCTTATTGCCAAATTCAGACTTAAAATGAAGAAAGTGGGGAAAACCACTAGACCATTAAGGTGTGACCTAAATGAAATCCCTTATCATTATAGAGTGAACATCACCAATAGATTCAAGGGTTTAGATCTGATAGAGTGCATGAAGAACCATGAAAGGAGGTTTGTGACATTGTACAGGAGGCAGGGATCAAGACCATCCCCAAGAAAAATAAATGCAAAAAGGTGAAATGGTTGTCTGAGAAGGCCATACAAATTGCTGTGAAAAGAAAAGAAGTGAAAAGCAAAGGAGAAAAGGAAAGATATACCTTTTGAGTGCAGAGTTCCAAAGAATAATAAGGAGAGACAGGAGAGTCTACCTCTGTGATCAATCCAAAGAAATAGATGAAAACAATAGAACAGGAAACACTAGAGATCTCTTCAAAAAAATTAGAGACACCAAGGGAACATTTCATACAAAGATGGGCACAATAAAGGATAGAAGTGGTATGAACCTAAGAGAAGCAGAAGATATTAAGAAGTGGAAAGAATACACAGAAAACTATACAAAAAAAGATCTTTATCATCCAGATAATCACAAAGATATGATCACTCACCTACAGCCAGACATCCTGGAGTGCAAAGTCAAGTGGACCTTAGCAAGCATCACTATGAACAAAGCTAGTGGAGATGATGGAATTCCAGTTTATCTACTTCAAATCCTAAAAGATACTACTGTGAAAGTGCTGGACTCAATATGCCAGCAAACATGGAAAACTCATCAGTGTCCAAAGGACTGGAAAATTTCAGTTTTCATTCCAATCCCTAAGAAAGGCAATGCCAAAGAATGCTCAAACTACCATACATTTTAGCTAATCTCACACGTTAGTAAAGTAATGCTCAAAATTCTCCAAGCCAGGCTTCAACAGAATGTGAACCATGAACATCCAGATGTTCAAGCTGAATTTAGAAAAGGCAGAGGAACTAGAGATCAAATTGCCAACAACGGTTGGATCACTGAAAAAGCAAGAGAGTTCCAGAAAAAAAAAAATCTACTTCTGCTTCATTGACTGTGTAAGCCTATGACTGTGTGCACCACAACAAACTGTGGAAAATTCTTCAAGAGATGGGAATACCAGACCACCTTACCTACCTTTTGAGAATTCTGTATGCAGTTAAGGAAACAATAGTTAGAACTGGAAATGGAACAACAGACTGGTTCCAAATAGGGAAAGGAATATGTCAAGGTTGTATATTGTCACACTGCTTATTTAACTTACATGCAGAGTACATCTTGAGAAATGCTGGGCTGCTGGATGAAGCAAGCTGGAATCAAGATTGCCAGGAGAAATATCAATAGCCTCAGATTTGCAAATGACAGAACCCTTATGGCAGAAAGCAAAAAAGAACTAAAGAGCCTCTTGATGAAAGTGAAAGAGGAGAGTGAAAAATTTGGCTTAAAACTCAACATTCAGAAAACTAAGATCATGGCATCTGGTCCCATCACTTCATGCCAATAGATGTGGAAACAGTGACAGACTTTATTTTTATTTTTTTAATATCTGAGTATTTATTAGCAGACCACATATTATTCTGGAGCTCGAAAATCACTGCATATGGTGACTGCCTCCATGAAATTAAAAGATGTTTGCTCCTTGGAAGACAAGTCATGACTAATATAGAGAGTATATTAAAAAGCAGAGACATTGCATTGCCAACAAAGATCTTTCTAGTAAAAGCTATGGTTTTTCCAGCAGTCATGTATGGATGTGAGAGTTGGACTATAAAAAAGCTGAGTGCTGAAGAATTATGCTTTTGAACTGCGGTGTTGGAGAAGACTCTTGAGAGTCCCTTGGACTGCAAGGAGATTTAACCAGTCCATCCTAAATGAAATCAGCCCTTAATATTAATTGTAAGGACTGATGCTCAAGTTGAAGCTCCAATAATTTGGCCACCTGATGCGAAGAGCTGACTCACTTGAAAAGTCCCTAATGCTGGAAAAGATTGAAGGAGGGAGGAGAAGGGGACGACAGAGGATGAGATAGTTGGATGGCATCACCGACTCAATGGACATGAGTTTGAGTAAACTTTGGGTGTTGGTGATGGACAGGGAGGCCTGGCATGCTGCAGTCCATGGTTTCACAAAGAGTCGGACATGACTGAGTCACTGAACTGAACTATCTGAAAAAGAAGTTCTACTATATACAATTATAATTGTGATTTTTTTTCTATTACCTCTCAAGTTGTTTTTTATTTTTTTCTTTCTTCATCTTTAAGCTTAGTTTTCAGGTGTATATATGAACTAAGAATTGTATGTACTTGATGATCTTGTTTATTCTTGTTTATATAAATAAATGAATAAATAAATATGTATATATATATATATATATATATATAAATAGAATGTCTTGTTCTGAAATGGATTTGTTTGAAATTAAAACGTTTATCCCAGCACTCTTTTGGTTACTATTTATCTATCCTTTTATTTTTTAACTATTTTTATATTTTAAATACATTTTTAATTTATTTTTTATTTTTTTTTTGGAAAAAATATGTGTTTTTTAATTTTTATTTTTACTTTATTTTACTTTACAATACTGTATTGGTTTTGCATTTTTTAAAGACAGTAGTTATTTTTTTCTTTTTTTTAAAAATCATTTTCTTTTGTCTGAGATTATTGAAATCTACAGTGCCTGTTGATGTCATTGGTTTAAAGGTATCCTTTTGCTGGCTACTTTATATTAATTTCATTTGTCGTTTTTACCTCTTTGTCATCTCTCAATTTAATTAACCAACTATTGTGATACTGTTTAACCTATTCTTTTGACATTATTTAGACATATTTTGTTTTAGAATCATTTATTTATTTTAATTCAGTGACAATTGCTTTACAATACTGTGATGGTTTTTGCCATACATCAACATGAATCATTCATAGGTATACATGTGTCTCCCCCATCCTGAAACCTCCTTTCACCTCCCTCCCCATCCTATCCCTCAAGGTTGTCTTAGAGCACTGACTTTGGATGCCCTGCTTCATGCTTCAAGCTCACACTGATCATCTATTTTACAAGTGGTAATGAATATGCTTCAATTCTATTCTCTCAAATCATCCCACTCCTTCTACCACTGGGTCCAAAAGCCTGTTCTTTATGTCAGCATCCTTTGCTACTCTGCATATAGGATCATCACTACCGTCTTTCTAAATTCCATATATATGTGTTACTATACAGTGTTTGTCTTTCTCTTTCTGACTTACTTCACTGTGTATAATAGGCTCCAGGTTCATCCACCTCATTAGAACTGATTCAAATGAATTCTTTTAATGGCTGAGTAATACTCCACTGTGTATATGTACCACAGCTTTCTTATATATCCATCTACTGATGAACATCTAGGTTGTTTCCATGTTCTGGCTATTATAAACACTGCTGCAATGAACATTGGGGTACATGTGTCTCTTTTAATTCTGGTTACCTCGGTGTGTATGCCAAGCAGTGGGATTGCTGTGTCATAAGGCAGTTCTATCTCCAGTTTTTTAAGGAATCTCCACACTGTTCTCTATAGTGGCTGTACTAGTTTGCATTCCCACCAACAGTTTAAAGGGTTGCCTTTTCTCCACACCCTCTCCAGCATTTATTTCTTGTAGACTTTTGGATCACAGCCATTCTGACAGGCATGAAATGGTACCTCATTGTGGTTTTGGTTTGCATTTCTCTAATAATGAGTGATTCTGAGCATCTTTTCATATGTTTATTAGCCATCTTTATGTCTTCTTTGGAGAAATGTCTATTTCGTTCTTTGGCCCATTTTTTTGATTGGGTCGTTTATTTTTCTGGAATTGAGCTGCAAGTGTTGTTTGTATATTTTTGAGATTAGCTGTTTGTCAGTTGCTTTATTTGCTATTATTTTCTCCCATTCAGAAGGCTGTCTTTTCACCTTGCTTATAGTTTTCTTTGTTGTGCAGAAGTTTTTAAGTTTAATTAGGTCTCATTTTTTAATTTTTGCTTTTATTTCCAATACTCTGTGTCATAGAGGATCCTGCTGTGATGTATGTCAGAGAGTGTTTTGCCTATGTTCTCCTCTAGGAGTTTTATAGTTTCTGGTCTTGCATTAGATCTTTAATCCATTTTAAGTTTATTTTTATGTATGGTGTTAGAAAGTATTCTAGTTTCATTCTTTTACAAGTGGTTGACCAGTTTTCCCAGCACCACTTGTTAAAGAGATTATATTTTCTCCATTGTATATTCTTGTCTCCTTTGTCAAAGATAAGGTGTCCATAGGTGTGTGGATTTATCTCTGGGCTTTCTTTTCTTTTTTTTTTTTTTCCATTGATCTGTATTTCTGTCTTTGTGCCAGTACCATACTGTCTTGATGACTGTGGCTTTGTAGTAGAGCCTGAAGTCAAGCAGATTGATTCCTCCAGTTCCATTCTTCTTTCTCAAGATTGCTTTGGCTATTCAAGGTTTTTTTGTATTTCCATACAAATTGTGAAATTATTTGTTCTAGCTCTGTGAAAAATACCGTTGGTAGCTTGATAGGGATGGCATTGAATCTATAGATTGCTTTGCATAGTATACTCATTTTCACTATATTGATTCTTCTGATCCATGAACATGGCATATAGCTTTGGCTATTGATAGCTTTTTTAGTTGACAGTGTTTTGCTATGGAGAACATATTCATTCAATATCTTTTATTAAGCTTCCTCCATGATTGACACACTTGAGAAAATCAATTAAAATTAATTTATTTATGAATTCAAGCTAAGATTATGTATATAAATAATATGTGTGCAAATGTGATGTTATTTTAGGGACATAATATAAACTCTTAAAATTCTAATTATTACACTTTTTCAGGGTCCACTGATAGGGGAAGTAGTAGGTCTTAAATAGATTCCTTTGGCACTCATAATTTCATCATGCTTTAATATTGGCCTTTAAAAGGAGGAAGGATTGTATTTTATTGGTACTTGCAATATCCTTCAGATTTTTTTCCATTTATTTTAATAGTGCCCATGTTCTTCCCTCAAATCTCCTTTCATGGAGCAGAAATAAGATGAAGAACAAAGATGTCTATTAGATTACTTGGGCTAGTTGTGTCTTTGGGGAAATAAAACAGTATTTACCTTTGGTTCTTATTGGTAATTCTTTTTCACTGTAAAATGTTCCAGAAGGTATCTAGAACCAGAGAAAATATATATATATATATATATATATATATATATATATATATATAAAGAGGCAGTTTGTCTTGCTTTACTTCATTTCATTCAACTCATTTTGTCATCTATGAGATAAGATACAAATTAAGCACCAATGTCATGGAAAGTACTTAAACGTTCACATTTATCTGAGACAAAGTTAACAAAGTATAGTGCAAAAATTGTCTGATGGCTACATAACTACAGTGGTTGCTAAAGTATAGAAATGTTATATACTCAATACTATTGGCATTACATAAATTATTTTATTTCATAATAAAGTTTTTAAAATGGATCAGTTCAGTTCAGTCCCTCAGTCGTGTCCGACTCTTTGAGGCACCGTGAATTACAGAACGCCAAGCCTCCCTGTCCATCACCAACTCCCAGAGTTCACTCACACTCACATCCATCGAGTCAGTAATGCCATCCAGCCGTCTCATCCTCTGTCATCCCCTTCTCCTCCTGCCCCCAATCCCTCGCAGCATCAGAGTCTTTTCCAATGAGTCAACTCTTTGCATGAGGTGGCCAAAGTACTGAAGTTTCAGCTTTAGCATAAGTCCTTCCAAAAAACTCCCAAAGCTGATCTCCTTCAGAATGGATTGGTTGTATCTCCTTGCAGTCCAAGGGACTCTCAAGAGTCTTCTCCAACACCACGTTTCAAAAGCATCAATTCTTCGGCACTCAGCCTTCTTCACGTCCATACATGACCACAGGCAAATGGATATTAAAATATAAATCATGGGATTCCTAGGTGAGGCGAGTGGTTAAGAATCCAGCTGCCAATGCAAGAGACATCAGTTTGATCTCTGGGTCAGGAAGATCCCCTAAAGGAGGGCAGGGAAACCCACTCTAATATTCTTGCCTGTAGAATCCCATGGACAGAGGAGCCTGGTGGGCTACAGTCCATGGGGTCACAAAGAGTCAGATATGAGTGAAGCAACTTAGCATACAAATCATAGAAAAGAATAAAATTAGCCTTGACAGTATTAAATGACTTGGCAAGGCTTACACAGATAAATTTTCAACCTGAAGTTCAAATCTACAAAGCTTGGTTAGGAAACATGTGTTCTTTTATATAATATCTATCTGTACCTGTATTTATGACAAGATCAGTCAACATCTATGTACACATAAGCATGCATGTATGACATGACAATTCATAATATAAAGAGTATCTATTGCAATAATGTCCTTCTTTATGCTACTGCATAAGTTGATTATCTTGTTTGGAATATAAAATTCCAATATTTTTTTTAAAATCAAGAAGAATACAGTTAAGCAAAGTTTTTGTAATTTCATACTTACCATAAAATAATGACATTGCTCTTGAATGGTAAATAAGGTTCAGTCCCTTCATGTTGAGGATATGTTTTGACACCAATATATTTAAATGATTTGTTTTGGTTCAAATATTTAACTAATGATACATAGTTGCTAGTTTTCTAGTTTCAATTAATATTAGGCCCTTTTATCTATTTTATTTTATATTAAAATAAACTATGATTTATTATAAGTATTATTGGGAATATTAAATTACAGATGGACCAGTTATAACTAAGTTCATAGTTGAGTGCACACCTTATACAGCAATGGAATAAAAAACAAATAATATTACTATGAGGAGAATATTTAACTCCAGACTAAATAGTCATAAAGAATCATTTATCAGTAGTAAAGGCACAATACGACATTGAACAGAGCTATGAACTAAGATATAGGTAAATGAGCAGACCCTTATATTAATATTTGTGTGTGCACATCATCCTAGATAGCTTCCAAATAAAAGATGAGTATGTTCTTATAAACTTAGTAAAGGATAAAAGTGATAAAGAAAGGGGTAGGATAATTTATGTTATTTTGCATTTTTAATAACATTAATTAAAACATGCTTTATAGGTAGTACAATGTTTTAGAATTAAATAGATATCAATTTTTTTATTTTTATTTAAACACGAACATCTGCTTACATTCACTTGAAATCACTTCTCTCAAGCGGCTAAGAGAATGGTAATTGATGCAGAATTGAATTATAAAGAAAATGCCTAAATAAAACAATTGTGGTACAATAAGGAAGGTTTTCTCAGTCAGTAAAATACTCCCTAAATATCTCAGTTACATGGACAAATTAAATTAACTCTTCCAAGACTTTAGGGAACCAAGAACTAATTAATACTTTAATCATTAACTGACTTTTAGATGTTTTTAAACTTTTATAATATACTTGATTTTAGCAAACACATTCATATAAGAACATCATCAACCAGCTTAATAAATTATAGCCAGAAAAATAAAAATCATAATAAGATTTAAATCTAATATAAATCATTAGTCCACACATCCTTAACATGTCGCATCGTAAAGTGGTAATGCAAAAAAGAATAAAAAGGGATAAGTCTGTCAATGCCAGACTTATGCTTAATTTTACTTAGACTTCCTTATAGATCTCTGCAAATAATTAGAACATATGTTATATTCAATGACATCTCTATTTCCATTCAAGGTGTATATTGGTAGGGTTTGCATACCTGCATGCTGCGTGCATGCTAAGTTGCTTCAGTCATGTACAGCTTTTTGTGATTTTATGGACTGTGGCCTGGAAGGCTCCTCTGGCCGTGGAATTTTCCAGGCAATAATACTGGTGTGAGGTGTTAATTCCTTCTCCAGGGGATTTTCCTGACTTAGGGATCGAACCTGCATCTCTTAGGTCTCCTACATTGGCAGGCAAGCTTTTTACCAAGGGGTCTCTATAAAAACAGAGAAAACAGAGTATAAAAACAAAGTATTTAAATAAATACTACTTTGTGTCTTTTTTAAGATATGTATCCCTTCTGAGTTCAGTTTAAGATCAGAATAATGCACATATATGAAGGAGAAAAAATTGATAACATCGCTTCCTTTAAGGAGTTATATTCCTAAAAAAGTAATTAAGTCATTGTGATATATAAAGGGCAAAAAAGATAAGAAAATATTTTAGTAATTCCTCCTTTAGGCATGTGCTTTGACTGTAGATTTTTTACTTCTTGGATTCGAGAACCAAAGCAAACAAATGTTCACTGATTATTATTATTGCTTGCAAAGCTATCGCTGAATTTATATCTTGTGAAATCTATCTTTATATATAGTTTAAAATATTGATTTGAGTTATTATTAACTTGGGAATACAGTATTCAATTCAAGGAAACCTCAAGATAGATTTGTCTCTGACTTTTGCTGCCCATTTGGAAGGATCTTTATAAATTCATTAGAACTGCCTTAAAAATTATAATGTTTAGATCACTCAAAGACTATACTTGTTTTTCTGTTTGACAGTCAAGGTTCTAAAATTGTATGCCAAATTTTATCTTTATGGTCATATCATAAATATTTGACAATTTATTGTTGAAACTCTGAAATTTTAATTTATATTATATATTACACATTTTTGATAACATATCTTATCATTTTATAATAATCTTTGTTGGTCTAAAATATTTTTGCCTATAAGTATATTTTATATTTATATAAAAATTTTGTTTTGGTGAAAATACAGTTACATACACATATGTTTCTTTTTAATTAATTAATTTATCTTAATTAGAGGATACTTAAAATATTGTGGTGGTTTTTGCCTTACAGATATTATTGACATAATAGGTTATACTCAGTATATACTCTTGATGAGTTGGAAAATAAGTATATACCTGTGAAATCACTACTACAATCTATGCTGTACGCATAGCTATTACCTCCAAAGCTGTCCTCCTGTCATCTTTATTATTTTGTGATAAGAACACAGAAAGAGATTACCATTCCATTTGAAAACTCACTTAATGCTGATGAGATCCTTAAAAATCAGATGGAAAAAATGATTTATTCTAGGAAAATCAATCAGCCTTGTTCACTTTCAGCTATCCTTGGATGTGCCCAAAAATCTCATGAACAAAGTAACTATGATGGCAAGGATAGAGGTATTTGCATTCACTCAGCTACATGAATTTTTCTCTCCAAGGCTACACTGACCTCGATAACCAAAAGCAGAGAACCACCGAAGGTCAAAAAGGCATACTTTCTCAGGGGAGCCATAGATGGCTTTTGGTTTCAAAGAAGAAGATACTTCAGATTGAATATAAAATGTGTATACTTTGCCAAAAGACTTTGATAACCATACCATCTGTTGACTTAGTCAAAGTTTTATTTGTGTGGTAATTAAAGAGATGAGAGGCAAGGAACATATTCTACCTCACAGTTCTCAGAAGGAATGAACCAACCTTGCTAGAACTTGATCATGGATTTCTGTTCTCCAGATCCCAGACATGATAAATTGCCATTGTTTTAGCCACCCATTCTACAGTACTGTGTTACAGGAGCTTTAGGAGATGAATATAGTCAGCAAAAGGCATGATGTTGTATACTGCTTTTTTTTTCTATTTTAATTATGAGTAAAAGGAAATTTAGGAACTCTGAGGAGTCTGTCATTGTCTGTTTGATACTGATCAGAATTGCTGCCTTTATAAGCCTCTGCCCATACTACAGGAGCTGGAATGTCCTCTTGCCTGAACATTTGCAGTTTAAATTCTGCCATTAAAAGACACTTGTGCAAAAATTTGGAAAATGAAATAGAAGCCAATTTTGTCCCTGTGGCAGTGGTGACTAAGCACATTGACTTTGACAGATGATAGATGGAAGGTTTGGCTGGTAAATTGTGGACATCCACTTTAAATCCCACAGCTGGAAGCTGCGGGCAGCTCAGCTCATCTCAGTGGCTCCTAGTGATATGTGCACCCTGATTTCTTGAACAGGATTTATGAATTATTTGATCTTCTCACCTCAACATTTCTGGTGTCATTTTAATTCCCTATATTATATTCCTGGAAGAATAAAATAACTAAAGCTGTCTGTTTTCTAAATCAAATGCATGCCCCTTCAAACTTTACAATAAAATAGAATTTAGAAATAGAAATCTTCACATAATCCAAAAATAATGAAAACCTTTACCGAATATTACTATAAAAGCAAAATTATATGACCTTTAGGACAAAAGGCTGATTTTATTCCCCCAAAAGCTAATTGCTATTCTGCTTATTCTAGTTTCACATTGTACTGTAAAAGCCCGTGAAACAATACATATCATAAAACATTAATGTGACTATCTTGTCAACTATGGTTTGATAGTTCAGAGAACCACATAGAGCTCACTGGCAGGTCTCTGTGTCTTCAAAGTGATGCTGACTTATAAATGAGTAAAGTTAAAAGAGGTATCTTAGCTGGCTAGAAAATATTTTACATGTTAGATTATTTTATGTGAAACAAACCAAGACTGCTGTCAAAGTGATTTTTTCTTCTAGAAAATTATTCTACAATTTTCCAGCACAAAACAGACATTTATTATAGAAGTAAAGTGAATCTAATGCATAGTTGTCATCAGATAATAACTACTCTTGGGAATTATAGATACTTGGTTAAGTTTAGTGTCTTTTACTGCCTTAAAGATGTGGTTATATTATGACAAACATAGCCCTCATCGTTTCTTTTTTAAAAGGGATTATCAGTATAGTGTACTAATACTACTAAATTTTATGTTTAAAATTTCCATATAGGAGAATTCTAGCTGTTCAAACAGTTTTGAATGTTTCCTAAGCCCTTTGGTCCTGCTATAACTGTTATGCATTTCATAGACTAAGCAGCACAGGGACATTCCCTTAGCTGAAATTCTCATTCCTGGCTGCTGTGTTCCATTAACTGCACGATGATATGTTCAAATTTGGGGGGGGATACTATGTTCAGGCTGAATCTTTAAATGGTATATATATTCAAGGATTAGAAGTAGCTGCTATTAAAAACTCATTTTCCAGATAATTCCAAATGAGTGATGCTACAATATTCCTGAGTGAATCAAAATGCTGCTTGTTCAGACCTTCATTAAGTCCATATTCTTTTACAAGCAGGTATTCAATTGTCTTTAGGGTTTTACATTATGCAGGATAAGTCCGGAGGTTTTCATATTTATAATCAAGGCTGATAGGCTGATTTATTTTCATCTTTGCTGCAGGGAGTCCTCTATCAGACTAGTATGCTTAGTGATATAAAAATAATTAGATTGCTAATTCAGAAAACATGACGATCAAGTAAGCACAGTGCATGCTTTCTCTCCAAATGACTGCGGTTATAAAACCTAAACAGAGTACATGGGAGAGCAAAGTAAGGACTCTGAAAAAAGAAAAAAGAAAAGTTAGCAGATAGATTGACAAGATCAGAAATTGAAATATCACTGGTAGAAATGAGTTTCTTTTTTTTTTTTTTTCCCCTCTGTTATTTATCAATCTGGTCTCAAAGCAATCTAAAAACTAGAACTGGGCACCAGCACTGCAAGATAGAGAGCCAGGAGAAGCATCGAGTACAAATTTAATGCACAAGAAAGGATTCTTTGGGCAAGGACAGCAGAGCCTGTAGGACTTGTAGGGCCTGAAACTGCGTTAACGGAGTTTTGTTCAATTCAAAAGGCTCTTCGATTCAAAAAGTTGTATTACCAAAAATTAGGTCAAGTGCCTTTGATGTTTTTCTTTCTCTCTTCTCCTGCCACTTGTTAGGATGCAAGTGCAGTTAAGGAAAATTGCATGTTGGTGGAGGAAAGGAGTGAATAGAGTCCCAGTTTTGAAATCAAAGGACCTAAATGAGGCTCTATCAATATATGTACCAGGAAGAAAACAGGGAGGGAAGATCTACTGAAAGTTAACTATAGGGTGCATCCCTCAGTGATGCATGTGTGAAATTAATCCTAAAATAGCATCAAATACTTTCCAAGCTAAACAAGGAGATAGATGCTGCTCAGTTCCCCAAAATGGCTACTGTTTGGTGCATATGTGGAGCAGGTCAGAATATCACTGCAAAGTCTTTGCAAATTGAACCAACATTAAATCCAAAACTCAAAGAAGGCTGGACAGAATGGGCTAGCTAAACTCAACCGTGTTGATACCTTCTATAACAAAAATAAGAACATTTTCAAGGAAATTAAATTAGGTGTGGGCAAGTATGAGAATTCAAGCAGATAAGAAGAGGTAGCCTTTGGAAACTGTGGAACTGTTCTGTGTCCTAATTATGATGATGTTTACATGAATAACACACTTGTGTAAAAATTCCTAAAGCTATCCTATAATAAAGTCAATTTGTATTGTAATTTAAAAAATAAAATTACATTAATAATTATAATTTTTAGTTTCAATTTATTTATTTTAATTGGAGGCTAATTACTTTACAATATTGTATTAATTTTGCCATACACTAACATGAATCCACTATAGGTGTACATGTGTTCCCCACCCTGAATCCCTCTCTCACCTCCTTCCCCAAGCCATCCCTCTGGGCCATCACAGTGCACCAGCCCTGAGCACCCTGCATCATGCATTGAATCTGGGCTAGCGATTCATTTCACATGTGATAATTGACAAGTTTAAATGCCATTCTCCCATATCATCCCGCCCTCGTCCTTTCCCACAGAGTCCAAAAGACTGTTCTATACATCTGTGTCTCTTTTGCTGTCTCGCATACAGGGTTATCTTTACCATCTTTCTAAATTCCATATATATGTGCTAGTATGCCTTATTGGTGTTTTTCTTACAGGCTTACTTCACTTTGTATAATAGGCTCCAGTTTTATCTACCTCAATAGAACTGATTAAAATGTATTCTTATTAATGGATGAGTAATATTCCATTGTGTATATGTACCACAGCTTAATTTTAAGTGATAATATCAAGTTATTATGTAAATATCCTGTTGTTCAATCACTAAGTCCTGTTCAACTCTTTGTGACTCCATGGACTGCAGCAGAACAAGCTTCCATGTCCTTCACTAGCTCCCTGAGTCTGCTAAAATTCATGTTGATTGAGTCGGTGATGCCATCCAACCATCTCATCCTCTGCAAGCCCCTTCTCCTCCTGTCTTCAGTCTTTCCCAGCCTCAGGGTCTTTTCCAACAAGTCAGCTCTTTGCATCAGGAAGCCAAAGTATTAGAGCTTCAATTTCAGCATCTGTCCTTCCAGTGAATATTCAGGGTTGATTTTTTTTTTTAATTTATTTTAGGATTGACTTGTTTGATCTCTTTGCTGCCCAAGGGACTCTCAAGAATTTTCTCCATCACTATAGTTCAAAGGAATCAATTATTTGGCATTCAGCCTGCTTTATGGTCCAACTCTCACATCCATACATGACTGCTGGAAAAACCATAGCTTTGACAATACAGACCTTTGTCAACAAAGTGATGTATCTGCTTTTTATATACTGTTTGGGTTTGTCATAACTTTTCTTCCAAGGAATTATTCTTCCATAATTAATTTCTTTCAATAAGCTTTTTTTTTTTTTGATGGAGCTTTTAGTTTCATGGCTGCAGTCACCATCCACAGTGATTTTGGAGCCCAAGAAAATAAAATCTGCAACTGCTTCCATTGTTTCCCCATCTATTGGCCACGAAGTGATGGCCTTGGATGCCATGATCTTTGGTTTTTGAATGTTGAGTTTTAAGCCAGCTTTTCCACTCCCCTATTTCACATTCATCAAGAGGCTCTTTAGTTTCTCTCCACTTTCTGCCATTAGAGTGGTATAATCTGCATATTTTGAGGTTGTTGATATTTCTCCAGGAAATCTTGATTTCAGCTTGTGATTCATCAAGCCTGACATTTTGCATGACCTACTTGGTATATAAGTTCAATAAGCAGGTAACAATATACAGCCTTGATATACTCCTTTCCCAGTTTTAACCATGCCATTTTTCCATGTCCAGGAATTGAACTGGCGGATTCTTTACCACTGAGCCACCTGTCAATCCTAAAGGAAATACATCCTGAATATTCATTGGAAGGACTGATATGAAGCTGAAACTCCAATACTTTGGCCACCTGATGTGATTTTTCATTTGAAAAGACCTTGATGCTGGCAAAGATTGAAGGTGGGAGGAGAGGGAGATGACAGAGGATAAGATGGTTAGATGGCATCACTGAAAGAATGGACATGAGTTTGAGTAGGCTCTGGGAATTGGTGATGGATAAGGAAGCCTGGCATGCTACAGTTCAAGGGGTATCAAAGAGTCAGACACGACTGAAATGAACTGAATCATGGAATCGACATAAGTATTCTAAAAGTTGTCAATTTCAAATTAGTATTTCAGCTAGAGTCTGTTCTATTTCACTCACTTGAGCAGCCAGTTATCTGTCTGACACTCTTGGAGTCATGGAACTGGGGTGTTCTACATTTATTTAAATAAAACATGAAGCCTGAACTTTTAATCTATGTTTCCCATTTATAATTTATTCCGTTTTTCTCCAATTCTGTAAACAGCAGTACCAACTACCCACTTCTACATGGCAGAAAGAGTGACTGCATCTTGGCATGTAGGTCTTTCATCTCACAATGAATCAAAAGCTATATGTCCATAGTTCTAACTTCAGTGCACATACATATGCACAGGTGCACACACATACATGGACATATATACACATATTTAATTCTAATTCTTTCCACCAATATTTTTTTTTCTTAATGACCTATAGCTCTTGCTTAGTACTCTCTAATGGATGTTTGCTTTTTTTTTTTTTTTACCTCATCTCTCATTCTTTTTATATTTATTTTTAAGCAACAGGCTGATGACTATTTTCATATTTTACTTGGATATTAGTACCATACCACTTGATCTTTCAGTAAATTTGCATTGGACTTATAATAAAATGCAAAATAATTAAGGGCAATGAGTCCTTATATGATCTGGCTTCTGCAAGCTTCATGAGGCTCATTTGGTGCAATTCTCTTGGTTACTACTTACTAGGCTTTTTCTTTAGTTTCCTTCTTTCATTGTCCTGATTAAGGGAAGCTTTTGCTCTCTCTTTGTTAACTTTGGAGCCCGTATCGTGATGACCCCTTTGCCTATAGTACCTTCCCTTCCTTTTTGCCTTGACTATTTAAGAACTATTCATCAGCTATATCTCTGCCTTAACAAGATTTTCTGGAGTGTTAAACTACATTTTCCAGAGAAGAAGAAGAGAGCACTCCGGAATAAAAGTAACTAATTATTTTCTTTCATGCTTATCAGTTACTCCCTTCAGAGCATTATATATTGATATATAATGTTGTGAATTTTTACTCATCTCTAGTATTAGTGGCCAGTCAGTTCCAATATGACAGTAATCACAAACTCCATTTGACTAGAGTTTTAGCTTTCAATCATCTGCATATAATAGGACTTTAATATTAAAATTAATTAATAGGTGTATTTTAGATATCTATTTACTTTTTATACTTTTTTTCAATTATTAGTATATATTTCTTTGGGTAAGTCAGGAGTATAGTATATTTTGTCATTTACTTGAAGTAATTTTTTGAATATAATTGATATTGCAATAAATTAATACATGTTTTTAAATATGTTAAGGGTTTGACAATAACAGAATTGCCGAGTGTCCATACCAATTTACAGTGAGTAAATGGTCATGTGCCTGCAGTTTACTTTAAACAAAATAATAAACTTAGTTGTGATATAAAAATGCTCTTAAATATGAATAGTTCAACAGCAAATATCTCATGTTTGATTCTATATATCCATGTTTATTTTAAAATTGTGTATATACCATGCCATAATGACACATGGTATAAAAATAATCTAAAAAAACTGTTTCAAGTTCAAACTTAAAAATTAACTCTACCGTATCTTAATCAGAAAGGATTGTATATTAATGAGGATTGTATGTTTTAAGTGCTATAAGTCCAGCTTAAACTACATCAAGCAAGTAGAGCATTTAATGGCACATGTTACTAAAACATTTAGAATTAAGGCATATGAATGGAAAATTAAAACTTTCCAGGCTTTTGGATTATTCTAACCAGTTCAATTCTTTCACCTCCCAAGGTGTGTCATTCTGCCAAAGTCAGTTTTATCTAAGAATTGACCCTTACCCATTACAAGGTTTTAATCAGTAAGGTGACATTCTCTCTTTGCTCATCCATGAGGAAAAAGGGAGAGACAGGGAGAGTGAAGGAGGGAAAGAGGGAAGTGGGAAAGGAGGAAGAGGAAGGGAGGGAGATATTTCAAATCAATAATGATACTAATATATTATCATCATCATAAAATACCTAGGATTCACTGTGATGGGACCAAATAAATATTGACTTACAAGCACGCTAAGTTGCTTCAGTCGTGTCCAACTCTTTGTGACCTTATGGACTGTAGACTGCCAGGCTCTTCTGTCCATGGAATTCTCCCAGCAAGAATACTAGAGTGGGTAGCCATTCCCTTCTCTAAAACTAAGACTTATCCTTACCTAAACTAATCACTATGCTTCATAGGAAAACTGTAGACTGACAGGGTAAGTCCATTACAAGAGTTATGGATTTAAATGTATTACCAAGGGTTAGTGGTTACCTCACTTAGATCTGAGCTGGAATGAATTTCACTCTATGTGAGTGCTATACAATATGGATATTATTTCAAAGAAAGAAATTCTTAAGATTGTAGAAAAGAAGAAATAAATTTAAAAATGTCAAAAAGTAATTCTGGCTAGATCAGGCTATCTACAACAGATCATCTTTAAAAATTTGATAAATTAGGTAATAAAATATCACATGCAAAATCTGCTTATTTATATTTAATAAAGATCTTTCCAACATACAATAACATGTATTTTAAATAGAGTCTTCATTAGGATAAAAACTATATCATTCAAATCCATTTGGGTTCAAAAGCCCTTCAGTTTTAACCCACAAGCGCACATATACATAAAAATGAATGTTATTTCTTACACAAATTAGATTTTATTTCAAAAATTTATTTGTATTAAAATCATATATTTTCTCTATGTTAAAAAGCTACTATGGATAAGAATAAGAGAAATTAAGCATACTTTATTAGAAAATATTAAGTTTTCATCTACATAAACATATTAACCTTAGCAATTCTATTGCATTATTACAGTCCATTATATTTGTGTATAATTCTAGTTTATGTGAATTGAATTATATATCACAGACATTCTTCTCTTAATTCATTTTATGTATCAAATACTAGAAAATGATAAAAAGCAAAAGACATCATATAATAAAAGTTTAATTTCAATTGCCCTATTTTTTCTAGAGTTTTTACAAAAGAATTCCTTACAAAAATAATCCTATCTACTAAATCTAATTTACTTTGTAGATAAGGTTTTATTATGTTCTTTTATATAGAAGAAAGACTATCTTTAATAATGACTTACATGATGCATATAAACAAAGAGGGCATTTCCAAGATTGTCTCCAAAACAGTGAGATCTGTTTAAAACACACTAAACTGTATCTTTTGTAGAATTAATCATTGAAATTTTATTTGAATGGCTATTCTTTCTTTCATTCCACAAACTGGGAGAACAGTGTAGCAGCTGTTTGCCTTGAAAGTTTGTGGATGTGGGCCTCACATACAATTTAGTTTTGTTGCTATAGCAATAGCTACAGGGAAAGAAAATAAAAGAAAATTAATCCACCTTACCATTTAGCTTCCTAGAATGCACCCCGTATGTGGTGAGTGGAATAATTAAATCTTGTTTACTGTGCTTTCTTTAAAACCTTTGATATACTTGATGATATCATCATTGCCTGATTGATTTTTCAGGTAAGGGAAACAACCAAAATTAATTGCCCTAATCGTCACTCAAGGACAACACATACATTTTAAGCTAAAGCAAATTGCATTTTTTTTCTTTCACTTTTAAACAGCTGGAAATTTTGTATTTCCTTTTCATTTCATTTTCTGTATTATAAAACACACACACACACACACACACACACATTCTCAGGGAAAGAAAAATGATTGTAATCCACAGGTTAAGATTCTGGATATAGAGCTTGAAATGAACAGAACAAAAGAATTTGCTCTTAAACTAATGCAACTTCCTTCATAATACATAATGACTGCAGGAAGAGAAAACTTTTCATATCAAGAAGTCAGTTTAAAGGAAGTTTAAAATGGGCTGAATATATTAAATTCTAAGAGCAAACTGTGTTTAAAATTGTTTAAATTCTTTCCTCAGATTTGTATGCAATAGAGCTAATGTATATTAAAAATCTGTAAAGCACTATGGAAGATTATCCCAGTCAATGACAAAAAGAGAAAAAGTAGTTTAAATGTATTAGTCTTTTTTTGATTTTGTAGCTGTTATCCATTTAACATAGATGAATATGAAAAATTTCACATATCACATCATAGGCATGAACTTCCACTGATTAATCAAAGAAACATCAATTTCTGTCTTTAGGAAAATAGTCAGCTATAAGTTACCAGTGCATTGTAATATTTACTCAAATTACCGAAAATCAACACCAGATATTATTTCAATTCCTCCATTGTTTTACTTGTTCTCAACTGTCAATTTCCCTTTATGCCCTTGAATAACTATTCCTATTTGTTTCCACTTTTCTGGTGAATTCATATCCCTTTCATAAAAGCAGAAAGCTTTTCATTTTCTAATAAACATGGAGATTAATAAAAATCTCCTAAAACGTTCTGTTTTGAAATTATAAAATTTATATGGCTGCAACACATACATTGTATTTCTCATTTTCTCCATGTAACAGGGGGCAATATCTTTCTTCTGTCTGCAAGAAATCTTTGCATCTGTTAATAACCGTTTCTTTCTCACATGCTATCTGTTCAGTTCAGTTCAGTCATTCAGTCATGTCCGACTCTTTGCAACCCCAAGAATCACAGCATACCAGGCCTCCCTGTCCATGACCAACTCCTGGAGTTCACTCAGACGCACGTCCATCGAGTCAGTGATGCCATCCAGCCATCTCATCCTCTGTTGTCCCCTTCTCCTCCTGCCCCCAATCCCTCCCAACACCAGAGTCCTTTCCAATGAGTCAAGTCTTCTCATGAGGTGATCAAAGTACTGGAGTTTCAGCTTCAGCATCATTCCCTCCAAAGAAATCTCAGGGCTGATCTCCTTCAGAATGGACAGATTGGATCTCCTTGCAGTCCAAGGGACTCTCAAGAGTCTTCTTCAACACCACAGTTCAAAAGCATCAATTTTTTGGCACTCCACTCTCTTCACAGTCCAACTCTCACATCCATACATGACCACAGGAAAAACCATAGCCTTGACTAGACAGGCCTTTGTTGGCAAAGTAATGTCTCTGCTTTTCAATATGCTATCTAGGTTGGTCATAAGTTTTCTTCCAAGGAGTAAGCATCTTTTAATTTTATGGCTGCAGTCACTATCTGCAGTGATTTTGGAGCCCCCCCCCCAAAAAAAAAATAAATTCTGACACTGTTTCCACTGTTTCCCCATTTATTTCCCATGAAGTGATGGGACCGGATGCCATGATCTTCGTTTTCTGAATGTTGAGCTTTAAGTCTATTTTTTCACTCTCCACTTTCTCTTTCATCACAATTACAAATTTTTTCTATTCCACCTTCTCAATTTCAATCCTCTCAAGCTATGTCCTTTTCTTTGTCAAGCAAATTTCTACTAAGATAATATTTACCTCTAAATCCCTGAAGGAAGGAAGGTGTATGCCTCACATTTTGGTCTTTTCTTTGACAATATTATATATACTCCTTTTTAATACAGAATAATTTCAAGTTATGTCTTAAGCATTACTTAAAAATCTCTGTAATTATTTATGGATCAATCCTAAATTTAGTTAGTTATTCCTGATTGAAGTTTAGCTAATGATTGTTTTTTTTCCTTTCTCTCCTGAATTCATCCTTAACTGGAGGTTGTTTGTACTAATGATATTTATCCAACTCTCACGTCCCTTTTTATATTTTCCTATCTTCCTTCAACATAAATGCTATAGGGAGAAAATTTTGAAAATCTTGGCTTAAGAAAGACCTACATTAATATACAAAGTGAAATTTTAATCTAAGAAATATCTGAAAACCACTAAAGAAGTACAGACAGGCATTTCTGTGGCTATTTTCTATTTTTCCTTAAGAATCTGGTGATAACAATTAGAACCTACCTTTCAAACCAATACCGTTTGAAAGTGACAGACTCTTTCAACAGTAATATCAAGATAAGAACTTAGTCACAGAAAGTAGTATCATCCTTTCATTTTGGGCCTGTATTAGTTTCTTTCTAAGTCTAGATATATTCTCACATATTCCACATTGTCTTGAACAATGACATTTGTACTGGAATTACTAGTGTGGTCCCACTTGTGTTTTCAAAGATTAGTTTTTAAAATAAGTAAATATGATAAAAATAAATTCCAAAGAGCACATATTTTATGGTATTTACAATCTTAAGAACCTTGCTTGGAGCAATCACGGAAGTCACAGTGTGTAATTATAATTGCATTAATTAAGTGAGGAAGTCATTAAACTAAAGTGACACTCAGTTCAGTTCAGTTCAGTTCAGTCACTTAGTCGTGTTCGACTCTTTGTGACCCCATGAATCGCAGCATGCAAGGCCTCCCTGTCCATCACCAACTCCTGGAGTTCACTCAGACTGACGTCCATTGAGTCAGTGATGCCATCCGCCATCTCATCCTCTGTCATCCCCTTCTCCTCCTGCCTCCAATCCCTCCCAGCATCAGAGTCTTTTTCAATGAGTCAACTCTTTGCATGAGGTGGCCAAAGGTGGCACTAAATAAGCCTAAATAAGCAAAATGAAACTTAAAGCAGAAAAGACTCCTGCAATACCTCAAAGGGAATATAAGCAATATTTGAATATTAATTATAAATGAACTATATAACATTTAAAAAGTATAGTGGCCTTTAAACATGACAATATAATGATTCACTATACTGTAAAACTGTAAGTCATATAATATTGTACAGTAAAAATACCTTAAAGAAAGAAAAAAAATCAAATTTAAGAACAGGCAGTTGAAAAGAACCAATTAGACTTTCCCTTAAAGGCAACATCTTTATATCCATTTATTGAATACCCTTGCTTTACCTGCCTTCTTCTTTATGAAATGTTTCCCCTTAGCTCCAGTCATCCCAGTGACCCTGATCACTTTCAACTGGGTGCTTTCCCATTGGAATCAACATTTCCTAAAATAAACTCTTGAAAATAGAATATGTGATTTACTAATAATCATTTCATATATTAAGAATCAGGACCTTTCTGATGGCTCAGATAGTAAAGAATGTGACTGAAATGTGGGAGACCCAAGTTTGATCCCTGGGTCAAGAAGATTTCCTAGGGAAGGGAATGGCTACCCACTCTAGTATTCTTGATTGGAGAATTCCATGGACAGAGGAAACTGGCAGGCTACAATCCATGTGGTCACAAAGAGTTGCAGATTACCAACTGCAATACTCTAAATGGAGGGGGAGTGGACATTTCCAATGGCTTTATTTTGATTACGTTATATTGGGCATAACTGCCAATGAATTCTTTCTCTCTTCAAGGGTTTTTAAAACTTCTTCAAGAAAACTTCTAAATCTGAGAAAAAGTCTTTCCATTACGTATGTATTAAATTTGTATAAGTCTTCCAATACAGGTTAGGCAAGATATCTAGACATGTGCAAACAATACATACACACAGAGATACATATATATATATATATACATATATATATATATTTATTTATTTATATATACTGATATAAAACTAGATCTATAAATCGCTCAGTTGTGTCCTACTCTTTGCTAAGTCACTTCATTTGTGTCCTACTTTTTGCGACCCCATAATACGCAGCACGCCAGGTCTCGCTGTCCATCACCAACTCCCGGAGTCCACCCAAACCCATGTCCATTGAGTCGATGATGCCATCCAACCATCTCATCCTCTGTCGTCCACTTCTCCCCCTGCAATCAATCGTTCCAAGCATTATGGTCTTTTCAAATGAGTCAGCTCTTCACATCAGGTGGCCAAAGTATTGGAGTTTCAGTTTCAACATCTCTGCAGTCCAAAGAACTCTCAAGAGTCTTCTCCAACACCACAGTTCAAACGCATCAATTCTTTAGCACTCAGCTTTCTTCACAGTCCAACTCTCACATCCATACATGACCACTGGAAAAACCATAGCCTTGACTAGACGGACCTTTGTTGGCAAAGTAATATCTCTGCTTTTTAATATGCTGTCTAGGATGGTCATAACTTTCCTTCCAAGGAGTAAGCATCTTTTACTTTCATGGCTGCAATCACCATCTGCAGTGATTTTGGAGCCCAGAAAAATAAAATCAGCCTCTGTTTCCACTGTTTCCCCATCTATTTGCCATGAAGTGATGGGACCAGATTCCATGATCTTCGTTTTCTGAATATTGAGCTTTAAGTCAACTTTTTCACTCTCCTCTTTCACTTTTATCAAAAGGCTCTTTAGTTCTTCTTAATTTTCTGTCATAAGAGTGGTGTCATCTGCATATCTGAGGTTATTGATATTTCTCCTGGGAATCCTGATTCCAGCTTGTGCTTCTTTCAGCCCACCATTTCTCATTATGTATTCTGCATATAAGTTAAATAAGCAGGGTGACAACACACAGTCTTGACGTACTCCTTTTCCTATTTGGAACTAGTCTGTTGTTCCGTGTCCAGTTCTAACTGTTGCTTCCTGACCTGCATACAGGTTTCTCAAGAGGCAGGTCAGGTGGTCTGGTATTCCCATCTCTTTCAGAATTCAGTTATGCCTGCCTTATTTTCTAATAATGAGGACTTTGTGTGTGTTAGTTGCTTAGTCGTGTCCAGCTGTTTACAACCCCATAGACTATAGCCCACCAGGCCCCTCTGTCCATGGGATTCTCCAGGCAAGAACACTGGAGTGGGTTGCCATTCCTTCTCCAAAAAGAACTATAGAAAGAAGGAAAATGAAGTCACTCAGTCATCTCTGACTCTTTGTGACTCCATGGACTATAGCCTACCAGGCTCCTCCATCCATGGGGTTTTCCAGACAGGAGTACTGGAGTGGGTTGCTATTTCCTTCTCCAATGAGGGATTAGTTTTTGTTTATCAAAACATACTAACTGTGACTTCCCTGTTGGTACAGTAGATAGGATCTGCCTGCCAATGCAGAGGACATTGGTTCAATCCATCATCTGGGATGATTCCACATGTCACAGAGCCACTAAGCCCATAAGCCACAACTACTGAACCCACATTCTAGAGCCTGTGAGTTGCAACTACTGAACTAGTATGTTGCAGCTACTGATGCCTGTTTGCCTAGAGCCTGTGCTCAGAGACAAGAGAAGCCACCATAATGAGAGGCCTGTATACTGCAACTAGAGTGTTTCCCCCACTAGCTACAACTAGAGAAAGCCTACAAACAGCAAAAAAAGAACTAGCATAACCAAAAAACAAAAAAAGAATCCCATATCAAACATCATCATTATAAAATCAAATCTTACACTGAGACAGGCTCTCATATATTATTTTTTGACTGGAAAACAAACAGGTAGTAATATAAAATGTAATGAAATTATCTTTCTATTTAGATAGATGGCATGACATGATTTAGGACTTCATAAGATTAATATAAAATGTTGCATTTTAATTTGTGAGAATTCATAAATGATGCAGTATAAAAACTAAAAGACACTTTTCAGTGTTTATTAATGAATATTACTTATCAAATTATATTATTTGTATTCAGAATTTTCATTAAAATATGAACAATTTTTGTATCTTTTAATTGTAAAATAAAACTCTATGATAGTCAGTGTTAAGAATAATCAACATATAAAAATAGAAGGAAATTACATCCACTTTAAAAAAAGTATAGTTAAGTGTAAGCCATATATTGAAATACACAAAAGTTTGATGTTTGTGTTTATGACATTGGTAGTAAAAGGCCCCTTTTTAAAACAGAATGGAGTCTAATAAATTAAATAATTAAAAATGAATTGAATAATAAAAATAGTATTATCAGAAGAAATACTTAAACTCTGAAGATCATCCATGTATTTACACTTGAAGTATCCTACATATTGTGTTCAATTTGAAATCACAGGAAATTTGATACAAATATACTGTGTTTTAAAAAAAATGTAAACAAATTTCAGGACTGGGCCTACATGAAGACAATTGTGCAGACTGGATAGAATAGTGTTAACTAATTCCCTAGTAAATATGTGAATTTCATCAGCATCATGAAAGTTCTTATTAATTTCCCACACACCTTATATTAATTCTTAATTAGTAACTAAAAATGTCAAAGCCAAATGGGAAATGCTGTACAAATTAAAAATAAATGAATTATTAGCAGTACTATACACAAGAAAACCAAAATTGTTTCTCATTACATGGTATAGTGTTACCGCTAACATTCATAATGACTTTAATTATGTTTAGATTAGTAAATTTATGATAATTTTCCTAATGGTGAATTATAATTGTGTACCAGTTGGTGATAAAAATAAGAAAGATGATTTGTTGTATGAAAATATATCAATCTGAATGTCTACAAAGCCATGTTAATAAAACCTTGCAGAATTTTTAATAGGAACTTCTCAAATTCGAAACATCATTTTGAAAGAGAAACAATTGGGAAAAATATCTAAGGAGGGAAAAGAATATGTGCTTGTGTTCAATGTGTCTAAACACTAGATATCTACAAAATAAGATGTATTGTATTTGCCCATCTGGATAAATTTAATATTACAACTATTTAATCTTAATTTATTTGAAGAGACAGAGAGGGTAATTGGCTAAAATGTGCATGCGCTCAGTTGTTGTCCGACTCTTTGTCACTCCATGGTTTGTAGCCTGCCAGACTCCTATGTCCCTATGATTTCCCAGGAAAGAATACTGGATTGGGTTGCCATTTCCTTCTCTAGGGTATCTTCCTGATCCATGGATTGAATTGTCAGGCAGATGCTTTACCTCTCTGCCAGTTGGGAAGCCCCTATTGGCTAAAAGCCAATCAATAAATTATAGTATTAATTAAAAATGGGGAAAAGAGAAACGAGGCAAGAAAACTAATAGCAAAGCAATGTATCTTGAATAACTTTATTATATGTGCAAATCCCCAAATAATGTTTGTATATATATATATAATATATATGCATATATAATATATATATATACATGTGCTAAATACAAGCATAATAATACCATAAGAAATAAAATACAATGTGTATGCTCTCGATTTTGTTTTAGGAAGGTATTTTATTGCTAGATACACAAAACAATAATTTTAGATAAACATTAATAAAGTGTAATGCAAATAAATATTGAAAATATGTGTGGGTAAAACACAAAGTTTGTTCTTGAAGGCAATAATCATTCTGGGGAAAATTATTGCAACAAGTTACCAACAAGAGTTTAAATCTTTCAAATACTTAAAATCATATAGGAACATATACATGTATGGTAATACATATAAAATGCCCCAAGAGAATTATATATCTACTGCACATGTAGATAAAATATATCCACATATATAAATTAGATAAAATCAAAACTATAAAATTAATAAGACAAACAAAATGTGCAATTATACATGATAGATTTTTAAATGTATAATATTTATATATATTATACAGATTTTAATTTTTAAGATTTAAATATCTATACTAAATCAAGAGGGAAAGCAAGCTCTAGAACAAGATGCATATATACTAACATCTACCAAGTTTATTGATGTGAGTTAATATTGAAGTGAGTTCAACACCAAGTTTTGCAGTTTGCTGACATGGAGTGCCTCTCTTATTTAGATCTCTTTTGATGTCTTTCAACAATTTTATTGCAGTTTTCAGTCTATGGGACTTGCACTCCTTTGGTTAAGTTTATTGCAAGTTAACTTTGATATATTGCAATGGCATTGCTTTTTAAATTTTTATTTCAAATATTTGTTACATAAATAGATATATTGTATATACATCAGTCCTACTTCATGACACCTTCCTAATACAAGAAAATTATTACTTCTAGTAGTCTTTTATGACAACTTTGCAATTTCGGATATCCAGGGTAATAAAGACAGGGAAGCCTGGCATCCTGAAGTCCATGGGGTCTCATAGAGTCAGACATGACTTAGTAACTGAACAAGGATTATGTTGTTTGTGAATAAAAATGGCATTATTTATTCTTTTCTTATTTGAATAATTTTAATTAGTTTCTTTATTTGTCTGCCTTTTTTATTTTGGGGGCCTTATTTCACTGGGCAGAATTTTCGATGCTTGAATTAACAAGTGAAATACTTGCCTTATTCCCTATCTGGGGGGGGGGAAGAATCATTTTTTCACTACCAAAGGTGTTGTTAACTGTCATTTTTTTTATACTGCTTTCTATCAGGAACAGAAAATTTCCTTTTATTCCTACTCTGCTACAAATGTTTATTATGAATGAGTTTTGGAAAATGATTTTTGTCCACCATTGAGATGATCATGTGATTTGTCACTTATACTATCAATATGATTGTTGCTACATTAATTGGTTTTATTTTTTATTTTTATTTTTTTTACTTTGCAATACTGTATTGGTTTTGCCATACATTGACATGAATCCACCACAGGTGTACATGAGTTCCCAACCCTGAATCCCCCTCCTACCACCCTTCCCATATCATCTCTCTGAGTCATCCCAGTGCACCAGCCCCAAGTATCCTGTATCCTGTATTGAACCTAGACTAGCGATTCGTTTCTTACATAATAGTATACATGTTTCAATGCCATTCTCCCAAATCATTCCACCCTCTCCCTCTCCCACAGAGTCCAAAATTCTGTTCTTTATATCTGTGTCTCTTTTGCTGTCTCGCATACAGGGTTATCTTTACCACCTTTCTAAATTCCATATATATGTGTTAATACACTGTATTGATGTTTTTCTTTCTGGCTTACTTCACTCTGTATAATCGGCTCCAGTTCATCCACCTCATAAGAACTGTTTCTGGGAGAACATGACTTATTTATATACATGTCACATATACAAAAAAAAAATAAATAAGGTGTATACTCCTTTTTATATATTGCTATATAAAATCTTTTTTGTAGACTTTTTTATCTATATTAATGAAGAAAATTAGTCTTTATCTTCTATAGCCACTCCAGCTTTCTTATTGCTGGTTTGCATAGTATACATTTTTTCCATCCTAAAACATTCAGTCTATTTGTGTCTTTGAGTCAAAGATGTATCTCTTGTTGACTTCAGAGAGTTGGATTTGTTGTTGTGTTATTATGACTCCCTCTTCTTTGGGTAGAGTATTCAGTGCCCCTTTACCTTATGGGTCAACTTTCTCTTGCTTTATTCAAGTTTTTATTTTTGGTTTTAGAGTTTAACAGTTTGATTATGCTGTGCCCAGATGTGAAGTAGTTTCCGCTTATAACATTTAGATTTTTTTAAGCTTCTTAAATCTGTAGAGTAGCACTTTTCTTAAAATTTGGGAAATATTCAGCCATTTTTTTTTCCTTTTTTTTTCCTCTTCATGTTCTAGATGCCCCATTATTCATAAGTTGATATACTTGATAGCTGCTTTCAAACCTTTCATCTCTTTTCATTCGTTGTTGTTTAATCCTTCTGTATTTCAGAAAGAACTATCATTAAGTTTGGGCTTCCCTGGTGGCTCAGTGATAAAGAATCCTCCTGCTAATACAGGAATCATGAGTTTGATCCCTGCTCCAGGAAGATTCCTTGGTGAAGGAAATGACAACCTACTCCAGTATTCTTGCCTGGAAACCTCCATGGACAGAGGAGCCCAGCAGGCTACAGTCCATAGGGTCTCAAAGAGTCGGACACGACTTAATGACTGAGCTATCTTTAAGTTTAAGTTTGCCTCTTGGTTCAGTGGTAAAGAATCTACCTGCCATTTCAGGAGATGTGGGCTGGATCCCTGGATCAGAAAGGTCCCCTGGAGAAAGAAATGGCAACCCACTCCAGTATTTTTGCCTCGAAGTCCCATGGGCAAAGGAGGCTGGTGGGCTTCTAAAGAACTAAATGACAGTGGTCATTAAATATACTAAGTATTTTTTTCCTGCCATCTTTAAATCTTCACTTTTAAAAATAATTATTTATTGTGTTTTTAAGCTATATAAGTTTTATTGGTTCATTTTCTAAAATGTCCTTCTTTTTCTAAGAAGCTCATTTGATGTCCCATTGTCATATTTTCTTTAATTTTTATTTGTTACATTCTTTATTTCCTTGTGAATATTTGTAGTATCTGCTTTAAGCTACTTTTTAAATGCAATATATGCCTACTGTGCTCCAAAACTGTTTCTGTTAGCTGCTACCTGCTTTTCCCCCTCTGTGAGTATGTTGCAAATCTATTTCTTTGTCTTTTTCCAATAATCGTTATTGAAAAGTAGACATTTTAGATAATATATATTAAAACTTCAAATTCTGATCCCCATCAGGGTTTGCTGCTGGGCTGTTGATATTTTGTTTGTTTGCTTGTTTACTTAGCAACTTGCCTGAACTAATTCTATGGAGCCTGCTTATCCTGTGATAGGTAGTCACTGATATAGTTTCAATTTTTTTTTTTTATATTTGTGTGTGTGTGTATGAGTGTGTGGGTTTCATGTTTTAAGTTCACTCCTTCTTAGGGGTAATTTCACTGTCTGTTTTTATTTTATTTTTCTCATGTCTTCCTTACATGTGCATTAGATCTCACATTCTGAAAGCATTTGTGGATTTCTAGGACATTTTCTGCTGCCTTCTAAGTCTGCCTGTACACAGGCAGACTGTGAGTGACTTTATCAAGACTAGTGTGACTGTTCCATTGCCTTCACTTTCCCATTAACTTTCTGGTTAGTCTGCCAGTCTATTGCTCACATTATTGAGGATTTCAGATTCAAGTTTGAGGAGATATGGGTCTCCTCAGTTTACTTGATGACTGATATACCAACTGCTTCTGACAAAAAGCAGGGGCATCTGTTTTTTCTTACTCTCTGCTCCAAAGCAGGCAACTCTTTATGTGTAACAAGTTGCCAGTTTTGTTTTTCACTGTTAGCCCAAATATGCAAGAACTACTAAACTGATGAAGCTGGGGCAATGATATTAACCCTACATTTATCAGCCTTCGTATTTTTAGAAACTTCTTGTCTAAGCCTGTTAAGTGCTGGGGACTTTGTGTATGTAGTAAGGTTTTAGCCTAAGCTTTATATTCTAGGTTGTTTTCAAGGAGGGGTCTTTAGGTTGGTGGTAATCTCTGGGTATTGACTTATTTAGAAGCAAAAGATTTTTTTTTCTTTCTAGAATAACTCTCCAATGAAGAACTGCATATCTACCTAATTCTAAAGCTAAGAAAATTTTTAATAAACACTTTCCTATCAGCAAAGTTCCTATTAGGCAAAAACGTTCCATTTCTTTTTTTGTTTGTTTTCGATTATTGAATATATTCATGTAATTTTTTACTTGAAGCATAGTTGATTTGAAATGTTGTATTAGTTTCTGGTGTACAGCAAAGTGGTTCAGTTAAACGTATATATTCTTTTTCATATTATTTTTTAATATATTTTATTGCTAAGTCACTTCAGTCGTGTCCGACTCTGTGCGACCCCAGAGATGGCAGCCCACCAGGCTCCCTTGTTCCTGGGATATGATATTAAATGTAACTCCCTGTGTTATACAACAGGCCCTTGTTGTTTATTCATTCTATATATAATATTTTGTTTCTGTTAGTCCCAAGCTCCTAATCCATTCCTCATCTGTGACACCCCCACCCCCCACCTTGGCTATCATAAGTGTGTTCACTATGGCTTTGAATCTGCTTCGGTTTCATAAATAAGTTCACTTGTGTCATATGCTAGATTCCACATATAGGTGATATCATATGGTATTTAGCTTATTCTTTCTCACTTACTTAATTTATTTTATTTTATTTTACTTTATTTTACTTTACAACACTGTACTGGTTTTGCCATGCATCAACATAAGTCCGCCATGTGTGTGCACGTGTTCCCAATCCTGACCCCCCTCCCGTCTCCCTCTCCACACCATCTCTCCGGGTCATCCCAGTTTAGTATTATAATCTCCAGGTCCATCCAAGTAGATATAAATGGCATTATTACATTCTGCTATTAAATTAATATAAGTGAATGTTAAGTATATAAATTTATCAATTTTAAGGAAGAATAGTTATTTGGAAATCATGCAATTGATTGACAAAGCAAATCAACACAGTCAGTAGAATCACTCAGTCATGTCTGACTCTTTTCAGCCCCATGGACTGCAGAACTCCAGGCTTCCCTGTCCATCACCACTCCTGGAGCCTATTCAAACTTATGTCCATTGAGTTGTTGATGCCACCTAACCCATCTCTTCCTCTGTAGCCCCCTTCTCCTCCTACCTTCAATCTTTCCCAGGATCAGGGTCTTTTCAAATGAGTCAGTTCTTCACATCAGGTGGCCAAAGTATTGGAGTTTCAGCTTCAGCATCAGTCCCAAATAGAGAATATTCAGGATTGATTTCCTTTAAGATGGACTGGTTGGATCTTCTTGCTGTCCAAGGGACTCTCAAGAGTCCTCTCCAAAACCACAGTTAAGAAGTAAATATAAAAATATATTAAAAATAGCATAAGAGTCCTCCTGGGATGTATAATCAAAGTCAGAAAAGAAGAAAAAAGAAAACTTCATATCAGAGTATAATATGTATAATCATACAAAGCAAAATATAAATCTTGACCAAAAAAAAAAAAAAAGCAATTGTAGTTTCAGCTCATAGAAAGCTGACTGACTCATATTAATCTATCAGTTAATAAATGGATTCTATTTTTATAATCTAAACAATTGTAAGTCTCATCCACTCTTAACATGGAGAAAAATCCTCTGCCTTTTCTAGGGTTACAGATGAGAAGACATGTGTGTTAAACAGCTACCATTTTGTACAGCTTCAGTTTATCAAAGTCTCCATAACTATGCATCTAGCCATGTGACTGTTCTGTGAGCATATTTATGGAATTTTCATGGAAAATTATACCACATTGAATTTCCTAATATTAAAAATGTTGTGTCAGATTGACCTCTCAAAACAACCTAAAATCCAAAACCACTGAAAAAGAGGAGGAAAAGCACTGCAGACTAACATTTTCCTAAAAAATATCACCAATGAATGTTTCCATGGAATATTTAGTCTTATCTTTAAACAAACAATTAAAATAATAGACACTGGCCATATTTTTCCATTTTAATTAAACCATATGATGATTCAGCTCAGTTCAGCTCAGTTTAGTGGCTCAGTCATGTCCGACTCTTTGCGACCCCATGGATCGCAGCAAGCCAGGCCTCCCTGTCCATCACCAACCCCCGAAGTTCACTCAGACTCACGTCCATCGAGTCAGTGATACCATCCAACCATCTCATCTTCTGTCATCCCCTTTTCCTCATGCCCCCAAACTCTCCCAGCATCTGAGTCTTTTCCAATGAGTCAACACTTCGCATAAGGTGGCAAAAGTACTGGAGTTTCAGCTTTAGCATCATTCCTTCCAAAGAAATCCCAGGGCTGATCTACAGAATGGACAAGTTGGATCTCCTTGCAGTCCAAAGGACTCTCAGGAGTCTTATCCAACACCACAGTTCCTAAGCATCAATTCTTTGGCACTCAGCTTTCTTCACAGTCCAATTCTCACATCCATACATGACCACTGGAAAAACCATAGCCTTGACCAGATGGACCTTTATTGGCAAAATGATGTCTCTGTTTTCCATTATGCTATTTAGGTTGGTCATAGCTTTTCTTCCAAGGAGTGTCTTTTAATTTCATGGCTGCAGTCACCATCTGCAGTGATTTTGGAGTCCCCGAAAATTAAAGTCATTAAAGACATTGTTTCCACTGCTTCCCCATCTATTTCCCATGAAGTGATGGGACCAGATGCCACGACCTTCGTTTTCTGAATGTTGAGCTTTAAACCAATTTAGCACTCTCCACTTTCACTTTCATCAGAGGGTTTTTAGTTCCTCTTCACTTTCTGCCATAAGGGTGGTGTCATCTGCATATCTGAGGTTATTGATATTTGTCCTGGCAATCTTGATTCCAGCTTGTGCTTCATCCAGCCCAGCATTTCTCATGATGTACTCTGCATATAAGTTAAATAGACATGGTGACAATATACAGCCTTGACATACTCTTTTTCCTATTTGGAACCAGTCTGTTGTTCCATGTCCAGTTCTAACTGTTGCTTCCTGACCTGCATATAGGTTTCTCAAGAGGCAGGTCAGGTGGTCTGGTATTCCCATTTCTTTCAAAATTTTCCACAGTTTATTGTGATCCACACAGTCAAAGGCTTTGGCATAGTCAATAAAGCAGTAAGATATGTTTTTCTGGAGCTCTCTTGCTTTTTCAATTATCCAGCAGATATTGGCAATTTGATCTCTGGTTCCTCTGTCTTTTCTAAAACCAGCTTGAACATCTAGAAGTTCACGTTTCATGTATTGCTGAAGCCTGTGTTGGAGAATTTTGAGCATTACTTTACTAGCGTGTGAGATGAGCACAATTGTGTGGTAGTCTGAACATTTGGCATTGCCTTTCTTTGGGATTGGAATGAAAACTGACCTTTTCCAGGCCTGTGGCCACTGCTGAGTTATCCAAATTGGCTGGCATAATGAGTGCAGCATTTTCACAACTTCATCTTCCAGGATTCGAAATAGCTCACCTGGAATTCCATCACCTCCACTAGCTTTGTTTGTAGCGATGCTTTCAAAGGCCCACTTGACTTCACATGATGATTAGTATTCTTAAAAATGTGACCATAATTGTAAGTAACTTTAAGCAAAATTCTGGCATGCAAAGTTCTTATATTCTGTTATATAAAACCCAAGAAAATGCACTGGTCATAGCAAACACCCTCTTCCAACAACACAAGAGAAGACTCTACACATGGACATCACCAGATGGTCCACACCAAAATCAGATTGATTATATTCTCTGCAGTCAAAGATGGAGAAGCTCTATACAGTCAACAAAAGCAAGACCGGGAGCTGACTGTGGCTCATATCATGAACTCCTTATTGTCAAATTCAGACTTAAATTGAAGAAAGTGGAGAAAACCACTAGACCATTCAGGTATGACCTAAATCAAATTCCTTATGATTATACAGTAGAAGTGAGAAATAGATTAAGGGACTAGATCTGATAGATAGAGTGCCTGATGAACTATGGACATAGGTTTGTGACACTGTACAGGAGACAGGGATCAAGACCATCCCCATGGAAAAGAAATGCAAAAAAGCAAAATGGCTCTCTGGAGAGGCCTGACAAATATCTGTGAAGAGAGGCTAAAAGCAAAGGAGAGAAGGAAAAATATAAGCATCTGAATGCAGAGTTCCAAAGATTAGAAAGGAGACATAAGAAAGCCTTCCTCAGCAATCAATGCGAAGAAATAGAGGAAAACAGCAGAATGGGAAAGACGAGAGATCTCTTCAAGAAAATTAGAGATACCAAGGGAATATTTCATGCAAAAATGGGCTCGATAAAGGACAGAAATTGTATGGACCTAAGAGAAGCAGAAGATATTAAGAAGAGGTGGCAAGAATACACAGAAAAACTGTACAAAAAAGATCTTCATGACCCAGATAATCATGATGGTGTGATCAGTCACTTAGAGCGAGACTTCCTGGAATTGGAAGTCAAGTGAGCCTTAGAAAACATCACTATGAACAAAGCTAATGGAGGTGATGGAATTCCAATTGAGCTATTTCAAATCCTGAAAGATGATGCTGCAAAAGTGCTGCACTCAATATGCAGCCAATTTGGAAAACTCAGCAGTGGCCAGAGGCCTGGGAAAGATCAGCTTTCATTCCAATCCCAAAGAAAGGCAATGCAAGAGAATGGTCAAACTACTGCACAATTGCACTCATGTCACATGCTAGAATCTCAGGAATGGGGGAGCCTGGTTGGCTGCTGTCTGTGAGGTCACACAGAGTTTTACATGACTGAAGCGACTTAGCAGCAGAAGCAGCAGCAGCACCACCAGCTAGTAAAGTAATGTTCAAAATTCTCCAAGCCAGCCTTCAGCCATATGTGAAACGTGAACTTGCAGATGTTCAGGCTGGTTTTAGAAAAGGCAGAGGAACCAGAGATCAAATTGACAACATCCGATGGATCATTCAAAAAGCGAGAGTTCCAGAAACAAATCTATTTCTGCTTTATTGTCTATGCCAAAGCCTTTGACTGTGTGGATCACAATGAACTCTGGAAAATTATGAAAGAGATGGGAATACCAGACCACCTGACCTGCCTCTTGAGAAACCTATATGCAGGTCAGGAAGCAACAGTTAGAACTGGACATGGAACAACAGAATGGTTCCAAATCAGAAAAGGAGTGTGTCAAGGCTGTATATTGTCACCATGTCTGTTTAACTTATATGCAGAGTACATCATGAGAAATGCTGGGCTGGATGAAGCACAAGCTGGAATCAAGATTGTCAGGAGAAATACCAATAACCTCAGATATGCAGATGACACCACCCTCGTGGCAGAAAGTGAAAAGAATTAAAGAGCCTCTTGATAAAAGTGAAAGAGGAGAGTGTAAAAGTTGCCTTAAAGCTCAATATTCAGAAAACTAAGATCATGGCATCTGGTCCCATCACTTCATGGGAAATAGATGGGGAAGCAGTGGAAGCGGTATCAGACTTTATTTTTGGGGACTCCAAAATCACTGCAGATGGTGACTGCAGCCATGAATTTAAAAAACTCTTACTCCTTGGAAAGAAAGTTATGGCCAACATAGATAACGTATTGAAAATCAGAGACATCACTTTGCCCTCAAAGATCCTTCTAGTCAAGGCTATGGTTTTTCCAGTGGTCATGTATGGATGTGAGAATTGGACTGTGAAGAAAGCTTAGCACTGAATAATTGATGCTTTTAAACTGTGGTGTTGGAGAAGACTCTTGAGTGTCCCTTGGATTGCAAGGAGGTCCAACCAGTCCATCCTTAAGAAGATCAGTCATGGGTGTTCATTGGAAGGACTGACTCTGTATCTGAAACTGCAATACTTTGGCTCCCTCATGTGAAGAGATGACTCATTGGAAAAGACCCTGATGCTGGGAGGGATTGGGTGTAGGAGGAGAAGGGGACAATTCACCGACTCGATGGACAAGAGTTCCAGTGAACTCTGGAAGTTGGTGAGGGACAGGGAGGCCTGTTGTGCTGTGAATCATGGGGTCACAAAGAGTCGGACACCACTGAGCAACTGAAATGAACTGATGACTGGATGGTTTATTCATATCTTAAAGGAAGTCTATTTATAAACCAAAAATGTGTAAACTAGTTTTCCTCAAGCTCTTCATTCTGATATGAGGGCCACAACCTTGATTCTCTGTGGCATTTTGATTTCTGTAAAAAACCTCTGAATTCCACATTCACTATGAGAGGTGTCCTGGTTCACCCTTCAAAAAAACTTGACCTGTAAACTATGGGCTATAATCTTCACCCTTACCAATTACTATTATATTTTTCCTATCATAATAATTGAAAGAACTTTCCTGATTACTCAGCTTGTAAAGAATCTGCCTGCAATGCAAGAGATCCCAGTTCAGTTCCTACATTGGGAAGATCCCCTGGAGAATGGTAGGCTACCTATGCCAATATTCTTGGCCTTCCCTGGTGTTTCAAATAGTAAAGAATTCACCGGCAATGCTGGAGACTTGGGTTTGATCTCTGGTTTGGGAAAATTCCCTAGAGGAGGGCTTGGCAACCCATATCAATATTCTTGCCTGGAGAATCTTATGGACGGAGGAGCCTGGTGGGCTACAATCCGTAGGGTCCTAAAGAGTTAGACACAACTGAGTGACTAAGTACAACATAGCAATTATTGAAAATCAGTTATAATTTCCTAGAAAACCTGAGTTATCTTTATTTTCCTCTGGAATATTTTAGAAGTCATGCAGAATGTACAGTTTTTGTAAACAGAAGGAATGCCAGTGAACTTCTACCTTCTCTTTCTATTCCTAAAATGGAACATAGGTAACTCATTTAAAATGAGGTCATTAAGGTGTTCCTAGGGCACAGACACAAAGAGGGAAGACTATGTGAATAAATCGAGAAAGAAGGCGTCTGTAAGCCAAGGAGAAAGACTACAGAAGAAACTAACCCTGTCAATACCTTGAATGAACTGTTAGCCTCCGGAATTGTAGGAAAATGATTTTCTGTTGTTTAAGGTATCCAGATTTTGGTACTTTGTTATGACAGCCCTAGCACAATAATACATTGGTAGAAGGAAAGCCTGTGTTCTTTTCAGGGTAAAAACTACAGCTTTGCTCTCTGTTAAAATTTCACAGTAGGAATCAGCCTGTAGTCAACATTCATGAACAAAGCCAATATTTATGTCAAATTTCACTACTGTAGCATCCATATTAATGGTTCTAACCAAAATGAACACATGTGAAAATAAATCAAAATAGAAATAGTGAAGATTTAAAAATTTCTCACTCATAATTTTCAAGTTTACATCTCTCAGCTTGATCTCCAAGAGCTAGCACTCATCTACATTAAAGAAGACAATGACCTATAAAATGCCAGTCTTTCTATAATATGTGAGGATAAATTAGTGTTTTAGGTATGTATACTTTGATGTGGCCACATTTTTCAGCCCCAGGACACTTGGAAAACAAACAAAAACTCTTTATGTGTGGCTCCTAATGTGTGTTATGTCTGACGTGTTCTTAAGCTACTTTTCACCAAGTAAATGTGGCTTGTAAATGTCATAGTCTAGGGGAGGCATTAGGAAGGGAAATGGGAAGATAGAAAAGAAAATTAGGCCGACAGGGACACTGCCTCCAACACTTAAAATTGAGTTTACAACTAGAACGATTCTATAATTCTTGTTGTCACATTAAGCTATGTGAGATAATTTGCTATAGTTTATATACTGAAGTGAAGGGAGAAAAATATAAAGACTTGGAGGCTTATATTAAATGTGTGGAAAGCTTAATTCTTAGTTGTTTTTCTTCCCTGAAGTTGTCATCTATTATCATGATAAATAACAACCATTATATTATATATCCTAAATCTAGACAGTAAGCAAATATTTTATAAAAAGTTCAGATATTTATGCCAGCCATACTGGTTTTAAAAGAGAGGAGCAAAAATAAAATAAGACAATCACAGAAATAAAGCAAAGAGAAAATGCAGCTCTAGGAATATAAACAAAATGGTTTTATACTTTTAAAAAAATGCTAAACTAAACGCATTAATGGAACATTAATTTCTATTCTACTTAAAAGAGGAATATACACATATTACTTTGCTATCACATGCAGTCATTATAATCAGAGATATTTAATTGCTAAAATAAATCCCCCAAATCTTTCATATAGCTTATAATTAAGCATATACAGAATGTAACAGTTGATCTAGATAAGTAAAGTTCTCCTGCATTTTTCTCAAAAATGGAATATATATATATATATATATAAAGAGGGTTTTTTTTTACTGTTAATATATTTATATCAGAGTGAAAGCCAATTCTGATATTTGTAAAATATATTTTTCCTGTCTTCATATAACTGCTTAGCATCTGTTCCAGATAGCAAATATCTCAATAGTTTTTTTTTTAATTCTGATATTTTCTTCACAGTTTTGTACTGTATGATACACAAGCCCAAAGCAAAAGCTTAAAGAAATTTTCTTCCATCCACTGATTTATCCTAAATATAAATTCATGCCTTCTATTATTTCTTCTAAATCAACTTAAATCAGTGGAAGAGTATCACTTGGACTAAATATCTTTGCAAATTTTCTTTTAAGAAAAGTTTAGAATATATAACCATTGGGAAGGCTTTGAATTATTTTATTAAACTCCATTAATTTTTTGGACACCCAGAGGCTTATATCTTTGACTAAATATCAGATAAACAATTACATAGCAAATAGATTCATATATAATATTTGCTAATAAATACTCATCATAAATCTACTTACTCTTCACTAGCTATTAATAATGCAATTACTTTCCATTTATCATAATAATGATTAAACAATAAGAACTGTGTGAAATCATATTTTGCTGACAAATTTTAGCTTTTAATTCATGTTGCTGTACTATGGAGATGGTTTATATTTGCCAGATTAAAAAAAAATCATAGGTAAAATAATAGTAGAGTTTTGAGCAAAACATTTTCTATACAAGGCCCTGACTGTAGATCTCTTAAAAGTAAATCTCTTAAAAACAGCACTTGCTGTGTTTAGCCAAGGACAGCAGCAGTGTATAAATATTAAAAATATAATATATTTCCTTGATTTTCAACATGATGTGGTATTGTATAATACCAAGATTAATGTATTCAAATTAATATAAACAGGATTAACTTCAGATTTTTCCTTTATATATTTTTTTACCTTTTTGAAGTGTTGGTATTCAACATGCCACACTCTGTAAAAATAGGATTAAAACATTGTTCTCTGTCCGTTCATTTTTTCCACCGTTGATTGGTATCTAAAGAGTCCTATTCTTAGATATTTGGCCCTAACTATATCTATAACCTCTTTTTGTTACACTCTACTTTTTTAATTCTTTGATCATGTTAAGGCAGGAGATAGATGCCACCCAGGGTGAGCAGTAGGAGCTTCTTATCTTCCCTGTGAACACAAATTCCATAATAGCAAGAGGGAGGAGAAGCTAAGCCCAGCCCAGGTGAGAAATAAGATACCACTTGTATCTCATTCTCTAAGTCAAAGAGATCTTCCCAACTAAAAGGCTCATTGGAAATCAAAAGGGGAATGATGTCAAGCTCTCCATACACCTCTTTGCTAGAATCCATCTTGGCTGAAATATGCACATGCTCACATATGGAAGATCCTGAGATGTACCAAACACAGACTGAAAACCAGGCACATCAAAATAATCAGCCAAAGGAAACCCAAAAGCAATGTCCCATATAAGTGATTCAAACCACAAGGATGCAACTCTCTCTGAGCCCTCTTGTGTGTCTAATATCTACAAGTACTATTTTTCCTCTTAGGAAACACTTTACTTGTTCACTACTTTCCATCTCTATGTGGAAACTCATTTCTACAAAGCCAAAGGATCAGTGTCTTGTCATTTACCACTGGTCCAGTGGCTAGGATTCAGATATCTCACTGCCACAGCTGGACCTCAATCTCTGACCAAAAACTGAAACCCTATTCTATGCTGCTATAGGCAGAGTTCACCAGAGACCAATATATTTCATGTGTCTGAAAGGCATTCAGGGTCAGCCTTTCTTCTAAGTGCCCTCTTTTCTTTATCACATTTGCCTGTCCAAATTATCTGTGGCTATAATTTCAATTGTAATTGATTGTATTTGTTTATTTCATATTTGGTGTAAATTCCATAAATATAGGTACATAAGGCAATCTTACATTGCAGAGTCAGCATCTATTTGAATATTTGAAAATTATTACGATTTCAGTGTTATATATAGTTGATTGAATTAGCGTGTGACAGTTAAGATGAAATTAATTAAATAATGTATTAGTGCAAGTAATTACTGGAATTGATAAATGTATATACAGCCATATCTTAAGTTTAAATACTATCCATTTTTAAGTTCATTGGCACAGAAAGAAAATAAGCAAAAATCACCATAAATAATGTAATTAAAATGGGCAACAGAGAGACATGAGTAAAAACCAGACAAAAAAATAACAAAAATAAATAAATAAATAAAAGGAAGGGAAAAGGGTAACAGGAATGCAAGGCAGATTGAAGAGGAGGGGAATGTGGCATGAGGTATACAAATAAATACAAAAATGTGAAAGAAACATTTACTTAATTATAATATTCTCAGTACGGCTGTTTGGAGAAGGAAGGAGGAAGTGAAATGTTAAGCCAAAAAAATACTCTGTAAAATTAAAGAATCAGCAGGTTTAACCATATTATTTAAAGCTTCAAAGTGCATCTTATATAATAAGATATCCTATATGTGCTTTAAGAATATAAGTATCTCACTTTAAAACTTTGAAAATTGTCTTTAAAAGTTATAACAACACAATAAAAAGGAAGAATGTGAAGCTTTAAAAAAATAGGCCAAAATACTGTAATAAACAAAATATTTTTGAATTTAAGGAAAAAAGTTATGAAGTACATTTATCACATGGTAGCAATTTCCAATACTAAATCACTAGATCAAAATACAATCATGGAAACAACCTAGATGTCCATCAGCAGATGAATGGATAAGAAAGCTGTGGTACATATACACAATGGAGTATTACTCAGCCATTAAAAAGAATTCATTTGAATCAGTCCTGATGAGATGGATGAAACTGGAGCCGATTATACAGAGTGAAGTAAGCCAGAAAGAAAAACACCAATATAGTATACTAACACATATATGTGGAATTTAGAAAGATGACAATGACGACCCTGTATGCAAGACAGGAAAAAAGACACAGATGTGTATAACGGACTTTTGGACTCAGAGGGAGAGGGAGAGGGTGGGATGATTTGGGAGAATGGCATTCTAACATGTATACTATCATGTAAGAATTGAATCGCCAGTCTGTGTCTGACGCAGGATGCAGCATGCTTGGGGCTGGTGCATGGGAATGACCCAGAGAGATGTTATGGGGCGGGAGGTGGGAGGGGGGTTCATGTTTGGGAACGCCTATAAGAATTAAAGATTTTAAAATTAAAAAAATAAAAAACTAAAAAGAAAAAATATATATATATAATTATTAAAATCTGTATTTTTAATGGGAGAGGAAGGATAAATGTAAAATTGTGACAGATTAGCATATTTACTCATGGCAAATAAGTGTTAATATAAATCAGAGTCTTCTGTCATCAGAATTTCTGCACACCATTATGTTATATGGAAAAGAGCATATGCACAGGCAAAGCAATAGAATTAAAATTTCATAGTATTCAAACAAATAAGAGCCTATGAATATAGTTTGTTGTTCTACAGAAAATCACAAGGCTTTATGAATGTGCTTTATATTTATTATTAATATTATTATAAAATGTTCAGTAAGCCTAAAGCTATATTGAGGATGTTTTTAAAAATATGATTTTGTTTATATTTTCAAGAAACCTGATGCCTCGCTGATAGACAATGATATTGAGTTAATCAAATTTCAAAATTTTACAAAGTTTTTTAAATTAACCATTAGTAAATGTCTATTTTATAAAATAAATTCTGATACTTTTGTTCCAAAGGTAAATAAAATAAAGGTAATAAAACTGAAGCATATTATACAGAGTGAAGTATGTCAGAAAGAGAAACACCAATACAGTATATTAATGTATATATATGAAATTTAGAAAGACTGCAATGAACATCCTATATGCAAGGCAGCAAAAGAGACACAGATGTAAAGAACAAGCTATTGGATTATGTGGGAGAAGGCGAGGGTGGGATGATATGAAAGAATAGCTTTGAAACGTGTATTACCATATGTAAAATAGATGACTAGTGCAAGTTCAATGCATGAAGCAGCGCACTCAAAGCTGGTGTTCTGGGACAACTCAGAGGGTTGGGTTGGGGAGGGAGGTGGGAGGAGGATTTTGGATGGGAGGGCATATGTGTGTTCTTGGTTGATTCGTGTTGATGTGTGGCAGGGGCCACCAGAGTGTTGTGAAGTGTTGTCCTCCAATTAAAATAAATACATACCTTTTAAAAAATAAATAAGAGTAAGCAATCATCTCAAAATAGATGGAATAAAAAATAAAAGTAAAGAATGATGTTGCTGTTGATTTATATAAAGAACGTTTTTCAGAATGGGGAGTTTTGAACATACTGAGAATATATATTCTTTTGTGCTTTAAGGTAGAGAAAAGAAATCAAATTTTTGTATGGAGGGAAAACATAGTGTATGTTTAAGCAAAGAGGTCCACCTTAGCAGAAAAATCAATCTGTGAACATGATCACTTGGCCTTTGATCTGTTTCTGACTTTTCTATGCTCTCAGCATGACAAGACCCTAGGTGAAGGAGAAGGAACACTTTTAATGGTAATTTTAACACAGGCTTTTGAGCATAAAGCCATTTTGGATATTTCCAAAATATCTCCACCTCCCCCAAAAAAATGGTAGCAAGAGAAAACACTGCAATACACTAGCAAACATTTGTAGTTGAATATTATTTAAAATAAAACTGATATGGAAATAAATGTTAAAAAAATGATATATCCCTCTCAAAATAGCACACATGTGTGTGGATCATTATTTCATATTATTTTTTTTAGTTAATATCATACTTTTTGCTTATCACAAGCAGATATGAGTACTCTAGACAGTAATACTCTTTGCTTTGTTTTGATAATTTCATTTACTATTTTTTTAGGATAATATTATAAATCAAAAAGATAAAAATAAGTGCAATTTTTAATTTTTTCTTCTGAGGGCTGTTAATTAAACTGATTCTGGTGATCTCTTCACGATGTATGTATGTGTGTATGTGTATATATACATACATATATACATACACATATAAATGTTAAATAAATTAAGTCATACTTTTTAACATATAATTTTTTTCAATTATAAGAAAGTTAAATAAAAGCTAAGAATTTTTTTCTAAGAAAATATTTTCTCACAAATTTTACCTTATATTCTTTAATCCAAATGAGTTGTATAGATTACTTTAATCCAAATGAAGCTTTTAGGCTTTCTAAAATGGAGATTTATTTTTCTATATTCTACAAGGAAAAATGAACATTGAAATACTATATCATAAGCCTTGTCTTAATGTATTTATATCCTTCAGATCCTCTTTATAAAAACTCAAAGTGACCATGGGGAACCAATCCTCCATGTAATGATTTGTAATGCACTTCAAAATCAGAGATAGTCTTGAAAATAATACAGTGTAGTGTTTTCTTGCTGTCAAGTTAAAAGCTCTTGCTCAGTAATATTTGTTCACTTAAAGCATATATTAAAACCTACTTTTTCCTTGGTTTTTGTATTTCTGATATTGAGATTCTCTGTCAACACCACCCTATATATCCTCATCTTCCACTTTGAACATTACAAAATCTTTTTAACTGCTGTATCCGTGTCTTTTAAGGTAAAAATCCATTAAATTTTACAGAGCATAGTTTTTATTTTTATTTTTTAAGAACTATGATCATGGATTTCCTAGTCTTAACTTAGTTAATTAGCGTGCTTTGTTTTTTTCATTAAAACCCCAAACTCAACATATTCTACAATGTCATGAATAACTTAGCCCACTGTCTACTATCAGCTTCACTGCCCTCATTTCTGCCTATCCCTAGCTGCTCCCGTTTGCAGGGGTCATATTAGTTATTTGTGTAAGTGACATCATTTCCCTTACATTTTTGTATTCTAACAAGACATCCCAATTACTGTTTAGAATCAAAGAAAAATCAGCATGTCTGACTATTAGTAGATACATTTTCTCTCATCTCTGGAAGGAATATGTGAGCATCTGTGAGATGTATATTTTATGGACCACATAATGACTGCTATTTTTCAAGAAACCTTCTAACCCAGCAAGGATATTATTGGATTAAAAGAGAATTCTATGAATAATTCCAAGTTTCACATGAAAAAAAATCTTTAGAATGGGAAATGTGTTAACAAAGAAATATAAAATTTACTAATCTCTGAATTTTTAAATATAAATTTTAAATATGCAGGATGAATCCATTTAGCAATATTTTTAGAATTTCTCCATAAGATGAATATGAGAGGAAGTTAAAATATACTTGAGCTAATTAAGAGATTTGCTAAAATTACAAAATAGGCAAAATCATGTTTATACATTGGAAATACAATAGATTAATATATACTTAAAACACTTAACTATATTTCCAAGGTAAAAATGGTATTTCTTCACAAGAGGAATCTGCAGTGTAAATGGTTACATAACTCCAAAAACTGTTATGTTGAAATGTATTCCCTAATATGATGATCTTTGGAAGTGTAGTCTTAGGGAGGTGAATAGGTCATGAGAGCAGATCCCTCAAGAAGGGAATTAGGGACCTTAAATATGACACCCCAGAGAAGTCTTTTACCTGTTTCCACTTTGTCAGAACACAGTAAGAAGATGACTCTCTATGAACCAGAAAGTGGACCTGCAGTGTATGAACTAGGATGTGGACCCTCACTGGACACCAAATGTACCAGTGACTTGATCTTGGATTTCCCCATTTCTAGAACTGTGAGAAATGTTTTGTTTTATTTTTTTTAATAAGGCACTCGATTTATGACATTTTGTTATAGCAACCTAAATATAGCAAACAATATTCTCTTCATACATGTGCAAGTATGTATATATTAACATTATTTATATACAATTTGTACACATTTATAAATTATCATTATTTGTATACATAGTATTATTATTTGTATGCATTTACATTATTTATATGCAACTATTTATAAACTAAAAAGGGCTTTCCTGGTGGCTCAGATGGTTAAAAATATGTCTGTAATGCAGAAGAATGAAGTTCAGTCTCTGGGTCGGGAAGATACTCTGGAGAGGGAATGGCTATTCACTCTAGCATTCTTGCCTAGAGAATTCCATGGACAGCCAGTCCGTTGGTTTGCAAAGAGTAGGATACTAGAATAATAGAAATAAGAACAAAAATAAACAAGGGGAACCTAATTAAACCTAAAAGCTTTTGCACAGCAAAAGAAACTAAACAGGGTGAAAAAACAACAATCAGAAGGGGAGGAAATAATAGCAAATGAAACAACTGACAAAGGATTAATTTCTAAAATATACAAGTAGCACATATAATTCAATACCAGAAAAACAACCAACCCAGTCTAAATTAGGAAAAGTACCTAAGCAGACATTTCTCCAAAGAAGTCATCTAGATGGCTAATAAACATATTAAAGACCCTCAACATCACTCATTATTAGAGAGATACAAATCAAAACTACAATGAACTATCACCTCACACTTGTCAGAATGGCCATCATAAAAAAATCCACAAACAAGTGCTGGAGAGAGTGTGGAGAAAAGGGAACCCTCTTGCACTTCTGGTGGAATGTAAACTGACACAGTCATTATGGAAGACAGTATGGAGTTTCCTTAAAAAAAAAAAAAAAAAAACTAGGGATAAAACCACCATATGACCCAGCAATACCACTTCTAGTCATTTACCCTGAGGAAACTAAAACTGAAAGACACATGTACACCAATGTTCATTGCAGCACTATTTACAATAGCTAAGATATGGAAGCAACATAGATGTAAATTGAGAGATGAATGGATAAAGAAGATGTGGCATATATATACACAATGGAATACTACTCATAAAAAGGAACACATTTGTGTCCATTCCAATGAAGTGGATAAACCTAGAGCCTATTACACAGAGTGAAGTAACAGAGAAAGAAAAAACATATATTGAATATTAACACATATATATGGAATCTAGAAAGACAGTACTGGTGAACTAATTTGCCAGGAAGCAATGGACTTTCAGGCATAGAGAACAGACTTGTGGAAAAAGACAGAGGGGAGGAAGAAGACGATCAGCTGAATAGAGAGAGTAGCATGGAAGCATATTCACTAATATATGTAAAATAGTTTGCCCATGGAAATTTGCTGTATGACTCAGTAAACTCAAAGAAGTACTCTGTAACAACTTAGAGGGGTAGGATGGAGTGGGAGGTAGGATGGAAGTTTGAGAGGGTGGGAGCGTTCATATCCATGAGTATGGATAATTCATGCTGATGTATGGTAGAAATCAAATCTATTTATAAAGCAATTATTTTTCAATTAAAAATAAAAAGTTGGATATGAGTGAGTGAATAACACACACACACACATTAGCAAAACGGGACACTAAGACAACAGTATGCAAGAAGGCAAAATGATTGTCTGAGATAGCTTTACAAATAGCTGAAAGAAGAGAAGTGAAAGGCAAGGGAGAAAGATACACTCAACTGAACGCAGAGTTCCAGAGAAAAGCAAGAGAGATAAAAAGGATTTCTTAAATGAACAATGAAAAGTAATAGAGGAAAATAACAGAATGAGAGAAACTAGAAGGCTCGTCAAGAAAATTGGAGATATCAAGGAAACACTTCATATAAGGATGGGAAAGATAAAGCACAGAAACAGTAAAAATCTAGTAGAATTAACAAGAGGTGACAAGAATATACAGTTCAGTTCAGTTCAGTTGCTCATTCTGTCCAACTCTTTGCGACCCCATGAACTGCAGCACCCCAGGCCGCCCTGTCCATCATCAACTCCCAGAGTTTACTCAAACTCATGTCCAAAATGTCAGTAATGCCGTCCAACCATCTCATCCTCTGTTGTCTTCTTCTCTCTCCTTCAATCGTTTCCAGCATCAGGGTCATTTCAAATGAGTCAGCTCTTCGCATCAGGTGGCCAAAGTATTGGAGTTTTAGCTTCAGCATCAGTGCTTCCAATGAAGAGTCAGGACTGATTATCTTTAGGATGGACTAGTTAGATCTCCTAGCAGTCCAAGAGACTCTTAAGAGTCTTCTCCAACACCACAGTTCAACAGCTTCAATTCTTTGGCCTTCAACTTTCTTAATAGTCCAATTCTCACATCCATGCATGACCACTGGAAAATGCATTGCCTTGACTAGACAAACCTTTGTGGGCAAAGTAATCTCTCAGTTTTTTAATATGCTGTCTAGCTTGGTCATAACTTTTTTCGTTGTTTGTTTGTATTTTTCCCCATCTATTTCCCATGAAGTGAGGGAACAAGATGCCATGTTCTTAGTTTTCTGAATGTTGACCTTTAGGCCAACTTTTTCACTGTCCACTTTCACATTCATCAAGAGGCTTTTTAGTTCCTCTTCACTTTCTGCCAAAGGGTGGTATCATTTGTATACCTGAGGTTATTGATATTTCTCCCAGCAAACTTGATTCCAGTTTGTGCTTCTTCCAGCCCAGCCTTTCTCATGATGTAATCTGCATATAAGTTAAAAAAGCAGGGTGACAATATACAGCCTTGACATACTCCTTTTCCTATTTGGAACCATTCTGTTGTTCCATGTCCAGTTCTAACTGTTGCTTCCTGACCTGCATACAGGTTTCTCAAGAGGGAGGTCAGGTGGTCTAGTATTCCCATCTCTTTCAAAATTGTCCACAGTTTATTGTGATCCACACAATCAAAGGCTTTGGCATAGTCAATAAAGCAGAAATAGATGTTTTTCTGGAATTCTCTTGCTTTTTCGATGATCCAGCAGATGTTGTCAATTTGATCTCTGGTTCCTCTGCCTTTTCTAAAACCAGCTTGAACCTCAGGAACTTCACAGCTCACGTTACTGAAGCCTAGGTTGGAGAATGTTGACCATTACTTGACTACTGTGTGAGATGACTGCAATTCTGTGGTAGTTCGAGCATTCTTTGGCGTTGCCTTTCTTTGGGATTGGAATGAAAACTGACCTTCTCCAGTCCTGCAGCCTCTGCTGAATTTTCCAAATTTGCTGGCATATTGAGTGCAGCACTTTCACAGCATCATTTTTCAGATTTGGAAATAGCTCAACTGGAATTCCATCACCTGCACTAGCTTTGTTCATAGTGATGTTTTCTAAGGCCCACTTGACTTCACATTCCAGGATGTCTGGGTCTAGGTTAGTGATCACACCATCGTGATTATTTTGCTCATGGAGATCATTTTTGTACAGTTCTGTGTATTATTGCCACCTCTTCTTAATATCTTCTGCTTCTATTAGGTCCATATCATTGCTGTCCTTTATTGAGCCCATCTTTGCATGAAATATTCCCTTGGTATCTCTAATTTTCTTGAAGAAATCTTTAGTCTTTCCCATTCTCTTGTTTTCCTCTATTTCTTTGCATTGATCGCTGAGGAAGGCTTTCTTATCTTTCCTTGCTATTCTTTGGAACTCTGCACTCAGATGCTTATATCTTTCCTTTTTGTCCTTTGCTTTGCACTTCTCTTCTTTTCACCACTATTTGTAATGACTGCTCAGAAAGCCATTTTGCTTTTTTGCATTTTTTTTTCCATGGGGATGGTCTTGATCCCTGTCTCCTGTACAATGTCTCGAACCTCTGTCCATAGTTCATCAGGCACTCTATCTACCAGATCTAGTTCCTTAAATCTATTTCTCACTTCCACTGTATATTCATAAGGGATTTGATTTAGGTCATACCTGAGTGGTCTCTTGGTTTTCCCTACTTTCTTCAATTTAAGTCTGAATATGGTAATAAGGAGTTCATGATCTGAGCCACAGTCAGCTCCTGGTCTTGTTTTTGCTGACTGTCTAGAGCTTCTGCATGTTTGGCTGCAAAGAATATAATCAATCTGATTTCGGTGTTGACCATCTGGTGATATCCATGTGCAGAATCTTCTCTTATGTTTTTGGAAGAGGGTGTTTGCTACGACCAGTGTGTTCTCTTGGCAAAACTCTATTAGCCTGTTCCCTGCCTCATTCTGTATTCCAAGGCCAAATTTCCTGTTACCTCAGGTGTTTCTTGACTTCCTACTTTTGCATTCCAGTCCTGTATAATGAAAGGACATCTTTTTTTGCCTGTTAGTTATAAAAGGTCTTGGAGGTCTTCATAGAACTGTTCAACTTCAGCTTCTTCAGCATTACAGGTTGGGGCATAGGCTTGGATTACCGCGATATTGAATGGTTTGCCTTGGAAATGAACAGAGATCATTTCTTGTTTTTGAGATTGCATCCAAGTACTTCGTTTCAGACTCTTTTGTTGATCATGATGGCTACTCCATTTCTTCTAAGGCATCCCTGCCCATAGTAGTAGATATAATGGTCATCTGAGTTAAATTCACCCATTCCAGTCCATTTTAGTTTGTTGATTGCTGAATGTCGATGTTAACTCTTGCCATCTCCTGTTTGACCACTTCCAATTTGCCCTGATTCATGGGCCTGACATTCCAGGTTCCTATACAATATTGCTCTTTACAGCATCATACCTTGCTTCTATCACCAGTCACATCCACAACTGGGTATTGTTTTTACTTTGGCTCAATCCCTTCATTCTTTCTGGAGTTATTTCTCCACTGATCTCCAGTAGTGTGTTGGGCACCTACTGACCTGGGGAGTTCCTCTTTCAGTATACTATCATTTTGCCTTTTCATGCTGTTCATGGGGTTCTCAAGGCAAGAATACTGAAGTGGTTTGCCATTCTTTTCTGTAGTGGACCACATTTTTTTCAGACCTCTCCACCATGACCCACCCTTCTTGGGAGGCCCCACACAGCATGGCTTAATTTCATTGTGTTAGACAAGGCTGTGGTCTGTGTGATCAGATTGGCTAATTTTCTGTGAGTATGGTTTCAGTGTGTCTCCCCTCTGATGCCCTCTCACAACATGTACCATCTTACTTGGATTTCTCTTTCCTTGGACCTGGTGTATCTCTTCATGGCTACTCCAGCAAAGTGCAGCAGCTGCTCGTTACCTAGGATGAGGGGTATCTCTTCACAGCTGCCCCTCCTGACCTTAAAAGTGGAACAGCTCCTCTTGGCCCTCCTGCGCCTGTGCAACCACTGTTCCTTGAATGTGGGATTGCTCTTCTTGGCCTCCACCCCTGGCCTCTGGTGGGGGTAGCTCCTCTCAGCCACCAACCCTGTCCTTGAGTGAGAGGTAGCTTCTCTTGGCTATGCTTCTGGGCTATCCATCACAGCCAGAGCACATCTGCACAGTTCTTTCGGCTTTTCTGGTGGCTCAGAGGGTAAAGCGTCTGCCTGTAATGCAGGAGACCTGGGTTCAATCCCTGGGTCAGGAATATCCCCTGGAGAAGGAAATGGCAGCCCACTCCAGTACTCTTTCTTGAAAAATCCCATGGACAGAGAAGTCTGGTAGACTACAGTCCATGGGATTGCAAACAGTCAGACATGGATTCTGTTATTTACCTGGGGCTAAACTATGGTGGAGGTAATGAAGGTAATGGTGACCTCCCTCAGAAGATCCCATTCATGTACTACTACAGTCCATGCCCCCAATCCTGCAGCAGGCCACCACCAACCCATGCCTTTGCTGGAGGCTCCTGGACACCAACAGGCAAGTCCAGGACAGTCTCCTGGGTGGTCACTGTTCCTTTCTCCTGGATCCTGGTGCACAAGATTCTGTTGTGCCCTCCAAGAGTATATTTCCCAGCCCTGTGTAAGTTCTGACAACTCATGGTGGAGTTAATGGTGACCTCCTCCAAGAGGGCTTATGTCATACCCACACTCAGAGCCCCTGTCCCTGTTGCAGATCAAGGCTGACCTGTAACTCTACAGGAGATGCTCAAACACAATTCTGCCTCAGTCCCTGGGTCCTGGTGCACACAAGGTTAGTTTGAGCTCTCTGAGCAGCTCTGGTGGGAATGGAGTTTGATTCTAAATGTGAGCTCACACCTCCTACTGTCTTGCTGGGGCTTCTCCTTTGCCCTTGGATGTGGGGTATCTCCTCACAGCTGCTCCAGTGCCTACCATCTTACTTGTGTTTCTCTGACCTTGGACATGGGATATCTCCACATGGCTGGTCCAGCAAAGTCCAGGCACTGCTCCTGACCTTGGACGAGAAGTATCTCCCCACAGCCACTGCTCCTGACCTTGGACATGGGGTATCTCCTTTCAGCCGCTCTCTGCTCCAGTGCTGTGCAGCCATTGCTCACTGCTCCAGCACTATGAATATACAGAACTACACCACAAAAGATATTAATGACCTGGATAACCACGATGGTGAGGTCACTCACCTAGAGCTGGAGTATGAAGTCAAGTGGGCCTTAGGAAACTTTACTACAAACAAAGCTAGTGGAGGGGATGGGATTCCAGCTGAAGAAGACCCTTGAGAGTCCTTTGGGCAGCAAGCAGATCAAACCAATTAATCCTAAAGGAAATCAACCCTGAATATTCATTAGAAGGATGGATACCGAAGCTGAAGCTCCAATACTTCAGTCATCTAGTGCAAACAGCTGACTCATTAGAAAATATCCTCATGCTGGGAAAGATTGAAGGCAAAGGAAGAAGGGGGAGAAGAAGATAAGATGGTTAGATAACATCATCAACTCAATGGACAAGAATTTGAGAAAGCTCTGGGGATAGTGAAGGACAGAGGAGCTTGGTGTGCTGTAGTCTACAGGGTCACAAAGAGATGGACACAATTTTTTGACTGAACAACAGCAACAAGATAATATATACTAGACATTTCTATTAAAAAATGAATATCTTTCTAATTGGTATGACCTTTAAGCTCAAACATATATTGAGGTAACTTAAGTATGAAATGTTATGAAATGAAGGAAGATTCATGGTTGTGCATGTAAGGCCAACCAATCCAAGTACTGTTTCTGATCTTTCTAACCCTTATGTAAAACTCTACTGGATATATTTAAACTATGATAGTTTTCATTTTATGCTATGATTATAAAATTCAAATATTTATGGAAGAATTATATTTAATAAACTTATTTAATAGTGCTTATTTTAGTGAATTCTGTAAAGAATTGAAACATATTTAAATATATGGCTTATAGTTTATTTTTAAAGATATGAGTATTAGTAATATCAAATGAGTATTAAAAAATTACATGGACGTGTAATTCATACTTCATTATTCTTCCTTATTAATCATCACCAAAAGCTCAGTGGTGAAGATGATTTGGGCATGTTCCCAAAATATTAAAGTGGCACATGCCATGTAACTAAATATTTCTGTTTCCAGGAAGTATCCTAGGAAGGAGCCAGGTAAAATCTAAAATGTAAAGAGGTAAAAGAGATAGCCAGGTAAAGACAATCACAGCCATTTTTGCTACATGAAAAATGGAAAAAAAAAAAGAAAAAGAAAAGGAACAACTAATTCATTATTGTCCATTAATAGAAATATAAGTTTTGATGCTGTTTCACATGGTAGAAGTTTAGAGATATTAGTTCAAATCAATTTAGAATTATGTCCATGATATATTATTGATATTACATGTGCATTAAGAACTAAAATGTGTTTGGCTCTGATTTTTCTCCCTCCAAAGAGTTAGCTTTATTTGTAGATCATCTTAATCTCTTTATACACACTAGGTTGACCTATGCTTTATATATTTTTTTTCTTTCAATTTTCTATGAATTATTACAGACTTGTTAGAAAAGTTTCAAATATTCAAGCTTAGTTAAAAAAATGTTAATTTTGTCAAAGTTTTGTGACTTCTTAATTTTATATAAAAGTATATAGAACACTATGTCCAATTTAAAAACTGTTAAATCTTGTGAGTTTACATGTGTAAACTGTAATTTTATGTTTTATTTGGTTTCATCTATGGATTTTTATCCCTTTTTTGTCCTCTTCTTATAAAATAGATATTTATTGAATACACTGACCAAATATATGAGATTTCTGATTAGATTAAATGTTAATTAGGTGTTATATTATTTTATAATTTTATTTTTCCTTCAGATATGTTGAGTTAGGGTCTAGAAGCTTAGAGTTATGGAGAAAGGGTAATGTTTGATTGTACTTGCTTACTCAAAAAACAGAGAAATATTTCTGAATAGCTATGCTTTTCTTTAGAGATTTTACCATTTGAATTCACTTGGGAAATATTACTTTTTGGAATTTTATGAGTCACATTTGGAAGTTGTGTGTCACATTTGTTGCTATATGACCATTGCTTCTTCATATATGGGTGTCCATGATTGTCATCACAGGAAGATATGCTATACTTTTTTTCTTGAAATTGCCTCTGCGAGTCATTGTAGCAACATTGCAAGCAACATTATATTGCCATTATTTCCGTTCAGTTCAGTGGCTCAGTCATGTCCAGCTCTTTGTGACCCCATGAATTGCAGCACTCCAGGCATCCCTATCCATCACCAACTCTGGGAGTTCACTCAGACTCGCATCCATCGAGTTAGTGATGCCGGCCAGCCATCTCATCCTCGGTCGTCCCCTTCACCTCCTTCCCCCAAACTCTCCCATCATCAGAGTCTTTTCCAATGAGTCAACTCTTCGCATGAGGTGGCCTAAGTACTGGAGTTTCAGCTTTAATAACATTCCTTCCAAAGAAATCCCAGGGCTGATCTCCTTCAGAATGGACTGATTGGATCTCCTTGATGTCCAAGGGACTCTCAAGAGTCTTCTCCAACACCACAGTTCAAAATCATCAATTCTTCACAATAGCGTTACTTGATGCAAAAAAAAAAAAAAAAAGGTAAACAATAATCTCAGAGACACAAAATTATAAATCTCTCCAGTTTTCAGTCTTTTTTTAAAATCAGATATACTTGATCTGTTTATTCCATAAAATGTACAGTTGAAAATGAAGGTTTATATATTCAAATGGTTCAAACATATTTAAGTTTTAAAATGCTGAATCAAATATCAGATTTCATACTTTTATCTAATTATTTTTTAATATAGCAAATTTTATTTACTATTCTGATATATTTACTTTATTTTCTTTTGTTACTTTTATTTCCCTATGTGGAAGTGATCATTTCAAGGCTATGATACCATATAATAAATTATTTATTGCATTTCTTATGAATAGCAGGTTAAGTGATTAGGGAATTTCCCCCTTAACTGTTGGAGAAACACAGATTTTTAACAACCTTTTTTTTTTTAATTTTTATTTTTACTTTAGTTTTCTTTAAAATACTGTATTGGTTTTGCCATACATTGACATGAATCTGCCACGGGTATACATGAGTTCCCAAACATGAACCCCCCTCCCACCTCCCACCCCATATCATCTATCTGGATCATACCCGTGCACCAGCCCCAAGCACTCTGTATCCTGCATCAAACATAGACTAGCGATTTGTTTCTCACATGATATTATACATGTTTCAATGCCATTCTCCCAAATCATCCCACCCTCAGCCTCTCCCTCACAGTCCAAAAGTCTGCTCTACACATCTGTGTCTCTTTTGTTACTCGCATACAGGGTCACCATTACCATCTTTCTAAATTTCATATATATATGTGTGTTATTACACTGTATTGGTGTTTTTCTTTATGGCTTACTTCATCTGTATAATCGGCTCCAGTTTCATCCATCTCATTAGAACTGATTCAAATATATTCTTTTTAATGGCTGAGTAATACTCCATTGTGTATATGTACCACAACTTTCTTATCCATTCATCTACTGATGGGCATCTAGGTTGTTTCCATGTCCTGGCTATTATAAACAGTGCTGCGATGAACATTGGGGTACATGTGTCTCTTTCTATTCTGGTTTCCTCGGTGTGTATGCCCAGAAGTCGGATTTCTGGGTCATAAGGGAATTCTATTCCAGTTCTTTAAGGAATCTCCACACTGTTTTCCATAGTGGCTGTACTAGTTTGCATTTCCACCAACAGTGTAGGAGGGTTCCCTTTTCTCCACACCCTCTCCAGCATTTATTGCTTGCAGACTTTTGGATTGCAGACATTCTGACTGGTGTAAAGTGGTACCTCATTGTGGTTTTGATTTGCATTTCTCTAATAATGAGTGATGTTGAGCATCTTTTCATGTGTTTGTTAGCCATCCATATGTCTTCTTTGGAGAAATGTCTATTTAGTTCTTTGGCCCATTTTTTGATTGGGTCGTTTATTTTTCTGGAATTGAGCTGTATAAGTTGCTTGTAAATTTTTGAGATTAGTTGTTTGTCAGTTGCTTCATTTGCTATTATTTTCTCCCATTCAGAAGGCTGTCTTTTCACCTTGCTTACATTTTCCTTTGTTGTGCAGAAGCTTTTAATTTTAATTAGACCCCATTTGTTTATTTTTGCTTTTTTTTATAACATATTTTTATTTTTTTTTTAGTTTTAGTTTTTTATTTTTTACATTTTAAAATCTTTAATTCTTACATGCATTCCCAAACATGAACCCCCCTCCCACCTCCCTCCCCATAACATCTTTCTGGGTCATCCCCATGCACCAGCCCAAAGCATGCTGCATCCTGCGTCAGACATAGACTGGCGATTCAATTCACATGATAGTATACATGTTAGAATGTCACTCTCCCAAATCATCCCACCCTCTCCCTCTCCCTCTGAGTCCAAAAGTCCGTTATACACATCTGTGTCTCTTTCCCTGTCTTGCATACAGGGTCGTCATTGCCATCTTCCTAAATTCCATATATATGTGTTAGAATACTGTATTGGTGTTTTTCTTTCTGGCTTACTTCACTCAGTATAATTGGCTCCAGTTTCATCCATCTCATCAGAACTGATTCAAATGAATTCTTTTTAACGGCTGAGTAATACTCCATTGTGTATATGTACCAGTGCTTTCTTATCCATTCATCTGCTGATGGACATCTAGGTTGTTTCCATGTCCTGGCTATTATAAACAGTGCTGCAATGAACATTGGGGTACATGTGTCTCTTTCAATTCTGGTTTCCTCGGTGTGTATGCCCAGAAGTGGGATTGCTGGGTCATAAGGTAGTTCTATTTGCAATTTTTTAAGGAATCTCCACACTGTTCTCCATAGTGGCTGTACTAGTTTGCATTCCCACCAACAGTGTAGGAGGGTTCCCTTTTCTCCACACCCTCTCCAGCATTTATTGCTTGCAGATTTTTGGATCGCAGCCATTCTGACTGGTGCGAAGTGGTACCTCATTGTGGTTTTGATTTGCATTTCTCTAATAATGAGTGATGTTGAGCATCTTTTCATGTGTTTGTTAGCCATCCATATGTCTTCTTTGGAGAAATGTCTATTTAGTTCTTTGGCCCATTTTTTGATAGGGTCGTTTATTTTTCTGGAGTTGAGCTGCAGAAGTTGCTTGTATATTTTTGAGATTAGTTGTTTGTCAGTTGCTTCATTTGCTATTATTTTCTCCCATTCAGAAGGCTGTCTTTTCACCTTGCTTATAGTTTCCTTTGTTGTGCAGAAGCTTTTAATTTTAATTAGATCCCATTTGTTTATTTTTGCTTTTATTTCCAGCATTCTGGGAGGTGGATCATAGAGGATCCTGCTGTGATTTATGTCTGAGAGTGTTTTGCCTATGTTCTCCTCTAGGAGTTTTATAGTTTCTGATCTTACATTTAGATCTTTAATCCATTTTGAGTTTATTTTTGTGTGCGGTGTTAGAAAGTGATCTAGTTTCATTCTTTTACAAGTGGTTGACCAGTTTTCCCAGCACCACTTGTTAAAAAGATCGTCTTTATTGTATATTCTTGCATCCTTTGTCGAAGATAGGTATCCATAGGTGTGTGGATTTATCTCTGGGCTTTCTATTTTGTTCCATTGATCTATATTTTTGTCTTTGTGCCAATACCATACTGTCTTGATGACTGTGGCTTTGTAGTAGAGCCTGAAGTCAGGCAGGTTGATTCCTCCAGTTCCATTCTTCTTTCTCAAGATTGCTTTGGCTATTCGAGGTTTTTTGTATTTCCATACAAATCGTGAAATTATTTGTTCTAGTTCTGTGAAAAATACCGCAGGTAGCTTGACAGGGATTGCATTGAATCTGTAGATTGCTTTGGGTAGTATACTCATTTTCACTATATTGATTCTTCCAATACATGAACATGGTATATTTCTCCATCTATCAGTGTCCTCTTTGATTTCTTTTATCAGTGTTTTATAGTTTTCTATATATAGATCTTTAGTTTCTTTAGGTAGATATATTCCTAAGTATTTTATTTTCTTTTTTGCAATGGTGAATGAAATAGTTTCCTTAATTCCTTTTTCTACTTTCTCATTATTAGTGTATAGGAATACAAGGGATTTCTGTGTGCTGATTTTATATCCTGCAACTTTACTATATTCATTGATTAGCTCTAGAAATTTTCTGATGGAGTCTTTAGGGTTTTCTATGTAGAGGATCATGTCATCTGAAAACAGTGAAAGTTTTACTTCTCCTTTTCCAATTTGGATTCCTTTTATTTCTTTTTCTGCTCTGATTGCTGTGGCCAAAATTTCCAGTACTCTGCTGCAGAGTTGCAGTGAAAGTGGGCACCCTTGTCTTGTTCCTGACTTTTGGGGAAATGCTTTCAATTTTTCACCATTGAGGATAATGTTTGCTATGGGATTGTAATATATAGCTTTTATTATTTTGAGGCATGTTCCTTCTGCTCCTGCTTTCTGGAGAGTTATTTATCATATGTGGATGTTGAATTTTGTCAAAGGCCTTCTCTGCATCTATTGAGATAATCATATGGCTTTTATTTTTAAATTTGTTAATGTGGTGAATTACATTCATTGATTTGCAGATATTGAAGAATCCTTGCATCCCTGGGATAAAGCCCACTTGGTCATGGTGTATGACCTTTTTAATGTGTTGTTGGATTCTGATTGCTAGAATTTTGTTGAGGATTTTTGCATCTATGTTCATCAGTGATATTGGCCTGTAGTTTTCTTTTTTTGCTGCATCTTTGTCAGGTTTTGGTATTAAGGTGATGGTGGCCTCATAGAATGAGTTTCGAAGTTGACCTTCCTCTGCAATTTTCTGGAAGAGTTTGAGTAGGATAGGTGTTAGCTCTTCTCGAAATTTTTGGTAGAATTCAGCTTTGAAGCCATCTGGACCTGGGCTTTTGTTTGCTGGAAGATTCTGATTACAGTTTCAATTTCCATGCTGGTGATGGGTCTGTTAATGTTTTCTATTTCTTCCTGGTTCAGTTTTGGAAAGTTGTACTTTTCTAAGAATTTGTCCATTTCTTCCACGTTGTCCATTTTATTGGCATACAACTGCTGATAGTAGTCTCTTATGATCCTTTGTATTTCTGTGTTGCCTGTTGTGATCTCTCTATTTTCATTTCTAACTTTATTAATTAGATTTTTTTCTGTCTTTGTTTCTTGATGAGTCTGGCTAATGGTTTGTCAATTTTATTTATCCTTTCAAAGAACCAGCTTTTGGCTTTGTTGATTTTTGCTGTGGTCACTTTGTTTCTTTTGCATTTATTTCTGCCCTAATTTTTAAGATTTCTTTCCTTCTACTAACTCTGGGGTTCTCCATTTCTTCCTTTTCAAGTTGCTTTAGGTGTAGAGTTAGGTTATTTGTTTGACTTTTTTCTTGTTTCTTGAGGTATACCTGTATTGCTATGAACTTTCCTGTTAGCACTGCTTTCATAGTGTCCCTCAGGTTTTGGGTTGTTGTGTTTTCATTTTCATTCATTTCTATGGATATTTTGATTTTTTTGTGTGTGTGTTTCTTCTGTTATTTGTTGGTTATTCAGAAGCATGTTGTTCAGCCTCCATATGTTGGAAGTTTTAAAAGTTTCCCTCCTGTAATTTAGATCTAGTCTTAATGCATTATGGTCAGAAAAGATGCTTGGAATGATTTCGATTTTTTTGAATTTATCAAGGTTAGATTTATGGCCCAGGATGTGATCTATCATGGAGAAGGTTCCATAAGCACTTGAGAAAAAGGTGAACTTCTTTGTTTTGGGGTGAAATGTCCTATAAATATCAATTAGGTCTAACTGGTCTATTGTATCATTTAAAGTTTGCATTTCTTTGTTAATTTTCTACTTAGTTGATCTGTTCATAAATGTGAGTGGGGTATTAAAGTCTCCCACTATTATTGTGTTATTGCTAATTTCCCCTTTCATACTTGTTAGCATTTGTCTTACATATTGCGGTGCTTTTATGTTGGTTGCATTTATATTTATAATTGTTATATCTTCTTTTTGGATTGATCCTTTAATCATTATGTAGTGGCCTTCTTTGTCTCTTTTCACAGCCTTTGTTTTAAAGTCTATTTTATCAGATATGAGTATTGCCACTCCTGCTTTCTTTTGGTCTCTTATTTGCGTGGTATATCTTTTTCCAGCCCTTCACTTTCAGTCTGTATGTGTCCCTTGTTTTGAGGTGGGTCTCTTGTAAGCAGCATATAGAGGGATCTTGTTTTTGTATCCATTCAGCCAGTCTTTGCCTTTTGGTTGGGGCATTTAACCCATTTACATTTAAGGTAATTATTGATAAGTATGATCCTGTTGCCATTTATTTACTGCTTTGGGTTCAGGTTCATACACCCTTTTTGTGTTTCCTGTCTAGAGAATATCCTTTAGCATTTGATGGAGAGCTAGTTTGGTGGTGCTGAATTCTCTCAGCTTTTGCTTGTCTGTAAAGCTTTTGATTTCTCCTTTGTATTTGAATGAGATCCCTGCTGGGTACAGTAATCTGGGCTGTAGGTTATTTTCTTTCATCATTCTAAGTATGTCTTGAGATTCCCTCCTTGCCTGAAGAGTTTCTATTGAAAGACCAGCTGTTTTCCTTATGGGAATCCCCTTGTGTGTTATTTGTTGTTTTTCCCTTTGCTGCTTTTAATATTTGTTCTTTGTGTTTGATCTTTGTTAATTTGTTTAATAGGTGTCTTTAGGTGTTTCGCCTTGGGTTTATCTTATTTGGAACTCTCTGGGTTTCTTGGACTTGGGTAATTATTTCCTTCCCCATTTTAGGGAAGTTTTCAACTATTATCTCCTCAAGGATTTTCTCATGGTTTTTCTTTTTGTCTTCTTCTTCTGAGGCTCCTATAATCCAAATGTTGGAGCGTTTCATATTGCCCTGGAGGTCTCTGAGATTGTCCTCATTTCCTTTAATTTGTTTTTCTTTTTTCCTCTCTGTTTCATTTATTTCTACCATTCTATCTTCTATTTCACTAATCCTATCTTCTGCCTCTGTTATTCTACTATTTGTTGCCTCCAGAGTGTTTCTGATCTCATTTATTGCATTACTCATTATATATTGACTCTTTTTTTATTTCTTCTAGGTCCTTGTTAAACCTTTCTTGCATCTTCTCAATCCTTGTCTCTAGGCTATTTATCTGTGATTCCATTTTGATTTTAAGATTTCAGATCATTTTTGCTATCAATATTCGGAATTCTTTCTCAGGTAGATTCCCTATCTCTTCCTCTTTTGTTTGGTTTGGTGGGCATTTCTCCTGTTCCTTAACCTGCTGAGCATTCCTCTGTCTCTTCATCTTGGTTATATTGTTGCATTTGGGGTGGCCTTTCTATATTCTGGGAATTTGTGGAGTTCTCTTTATTATGGAGTTTCCTCACTGTGGGTGGGGTTGTATCAGTGGCTTGTCAAGGTTTCTTGGTTAGGGAGGCTTGTGTTGGAGTTCTGGTGGATGGAGCTGGATTTCTTCTCTCTGGAGTGCAATGGAGTGACCAGTAATGGGTTATGAGACGTCAATGGTTTTGGAGGAACTTTGAGCTGCCTGTATATTGAAGCTCAGGGGTGTGTTCCTGTGTTGCAGGATAGTTTACATGGTACGTCTTGCTCTGGAACTTGTTGGTCCTTGGGTGGAGCTTGGTTTCAGTGTAGGTATGGAGGTGTTTGATGAGCTTCTATCGATTAATGTTCCCTGGATTCAGGAGTTCTCTGATGTTCTCAGGCTTTGGACTTAAGCCTCCTGCTTCTGGTTTTCAGTTTTATTTTTACAGTAGCCTTAAGACTTCTCCATATATACAACACTGATGATAAAACATCTAGGTTAAAGATGAAAAGTTTCTCCACATTGAGGGACACCCAGAGAGGTTCACTGAGTTACATGGAGAAGAGAAAAGGGAGGGGGTAGTTAGAGGTGATTGGAATGAATTGAGGTGGGATCAAAAGGGGAGAGAGCAAGCAAGCCAGTAATCACTCCCTTATGTGCACTCCACAGTCTGGACCGCTCAGAGGGATTCATGGATTTATACATGGAAATAGACAGAGGTGGCCAGGAGGATAAAAGAAGGAAATGAAAAGGAGAGAGACAGATCCAGCCAGTAACCAGTTCCTTAAGTGTTCTCCACCGTCTGGAACACACAGAGATTCACAGATTTGGGTAGAGAAGAGAAGGGGGAGGGAAGAGACAGAGGCCACCTCATGGAGAAAAAGGAGAGTCCAAAGGAGATAGTGGTCAAGCCAGTAATCTCGCTCTCAGGTAAAATTGGGTAGTGAAATTCGGGTTTTTAAATGACAAAATTGACAACAAAAGCCAAAAAGCAAAGATTAAAAATCTAGAGTAGAAATTGGATTTTCAAAAATACAATATTAAAGAAAATGAGAAGAAGAAAGAAAAAAAAAACACAAAACCACAAGAATTATTAAGAAACAACAACAACAACCACACAAAGACTATATATGGCATTTGCTTTAAAAAATAGTTTTTTTTTAAAGTAATTGTAGGTTATAAAAATAAAAATTAAGGGAGAAATAGAGGACTTAACAATTTTAAAAAGTAAAAAAAAAAAAAAAAGAAGCAGAAGAAAAAGAAAAGAAGAAAAAATAACCACACAACATCAACAACAACAACAACAAAAAGGAATGAACTTAAAAAAAGTAAAGATATATCTGGCCCTTTCTCTGGTGTTGTGGGCAGTGTGGGGTCACTTCCAAGGCGGTTCCCTCTCTTTAACTTCTGTTTGTTGGTCTCTTCAGTGTCTGATTTCCATCCTGACACCGAGGAGGGGGGCGGCGTGGGGGGGCTGGCGGTGGTGGACACTGTTTTTTTTTTTTTAGGCTCACTTGTTCAGTCGTGCTCTGGGAAAGGAGGGATGCTGCAAACAAATGACACTGGTGTGTGCATGCAGTGTCTCAGCCCTGCTGGGCCTCCCCCTACTCATGGTGCACACTGCTCAGGTTCTACGTTACTCTGCTGGGAACCGTCTGAGGCTGGGCCTAGGCTGCATGCACCTCCTTGGTCTTAGCCGCTCAGGTTTAGTGCTCAGTTAGCCCTCAGAGGCACAGATTCAGTTGAGACTGTGTTTTGTGCCCTTCCCAGGTCCGAGTAGCTCAGGTGTTTGGCGAGTGCAGTCACTGTGACTTATCGCCTTTCCCATCTCTGCTGCTCAGTTTTCTGGATGTACCACTGGCACCCATTGTGAGGTGGATGGTGACAGTCCAGAACCCCCAGAAGTCTTAGCAAAGAAGCCTGCATGCAGTTTGGTAGGTAAAGTCTCTCCAGGGCTGTGATTGCCCCCTTCCAGCCCTTACAGCCCTGGCTGCCTGTCCCCGGTGGGGGATGGTCTGCAGTTGGCTATTTCTGTTCCATCCTATGTTCTGTGAGCGGTCCTGGCGGTGTCTTATGTTCAAGCTTTTATGCATGGTAGCTATCCCACAGTCTGGTTTGCTAGCCCAAGTTAGTTCATTCTGGTTATGTGCGGGGAGTTCCTGCCTGATTCTTAAAAACCACTTCAGCCTGTGCCTCCCACGCCTCCCTGCCCTGCCCCCACTTGCTAGTGGTGGATGCAGGCGTCTGCACTGCTTTTCCACTGGGGGAGTTACTGTTGGGCTTGTAATCTGTTGGTTTTAATTATTTATTTATTTCTCCTTCCTGTTATGCTGCCCTCTGTGCTTCCAAGGCTCGCCACAGACTTGGCAGGGAGAGTGTTTCCTGGTGTTTGGAAACCTCTCTTCTGAAGATTCCCTTCCTGGGACAGAGCTCCCTCCCTATCTGCTTTGTCTCTTTTTTTGTCTGTTTTTTTCCTACCAGTTTTTTAAGACAATGATATGCTTTTCTGGTTGCCTGATGTCCTCTGCCAGCATTCAGAAGTTGTTTTGTGGAGTTTGCTCAGCGTTGAAATGTTCTTTTGATGAATTTGTGAGGGAGAAAGTGGTATCCCAGTCCTATTCCTCTGCCATTTGAGGACCGCCCCCTAACAACCGTTTTTATAATAATAAAAATGATGTCATACTACACAGTGACAAAAGTTTTAAGAAATTGCCTAAGGCATGTATTTATCCAAACCCTGAATACCCCATGTAGTTTAAGTGACAAAAGCAGAGCTTGTGTCAGTCTTCTTCATATTCAGAAACTTTGCTGATTCATCTTTAACTATTAACTTTAGGTATTAGTGATTTTGATCGTTACAGTCCCAATAGGCCTATTACAGCCTTGATTATTGTTAGTGTTGAGTATTGCTGCTTCATCTGTACTTTCAACTTGGTTCATATTGTATTCATATTTAAATTGATTTATCAAAAATGTCATTTAAAATTCATTAAAATACGACAAAAAAACTTTAAGACATATTTTTTACATTTTTGGTAAGAATAATGTCTTAGAAGAATATGTTGTCACTGATGTTGTTTAGAACCATCAGTATAAAACAAAAAATACTTTACAGTTTTAAAATTATGATTTTAACATCTTTCTATGTAATGCACATTGCTTATATTTGATGTCATATTGTTCCTATCAACCTAACAATGTTATACTTCTCATAATTTCCTTGTTGTGGCTGGCAAACATATTTTAATTTCAATTTAAATCATGAGAATTTTCATAATTATTAAAATGTAAAAGAAAATATTTCTGAAACTTGAAATAGAACATGTTTAATTAGAGACAAATATACATTATATATATATAAGGTATATGCATATATACATTAAATTATGTATGCATAAGATATATTCAGTAAAGAATACAACCAGTATAGTTAAGCATCACACTTTGAAAGTCCATATAATATGATTTCTATATAGAGATGTTTAAAAAATAGTAGATAAAGCATAAACTTATGAAGAGTATATTTATCATAACTTCAAATATTAAAATCTTAATAAATAATATGAAATATTTTATAATAAATGCTTTTGGAAATTAGTAAATATTAATACTGTTTGAGATCTATAGTGTGCCCATTTTAATTTTTTTCTCATTATATAATAAATTATTTTTATTTCATGTGATTATCAAAATCATGCCTTATTTTCAGAGCTGGAAATGCTTGAATTACAATATGAGACATTTCTTCACCAAAACTTCTACTAGATAGAGAAGCCTATGCATGAGTATGCATGTACACAGTCATGTCTATTCTTTGTGATTCCATGTAATGTAGCCCTCCAGGCTCCTCTGTGCCTGAAATTATCCAGGCAATAACACTGGAGTGGGTTGCCATTTCCTACTTCAGGGGATCTTCTTGAACCAAGGATCAAACCTACATCTCTAGCACCTCCTGCATTGGCAGGCAAGTTCTTTACCTCTGTGTAACCTGGGAAGACTTATAGAAGCCCCTCTTACCTATTAAATTGATATTATTCTTATTATTTATTACCTTAATCTTTATTTAAATAAATTTAGATAGCATATTCAAAAGCAGAGATATTACTTTGCTGACTAAGGTCCATCTAGTCAAGGCTATGGTTTTTCCTGTGGTCATGTATGGATGTGAGAGTTGGACTCTGAAGAAGGCTGAGCACCGAAGAATTGATGCATTTGAACTGTAGTGTTAGAGAAGACTCTTGAGAGTCCCTTGGACTGCAAGGAGATCCAACCAGTCCATTCTGAAGGAGATCAGCCCTGGGATTTCTTTGGAAGGAATGATGCTAAAGCTGAAACTCCAGTACTTTGGCCACCTCATGTAAAGAGTTGACTCATTGGAAAATACTCTGATGCTGGGAGGGATTGGGGGCAGGAGGAGAAGGGGAAGACAGAGGATGACATGGCTGGATGGCATCACTAACTCGGTGGACGTGAGTCTGAGTGAACTCTGGGATTTGGTGATGGACAGGGAGGCCTGGGGTGCTGCGATTCATGGGGTCACAAAGAGTCAGACACGACTGAGTGACTGAACTGAACTGAACTGATAGACATTAAATATTAGCTCCCATAGTGCTCTTTTTTATTTTGCCTGTTTTGAAAAATAAAAACATGTTTAAAGACATTTGATTTTCTTATATTTAATATAATTTAGAAAGGATGCATGCATTATGTTCAAAAGTAGTTTTACTTTTTAATTTCCCTACTGTAATGTTAAATTTAATTATGACAATTCTGCCAGAAATGCAATTGCAAAGTCATGGTATTTTTCAAATAAAAATCTTTGATATGATAACTTTTCAAAATGAATTCTGTGATTTTCAAAGTATTAACATGTACCAGTAGAGAAGTTTTATGTAGATAAAGATGTATTTGAACCCAGACAGGTTTAACCACAATAGTTCTAGAGTAACTAAAGTTACACTAACACTATGACTCTCTTATTGGCCTGAAAAGAGAGAACAGAGAAAATTGCCTTCAAAAGTAGAGAGAGCAGCTGAATCTTATCAGATATATCTGGAATTAAAATGATCTACTGTACTGCCTGGAAACTGGCAGCCTTGAATTGTGGTTCAGGTTTGTTGTAGTTAATAATCCTGAGTGTTATAGGGTCATCTTTGAAACATATTAACTATACTACACTATTAAATGTCTATATATGAAATGAATGTTATTATGAGTGAGGAATATGAGTCTATGAGCATTTAAGGGGTAATTTGGTTTCTTCGGGTGTGATTTATATGTATGCATAGAGATAACTTAATCCACAAGAGATGTGAAAGTAATTTATTTCCAACCATTGAAGTAAAACTGGACAATAAATTATATGATTTTTAATGAGATGTTGTAGCCAAGGCAAATATGACATTAAATGATACAGAAGCCTTGTCACTGTACTGTTTATCTTTGGCTTTAGGCGCTTGGACATTTTTGTTGTAACATCAAATTATTTCCTTTGCACATATGTATGTTCTTGCCATAGTTTTAAATAGACACTAAATGATTGATATTCACAGTTGGCTGTGTTTACTTAAACTGTGTAGTTACCATATTTTAATGAAAAAATATATTATCAGGTGCAGAAATAAACAAATCTTGGTGTACAACATAAAGAACAGATTTAATTTCATAGACGGTATGATTTTCCTCTCATTTTATTAAAACTGTTGTAGAATTTTACTCACAGCATTGTAAAACAATTTTCCTGAGTGCTGTTTTTTTTCCTATAGACATAATTATGAGATAGTTCTATTTTCTCTTAGTTATTAATCTAATGAAATATTATAATGAGTCAAAAACATGGATTCAATGTCTAATGAAATATTTTGTGGAAAGAAATTATTAGAATCCTGCATATAGTTAAAGAAATAAAGAAAAAAGAAAATGAAGTCCCTCAGTCGTGTCTGATTCTTTTTGACCCCCATGGATTGTAGCTTACCAGGCTCCTCCATCCATGGGATTTTCCAGACAAGAATAACAGAGTGGGTTGTCATTTCCTTCTCCAGGCAATCTTCCTGACCCAGAGATTGAACCTGGGTCTTCCTCACTGTAGGCAGACACTTTACCATCTGAGCCACCAGGGAAGCCTTAAACAAGGACAAGTATAAATGAAAGTTGATTCTTTAAATTTCAGAGATCATTGTATTCATTATATTATCGCATTTATTTATGACAATTTACTGTGACTATAATATATATTCATAATCTAATCTCGGAGAAGACAATGGCAACCCACTCCAGTACTCTTGCCTGGAAAATCCCATGGACGGAGGAGCCTGGTAGGCTGCAGTCCATGGGGTCTCTAAGAGTTGGATACAACTCAGTGACTTCACTTTCACTTTTCACTTTCATGCATTGGAGGAGGAAATGGCAACCCACATCAGTGTTCTTGCCTGGAGAATCCCAGGGACAGGGAGCCTGGTGGGCTGCCGTCTATGGGGTTGCACAGAGTCAGACATGACTGATTTGACTTAGCAGCAGCAGCAGCATAATCTTTCTCAGTAAAATTGTTTCCTAAAAACCTAGTTGGCCTTTCAATATTGGTTGTATTTTTTCCCTTTAATGGTATGTTTCTTTTTATCAGTTTAATATTGCAATCTTGGAATTCTTGTGCTGGTAAAGATGGTGTAAAACCACTAAGGTCTTGTTTCTCCACAAATGACAATAAAAATCTCTGGACAGAGTACAAAGAATAACTATCTGAGAACTGTAAAAAATAAATTCAGACAAATTGAAAAGGAAGTCAAAACTAAGAAAATTCTATATACAGGGTGTTTGCCTCCAGACTTGGTTCCTAATTGGCCTGAGTCCTGGAAATATTCAGCATGCCATGAACAGCACAAAATCCAGAATTCATCTTATTTCATTTAGAGCATTGAAAAGAATGAGAACTAAAAAAATGAAGTCCTCTCAGCAGAAAAGTGAGGAACGAATTCCATTTGCCTATTAGTTTAACGTTTGTTTGACAGCTCCAGTCAAAGAATTGTATTTCAGTGATGAAGCTATTATTATCATCAAACATGTCAAGAAAAAAATCCTTGTCTCAGTGCCAAGGACCCAGGGAAAGGCACACATGGATCTGAAGAACAAGGGGAAAATCACCATTATTTTTCCTTCTTTAGTCACTGCATTACCACAAAGCAACTACAGTTTAACAGTAGTTACTGCAGCAAAGTACAGTCAAAGCAAAGTATGTTTACCATACTATTTCAAGAGTTGAATACACTAATACTGATGCCAGAAAAGTAAGTTAGAAGAAAATGATATTGCAGTCCTTTATAAATAGATATTACAATAAAATATTTTAATTTGTATTTATTCTCATTCTCTTCAATACTATTACCATTGTAATTTACTGTTTTGATAGTAGCCACATAAATAATATTCCCAGTGACTTACATCTCATTTCCTTGTCTTTTTTTTTTTTTTAATTCCTCCCACGAACTTGTCTTTTGGACTACCTTGGTTATTAACTTCCATATTGATGTCTTATATGTTCACGATCTCTCATAATTTTAACTCTGGACACTCTAACCTCTAAGGCTAAGGCTTCAATCTACTTATTCTTATGTATCAAACTTAGAAACCTGTAGCCCTGTTAGAAACATACATACAGCTGAGTCCCTTGTCAGCTTTAACTTCATTTTACTATTTTAACTAAACCATAATACAATTATAGACAACTCATGCCTGAATTCATAGAGGTGAATATGACTAGAGTAAAATGTAAAGCCATGGTAATGGCCAAAATTTAAAATCACAGTAGCTAAACTAAGTTGGGGCCTTAGTAGCTAACTAGAATTTTCTTAGGTCCCTTTACTATCCTACTTCTCTTTCTTATTATACTTCTCCTTATTTTCTTACTCTTCTGTATATGTTAAGGGATTATCTTTGCTTAAATTTCCATTGTGTTGTTTCTCATTCTGACCTTCTACTGATGACCTCACTGTCTATTTTAGAATGATGAGGAGACAGCATTTGCAGTGTACCTGCATCTGAGCCCACACACTGCTCTCCTTCTACTATGTCTCTCCAAACTATCTTTTTTATTTTTTTTTCTGCAAAAGTCTTTGACATCATATGTATATAAAAATTGAATCTTCTTCCTACAACTCAAGAACTTCACTCTGACAAATCTCCAGGTAGTCTCCTGCAATATTATTATTTTTTTTTTCATTTCACTAGCACTTTCACTCTTATCCAGTAAAAAGTTGTTTACTTTTAAAATACTTCCTAATTTTACTGAGGCATAATTAACAAATAAAAATGTATACATATAGGTGTATAATGTGATTTATTAAGATAAAGAATACAATGATATGTATACACTGTTGAGTGATTTTCACAATCAAGTTAACACAGTAATCACCTCATGTAGTTAATTTGTTTGTGTGTGTGTGTGATGAGAACATTTAAGATCCACTCTCTTAGTAGTTGCAACCGCACAGTATAGTATTATTATCTATGGTCACTATCTGTAATTTCACCAAAATCTCCCCATTTCTCATATTATCCCAGCACCTGGCAATCACCATTCTACTCTCTGGTTCTCTGAGCTTGACTTTTCAATACTTCATAATTAAGTGAGATTGTGCAATATTTTTCTGTGTCTACTATAATGTCCTCCAGGTTCACACATGTTGTCACAAGTAGGGGGAATTTCCATTTTTGAGGCTGAATAATATTCCATTCTGAATATATCTTAAAATTATTAAAGATCATCTCATACCACTTGCCATTCTATGCACCTCTGCATCATTGTTTTTCTCTTTGCAAACAAACAAATGATAATAAATCTTCTTTATTACCTCTATTTTTCTCTTACTGTTTCATTTTCAGTCAATTCAAATGAGTCTGATATTCTTAACACCATACTGATAATGATCGATTAGGTCATCAGTGACATCATTGCTGTTATACCCACAGTCAAGTATTATTTCTCATCATTCTTGACCCATCAGTCATCTTTGAACAGAGCTGAAGGTAGATTTTGAGATGTCTCTGCCAGATGACAGAAAATAACTTTTTTATCATATAATTATTAAAATACCCTTTCAAATTGCAATGCATAATCTCTATTTTGATAAAAATTGATGATGTGATTCAACAAGGATCAAAAATCAGTATGACTCAAAATACTTTCAAAACCAATGTTAACAGAGTTATGTATTGTGAGTATACATAAATATTACTTGGTGCGCTGGTTCTTTATTTTTTTGGCAGGTAAAAATAGTATTAAAAACATATTTTAGTTATTGAAAAATATTCATAGATGTCACTTGGATGTCCTCACCATTTATTCAACAAAACAACAAAAACTCTAAACCAAAACAAAAAGGTGAAAATATGTTCATACTCTTGTGTATACTTAAAGTTAATGTTTTTGAAACTTTGAAAACCACAAGTTTAACATCACTTGATATCTGACTAGCAGATATTTTCATTTGAGCAAAAATATTTGAATACTTCTATTTAAATTAAATTTTGCATATTTCCTGAGATTATAGTGAATATATTAGTGCACTAAAAGTCTTCATAGAATAAAAATATCACATAGAATTAAACTATCACTATAGTTTACCTATGCATTTAGTGATCTGCATAGACTCTGGATAGTAGCATATTTTGATTTTCTTACTTGTGTAAACTCAAATACCTTTTTTCTTTAGAGAAAATTCTATCATTAACTAATATTGGCATTCTTGAATCCTTATTGTTACAAATTAAATAGTAATACATGCCTTGGTTGATTTAGTAACATGCTTAACAAATATAAAATCAACATCTCATGTGCACTATAATATCTACTATAACTTAATACTAAAAATAAGAAAATTAATAAAACTAAAGAAAAATACATTCCTGAAATTCAAAATATGGCATATAGTGATAAAGAAGCTTCCTGCAATACAGGAGACACAGAAGACACAGGTGCAATACTTAGGTCGGGAAAATCCTCTGGAGGAGAAAATGGAAACCCACTCCAGTATTCTTGCCTGGAAAATTCCATGGACAAAGGAGCCCAGCAGGCTACAGTGCATGGGTTCGCAAAGAGTCAGACACGGCTAAGTGACAGAACATACATGCACAAGTTCAGGCCAATTCTGTATTAATGTTTATATTAGGCTGTTTAGTAATCCTTTTCCAGGAAATCTTATTTAAGTTGTGCACTCCTTTATGAAAAATTCCATAATTATAGGCATTAAAAACCACATTAACAGCTTAAAATTTATGTAAATCTTTAATATGCTTTGTCGTTACAAAGAATTATATTCTCACTTCATGCAATTGACTTAGTTATGTCTCCTTAAAACCTAAACAGAATACTGTTTGTTTGTTTGTTTTTCAATTTTGATGATACTGATACATGTGGCAAGGTACATGTATTAGCATAGATCAGCAAAAAAAAAAAGGTTGAACTTACTAAAGAAAATACAATGAAATTCTGAAAATCAATATAAAAATAATCTGCTTCTGTGAAATACTATACAGATTCCACAGCCACAGTATATGGGGATATTGAAGATAAACTTGAGCTTTGATTTATTTAATTTCACAAATCTTGATTTTTTAGCATTTGACATTATGCCACTCTAGCTGTTGTAGTCAGTTGATACATGTTTTGTTTAGCTTTTTCTTTCCAAGATTGCTTATAACTGAAACTAATTTCTTATTTAATAGTAGATCTCTTGGAACCATTCTTTTAAAAATATGTACATGTGTTTCATGTGTACATCCATGATGGATTCATGTTGATGTATGGCAAAACCAGTACACTATTGTAAAGTAATCAGCCTTCAATTAAAATAAATATATTTATATTAAAAAAATAAAAATATGTCCTCAGATAGAGAGTGTTAGGCTCCAGGTTCTTTTATCTTCAATCCCTTTTCCCTTCTTTTTCATCTGTTTATATCTCATCCAAAATAAAGGCTCCATATTTTTATTAAAAATAACTATTTTCCCTGTTTATGTGGATGTCTGTATGTCTGTTCAATGATTTTCGGTATTTTTTTAGTACCTTAAATGTCTTTCATTTAGATATCATCATGGAGAAATTTGAAGTACTTAAATATCCGTATTTATATGTCTTTCTAGTGCCAAACCTAGGCTAAATATCTTGAAAAAATATTAACAACATGCTTAAATATCATAAAGTTCTTTAAATGTGGAGAAATAATAAAAACTCAAAGTAAAAGTATCATTTGAGGTTCTAGTTTACAAGTATATTTAATAAAAATACATTTAAACAGTAACTACATTAATTTCAAAATATATTTCAGTTTCCTCATAGAATTGATATATTTTTATGAAGCGATTAGTATATACATGAAATTGTGTCTTAGTTGACTTCAACTTTCTTATTGTTAGTGTATGTCTAAAGTAAAAATAAGTGAGCATTTTAATGATAATTTGATTTGAAGAGTCAATATAGAGAAAAAATAGTTCAAAATAAAATATGGATGATTTTAGTCTTTGAAATAAATATGTGTTTTGAATTTTAAAGGGGAAAAATTAAATTCAGGTTAACCAGAAGATTGATTATAGATTTCCAAACACTTAAAGGAATTAACATATGAAGAAATAGAATTCTTCCCACAAAGAACAGGAACAAGGCAGTATTTGTTTCCAAACATTTCTTTCCAACATGATAATAGAAATACAAGCTAATGCAATAAGACAAGACAAGAAAAGATGCATAATAACATAGAAGGAAGAAATGAAAGTGTTCACAGATGACATGATTATGCATATAGAACGTATAAAATAGTCAACAACAACAATAAAGCTGGAACTATTATGCAATTATAGCAAGATTGCAAGATGCAAATTTAGTAAACAATATATACAAAAGCCAATTGCTTGCCTATACACCAGCAATAAATAAATGCAGACTGAAATTTTACAAATACCACTTATAGTAGTATCCAAAAGTGAAATAATTAATACCCAAAAGCAAAACAGAATATGTACAAGATATATGTAAGTAAAACCAGAAAATTCTAATGAATGAAGAAGAACTAAATAGATGAAGATATATTCCATGTTAGATGGCATTTCTTTCTATGTTGATTAAATGCAATCTCCACCAAAATACAAGCATGGTTATTTTTTTCTATGTATGGGTAAACAAAAATTAATTCTAAAGTTTATATGGAGAGGCAAAATATCCAGAATGGGCAACATAATGTTGAAGAACCATGTTGGTGGCTGTCCTTACTCAATTTCAAGACTCAATATAAAGCTGCATAAATAAAGCATTGCATTGGTAAAAGAAAATATAAATAATGTAACAGAATACAAAGTGCAGAAATAGATACACATAAATATAGTCAGGGTTCCCCAGGTGGCACTAGTGCTAAAATCCTGCCTGCTAATGCAGGAGGCATAAGTGATACTGGTTTGATCCCTGGGTTTGGAAGATCCCCTGGAAGATGGCATGGCAACCCACTCCAGTATTTTTGCCTGGAGAATTCCATGGACAGAGGAGCCCAGGGGGCTGCAGTCCATTGGGTCAGAAAGAGTCGGACATGGCTGAGTGACTAAGCACAGCATAGCGCAAGTTAACAACAGTTCTCTGTATCAGCAAGTTACTTCAATGGCGTTATTTACCTATTGTTGTGACAAAACATTTAGGTATCTTGGAATGATTACCATCATTTCATGTATTTTAACCAACAGAGTAGGCAATGAAGATTAGGACACAACTGAAGTGACTTAGCACTACACACATGTAGTCAACTGATATTTGACAAAGGATCAAGTAGATATAATAGAAAAAAGACAATACTTCACATAATTCTGGGACAAACAGACATTTACATGCAAAAATAAATAAATGAATCTAGGCACAGTCCTACACCTTTCACAAAATTAACTCAAAGTGGAAAATAGACCTTAATACAAAAGGCAGAACTGTAGAACTCCTAGAAGCTAACATAAAAATAGTTGACCTTGGATAAGGTGATTATTTTTACATAAAACACTAAAGGTGTGATTTATGAGAGAAATTATTGATAGGTTGGACTTCATTAAAAGTAAAACCTTCTGCTCTGCCAAACACATTGTTGATGAGAATGAATGGGCCATAGCGGAAGGGGAGAAAATATTTGCAAAAGACACGTTTGTTATCCAAAACTGATAAAGAACTCTTAAAACCTAACAGTAAGAAAACAAACAAACAAACAAACAAAATGCAATTAAAAATATATCAAAGATCTTTTTTTTTTTTTATTTTTTTATTTTTTTTTTTTAGTTTTTTATTTTTTAAATTTTAAAATCTTTAATTCTTACATGCATTCCCAAACATGAACCCCCCTCCCACCTCCCTCCCCATAACATCTTTCTGGGTCATCCCCATGCACCAGCCCCAAGCATGCTGTATCCTGCGTCAGACATAGACTGGCGATTCAATTCACATGATAGTATACATGTTAGAAAAAAAAAATATATATATATATCAAAGATCTTAACAGATATGTCACCAAAGAACATGCACAGACACCTTATATCATTAGGGAAATGCAAATCAAGACAACAAAGATATACCACTATACATTTACTTGTTTCGTACTCAGTCATATCTGACTCTTTGTGACTCTATGGATTGTAGTCCTCCAGATCTCTCTGTTCACGAAATTTTCCATTATTGTAGTGGGTTGCCATTTTTCACTCCAGGGGATCTTCCCGATGCAAGGATCAAGCCCATGTCTCCTGCATCTCCTTAATTGGCAGGCAGATTCTTTACTACTGAGCCACCCAGAGCCAAAATTCGAAACATGAAAACACCATATGTTTTTGAGAATGTGGAGCAACAAAAACTGTCATTCATTGAAGGTAGGAATAAATAATGGTAGAGCTACTTCAGAAAATATGTAGACAGTTTCTTACAAAATTAAATATACTCTTACTACATAATCCAGCATTCATGGTGGCTAGTATTTACTTAAGGATTGAAAACACGAAAAGCTACTCTGTAGTATATTTAAAATGGATAACCGACAAGGACCTACTGTACAGTACAGGAACTCTGCTCAATGCTATGTGGTAGCCTGGATGAAAGGGGAGTTTGGGGGAGAATGGATACATGTATGTGTGTGGCTGAGTCCCTTCACTGTTCACATGAAACTATCACAATATTGTTAGTGAGTTATCCCCCAATAGAAAATAAGAAGTTTCAGGTTAAAAAAAAAAGAAGCTTCATGTAGATTCTTATGGTAGTTTTATTCATAATAACATACTGCCTGTGCCACTCAGATCATGATTTCCATCAGGTGATTTAGTGGAATTGTGGTCTTGACTATAAGTTTTCTGAATCTGCTTGCATTTTTTTTTAAACCAACAAAAGACAGATAAAGCAAAAGTCATAGGTAGTTTTTTTGACTTTCCATCATAGTCTACCAATTTTTGACCATAAAGCACATTTTTTATGAGTAAAATTCATGCTATAAAAATTGGTCAAACTTTATTATTTGTTTGCAAATCTTCAGGAATTGATTTGCATTTTCTAAATTGAACTTCATCAGTCTGTAAATCAGTAAGACTCACTCAAAACAAACAAAAAGCAGTCCTTGAAGCAATGAGAAACAATTTTGTTTGCTTGAGTACTTGTGACTAATGCTTTTTCAGTATTTCTTATATTGAAGGTAGTTGGTCCTTTCATATCATGTTAATTTTGAAACGTGATGAACTACTTTCTTTTTGACTGCTTTTTTACCTCCTTTCTTAAGGCATTTGTTCTTGTCAAACCAGATCTTACATATGAAGATGATTACTCATAGAATCATTTCATGGAAAATAGATAAGGAAACAGTGAAAACAGTGGCAGACTTTACTTTTTTGGGTTCCAAAATCACTATAGATAGTGATTGCAGCCATGAAATTAGAAGACGCTTGCTCCTTGGAAGGAAAATTATGACCAACCTAGATAGCATATTCAAAAGCAGAGACATAACTTTGCCAACAAATGTCCATGTAGTCAAGGCTATGATTTTTCCAGTGGTCATGTATGGATGTGAGAGTTGGACTGTGAAGAAGCTGAGTGCTGAAGAATTGATGCTTTTGAACTGTGGTGTTGAAGAAGGCTCTTGAGAGTCCTTTGGACTGCAAGGAGATCCAACAAGTCCATTCTAAAGGAGATCAGTCCTGGGTGTTCTTTGGAAGGACTGATGATGAAGCTGAAACTCCAACTCTTTGGCCACCTCATATGAAGAGTTGACTCATTGGAAAAGACTCTGAAGCTAGGAGGGACTGGGGGCAGGAGGAGAAGGGGACGACAGAGGATGAGATGGCTGGATGTTATCACTGACTCGATGGACATGAATTTGAGTGATCCCCGGGAGTTGATTTTAGACAGGGAGGCCTGGAGTGCTGCAATTCATGGGGTTGCAAAGAGTTGGACACGACTGAGCGACTGAACTGACTGACTGACTGAACTGACTGACTGACTGACTCACAGAATAGTAAGTTCACTATGCTACTCTGAATAAAATATCAGAAAATAAATATTATTTTTTATGTTTTGATGTAATTCAAATAACTAATATTATCTTTTACAAGATAATTTCAAAGTAACTATGCTGAAAACTATGTACTATATTATTCTGTTATGGTTATATCTTCAATGCTAGATGTGAAGTCCTCTAAGGGTTTAAATATTTTAACTTTTCTACCTATTCATAACTGAGTTTGGTTAGCTTTTATTCCTCCTATATCTGATTCTTTTCCCCTTTGTCTCATTTTCAAGCATTCAAATAGTATAGTTTGCCTTTCTGTGTTATTTTAATTAACTGCTCATTTGTATTATATATTATGCATCTCTGGTTGTGCATATTCATCACCTTTTCCTTGTCTCTAATTATACATTGAATTATACATTGGTCTTTTTTTTCTTCTGGACACAATAATTAGCTACAACATTTTTGGCAGAAAATAACCTATGCTTCCACATTTTCTGGATTCTAAAGGAAATATACTATATCTCCTAAGAATTTCAGAAAATTAGTGACATTCAAATCGATTGATTCACTGACACAAAGTTTTAATCAAGGACCTGAATTATTTCCCTCCTGCCATTATTAGTGTCCCCTTTAGTCCCTTCATAGTAGTAAAATGACAAAAGCAGTTCCAGCCAGCACAAACTGAATTGATGACATTCTGACAAAGAAAAATATATCCTATTTTCCTATGATTCTTTTTAACATTTTATTGGCTAGAATTGCTGCATACCTAGTCTGCAACAAACAAGTGGGGAAAGCAATGGTAATAAATTCATATTCATCCCATCCTTGAAATTGGTAGTGAAATAACTTTTTCTAAAGCACAGACTTGTTGAGGAAGAAAGAGACAGTGAGAGCATCTGTAATGGAAAAAATACCTAATGTGATACTAAAGAACAGAGGTTCTGTTTGTAACTGATAATATTTAAAATATGTTATTTTGACTTATCTTCCTATTCTCTTTATCAAGTGTCCTGTTAAATGACTCCAGGGACTGTAACCCACCAGGCTCCTCTCTCCATGGAAATCTCCAGACAAGAAAACTGGAGTGGGTAGACATTTCCTTCTCCAGGGGATCTTCCCAACACAGAGATTCAACTCATGTCTCCTGCATTTCAGGCAGATTCTTTACCATCTGGGTAACCAGGGAAGTTCTGGTAAATGACCAGTAATACAATTTGTTATCATTAAATAAAAATGTGGGTGATTATTTTCCAGTAAACAAAGTTGTGTTTTAAAAAGATGGACTTCAACACAATGTTATAATTATTTTCTGAATGATCTGTAATAATGACTATGATTTATATGAAAATATATTTTATTAAAATATAGATAGATTGCATATACATATAGAGATGAGTATAATAAAAGTGTGGCCAAAGTAATGGAGCTTCAGCTTCAGCTGATGAATATCAGGGCTGATTTACTTTAGAATTGAGTGTTTTGATCTCCTTGCAGTCTAAGGGATTCTCAAGCGTCTTCTCCATCACCATAGTTCAAAAGCATCAGTTCTTTGTTTCTCAGCCTTATTTATCATTCAACTCTCACATCCATATATGACTATTGGGAAAAACCTTAGTTTTGACTATATGGACATTTGTAGGCAAAGTAATATCTCTGCTTTTTAATATTCTGTCTTGGTTTGTCACAGCTTTTCTTCCAAGGGCAAGCTTTTTTTTTTTTTTAATTCATGGTTACCTTAAAAAACTGGAAATAGAAATGCCTTATGACTCAGCAGTCCCACTGCTGGGCATACACACCAAGGAAACCAGAATTGAAAGAGACACGTGTACCTCAATTTTCATTGCAGTACTATTTATAATAGCTGGGACATGGAAGCAACCTAGATGTCCATCAGCAGATGAATGAATAGGAAAGCTGTGATACATATACACAATGGAGTATCATTCAGCCATTAAAAAGAATAAATTTGAATCAGCTCTAATGAGGTGGGTGAAACTGGAGCTGATTATACAGAGTGAATAAGCCAGAAAGAAAACTACCAATACAGTACAGTAACGTATATATATATATGGAATTTACAAAGATGGTAATGATAATCCTGTATGTGAGACAGTAAAAGAGACACAGATGTATAGAACAGTCTTTTGGACTCTGTGGGAGAGGGAGAGGGTGGGATGATTTGGGAGAATAGCATTGAAACATGTATAATATATAAGAAATGAATCGGCAGTCTAGGTTCAATGGATGATATAAGATGCTTGGGGCTGGTGCACTGGGATAACCCAGAGGGATGGTATGGGGAGGGAGGTGGGAGGGGGCTTCAGGACTGGGAACAAGTGTACACCCGTGGTGGATTCATGTTGATGTATGGCAAAACCAATACAATATTGTAAAGTAAAAAATTAAAAAAATAATAATAATAAAATCGATGTCAAGAGTCCATGTCCATAGAGATATTGGAGCCTGAGAAAATAAAATCTGTCACTGCTTCCAATTTTCCCCTTCATCACTATTTGTCATGAAGTGATGAGACCAGAAACCATGATCTTAGGGGTTTTTTGTTGTTGTTGTTGTTGTTTTTTAATAATGAGTTTCAAGTCAGCTTTTCATTCTCCTCTTTGACACTCATCAAGAGGCTCTTTAGTTTCTCCTCATTTTTTCACCATTACAGTGCTATTATCTGCCTGTGTGAGATTATTGATATTTTCTTCCTGGCAATCTTAATTCCAGCTTCTGATTCATCCAGCCCGGCATTTCACATGATATATTATGCACAAAAGTTAAATAAGCAGGGTGACAATATACAGCCTTGATGTGAAGGTGAAGATTGTTCAGTTGTGTCCAACTCAACTGTATAGTCCATGAAATTCTCCAGGTCAGAATATTGGATTGCACAGCCTTTCCCTTCTCCAGGGGATCTTCCCAACACAGGTATCGAGCCTAGGTCTTCCGCATTATAGGCAGAGTCTTTACCAGCTGAGCCACAGGGGAAGCCCAAGAATACTGAAGAGGGTAGCCTATCCCTTCTCCAGGAGGAATTGAACCAGGGTCTCCTGCATTGCAGGCACATTCTTTACCAACTGAGGTATGAGGGAAGCCCACAACCTTAGTGTACTATTTCCCAATAGTGAACCAGCCCATTGTTCCATGTCCATTTCTAACCCACATACAGGTTTAATCCACATACAGGTTTCTCACAAGATGGGCAAGGTGGTCTGATATACCCATCCCTTTCAGAATTTTCCAATGTTTGTTGTGATCCACATAGTCAAAGGTTTCAGTTTAGTCAATGAAGCAGAAGTAGATGCTTTTCTAGAATTCTCTTGCTTTTTCTATGATCTAATGGATGTTGGCAAGTTGATATCTGGTTCCTCTGCCTTTTCTAAATACAGCTGTTACATCTGGAAATTCTTGGCTCATGTACTGTTGAAGGCTAGCTTAAAGAATTTTGGGCCAAACCTTGCCTGCATGTAAAATTAAAAAAAAAAAAAAGACTCTGATGTTAGGAAACATTAAAAGCAAAATGAGACAGAGATGGAAGATTATGAGATAGTTGGATAGAATCACTCAGTGAGCATGAATTTGAGCAAACTCTGGGAGATAATGGAGGACAGAGGAGCCTGAAGTACTGAAATCCACTGGGTCCGAAGAGTCAGATACACCTTAGTGACTGAACAACAAAATAATAAAAAGTATGGCAAAACCAATAGAGTATTGTAAAGTAATTAGCCTCCAATTAAAATAAATTAAAAAAAAAGTCACTACACCTGAAGTCCAAAAGTAGGGAGAAAAGGAACACAAACAAATCAATATGTGGAAAAGTATATCTAGTATTGTCTAAGTCTGATGAACTAAGATATCAATTTATCAGCAATAAAATTCATCTGACTACACTGAAAAAAAAAAGTGCATACATCTATATTTATACAATTGTTTTTATTTATCTTTACAATGTTCTGTTGGTTTCTGCCATACAAAAATGTAAATAAGTCATAATTATACATATACCTGCCTCGAGTTAATATAGCAACTTCTCACCACCTATTCACTTACACATGATAATGTATATATGTTGCTGTTGCTTTCACCACTTGTCTCACTCTCTCCTTCCCTCACTGTGTCCACAAGTCCATTCAACACATGAGTATCTCCATTCCTTCCCTACAGATAGATTTATCAGTATATTTTTCTAGATTCCATATATATGCATTAATCTAAAATATTTGTTTTGTCTTTCTGATTTCATTCTGTGTAACAGGCTCTGGGTTCATCCATGACACTAGAACTGACTCAAATTTGTTCTTTTTTATGGCTGAGTAATATCCTATTGTATATATGTACCACATCTTCTTTATCCTTTCATCTGTGTATGGACATCTAGGTTGCTTCCATGTCTTGGCTATTTGTATACAGTACTGCAGTAAACATTGGGTACATGCGTTTTTTTTAAATTATGTTTTTTTCAGTGTATATAGTAGTGTATATATGAAAATTTTATACATAGTGTATATTTTATATACATATATACACTATATAAGTATATATACAGTTTATATATAGTGTATATATAAAAGTGTGGCTTTCCCAGGGTATACAGTAGTTGGGTTGCTGGGCCATATGGTAGATTCACTTATGCATTTATTTTTAAGGAATCTCCATACAGTTCACCATAAAGTATCAGTTTATATTCCTACCAAGTGTGGGAAGACTTCCATTTCTACACACCCTCTCAGCATTTATTATTTGTAGATTTTTTGATGATGGCCATTCTGACTGGTATGAAGTGATAACTCATTGTAGTTTTGATTTATATTTCTCTATTAGTGACGTGGACCATATTTTCGTGTGTTTTTTGGCCATCTGTATGTCTTTGGAGAAACGCCTGTTTAGGTCTTCTGCCCATTTTTGATTGGGCTGTTTGTTTTCCTAATATTGAGCTGTATGAGCTGCTTATATACTCTGGTGATTAATCATTTGTCAGTTTTTTCCTTTGCAATTTTTTCTCCCTTTCTAAGCGTTATCTTTTAATTTTGTTTATCAATTCTTTCGCAGGGCAAAGTTTTTAAGTTAAATTAGGTCATTTTTCCTTGTTTTTGTTTTTATTTTCATTACTCTACAAGGTGGGTCAAAGAGGATATTGCTGTGATTATGTCAAAGTGTTTACAGCCTATGTTTTCCACTAAGAGCTTCATAGTTTCTGGCCTTATATTTAAGTCCTTAATCCATTTTGAATTAATTTTTTGTGGGGTATTAGGAAGTATTCTAGCTCCATTCTTTTGCATTATAATTGTTTTTGTATCCCCCTACATATTGCATTTGTTGTGCTTTGCAATGTGTGATTTTAGTTGTTTGATACTTTGTAAGTATAATTTAATTTATTTATATTGTTTGAAATTATTCTAGAATTTGTGACATATCACAACATATAACCTGTGTTAGAAATATCTCAGGAGTCACTGAGATACTGTGTTTATCAAAGACAATGATCTGTTATGCAAATTTGATTGCAGTTCTGATTAAAATGAGAAAGCCAAGATTTTGTCCTACTTAGTCCCAGTGCTATGCAGTCCCCTAACTTCAAGTGAAATCCATCCTGTCTACTCTTCGCCATAGATAAGTACATGTACATGCTTGCTAATTAGCTTGTTATTTCTGACTGTGTGTGACCATAGGGACTGTAGCCCCGCAGTGTGGGATTCTCCAAGCAAAAATACTGAAGTGGGTTGCCATACCCTCCTCTAGGGGATTTTCTTGACCCAGAGATTGAACCCACATTCTTAGGTCTTCTTTATTAGCAGGCAGGCAGGTTTTTACCATTAGTGTCACCTGGGAAGCCCATAAATAGAAGAGTCTGTGCCAAGGTTGAAGGAAGAAACATGCTTTCAGAGGATCCACAGCTCTACAAAGTTAAGAGAGTGCTGAGTTTCTACCTGTGGATAGTTCAACTATTATTTTATGCTTTACTGTACTATACTTAGTATTATAAATATATACACATATATATAATAAATTATGTAATTATAGTTACATAGTTAATAATAATTAACTATTTTAAAAGCTAAAATAATAGTTTTAGCTTTTAAAGCTAAAATATGTACTTTATTTGCTTGCTGATATTTTCTGACAACACCGCCCTAAGGGGAAAAATAATGCAAATTGTGCTTCAAACCTGTGATTACATTATTCAGAGGAAAAATGGGATAAATGAAGAAGATAAAGAAAGAATTAAAGAAATATCATGTAATTATTAAATAAAAGTTTTTCTTAATATTAATCTAAAATTGGATATCAAAACCCAGTGATTAAGAGAAGTATTTAAAACTCAATGATGCATTATGACTTATTTTCTGAGCAAATTCCTCAAAATCCAAAAGAAAAAAATGCTATTCAGATTGTTTAGTAGGAGAGATTTTGAAAGGAATGCAAACATGTGTATAGATATTTCTTTCTGTCTATACCAACAGTCCTCAACCTTTTCAGAACAAGGAGCTGGTTTCATGGAATATATATATATATATATATATATATATATATATATATATATATATACCATGAAACAAATATATATATATATATATATATATATATATATATATTTTTTTTTTTCTCCCCACAGACTAGGAAGGGGGAACATTTTAGGATAATGCAAGTGCATTGCATTTATTGTGCTATTTATTTCTATTATTATTACGACTTGGTAATGCAGTAATGTAAACAATGGGGAGTGAATATAAACAATGGGGAGTGAATGTAAATACAGATGAAGCTTTGCTCAATTGTCCACCATTCTCCTGCTGGGCAGCCTGGTAGTGGTCTGTGGTGTGGGGGTTGGGAAAGGTTGGTCTATATCATGTCCCAAAAGTTCAGTCCTGCAGTTGGATTTTGAGATGGTATAGAATCCTAACGTAATTTTTTGGAGCTTTTAGATAAGACAACTGGGAATAGCAGATAAACCTATTTTATGGCAGTTTTGAAGGATACTTATATAGCTTAGAGTTTCAGAGAAAATACTGCTGGAGACTAAATCCAAGCTACTATTTATAAAGGAAGCAGTTACTAGAGCCCTAATGAGACTTTCAGACTCTTGATGACGATCAAGGCCAGATCCAACTACATGAGAACTAGATTTCATATAATGGTAAAACAGCAGCATAGGAAAGCCTCTTTACCTTAGTTAAGGTTCAGATAGAGAGTGTGAGACTTTGGATAGTGTATCTGATAGATGTGCTCAAGATCTCTGAAATTCAAAACTGACTGAAACCTTTAGCTTCATAGAAATGAGACCTTCATCTTGCAAGAGGGAATGAGTACCACTTTCACATCTGAAAAGTGTTTAGAATATCAACTGTGTTCATGTCATAAAACAATATATGACAGCCTCAGAACACTACGACCCATCATGGCCAAAAAATCAAGAATTAACCTCAAACTTAGCATTCCATGAATTGGGAAGAGTGTGTTCTAATAAAATGGTCCATAATATTCCAAAATTCTCTTACTTTTCAAAGTGTCCTATAATTGTCTTCCAGGGCTCCAAATGAAATAGTAACTATAATATTTATCCTCAGTTCAGTCGCTCAGTTGTGTCCAAGTCTTTGTGACCCCATGAATCACAGTACATCAGGCCTCCCTGTCCATCACAAACTCCTGGAATTTACCCAAACTCAAGTCCATTGAGTCGGTGATGCCATCCAGCCACATCATCCTCTGTCATCCCTTTCTCCTCCTGCCCCCAATCCTCTCCCAGCATCAGGGTCTTTTCCAATGAGTTAACTCTTTGCATGAGGTGGCCAAAGTACTGAAGTTTCAGCTTTAGCATCAGTCCTTCCAATGAACACCAAGGGCTGATTTCCTTTAGGATGGACTGTTTGGATCTCCTTGCAGTCCAAGGGACTCTCAAGAGTATTCTCCAATATCACAATTCAATAAAGAACTTAATTTTTGAGACTAATTATGGCATTCAATATGGAAAAAGTATCAGGGTTATGATTTTAAGCTTCATCCTTAGGTCATAACATTTAATCCCCACAGTTGACCTGCAAGGAATGAACCAATAATTCTCAAATCAACCTTATTTAGAAATCAGCTATTCCCCATCAACAAACTCACTATCCTAAGGAATCTGCATTGTTTCCTGCTAATCTTATACATACAATGCTAATCTCATACGTATTCAACAGCCTATCACTGAGCTGCCTGCTCAGAGGCCCTCTCTGCCCTGCCTTTTATGAAATAGCTAATGCTATCAGGCTTTATTATCTTGAATGCTTTATTTATTTTTTCTTCAAGGGACTAACACTTCACTTCACTATATAATCCCTGTCTTTGTTATATCTTCCATGATAAAATTTTCTATGTTTCATTGTAACTTATTAAAGCCAACATTCAAAGGCTAATGGTTAGATATTTTTTTATTTAAATACATCTCTGCTTTGGTATTTAATTTACTTCTCAGAATAGAAATGTTTACCAAAGAATCCAAGACCTTTTTTATGTACAAAAATATTTGATTAATTTACGGTATTCTTCAGTTCAGTAAAGAGTACCAGCTGTCTAAGTTTGATAATACCAGAACTATAAAATTTATTTAAAAATCTTCACCTATCTAATTTTATAATTATTTATCAACTTCTAGAAATTCTGCTTTCTAGCATCCATCTGCTTAGTAAATTAAACAATATTGGACAGTGGATTAAGTTACCATTCCCGATTTAAAATGATCCAGATAGAATGAAAATGTGGGACTCCCTGGAGGCTCAGGTGGTACAGATTCTGTATGCAATTCAGGAGACCCAGATTTCATATAACAGAGTTATCAGTTCAGTTCAGTTCAGTCGTTCAGTCCTTTCTAACTCTTTGTGACCCCATGCAGCACACCAGGCCTCCCTGTCCATCGCCAACTCCTGGAGTTTATCCAAACTCATGTCCATTTAGTCAGTGATGCCATCCAACCATCTCATCCTCTGTCGTCGCCTTCTCCTCTTGCCCTCAATCTTTCCCTGCATCAGGGTCTTTTCAAATAAGTCATCTCTTCACATCAAGTGGCCAAAGTATTGGAGTTTCTACTTCAACATCAGCGCTTCTAATGAATGCCAAGGACTGACTTCCTTTAGGATGGGCTGGTTGGATCTCCTTGTAGTCCAAGGAACTCTCAAGAGTCTTCCCCAACACCACAGTTCAAAAGCATCAGTTCTACAGTGCTCAGCTTTCTTTATGGTCCAACTCTCACATCCATACATGACTACTGGAAAAACCATAGCAGGTGTATTATAAAACAGAAACATCACTTTGCCAACAAAGGTCAGTATAGTCAAAGATATGATCTAAATATATTTTATAATAATCAACTTCCTTGATCTGGATTCACTACCTTTAAATTTCTTTCTGATGTTCGAAATTGTTATTCTTACTCAGTTCCCAACTTTTCCATGTTTTATGTCTAGAATATTTATTCCTACTCATCCCCACCTTTTTGCTCATTCAATCCTAGTTATCCTTTCAATTTCAGCTTAAAAGGTACTTTTCATTCTAAGAATTGCAAATATATGATTAACTATATGCAATATTATCTTTAATGTCTATTTTCCACACTTTCCTAAGATACGGAAAGTTTCTGCTTGGTTTTCCAACCTCTCCTGAGCATTAAGTACAGTATGTGTAAAATGCTATTTTTTCTTTCTTTCTTTTTTTTTTTTTTAACATATGTGTGTGTGTTAGTGGCTAAGTTGTGTCTGACTCCATGGACTGTAACTCACCAGGTTCTTCTGTCCATGGAGTTCTCCAGGCAAGAATACTGGAGTAGGTGCCATTCACTTCTCCCGGGGATATTTCCGACTGAGGGATTAAACCTGGGTCTCCTGCATTGCAAGCAATTTTTTTTTTTTTAACCTACTGAGCCACCAGTCAGTCAGTTCAGTCACTAAGTCGTGCGACCACATGATTGCAGCACGCCAGGACTCCCTGTCCATCACCAGCTCCCGGAGTTCACTCAAACTCATGTCCATTGAGTCGGTGATGCCATCCAGCCATCTCATCCTCTGTTGTCCCCTTCTGTCCTGCCCCCATCTCTCCTAGCATCAGAGTCTTTTCCAATGAGTTAAATCTTCACATGAAGTGGCCAAAGTATTGGAGTTTCAGCTTTAACATCAGTCCTTCCAATGAACACCCAAGACTGATCTCCTTTAGAATGGACTGGTTGGATCTCCTTGCAGTCCAAGGGACTCTCAAGAGTCTTCTCCAACACCACAGTTCAAAAGCATCAATTCTTTGGCCCTCAGCTTCCTTCACAGTCCAACTCTCACATCCATACATGATTACTGGAAAAACCATAGTCTTGACTAGACGGAACTTTTTTGGCAAAGTAATGTCTCTGCTTTTGAATATGCTATTTAGGTTGGTCATACTGAGCCACCAGGGAAGAACTTATGCATATATTATTGGTAGTGATAAAAAGAAAACGTCACATTGGGATAATTGAATTATTCAACTATTGCAACTATCATTATTAAAATGTTATTGCTTTTTATAGACACCTTATTTTGGGATCATTAACATTTTTATTTTGGGGCTCCAAAATCACTGCAGATGGTGACTGCAGCCATGAAATTAAAAGACGCTTACTTCTTGGAAGAAAAGTTATTATCAACCTAGATAGTATATTCAAAAGCAGAGACATTACTTTGCCAACTAAGGTCCGTCTAGTCAATGCTATGGCTTTTCCAGTGGTCATGTATGGATGTGAGAGTTGGACTGTGAAGAAGGCTGAGGGCTGAAGAATTGATGCTTTTGAACTGTGGTGTTGGAGAAGATTCTTGAGAGTCCCTTGGCCTGCAAGGAGGTCCAAACAGTCCATTCTGAAGGAGATCAACCCTGGCATTTCTTTGGAGGGAATGAAGCTAAAGCTGAAACTCCAGTACTTTGGCCACCTCATGTGAAGAATTGACTCATTGAAAAAGACTCTGATGCTGGGAATGATTGAGGGCAGGAGGATAAGGGGACGACCGAGGATGAGATGGCTGGATGGCATCATGGACTCGATGGACGTGAGTCTGAGTAAACTCTGGGAGATGGTGATGGGCAGGGAGGCCTGGAGTGCTATGATTCATGGGGTCACAAAGAGTCAGACACGACTGAGTGACTGAAATGAACTGAACTAAACTGAACATTTTTATAATTTATGAAAATTTGCTTTTTGAACTAAGGTACTTAAAAAGTAATTTGTACTACTTAACATAAAACACAATGTAAAATACCTTGGAAACTATATGAGTTCTTTTTTTTTTTTTTTGCTATATGAGTTCTTGATATGTGTTACAGAAAACTGAGAAACAGTAAAGATATCTTCTCTGCTGCTTAGGGGAGAAAAAAAAAATGGAACCATAGCCAAATATGAAATTATGCAAGTTTAAAAAGTGCTTACTAGTTAAACAGAGAAAACATCCACATTTTGTATGTACTAGAAAATGTCTTCAGATAAAACTCTTCAATGCATTTTTGTTGGTAATATAAGTATATGAAAGAATAGGCTTATAAGCAACATTCACACTCGGACATTTGCTCATTAGGACTCAAAGAGGAACAGAACTGAGAAATAATGTAATGAAATAAGTGACTTGGAATTACAATCATTAAAATTAATATATTTAGTGATTATATGACAAGCCAAAATATCAGCAATTATTGAACATTTTCTGTTACCTATAAAGGTGCAAATACATCATATTGGTTTATTAATATCTGACTACGGCATAAAGGAAATGACACAGAAAGGGCTAGAGATAAAGATCTGTGATTTGTAAGGTATTAAGTATTGCCATATTTCAGATAATTTCACCACTTCAGTTTAACAGCAAAAATGCTGATTCATAAATAATTTTCAGTATTCATAGAGCTACAACATCAAGTCGCTTCAGACTATTGTAAATCAAAAGTGAAAAATTGTAAGACCTAATGAGGATAACTTGAAAAGTATTTATGGTATGCTGTCACAATTTCTTAACTTAGAAAAAAAAATGATAGTTTCAGCAGTCATCTTTTTATTTTACCAAATCACATTATGTCTTAATCACTTGTGATTTTGGAACATATCACATTCTGCCATGTACTGTGTTTAGGTGAATACAAGTTTTTCTCTCTGAATAAATTGTGAGCAACTTAAGGAACTGTATCTTACTCATTTTTCACATCACAGAGTACTTTTTTAATGAAAAGGAATAAATCTATTTTGAATATTTAAATGCAAAATGAACAGTGTAGAATTAGCAAGATTTCAAGTTGTGTTTAAAATAATGCCACATAAACAGCATTAACTCTTATTTAAATTTAATGAAATTAACCGTGACATATCTCAGTCAGTAAAGACTCTGCCTGCAATGCAGGAGACCCAGGTTCAATTCCTGGGTCAGGAAGATCCCCTGGAGAAGGAAATGGCAATCCACTCCAGTATTCTTGCCTGGAAAATCCCATGGACAGAAGAGCCTGGTGGGCTAGAGACCACGGGGTCACATGAGTCGGGCACAACTTGGTGACTAAACCACCAAACCACCACAATGGTGACATGAAAAGGCAATTTCATCTTAATGGAAGGCAGTTCAAACTCTCATTCTGAAATTAAGAATAAGAAGAAAAGTGCCAAGTTCAATGAAAGAAAAAAGAAACATACTAGAGAATGCAAGAATATGCAAGGTGGATATTTCACATTTTAGAAATAAATATTGGGAAGATAGGGAATTCTTCAAAGTATTAATAGATACACATTCTTTAAAAATGTATCAATGGTCATTTATTTGAACAGATAGATAAAAGTAAGTGGATCTAACTGGAAGGAAATCAGGGAAGGAGATGGTGAAAGAGGGAATCAGAGGATTATGCATTTATGCATATGGCAGGGCACATATATAACTGTGGCTTCCCAGGTGCTGCTAGTGGTAAAGAATCTGCCTGCCAGTGCAGGAGATGCAAGAGACATGGGTTCAGGTTCGATCCCTGGGCCAGGAAGATCCCCCAGAGAAAGAAATGGCTACCCCCTTCAATATTCTGGCCTAGGAAATTCCATAGACAGAAGAGCCTGGCAAGCTACAGTCCATAGGGTCACAAAGTGTTGGACATGACTTAGCACTTTAGCACACACAGAGATAATTGTGGCAGACAAACTATTTTGCTGATATTTACTATTAACAGAAAGTAAAGGCTAAATATAGACATACACACTCATCCTGGGAGATATTGAAAGAGCGTGTAAGAGACAGAGACAAACATAGAGAGAGACAAGAGATGGAGACAGAGAAAGAGAGATTCACATATTTATATTCCTAGGGATCACCTGTGGATTATAGAGCATTCTCCTGGCCTCCTCTTATATATGTTGATTTTATGCAGTTGCTAGGTTGTGTCTGACTCTCTGCGACCTTGTAGACTGACACATGTCAGCCTCCCCTGTCCTTCACTATCTCCTAGAGTTTGCTCAAACTCATGTCCATTGAGTCAATGATACTATTCAACCATCTAATCTTCTGTCACCCCCTTCTCCTGCTCCCCTTTACATGTTACTTTGCAAATAACTTGTTCAGGAAGAAAACTCATGTTTGGAATATGAATAAAGATCTGCAGTGAAGAGGTAATGGGAACTAAATGAAAACGTAAAATAAAGAAGGGGATTAATAAGATGCGACTTAACTTAAATAACCAGTATCATTAAAAAAAAAAATACCTTTGGTAAAAATATACCAAAAATTTCCCAAGAAATCAAAAGATCTAATAAATAATTACTGCATTTTAAAATTAGTTGTAAATTTTAATATATAAGAAAGAAAACCATAGCATGAGATGAAAATCAGCTAGCACCAGTAAGAGAAGAAAAGGTGTAAGAAAAGCAAAGCCATATTGATAATAACAGAAAAACGCAGTAGGGAAGATAGAAGTATTTAAAAATGCAGTCTAACGCAGGCAGACATTCAAAAGAATCTTGAGAAACTGGACGAAAGTAAAATGACAAATAATTATAAAACCATGCATTCATCATAGAATGCACATAATTTGGCTTGACTAAGGGACTTATTAGTTAGGCACTTATATCATTCCAAAATTAAAGTAGTTAAACAAATGATAAAAAAATTAAAAAGCAAAACAGGATGAAGGTATTAGTAAGATTATAAAAAACATGCAATGAATTGGAAAGAAAACCTGCAGATTTCACAAATAATTTTAAAGTAGCTATTTGACTAATAATTTAAAAGTGACAATAACTAGATAAATAATTAGCAATATAATCAGGTTATAGGAAAACATAAGTTAATAAATCAATAGATCAAAACACACTGGTACCAAGATATACAATGGAATATAAAAATATTTTTGCTCAGTTTTTTTATTAAAAAAATAATTGCTATAACAGGAATAAATCAGGAAAGGTATTCCACAATGAATGTATAATCCATGTATATAAAATGTTAAATAAAAAAACAAGAACAGATATCCATTCCCAGTTACATTGTTTCAAATTCTAGTTTGCATAAATGATTATTTTTTAATATTATACGGTTAGTGCTTATTTTTTTAACATAATGTCTCAGTTATTGTTTCTTGAGCTTTTTGTCCTGAAATTTATTTTTTTAATTTTAAATTAACCATTTTTGTTTCATATAGAGAGGAATTGTATTCTAATTTCTATCTTTGAATATTTATAAATTACTTTAAAATATATATACAACTAGGAGAAGGCAATGGCACCCGACTCTAGTACTCTTGCCTGCAAAATACCATGGAAGGAGGAGCCTGGTAGGCTACAGTCCATGGTGTCGCTGAGTTGCACATGACTCAGTGACTTCACTTTCACATTTCATTTTCATGCATTGGAGAAGGAAATGGAAACCCACTCCAGTGTTCTTGCCTGGAGAATGCCAGGGATGGCGGAGCCTGGTGGGCTGCCGTCTATGGGGTCGCACAGAGTCGGACACGACTGAAGCAACTTAGTAGCAGCAGCAGCAGGTACAGTCTGAAGTGTATTTGGGGCCAAAATTAACCTCAGAGTACAGTTCTTTTATTGAGGAAGATCTAAAGTGACCAAAAAAAAAAAAAGAAAAGAAAAGAAAGAAAGAAACTGAGAAAATTAGAGTTTGTATTTTGAGCCCCTTTTGAACATATCAAAATTAATAATTTAACATCATGTGTTTAACTAATTTCACTTGATTAAATGTTCAGATTTATTACAAAATCCATGAAAATAAGAAGGCCATAAGGTAAAGCAGAAATTTAATGTCTGTACAGTTTAAAGGATCTGTTTTTAAACAGTGGATCATTCTCTATCTTTGAGAATTTAGAAATAACTTTTAAAATTATTTATTTATTTTAATTGTATGGATAATGATTTTATAGTATTGTGATGCGGTCAGCCACAGGCATACGTGTCCCCTCCCCTCTGAACACCCCCTCTCACCTTCAACCTCACCCCATTCCTCCAGGTAGCCACAGAGCACTGGCTTTTAGTTCCCTGTGTCATACATCAAATTGAGGGAAGAAAGTTTTAATTTTTATTTAGTCTCACTGTTTTTATCTTTCTAATTGACTATTGTGGTAATTAAAAATTAAGCTTTTATAAATATTTTACTATATTGAATAATTTAGTATGACTTTAAAAATGTGAGGTAATTGAGTTAATACTCAGTTTTGAAAAGGTAACCTATTTTCTTTTTTTTTTTTTTTTTTGGAATTGTGCAAAAATAGCTTTAATAAAATAAAAACTGTGCCTTCATTTTCTTCTTTTTTTTTTTTTGGGTGGTATTGGGTTTATTTTATTTTTTTTTAGTTTTTTATTTTTTAAATTTTTAAAATCTTTAATTATTACATGCATTCCCAAACATGAATATAGTGTTCTATTTTAAAACTATGTTATAGTATTGCTCAGTATTTTCACAATAAGAAGCAAAATCACATTTCTTTACCAACAAGTAAAGCTCAGTAACCTATTTAAGAGTTCAGAGTAAGACTTTGGGTTCACTTTGGTCCCACAAAATATTCATGATGTGGTCTGTGATTATATGTAGCTACTGACAACTTATCACATCTGATGAAACCAGGAGAGAGCAGTTGTCCCCAGAGGTCTCAGAAAGAAACTTCTTTTTTCTTCATTTCAGTATTGGCAATCTCACAGGAAAGGTGAAGGCCTATCATCCTCTAAAAATGAATCCATGCGAAGGGCATGGATGGGAAATGTGGTTAAGTGTTTATTACTATAGAGTGACTATTATTTAAGAAAAAAAAATCTTAGATATTTAAGGTCTTCAAGTTGAAATACTTCAGAAATATTAAGTGTAAACAAAACCATCACATCATTAGGTAAGGTAAACATTGGTTTCTAAGATTCTTCTTTCAAATTATTACATTTACTTAAAATCAAATTATAAGTAAAAGAATGGGACAATCTCCTGATGATAAACTCCATTTTAAGCCACAGTCCCTTGAAATAAGATTGTCAGTATAAAACACATAGAAGTCACAGCTTTCTGAGATTACACATTCATCCAAAGAAAATACATTTTACCTCAGTGGTACTAAATTAACTTTAGTTACATGCTATAAACAATGATATAAATTCTACGATTTTAATACAATAGTGATCTAAAGAAAAAAATATATATGGTCATATCAGTTCAGTTCAGTTCAATCGCTCATTCATGTCTGACTCTTTGCGACCCCATGAATCACAGCACGCCAGGCCTCACTGTCCATCACCAACTTTCGGAATTCACTCAAACTCATCTCCATCGAGTTGGTGATACCATCCAGCCATCTCATCCTGTCATCCCCTTCTCCTCCAGCCCCCAATCCCTCCCAGCATCAGGGTTTTTCCAATGAGTCACCTCTTCGCATGAGGTGGCCAAAGTATTAGAGTTTCAGCTTCAGCATCAGTCCTTCCAATGAATACCCAGGACTGATCTCCTTTAGGTGGACTGGTTGGATCTCCTTGCAGTCCAAGGGACTCTCAAGGGTCTTCTCCAACACCACAGTTCAAAAGCATCAATTCTTCAGCACTCAGATTTTTTCACAGTCCAACTCTCACATCCATACATGAGCACTGGAAAAACCATAGCCTTGACTAGATGGACATTTGTGTGGCAAAGTAATATCTCTGCTTTTCAATATCCTATCTAGGTTGGTCATATCTTTCCTTCCAAGGAGTAAGCATCTTTTAATTTCATAGATGATCAAAATATACTTTTTTTTTAACTTTTTATTTTTACTTTATTTTATTTTATAATGCTATATTGGTTTTGCCATACATTGACATGAATCCACCACAGGTGTACATGCGATCCCAAATATGAACCCCCCTCCCACCTCCCTCCCCACAACATCCCTCTGGGTCATCCCCGTGCACCAGCCCCAAGCATGCTGTATCCTGTGTCGGACATAGACTGGTGATTCAATTCTTACATGATAGTATACATGTTTCAATGCCATTCTCCCAAATCATCCCACCCTCTCCCTCTCCCTCTGAGTCCAAAAGTCCACTATACACATTTGTGTCTTCTTTGCTGTCTTGCATACAGAGTCATCATTGCCATCTTTCTAAATTGCATATATATGTGTTAGTATACTGTATTGGTGTTTTTCTTTTTGGCTTACTTCACTCTGTATAATCAGCTCCAGTTTCATCTATCTCATCAGAACTGATTCAAATGTATTCTTTTTAATGGCTGAGTAATACTCCATTGTGTATATGTACCACTGCTTTCTTATCCATTCATCTGCTGATGGACATCTAGGTTGTTTCCATGTCCTGGCTATTATAAAAAGTGCTGCAATGAACATTGGGGTACATGTGTCTCTTTCAATTCTGGTTTCCTCGGTGTGTATGCCCAGCAGTGGGATTGCTGGGTCATATGGCAGTCCTATTTGCAATGTTTTAAGGAATCTCCACACTGTTTTCCATAGTTGTTGTACTAGTTTGCATTCCCACCAACAGTGCAGGATGGTTACCTTTTCTCCACACACTCTCCAGCATTTATTGCTTGCAGATTTTTGAATTGCAGCCATTCTGATTGGTGTAAAGTGGTACCTCATTGTGGTTTTGATTTGCATTTCTCTAATAATGAGTGATGTTGAGCATCTTTTCATGTGTTTGTTAGCCTTCCTTGTGTCTTCTTTGGAGAAATGTCTATTTAATTCTTTGGCCCATTTTTTGATTGGGTCATTTATTTTTCTGGAATTGAGTTGCATAAGTTGCTTGTATATTTTTGAGATTAGTTGTTTGTCAGTTGTTTCATTTGCTATTATTTTCTCCCATTCAGAAGGCTGTCTTTTCACCTTGCTTACATTTTCCTTTGTTGTGCAGAAGCTTTTAATTTTAATTAGATCCCATTTGTTTATTTTTGCTTTTATTTCCAGTATTCTGGGAGGTGGATCACAGAGGATCCTGCTGTGATTTATGTCTGAGAGTGTTTTGCCTATGTTATCCTCTAGGAGTTTTATAATTTCTGGTCTTACATTTAGATCTTTAATCCATTTTGAGTTTATTTTTGTGTGCTGTGTTAGAAAATAATCTAGTTTCATTCTTTTTCCCCAGCACCACTTGTTAAAAAGATTGTCTTTACTCCATTGTATATTCTTGCCTCGTTTGTTAAAGATAAGGTGTCCATATGTGTGTGGATTTATCTCTGGGCTTTGTATTTTGTTCCATTGATCTATATGTCTGTCTTTGTGCCAGTACCATACTGTCTTGATGACTGTGGCTTTGTAGTAGAGCCTGAAGTCAGGCAGATTGATTCCTCCTGTTCCATTCTTCTTTCTCAAGATTGCTTTGGCTATTCGAGTGTTTTTGTATGTCCATGCAAATCGTGAAATTATTTGTTCTAGTTCTGCGAAAAATATGGCTGGTAGCTTGATAGGGATTGCATTGAATTTGTAAATTGCTTTAGGTAGCATGCTCATATTTACTATATTGATTCTTCCAATCCATGAACATGGTATATTTCTCCATCTATTAGTGTCCTCTTTGATTTCTTTCATCAGTGTTTTATAGTTTTCTATATATAGGTCTTTAGTTTCTTTAGGTAGATATATTCCTAAGTATTTTATTCTTTTTGTTGCAATGGTGAATGGAATTGTTTCCTTAATTTATTTTTCTACTTTCTCATTATTAGTGTATAGGAATGCAAAGGGATCTCTGTGTGTTGATTTTATATCCTGCAACTTTACTATATTCATTGATTAGCTCTAGTAATTTTCTGGTGGAGTCTTTAGGGTTTTCTATGTAGAGGATCATGTCATCTGCAAACAGTGAGTTTTACTTCTTCTTTTTCCAATTTGGATTCCATTTATTTCTTTTTCTGCTCTGATTGTTGTGGCCAAAACTTCCAGAACTCTGTCGAATAGCAGCGGTGAAAGTGGGCACCCTTGTCTTGTTCCTGAATTTAGGGGAATTGCTTTCAATTTTTCACCATTGAGGATAATGTTTGCTATGGGTTTGTCATATATAGCTTTTATTATGTTGAGGTATGTTCCTTCTATTCCTGCTTTCTCGAGAGTTTTTATCATAAATGGAGTTCGAGTTTTGTCAAAGGCCTTCTCTGCATCTATTGAGATAATCATATGGCTTTTATTTTTCAATTTGTTAATGTGGTGAGTTACATTGATTGATTTGCGGATATTGAAGAATCCTTGCATCCCTGGAATAAAGCCCACTTGGTCATGGTGTATGATCTTTTTAATGTGTTGTTGGATTCTGATTGCTAGAATTTTGTTGAGGATTTTTGCATCTATGTTCATCAGTGATATTGGCCTGTAGTTTTCTTTTTTTGTGACATCTTTGTCAGGTTTTGGTATTAGGGTGATGGTGGGCTCATAGAATGAGTTTCGAAGTTTACCTTCCTCTGCAATTTTCTGGAAGAGTTTGAGTAGGATAGGTGTTAGCTCTTCTCTAAATTTTTGGTAGAATTCAACTGTGAAGCCGTCTGGACCTGGGCTTTGTTTGCTGGAAGATTTCTGATTACAGTTTCAATTTCCGTGTTGGTGATGGGTCTGTTAAGATTTTCTATTTCTTCCTGGTTCAGTTTTGGAATATTGTACTTTTCTAAGAATTTGTCCATTTCTTCCATGTTGTCCATTTTATTGGCATATAATTGCTGAGAGTAGTCTCTTATAATCCTTCATATTTCTGTGTTGTCTGTTGTGATCTCTCCATTTTCATTTCTAATTTTAAATTTTTGATTTTTCTCTCTTTGCTTCTTGATGAGTCTGGCTAATGGTCTGTCAATTTTATTTATCCTTTCAAAGAACCAGCTTCTGGCTTTGTTGATTTTTGCTATGGTCTCTTTTGTTTCTTTTGCATTTATTTTTGCCCTAATTTTTAAGATTTCTTTCCTTCTACTAACTCTGGGGTTCTCCAATTCTTCCTTTTCTAGTTGCTTTAGGTGTAGAGTTAGGTTATTTATTTGACTTTTTTCTTGTTTCTTGAGGTATGCCTGTATTGCTATGAACTTTCCTCTTAGCACTGCTTTTATAGTGTCCCACAGGTTTTGGGTTGTTGTGTTTTCATTTTCATTAGTTTCTATGCATATTTTGATTTCTTTTTTGATTTCTTCTGTGATTTGTTGGTTATTCAGAACTGTGTTGTTCAACCTCCATATGTTGAAAGTTTTAATAGTTTTTCTTCTGCAATTGAGGTCTAATCTTAATGCATTTTGGTCAGAAAAGATGCTTGGAATGATTTCAATTTTTTTTAAATTTGTTAAGGTTAGATTTATGGCCCAGTATGTGATCTATCCTGGAGAAAGTTCCATGAGCACTTGAGAAAAAGGTGAAATTCATTGTTTTGGGGTGAAATGTCCTATAGATATCAATTAGGTCTCACTGATCTAATGTATCATTTAAAGTTTGCGTTTCTTTGTTGATTTTCTGTTTAGTTGATCTGTCCATAGGTGTGAGTGGGGTATTAAAGTCTCTCACTATTATTGTGTTATTGTTGATTCCCCCTTCCATACTTGTTAGCATTTGTCTTACATATTGTGGTGCTCCTATATTGGGTGCATATATATTTATAATTGTTATATCTTCTTCTTGGATTGATCATTTGATCATTATGTAGTGGCCTTCTTTATCTCTTTTCACAGCCTTTGTTTTAAAGTCTATTTTATCGGATATGAGTATTGCCACTCCTGCTTTCCTTGGTCTCTATTTCCATGGAATATCTTTTTCCAGCCCTTCATTTTCAGTCTGTATGAGTCCCTTGTTTTGAGGTGGGTCTCTTGTAAGCAGCATATACAGGGGTCTTGTTTTTGTATCCATTCGGCCAATCTTTGTCTTTTGGTTGGGACATTCAGCCCATTTACGTTTAAGGTAATTATTGATAAGTATGATCCCGTTACCATTTACTTTATTGTTGTGGGTTTGGGTTTATACACCCTTTTTATGTTTCCTGTCTAGAGAATATCCTTTAGAATTTGTTGGAGAGCTGGTTTGTTGGTGCTGAATTCTCTCAGCTTTTGCTTGTCTTTAAAGCTTTTGATTTCTCCTTCGTATTTGAATGAGATCCTTGCTGGGTACAGTAATCTGGGCTGTAGGTTATTTTCTTTCATCACTCTAAGTATGTCTTGCCATTCCCTCCTGGCCTGAAGAGTTTCTATTGAAAGATCAGCTGTTATCCTTATGGGAATCCCCTTGTGTGTTACTTGTTGTTTTTCCCTTGTTGGTTTTAATATTTGTTCTTTGTGTTTGATCTTTGTTAATTTGATTAATATATGCCTTGGGGCGTTTCATCTTGGGTTTATCCTATTTGGAACTCTCTGGGTTTCTTGGACTTGGATGATTATTTCCTTCCCCATTTTAGGGAAGTTTTCAACTATTATCTCCTCAAGGATTTTCTCATGGTCTTTCTTTTTGTCTTTTCTTCTGTGACTCCTATAATTCGAATGTTGGAGCATTTTATGTTGTCCTGGAGTTCTCTGAGATTGTCCTCAGTTCTTTTAATTCATTTTTCTTTTTTCCTCTCTGTTATTTCTACCATTCTATCTTCTATTTCACTTATCCTATCTTCTGCCTCTGTTATTCTACTATTTGTTGCCTCCAGAGTGTTTCTCATCTCATTTATTGCATTATTCATTATATATTGACTCTTTTTTGTTTCTTCTAGGTCCTTGTTAAACCTTTCTTCCATCTTCTCAATCATTGTCTGTAGGCTATTTATCTGTGATTCCATTTTGATTTCAAGATTTTGGATCATTTTCACTATCAATATTCGGAATTCTTTCTCAGGTAGATTCCCTATCTCTTCCTCTTTTGTTTGGTTTGGTGTGCATTTCTCCTATTCTTTAATCTGATGAGCATTCCTCTGTCTCTTCATCTTGATTATATTGCTGCGTTTGGCATGGCCTTTCTATATTCTGGGAATTTGTGGAGTTCTCTTTATTACGGAGCTTCCTCACTGTGGGTGGGGTTGTATCAGTGGCTTGTCAAGGTTTCCTGGCTAGGGAGGCTTGTGTTGGAGTTCTGGTGGGTGGAGCTGGGTTTCTTCTCTCTGGAGTGCAATGGAGTGACCAGTAATGGGTTATGAGATGTCAATGGTTTTGGAGGAACTTTGAGCTGCCTGTATATTGAAGCTCAGGGGTGTGTTCCTGTGTTGCTGGAGAATTTATGTGGTATGTCTTGTTCTGGAACTTGTTGGCCCTTGGGTGGAGCTTGGTTTCAGTTTAGGTATAGAATTGTTTGATGAGCTCCTATTGCTTAATGTTCCCTGAATTCAGGAGTTCTCTGATGTTCTCATGCTTTGGACTTAAGCCTCCTGCTTCTGGTTTTCAGTTTTATTTTTATAGTAGCCTCTAGATTTCTCCATCTATACAGTACTGATGATAAAACATCTAGGTTAAAGATGAAAAGTTTCTCCACATTGAGGGACACCCAGAGAGGTTCACTGGGTTACATGGAGAAGAGAAGAGGGAGGGGGTAGTTAGAGGTGACTGGAATGAGATGCGGTGAGATCAAAAGAGGAGAGAGCAAGCTAGCCAGTAGTCACTTCCTTATGTGCACTCCATAGTCTGGACCGCTCAGAGATATTTATGGAGTTATGCAGGGAAGAGTAGAGGGAGGAAGTAGACAGAGGTGGCCAGGAGGATAAGAGAGAGAAATGAAAAGGAGAGAGACAAATCCTGCCAGTAGCCAGTTACTTAAGTGTTCTCCACCGTCTTGAACACACAGAGATTCACAGAGTTGGATAGAGAAGAGATGGGAGAGGAAAGAGACAGAGGCCATCTGGTTGAGAAAAAGGAGAGTCCAAAGGAGGAGAGAGTGGTCAAGCCAGAAATCTTGCTCTCAGGTAAAATTGGGTAGTGAAGTTTGGGTTTTTAAATGTACAAAATTGACAACAAAAGCCAAAAAGCAAAGATTAAAAATCTAGTGTAGAGGTTGGATTTTCAAAAATACAATATTAAAGAATTGAAGCAGAAGGTAAAAAGAAAAAAGAAAAAAAAAGCCACAAGAATTATTAAAAAACTCCAAAAACAGCCACATAAAGAGTATATATGGTGTTTGCCTTAAAAAAAATAGTCTTTTTTTTGTAAAGTAATAGTAGGTTATAGAAATAAAAATGACAGGAGAAATAGAAGACTTAACAATTTTAAAAAAAGTTAGAAAAACAAAAGCAAGAAAAAAAGAAAAAAAAAAGAGCCGAGAAAAAAAAGGAATGATTGTAAAAATAGTAAAGATATATCTGGCCCTTCTCTGATGTTGTGGGCAGTGTGGGGTCACTTCCAAGGCGGTTCCCTCTGTTTAACTTCTTCTTTATGCTGGTTTTTTAGGCTCACTAGTTCAGTCGTGCTGTGGGGAGGGGGGGATGCTGCAAACAAACAGCACTGTCGTGTGCACACAGTGTCTCAGCCCCTCTGGACCTGTCCCTTCTCGTGGTGCACAAACCCCTCTGGTTCTACAATGCTCAGCCGGGAACCACCTGAGGCCAGCCCTAGGCTGCATGCACCTCCCTGTCTAAGCCGCTCAGGTTCGGTTCTCAGAGGCTCAGATTCGGTTGGGACTGCGTTTTATGCCCTTCCCAGTTCTGAGTAGCTCAGGAGTTTGGCGAGCGCGGTCGCTTCGAGTCGTCGCCTTTTCTCTCTGCTGCTCTGTTCTCTTCGTGTACCACTGGCGCCCCTTGTGAGGCAGATGGTGAGTGTCCAGCACCACCAGAAGTCTTAGCAAAGAAGCCTGCTTGCAGTTTGGTAGGTAGAGTCTCTCTGGGGCTGCAATTGCCCCTTTCCAGCCCTTACAGCTCTGGCTGCCTGTCCCCAGCGGGGGATGGTCTGCAGCCGGCTATTTCCGTTTTGTCCTTTGCTCTGTGCGTGGTCCTGGCGGTGTCTTATGTTTGAGCTTTTTGCGTGGTAGCTATCCCACAGTCTGGTTTGCTAGCCCAAGTTAGATCATTCTGGTTATGCGTGGGGCGTTCCTGCCCAATTCTTACAAATCTCTGCAGCCCGTGCCTCCCATGCTTCCCTGCCCTGTCCCCACTTGCTAGTGGCAGATGCAGGCGTCTGTGCTGCTTTTCCACTGGGGGAGTTACCGTTGGGCTTGTAATCTCTTGGTTTTAATTATTTATTTACTTTCCTTCCTGTTATGTTGCCCTCTGTGTTTCCAAGGCTCACCACAGACTCGGCAGGGAGAGTGTTTCCTGGTCTTTGGAAACCTCTCTTCTTAAAATTCCCTTCCCCGGACAGGCTTCCCTTCCCAGGAGGGAGCTCCCTCCACACCTCCTTTGTCTCTCTTTTTGTCTTTTGTATTTTTTCCTACCTGTTTTCGAAGACAATGGTCTGCTTTTCTGGTTGCCTGATGTCCTCTGCCAGCATTCAGAAGTTGTTTTGTGGAGTTTGCTCAGCGTTGAAATGTTCTTTTGAGGAATTTGTGAGGGAGAAAATGGTCTTCCCATCCTATTCCTCCGCCATCTTAGGACTGCCCCGCCCCCAAAATATACTTTTTATATTTGGTTTTCATCCAAAGTTCTTGGCTCACAGCTTCAAAAACTCTTTGTGGTTGTTCAGTTACTCAGTTGTATCCTATACTTTGTGATGCATGGACTGCAGCAAGCCAAGTTTTTCTGTCCTTCACCATATCCTGGAGCTCACCCAAACTCACATGCATTGAGTTGGTGATGCCATGCAACCATCTCCTCCTCTGTCATCAACTTCTCCATCTGCCTTCAACCTTTCCCAGCACCATGGTATTTTCCAGTGAATTGGCATTTTTCTTCAGGTGGCCAAAATATTGAAGCTTCAGCTTCAGCATCAGTTCTTCCAATGAATAATCAGGACTGATTTTCTTTAGAGTTGAGTCATATGAACTCCTTGCAGAAAAGGTCAGCTTTTTCACTGCCCTCTTTCACTTTCATCAAGAGACTCTTTATTTCTTCTTCACTTTCTCCAATTAGGGTGATGCCATTTGTATAGTTGAGGTTATCGCTATTTCTCCCAGCAGTCTTGATTTAGCCTGTTTCATACAGCCCAGCATTCCCCATGATGCACTCTGCATATAACTTACGTAAACAGGGAGACAATATATAGCCTTGACATACTTCTTTCCCAAATTTGAACCAGTCCATTGTTCCATGTCTGGTTCTAACTGTTGCTGCATGACCTGCATTCAGGTTTCTCAGGAGAAGATAATGTGGCTTGGTATTACTACCTCTTGAAGAATTTTCCACAGTTTGTTGTAAGCCATACAGTCAAAGGTTTTAGCATAGTCAATGAAGCAGAAGTAGATGTTTTTCTGGAATTCCCTTACTTATTCTGTGATCCAATGGATATTGGAAAATTGATCATGGTTCCTCTGCCTTTTCTAAATCTAGCTTGTACATATGGAAGTTCTTGGTTCACATACCATTGAAGCCGAGCTTGGAGAATTTGAGCATTACCTTGATAATATGTGAAATGAGTGCAATCATGAGGCAGTTTGAACATTCTTTGGCACTGTCCTTCTTTGGGATTGGAATGAAAACTGATGTTTTCAATTTCTGTGGTCTCTACTATGTTTTCCAAAACATCATATTAGGATTTTAAGTAGCTCAGCTGGAATTTCATCACCTCCACTATTTTTGTTCACAGTCATGCTTTCTAAGGCACACTTGAGTTCACACTCCAGGATGTCTGGCTTTAAGTGAGTGTTCAAACCACCGTCGTTATCTGGGTCATGAAGATATTCTTTATATACTTCTTCTGTATATTCCTGCTAGCTCTTCTTAATATTTTCTGCTTCTGTTAGGTCCATATAGTTTCAGCCCTTTACTGAGCCTGTCCCCAATCCCTCCCAGCATCAGACTCTTTTCCAATGAGTCAACTCTTCACATGAGCTGGCCAAAGTATTGGAGTTTCAGGTTCAGCATCAGTCCTTCCAATGAACACCCAGGACTGATCTCCTTTAGGATGGACTGGTTGAATCTCCGTGCAGTCCAAGTGACTCTCAAGAGTCTTCTCCAACACCACAGTTCAAAGGATCAATTGTTCGGCACTCAGCTTTCTTCACAGTCCAACACTCAAATCCATACATGACTACTTCAAAAACCATAGCCTTGACTAGATGGACCATTTTTGGCAAAATAATGTCTCTAATTTTTAATATGCTGTCTAGGTTGGTCATAACTTTCCTTCCAAGAAGTAAGCATCTTTTAATTTCATGGCTGCAGTAATCATCTGCAGTGATTTTGGAGCCCCAAAAAATAAAGTCTGACACTGCTTTCACTGTTTCCCCATCTATTTCCCATGAAGTGATGGGACCAGATACCATGATCTTCGTTTTCTGAATGTTGAGCCTTAAGCCAACTTTTTCACTCTCCTCTTTCACTTTCATCAAGAGGCTTTTTAGTTCCTCTTCACTTTCTGCCATAAGCATGGTGTCATCTGCATATCTAAAGTTATTGATATTTGTCCTGGCAATCTTGATTCTAGAATTTCCTAAATACTGTACATGAATTAATTTTTTTTTCATGTTAATGAGGTGGCTTCTGGAAAACCTTCAAGAATAGGGGCTGGTTACCAACGAAACCAATCAAAGGATTAGAATTTAACCCCACCCCTTACACATCCCACCCACCTCCAGAGAAAATAGTGAAAGAAAGTGAAAGTGTCAGTGGCTCAATTGTGCCTAACTCTACAACTTCATGGACTGTAGCCATGAAGGCTCCTCTGTACCTAAAATACTCCAGGTAAGAATTCTGGAGAGGGTTGTCATTCCCCTCTCCAAGGGATATTCCTGACTCATCAATGGAAACTGGGTCTCCTGAAGTGCAGGCAGGTTCTTTACCACTGAGCCACCACAGAAGTCAGGGAAAAGGGAAGAGCCCAAAATTGCATTCAGTAACCAACAGCCAATGATTGAATTAACCATGCCTCCATTAAAACTCTAAAAGGATGGGTTCAGAAAGCTTCCTGATCGCTAAATACAAGGTTTGTGAAGAGTGCTATTGACTGAGAGGGAATGGAAGCTCTGCTCTCCTTCCGTGATATTTGTACTCTGCATTCTTCCATTTGGCTGTTCTTGAGTTATATCCTTTGATAATAACTCAATATTCTTACGTGTAACCATCTCTTGTGTTGTTGGAAAAGGGTGTTTGCTATGATTAGTGCATTCTGTTGGCAAAACTCAGTTAGTCTTTAACCTACTTCATTTTGTACTCCAAGGTCAAACTTGCCTGCTACTCCAAGTATCTCTGCAAATTTGTAAAATTAAGCAGTGATCACAGGATGGAAAAAAGTCAATTTTCATTCAAATTTCAAAAGGCAATGCCAAAGAATGTTCAAATTACCTTAAAATTGTACGCATTTCACATTCTAGCAAGGTAATGATCAAAATCCTCTAAGCAAGGCTTCAACAGTGAGCCAAGAACTTCCAGAAGTTCAAGCTGGATTTAGAAAAGGCAGAGGTACCAGAGATCAAATTGCCAATATCTATTGGATTTTAGAATAAGCAAGGGAATTCCCCAAAAACATCTATTTCTGCTTCATTGACTATGCTAAAACCTTTGACTGTATGGCTGACAACAAACTGTGGGAAACTTTTCAAGAGAAAGGACCACCTTGCCTGTCTCCTGAGAAATCTGTGTGCAGTTCAAGAAGAAACAGTTATAACTGTACATGGAGCAACAGATTGGTTCCAAATTGGGTAAGCAGTACATCGAAGCTGTATATTGTCACCCTGCTTACTTAATTTATATGCAGAGTACATCATGGGAAATGCCAGACTGGTTAAAAGCTAAGCTGGAATCAAGATTGTGGGGAGAAATACCAATAAACTCAGATATGCAGATGACACCACCCTAATGGCAGAAAATGAAAAGGAACTAAAGAGCCTCTTGATGAAAATGAAGGAGGAACATGGAAAAGCTGGCTTAACACTCAACATTCAAAAATTGAAGACCATAACATCTAGTCCCATCACTTCATGGCAAATTGATGGGGAAACAATAGAAATATTGACAAGAGTTATGTTCTTGGGCTCCAAAATCACTGTGGAAGATGACTGCAGCCATGAAATTAAAAGACATTGTTCCTTGGAAGAAAAGCAGTGACAAACTTAGCCTATTAGAAATCAGAGGCATCACTTTGCCAAGGTGTATATAGTCAAAGGTATGGGTTTTCCAACTGTCATGTACAAATGTGAGATTTGCATCATAAAAAAGTCTTAGCCCCAAAGAATTGATGTTTTTGAAGTGCGGTGCTGGAAAAGACTCTTGAGAGTTCCTTGAACTGCAAGGCTATCAAATCAGTTAATCCCAATGGAAATCAATCCTGAATATCCATTGGAAGGACTAATGCTGAAGATGAACCCCCAATATTTTGCTTACCTGGTGGCAAGTGCTGACTCTTTGGAAAAGACCCTGATGCTGGAGAAGACTAAGGCAAGAGGAGTAGGGGGCGACAGAGGATGTGATGGTTGGATGGCATCATTGACTGACTGGACAGGGGTTTGAGCAAACTTTAGGAGATAGTGAAGGACAGGGAATCCTGGCATTCTGCAGTCCAAGGGGTCTCAAAGAGTGTGACACAACTGCACAATTGAGCAACAACAACCTTATTGTTCTCCATAACAACTGCAATAGCAATTAATACTCAGCCCTTAGATTCATAGAATAAAACAACTTCTGAAAAGTAAAGTCTATTTCAGCATCAGTTGAAGCTGTTATCATAATATCAAGTGAAAGAAAAATGGCAAAACTGACTCCTGTAGAAAAATAAGTAAAAGGTCAAAACCCATACTAATATTAACAGAATCAAAGCAGTAAAATATAAGAGATATAAAGGTGGTAAAAATAAGAATGAGCTATATGTTAATTTTTAACATATTCTTATTGTAAAATATGTATATTATTTAAGGTGGAGTTGCTCAGAAATTGTGCAACTTTTACATAAATATACCACAAGCTTCAATGCCATTTAAATTTTATTAATAAGAGTGCTTTGCAAACATTTCACTCACATTTGGAGACTTTTTTTTTTCTTTCTTTTATTTGCTTCCATTCCTAATTATCACTTCCTCTGGTCTGTCCTTTATATTCTTGACAATCTGATATACATTATAACCATTTCTTTCCTTAATGTTCTGATAACACTACATACATAACTTATAAAATAACCTCAGTTATTAAGTATTATTATCATTTCCATATTTTGCTCTTAAAACAGTATTAGAGAATATTGACAATCTATTCAAGTCTATGCAATGTGTATATAAATGAAACTAGGATTCAAATTCTTTCTTATTCAAACCTATATTTGACTCTATCTCTGCTTAGAAATACATTTTAGTCAGTGTGAAAATATTTAAGTACTAAAATATTTAATGAAAATTGAAAATAATTTATTATATAAACTTCTCTTAACTCATGCAGTTGCATTCAGACATTATCATATAAATTTGATTTTAACTATATAAAGAATGATAAATTTCAATATCTTCAAATATTTGAGTAATAAGAAGATTCATCCTGCTGTTTGTTAAAGAGAAGCTAGAGCGATATTTCTGAAGAAAAATAGTGGTACATAAATAGAAGCAAGAAATCTTTTTAGTATTGAAAGAAAAAATAATGATATCCAGAAAACTGAAGTATCAGTATAATTACCACTAAAGGAAAAATATATTTAATTACTTAGGCTGAATGAAAGCAGTTTCCATAAAAATTTCTATGACTATAGACCAATATTACTTCCAATAAAATAATTACAAATTAAACAGTTTTTACAATATACATCATTATGCTAAGTGTATATGCAGGTATGCATATATTAAGATCCTTATTCAATATTATTATGTTTATATGTTTATGCTCATCTTTTTCACTTACTCATAGCATCACTTCAATAGCATAAGAAAGCAATAGTAAAGTTTGAGACACATGGGGCTTCCAAAGTCGGAAAGCATTCATTTTCAGTCAATAATCAATCTATTACTTTAAAAATGTACATTTTCTCCTATGCTCTGACTCCCTCATAATAATAAGCATTTAAATAAAAACATAAAACCATAAGTTGTATTTGGAAGCTCATGAGGTTTTATAAGCATATTTGTAATCATTAGTGTTTGGCTATAAAAATATCCTATTTATGATCAGTATTTTTACAAACTGACATATTGCCATGACAACTTGTCAGAAAGTTGACAAGAAAATATACACTTAATTATCGCTCTTTTAAAAAGGCATTGAATGATTTCACAGTATTTTGGGTATCTTACACACTTTTTCTGGGGATCATCCACAGTAAGAACAATGCATAGTGCAAACATTTGCTTAGTAAAATATTTACTGAGAAACAAACATTAACAACAAAAAAATAGTCAAACAGATTGTTATACTTGTCTTTATTTATTGATGCTTGAATGATATTTGAGCTTTCTTTGAAAAACATAATTTTATTATTTGCATATTTATTTTTGGCTGTGCTAGGCCTTCATTGTTACACGTACTTTCTCTAGTTGCAATACTTGGGCTTCTCTTGGCAGGGGCCTTTCTTGTTGTAGAACACGGGCTCTAAAGTGTGCAGATTTCAATAGTTGCATCACATGGGCAACTCCTGGGATCTAGAACACAGGCTCAACAGTCGTGGCACTCAGTTACTTCTTGGCGTGTGGGATCTTCCTGGATCAGGAAATCAAATTGTGTCTCCTGCATTGGCAGATGGATTCTTTACCACTGAGTCACCAGGGAAAACCCTTATTGGAGTCTTATTTGTAGAAAATTTTGATAGACTGTCTGCCATATTTTAAAAGCAGAATATTTTATTTTATTTATGTTACTCTTTTGTTGATTTAGCTGACTATGGCCATAGGTTGATGTATGTATGTGTGTGTGTATATATATATATATATATATATATATATATATATGCAGAAATACATTTTATGTATATGTATATACATTGACTTCTACTATAAAAAAATTTCTAAGAAGCCCAGTTCAGTGGTTGCAACTCCTATTGTCAATTGTGCCTTACACCACATAGTCACTGTTGAGCTTCTCAAGGATGCCAATCTTTTATTGTAATATTTTTAATTCATTAATAAAGTCCTTTAGATCTTCTTGGGGAACAGAGCAAGAGGTTTGGTTTTCTTTTCATTCCTTTTCTCTCATAACATATTTATTCTAAGCTGCCTATCATTTTAAGACCCCAATCCCCTATCTCAACTGCTTGCCAAAGCCTTTCAGAGGTCTACTTCTCATTTACTGTAGCCATAAACGTGTCTGCCTCTATGCTTTAGAAAATGTCCCATCAGTATGAGAAGACCCCACAAATTTTTGAGAAGCCATTAGTTTTTCTTTTAATTAAAGAGTGAATATATGGCTAATAAGATTAAAAAATACACATATTATCAGAAATTTTTGAAAAAAAATAACTTGGTGATAAAATGTAATCCGTAAATTTGTGAATCAAAAATAAAACGCAGTAAGTGAATGATTAATTAGCTTACATATATAATTAAGGCCTACAAATTATTAAAGTAATAGCTAAAAAGGGAATAAAATCTTATGAACATTTAAATATCAATACTGTGATAATATTACATAAAAAGTAGGTTGAAAATGGAAGAAAATACAGTCTCTTATGTTAATCTCACACACAAGCAAAGTAAAGCTCAAAATTCTCCAAGCCAGGCTTCAACAGTACATGAATCTGGTACATGTAGCAAAAATTTCTGTTGATTTACTGGAAAAGATTCATGCTTTCAATTTATTTTTAGTATTTATGACTTTCTTAATTCCATGAAAATTCACCATTGGATTTCAAAGGGTGTTTTAAAATACTGTATAGTATGTTTTAGTTGTGGCAAATGAAAGTGTTCAGTAAACCTAATCCACCAAACTGACAGAGATGGAAGACAGAAGCTCATTTTTATCTTCAAAGTTGTTTTATTGTTGTTTAGTCAGTAAGTCATGTCGCAAAGGGGGCTTTTTTGTGATCCCGTGAACTATAGCCTGTCAGGCTCCTCTGTCAATAATGCAATTTCCTTAAATACACATAATTATCTCTATTAATTTATTTTTGGGTGTGTGAAATTTCAATAAGCACTATTCAGTAGCTCTATTTCATTAGTTGTTTTCTGATTTATGATATGCTATTTCTTTTTATGGCTTCTGTATGAGAACAATAAATGAGACATGACAAGTCTTAGAGAAATGTCTGATGTATTTTGACATATGATTGCTACTTATTACATAAACAGAGCTATTTATTTTAACCTTTAAAAGAAATAGAGTAGCCATCATAGTCAACAAATGAGCCCAAAATGCAGTACTTGAATGGAATCTCAAAAAGGACAGAATGATTTCTGTTCATTCCAAAACAAACCATTCAATATCACAGCAATACAAGTCTATGCCCCTAGCAGTAATGCTGAAGAAGCTGAAGTTGAATTGTTCTATGAAGATCTACAAGAACATCTAGAACTAAGACACGAAAAAGATGTCGTTTTCATTATAGGGGCTGCTGCTGCTGCTAAGAGGATGAAGTTGAATGGTTCTATGATTTTGTTTGCTTTCAAAGCAATCCATTCAGTATCACAGTAATGCAAGTCTATGCCCCTACCAGTAATGCTGAAGAAGCTGAATTTGAATTGTTCTATGAAGATCTACAAGAACATCTAGAACTAAGACACAAAAAAGATGTCCTTTTCATTTTAGCCACTGCTGCTTCTGCTAGATCACGTCAGTTCAGTTCAGTTCAGTTGCTGAATCGTGTTCGACTCTTTGCGACCCCATGAATCATAGCACGCTAGGCCTCCCGGTCCATCACAAACTCCCGGAGTTCACGCAGACTCATATCTATCGAGTCAGTGATGCCATTCAGCCATCTCACCCTCGGGCATCCCTTCTCCTCCTGAGCCCAATCCCTCCCAGGATCAGAGTCTTTTCCAGTGAGTCAACTCTTCACATGAGGTGGCCAAAGTACTGGAGTTTCAGCTTTAGCATCATTCCCTCCAAAGAAATCCCAGGGCTGATCTCCTTTAGAATGGACTGGTTGGATCTCCTTGCAGTCCAAGGGACTCTCAAGAGTCTTCTCTAACACCACAGTTCAAAAGCACCAATTCTTCGGCACTCAGCCTTCTTCACAGTCCAACTGTCACATCCATACGTGACTGCTGGAAAAACCATAGCCTTGACTAGATGGACCTTAGTAGGCAAAGTAATGTCTCTGCATTTGAATATGCTATCTAGGTTGGTAATAACTTTTCTTCCAAGGAGCAACTGTCTTTTAATTTCATGGCTGCAGTCACCATCTGCAGTGATTTTGGAGCCCCAAAAAATAAAATCTGACACTGTTTCCACTGTTTCCACTGTTTCCCTATCTAATCTGTGTGACCCCTGTAATGCAAAAGTAGGAAGTCAAGAAATTCCTACAGTAACAGAAAAATTTGGCCTTGGAGTAGAGAATGAAACAGGGCAAAGGGTAATAGAGTTTTGCCAAAAGAAGGCACTGGTCATAGCAAACATCCTATTCCAACAACACAAGAGAAGATTATACACATGGACATCACCAGATGGTCAAAAGTGAAATAACTTCAGTTCATTCTCTCCGTTGTGTCCAACTATGTGCAACCCCATGGACCACAGCACATGAGGCCTCCTTGTCCATCACCAACTCCCAGGGGTTTACCCAAACTCATGTGCATTGAGTTAGTGATGCCATCCAACCATCTTATATTCTGTTGTCCCCTTCTCCTCCCACCTTCAATCTTTCCCAGCATCAGGGTCTTTTCAAGTGATTCAGCTCTTCATATCAGGTGGCCAAAGTATTGGAGTTTCAGCTTCAACATCAGTCCTTTCAATGAATATTCAGTACGGATTTCCTTTAGGATGGACTGGTTGAATCTCCTTGCAGTCCAAGAGACTCTCAAGAGTCTTCTCCAACACCAATACTGAAATCAGATTGATTATATTTGCAGCCAATGATAGAGAAGCTCTATACAGTCAGCAAAAACAAGACTGGGAGCTGACTGTGGCTCAGATCATGAACGCCTTATTGCCAAATTCAAACTCATATTGAAGAAAGTAGGGAAAACCACTAGACCATTCAGGTATGATGTAAATCAAATCCCTTACAATTATACAGTGGAAGTGAGAAATAGATTCAAAGGAATAGATCTGATGGACAGAGTGACTGAAGAAATATGGATGGAGGTTCATGATATTGTACAGGAGCTAGGGGTCAAGACCATCCCCAAGAAAAAGAAAAGCTAAAAGGCGAAATGGCTGTCTGAGAAGGCTTTACAAACAGCTATGAAAAGAAGAGAAGTGAAAGGCAAAGGAGAAAACATAAGATATATCCATTTGAATGAAGAGTTTCAAAGAATAGTAAGGAGAGATAAGAAAGCCTTCCTCAGCTATCAGTAAAAAGAAATAAAGGAAAACAATAGACTGCTAAAGAATAGAGTTCTCTCTAAGAAAATTAGAGATACGAAGGGAGCATTTCATGCAAAGATGGACACAATAAAGGACAGAAATGGTATGGAACTAACAGAAGCAGGAGATATTAAGAAGAGGTGGCAATATTACACAGAATTATATATATATATATATATATATATATATATATATATATATATATATAATCTTCATTACCTAGATAATCATTATGGTATGATCACTCCATTAGAGCCAGACATCCTGAATGTGAAATCAAGTGGGCCTTAGGAAGCACCACTACAAACAAAGTTAGTGGAGGTTGTGGAATTCCAGTTGAGCTGTTTCAGATCCTAAATGATGATGGTGCTTCACTCAATATGCCACCAAATCTGGAAAACTCAGCAGTGGCCATAGGACTGGGAAAGGTTAGTTTTCATTCCAATCCCAAAGAAAGGCAGTGCCAAAGAATGCTCAAGCTACTGCACAATTATATTCATCTCACATGCTATCAAAGTAATGCTAAAAATTCTCCAAGCCAGGCTTCAACAGTAGGTGAATCAGGAAATTCCAGATGTTCAAGCTGGATTTAGAAAAGTGAGAGGAACAAGAGATCAAATCGCCAACATCCGTTGGATCATCAAAAGCAAGAGAGTTCCAGAAAACCTCTATTTCTGCTTTATTGACAATACCAAAGCCTATGACTACGTGTATCACAACAAACTATGGAAAAATCTTCAAGAGATGGGACTACCACACCACCTGACCTGCCTCTTGAGAAATCTGTATTCAGGTCAGGAAGCAACTGTTAGAGCTGGACATGGAATAACAGATTGGTTCCAAATTGGAAAAGGAGTACGTCAAGGCTGTATACTGCCACCCTGCTTATTTAACTTATATACAGAGTACATCATAAGAAACACTGTGGTGAATGAAGCACAAGCTGGAATCGAGATTCCTGGGAGAAAATCAATAACCTCAGATATGCAGACGACAGAAAGTGAAAAAGAGCTAAAGAGCCACTTGGTGAAAGTGAAAGAGGAGAGTGAAAAATTTGGGTTAGATCATGGCATCTGGCCCCATGACTTTATGGCAAATAGATGGGGAAACAATGGAAACAGTGACAGATTTCATTTTTTTTTGCACTCCAAAATCCACTCCAAAATCACTGCATATAGTGACTTCAGCCATGGAATTAAAAGATGTTTGCTCCTTGGGAGAAAAGTTATGACAAACAGCATATTAAAAAGCAAAGGCATTGCTTTGCCAACAAAGGTCCATCTAGTCAATGCTATGTTTTTTTTCTTTTTTCTTTTTTTTTTCCCCCGTAGTCATGTATGGATGTGAGAGGTGGACTCTAAAGAAAGCTGAGCGCTGAAGAATTGATGCTTTTGTTCTGCGGTGTTGGAGAGGACCTTGAGACTCCCTTAAACTGAACAGAGATCCCACCAGACCATCCTAAAGGAAATAAGTCCTGAATATTCATTGGAAGGACTGATGCTGAAGCTGTAACTCCAATACTTTAGCCAGCTATTGTGAAGAGCTGACTCATTTGAAAAGACCCTGATACTGGGAAAGATTGATGGTGGGAGGAGAAGGGGATGACAGAGGATTAGATGGTTCGATGGCATCACTGATTCAATGAAGATGAGTTTGAGTAAACTCTTGGAGTTGGTGATGGACAGGGAGGCCTGATGTGCTGCAGTCCATGGGGTCACAAAGAGTGGGCTACAACTGAATGGCTGAACTGAACTGAATTTTTAACTGAAATATTTCAGTGAGCACTACAATATAAATAGTCTTCCCTGGTGGCTCAGATAGTAATGAATCTGCCTACAATATCAGAGAGCATGGTTCCATCCCTGGGTCAGGAAAATCCCCTGGAGAAGGAAATGGCAACTCATTCCAGTATTCTTGCCATGTACATAGGAGGCAGGAAAAGGCGAGCTACAGTCCAGGGGGTCACAAAGAGTTGGAAACGATGGACACACACACACACACACACACACACACACAATTTAAACATGAAGAAAATAATACTAGAATTTTAAATCTATCAAAAATGACTTTAGTAAGGAAAACAAAACAAAACTTTATATAGACCAAGCATAATGAGAATCTAGAAGAGTTTCAAAACAGGAATAACATCATAAACATTACTAGTTCTCAGTTGGTGGTGATTGTCTTGACTTAGAATAGTGATTGTCTTTTACTGGTAGAGATAAGGGATGCTGCTGAGCATCCTATGATGCACAGAACAGTGTTTGCTTTTTCCTTGTATACACACACACACACACACACACACACACAGAGAATGCAAAATATCTGCATTGTCAATGTTTGGAAACTCTGGCATAGAGCTACATGATTTTATAAACAAGATTAGTAATACTTGGAAAAGCAGAGGGAAGCCAGACAAGGTTTAAGCACTATAGAACAAACATAAACTAAGGGAAGATGCAGATAGGTTAAAAAAACTAGTACAGGGAATAGGGATTCTTAGCAATTCCTAAGGAAGACTATTAAGACAGACTAAAAGAGAGACAGTAAAAATAGAAATTATCTAATCAGCTTCAAAGATGTTAACAATAGTGGTGTCCAATAGGTAGTAATGAAACCTACATTAGCTGTAGACTTGTAACTAAGTAATAGAGCTTTTGATGGAACAAATTTTCCTCTAAATTTCATATTTTTAGAAAAAAAAAAGGCTAGCAAATACTATCCAATATGTACATAGTACGTGAGAAGGAAAACTATGTTAAGGATGAAGAAACAATGATTAAATGCTCCATTCCTCTACCAAATTTAAGCAATAAGTATCTTTATTTCAAATATAGTTCATTTTTGAATTATTTCAATTATTAGTTATATTACATTATTATATATATTGATATATAACAAAAATTAATTAATAATTATTAAAATTATTGAAACAATAATCAATTAATGAATTATTAATTCACAATAATGAAAAATACATTATTAAGCATGTCATTTTAATGCAGAGCATGTTACTATGTCTTAAAAATACCCTCACAAATTGGTATAGAGTCATATCTTACAGTAAGAATGTTTATACATTGCTTCTTTCTTCTAAGTAACAAATTGTCCTAGAATTTATAATGATAAAAACGAACTTACTTATAGCTTATCTGTAACTCTAGCTCTTTTAATCTGAGATTAAAATGCATTTTTATAATGTTGTGCTTTGCAATTTGAAGGTTAAATGTATGCTCAAAAGATATATATTTTCCAAGACTCTATTTATCAATCAATGAATTTAATTCAGCATGATTCTAGTCTCAATTATTCTGTAAAAATTAAATTGCTTTTTACTTTAAATAGCTTACTTGTTAAATTTTTCATAAATGTCAAATCATGAAAATATCCTCCTACATACATGAGAAGGTATTATAAAGGGTCATCCTGATCTAGGACCAGTAGGAGAACTAAATTACCCCTGCCATTAATGCTGATGTTACAGTAGTAATTACTGCATAACGTCTAGCAAAATTATACTCTGAGAGCAATTTCCCACTGAGTTGTTTTCCACCTGGATTCACTGCTTCTTACTTGGTTAAGTAGTATCAAAAAATAATAATTGAAAAAATAGAAAATAGCTTGTTTTAATTTAAGGACACACAGATGACTCAGTCCCTGAGGCGGGGGGGGGGGGGGAACAGAAATGTATTTGCATCCTGAAATTTTATATTATGAAAGTTTATGTGTATGAATATGGAAATTATGATTTCAGAATGTATATACTATGAGATGTGCAAATAATCATTTTAGTAACTGAAATATTCCAGTAAAGTTTGGGCAACAAAAAATGTAACTTTGAAAAATATATTTATTTAGCTTGGTTTATTCATTATCTTACAGCACTGCTTAAAAATTGATTGCTTCGGGGCTTCTAAAAAATTACATATGGTTTAATTCACTTTCTGATTTATTTAAAAATACTTCAAAAATTATTTAAGAAATAAGAAATGTAATGTGTAAAACATAGGGATATTTTCACTGTGTTTGTCTTGAAATTCTATACGTTAAAATACCAGTGAAATTGTTTCAGCATGACTGTTTAAATTACAGATATGTTCTAGAACTAGTAATGCAATAGTAATTACTATGAATATGTAGAACAAGATGGCATATACAAATGATTGAAAGCAATATCTATACTCTATTTTGTTTTTTAATTGATAAAATATAAGTTAAATACTTGATACAACCTTCCGTTGTCATTCAGGCATATGCTTATGCCATGGTGTTATATGCAGTGTGGAATTACATATGTAAACATACAATATGTTAATAGATATAAATATGTAACATATACAGTGAGATTACTTGTAGTAAGTATGAATATTACTTTATAAACATTCTAAAGCAATAATAATATCACTTTTGTGTTAAATGATGTCAAGATATACAATGACTTTAATATACTTTATTACATTTTGTGAGAACTGAACCACATTGTAGGCAGATTCTTTATCATCCTAACCACCAGGGAAGCCCAAGTTGACACTTAACAAAATCTACATAATTAATAGCAAGTGTAATAAAAATGGGCTTCCCAGGTGGCTCAGTGTAAAGAATATGTCTATTGATAATATTATAGACTTGCTTCACAATTCTACTTTTTGAAAGTGAATGCACTTAACAATAAATGTGAAAAGTGGGATGATTTGAGAAATAGCTTTGAAACATACATTACCATATGTAAAATAGGTAACTTTGCGAGTTCAATGAGTGAAACAGGGCATTGTGATAACCTAGAGGGATAGGGCGGGGTGGGAGGTGGGAGGGAGCGTTCAGATGAAGGAGACACATACATACCCATGACTGATTCATATTTATGTATGGCAAAAACCATCATAATATTGTAAAGTAATTATCCTCCAATTAAAATAAACATTTTTTTTTAACAGATTGTCTTTTGGTTTATTTCCATGTTTTTGAACTGGACTTTAGTCTTCAGTTTTTTTTATATATATAAATTTACTTATTTTAATTGGAGGTTAATTACTTTACAATATTGTATTGGTTTTGCCATACATCAACATGAATCTGCCACAGGTATTTTTAAAATCAACATCCTAGTTCCCAGGCAGAGTAGCATACTAAGACAGAGCTCTCTTTGACTACTCTAAACAATGCTCAATCAAACATGGAAAGCTCATCTTCTAATATTTTATGGGTTTTTGATCTAGCATCCAATGGAGTTTCAACTTGAGTCCAAAATGCTGCTAGATAATTTCAAAAGATGATTATTGTCAATTTTTTGGTAGAACAATTGGTTGGTTTGTACAATAGACAGCTGATTGTCAATGTAAGAAAATTTAAGAACAGTACATACTGCAAAATGTTTCAACATTGCATATGTATCATTTACATGTGGTTAAAGAATACAGTTTGAGCACCAAAGCAAAATTCAGTGTGTCAGAAATTCTTTTTGCTAAATATTTTCATCTAAATATACTTATTAACTAATTATTTAGGGAAAGATGATAATATTTAAATACATAAAAATAAAAAATCTATGATAGACATTAACATTTTATGGTTAATCCTAAAGGGTATAATGAGATTAAAATTGTGAACTAGATTATAAAATCCAATGTAAGTCCTATTTGACCTTGAAAATGATAAGTAACACAGAAGACTAAGAACTCTTGAAATCAAAATAGAATTGTGATACTGGAAAATAAACTAGTATGTAATTTCATGCATAATTGATGATAATTTTGATTAAAAATAAAATAAATGAGCAGCAATTAAGACTTATTTCCTCTGTTATTAAAACAACTATGAATTTTATAATCAATATTGTCAGATAAAATAAAAATAGTTTCAGTAGGTATATTCCAATGTATATTGAAAAATACATACTTTAAGGAATAGTGTTAGTGTGTTAGTGTTAGTCGCTCAGTCGTACCCAACTCTTTGAGACCCCATGGACTGCAGCCCTCTGTCCATGAGATTTTCCAGGTAAGGATACTGGAGTGGGTTGCTATTTCCTTCTCCAGGGGATCTTCCCAACCCAGGAATCGAACCCGGGTCTCCTGCACTGCAGGCAAATTCTTTACCAACTGAGCTACAAGGGAAGCCCACTATAAGGAATACATCTTATTTATTATTAAAATTAGCAACAATATATTCACAATAATACTACCTTCAGTAAAATTAAAAACATAAAATAGTATAACCTGATCTTCAAATACCTTAAAACTATTCACAAGAACTCTTTGATACTAGTTTTACAATGCATTAGAAATTCCAATGTAAGTAGGTAGTCCAACCTGTGCTTTCTTGATTTATCAGAATAACAAATAATGTGAGTTATGGAAACTATTCTTAGGCCATTTAAGCATGGCGGAAACACTAGCATTACTTCCCCCTCCCACACTCGGTATTTGCATACACATATCCCTGGTAGCTCAGCTGGTAAAGAATCCCCCTGCAATGCAGGAGACCCAGATCAATCCCTGGGTTGGGAAGATCCACTGGAGAAGGGAAAGGCTGCCCACACCGGTGTTCTTGGGCTTCCTTTGTGGCTCAGCAGGTAGACTCTGTCCACGATGCAGAAGACCTGGATTCGATCCCTGGGTTGGGAAGATCCCCTGAAGAAGGGAAAGGCTACCCACTCCCGTATTTTGACCTGGAGAATTTCATGGATTGTATAGTCCATGGGAGTCACAAAAAGTTGGACATGACTGAGTGACTTCCACTTCACTTCACATTCATCAGGTTGGGATTATACAGAACATTTCTTTTTTAATGTTAGATTTTATATGATATTATATCTTAAACTTCTCATCATTACAAATTTTTCAAAGGATGACTTCAACAGATTTATTGTAGAGAAGTGGTTTCTGTTTTATTTTCACTGAGATTCATTTGACATATAGGGGTTTCTCAGGTGGCACTACTGGTAAAAAAAAAAAACTCGTCTGCCAATGCAGGAAACATAAGAGAAATGGGTTGGATATCTGGGTAGGACAACCCCCTGGAGGGGGATGGCATGGCAACCTACTCTATTCTTGCTTGGAGAATCCCCATGGACAGAAGAGCCTGGCGAGCTACAGTCCATACGATAACAAAGAGTCGGACACGACTGAAGTGACTTAGCACACATGCAATTGACATATAATATATTAGTTTCAGGTGTATAACATAATAACTTTATATATGTAAATATCATTATATGATCACAACAATATCTACTTAACATTCACCGTCACACATAGCTACAGATTTTTTTTTTCTTGTGATTAGAACATTTGATATACTGTCTTAGCAACTTTGAAAAAGATGTTCATGCATGCTAAGTCATTTCAGTTATGTCCATCTCTTTGAGACCCTATGGACTGTGTCCCACCAGGGTCCTGTCTATGGGATCCTCGAGGCAAGAATACTGGAATAGGTTGCCATGCTCAACTCCTAAGGATCTTCTTGACCCAGGAGTCAATTTGTCTCCTGTGATTCCTGTTGAGCCACTTGGGAAGCCCTTGAAAAATACAGTACAGTTATTGTTAACTATAATCACCAATCTATACCTTACATTCTGGGGCCTTATATGTTTTATAACTGGGTAATCATGCCATTTAACCACCTTCACTCATTTCAACCCAGCCCTAGTGCCTGATGCATATATTGATGATTATGAAATTTCCTAAGCAGAAATTGGGAGACTGAGATTAACATATATGGTGGTTTACTTGCTAAGTTGTGTCCAACGCTTGCAACACCATAGACAGTAGCCTGCCAGGTTCCATTGTCCATAGGATCTTCCAGACAAGAATACAGGAGTGGGAATACATATACATTATTGATACTATGTATAAAATATATAACTAATGAGAACCTACTGTATAACACAGGGAACTCTACTCAGTGCTCTGTGGTGAAATAAATGGGAAAGAAATACAACAAAAGAGACGATATATGTAAACATATAGCTGATTGTCTTTGCTGTACACAAAGTGTACAGGGTAGAAACTAATACAACATCGTAAAGCAACTATACTCCAGTAAAAAAAAAAAAAGAAAGAAAGAAAGAAAAGAAAAGAACATAAACATTTTCCTGCTTAATAAAATGTTTAAAGTGCTTTCAGAGAGCAATGTTATTTTAAGATCAATTTTAATGCTGTGGTAAAAGTCTCTTTAAAGGTAGAGACATATTTGTCACAATTAAGGCAATGGAGATAGATATATACAAAATAAAAATTGCAAATATATTTTAGATGCATGATCATCATTTTATGCTGTAGGATCAGATACAAGGGGGTGAACAAAATAAGTAATCAAGACAAATTTCTTTATTTCTAAATTCAAAACTAATTTAAAGTCTTTGTACATGATCTGGCCATTTAATACAAGGAGAAGGATTAGAGGCGATTTAGAAGATATAAATTTATGGAAGAAACAAAGAGTTTCTATTTAGATATGTCTAATTTGGATATGGTTTACAAATGAGGATTTACTTTTAGGAGTTGATAAAAATAATGTTAAGTATTTGAAAATAAATTTTCAATATTTATAAGTTAAGTAAAAGGTGAGTGATAGAAGAAAATCTATGCTATACCCTGAAGAGAAAAATAGATCAAGTAGAAAAAAAGAGATGCATCAGAAGGATATTAAGAAAAGGTGTCTACTGAGGTGGGATTTTAGTGATTCATAATTATTATTGATTCAAAGATCAAAAAAATGTATATTTTAACAAAGACAAAATGGTACCTGGTGCACGGTGGGATAAATATAGTATATGTAAATGTTTACACTCACACACTCACAAACATAGAGTTACTTGGATTCTGAAAATGTAAAAGAGTAATGTTATTTGGAAGAAAATGTTATCTCATTATAAATTTTGTTTCAATTTGTTTATCCTTAATATTAAAAGAAATTGTATCATTTATGGTGATAAAGAGGATATAAGTGAGCTGATAGAAATGCAACATAGCATACAATGTATATGTAAAATATATTTGATTAAACTCTAATGGAAAATCATTATTTTCCCCAATTTAATTATGGTTAACACTGAATATCTTAATCTAGGTAAGATGACACAGAGATTGGTAATGTAATATCTTACTTCTCAATAAAATACTAAAAGATAGATATCTTTTATTTAAGGTATTTAAAATATCTACTTTAGCTTAATTTTTTAATATAAAAAAATAATGCAGAAAACTACAGTTTATCCTAGCAAACAGGCACTCAATTTGTTAAGTTCAAGGAAAATAGACCAGCTTTTTGGTCTACTCAAAAAGTACAGTTTCTTTTTAATATTAAATTTCCAAATATATTATTCAACAACTGTCATCTCTTCTGAAATATTTAAAGACAGAGATTGGTGGAACTGATTTTTAAAATGACCCAGCAATATGATGTCCACAAAAAAAGTATTATTCTATCTAATGATGTAGACTGGTTGAAACTAAAATAAAAGGAAGAAATTAAAAGACACTCCTTGGAAGAAAAGTTATGACCAACCTAGATAGCATATTGAAAAGCAGAGACATTACTTTGCCAACAAAGGTCTGTCTAGTAAAGGCTATGGTTTTTCCAGTGGTCATGTATGGATGTGAGAGTTGGACTGTGAAGAAAGCTGAACGCTGAAGAATTGATGCTTTTGAACTGTGATGTTGGAGAAGACACTTGAGAGTCCCTTGGATGGCAAGATGATCCAATCAGTTCATTCTGAAGGAGATAAGTCCTGAGATTTCTTTTGAAGGAATGATGCTGAAGCTGAAACTCCAGTACTTTGGCCACCTCATGCGAAGAGTTGACTCACTGGAAAAGACTCTGATGCTGGGAGGGATTGGGGGCAGGAGGAGAAGAGGACGACAGAGGATGAGATGGCTGGATGGCATCAATAACTGGATGGACATGAGTCTGAGTGAACTCCAGGGGTTGGTGATGGACAGGGAGGCCTGACGAGCTGCGATTCATGGGGTTGCAAAGAGTCAGACACGACTGAGCGACTGAACTGAACTGATATATACTATGTCAAATATAATTAAAAGATACATTAATATCAAATAAAGTAGCCTTCAGAACAAAGAACATTTTCAGAGAAAGAGAAGAGCACAGATTACAATAAACAGTTCAGTCTTCAAGAAGATGATATAACAAACCTAAAATTGCATGCATCAAACAAGAGTATGTTATGCAAAACTAATGGATTTTATAAGACAAATCCAAAATTATATGTGCAGATTTTAAAACCCATCTGTCAGAAATTGCCAAATCAATTAATAGAAATAAGCAAAGTATCTAATATATATAATAACTCATTAACACAATCAATTAATCAGTACAAACAGATTTATAGAATACTCTAACCAAAAACAAGAGAATATACTTTTTTAAGTGCTCATGGAACATATATGAAAATCAACGTATGCTAATTGAAAAAGCAAACCTTGAAAAATATCAGAAATTGAGTAATACAGAGTGTATCATATGATCATAATATATTCAAACTGGTAGTAAATAATAGAAAAACAAAAGGAAAAGTTCTAAACACATGTAGAATAAATGTTTAGTGAACACAAAGATCACAATTAGACTGCATAAAATGATAATGAAAATGAAAACACAACAAACCAAAATCTGTGGCACACTATAAAAGCAGTGCTAAGAGGAAAGTTCATAGCAATACAGGCATACCTCAAGAAACAAGAAAAAAGTCAAATAAATAACCTAACTCTACAACTAAAGCAACTAGAAAAGGAAGAATTGGAGAACCCCAGAGTTAGTAGAAGGAAAGAAATCTTTAAAATTAGGGCAGAAATAAATGCAAAAGAAACAAAAGAGACCATAGCAAAAATCAACAAAGCCAAAAGCTGGTTCTTTGAAAGGATAAATAAAATTGACAAACCATTAGCCAGACTCATCAAGAAAAGAGAGAAAAATCAAATCAATAAAATTAGAAATGAAAATGGAGAGATCACAACAGACAACACAGAAATACAAAGGATCATAAGAGACTACTATCAGCAGTTGTATGCCAATAAAATGGACAACGTGGAAGAAATGGACAAATTCTTAGAAAAGTACAATATTCCAAAACTAAACCAGGAAGAAATAGAAAATCTTAACAGACCCATCACAAGCACGGAAATTGAAACTATAATCAGAAATCTTCCAGCAAACAAAAGCCCAGGTCCAGATGGCTTCACAGCTGAATTCTACCAAAAATTTCGAGAAGAGCTAACACCTATCCTACTCAAACTCTTCCAGAAAATTGCAGAGGAAGGTAAACTTCGAAACTCATTCTATGAGCCCACCATCACCCTAATACCAAAACCTGACAAAGATGCTACAAAAAAAGAAAACTACAGGGCAATATCACTGATGAACATAGATGCAAAAATCCTCAACAAAATTCTAGCAATCAGAATCCAAAAACACATTAAAAAGATTATACACCATGACCAAGTGGGCTTTATCCCAGGGATGCAAGGATTCTTCAATATCCGCGAATCAATCAATGTAATTCACCACATTAACAAATTGAAAAATAAAAACCATATGATTATCTCAATAGATGCAGAGAAGGCCTCTGACAAAATTCAACATCCATTTATGATAAAAACTCTCCAGAAAGCAGGAATAGAAGGAACATATCTCAACATAATAAAAGTTATATATGACAAACCCACAGCAAACATTATCCTCAATGGTGAAAAATTGAAAGCATTTCCCCTAAAGTCAGGAACAAGACAAGGGTGTCCACTTTCACCACTACTATTCGACATAGTTCTGGAAGTTTTGGCCACAGCAATCAGAGCAGAAAAAGAAATAAAAGGAATCCAAATTGGAAAAGAAGAAGTAAAACTCTCACTGTTTGCAGATCACATGATCCTCTACATAGAAAACCCTAAAGACTCCACCAGAAAATTACTAGAGCTAATCAATGAATATAGTAAAGTTGCAGGATATAAAATCAACAGACAGAAATCCCTTGCATTCCTATACACGAATAATGAGAAAGTAGAAAAATAAATTAAGGAAACAATTCCATTCACCATTGCAACAAAAAGAATAAAATACTTAGGAATATATCTACCTAAAGAAACTAAAGACCTATATATAGAAAACTATAAAACACTGCTGAAAGAAATCAAAGAGGACACTAATAGATGGAGAAATATACCATGTTCATGGATCGGAAGAATCAATATAGTGAAAATGAGTATACTACCCAAAGCAATTTACAAATTCAATGCAATCCCTATCAAGCTACCAGCTACATTTTTCACAGAACTAGAACAAATAATTTCAAGATTTGTATGGAAATACAAAAAACCTCGAATAGCCAAAGCAATCTTGAGAAAGAAGAATGGAACTGGAGGAATCAACTTGCCTGACTTCAGGCTCTACTACAAAGCCACAGTCATCAAGACAGTATGGTACTGGCACAAAGACAGACATATAGATCAATGGAACAAAATAGAAAGCCCAGAGATAAATCCACACACATATGGACACCTTATATTTGACAAAGGAGGCAAGAATATACAATGGAGTAAAGACAATCTCTTTAACAAGTGGTGCTGGGAAAACTGGTCAACCACTTGTAAAAGAATGAAACTAGATCACTTTCTAACACCGCACACAAAAATAAACTCAAAATGGATTAAAGATCTAAATATAAGATCAGAAACTATAAAACTCCTAAAGGAGAACATAGGCAACACACTCTCCGACATAAATCACAGCAGGATCCTCTATGATCCACCTCCCAGAATTCTGGAAATAAAAGCAAAAATAAACAAATGGGATCTAATTAAAATTAAAAGCTTCTGCACAACAAAGGAAACTATAAGCAAGGTGAAAAGACAGCCTTCTGAATGGGAGAAAATAATAGCAAATGAAGCAACTGACAACGAATCTCAAAAATATACAAGCAACTTATGCAGCTCAATTCCAGAAAAATAAATGACCCAATCAAAAAATGGGCCAAAGAACTAAATAGACATTTCTCCAAAGAAGACATATGAATGGCTAACAAACACATGAAAAGATGCTCAACATCACTCATTATTAGAGAAATGCAAATCAAAACCACAATGAGGTACCACTTCACACCATTCAGAATGGCTGCGATCCAAAAATCTGCAAGCAATAAATGCTGGAGAGGGTGTGGAGAAAAGGGAACCCTCCTACACTGTTGGTGGGAATGCAAACTAGTACAGCCACTATGGAGAACAGTGTGGAGATTCCTTAAAAAATTGCAAATAGAACTACCTTATGACCCAGCAATCCCACTTCTGGGCATACACACCGAGGAAACCAGAATTGAAAGAGACACATGTACCCCAATGTTAATCGCAGCACTGTTTATAATAGCCAGGACATGGAAACAACCTAGATGTCCACCAGCAGATGAATGGATAAGAAAGCAGTGGTACATATACACAATGGAGTATTACTCAGCCATTAAAAAGAATTCATTTGAATCAGTTCTGATGAGATGGATGAAACTGGAGCCAATTATACTGAGTGAAGTAAGCCAGAAAGAAAAACACCAATACAGTATTCTAACACATATATATGGAATTTAGGAAGATGGCAATGACGACCCTGTATGCAAGACAGGAAAAAAGACACAGATATGTATAATGGACTTTTGGACTCAGAGGGAGAGAGAGAGGGTGGGATGATCTGGGAGAATGGCATTCTAACATGTATACTATCATGTAAGAATTGAATCGCCAGTCTATGTCTGACGCAGGGTGCAGCACGCTTGGGGCTGGTGCGTGGGGATGACCCAGAGAGATGTTGTGGGGAGGGAGGAGGGAGAGGGGTTCATGTTTGGGAACGCATGTAAGAATTAAAGATTTTAAAATTTAAAAAATAAAAAAATAAAAAATAAAAATAAAAATAATTAAAAAAAGAAATACAGGAAGAAGTAATACAAAATATAAAAGAACAATGCAAAAAAAGAACAGAATATTAGTCAGCTGTGAAATAACTTTAAGCTAAACAGTTTTTAAAAGCAAATAAAACTCTAAATCCATAGAAAATAGTAGGCCATGAGAGAGATAACTAAATCAAGTTAGAAGAAAAACAGAATTCAGCTTCTCCCATTATGCTTTTCACCTGCAAATCCTTAACAACCATGTATTTAGTCAGATTGAACTAGTATTTATTCTCCAGTGAAACTAAGCAGGTAGTGAAAGATAATGTATAGATTGCTCTGTATACATCACCAATATGCAGTGATGCTCATTTATGTGGTTCCCTCACACTTAAAAATACCAAGACTTAAACAATCTTGGCCTAAAAAATAAAGAACAATACAGTTTTGAGAAGTATGAGGAAAATAAATATTTAGCAGCAAGGATGTTTCTACTGTATTGTAAGCTCCTATGAATATATTTTTTCATCTTCATCTTAACATTTTGAGTAGATTTAGACAAAGTGGAATGTTCATGCATCTTCAAATAGTTGTCTGTCTGTTATGACAATATCTGATTATTACACAGTGTTGCTAGCAAAGTAATATGTCTCTCCTAGGAAATAGAAATGGGTCTCATGAATCAGAAATGTCAATTCATTAATTTTTGAAAATTTTCCAAACTTGCCTCCAATTATTTGATGTTTTCTTTTCTGTTGTTACTTGCTAATCTACAGATCTCTAAAATATCATTTCACAAGACATATCTGGGAGTCTATTTTTAAAAATACCATGTCTCCCTCATTCTCACCTTGTTTATTGTCAATATTTGTTTTTCTGTATTTTTTGTTCCTTTTAACAAAGTGACTATTTTTTTTTTAATGTTAGCTTTCCATCTGGATGTTACTTCTTGTTATATCTATCACCTAGTTAACAAAACAAAGTCCAGTATTATTTGATAAGGGTCAATAGAGAAGCTAGCTTAATTGATAACACACACATGCTTACCTATATAAAGTGGCTTATATTTCAAAGAAGTGTATTCTCAACACAATTTTCAGTTTTACAATTCAGCTAATGGAGTAAACAACTCATTGAAGCATCAGCTTGAAAACTCCAGTATTTAGCATCAACTCTTAGAGCAGTTTCTAACAGCAAAGGAGACATTCAATAAGTTTCAGATGTGCTGCTTTTGTAATTTCTCATAGCACTGGCAGAAGTGAAAAGCAAATCCCATTGCCTTGAAAAGCTCTTTGCTATTGGGTTTGTAATGCTGTATTTTCTTTTCTGTCCTCTTAATGCTCCTCTCTCTAGCTTTCTCCCCTGTTTCTTAACAGCAGTCAAGATGTTTCTTTCAGTCCTACTGTTGCTGCTGCTAAGTCGCTTCAGTCGTGTCCGACTCTGTGTGACCCCATAGACGGCAGCCCATCAGGCTCTCCTGTCCCTGGGATTCTCCAGGCAAGAACACTGGAGTGGGTTGCCATTTCCTTCTCCAATGAATGAAAATGAAAAGTGAAAAGTGAAAAATGAAGTCGCTCAGTCGTGTCCAACTCTTCACGACCCCATGGACTGCAGCCTACCAGGCTCCTCTGTTCATGGGATTTTCCAGGCAAGTGTACTGGAATGGGGTGCCATCACCTTCTCCATCTTCCAGTCCTAGCATGACTGTATTTCCTAGTCTACTTAATGACTCGGCTCATTTGTTTACTGTGCTGCAGCCAAACTAGTTGCTCTTTCCAAATACCTTAACTGATTTTTTTTTTTTAATAACTAAGTCTCCATAATGTTTCTTATATACTGGGAACTCTTTTAGGTGCCATACATTAGTCTGTAATTCTCAGGGCAATCATAAGCAATATATGCTATTATTATCTTTACTTTATAGATGGGAAAATTAAAGCTCAGAATAGATTAAACAACTTTCCCAAGGTCACCAATTAATGTGTGGTGAGACTGATCCAAATCTACCTTGTTTGGAACTAGATTCTACTTTTGACTATTATTCTATTTATCAAGAAGATAGGCATGCTCTTTCTTATTCTATAGTGAAATGAAATCCTACATTTATTGTTGGAGACGCTGTAGATTTGATATTCTCCACACCCTCATTTTGGGGACTATCACCTTCATCTTGGGGCTCCTCCTGTGGCTCAATGGTAAAGAATCTGCTTGCAATGCAGCAGTCCCAGGAGATGCAGGTTCCATCCCTTCCTACCTCCAGGGAATACCGACTCCAGTATTGTTGCATGGATAATCACATGGACAGAAAAGCCTGTCAGGCTACAGTCTGTGGGGTCTCAAGGAGTTGGACATGACTGAGTACATATGCATCATCCACCTTCATGACCTTAAAAGATGTTTGTCATCACCTGTACTTGCTCCACAACTGACTAAATTTAAATGTTTTCAGTTACTCAGTTTGTCCAACTCAGGCCTATGGGGTGTAGGCCAACAGGCTCCTCTATTCATGGGATTTCCCATACAGGAATAATGGAGTCGGTTGCCAGTGAAAAAGTTGGCTTAAAGCTCAACAATCAGGGAACTAAGATCATGGTATCTGGTCCCAACATTTCATGGCAAATAGATGGGGAAACAGAGGAAATAGTAGAAGACTTTATTTTTTGGGCTCCAAAATCACTGCAGATGGTGATTGCAGCCATGAAATTAAAAGATGCTTACTCCTTGGAAGACAAGTTATTGACAACCTAGTTAGCATATTAAAAAGCAGAGACATTACTTTGCCAACAAAGGTCCATTTAGTCAAGGTTATGGTTTTTCCAGTAGTCATGTACAGATGTGAGACTTGGACTATAAAGAAAGCTAATAGCTGAAGAATTGATGCTTTTGAACTGTGATATTGGAGCAGACTCTTGAGAGTCCCTTGGACTGCAAGGAGATCCAACTAGTCCATCCTCAAGCAAATCAGTCCTGAATATTCATTGAAAGGACTGATGTTGAAGTGGAAACTCCAATACTTCCGCCACCTAATTCAAAGATATGACTCCTCTGAAAAGACCCTGATGCTGGGAAAGATTGAAGGTGGGAAGAAAAGGGGATGGCAGGGGATAAGATGGTTGAATGGCATCACCAACGCGATGGACATGAGTTTGAGTAAACTCTGGGAGTTGGTGATGGACAGGGAGACCTCACTTGCTGTGGTCCATGGGATCCAAAGAGTCGGACATGACTGAGTGACTGAATGGAACTGAACTGCCATTTTTTTCCACCAGAAGATCTCCCTGACCAAGGGATCAAATCTCTGTCTCCTGTGTCTCCTGCATTGCAGTCCATGTTTAAATCACACACTCCTATGCTCCATCATTTCCCTTATCTATATTCAGGTAAGTATATTTACACTTGACTTCACAGCAACTTCAATTCTTTCTGTTTTCTGTTACTTCCTATTCTGTTTTATATCATCTGATGTCCTGCCAAATGTAGCAAAATTGCCACAATAATTTTTCTATATCAGCCATGTGGATAAATTTTATCCCAAGTCCTAGTTATCCCATTTGTATCTAGTTGCTGAAAACCAGTGGAAAAAAGCAAATGGATTATACTACAAATTCATGTTTACATTTGTATCCAAAAGTTGCATTCATGACCCTGGGCCTGATATATCCAATTTCTCACAGGATAACTCAAAGACATCTCAAAACAAGTGTATTTTAATTTCATTTCAGCTTGTTCTATTAACTTAAATTCAGATATTGTGTCTAATTTGAGAGATTAACATGTGGTCCGAAACCCAATGAATGTCCTTCTTATAAATAAAATTCCTTCTAATCATTATATATTGTGCTTGATGTGAAAGCTTAAAATCTTGAGCCCTTTATTGATGAAAGACCTGTTAAGGCATGTGTAATTTAATATTGTGTCTCTCTGAAGCTCTTCTTTTCCTCTTATTCTTAATTACTATACTTTACATACCCTTGTCTCTCAATGATCTAGGACAGCAACCTTTTCTACCATAGAATATGTGCTTTCTCCTTCTGAACTATCTTTTCAGGTATCCTCCACAATTAGATATTTAATCTACTAGCACCTTACAAACATTATACATGTTTGTATTTTTCCTGTATTTATACATTATTCTTATATTACATTAGCAATTTGCTGCCTATTTATTTCTTTGTTTTCTGGCTGGAATTCCCGGATGAATAGTATATTGTTAAAAGGAAAAAAAAATCAAAAGTAACTAATTTCTGATTTTAAATAATGTTCAGCATATTGTCAGGCAGAATAGAGAAAGAGAGAGAGAGAGAGAGAGAGAGAGAGAGAGAGAGAGAGAGAGACTCTCTGCAAAAACCTGAGGGAAAAAGATGAGTGAAACTGAAGAACACTTAAAGGTACCCCCTTAGAAGCAAATGGCTATGTGAACCCTACAATCAGCTGTAATTTGTGAAGACTCTTGAGAGTCCCTTGGACTGCAAAGAGATCCAACCAGTTCATTCTGAAGGAAATCAACCTTGGGATTTCTTTGGAAGGAATGATGCTAAAGCTGAAGCTCCAGTACTTTGGCCACCTCATGCGAAGAGTTGACTCATTGGAAAAGCCTCTGATGCTGGGAGGGATTGGGGGCAGGAGAAGAAGGGGACGACCGAGGATGAGATGGCTGGATGGCATCACAGACTCGATGGACGTGAGTCTGAGTGAACTCCGGTAGTTGGTGATGGACAGGGAGGCCTGGCTTGCTGTGGTCCATGGTATCCAAAGAGTCGGACAAGACTGAGTGACTGAACTGAACTGAACTGAAGGAGATCCAAAAACATAGTCACATTCAGACTTGGTAATGGAATCAACAAATTATATCGTAGGAATTTGTCCCTACTTCCTCAGTATTCTTTTTCTTTCAGTGAGTAAATATGGGAGCTAATTAGGAGGTCCCAAACCCTGTGCTTCAGTGTTGTTACATGCTAGCACTTTTACATGCTTAAATTTCTTCCTAAACAAGAGCTCCATGAAGTCATTTTGATTCTTGTACCTATAACAATAAGTCATTCACAAGGTCACAATACAGGTACTATTGAATAAATGGACTATCTTTAAAATTATCTTTCTTCATCCTGCAGTATTCTTAAATCCTTCTCTTCCTGGCAAAATCCTACTTGTGCAAAACATGTAGAACAAATATTGTCCTTTAAAAAAAATCTTAAAATTCAAAAAGATTTCATTAATATATTCACATTCATGTACAGATGCATATGCATGCAACATAAATGCCCAAGGGGATTATGTACTACATGAGGTGTTTTGAAAAAATATTTTGGTTATTTTCTTTTTTTTTTTTTTTTTAATCTCCAGCTTCCCAAGTTTTTGCCATAACTCCTATCTCTAATATTTTTGTTTTCAAATAATAGGATTTTTACAACTTGATAAATTAAATAATTGCTCTTTCCCTCCATAAGTAGATTTTTCTTAGATGCTATTACCTCTCCTTGTGATTTTATTTGTTGTTTAATGCAATTTTGGACTATATGGGGTAAGGCAAGGATAGGATGATTTAAGGTAATAGCATTGAAACATATATATTACCATATGTAAAATAGATGACCAATACAGTTCAATCCATGAAGTAGGGCAATCAAAGCTGGTGCTCTGAGACAAACCAGAGGTGGGGGGTGGTGGGGAGGGAAATGGAAAGGCGGTTCAGGATGGAGACACACATATGTACCCATGGATGATTCATGTCAGTTAAGTTCAGCTCAGTTCAGTTCAGTCGCTCAGTCGTGTCCGACTTTTTGTGACCCCATGGATTGCAGCACGCCAGGCCTCCCTGTCCATCACCAACTCCTGGAGTCTACCCAAACCCATGTCCATTGAGTCGGTGAAGCCATCCAACCGTCTCATCCTCTGTCATCCCCTTCTCCTCCTGCCCTCAATCTTTCCCAGCATCAGGGTCTTTTCAAATGAGTCAGCTCTTTGCATTCGGTGGCCAAAGTATTGAAGCTTCAGCTTTAACATCAGTCCTTCCAATGAATACACAGGAACTGTTTCCCCTTCTATTTGCCATAAAGTGATGGGACCAGATACCATGATCTTAGTTTTCTGACTGTTGACTTTTAAGCCAAATTTTTCACTCTCCTCTTTCACTTTCATCAAGGGGCTCTTTAATTCTTCTTCACTTTCTACCATAAGGGTGGTGTCTTTCTTTCTTTTCTTTTCTTTTTTTTTTTTTTCTGTTATATCTTTAAAACTACTTTAATCATTTTCATGCTTCATCATTTTCATTTGTTGTTGAAGTAGGTATTCACTTTTCTTTCTCTCTCTCTCTCTCTCTCTCTTTTTTTTTTTTTGCTTTGTAGAGCTCTAAAATATTTTCTCATTTCATTCATGATTACTTTCTCTCTCTGGTTGTTTATATTTGGACAGAAATTTCTCTATTGTCTTTACACAAAACATATCCACAGTTTCTCCAGTAAGTTGCATGGGTTCTCCCACCAAGATACCATAGCCAAGCATTCCCACTCTCAGATATGACGTAAAAGTCATAGGACAGGATGTTAGGGAAAATAGTTTTTCTCTCCTTCCCATCCTTCATATTTTTGTAGGCTTTGGAACTATTGAAAAGCAATATACTCCTCAGAGGAGTCTTTCAATTTTCTTTCACTGTTTTCCAAGGTCCGGTTTTGCAAAACGAAACAAATCCAGACTGATAAATTATATTTGAATTACTTCCTCATTTTCCCTGGAATCTTGTATTTTTCTCATTTTCTTTTGAATTGAAGATTCCATTGTATATTCTTTTGCTTGTATGTTTTTCAAGTAGTCCTCTAGAATCTTAGTGAAACTTTTCACCTTCGGATTTAAAACTGTTTTCAGTTGAGCTATTTTCTTCTAGTTCTTTTATAGTCATTTCCTCACTTTTCTCTTTTTTTTAATTTCTGATTTTAAAATTCTTATTACTCTTTTAAAAAATCTCTTATATCTATTGTCTTTATATCTATTGTCTGATCCTTCTATCTTTTCCCTCACTATTGATGCTTTACTTTATTTTTGCTCTGTGCTATAATGTATCTTGTTTATCTTCCTGGTCACTGATTAAGCACTGAAGGTACATAGCAAAATTTCTTGCACTATATGTATTGCATTAAAAAAAAAAAGAAATTATGTGCTTTGATTCCATACCCACCAAAAATGTATTTTATTTCAATCTTAATTTTGCTTTTTCAGTATTATTTTTATTTCTAATTTATGTCCTCTTCTGCTTTTTGACAAATTCTTAATTTCTATGAGCACAGACCAATTGTTAATTTTCTTTCTTCTCTGATTCTTGGGGAATCCAGTTATTGGATTTTTTTTTTTTTTTGCAACTCCAGGAAAGTTAAATGTATTCTCCCACTGATGTCTTTGTATAAGGGCTACTGTGACACTTGTAAAGATTCAAGAAGAATTCTATTTGTCCCTTGCTCCTCCTGAACTTTTATCTTCAGAAGTAGACAGCCTTCCTTATAATTTCAGTGATATCCTGTTTTGTTTTCTTTTTCCTACTTCCACATGGATCAAGCAAAATATTTTCCCTGAATTGCAGATTATCTGTTGATACATCTCATGTACTTCTTTTGCTTTCTGATTCTCCCCTATGAGTTCTCTGACACTGGGCTCAGTTCACAACAAAGAAATTGCAATAGCTTGTTTATGCACAGACCCCTACAGAACACAAAGCTTCATTCTCATTCACCTCACTTTCAGGGACAGGAAGTGTTTCACTCAGGAGATGTAGATAATTGGAAATAGGGAGTTTGTAAACAACAGCACCTCCTCAAAATCTCTTCCCTGAAATTTACATATCTCTATATTTTTGCTTTATTTTTTACATTGTTACTTTCTTCCGTGTTTTTATTTACTTAGACTCAGTATATTGCAAATATTTACTTATGTGTCTTACTATTCATTGAATTTCAAGAGAGCAGTATCAACATACTCTCTGCTGTCATACAGAGAGTTGACTCATTAGAGACCATTGCAATCTACTAAGCACCATGTATACAAGTAAACATTTAAAATGTTCTACCTCAAAAAAAATAAAAAAATAAAAAAATAAAATAAAATGTTCTACCTCATACATGCTTACACAGAACTTTATTGGTATTGTAGTATTTTTTTGGTTTTTGTTGTTGTTGTTCAGTTGCACGGTCATGTCCTACATTTTGGAACCCGTGGACTGCAGCATGTCAGGCTTCCCTGTCCTTCTCCATTACTCAGAGCATTTTCAAACTCATGTCCATTGAGTTTGAGATATCATCCCACCATCTCATCTTTTATCATCCCCTTCTCCTCCTGTCTTCAATCTTTCTCAGCACTGGGGTATTCTCAAATAAGTCAGTTCCTCACATCAGGTGGCAAATGTATTGGAGCTTCAGCTTCAGCATCAGTCCTTTCAATGAATATTCAGGGTTAATTTCCTTTGGGATTGACTGGTTTGATCGCCTTGCTGACCAAGGGACTCTCAAAAGTCTTGTTTAGCTCCACAATTCAAAAGCATCAATTCTTCAGCATTCAGCCTTCTTTAGGTTCCAACTCTCACATCCATACACAACTAATGCAAAAACCATAGTTTTGACTCTATAGAATTTTTTGGCAAAGTAATGTCTCTGCTTTTTAATATGCTGCATAGGTTTGTCATTTCTTTTCTTCCAAGAAGCAAGTAAGTGTCTTTGAGCTTTATGGTTGCACTCACCACCCACAGTGACTTTGGAGCCAAAGAAAAAGTCTTGTCCCTGTTTCCACTTTTTTCCCATCTATTTGACATGAAGTGATGGAACCAGATGCCATGATCTTCATTTCTTTAATGTTGAATTCTAAGCCAGTTTTTTTCACTCTCTTCTTTTACCTTCATCAAGAGGTTATTTAATGCCTCTTCACTTTCTGCTTTTAGAATGGAGTCATCTGCTTATCTGAGGTCATTGATATTTCTCCCTACAATCTTAATTCCAGCTTGAGCTTCATCCAGTCTGGCATTTTCACGTGATGTACTCTGCATATAAGTTAAACAAACGGTAATAATATACAGCCTTGATGTACTGCTTTCCCAATTTTGAACCAGTCTGTTGTTTCATGTCCAGCTCTAACTGTTGCTTCTTGACCTGTCTACAGGTTTCTCAGGAGGCAGGTTAGATGGTCTGGTATTCCCATCTCTTCAAGAATTTTCCACAGTTTGTTGTGATCCACATAGTCAAAGGCTTTAGCATAGTCAATGAAACAAAAGCAGATTTTTTTTTTCTGGAACTATCTTACTTTTATTATGATAAAATGGGTGTTGACATCTTGATCTCTGGTTCTTCTGCATTTTCTAAATCCAGCTTGCACATCTGAAAGCTCTCAGTTCACATACTGTTGAAGCCTAACTTGAAGGATTTTGAGCATTGTATTGCTAGCATGTGAAAGTATGCAATTGTGTGGTAATTCTTTGCCATTGGCCTTCTTTGGGATTGGAATGAAAACTGATCTTTTCCAGTACTGTGGTCTAACTGATGTAAACACCATATTTATATTTCAGAAAACAAAATTGCAGTTTGTCATTCATCAAAATATGTAAATAAATAATTGCATTACTTTTACATTAAGACATGTTTCCAAGTATAAATGAATAATGTAAATTTTTAAATAATAAGTTTTAATATATCCCTAGTGATGAGAAACACTTTCAATGAGTCTTTAGAATTTTTTTACTTTTCTAAGTTATTGGAAACTTCGCACTTAAATTACTGTTCCATTTTATAAATATTTGTGTATTTTGACATGAAAGATACTATCTTAACTATAAAATATAACTTTATATACTTACATAACTATTAGAAGTGACAATCAAATGTGTAACTTTGCTATACTTTCAGTACATCTATTGAAGGTGTGTCATATTATAATAATTGATAGGTGTATAAATTATATTATACTAAAATCTTTATAGTATTTAAATAATTTGTTTGAACTTGGTAATATAATCCTTAATCAAATATGTAATCCTTTTTTCTGTCCTGCAGAACAAGAAAAAATATGCTATAAAAATGATAGTTCCTTGATGTTGTATATATATATAATGGAATATTACTCAACTATGAAAATTAAATATCAGTTACAGCAACATGGAAGGACCTAGAAGTTATCATACTAAGTAAGCCATATCATGTGATATTTGATATCATATGATATTTGATATCATATCACTTTTATGTGGAATCTAAAAGAAAAGACAGAAATTAATTTATATACAAACCTGAGATAGACCCACAGACATAGAAACAAACCTATTATTACCAATGGGGAAGGGATAAGGGATAAATTAGGAGTCTGGGATTAAAATATACAAACTACTATACATAAAATAGATAAGCAAAAAAGACCTACTGTATAAAACAAGGAGCTCTATTCAATATTGTAATAGCCTATAAGGAAATATGATCTGAAGATGAATATACATGTATTTTCATATATATACACACATATATATGTATGTATTCTTTTATATGTATGTTTAGCTGAATGACTCTGCTGTATACCTGAGATTAACACTACATTGGAGGTCAATTATGCTTCAATAAAAAGTAGACAGATGCTTAAAATAAAAAAAAATTCATTACACAATGATTATTTTACTTTTATCTATGTGATTCTTTTGTGATTTTAATGACAGTTAATGTCAGTAATAGTAAGCAATACAGTAGCTAAATCTTTTTCACAGATCAGTAATGTTGGTTTTCCGAAGACTACAACTAAAACTATCAAACCACATGTTATTAAAATTTGTCTTGAGTTACCTCTAATTTTCTCCAGTTTCACTGAGATATAATTTACATATAACACTGTACAAGTTTAAAGTGTACAGTGTATTAATCTAATACCACAGATGTACCACCGCTGTATTACCTAACACCTACATCACATACCACACTGTACATCAGATCCCCAGATCACATATTTAGGGGATGTAGATCACATCCCCAGATCACAATTTCAACTATTTATCACATAGTTAGGGAGCTTGTACTTTTTGACCATATCTACCCATTCACACACTCCTTAGTTTTGACAACCACCAATCTATTTTTTGTTTCAATGAGTTCAGTTTTTTAAGATTCTGCATATATGTTATATCGTGAAGTGTTTGTCTTTCCCTGTTTGACATTTCACATAGCAAACTACTCTCAGGTCCTTCCATGTATTTTTGTGAGTAATTACTGTAACTAATATGGGAGTGCAGATAACTCTTGGAGGTACTGTTTGTAATTTCTTCTCGTGTGTACCCACAAGAGAGATTGCTGGATCAAATGTCAGTTCTATTTTTAATTTTTGAGGAACCTGTGTACTGTTTTCCATAATTGCTGTAACAATTTACAGTTCTACCAACAGTGCACAGATGTTCACATTTCTCCACATCCTCATTAACTCATTATTTCTTGTATTTTTGACAATAATAGGTTTAATGTGATATCTTATTTGCATTTCCCTGATGGTTAGTAATATTGAACATCTTTTCAGGTACTCATTGGAGATTTGTAAATCTTCACTGAAAAAAAAATTCCCTTCAAATCCTATATCTATTATTTTATTCAGATTTTTTATATTGAGTACTATGATATACATTTTGAATACTAACTTCTTATCAGATATATGGCTTGCAAACATTTTCTTATGCTCTGCAGACTGCCTTTTAAATTTTTATTTATTTATTTATTTTGCTGTGCAGAAGCTTTTTAGTTTGACTAGTCCAACTTATTTATTTTTGCTTTTGTTGTCTGTGCAACATAGGAGATTGCTCTCCAGACCAATGTCAGAAACTTCTTCATTTTTTTTTTCTTTGCTGCATTGCTTTATTTTTTTCCCTATATTTTCACCTAGGAGTTTTTATAACTTCAGATCTTATATTTAATTTTCTTTTATTGAATTCTAGTTTATTTTCTGAATGGTGTTAGTAGGAGTATATTCATTATTTTGCATATAGTTATTCAGTTTTCCCAACACCATTTGTGTAAAGATTATCCTTTCCCTGCTGAATATTTTTGAGTCCCATGTTAAATATTTATTAACTGTATATTTGGGGATTTATTTCTATGCTCTTAATTCTGCTCCATTGGTCCATATGATTATTTTTTTGCCCGACCCATACTTTTTTGATTACATTAGTTCTGTATTATAGTTTAAAATTAGGAAATGTGATTCTTCTTGCATCTCCTTCTAATGTCCTTCGAAAGTCTTAACTTCCACTTTCTCTGTCTTTCTCCACCCCCTCATCATTTAGTTTATGATTCTGTACATACTCCAATTAATCCAAACTAATTATTTTGTCCCAATGATGTGCCATAATTTATCTTCTGAAATCCTGGGTTTCCACCTAGGCTATCTCTCATCTGTGAGTGATTATCTAAGTTGGAATTCTCCTGTGTAAGAGGAGACTGGAGCAAGCTGATGGTACACTGAAGGGTCCACAGTCAAAATCTAGATTTGTCTATTAGCTAACTCATGTGTAGTTGAGACCCATTTTGAGTCTTCTGATGTATGATGCTTTATCCCTCACTTCCATTAAAAGCACCTTTCTCTGTGAATAGATTATGAATCTCTTTTTTTTCTTTTATTGTTTGTTTGTTTGCTTTTTTAAAAAGTTTTATTTTTACTTTATTTTTCTTTATAATACTGTATTGGTTTTGCCAAAGAGACACAGATGTATAGATGATTAATTTCTGTAGCTGAAGAGGAGAACAAAAACAATGTCTTATGCTGCCATGATGCTTATACCACTCAACTGACCACTAATTTTTATATTTTTTTATATGTTTCCTTGGACTCTAATATCTAAAGTTTATAGAATTAAAAAAAAAGAATTGTAGAATGTCAAGCTGTCTTGAACAATTATTTTCTTTATTCAAATGTATTGTACAAAGCATTATTAATTCTAAAGACTACTTCTTTGGAAAGTATTAAAAATAAGTTTCCTGCCTATCAGGTAAATAATAGACTTACAATTCCCCTCTTCAAAAATTACTTCACAATATACAACATTAAATATGCTGAGACAAATATTTTGATGTTTGAAATAGTCTTTAAAAATTTCACATATGTGTATCTTAGTCATGGTGTAACTTGGTGCATCAATTAATGATTAATGTAAATACATGATTTTGGCTTTTTGTTGTTGTTTATTGTTATTCAGTTCCTAAGTCATGTCCGACTCTTTGTTACCCCATGGAATATAGCATGCCAGGATCCTTTGTCCTCCACTATCTCGCAGAGTTTCCTATAAATCATGTCCATTGAGTCAGCCATGCTACCTAACCATCTCATCCTCTGCTGCCCTTTTTCTGTTTCAGTTCAGTTCAGTTCAGTCACTCAGTCGTGTCTGACTCTTTGTGACCCCAGGAATCGCAGCACACCTGGCCTCCCTGTCCATCACCAACTCCCAGAGTTCACTCAAACTCACATCCATTGAGTTAGTGATGCCATGCAGCCATCTCATCCTCTGTCATCCCATTCTCCTCCTGCCCCCAATCCCTCCCAGCATCATAGTCTTTTCCAATGAGTCAACTCTTCGCCTGAGGTGGCCAAAGTACTGGAGTTTCAGCTTTAGCATCATTCCTTCCAAAGAACACCCAGGGCCAATCTCCTTTAGAATAGACTGGTTGGATCTCCTTGCAGTCCAAGGGACTCTCAAGAGTCTTCTCCAACACCACAGTTCAAAAGCATCAATTCTTCAGCACTCAGCTTTCTTCACAGTCCAACTCTTGCATCCATACATGACCACTGGAAAAAACACCCTTGACTAGACGGACATTTGTTGGCAAAGTAATGTCTCTGCGTCACAAATTTTCTTCCAAGGAGTAAGTGTCTTTTAATTTCATGGCTGCAATCACCATCTACAGTGATTTTGGAGCCCCTCAAAATAAAGTCTGACACTGTTTCCACTGTTTCCCTATCTATTTCCCATGTAGTGATGGGACCACATGCCATGATCTTCATTTTCTTTACCTTCAGTCAAATATCTTCTTATTTTAATTGACTAAACAGCTCAAACATATTTTCTCATGCATTTGCTATCAGATATTCAGAATACTTCTAACATTTTGTTTAAAACTCTTCAAAACCTATTTTTAGTCATTTAATGAAGTATAAATCTTGCTAATATAAAAGCTTTGTTCTTATCTTTTGACAATGCGAAGTTTGAGAGTTTTCAATGAGAGAATAAAGAAATATCTTGATTTACAGAAAAAAATTATGATATTTCTTACAATCAACAAATGTGTATGTTTGCTAATTTACACTTCCAAATTTAGTCTCAACAGATTTTAAAATGAATATTTAAGATACACACAAATATTTGTATTACAAAATGCTGTATTTCTAAGACCTTTCATTAAAATATTGGGAATACAATCTTTAAAATATTCATTTTTTTGTTAAAACTAAACATTTTGTTTTTCATCCACTTGTTGAGCCACATACTTGAACCTTAAGTATATAACATATTTATGAATCTTACTTAATCATATAAATACTATAAACATTATTTTCTAGGTATAGTTTTTAGTGAAATTAGAACCAAATAACCAATTATTCTCTGCTGTGTATCTACATGAAGTACTTTCATAATAGTAAAAGTGAGGCAGGCATTCTATTGGGGGGATTTCTCTGGGACCCAAACTACAAACTGGAGGACCCATGATGCATTTGTCACTAACCCAGAAGAATCAAGCCTCTCCACATGTTTATGAGAGAACCTTTGGCACAAGAGCTAGGCTTTCACTCTGGAAACGCTGGGAGCAATCTGAGTCTGCACATAGAGGGAGGAATCGGTTAGCCTGTTTAGGTTACTTCAGAACCCAGATCATGGGAGGATGTAGAGACAAAGACAGAAACAAAGGAGACAGAGGTAAAGTACCGTAGGAAGCAATCCACCTTTCTGCCCAATATAGGAAAAAAAAAACAAAAACAAAAACAAAAAAACAGAAAATATAAAAAGTAGGATCAAAGATATGCACAAGCTTTAGGAGATAATCCTAATGATGTCCCTTTAAATAAAACAATGTAATAAAATGGTTACATGGTTGACAAAGATAAAACTGATGAGCTGACAAATTCTCAACTATAGAAGATACAAGGATGAGATTATAGAACTCTGTGGAAACCAAACAAAAATATGGAATTCTGAATAAAAGAGATTTGTAAAATAATGAAATAAAAATACTTTTTTTGTAATGCAATGAAAACAACCACAAGACTTGAGTAAGAGATATCCTAAGAAACATTCCATTTAAATATTAAAGACCTTCCCCTTCACTTCACTGTTTTACAGTGAGGTGAATAAATACACCAGTCCTCTTGAAAGACCTCAGAAATGGAGCCAAATGATGATACTTCAATATTTTAGGAATATTGAAATAAAATTATTTCCAGAATTCTGGGAGGTGGATCATAGAGGATCCCGCTGTGATTTATGTCTGAGAGTGTTTTGCCTACGTTCTCCTTTAGGAGTTTTATAGTTTCTGATCTTACATTTAGATCTTTAATCCATTTTGAGTTTATTTTTGTGTGTGGTGTTAGAAAGTGATCTAGTTTCATTCTTTTACAAGTGGTTGACCAGTTTTCCCAGCACCACTTGTCAAAGAGATTGTCTTTACTCCATTGAATATTCTTGCCTCCTTTGTCAAAGATAAGGTGTCCATATGTGTGTGGATTTATCTCCGAGCTTTCTATTTTGTTCCATTGATCTATATGTCTGTCTTTGTGCCAGTACCATACTGTCTTGATGACTGTGGCTTTGTAGTAGAGCCTGAAGTCAGGCAAGTTGATTCCTCCAGTTCCATTCTTCTTTCTCAAGATTGCTTTGGCTGTTCCAGGTTTTTTGTTTTTCCATACAAATCTTGAAATTATTTGTTCTAGTTCTGTGAAAAATGTGGCTGGTAGCTTGATAGGGATTGCATTGAATTTGTAGATTGCTTTGGGTAGTATACTCATTTTCACTATATTGATTCTTCCAATCCATGAACATGGTAAATTTCTCCATCTATTAGTGTCCTCTTTGATGTCTTTCATCAGTGTTTTATAGTTTTCTATATATAGGTCTTTAGTATCTTTAGGTAGATATATTCCTAAGTATTTTATTCTTTTCGTTGCAATGGTGAATGGAATTGTTTCCTTAATTTCTTTTTCTACTTTTTCATTATTCGTGTATAGGAATGCAAGGGATTTCTGTGTGTTGATTTTATATCCTGCAACTTTACTATATTCATTGATTAGCTCTAGTAATTTTCTGGTGGAGTCTTTAGGGTTTTCTATGTAGAGGATCATGTGATCTGCAAACAGTGAGAGTTTTACTTCTTCTTTTCCAATTTGGATTCCTTTTATTTCTTTTTCTGCTCTGATTGCTGTGGCCAAAACTTCCAGAACTATGTTGAATAGTAGCGGTGAAAGTGGACACCCTTGTCTTGTTCCTGACTTTAGGGGAAATGCTTTCAATTTTTCACCATTGAGGATAATGTTTGCTGTGGGTTTGTCATAGATAGCTTTTATTATGTTGAGGTATGTTCCTTCTATTCCTGCTTTCTGGGGAGTTTTTATCATAAATGGATGTTGAATTTTGTCAAAGGCCTTCTCTGCTTCTATTGAGATAATCATATGGTTTTTATTTTTCAATTTGTTAATGTGGTGAGTTACATTGATTGATTTGCGGATATTGAAGAATCCTTGCATCCCTGGGATAAAGCCCACTTGGTCATGGTGTATGATCTTTTTAATGTGTTGTTGGATTCTGATTGCTAGAATTTTGTTGAGGATTTTTGCATCTATGTTCATCAGTGATATTGGCCTGTAGTTTTCTTTTTTTGCTACATCTTTGTCAGGTTTTGGTATTAGGGTAATGGTGGCTTCATAGAATGAGTTTGGAAGTTTACCTTCCTCTGTAATTTTCTGGAAGAGTTTGAGTAGGATAGGTGTTAGCTCTTCTCGAAATTTTTGGTAGAATTCAGCTGTGAAGCCGTCTGGTCCTGGGCTTTCGTTTGCTGGAAGATTTCTGATTACAGTTTCAATTTCCGTGCTTGTGATGGGTCTGTTAAGATTTTCTATTTCTTCCTGGTTCAGTTTTGGAAAATTGTACTTTTCTAAGAATTTGTCCATTTCTTCCACGTTGTCCATTTTATTGGCATACAACTGCTGATAGTAGTCTCTTATGATCCTTTGTATTTCTGTGTTGTCTGTTGTGATCTCTCCATTTTCATTTCTAATTTTATTGATTTGATTTTTCTCTCTTTGCTTCTTTATGGGTCTGGCTAATGGTTTGTCAATTTTATTTATCCTTTCAAAGAACCAGCTTTTGGCTTTGTTGATTTTTGCTATGGTCTCTTTTGTTTCTTTTGCATTTATTTCTGCCCTATGATTCACCTCCCAGAATTCTGGAAATAAAAGCAAAAATAAACAAATGGGATCTAATTAAAATTAAAAGCTTCTGCACAACAAAGGAAACTATAAGCAAGGTGAAAAGACCGCCTTCTGAATGGGAGAAAATAATAGCAAATGAAGCAACTGACAAACAACTAATCTCAAAAATATACAAGCAACTTATGCAGCTCAATTCCAGAAAAATAAATGACCCAATCAAAAAATGGGCCAAAGAACTAAATAGACATTTCTCCAAAGAAGACATACGAATGGCTAACAAACACATGAAAAGATGCTCAACATCACTCATTATTAGAGAAATGCAAATCAAAACCACAATGAGGTACCACTTCACACCATTCAGAATGGCTGCGATCCAAAAATCTGCAAGCAATAAATGCTGGAGAGGGTGTGGAGAAAAGGGAACCCTCCTACACTGTTGGTGGGAATGCAAACTAGTACAGCCACTATGGAGAACAGTGTGGAGATTCCTTAAAAAATTGCAAATAGAACTACCTTATGACCCAGCAATCCCACTTCTGGGCATACACACTGAGGCAACCAGAACGGAAAGAGACACATGTATCCCAATGTTCATTGCAGCACTGTTTATAATAGCCAGGACATGGAAACAACCTAGATGTCCACCAGCAGATGAATGGATAAGAAAGCTGTGGTACATATACACAATGGAGTATTACTCAGCCATTAAAAAGAATTCATTTGAATCAGTTCTGATGAGATGGATGAAACTGGAGCCAATTATACTGAGTGAAGTAAGCCAGAAAGAAAAACACCAATACAGTATACTAACACATATATATGGAATTTAGGAAGATGGCAATGACGACCCTGTATGCAAGACAGAAAAAAAGACACAGATGTGTATAATGGATTTTTGGACTCGGAGGGAGAGGGAGAGGGTGGGATGATTTGGGAGAATGGCATTCTAACATGTATACTATCATGTAAGAATTGAATTGCCAGTCTATGTCTGACGCAGGATACAGCATGCTTGGGGCTGGTGCATGGGGATGACCCAGAGAGATGTTATGGGGAGGGAGGTGGGAGGGGGTTTCATGTTTGGGAACGTATGTAAGAATTAAATATTTTTAAAATTTAAAAAATAAAAAACTAAAAAAAAAATTTAAAATTAAAAAATAAAATGAAAAAAATAAAATTATTTACAAGATTTCCTACAGGCCTCAATGCCCTCTTATAAACTTGATCCTGAATTGTGCTGCATAAATGCCTATAAACATTTAGAAGGCTATTCAAGAAGACAGTTTCCTGGTTTCCTACCATCTTCTTCCCTTAGTACCCACAGGCATCATTAACCATATGCTCCAGTATATATGTGAACTGGAAAAAAAAAAAAAAAAACAGATATTCCTGGGTTTTCTAGACACAGGAGCTCATACTACCTCCATTCATATGAACAAAGCCTTTAATCTGTTTCTTGTTCTTAGTTAAAACAAATTATCTCCCCATGGGGGTGGGGTGACTTTAATCAGTCAATATTTCAACATTGATAAGGGCATTCTTCAAGCTAAAATCAATTAAGATGGGATAAACTATGGAAATTCAATGATAAAGTAAAAAATATCACATTCAATAAGATAAGCCTGACTTCTGATGGCAAGACAAACTCTTAACATGTGATTATTCACCTTGTAGTAAAATATACAACCCTGCTAAATTTTTTATTTAAACCTGAAAGGATTGTGACTTAATGAGATTATCACTTATAAGAGTTTGCATCTCAAAAAAAATTAAGGTACCCTTCTTGGTCAGGAAAAATCCAAAGGAGTTTAACAATCCATCAAACAATAAGAAAGCTTTGATGGTGGCTTGTATTGGTGCTAAGTCACTTCACTTGTGTCCGGCTCTCTGAGACCCTATGGTCTGTAGCCCACCAGGCTTCTCTGTTTATGGGATTCTTCAGGCAAGAATATTGGAGTGGGTTGCCATGCTCTCTTCCAGGGGATCTTCTTAACCCAGGGGTCGAATCCATGTGTCTTCCGTCTCCTGCACTGGCAGGCAGGTTTTTTACTACTCATCTTGTAGTAAAATGTATGGCTCTGCTAAATTCTTTATTTAAATATAAAGTGATCCTGACCTTAAGAGTTTATCACCTATAAGAGTTTGTATTAAAAATAAACAAACAAACAAACAAAGTTCCCTTCTTGGTCAGTTCAATTCAGTTCAGTTCAGTCACTCAGTTGTGTCTGACTCTTTGCGATCCCATGGACTACAGCACACCAGGCCTCTCTGTCCATTACCAACTCTCAGAGCTTGCTCAAACTCATGTCCATCAAGTCAGAAATGCCACCCAACTATCTCATCCTCTGTTGTTCCCTTCTTCTCCCACCCTTAGTCTTCTTGGGCAGACCAGGAGAAATTCAACAGAGGGCTTTAGCAATTTATCAAATAACAGTAAAGTCTTGAAGGTGTTTTGTACTGGTAATAACCTGAAATAGGCCTAAGGAGTCAAACTTTCCAACAGAACGCTTAAAATGTGAATAAAGACATACTCTGCATGGGCCTCCCTCTCTGGTAAAGTTCCTAGGTACCTAGAAGTTTGAAACGCGGAAAGCAAAATGGAAGCCCATTTGATGTAATAGAACTGATATAGAGTTGAGAGTATTTATATACACAAACAATATCCACTCCCCCCTTTTTTTTCTCTTTTCTTACCTTGCATGCTAAGTCACTTTATTCATGTCTTACTAATTGCAATCCTATGGACACTAGCCCACTATGCTTCTCTGTCCATGGGGGATTCTCCAGGCAAGAATACTGGAGTGGGTTGCCATGTCTTCCGCTATGGGATCTTCTCAACCTAGGGATCGAACCTGATCAAACCTACATTTCCTGCGACTCCTGCATTGCAGGCAGACTCTTTACTGCTGAGTCACAGGGGAACCTCATCAAGAATACTGGAGTGGGTAGCCTATCCATACTCCAGGGAATCTTTCTGATCCAGAGTTGAACGAGGGTATGCTGAATTGCAGGTGGATTCTTTACCAGCTGAGCTACAATGGAAGCCATCTGGTCTTGGTTAGAAGAGATACTGGCAATGATGATTTGACCAACAAAACTTTGGAGTCTTTTTTTTCTCTTTTTTTATTTGACAACATCTGGTGACCATATACACTTTAACAATAATTCTCATTTTATCATTGTCACCAGTGGTTCTACAGTTGTGTCATATACCCCATTCACATTGATGCTTATGCCCATGCAATGGATTCCCTCTCTTTGGAAGTTGTCATCCCATTTATAGGGATAACTTTTAGTGAGAGAATGGAAAATTATTTTTCAGTTTTCTAGATTAAAGGTCATTCCTCTATCTGTGCCCTCTTGGAAGCTGGTGATAGATCTTGGCTACTGAGATGGAGGGTAATTGTGACTTTGTTATAAAGATAAAGGCAGAGATTCCTAATAGCCTGTGATCATACCTGTATAGCTGAGAACTCATCACTCTATTGGATATAGCCTCAGGATGTGAAAATAGCAGTGAAAATCTCATTATCCCATTTCTATAATTGACTTATAAACTAATATTAATCTAAGAGCAACTGGTATCAGTTCTGTCTTTAATTGATACACTCAATCTAAAGCATAAGCTTTCCAGTGTTACTGATGTTTCGGAGTCTGGGATTGGCACATGCACAGAAGAAATATCAAAAGCACTTATTGGCAGTTCTTCACAATTTATTTTATATCTAGTTAATTATTCTTTTTAAGACCATTAAATTCAGTCCACATTAAAAGAAACACCACATGGTTCCATAAGCTTGATCTGAGGTAAAAAGTAAACAGTTCTTTGTGACATTTTTTTGTAGCAAGGCAATTATACTCCAATAAAAAAAGAAAAAAAAAAGTAGCTAAGAAAAAGGAAGAAAAACCAAAGTGTTTGGACCTAGTAAAGAAAGAGACAACACGTTTTACACAGTCTTAATTGTGTATCAAAACAGAGAATTTAGGAAAGACCTTACAACCTGTTTGAGTAATTTTAAAGTATGTAATGTAAGGAAAGGCACTAGTTTTGTTGACAGACTATAATATATTAGTGAACCCAGAAAGATGAGGGTGGACCCAAAAAGGGTCCTGGAAGGATTCTTGATGAGAAAGATATTAGTTCTAAAGTATAAGCTGTCTTGTAGGTCTATGTCTCTACATTCCAGATTAATCATTTCCTGGAGCAAAAAGCTAATTACTTATATTCGGTCTTAGTGAGTGCATGTGTTTGTGTGTTAGGTCGCTTCAGTCATGTCTGACTCTTTGCAACCCTATAAACTGTAGCCCACCAAGCTCAGTTCATGGGATTCTACAGCAAGAATATTGGAGTGAGTCGCCATGTCCTATTCCAGGGGATCTTCCCAGCACAGGGATCGAGCCCACATCTGTGTCTCCTGCACTGGCATGTGGGTTGGTGCTTTTTTTGTTTATTTATTTATTTATTTTTACCACTAGCACCACTTGGGAAGCCCTTTTGGGCAGCAAAAGAAGAGAAATTTTTGCTTAATTTCAGGGACAAAGATTGATGCTGTTCTCAGAATTCCCCAGAGTCTTCTGCCTGTTTTTCAAACAGCCCCAAGTATTTGTGGAGGAAAGGATTGGGATCTCACCTCTGGAACACAACCTTAGTATGAATAACAGGTTATGATCAGAGATAGCAATGCAAAGAGCCTGGATATTTCCATGGATCTTATTTTGTCAAGTTATTATTTGTTTCTACAAGCACTCTGCCTCAAACCTACAATATGAATCACCCAAACTACCACACAATAGCATTCATTTCACATGCTAGTAAAGTAATGCTCAAAATTCTCCAAGCAAGTCTTCAGCAATACATGAACCGTGAACTTCCAGATGTTCGGTCAGTTCAGTTCAGTCACTTAGTCATGTCTGACTCTTTGCGACCCCATGAATCACAGCACGCCAGGCCTCCCTGTCCATCACCAATTGCAGGAGTTCACTCAGACTCACGTTCATCGAGTCGGTGATGCCATCCAGCCATCTCATCCTCTGTTGTTCCCTTCTCCTCCTGCCCCCAATCCCTCCCAGCATCAGAGTCTTTTCCAATGAGTCAACTCTTTACATGAGGTGGCCAAAGTACTGGAGTTTCAGCTTTAGCATCATTCTCTCCAAAGAAATCCCAGGGTTGATCTCCTTCAGAATGGACAGGTTGGATCTCCTTGCAGTCCAAGGGACCCTCAAGAGTCTTCTCCAACACAACAGTTCAAAAGCATCAGTTCTTCAGTGCTCAGCCTTCTTCACAGTCCAACTCTCACATCCATACGTGACTAATGGAAAAACCATAGCCTTGACTAGATGGACCTTAGTCGGCAAAGTAATGTCTCTCCTTTTGAATATGCTATCTAGGTTGATCATAGCTTTCCTTCCAAGAAGTAAGCATCTTTTAATTTCATGGCTGCAGTCATCATCTGCAGTGATTTTGGAGCCCAAAAAAATAAAGTCTGACACTGTTTCCACTGTTTCCCCATCTATTTCCCATGAAGTGATGGGACCAGATTCCATCATCTTCATTTTCTGAATGCTGAGCTTTAAGCCAACTTTTTCACTCTCCTGTTTCACTTTGATCAAGAGGCTTTTGAGTTCCTCTTCACTTTCTGCCATAAGAGTGGTGTCATCTGCATATCTGAGGTTATTGATATTTCTCCTGGCAATCTTGATTCCAGCTTGTGTTTCTTCCAGTCCAGCGTTTCTCATGATGTACTCTGCCTATAAGTTAAATAAGCACGATGACAATATACAGCCTTGACGTATTCCTTTTCCTATTTGGAACCAGTCTGTTGTTCCATGTCCAGTTCTAACTGTTGCTTCCTGACCTGCATACAGATTTCTCAAGAGGCAAGTCAGGTGGTCTGATATTCCCATCTCTCTCAGAATTTTCCACAGTTTATTGTGATCCATACAGTTCAGGCTGATTTTAAAAAAGGCAAAGGAACCAGAGATCAAATTGCCAAAATCCACTGGATCATCAAAAAAGCCAAGACAGTTCCAGAAAAACATCTATTTCTGCTTGCCTATGCCAAAGCCTTTGACTGTGTGGATCACAATAAACTGCGGGAAAGTCTGAAAGAGATGGGAATACCAGACCACCTGACCTGCCTCTTGAGAAACCTATATGCAGGTCAGGAAGCAACAGTTAGAACTGGACATGGAACAAGAAAAGACTGGTTCCAAATAGGAAAAGGATTATGTCAAGGTACATTGTCACCCTCCTAATTTAACTTATAAGCAGAGTACATCATTAGAAATGCTGGCCTGGAAGAAGCACAAGCTGGAATCAAGACTGCCAGGAGAAATCTCAGTAAGTTCATATATGCAGGTGACACGATCTTTAAGGCAGAAAGCTAACAGGCACTAAAAAGCCTCTTGTTGAAAGTTCAGTTCAGTTCAGTTCAGTCACTCAGTCAAGTCCGACTATTTGCAACCCCATGAATCACAGCATGTCAGGCCTCCCTGTCCATCACAACTCCCAGAGCTTGTTCAAACTCATGTCCACTGAGTCGGTGATTCCATCCAGCCATCTCATTCTCTGTCATCCCCTTTTCCTCCTGCCCTCAATCCTTCCAAGCATCAGAGTCTTTTCCAATGAGTCAACTCTTTGAATCAGGTGGCCAAAGTATTGGATTTTCAGCTTTAGTAGCAGTCCTTCCAATGAACACCCAAGACTGAACTCCTTTAGAATGGACTGGTTGGATCTCCTTGCAGTCCAAGGAACTCTCAGGAGTCTTCTCCAACACCACAGTTCAAAGGCATCAATTTTTTGGTGTTCAGCTTTCTACACTGTGCAACTCTCACATCCATACATGACTAATGGGAAAATCATAGCCTTGACTAGATAGACCTTGGTTGGCAAAGTACGGTCTCTGTTTTGGAATATGCTATCTACGTTGGTCATAACTTTCCTTCCAAGGAGTAAGCGTCTTTTAATTTCATGGCTTCAATCACCGTCCACAGTATTTTTGGAGCCCCCCAAAAAAAACTCTGACACTGTTTCAGAGTGAAAAAGTTGGCTTAAAGGTCAACATTCAGAAAACTAAGATCATGGCATCTGGTCCCATCACTTCTTGGGAAATAGATGGGGAAACAGTGAAAACAGTGTCAGACTTTATTTTTTGTGGCCCCAAAATCACTGCAGATGGTGATTGCAGCTATGAAATTAAAAGACGCTTACTCCTTGGAAGGAAAGTTATGAGTAAACTAGATAGCATATTCAAAAGCAGAGACATTACTTTGCCAACAAAAGTCCGTCTGATCAAGGCTATGGTTTTTCCAGTGGTCATGTATGGATGTGAGAGTTGGACTGTGAAGAAGGCTGAGTGCCAAAGAATTGATGCTTTTGAACTGTTGTGTTGGAGAAGACTCTTGAGAATCCCATTGGACTGCAAGGAGATCCAACTAGTCCATTCTAAAGGACATCAGTCCTGGGTGTTCATTAGAGGGACGGGTGCTGAAGCTGAGAAACTCCAATATGTTGGCCCCCTCTTGTGTAGAATTGACTCATTGGAAAAGACCCTGATGCTGGGAGGGATTGGGGGCAGGAGCAGAAGGGGACAACAGAGAATGAGATGGCTGGATGGCATCACTGACTTGATGGATGTGAGTTTTGGTAAACTCCGGGAGTTAGTGATGGACAAGGAGGCCTGGTGTGCTTCAATTCATGCGGTCACAAAGAGTCGGACACGACTGATCGACTGAGCTGACTGACTGACTGATTATCTTTCTCAAAATTGCTTAAAGGAGTTGACTCCTCCACTACTCAATTCCATTCCTTCTATCGTTTCTTTAGTGATGCTTTCATCCCATCATGCTATCAAAGTTATTATTCATCAGTCACCTCCAAATTACTATTATAAATGATTTATTTCTCTTAGTTCTATTGGCAGCTTTTATAAGTTAATTAAATTACAGTTTTCCTTTACAAAAATTTTGATTGGCCTCCAGAATATTATTCTCTTTTCTCACAACCTTATTTTCTTCTCCTTCAATCTCTTTATCAAAGTTTCTTCCTTCTTTCACCACATTTAAATGTAGATGTCCCCTAGGCTAAGCTTAGAGCTCTTTTTTCTTATTCACTCTCACTCTTTGTTAATATTGTCAATCACTTTTGTTTAAATGCTGTTCATGTGTTGATAAATCCCAAATTTATACCTCTCACCTCGGCTATATTTAGCATCTGTACTTTTGTACCTAGTCTTCCCTGGTGGATTAGTAGTAAAGAATCTGTTTGCCAATGCAGGGGAAGCAGTCAATCGCTGGGTCAAGAAGATCTCCTGGAGAAGGAAATGGCAACCCACTCCAGTATTCTTGCCAAGGGGGTCTAATGGACAGAGAAGCCTCGTGGGCTACAGTCCATTGGGGTTACAAAAAGTGTCAGACACAACTTAGCAGCTAAACAACAGCAGCAACTTATGTACCTAATGAACTTGGCCTTAAACTTGCCCTAAAATGAACTTCTGTTCTTCCCTGCAAATCCGTATTTCCCACAATTTATATTATCTTATCCCTGTGAATGAAGTGTCATTCTTAATTTTATTTGTCAGCAAATCATGTTTGTTCTACTTTTTGATCATATTCTTAAACTAAACCAGCAATTGAATTTTATTTGGAATGCTATATTGACCTCCCTACTGATGTCACTGTTTATAATCTTTTCACTGTTACTTTTTAATATATTAGCCAGAGAATATCATCAGTGAATTTATCAGTTCCATTTTCATCCAAAATCCTCCAAAGGCTTCCTTTTCAGACTAAGTACATGTTAATGCCTTTGCCTTGTTACCCAAATAATTCTCCTTAAAGTACATAAGCCATACATGTAAAGTATATAAACCAATGTACATAAAACCATTCATTACCTCTATCACTTAAGACTATTCCAGCTCACGTTTTTCTTTACAAAATACTCATTTCTAATGTTTAGTAATGGCAAAGTCCACTGTCTTCCTCAAGTCTTTTCATGTTACCATATCAGTTAGGTCTTCTCTGTCCTAATTGAATATTTTAGCTTTCTGGCTTTCTCTAGCCTTCTTTCAATTTTTCTCTATAACATTTTTACTATTTTATTTTATGTGTTTCATTTATTTATTTTGCATTGCCTCTTTTTATTAGATAAGATCCAGCATTTAGAGCCTTACTTCAAACACAGAGCATTTAATTATTATTGGCTAAATGAATGAATGCATGCAATGAACAGTTGATAGACTGCAACTACTGCTAGAGGTCTCAGTGAGGGATTCCCATCATGATACGAAACTTTAAGAAATTTCTTCACTTCATGAACATCATACAAAATTAAAGTTTCAAGGACAATTATCTGATTAGTTGAGATGAAATCCCTGTTTGTTCCAGCTTTATCATGCAAAAGGGGGGAAATATTTTCCTCCGTTAATTTGTGTTACCATCCAACCCTGACTACACAAATTGGAAAGAGGTGATTCTCAGTGGTAAGTCCTACTCTTATGAGGAAAGTGTATTTAAGAGTGAGGATCAAAAATATTTACATATCCAATATATATTCAGTACAGTTTTAGGTACAGGAAATAAATAATGGTCATTGAGTATTTCGTTTATGAGTATTAGTCATTCAGTCGTGTCTGATTCTTTGCAGCCCCATGGATTGTAGCCATCAGGTTCTTCTGTCTGTGGAATTCTCCAGGCAACAATACTAGAGTGGGTAGCCATTCCTTTCTCCAGGGATCTTCCCAACCCAGGGATAGAACTTGGGTTTCCCACATTGTAGGCAGATTCTTTACCATCTGAGCCACCAGTGAAGCCCAGGTCCGTACAACTTAGTTAATAATAACATGCATTTATAAAAGTCATTCATCACAAGTGTCTCAACCACATAATATAATTTCTTTTTTAGAAACAATAAATTGGTTCTAAGTTGTAGCAAAAAGCAGAGATTAAAAACAGATAATGCTTGTCTTAAGCTCCCTTTCATTTATTAATCAAATATTTGTAGCACACATTTTTAACACTATCATGGATATACTTGGAGATACAATTTTTTTAAAAAATGCATTTCTCTTAAAGGTCTTGATTTCAGTTCTTTTGGATTATTGCATCATTTTTTTAAATGAAGTGTACTTATCTATTTATTTTTTTTTACTTCACAATATTGTATTGGTTTTGCCATACATCAACATGAATCCACCACAGGTATACACGTGTTCCCCATCCTGAACCACCCTCCCTCCTCCCTCCCCGTACCATCCCTCTGGGTCATCCCAATGCACCAGCCCAAGGTATCCAGTATTATGCATTGTACCTGGACTGGCAATTCGTTTCATACAAACAACTCAAATGTCAATTGACGAATGGATAAAGCATATGATGTATACATATGACAAAATATTATTCAGCCTTGTTTAAAAAAACGGAAGAAGAAACATCTTGCCACTTGTGAGAGCATGAATAAACCTGGAGGATTTTTTTTTTCTGAGTGAAATAAATCAGTCACAGAAGGACAAATATTTTATAACTCCACTTATATGAGGTATCTAAAATAATCAAACTTATAGAAGCAAAGAATACAATCAATAGTGCTTGCTAAGGGTTAGGGTTGGAGGAAATAGGTAGATACTATTCAATAGGTTTAAAGTTTCAGTTATGATAGATTAATCAATTCTACAGATCTACTATACAATAGAGTGTCTGTAAATAAAATGCAATATTGTGCATATTAAAATTTTCTTTTTTATTTAATATTTTATTTTTTACTTTACTTTACAATACTATATTGGTTTTGCCATACATTGACATGAATCTGCCACGAGTGTACATGAGTTCCCAATCCTGAATTCCCCTCCCACCTCTCTCCCCATAGCATCTCTCCGGGTCATCCCAGTGCACCAGCCCCAAGCATCCTGTATCCTGTATCAAACCTAGACTGGCGATTTGTTTCTTACATGACAGTATACATGTTTCAATGACATTTTCCCAAATCATCCCACCCTCTCCCTCTCCCTCTCACAGAGTCCAAAAGTCTGTTCTACACATCTGTGTCTCTTTTGCTGTCTTGCATACAGTGTTATCATTACCATCTTTCTAAATTCCATATATATGTGTTAGTATACTGTATTGGTGGTGTTTTTGTTTGTTTGTTTGTTTGTTTGTTTTTCTGGCTTGCTTCATTCTGTATAATTGGCTCCAGTTTCATCCACCTCATTAGGACTGATTCAAATTTATTCTTTTTAATGGCTGAGTAATACTGCATTGTGTATATGTACCACAGCTAAGTATTATTGTCACATTCATTAAAATAAACACACACAACAGCAACAAACAAAAAAAAAAAAAAGAGAGAGAGAGACAGAGATATACAAAAGTAAACTCTAGTTGATGTTAGATATGTCTATTATCTTGATTTTGGTGGTGGTATTTCAAAAGTTTGTATACATTCAAACAACAAAAGTACACACATTGATTATATGAAGTTATTTGTATGTAAAATATAAATCAATAAAGCTATTAAATTAATTAATTCATTAGGAATGCATGCAAACACATCTGTACCATCCTAGAATAGTCCAGATAAAGCAAGTGTACATTCAGATATAAAGTAAATCATACAATGATTTATGAACATAAGTGACTCAATCTATTTCAAGTTCATAAAATAAAGATTAAACATTCTGGATGAATTAACTAGAGAAATAATGGGAAAATATATAAACCATACATAGGTAAAAGTTTGAAATAAGATTATTTTAGAAAGCTATCACACAAGAGTTGTAGTATAGTGGCAACTTTAGCCACAGAAGATTTAGAGGAAAAAAAAAAAAGCCAATTTTATTGCAGTAAGTGAGATTACTTGAAAATTTTGAAAACCTTCCATTCTAAAATAATTGTAAAAAATCAGATAGAAACAGTAAGTTCATGATCAGGTGTAGAATTTCTTTACAGAAGCATCTATTTATGGCTAAATGAATAAAATAATCTTGAAAACTGTGGTAAGCAGCATTAGAGTACACATGAGGCACCTAGCATGGCACTTGCAACGGGTATTAACAACATCTTAGCAATAGAACTGCTCTAATTGGCCTGATATTCTAATAAACTGAATCAAGACTTTGCTGAATTTAGCACTACTATTTAAGGAACTAGTTTAAGATACTCTGTTTCTGTAAAGTGTTTTTAGAAAATAAAAATCAAATGAAAGAAAATAAATAGAAAAGAAGATTGGTTCCTTAGTAAAATATTATCCTCTTTTCATGCAAGAAAACCCCACACACAAAAATATAGAATGGCAGTAGAGGAAATAAAGAACCTATATATCTCAGCAGATTATCCACTAGTTACATTTTTCTCCTAATTTTTAATGTGGAGCATCAGCAAACTTTCAAGTGTCCTAGAATAACTGTCCCAAATCAGCAAAATCAAAGTTAAAACAGCAGAAACAACAACAACAAAAAAGTACCAGTTCAAGATGAAATGTTTAATATATTATAATAAGCAACAAAAAAATTACCTTTTGTTCATCATTACACGTTCATTTTATGTATGTAGAGTGCAAATTTATTTATGTAGAGTGCAAATGCCAAATACTTTGTCCACACTAGAACTCTAATCTAGTCCATCAATTTATTCTAGACTGGTGATGCTGCTGTTTCATAGAGAGAGAGAGGAAAAAAAAAAAAAAACCCTGCTAATTTGGCTGTTATTCGGCAAAGCAGCTGTGATCACAACCTCCTAAGCAATGAAGATACTTTCTCCCAGACTCATATAAAACTTTCACATGGAAAACTACCAAAAAGCTAAATATGCATATTTCATAATTTAGTGAGATATATTTTGCATTATGCTGTTATATTTTGCAGCTCATCAAGAATAAATACCATATCCTGGGATTTCCACCTCATAAAGTGTGCTACAGCAATCAAGCATAAGCTATACCTTTTTATAATCAATATAGTTCATTTGAGCTTAAGTGGCAACCCTGGAGAGTGAACATAAAAGAAAAGCATAGCTAATTGAAGACTTCGATCTTCATCTCCCATCTCCCTTACAGTTTTCTACATTTTGTTTTAATTTGTATAGAATCTTCATAGTTAACGAACTTAGTAAAATTCTGTTTTATTTTTAATCTATAGTGTTGAGATGCTTATGTTTTAAATCTAACTCAAAGATATTAAGAGTACTGATGCAATATTATGGTATTGAAAACCTAGTTTTGAAAATAACTGTCACTCATATAAATTGATATGTGGTTATATAAAAAGGCTTTACTGTATTGAATGATAATCAAAAATATTTATCTGAATTTAAAAACTGAGATGTTAGTGAAAATGTCATTGTCATCAAAATAATGCTCTGTTGATACATAACTGAATCACATGTTCTTTTCAAATATTTGCGTTTTTTTTAATTCTTAAGTAAACAAGGGTTCAAAATTATTCATAGATAGGTTATCAATTTTGCATTTCCTCTGTTAAACATTTATGAAAATGATAAAGCCATGTTTCAGTTCAGTTCAGTTCAGTCACTCAGTCATGTCCGACTCTTTGTGACTCCACAGCCACAGCACTCCAGGCCTCCCTGTCCATCACCAACTCCTGGAGTTTACCCAAACTCATGTCCATTGAGTCGGTGATGCCATTTAACCATCTCATCCTCTGTCATCTCCTCTCCTCCTGCCCTCAATCTTTCCCAGTATCAGGGTCTTTTCAAATGAGTCAGCTCTTCGCATGAGGTGACCAAAATATTGGAGTTTCAGCTTCAACATCAATTCTTCCAATGAACACCCAGGACTGACTTCCTGTAGGATGGACTGGTTGGATCTCCTTGCAGTTGAGGGGACTCTCAAAAAGCCAAGTTTAAAGTGGTAATTATTTGCACCAAGGTGAATGTGAAGACAGTAAGGCCTCAGCATCAAGATAATTTGCAGTGTCAGTTGCATCCTTTTCAGAGGACTATGCTTTAAGAAATCTCTGTAAAATTATCATGTATCTGCAAACATTAGTAGGCCAAATGGACCTAAAGATTTTAAGGCAATTTAAACATTTAGATTACTTTTGAAGTCTATAATAATGACGGCCATATTATAATCATTCAGGACAGGACCCAAACAATCACTTTGAATTGCCTTGGATTCTTAATATTTATCATATACATAAATTATGATAAATAAAAATAAATCACAAGGAATTACTAAATCATATGTTTCAGAATGTCTGAGTAAGAGAGCAAAAATAGCATCCAGTATGTAATATGCAATCATCTGATGCTCTGTACCTGAAGGTACTCTAAAGTCTCCTATTACAATTACAATAAACAGTCTCTGAACATTTAAACTAAGAATACAGATTGAGTAATCTCTATAAGAGCTCTGAAAGTCATGCAAACTGCCAACTGTATGCAGAAAAATTTATTGGTCAAGCAAGGCAATCAGTCATGCAAGTAAGTTTAAACATCCCCTTCTTTTTGTATCTTCAAAAAATGTTGCAATCCTCCTATATATGTATTTGATTTAATCAAGCTTCACACAATCCAGGATTCTGTCCCTTCATTTTTGTCATGTTTAACTCACATTCTGAATCTCTCATTGCAATCTTTTCTGTATGTATGTATGTATATACATATATATGTATATATATGTATGTATATATGTATATATATATATACATGTGTGCGTGTGTGTGTGTGTGTATATATATATATATATATATATGTATATAAATGTGCAACTGTCGTCTGGGAGAAATGGGTGACGTGGTTAGATGATACAAACTTCCAGTGAAGAGATAAATTCTGCAGATGTAATGTATAACATGGTAACTACAGTTAACAATAGTATATTGCATATTTGAAAGTTGCTAAGAGAACAAAAATTTAAAATTCCTACTACACACAAAAATCCCACCATATAAGGGGATGAATAAACTAACTATCCATATACTGGTAACTATTTTTCAACATATACATATATAATTACCTTGTAACATGTCAATTTTGTCTCAATAAATCTGGGGAAAATGTTAAGCTATTTCATATACCTGAAACATTTGGCATTATGATCATTTTATTTCATAATCTTATTTCTATATACTGGCAATGCTTGAACAATATGGGTTTTAACTGCACAGATCCACTTACAGAGAGATTTCCTTTAGTAAATATACTGAAAAAATAGTTTTTGTAAAGTGAGTAGGCTGAAAATCAAGAAAAAGTTCTGCTGTGAATTCATAAAATACATGTAGACACATATATTTTACTGCCATAAAACACACAAAATCTCTTATTAAAAGTTAAACTTACACAATAGTTACATAGACTGAACATGGCACCATGAAAAATACTGTGGCCAAAAAATATAGTGGGATGAGGGTGAAAATTTTCAAGATGAGGATTAGGCAAACATTGCAGAGCTAATACACATCAGACAGAATTAACAGATGACTTAGTGGAGATGAATGTTTCTGAACCAGTGCCAGATGATGAAGATGTAGAATCAGTGATAGAAAACTTACTTTTAATATAATATATAATATTTAATAATAATTTGACTTATTTTACAACATAGGTCTTTCTATGATATGGATACTGAAAGTAAAGTGATGGTGGAATAAGAAAGCATACCATATAGAAAATATTTTTAGAAGAATGAAAAAGTGAAAAAAAAAAAAAGACAAATTTCAATGAATACACTCATAAAGTTAAACCAAGTGTGCCTGCCTCTTCAGCCTCTCCTTTCACCTCCTCCACCTCTTCTGCCCCTGCCACCCCTGAGTCAGCAAATCCAAACCTCTGTCTTCTTCTGCCTCCTCAATCTAGTCAACATGAAGAAGACAAGGATGAAGATATTTATGGTGACCTACTTCCACTCAATGAATAATAAATAATCAGAAGAGTAAATAATCATCATAAGCTAATAAACGTATCTTCTGTGTGTCTATGTCTTCCTGTGAAAATCTAACAACTGTACAGCAAGCACTGTATGAGACATTTTGTGTCAGTATCATCATCATTGGCTAGTGATCACATTGTAGAAAATCAAGTGTAAGTTTTTTGTTGAAGCGGATAGTCTATTCTTACATAAACATAAGGTGAGTGATAATTTATATAAAATTAATAATGTATTAGTTTTCTTACCACTTTATGAGTTTTATTTTTAAAAATTACATTACTGTATAGTTGCCTCTTTCGTAATTGAAGAGCTACATATATGCCTATCAGTACAGATATCTTTTTTAGTAACAATGTTTGTATTATGTATTATGAATACATATTATGAATATGTATTATGTATATGTATTATGAATACTATATGCCATAAATTCTACACATATTCATTTATTAATGTAGGCTACTATGCAGCAATTATTACCCATTACATTTGTTGTGGTGCTTCAGTCATTCAGTTGTGTCCTACTCTTTGCAAACTCATGGACTACAGCATGACAGGTTTCCTTGTCCTTCATCTTCTGGAGTTTACTCAGACACATGTAAATCTAGTTGGCCAGCCAACCATCTCAACCACTGTCTTCCCCTTCCCTTCCTGCCTTCAATCTTTCCCAGCATCAGGGTATATGCTAATGTGTATGCTCTTCACATCAGGTGGACAAAATATTAGAGTTTCAGCTTCAGCACAAGTCCTTCCAATGAATAGTCGGGACTGATTTCCTTTAGGATTGACTGGTTTGATCTTCTTGTAGTCCAAGGGACTCTCAAGAGTCTTCTCCAACACCACAGTTCAAATTCTTTGGCAGTCAGTCTTCTTTATGGTCCAACTCTCACATCCACACATGACTACTGGAAAAACCATAGCTTTGACTATATGGACCTTTGTCAGCAAAGTAATATCTCTGCTTTTTAATATGCTGTCTAGTTTAGTCATAGCTTTTCTTCCAAGGAGCAAGCATCTTCTAATTTCATGGCTTTAGTCACCATTTACAGTGATTTTAGAGCCCAAGAAAATAAAGTCTGTCACTGTTTCCATTTTCTCCCCACTTATTTGCAAAAAGTGATGGGACAAGACACCATGATCTTTGTTTTTTGAATGTTGAATTTTAAGACAACTTTTTCACTCTCCTCTTTCACCTTCATCAAAAAGCTCTTTAGATTCTCATCACTTTTTGCCATAAGGGTGGTGTTATATGCATACATGAGGTTATTGATACTTCTCATGGCAATCTTGATTCTAGCTAGTGCTTCATCCAGCCCAGTCTTTTACATAATATAATCTGCATAAAATTTAAATAAGTAGGGTGACCATATATGGGGTTGGTGTACTCCATTCCCAATTTGAAACCATTCCATTGTTCCATATCTGGTTCTGACTATTGCATCTTGATCTGTATCCATGTTTCTCAGGAGGCAGGCAAGATAGTCTGGTAGTACCATCTCTTAAAAGAATTTTCCATAACTTGTTGTGGCCATATAGTCGAATGCTTTAGTGTAGTCCCTGAAGCACTAGTAGATTTTTTTTTCTCGAATTCTCTTGCGTTCTTTATGATCCAATGGATATTGTCGATTTGATCTCTGATTCCTGTGACTTTTCTAAATCCAACTTTAACATCAGGAAGTTCTCAGTTCACATACTGTGGAAGTCTTGCTTGAAGGATTTTAAGCATTACCTTGCTAGCATGTGAAATGAGTGCAATTGTTTGGTGATGTGAACATTTTTGGCATTGCATTTCTTTGATATCAGAATGAAAACTGACCTTTTCAAGTTCTGTGCCCACTGGTGAGATTTCAAAATATGCATCAGGCAAATTAAACAATTATATGGCTACCATTATATTAGGTTCAGTTCAGTTAAGTTCAGTCGCTCAGTCATGTCTGACACTTTGTGACCCCATGAACCGCAGCACCCCAGTCTCCCTGTCCATCACCAACTTCCAGAGTCTACCCAAACCCATCTCCATTGAGTTGGTGATGACATCTAACCATCCCATGCACTGTCGTCCCCTTCTCCTGCCCTTAATCTTTCCTTGCATCAGGATCTTTTCAAATGAGTCAACTCTTCGCATGAGGTGGCCAAAGTATTGGATTTTCAGCTTCAGCATCAATCCTTCCAATGAACACCCAGGATTAATCTCTTTTAAGATGGACTGGTTGGATCTCCTTGCAGTCCAAGGGACTCTCAAGAGTCTTCTCAAACACCACAGCTCAAAAGCATCAATTATTCGGCACTGAGCTTTCTTCACAGTCCAACTCTCACATCCATACATGACCACTGGAAAAACCATAGCCTTGACTAGGCGGATCTTTGTTGGCAAAGTAATGTCTCTGCTTTTCAATATGCTGTCTAGGTGGGTCATATCTTTTCTTCCAAGGAGTAAGCTTTTTTTAATTTTATGGCTACAATCACCATCCACAGTGATTTTGGAGCCCAGAAAAATAAAGTCAGCCACACTTTCCCTATCTGTTTGCCATGAAGTAATGGGATTGGATGCCATGATCTTAGTTTTCTGAAAGTTGAGTTCTAAGCCAACTTTTTCACTCTCTCACTTTCATCAAGAGGCTATTTAGTTCTTCCTCATTTTCTGCCATTGAGTGGTGTCATCTGCATATCTGAGGTTATTGATATTTCTCCTGGCAATCTTGATTCCAGCTTGTGCCTCCTCCAGTCCCATGTTTCTCATGACATACTCCACATAGAAGTTAAATGAACAGGGTGACAATATACAGCCTTGACATATTTCTTTTCCTATTTGGAACCAGTCTGTTGTTCCATGTCCAGTTTTAGCTGTTGCTTCCTGCATATAGGTTTCTCAAGAGGCAAGTCAGGTGGTTTGATATTCCCATCTCTTTCAGAATTTTCCACAGTTTATTGTGATCCACACAGTCAAGGCTTTGGCATAGTCAATAAAGCAGATATAGATGTTTTCTGGAGTTCACTTGCTTTCTCGATGATTCAGCAGATGTTGGCAATTTGATCTCTGGTTTCTCTGACTTTTCTAAAACGAGTTTGAACATTTGGAAGTTCATGGTCCATATAACTTAATTGCTGAAGCCTGGCTTGGAGAATTGTGAGCATTACTTTAACAGCATGTGAGATGATTGCAATTGTACGGTAGTTTGAGCATTCTTTGGCATTTCCTTTCTTTGGGATTGGAATGAAAAATGACCTTTTTCAGTCCTGTGGCCACTGCTGAGTTTTCCAAATTTGTTGACATACTGAGTGCAATACTTTCACAGCATTATATTTCAAGATTTGAAATAGCTCAACTGGAATTCCATCACCTCCACTAGCTTTGTTCATAGTGATCCTTTCTAAGACCCACTTGACTTCACATTCCAGGATGTCTGGCTCTAGGTGAGTGATCACACCATCATGATTATCTTGGTCTTGAAGATATTTTTGGACAGTTCTTCTGTGTATTCTTGCCACCTCTTATTAATATCTTCTGCTTCTGTTAGGTCCATATCATTTCTGTCCTTTATTGAGCCCATCTTTGCATGAAATGTTCCCTTGGTGTCTCTAATTTTCTTGAAGAGATCACTAGTCTTTCCAATTGTATTGTTTTCCTCGATTTCTTTGCACTTATCACTGAGGAAGGCTTTGTTATCTGTCCTTGTTATTCTATGGAATTCTTCATTCAAATGGGTATATATTTCCTTTTCTCCTTTGCTTTTCACTTCTCTTCACAGCTTTTTCTAAGGCCTCCTCAGACAGCCATTTTGCCTTTTTTGCATTTCTTTCTTTTTTTCTTTTTTTGCTGATGTTCTTGATTCCTGTCTCCTGTACAATGTCAGGAACCTCCATCCATAGTTCATCCAGCACTCTATCAGATCTAGTCCCTTAAATCTGTTTCTCCCTCCCATTGTATTGTTATAAGGGATTTGATTTAGGTCATACCTGAATGATCTAGTGGTTTTCCCCACTTTCTTCAAGTCTGTACATTAGGTACCATAAAGCAATCACACAGCCTGCTTCATAATTATCACAGTATGAATCATCATACTTATACATAAAGGTGAATTTCCTATTCACATTGTTGTCTTATTTTTTTTTTAATTTTAATTTTTACTTTATTTTGCTTTACAATACTGTATTGGTTTTGCCATACATTGACATGAATCAGCCACAGGTGTACATGAGTTCCCAATCCTGAACCCCCTTCCCACCTTCCACCCCATTGATGTCTAATGTTAATAGTACAAAGAATATATACAGTGTTTTGTATCATATAAGACAATATTGAGGTAGGTACAGAAAGGCAGATGATTCATCTTGTAAACAGATGATATAAAATTGTAATAGAACAGGGGTTTGAGCTGCAAAATCCATATAAATGTCGATTACAAAAAAAGCAGCATTATCCTATACATAGTTGATTGAATTCAGAGATGTAGAACCCACAGATACAGAATACTAACTATAAGGGACTATAGTGTTCATGGATTTTGGTATCCATATCAGGTCTTAGAACCAATCTGCAGGAGATACCAGCGGATGCCTGTGTAGAACTGAAAATATATTTTTCTTCTTGATTTTCTTAATAACACTTTCTTCTCTCTAGCCTAGTGTATTGTAGAAATACAATACATATGAAATGTATTAATCAACTCTTTATGTTATTGATAAGGCTTCTGGTCAACAGTAGGCTATTGGTATTAAGGTTTTGGAAAGTCAAGTGTTTCATGTCGATTTTTAACTAAGTGGGAGATCAGTGTCCCTAACCATCACATAGCTCAGGAGTCAACTGTATATGTTTTTAAGCAAACTGATGAGTATTTTTAAATGGCTATTATTTCTTTATATAGAGAAAGTATAATATGTGATGAAGAATAGGTTTTTTAGGCAAATAACTCAAAGCTTAGCTGACATTTCTGTATAGTATTAGTCCTATGTAGACAATTCTGTTCACTTTAAATGATCATCTGTACTCTGATAACTTCCATGTCTATAACTTCAATATAGATTTTTTTTTTAATCTCCAGGAGTGTTTGCTGTACAGTTCAAGGCACGTCAAATGCAGCACATTCATAATTTAACTCATCTTCCCTCATACTTCATTAGTCAAGGTGACCCTTCTATAGTCTTTATATCAGTGACTGGTATACCCAATGCAATGACCAAATGATTAAGCCAGAAAATCAGGAGTTTCCTTATCTTCACAAAACTCAGGTACTAATTATCACCTAGTCCACTTGTTAGATTCTGTGAAATGCATTATTTCATCTTTATCTATGATGCCTTTGCTAATTATATCATTCATTATACAGATTATTGCAGTTTTTTTTTTTTGGCCACAGGTGCTCTCATCTTCAATTTTAATTCTTTAAACTTCATCCTTTGCTAATAAGATAGTTTTAAAATTGTGATTTATTTCCTGTCACCTAAACTGCTTAGTCTGATAAATAAGGTCCTTCATTTTATGAACCTTGGCAGCTAATCCAGCATCAATTCTAGTAATTTCCATGTTCAGGTTTTACCATATTTTACTCAAACATGCCCTATGATTTCTGACATACACTTCTGTTCACACTGCTTTTTCTGTTAGTAACAATCTTTTCTTTCTACTCATTTTCATTTGCTAATATTCTAGTTGGAAATTTATTCTTTAATTTTATCTATTTATTTTAATTGGAGGGTAATTACTTTACAATATTGTGGTGGTTTTTGCAATACATTGATATGAATCATCCATGGGTGTACATGTGTCCCCCCATCCTGAACCCTGTTCCCACTCCCTCCCCACCACATCCCTTTGGATTGTCCCAGGCCCCTGACTTTGAGTGCCCTGTTTCATGCATCGAACTTGCACTGGTCATCTATATGGTGATATACATGTTTCAATGCTATTCTCTCAAATCATCCCACCCTCACCTTCTCTCACAGAGAGCAAAAATCTGCTCTTTACATCTGTGTCTCTTTTGCTGTCTTGCATATAGGGTCGTTGTTACCATCTTCCTAAATTCCACATATATGTGTCAATATATTGTATTGGTGTTTCTCTTTCTGACTTACTTCACTCTGTATAATAGGCTCCAGTTTTCTCCACCTCATTAGAACTGACTCAAATGCATTCTTTTTTAAAGCTGAATGATATTCAATTTTGTATATGTACACAACTTCCTTATCCATTCATCTGCCAGTGGGCATCTAGGTGGCTTCCATGTCCTAGCTATTGTAAACAGTGTTGCAATGAACATTGGGTTACATGTGTCTCTTTCAATTCTCGGTGTGTATGCCAGAAATTTCTTGAAGCTTTCTGTGGCTTTTCCTATTTCTTCATCATAGATTTATTTGGTGCTTAGTTCTCTACTCCCACTGTAGCTATGTATATTTTCCATATAGAAATTTTATTTTAATTAAATGTTTATCTAAAATTTGCACTCCATATTACATAAATTGTTTTACAGATCTCTAAGACTCACCAGGTGCTGTGATACCATTGTGATCAGAGGGGAAAAAAAAAAGTGTAATAATCCTCAACCTTGAATAAAATCTTTATATATCACTGGACTCCACATACCTTATGACTTCACTGATAAGACAAGTTCCCTAATAGTTCATAATATCGATCTTCCACATAATTAGAAATGCCGGCTAACTCTTGCTTATATAACCATGTCAGCATATTATTAATATATGGGATCAATATCACGGTCCTCAAGAAATCCAAAAGATGAAAATCTTTCAAAACTAAATTATGACAATGTTAGGAAAAATTAGTATAGCCCTGGGATATGAATATTTCTATTTCATATGAACTTGAACTGTTTATAAACATTTTTTTTTTCTCTCATTGGAGAAGAAACCATCTTAATATCAATGACTAATGCTATGCACCTGAAGCCATAATAATTAACTCTAACAAAGTTGCCATATTCAGCATGACGACTGAGACCATTGCTAATGCTTAATTGATTTGATAGTATTCTGTGACCATTCTGCATTTCAGTTCAACTCAGGGACCACTATCAACCCCAGACTTTGACCAAAAATTCACTTGTCACCATGTTTTCATATCTCAGATGTCCATTCTAGCAAGATGGAACACAATGATGCTTGGGTTTTTAAACATCAATATTATATAAAACCAGATGTCATACATTCCTTAAAATGTCTGTGTATTGCCCTTTATCCAACATGAAATATTCAAGTAAATAACTTGGTGTTTTAGTTATCTCCTGTTATATAACAAATTGCCTCAAAAACTGAGGATGAAACTATAAATATTTGTGATCCTCACATTCCGTGTGTCAATAACTCAGGAATGTTGAGGCTCAGAATCACTCATTAAGTGTAGCCAAGATGTCTTCTGAGCTGTGGTCATCCAAAAGTTTGAGATGGGAAGTAGCCCTATTTACATGGCTGGCAAGTTGGTGCTGGTAGTTTAATTGTGGCTTCTGTTTGTTTCCATACAGGATCTCAAAATTATTACTTAAGTTTCCTCAGAACACAACAGCATTCTTATTCCAGAACAAGTGACCTAAGAGACAACAAGACAGCGTTGATTCTTTTTATGACTCAGACTTGTAAATCATGCACCATCACATCTACCACATTCTATTCATTGGAAATGCATCACTACATTCAGTTTGCAATCAAGGTTAGAATAATTAAATTTGAGCTTTTGAAGGAGGAATGTTGTAAATACTTGTGAATATAATTTAAATTTCCAATAATCCTTTTAATGACAAATTATTTACATTTCTCCATGACTGAAAGTACATTCTCTCCAGCACATTCAATATTCTCATCCCTTTAAACTACAAGTTTGAAGTTTGAAATCTTATTATCTAAAACATGTCTAGGGGCAAGAAAATTAGTTTCTCTTCAGAATTAGTTTCTCTAGTACTATAGAATTCTTCAGACAGGATGGTTTGTAACCTAAATAAGCCAGTTATGTCTCTTCCAATTCTAACATATGTGGTGTATGGGTGAAAGATACCTGTTACTGACAGGCATTGCAAAATAATGGAAAACCATAGGAGACAAATAGAAGTTTGTACCACTTTTGAAATCAAGCATGGCACAAGTGGACTGTTCCTTGATTGGATACAAAGCCTTGACATGTTTTATTTCATGGCTCTTGACTTTGCCTTCTGAGCCTTTTTTTTTTTTTTTTAATAATCTTCCTTATACATTAAAGATAGCCTGTGTCTTTCTCAGAATGCTTTATGGTCACAGAAATTTTGGCATTCCATCATATTGTTTCTGTGTGAATTTTGTACTTGTACTCTTTCTTCTTCCCTGCCAGAAGTTTAACTAGCTAGTATTTCTGCCCATAATCTTTTCTTAAAATGTGTGAGTCTTTTATGAATTTTATTGGAGTTCAATAAATTAAACAAAATCCATAAACTCAACATTTTTAAAGCTCTTTCCTTGTCTTCCTTGGACTTACATTGAAGCTGCTAAAATACAACATTCTTAAGGACTTTCTTAAATGGGAAATTTTTCATTTTGAATGTTTCTCCTATGAATGCAAGTCATTAGATTTTTTTCTGTGGCATCATAACTAAATTTTACTATCACATTCTTAGCTTCATCTCTAGACCATGTTTTCCTGATAGTGGTCTGAATTTGATCTCTATCTAGAAGATACTGCATAATTATAGCATTATTGATCTTCAGAAGAGGTTTGGCATTTTCACTCAGGCCACAGCTAAGAAAAGTTACATGAGAAATTCTGTATAAACAAGTGGTAGATGGAAGAAAATAGCTCAGCTACTTTTCATGAGTTGAAATATTATGTGGGAGCAAACAAAATAGAAATTGCAGCTGTATTGAATTCTCACATTAAAATAAAAAAGTAGGGGGCGGTCCTAAGATGGCGGAGGAATAGGACGGGAAGACCACTTTCTCCCTCACAAATTCCTCAAAAGAACATTTCAACGCTGAGCAAACTCAACAAAACAACTTCTGTAGGCTGGCAGAGGACATCAGGCAACCAGAAAAGCAGACCATTGTCTTCAAAAACAGGTAGGAAAAAACATAAAAGATGAAAAAGGAGACAAAGGAGGTGGGGAGGGAGCTCTGTCCCGGGAAGGGAAGCCCATACCAGGAAGGGAATTTTAAGAAGAGAGGTTTCCAAACACCAGGAAACACTCTCTGCAACATAACAGGAAGGGAAAAATAAATAAATAATTAAAACCAACAGATTACAAGCCCAACAGTAACTCCCCCAGCAGAAAAGCAGCAAAGACACCTGCATCTGCCATTAGGAAGTGGGGGCAGGGCAGGGAAGCGCGGGAGGCGTGGGCTGCAGTGCTTTGTAAGAATCGGGCAGGAACGCCCCACGTGCAACTAGAACGATCTAACTTGGGCTAGCAAACCATACTGTAGGTTACTACCACTCGAAAAGCTCGAACATAAGACACCACCAGGACTGAGCACAGAACAAAGGATGGAATGGAAAAAGCCAGCTGCAGACCATCCCCTGCCAGGGACAGGCAGCCAGAGCCGTAAGGGCGGGAAAGGGGCAATTGCAGACCTGGAGTGACTTTACTTACCAAACTGCAAACAGGCTTCTTTGCTAAGACTTCTGCGGGTGCAGGACAGTCACCATCTGCCTCACAAGGGGCGCCAGCCATCCACCCAGAAAACTGAGCAGCAGAGGCAGAAAAGAGGACAAGTCGCAGCGATCGCGTTCGCCAAACTCCTGAGCTACTTGGACCCGGGAAGGGCACAAACGCAGTCCCAACCAAGTCTGTGCCTCTGAGGGCTACCTGAGTGCCGAACCTGAGTGGCTTAGACTGGGGAAGTGCACGCAGACTAGGGCCGGCCTCAGATGGTTCCCGGCTGAGCATCGTAGAGCCGGAGCAGTTTGTACGCCTTGAGAAGGGACAGGTCCAGTGGGGCTGAGACACTGTGTCGCACATGAGCAATATTTATTTGCAGCATCCCCCCTCCCCACTGTGTGACTGAACTAGTGAGCCTAAAAAAACACCATAAAGAAGAAGTTAAACAGAGGGAACCGCCTTGGAAGTGACCCCACACTGCTCACAACATCAGAGAAGGGCCAGAAATATCTTTACTATTTTTACTATTATCTTTATTATCTTTACTATTTTTTTTTTCTTTTTTTTTTCTAACTTTTTTTTAATAGTTAAGTCTTCTACCTAATTTTTATTTCTATAACCTATTATTACTATTCAAAAAAAAAAAACGACTTTTTTTTTTTTAAGGCAAACACCATATATAGTCTTTGGGTGGTTATTGGTGTGTGTGTGTGTGTGTGTGTGTGTTTAAATAATTCTTATGGCTTTTTTTCTTTTCTTTTCTTTTTTCTTTTTTCCTTTTTCCTTCTGCTTCTTTTCTTTAATATTGTATTTTTGAAAATCCAACCTCTACTCTAGATTTTTAATTTTGCTGTTTGGTTTTTGTTGTCAATTTTGTACATTTAAAAACCCAAACTTCACTACCCAATTTTACCAGAGAGCAAGATTACTGGCTTGACCACTCTCTCCTCCTTTGGACTCTCTTTTTTCTCCACCAGGTGGCCTCTGTCTCTTCTCTCCCCCATCTCTTCTCTATCCAACTCTGTGAATCGGTGTGTGTTCCAGATGGTGGAGAACACCTAAGGAACTGGTTATTGGCTGTATTTGTCTCTCTCCTTCTCATTCCTTGCTCTTATCCTCCTGGCCACCTCTGTCTACTTCCTCCCTCTCCTCTTCCCTGTATAACTCCGTAAATACTTCTGAGTGGTCCAGACTATGCAACACATATAAGGAAGTGACCACTGGCTAGCTTGCTCTCTTCTCTTTTGATCTCACCACATCTCATTCCAGTCACCTCTAACAACCCCCTCCCTCTTCTCTTCTCCTTGTAACTCAGTGAACCTCTCTGAGTGTCCCTCAATGTGGAGAAACTTGTCATCTTTAACCTAGATGTTTTATCATTGGTGCTGTATAGATGGAGAAGTCTTGAGGCTACTGCAAAAATAAAACTGAAAACCAGAAGCAGGAGGCTTAAGTCCAAAGCCTGAAAACATCAGAGAACTCCTGAATTCAGGGAACATTAAGCAATAGGAGCTCATCAAATGCCTCCATACCTACACTGAAACCAAGCTCCACCCAAGGACCAACAAGTTCCAGAACACGACATACCACGCAAATTCTCCAGCAACACAGGAACACACCCCTGAGCTTCAATATAGAGGCAGCTCAAAGTTACTCCAAAACCTTTGATGTCTCATAACCCATTACTGCTCACTCCGCTGTACTCCAGAGAGAAGAAACCCAGCTCCACCCACCAGAAATCCAACACAAGCCTCCCTAACCAGGAAACCTAGACAAGCCACTGATACAACCACACCCACAGTGAGGAAGCTCCATAATAAAGAGAACTCCACAAATTACCAGAATATAAAAAGGCCACCCCAAATTCAGCAATATAACCAAGGTGAAGAGACAGAGGAATACTCAGCAGGTAAAGGAACAGGAGAGTTGCCTACCAAACCAAACAAAAGAGGAAGAGGTAGGGAATCTACCTGAGAAAGAATTCCGAATATTGATAGTGAAAATGATCCAAAATCTTGAAATCAAAATGGAATCACAGATAAATAGCCTAGAGACAAGGATTGAGAAGATGCAAGAAAGGTTTAACAAGGACCCAGAAGAAATAAAAAAGAGTCAATATATAATGAATAATGCAATAAATGAGATCAGAAACACTCTGGAGGCAACAAATAGCAGAATAACAGAGGCAAAAGATAGGATTAGTGAAATAGAAGATAGAATGGTAGAAATAAATGAATCAGAGAGGAAATAAGAAAAATGAATTAAAAGAAATGAGGACAATCTCAGAGAACTCCAGGACCATATGAAATGCTCCAACATTCTAATTATAGGAGTACCAGAAGAAGAAGACGAAAAGAAAGACCATGAGAAAATCCTTCAGGAGATAATAGTTGAAAACTTCCCTAAAATGGGGAAGGAAATAATCACCCAAGTCCAAGAAACCCAGAGAGTTCCAAATAGGATAAACCCAAGGCGAAACACCCCAAGACACATATTAATCAAATTAACAAAGATCACACACAAAGAACAAATATTAAAAGCAGCAAGGGAAAAACAACAAATAACACACAAGGGGATTCCCATAAGGATAACAGCTGATCTTTCAATAGAAACTCTTCAGGCCAGGAGGGAATGGCAAGACATACTTAGAGTAATGAAAGAAAATAACCTACAGCCCAGATTACTGTACCCAGCAAGGATCTAATTCAAATATGAAGGAGAAATCAAAAGCTTTAAAGACAAGCAAAAGCTGAGAGAATTCAGCACCACCAAACCAGCTCTCCAACAAATTCTGCATGATACTCTCTAGACAGGAAACACAAAAAGGGTGTATAAACCCAAACCCACAACAATAAAGTAAATGGTAACGGGATCATACTTATCAATAATTACCTTAAACGTAAATGGGTTGAATGTCCCAACCAAAAGACAAAGATTGGCCGAATGGATGCAAAAACAAGACCCCTCTATATGCTGCTTACAAGAGACCCACCTCAAAACAAGGGACACATACAGACTGAAAGTGAAGGGCTGGAAAAAGATATACCATGCAAATAGAGACCAAAAGAAAGCAGGAGTGGCAATATTCATATCCGGTAAAATAGACTTTAAAACAAAGGCTGTAAAAGAGATAAAGAAGGCCATTACATAATGATCAAAGGATCAATCCAAGAAGATATAACAATTATAAATATATATGCACCCAATATAGGAGTACCGCAATATGTAAGACAAATGCTAACAAGTATGAAAGGGGAAATCAACAAAAACCAATAGTGGGAGACTTTAATACCCCACTTACACCTATGGACAGATCAACTAAACAGAAAATCAACAAAGAAATGCAAACTTTAAATGATACATTAGACCAGTTAGACCTAATTGATATCTATAGGACATTTCACCCCAAAACAATGAATTTCATCTTTTTCTCAAGTGCTCATGGAACATTCTCCAGGATTGATCACATCCTGGGCCATAAATCTAAACTTGATAAATTCAAAAAAAATCAACATCATTCCAAGCATCTTTTCTGACCATAATGCATTAATATTAGATCTCAATTACAGGAAAAAAAAAACTATTAAAAATTCCAACATATGGAGGATGAACAACACACTTCTGAAAAACCAACAAATCACAGAAGAAATCAAAAAAGAAATCAAAACATGCATAGAAACTAATGAAAATGAAAACACAACAACCCAAAACCTGTGGGACATTATAAAAGCAGTGCTAAGAGGAAAGTTCATAGCAATACAGGCATACCTCAAGAAACAAGAAAAAAGTCAAATAAATAACCTAACTCTACACCTAAAGCAACTTGAAAAAGAAGAATTGGAGAACCCCAGAGTTAGTAGAAGGAAAGAAATCTTAAAAAATAGGGCAGAAATAAATGCAAAAGAAACAAAAGAGACCATAGCAAAAATCAACAAAGCCAGAAGCTGGTTCTTTGAAAGGATAAATAAAATTGACAAACCATTAGCCAGACCCATAAAGAAGCAAAGAGAGAAAAATCAAATCAATAAAATTAGAAATGAAAATGGAGAGATCCCAACAGACAACACAGAAATACAAAGGATCATAAGAGACTACTCTCAGCAGTTATATGCCAATAAAATGGACAATGTGGAAGAAATGGACAAATTCTTAGAAAAGTACAATTTTCCAAAACTAAACCAAGAAGAAATAGAAAATCTTAACAGACCCATCACAAGCACAGAAATTGAAACTGTAACCAGAAATCTTTCAGCAAACAAAAGCCCAGGTCCAGATGGCTTCACAGCTGAATTCTATCAAAAATTTCGAGAAAAGTTAACACCTATCCTTCTCAAACTCTTCCATAAATTTGCAGAGTAAGGTAAACTTCCAAACTCATTCTATGAGCCCACCATCACCCTAATATCAAAACCCGACAAAGATACTACAAAAAAAGAAAACTACAGGCCAATATCACTGATGAACGTAGATGCAAAAATCCTCAACAAAATTCTAGCAATCAGAATCCAACAACACATCAAAAAGATCATACACCATGACCAAGTGGGCTTTATCCCAGGGATACAAGGATTCTTCAATATCTGCAAATCAATCAATGTAATTAACCACATTAACAAATTGAAAAATAAAAACCATATGATTACCTCAATAGATGCAGAGAAGGCCTTTGACAAAATTCAACATCCATTTATGATAAAAACTCTCCAGAAAGCAGGAATAGAAGGAACATACCTCAACATAGTAAAAGCAATATATGACAAACCCACAGCAAACATTATCCTCTATAGTAAAAAAATGAAAGCATTTCCCCTAAAGTCAGGAACAAAACAAGGGTGTCCACTTTCACCGCTACTATTCAACATAGTTCTGGAAGTTTTGGTCACAGCAATCAGAGCAGAAAAATAAATAAATGGAATCCAAATTGGAAAAGAAGTAAAACTCTCACTGTTTGCAGATCACATGATCCTCTACATAGAAAACCCTAAAGACTCCACCAGAAAATTACTAGAGCTAATCAATGAATATAGTAAAGTTGCAGGATATAAAATCAACACACAGAAATCCCTTGCATTCCTATACACGAATAATAAGAAAGTAGAAATAGAAATTAAGGAAACAATTCCATTCACCATTGCAACGAAAAGAATAAAATACTTAGGAATATATCTACCTAAAGAAACTAAAGACCTATATATAGAAAACTATAAAACACTGCTGAAAGAAATCAAAGAGGACACTAATAGATGGAGAAATATACCATGTTCATGGATTGGAAGAATCAATATAGTGAAAATGAGTATACTACCCAAAGCAATTTACAAATTCAATGCAATCCCTATCAAGCTACCAGCCATATTTTTCACAGATCTAGAACAAATAATTTCAAGATTTATATGGAAAAACAAAAAACCTCGAATAGCCAAAGCAATCTTGAGAAAGAAGAATGGAACTGGAGGAATCAACTTGCCTGACTTCAGGCTCTACTACAAAGCCACAGTCATCAAGACAGTATAGTACTGGCACAAAGACAGAAATATAGATCAATCGAACAAAATAGAAAGCCCAGAGATAAATCCACACACATATGGACACCTTATCTTTGACAAAGGAGGCAAGAATATACAATGGTGTAAAGACAATCTCTTTGACACGTGATTTTGGGAAAACTGGTCATTCACTTGTAAAAGAATGAAACTAGATAACTTTCTAACACCGCACACACACACACAAAAAAAAAAAAACTCAAAATGGATTAAAAATCTAAATGTAAGACCAGAAACTATAAAACTCCTAAAGGAGAACATAGGCAAAACACTCTCCGAAATAAATCACAGCAGGATCCTCTATGATCCACCTCCCAGAATACTGGAAATAAAAGCAAAAATAAACAAATGGGATCTAATTAAAATTACAAGCTTCTGCACAACAAAGGAAAATGTAAGCAAGGTGAAAAGACAGCCTTCTGAATGGGAGAAAATAATAGCAAATGAAGCAACTGACAAACAACTAATCGCAAAAATATACAAGCAACTCCTGCTGCTCAATTCCAGAAAAATAAACGACCCAATCAAAAAATGGGCCAAAGAACTAAATAGACATTTCTCCAAAGAAGGCATAGGGATGGCTAACAAACACATGAAAAGATGCTCAACGTCACTCATTATTAGAGAAATGCAAATCAAAACCACAATGAGGTACCACTTCACACCAGTCAGAATGTCTGTGATCCAAAAATCTGCAAGCAATAAATGCTGGAGAGGGTGTGGAGAAAAGGGAACCCTCTTACACTGTTGGTGGGAATGTAAACTAGTACAGCCACTTTGGAGAACAGTGTGGAGATTCCTTAAAAAATTGCAAATAGAACTACCTGATGACCCAGCAATCCCACTTCTGGGCATACACACCAAGGAAACCAGAACTGAAAGAAGCACATGTATCCCAATGTTCATCCCAGCACTATTTATAATAGCCAGGACATGGAAACAACCTAGATGTCCACCAGCAGATGAATGGATAAGAAAGCTGTGGTACAGATACACAGTGGAGTTTTACTCAGCCGTTAAAAAGAATACATTTGAATCAGTTCTAATGAGATGGATGAAACTGGAGCCGATTGTACAGAGTGAAGTAAGCCAGAAAGAAAAACACCAATACAGTATACTAACACATATATATGGAATTTAGGAAGATGCAATGACGACCCTGTATGCAAGACAGGAAAAAAGACACGGATGTGTATAACGGACTTTTGGACTCAGAGGGAGAGGGAGAGGGTGGGATGATTTGGGAGAATGGCATTGAAACATGTATACTATCATGTAAGAATCTAATCGCCAGTCTATGTCTGACACAGGATACGTCATGCTTGGGGCTGGTGCACGGTGATGACCCAGAGAGATGTTATGGGGAGGGAGGTGGGAGGGGTGTTCATGTTTGGGAACACATGTACCCCCATGGTGGATTCATGTCAATGTATGGCAAAACCAATACAGTATTATAAAATAAAGTAAAGTAAAAATAAAAATTAAAAAAAATAAAACAGCAAAAAAAAATAAAATTAAAAATTAAAAAAAAAAAAGTAACCTTGAAAAACAGACGTGAAGAAAAGCATTCATTTTCTCAATGAGGAGAGTTTTGGTCAATGCATTTTCTTGTGCACTTTCTGCTGGAGGACAAATGAACTGATGTTAGATTCAAGCAGCAGAATCATGTGGAAGGACACATGACAGTATGATATCTTAACATCCATCAGAGGGCATCTATCACTAAAGAAGCATTAAACAACAAAATTAACACAATCACTTGGTTGATATCAGTGAGTCCTGGTTATCCATTTTCAGTTTTAGCATGGTAAATACTTAATGAATTGACCTTGGTATCAGGAACAAAAACCATCCATAGATACTATGACCTGGACTTCCTCTTACCTTGGTTGATCTAGTTTGCCATTGTCAGATATCCAGATCCTTGGGAAACTTTTTTAATTTTTTTTTTGTCTTTTTGTTGTTGTTGTTGTTGTTTGTTTGTTTGTTTCTTTTAATTTGGCAAGTGTACTGTCTGTAAAAACAATTTGAGTTCTCCAAATCTGTGCCTTTATTAGTCTACCAGTCCAATCACTGGATTTCTTGAAAACACTACCACATCAGTAAGCAAGAAAAGTTGCTCACTAAGCCACCTGCCTGGAAGTAGGGCCTGGAAGTAGGGCCTGGAAGTAGGGCCATGTTGGATTTTCTTGGAGCACCTTGATGATCCTGTGTTCAGGGTGGAAGGTCAGAGAATTCCCGAGATAAGAAAGCAAAACAGGATTCCATATAAGTAACAGTCTGGGATTGGGCTGCACACAGGTGTTACTGAGGGTCCTGGCTGATCTCAGCTTAGATACATTTTAGTAGGTGCATTCAGTGTCTTTCATGCATAAGTATCAGATCTGGTCCCAAGATATTTTGTCCTGATAGCACTGCTGACCTGGGCAGTTTCCAGAGACTGGTGAGGACATACAAAGTATTGAAGAGGGATCTCCAAACTGTGGGATGCAGTGTCCCTTGCCTAGGTCTAAGGAAAATATGTCTTCCAAGTCTCAGTCATTTTCCAAACACTGTGGGTGCTGAATTGAGTGACACTTGGCCTTCCACATGCCTACTGTAGTGAGGGCTGATGATTCCACAATCATGGTGAGATGGAATAAGAGTAGCAGACACTGAAGGTTCTATTCTCTTCAGAGACCAAAGTGAAGTTAAGTTATTGACGTTCTGACCAAAGCATAGAAAAATCCAACTCATGCGTTGCAACATTTGCAAACACAGCATTGTCAAAAGATTTCTCAGATTTATAGACTGCTATGCTAGCAACCAGGACACCCTGACTCAATGGAGATCCTGACAGGATTCATAAGACTTGCATCTGATACATCTGTTCGGAGAGAAGTCTCTACTCATCTGTGCCATTATTCTACAATGCCACTGGACATTTGTTCTGAATTACCTTTACAAAGATACATGCATGAATAGTGAGCAGTCTTGAAGGACAGGGTTATTTTTACTTGCTTTTCTGTGCATTTATTTCCTTCTTTTTAATAAAAGAACCTCTTGATTCTGTACAGAGAAAAACATGGTGCCTCAGAAGTGCTTTATATTTTTCATCCTTTTTTCTTGCCAATGGAAAACAAAACATCTTAAAAGAAAGCAAAATTTTTCTCTGTGTATAGCACTCAGAAAATGTGCTTCTCTGTTCTTGTCCCTGCCCCCTGCATTTGAAAGCTTTCTCTAATTTAACCTCAAGTTCCTACAAACACTACATACAGGAATACCTGCTGCAACCTCTCAGCTTTTTTCCATTAAAACTACATTTTCTTCTGTGATTGTTGACAAAGACTCTAGATAGCAATAACAAAGATAATCAACAATATAACTATTATCAGTTTTTTTTGCATTACAGGCATTGTTAACAAATATTTTAATAATTAATGGCCACATTTATCACCACAATAACCTCATGAAGTAAATGTTATAAATAGAGGTGCATTTAATTCATTGATTATATAAATAAGGAATACAGATTTTGGACAAATTCATTGTTATTATTGTATCACACTGTTGTTATTTAGCAAAATACTTATCCCTTCAGTCTACATCTGAATGTATGATGTGTCATTTTTTGAGGGAGTTGAAATATCACTTTAAGATTGGCAGTGCTTTCTGCTCCAGTATATTGATTCGGCTTCTGATAGCCTGCAAGATGTAGACGAAAGCTGGTTTCATCCCCTAGAGTGCTAACACTCTAATTTGAATAGTAAGTGTTGCATAAAAAAAAAAAAAAAAAAACAAATTTTAATATATGTTGGAGAAAAACATCCCTTGTTTTATCCATTTGTGGAAACCTCAGAAACAAAAAGTAAACCCTACATTCTATATTGTTATGTTATATAACTTTTATTTTTTTTTGTTATATAACTTTTATCATGATTCTTTGAGACTGAGTTCCACAGATCAAAAGTAGAGCATCTAAATAAAGTAATATGTCAACCGCAAATAAGAATTAATTGACAAAGAAGTATTTCTATCTAGCAAAGTTTGACATCAAACTGTGTATTTTTTCCTAATATAATATACAGCATGGAGATAATAACACCTAATTATGTTATGTATAAATATATAATATAACCTTATACATATGTAAGGACTTCCCTGGTGGCTCAGAGGGTAAAGTGTCTGTCTACAATGCGGAAGACCTGGGTTTGATCCCTGGGTCTCGAAGATTCTCTGGAGAAGGAAATGGCAACCCACTGCAGTACTCTTGCCTAGGAAATCCCATGAACGGAGAAGCCTGGTATCCATGGGGTCTCCAAAGTCGGAAACAACTGAGTGACTTCACTTTCACTTTCAATTTATACATATGTAATAAGACATTTTAAAAACTGAAACATTGGGCTGATTGTGAAAACCCAGTCACTGTGGATTTTTCTGCAATGTGGATATTACCAAAAATATTTTAGAGTATGCAGTAAAATTTAACCTGCATGTTATAATATAGACAACATATGGACCAATAAGCCAGAATAGGTAGACCAGAAATGTGCCCATTCTTAAACCATAGATTAAATGTTGACAAAGGTATCAAGATAATTCACTGGGGAGAAGTATGCTAGTATTTCAACAGGAGGTGATAAATATTAAATACCATGTATTAAAACAATAAACTTCAAACCTTGCTGCATGCCATATGCACAATTTAATTTAGCATGGATGCTATACCTAAATGAAGGCCTAAAAATGTAAACCTTCCCCAAAGTAATCATAGGACATCTTTCTGATGTGGTTATATTGGGCAAAATTTTATCAGATATGAAAATAGCCATAATTTTAAAAGATAAATTGTATTTCATTAGGCATTTAAAGTTATATTTATTAAAGACCTTTCTAAGGTAGTGAAAGGGTAAGCCACAGATTGAAACATTTGTAAATCATGTGCTGATAAAATTCTTCTACCCAGAATATTGTTAAAAATAAATATTATCTATATCTTTTTTAACTTGTATTTTCTTGTAGAGCTAAACAATTTCTTTGTAATATTCTTATTTTTAAACTTAAATTTGTTTATTTTAATTGAAGGCTAATTATCTTATAATATTGTATTGGTTTTGTCTATATCTATATCAAATGTGAAAAAAAAAAAAAATCTCTACATGGTCAGCAATTAGGGAAACAAAACCACAATGGGATACCAATGCTCAGGGACTTCAGTGGCTAAAATTAAAAAAAATAATAATATCAAATGATGACAGAGATGTGGGAGAGCCAGAACTTAGGTACCTTGCTGCTAGGAATGGAAATGTTATGGCAATTTTGGGGAAAAAAATATCACTATGTGAATATAATGCCCTGTTTTTAGCTTTGCTGCTGCTGCTGCTAAGTCACTTCAGTCATGTCCAACCTCTGTGCCACCCCATAAACTGCAGCCCACCAGGCTCCCCAGTCCCAGGGATTCTCCAGGCAAGAATACTGGAATGGGTTGCCATTTCCTTCTCCAATGCATGAAAGTGAAAAGTGAAAGTGAAGTTGCTCAGTCGTGTCCAACTCTGCGACCCCATGGGCTGTAGCCTACCAGGTTCAATCCAGGCAAGAATACTGGAGCGGATTGCCATTTCATTCTCCAGGAGATATTCCTGACCCAGGGAGTGAACCCGGGTCTCCCGCATGGTAGGCGGATGCTTTACCGTCTGAGCCACCAGAGAGAGGTGTGAGAACTCATGTTCAATTATCTTAGTAAATTTAAATTATTCAGTCTAGTACAATAACTATAGTCAACATCTTATACTTTAGCTACTCAGACCTTATTCATCTTATAACTGAAAGTTTGAGGCCTTTTGTCTTCCTTATTACAAAACATCCAGACCCTGACAACCTCTCAATTGCCATTCTACTCTTTTACTCTGTGCTTCTATGTGTTCAACTTTTGTTTTTAGATTCAACATTTAAGTGATACCATACAGTATTTTTTTTCCCTGCTTAGCTTAGTTCACTTAGCATAATGCCCTCTGTGTTCATCTCTGCTGTTGCAAATGGGAGTATTTCCTTCTTATTTTAAGACAATGATATTGTTTTATGCATATATATATATATATACATATATATATATCCTTTATTTGTTCCTCCATTAGTAGACACTTGTTTTCATACTTGGCTATTGTGAATAATGCTGCAATGAACATGGGAGTACTGATATCTCTTAAAAATAATGATTCCTTTTCCTTTATATACCTATAATATCTTTCAAAATTACATAATTTAAAAATTATCTAATGTGGTTCTCCTCATCTTACTCAACCTTATTATAAGATACCCTGGACTTTCAAAGACTGATTTGCTTTTCCTCTTATATGTCTCTTGCTGCCTCCCACCATTATTACTCTTCTCCTTTTTCTTTCACTAACATCCTAATCTTTCACGGATATGCATAAATATTACCCTACCCATCAGGAGAGGATGCTAAAACTATTTTTCCTTTGTCCTTCCTTCTTTCATTACTCATTACAATGGATTGCATGACTTCATCACATGCTTTTCTTGCTTGTGAGATTGAATACATGCAAAGGACAAAGAGCATGACTTACTCTCCTTTGACTTTTTCTTAATTCCTATCACATTGCTGACACATAATAGTGTTCCATAAATATCTATTGAATAATTAAACACAATGACTTATTTGAATGCCTTGCTATAGTCATTTTCTACAGCCTGGAGGGGAAATGAATGAACAAAGATACATTCAAGATTTTTACTAGACTTTTAAAAGTACAGGGACACTAAATATTAAATCATCTCACTGAACAGAAAGAGTCACTATAGATTTCAAGAGTTTAATTTAGCATTATATTCGAAGAATCAGACATCAATTTATTTGGAAATTCTCTCTCTGGCTATGATGAAGAAAAAATTGCACTTAGAATACTTAAATGTGTATATATAAAATTCATTTGGTATTTTCATTAAAGTTACAAATATTATTTTATGAAGTAAATTTTCAACATACTATAATGTAAAATGTAAAATATATTGAAGAACCTGCTGAATGATGTCATAGCTGTTTTAGCAAAATACTGAAAATTGAATACACTCAAACAAACCAGATGACAATACAGTTTAATTATTAAGGAGTAAATTATTTGAAATTATAAAATACCTAGAAGAGTAAAATGACCTAAATACAATTGACTTATTTTATTTATCCATTAAAAATATTTAGGAATACCTACTATTTTCCACTTGAACTAAGTATTGGTGATAAATTATTAAAGAATAAGAAATACACTCTGTCCTTGTAAGGATAAAGCTTTATTAAGAAAATAAACAAATATGGTATCAAAAATCACTCAAATATATTTTTGGAGTTAAATGTTGATTTTGAATCATGAAACAACCACATCCTTAAAATGAAGTTCTGCTTTAGGACATAAAACACAAAGCAAACCTTAAAAATTATTGAATAATATCTTCACATTTATAAATTTAAATACATCTTCTAAAGGCCCAAAGTTCATTGGTGTAAATACTCTGAAAGTGGCTCAGTTGCATCCTATTCTTTGTGACCCCATGGACTGTACAGTCCATGGAATTTTTCAGGCCAAAATACTAGAATGGGTAGCCTTTTCCTTCTCCAGCGGATCTTCCCAATCCAGGGAAGGAACCCAGAGATGGAACTCGGGTCTCCCGCATTGCAGGTGAAATCTTTACCAGCTGAGACACCAGGGAAGCCCAGAGTTCTTGGGAAATCTGTCATTTATTATCTCTAACAATCAAGAAATTTGAGTTTCAACTTTTTACATCTCTATTGCTCACAGCATTTATTAGCTATCATTATAGTATAGAAAACTCAATCAAATTAATTTCACAAAATTAATGCATAAAAATAATTGTAAGGCACATATCATCCCCTTGAGCACAGGTGCATTCACTCATTTTCAATTATGTCCTATCATTTAGCACATGATATAAATATTCATTTATAGCACATTCCTTTTTTTAAAAAAAATAAATATCAAGCATGTTTTAATGGAAAAAAAAACAACAAAACAAAACCTCTTGCCTTCACTAGAGTTTATGTCCTAATGGTAACAAAAATTGTTCAGTATGTGATATGCATTCTTTATGGTTTTTCATCCATGTATATTTTTATTATTTTTCTTTTCAACTGGAACCAAAACTGTAAGTTAATTTGAGTGATGTTATGCTGTGCTAACTCATGTTATGTTATGCTATAATGTGTAATCCCACCACAAATTAATTTACTTTTGTCTCTGCATATTTCTTTAAGTAAAATTTTCTTCTCTATAATTAATAAGTGTGCATAGATGACAGGAAAATCATCTGGGCCTTTTGCAACCAGTTCAGTAATCTAACATATTTTCTTACTAAGTCTCACTTTTCTTTTTTCTTAGTAGCTGTTTTGAAATTTCTTTGCAATTCTAAAACTTCTCATCTGATTTTTCATATCACATACAAAATGAAAGCCATCCAATAAGAACTCTTCAATATATCTTCACCCCAAAATAAATTACTTACATGGCACATGCATTTTTAGATTGCCTTCTTTTCACAACTGAAAAATTGGTTGTGCTTATTTCTAAGGATAATATTTCTAATATCCAAGGTTCTATTTCATTAGGACATTCAATGAGAAAAAGTCTAATTATTATTCATGATCTTTATTTTGAACCTCTCACTTTCTTCATTATCTTCATTATATTTCTCTTATCCCCCTCACAGTCAAACTTTCTTAAAGATTGGGTAAAGCTGATTTCTCATCTTAACTCTTCAAACTATAGCGACTTGGCTTCACCTGCAAGTTACCCTGAAATCCTTGCAAAATTCACCAACCAGATTTGTTCTGCTAAAATTAGTAAAAATTCTTATTTCTTATTATAGGAGACAGGAACAATAGAAGAAAAGCAGGCCCCAGAAAAGGCTGCAGAAGGAATTCATAATTGTTGATAAACTGGATGCTTCAAGGCATGAGACTCTTGGAAAAAGTCCAGAGGGAACAGTTCATAACCTTTAAAACAAGATATGATCCTGGGGTTGGAAAAGTGACCCCAGAGTCACATGTTTTAATGTATCTGGAGGAAAAACTATAGATAAAAATATTAGTCTTAGTTACTGATTTGTTATTGATTACAGTTCCTTGGTTATTAAATGGTTAATGATCACTTTGTTCTTTGGCCCTGAAGGCCACAGGAGTCATACCTTAACTCCCTGCACATTCTTTCCTTCATGGCTGAGAGTATAATAAAGCAGACATGGATTCAGTTTCGGCACCTTCACCTTGGAGCCGTGTTCGTTCCCTGATCCTCGCCTTTCACTGAACTCATGTGTCATGTTTCTCATTTTCTTGCCAGCATCCTGCTTTTGGAAGCCCTGCTTATCAAGCCAGACTAGACATATTATCTCAAAATGGAACCACGCATAAGAGCCAGGAAGATAATCACCACCACACATTGAAGAACTAGCTTCAGGGCATTTGAAAATAGTAGTGGAAAGACTGAAATAAATGGATACTTCACTTTTTGAGAGTAACAGAGTAGTGTTTTGTTTTGGTTTTACTTTTACAATTTATTAATATTTTTTTTTAATTAGAGGGTAATTTCTCTACAGTACTGTGATAATTTTTGCTGTACATCATCATGAATCAGCATCAGCATATATCTGTTCCCTCTCAAATCTCTCTCCCATCTCCCTCCCCATAGCACCCCATAGGTTGTCAGAGAGCACCGGCTTTGGGTTCCGTGTGTCATACATCAAAATTCCACTGGCTATCTCTTTTACATATAGTAATGTATATGTTTCAGTGTTATTCTCTCATATCATCCTACTGTCTCTTTCCCACACTGTGTCCAAAACATCTGTGTCTCCTCTGCTGCCCTGCAAACAAGATTGTCAGTAATATCTTTTCAGATTCCATATATATACATTGATATATAATATTTATTTTTCTTTCTGACTTACTTCACTCTGTATAATAGACTCTTGTTTCATCCACCTTATTAGAACTGATTCAAGTTTATTCCTTTTCTTAAAGCTGAGTAATATTCCATTCTGTATATATACCATAAATTATTTAGGCATTCATTTGTCAATGGACGTCTCAGTGGCTTCCATGTCCTAGCTATTGTAAATAGTGCCAAAATGAACAATGGAGTATATGTGTTTTGTTTCGTTTTTCACTTTTGGTTTCCTTAGGGTATATGCCTAGTAGTGGGATTGCTGGGTCATGTGATAGTTTTATTCCTAGCTTTTTTTTTTTTTTTTTTAAGGATTCTCCATATTGTCTTTCATAATCGTTCTGTCAATTTACATTTCACTGACAGTTTTTTACTTAAAAAAATATTAGTTATATGACAACATATACTTTGGAACATTCAAGGAAATTGAATAAAGAAATAATAGGTTATTCTTTTTAGAGTAGGTAAAAATAAACTTAATTAAACCATGTGTATTAGAGTCGCTCAGTTTTGTCCAACTCTTTGCAACCCCATAGATTGTAGATCTCTAGGCTTCTCTGTTCATGGAATTCTCCAGGCAAAAATACTGGAGTGGGTAGCCATTCCCTCTTCCAGGGTATCTTCCCAGCCCAGGAATCTAACCCAGGTCTCCCCCATTGCAGGCAGATTATTTGCTGTCCGAGTCACCAAGGAAGATCTAATTACACTGTACACTCAGAATTTTTCAAGACCTTAAAAACAAAATTCAAGACATTTCCAATATTTGTAGTTTGTTAGCACAGTGACTTAAAGCAGCCTCTTCTCTGGAATCATTCCTTTCTACTTTAAGCGACGTGTGTTGTAGCACCACCATCAATATTTTGGTTTCTAATAAAGTTATTCTCTACAGAGTATCATAGATCTTCACGGAGTAGTTGAGATGTAATGTTAAGGCCAGGGAAAAATAACATGAGTCATGAATGATATTCAAAGAGGAAAAGTCATATAAAATGAGCTGTATAATAGTCACATAGTATATGAACCACCTAGTATTTGGTTCCTGAATTCTTAATTGGGGAGATGGGAGTGCTAATCATAGTACAAGTAAATATTAAATTCAAATAATATGTGAATTGCAAATATTTTCTCTCAGTCTATATTTATACATCAGTTTCTTTACAATGTCTTTTACAGATCAAAAGTTTTAATAAGCACAATGTGTCATATTTCTTTTTCATAACACTGCTTTTGTTCATATCAAAAAACTCTGGCTAAACCAGGCCATAAACATTTTCTTCTATATTTTCCTCTGTGAATTTAAAACTTATAAGATTTTTAAATGATACATTTTGCTTTAATTTTGTGTAAGACATGAGAAAGAGGGTGAAGTTTCTGCCTGTTTATTTTTTGTTGTTGTTGTTTTTGTATATGAGTGTCCAAATTGTCAACATCATTTATTGAAAAGACCATTCTTTCTTCATTGCATTACATATTTGCCAAAAATAAATTGGCCATGCTGTGTGATTATGTTTTGGGGATTTACTTTTTCCCTTAATCTATGCTTTAAGCTTTTCACAAATAGCACAGTAAGCAGTTGTAGTTTCACAGTAATCAGAGAGTATGATTACAATATTCTTATTTTTCAAAGTTAGTTTGGTTATTCTAGTGCTTTTCCCTTTGCAAATATAGTTAAAATCATCTTGTATATATCTACACAAAATTTTATTTAGTAATAGTAAATCTGTAAATTAATTTTGGGAAATCTGCAATGTTAAGTTTTCCAATCCATGAATATAGTATGTATTTCTGTCTTCATTATCTTCATTAGTGGTTTGTAGTTTTCAATATATAGAATCTGTATGTACTTAATACATTTATATTTCACTATTTCTTATTTTAGAGTTGTTGTTAGTGAATTAAAAAAAAAAACCTGTCTTCCTCTAATTGTATTCTATTCCTTTCTAGAAATGAAATTTGTTTTGTGTGTTGAGGTGGTATCTTACAACATTGCTAAACTGATGTATTATACAATAGTTGTTTTATACAACTGATGTATTTTACCAGATTATTGATGTCTGCAGAATTTGTAGTGTCTTCTATAAAATAATCATATTCTATATAGTCAATCAGGTTCTATATAGCAACCTACAAATATAGAATACATCATTTGTTCTTTTATAATCTGTAATCATTTTATTTTTAATGTTTTTTTTTTATTGCATTGTAAAGGTATTCAGTATGATGCTATATAGTCATGTGGAGAGTGGACATCCTCACTTGTTCCTAGTCTTAGTGAGAGAGCATTGCTTTTCACTAATGAGTATGTTAAGAAAGTTCACTTATATTTTTAGTTTCCTGGGAATTTTTATTATGAATCAATGTTTTATTTTGCTGGTTTCTATACTAATTGAGAAGATCATGTAGCTTTTTTTCTTTAAGCTGAATTAAACTGACAGATTTCTGAATATTATTTCAGTCCAGAAATCTTGAGATAAAACCTCTTGATCCTTTGGTGTATTATTCTATTAATATATTTCTAAGTATACGAGTTGTTAATGTTTTGCCAAAAAAGTTTTTTGATTTTGTTATCATTGTCACTCTGGCCTGATGAAATAATATAGATAATGTCCCTTCTTCTTATGTGTTCTACAAGATAATTTTATGAATTTTGTATTAATTACTTTTTAATTTTAAAAACTGAATAAATGAAACCAGTGGATCTAAACATTTCTAGAAACTGAATTATTAATTTAATTAGTTTAATAATATAAGAATATGTATGCATATGTATATGTACATGGTCAGTCGTGTCCAACTCTTTGCAACCTCATAGATTGTAGCCCTCCAGGCTCCTCAGTCCATGGAATTTTTCAGGCAAGAATACTGGAGTGGGTTGTCTGCCCTCCTCCACAGGATCTTCCCAATCTAGGGATCGAACTAGAGTCTTCTGTGTCTCCTGCATTCTAGGCTGAACCACTGCTGGAGCCCAATGTAAGAATGCTCACTTCATTTTATTTTATTTGGGTAAATTTTGATAGTTTATCATTTTAGGAAATTGATTCATTAATATGTTTTCAAATTTTTGGAAATATTCGTAGAGTTCTCCTTTTGAATTTTTAATGACTGCAGGGTCTGTAGTTATATCCTTTTCTTCATTTTTCCTATTGTCATTTCTGTCATCTTACTTTTGTGTGTGGGTATTTGACTTCCTAGATGGTTATCAGCTTCATAAGCCTTTCCAAAGACTTGATTTCATTAATTTTTCTCTTTTTTTAAGTCAGTGATTTTTGTCTTTTTATTTTACCAGTATATTTGACTTAGGATTATTTTGTCCATGTTTTCTCATTTCTTAAGAGAACTTTAAAGCCCTACTCCTTATCTGGTGTGAGAATTTAATCCTATACTTTCCCCACTAAGTATTATTTCTACATCACATAAATTTAGATACATATCAATTTGTTCAGTTCGAAATAAATTTAAATTTTCCTTAAGACATTTTCTGTGGGTTGTGGATTATTTAGAAATATGCTCTGTAACTTTCAAATGATTGGAGATTTTCTTTTATTATTCAATTATTGATTTCTGGGTTAATTCTATAGTATATACTTTTTATAAATTGTATTTTATTTATTTATGATTTGTTTTCAGTTCAGTTCAGTCACTCAGTTGTGTCTGACACTTTGCAACCCCATGAATCACAGCAGGCCAGGCCTCCCTGTCCATCACTAACACCCGGAGTTCACTCAGACTCACATCCATCGAGTCTGGAATACCATCCAGCCATCTCATCCTCTGTCGTCCCCTTCTCCCCCTCCCCCCAATCCCTCCCAGCATCAGAGTCTTTTACAATGAGTCAATTCTTCACATGAGGTGGCCAAAGTACTGGAGTTTCAGCTTTAGCATCATTCCCTCCAAACAAATCCCAGGGCTGATCTCCTTCAGAATGGACTGGTTGGATCTCCTTGCAGTCCAAGAGACTCTCAAGAGTCTTCTCCAACACCACAGTTCAAAAGCATCAATTCTTCGGTGCTCAACTTTCTTCATGGTTCAAGTCTCTCATCCATACATGACCACAGGAAAAACTGTAGCCTTGACTAGACGGACCTTTGTTGGTAAACTAATGTCTCTGCTTTTGAATATGCTATCTAGGTTAGTCATAAATTTTTTCCCAAGGAGTAAGCGTCTTTTAATTTCATGGCTGCAGTCACCATCTGCAGCAATTTTGGAGCAAAAAAAAAAAAAAACAAAAACAAACCTCTGACAGTGTTTCCACTGTTTCCCCATCTATTTCCCATAAAGTGATGCATCCAGATGCCATGATCTTTGTTTTCTGAATGCTGAGCTTTAAGCCAACTTTTTCACTCGCCTCTTTTCACTTTCACTTTCATCAGGAGGCTTTTTAAATCTTCTTCACTTTCTGCCATAAGGGTGGTATAATCTGCATATCTGAGGTTATTGATCTTTCTTCCGGCATTCTTGATTCCAGCTTGTGCTTCTTCCAACCCAGCATTTCTCATGAAGTACTCTGCATATAAGTTAAATAAGCAGGGTGACAATATACAGCCTTGATGTACCCCTTTTCCTATTTGGAACCAGTCTGTTGTTCCATGTCTAGTTCTAACTGTTGCTTCCTGATCTGCATATAGGTTTCTCAAGAGGCAGGTCAGGTGGTCTGTTATTCCCATTTCTTTCAGAATTTTCCACAGTTGATTGTGATCCACACAGTTAAAGGCTTTGGCATAGTCAATAAAGCCGAAATTAATGTTTATTTTGGAACTCTTTTGCTTTTTCCATGATCCAAGTGGATGTTGGCAATTTGATCTCTTGTTCCTCTGCCTTTTCTAAAACCAGCTTGAATATCTGGAAGTTCACAGTTCACGTATTGCTGAAGCCTGGCTTGGAGAATTTTGAGCATTACTTTACTAGTGTGTGAGATAAGTGAAATTGTGCAGTAGTTTGAGCATTCTTTGGCATTGCCTTTCTTTTGGATTGGGAATGAAAACTGACCTTTTCCAGTCCTGTGGCTGCTGCTGAGTTTTCCACATTTGCTGGCATATTAAGTGCAGCACTTTGATGGCATCATCTTTCAGGATTTGAAATAGCTCCACTGGAATTCTATCACCTCCACTAGCTTTGTTTGTAGTGATGCTTTCTAAGGTCCACTTGACTTCACATTCCAGGATGTCTGGTTCTAGGTGAGTGATCACACCATCATGATTATCTTGGTCATAAAGATATTTTTATGTATAGTTCTTCTGTATATTCTTGCCACCTCTTCTTGATATCTTCTGCTTCTGTTAATGTCTTCTGATTTGTTTTATGACCTAAATATAACAATTCTTGGTGAATGTTCAATGTACACCTGATAGGAGAGTGTATTCTGTTATCTTTTGGGGAATTGCTCTGTACAGGTTGACTAGATTCAATTGGTTTATAGTGTTGATCGATTACTCAATGTTTATGAAGTTTGTATCTGCTAATACTATTTATACTACAAAGGAATGTTAAAACTCTTAGCCTTGATTGTGAGTTTTTCTGCATCTCTTTTATGTCCTGTCAGCTTGTCAGCTTTTCTTAATCTATTTTGAAGCTCTATTGTTAGGTGCATTAACTTTGTTTTTTATTTCTTCCTGGTTAATTGACTGTTGTATTATTATTTGTGTCCCTCTTTAGCTGTGCTTTATTTGTATCCCTCTTCAGTTGTGGTAATAAGCTTCTAGTTTATTTCTTTACTATATTACTCTAATATAGCAAATCAAGTGTTTGTGTGGTGTACTATTTCCTTTCTTTTAAATTTAGCCTATGATTTTTGTTATATTTAAAGCAAATTTCCCATACAAGCATAGAGCTGTGTCTTTTTACCCACTATGATACTTGTTTTTAATTTTAATTGACTTTTTTAATGATTCTTATTTAATATGATTTTTTATTTGCTTGAGATTAGTTCTGTATTTTTAATATATGTTTTTGTTTGTTTGATTGGCTTATTTTTCTTTTCCTTCCTCCACTTTCCATTCCCCTCTTCTTCAGGGTTATGTGACTGCTTCTTATGCATGCTCTAAAAAGTTTCCATGAAACAGAAAGAAATACATTGAAGTAAAATAAATGAGAAATTAGCAGTATCAAAACAAATAAAATTTAGGCATATTTGACACTTGAAGAAGACAGTTAAAATGAGGCTTGGCGAAGTTTTTGAAATCATAAGTCCTTAGCAAAATTGACATAACATTTTTTGGGTGATACTGCAAAAAGTTAAATGTTATGTTTTCAGTTCAGTTCAGTTCAGTCACTCAGTCATGTCTGACCCTTTGCGATCCCATAGACTGCAGCTTGCCAGGATTCCCTGTCATCACCAACTCCTGGAGATTGCTCAAACTCATGTCCATTAAGTCATTGATGCCATCCAACCACCTCTTCCTCTGTCATTATCTTATCCTCCTGCTTTCAATGTTTCCCAACATCAGGGTCTTTTCCAATGGGTCAGTTCTTCACATTAGGTGGGCAAAGTATTTGAGGTTGTTTTTAGTTCTCAAGATTAAGGGAAGTAAAACACAATCTTTTTGCAGTATGAAAAGGCAAAAAGATTGTGTGTTTTGCTTCCCTTAATCTTGAGAGACTATTTCAATAATATCCTGTTTTAAAAAAATTTTACTTTAGCCTTCTATTTTTGTATATCACATATCTCAAGTATCATTCACAGAAACAAGCTCATCATTTTTATCTCATGTAACTAATTACTCAAACAAATTCATTACAATATTCTAAATGTCCAAATATAGTGAAAATATATATCAATTTTCAAGGGACAAAGTGGTGGACAGTCAGGCTTCATTCAAGGTTATTTTCGCTTGCAAAGTCAGTGTTCTTGATGGAATCTTCAAGCTCTATAGATTATAAACTATCACTGACTAAACATCCATTATTGCAGAACCTAAAATAAGTAAGCAATAAATAAATAAGTACAAAATAAGTAAGATGATTCATGGAATTTTTATTAAAAGCAAATTATTATCAAGTTTAAAGTTTAACTTTACATACAAGGTGAAGGATGACTGTACCTCTTACTTTCCTAAACCAGAGGGAAATGTGGTTGATAGTTTTGGTGTATTGTAAAATATATATTTTAAAGAATACAATTCAATGACATTTAGTTCCCTCATAATGTTGTGCGACTGTTTCACTGTTTAGTTCCTGAATATCTCCATCATTCCTTGTGCCTATTAAACAGTCACTAAAGGTATCAATTAAGTGCTCAATCCTCATTTCTCCCTTTAATCCCTGGTTTGGTAAGATCCCCTGGAGGAGGAAATGGAAACCCATTCCAGTATTCTGACCTGGAAAATCCCATGGGCAGAGGAAACTGGTAGATTATAGTCTGTGTGGTCACAAACAGTCAGACATGACTGAAGAGACTGAACACACACACACACACACACACACACACACACACACACACACCAGCCCTAGTCAATGAATAATTTGCTATTAGTCTCTATGGATTTGTCTTATTTGAATATCAACAACCTGAAATATGAAGATGATATAACTGTAATTGCAGAAATTGAATAGGAATTAAAGAGCCTCTTGAAGACAATGAAAGAAGAGAGTGAAAAAGCTGGTTTTTAAACTCAACATTCAGAAACCAAGATCATAGGATCTGAACCCATTGCTTCATGGCAAATAGAAGGAGAAAAAGTAGAAGCAGTGTCAGATTTTCTTTTCTTGGTCTCCAAAATCATTGCATATGATGACTGCAGACAAGAAAACACTCTTGCTCCTTGGAAGGAAAGCTATAACAAACCTAGACACACCTAGACATTTAAAAGCAGAGACACCACTTTGCCAACAAAGGCCAATACAGTCAAAGATATGGTTTTTCTAGTAATTATGTATGGATGTGAGTGTTGGGCCATAAAGAAGGCTAACTGCTGAAGAATTGGTGCTTTTGAATTGTGGTGCTGAAGAAGACTCTTGAGAGTCCCTTGGACTGCAAGGAGATCAAACCAGGCAATCCTAACGGAAATCCACCCTGAATATTCATTGGAAGGACTGATGCTGAATTGAAGCTCCAGTACTTTGGGCACCTGATGCAAAGAGGCAACTCATTGGAAAAGACCATAATGCTGGGAAAGATTGAGGGCAAGAGGAGGAGGTTACAGAGATAAGATAGTTAGATAGCACCATTGTCTCAATGGACATTAATTTCAACAAACTCCAGGAGATAGTGGAGGACAGAGGAGCCTGGCATGTTACTGTCTGTGGGGTCAAAAAGGACCAGACACAACTTCATGACTGAAAAACAACAAATGGCAAAGTATATTTTTCCCATTTTTAATTGGGTCATTTATCCTTTTGATGTTAACTTTTCAAGTTTTATATATATTGCCAACAAAGGTCCATTTTGTCAAGGCTATGGTTTTTCGAGTGGTCATGTATAGATGTGAGAGTTGGACTATGAAGAAAGCTGAGAGCTGAAGAATTGATGCTTTTGAACTGTGGTTTTCGAGAAGACTCTTGAGAGTCCCCTGGACTGCAAGGAGATACAACCAGTCCATTCTAAAGGAGATCAATCATGGGTGTTCTTTGGAAGGATTGATGCTAAAGCTGAAACTCCAGTACTTTGGCCACCTCATGCAAAGAGTTGACTCATTGGAGAAGACTCTGATGCTGGGATGGATTGGGAGCTGGAGGAGAAGGGGACCACAGAGGATGAGATGGCTGGATCGCAACACTGACTCGATGGAAATGGGTTTGAGTGAATTCCGGGAGTTGGTGATGGACATGCAGGTCTGGAATGCTGCAATTCATGGGGTCGCAAAGAGTTGGACACGACTGAGCAACAGAACTGAACTGAACTGAAAACTTGTAACATATATGTGTATATACATATATATTTTTTTCTGGATATCAAATCTTAATCAGATATATGATTTCTAAATATTTTCTCCCAACATTCGGTTTACCTTTTCACTTTCTTCATAGTGTTTTTGTTGCAAATTTTTTAAATTTTGATGAAATCTCACATCTTTGTTGTTTTTAAAATATTTTCTACTTTTTCTTTCAGCCAATTTCTGTTTTTCTATGTTCAATTTTTACAAACCCTTTCCTTTGTCAGTTTTATTCTACTACTGAGTCTATCCAATGAAATTTCTATTTCAATATTTGTATTTTTCTATTTAAATACCTTCATATAATGCTTCTTTATACCTTGTAATATTTTATGCAGATAATTTTATGACTTATTGGAACATTTTTTAAAAACAAATTTTTTAAACTATTTGTTAAATATTTTCAACATCTTATCACCTCAGTTATTTTCTTTTTGCCCTTCTTTCTTATGAGTTGATATTTTTCTGGTGTAAACTTAAATTGTACTTTATTTCAATGTATATTATGAGACTCTAGGTTCTGCTTAAACTGGAAAATGTTGATATTCACACTTTTGGCCAAAATTGACCTATTCAGTTTTGTTTTTCAAGTTAAAGTATCCATCCTATAGGATATAGTTCTGTTATCAGTTCAATCATCAAAAACTTTCTAGTATTCTTTTCATCTGTCCTGTTTTTGTGTCATTCAGTAGGCTATCTGTGACTTGGTAAAAGGTCTATTTTCACAGTATCCAATGTCTTTGCTATGATAGTCAGATCAGGTATATTCACCTGCAGCTCAAAATCTGAAGTACAAAAGCAGTTTTATGAGATTGTATTCATGAATTCCTCCATTTCCATCTCTCTTAGACTTTTCTGTTCTCTGCAGTTTCTTTTTATGGTCATCTGACTAGAATGTTGAGTTTATAGTTTGTTTACTTTTTCATGACCTTTCATATTTTTATCACATTCATGCCCTAGCATTGGGAAGGCAGAGGAAGAGAAAAAAGCAACAAGGTTTGGTCATCCTCTCATGAGACCTAAACTTTGAGAGAAAGGTTTCTTCTCTCAATGTTTCAACTTCTGTTAGTCCCTCATACTGGCTGCTGCCATTGCTGAATTGCTATGGGGCTCAAATATGAGAGGACAGAGCAAAATAAAGGAAAGAAAAGTAATTGATTTTCTGCACTCTGAAGAAGAATTAGAATTGTCCTTTTTCTCTTGAAGTCAACACTAGAATTTTGGGTGCCACTTAGCTCATTCCCAGGTTGATTAATATTATTATAGTCAAGCTGATTTTCCTTTTACTCACATCCAGTTTGCTGATAATTTGGCTCTGATACTCATTGCTGAATTATGAACAACTATTTACTCTACAGAGTTCTGAAATAATTGCTGTATGCATTCTGTCCTGTTTGTACTATCATATTAAGTGGCAGAAGCAACTGAAGTGTGCTAAATTTACCAGAAACCAAGCTACTGTTTATTAGGTTGAAGAGTCATTTGTAATGCAACTCTCTTAAGGTCTTCAGAGGCTGCTAATCCTTTTGTATCCTTGACATATACAGACACTTCAAATCATGACCATAAATCTAATCTCTGTTTGTAAGCATGCATTTCATTTAGCAAAAGGGTATACTGCCTTGCCATAAGCTATGTGTCTCAGATTTAATCTTGAATTTTTCCATGGATCAACATAATGGAAATAGTTGGAGATGTAAGGTAAATCATGCTTTCCCTAAACCCACTGTTCAGAATTAACATAGGCATTAAATGGAATGATACTATTTCTTCTATCATGTTAGGAATCAAAATAAGCAAGTCCTTCTGAAGGGCTCAGAAAAGGGTTCAGAATGTTAAAATTCCCACAAATCTCTCCCATATATCAATATTGTCTTTCATAGTTTTAACTACAGTCATCAGTAAAGGAGATTTTAGGGTAAAAATAATTAACTAGCAATAATAATTTAAAAATTTACAAGTCAAATGAGTAACCAGTGATCTAAAATTACTCATGACTAAAAAAAAAAAATGCAATACATACCCCACTCACACCTATGGACAGATCAACTAAACAGAAAATTAACAAAGAAACGCAAACTTTAAATGATACATTAGATCAGTTAGACCTAATTGATATCTATAGGACATTTCATCCCAAAACAACGAATTTCACCTTTTTTTCAAGTGCTCATGGAACCTTCTCCAGGATAGATCACATCCTGGGCCATAAATCTAAACTTGATAAATTCAAGAAAATCGAAATCATTCCAAGCATCTTTTCTGACCATAATGCATTAAGATTAGATCTCAATTACAGGAGAAAAAAACTATTAAAAATTCCAACATATGGAGGTTGAACAACACACTTCTGAATAACCAACAAATCACAGAAGAAATCAAAAAAGAAATCAAAATATGCATAGAAACTAATGAAAATGAAAACACAACAACCCAAAACCTGTGGGACACTATAAAAGCAGTGCTAAGAGGAAAGTTCATAGCAATACAGGCATACCTCAAGAAACAAGAAAAAAGTCAAATAAATAACCTAACTCTACAACTAAAGCAACTAGAAAAGGAAGAGTTGGAGAACCCCAGAGTTAGTAGAAGGAAAGAAATCTTAAAAATTAGGGCAGAAATAAATGCAAAAGAAACAAAAGAGACCATAGCAAAAATCAACAAAGCCAAAAGCTGGTTCTTTGAAAGGATAAATAAAATTGACAAACCATTAGCCAGACTCATCAAGAAGCAAAGAGAGAAAAATCAAATCAATAAAATTAGAAATGAAAATGGAGAGATCACAACAGAAAACACAGAAATACAAAGGATCATAAGAGACTACTATCAGCAGTTGTATGCCAATAAAATGGACAACGTGGAAGAAATGGACAAATTCTTAGAAAAGTACAATTTTCCAAAACTAGACCAGGAAGAAATAGAAAATCTTAACAGACCCATCACAAGCACGGAAATTGATACTGTAATCAGAAATCTTCCAGCAAACAAAAGCCCAGGTCCAGATGGCTTCACAGCTGAATTCTACCAAAAATTTCGAGAAGAGCTAACACCTATCCTCCTCAAACTCTTCCAGAAAATTGCAGAGGAAGGTAAACTTCCAAACTCATTCTATGAGGCCACCATCACCCTAATACCAAAACCTGACAAAGATGTCACAAAAAAAGAAAACTACAGGCCAATATCTCTGATGAACATAGATGCAAAAATCCTCAACAAAATTCTAGCAATCAGAATCCAACAACACATTAAAAAGATCATACACCATGACCAAGTGGGCTTTATCCCAGGGATGCAAGGATTCTTCAATATCCGCAAATCAATCAATGTAATTCACCACATTAACAAATTGAAAAATAAAAACCATATGATTATCTCATACCTATATTTTCTAAACTGTGATACACTATCATGCAATTTTGTACTTATTTATGTAACATATTAAAAAACACATAATGAATGTACCTATTTTTGGTAAGGAAAAATAAAATACAACCTATTCTAGCATCCTGGTAATATTTCTCTAAATTCCCATACACTATAGCATCAGTCAAAAACCATTTGAGCCTAATATATCACACAAAATAAAACAAAAAAGGAGCAGTGACCTCACAAGAGAATGACCCAGACTTGCCTGTGAGTGTCCAGGAATATCTGACGGAGGTGTAGGTCAGCAGTGGCCTGCTTCAGGGCTAAGGGACACTGCTTGCCTCAGGGCATGGGAACTTTTGAAGGAGGTCACCATTATCTTCATTACCTCCACTATTCAGATAAGTTCAGTTCAGTCGCTCAGTCATGTCTGACTCTTTGAAACACCATGAATCGCAGCATTACAGACTTCCCTGTCCATCACCAACTCACGGAGATCACTCAGACTCACATCCATTGAGTCAGTGATGCCATCCAGCCATCTCATCCTTTGTCGTTCCCTTCTCCGCCTACCCCCAATCTCTCCCAGCATCAGAGTCTTTTCCAATGAGTCAACTCTTCGCATGAGATGGCCAAAGTACTGGAGTTTCAGCTTCAGCATCATTTCTTCCAAGGAAATCCCAGGGCTGATCTCCTTCAGAATGGACTGGTTGGACCTCCTTGCAGTCCAAGGGAATCTCAAGAGTCTTCTCCAACACCACAGTTTGAAAGCATCAATTCTTCAGCTCTCAGCTTTCTTCACAGTCCAACTCTCACATCCATACATGGCCACTGGAAAAACCATAGCCTTGACTAGACGGACCTTAGTTGGCAAAGTAATGTCTCTGCTTTTGAATATGCTACCTAGGTTGGTCATAACTTTTCTTCCAAAGAGAAAGCGTCTTTTAATTTCATAGCTGCAGTCACCATCTGCAGTGATTTTGGAGCCCCAAAATATAAAGTTTGACAATGTTTCCACTGTTTCCCCATCTATTTTCCACTATAGCTCAGGTCAAATAACAGGAAGGAAACACATCCCTGCACTTCAACAACAACAAAAAAAATTGGATTAAAGATTTAATGAGCATGCCCTCGCCTATCAGAACAAGACCAAGTTTCCCTGTCAATTTTTCCCATCATAAGGGACTGGAATGTAAAACTAGGAAGCCAAGTAATACCTGGAGTAACAGGCAAATTTGGCCTCGGAGTACAAAGCAAAGCAGGTCAAAGGCTAACAAAGTTTTGAAAAGAGAATTCACTGGTCTAGCAAACACCCTCTTCTAAAACACGAGAGAAAACTCTACACGTGGGCAGATGGTCAATACCAAAATCAGATTGATTATATGCTTTGCAGCCAAAGATGCATAAACTATACAGTCAGTAAAAAACAAGACTGGAACTGACTGTGAGTCAGATCATGAACTCCTTGTTGCCAAATTCAAAATTCAGTTTAAAAAAGTAAGGAAACCACTAGGCCATTCAGGTATGATCTAAATCAAATCCCTTAAAATTATACAGTGAAAGTGATTCAAGGGAGTAGATCTGACAGACAGATCGTCTGAACAACTGTGGAGAGAGGTTTCTGACACTATACAGGAGACAGGGATCAAGACCATCCCTAAGAAAAAGAAATGCAAAAAAGACAAAATGGTTGTCTGATGAGACCTTACAGATAGCTGTGAAAAGAAGAGAAGCCAAAGCAAAGAAGAAAGGGAAATATATACCCATTCGAATGCAGAGTTCCAAAGAATAACAAGGAGACATAAGAAAGCCTTCCTCAGTGATCAATGCAAATAAATAGAGGAAAACAATAGAATGTGAAAGACTAGAGATCTCTTCAAGAAAATTAGAAATATGAAGGGAACATTTCATGCAAAGACGAGTTCAATAAAGGACAGAAATGCTATGGAACTAAGAGAAGCAGAATATATTAAGAGGAGGTGGCAAGAATACACAGAAGAACTATACAAAAAAGATCTTCACGACTCAGATAAACACGATGGTGTGGTCACTCACCTAGAGCCAGATATCCTGGAATGTGAAGTCAAGTGGGCCTTAAAAGCATCACTACAAACAAAGCTAGTGGAGGTGATGGAATTCCAGTTGAGCTATTTCAAATCTTAAAAGATGATGCTGTCAAAGTGCTGCACCCAATATGCCGGCAAGTTTGGAAAGCACAATGGCCACAGAACTGGAAAAGGTCAGTTTTCATTCCAATCCTAAAGAAAGGCAGTGCCAAAGAATGCTCAAACTACCACACAATTGCATTCATCTCATATGCTAGCAAACTAATGCTCAAAATTTTCCAAGCCAGGCTTCAGCAATACATGAACTGTGAACTTCCAGATATTCAAGCTGGATTTAGAAAAGGTATAGTAACCACAGATCAAATTCCAACATCCGTTGGATCATAGAAAAGGTGGGAGAGTTCCAGAGAAATATCTACTTCTGCTTTATTGATTATTCCTGAGTCTTTGACAGTGTGGATCACAACAAACTCTGGAAAATTCTTCAAGAATTGAGAATACCAGACCACCTGACCTGCCTCTAGAGAAATCTGTATGCAGGTCAAGAGGCAACAGTTAGAACTGGACATGGAACAACAGACTGGTTCCAAATCAGGAAAGGAATATGGCAAGGCTGTATTTTGCCACCATGTCTGTTTAACTTATGTGCAGAGTACATTATGAGAAATGCTGGGCTGGATGAAGCACAAGCTGGAATCAAGATTGCCAGGAGAAATACCAATAACCACAGATATGCAGATGACAACACCCTTATGGCAGAAAGTGAAAAGAAATAAAGAGCCTCTTGATGAAAGTGAAAGAGCAGAGTGAAAAAGTTGGCTTAAAGCTCAATATTTTGAAAGCTAAGATAATGGCAACTTGTCCAATGACTTCTTGGCAAATATATGGGAAAACAATGGAAGCAGTGTCAGACTTTATATTTTCGCTCTCCAAAATCATTGTAGATGGAGATTGCAGCCACGAAATTAAAAGACATTTGCTCCTTGGAAGAAAAATTAAGACCAACCTAGAGAGCATATTAACAAAACAGAGACATTACTTTACAACAAAAATCTGTCTAGTCAAAGCTATGATTTTTCCAGTAGTCACGTAAGGATGTGAGAGTTGGACTATAAAGAAACCTGAACGCCAAAGAATTGATGACTTTAAACTGTGGCGTTGGAGAATACTCTTGAAAGTCCCTTGGACAGCAAGAAGATCCAACCAGCCCATCCTAGAGTAAATCAGTCCAGATTAATTATTGGAAGGACTAATGCTGAAGTGGAAATGTCAATACTTTTGGCACCTGACGTGAATAACTGACTTATCTGAAAAAACTCTGATGCTGGAGAAAATTGTAGGTGTCAGGAGAATGGGATGATAGAGGTTAGGATGGTTGTTTGGCATCACCAACTCAATGGACATGTGTTAGAGTAAACTCTGGGAGTTGGTGCTAGACAGGAAAGTCTTGCATAATGCAGTCTATGTGGTTGCGAAGAGTTGGACACAACTGAATAACTGAAGTGAACTGAACACATCACAGGTGAGATTTCAGCTTCTTCATTGTGGATTGTAAAGGATTTACTGCTTTCAACCATTATTATGGCATCAAAATTGTTCTCAACCAACTTAATAATTAACCAGAAACACAGAAGCAGAAGTTGAATGATTTTATGAAGACTTACAAGACCTTTTAGAACTAACACCCAAAAAAGATATCCTTTTCATTATAGGGGACTGGAACGCAAAAGTAGGAAGTTGAGAAACACCTGGGGTAACAGGCAAATTTGGCCTTGGAATGTGGAATGAGCAGGGCAAAGACTAACTGAGTTTTGCCAAGAAAATGCAATGGTGATAGCAAACACCCTCTGCCAACAACACAAGAGAAGACTCCACGCATGGACATCATCAGATGGTCAATACCGAAATCCGATTGATTATATTCTATGCAGCCAAAGATGGCGAAGCTCTATACAGTTAAAAAAAAAAAAAAAAAAAAGACCAGGAGCTGACTGTGGCTCAGATCACGAACTACTTATTAATAAATTCAGACATAAATTGAAGAAAGTAGGGAAAGCCGCTAGACCATTCAGGTATGACCTAAATCAAATCCCTTATGATTATACAGTGGAAGTGAGAAATAGATTTAAGGGCCTACATCTGGTAGATAGAGTGCCTGATGAACTATGGACAGAGGTTCGTGACATTGTACAGGAGAGCAGAATCAAGATCATCCCCATGGAAAAGTAATGCAAAACAGCAAAATGGCTGTCTGGGGAGGCCTTACAAATAGCTGTGAAAAGAAGAGAGGTGAAAAGCAAAGGAGAAAAGGAAAGATGTAAGCGTCTGAATGCAGAGTTCCAAAGAATAGCAAGAAGAGATAGAAAGACTTCTTTAGCAATCAATGAAAAGAAATAGAGTTAAACAACAGAATGGTAAAGACTAGAGATCTCTTCAAGAAAATTGGAGATACCAAGGGAAAATTTCATGCAAGGATGGGCTTGATAAAGGACAGAAATGATATGGACCTAACAGAAGCAGAAAATATTAAGAAGAGGTAGCAAGAATACATGGAAGAACTGTACAAAAAAGATCTTCACTACCCAGAAAATCATGATGATGTGATCACTAATCTAGAGCCAGACATCTTGGAAAGTGAAGTCAAGTGGGCCTTAGAAAGCATCACTAGGAACAAAGCTAGTGGAGGTGATGGCATTCCAGTTGAGCTGTTTCAAATGCTGAAAGATGATGCTGTGAAAGTGCTGCACTCAATATGCCAGCAAATTTGGAAAACTCAGCAGTGGCCACAGGACTGGAAAAGGTCAGTTTTCATTCCAATCCCAAAGAAAGGCAATGCCAAAGAATGCTCAAACTACCACACAATTGCACTCATCTCACATGCTAGTAAAGTAATGCTCAAAATTCTCCAAGCCAGGCTTCAGCAATACATGAACCGTGAACTCCCTGATGTTCAAGCTGGTTTCAGAAAAGGCAGAGGATCCAGAGATCAAATGGCCAACATCCGCTGGATCATGGGAAAAACAAGAGAGTTCCAGGAAAACATCCATTTCTGCTTTATTGACTATGCCAAAGTCTTTGACTGTGTGGATCACAATAAAGTGTGGAAAATTCTGAGATAGATGGGAATACCAGACCACCTAAACTGCCTCTTGAGACATCTGTATGCTAGTTAGGAAGCAACAGTTAGAACTGGACATGGAACAACAGATTGGTTCCAAATAGGAAAAGGAGTACGTCAGGGCTGTATATTGTCACCCTGCTTATTTAACTTATATGCAGAGTACATCATGAGAAACGCTGGGCTGGGAGAAACACAAGCTGGAATCAAGATTGCCGGGAGAAATATCAGTAACCTCAGATATGCAGATGACATCACCCTTCTGGCAGAAAGTGAAGAGGAGCTAAAAAGCCTCTTGATGAAAGTGACAGAGGAGAGCAAAAAAGTTGGCTGAAAGCTCAACATTCAGAAAACGAAGATCATGGCATCTGATCCCATCACTTCATGGGAAATAGATGGGGAAACAGCGGAAACAGTGTCAGAATTTTTTTTTTTTGGGGGGGGCTCCCAAATCACTGCAGCTGTTGATTGCAGCCATGAAATTAAAAGACGCTTATTCCTTGGAAGAAAACTTATGACCAACATAGACAGCATATTCAAAAGCAGAGACATTACTTTGCCAACTAAGGTCCGTCTAGTCAAGGCTATGGTTTTTCCAGTGGTCATGTATGGATGTGAGAGTTGGACTGTGAAGAAGGCTGAGAGCTGAAGAATTGATGCTTTTGAACTGCGGTGTTGGAGAAGACTCTTGAGATTCCCTTGGACTGCAAGGAAATCCAGCCAGTCCATTCTGAAGGAGATCAGCCCTAGGTGTTCTTTGGAAGGAGTGATGCTAAAGCTGAAACTCCAGTACTTTGGCCACCTCATGAGAAGAGTTGACTGATTGGAAAAGACTCTGATGCTGGGAGGGATTGGGGGCAGGAGAAGAAGGGGACGACTGAGGATAAGATGCCTTGATGGCATCACGGACTCGATGGAAGTGAGTCTGAGTGTACTCTGGGAGATGGTGATGAACAGGGAGGCCTGGCGTGCTGCGATTCATGGTGTAGCAAAGAGTCAGACACGACTGAGTGACTCTACTGAACAGTCCTTGCAGCATTATTTGAATTATTACACTTTTACTCTTAATTAAGTAACAATAAGGACTCTTACTTAATTTATGGCTAAAATTAATATAAGCAATCAAAACAAATCACAGCTTCTTTCTTTCTGCATCTTTGAAACTTTGCTTGAGTCAATGTATTTGGGTTAATCCTGTTGGAATTCTATGATTGAACAGGTTATGTATATATCCTTTTTCCAGTAGTGAAGGGTCCTGTAATTAACAGACTCTCCAGCAACAAATGCATTGAGGGAGAATACCACCTTTCATCCAAGGAACAAAATTTACTCAATATTTCCCTATTAATCTGCTATTTTTTGTTAAAAGAATATTTGAAGGTTTATTTTATAATTTATTTTTTTACTGATTTTAAAATTTTTACCCTATATAAAACTATATCTATGTTTCCTCCTGTTTTCATTGATACTTGCTATATTGAGAATATTTTGTTGTCAGATTGAATCACTTCTATTGGGAGTGATATTAATTTGATATGTCCTGTATTATCATCGAACTATACCACCAACACTGCTTCTAACTGTACATCAGTGCTCACTTCAAATATAAGCATAGTATAAGTTCTTCATGTAAGTAGAAGAGGAGAGTGAAAAATTTAGCTTAAAGCTCAACATTCAGAAAATGAAGATCATGGCATCCAGTCCCATCACTGCATGGGAAATAGATGGGGAAACAGTGGAAACATGTCAGACTTTTTTTTTTTTTTTGCTCCAAAATCACTGCAGATGGTGATTGTAGCACAATTGGTGTAGATTGGTGATGGACAGGGAGGCGTGGCATGCTGCGATTCATGGGGTTGCAAAGAGTCAGACACGACTGAGCAACTGAACTGAACTGAAGTTCTACTATGAGACCCTTCCTTGGTTTTTACTCTAAACCTTCATGTACTTGATGATGTTGGGACAATGAAAATATTCTTGCTGATATTCCTACAGACCCTTCTTGCAACAAATACTTGTGTTTTAAAGACAAGGATATTAATTCAGTTTGGAAAAGGAGACACAGGTTGTATCTCTGGGTCAGAAAGATCCCCCAAAGAAGAAATGGCAACCCACTCCAGTATTATTGCCTGGAGACTCTCATGGACAGAGGAACCTAGCAGGCTACAGTCCTTGCGGTTGCAAAATTGGACACGACTGAGTATGAGAAATTTTTTCTTCAATTTTCAAGGCCAGCCTTATCTTTATATTTAAAGAAGCAAAGAGGATCTTCTATCCTCCTGATCTATAAGCAGCAAGAATTTGATTAGGTTAAGGAAACATCTCTGTCAAGGGATTTAGGCTCATGTTCCAGTTAGAGTGCGTGAGCATCCTTTGAAATTTTTCCTGTCCATAGAAAAGCCGTATTTTATGTTATCAGATATATGTTTTCTTGAATAAAACTATAAAATATTATCTTAGGTTGGCTAAGTTGTTAATGGGGGAAAAAAAAACCAGCTGTAAAATCTTTTTTATTTTATTTTATTTTTTTGTTAACATATGACATGGGAATGTCTAAATAGAGTTTTCATTGTTATTTTTAATCAAATTGAGAGGTTGTGTTCCAGATAATCTAAATAAGTATAGAATTTAGAATGCATAAAAATTCACCTTGGCAAGTTCTGAAAATGATCTTTCAGACCTAAAAAGTCACTAAAGTAGAAGAAGAAAATATAGGAACAATAAGAGGCTATTTGAAAGCAAACCAGGAGATATAAGAATTACATAAAGATTCCATTGAAAACATGATAAACAATGATTTTAAATATCAAAAGCAATTGAATAGGCTGACAATTAGCACTACAGAGATTGATTTGTGATCAAGTTGTTTCCTAACAAGCAAGTCTATATCGCCTGTTCCAGAGTGAATATACTCAGTCAGTTATACAATTTGCAGCATTGATGGTCTCCTTGAGTAAAGCAGTGTAGAAAGGTTAATATAAATCATATCAAAGCAATTAGGTAGCTATGCTCAAATAGTCCTTAAATATCATTTGGAGATACTAGAGAAAGAAAATATAACGTTTAAAAATGTTCAAATGCAAAATATTTAGAGTAAAAAAGTTGTTAATGCTTCATTATACTTTTTTGGTGCTAATGCAAATTATGTAAATTTTAAGACTAAGATATATTCCTCATTGGTTTGCCTTAAAGATGATATTTGTATAAGAGCTATATAAATAAAGCTCTTTTTTTAATCAGAAATTCTGCACTCATTTTATGCCTCTAAAACTAACATTGCACAGGATGTGTCACAAAATATATATAGCTCCAACTTCCCAGAAATGCTGTGCTTACTTCCTTGCTTTAATGACTATTTCACTTTCAAATGGATTTATTAACAGAAGCAAGTACACTCTAAACAGATGGTTGTCAGAAATCTGCTTACTTCAATAAAATAATTGAGAGTTAACAAACATTTGCAGCTTGGTGTGGTATAAAGCATCACTGCATTAAGTTGCCATAAGGAATGAGGCACATAGAACTGTTTATAAAGATAACTCATGTTTATGTAGTTTTGATTTCAGTAATATTAAATACATAAAGTGCATGTGCAAATGACTAACTTGAGACTATAAATAATATTCATTACATGACACCTATCATCTTCAAAGCTTACAAAACTCTGCTGAAACCCCTGTAAAAATAGGATCAACTGCAGCCAAAATGGGGAAAGATTACTTGAAGTTTTTACTCTGAAAAATAATATGCCAAATGCCAGAATATTTATGATTGATTCCCTTAAAACGTTTTCTGCAACACTTATGTATCATAAAATAAATAACTGGGATGATATCCAAAATCTCAACTAAAAAAAAAAAGAAGTCAGATAATGTGCAGTATTAATCTTTTAAGCCATATTAAAATATTGTGCAACTAGTAGCATACCATTGCAGCCTGTAAAGGTAAGATGTTACAAGCAAAGTAGAGCTGGACAAACAATATTTAAAAGAACAATGATTAAAGTTAGAAATTTTGTTTTAAATACTAAAAAAATAAAAGGATAGACTAAGAAAAATTTAAAAATGAGTGTGCTTTTTCTGCTTCCAGGAATGAATAATATTTCATTTTTTTACTGGGAGATATGTTGTCTAATTGTTGTGATTTACTCTCAGTTTATTTTCCTGAACACTAGTTTAGTCTACCACACAGTGATTAGACGTATAGACAGATGATAGGTATGTGATAGATATATATGTCTATCTATATCTATATATATAGATATGTATATATATGCACACATGTATATACACATATATATGTGTATATGCACACGGTATATTCACTTTTCAGTCAGCATTATCAATTCAATTTTTAAAAATTCTCTCTCTAGACTATCTTACTCAAGCTACATTAGACTGTAGTATTCACACAATTTCTTAAAAGAAAAAAATCAGGATAAGTTAATAGATGAGAGGAATATGTGGGAGAATCTTAAAAATAGATATTTGAGTCATAATCCATGAAATGTATTTTAATGTAGTGAAATTGTAAAACTTAACTATTCTACTAAAATTGTTCTCCAGAATTACTTTGTGTTTTATAATTTATATTGAGAAATAGGTTTAAATCCTTTAAATTGTATCAGGGAATTTAACTGATCTTGTTAAAACAGAATTATTAGTTTGTCACCTCTGTGTTTTAAATAGACAGCTCAAAGGAATACAACTAATTCGAAGAGCTGAAATTTCTGGTAGTGATCGATTTTAGTATTTATTCCAAAATATCAATAAGAGGATCTGGTCTTGAGAAGGTGGATTGAGTGTCAAAATCAATCTGGTGATTTTGTTGATTTTGTTTATGGAAGATAGGAAAGGATTTCTTTCAAAGTAGCATTAAATAATTATAAATTCCAATTCTTTCTATAACTCATCTATGCTTTTGGTATTGATCATATATCTTGCATAGAAGGAGTAAAAATCAAAGAAACTGAATAGGCTCACCATAGTTTCTTCTCTGAGTAGAACTGGTAGAACAGCATTACTGTATCCCTGCCACCAGAGACAACGAAATATCTTCTTTACCAGTGGAAGCTGTGCTAGTAACAGAATGACCATCACTTCCACATTTGTCTAGACTGATAATCACACAGTTAATGTGATAATAATAATGAAAAATCTACTGCATTGAAAATAATTTACAAAATCAAATATTAAAAATTCTATTTAGGATGCAAAGAAATACATTTCTTCCCATCCTTGGCTTAATTGGTAGGATCCTATTACAGAATAGAGACCTATTCTCTTCCCACAGAAATAGCTCTTTAATAATTTCCTCCTGTCTTTTTCAACTTCACTTTTGTGATTTTCAGTTTAATGAACTCAATTTTCATAGCTCTTTCATTTTTAAAACAAAATTATTTATTTATTTTTTAATTTTATTTTACAATGCTTATTGGTTTTGTCATACATTGACATGAATCTGCCACGGGTGTACATGAGTTCCCAATCCTGAACCCCCCTCCCACCTCTCTTCCCCAACTCAATTTTCATAGCTTTTTCAAAAGAGATATTCTTAGTCCAATTACTTTATTTGAATGTCATATACATGATATGAAAACATTTTTCCTGTTAACTATTCAAGTTGAATAATTCTACTTCTTCACAAGCTAAGCAACACAAAAAAACTGAGGAGGAAATAATTTTAGTGAAGCAAAAAGAAAGCAGGAAGACCTGGGTCTCATCAAGTGCCAAAGATGGAAGTCTTAAATACAGCTTGGGTTTGGCCAGCAGGAGACAGAGTTTAATGTTAAATGATGAAGTTTAACCAAGAGAGGTCAAAGTGGTGAAGACATACTTATCATCTACTCCCCAAATACCTGAGACTAGATGATCAAGAAATGAATGCAGCAGTAACTGAAGGAACTGAGGATGATTCCAAATTGAAAGGAAACAATACACTAAACTAAATGAATTATTTTTTTCTTTCTTCTTCTTTTTTTTTTTTTTTTTTTGGCTTGATCTTCTCTAGTGCCATGTTAGTGCAATTTCCTGCAAGTTGTAACTGGTGATTATGATTGAGTTTACTATATGTTAGTTTTTCAATAGGAATTATAATAGTTTATTTTAATATAGGTTTTCCTTTAATGAATACTATTACACACATTTGTTGTATTTATGAATGACAACATTTTAATCTGAAAATAAAATTACTTCTGTTTGAATTGTGAACAGTCTGGTCTGATTTTGAAGGAAAAGGACAAAACCAGTGTTAGAATACAATATTTAGTTTGAGAAAGGTTTTAAATATTTTCAAAACACAATCATAATATTTTTACATTAGAAATATATCTACCTTAATATTTTAGTAGTAGTAGTAGTATAATGTAGCAATGGAATTTTCATAAACAACTGAAACCTGCAATTAATTTACATAAGTTCAAGAAAATAAATCTTGTAGTTACTTTTCATCATTCTCTATTTATGGGTAATAAAAGCAAACAAATCAAAATAGTACTACTGTCAAATTAGTATTTATATCATTGGAAGCTTTACTGTTTGCCTTATTTAGACAAACTTGAAAATTCATCAGAATAAAGCAAAATAATTACCAGAGCATAATACATACTTCTGAATACTTTGGACAGTCAATATATTTAAAAATAAAAACATATGCATTAAAATTCTGCCTGGGTTTTAAAAGAATAATGTAGAATTGAAACAATCTCATAAATATTTAAACATATAACATAATTATTTTGGCCAAGGTAATTTTAATTATTCAATATAGCCTTAATGTATATGAAGCATTTGACAATTCAGTCATTTTGCATTAGGGCCAGTTAGTTTATCTATATAATCTTCTTCCTTATATGCATTATTTTTGTTGATCAAATTGCTATTTCATATCTTTTTTTTCCATCTATTATATTTTTAAACTATTTTAAATAATTTTATTATTTGTGTTTGGAATTTTTACATGAATCCTTAATATCATAATCTATATAATAGTCTAAGTTCACTATTACTTCCAAGTCTTCTTGGAGTCTATACTAAGAGGCAGTAGTGTTAGTAATAGTCACATTTTTCTACTATGTATGTCTAGCATTTTGTTAATACTTTAGACAGTATGGATGCTACTGATGTTGTACTGCTTTCAGAGGTATTGAGTACTGTTTTTGCATCCAGTTCTCATACTGGTAGATCCCTTTGTCCTTCCCAGCTATAGTTTTATGTTTTATTCTGTACATTTATTTCGGTTTTGTCTTAGTAATAGGTTATAACCTAGGGTGTGGCCTTTAGTTATTTGGTCTTTAGCTCTACAGTCTCACCTGAATACTTGATTTGGTAAGCAAGTTCTCTTCACTCTTCTCCCTGGAATTCTAGTCTCCACAGCATTACATGAATCCTGGAATATCCATTAGCTAGTAACCCCACTAGTCTGCTTTTTCATACTATTCATGGGGTTCTCAAGTTTGGAAGGGCTGATGCTGAAGCTGAAACTTCAATACTTTGACCACCTGATGTGAAGAACTTACTCACTGGAAAAGACCCTGATGCTGGGAAAGATTGAAGGTGGGAGGTGAGAGGGACGACGGAGGATGAGATGGTTGGATGACATCACAGACTCGATGGACATGAGTCTGAGCAAGCTCCAGGAGTTGGTGAAGGACAGGGAAGCCTGGTGTACTGCAGTCCATGGGGGTCTCACAGAATCGGACACAACTGAGTGGCTGAACTGAACTAAACTCACTAGTCTGAGTCATGACTGAAACATACAAAACTCAAGGTCTCATTTATGATACTATATGGAACTTAGACCAGATTTCCATCACTTTTCCTCCAGAATTCCTCTAACAATCTGTCTACAAAATTCCACTGGCTGAAGGCTCAGTGGATCAATACAAATGTGGGTGTCCCCTCACTGTTAAGGAAACTCCAAACAATAGTCTCTGACAGTTTTATTGACCCTAGAATTGGGAAAGAAGGCCCAACAGGGAGAACTTGGAGTGAAAAAGAATTCAGTACATCAAGAAGAGGAAAAGGGGCTTAAAGCCTCTCCTCCTTTCTCTCCCACTCCTTCCCTGTCCTCAAAAGCAGGCTTCATTACGTACAATTGAAGAAGACTTCTGTCCAAGGCAGAAGAGACATTAATATAAACATGCTAATGACTTAAGAATCAAAATATGTTAACCATTTGCTAGGCCAGAAGTGCCTGAGTCCTTGACTGCAACTTCCTTCAGAGACTGCAGTGCATTGGCTCTAGCCTGGGTCTGGGGTCAAGAGGGCAGAATTCCCCCATGAGACCTTCCAGCTAAAGTCTTTATCATTGCCTATAATCAGGCCTGAAAAACTACACACAGATTTCTAACCAGGAATTGAGTCTTTCCATGTCATATGGACATGAGAGCCAATCAGAAAGAGCTCTTCATGTTCAAATGTGTTTCAACATTTAAATGCAAAAATATTGAATAAACCAAAGAAATAGAAAGTCATTAGAACATTTCAGCAATAAGTCTTATAAGTGAAAACCACTGATAAATATTAAAACTAATGTTTGTTTGGAAATACCAACAGTGTGATGGACCTTATGGTTCTGAAGGCCTCTAAGGGTTAAGACCCTCCTGGACCACTAGTCCTATTACTTTGAGAGGAAGAGAGAGCCCTTCAGATTTCAGAGAGTCTTTTGTCCAAACTCAGTGTTCCAGTATTCTTGAAAATCCCCCATTCTTTTTTTTTTTTTTTTTGCTATAGATTAATAGGCTTTTATTTTAACTTTCTTTAACCAGGATTGATGCATAAAACTTTTAATAAAAGAACAAGAGAAAATCTGTCACTGTTGACAAATTTGAAACAAAAAAGTTGAAAAACGACCCATTTTATCAGTGTCTATCCCATCGTCTTAGAGAAGGAGAGGGGCTCAAAAACCCCTGTCTTGTTGTGTACAATCAGTAAAGTATTCTATGAAAGTGAAATGTTAGTCATTCAGTTGTGACCAACTCTTTGCAGCCCCAAGGACTGTAGACCACCAGGCTTCTCTGTCCACGGAATTCTCCAGGCAAGAATACTGGAGTGAGTAGCCATTCCCTTCTCAAGGGGATCTTTCCAACCCAGGGATCAAACCTGGGTCTCTCACACTGCAGGCAGATTCTTAACCATGTCAGCCACCAGGGAAGTCCAAAGTATACTTTAATCAGCCAATAAATATAAATAAAGAGTGAAGCTTTAAGAAGAAACATGATATTTACATAGCATTTGCCAAATAATATTTATTAATCTCAATGGTTATTTTAACATGTCTTCATATATCTTTTAACATATTTTGACATGTCTTTACCTATAGTCTTTGATAATTGTCTCTCCTGGTGTCGGTTCTTAATTTTACTCCCATGAACAGTGAACTAGACTTAGTATTAATAACATACTTCTAATGAATATGGTGTGGAAAAAGTATATGTTTACAAAGTATTGTGTGGAAAGGGAAAAATAGTTATCTGACAGACACAATCTTAATATTACTCAGTGTTAACATCACTAGTAAAATTCAGGTTCTTGTGTCCCAAATTACATAGTTTAATGAGAAGGGCACTTCCCTTGTATAGAATTCAAAAAGATCTATAACCTGAGTCTAATCATGAGAAGACATCTGAAAAATTTAAATATAGAGAATTCTATAAAATATCCAACCAGTACTATTCAAAAAAGTGAAGGTCATGAAAAACAATGAAAGACTAAGAAATTATCATAGTGGAGGATACTAAGGGGACATGGGAATTAAATATAATATTATATTCTGGATTAAATACTAGATTAGAAAGAAATGACATTGAAGGAAATTCTGGTGAAATCCAAATAAAGCCTGCTGTTTATTAATGTTATTATACTAATGTCAATTTATTATTTTGGTAATTGGCAAAGGATAGCATGGTTAGGTAGCATCTCTGACTCAATGGACATGAATCTGAGCAAACTCCAGGAGATAGTGGAGAACAGAGAAGCCTGCTGTGCCATAGTTCATGAAGGTGCAAAGAGTGGAACACCACTTAGCCACTGAACAACAACAAGTGTAACATGGTTAAGTACATTAAGGGAGACTGGTAAAGCATGAGTGTGTGTGCTAAGTTGCCTCAGTCTTGTCTAACTCTTTGCGATCATGTGGGCTATATGGCAGTCCACCAGGCTCTTCTTTCAGTGGGATTCTCCAGGCAAGAATACTGTAGTGAGTTGCCATGCCCTTCTCCAAGGGATCTTCCTAACCTAGGGGTTGAACCCATATCTCTTATGTCTCCTCCATTGACAGGAAGATTCTTTTTTCAAGGGTATATAGTAATTTGCTTCAGCTCTTGGCAAACACAGCAATTTGTACCAGTTAATCCCATAAGCACCCTATCCTGCCCCTCATCCCTTTCCTTCTGCACTGGTGTTCATTAGTCTGCTATCTATATCCATGAGTCTATGTCTGTTTTGTTATATGCAATCATTTGTTTCATTTTTTGTCTTTCTCTCATTTATTTCTCTAAGCAAGGGCTTCCCTGGTGACTCAGATGGTAAAGAATCTGCCTGCAATGTGGGAGACCTGGGTTCACTCCCTGAGTTGGGAAGATCCCCTGGAGGAGGGCATGGCAACCCACTCCAGTGTCCTTGCCTGGAGAATCCCTTGGACAGAGGATCCTGGTGGGCTACAGTCCATGGGGTCGCAAAGAGTCGGACACGACTGAGCAACTAACGCACATAACGCACATTCCCTTTGTCCAACCATGGTGTTGCAAATGGTAGAATTTCGTTCTTTTTATTTACCTAATAATTTGCAATATTGAGTATATTTTCATATGATTTATTCCTGATATATATTTTCTAAACAAAAGTACTCTCAATACAGAATCTTAAGGACAATGTAATTTCTCTATTTCTACTAAGTAAAGGAAAATATTCAGAAGTTGCTTTCCCATCATTTAATAGATGGTTGTAAATTGGAGCCTGGAAAAATAAGGAGTCTTGTCTTTCTAGAGTCCAAAATAGAGGGAGATGTAAACCTAAGTGTCATAAAACCTAAACAATCTTTATTTTTTTAACATTTAATTTATTTATTATTTTTATTGAAGGATAATTGCTATACAGAATTTTGCTGTATTCTGTCAAATCTCAACATGAATCAGCCATAGGTATACACATATCCCCTCCCTTTTGAACATCCCCCCCCAATTTCCTCCCCATCCCACCCCTCTATGTTGATACAGAGCCTGTGTTTGAGTTTCCTGAGCCATAGAGCAAATTCCCATTGGCTATCTATTTTACATATGGTAATATAAGTTTCCATATTACTCTTTCCATTTATCTCACCCTCTCCCCATATCCATAAGTCTATTCTCTATGTTTTTTTCTCCATTGCTGCCCTGTAAATAAATTTTTCAGTACTATTTTTCTACATTCCATATATATGTGTAAGAATATATCTATCTTTCTCTAACTTCACTCTGTATAATAGGTTCCAGCTTCATTCACCTCAATTTTTACTAACTCAATTGAATTCTTTGTGATGGCTTAGAAATATTCCATTGTGTATATGAATCACAGCTTCTTTATCCATTCATCTGTTGATGGACATCTAGGTTGCTTCCATGTTCTAACTATCGTAAATAGTGTTGCAACAAACAATGGGATACATGCGTCTTTTTAAATTTTTATTCCCTCAGGGTATTTGCCTAGGAGTGGGATTGCTGGGTCATATGGTGCTTTTTTTTTTTTCCCCCTAGTTTTTTTAATGAATCTCCTATTGTCTTACATAGAGGTTGTATCAATTTACATTTCCACCGACAGTGCAAGAGTGTTCCCTTCTCTCCACACCGTCTCCAGCATTTATTGTTCATAGACTTTTTGATGATGGCCATTCTGATGGGTGTGAGGTCATATCTCTTTGCAGTTTTGATTTGTATTTCTCTAATAATGAGCAATGTTGAGCATATTTTCATGTGCTTGTTAACCATCTGTATGTCTTCTTTGGATAAATATCTGTTTAGGTCTTTTTCCCACTTTTTCATTGGGTTGTTTGTTTTTCTAATATTGAGTTGTATGACCTGCTTGTATATTTTGGAAATTAATCCTTTGTCAGTTGTTTCATTAGCTATTATTGTCTCCCATTCTGAGGGTTGTCTTTTCACCTTGCTTATAGTTTCCTTTGCTATAAAGGTTTTAAGTTTAATCAGGTCCCAAGTGTTTACTTTTGTTTTTATTTCCATTACTCTAGGATGTGGGTCATAGAGGATCTTGCTTTGATTTATGTCATCGAGTGTTCTTCCTCTAAGAGTTTAATAGTTTCTGGTCTTACATTTAGGTCTTTAATCCATTTTGAGTTTACCTTTCTGTATGGTGTTATAAAGTGTTCTAATTTCATTCTTTTACATGTAGCTGTCCCATTTTCCAACACTATTTATTGAAGAGGCAGTCTGTCTCCCAGTGCATATTCTTGCCTCCTTTGTCAAAAATAAGGTAACCAAAAGTGCATGAGTTTATTTCTGGGCTTTCTATCTTTTTTCCATTGGTCTATATTTCTGTTTTGGGGCCAGCACCATACTGTCTTAATGACTGTAGCTTTGTAGTATAACCTGAAGTCAGGAAGTTTCATTCCTCAGTTCCATTCTTTCTCAAGACTGCTTTAGCCGTTTGGGGTCTTTTGTGTTTCCATATGGACTGTGAATTTTTTTTTTTTAATTTTAGTTCTGTGAAAAATGTCATTGGTAATTTGATAAGGATAGCATTGAATTGGTAGATCGTCTTTGGTAATATAGTCATTTTTCACAGTATTGATTCTTCCTACCCAGAAACATGGACTATTTCTCCATCTGTTTACGTTGTCCTGATTTCTTTCTTTAGTGTCTCATAACTTTCTGTGTACAAAGATTTTGTCTCCTTAGGTAAAATTATTCCTATTAAATTTATTTAATTCTTTTTGTTGCAATGGTGAGTGGCATTGATTCCTTAATTTCTCTTTCTGTTTTTCATTGTTAGTATACAGAAATGCAAGTGATTTCTGTCTATTGATTTTGTATTCTGCAGCTCTGCTAAATTCACTGATTAGCCCTAGTAATTTTCTGATACTATCGTTAGGATTTTCTATGTATGGTATTATATAATCTGCCAACAGTGAAAGGTTTATTTCTTCTTTTCCAATATAGACTCCTTTTATTTCTTTTTATTCTCTGACTGCTATAATTGCTTTCTATTTCTTTCTGTTTCAGTCTTAAAAAATTGAACTTTTCTAAGAATCTGTCAGTTTCTTCCAGGTTACTCATTTTATTGCCATATGCTACTGCTAAGTCACTTTAGTCATGTCCAACTCTGTGCGACCCCATAGATGGCAGCCCACCAGGCTCCCCCATCCCTTGGATTCTCAAGGCAAGAACACTGGAGTGGGTTGCCATTGCCTTCTCCAATGCATGAGAGTGAAAAGTAAAAGTGAATTTGCTCAGTCGTGTCAGGCTCTTAGCAACCCCATGGATTATAGCCCACCAGTCTCCTCCATCCGTGGGACTTTCCAGGCAAGAGTACTGGAGTGGGGTGCCATTGCCTTCTCCATTATTGACATATAATTGTTCATAAAAGTCTCTTATAATTCTTTGTATTTCTGCATTATCTGTTGCAACCTCTCCTTTTGCATTTCTAATTTTGTTGATTTGATTCTTCTCTCTTGTTTCTTTCATTTATTTTTTCATTTATTTCTGCTGGGTTCCTTATGATTTCATTCATTCTACTAATTTGTTGTTGTTGTTGTTGTTGTTCTTTGTTTTCCAGTTGCTTTTGGTGTAAAGTTAGGCTGTCTATCTGATACTTTTCCTTTTTCTTGAAGTAGGATTGTATTGCTATAAACTTCTCTCTTAGGACTGCTTTTGCTGTATCCCATAGGTTTTGAGTTGTCACGTTTTCATTGCCATTTGTTTCTAGATTTTTTTTATAATGTCCCTTTTGATTTCTTCAGTAACCTGTTGGTTATTTAGAAACATATTGTTTAATCTCCATGTGTTTGCATTTCTTACAGTCCCCCCCCCTTGTAATTGATATCTATTCTTATAGCCTTATGGTCAAAGAAGCTGCTTGATATGATTTTAATTTTCTTAAATTTACTTAGGTTTGATTTTTGGCCCAAGATGTGGTCTATCCTGGAGAATGTTCCATGTTCCATTGAGAAAGAGAGAGTCAGTTTCTAGGCAGGTTGATAAGGTGTTCAGGGATCCCCAAGGAGAGGGGTCTGGGGGTCTTGAGGAGGGGATAGGGGTCTGAAATTCTCAAGGAGGAGGAAAGAACAAACGTCTTTTTTTCCTCTTCATTCCTCAGTGTTAGTCACATAAACAGTTTGTTTGTTTGTTTTTCTTTAAGCCCAGAACTGATGATTACACAACAAACAACTCGGTTTAAACTCTGCTAAGGATTCCCTGGTGGCTCAGATGGTAAAGCATCTGCCCACAATGAGGGAGATCCTGGTTCGATCCTTGGGTCTGGAAGATTCCCTGGAGAAGGAAATGGCAACCCACTCCAGTACTCTTGCCTAGAAAATTCCATCAATGGAGGAGCCTGGTGGGCTAGAGTCCATGGGTTCGCAAAGAGTTGGACATGACTGAGTAACTTCACGTCATGTCATGTCACGTCAAGGATTATATAACAACAATGGATCCTGCCTGAGGATAGCTTCTCCTTCCTGAAAATATTCTGGACAATCTTGTTATCTTAAACTATAAACTATGGAAATGAGTCTAGTAAGATCTTCACAGATTTGAGACATTCTTTTCATTTATTGTAATAACTAATTTAGAAAGTATGTAACTCCCTTGCTAACACTAGTGGAGTTGGAGGGGGGCACTCTCCATCCCCTTTCTGATGTCTATGTCAGAAGCTTTCTCTGTACCTTTTCTTACTTTAATAAAACTCTGCCACATAAAAGTTGTTGAGTGATCAAGCCTGGCTCCTGATCCTGAAGCTAAAACTTCTTCAGAAATCACAAATCTGACATTATTCACCATAAGTAGTTATCTTGGGGGCTTGTCCGGTATCCTCAGGACAAGATAAGAACACTCAGAACTCCAGCCTTTCTGCTGTCTCAGTATGCACATTTTCTACTTTACTTACTCTACGGGTGTGCTTGTGTGAACGAATGACACACCATGCATGAAGCAAGTGATGAGTCCTGCTCTGTGGTTTTTTAGTACCTCATAATAACTGAAGGCAGCCCCAAAAGGCGAACCTTATTGAGGGTTTATACCTACCTGCCAATGCCAAGAGGCAGCCAAGGTCCCTTTGAAGGAAGCAGCCAGAGATGTAAAGACTGTAGGTCGACCTTTCCTTTCTCAGTCATGTCTTCCTGGTCTCTTTGACCACTTAGTAATTGCGTGGGTAATTAGAACTGCTAACATAATTTGTAAGATCATAGACTTTTATGGAACTTGTGATCAATGCTCTTACTATGTACTTTTACTATACCCCAAGTATGGAAGAGCCTAGCCTTGCTAGGTGCCAAAAGTTACAAGAGCACGTTTGGGAACCAGGTGGAACTCTAGCTTCAGGAACGTCTCTCAGGCTAGAGGTTCCTTCTTGGCTGTCTGATTCAGGGGCCAGCCAGAGAAGTGAAAGTGAGTTTTTATCATGGCTGTGCCTCCTGTCTATATGGAGAGAAGCACTGCTGGTGACCATGAAGTTTTTGAGGACACAGATCGGGAATTGCAAGATGTGGTCAGAATGGAAGTAATATGGGCTTCTTTTGGTAGTACTAGCTCTTAGAAGACCAAAGGAGGCTCTCCGATGGCTTTTGTCTCAATTCCTTAGATATTTCTTTCTTTGAAATCTGTGGAAATGGATTAGAAGGATTGGTCCTAGTAGCTTGAGGACAAAAACCACTTTTTCCTCACTAGCCAACCCCCTACCATCTCTTTCTATACTGATGTGGCAATGACTCACTGCTTCTACTGAGGTCAGGACTGTACTCAGCAATGTGCACAGGCACACTTGAGATGGATGATTCTCCTAGTAGTACTAGTTGGGAAAAATTTGGGGAAGGCTACTCTGTTATACTTTGGGTAGCACCAGAGAAAAGGGCAAATCAAACAAAGGTCTTGTGGTATGGAATTAAATCCATCTGGGATGCCATCAGGTCTACACCGGGTGAATCTCTACCCCAGTTCAGTGGTAGAACCAGGAGGGACAAGTAAGATGCCTGCATCAGTAAGGGACAGATTAAGTCTGATCAGAGAAGGGAAGCTTCAGTGACAAGTCTGTCCACACCCCTATCTAGAGCAGGGAGGGATACCTCCAGTGGAAAGAAGCCACAGCTGTGGATGCCACTTTTTTTCTCTCCTACACATGGGAGCTAGCAGTTCCAAAACCACTCCTTTAAAAGTTATTTATTATAAAGAAAAAAAAAAAGAAGAAGAAGAAGAAGCTGGGAAAAGTTTCATCCCCAGAGTTTAAAAAAAGACATGCTTGATCTTCTGTGATACTGAATGGCCACAATATCCTTTGACAAACCTGTTGAAGGATCTCATTTATTACTGTTTTACAACTAGATCAGTTCTGTAGAAAACAAGGAAAATGGGTAGAAGTTCTGTATGTGTTCTCTCTGAGAGACATGCCAGACTTATGTCCTAAGGGTACAGGATTTGGGTGTGAAACCTTCAGTTGCCTCATGTTCTCTTACTTTGCCCCTGTATCTTGGGCTCCCAACTGAACAGGCTGAGAATTAGGGAACCCTTCCAGGAGGAGTGGCTTCAGTCTTGGTAGAATTTCAAACAGTCCCAATTGTGGTCGAGACTATTTAGAGGATCCAAAAAGTACATGGAAGCCTTTACAGGACTAACTTTACTTTATGACCTTACTTGAATAGATGTAATGTATGTCTTGGGCAGATGCTGACTCCTGACTTAAGAGCTCTAATTCTGAGGGAAGCTACTACTTTTGGAGATAAATGGCTTGAATGTGAAACAAGGGAAAAGAGGCAACACAAAATATCCCTCCTTCCTACTGGGAGCCAAGCGGTTCCAATAAGAGTCACTTTGTCATATGTATTCTTGAAGGACTTAAGCAAATGCATGCTAAGACTTTAAACTATGACAAGTTGGCTGACATACATCAGGGAGAGAAGGACATTCCTGGTAAATTCCTAGATAGATTATGGGAGGCTCTCCACAAGTTTACTAATGATCTTGAAAGTGCAGGAGAAATGATCTTATAAGATAGATTTCTCACTCTTACATCCAGATATCTGATGTAATTTATGAAAACAGACATTTGGACCAAATCCATCTTTAAAAAACTGTTGCAGCTGGCTCAGACTGTATATTATGGTAGACCATATAAGAAGGAAAATAAGAAGCAAAAAAATTAAAGAAAAGAACCAGGCAATAGACTGAAACCCCAGTGCCGGGGGCCAGCATGAGGAACTCCGCCCATGGCAAAGGGCATGAGGAAGGAAGCTTGGCATACGCAAAGGCGTGATCAAGCTTCATGAAACCCCCTGTTCCTGAGCATCTACCCCCAAAACCAGAGTACTTTATGGGGAGCTCTCCCCCATAACCATTTCTCTCAGAGAAGGAGTTAACTTGCAGCTCCAGTTAATAAAAATTCCTGGGCATGACAAGAGCATTTCAACTTACGAACTCTGAAGGTTCTCTGGCCTGCCTGGTCAGGCTTGTCCGGCCGCATGTGATTGTTTACAGCCTCCCAACTGTGAGAGGCATGGGATGTTTTAAAACTTTCTAAATAAAGACTCTTTTGAGAAGTTAGAAGGTCATTAGTATAGTATTAGTGGGTTGATTAGGAATTATATTGGTGAAGGGTTTTTTTCATTTGTCGTGCCAATAATTACTGCTAATTCCCTGCCCTGGATGTGACAAGGGTGTCTCAGGTCAAACCTCTCTGCTGACAGACTAGCTTGTGTGACAACCTCTCAACCATAAACAGCACAGAGTCTGGAGTATTAGCATAGGGCTTTTTTCACTGATGAGTCAATGATTGCCATCAGGCCTCCATATCCTTAGGCACCTGGGAATATATTAATCAATTTATTTGGAATATAGAAAAGGAAATATAGTAGTTTTTTGATGTTAGCAATACTAGACTTTTTGAGTTAATGAATTTTCTCTTTTATTATAGACCACTGTACTTTGTTATAAATCACTGTGTCCTTGCTATGCAAAAATGTAACTTTATCACTATCTTAAGACTAAATAGATCTTAAGGGAAACATTGGTGAAGGGTTTTCATTTGTTGAGCTGATGTTTTCTGCTAAATCTCCATATTCCCTGCCCTTATAATGAATATAACTAGCATATAGGAGAAATAAGTATTAATCTTTAAGATTAATCATGTTAAACCTTAGGTTAAGTAAATTCCTTTCTTGATTGTAACTCACTACACCCTCACCCTATAGGAATGCAACTTTATTTGGAGGGTGGCACCTGATTTAAGAAAAAATCACCCCTGGAAAAATAAGTTTTCTGGTTAACTGACCGGTCTCAGAAAGGACCATAAAATGTCAGCAGACCTCATGGCTAGAAAATGATGTAAAAATCCATAAGACCTTTGTATAATTTTATATGAAGCACCTGATTGTGACAAGGGTCAGGTCTGCTGACCCCCGTGTGACTCTGTATTCATCCTTATGTATAACAAAAAGGTATATAAACAAACCTGAAAAATAAAGAAATCGGATCAGTTTCTGGAAAGACTGATTCCCCAGTGTCGTTTCTTTCTTGCTCCCCGCTTTCCTGGCTGAATTCCCATTTGAAATGTGGGTACTCACCAAGCCTGCTAATTCTGCCTGGGCTTCTGAGATTGGACCAGGGAGGCCTCAGTGCCTCCTCTCCTTTGGAAGAATGGAAAGACACCTGTGGCCTATGTAGGTGGTTATTGGTATTCCATGTAAACCAGTTATTCAGCCTCTTTTTCTCCACTAATTTTCCCACTACATTATCCATTACTAATCTCTCTATGTATCTGTAATTAAATAAGTTTTTTCCAGGATACCGGTTCCATCCCTACCTTCGAATTACCCTGGATCCACCGGGGCTGGACCCCGGCACCCCAGCATGACTGTTAGATCCCCTCTGAAACAGCCTGAGAAAAATGCCCAGAGGGGCCCAGGTAAAAAGGGATGGACTTGTTATTACTGTGGAAAGGAGAGGCATCTCAAGCAGGATTGCCCCCTGGCATCTAAGCTGCCCCCAATTCCAGGTCTCATCTGCAAAGACCAAAAGAGAATACTGGAGAAGTGACTGCTCTCTGAGGTGTAGGCCCCAGGTGTCAGACTCTCAAGACAATCTGGACTGAAGGTACCCAGGGGTCCCCACACAAGCTTTCATCATAATTACACCTGAGGAATCTCGGGTATTAATAACTGCGGTTGGGGGGGGGGTGTGGGAGTCAATCAGTCAATTTATTTTGAACACTGGGGCAACTTTCTCTGTGCTCACTGAAGCCCCTGGCCCACGTTCTTCCTGATCCACTACTGAAATAGGACTGTCTGGATGAGCAAAACATTATGTCAGTCATCTTTTAAGTGGCAACTGGGACTCTGTTGTTTTCTCATGAGTTTCTGATCATGCCAAAGTCTCCCTCACCCCTTCTGGGGAGGGACATACTGAGTAATGTTCAGGCCTCTGTTTTCACGACTATGGAGCCTGTCCTTTCTCTCCCATTAATTGAACAAAATGTAAATCCTAAGGTGTGGGATGATTAAAAAACTGTGGGTCCAGTACAAAATGCTCTTCCTGTTGTTACCAAGCTCAATTACCATCACTTATCCCCACATCAAAAGCAGTATCCACTAAAGCCTAAGGTTAATAAATGGGCAAAATCTCACTGTACTAACTTTTCATGATATAAGTGGGATCTTAAACTCTAAATTTCAGAGCAACAATGCGCCAGCTTTAAAGCTGCTGTAACTCAAGGGGTGTCAAAAGCTCAAGGAATAGAATATCACTAACACTGTTCCTGGGGATCCCAATCTTTGTGAAAGGTAGAAAAAGGTGAATGACATTAAAAGACATCTGCATAAGTTAACTGAGGAAACACAAAACAGTTGGCTTAAAGTTCTACCCATAGCTTTAATGTGGTCTCGACTTGCCCCCAAGAAGAAGGGACTGTGTCTATGATAGACTGTTTTTGTGCACAGATATTGTCAGAGACCCTGAAGCCTTAGAACTAATTGTGTGGCTCAGCTTTCATCTTTTCAACCTTCTTGTCAATTGAAGGCTTCACATGGTGGGTTTCTCTGCTTCAAGAAAAGGACTTTTTTCTGCTCTGCACATACCTTCACCAATAACAATTTTATGTGACTCCTCTTCTTGATCTGATGACATCTAACGATCCTAAGATGGACTGATGTAACTATGGATATAGTTCAGTTCAGTTTATTTCAGTCACTCAGTTGTGCCCGACTTTTTGTGACCCCATGAATCACAGCAGGCCTGGCCTCCCTATCCATCACTAACTCCCAGAGTTCACTCAGATTCACGTCCATGGAGTCAGTGATGTCATCCAGCCATCTCATCCTCTGTCATTCCCTTCTGCTCCTGCCCCCAATCCCTCCCAGCATCAAACTCTTTTCCAAGGAGTCAACACTTCGCATGAGGTGGCCAAAGTACTGGAGTTTCAGCTTTAGCATCATTCCTTCTAAAGAACACCCAGGGCTGATCTCTTTCAGAATGGACAGATTGGGTCTCTTTGCAGTCCAAGGAATTCTCAAGAGTCTTCTCCAGCACCACAGTTCAAAAGAATCAATTATTCGGTGGTCAGCCTTCTTCATAGTCCAACTCTCACATCCATACATGACCATTGGAAAAACCATAGCCTTGACTAGACAAAACTTAGTCAGCAAAGTAATGTCTCTGCTTTTGAATATGCTATCTAGGTTGGTCATAACTTTTCTTCCAAGGAGAACGCGTCTTTTAATTTCATGACTGCAATCACCATCTGCAGTGATTTTGGAGCCCCCCAATATAAAGTCTGACACTGTTTCCAATGTTTCCCCATCTATTTCCCATGAAGTGATGAGACGAGATGCCATGATCTTCGTTTTCTGAATGTTGAGCTTTAAGCCAACTTTTTCACTCTCCTCTTTCACTTTCCTCAAGAGGCTTTTGAGTTCCTCTTCAATTTCTGCCATAAGGGTGGTGTCATCTGCATATCTGAGGTTATTGATATTTCTCCCAGCAATCTTGATTCCAGCTTGTGTTTCTTCCAGTCCAGCGTTTCTCACGATGTACTCTGCATATAAGGTAAATAAGCAGGGTGACAATATACAGCCTTGACGCACTCCTTTTCCTATTTGGAACCAATCTGTTGTTCCATGTCCAGTTCTAACTGTTGCTTCCTGACCTGCATACAGATTTCTCAAGAGGTAGGTCAGGTGGTCTGGTATTCCCATCCCTTTCAAAATTTTCCACAGTTTATTGTGATCCACACAGTCAAAGGCTTTGGCATAGTCAATAGAGCAGAAGTAGATGTTTTTCTTGAACTCTCTTGCTTTTTCCATGATCCAGTGGATGTTGGCAATTTGATGTCTGGTTCCTCTGCCTTTTCTAAAACCAGCTTGAACATCTGGAAGTTCACATTTCATGTATTGCTGAAGCCTGGCTTGGAGAATTTTGAGCATTACTGAACTAGCATGTGAGATGAGTGCAATTGTGCGGTAGTTTGAGCATTCTTTGCCATTGCCTTTCTTTGGGATTGGAATGAAAACTGACTTTTTTCCTGTCCTGTGGCCACTGCTGAGTTTTCCAAATTTGCTGGTATAGTGAGTGCAGCACTTTGACGGCATCATCTTTCAGGATTTGAAATGGCTCCACTGGAATGCCATCACCTCCACTAGCTTTGTTCGTAGTGATCCTTTCTAAGGCCCACCTGACTGCACATTCTAGGATGTCTGGCTCTAGATGAGTGATCACACCATCGTGATAATCTGGGTTATGAAGATCTTTTTTGTACAGTTCTTCTGGGTATTCTTGCCACCTCTTCTTAATATCTTCTGCTTCTGTTAGGTCCATACCATTTCTGTCTTTTATCGAACCCATCTTTGCATGAAGTATTCCCATTATCTCTAATATTCTTGAGGTGATCTCTAGTCTTTCCCATTCTGTTCTTTTCTTCTATTTCTTTGCATTGATCGCTGAAGAAGGCTTTCTTATCTCTTCTTGCTATTCTTTGGAACTCTGCATTCTGATGCTTGTATCTTTCCTTTTATCCTTTGCTTTTGCCTCTCTTCTTTTCACAGCTATTTGTAAGGCTTCCCCAGACAGCCATTTTGCTTTTTTGCATTTCTTTTCCATGGGGATGGTCTTGATCCCTTTCTCTTGTACAATGTCACGAACCTCATTCCATAGTTCATCAGGCACTCTATCAGATCTAGTCCCTTAAACCTATTTCTCACTTCCACTGTATAATCATAAGGGATTTGATTTAGTTCATACCTGAATGGTCTAGCGGTTTTCCCTACTTTCTTCAATTTGAGTCTGAATTTGGTAATAAGGAGTTCATGATGTGAGCCACAGTCAGCTCCTGGTCTTGTTTTTGTTGACTGTGTAGAGTTTCTCCATCTTTGGCTGCAGAGAATATAATCAGTCTGATTTCGGTGTTGACCATCTGGTGAAGTCCATGTGTAGAAGCTTCTTTGTGTTGTTGGAAGAGGGTATTTGCTATGGCCAGTGCAATTTCTTGGCAAAACTCTATTAGTGTTTTTCCTGCTTCATTCCGCATTCCAAGGTCAAATTTGCCTGTTACTCCAGGTGTTTCTTGACTTCGTACTTTTGCATTCCAGTCCCCTATAATGAAAAGGACATCTTTTTTGGGTGTTCATTTAAAAGGTCTTGTAGGTCTTCATAGAACCGTTCAACCTCAGCTTCTTCAGCATTACTGGTTGGGGCATAGACTTGGATTATTGTGATATTGAATGGTTTGCCTTGGAGACAAGCAGAGATCATTCTGTCATTTTTGAGATTGCATCCAAGTACTGCATTTTGGAATTTTTTGTTGACCATGATGGCTACTCCATGTCTTCTGAGGGATTCCTGCCCTCAGTAGTAGATATAATGGTCATTTGAGTTAAATTCACCCATTCCAGTCCATTTTAGTTCCCTGATTCCCAGAAAATATGACTTTTAATTTTGATTATATTTTAACTTGGTTGAATGACTATTTTGCCTTACATTTGTAACTGTATGATGTGGTTTGCTTCTAACCATTTGAAAAATTTTAAGTTAAAAATGGATGTTCAGGTTCCTACAAGTGCCACAGCCTCTTCCACCTATTACTTGGGGCTTCTGGATGCGAGACACTCAATATGAGAGTTAGGAGAATATGTTGCCTCAACAATTTAGGGATGACTCCCCTCAACAGCAGGAAGTAGATATGGAACAACAACGATGCCCCTTTCCCTTGGCAACATAATTCTCATGAAAGAAAAGGGAAGAATGAGAGAGTCAGTTCCTAGGCAGGTCGATAAGAACTCTGGGGGTCCCTGAGGAGAGAGGGGTCTGGAGTTCTCCAAGAGGAGGAAAGAACAAACGCCTCTCTCTCTCTCTTTTTTTTTTTTTCTTCTACATTCCTAAGTCTTAGTCGCATAAAACATTTTTTTTAAAGCCCAGAACTGATGATTACACAACAAACAACTAAGTTTAAACTCTGTACTAAGGATGACATAACAATAATGTATCCTGTTTGAGGACAGTTTCTCATTATTTAAAACATTCTGGCTAATCTTATTATCTTAAAATATAAATTATGGGAGTGGGTCTAGTAAGGTCTTTAAACACTTGAGAAATTATTTTGATTTATTGTAATAACTAATTTAAAAAGTATATAACTCCCTTGTTAACACTATTGGGAGGTCACTCTCTGCCCTCCTTCTGATGTCTATGTCAAAATATTTCTCTGTGTCTTCTTATTTAATAAAACTCTGCTACACAAAAGCTGTTGAGTGTTCAAGCCCTGTCCCTGGTCCCAAAGCTAAATCTTCTTCGGAGATCATGAATCCAAGATTGTCCACATGAACTGTCAAGAAGAAGGTGTATTCTGCCTTTGGATGGAATACCCTGAAGATCTCAATGAGATCCATCTCATCTAATGTATAATTTAAGTCTTGTGTTTCCTTGTTAATTTTCTGTTTTGATGATCTGTGAAATGGTATGAGTGGGGTGTTAAAGTCTCCTACTATTATTGTGCTGCTGTCAATTTTTCCTTTTATGTCTGCTAGTGTTTGCCTTATGTATTGAATTGTTCCTATATTGAGTGCATAGATATTTACAATTGTTATGTCTTCCTCTTGGATTGATCCCTTGATCATTACATACTATTCTTCCTTATCTCTTGTAATTTTCATTATTTTAAGGTCTTCTGTCCGACATGGGGATTGCTATTCCAGCTTTCTTTTGCTTCCCATTTTCATGGGATCTACTTTTTCATCCTCTCACTTTCAGTTTATATGTGTCTTTAGGTCTGAAGTGGGTTTCTTGTAGGTAGCATATATACAGGTCTTCTTTTTGTATCCATTCAGCCAGTCTGTGTCTTTTGGTGGGAACATTTAATCCGTTTACATTTAAAGTAATTATTGATATATATGTTCCTTTTGCCATTTTCTTTACTAGCATGTGAAATGAGTGCAATTGTGCGATAGTTTGAGCGTTCTTTGGCATTGCCTTTCTTTGGGATTGGAATGAAAACTGACATTTTCCAGGCCTGTGGCCACTGCTGAGTTTTCCAAATTTGCTGGCACAGTGAGTGCAGCACTTTGACAGCATCATCTTTCAGGATTTGAAATAGCTCCACTGGAATGCCATCACCTCCACTAGCTTTGTTCATAGTGATGTTTGCTAAGGCCCACCTGACTGCACATTCTAGGATGTCTGGCTCTAGATGAGTGATCACATCATCGTGATAATCTGGGTCATGAAGATCTTTTTTGTACAGTTCTTCTGGGTATTCTTGCCACCTCTTCTTAATATCATCTGCTTCTGTTAGGTCCATACCATTTCTGTCCTTTATCGAGCCCATCCTTGCATGAAATGTTCCCTTGTTATCTCTAATTTTCTTGAAGAAATCTCTAGTCTTTCCCATTCTGTTCTTTTTTTCTATTTCTTTGCATTTATCACTGAAGAAGGCTTTCTTATCTCTTCTTGCTATTCTCTGGAACTCTGAATTCAGATGTTTATATCTTTCATTTTCTGCTTTGCTTTTTGCCTCTCTTCTTTTCACAGTTATTTGTAAGGCCTCCCCAGACAGCCATTTTGCTTTTTTTGCATTTCTTTTCCATGGGGATGGTCTTGATCCTTGTGTCCTGTACAATGTCGTGAACCTCACTCCATAGTTCATCCGGCACTCTGTCTACCAGATCTAGGCCCTTAAATCTATTTCTCACTTCCACTGTATAATCATAAGGGGCTTGATTTAGGTCATACCTGAATGGTCTAGTGGTTTTCCCTACTTTCTTCAATTTAAGTCTGAATTTGGTAATAAGTAGTTCATGGTCTGAGCCACAGTCAGCTCCTGGTCTTATTTTTGTTGACTGTATAGAGCTTCACCTGGTCCCATCGCTTCATAGGAAATAGACGGGGAAACAGTGGAAACAGTGTCAGAGTTTATTTTTTGAGGCTCCAAAATCACTGCAGATGTTGACTGCAGTATGAAATTAAAAGATGCTTACTCCTTGGAAGAAAAGTTATGACCAACCTAGATAGCATATTCAAAAGCAGAGACATTACTTTGCCGACTAAGGTCCATCTAGTCAAAGCTATGGTTTTTCCTTTGGTCATGTATGGATGTGAGAGTTGGACTGTGAAGAAGGCTGAGTGCTGAAGAATTGATACTTTTGAACTATGGTGTTGGAGAAGACTCTTGAAAGTCATTTGGACTGCTAGGAGATCCAACCAGTCCATTCTGAAGATCAGCTCTGAGCGTTCATTGGAAGGACTGATGCTGAAGCTGAAACTCCTGTACTTTGGCCACCTCATGTGAAGAGTTGACTCATTGGAAAAGACTCTAATGCTGGGAGGGATCGGGGGCAGGAGGAGAAGGGGATGAAAGAGGATGAGATGGCTGGATGCCATCACTGACTCGGACATGAGTCTGAATGAACTCCGGGAGTTGGTGATGGACAGGGATGCCTGGCATGCTGCGATTCATGGGTTTGCAAAGAGTCGGACACGACTGAGCAACTGAATTGAACTGAACTGAACTTTGTCATTTTCTTAATTGTTTGGGTTTGATTTACAGATCTTTTTTTCTTTTGTATTTCTTGACTATATAAGTCTCTTTAACATTTGTTGTAAAGCTGGCTTGGTGGTAGTGAGTTCTCTTAACTTTGCTTGTCTGGAAAAAAAAAAAAAAATATATATATATATATATATATATATATATATATATATATATATATATATATTTTCTCCATCAATTTTGAATGAGATTCTTGTTGGGTACTGTAATATTGGTTGTAAATATTTCCCTATAAGTAGTTTAAATATATCCTGCCATTGTCTTCTGGCCTGCAGAGTTTCTGCTGAAAGATCAGCTGTTAAATGTATGGAGTTTTCTTGAAGTTACTTGTTGCTTTTCCCTTGATGGTTTTTATCTTCTTCCTTTGTGTCTAGTCTTTATTAGTTTGATTAGTATCCATCTTGGCGTGTTAATCCTTAGGTTCATTTTGTATGGGACTCTTTGAAACTTTTGGATTTGATTGACTATTTTCTTTTCTATGTTGGGGAAATTTTCAACTATAATCTCTTTAACATTTTTCTCATACTGTTTCTTTTTCTCTTCTTCTTCTGGGACCCCTATAATGTTGGTGTATTTGATATTGTCCCACATTTCTCTGAGACTGTCCTCAGTTCTTTTCATTCTTTTTACTTCTGTTCTTCCAAAATTATTTCCACCATTTTATATTCCAGCTCAGTGATTTGTTCTTCTCCTTCATATATTCTGCTGTTGATTCCTTCCAGAGTATTTTTAATTTCAATAATTGTGTTCCTTGTCTATTTATGTTTCTCATTTAGTTCTTCTAGTTCTTTTTAATTGATTCTTGTATTTTCTCTTTTGTTTTCAAGGTTTTTGATCTTTACTATCATTATTTTGAATTCTTTTTCAGATATTTTGCCTATTTCCTCTTCATTTATTTGGATTTCTGTGTTTGTAATTTGTTCCTTCATTTGTGTAGCATTTCTCTGCCTTTTCATTCCTTTTTTTTTAAAAATTTATTGTATTTGAGCTTTTGTTTCCCCAGGTTTCAAGATTGAATTCTTTCTCCCTTTTGCTTTCTGCCCTCCTAAGTTTGGTCCAGTCGTTTGTGTAAGCTTCGTATACAGTGAGATTTGTGCTGAGTTTTTTTGGTTTTTGTTGTTGTTGTTGTTGTTGTTGTTGTTGTTTTCTTCTGATGGACAAGGCTGAGTGAGGTGGTAATCCTGTCTGCTGATGATTAGGTTTGTATTTTTGTTTTGTTTGGTGTTTAGATGAGCATCCTACACAGGGTGCTACCGATGGTTGGGTGATGCTGGATCTTGTATTCAAGTGATTTCCTTTCTGTGAGTTCTCACTATTTGATACTCCTTGGGGTTAGTTCTCTGGTAGTCTAGGGTCTAGGAGTCAGTGCTCCCACACCAAAGGCTCAAGGAGTAATCTCTGGTCAGAAACAAATATCCCACAAGTGGTTTGTTATGGCATTAACTGATATTAAAATAAATAGCCAAAAACAAGAAACCAAAGATGAACCACAGACAAATGGCAGTGACAAAATCAGGCAAACAGTAATTAAAATAATGGAATATACACCATAAGCAAAGTCAAAACAGTCCAACTGAAATAAAGTAGAATAGATTGACCTAGCAAATAAAGCAAATAAAAAATTATATTTACCAGTTGAGAACAAATCTAACTAGAACATAAATTGGAAAACAAAACTAAAGCAAGGTGTCAAGTTGAGAATAAAGCAATGAAAGCAAAACTAACAAATATTTTGAGAAGAAAGGAAATAAAGAAAAGAAAAGACAGACTATATATGCAAAGTTAAAAAGAGGTAGATGAAGATTTACATACATTAAAAATTAACTGCAAAGTGAAAAGAAGGAAAGGCAAACAGAGGAATAAAGGTAGAAAAAAATAAAGTAAGCTTTAAAATTTTTAAATTATAAAAAAGAGAAAAGAAAGAAAAAAAGGGACTGTACAGAACTGCAAAAATCCTACATAGCAGCAGAGGTTTATAACAAGGATAAAGTTTGTGACTCAGTATACACATAGACACCCATAAGCAAAATACAAACAGTCCAACAACAACAACAACAACAAAAATACAGAAGATTGACCTGGCCAACAATGGAAATCAAAAATTATATCTACCAGTTGAGAACAAAACTAGCTAATGCATAATCTGAAAAACAAAACTAAAGCAAGGTGCCAATTGGGGGATAAAGTAATGAAAATAAAGCTGGCAAATATACTGAGAGGAAAGGAAAGAAAGAAAAGAAAGACTAGATATGTAATGTTAATAGAGAGAGAAAAAGAAGGTTTATATACATTAAAGACTAATTGCAAGGGGAAAAGAATGGTAGGAAAAGCAAACAAAGGAATAAATGTAGAAAAATAATAATAGGTTTAAAAAATTAAAAATAAAAAAAAAGAGAGAAAGGGAAAAAAAAATAAAAAAGGAAAACTCCCCAGAATTGCAAAAGTCCAACATATGGAAAAAGTTTGTAACAATAAAAAGTGACTGAGAAAAAAAAAAAGAAGAAGAAGAAGAAAGAAAGAAAGCTCAGAAACTTAATTAGATTCCATAGTCCCAATAAAATTGACAACTACAACAGAGGCAGAAATTGAAAGAAAAAAAAATCCAAGAGGATCTACAGAATAAGTCAAAACATAGGAAAAATAAATGTTTTTTCTTGAGTTACTGCTGTCAGAGAGTCCTTTGCCCCGCTGGGAGTCACAGTGCACCTTATCTCCCTAGGAAGTCCTCCAACACTCTGGTGATCTCTGGACCTGTTATGGGGGCAGCTCAGATCCTAATCTAGTCCTACTCCTGCGTGTTCTTGCCTCCAATGTCCACAGCTATTAGAACCAGTGCACTTTTGTGCGAGCTCTGAGTGGTCTTTTATATATTCCATAGACACAGAGTCTGACTAGTTGATCGTGTGAATTTACTATGCAGCTTGTACAGCTGGTGGGAAGGTTTTGTGTCTTATTCCTTAGCCACACTGCCCATGCATTTCAATTTTGGTTTTATCTCCACCTCTGCATGTATGTCATCCACTGGGGCTTACTCTTGTGGCTGCACTGGAGGACTTGGATTTGCCCGTGTCTGAGGGCCAGTTGTGGAGGTCGTGCAGCTGCTTGGGTTGCAGGGGTTCTCACAGCACCAGGTACTCAGGGCAGTCGGTGGCTAGGGCAGCAGGAAATATAGTACTCCATATAGTACTCTGTATAGTACTCTGTATAGTACTTTATATAGTATTGGCCAATAGGCTCCAGTATTCTTGCTTGCCAACCCCCCTTGAGAAGCCTGGCAGACCACAGTGTACAGGGTCACAAAGCACTGGACACTACTGAATTGACCCTGAATGCATAGATGCAAGAGTTTTTTTGCCTGTGGCAGCTCTTTCTCAGTGAGTGTTGAGCATGAAGATGGCACAACTGCCTGGCTTACAGGGACCCTGGTGGCTCCAAGTGTGTAGGGACACAGACTGCCTCTGCCACAGGAGTTATGGTCCTATCAGAGAGGTGTTTTTTTTTTTTTTTTTTAGCCTCTTGTAGCTGGTAACCAGAAGGCCTCTTGAGCCAGTATTTCTCTGTAGTTCTGCCTGTTTAGGCACATAAAGGGGTCCCTTGGCTGGGGTACTACCAAGTTTTGTTTGATTCTATATATTCTTTTCTGTTGGTCAGGTACTCCTGTCTGTTCTCAGATGGTTTTCTGCGTGCACTTTTGGGTCTGAAGGTATATCCCTGATATATCCTTGAAGAGAGATGTATTCCATATCTACCTACTCCTCCACCATCTTGTTCTCCCTGATATATTTTTAACAGAAAAAAATTTTTTTCAGTTTTAATTTTGTTAACTTTTTGAATAGTTTACTTTTTTAGTTGACTTTTGAAAATAAATCAAAACATCCACATATAAACATATATAGGACTGCATTTGAATTGATGAATAAAGGATGATAACTATTTAAGGTATGGGTAGTAAGTACATAAATCATTAATAAGGTGTTACTTTCTCAATTTTTTATATGTTATCTTCTGAATTTAAAAACCTAAATTATAATAACTAAATAACATAATATAAATTTTACTATCTATCATGAAAATTTGTTCCAACATGAAAAATATCAAAAACTTGTATTTCAACTCCTAAATTACTATTTGGGGACAGAACAAACTCCAAATAACAAAATGCTAATAACATGGAGAATATAAACTCAATATAAATGACTGCATTTACTATTTTAATTCAAAATACAAAGTTTATTACAAAAAAATATATTCTGACTACTCAGGAAAAAATCTTTCATATCTAATAATTTTTTATTTACTTTATATCACTTGATATGTCTTCTTTTTCTCCCATATCACTTTGCAGTAGAGATTCAGAATGTCAGTGAGAAATGTCTCATGCTACAAAAGATAACTAGCTATGCAAATTTATTTAGTTGTCAATACCAAGAGTCACATATGGCATTGCAGGGTGATTCTTTACCAGCTGAGCCACAGGGGAAGCCCATATTATGAATTAGGATAGTTAATAAGTTATTTTCAAAGTTGCATTTACTGAAAATTTTATTTTCTAAGTTTATAACATTTGAATATTTTATTCCATAAGAATCTACAGAAAATGTGAGGATTTTCAAAGAGAATGCCTCCTTGGTCAAGAAATTAGTTAAATACTTAGATAATCAGCAACTGGTTGTGTTCTACCATATTTCAATGCATGATCCTGTAATTTCTTGGAAAGCACATACATTTTTCAGTATTAAAAATAGACTTATTTTTTCTTAAAGTTTTATTTGTTTTCATTTAATGTTTGCTTGTAAATTATTAACTTGATATAAAAATCATATATTTATCTTAGATAAAATATTACTTTCTATTAAAGGTGAATATAAAATTTCTTTAATTAACAATATAAGCATGAGGGACATGTCAAGTGGTCCAATGGTTGAGAGTTTGCTTTCCAATGCAGAGAACAGAGGTTCCATCCAGATCAGGAAACTAAGATCCTAAGCACTGTGGAACAACTGAGATTGCACACCACAGCTACTGAGCCTGAACCCTCTAGAGCCCATGTTCCACAACAAGAGAGCATTGAGGACCACAACAAGAGAAGCCCTCATGCTACAACTTGAGAAAAGCTGTGCACCACAATTAAGAGTCTGTGAGCTGCAATGAAGACCCAGTAAAGTCAGTCATGTCTGATTCTGATACCCCATAACAGCAGCACTCCGTGCTTTCCTGTCCTTCACCATCTCCCAGAATTTGCTCAAACAAATGTTCATTGGGTTGGTGATAACTATCTCATCATCTGTCACTTCATTCTCTTCTTGCCTTTAATCTTTCCCAGCATCAGGGTCTTTTCTAATGAGTCAGCTCCATATATTGAGGCATAATAATTTTCATGACCTACCTCAGAAGTATGAATTAAAGACTAACAGAAAATGTATTTCTCTTACAAAATACATAGGACTTGTTCAAGGGAGCCAAAAATAGCAAAAATAAAAAAAAAAACTTATATGTAGCTAAAAATGATGTTTTAACAAATATTCAATTTAAAACAGATTCTTGAGCCCAATTATTTTACTCATTCACACTATAATTTAAATATGAATTTATATTTCACTGTTAAAATAAGTAACATGAAAAAGAACATTTTGCTGGGTATCAGAAAAGCAAGATTCTAAATCCATTTCTAATTATAGGAGCTCTACAGAAATAATTTTAAAGTATCTGAATATGCTTTCATGACTTCATTTTTTGGGCTCCACAATCACTGCATATGGTGACTGCAGACATGAAATTAAAAGAGTCTTACTCCTTGGAAGGAAACTTACGACCAACCTAGACAGCATTAAAAAGCACAGACATTACTTTGTCAACAAAGGTCCATCTAGTCAAGGCTATGGTTTTTCCAGTAGTCATGTATGGATGTGAGAGTTGGACTATAAAGTAAGCTGAGCTCTGAATAATTGATGTTTTTGAACTGTGGTGTTGTAGAAGACTCTTGAGAGTCCCTTGGACTGAAGGAGATCCTACCAGTCCATCCTAAAGGTCAGTCCTGAGTGTTCACTGGAAAGACTGATGTTGAGCTGAAACTCCAACTTGGGCCACCGATGTGAAGAGCTGACTCATTGGAAAAGACTCTGATGCTGAGAAAGATTGAGGGCAGGAGGAGAAGGGACCGACAGAGGAAGAGATGGTTTGATGGCATTACTGACTCAATGGACGTGAGTTTCAGTAGACTCTGGGAGTTTGTGATGGACAGGGAGGCGTGGCATGCTGCAGTTCATGGGGTCGCAAAGAGTTGGACATGACTGAGCGACTGAACTGAACTGATGATGCTTTATTTTAACTATAATACAAAGAGAACACTTGCCTTAATCGTTGTTATAGTGAGAGAATAAAAATGATATATTATGATGAAGAAAACATATATAAAAAGTGAAAAGTCATTGGAAAACTTACTTTTTTGTTTTGCTCATAAATTATATGCTTTGAAGAAAAGAAATTTTTCAAGTGGAACTTAATATTGCATTAAATCATTATATTGCCTTCTTTTTGGCATCAGTGTAGTTGCTTAGTCATGTCTGACTCTTTGCAACCCCAAGAACTGCAGCATGTCAGGCCTCTCTATCCATCACCAACATCCAGAATTCACTCAAACTCACATCCATCGAGTCAGTGATTCCATCCAGACATCTCATTCTCTGTCGTCCCCTTCTCCTCCTGCACCCAATCCCTCCCAGTATCAGGGTCTTTTCCAATGAGTCAACTCTTCACATGAGGTGGCCAAAGTACTGGAGTTTCAGCTTCAGCATCAGTCCTTCCAATGAACACCCAGGACTGATCTCCTTCTCCTTTAGAATGGACTGGCAGGATCTCCTTGCAGTCCAAGGGACTCTCAAGATCGTTCTCCAACACCACAGTTCAAAAGCATCACTTCTTCGATGCTCAGCTTTCTTCAGAGTCCAACTCTCACACCCATACATGACCACTGGAAAAATCATTGCCTTGACTAGATGGACCTTTGTTGGCCAAGTAATGTCTCTGCTTTTCAATATGCTATCTAGTTTGGTCAGAACTTTCCTTCCAAGGAGTAGGCATCTTTTAATTTTGTGGCTGCAATCACCATCTGAAGTGACTTTGGGGCCCAAAAAAATAAAGTCTGACACTGTTTCCCCATGTATTTCCCATGAAGTGATGGGACCAGATGCCATGATCTTCGTTTTCTGAATGTTGAGCTTTAAGGCAACTTTTTCATTCTCTGCTTTCACTTTTATCAGGAGGTTTTTTAGTTCCTCTTCACTTTCTGCCATAAGTGTGGTGTCATCTGCATACCTGAGTTTATTGATATTTCTCCCAGCAATCCTGATTCTACCTTGTTCTTCATCCAGCCCAATGTTTCTCATGATGTACTCTTCATATAAGTTAACTAAGCAGGGTGACAGTATACAACCTTGATGCACTTCTTTCCACATTTGGAACCAGTCTGTTCCATGTACAGTTCTACCCGTTGTTTCCTGACCTGCATACAGATGTCTCAACAGGCAGGTCAGGTGGTTTGGTAGTCCCATCTCTTTCAGAATTTTCCACAGGTTATTGTAATCCATACAGTAAAAGGCATAGTCAATAAAGCAGAAATAGATGTTTTTCCTGGAACTCTCTTTCTTTGCAATGATCCAGCAGATATTGACAATTTGAACTCTGATTCCTCTGCCTTTTCTAAAACCAGCTTGAACATCTGGAAGTTCACAGTTCACATACTGCTGAAGCCTGGCTTGGAGAATTTTCAGCATTACTTTGCTGTGTGTGAGATGAGTGCAATTGTGTGGTAGTTTGAACATTATTTGGTATTGATTTTCTTTGGTATTGGAATGAAAACTGACCTTTTCCAGGCCTGTGGCCACTGCTGAGCTTTCCAAATTTGCTGGCATATTGAGTGCAACACTTTCACAGCATCATCTTTCAGTATTTGAAACAGCTCAACTGGAATTCCATCACCTCCACTAGCTTTGTTTGTAGTGATGATTTCTAAGGCTCACTTCACTTCACATTCCAGGGTGTCTGGCTCTAGATGAGTGATCACACCATCATGATTATCTTGGTCATGAAGATCTTCTTTGTACAGTTCTTCTGTATATTCTTGCCACCTCTTCTTAATATCTTCTGTTTCTGTTAGGTCCATACCATTTCTGTCTTTTCTCGAGCCCATCTATGCATGAAATGTTCCCTTGGTATCACTAATTTTCTTGAAGAGATCTGTAGTCTTTCCCATCCTGTTCTTTTCCTCTATGTCTTTGCATTGTTCGCTGAGGAAGGCTTTCTTATCTCTCCTTGCTATTCTCTGGAACTCTGCATTCAGATGCTTATCTTTCCTTTTCTCCTTTGCTTTTCACTTCTCTTCTTTTCACAGCTATTTGTAAGGCCTCCTCAGACAGCCATTTTGTTTTCTTTCATTTCTTTTCCATGGGGATGGTCTTGATCCCTGTCTCCTGTACAGTTTCAGTAACCTCCTTCCATAGTTCATCATGCACTCGGTCTATCAGATCTAGTCCCTTAAATCTATTTCTCAGTTCCACTGGATAATCATAAGGGATGTGATTTAGGGCATACCTGAATGATCAAGTGGTTTTCCCTAGTTTCTTCCATTTAAGTTTGAATTTTGTAATAACGGGTTCATGATCTGAGCCACAGTCAGCCTCCGGTCTTATTTTTGCTGACTGTATAGAGCTTCTCCATCTTTGGCTTCAAAGAATATAATCAATCTGATTTCAGTGTTGACTATCTTGTGATATTCATGTGTAGAGACTTCTCTTGTGTTGTTGGAAGCATGTGTTTACTATGACCAGTGTGTTGTTTTTGAAAAACTCTATTAGCCTTTGCCCTGCTTCATTCTGTACTCCAAAGCCAAATTTTCCTGTTATTCCAGGTGTTTCTTTAGTTCCTAGTTTTGTATTCCTGTCCCCAATAATGAAAAAAGACATATTTTGGGGGTGTTACTTCTAAAAGGTCTTGTAGGTCTTCATAGAACTGTTCAACTTCAGCTTCTTTAGCATTACTGGTTGGGGCATAGATTTGGATTACTGTGAGATTGAATGATTTTCCATGGAGATGAACAGAGATCATTCTGTCGTTTTTGAGATTGCATCCAAGTACTGCATTTTGGACTCTTTTGTTGACCATGATGGCTACTTCATTTCTTCTAAAGGATTTGTGCCCACAGTAGTAGATATAATGGTCATCTGAGTTAAATTCACCCATTTCAGTCCATTTCAGTTCGCTGATTCCTAGAATGTCAACATTCACTCTTGATGTCTCCTGTTTGACCACTTCCAATTTGCCTTGATTCATATACCTAACATTCCAGGTTCCTATGCAATATTGCTCTTTATAGCATCAGACAATGCTTCTATCACCGGTCACATCCACAACTGAATATTGTTTTTGCTTTGGCTCCATCCCTTCATTCTTTCTGGAGTTATTTCTCCATTGATCTCCAGTAGAATATTGGGCACCTACTGACCTGGGGAGTTCCTCTTTCAGTATCCTATCATTTTTCTTTTTCATACTGTTCATGGGGTTCTCAAGGCAAGAATACTGAAGTGGTTTGCCACTCCATTCTCCATTGGACAACATTCTGTCAGACGTCTCCACCTTGACCCACCCTTCTTGAGGGGCCCCACACTGCATGGCTTAGTTTCATTGCGTTAGACAAGGCTATGGTCTGTGTGATTAGATTGACTAGTTCTCTCTGATTATGGTTTCAGTGTGTCTGCCCTCTGATGCTGTCTCACAACACTTACCATCTTACTTGGGTTTCTCTTACCTTGGATGTAGGGTATGTCTTCACGGCTGTTCCAGCAAAGCGCAACCTCTGCTCCTTACCTTGGACAAGGGGTATCCCCTCGTTGCCGCCCCTCCTGACCTTGAACATGGAGTAGCTCCTCTCAGACCTTCTTCTTTTTGGCATAGTATCTGAGAAATTTTTGTATAATATAAAGGCACAATGACTTTTTCCTCAGTTTTATTCTACAAATTTGGCTTTAGGATATCATAGGATACTTTAACTAATCAATTAGCTGATCTACTTAAGATGGATAGGAGAAAAAGTGGTCAATGTCGATCTGAAACTGCATATTGACAAGACTTTTAGTTACAGTTACTCCATTTTAGTTATGAGAAAGGTAACTTAAAAGAAAGTATGGGAGAATGGAGGAGCCTAATTCTGGTAACTCCCTTCTTAGACTTAGTTTAGACAGAATGGATGCATCATCCTCCGTTTTTATTTCCCCATCAAGCCAGTGCCCAGGACAAAGTCCATGTTCAGTGAATAATTGCTAAATGAATGAAGGGGTTGGAAGGAACCCTACAATTTTTTAACGAAGTCACCAAAAGAAAGCTTAGGACAGGTTCTTGATTTTTCTCTGAGAGGAACTATAATAATACCACGTTTTATTTCGAGTAATGCAACAGATAATTTCTTAGTATTGTATTTTGAAAGTGTACCTTTTAATTATTCTCCAACTTCCCTGTGTACGCACCTTTACATGTATATATGCATTCATAGCTTCTACTTCACCCAAGGATTCAGTTTCCTATCCCAAACAGTGCTATCCAGTCAATCTTAGGGTGATGCTGATTTATGCATCCTTCCTAATATTTCTTTTAGAAATAAATCAGCTTTGGAAACATATCAAACTTCTTCCCTACTTCTCCCTGATTTTAAAATCACATTTTCAACGTTTAACCCATAAAATACCCTGGACATTCCATAGTATTTCCAAGGTAGATTTTACAAGTTAAAGCAGAAAAGTGACCCTGGATTCCACATATAAAGGATATACTTCATTGTCAGATTATAGCTCTTGGCTGACAGAGCGTAAGTATACTGAACTTCAGTTAAAAGATGTTGCAAAAAAAAATCCTCCCTGTTAATTTAGGCAATCCAATAAACTGGCCTGTCTCCTGCAAGGTGAAGGACGCCTTGGAAACCTTAATGAACATCTTTCTGAATAGCAGTTATAAGCTTAGCTGCTCACCATGAAAGACTGATTAAGTTAGGCAGGATATTATCTTTATATCCAGTCTGTCCTCTCACTTACATACTTTGCCATTGAGATTGAACTAGCTACTGTCTGCAGCGTAAAGATAGCATTGCTCAAGGCATATGTATCCTGTTAACACACAGATAGAATCACTTATCGTAGAAGCTCTTATCAAAGTTCTTGACAATGATTATATAATTGTCCCATATAAGCAAGTATGTTTTATAATATATTTAATTAAATGGAGAAAGTTATGGAAGTTGTTGTTATTGGATAAAGATATTTCAAAACAAAAGAATTTTTGTATTTCTATGCATTTCAGTGTGAATTATGTTTCTCAAAAGATTAATCAAGACATGATATTTAGAAAGAGAAATCCTATTGTCCCTACTATATTTTTTTCATTTTTCAGAATTTAAATAATTAGTAGCATTTGATATATACATTACTAAGCAATCTAAGTTTCCAAATAATCAGAAATTATGATAGAAATAATATTCATTAATGTGTATGTCATATATAAAATAATATAAATTTCAATGTCATCTCATATAATTTTATTTATGGGGTCTGTTTATTATTATCAAATTTTAATAAACTATTAATTTTTTTTATAAACAAACTTTTGAAGTAGTTCACATACTAGAACAATTGCTACACTCATATTTATCTTTGAAAAGGAAACACTCATTCATATCAATGAAAACACTATCCAGCATCTCATGTCAAAAATTCTCATGTTTTTATAGAGTTATTATATATAAAGTAAGTAAAAATGCATTATTTTCTAGTTTTTCCTGTGTTTCTTTTATTACCTATAATGGAAGTACACTGATTATATTCAATGAATTTTAGGGTTTCTTTCAGGTTTTAAACAATATTTACTCATATAAAAATAAACATCAACCATATTCTAGGCCACATTCACGGCATACAGAATATAACAATTTACAAAATAAGAAAAATGCACAGTCTTACAAGTAGCATTCTAATAGGGAATAGTGATGCTTTATAAGATAATTTGTTAAAAATATAAGTGGGATGAATGGAAATCAGTACTAAAGAAAAACAGAAAAAAATAATGATAGAGATTTGGAGTTTATTGCATTTGTGATTGAGTAAACAATGAAGGTCTCACTAAAGTGCCAAGACCCTTAGGTGGCAACTGGCTAGACCTGTTTGCGAATCTGCCAATCACCTAAGTACATTACCAATCATTTTGTGTAAGATTCCCTGGAAACAAGAGACTGAAAGGGAAACTAAAGTGTAAACTATATATTAGTAATAAAACACCCATGAAGTGATAGAAGTTGCATTGAACAGCCCAAGAAGATAGACTGCAGTTCAGGTATAACACAGCCTACATCAGCATGGATGGGGATGCTGGGTTGTGCTATTCTCCATCAGAGTGTCCTCATCTCTCTGAAATGCTCAGGCTTTTCCTTTCCCCCAGCTGTGGACTGATTCAGGAAGGGTGTGATCATGGACAAAGAGATGATCTGCAGCTGAGCCATACCCTGAAGGACCTAAGGGGTCAGAGGCTGCCTGTTGACTGAACCATCATGGTAGCCTGGCAGAGTCTTTCCTTAAAGATGATGACGCTAGTCCTCTTGTTGCCCTGTTGTTATGCTTCCACATTATATATGTTCTGGGATTTAATTTCAGATGTTGTAGTAGAATAGATATGGTACTCATGTATACAATCGGAGAAGACAATGGCATCCCACTCCAGTACTCTTGCCTGGAAAATCCCATGGACAGAGGAGCCTGGCAGGCTGCAGTCCATGGGGTCGCTAGGAGTCGGACACGACTGAGTGACTTCAATTTCACTTTTCACTTTCAGGCACTGGAGAAGGAAATGGCAACCCACTCCAGAGTTCTTGCCTAGAGAATCCCAGGGACAGGAGGGCCTGGTGGGCTGCCGCCAATGGGGTCGCACAGAATCGGACAAGACTAAAGCAACTTAGGAGCAGCAGCAGCAGCAGCAGCAGCAGCAGCAGCAGCAGCATGTATACAATAGTTTGAGTCCCATTTTGCATATGATCATTCATTTTTGACTTATTGATGGAATAGATGTATAATAGTACACATTCTTATTTTTAACTAATATAAAGAATAATTATTTTGATATTATATAGCTATACATTAACTATATAATAACACTACTTTGAAATAAATGTAACAGATCTAGGTGTTTTTTTTTTGTTGTTGTTGTTGTTTTGTTTTGTTTTTACTAATAATATATTAAGAGGATCCTCAACACTGGGGGCAAATTGGGAGGATATATAGATATTATATGTGTGTCTTCTCAGTTGTGTCTGACTCTTTGCAACCTCAGGAACTGTAGCCTGACAAGCTTCTCAGTTCAGTTCAGTTCAGTCACTCAGTCGTGTCCACTCTTTGCAATCCCATGAATCGCAGCATGCCAGGCCTCCCTGTGCATCACCAACTCCCGGAGTTCACTCAGACTCATGTCCATCGAGTCAGTGATGCCATCCAGCCATCTCAACCTCAGTCCTCCCCTTCTTCTCCTGCCCCCAATCCCTCCCAGCATCACAGTCTTTTCCAGTGAGGCAACTCTTCTCATGAGGTAGCCAAAGTACTGGAGTTTCAGCTCTAGCATCATTCCTTCCAAAGAAATCCCAGGGCTGATCTCCTTCAGAATGGACTGGATGGATCTCCTTGCAGTCCAAGGGACTCTCAAGTCTTCTCCAACACCACAGTTCAAAAGCATCAACTCTTTGGCGCTCAGCCTTCTTCACAGTCCAACTCTCACATCCAGACATGACTACTGGAGAAACCATAGCCTCAACTAAACGGACCTTAGTTGGCAAGTAATATCTCTGCTTCTCAATATGCTATCTAGGTTGGTCATAACTTTTCTTCCAAGGATAAGCTTCTCAGTCCATGGAATTTTCCAGGCAGGAATACTGGAGTGGACTGCCATAAATTGCCAAATTTATCCCATATTTTCCCAAAACTTTCTCAAAATCAGATTAAAGCAAGACAAATATATCATGTTCTATCTTCATTGATAACAGGAGCCAGCCTAGATAAGTAAATATTGGACAATATTTGCCTTAGATGCTATCAACTTTCAAATACCAATCTTTTGTTTGTTGTTATTTCAAAATACCAAAATTTTTGTTATCATCACATTCTATTGAAAACATATTCAACATATTACTTACAAAATTTTCTGATCAGTCAAGTTCAGTTCAGTCACTCAGTTGTGTCTGACTCTTTGTGACCCCCATGAACTGCATTGCCAGGCCTCCCTGTCCATCACCAACTCCTGGAGTTCACCAGAACCCATGTCCATTGAGTAGGTGATGCCATCCAGCCATCTCATCCTCTATTGCTCCCTTCTCCTCCTGCCCCCAATCCCTCCCAGTATTGGGGTCTTTTAAAATGAGCCAACTCTTCACATGAGGTGACCAAATTATTGGAGTTTCAGCTTCAGCATCAGTCATTCCAAAGAACAGCCAGAACTGATCTCCTTTAGAATGGACTGGTTGGATCTTCTTGCAGTCCAAGGAATTCTCAAGAGTCTTCTCCAACACTACAGTTCAAAAGCATCAATTCTTCGGCGCTCAGCCTTCTTCACAGTCCAATTCTCACATCCATACATGACCACTGGAAAAACCATATCCTTGACTAGACGGACCTTTGTTGGCAAAGTAATGTCTCTGCTTTTGAATATGCTATCCAGGTTGGTCATAACTTTTCTTCCAAGGAGTAAGTGTCTTTTAATTTCATGACTGCAATCACCATCTGCAGTAATTTTGGTACCCCAAGAAATAAAGTCTGACACTATTTCCACTGTTTCCCCATCTATTTCCCATGAAGTGATGGGACCAGATGTCATGATCTTCGTTTTCTGAATGTTGAGCTTTAAGCCAACTTTTTCACTCTCCTCTTTCACTTTCATCAAGAAGCTTTTTAGTTCCTCTTCACTTTCTGCCATAAGGGTTGTATTATCTGCATATCTGAGGTTATTGATATATCTTCCGGCAACCTTGATTCCAGCTTGTGCTTCTTCCAGCCCAGGGTTTCTCATGATATACTCTGCATATAATATAAATAAGCAGGGTGACAATATACAGTCTTAACAAACTCCTTTTCCTGTTTAGAACCAGTGTGTTGTTCCATGTCCAGTTCTAACTGTTGCTTCCTGACCTGCATATTGGTTTCTCAAGAGGCAGGTCAGGTGGTCTGGTATTCCCATCTCTCTCAGAATTTACCAGTTTATTGTGATCCACACAATCAAAGGCTTTGGCATAGTCAATAAAACAGAAATAAATCTTTTTCTGGAACTCTCTTGCTTTTTTGATGATTCAACAGATGGTGGCAATTTGATCTCTGGTTCCTCTGCCTTTTCTAAAACCAGGTTGAACATCTGGAAATTCACGAAGCAGCCATGAAGAGATACCCCACATCCAACATAGAGAAACCCAAGTAAGACAGTAGGTGTTGTGATAGACATTAGAGGGCAGACACACATGTCATAGTCACAGAAAACTAATCAATCTAATCACAGGGACCACAGCCTTGTCTAACTCAATGAAATTAAGCCATGCTTAGTTTCATGCTGGGTCAGGGTGGGTCAGGTTGGAGAGGTCTGACAGAATGTGGTCCACTGGAGAAAGGAATGGCAAACCGCTTCAGTATTCTTGCCTTGAGAATCCCATGAACATTATAAAAATTTTTCTGATACATCTGCTCAATCTTCATTAGTACTTCTTAACTGAGTTAACATTATTATCATCTATTTAATCAGTATGAAAATGTGCTTACTCAATTCTACATATTCTATGTATACAATGACATATATTTTGAAAATCTTTCAATTGTTTTCATAACAGGGCATTGCATTTACAGTTTGTGCTTCTCCAGCTATTGATATTTTCCTTCAGGCAGCCCTTCCTAATAATTTTGGTGGGGGAAATTTTACTCATCCATACAAATTAAATATTTATATTTATAACAATAGCTCTATTCCCTGTTTTATTTCCTGTGTTATAAATGTTACTACTTGTTAAGTTATATCTTGATATTTGTCTCCCCGAGGAGATAATTTCCCTTCTTGAGAACAAAAGGTTCATGCTTTATCCATTTGTATAAACTGTTGGAAAACAAATGGGGAAACAATGGAAACAATGAGAGGCTTATTTTGGGGGGCTCTAAAATCACTGTAGATGGTGACTGCAGCCATGAAAATAAAAGATACTTGCTCCTTGGAAGAAAAACTATGATCAACTTGGACAGCTTATTAAAAAGCAGGGACATTGCTTTGCCAACAAAGTTCCATCTAGTTAAAGCTGTGGTTTTTCAAGTAATCATGTATGAATGTCAGAGTTGGACCATAAGGAAAGCTGAGCACCAAAACATTGATGATTTTAAACTGATGTTGGAGAAGACTCTTGAGAGTCCCTTGGACTGCAAGGAGATCCACCCAGTCCATCCTAAAGGAAATCAGTCCTGAATATTCATTGGAAGGACTAATTCTGAAGCTGAAACTCCAATACTTTGGCCACCTGATGTGAAGAGCTGACTCATTGCAAAAGACCCTGATGCTGGGAAAGATTGAGGGCAGGAGAAGGGGATTAAAGAGGATGAGATGATTGGATGGTATCACTGACTTGATGGACATGAGTTTGAGCAAGCTCTGGGAGTTAGTGATGGACAGGGAGGCCTGGTGTGCAGCAGTTCATGGGGTCACAAATAGTCAGACATGACTGAATGACTGAACTAATATTCAGTTCTAGAAATGTAGAAATACTAGAGTATTTCTCTATAAGTGAAAACTATATAAGTTTTGAAATGATTTATGCATACCTTCCCCTGCCCATATTAATTAATTTAAGATATCTACAAGAAATTTTCTACCAGTTTCACCTGCATTCCTCATGTTCAAGAACTAATTGTGGTCTCCAGGGTGTATAAATGTGAGCTATAGTCACAAGTGAAGCATGTGGGAAGCTGAAGGAGAATGAAAGATTTGAAATGGTGTAAAGTGCAGCCACTTGACTTAACAGAAGGAATGTATGTTGAGGAGAAGTATTTCCAGAAGAAAAGAATGATGATGGCTTGTTAAAGTTCATCAGTAAAAGACATATTCCATGTGATCAAATTATTATTTGGTTTATTATCCATCTAAGAGATACTCAGTGTGATGACTGATTGCTTGTTGAGCATTATTCAGTATTATGCCATATGATACATGAACTACCTGCCACTCACAGTCAATATCTTTATCTCATATAAAGCATTCAGAAATAGAAGATAGCAACCTTTTAGAATAGAACTCCCCTGCCTTCAAGCTTTACCAACATATATCAGTCTTCCTCCCTGTTAGAAAGTAGCCCTTACATCTAAGGCCAACATAACCAAAAAGAGTAGTTTCTTTCTGCTTCAGAGTCAGCAAACTCTACTTATTCATGTTTGTGTTGTCACACGTATACTTCCTCTGTTTTTTCTGCTACACAGGCATTTACATAATGCCTACTACTTAATATGTACCCTTCTAGAACAAAGAATAAAAGAGAAATAAAGTAACTTTTCTCATAAAACATTTAAAGAAATATAATTTAAAAATGCTTTAAAAGAATACACAGTATGATAGAGATTAAAATACAGTGCAGGATTGTGTTTTCATGGAAGGCCTGAGTGAAAAAATAAAAAAAGATATTTAGGTAGATATACGAATATGAGAATGAAGAGAAACTAAAGAGTCTCTCTATGAGGGTGAAAGAAGAGAGTGAAAACGTTGGCTTGAAAGACAGCATTGGGTGTACTGTGTGTTCGGTCATGGCCAGCTGTTTTTGGCCCCATGAACTGTAACCTGCCAGGCTCCTCTGTTCATGGGATTTCCCTGGCAAGAATAGTGGATGGGTTGCCGTTCCCTATTCCTGGGAAGCCCAAACAACTCTACATTAAAACAAAACAAAACAAAAACACACTCTTCCGGTTCCATAACTTCAAGGCAAATAGAAAGGGAATAAGTGGAAACAGTAACAGATTTTATTTTCTTAGGCTCCAAAATCACTGAAGACAGTGACTGCAACCATGAAATTAAAACATGATTGTTCCTTGGAAGGTTAACTATGACAAACATGGAGAGCATATGAAAAAAACAGATATATCAGTTTAATATTTCACAGAGATATATACAAGCCCATATAGTCAAAACTATGGTTTTTCCAGTAGTCATGTGTGGATGTGAGAGTTGGACCATAGGAAAGTTTGAGCGCTTTTGAACATTGGTGCTGGAGAAAACTCTTGAGAGTCCTGTCAACTTCAAGGAGAACAAACTGGTCAATTCTAAAGAAAATCAACCCTGGATATTCACTGAAAGGACTGATGCTGAAGCTGAAGCTTCAATACTTTGGACATCTAATGAGCAAAGCTGATACTTTGCAAAAGCCCTGATGTAGAGAAAGACTGAAGGAGGGAGACAAAGGGGGCAAATGGGGATCTCCCCAACTCAAAACTTGAACCTGCATCTCCATCATATAGCTACAAAAGAATCAAAGAGTCACAAAGAGTCAGACATGACATAGCAACTGAACAACAACAGCAATTAACATGGATATAAATATTGTTGCTGTCAAGAAGAAAGGCACAAATTAAAAGTTGAGAGTTATGTTTTATGTGGCAGAACTTCTGAGGATGTAAGCTTGGAAGACAGCCTTTCTTATAGCTCTGAGGGATTGCTCCATAAAGGTAAGGGATGAGCCAGGATATATGAGTTTTAAAACAAAATACAAGTAGTCAGAACATCAAATGTTTACTCTTAATTAAAAGAAACCAGACATCTCAAGTTAATGTATTTAACACTTTCCTGTGTATGCCAGATTCTGGTCTCATTGAAATCTCTTCTTTGATATGCACCTTAACTACAAAGGTTAGTATCTTTTTTTTTTTTTTTTTTCATCCTAAATCTCCTCAAGGTGCATAGTTGGGAGTGGCTGTAGTGGCTGCTGCCTTGACGGACGCGTATCTTTTATTTACTGATATGGCAGATGACATTCTTCATTCACAAAATCAACAATGAAATGGGTCAACAGATAAAAAGATTTTTTTTTTCAGGACAGGCTTTAATCATTTGAAGTTAGAGAACATTAAGCATGTATACTTAGGTAGAGAGAAAAGAAGATTTGAAATATAAAATAAAATATTGTAGGAGCAATATCTTTGGGAATCAAATAATTGACATACAAAGTTTAATTGGAAGAATTTTACAAGTACGCTGTTCTCCCATATTCTTCACTAATTTAAATATTTGTTAACTACTCATACATCAGCTTAAATATTACTTGAGTATGAAACGATTCCACAGATTTTGTCAGATTTTTCTTTCTAAGCCTTCATATTCACTCTGTAATTTACAAATACCTCATGAATGATTCAAAGGACAAATTAATAAATATCAAGCCAATACATATATACTGATCACTATTTATATATCGTATTGTTTATTTTCCATCATAGGGATATTTCTATCCTTTATGAACTTCTTCAGCTTTTGTTATGGTTCAGTCATTCAATTGTATCTCATTATTTGCAACCCCATGGACTGCAGCACCACAGGCTTCCCTTTACCATTTCCCAGAGTTTGCTCAAACTCATATCCATTGAGAAGATGATGCCATCCAACCACCTAATCCCCTGTCATCCCCTTCTCCTGCTGCCCTCAATCTTTCCAAGCATCAGAGTTTTTTCCCAATGAGTTGGCTCTTTGCATCAGGTGGCCAAAGTATTGAAGCTTCAGCTTCAGCATAAGTCCTTCCAAATAATATTCAGGGTTTATTTCCTTTAGTATTGACTGGTTTGGTCTTCTTGCTGTCCAGAAGATTTTCAAGAGTCTTCTCCAACACCACAGTTCAAAACCATCAGTTCTTCAGTGCTCACTCTTTTCTATCATCCAGCTCTCACATCCATACATGACTACTGGAAAAACCATAGCTTTGACTACATGGACCTTTGTAGGGAAAATACTGTCTCTGCTTTTTAATATGCTATCTAGGTTTGTCACAGCTTTTCCTCCAAGGAGCAAGCATCTTTTAATTTCATGGCTGCAGAGACCATCCACAGTGATTTTGGAGCCCAAGAAAATAAAGTCTGTCACTCCATCTATTTGCCATGAAGTGATGGGACCACGTGCCATGATCTTCATTTTTTGAATGCTGATTTTTAAGCCACCATTTTCATTCTTCTTTTTCACATTCATCAAGAGGTTCCCTAATTCCTCTTCACTTTCTTCCATAAGCGTGGTGTCTTATGCATATCTGAGATTATTAATATTTCTCAGGGCAATCTTGATTCCAGCTTCTGCTTTAGCCAGCCCCATATTTCATATGATATACTTTATTAAAGTTAAATAAGCAGGGTGACAATATACATCCTTGATGGTATACAGCCTTCCTTCACCTTAGAATCTTAGAATTCATCTCAATATTCAGTACTGTTTTTATCTAGTGTTTTATAAATGAATATACTCCTTAAAGTGAATTAACATTTTAAATTTTGTTTCAAAGATAGCTTGCAGGTCCTAAATGATTTTGACTTTCTGGTTAAAAAAATAGCCTCTAATGTAAACAATTTTAGTCACATTGTTTGAAATAGAATTATGCACAATCTCACAAAATTATATGCTATAAGTGTTACCAAAATTTAAAATGTGTAAGTGCCTTATTGGTAAAAATAAAAGAATGTTCACACTATATTATCAGATAAACTCATGAAAATAAGTCATGCAAAACCTAAGTATTCTAAGGAGACTATAATTAACTAGGTTTTAGTTTGAAAATATTTATTCATATGTTTCATCAGTATAGAAGGAATAGAGCACAAGACTCAGTGAAGTTGGTGCATTAACACTTCACAGAAATGTATGTGGACCAACCACTCAAAATGACTAAATACACCACAAAAACAAAATGAAATAAATTTATTGTAAGGAAATGTTTAATGTATAAAATATTAGATTTACTTTCTGTAGTACTTCACAATTATATTTTATAAAAAATACTCCAACGTAGGTCAAACATAAAAGTAAAAAGAATTTCAAATTTGATTAAAGGCATGGAACAAAAATAATTTTCAAAACTTTCACTTAAAACTTAGTATTATAATAATAACCAATTTAAAATCTTGTCTGTATGTATTAAATGTCATAGATCATTTAATTCAGTTCAGTCACTCAGTCATGTCCAACTCTTAGCAACCCCTAGGACTACAGAATGCCAGGCTTCCCTGTCCATGACCAAATCCTGGAGCTCACACAAACTCATGTCCATTGAGTTGGTGATGCCATCCAACCATCACATTCTCTGTCATTCCCTTCTCCTGCCCTCAATCTTTCCCAACATCAGATTCTTTTCCAATGATTCAGCTCTTCACATCAGGTGGCCAAAGTACTGGAGTTTCAGCTTCAGAATCAGTTCTTCCAATGAATATTCAGGACTGATCTCCTTTAGGACGGACAGGTTGGATCTCTTTGTAGTCCAAGAGACTCTAAGAGTCTTCTCCAATAACACAGTTCAAAAGCATCAATTCTTTGGAACTCAGCTTTCTTTCTTTCTTTTTTTTTTTTTTTTCTTGTAGTTTTTTTTAAAATATAAATTTATTTATTTTAATTGGAGGCTAATTACTTTACAATATTGTATTGGTTTTGCCACTTATCAACATAAATCCACCAAGGGTGTACAGGTGTTCCCCATCCTGAACCCTCCTCCCACTTCCCTCCCCATACCATCCTTCTGGGTAGTTCAAAAGCATCAATTCTTGAACACTCAGCTTTCTTTTTTGTGTGTAGTTTTTTTTTTTTTTTTTAAGTATAAATTTATTTATTTTAATTTGAGATTAATTACTTTACAATACTGTATTGGTTTTGCCATACATCAACATTAGTCCACCAGGGTGTACACGTGTTCCCCATCCTGAACTCCCCTCTCCCTTCCCTCTCCATATCATGCTTAGGGGTCATCCCAGTACACCAGCCCCAAGCATCCTGTGTCACACATTGAACCTGGACTGGAGATCCGTTTCATATATGATATTACACATGTTTCAATGCTAGTCTCCAAAATCATCCCACACTTTCCCTATCCCACAGAGTCCAAAAGACTGTCCTATGCATCTGTGTCTCTTTTGCTGTCTCACATACAGGGTTATCGTTATCATCTTTCTAAATTCCAGATGTATGCGTTACTAGAAAAGGCATGGAGAAGGAAATGGCAACCCACTCCAGTTGGGTTGCCTGGAAAATCCCATGGATGGAGGAGCCTGGTAGGCTGCAGTCCATGGGGTCGATGAGGACTGGACACGACTGAGCGACTTCACATTCACTTTTCACTTTCATGCATTGGAGAAGGAAATGGCAACCCACCCCAGTGTTCTTGCATGGAGAATCCCTAGGATGGGAAGCATGGTGGGCTGCCATCTAAGGGGTTACACAGAGTCGGACACGACTGAAATGATTTAGCTTAGCTTAGCTTAGCTTAGAAAAGGCAGAGGAACCAGAGATCAAATTGCCAACATCTGCTGGATCATGGGAAAAGCAATAGAGTTCCAGAAAAATGTCTGTTTCTGCTTGATTGACTATGCCAAAGCCTTTGACAGTGTGGATCACAATAAACTGTGGAAAATTCTGAGAGAGATGGGAATACCAGACCACCTGACCTGCCTCTTGAGAAATTTGTATGCATGTCAAGAAGCAACAGTTAGAACTGGACATGGAACAACAGACTGATTCCAAATAGGAGAAAGAGTACGTCAAGGCTGTATATTGTCACCCTGCTTATTTAACTTTCATAAAGAGTACATCATGAGAAACACTGGACTGGAAGAAACATAAGCTGGAATCAAGATTGCCGGGAGAAAGATTAATAACCTCATATATGCAGATGACACCACTCTTATGGCAGAAAGTGAAGAGGAATTAAAAAGCCTCTTGATCAAAGTGAAGGAGGAGAGTGAAAAAGTTGGCTTAGAGCTCAAAATTCAGAAAACGAAGATCATGGCATCTGGTCCCATCACTTCATGGGTAATAGATGGGGAAACAGTGGAAACAGTGTCAGACTTTGTATTGGGGGGCTCCAAAATCACTGCAGCTGTTGATTGCAGCCATGAAATTAAAAGACGCTTACTCCTTGGAAGAAAAGTTATGACCAACCTAGATAACATATTCAAAAGCAGAGACATTATTTTGCCGACTAAGGTCCATCTAGTCAAGGCTATGGTTTTTCCAGTAGTCATGTCTGGATGTGAGAGTTGGACTGTGAAGAAGGCTAAATGCAGAAGAATTGATGCTTTTGAACTGTGGTGTTGGAGAAGACTCTTGAGAATCCCTTGGACTGCAAGGAGATCCAACCAGTCCATTATGATGGAGATCAGCCCTGGATTTCTTTGGAAGGAATGATGCTAAAGCTGAAACTCCAGTACTTTGACCACCTCATGTGAAGAGTTGATTCATTGGAAAAGACTGTGATGTTGGGAGGGCTTGGGAGCCGGAGGAGAAGGGAACAACAGAGGATGAGATGGCTGGATGGCATCACTGACTCGATGGACATGAGTCTGAGTGAACTCCTGCAGTTGGTGATGGACAGGGAGGCATGGCGTGCTGCGATTCAGGGGGTCACAAAGAGTCGGACACGACTGAGAAACTGAACTGAACTGAACTGATAGTGTATTGGTGTTTCTCTTTCTGGCTTATTTCACTCTGTATAATAGGGTCCAGTTTCATCCAACACATTAGAACTGATTAAACTGTATTCTTTTTAATGGCTGAGTAATATTCCATTGTGTATATGTACCACTCCTTTCTTATCCATTCGTCTGCTGATGGAAATCTAGGTTGTTTCTATGTCCTGGATATTACAAACAGTGTTGTGATGAACATTCAGGTACACGTGTCTCTCAATTCTGGTTTCCTCAGTGTGTGTGCCCAGCAGTGGGGTTGCTGGGTCATGAGGCAGTTTTATTTCAAGATTTTTTTAAGGAATCTCCACACTGTTCTCCATAGTGGCTGTACTAGTTTGCATTCTCACCAAAAGTGTAAGAGGGTTCCCTTTTCTCCACACCTTCTGCAGCATTTATTTCTTGTAAACTTTTGTATAGCAGCCATTTTGACTGTCATGAAATGATAGCTCATTGTGGTTTTGATTTGCATTTCTCTGATAATGAGTGATGTTGAGCATCTTTTCATGTGTTTGTTAGCCATCTGTATGTCTTCTTTGGAGAAATATTTGTTTAGTTATTTGGCCCATGTTTTGATTGGGTCATTTATTTTTCTGGAATTGAGCTGCAGGAGTTGCTTGTATATTTTGAGATTAGTTGTATGTCAGTTGCTTCATTTACTATTATTTTCTCCCATTCTTAAGTCTGTCTTTTCACCTTACTTAAAATTTCCTTTTTTGTGTGGAAGCTTTTAAGTTTCACTATGTCCCATTTGTTTATTTTTCTTTTCTTTTTTTCCCAATATTCTGGGAGGTGGGTCATAGTGGGTTTTGCTATGATTTATGTCAGAGAGGGTTTTGCCTATGTTCTCCTCTAGCAGTTTTATAGTTTCTGGTCTTACATTTAGATCTTTAATCCATTTTGAGTTTATTTTTGTGTATGGTGTTAGAAACTGTTCTAGTTTCATTCTTTTACAAGTGGTTAACCAGTTTTCCAAACACCACTTGTTAAAGAGATTGTCTTTTCTCCATTGTATATTCTCGCCTCCTTTGTCAAAGATAAGGTGTCCATAGGTGGGCGGATTTATATCTGGGCTTACTATTTTGTTCCATTGATCTATATTTCTGTCTTTGTGCCAGTACCATACTGTCTTGATGACTGTGGCTTTGTTGTCGAGCCTGAAGTCAGGCAAGCTGATTCCTCCAGTTCCATTCTTCTTTCCCAATATTGCTTTGGCTATTCAAGGTTTTTTTTGTATTTCCATACAAATTGTGAAATTATTTGTTCTAGCTCTGTGGAAAATACTGCTGGGTATTTGATAGGTATTGCATTGAATCTATAGATTGCTTTGGGTCGTATCCTCCTTTTCACTATATTGATTCTTCTGATCCAGGAGCATGGTATATTTCTCCATCTATTAGTGTCCTCTTTGTTTTCTTTCACCAGTGTTTTATAGTTTTGTATATATAGGTCATTAGTTTATTTAGGTAGATATATTCCTAAGTATTTTATTATTTTCATTGCAATGGTGAATGGAATTATTTCCTTAATTTCTCTATTTTCTCATTATTAGTGTACAGGACAGCTTTCTTTATAGTACAACTGTCACATCCATACATAACTACTGGAAAAACTATAGCTTTGACTAGAAGCATCTTGTTGGCAAAGTAACGTCTCTGCTTTTCAGTATGCCATCTGGGTTGATCATAACATTTCTTCCAAGGAGTGTCTTTTTATCTCATGGCTACCGTCGTGATCTGCAGTGGCTTTGGAGCCCAAGAAAATAAAGTCAGCAACTGTTTCCATTGTTTTCCTATCTATTTGCCATGAAGTGATGGGACCGAATGCCATTAACTTAGTTTTCTGAATGTTGAGTTTTAAGCCAACTTTTCCACTCTCCTCTATCACTTTTGTCAAGAGGCTCTTTAATTCTTCTTCATTTTCTACCACAAGGATGGGGTTATCTGCATATCTGTGGTAATTGATATTTCTCCCAGCAATATTGGTGCCAGCTTGTGCTTCATCAAGTCCAGCATTTCTCATGATGCATTCTGCATATAAATTAAATAAGAAGGATGACAATATACAGCCTTGATGCACTCCTTTCCCAATTTGGAACCATTATGTTGTTCCATGTCCAGTTCTAACTATTGCCTCTTGTCCTGCATACAGATTTCTCAGGAAGCAGATTGGGTACTCTGGTATTCCTATCTCTTGAAGAATTTTCCACAGATTGCTGCAATCCACACAGTCAAAGGATTTGGCATAGTCAATAAAACAGACATATATGTTTTTCTGGAACTCTCTTGCTTTTTCAATGATCCCACAGATGTCAGCGATTTGATCTCTGGTTCCTTTGCCATTTCTAAATACAACTTGAAAATCTGGAAGTTCACTGTTCACATACTGTTGAAGCCTGGCCTGGAGAATTTTAAGCATTACTTTGTTAGTGTGTGAGATGAGTACAATCGTGCTGTAGTTTGAACACTTTTTTGCATTGCCTTTCTTAGGGATTGGAATGAAGCCTGATCTTTTCCAGTCCTGGGATCACTGCTGTGTTTTCCAGATTTGCTGGTATATTGAATACAACACTTTCACAGCATCATCTTTTAGGATTTGGAATAGCTCAACTGAAATTCCATCATCTCCACTAGCTTTCTTCGAAGTGATGCTTCCTAAGACCCATTTTACTTCACATTCCAGGATGTCTGGCTCTAGGTGAGTGATCACACCATCATAATTATCTGAGTCATGAAAATCTTTTTTGTATAATTCTTTTATGTATCCCTGTCACCTCTTCTTAATATATTCTGCTTCTGTTAGTTACATACCATTTCTGTCCTTTATTGTGCCCATCTTTGCATGAAAGTTCCCTTGGTATCTCTGATTTTCTTGAAGAGATCTCTAGCCTTTCCCATTCTGTTTTCCTCTATTTCTTTGAATTGATTACTGAGGAAGGCTTTCTTATCTCTCCTTGCTATTCTTTGGAGCTCTGCATTCAAATCGTTACATCTTTTCTTTTTTCCTTTGCCTTTAGCTTATCTTCTTTTCTCTGCTATTTGTAAGATCTCGTCAGACAACCATTTCGCCTTTTTGCATTTATATTTCTTAGAAATGGTCTTGATCACTGCCTCTGGTACAATGCCACGGACCTCTGTCTTCCATAGTTCTTCCGTCAGTCTGTCTATCAGATCTAATCCCTTGAATCTATTTGTCACTTCCACTGTTTAATTGTAAGGGATTTTATTTAGGTCATACCCAAATGATTTAGTGGTTTTCCTTATTTTCTTCAATTTAAGTCTGAATTTGGCAATAAGGAGTTCATGATCTGAGCCACAGTCAGCTCCCAGTCTTGTTTTTGCTGACTGTATAGAACTTTTCCTGCAAAGTATATAATCAACCTGATTTTGGTATTAACCATTTGGTGATGTCCAAATATAAAGTCTTCTCTTTTGTTTTTGGAAGAGGGCACTTGCTATGACCAGTGCATTCTCTTTGCAAAACTCTGTTAAACTTTGACCTGCTTCTTTTTGTGCTGTAAGGCAATATTTAGCTATCATTTTGTGGCAAATAGAAATGAAAACAATGGAAACAGTGAGAGACTTTGTTTTTTTGGACTCCAAAATCACTGCAGATAGTGACTGCATCCATGAAATTAAAGAATGCTTGTTCCTTGGAAGAAAAACTGTGACCATCCTAGAAAGCATTTTGAATAGCAGAGACATTACTTTGCCTACAAAGTTGCATCTAGTCAAAGCTATTATTTTTCCAGTAGTCATGTATGGATGTGACAGTTGGACTATAAAGAAAGTTGAGTGCTGAAGAATGGATGCTTTTGAACTGTGGTGTTGGAGAAGACTCTTCGAGTCCCTTGGACTGCAAGGAGGTCAAACCCGTCAATCCTAATGGAAATCTATCCAGAGTATTCATTGGAAGGACTGATGCTGATGCTGAAATTTCAATACACTGACCACCTAATTTGAAAGACTGACTCATTGGAAAAGACCCTGATGCTAGGAAAGATTGAAAGTAGGAGGAGAAGTGGATGACTGAGGATAAGATGGTTGAATAATATCACTGAATCGATGGACATGAGTTTGAACAAGCTCGTGGAGTTAGTGATGGACAAGGAAGCCTTTTGTGCTGCTATCCACGTGGTTGCAAATAGCCAGACACGACTGAGCAACTGAATTGAACTGAACTGAGTGATTGAGCTGACATATAAGTAAAGATATTTAACTTCAAAGTTAAGCCCAAACTGAAGTTATCACATGTTTAAAGCTTATTGTGAAGTCTTAAGAAACTGCAAAACAGCTCCTCTATGTAAAGGAAAGAATTTGATATAGATGCGGCCTGTACGATTTCCTCTGTGGAAGACGATTACCATCCTTTTAGAAGTTTGAGTAAATATCCTAGGTAAATTTTACACAAACATAAAGTTACCTCACTTAAGAAAATGCTGAGCATATTATTGACATGGTCACAAATCAATGGAAGAACTCATTTAAAACTTTCTCCTGGGTTTCCTTACCCTACTGTTGTCCACCCAGGTGCCCTTTCCACTATAATCTCTTGCTTTGTCAGCACATGTGTCTCCCCAGACAATTCATTTCCGAGTGTTAAACAAGAGTTCAGTTTGGGGCCCTGGAAGGGGTCTGCCTTCCTGCAACAAATGGTGACTCTGGTGGGATTCTTCTTCGCTGAGACTGACATCCTGATGACTCGGTGTACTCAGGGGCCAGCTTGCCTGCCAATGGACCAGACCTAGCGGCTGCAACTGGGACCTTTTTGTCACTGGTCTCCTCCTGATGTGGATAACTGGCCAGAGTGCCCTGACTGGTAAGGAATAAGAGACTTTATTGACCTCTCTCCCCTTCCCTCTCTCTTTCTTCTCATCCTATCATCCCTTCCTATCATCCCCTGTTTTTCTAGACCCCCAGTCCTGGATGCAAGAATCTGGACAAAGGACCCTCAGCCTGAGCTGAGGATTGGAGACTGATCACCTCCTCTTGGCAGAGAACTCGAATTCTGATTCTGGTCTGGTCTGATTTCTGGTAAGGCTAAGTTCCAGTCCTCCCTTCTCTGGAGGCCCAGGGAAAAGTCCCATGATGCCTGAGTATCTGTAGGTGGCAGGAGACGTCTGTAAGGCCACCCCTTTCGCCCCTCCTCTCCCGCCTCCTCCCTCTTCTTCTTTCAACCTGGCTTCCTTTCCTCCTTTAAAATCTTTGATGTTAGTACTTGGATCTGAAGTTCTGTGTCTCTATAGGAGGTTTTCTGAGAGACTGCATTCTTGTATTTAAGGGCTTCCCTGGTGGTGCAGAGGTTAAAGCGTCTATCTGCAGTGTGGGAGACCTGGGTTCGATCCCTGGGTTGGGAAGATCCTCTGGAGGAGGAAATAGCAACCCACTCCAGTATTCTTGCCTGGAGAATCCCATGGACCGAGGAGCTTGGTGGGCTAGAGTCCATGGGTTGCAAAGAGTCGGATATGACTGAGCGAATTCACTTTCACTTTCACTAAACAACTGATGATAACAGACTTTGTAAACGCAGAGCTAAAAGCCAACCAATCAGTAGCAAGCCCTCTTCTTGAAAATTAATAGAAGACTCATGCCAGTGAACAAGTTTCCAAGGCTAGCATCTTCCTTGGAACAACTCCTGCCTCCAAGGCTCTATAATTAATAGAATTGCTCTATTATAGAATTGCTCATTAATAGAATGGTTCTATAATTAATAGAATGTCTTCCAAAACTTCAATATAACATCAAGAGTTGGCTTTATTTATTGAAACAATACATGCCCAGACTAACTCTAAATTATTTGATAAAAAGAGGACTACAATTCAGCCTTTATTTTAGATTTTAAATAATGGTTTTATTCTCTATGCCAATACACATCACATGGAAGGTGAAAGTTGAGTTCAAGCTGACCATGGTGGGGTGACGGGTGGGGAATTGGAGAGCAGATGATAAAGATGTGTTCAATCTAGACCTTTTAGGAAAGTTAACATAGTGCAGAACTTAGCTTGGTACTTATAACTAAATCACAACACAGACAACCACTCCAGATGACGAATCCAGACACAAATAGAATTTAATTGTTTTTGCAGCAAAATGCACAAAGTTAAACAATCTATTTTCTAAGAGCCTAATTGCAGAGGCAAAGAGGAATGAGGGGACTTGTCTTTCCTTACAAATGAGTTTATCTTTTGCAAATCATTTTTGTTCTTCAGTATTCTCCTTTGGCCTTAGAAACTTGAAGTGTAAAATGAAAATAATAGTAGTTTCTTCAAAAGGATATTAATCACAGTTAAATATTAGAATCATAGATTTTATTTTTTTTAATGTTGCTCCCTTGATATTGGTGTTTAATTGTCTAAGAGGGAGCAGAAATATTCACATTCTCTCTGGTTGATTCTAATGAGCAATGTTGAGACTTCTGGGTTAGAGGAATAAAAATGTTTTCTTTCTTGAAAGGTACTAAGAAGATTTCTTTATATGATAAGTACCTATGACATGATGTTCTTGTTGTTACTGTAGAAACATTAGTAGTACTATTAGTTATCAACATAATAGTTTGATATGGTGACATTTGTAGAAATAGCTGTGAAAATTCCTGTTGCAGGATTCCCTCAACGTTGTATTTCTCCTCAGTATGTAGGTAGATATCTCTACCTGAAAATTTTCTTTGTGTTTTTGTTTAGTCTCTAAGCTGTCTCCAACTCTTTGCGACCCCACGGACTGTAGCAAACCAGGCTCCTTTCCATGGGATTTCTCAAGGAAGAATACTGGAGTGGGTTGCCATTTTCTTCCCCAGGGAATCTTTCTGACCCATGCATTGAACCTATGGCTTCTACGGCATTTCCTGCATTGCAGGCAGATTCTTTAACCACTGAGCCACTTGAGAAGCCCATCTGAAAATTTGAAACATATTATTTGAAAGCTCTTTTAATTTTCAATTGTCCCTATTTTTAGAAGGCTATCTATACTTCCCTGGTTTTAGAATGGAAAATGGATTCTCTCAGGCATTTTATATGTCTCCAAATACTCAAATCCACTAAAGGTGTATTTTCCTTTTATCTGGACTTGAAGCGTTTGGAGATATATAGGATGTCTGAGAGAGTCCATTTTCCATTCTAATAGCAGGGAAGTATAGGTAGCCTTCTAAAAATATAAAAACTTGAAAATTGAAAGTTTCTGATGGAAATAACAATGCCTGTAATGATCTATAATAATAATGTATAATAATAATAAATGTTGGCTAATAAATAGAAACACTTAAAAAAATAGGAAAGGTCCAATTTTGGTTTTCAACAAGAGTGCATTCAAGAAATTAGAACGAAACTATTCTCAGTACAGGAATCATCCAAGTAGATAAAGGTGCCTATTATTAAGCTAAAAATGACCATGGAAGTGAAGAAGAATAATTATAACATTGAGGAAGAAAACGGAATCAGTGTAATAGAGGTTAAATTGAGCTATTCTCATATAATTCAGAATAATAGCATAGTGAATATAAAAGTGTTGAAAATAAGGAACACAAATATAAATTTTGTAATTAAGCATAAGGTTCACCATTTTATGGATTTGCTGGAAATATATATATCATCAACAGTATGTTTTATTTCTCTCAAGATATTTTAAAATTTACTGTACTGTTGGTGACCTTTATATTTAAGTCATCCAAGCTTAGCAGGCCACTTATATTGTATCTTTTCTATTGATTTTCTTTTCCTTTAACATTGTAATTGTGGATTTACTTTACATAAAAACTTTTAATTTTAATATAGCATGTTAGTCATTTGTTTCCTTTCATGATGTTGCTTTTTGTTTTGTTTTGTTTTGTTTTCTTTGGACTCAAAGGAAAAATAAATCTCTAATCTATTAAAAAATCCAATTATTTTTACTACAATTTTACTTATCTGTTTTATTCAGTTTTATTTCATCTGGAATCAGTTTCTGTGTATAGATTGAAATTAATTTTAAAGCAAGTTCTCAACTTTATTCAAAAACATTGATTGTTCATCTCAGCTTCATTTATTACTACTTCACATTTATCTTACTTTGTGCCAACATTTTAGTATATGTGTGCATGCTAAGTTGCTTCAGTTGTGTCTAGCTCTTTGGGATCCCATGGACTGGCGTCCACTAGCCTCTTCTGTCCATGGGATACTCCAGGAAAGAATACTGGAGTGCTGTTTCCTTCTGCAGGGAATCTTCCCAGACTCAGGGATAGAATTCTTATCTCTTACATATTGTGCATTGATAGGCGTGTTCTTCACCACCTGTGCAGCACCACCTGGGAAGTTCCATTTTAGTATACTAAAGACTATATATATCAAATAATAACAAAAATCTTATGAATCTGTATCACTGAATTGTTCATTTGTTCCTAAACTAGTGTTTTAATATCTTTTGAGTTCTGGGATGGCATTCTAGCTTCTATTCTGAAACCGCTGGTCCTTTGAGGAGTCCTACTTTTACTCAATGCAAATTGCACACATGTACTACTGTTAACAGACACACAGACTCATATATGCTTTTTATTTGCTACAAAATTAAATCCCCTGTATTGATCACAGATTTTTATAAAGATATACAAACAATCTTTCTATAAATCTCTTTATAATATTAAACCTAGTTAGAAAGGAAAGACAATCAATAGTCAGTAAAGAAAACAACAAATTTGTGAGTATAATCAAGATAGATGTTTGCTTTCCTAGAAGAGAAAGAAAGTTCTGGACTTTGGTAAACCTGTAGTGTCACTAGATGTGATCACATTCTATTTTCTTTTTTTCCATGACAAATCTTGGTGGTTTTCATAATTAGGAAAAAATATCCAGGCAACATATTAACATTCTAAGGAAGAATTGATAAAAATAAGCAAGGAACATAAGGACACAGAGCAACCAATTGGTCCTTTATTAAGTGTTTTACCAGAAACACCATCCAGAATATTGCAGTTACACCAAGAAGATGTATGCAATAACTTTTCATATTATAAAGATTAATGGCCAGTGTTTGATTTTAGCTAGCTGTATAGTTACATACAGCTCTAAAAGAACACAAAGTCATCTAATAGGGAAAGAGAGAATTCATCTCTGTCACAAACACTATGTATTTATTTTTGTAACTAGTAGATACTCGCTTGCATTGTAAAAACAATAATAGGTAATCTAATATAGAGGTAAAAATTATATTTTGAAATTTTAACATGGAACTCAATGAGAAATATTTATGCTTGCACTGAAAAATGAGACCAAAAAAAAAAAAAAAAAACACTGAGAAGTATTTCTGAACAGTTTATTTACCAAAACATGAAGTGCTTTTCGAGTTTAAGAAAAACTTTGAGACTATATACACAAAGAAAAACAACACAGAATACAGGAATGAAAGACAAGAACTTTAACATTTGTAAAAACTATTTTACATTTTCAAATTTGGTACTCGGTTTTTAAGTAACTAAACATAAACTGTAAGAATAATAAATTATATCACTATAAAAATCATTTCTCTATTTTCCTGGAAATAACTACTTTTATTTTTCTTCTTTTGGTAGGTAAACCTATCGTTGTCATTAAGATAAGACACCTGTGTAATTTGTTAAAATAATTTATATTAACAAATATCATTTATCAAGTGACTGTGGCTTTTTGAATATATTGAAATATGTAAAAAGCAATGCCTTTTAATACTGTTGACAGCAGATCATTTTGTACATGTTTCAATTGAATGCTCATAAAAATCATGCCATGTTTAAATCAAGTGAAAAGATGAGACCAGTTGGCAAGTACAGAAATTGCAATTATTAAATGATAGACTTAATCACTTAAAAAAAAAAGATATTTGGGGTAATAGTATACCTAAATATGGGTTAACAAAGTAAAACTATAAAATCTGTAATATCAAAAAATTCAAATGAAAATATATCTGAAAATTATGCAGGTAAATATCTTTGAAGATATGAATGGCAAAAAACTTAAATGACCAAGTATTTTTAAAATGTTTGTCTTTGATTAGCAGTTCCTGGGGGTTCTGACTATGACACTGTATATCTAAAGCTATGGTTTGATAGAAAAATATCGTCAATGTACTAAGACAAAGTTCTTTCAAGATGTAAGTCAAGGCCCTGAATCAAGTGTTAATCCTAAAATAAAATGCATTCACAAAAAAATATGCGCAAAACTTACCCGCTACTCACTTTTAAACATTTTCTCAAACTTTCATTCACTTTTCAACATTTTATTAGATAGTTGGTATGAATGGAAAATTATATATACGTTCAGTTCAGTAGATTCGCTCAGTCATGTCAGACTCTTTGCGACACCATGAATTGCAGCACGCCAGGCCTCCCTGTCCATCACCAGCTCCTGGAGTCCACTCAGACCCATGTCCATTTAGTCGGTGATGCCATCAAACCACCTCATCCTCTGTCTTACCCTTCTCTTCTGCCTTCAATCTTTCCCAGCATTAGGGTCTTTTAAAATGAGTCAGCTCTTCCCATTAGGTGGCCAAAGTGCTGGAGTTTAGGTTTCAACATCAATCCTACAAATGAACACCCAGGACTGATCTCTTTTAGGAAGCACTGGTTGGATCTCCTTACAGTCCAAGGGATTTTCAAGAGGCTTCTCCAACATCACAGTACAAAAGCAGCAATTCTTCGACACTCAGCTTTTTTATAGTCCAACTCTCGCATCCATACCTGACCACTGGAAAAACCATAACCTTGACTAGATGGACCTTTGTTGGCAAAGTAATGTCTCTGTTTTTTAATATGCTGTCTAGGTTCGTCATAATTTTCTTTCCAATGAGCAAGCGTCTTTTAATTTCATGGCTGCAGTCACCATCTGCAGTGATTTTGGAGCCCAGAAAAATAAAGTCAGCACTGTTTCCACTGTTTCCCAAACTATTTGCCATGAAGTGATGGGACCAGATGCCATGATCTTACTTTTCTGAATGCTGAGTTTTAAGCCAACTTTTTCAGTCTCCTCTTTCTCTTTCATCAAGAGGCTCGCTGGTTCTTTTTTGTTTTCTGCCATAAGGCTGGTGTCATCTGCGTGTCTGAGGTTATTGATATTTCTCTCAGTAATCTTGATTTCAGCTTGTGCTTCCCCCAGCCCAGCATTTCTTATGATATACTCTGCATATAAATTAAATAAACAAGGTGACAATATACAGCCTTGACATACTCGTTTTCCTATTTGGAACCAGTCTGTTGGTCCATGTCCAGTTCTAACTTCTGCTTCCTGACCTGCATACAGGTTTCATGAGGAAGGTCAAGTGGTTTGGTATTCCCATAGCTTTCAGAATTTTCCACCGGTTATTGTTATCCATACAGTCAAAGGCTTTGTCATAGCCAACAAAGCAGAAATAGATGATTTTCTGGAACTCTCTTGTATTCTTGATGATCCAGCATATGTTGGCAATTTGATCTCCAGTTCCTCTGCCTTTTCTAAAACCAGCTTGAACATCTGGAAGTTCACGGTTCACGTATTGCTGAAGCCTGGCTTGGAGAATTTTGAGCATTATTTTACTAGTGTGTGAGATGAATGTAATAGTCTGGTAGTTTGAGCATTCTTTGGCATTGCCTTTCTTTGGGATTTAAATGAAAACTGACCTTTTGCAGTCCTGTGGCCACTGCTGAGTTTTCCAAATTTGCTGGCATATTGAGAGCAGCACTTTCACAGCATCATCTTTCAGAATTTGAAATAGCTCAACTGGAATTCCATCACCTCCACTAGTTTTGTTCATAGTGATACTTCCTAAGGCCCACTTGACTTCACACTCCAGGATGCCTGGCTCTAGGTGAATGATCACACCATCGTGATTATCTGGGTCATGAATATCTTTTTTCTACAGTTTTTCTGTGTATTCTTGCCACCTTTTCTTAATATCTTCTGTTTCTCTTAGGTCCCTACCATTTCTGTCCTTTGCTGAGCCCATCTTTGCATGGAATGTTCCCTTGGTCTTGAAGAGATCTCTAGTGTTTCCCATTCTCTTGTTTTCCTCTATTTCTTTGCATTGATCACTGAGGAAGGCTTTCTTGTCTCTCCTTGCTATTCTTTGGAACTCTGCATTCAGATGCTTATTTCTTTCCTTTTCTCCTTTGCTTTTCGCTTTCTTTTTTTCAGTTATTTGTAAGTCCTTCTCTGACAGCCATTTTGCTTTTTTGAATTTCTTTTTCTTGGGGATGGTCTTGATCCCTTTCTCCTGTTCAGTGTCATGAACCTCCATCCACAGCTCATCAGGCACCCTTTCTGATCTAGCCCCTTAAATCTATTTCTAACTTTGACTATGTAATTATAAGGGATTTGATTTAGGTCATACCTGAATGTTGTAGTGGTTTTCTTCACTTTCTTCAATTTCAGTCTCAATTTGGCAATAAGAAGTTCATGATCTGAGCAACAGTCAGCTCCCAGTCTTGTTTTTGCTAATATGTTCATGCTGATACATATACTGTATATGTATATCTATATATGCATATAGAATATTTGTATAATTATTCTTATTCCTTATGCATTTATTCCCCAAGTTAATGCCTTCAGTCTCACACAGACATTCACATACCAAAAATGCATATATATATATACACACACACACATATATATATATATATATATATACACACATATATATACATATATATACCAAGGGATTTAAAGCTGCTAATCTATCCTTACTTCAAAAAAAGTTTGCAACTTTACATATTACATTGTGCTATTAGAAAATCATAATGGGGATGAAATGTTGCAATATATATTTTTATCATGACTAATTACTAAATAGATAAAAACATTTAGGACTAAATTAATTAAACCTGTAATTTATTTATTTGAATATTTCATATAAGAATTTCTTAAAACCAGTCAGTTTGTATACTGATATATCAAAGTGAATTTTTTTCTGAATAAATACTAAAAATTAATTTGGTAGCTAAGCTAATTATCAAAAATGAAAAAATAATTTGCATAAATCAAATGAACTTTCAAAGTTTTGAAGTAATGTATTTAAAGCACATGGTAAGATAAAACATTTTCTAAAAATATTGCATTAAGCTACCAAAGGACTAAAAATATTCAATGCTATTATTTTTCCAACTTGCTATAAATAAATCAGGTTAAATACATGCTTTTAAGTTAAACAGAAAGATAGAAACAAGTGATACTAGTTGCCATCTGTTAAATCTTAATAATGATTTCTGAAACATTTCACAGAAATGAAGTGACAGTCTTCAATGACTAAATATCAAGTCCTTTTACAATCAAATGCTTTCAAGTGCTCCATTTATTCCTCAGTTTTGAAGAATGACTTAATTCAATTATCATCAAAAGGATGTCTATACATATAGAAAAGCTAGGTTTCAACAGGACCTGAACAATGAACTTCCAGATGTGCAAGCTGGATTTAGAAAAGGCAAAGGAACCAGCGATCAAATTGTCAACATCCACTGTATCATCGAAAAAGCAAGGAAGTTTCAGAAAAAAAACATCAACTTCTGCTTTATTGATTATGCAAAAGCCTTTGATTGTGTGGGTCACAGCAAACTTTGGAAAATTTTTCAAGATACAGGAGACAATACTACCTTACTTGCCTGCTGAGAAATTTGCATGCAGGTCAAGAAGCAACAGTTAGAACTCGACATGGAACAACAGAATTGTTCCAAATTGGGAAAGGAGTAAGTCAATGCTGTATATAGTCACCCTGATTATTTAACTTATATGCAGAGTACATCATACAAAATGCCAGGCTGTATGAAGCACAGCTAGTATCAAGATTGCCAGAAGAAATATCAATAACTTCAGAAACACAGATGACACCACCCTTATGGCAGAAAGTGAACATGAACTAAAAAGACTCTTGATGAAAGTGAAAGACAAGAGTGAAAAAATTAGCTTAAAGCTCAGCATTGTGAAAATGAAGACCATAGCATCTGGTCCCATTGCTTCATGAGAAAAAGATGGAGAAACAGTGGCTGGTTTTATTTTTGTTGGCTCCCAAATCTGCAGATTTTGAATGCAGCCATGAAATAAAAAAAACACTTACTCCTCAGAAGGAAAGTTATGACCAAACTAGACAGCATATTGAAAAGCAGAGACATTACTTTGTCAACAGAGGTTTGTCTAGTCAAAGCTATGGTTTTTCCAGTAGTCATGTATGGATGTGAGAGTTGGACTATAAAGAAAGGTGAGGGCCAAAGAATGGATGCTTTTTAACTGTGGTGTTGGAGAAGACTCTTGAGAGTTCCTTGGAATGCAAGTAGATCAAACCAGTCAACCCTAAAGGAAATCAGTCCTGAATATTCATTGGAAGGACTGATGTTGAAACTGATGCTCCAATATTTTGGCCACGTGATGCCAAGAACTGACTCATTGGAAACGACCCTGATTCTGGGAAAACTTAAAAGCTGGAAGAGGAGGGGATGACAGAAGATGAGATGGTTGAATGCATCACTGACTCTACGGACATGAGTTTGAGTAAGCTCTGGGAGTTGGTGATGGACAGGGGAACTGGCGTGCTGTAGTCCATGTAGTCACAAAGAGTTGGACATGACTGAGCAACTGAATTGAACTGAACTGATTATAGATACATAGATTGTCGGAAGCCGTGTTAGGCATTACTGACAAAATGGAGGCACGGCCCCAACTCCCTCTCCTTGTCCCAAAGGCACGGACCTGGGATGAAGAAGTTAGGCCTTGTGATTCTGACTTGTTTTTTCCTCTCCTCAGCTGAGTTGGCTAAAAGGAATATTAAGATGCTCATTGTTCTTGAGAGGAGCATGAGAAGGTACAAAGCCTTCTGCAGCTGTGCTCAGAGAATAATTCATAAAGTTAATCATTAACATTTGTTCAAGGACCTTTACAGAAGAGTGTTCCAGGATGAGCACATAGGCCACAGCTTGAGGCCATGGGAAGGATTCCTATGTGAAACCTATTTGTGAGGGAAATGTTTATGGCAAAGGAGTTTGCTGAATTTAGGGCTTAGGAATAATTAAAAGAGTTAGAAGCTAAAGACTAAAGGAATGTTGTAATGTTAGCATTTTTACTATAGCTTATAGAGATTAGGAATTTTGAAGATATTAGTGGTTAGAAGCCTTTTTAGAGAAAGTGAGCTCAGGATACTAGGGGCAAACAGGATTTAGAAAGATAAGAAATAAACTGAGGACTGTGGTATGCAGCCCAGACGTTAGCATGAGTTACTATGTATTCACAATGACACATGAGAAGAAGATGATAAGAGAATCACTGAGGCAGGAACTCATTTTGAGAGGCAACATTGATTTATGGAGACAACAAATCTGGGTCAGGGGAACTGATAATGTCAAACCTCTGACCTAATGCTTTTGTAACAGTATAAAAGAGAATCTTAAGCTTGAAATAAATATGCAGTCCAAGAAAACTGAGAGGCTGCATCGTTTCTCACCAACACCACCCATCTCTTCAGGTTGATTCCCTGGCTGCTGGAACTGGACTCTGGCAATAGATAAATAGATATATAGACATATAGATATATAGTTTTAGGAAGCGGGGGTGTACATCCATACATAAGTGCATATGTATAGTGGTGGTGGTTTAGTCGCTAAGTCGTGTCTGACTCTTTCGACCCAATGGACTGTAGCTTGTCAGACTCCTCTGCCCATGGTATTCTAAAGGCAAGAATGCTGGAATGGGTTGCCATTTCTTTCTCCAGAAGATTTTCTCAACCCAGGAATCGGACCAGGTCTCCTGAATTGCAGGCAGATTCCTTACCAACTGAGCTACAAGGGGGGAGGTGGGTGTAAATGTATATATGTAAGTAAATAGAGAGAGATGTTAAAACATTACAGAATTTATGAAATATAACTTGGTTATACTACATAGAACTGAAGAATTGTTTTATTCAGTTCAAATTATCTATTCACCCAATGTATTTTATCTATTAATCTTTATTATGCAAAAGTTTCTTATGATTTACCTCTGTAGAAAGGAAAAAGGGGGAATACGGTTTTTGATGAAAGTTGTCCCATTCCAGCAAGAACTCAAAATCATTTGTGACTTTTCCATTAATTAAAAAAAGATATGATCTTTAAAGATAAATGTTTTCCACTGCAGCCCCCCCCCCCCCACTTTCTTAGAAGTTTGGGATTAGCAGATGCAAACTAATATATACAAATTAAACAATAAGGTCCTACTATTTGTCACAGGGGTAAATATTAGACCTAAATGTAAGCCCAGAAATTATAAAACTCTTAGAGGAAAACATAGGCAGAACACTCAATGACATAAATAAAAGCAAGATCCTCTATAACCCGTCTCCAAAAGTAATAGAAATAAAAACAAAAGTAAACAAATGGGACCTGATTAAACTTAAAAGATTTTGCACAGCAAAGGAAACTATAAAAGGTGAAATGAAAACCCCCTGAATGGGAGACAATAATAGCTAATGAAGCAACTGACAAAGGATTAATTTCCAAAATATACAAGCAGCTCATACAACTCAACATCAGAAAAAGAAACAACCGAATCAAAAATTGGGAAAAAGACCTAAATAGACATTTCTCTAAAGAAGACATACAGATGGCTAACAAACACATGAAAAGATGCTCAACATTGCACATTATTAGACAAATGCAAATCGAAACTACAAAGAGATATGACCACACATTGGTCAGAATGGCCATCATCAAAAAGTCTAAACAATAAATGCTGGAGAGGATATGGAGAAAGGGGAATATTCTTGCACTGTTGGTGAGAATGTAAACTGATACAGCTACTATGGAAAAAGGTAAGGACATTCCTTAAACAATTAGGAATAAAACCACCATCAATTCAGTTCAGTTCAGTTCAGTTCAGTTGCTCAGTTGTACCCAACTCTTTGCGACCCCATGAATCGCAGCACGCCAGGCCTCCCTGTCCATCACCAACTCCCGGAGTTCACTCAGACTCACATCCATTGAGTCAGTGATGCCATCCAGCCAGTTCATCCTCTGTCGTTCCCTTCTCCTCCTGCTCCCAATCCCTCCCAGCGTCAGAGTCTTTTCCAATGAGTCAACTCTTCACATGAGGTGGCCAAAGTACTGGAGTTTCAGCTTCAGCACCATTCCCTCCAAAGAAATCCCAAGGCTGATCTCCTTCATATGACCTGGCAATCTCACACCTAGGCATATACCATGAGGAAAGCAAAATTGAACAGGACACATGTATCCCAGTTTTCACTGCAGCTCTATTTATACTAGCTAGAACATGGAAGGAACCTAGATGTCCATTGACAGATGAATGGATAAAGAAGCTGTGGCACAATGCAATGTTATTCAGCCATAAAAAAGAATGCATTTGAGTCAGTTCTAATGAGGTGGATGAATCAGAGGCTATTATATAGACTGAAGTAAGTTAGAAAGAGAAAGATAGATATCATATTCTTACACATATATACAGAATCTAGAAAAATGGTAGTGAAGAATTTACAGGGCAGCAACAGAGAAACAGACATAGAGAACAGACTTATGGACGTGGTGAGAGAGGAGGAGAGGGTGAGATGTACGGAAAGAGTAACATGAAAACTTACATTACCATGTGTAAAATAGATAGCCAACAGGAATTTGCTGTATGGCTCAGAAAACTCAAACAGGGATTCTGTATCAACCTAGAGGGGTGGGGTAGGGAGGGAGGTGGGAGGAAGTTTCAAAAGTGTGGGGATATATATATGTCTATAGCTGATTCATTCAGAGGTTTGACAGAAAATGACAAAACTCTGTAAAGCAATTATCCTTCAATTAAGAAAATAAATTTAAATACATATATGTAAATAAAACTTTTAACTTAATAATCAATTAGTGTAGATTAGGCCTAGGTTGACTCATTTCATCCTAACAACTTATAAATTATTAGGGATTTATTAAATGCATCAAAGCAGTAAAGTAGAAATGTTCATTTATTGTGGAGCTGGTTGTTTTAAATTTTACTTTTAATAAAATCAGCTTAAGGAATAAAATAAAGAAAAAAACGTTTATATTTAATTATAATTTATCAACAATTTTAAATATTTTTAGTTCCCTCATGAGTTTACTCTGTTTGAATTATTTTGGCTTCATAAAAATAGTTACTCACAAAATTTGTTTTATTATTCTTATATTCAACATTGCATTTGGCATTTTTATTAAATATACGAAATAAAATTAATAGAATAAGCTATTTTAAAAATTTCATTATTTTGCTCAATATTTTATGTATTATGACAGGAAAGAGAATCAATCTTTCACAAACCCACGTTTAATTAGGCTTCTCATGTAAAGACTCTTCATTTAAAAAAAAAAACAAAAAAACACCATTTTTAAGATTACTGCATAGTGATTTGTATTTTAGCTGTTATGAAATTGAACTCATGTTTCATAGCATCTTACTGCACGTTTATAAAAAGAAAAAAACAAATGTACATTTAAATGTGCATTGTGCTCTTCTATGTAGATTCTCTTACTAACTACAAAGAGTTTCAGTATTGTTTTTTGTTGTTGTTGTTGTTGTTGTTGTTAAAAGTGAAATGATTCCAGATATTACCTAATTTGGAATTTTAACCTTCTCTTACTGCATTGATTCAGTTCGGTTCATTTGCTCAGTCGTGTCGGACTCTGAGACCCCATGAACCACAGTACACCAGGCCTCCCTGTCCATCACCAACTCCGGAGTTTACCCAAACTCATTTCCATTGAGTCAGCGATGCCATCCATCCATCTCATTCTCTGTCATCCCCTTCTCCTCCTGCCCTCAATCTTTCCCAGCATCAGGGTCTTTTAGTTTCAAAACCCACAAAATTTTAATATTAGGCTCATTATCATTGATTTGTATCTTGCAAGATATGATAGGAATATCTACTGTTTGTGAGCATCATTGATGCTTGGCTTTGGAAGTTTCTAATTACCATCTTAAGACAATATTACTCTTTGGATTAATTTTATGAAAAATTAATTTTGAAGTGATATAATGTATTCTTATTATTTTTAAACTATATTTTTCTTAATTGATCTCACTATGTAATAAATCTTATTTTTTGTCTTCCAAAAATAATTATTGAGTAGATGTTCTATGACAAACCATAAGTTAGATGCCACAGATCAGATATTGAGCATAAACAAATATAACACCCATCAGTTCAGTTCAGTAGCTCAGTCATGTCTGACTCTTTGTGATCCCATGGACTGAAGCACACCAGGCTTCCCTGTCCATCACCAACTCCCAGAGCATGTTCAGACTCATGTCCATTGAATCAGTGATGCCATCCAACCATCTCATCCTCTGTTGTCCCCTTCTCCTCCTGCCTTCAATCTTGCCCAGCATCAGGGTCTTTTCTTTCTTTTTTTTTTTTTGTTTTTTTTTTTTTTTATTTTTTTAATTTTAAAATCTTTAATTCTTACATGTGTTCCCAAACATGAACCCCCCTCCCACCTCCCTCCCCATTCTAACAGCAGGCTTCTGACAGTGGAATTTTTTTTGTGTGTGTACTGTGAAATTCAACATTTGTAATCTATTAGTCTATTAAATTTTTTAGTGTGAAAACTTTTTAAATATTATATATTAAATAAATAATATGGTTCATCTCCATAGGTTTTGATATTGTTTATTCTAGCTATACAAGATAGTTTAGCAAATTCTTTATTTCTTCAAGTCTGCAATAGCAACTTTACCTAGGATTAATTACATATAATTTTCTCTGGGTTTTGAGCCAGTGTGAAGAGGCATAGTCAGTGTTTTTTCCTTTTCCTCTGTTATATAAATATTCTTTATTAAGATTTGCTACCTCCTCTAGAGTCAAATTTTGACAATATATAAAATTATTGATCATTAATATTTATACTGTATTGGCATTCAGTCAGTCAGTTCAGTCGCTCAGTCATGTCCGACTCTTTGCAACCCCATGGACTGCAGCATGCCAAGTCTCCATGTCCATCACCACTAGTGGAGTTTACTCAAACTCATGTTCATTGAGTCAATGATGCTATCTAACCATCTCACCCTCTGTTGTCCCCATCTCCTCTCGCCTTCAATCTTTCCCAATATCATGATCTTTTCCAATGAGTCAGCTCTTCTCATCAGGTGGCCAAAGTATTGGAGTTTCAGCTTCTGCATCAGTCCTTCCAATGAACACCCAGGACTGATGTTCTATAGGATGGACTTGTTGGATCTCTTTGCAGTCCAAGGGACTCTCAAAGGTCTTTTCCAACATCACAGTTCAAAAGATCTAGTTCTTCAGCACTCAGCTTTCTTTATAGTACAACTTTCACATCCATACATGACTACTGGAAAAACCATAGCCTTGACAAAATGAACCTTTGTTGGTCAAAGTAATGTCTCTGGATTTGCATATGCTGTCTAGGTTGGTCATAACTTTTCTTGCAAAATGTCTTAGTTTAAGGCTGCAGTCGTCATCTGCAGGCATTTTGGAGCCCCCCAAGATAATGTCTGCCTCTGTTTCCGCTGTTTCTCCGTCTATTGGCCATGAAGTGATGGAACAGGATGACATGACTATTGTTTTCTGAATGTTGAGCTTTAAGGCAACTTTTTCACTCTCCTCTTTCACTTTCATCAAGAGGCTCTCTAGTTCTTTTGGTTTTCTGCCATAAGGGTGGTGTCATCTGCATATCTGAGGTTATTGATATTTGTCCCAGCAATCCTGATTCTAGCTTGTGCTTCATCCAGCCCAATGTTTCTCATGATGTACTCTTCATATGTTAAATAAGCAGGGTGACAGTATCCAGCCTTGATGCACTCCTTTCCAAATTTGGAACCAGTCTGTTGTTCCATGTCAGGTTCTATTTGTTGTTTCCTGACCTGCATACAGATGTCTCAACAGGCAGGTCAGGTGGTTTGGTATTCCCATCTCTTTCAGAATTTTCCACAGGTTATTGTAATTCATACAATAAAAGGCTTTTGCATAGTCAATAAAGCAGAAATAGATGTATTTTCTGGAACTCTCTTGCTTTGCAATGATCCAGCAGGTGTTGACAATTTGAACTCTGATTCCTCTGCCTTTTCTAAAACCAGCTTGAACATCTGGAAGTTCACAGTTCACATACTGCTGAAACCTGGCTTGAAGAATTTTGAGCATTACTTTGCTAGTGTGTGATATGAGTGCAACTGTGCTGTAGTTTGAGCATTCTTTTGTATTGATTTTCTTTGGGATTGGAATGAAAACTGACCTTTTCCAGGCCTGTGGCCACTGTTAAGTTTTCCAAATTTGCTGGCATATTGAGTGCAGCACTTTCACAACATCATCTTTCAGGATTTGAAATAGCTCAACTGGACTTCCATCACCTCCACTAGCTTTGTTCATAGTGATACTTTCTAAGGCCCACTTGACTTCGCATTCTAGGGTGTCTGGTTCTAGGTGAGTGATCACACCATCGTGATTATCTGAGTCGTGAATATATTTTCTTTATAATTCTTCTGTGTATTTTTGAAAGCTCTTCTTAATATCTTCTGCTTCTGTTAGATCCATACTTTCCTGTCCTTTATTGAGCACATCTTTGCTTGAAATATTCCCTTGGTATCTCTAATTTTCTTGAAGAGATCTCTAGTCTTTCCCATTCTATTGCTTTCCTCTATTTCTTTGCACTGATCACTAAGGCAAGCTTTCTTATCTCTCCTTGCTATTCTTTGGAACTCTTCATTCAAATGGGTATATCTTTCTTTTTCTCCTTTTTTTTTTTTTTTTTTGCTTCTCTTGTTTTCACATCTATTTGTAAGGCCTGCTCAGACAGCCATTTTTCTTTTTTGCATTACTTTTCCTTGGGGATGGTCTTGATCCCTGTCTCCTGTTCAATGTCATGAACCTCCATCCATAGTTCGTCAGATACTCTATCTATCAGATCTAGTCCCGTAAATCTATTTCTTACTTCCACTGCATAAACCTTAAGGATTTGATTTAGGTTATACCTAAATGTTCTAGTGGTTTTCCCTACTTTCTTCAACTGAAGTCTGAATTTAGCAATAAGGAGTTCATGATCTGAGCCACAGTCAGTCCTAGTCTTGTTTTTCCTGACTATATAGAGCTTCTACATCTTTGACTACAAAGAATACAATCAATATGATTTTGGTGTTGATCATCTGGTAATGTCCATGTGTAGAGTCTTCTCTTGTGTTGTTGGAAGAAGGTGTTTACTATGACCAGTGTATACTTATGGCAGAACTCTATTAGCCTTTGTTCTGCTTTATTCTGTACTTAAAGGCTAAATTTGCCTGTTACTGCACGTGTTTCTTGACTTCCTACTTTCTCATTCAAGTCCCCTAAAATGAAAAATACATCGTTTTTTAGGTGTTAATTCTAGAAGTTCTTGTAGGTCTTCACAGAGCTTCTTCAGCTTCTTCAGCGTTACTGGTCAGGGCATAGACTTTGATTACCAGGATATTGAATGGTTTGCCTTGGAAAAAAACCAAGACCATTCTGTTGCATTGACATTAATAATACATTATTGTAAAACTTAATCATTTTTATCAGTGCTTCAAGTCCCCTTTTACAATTTCTCCTACTGACTCATGTTACTTTATCATTAGCTTTCTTATAGTTTATTTACAAAAAAAAAAAACAAACTTGAAATCATATATCTATATCATTTTAAAATATTTTCTAAAGAGTTGATAATTGCTGTGAATTTTATCCTCCCCTTTACATTGTCTTTAATTTACATACTTTTATAAGATTTGTTCCTTTATATTATTGAAGTCTTATACATGAAGTATTTATTAATATTTTATCCTTACCCTCAACAAAAATCAACCTTCCCATGAGGTTTTGTAAATCTTTCTGTTAGAGTACAAAGACATAGAATAAAGTACACAAGCATACAGCTTAATGAATATTCACTAAATGATTTGTCTACATAAGCATCACTTTGTTCAGGAAACAGAACATTGAAAGCACCTTAGAAGTCCTCCTTGTGCTTCTTCCAGATAACCTTTCTTTTCTTTTCTTTTCTTTTTATGTTTAATTCACTAACATTTTTTTATTTTTTAATGAATTTATTTATTTTAATTGGAGTTTAATTACTTAACAATATTGTATTGGTTTTGCCATACATCAGTATGAATCCGCCACAGGTATACAAGTGTTCCCCATCCTGAACCCCAGAATGAAGTAAGCCAGAAAGAAAAACACCAATATAATATACTAACACGTATGTATGGAATTTAGAAAGATGGTAGCGATAACCCTGTATGTGAGACAGCAAAAAAGACACAGATGTATAGAACAGTCTTTTGGACTCTGTGGGAGAGGGAGAGGGTGGGATGATTTTGGAGAATGGCATTGAAACATGTATAATATCATATATGAAATGAATCACCAAACCTTTTCTTAAAAAAATCTACCTTTAGTGTAACTTTTGGAGAGGGGAATGGCAACCCATTCCAGTACTCTTGCCTGGAGATCCCCATCGTCGGAGGAGCCTGGTGGTCTACAGTCCATGGGATCGTGAAGAGTCGGACATGACTGAGTGACTTCACTTTCACTTTTCACTTTCATGCATTGGGCAAAGAAATAGCAACCCATTCCAGTGTTCTTGCCTGGATAATCCAAGGGATAGGGGAGCCTGGTGGGCTGCCATCTATGGGGTCGCACAGAGTTGGACATGACTGAAGCGACTTAGCATCAACAGCAACAGCATTCTAACTTTTATTATCATACAATAATCTTGTCTATTTTTGACACTGTACACAAAGAATCATAAAATATGCTTTCTTCTGTTTGCTTTCATTTGCTCAATATTACTTTTTTTTTATTTTTTTTTTAATTTTTAGTTTTTTATTTTTTAAATTTTAAAATCTTTAATTCTTACATGCATTCCCAAACATGAACCCCCCTCCCACCTCCCTCCCCAGAACATCTTTTCAATATTACTTTTTGATATGCATTCATATTGGTGCATGGAATGGTAGCTCATTCTTTTCATTGATATAATTTGGTATTCTATTGCATGAATGTATTAGAATTTGATTACCAATTTAATGATTGATTGGTGTCATTTCTGGTTTTTGTTGCTCTCTGTGTGGGCTAATACTAGGAACATGCTGTGAACATTCTCATTCATGTATTTGGATGAACTTATGACTACATTTCTGTGTATTATGCACCTTGTAGTGGCATTAAGGATTCATGAAATATGTTTATTTTCAATATGCAAATCTCACCCAATTGTTTTCATTGTGCTTATATGAATTTACAATACCTCCAGCAGTGAATGAAAATTCTAATATCTTCACAGCATTGCAAATTATTTTATTTCTTTTTTTGATTGTCCAGTGGTTTTTTAAATTTTTTTAATTGGAATTTGAGGATAATTACTTTATGGATTCTCTCTTTTGTTTTTTTACTAAATGCTAATACAATCTATGGAGGTATGTTGGTACTAATTTCTTTCTCTTCATGACAAAAAATTGAATACTTCATTAAGATATTGGTCATTCAAATATTCAGTTTAGTTCAGTTCAATCGCTCAGTTGTCCTGACTCTTTGAGACCTTATGGACTGCAGCACACCAGGCTTCCCTCTACATTAACAATTCCCGGGCTCGCTCAAATTCATGTCAATCAAGTCAGTGATGCTGTACAACCACCTCATCCTCTGTCATCCGCTTTTCCTCCTGCCTTCAATTTTTCCCAGTATCAGGGTCTTTTAAAATGAATCTGTTTTTCAAATCAGGTGGCAAAGCATTGGCGTTTCAGTTTCAGCATCAGTCCTTCCAATGAATATTCAGGACTGATTTCCTTTAGGATGGACTGGTTTGATCTCCTTGCAGTTCAAGGGACTCTCAAGAGTCTTTTCCAACACCACAGTTCAATAGCATCAATTATTCAGCACTCAGCTTTCTTTATAGTCCAGCTGTCACAGCCATACATGACTATTGGAAAAACCATAGCTTTGACTAGATGGACCTTTGTTGGCAAAGTAATGTCTCTGCTTTTTAATATGCTGTCTATGTTGGTCATAGCTTTCCTTCCAAGGAGCAAACATCTTTTAATTTCATGGCTGCAATCACCATCTGCAGTGACTTTGGAGCCCCCAAAAATAAATTCTGTCACTGTTTGCATTGTTTCCCCATCTATTTGCCATGAAGTGATGAGACCGAATGCCATGATCTTAGTTTTCTGAATACTGAGTTTTAAGCCAACATTTTCACTCTCCTCTTTCACTTTCATCAAAAGGCTCTTTAGTTCTTCCTCGCTTTCTGACATAAGGGTGGTGTCATCTGCATATCTGAGATTATTGATATTTCACCTGGCAATCTTGATTCCAGCTCGTGCTTCATCCAGCCTGGCATTTCACATGATGTATTTTGCATATAAGTTAAATAAGAAGGGTGACAATATACAGCCTTGAAATATTCCTTTTCCAATTTGGAACCATTCTGTTGTTCATGTCCAGTTCTAACTGTTGCTTCTTGACCTGCATACCGATTTCCCAGGCGACACTGGTTATTTAAAATCGTCCATTCAACTTTTTGTCTATCCTTAAAAACTTAATTTTCCTTTTTATCTTTATGCTTTGTAAAACCCCTTATATTCACTGGCTATCAGAGTTTACTGAAAATAGTTATTGCAATGATCTTCCACCTGATGACTTGCCTTTAACTTCTCATATTAGAATCTTTTTAAGAGTCCATTTAATGAAAAATGTTTCCTACCTCTAGGATAATAAATATATTTTATGTTATTGTGTAGAAGGTAATGCACATATTTATATGTTATTTTCCAGAAGTTTTAAATTTATTATTCTGTTTAGACGTACAACCCACATAGAATGAAACTTAGGTTCTTCAAAACTAGCAGTCTATCCCAAAAATATTTGTCATATAGTGGAAGGCAAGGCATATTACTGAAAGCTGGTAGACTTCAAATATTAGATGATATTCCCCCTTTTTGTATTTTCCATATTTTAAATTTTCTTTCTTTATAGTATTTTTAATAGTCTTCAAGTTGTTCTCATTGATCACTGTTTACTTATTTTAGAAAATTGCATGTGCCTCCAAGGGGAGACAATAACCCTTAGATCTATATCATAATATCATGAAAAGACACTTTTCTTTCCTTTCTCTCTCCTTCCAAATGTTAACTACAGCATTTCATTCTTTCAATTTTAGAGCTTTTTTTTTTTTTTCTGCAATGTGAATATGATGTGTCTGTGTATAGATCTTTGGTGTGCTTATTTTGTATTGTGTACTTTGGGTTGTGTGGGTTTAACGTTATCAGTGTGAAATACTAGGGTACAGTATTTTTCTATACTATTTTTCCTTTCAATCTTCCTTTATTTAGAACCCCAATTACATGATGTGATGAGTTGAATTGTAAACCTCAAAATACGTGTTTACCCAGAATCTTAGAATGTGACGTTATTTGGAACAAGGGTCTTTGAATGTATAATTGGGCTACAATATCAAGACGAAGTCATAATAAATATAGGGTTTTCCCTAAATTCAATAAGAGGAATTCATTTAATGGAAAAAGAGCAGCAAGGGCAAAGAAAGACAAAGGCCATGTGAAAACAGAGAGAGACTGAAGTAATGCACCTTCTTGGAATGGATATTTTTTCAGAGCCTCAAGGAGGAACTAACCTTGATGGTACCTTGACTTCAGAATTCTAAAATCCAAAACTATGACAGAATCTGATTCTATTGTTAAAAGTCACTAAATTACTGTTAATTTATTGTGGTAATCTAAATTAATGCACAGGCTTCCCTGGTGGCTCAGACTGTAAAAAAATCTACCTGCAATGCAAGAGACCTGGGTTGGATCCCTGGGTCAGGAAGATTCTCTGGAGAAGGAAATGGATATTCACTACAGTATTCTTGCTTGGGAAACCCCATGGACCAAGGAGCCTGGGAGAGTACAGTCCATGGGTTTGCAAAGAATTGAACACGACTGCACAACTATCATTTTCAAACTAATGCTAGTGGATATGAAAACACCTGATATTCTCCAAGAGGTTAACTATAATCCTGTTCATTTTTTTCCCTGTTCTTTCATTCTATGCTTCGTATTTTATAACTAATATTATGTATGAAAGTATTTTTAACCATCTCCAACATCTTCTTTGCTACTAATTCCATCTCAAGAGTTTTCTATTTATGAAGAACTTTTAATCTCAAAATAACTTATTGAATCTTTTGTTTTTCTCAATATAGTATTTTTCATTAAATACTTGACCTAGCAGGAATATATGTGTTCTATGTTCCATGTGCCAATTTCATCATATCTGTCACTATTATGTATAATTATATTAATTGGTTTTATGTCGTATACCCCTGTCTTTGAACGTGTGATAAATTCTGATCAGATTCAATGTATTGTATTACTTTGATAAAACTGAACTTTGGTATACTCATTTAAAGATTGTTGGACGATGTTTCAGTCTCTTTTCTTTGAAGATGGCCTTAAATCTTAAACCTGAGGAGGCTTCTTTGCAATCATACTGTCTCCAAATTCCAGTCATTTCCATCTCTCCAAATTTGTACATCTCAATTTAGAAAACACCACTCTCTGCTTGAGTTCCCTACCGTGCTTAGGTGTCTTACCAAAAAATCCTTAAGCAAAAATCCAGGGAGATTATGGAACTTGGCTTCCCAGGTGGTACTAGTGGTAAAGAACCTGCCTGCCAATGCAGAAGGCATAGGAGAGGCAGGTTTGAGCCCTGGGTTAGAAAGATCCCCGGGTTAGAAAGATCACCTGTAGAAGGGCATGACAATGCACTCCAGTATTCTTGCCTGGAGAATCCCCATGGACAGAGGAAGCTGATAGGGTACAGCTCCTAGAGTCACACAGAGTAGGACATGATTAAAGGGACTGAGCATTATGGAACTTACTTTACTTATTTCCCTTCATTTACTGACAACAAACAAGTTATCAAGTCTCCAGTGTCTGAAAACAATTGTCCAATATATTTTGCCTAGTTTTCTGGTTATTTATAATGAGATGAAAAGTCGAGCCTCTCATACTCCATCAACACCAAAAGTGATAACCCCTTAAAATTGTATTTAAGCACGTTAAACTGCTAAATAATATTTAACTAACTTAATAGAATTGTTCTATTATAAATAGGGATATAGTACACTAAAATTGTTTCAGATCATTGTACTTTATAGATACTGTAAAAATATAAATTCAACTCATCCATCATTCTCTATCTATTCATATTCTTGAAGACAACCATGCACACATTGTGAATACATAAGTTGTGTTGGCTGTGTTTATATTCCTGAACATATAGCTATACAGGGATATCTCACAGATATTTCAGTTCTGTTCCAGACCGCTGCAGCAAAGAAAATATCACAATAAAATAAGTCACATAATTTATTTTTGGATTCCCAGTGCATATAAAAGTTATGTTTACATTATACTGGAGTCTATTAAATATGGAACATTATGTCTAAAAATGTATATACTTTAGTTTTAAAATAGTTTATTGCTAAAAAATATTAACCATAATCTGAGTCTTCAACAAGTTGTATTTTTGTTGTTGTTGTTAGTGAATTGTCCTAGATGTTGATGACCGTGCTTGCTGAAGGTTGGGTTTGCAGTGACAATAGCTTAAAATAATAGGGCAACAAAGTTTGCCATTTAAGCCAACTTTTCCTTTCTCATGGGATTTCTCTGTTGTATGCAACATTGTATGATAACAATGTGATAAAGCAAAACTTTCAAAATTGGAGTTAGTCCTTTCAAACCCTGATGCTGCTTTATCAGCTAAATTTATGCAATATTCTAAATACTTTGTTGCTATTTCAACAATCCTGACAGCATTTCCAGCAGGAGTAGATTTCATCTCAAGAAGCCACTTTGTTCATCCATAAAAAGCAAATCTTCCTCCATGAAAATTTTATCATGAGATTACAATTCAACCACATCTTCAAGCTCCACTTTTAATACCATTTCTCACTCTTTTCACAACATCTATAGTTCCTTCCTTCACTGAAGTCTTAAACCCATCAAAGTCACCCATGGTAGTGGAAGTCAACGGCTTCCAAACTCCTGTTAATGTTGATATTTTGACCTCTTCTCATGAATGATGAATCTTCTTTATGACATCTAGAAGGGCAAATCCTTTCCATGAGGTTTTCAGTTTATTTTTCCCAGGTCCATCAGAGGAGTCACCATCTATGGCATCTATAACCTTAAAAATATGTTTCTTATATAAAACTTGAAATATGTTTTATATAAGAAATAAACAAATTATTTATTTTTTATTTTATTGTAAATAGTTGGAAATTAATTCCTTGATCCATAGGCTACAGAATAGGCATTGTAATTACAGGCATAAATCAATATACATCTCATCATTTATCTACATCAGAGGTCTGATATGACCAGGTACATTGTCAAAGAGCAGTGCTATTATAAAAATAATCTTTTTCTTTTTTTCTAAGCACTAGATCTCAACATGTGTGCATGCATAGTCGCTCAGTCATCTCTTACTCCTTGCTACCCTGTGGACTGTCGTCCACCAGGCACCTCTGTCCATAGCACTTTCCACGCAAGAATACTAGAATGGATTGCTGCTTCCTCTTTTAGGGGACCTTCCTGACTCAAGGATTGAACCCACATCCCCTGCATTAGCAGGCAGGTTCTCTACTACTAAGTGACCTGAGAAGGCCTTAAATCTCAACAGTGGGCTACAATATTCAGTATACCATGTTGTTAGCATACATGCTATTATCCAGGCTTTGTTTTCCATTTGTAGCGTACAGACAAAGTAGAATTAGCATAATTCTAAAGGGCCCTGAAATTAAAAGATACTTACTCCTTGAAAGGAAAGTTATACCAACCTAGATAGCATATTGAAAAGCAGAGACCTTACTGTGCCAACAAAGGTCCTTCTAGTCAAGACTGTGATTTTTCCAGTTGTCAGGTATGGACGTGAGAGTTGGACTGTGAAGAAAGCTGAGTGCTGAAGAATTGATGCTTTTGAACTGTGGTGTTGGAGAAGACTCTTGAGAGTCCCTTGGACTCCAAGGAGATCCAACCAGTCCATTCTGAAGGAGATCGGCCCTGGGATTTCTTTGGAAGGAATGATGCTATAGCTGAAACTCCAGTACTTTGGCCACCTCATGCGAAGAGTTGACTCATTGGAAAATACCCTGATGCTGGGAGGGATTGGAGGCAGGAAGAGAAGGGGACAACAGAGGATGAGATGGCTGCATGGCATCACCGACTCGATGGACGTGAGTCTGAGTGAACTCCGGGAGTTGATGATGGACAGGGAGGCCTGGCGTGCTTTAATTCATTGGGTCACAAAGAGTCGGACACGACTGAGTGACTTAACTTAATTGAACTGAAAGGGCCCTAGGATTTTGAAAATCGTAAGCGATTTCACACTTAAGTCCCCAGTAGACTCATTCCCTAAAAAGAGAGTCAGCTTGTACTTTGAAACTTTGAAACCAGGCATTGACTTCTCTACTTATGACAGTGCTGAGTAGTATCTTCTCCCAATACATGGCTACTTTATCTACAATGAATATCAGTTGTTCAGTACAGCCACATTCATTATCTTAGCCAAATCTTCTGGATAACTTATTGCAATTTCTACATTAGCATTTGCTCCTGCTCAGATGGTAAAGAATCTGCCTTCAATGCAGGAGAATGTGGTTTGATTCCTGGGTGGGAAAGAAACCCTAGAGAAGGAAATGACAACCCACACCAGTATTCTTGCCTGGAGAATCCCATGGGCAGCAGAGCCTGGTGGATTACAGTCCAGGAGGTCTTGAAGAGTAGGGCACCAAATTTTCCATAGTTTGTAGTGATTCACACAGTCAAAGGCTTTGGCATAATCAGTAAAGAAGCCCAAGGCCAAATTTGCCTGTTACACCAGATATCTCTTGACTTCCTACTTTTGCATTCCAGTCTCCTGTAATGAAAAGGTCATTGTCTTAGATATTAGTTCTAGAAGGTCCTGTAGGTCGTCACAGTACCGTTCCACTTCAGCTTCTTCAGTGTTACTAGTTGGGACATTGACTTGTATTACTGTGATATTGAATGGATTTCCTTGGAAATGAACAGAGATCATTCCATCGGTTTTGAGGTTGCATCCAACTATTGCATTTTGGACTTTTGTTTACTATGATGGCTAGCTCATTTCTTCTAAGGGATATTTGCCCACATTAGTACATATAATGATCATTTGAGTTAAACTTACTCATTCCAGTCCATTTTAGTTCATTGATTTCTAAAAATCGAGGTTCACTCTTGCCATTTCCTATTTGACCACTTCCAATTTGCCTTGATTCATGGACCTAACATTCCAGGTTCCTATGCAATATTGCTCTTAACAGCATCGGACTTTACTTTCATCACCAATGACATCCACAACTGGATGTTGTTTTCGCTTTGGCTCCATCTCTTCATTCTTTCTGCAGTTATTTCTCCACTGACCTCCCGTAGCATATTGGGCACCTACAGACCTGGGTAGTACATCTTTCAGTGTACTATCTTTTTGCCTTTTCATGCTGATCATGGAGTTCTCAATGCAGGAATACTGAAGCTGTTTGCCATTCCCTTCTCCAGTGGATCACATTTTGTCAGAACTCTCCAACATGACCTGTCCTTCTTGCCTGGCCCTACACTGCATGGCTCATTGTTTAATTGAGTTAGACAAGGCTGTGGTCCATGTGATCAGTTTGGTAAGTTTTCTGGGATTGTGGTTTTCAGTCTGTCTGTCCTCTGATGGATAAGGATAAGACGTTCATGGAAACTTCCTCATGGGAGAGACTGACTGAGGGGAAAACTGGGTCTTGTTCTGATAGACAGGGCCATTCTCAGTTAATCTTTTATTCATTTTTCTGTTGATGGGTTGGGCTGTGTTCCCTCCTTGTTGTTTGACCTGAGGTCAAACTATGGTAGAGGTAATGAAATAATGGGAACCTCCTTCAAGAGGTCCCATGCATGCATTGCTGCATTCAGTGCCCCTGATCCTGCAGCAGTCCACTGTCTACCCACGCCTTCTCCTGAAACTACTAGACATTCACTGGCAAGTCTGGGTCAGTCTCTTGTGGGGTCACTGCTCCTTTCTCCTGGGTCCTGGTATGCACAAGTTTCTGTTTGTGCCCTACAAGAGTATGTTTCTCCGGTCCTGTGTCTGGCAGTATATAGTGGAGTTAATAGCAACTTCCTCCAAGAAGGCTCATGCCATACCCAGGTCTGCTGCACCCAGAGCCCCTGGTGTCTAGGTTTATCATAGCTTTTCTTCCAAGGAACAAGTGTCTTTTTTTTTTTTTTTTTAAATTTCATGGTTGCAGTCACAATCTGCAGTCATTTTGGAGGCCCCCCCACAAATAAAGTCTGTCATGATTTTCATTGTTTCCCTATCTATTTGGCATGAAGTGATGGGATCAGATGCCATGCTATTAGTTTTCTGAATGTTAAGTTTTAAGCCTGTTTTTTGATTCTCTTCTTTCACTTTCATCAAGTTGTTCTTTAGTTCCTCTTCACTTTCTTCCATAAAGGTTGTGTCATCTGCATATCTGTTATTTATGTTTCTCCTGTAAATCTTGATTCCAGCTTGTGCTTCATCCAGTCTGGCATTTCATATGATGTATTCTGCATCACCTCCCTAAAATAGGCCCCTGACTTCTCTATCACATCCCCTCCTTGTTTGCTTTGCAAACACCTGTGTACCCAAGGAAAACAGTCACAACTAGAGACCAGGATCTTCCTGTTCCCTGTGGTTGCCTCAGCTTCTGCCTTTCCCACTGACTCAGCACCCACTCTACAAACACATTCTGAATATGTGGTATGGTTTTTAGCCAGTGCCTGACTCTGTATGAACCTATAGCAAAATCTCAATTTGGTGTATACATATATATATATATATATATATATATATATATATATATATATATATATATATTTATTTGCAGGTTATTTGGGACTCTTGAGTTGAAGGGCAGGTTGGAAGAGACTCAATAGCTGTTTCTCTTTTTTTTTTTTTTTTTGGCTTCTTGGTGGCTCAGAGGGTAAAGCATCTGCTTGCCATAGGGGAGATCTGGGTTCAATTCCCAGGTGAGGAAGATCCCCTGGAGAAGGAAATGGTAACCCACTTTTGGGAGGTTTTGTGGTGGCTCAGAGGGTAAAATATCTGCCTGCAATGTAGGAGACCAGGGTTTGATCCCTGGGTCTGGAATATCCCCTAGAGAAGGAGATGGTAACCCATTCCAGTACTCTTGCCTTGAAAATACCATGAATGGAAAAGCCTGGTAGGCTACAGTCCATGGGAATCACAGAATTGTGCATGACTAAGCAACTTCACTTCTCACAAAGGAGGTGGCTTCCCACTTCTTGTGGGGAAGTCACATGACAGTATGCTTCCCCCAATCAGGTAAGAGGAGGCGTGGCCACTCACATTTACAGAGCACTCTCCACTGCTATCTTTGCTCTGCAAATGGTACAGTGTCTGTACTCTAGGAGTATCTTTACACAGCTCTAAATGTGCATGGAAACATGTTATCTTGATGCTGGAACTCCAGGTAATATGGCAAAATCATGATATTCCTCCTGTGAAAGCTGAAATGTTGCAGCCTCCATCTATCCAGGACAAAACACACTGGATCATTTTTCTGTGCATTATGCCTCTATTAATAAGGTCTTTAAAAAATTTATGTGGGCAACTTTTATTCATGTGAGTAGGTCACTAGAAGTCAGAATTAAAGAAGTTATATGTTCCAAATTCCAGTCTATTATTTGAGTCTTGGCACTGTTTTGTAATGTCCTGCTAATTTTTAGTTAGCTTTCTAGTTTTTATTCTAAACTTAATTTTTTAAATTAATTAAATTATTTTTATTTTTTAATTTATTCTTGAGTATGTACTTCATTTTTATTTATTCATTTATTTATTTTACTTTACAATATTGTATTGGTTTTGTCATACATCAACATGAATCTGCCACAGTGTACACGAGCTCTCCATCCTGAACCCCCCTCCAACCTCCTTCCTCATACCATCCCTCTGGGTCATCCCAGTGCACCAGCCCAAAGCATCCTGTATCCTGCATTGAACCTGGACTGGCGATTCGATTCTTATACATGTTTCAAAGTTAATTTTTATTGGAGTATAGTTGTTTTACAATGTTTTATTAGTTTCTACCATACAGAAATGGTATGGACCTAACAGAATCAGAAAATATTAAGGAGAGGTGGCAAGAATACCAGAAGAACTATACAAAAAAGATTTTCATGACCCAGATAACCATGATGGTGTGATCACTCACCTAGAGCCAGACATACCGGAATGTGAAGTCAAGCGGGCCTGAGGGAGCATCACTATGAACAAAGCTAGTGGAGGTGATGAAATTCCAGTTGAGCTATTTCAAATCCTGAAAGAAAATGTGGTGAAAGTGCTGCACTCAATGTGTCAGCAAATTTGGAAAACTCAGCAGTGGCCACAGGACTGAAAAGGTCAGTTTTCATTCCAATCCCAAAGAAAGGCAATGCCAAAGAGTGCTCAAACTACCACACAATTGCACTCATCTCACACTCAAGTAAAGTAATGCTCAAAATTCTCCAAGCCAGGCTTCAGCAATACGTGAACCATGAATATCCTGATGTTCAAGCTGAATTTAGACAATTCAGAGGAAACAGTTCAAATTGCCAGCATCAGCTGTATCATTGAAAAAAGTAAAAGAGTTCCAGGAATAAATATATATTTCTGTTTATTGACTATGTCAAAACCTTTGACTGTGTGGATCACAATAAACTATGGGACATTTTGAAACAGATGGGAATACCAGACCACCTAACCTGCGTCCTGAGAAATATGTATGCAGGTCAGGAAGAGACAGTTAGAACTGAACATGGAACAACAGACTGGTTCCAGATAGGAAAAGGAGTAGGTCAAAGCTGTATACTGTCAGCCTGCTTATTTAAATTATGTGTAGAGTACATCAGGGAAAATGCCAGGCTGGATGAAGCACAAGCTGGAATGAAAGTGGCTGGGAGGAATATCAGCAACCTCAGATATGCAGATGACTCCACTCTTATGGCAGAAAGTGAAGACAAACTAAAGAGCCTCTTGATAAAAGTGTGAAAGGAGAGTGAAAAAGTTGGCTTAAAGCTCAACATTCAGAAAACTAAGATCATAGCATCTGGTCCCATCCCTTCATGAGAAAAAGATGGAGGAACAGTGGAAACAGTGGCAGGTTTTATTTTTTTGAGGGCTCCAAAATTACTGTCGATGGTGAATGCAGCCATGAAATTAAAATATGCTTACTCCTCAGAAGAAAACTTATGATCAACCTAGACCGGACATTAAAAAACAGAGACATTAGTTTGCCAACAAAGGTCCGTCTAGTCGAAGCTATGGTTTTTCCAGTAGTCATGTGTGGATATGAGAGTTGGACTATAAAGAAAGTTGAGCACTGAAGAGTTCTTGCTTTTGAACTGTGTTGTTGGAAAAGACAGACACTTGTGAAGTGCAAGGAGATCCAATCAATCCATCTTAAAGGAAACCAATCCTGAATGTTCATGGAAGGACTGATGTTGAAGCTGAAACTGCAATACTTTGGCCACCTGATGTGAAGAGCTAACTCATTTGAAAAGACCCTAATGCTGGAAAAGATTGAAGGCAGGAGAAGAAGAGGATGACAGAGGATGAGATGATTGGATGACATCACTTTCTCAATGGACATGAGTTTGTGTAAACTCCGGAAGTTTGTGATGTACAGGGAGGCCTGGCTTGCTGTGGTCCATGGGATCACTAAGAGTCAGACACGATTGAGCGACTGAACTGAACTGACTGTACAGGAACATGTATAAATACATACTATCCCCCCTTTTTGAAAACCTTTCCATTCAGGTCACCACAGTGCATTAAGTAGAATCCCCTTTGCTATACAGTATGTTCTCCTTAGTTATCCTTTTACACATAATATTGATAGTGTTCAGGTGTCAATGCCAATCTCCAAATTCCTTTCCCCACACTACTTTCCCCTTTCATATCCATACATTTGTTCTCTACATTTGTGTTTGTTTTCCTGCTTTGCAAATAATATCACTTATACCAGGAGTCCCTAACTTCTGGACCATGTACAGGTATTTTTTGTTACATCAGAGACAGTACTAGATTAGAAATAAACAGCACAATAAATGTAATGTGAACCATTTCCCTCTACCTGGTCTGTGAAAAAAAGTGTCTTCCATGAAGTTGGTCCCTGATGTCCAAAAGATTGGTGACTGTTGATTTTTACCATTTCTCTAGATTCCACACATATGTGTTAATATACGATATTTGTTCTTTGAAAAGCTAAAAACTACTTTCTGAATTATTTTTCATCAGAACATCTAAATGTATGCATATTCAATATATCATTTACAAAGAGTGCAATTTTAATGCCTACTAAATGTTAAGACCTTACTTTTAACCAATGTACCCTAGCGGAGGCAGTATGTCACCATGGCTTAAGAACATGTCCTCTCTAGTGGGGCTGAGCAGGTGAGGACACTAACTTGTCGTTTCCTCACCACAAGGCCTGTGTAATCAGAAAATTAATTAGATTATCTTATGCCTTTTTTCCTCAGCTTAGGACTGAAAAGCTATTTACCATATAGAATTGCATGTGAGAAATGTATAAGAAATAACTTCTTAAAGTGCTTCATAGAATGACTGGTCCACAAAAGAAAATAAACGAAGTTAGTTACTATTTTAAATATGGACATAATATGGTGATTTCTATCCCACTCCATATATTATCAATTTGTCTGATTCAATGTCTGATGTTTGTTTCCTGATTGTATTGATTGCTTCTAGGCAAGATCAATAGGCATCTGGAAGACAGAGGCAGTAGAATTTTGATAGTAAAAAGTTATCAATGAAAAAGAGACTTGAATAATTATATCAATAAATTAATGACATTGCTAAATGATATTTAAGTTTAAAATTTGGCCCTATATGCAAGTAACTACTTAAAAATGAACAATAAAATTTAAAATAAAATAATGTTTAGCTTTTGCGATACTCTGAAGGAATTATCTTTATTGGAAAGTACTCAGAACATTAACTATTTAAATACGTAACAGTAAATAAGAGTAAATTGATCTCTCCACTATTTATGGTATCCTTTAAAGAATTGTTCTTATTATTTACTTCAAAAATAACCTCTGAAGCATACATATTTAATAAAGGAGCCCCAAGATATGCATACAAACAGATTAGACATATATACCTATATACATCATTCAAAAGATTTAATTGGCTACTAATTTGATATGATAGCCTTACTATTTTTATATTTGTCTGTAAAATTCTGAAATTCTGGGTATTGCGTGTCTCTTCTAGCATCTAAAATAGGTTTCCTGTATGTAACAATTCTGGTATTGTCAAAAGCAAATGAGAATTTTAAGTTCAATGAATCAGTCATTTAATGTCCTTGTTCTCCATAAAATCATAATAAAGTGAGCAATATCAGTTATTCATGACTATGAATAAGTATTTAGTGAAACAGGCCCTTGGGACTTTGTTCTAACTGCTACTGCAAATTATTCCCATTAGAATTTTGATTACAAGGGAAATCAATAATGAAATTCAAATTCCAATAATGTTTAACATTATTTTACAATGAAAATGCTTGCATATAAAAATTTATATAATGAAAATGCATGATTTCAATTTATACCTAATTAATTGTATATATTATTCATATACTACATTATAGAAATATTATCCCCTTACAATCATTATACTCAGCTGAAAATTCGTTAAACATTGCAATTTAAAAGAGAGAAATGTAACATTTAGAGACTGAAAATTTTGTCTCCTATTACTTTTTTAGTGCTCCTCTGTTATTTTAATTACATTATACTTGTTGCTAAACTTCATAAAGAGATGTGTGGTTATTGTAAAATCATTCATGGTGCACCAGAAAAAATGTTATTTATTTTTGATCGATAATATATCAAGAAACATTCCAACCTTATGCTGATTGGCAAATATAGTATCCTATTTTAGAACTGTAATATCGTATTTCTATACATAGGTTAATATCTAAATATGAACTGATTGTTGTTCAAGGGACTATCATTTCTACTATCTTTACAATCAGTTTTCTCCACGGCAGCTTCTTTTAACATCTTATCAATATCAAGCAAATAACACTGAAAGGAATTAAGTACATTGTAAATGAAGAAGATAAATTAGCTTTTAATCATTTAGATTGTACCTTAAATACATAAACACAGTAGAATAATTCAAGTCACATTAGCTTTTGAAGGTCCTTAAACACTGAGTGATTCAACATAGGAATAAATGCAATAATACAATTTAATTTTAAATTGCTTTATATTTCAATAAGACAAATACTGTGTAAAGTTTTTTTTTTAATATGTTCACTGTTTTTTTACCATACAAGTGAATGTAATAAATTGAAATATTCATCTACATAGTTAATTTGGTGTTTCTTCAATACTATATTTCAGTTACGGATATCACTTTCACATTTTAAAAAGCCCAGTACATCAATAATTTTGAGAAAACTACAACATATTTTTAAAAATAAGCCAGTGCACTGAATAACATTAAATGTATATGTAAGTGATTCACTGTGACTAATGTGCATTTAAAGATCCTCATTAAACATTGTTAATGAATATTCATACAAAAACATTTGATCTGCACACGTTGAAGAACGAATTTTAACAGGCAGTCTACTAACATGAAAACAAAGGGACTATGGCAAAATATCTACAAAATCTGGGACAGTATATTTCATATAGTAGTGGTTCAATAAGTATTTCTTAAAATAATAAGTAATAAACTTTAAGCTATAACAATTCCAATTAATAAAAAAGACTTTAAGAATCAAATCTTCCTAAGAAACGATTTATATTGAATTTGTATATCTACAGCATAAATATATAATACTAGAATTTTAAGAGTTTGAAATTTTAAGGCATGCGTTTTAAAGGCTTTATTTCAAATTTAATAGGAACATTTTATTTAGGTGACAAATATGATTATATGACTTCTTATCTTTGTGGATGCTATATTTTTCAGAATACAGTATCAATTTGTAGTAAGTGCTTGAAATGCAATATATTTATGTATTTTATTTATGCATATCCTGGCTTGTTCCATTAAATTATTTAATACATTTTGTTCTTTATTTTATTAGCATGTATATCAGTTTTACTGCACTGCAATTGTCCTATAGTAATAGAAGTCTTCAATGTTCGAAGGCCCTGTATATTATATAACATGGCAACAGATAACAAACCATTCCAGGATGTGCCTGTGGATGATATGTAACTCCCAATAAATATGGATCAAACTCATAAATATATTTTATATCTAATATTTCACACTAAGATGAGAATGAAATGGAAAACCACTTCAGTAGTCTTGCCTTGAGAACCCCATGAACAGTATGAATAGTATGAAAAAGTACACTTATAGAAGATATATTATTAAAAGCATTGGAGTACTTAAGTCACACCTAATTAGAATTCATTCAAACCAAAAGGAATGATCTGTTGCAAATAAGTTTCAAGCGGAGTAGCTAACCTTTTATTTTCTTATTAAACCTATAATATGGAGTAATACTAAAATGAAAAATGTATTTGTGATATTTTGTTATATTTATTTACCTTTTCTTAGAATTGTATGCTTATTTTTTAAAACTTTATTACTTTCAGAAAGAGCAAAAGAAATTAATATTTAAGTCAAAACTTTTCTATATTTTACCAAATATTTTCTTCAGAATATTACATTCTTGAAATAATAAGTCCTACAAGCTAGTTAATTTATGTGAGCTATACTTTTGGAATAAATCAATAACATGAGTATAAATAACTATATACATTTAAGCATTTTTGCATTTGTTTTTCTTAAATTATCACATTAAATCTCTATATATTTGTCTCTCTCATATATATATATGTGTGTTCATTTCTTAAGCTGACGCTAACATCAATATATATGTATGACCCATTAAAATGTAATATTTGCCTATTTGTTTTTATATCTCTATATATTCATCTTATTTGGAAGACACAGACACTTCACCTTGGGAAATGTGGACATTTATCCAATAGTGCAACAGATATTTTTTAGTGTTTTTATACTAGACTTTGTGTGTTGAGTGAAAACATAGGATGAAAACATATGGTTTGCTTTTAGAAACTTAGGCCTACCAACCAGGAACCCAAATAAAAATAATAGTTTACCCATAAATCAACCAATTTTTTAAATAAGGATATTCAGAAGATGCTAAAGGAATAAAGCAACTATGTTTATTTCTGAAAGTTAAAAAGGTCTTTCCAAAGTGCTAAAACTTTGCACTAAGATTGGAGAAATGGTATGAAATTCTGCAAATGAGAAATCATTGTTGCAAAGGTGTGATGGATGAAGATCTATTTATTCAGCCTTCAAACAAAAATTGACCATCTCCCATATCACCAGAGGTGGGGACTTACATTTTGAAAAAAAAGCAACAGATGCAGATTTCTCATATGCAGCTCCTGGGGAAAATCGTAGTGAATGTGCCAAGCTAATTTTCTATCCCTCCCTTCTCTCCTTTCCACACACAAGTCGGCTACAGGCACAGACACCTGCATGTGTGTATGCACATCTCACATCACAAACTTATTTCCATATTTTCAATTGGAAACTTTCTTTGTTTTACTGTTGTAAAACAATCAGATACACAAAAGCAAATAAGCTAACAAATTTCTCAATAGGACAGTTAACTTTATATCCAGTTATATGAGTCAAAGTAATGTCAGGAGCTGTTACTCCCTGAATTCCAGGATCTCCAGCTGATACCAGTTTCTCAATCTCTGATGTACTTCCTTCTGATTCTTATCTTTCAAGCTAAACAAATGAATTATACAATGATAAAGGGAAATTAAACAATATCAAAAAAGAAGTTAATTCTTAAAAATGTAAAATAAATGACAAGCATCAAATAATAGACACCAAATCAATCTATGGTAATGTAATAAATGGGACAAAAACACAGATGCTTCATTGGTGGTGGAGTAGAATTTTTAGACTGTAAATCTGATGGATCCTGATTATGTTTGGGAGACCTTTTTTTTTTTTTGTTACTCATGGCTCTCCAAGGTGGGCTGCTGTCTGTGAGGTTGCACAGAGTCGGACATGACTGAAATGAATTAGCAGCAGCGGTAACTGCTCCAAGGTGATACTTGAGATTAGGAACTATGGAAGAATGTGTAGAAGTTTTAATAGTCCATTATAGATCTGTCTGCTTTACGACATCTCAAAAATTACCTTAACAATAACAATTGCCAGCAACTTGGGATATTTGGGGGAATAGAGTTATCTTAATATATTAGATTCTCTTTCATTTCAATTCTGAGGTCTCTTAGCTAGTACTGATTTCAATATCTTATTTAATAGGAAGATTTTTGTTTTCTTTAAATATAAAGAGATGGATCTTGGAGATCATTCCTCATTATCCTCAGCCCTGAAAGAATCACCAGAGTTATACGAGCCCTGATTTTATGTGACTTTGTTCTACACCTTTGTAGATATCTAATTTGATCCTAAGGTAGTGTCCTATTTGATTCTTTTTTTTCTTTTATATGATGAGCGACAACAGGAGCAAGATGCCAAACTAAAGTACACATGAGGAGCCTGGATGGGACACTAAAGGACTCCTCTTTTATGCTTATTTTAGACTCTCCACATTAAAAGTTTGCTTAATAATTTTAGCAAAAGAGAGGAAATTTCCTTTTGCAAACTGGCGCGGTGTTTTTTCATTTGTCTAGGATCATAGGTTATATTCAGAAAATTCCTCTCCTAAGGCAATGGCAACCCACTCCAGTACTCTTGCCTGGCAAATCCCATGGACAGAGGAGCCTGGTAGGCTGTAGTCCATGGGGGTCACTAGGAGTCTGACACGACTGAGCGACTTCACTTTCACTTTCCACTTTCATGCATTGGAGAAGGAAATGGCAACCCACTCTAGTGTTCTTGCCTGGAGAAGCCCAGGGATGAGGGAGCCAGGTGGGCTGCCGTCTCTGGAGTCGCACAGAGTCAGACACGACTGAAGCAACTTAGCAGCAGTAGCAGCAGCAACAAACATACAAGCCTTTTCATTCCAAGAAGCCAAGATGGGCAAATATCTTTTTTATTTCAGTATTACTTCTTAATGGCTGTAAGAAGTAACCAACATCTTCCTGTGTATATGACATTTTTCTCTGTAATAGCATTGTCAAAATCCGAAGACAATAGGTAATAATAAAAAGTATGCTTTACTGTGACACAGCAAGTAAGACTCAGTTGTCTTGGCATGGAAAGATCCTTGCCAATTCCAACCCTACATTTAATCAGGCAGTATCACATCTTAGTTTTATTTTTCACAATACTGCACTCCAAACACAACATCTGTATTAAGACTTTCCCCAAACTTTGGAAATGGAACTTAATCAAATAATATTAGTACCAAAGTCGAGGCATTTATTGTTCATATAATGATTCTTCCCTGCACATCTAAGACAGGCACACTATCACTATTTTCTTTTGATTTGAATCAAAATCTCAAGTACTATCTTCTCTACTGTTGGGTGCCTTTTAGCATTATCATTTTTTTTTTCAAATCAAGAGAAATTGTGAAGATATATGTAACTACTGAATACTTCAAGTTTACATACAACATATCTCATTTGATACAAGAAAAGGACAATGAAGAAGTTTTTTTTAAAAGAAAATGATTTTCAATTCTAAAATGGAAAATTTAAAGAAACTTTTTAGATTGTTAAGACTTGAGTCATGGACTTCCTGGTGGACAAATGGTTAAGAACTCACCTTCCAAGGCTGGGGGTGCAGATTTGATCCCTGATCACGGAGCTAAGTTCCTACATATGTGTGTTAGTTGCTCAGTCATGTCTGACTCTTTGCAAAACCATGGACAATAGTCTGCTTCTCTGTCCATGGAATTCTCCAGGCAAGAATATTGGAGTGGATTTCATTCCCAATGTGGGATCACATGGATCCCACATACCTATGACCAAAAATCTGGAAACATAAAACAGAAGCAATAATGTGTCATATGCACATTTTAACAGTATCATTTCTTCCCATACTTTAACCTGGGGTATTTTTACATTTATTTATTTTTAATTTAATTTACTTCATAATATTTTATAATTTTCAATATACAGATTTTTCAATTCCTTGGTTAAAATTTTTTCTAAAGTTTGTGTGTGTGTGTGTGTGTGTGTGTGTGTGTGTTTGATAATGGGGCCATTTCATTTTCTCTTTCTGAGAGTGTGCTGTTCTTCTTAATTTATGGAAATGTGAATAATTTTGTATATCAATGGCAACTTTATTGAATTTTAATATTAGTTCTAATAGTTTCTGAATGAAACATTTATGGTTTTTTTCCTCTAAATTATACATGTCTTATATAAACCAAGAGGATTTTACCTATTCCTTTCTGGTTCAGATGTCTTCTATTTCTTTTTCCTGCTAATTTATCTGGTTAAGATTTCCAATACTTTGTTGAGCAAAAGTGCACTTCCACTGCAGAGATATGGTCAGGAAACTAGAATCCCACATGCTGCAGTGTGTAGAAAATAAAATAATAAATTATATATATATATATATAACTAAATAATAATGGCAAATTTTTAATTACAAAACTCTCTTGCTTGTTGGGCAGAACATATACTGAATTCTGGAAGCCCAGTTTATAAGGTAATGTTTTATAGGGAGAAAGTTCACAAAAAAAGGAAAAAAAAGAGAGAGAGATGGAGAAACATTAAAGAGATAAATTAAATAAAGAGAAAATAATTTATAATGATTTAGCAATACAAAACAGAAGTAACATTGAAAGATGAAGTTGGACATGAGACTATATGGTACTAGTTGCTTTTAATGCTGGGAAGTTACATCTTTTTATGTAGGAAGTTACAATTTTTGCTTAGAACAATTACTTTTGAATTAGCACTCAGCAAATGATTAAATAATTGTTTCAATGTTTTAGCTATCTATTACTGTATGTCAGTTATCATGACAGGGATTGGACCACAAAAGCTAAAATTAAAGAATAATTTGGAAGAATAATTAAAGCATAGAAAACCATTAGGAGGTCATTGTTAATATCTTGATGAGGAAAATGAGTGTATTCATAAAGTATGGAAGGTGGTTGGATATAATTTAGGTATACCTCTTTGGAAGGTATATACAGGCAGAATTTGGTGATTGACAATTGGTGTAAGAATGGGATGGGTTAAAGATAATTCTTAGATTTCTGACTGAGGCAATTGTGTGGGTGATAATACCACTTGCTAAGATACTTCATTCAGAAAAATCAGTTGGAAATAAAGATTCTGATTTATTTGATGTATTTGGCTTAATTTTGGGACAGAATAATATAATCGATAGTGTGTTACATCTTAAATAAACACAGGTTCTTCAATTAAGTCAATCAGTAAAAACATCATCTCTAATGGAAGTTGTATCTAAATAAAATAATTGGAGCCTCAGCTTCAACACTAGTCCTTCCAGTGAAGATTCAGTGTTGATTTCCTTTAGGATTGATTGGTTTTATCTCCTTGCAGTCCAAGGGACTCTCAAGAGTCTTCTCCAGCACCACAGTTAAAAAGCATGAGTTCTTCAGTGCTCAGCTTTCTTTACGGTCCAGTTTTCACATTGCACGTGACTAATGAAAAAATCAAAGCTCTGACTATATAGACCTTTGTCTTTGCTTTTTAATAAGCTGTCTAGATTTGTCATAGCTTTCCTTCCAAGGAAGAAACATCTTTGAATTTCATGGCTTCAGTTACCATCTACAGTGATTTTGGAGCCCAAGAAAATAAAGTTTGACACTGTTTCCATTTTTTCCCTATCAATTTGCCATAAAGTGATGGAACTAGATGCCATAATCTTAGTTCCTTGAACGTTAGGTTTTAAGATGTGGCCATCTATAAAATATCAAATTAGAATGGACAGAGGAAGCTGGCAGGCTAAAATCCATGAGGTCACCAAGATTCGGACATGACTGAGCACACAAATACACACACACACACACACACACACAAACACATTCTCTTGTTTGTCACTCTACTAATACTTTTCCCTTTGCTAAAATGAACATATGGTTGTACTTTTCAATAATATAAATCTGTTAATCCATTAATCTCTTCACTATCTGTAAGCACATTCTTTGTCCAGTCTACCACCCATTGCTTGTTACCTGAATACTTTAATACCAAATTATCCTGACACCTAATCAGTTAATTATTGATAAATCCATGAAAAACTCATGTTAAGCAGATTTTTTAATATAAATCCATGATCGTGAAATTTAAACTGGATCTAAGAAATATTCAGCCAATTAAACATAGCTCCTTTTTTTCACATATGAACAAGACACTTTTATTCTTCCCCATTTTTTTTAAGGTCTTCCCAGGTGGCACTAGTGGTAAAGAATCCACATACCAATGCAGGAGACATTAGAAACGTGAGTGTAATCCTTGGGTGCAGAAGAGCACCTGGAGGAAGTCATTGAAATCCACTCTAGTATTCTTGCTGGTGAATATCTTGGACAGAAGAGGCTGGCAGGCTAAAGTCCATAGGGTAACAGAGTTGAGCATGAGTAAAGTGACTTAGCATGCACGTTTTTTCTTAAACCTCTAAAATGTTAATTCAGAGATATTTCTTAGCTTTTAAAATTAATTAAAAAGTTAAAATTAACATTCTCACCTTGTTTCTAACAAGCTTAAGAACCCACTGATTTACTGCATTTCTTTTTTTTTTTTTCCTTTCCTATATCTGCTGCTGCTGCTGCTAAGTTGCTTCAGTTTTGTCCGACTCTGTGCGACCGCATAGATGGCAGCCCACTAGGCTCCCCCGTCCCTGGGATTCTCCAGGCAAGAACACTGGAATGGGTTGCCGTGTCCTTCTCCAATGCGTGAAAGTGAAAAGTAAAAGTGAAGTCACTCAGTCATGTCCAACTCTTCGCGACCCCATGGACTAGTGGGCCCTATTTCCCTCCTAGAAAAAAGAGAGAAGAAACTATATAACAGTTATCCTCAGGGACTTATCCTATGCCTTCTGAAGGACTTGGATCTGTTAGTTTGTCAGTGATTTCTATCATATGTTCTCTTCTATTGTATTATCCACACGAATAACATAGTATTGGTGGAACAAAATTAATTTTTCTTAAACCATAACTCCACATCTCTAAATAGCTATAATTTTTGTTATCTATTTTTAAATAATTTGCTGAGTGTTATTTTTGCCAACTCGAAATCATCTTATAAAACAATATAGCCTGGCTTTGTACCGACTAACCCATTAAACCTCTTTTTATCAATGTCACCAACAATCTCCAGGTTTTAAAATCAATGGACTCTATCATCTCTTCTTCATTTTGTCAGTGTTTTTGAATGCAGTTTATCATACCACATCTTTTATGAGCCACCTTCATTTCTTTTGGCTATTTTGACAACACTTTATCGTGTATGGTTTGTTATTTTGCTTTCCATAAATGAATAGTCTGTAAATAGCCTTGGCTATTCCTTTGACTGTTCCTTCTTCATCATCTATTCTCTAAAGGTTGCAATTTCTCAAGGCTCAGTATTTTAAATTTGTATTTTCTCTCTCATACTTCTTAAGGATGTAAATGCCACCAGTAATCTAATACTTCTATAGCTATAAAAGCAAATCCCATAATATCCACATATTATTACTGTCCCCTACATATGAATGATCCCCTGGTAGCACTAGTTGTAAGAGTTACAGATTTGCTCCCAGGATCAGGGAGATTCCCTGGAGAAGGGCATAGCAACTCAATCTAGTATTCTTGCCTGGAGAATCTTCATGGACAGAGGCACCTGGAAAGCTGCAGTTCATAGGGTTGCAAAGAATCAGACATGACTGAAGCGACTTAGCACCTACATATACACACACGCGTAGGAATTAATTCCTTTCCAAGAGGATGTTCATAAGTCCAGTTTGTTTGTTAAGTCTTACAAAGTTAGCCTAGGTAATCAGTTAACACAATCAGCTATATAGTACTGTATCTTAATCAGTTATCATACTTTTCATAATAAATAATACATAAAAAGCAAGCAAACCCAAAAAATGAACATTTTAATCTTACTGTAACATGAAAAGTACAGTAGCACAGTACTATAGCTGACATACGAGGCCTGAAACCTAATGAATGGGCAAGAATGGTTATTGATGGGAGGAGGGAAAGGAGATAGGAGATGCTAGGGCTGAAGGACTGTCAGCAACAGGAGTCAGAAGGCAAGCTACAATTTTACCCATGCTTGACATTGATGGCACAGGTTCTGATTTCCTGCTGGATTCAAATCTACCTACACCCTTGAAATAATGATTCAGTGATGTCTGGGTAGTAGCTTTTAAATTTTTTTTCTTCATAACTGACACTCTAACTGGATTGAATTCTAAATTACTGCACGATTCTACATACAGGTCCTCTGCTTCCTCAAATAAAGAAAATCCTCTTTGCACTCCCTGCATTGTGAATCATTTCAGTTTTTTTCAGTTACTTCTTCTTGTCTCTCTTTTCTCTGGGTCTTCAATTTCTGGTGCTTCTTAGCAGTACTGATATCAACCAAGGTTTTTGGCCTTCTCCAAGCAATAGAAATTGAATAGAGGCCAGATAGAAAATTCAGGAAAGGCATTTTTGGGTTTCCAGCTCCAACAGCAGGAGGGAGCAAAAACAAGTCAAAGGGTTCACTATTTCGCTTGTCAAGGTTGGGAGAGCTTGTTACTTATGTGGGGTGATGGGAGGGGTGCATCCAGGGGTTGGACTGGAGGGGTGGCTTAGGTGGTTTGCCCACTTTTTAGTTGTGTTGAGTGCAGGGGGCCATGTGCAGCACCCTGCTTTTGCTTCCAACACCCAGTTTTTATTTCGACCCTGCCTCTTCAGAAATAGAATTTTTTTTTCCTTCATATCTTTTGGTCAAAAACTTGCCCTAATTGCACATGTATACAGTTATTTTTAGTCACATATAAATTCTTTGTATTTTGTAGTTCAAAAAGTGTGTCCAGGTGCAAATTTTGCAGTCCTGCAGCAAAAGTTTCCAGGTTCCAGGCTTGTTTCAGTACCAGCTACATCACTGCTGTTTTTATGCTTGATCTGGACATCCAGGGCTTGAAATAAAGATACTGTACCTCAGTACTGTATTGTACAGTAAAGTACACAGAATCACAGTCACTTGCAGAAGATACACATACATGACAATGTACTCCAGACATATGAACTAACTTACATAATTGGACATCTGAACTCATGTTCACATTCTTGAAAGGTCACAATTTGAAGCTATGTAGAGGATTAATTGTTCAAAGAATGATTCACATGCACTAAAATAAAGTTACAAAGGGATAAAAAAATGGCTAAACTTCCTTCATAAGATTATAAGGTAAAATTATTCCAAATAGCAATTTGTATATTAGTGTTGGTGTTTGCCTTGAAAATCTAATATAACTGCCTGTGTAAGCCATCAGTGGTAAAAATTACAAGTAATTGAACACTAATTATATTAAATTACTCATCTTAGTATTAAAATACATCATTTAGAATCCACAGTATTATCTTAACCATTTATAAAAGCATAGTTAATCTCCATCCTGAATAAAGCAATGTAAGTATAATCTTCTGCCAGGAGCCAGCGTGAGGAACTCCGCCCATGGCAAAGGTCATGAGGAAGGAGGCTTGGTATATGCAAAGGCGTGATCAAGCCTCAGGAAACCCCCTGTTCCCGAGCATCAACCCCAAAACCAGAGTCTGTTTTATGCTTTCACCTACACCTCTGACTTTACGGGGGGCTCTCCCCCATAACCGTTTCTCTCAGAGAAGGAGTAAACGTGCAGCTCCAAGTCAAAAAAAATTCCTGGGTGTGACAAGAGTGTTTCAGCTTACAAACTCCTCTGAAGGTTATCTAGCCCACCTGTATAGGTTCGTCCGGCCTCATGTGATTGTTTACAAACTCCCAATCTGAGAGGCATGAGATGTTTTAGACTTACTAAAGGCAAATTCTTTGGGGGAGTTAGAAATTATTAGTATAGTGGGTTGGTTAGGAATTATATTGGTGAAGGGTTCTTCATTTGTTGTGTCAATAACTGCTGCTAATTCCCTGCTCTGGGTGGGACAAGGTTGTCTCAGGTCAAACCTCTCTGGTGACAGACTAGCTTGTGTGACAGCATTATCCATACTCCTGCCACATGATTGTTTACTACCTCTTAACCATAAACAGCACAGAGAGTTTTGGAGTATTTTGAGCTTTTTCTTCTTGTTGAGTCAGTGATTACCACCAGGCCTCCATATCCTTAGGCACCTGGGAATATATTAATCAATGTATTTGGAATATAGAAAACGAAATATTGAAGTTTTAAGGTTAGCAATACTAGGCTTTTTGAGTTAATGGATTTTCTCTTTTGTAATAGATCACTGTACTTTGTTATATATCACTGTCCTTGCTATGTAAAAATGTAACTTTATCATATCTTAAGACTAAATAGATCTTAAGGGGAACATTGGTGAAAGGATTTTCATTTGTTGGGCTGATGTTTGCCGCTAAATCTCCATGTTCCCTGCCCTTATAATGAATATAACTAGCATATAGGAGAAATAAGTATTAACCTTTAAGCATATAGGAGAAATAAGTATTAACCTTTAAGACAAATCATGTTAACCTTGGGTTAAATAAATTCCTTTCTTGATTGTAACTCACTACACCCTCACCCTATAGGAATGTAACTTTATTGGAGGGTGGTGTCTGGTTTAAGAAAAAACACCCTTGGAAGAAATAAGTTTTTTGGTTATCAGAAAGAAAGGATCATAAAATGTCAGCAGGTCTCATTCATGGCCAGAAGATAAAGGACCTGATTTTGATAAAGGTCAGGACTGCTGACTCCTGCGTGACGCTGTATTCATCCCTATGTGTAACAAAAGGTATATAAGCAAACCCCAAAATAAAGAAATTGGATCAGTTTCCGGAAAGACTGATTCCCCCATGTGGCTTCTTTCTTGCTCCCGTTTTTCTGGCTGAATTCCCATCTGGAGCATGGATGCTATTCCACGTAATCCAAGTTATTCAGCCTCTTTTTCTCCACTAATCTTCCTACTACACTATCCATTTCTAATCTCTCTATATCTGTGATTAAATATGTATTTTTCCAAAGATGCTGACTCCGTCCCCACCTTCGAATTCCCTGGATCCACTGGGGCTGGACCCGGCAATCTTCATTTCAAAAAATCTAGATATATGTCCATTATATGAACTAATATGTATTCCCCTTCCATATAATATTAGAAATATTCTGAAATATTAGATTTACAGCTAACCAATGCCTCTCAACTAAAAATGCTGTCATAGATAATGAGGGAAACACTAAATGCATAGACAGTTTGACTTTATTTTATTATTTCTCTGTTATATGTATTTTTCCTTACATGTAAGAATGCTAAATATTTTAAATAATAACTTCTGAAGGGAAAACTGGAAATTCAATAAATTCTCATTTTCTTTGATTTGTAAATGTGTAGAAACTTTGTCACAAATGAAATCTTACATCATTTTTAATTTATAATTATTATTAAATTAGTAGGATCTAGGGGAAAATTATTTTAATTGAAATACATACTATTATCAAAGATGGTTATGAAATGATTTAAGAGATAATCATTTGTACTCTGAATGTTTCTGTACATTTAAATAGAGGTAGAATGAAGAATGGAAGAGCAGTCATAAATGTCTACAATTTTAGTGCAAGAGGTTGCAAACAATAGTTAATAAATATCATCAAATATATACCACACATGTTTCTCAGTGCTTCTATGCAAGTAATCATGTAATCCTTTCAGATTGATTCCCTAGACTCATATCTTTGCTGGAATCTAAATTTCTTAGATTCTACTGATTGACAATTATATTTTATTTCCAGTTGGATTCAGTCAATGAAGAGGTATGCAAAAATATAAAAAAGAGTGAAGAAAGTAAGAAGAGAATATTTCAATAGCTTCACTCTAGTAAGATCACTCTGGAGTGGGTGGATCCTCTACTTCACAGATTTCCATCTGACTGCCTGTCTGAATAACTGTAAAATTTGTACTTACTGAAATAAACCTGGTCCTTGCATATGTGCAGTGGCAGAATCACTGCTATTGCTGGTCCTAGGACACTGAAATATCCCTTATGAGTTTCTTAATTCTTTTTCATACATTTAAATTACTCCTCTATAATATTAATTTTATCTCATTCTAACTTGAATGTATACATTTTCTCCTAATTGGCAAGTGAAAGTGAAAGTGGCTTACTCCTGTCCAATTATTTGCAACTCCATGGACTTTAGACCTCCAGGCTCCTCCGTCCATGGAATTCTCCATGCCAGAATAATGGAGTAGGTAATTGTTCCCTTCTCCAGGGGATCTTCCCAACCAGGGAATTAAACATGGTCTCCTGCATTGCAGGCAGATTCTTTACCATCTGAGCCATGAGGGAAGCCTGAAGCCATACATAAATTCATATTCCTAGTTGTCCTAATAATCGTTTGTTGGGAGTACTTTGGCCTCCATTTTACACATGAGAGAATTGAGGCAAAGTGTTTAGGTCAAAATTGTTATGTGATAAAGTTAAGATTTGAATCAATTAATCTGCTTCAGTTTAGTTAATATCCATACATACCTGACATATATATATATATATATATATATATAACATATGCTGAAATATGAGTTATATTAAGAGTATACTACAAAAATAGCATAAGAGTAAACTGTTTGACCATTTGCTTAAACTGTTCTAATTCTTGTAATAATATCACTTGGGAAATTGTTTTAAGTGAGGACATGAGATTATAGAAACGACCAAACTTGGTCAAGGGCACATAACCGGTTAAAGTTCTCTAGAAAAGTTTGAAACAAACTGATACGAACGAAGGTTAAGGGAAAGATTGCATTCAGCTCAGTTCAGTTCAGTCGCTCAATCGTGTCCAACTCTTTGTGATCCCATGAATCACAACACATCAGGCCTCCCTGTTCATCACCAACTCCCGGAGTTCACTCAGACTCACGTCCATTGAGTCTGTGACACCATCCAGCCATCTCATCCTGTGTCGTCCCCTTCTCCTCCTGCCCCCAATCCCTCCCAGCATCAGAGTCCTTTCTAATGAGTCAACTCTTCGCATGAGGTGGCCAAAATACCGAAGTTTCAGTTTTAGCATCATTCCTTCAAAAGAAATCCCAGGGCTGATCTCCTTCAAAATGGATTGGTTGGATCCCCTTGCAGTCCAAGGGACCCTCAAGAGTCTTCTCCAAAACCACAGTTTAAAAGCATCTTTTCTTTGGCACTCAGCCTTCTTCACAGTCCAACTCTCACATCCATACATGACTACTGGAAAAACCATAGCCTTGACTAGATGAACCTTAGTCGGCAAAGTAATATCTCTGCTTTTGAATATACTATCTAGGTTGGTCATAGCTTTTCTTCCAAGGAGTAAGCGCCTTTTAATTTCATGGCTGCAGTCACCATCTGCAGTGATTTTGGAGCCCCCAAAAATAAAGTCTGACACTATTTCCACTGTTTCCCCATCTATTTCCCATGAAGTGATGGGACCGGAGGCCATGATATTAGTTTTTTGAATGTTAAGCTTTAAGCCAACTTTTTCAGTCTCCTGTTTCACTTTCATCAAGAGGCTTTTGAGTTCCTCTTCACTTTCTGCCATAAGGGTGGTGTCATCTGCATATCTGAGATTATTGATATTTCTCCTGGTAATCTTGGTTCCAGCTTGTGTTTCTTCCAGTCCAGCATTTCTCATGATGTACTCTGCATTAGTCCTGTATTAATCACAGAATATATTAAGGGAAAGAATTTTAGTGTTGTAGGGAGAAGTGTCAGATATCTTACAGGAAGTGAACAGACTGCTAGCAAGTCCTGAGGATCAGAAAGCTTTTCTTACTATGGGCACATGGGAGTCTAGATTCGTGCTTATGACAGTCTTCAGGCAGATAAACTTTTCCAAGAATCTGGGATCCCTTTAGATTTCTAAGTATTTAAACATAATTTGCTGTGTTGTTCTTAGTTACTCAATCCTATCCAACTCTTTGCAACCCCATAGACTGTACCTCACCAGCCTTCTCTGCCCATTGGGATTCTCCAAGAAAGAATACTGGAGTGAGTTACCATGCCCTCCTCCAGGGATCTTCCCAACCTGGGAACTGAACCCAGGTCTCCCTCATTGCAAGCGGATTCTTTACCATCTGAGCCGCCAATTAAATATATTGCTAGTGGGGGAAAAAGGATAAATTTATTTAGATACCACACATAATTAAATGTTGCATTGAAGTTTTCCAATCTTAAAAAAAAACAAAACTAAGTTCTCATAAATAGTAGTAAAAAAGAAAACCAAACTAATAATTTCAGTGTAGCTCTTCTGTACTTATTTGTAGCTAGAGGCCTTGATGAAATCATTGCTTCTTGAGCTGACTTGCCTTTCCCTGGTGACTGACCCTTCTACCATCACTCTGGTTCTCACTTTAAGGACACAATACTGTCCCTAATTTCTATAATTGCATTCCTTACTATGAAACTTACTGAATGTTCACTGAAAACATTAAGGAATTATAATACAGATTATTATTTATAACCTTTGAGTTATGTAAACTTCCAAGTTCTTCAAAATTCCTCATTCCTGTGCATTTGTATCAAATATACAACCTCATGACAAGGTGGGGATTGTTTTCTGGTCCCAGGACAGGTTTGAACTCTTGATAAAAATATTTCCTGTCTTAGAAATGAATCATGAATTACAAAATGTCTTTTCCTTTTCTTACTCTTAGCCCTCTTCCTAGATAACATAAACCATGCCCAGAGAAAATATATTGTCTCTAATCTAGATATTCAAGATCCCTTTAGTGAGTTTCATGTTTATATGTATTAATGATAGTTTGTATTTGATGCTTCCACTTGAAGGCACACATTTGCCTCACAACAAAATATTCAAATACAATATCATTCTATCCTAGTCAGTATAAATGCCCACCAAACTAAACAAACAGGAAGAGATAGGGAATCTACCTGATAAAGATTTCCAAATAATAATAGTGAAAATGATCCAAAATCTTGAAAACAGAATAGAGTTACAGAAAAATAGCCTGGAGAAAAGGATTGAGAAGATGCAAGAACGGTTTAACAAGGAACTAAAAAAAAAAAAAAAAAAAAAAGAGTCAATATAAAATGAATAATGCAATAAATGAGATCAAAAACACTCTGGAGGGATCCAACAGTAGAGTAATGGAGGCAGAAGATAGGATTAGTGAGGTAGAAGATAGAATGGTAGAAATAAATGAAACAGAGAGGAAAAAAGAAAAAATGAATTAAAAGAAATGAGGACAACCTCAGAGACCTCTGGGACAATGTTAAACAACCCAACATTCGTATCATAGGAGTCCCAGAAGAAGAAGACAAAAAGAAAGATCATGAGAAAATACTTGAGGAGATAATAGTAGAAAACTTCCCTAAAGTAGAGAAGGAAATAATCACCCAAGTCCAAGAAACCCAGAGAGTCCCAAACAGGATAAACCCAAGGCAAAACACCTCAAGACACCTATTAATCAAATTAACAAAGATCAAACACAAAGAACAAATATTAAAAGCAGCAAGAGAAAAACAATAAATGACACTCAAGGGAATTCTCATAGGATAACAGCTGATTTTTCAAAAGAAACTTTTCAGGCCAGGAGGGAATGGCAGGACATCCTTAAAGTGATGAAAGAAAATAACCTACAGCTCAGATTACTGTACCCAGAAAGGATCTCATTCTAATATGAAGAAGAAACCAAAAGCTTTACAGACAAGCAAAAGCAGAATTCAACACCACCAAACCACCTTTCCAACAACTGCTAAAGATCTTCTCTAAACAGGAAACACAGAAAGGGTGTATACACTCGAACCCAAAACCATAAATTAAATGGCAAGGATCATACTTATCAATAATTACCTTAAACATAAATGGGTTGAATGCCCCAACCAAAAGACAAAGACTGGCTGAATGGATACAAAAATAAGACCCATATATATGTTGTCTACAAGAGACCCATCTGAAAACAAGGGACACAGACAGACTGAAAGTAAAGGGCTGGAAAAAGATATTCCATGCAAATAGAGACCAAAAAACAAAACAAAACAAAAAAGCAGGAGTAGCAATACTCATACCAGATAAAATAGATTTTAAAACAAAGGCTGTGAAAAGAGACAAAGAAGGCCACTACATAATGATCAAGGATCAATCCTAGAAGAAGATATAACAATTATAAATATATATGCACCCAACATAGGAGCACTGCAATATGTAAAACAAATGCCAACAAGTAAGAAAGGGGAAACTAACAATAATACAATAATACTTGGAGACTTTACTACCCCACTGACATTTATGGATAGATCAACTAAACAAAAAATTAACAAGAAAGCACAAACTTTATATGATACAATAGACCAGTTAGACCTAATTGATATCTATAGGACATTTTACCCCAAAACAATGAATTTCAACTTTTTCTCAAGCACACAAGGAACCTTCCCCAGGATAAATCACATCCTGGGCCATAAATCTAGTTTTTGTAAATTCAAAAAGTTGAAATCACTCCAAGCATTTTTTCTGACCACAATGCAGTAAGATTAGATCTCAATTACAGGAGAAAAACTATTATAAATTCCAACATATGGAAGCTGAACAACACCCTGCTGAATAACCAACAAATCACAGAAGAAATCAAAAAAGAAATAAAAATATGCACAGAAATGTGTGAAAATGAAAACACAAGAACCCAAAACATGTGGGACACTATAAAAGCAGTGCTAAGTGAAAGGTTCATAGCAATACAGGAATACCTCAAGAAACAAGAATATAGTCAAATAAATAACCTAACTCTACACCTAAAGCAACTAGAAAAGGAAGAAATGAAGACCCCAAGGGTTAGTAGAAGGAAAGAAATCTTAAAAATTAGTGCAGATATAAATGAAAAAGAAACAAAGGAGACCATAGCAAAAATCAACAGAGCCAAAAGCTAGTTCTTTGAGAGGATAAAAAAAATAACAAACCATTAGCCAGACTCAAGAAACAAAGGGAGAAAAATCAAATCAATAAAGTTAGAAATGAAAATGGAGAGATTACAACAGACAACACAGAAATACAAAGGATCATAAGAGACTACTACCAGTAATTATATACCAATAAAATGGACAACGTGGAAGAAATGGACAAATTCTTAGAAAAGTGCAATTCTCCAAACTGAACCAGGAGGAAATAGAAAGTATTAACAGACCCATCACGAGCATGGAAATTGAAACTGTAATCAAAAATCTTTCAGCAAACAAAAGCCCAAGTCTAGACGGTTTCACAGCTGAATTCTACCAAAAATTTAGAGAAGAGCTAACACCTATCCTATTCAAACTCTTCCAGAAAATTGCAGAGGAAGGTAAACTTTGAATCTCATTCTATGAGGACATCATCACCCTAATACCAAATCCTGACAAAGATGCCCCCAAAAAAGAAAACTGCAAGCCAATATCACTGATGAACTTATATGAAAAATCCCTTAACAAAATTCTAGCAATCAGAATCCAACACCACATTAAAAAGATCATACATCATGACCAAGTGGGCTTTATCCCAGTGATGCAAGGATTCTTCAATATCCACAAATCAATTAATGTAATATAACACATTAATAAATTGAAAAATAAAAGCGATATGATTATCTCAATAGATGCAGAAAAAACCTTTCACAAAATTCAACATCCATTTATGATTTAAAAAAAAAAAAAAAAAAAAAAACCTCCAAAAAGCAGGAATAGAAGGAACATACTTCAACATAATAAAAGCTATATATGACAAACGCACAGCAAAACATTATCCTCAATGGTGAAAAATTGAAAACATTTTTCCTAAAGTCAGCAACAAGACAAGGATGCCCACTCTCACCATTAATATTCAACATAATTTTGCAAGTTTTGGCCACAGCAATCAGAGAAGAAACAGAAATAAAAGGAATCCAAATTGGAAAAGAGGTACTAAAACTCTCATGGTTTGCAGATGACATGATCCTCTATACAGAAAATCCTAAAGACTCCACCAGAAAATTACTAGAGCTAAAGATGATGCTGTGAAAGTGCTTCACTAAATATGCCAGCAAATTTGGAAAACTCAGCAGTGGCCACAGGACTGGAAAAGGTCAGTTTTCATTCCAATCCCAAAGAAAGGCAATGCCAAAGAAGGCTAAAACTACCACACAATTACACTCATCTCACACGCTAGTAAAGTAATGCTCAAAATTTTCCAAGCCAGCCTTCAGCAGTACGTGAACCGTGAACTTCCTAATGTTCAAGCTGGTTTTGGAAAAGGCAGAGGAATCAGAGATCAAATTGCCAACATATCCAGCATATGGACAAAGCAAGGGAGTTCCAGAAAAAGATCAATTTCTGCTTTATTGACTATGCCAAAACCTTTGACTGTGTGGATCACAATAAACTGTGGAAAATTCTGAAAGAGATGGGAATACCAGACCACCTAACCTGCCTCTTGAGAAATCTGTATGCAGGTCAGGAAACAGTTAGAACTGGGCATGGAACAACAGACTGGTTCCAAATAGGAAAAGGAGTACGTCAAGGCTGTATATTGACACCCTGCTCATTTAACTTATATGCAGAGTACATCATGAGAAATGCTGGACAGGAAGAAACACAAGCTGGAATCAAGATTGGTGGGAGAAATATCAATAACCTCAGATATGCAGATGACATCACCCTTATGGCAGAAAGTGAAGAGGAAGTAAAAAGCCTTTTGATGAAAGTGAAAGCTGCTTATAATAGCCAGGACATGGGAGCAACCTAGATGTCCATCAGCAGACGAGTGGATAAGAAAGCAGTGGCACATGTACACAGTGGAATATTACTCAGCCATTAAAAAGAATACATTTGAATCAGTTCTAATGAGGTGGATGACACTGGAGCCTTTTATACACAGTAAATTCAGCCAGAAAGGAAAACACCAATACAGCATACTAATGCATCTGTATGGAATTTAGAAAGATGGTAATGATAACCCTATATGTGAGACAGCAAAAGAGACACAGATGTATAGAACAGTCTTTTGGACTCTGTGGGGGAAGGCGAGGGGAGGATGATCTGAGATAATAGCATTGAAACATGTATATTATCATGTGTGAAACAGACCGCCAGTCCAGGCTGATGCATGAGACAGGGTGCTCAGGGCTGGTGCACTGGGATGACCCAGAGGGATGGGATGGGGAGGGATGTAGGAGGGGAGGTTCAGGATGGGGAACACATGTAAACCTGTGACTGATTCATGTCAATGTATGATGAAACCACTTCAATATTGTAAAGTAATTAGCCTCCAATTAAATAAATTAAAAAAAAAAAGAAAGTGAAAGAGGAGAGTGAAAAAGTTGGCTTAAAGTTCAACATTCAGAAAATGAAGATCATGGCATCCGGTTCCATCACTTCATGGAAAATAGATGGGGAAACAGTGGAAACAGTGTCAGACTTTATTTTTTGGAGCTCCAAAATCACTGCAGATCGTGATTGCAACCATGAAATTAAAAGACGCTTACTCCTTGGAAGAAAAGTTATGACCAACCTAGATAGCATATTCAAAAGCAGAGACAGTACTTTGCTGACTAAGGTCCATCTAGTCAAGGTTATGGTTTTTCCTGTGGTCATGTATGGATGTGAGAATTGGACTGTGAAGAAGGCTGAGCACTGAAGAATTGATGTTTTTGAACTGTGGTGTTGAAGAAGACTCTTAAGAGTCCCTTGGACTGCAAGGAGATCCAAACAATCCATTCTGAAGGAGATCAGCCTTGGGATTTCTTTGGAGGGAATGATGCTAAAGCTGAAACTCCAGTACTTTGGCCACCTCATGCAAAGAGTTGACTCATTGGAAAAGACTATGATGCTGGGAGGGCTTGTGGGCAGGAGGAGAAGGGGACGACAGAGGATGAGATGGCTGGATGGCATCACTGACTCGATAGACGTGAGTTTAAGTGAACTTCAGGAGTTGGTGATGGACAGGGAGGCCTGGTGTGCTGCGATTCACGGGTTTGCAAAGAGTTGGACATGACTGAGTGACTGAACTGAACTGAATCAATGAACATAGTAAAGTTGCAGGATATAAAATTAGCAAACAGAAATTCCTTTCATTCCTATACAATAATAATGAGAAAATAAAAAGAGAAATAATGGAAACAATTTCATTCTTCATTGCAATGAAAGGAATAAAATACTTAGGAATATAGCTACCTAAAGAAACAAAAAACCTATATATAGAAAACTATAAAACCCTAGTGAAAGAAATCAAGAGGACACTAATAGATGAAGAAATATACTGTGATTATGGATCAGAAGAATCCATACAGTGCAATAGAGTATACTTCCCAGAGAAATCTATAGGTTCAATGCAATCCCTATCAAGCTACCAACGGTATTTATCATAGAGCTAGAACAAATAATTTCACAAAATGTATGGAAATACAAAAACCTCAAATAACCAAAGCAATCTTGAGAAAGAAGAATGAAAATGGAGAAATCAACCTACCTGACTTCAGGCTATACTACAAGGCCACATTCAAGACAGTATAGTACTGGCATTAAGACAGAAATATAGATCAACAGAACAAAATAGAAAGCCCAGAGATAAATCTACACACCTATGAACACCTTATCTGTGACAAAGGAAGCAAGAATATACAATGGAGAAGAGACAATCTCTTTAGCGAGTGGTGCTGGGAAAACTGGTCAACCACTTGTAAAAGAATGAAACTAGAACACTTTCTAACACCATACACAAAAATAAACTCAAAATGGATTAAAGATCTAAATGTAAGACCAGAAACTATAAAACTCCTAGAGGAGATTAGAGACAAAAACACTCCCCTACATAAATCACAACAGGATCCTCCATGACCCACCTCCTAAATATTGGAAATAAAAGCAAAAATAAACAAATGGGACCTAATTAAACATAAAAGCTTCTGCACAACAAAGGAAACTATAAGCAAGGTGAAAAGACAGCGTTCAGAATGGTAGAAAATAGTAGCAAATGAAGCAACTGACAAACAACTAATCTCCAAAAATATAGAAGCAACTCCTGCAGCTCAATTCCCAAAAAATAAAGGACCCAATCAAAAAATGGGTCAAAGAACTCAATAGACATTTCTCCATAGAAGACATACATATGGCTAACAAACACATGGAAAGATGCTCAACATCACTCATTATCAGAGAAATGCAAATCAAAACCACAATGATGTACCATTTCACACCTGTCAGAATGGCTGTTATCCAAAAGTATACAAGCAGTAAATGCTGGAAAGGGTGTGGAGAAAAAGGGAACCCTCTTACACTGTTGGTGGGAGCGCAAACTAGTACAGCTACTATGGAGAACTGTGTGGAGATTCCTTAAAAAACTGGAAATAGAACTGCCATACAACCCAGCAATACCACAGCTCGGCATACACAGCAAAGAAACCAGAACTGAAAGAGGCACGTGTACCCCAATGTTCATTGCAGTACTCTTTAGCCAGGACATGGATGCAACCTAGATGTCCATTAGCCAACAAATGGATAAGAAAACTGTGGTACATATACACAACGGAATATTACTCAACCATTAAAAAAGAAAAACAGAGAGAAACACCAGAAAGAAAAACACCAGTACAGTATACTAATACATATATATGGAATTTAGAAAGATGGTAACGATAACCCTGTATGTGAGACAGCAAAAGAGACACAGATGTATAGAACAGTCTTTTGGACTCTGCGGGAGAGGGCGAGGGTGGGATGATTTGGGAGAATGGCATTGAAACATGTATAATATCATATATGAAATGAATCGCCAGTCTAGGTTCAATGCATGATACAGGATGCTCGGGGCTGGTGCACTGGGATGATCAAGAGGGATGATATGGGGAGGGAGGTTGGAGGGATCGGGAACACATGTACACCTATGGTGGATTCATGTCATTGTATGGCAAAACCAATACAATATTGCAAAGTAATTAGTCTCTACTTAAATAAATTTAAACAATAAAATAAAACATAGTCCTCTTCTAGGATACCAAGTAAAGTCTGTCCAAGAAGCAATGGGGTCAGCAGGAATACCAGCCAAAAGAAGGCACAGAAATGATGAAAGTAGCGTTCTTTGTTTCTCTCTCTCTCTTTTTTTTTTTTTTCATGGTACCAACATCCTTCCTATTACAAAGGGTAATGACAGAAGAGTTATTCTTAACATCATAGCTTTCCATAGTGATGCTGTCCCCAAATTCGGACCACCTTCTAAATAAATTTTGACTCCATCAAATTATTCTCATTCCTTAATGTTACTCTAGTCTAAACTATCTTCATCCCTTCAGTTCAGTTCAGTTCATTTGCTCAGTTGTGTCTGACTCTTTTTGACCACATGGACTGCACGCCAGTCTTCCCTGTCCATCACCAACTCCTGGAGCTTCCTCAAATTCATGTCCATCAAGTTAGTGATGCCATCCTACCATCTCATCCTCTGGAATCAGTTTCTCCTCCCGCCTTCAATCTTTCCCATCATCAGGGTCTTTTCCAATGAGTCAGTTCTTTGCATCAAGTGGCCAAAGTGCTAGGAGTTTCAGCATCAGTCCTTCCAATGAAGAGTCAGGACTGATTTTCTTTAGAATGACTGGTTGGATCTCCCTGCAGTCCAAGGGATTCTCACGGGTCTTCCCCATCACCGCAGTTCAAAAGCATCAATTTTTTTGGCGTTCTGCTTTCTTTATAGTCCAACTCTCACATCCACACATGACTACTCGAAAAACCAAAGCTTGACTAGACTTCATCCCTTAGACTACTGCAATTGCCTGTTAAACAGTTTTACTTTACCTTCTCTGTGACCATTCTACATTATATTCACCTATATAACTAATCAATATTTCAAAACCACTGGTTATAGTCTACCAGATTAGAATGAATTGAGAAAAACATGAAGATCTCAACTTGTATAACCCAATTTCCTTCTCTTCCATTTATCCAGCATCATATGAATTAATTCTCCAGACACTTTAATTGTCTTCCAATTGTAAAAACTACTCTAACTCTACCCACACTCTCTCTAGACTTTTTACTTTACCTGCAGGAAATCCTCTGTCATCCGCTTCTCCTCCTGCCCTCGATCTTTTCTGCATTAGGGTCTTCTCAAATGAGTCAGCTCTTCGTATCAGGTGGTGAAAGTATTGGAGTTTCACCTTCAGCATGGACTAAAATGGTTTTTAAAAATTAAAACTAAACATCAATAATTAGTGTTCTTAATATAAGTGACATGATGTCATCTAAAAATAATTTTTCTTTAAATTCAATTTGATGCATTTTTCTATAGAATTTTAAGTTCTATTAATACATGGAAGGAATCTTTCAACACTATACTGCTCAATATTTTCTCTCTCATAACACGATAAGTTGGTTTGTAGAGAATCACTTCTGATACTAGGCTCAGTCCAGTTAGCTAGTTCAGTCACTCAGTCATGTTCAACTCTTTGCGACCCCATGAATCGCAGCATGCCAGGCCTCCCTGTCCATCACCAACTCTCGGAGTCCACCCAAACCCATATCCATTGAGTTGGTGATGCCATTCAACCATCTCATCCTCTGTCAAACTATTGGAGTTTCAGGTTCAACATCAGTCCTTCCAATGAACACCCAGGACTTTCCTCATATCTGATTTAAGTTGTGCTGAAAGCATCCATCTACCTTTACAATTGGACATCAGTTGGAGGATATTGCAGCAGGGTGTCATGTTTACACACTGCTTCCCTCTTTATCAAAAGCTTATCTGATTTTCAATTTTTTAAACATTTGAAGGTGGATATATTAAAATAAGTAAATAATATTAAAACAAGAAACATTATCCTAACTATTCTCCAATTGATTGTACTTAATACCAGGAACTTAAAATAAATACAAACATCAGTTCAGTTCAGTTCAGTCGCTCAGTCGTGTCCCACTCTTTGCAACCTCATGAATCACAGCACGGCAGGCCTCCCTGTTCATCACCATCTCCCAGAGTTCACTCAGACTCACGTCCATCGAGTCAGTGATGCCATCCAGCCATCTCATCCTCGGTCATCCCCTTCTCCTCCTGCCCCCAATCCCTCCCAGCATCAGAGTCTTTTCCAATGAGTCAACTCTTCGCATGAGGTGACCAAAGTACTGGAGTTTCAGCTTTAGCATCATTCCTTCCAAAGAAATCCCAGGGTTGATCTCCTTCAAAATGGACTGGATGGATCTCCTTGCAGTCCAAGGGACTCTTAAGAGTCTTCTCCAACACCACAATTCAAAAGCATCAATTCTTCAGCACTCTGCCTTCTTCACAGTCCAACTCTCACATCCATACATGACCACAGGAAAAACCATAGCCTTGACTAGACGGACCTTAGTCGGCAAAGTAATGTCTCTGCTTTTGAATATGCTATCTAGGTTGGTCATAACTTTTCTTCCAAGGAGTAAGCGTCTTTTAAGTTTATGGCTGCTGTTACCATCTGCAGTGATTTTGGAGCCCCCCAAAATAAAGTCTGACACTGTTTCTACTGTTTCCCCATCTATTTCCCATGAAGTGATGGGACAGGATAACAGAGTATACTATTTTATATTGTTTTCATAACAAATTAGAACACAATTAGTGGCTTGAAACAACATGAATTTATTATCTTATGGGTCTGAAGGTAAGATGCTCAAAATGAGGTCACTAGGATAAAATCAAGATATTGGCAGGATTGTGTTTCTTGTGGAAGCTCTAAGGGAAAAATTGTTTACTTTCCTTTTCCAGTATTCAAAGACTGTGCACATTTCTTGGCTCATGATCCTGCATCATTCCAACCTCTTTCCATTTTGACAACTCATTCGCTGATTGTAACCTTCTTGCTCCTTATTATAAGCACAACTGTGGTTATAGTTAGGCCTACCTTGATAACCAAATAATTTCTTAATCTCAGAATAATGAACTTAATCACATCAGCAAAACCCCTTATTGCATATAAGGTAAGATATTAAAGTGTTCTAGAAATTAAAATGTAGACCTATTTGGAATACCACTATTAGGTCTATTAGACAGAGTGAAGTCTCTGATGTCTTGCAGTAAAGGAACTACTCTATTTTTTCAGCCACTGTTTATCAAGCAGAAACTTTATCTCCTGGTTAAATTATGTTTTCAAAGAAATTGTTTTCTGGAATGTTTTGGGAAATAAAATTTTAAAAGAATCAATATGTTTAAAGTAACTTAAAAAAGTAAAAAGAGCTAAAAGTACATGAAATGATACACAGTAAAAAACTTAAATTATGTGCTACATGAGTGTAATTTATAATTAATGAATAGGCAGCTAAACAGAATTGCTGAAACACTGGTGATACAAAATCAAGTAATATCACTTTAAAGACATGCTAAACAAAGACAAAGTAATAAAAATGACAGGGTAGATACAAAGTATGCATGACTTTGAGACAAGTAAAACTGTTGAAGGAGGTCAGCAAGTGATTCTATCAGGCAAAATTTCATGTGGGAAATCCTACAGACTTTGGTTACAAAGAAATCAATACAAATTTTCTAATGTAAACTTAGGAAAATACTTGGGGGTAATTTGGGAGAAGGTAATTAAATTCAAGTCACTAAATATTATATATATATACACACACGCACACACACCTCCATTGTGACTCAGCTGGTAAAGAATCTTCCTGCAATGCAGGAGACCTGGATCCCATCCTTGGGTTGGGAGGATCCCCTGGAGAATGGAAAGGCTACCCACGCCAATATTCTGGCCTTCCAGAAAAAACAAACAAACAAAAAATCTATTTTTGCTTTATTGACTATGCCAAAGCCGTGAACTGTGTGGATCACAATAAACTGTGGAAAATTCTGAGAGAGATGGGAATACCAGACCACCTAACCTGCCTCTTGATAAATCTGTATGCAGGTCAGGAAGCAACATTTAGAACTGAGCATGGAGCAACAGACTGGTTCCAAACAGGAAAAAGAGTACGTCAAGGTTGTATATTGTCACCCTGCTTATTTAACTTATATACAGAGTTCAGTTCAGCTCAGTTCAGTTCATTTCAGTTGCTTAGTAGTTTCTGATTCTTTGTGACCCCATGAATCGCAGCATGCCAGGCCTCGCTGTTCATCACCATCTCCCGGAGTTCACTCAGACTCACGTCCATCGAGTCCATGATGTCATCCAGCCATCTCATCCTTGGTCATCCCCTTCTCCTCCTGCCCCCAATCCCTCCCAGCATCAGAGTCTTTTCCAATGAGTCAACTCTTCGCATGAGGTGACCAAATAACTGGAGTTTTAGCTTTAGCATCATTCCTTCCAAAGAAATCCCAGGGTTGATCTCCTTCAGAATGGATTGGTTGGATCTCCTTGCAGTCCAAGGGAATCTCAAGAGTCTTCTCCAACGCCACAATTCAAAAGCATGAATTCTTCAATGCTCAGCTTTCTTCACAGTCCAACTCTCACATCCATACATGACCACTGGAAAAAACCATAGCTTTGACTAGACAAACCTTTGTTGGCAAAGCAATGTCTCTGCTTTTGAATATACAATCTAGGTTGGTCATAACTTTTCCTCTGAGGAGTAAGCATCTTTTAATTTGACTACATCATGAGAAATGCTAGGCTGGATGAAGCCCAAGCTGGAATCAAGATTGTTGGGAGAAATATCAATAACATTCAGATATGCAGATGACATCACCCTTATGGCAGAAAGTCATGAAGAACTAAGGGCTTCCCTGGTGGCTCAGAGGTTAAAGTTTCTGCCTTCAATGCGGGAGACCTGGGTTCAATCCCTGGGTTGGAAAGATCCCCTGGAGAAGGAAATGGTAACTCACTCCAGTATTCTTGCCTGGAGAATCTCATGGACGGAGGAGCCTGGTGGGCTACAGGCCATGGGGTCGCCAAGAATAAAGAGCCTTTTGATGAAAGTGAAAAAGGGGAGTGAAAAATTTCTCTTAAAACTCAACATTCAGAAAAGTAAAACCATGGCATCTGTTGCTATCACTTCGTGACAAATAGATGGGGAAACAGTGAGAAAATTCTTTTTTTTTTTTTTTTTTTTCTCTCCAAAGTCGCTGCAAATGGCGAATGCATCCATGAAATTAAAAGATGCTTACTCCTTGGAAGAAAAGTTATAATCAACCTAGATAGCATATTAAAAAGCAGAGACATTATTTTGCCAACAAAGGTCCATCTAGTCAAAGCTATGGTTTTTCCATTAGTCATGTATGGATGTGAGAGTTGGACTATAAAGAAAACTAAGTGTTGAAGAATTGATGTTCTTGAACTTTGTTGTTGGTGAAGACTCTTGAGAGTCCTTTGGACTGCAGGGAGATCCAACCACTCCATCCTAAAGGAAATCAGTCCTGAATATTCACTGGAAGGACTGATGATGAAACTCCAATACTTTGGACACCTAATGTGAAGAATTGACTCTTTGGAAAAGACCCCGATGCTGGGAAAGACTGAATGAGGCACGAGAAGGGGACAGCAGAGGATGAGATCATTGAATGACATCACCGACTCAATGGATGTGAGTTTGAGTAAACTCAGGCCTGGTTTGCTGCAGTCCATGGGGTCACAATGAGTCAGACACGACTGAGTGATTGAACTGAGCTCAACTGAAATATTATATAAATATTACATATTTCTCAGCCTCAGTGGATTTGGTAATGTGTCATTATTATTATTACTATTATTATTATTATTGTTTTTTTCTCTAGAGAGTGTGCTCAAAAATTTTTGTTATTGTTGTTTTTCAGTCTCTGTGTTATGTCTGACTCTTTGTGATTCAAACAGTTGTGCTGAAATAGATGTGCTCAAAATAAATACACTCAAAATTTATAAGCTGATCTTTGGCTAAATGGCTGATCTTGGGAGTGGTAGGGAAAACATAAGATGATCCTAGAGAATCTATTCATTTTGGAAATAAGGAAGTGCTATCAATGATTATATTCTGCACCTTGACTCCATACAGCTTTTATTTGTCAATTATACTTGAATAAAGTGTGTGTGTGTGTATGTGTGTGTGTGGGGGGATAATTAAGTGCCAACACACACATAAAATGGGGCATGTTAAAACACTTAGGTACCATATTTAAGAACACTCAGTTGTCAAGCATGAAAGAATTTAAGTGGGTCATAAATACCAAGCTTGGAGTAAAGCAAAGTTAAATAAAAGCATCCATATTGATAATGGATAGAGGATTGCATAAATAAACAAGTGAGAGAAATGGGACAAAATTTACTGAAGAAATTTTAGTAATATAGGTAACTACTCCTTTCTCTTTAAATGCAGGCTTGACTTGGTGATCGGATTCCAAAGAACTAAGAAATAGAAAAGTAGTAACTATTTAGTCTAGAAACCTAGCAATACTATCTTAACCAAGTGGCTTGGATGCATGTTACCAGTTAACTTATGTGAGTATCATGTAAATCCTAATAAAATGTGATGAGGACACTGTGCCTCTGTGGTATTATTTCCAAAATCCATCACCTCTATCTAAGCATAGATATACAATAAGCAAACCCTTGCTGAGGGACATTCTGTAAAACACCTGACCAGTTCAGTTCAGTTCAGTTGCTCAGTCGTTTCCGACTCTTTGCGATCCCATGAACTGCAGCACGCCAGGCTTCGATGTCCATCACCAACTCCCGGAGTTCACTCAAACTCATGTCCATTGAGTCTGTGATGCCATTCAGCCATCTCATCCTCCGTTGTCCCCTTTTCCTCCTGCCCCCAACCCCTCCCAGCATCAGATTATTTTCCAGTGTGTCAACTCTTTGCATGAGGTGGCCAAAGTATTGGAGTTTCAGCTTTAGCATCATTCCTTCCAAAGAACACCCAGGACTGATCGCCTTTAGAATGGACTGGTTGGATTTCCTTGCGGTCCAAGGGACTCTCAAGAATCTTCTCCAACATCACAGTTCAAAAGTATCAATTCTTTGGTGCTCAACTTTCTTCACAGTCCAACTCTCACTTCCATACGTGACCACTGGAAAAACCATAGCCTCGACTAGATGGACCTTTGTTGACAAAGTAATGTCTCTGCTATTTAGTATGCTATCTAGGTTTGTCATAGCTTTCCTTCCATGTAAATGGTTGTAAATACAATATAAATGTTATATCAATAATTATTAGCACATGGCAAATTCAAATTTTGCTTTTGGGAATTTTCCAGAAATATTTTTTAGAATATTTTCTATCCATAGTTGGTTGTGCTTGCAGGTGCAGAACATGTGGATATAGAGGGCTCACTATATGTTCAAAAACATGCTTAGAAGACAGATAAGAGTTAACAGTGTAGTCCAAGACACTCGTGCAGACTGATGGGAAAGAACCCTATTATCATGTAGAGAGATGGTTCAAATTCCAACTCCAACCCATAGGAGCAATGTCATCTCAGGCTAGCTGTTTAACATCTGAAGCTCAATGTCATCAGTTCTAAAATGAGTCTGATAATAGTGACTTCACAGGTTTGTTGTGAGGTAACATAAAGTGCCTTGCACAGTACATGGCACACGTAAGAACACTAATAGAATCAGCTTCACTTCCTCCTCACTGCTTTCTCACTCCTCACATCTCAATGGTTGGTATACACAAGTTTCTCAGTCCTGCTCTTTCCATTATTCTGAATGGACCGTATATTTTTAGATAGTTTTTCTTGTTGTTGTTTAGTTGGTAAGTCAGGTCTGAGTCTTTTGTGACCCCCATAGACTGTAGCCCACGAGGCTCCTTTGTCTGTGGGATTCTCCAGGCAAGAACACTGGAGTGGGTTGCCATTTCCTTCTCCAATGCATGAAAGTGAAAAGTGAAAGTGAAGTCGCTCAGTCGTGTCCGACTCTTAGCGATTCCATGGACTGCAGCCTACCAGGCTCCTCTGTCAATGGGATTTTCCAGGCAAGAGTACTGGAGTGGGGTGCCATTGCCTTCTCCAGGATATCATCTTGTCACAGACAAAATGACTTAGCTATAGTGACTGAATTTCTCCGCCTCTCAGGCTGATACTCTGACTGCCACCTACTTCTTAAGGCTACAGGCTGCTGCTGCTTCTGCTAAGTTGCTTCAGTTGTGTCCGACTCTGTGCGACGCCATAGATGGCAGCCCACCAGGCTCCCCCATCCCTGAGATTCTCCAGGCCAGTTCTCCAGAGCAGTTCTCCTCAAAACTATCAGGATCATAAGAAACAAGTGTCCTAGGGAACTTTCATAAACCAGTGGATATGAAGATGACTGATGTCTCAATGAACATTGAACCCTGGATGGGCTCCTGGAACAGAAAAAATAACTGTAATGAGAAAATTTTGTGAAATCACAATAAAAGTTGAGTGTGTAGCTCAGTCAGTAAAGAATCTACCTCAAATGCAGGAGACCCAGGTTTGATTACTGGATTAGGAAGATCCTCTGGAGAAGGAAATGGCAAGAAGTATTCTTGCCTGGAGAATCCCATGGAAAGAGGTACCTGGCAGGCTACAGTCCATGAGGTAGAAAGAGTTGGACACAACTTAGGGACTGAACTGTCAAAAATATATTAAATTATAACTTAGAAAAATTATCTTTATTTTGATAATTGTACCTAGGTTATAAAATATTAACTGTACAGGAAACTTGCTAATAAAATTATTCCAAATTAAAATAATCACTTAAAGAAAATTAATGAGCTTAGATCTCTAATGCACATTGATAATGGTATCCCCTCAAGCATCATTTTAAACAGTTTGAACTTTTGTTATCTAAGATTAGCAAACAGAGTACTGAGAGAGCTAATTCTTAGGTAGGTTGATAAGGAGTCTGGGGTCCTCTAGGAGGAACGGGTTCAGGGACTTCAAGAAGGAGAAAAAGGGGTGTGGAACTGTCAATGCAGAGAAAATGGCAATTTTTTTTTCTACATTTATTTGTCTTAGTCAATGTAACAATGTATTTTGCTCAAGGATATATTTCTCCTTCTTAACAAGAACCTTCTGAATAATCCTATTGTCTTAAGGCATATGTTGTGAGAGTGGCTCTGTTAAGACCTTTCTATTGTTAGTTCTAATCTTGTTAATTTAAGATATATGTTGGGGGAGAGGATCTGATAAAAGTACATAAGACTTTGATAAGACTAGTGATGTCTATACAAGAAGCTTTCTCTGTCCTTTTTCACTGTAATAAAACTTCTACCACACAAAAGCTCTGAGTATTCAAGCCTGGTCCCTGGTCCCGAAGCTAAACCTTTTTCTTTGACGATCATGAATCTGACATTGTCCACTGTAAGCTATCAGTACCAGTAAGCATTTTTAAAATTTTTTTTTGCATCATTACTAAGTTCTTCTTGCTTTTTTTTCTGGATATGATCTCTCCTCCAGTGTTAAAGTTTTAGCTTAGTTAAAAATTTAGACTATGAAATATATGTGTGTGTATATATATATATATATGTATATATATATATCCTAACAGTAATGTTATGTTGGCAATTTGTAGTTATCCAAACATGGCAACCCACTCCAGTGTTCTTGCCTAGAGAATCCCAGGGACGGAGGAGCCTGGTGGGCTACTGTCTATGGGGTCACACAGAGTCGGACATGACTGTAGCGACTTAGCAGCAGCAACATCAGACAAATTATGAGTTGTTAGTTTTGTAATGTAGAATGACAGGTTTTTATAACAATGAATTTTATATTATTTCATCTATTTTATTTTACTTTAACTTTCATGATAATATAAATATGACAAAAATCAAAACTGATTATTTAAACAAAGTAAATACTTGCATCACCTTACAAGAAAATAAAATTGGCTAACTATGCAATAAATTATATCACAGGAAATCTAAGTTGTAAGTTTGTAAGTTTACAAAATCACAGTTGTAGGTTTGTCCTAAATTTCTTTCTAGTAAGAAAACATTTATTATTCATTTTAGAGTGGTGTATCAATATAAATATTGACATGCATGCATGCTCAGTTACTTCAGTTGTGTCCTACTCTTTGCAACCCTATAGGACTGTAGCCCTCTAAGCACCTCTGTCCATGGGATTCTCCAGGCCAGAATAGTACAGTGGGTTGCCATGCCCTCCTCCAGGGAATCTCCCCAACCTGGGGATAGAATCCACAACTCCTGAATTGTGGGGAGATTCTTTACACACTGAGACACCTGGGAAGACCAAATATTGGCATATCCATCCATGAAAGTGCATGAGATTATAAAATATTATGAATAAATGTTGTTAGAAATTTTGTCAGGTAAGGTGGAAAGATTTTATAAGCTATATGATTAATATCTGATTCCATACTATTTATTTATTCTTGATACCTTTTCAGGATGATTTCAGAAAAGTGATGGTAAAACTTTAAAAGCTTTAAATATCAATATTTTAACAATATGTTTATACATATTTGAGAACTTTTGTTACCTTTTTACAGATACTCTATAAACATGGTGATGTAAAATACTGCTTCTTCCAGTTTGTGAGCATACAATGAAATTCAATTTTATTTAATACTGGAATATTAAAATAAAAACTAGAAAATATTGATGAATGACATAAATATACATTTATAAAATAACACCTTATTAGGATAAGGATGGCAAAATTTTACCTTTATCCTCTTATGCTTTTTCAGATGAGCCTGAGAATTAAATTGATATAATACAGATTAACAGGAGAAATGCATGTAAATTCATACAACTTTTGCATGACACAGAACGAAGAGATGAAGAAACAAAGAAAGGGTGAAACCAATAAGCTTTTCCAGTAGGTTGAACAAAAAGAGAAAATTGATAACTAAAGAGAGAAAAGTAACTAAACTAACTGTGTGGGGAGGCTTAAGGAAGATAGAATTGTAAAGTAATTAGCCTCCAATTAAAATAAATAAACACCCATGGTGGATTCATGTCAATGTATCGCAAAACCAATACAGTATTGTAAAATAAAATAAAGTAAAAATAAAAATTAAAAATAAAATAAAATAACATAACATAAATAAATTTAAATTAAAAAAAAAGAACTTTTCAAACAGATCCTGTTTATATAGACTTCTTTATATAAAATCTCTCTGTCTTAACTTCTTGTTCTTGATGTTAAGAATGTTACTTTTCTTCTGGTATAGGAAGAACATTTTCCTTTTAAGAAAAAGGAGAAAGATCAGAGTGTTTTTCTTGCATTTTCTGTTTTGTAAATGCCTTTAACTCAAAATAATCCTTAGGCCAAATTGGCAAATTGTGCAGTGGCATATTCTGTCACCCTTTGTTAGCAAATAGTGAAATATTTCTGTTTCCTGATTTATAGGACATAAACTTTTTTGTTTAATTATTTTGAGAAAATCACAAATGTGACATATAGAAAAAAAAGTTCAATCCTAACTTTTAAATAAAGCTATTTTAAGGCAACTACATTGATAATTATATATTTATTTTTCCAATGTTACAAGTTCAAATTATTTAATTTTAGACTATGTAACTTTATTGTTTTAAGCACTTATTCTTGAAGATGTATGGACACTGTTCCTTTTGAAATTGTTATTAAAGTTAAATATCTCATTTGTTAATGTTAAAAATGCAGTTTATCCTCGTATATTTATTGAAAAGTGAAAAAATCTATGTAAATGAGATCAAATGTATCTCTTATGGAGAGAAATAAATGAGTAAAGGCCTTATTTTCTGAAAATGGGACATAGATGGAACTCTGCAGTCACATTTTAAATATTTGTTATGACTTCTTTAGATTCAAAATTGTTACACATATATAAAATTAGCAATATTAATTATGCAGATAAGAATTTTTACATTCTATGTCATGATTTTTATAATATTTAAATATACCTAGAACTACATACATCTTTTCTGAGTGATAATTCCATCATTGTCTCATTGTATTGGTAACTGTTTTGGACAAATAAAGGGAATAATTGAACTGCTCAGATAGAGGCAATCCTGACATTATTTTGAGCATTTGATTGACATGAATTCCCTTTCTTTATAATTTTTACTAATCACTCAATAATCACAAATTCACCTAACATATAAATAAATCGTGAAATTTTCTTACAATGGTTAGTATGAAGACAGTACTAACAGAGTAAGCAAGGGAAAAGGAAGAAGTGAAAAAAGAAGAGGGGAAAATAGGAACAGAAATAATTGGAGAGAAAAGAAGAAACCAAACACAGTTCCAACAATCCAACAATAACTAGAGAATAATTTGCTTACTCTTTGAAAGGAAAATTATGACCACCCAGAAAGCATATTAAAAAGCAGAGACATTACTTTGTCAACAAAGGTCTGCCTAGTCAAGGCTATGGTTTTTTCAATGGTCGTGTATGGTTGTAAGAGTTAGACTATAAAGAAACCTGAACACCAAAGAATTGATGCTTTTGAACTCTGGTGTTGAAGACTCTTGAGAGCCCCTGTGATTGCAAGGAGATCCAACCAGTCCATCCTAAAGGAGACAGTCCTGAATGTTCATTGGAAGGACTGATGCTGAACCTGAAATTCCAATACTTTTGCCACCTGATGTGAAGAGCTGATTCATTAGAAAAGATGCTGGGGGAGATTAAGGGCAGGAGGAGAAGGGGATGGCAGAGGATGAGATAGTTGGATGGCATCACCAGCTCATTGGGCATGGGTTGGGTACACTCCGGCAGTTGTTGATGGACAGGGAGGCCTGGCGTGCTGCGGTTCATGGGGTTGCAAAGAGTCAGACACAACTCAGCGACTGAACTGAATTGAACTGAATTTGCATTGTAACAGATAGTCTCCCCATAAAACACTTTTTACCATGCATCTAATCACTTGACATTACTAATAAATTTCCAGCCCCCATTGCTCCTGCCTTATATAATCTCAAATGGTGCAGTGTGGCAGGGACAAAGTTACTTAAAACTCTCTCTCTGACTTACTTCACTCTGTATGACAATCTCTAGGTCCATCTGTATTGCTGCTGTTGCAACTGGAATTGTTTTATTCTTTTACATGATGGAGTAATAGTCCATTCTATATCTATACCACATTTTTAAATAGTGGGTGCAGTTGTTTTATAATATTCTATTTATTTCTAATATACAATTAAGTGAATCATCTATGTGTATGCATGTATTCCCACCCTCTTGTACATTTCTCTCACCATCCTCCCCAATTCCTCCCATCTAGGATGCCACAGAGCACTTAGCTGAACTCCCTGTACTATACAGCAAGTTCCCAGTAACTATCTGTTTTACACATGGAAATGCAAATATGTCAAAGTCAATCTCCCAATTCATCCTACCTCCCTCTTCCACCCTGTGTCCATACATCCTTTATCTATGTCTGCATTTCTATCCTGCCCTCCAAATAGATTCAACTGTACCTATTTTTTTTTGTATTTCATATTATATACATTAATATACCATATTGTTTTTCTCTTTCTGACCATATTCACTCTATATGACAGACCCTAGGTACATCCATATCCCTAAAAATAATTTCATTCCTTTCAATTTCAATTTCCTTCCTTTTAATGGCAGGGCAATAGTCTATTGAATATATGTACCACATCTTTTCTTTATATTTACATTGTTGATGGACATTTATGTTGCTAATTCAGATATTTAAAATATCATATGATACTGCTTATATGTGGAATCTAAAAATAAAAAAAAAGAAAGAAAGAAAGGCACAAATGAATCTATCTACAGAACGTAAATAGATTTACAGATTATAAAGCAATCTTAATGTCACCAGGGTGTCCTAGAAAACCACGATAGTGTCGTCACTCAGCTGGATCCAGCCATCCTGGAGTGTGAAGGCAAGTGGACTTTAGAAAGCATTGTTATGAACAAAGCTAGTGGAGGTGATGGAATTCAAACTAACCTACTTCAAATCCGATGATGCAGTTAAAGTGCTCCACTCAAGATGCCAGCAAATTTTGAACACTCAGCAGTGGCCACAAGACTGGAAAAGGTCAGTTTTCATTCCAGTCCCAAAGAAGGGTAATGCCAAAGAATGTTCAAACTATTGTACAACTGCACTTATTTCACATTCTAGTGAGGTAATGCTCAAAATATTTGAAGCTAGCCTTCTGCAGTACAGGAGCAAAGAAATTCCAGATGCACAAGCTGGATTTAGAAAACAAAGAGGAACCACAGATCAACTTGCCAGCGTCCACTGGATCATAGAAAAAGCAAAGGAATTCCAGAAGAAAACATCTGTTCATTGATGAAACTAAAACCTTTGACTGTGTGGACAGCAATCTGTGGAAAATTCTTAAAGTGATGGCAATACCAGACCACCTAACCTGCCTCCTAAAAAATCTGAATACAGGTTAAGAGGCAAGAGTTAGAACAGAACATGGAACAACAGACTGGTTCCAAATCAGAAAAGGAGTACATCGAGACTGTATATTGTCTTTATTTAATTTTTATGTTTATTTAGTTAATATGCAAAGTACATCATATGAAATGCTGGGTTGATGATTCATAAACTGGAATCAAGATTGCCAGGGGAAATATCAATAACCTCAGATATGCAGATGATACCACTCTAATGGCAGAAAGGGAAGAACAAAAGAGCCTCTTGATAAGCATGAAAGAGAGTGTAAAAGCTGGCTTAAAACTCAACATTCAAAAAATGAATCTCATGGTATCCAGTCATCACTTCATGGCAAATATATAGGAAAACAATGGAAACGGATTTATTTTTGTGGGCTCCAAAATCACCGTAGATGGTAACTGCAGCCATGTAACTAAAAGATGCATTCTCTTTGGAAAAAAAATCTATGACCAACCTAGACAGTTTATTAAAAAGGAGATATCAATTTGCTGACAAAAATCCATATGGCCAAAGTTATAATGTCTTCAGTCATATAAGGATGTGAGAGTTGGACCATGAAGAAGTCTGAGCACTGAATAATTGATGCTTTCAAACTGTGGTACTGGAGAAGACTTCTGAGAGTCTCTTGGACAGCAAGGAGATCAAACCAGTTGATTTCCTAAAGGAAATCAATCCTGAATATTCATTGGAAGGGCTCACACTGAAGCTGAAACTCCAATACTTAGGCCACTTTTGTGGAAAGATGACTCATTGGAAAAGACTGCTTGGAAAAATTTCAGGCAGGAAGAGAAGGGGGCAGCAGAGTATGAGATGGTTGGATGGTTTCACTGACTCAATGGACATGAATTTGAGTAAACTCCAGGAAATAGTGAAGGACAGAAAGCCTGGCATGCTCTAGTCCATAGGGTAGCAAGGGGTTATACACGATTTAGCAACTGAATAACAAAAGCAAAAACTATTGCAAGATTTTTTTTTTAATTACTCAACTCACTCTTTAATAAGCGCTCTCCCTCCCTTTAGTTAACAAGTTGTGTTCAACTCTTACAAACCCATGGACTGCAACCTGCCAGGATCCTCTGTCCATGATTCTCCAAGCAAGAATACTAGAGTAGGTTGTCATTTCCTTCTCCAGGGGATCTTCTCTACCCAGGATTCCAACCCAGGCCTCCTGCACTGCAGGTTATTAACAAGGTCCAAGTCTACACAATCTATTTCTTTTTATAACAGTTAGCCATGATATGAATGATATCTACATTTGAGAGGAAAATAACATAATGGGAAAGACTAGTTATCTCTTCAAGAAAATTAGAGATACAAAGTGAATATTTCATGTAAAGATGGGCTCGATAAAGTAAAGAAATGATATGGACCTAACAGAAGCAGAAGATATTAAGAAGACGTGGCGAGAATACACAGAACTGTACAAAAATGATCTTCATGACCAGATAATCATGATGGTATGATCACTCATCTAAAGCCAGATATCCTGCAATGTGAAGTCAAGTGGGCCTTAGAAAGCATCACTACGAACAAAACTAGTGGAAGTGATGGAATTCCAGTTGAGCTATTTTAAATCCTGAAAGATGATGCTGTCAAAGTGCTGCACTCAATATGTCAGCCAATTTGGAAAACTCAGCAGTGGCCACAAGACTGGAAAATGTCAGTTTTCATTCCAATCCCAAAGAAAGGCAATGCCAAAGAATGGTCAAACTACCACACAATTGCACTCATCTCACTCACTAGTAAAGTAATGCTCAAAATTCTCCAAGCCAGGCTTCAGCAATATGTGAACTGTGAACTTCCAGATGTTCAAGCTGGTTTTAGAAAAGGCAGAGGAACCAGAGACCAAATTGCCAACATCCTCTGGATCATGGAAAAAGCAACAGAGTGCCAGAAAAAAAAAAAAAAAAACAAAAACACCCAATTTCTGCTTTATTTACTATACCAAAGCCATTGACTGTGTGGATCACAATAAACTGTGGAAAATTCTGAAAGAGATGGAAATACTAGACCACCTTGATAAATACTTGCCTCTTGATAAATCTGTGTGCAGGTCAGGAAGCAACAGTTCAAACTGGGCATGGAGCAACAGACTGGTTCCAAATAGGAAAAGGAGTATGTCAAGGCTGTATATTGTCACCCTGCTTATTTAACTTATATGTAGAGTACATCATGAGAAACACTGGACTGGAAGAAGCACAAGCTGGAATCAAGATTGCTGGGAGAAATATCAATAACCTCTGATATGCAGAACATCACCCTTATGGCAGAAAATGAAGAGGAACTAAAAAGCCTTTTGATGAAAGTGAAAGAGGAGAGTGAAAAAGTTGGTTTAAAGCTCAACATTCAGAAAACGAAGATCATGGCATCTGGTCACATCACTTCATGGGAAATAGATGGGGAAACAGTGGAAACAGTGTCAGATTTTATTCTGGGGGGCTCCAAAATCACTGCAGATGGTGATTGCAGCCATGCAATTAAAAGACACTTTTTTACTCCTTGGAAGAAAAGTTATGACCAAACTAGATAGCATATTCAAAAGCAGAGACATTACTTTGCCAACTAAGGTCCGTCTAGTCAAGGCTATGGTTTTTCCAGTGGTCATGCATGGATGTGAGAATTGGACTGTGAAGAAGGCTGAGCCCCAAAGAATTGATGCTTTTGAACTGTGGTGTTAGAGAAGACTCTGGACAGTGCCTTGGACTGCAGGGAGATCCGACCACTCCATTCTTAACATGAGCCCTGGGATTTCTTTCGAAATGACGCTAAAGCTGAAGCTCCAGTATTATGGCCACCTCATGCAAAGAGTTGACTCATTGGAAAAGACTATGATGCTGGGAGGGATTGGGGGCAGGAGGAGAAGGGGATGACAGAGGATGAGATGGCTGGATGAAATCACTGACTCGATGGACATGAGTCTGAGTGAACTCCGGGAGTTGGTGATGGACAGGGATGCCTGACCTGCTGTGATTCATGGGGTTGCAAAGAGTCGAACATGACTGAGCGACTGAACTGAACTGTACCACAATCAAATAAGCATTTATTTTCTCTAATCTCCCATATTTGTGATTTTTTTACCTCATAAACATCATTTTTGTCCTATACTTCCCACGTTTATAATGTTGAAATAAAATTTCAGATGCTTTTTATCCTTTTTTTAAGCAAAAGTCCCTGGTGGATCAGATGGTAAATAATCTGCCTGCAATGAGAGAGACGCAGATTTGATCCCTGGGCTGGGAAGATCCCCTGGAGAAGGGAATGGCTATCCACTTCAGTACTCTTGCCTGGAGAATTCCATGGACAGAGGAGATAGTCCATGAGGTTGCCAAGAGTCTGACATGACTGAGCAACTTACACTTTCACTATCATATAATATTTGAAAATAAAATATATATAATCTGGTTATTAATGAGACACAAGAACTCCTGCTAGGTTTTGAAGTATATTTACCATTATGCCTATTTAAAAGATTGTATTTCTATAACTTTCAGAGTTGCATTTATTATAAAAAGGGATGCACATCTTTTTTTTAGTACAAAGCCATCTCTTCAAAACATAATATAAATTAGAAAAATTTTTAAAAGATTTGTAATTTCCCCATAATCATTTTTTAAAATTTTTTTCATAGATATTTAGAAATGAATAATTGTTAAATAACAGAATGATTGAGAACATGAGCTTCAGGTGCAGATAATCCAGCTTTTGGTTTCATATAAACCATTTGCTAGCTGTGATACTTCCATTAAATTACTTAACTCTTCAGCAGTCCTGCTTCCTCAAATATAGGAGTTGAGAAGGTTAAATGAAAGAAGCATGTAAAGTGCTTAACTCATCCTGCAAGACATAATTATATTTTTGAAGATACTTGAAGGTCCCATTACTATTATTTTAACTGTAAATTGCTGACACATATGATGGCTTATAGAGCTATAAATGCACTTTTCTTTAAACTAAAAGCAACAGATGGTTTTTGAAAAATTAAGTCTCAAGCATTTTAAAAGAATTAAATTTCAGAACTGACTTGAATAATATTTTCCATATATATATATATATATATATATATATATATATGTAAGCCTGAAACTTTATTTCATGCTGTTGAACTACGATATGAAATCCCATTTACTATAGAAACTAAGTTCACATTTCCTCTCTCTAGTAAGTCAGTTTAAAATAATTTTTTGGTTAAACAATATAAGCAAACTTTGGAAGAATAAATGGAGAATATAAATACGATCTATAAATATATGTGAGACAGTTTTTCACTTTCTCAAAAAAAAATATTGATAAATATTTGGGGATCCTAGTAACCTAGCATTTGAACAAAATTAAATTCAGAGAATGTTGAAGGTGTGAAAGTTTGCAATTCCTACTCTAGTGTAAAAACTTTCAAGACTTTCTCTTCACCTATGTTTTTCTTCAGAATATTTTCTGGAGCTTAGTAGTCATTTTAAGCATAAAATTTATTGATTAGGTCCTAGAATGAGTTCTTGGAAACTGTTGTGTTTGACCACTTTAGCTGATATTTTTGTCATTGAATTTTATAATTTTTTCTCTCTAATGTGAAAGATACATTTATTTTCATCTATTGCTCTCTTAGCAAGAAACCCCTATCATTGATATATGAATTACTACTTCAAAAATATATATGAAATATATATGTATATATTTCATATATACATATATATATATATATATATATATATATATATATATATAGAGAGAGAGAGAGAGAGAGAGAGAGAGCCTAATTTCTACCAGATGTCATATTATCACATCTGTATAAAGAAAGTAGTAGAACTTGGAAAATGTAACATTTTTCAAGCAAGCACTAACCAAAAAAATATTTAAATTCAAATTATTTCTATCCTATTTCCACTATAGTCTCTCTCCGTCTGTCTCCCTTTCTCTCTCCTGTTCTCTCTCTCTGTCTCTCTTGATTTCTTTCTCTGTTCTCTTTCTTTTTCTGTCACTGTTTATCTGCCTGTCTGTCTCTCTTTCACACACACACAAATATTCAAACACACACACACACTATAATTGTATGATAATGTAAAAAGCAAGCAGGAAAACTTCTTGAATATGTTGATGCAAATGAGCTCATCCTGAAAGGTAATCAGAGCCTCCATCTTACCATTGTGGTTCTAATTATGTCCCTGAGACTGTAATGAAGTACCAATATGACACTACGTTTTCGGTATACAAGTGTCAAAAACATTTCAAAGTCAAACAAACTATAAGGAACAAATTAATATTTAGATAAATAAAGCAAATGTAACTGTCTATCATGCAGAAATCCAGTTAATTGTGCTGCCTGAGTAAAGAAGTTCAGACAGAAACACGCTGTTTGCTTTTGTCAGCATTTTGAAGACACTTAAAATCCCACACCACCAAAACTAACCAAAGCCTATATCTTTATTAAGTTACTAAATCCACACTACCTGTTACACCATCATTTCCTACAATAAAACTGCTACTATTGATAAAACCTTTTATGTTTATAGGAAAAATCATAATTCCAAAAATTATTGGAATGGGATGAACTATGAAACGTGGAAGGCATTTCCAAAAATATTGAACTCTTGTTCATCATTTTTAAAATTTTATTTTGTGTGTACATATTATTTTAAACCTGATCTTTCCTTAAATTATTTTAAATATATCATTTGAAACTAATATATTTAGTTTAGCACTCCAAAAATAAGTGATATACACTGTTGTTTCCTAGAGAATTATATTGGAAAAGTGAACATGATGATGTGGTTTTTCCAGAAGGTATTCTTCTGTTGAATAGTTCTTTTCAATATGTGAATAAATCTGTGTATGTGTCATATCTCAAAGAGAAGTTTAGAAAATTTGTTTCTAATAAAAGCAAAACTAGATAACAGTTTGACTTGGAACAGTAGGAGACACATTTTACATATATGTGTGTATTGTATATATGTATTTGTTGATGATATATATTTCATATACATATCTATGTAATGTAATACTGCTGTTTATTATCCTATATTTATTGTTATTATTTACCTTCTCCAAGAAATTAAGACCATTTCTGTGTCCCTAGCTAACCTAGCTGGTTAGTGGTAACTTTCAGTTCAGTTCAGTTCATTTGCTCAGTCGTGTCCGACTCTTTGCGACCCCATGAATCGCAGCATGCCAGGCCTCCCTGTCCATCACCAACTCCCAGAGTTCACTCAGACTCACGTCCATTGAGTCAGTGATGCCATCCAGCCATCTCATCCTCTGTCATCCCCTTCTCCTCCTGCCCCCATCCCTCCCAGAATCAGAGTCTTTTCCAATGAGTCAACTCTTTACATGAGGTGGCCAAAGTACTGAAGTTTCAGCTTTAGCATCATTCCCTACAAGGAAATCCCAGGGCTGATCTCCTTCAAAATGGACTGGTTGAATCTCCTTGCAGTCCAAGGGCTTCTCAGATAACCTAAAAGAGTGATTCATGTGACATCTCAAATTTATTAAAAGATATATATTATATTCTAGATTCTACAACTGCTATTAATGTCTCTGTATGTACAACAAAGAGCATATGTGGAGGTTTTGGTATCTTAATGTTAATTTTTTTGGACATCCTTATTCTTATAGTTAATAAACCTTAATATTTCTTGACAACATGACCAAAAGTTTACTTTTTAACAATACAAGTTTCCTATACATAGCAAGAAGTTAAGCTCCTATCAGAGATGCAAAGGATATGAGCAAAAAGGTATGGAAAACAAATTCATTAAGAGATAAGTCATATAATGTCAAGATATACAAATAAAGCCTCCATGCACCCTGAGAAATACTGAGTACCACTGATAGCATGTAGATTCACTCTAAGTGCAAAACCTTTGGTAAACAATAAATGAGGAAGTAGAAGAGACTTCTATAATTCTCTTGTGTTATTTTTTAATTTTGTACATATTTTATATTATGAAATAGATGCACATTAAAAGTGTTTATATCATAGATATTGAAATAATAGTTATGAAGCATGCTTTTCTATAGTAAGCTTACATTTGAAGAAATAGAGGTTATTATAAATGAAACTGCACAATTTATTATCATATAGTTATATTAGCAAATAGATTGAGCCATACTTAGGTAAACACTATGATTTTCTTGTTTTGTCATTTTAATACCCTTTAAATTAAAAAAGAGGAATTTTTATATCCTGAAATGAAATCCAGATAATCATATATCAATCATTTTAATTTCCATGAATTTTAAGGAGACTCTGAAAAGAGATGTATTAATTGTTTATAGGTCAAAACATGTAATTTGACAGCTTTTATTCAAGCACTTTTATAAGCCTTACAGTATAATAGTAATAAATCCCAAATAAAAAAGTTTTATACGATTGAATCATACAAGAATATTTCTCAGTCATTTAAAAAGTAATTTTAATTCATTAGACAAATATATAGAATTATTTCCCTTTACCCTTTTTACAATAAATTAAAAAAAAAAAAACATGTCTCAACCTATTCTTTTGTCTTAAGTGAGAAGTCCCTGAATCTCCTAACAGCATTTATTTTTTTGAAAACTTTTGTAAGACACTGTTAATTCAAGTTGCATATTCTATAACTTGCAGACCAAACCAAAACTACAGATCTAAGGTAGCTAAAACCTTGGCAATGGTGTGAATTAAATTGAATTTCCTTTTACAAAAAGCATGCCATATTTACCTTGTATGTATGTCTTTTAAAAATTTGAATACTAGCCATCAAGTAAAATCACTTCAAAATATATTTGAGTACCAACTATGACAGCCATTTTTACACTAAAAAAATCCACATTTTAGTATATAAACTGTTGAGTGCAATTTCAAATCTTGTTCACTGGGACATATAAAATATTGTATACTGCCAGCATCCAGCCCCAGTGCATCCAGCGTGATTCAAATGTGGGGATGGAGTTGGCGTCCTTGGAAAAATGCATATTTAATTACAGATATATAGAGAGATTAGAAATGGATAGTATAGTAGGAAAATTAGTGGGGAAAAAGAGGCTGAATAACTTGGTTTACGTGCAATAGCATCCATGCTCCAGATGGGAATTCAGCCAGAAAAACAGGGAGAAAGAAAGAAACGACATGGGAGAATCAGTCTTTCTGGAAACTGATCCAATTTCTTCATTTTTGGGTTTGCTTATATACCTTTTGTTACGCATAGGGATGAATAGAGAGTCACGTGGGGGTCAGCAGTCCTGACCTTTATCAAAATCAGGTGCTTCACATAAAAAGGTCTTAGGGATTTTACATCATCTTTTGGCCATGAGACCTGCTGACATTTTATGATCCTTTCTTTCTGATAACCAAAAAGCTTATTTCTTCCAAGGGTGTCTTTTCTTAAACCAGGCACCACCCTCCAAATAATACATTCCTATAGGGTGAGGGTGTAGTGAGTTGCAATCAAGAAAGGAATTTATTTAACCCAAGGTTAACATGATTAATCTTAAAGGCTAATATTTATTTCTCCTATATGCTTAAAGGTTAATACTTATTTCTCCTATATGCTAGTTATATTCATTATAAGGGCAGGGAATATGGAGATTTAGCAGCAAACATCAGCCCAACAAATGAAAATCCTTTCACCAATGTTCCCCTTAAGATCTATTTAGTCTTAAGATAGTGATAAAGTTACATTTTTACATAGCAAGGACACAGTGATTTATAACAAAGTACAATGATCTATTACAAAAGAGAAAATCCATTAACTCAAAAAGTCTAGTATTGTTAACCTTAAAAACTGCTATATTTCCTTTTCTATATTCCAAATACATTGATTAGTATATTCCCAGGTGCCTAAGGATATGGAAGTCTGGTGGGAATCATTGACTCAAAAATGAGAAAAACCCTATGCTAAATAAGACTTTCAAAATACTCCAAAACTCTCTGTGCTGTTTATGGTTGAGAGGTAGTAAACAGTCATGTGTGTAGTGGCAGGAGTATGGATAATCTTGTCACACAAGCTAGTCTATCAGCAGAGAGGTTTGACCTCAGACACCCTTGTCACACCCAGGGCAGGGAATCAGCAGCAATTATTGGCACAACAAATGAAAAAACCCTTCACCAATATAATTCCTAACCAACCCACTATACTGACAATTTCCCAAAAGAATTTGCCTTTAGTAAGTCTAAAACATCTCATGCCTCTCAGGTTGGAAGGCTGTAAACAATCACATGTGGCTGGAGGAACCTATACAGGTGGGCTAGATAACCTTCAGAGGAGTCCGTAAACTGAAACACTCTTGTCATGCCCAGGAATTTTTATTGACTTGGAGCTTCAGGTTAACTCCTTCTCTGAGAGAACTGGTGGGGAACAGCCCCCCGCCCCCCCATAAAGTCAGAGGTGTAGGCAAGAGCATAAAACAGTAAAGTAGATAGACTCTGGTTTGGGGGGTAGATGCTCGGGAACAGGGGGTTTCCTGAGGCTTGATCACACCTTTGCGTATGTCAAGCCTCCTTCCTCATGACCTTTGCCATGGGTGGAGTTCCTCACGCTGGCCCCCGGCAGTATAATAAGCACTGTCTCATTTTAGAAACTTTATTTTTTCTTAAAATATCTATAATACCTTAAAAACTACAAATATATATAAAAAAAGAACTACAAATACGTGCAACAGGAAACCTATCAACAGTTGGACACAAATGTTTTCTATTGCACAATCCATAGTGGAAAACAAAAATATGAAGATTTGACTTATTAACATATTCACTGCTCTCCTGAAGTAAGACACTTATGGCATCAGAAGTTTTGACTGATTTCACAGGGCCATTGGACACTTGGAGCTGTGTTTTCTCATAAATATCTTCAAAAAGAATAATTATCTTAACTGTAGAAAGGAAAAGCAACACATGTATTTTGTCTGCAATAGAAAACATGCTTGTCACATTATTGGATCATAAATGTATGTAGAGTGAATCTTCAAAATTTTCCTTTTATTTTTGGCACGAACAGTGCAAGATCAGAGTTAAAACAGACACCAAAAAGCTAGAAGGAATTTGGACATGGGAAAATTAACCACAGAAGTTCAGTGCAATTTGGTTGCTCAGTCGTGTCCAACACTTTGCGACTCCATGGACTGCAGCACGCCAGGCCTCTCTGTCCATCACCAGCTCCCAGAGTTTACTCAAATTCATGCCCATTGAGTTGGTGATGCCATCCTACTATCTCATCTTCTGTCGTCCCGTTCTCCTCCTGCTCTCAATCTTTCCCAGCATCAAGGTTTCTTCAAATAAATCAACTATTCACAACAGGTGGCCAAAGTATTGAAGTTTTGGCTTCAGCATCAGTCCTTCCAATGAACTTTCAGGACTTATCTGGTTTAGAATGGACTGGTTGGATCTCCATGTCATCCAAGAGATTCTCAAGAGTCTTCAACACCAGAGTTCAAAAGCATCAATTCTTTGGCCCTCAGCATTCTTTATAGTCCAACTCTCACATCCATACATGACCACAGGAAAAACCATAGCCTTGACTAGACAGACCTTAGTCGGCAAAGTAATGTCTGATTTTTAATATGCTGTCTAGGTTGATCATAACTTTCCTTCCAAGGAGTAAGCGTCTTGTAATTTCATGACTGCAATCACCATCTGTAGTGATTTTGGAGCCCCCAAAAAATAAAGTCAGCCACTGTTTCCACTGTTTCCCCATCTATTTCCCCTGAAGTGATGGGATCAAATGCCATGATCTTCGTTTTCTGAATGTTGAGCTTTAAGCCAACTTTTTCACTCTCCTCTTCCAATTTCATCAAGAGGATCTTTCGTCCTTCTTCTCTTTCTGGCATAAGGGTGATGTCATCTCCATATCTGAGTTTATTGATATTTCTCCTGGCAATCCTTATTCCTGCTTGTGTTTCATCCAGCCCAGCAATTCTCATGATGTACTCTGCATATAAGTTAAATAAGAAGGGTGACATTAGACAGCCTTGACGTACTACTTTCTCAGTTGGAAACCATTCTGTTGTTCCACGTCCAGTTCTAACTGTTGCTTCCTGACCTGCGTACAGATTTCTCAAGAGGGAGGTCAGGTAGTCTGGTATTCCAATCTCTTTCAGAATTTTCCATAGTTTATTGTGATCCACACAGTCAAAGGCTTTGGCATAGTCAAGAAAGCAGAAATATATGTTTTTCTGGAACTCTCTTGCTTTTTTGATGATCCAGCGGATGTTGGCAATTTGATCTCTGGTTCCTCTGCCTTTTCTAAAACCAGCTTAAACATATGGAAGTTAACGTTCATGTATTTCTGTAGCCTGGCTTGGAGAATTTTGAGCATTACTTTACTTGAGTGTGAGATGAGTGAAATCATGCAATAGTTTTAGCATTCTTTGCATTGTCTTTCTTTGTGACTGGAATGAAAACTGACCTCTTCCAGTCCTGTGGTCACTGCTGAGTTTTCCAAATTTGCTGGCATATTGAGTGCAGCACTTTCACAGCACCATCTTTCAGGATTTGAAATGGCTCAACTGGAATTCCATCACCTGCACTAGCTTCGTTTGAAGTGATACTTCCTAAGGCCCACTTGATTCTTCATTCCAGGATGTCTGGCTCTAGATCAGTGGTCACACCATAGTGACTATCTGGTGAACATCTTTTTTATACAGTTGTTCTCTGTATTCTTGCCACCTCTTCTTAATATCTTCTGCTTCTTTTAGGTCCATACCATTCCTGTCCTTTATTGAGCCCATCTTTGCATGAAATGTTCCCTTGGTATCTCTAATTTTCTTGAAGAGATCTCTAGTCTTTCCCACTTTATTGCTTTCTTTTATTTCTTTGCACTGATCACTGAGGAAGGCTTTCTTATTTCTCCTTACTATTCTTCAGAACTCTGCATTCAAATGGATATATCTTTCATTTTCTCCTTTGCTTTTCGCTTCTCTTCTTTTCACAGCTATTTTTAAGGCCTCCCCAGACAGCCATTTTGTTCTTTTGCGTTTCTTTTTCTTGGGCATGGTCTTGATCCCTGGCTCCTGTATAATGTCACGAACCTCCATCCATAGTTCATCTAGCACTCTATCAGATCTAGTCCCTTAAATCTATTTCTCACTTCCACTATATAATTGCAAGTGATATGATTAAGTTCATACCTGAATGGGCTAGTTGTTTTCCCTACTTTCTTCAATTTAAGTCTGAATTTTGCAATAAGGTGTTCATGATCTTAGCCACAGTTAGCTCCCAGTCTTGTTTTTGCTGACTGTATAGAGCTTCTCCATCTTTGGCTGCAAAGAATATAATCAAACTGATTTCAGTGTTGACCATCTGGTGATGGCAATGTGTAAAGTCTTCTCTTATGTTGTTGGAAGAGGGTGTTTGCTATGACCAGTGCCTTCCTTTCACAAAACGCTATTACCCTTGCCCTGCTTCTTTCTGTACCCCAAGGGCAAATTTGCCTGTTACTCCAGGTGTTTCTTGACTTCCTACTTTTGCATTCCACTCCCCTATTATGAAAATGACATCTTTCATGGGTGTTAGTTCTGAAAGGTATTGCAGGTCTTCATAGAACCATTCAACTTTAGCTTCTTTAGCGATACTGGTCAAGGCATAAACTTGGACTACTCTGATATTGAATGGTTTGCCTTGGAAATGAATAAAGATTATTCTGTTGTTTTTGAGATTGCATCCAAGGGCTGCATTTCGTACTGTTTTGTCGACTATGATGGCTACTCCATTTCTTCTAAGAGATTCTTGCCCACAGTAGTACATATAAAGGTCATGTGAGTTTAATTCACCTATTCTAGTCCATTTTATTTTTCTGATTCCTAAAATGTTGATGTTAACACTTGCCATCTCCTGTTTGACCACTTCCAATTTGTCTGGATTCACAGACCTAACATCCAGGTTCTAATGCAGTATTGCTCTTTACAGCATTGAGCCTTGCTTCTACCACCAGTCACATCCACAACTGGGTATTGTTTTTGCTTTGGCTCTCTCTCTTCATTCTTTCTGGAGTTATTTCTCCACTGACCTCCAGTAGCATATTGGGCACCTACAGACCTGGGGAGTTCATCTTTTAGTGTCTTATCTTTTTGCCTTTTCATACTGTTCATGGGGTTCTCAAGGCAAACATACTGAAGTGTTTGTCATTCCCTTCTCCAGTGGACCACATTTTGTCAGAACTCTACACCATGACCTGTCTGTCTTGGGTGGCCTTACATGACATGGCTTAGTTTCATTTTGTTAGACAAGGCTGTGGTCCATGTGATTAGATTGGTTAGTTTTCTGCGATTGTGGTTTCAGTCTGTCTGTCCTCTGATGCTCTTTCCGAGTGCCTACTGTCTTACTGCAGTTTCTCTTACTTTGGACTTCTAGTATCTCTTCAAGCCTGCTCCAGCAAAGTTCAGCCACTGCTCCTAACCATGGATGTGGGGTATCTCCCTTTGGCCACTTGCTGCCCCAGTGCCGTGCAGCCACTGATTTTAAACAATTCATTAAAAACAATCCATAAGTGTAATTTTTAAAATGAAATTTTCTAAAATCACTTATCTTCTTTGCAAATAACTTAAATTCCTTTAACATATGCCTTATCTCAATGGCCTACTTCAACCACAACTTAATAAAATGAAGTTATAATAATAGCAGCATAATTTTACCAAAGAAACGTTTGCATAATACTTAATATTGTATCACTGTGTATATGAACATTTTGTATAGAAAAATATATATACGTGTGTGTATATATATATATATATATATATATATATATATATACACACACACACACATCAGTTCAGTTCAGTCACTCAGTTGTGTCTGACTCTTTGTGACCCCATGAATTGCAGCACACCAGGCCTCGCTGTCCATCACCAACTCCCAGAGTTCACTCAGACTCACGTCCATCGAGTCAGTGATGCCATCCAGCCATCTCATTCTCTGTCATCCCCTTCTCCTCCTGCCCCCAATCTCTCCCAGCATCAGAGTCTTTTCCAATGAGTCAACTCTTTGCATAAGGTGGCCAAAGTACTGGAGTTTCAGCTTTAGCATCATTCCTTCCAAAGAAATCCCAGGGTTGATCTCCTGCAGAATAGACTGGTTGGATCTCCTTGCAGTCCAAGAGACTCTCAAGAGTCTTCTCCAACACCACAGTTAGAAAGCATCAATTCTTCGGTGCTCAGCCTTCTTCGCAGTCCAACTCTCACATCCATACATGACCACAGGAAAAACCATAGCCTTGACTAGACAGACCTTAGTCAGCAAACATATATATGCAATTGAGTAGAGAAAAATGGAATAAGGCCACGCAAAATCTCTGATGAAGCCCACCAATTCACCTACAATTCCAACTGAGTGAAGAGTTCCACTGTAGTAAAGAGGGAAAAAAAGAAATAGTTGATATTCTGGTGTGCCCCCAAGATAGAGTCAAACTTAATGACTAAGGAATTTATTTTCCATACTTCCAGGAATATTGGTTGCTTGTGGCTTTCAGTTATATCCCCTTCTGGGAATTATCTATCACAAGGAGCTTCCTCCCCTAAAGTAATGCCTAATATCCAGAACCACTGTATATATAACAACATTAATGGGGATATACAATGATTCAACCTCATCTTTTCAATTCAAGGCATCTCTTAAACACTGTTTTAGCTTGAAAGCACATATTAGGGGAAGTACATACATAAATTACTGGGATTTCTATATAAAAATTTTGTCTTTCCTCCTCTAATAAATTATTCAGTTATTTATTTATATCAATGCGGATTTATATTCATTGCATGATTTTGGTTAAAATCAAATATAGCAGTAATATGAATATGCATGTGTCTGAATTCAGTCAAGTCTGACTCATTGAGACCCCATGGACTCTAGCTCAGCAGGCTCCCCTGTCCAAAGGACTCTCCAGGCAAGAATACTGGAGTGGGTTTCCACGCCCTTTTCTGTGGGATGGCATGTCCTTCTCTCTGGCTCAGGGATCGAATCCTCATGTCTTTGTCTCCTGAATTGGCAGGGGAATTCTTTACCAATAATGTAAATATAATGTTATTTATTTATCTTGATGCTCAAATTGCTGTGGTTTTGGCCATTGGGAGCTGTATCAATTGGCATCTTTTTACTTATTTTGCATTTGAATATTCCCTTACTTTTTGACACAAGATGCTTATCTTGAATATGTTCTACCCAGCCCTAGAATCAACCATTACTTACAAGAAACTCTGATTCCTGTCATCAAAAATTGTCATTAGAAATCAAGTTCTAGGAACTGTAAAGATGGAATAGGATGGGAAGATCACTTTCTCCCTCACAAATTCCTCAAAAGAACATTTCAACGCCAAGCAAACTCCACAAAACAACTTCTGTAGGCTGGCAGAGGACATCAGGCAACCAGAAAAGCAGACCATTGCCTTCAAAAACAGATTTTTAATCATTGCTCTTAGGTTTTTTGGTCAATTTTGAACATTTAAAAACCCAAACTTCACTACCCAAGTTTACCTGAGAGCGAGATTACTGGCTTGACCACTCTCTCCTCCTTTGGACTCTCCTTTTTCTCCACCAGGTGGCCTCTGTCTCTTTTCTCCCCCATCTCTTCTCTATCCAACTCTGTGAATCTCTGTGTGTTCCAGACGGTTGAGAACACCTAAGGAACTGGTTACTGGCAGGATTTGTCTCTCTCCTTCTCATTCCTCTCTCTTATCCTCCTGGCCACCTCTGTCTACTTCCTCCCTCTCCTCTTCCCTGTATAACTCCATAAATACCTCTGAGCGGTCCAGACTATGGAGCGCACATAAGGAAGTGACTACTGGCTAGCTTGCTCTCTCCTCTTTTGATCTCACCGCATCTCATTCCAGTTATCTCTAACTACCCCCTCCATCTTCTCTTCTCCTTGTAACTCAGTGAACCTCTCTGGGTGTCCCTCAATGTGGAGAAACTTGTCATCTTTAACCTAGATGTTTTATCATCTGTGCTGTATAGATGGAGAAGTCTAGAGGCTACTGTAAAAATAAAACTGAAAACCAGAAACAGGAGGCTTAAATCCAAAGCCTGAAAACATTAGAGAACTCTTGAATTCAGGGAACATTAAGCAATAGGAGCTCATGAAATGCCTTCATACTTACACCGAAACCAAGCTCCACCCAAGGGCCAACAAGTTTCAAAACAAGACATACCACGCAAATTCTCCAGCAACACAGGAACACTCCCCTGAGCTTCAATATACAGGCGGCTCAAAATTATTCCAAAACCTTTTATGTCTCATAACCCATTACTGGTCACTCCACTGCACTACAGAGAGAAGAAACCCAGCTCCACCCACCAGAACTCCAACACAAGCCTCCCTAACCAGGAAACCTTGACAAGCCACTGAGAGAACCCCACCCAGAGTGAGGAAGCTCCATAATAAAGAGAACTCCACAAATTACCAGAATATATAAAGGCCACCCCAAACGCAGCAATATAACCAAGATGAAGAGACAGAGGAATACTCAGCAGGTAAAGGAACAGGAGAGATGCCCACCAAACCAAACAAAAGAGGAAGAAGTAGGGAATCTACCTGAGAAGGAATTCCGAATATTGATAGTGAAAATGATCCAAAATCTTGAAATCAAAATGGAATCACAGATAAAGAGCCTAGAGACAAGGATTGAGAAGATGCAACAAAGGTTTAACAAGGACCTAGAAGAAATAAAAAAGAGTCAAAATATAATTAATAATGCAATAAGTGAGATCAGAAACACTCTGGAGGCAACAAATAGTAGAATAATGGAGGCAGAAGATAGGATTAGTGAAATAGAAGATAGAATGGTAGAAATAAATGAATCAGAGAGGAAACAAGAAAAACGAATTAAAAGAAATGAGGACAATCTCAGAGACCTCCAGGACAATATGAAACGCTCCAACATTCGAATTATAGGAGTCCCAGAAGAAGAAGACAGAAAGAAAGATCATGAGAAAATCCTTGAAGAGATAATAGTTGAAAACTTCCCTAAAAAGGGGAAGGAAATAATCACCCAAGTCCAAGAAACACAGAGTGTTCCAAACAGGATAAACCCAAGGCAAAACACCCCAAGACACATATTAATCAAATTAACAAAGATCAAACACAGAGAACAAATATTAAAAGCAGCAAGGGAAAAACAACAAAGAACACACAAGGGGATTCCCATAAGGATAACAGCTGATCTTTCAATAGAAACTCCTCAGGCCAGGAGAGAATGGCAAGACATACTTAAAGTGATGAAAGACAATAACCTACAGCTCAGATTACTGTACCCTGCAAGGATCTCATTCAAATACGAAGGAGAAATCAAAAGCTTTACAGACAAGCAAAAGCTGAGAGAATTCAGCACCACCAAACCAGCTCTCCAACAAATGCTAAAGGATATTCTCTAGACAGGAAACACGAAAAGGGTGTATAAACCCGAACCCAAAACAATAAAGTAAATGGTAATGGGATCATACTTGTCAATAATTACCTTAAATGTAAATGGTTTGAACGCCCCAACCAAAAGACAAAGACTGGCTGAATGGATACAAAAACAAGACCCCTCTATATGCTGCTTACAAGAGACCCACCTCAAAACAAGGGACACATACAGACTGAAAGTGAAGGGCTGTAAAAAGATAAACCACGCAAATAGAGACCAAAAGAAAGCAGGAGTGGCAATACTCATATCCGATAAAATAGACTTTAAAACAAAGACTGTGAAAAGAGACAAAGAAGGCCACTGCATAATGATCAAAGGATCAATCCAAGAAGAAGATATAACAATTATAAATATATATGCACCCAATATAGGAGCACCACAATATGTAAGACAAATGCCAACAAGTATGAAAGGGGAAATCAACAATAACACAATAATAGTGGGAGACTTTAATACCCCACTCACACCTATGGACAGATCAACTAAACAGAAAATTAACAAAGAAACGCAAACTTTAAATGATACATTAGATCAGTTAGACCTAATTGATATCTATAGGACATTTCACCCCAAAAAAATGAATTTCACCTTTTTTTCAAGTGCTCATGGAACCTTCTCCAGGATAGATCACATCCTGGGCCATAAATCTAAACTTGATAAATTCAAAAAGATCAAAATCATTCCAAGCATCTTTTCTGACCATAATGCATTAAGATTAGATCTCAATTACAGGAGAAAAACTATTAAAAATTCCAACATATGGAGGTTGAACAACACACTTCTGAATAACCAACAAATCACAGAAGAAATCAAAAAAGAAATCAAAATATGCATACAAACGAATGAAAATGAAAACACAACAACCCAAAACCTGTGGGACACTATAAAAGCAGTGCTAAGAGGAAAGTTCATAGCAATAGAGGCATACCTCAAGAAACAAGAAAAAAATCAAATAAATGACCTAACTCTACAACTAAAGCAACTAGAAAAGGAAGAATTGGAGAACCCCAGAGTTAGTAGAAGGAAAGAAATCTTAAAAATTAGGGCAGAAATAAATGCAAAAGAAACAAGAGACCATAGCAAAAATCAACAAAGCCAAAAGCTGGTTCTTTGAAAGGATAAACAAAATTGACAAACCATTAGCCAGACTCATCAAGAAGCAAAGAGAGAAAAATCAAATCAATAAAATTAGAAATGAAAATGGAGAGATCACAACAGACAACACAGAAATACAAAGGATCATCAGAGACTACTATCAGCAGTTGTATGCCAATAAAATGGACAACGTGGAAGAAATGGACAAATTCTTAGAAAAGTACAATTTTCCAAAACTGAACCAGGAAGAAATAGAAAATCTTAACAGACCCATCACCAGCATGGAAACTGAAACTGTAATCAGAAATCTTCCAGCAAACAAAAGCCCAGGTCCAGATGGCTTCACAGCTGAATTCTACCAAAAATTTAGAGAAAAGCCAACACCTATCCTACTCAAAATCCTTCAGAAAATTGCAGAGGAAGGTAAACTTCCAAACTCATTCTATGAGCCCACCATCACCCTAATACAAAAACCTGACAAAGATGACACAAAATAAGAAAACTACAGGCCAATGTCACTGATGAACATAGATACAAAAATCCTCAACAAAATTCTTGCAATCAGAATCCAACAACACATTAAAAAGATCATATACCATGACCAAGTGGGCTTTATCCCAGGGATGCAAGGATTCTTCAATATCCGCAAATCAATCAATGTAATTCACCACATTAACAAATTGAAAAATAAAAACCATATGATTATCTCAATAGATGCACAGAAGGCCTTTGACAAAATTCAACATCCATTTGTGATAAAAACTCCCCAGAAAGCAGGAATAGAAGTAACATATCTCAACATAATAAAAGCTATCTATGACAAACCCACAGCAAACATTATCCTCAATGGTGAAAAATTGAAAGCATTTCCCCTAAAGTCAGGAACAAGACAAGGATGTCCACTTTCACCGCTACTAGTCAACATAGTTCTGGAAGTTTTGGCCACAGCAATCAGAGCAGAAAAAGAAATAAAAGGAATCCAAATTGGAAAAGAAGAAGTAAAACTCTCACTGTTTGCAGATGACATGATCCTCTACATGGAAAACCCTAAAGACTCCACCAGAAAATTACTAGAGCTCATCAATGAATATAGTAAAGTTGCAGGATATAAAATCAACAGACAGAAATCCCTTGCATTCCTATACACTAATAATGAGAAAGTAGATGTTATGGGGAGGGAGGTGGGAAGGGGGTTCATGTTTGGGAATGCATGTAAGAATTAAAGATTTTAAAATTTAAAAAATAAAAAACTAAAATTAAAAAAAAAGAGAGAGAAAGTAGAAAAAGAAATTAAGGAAACAAATCCATTCACCATTGCAACGAAAAGAATAAAATACTTAGGAATATATCTACCTAAAGAAACTAAAGACCTATATATAGAAAACTATAAAACACTGATGAAAGAAATCAAAGACGACACTAATAGATGAAGAAATATACCATGTTCATGGATTGGAAGAATCAATATAGTGAAAATGAGTATACTACCCAAAGCAATTTACAAATTCAATGCAATCCCTATCAAGCTACCAGCCATATTTTTCACAGAACTAGAAGAAATAATTTCAAGATTTGTATGGAAATACAAAAAACCTCGAATTGCCAAAGCAATCTTGAGAAATAAGAATGGAACTGGAGGAATCAACTTGCCTGACTTCAGGCTCTACTACAAAGCCACATTCACCAAAACAGTATGGTACTGGCACAAAGACAGACATATAAATAAATGGAACAATATAGAAAGCCCAGAGATAAATCCACACACATATGGACACCTTATCTTTGACAAAGGAGGCAAGAATATACAATGGAGTAAAGACAATCTCTTTAACAAGTGGTGCTGGGAAAACTGGTCAACCTCTTGTAAAAGAATGTCTCTAGATCACTTTCTAACACCCCACACAAAAATAAACTCAAAATGGATTAAAGATCTAAATGTAAGACCAGAAACTATAAAACTCCTAGAGGAGAACATAGGCAAAACACTCTCTGACATAAATCACAGCAGGATCCTCTATGATCCACCTCCCAGAATTCTGGAAATAAAAGCAAAAATAAACAAATGGGATCTAATTAAAATTAAAACCTTCTGCACAACAAAGGAGACTATAAGCAAGATGAAAAGACAGCCTTCTGAATTGGAGAAAATAATAGCAAATGAAACAACTGACAAACAAGTAATCTCAAAAATATACAAGCAACTTATACAGCTCAATTCCAGAAAAATAAATGACCCAATCAAAAAATGGGCCAAAGAACTAAATAGACATTTCTCCGAAGAAGACATATGGACGGCTAACAAACACATGAAAAGATGCTCAACATCACTCATTATTAGAGAAAGGCAAATCAGAACCACAATGAGGTACCACTTCATACTAGTCAGAATGGCTACGATCCAAAAATCTGCAAGCAATAAATGCTGGAGAGGGTGTGGAGAAAAAGGAACCGTCTTACACTGTTGGTGGGAATGCAAACTAGTACAGCCACTATGGAGAACAGTGTGGAGATTCCTTAAAAAGTTTCAAATAGAACTACCGTATGACCCAGCAATCCCACCGCTGGGCATACACACCGAGGAAACCAGAATTTAAAGAGACACATGTACCCCAATGTTCATCGCAGCACTGTTTATAATAGCCAGGACATGGAAACAACCTAGATGTCCATCAGTAGATGAATGGATAAGAAAGCTGTGGTACATATACTCAATGGAGTATTACTCAGCCATTAAAAAGAATACATTTGAATCAGTTCTGATGAGATGGATGAAACTGGAGCCGATTATACAGAGTGAAGTAAGCCAGAAAGAAAAACACCAATACAGTATACTAACACGTATATGTGGAATTTAGAAAGATGGCAATTTCGACCCTGTATGCAAGACAGGAAAAAAGACACAGATGTGTATAATGGACTTTTGGACTCAGAGGGAGAGGGAGAGGGTGGGATGATTTGGGAGAATGGCATTGAAACATGTATACTATCATGTAAGTATTGAATTGCCAGTCTATGTCTTACGCAGGATACAGCATGCGTGGAGCTGGTGCATGGGGATGACCCACAGAGATGTTATGGGGAGGGAGTTGGGAGGGGAGTTCATGTTTGGGAACGCATGTAAGAATTAAAGATTTTAAAATTAAAAAAAGAAAAAAAAAGAAAAAAAGAAATCAAGTTCTGGGTATTGGGTGTGCTTATTTCTAGACCCTCTCAATGAGCAGAGTTGGGAAATGCATTAATCTCTACAAACCCACATGTATACACACATCTATGACTACTAATGCAATTAAAACATAAAAAAAAGTCACTCAGTTATGTCTGACTTTTTGTGACCCAATGAACTATATAGTCCATGGAATTCTCCAGGCTAGAGTACTGTAGTGGGTAGCCTTTTCCTTCTCAAGGGGATCTTCCCAACTCAGGAATCGAACTTGGGTCTCCTGCATTGCAGGCGGATTCTTTATCGCCTCAGCCACAATTAGATGCATCTATAAAGGCTCACCCCACTCCAGTACTCTTGCCTGGAAAATCCCAGGGACAGAGGAGCCTGGTGGGCTGCTGTCTATGGAGTCGCACAGAGTCAGACACAACTAAAATGACTTAGCAGCAGCAGCAGCAGCAGCAGCAGCATAAAGGCTCAACATGACTCATCTTCTTGCCTCCCACTCTAATCCCGTACCAAATGAGTCACACTAACCTCTCTTCCCTACTTACCTGTCAATAATTTCCTCCTCCAACAATAAAGCAACTAACTTCAACTATCCTCCATTCACTTACTTATTTTTAAAATTCCATTATGTACATATAGCAATTTCAGAATTGCTAATTCATATCCTTGTGAGAAACAAGTTTACCAATTAGAGCATAATGTTTATGTACTTATACAGTTATTTTGTCTTTAGTTTTACAATTTCCTGTCAAAACATCTTTTTCCAGTGTACTCGAGTCAGCAGTTTTAAGAGAAGAATACTAACAAAATGATGTACTTTATTAATTTCACTATTTTTGTTACTCTTCATTCTCTCCCAAAGTTCTTTGATCTTCTGTTTTTATTGTTGTTGTTGTTTATTTGCATACATTAAGGATCACTATTTGTGTTGTAAATTGGTACAAGTTTATCCACCACTGCAATAACATAACAATTAGTTCCACTGCTTTAAAGTTGTTCCCTGTGCTTCCTCTCCTGAAACACTGCTCTTTCCCAAGACTGGCAAATGATCTGCCTTTTCATTTCTATCTTTTTTTTTTTTTTTTTCTCTCAATCGCTATTGTTAAGTCGCTGTCATGATTGACTCTTTAGGTGACCCCATAGACTGCTTCCTATCCTTCCAGGCTTCCCTATCCTTCATTATCTCCCAGAATTTGCCTAATTTTGCTTTCTCAATAGTGCCAAATTACTGGCCTTACTCTGTGTATGTAGCCTTCTAGATTTGGCTCCTTACCAAGATCCATTTGATTAATTAATGTCAGATGGATTAGGCACTTACTTTAATCACTGAATATTATTATTAAACTGTATGGATGCATGCTTTTTTAACATATAATTTTAAAGGTTATTTTCCATTTGTGGTTACTACAAAATATTGACTATATTCTTTGCCTTGTACAACATATACTTAAACCTATCTTACAGCCAATAGTGAAAGACATCTTTACTGCTTACTTTTTTTTGATTATAAATAATAATTGTCTCCATAAGTTGCAGTCAATATTCATTCACAGATTTTTATGTGGTCCTAAATGTTCAAATCAGTTAAATAAATGCTAAATTGCATGAATGCTGTATCATAAGGTGTGTCTTTATTTAGCTAGTTAAGTAACTACCAAACACACTTTCAAATTATGGCTGTACCAATTTTACTTATCACCTACAGAGAATGAGTTTCAACAAGCTCTGGAAGTTGGTGATGGACAGGGAAGCCTGGCATGCTGCAGTCCATGGGGTCCAAAGAGCCAGACATGACTGAGTGATTGAACTGAACTGAACCAAGAATGAGAATTCCTATTGTTCTATATCTTCACCAACACTTGGTATTTTCAGTGTTTAGGTTTCTAGACATTATAATAGGCTGTTAGCAGTAAGTTTTTGATGCTTTTAATTAGCACTTGGGGACTTCCCTGGTAGCTCAGTGGTAAAAAATCTGCCTTCCATTGCAGGGGCCACAGGAGACATGAGTTCAGTCTCTGGGTTTGGAAGATCGCCTGGAGGAGGAAATGACAACCCACTCCAGTATTCTTGCCAGGATAATCCCATGGACAGAAGAGCTTGGCAGGCAACAGTAAATGGGGTTGCACAGAGTCAGACACAACTGAGCGCTCAAGCAAGGAAAATTATGTTGAGAAGCTTATTGTGTTCTTTTTCTATATTGAATATTTTTATATATAATTTAATTAATTTATTTATTTAAGGCTGTGCTGGGTAGTCATTGATGTTCAGGTTTTTTTTCCAGTTGCAGTGAGCAGGGATTCTCTCTAGTGTGGTGCATGGCTTCTGATTGAAGTGATTTCACTTCTGGAGCATTCAGTAGTTATGGTACTTGGTCTCAGTGTTTGTAGCTTCTGGGCCCTCAAGCAGAGGTTCAATAGTTGTGGCACACAAGCATGTGGGATCTTCCCAGATTAGGAATTGAACCCATGTCTCTTTCACTGGCAGGTGAATTCTTCACTGAACCATTAGAGAAATCCTCCATATTGAATGTTAAATATCTTTTTTGATCTGTTCAGAAATTTTGCTTTGTTTCTTTGTTGGAGCAGGTTTTTTTTTTTTTTAAGATCTATATTTATACTCTGTTATTATTATTTGTTTTTAATATTTTTATTCATATTTGAAGTCTAAAAAGGGGAAAAGAGTTAGCAGAGTGGAACTAGAACAAAAAGATGAATATTATACTATACTGTTAAAAATAAGTGTCTTAATACCTCAAATGAATGAACACTTCCAAAATTACTCTAATATTTTTAGTAGTATTTATAAGATGTATACCTGAAAATATACACTTATAATTTGGCAAATATTACCTGTCTTTAAAATGCCAAAGATACAAAATTACCAAATTATAGTAGACAACAAATGACAGAAGAAGTTGCCTGAGTTGGAGGAGACCCAAAGTCTTCTGAATTATTCACAAAGAGAATTGGACTACCTATTATTATTTAAAAGAGGTCTCCATGGGAGAAAACAGGGTCTGAAGCCTTCTATTTGCCATCTTGCTAATGTCCCAAATACTAATTTAAAGCAAAACTTTTATCATTTCATATCTTTCTTGATAGACTATATTCTCTAGTTTTTAGGCATAAAACCCAGTATATTTTATAAATTAATTGTACAGCTTAATTCTCAGACATAGCACTTAAAGTTCAGCATTAACTTATTGGAAACGAGGCATTCCAGGTTTTTCCATAACTTTCATTATATGTAAGTGTTCCAAGAAAATGCAGTTCGGTCGCTCAGTCATGTCCGACTCTTGGTGACTCCATGGACAGCAGCAGGCCAGGCCTCCCTGTCAATCACCAACTCCCAGAGTTTACTCAAACTCACGTCCATTGAGTTGGTGATGCCATCAGACCATCTCATCTTCTGTTTTTCCCGTCTCCTCCCATCTTCAACCTTTCTCAGTATAAGGGTCTTTTCTAATAAGACAGTTCTTCAAATCAGGTGGCCAAAGAACTGGAGATTCGGCTTCTACATTAGTTCTTCCCATGAATTATTAGGACTGATTTCCATTAGAATGGACTGGTTGGATCTCCTTGCAGTCCAAGGGAATATCAAGTCTTCTCCAACACCACAGTTCAAAAGCATTAATTCTTTGGCACTCAGCTTTCTTTATAATCCAACTCTCATATCCATACAGTTCAGTTCAGATGCTCAGTTATGTCTGACTCTTTGGGACCGCAGCATGTCAGGTCTCCATGTCCATCACCAATGACCAGAGTTTACTCAAAGTCATGTGTATTGAGTCGGTGATGCTATCTAACCATCTCATCCTCTGTCATCCCCATCTCCCCTCACGTTCAATCTTTCCCAGTATTGGGGTCTTTTCCAATGTGTCAGCTCTTCTCATTAGGTGGCCAAATTATTGGACTTCCAGCTTCTTCATCAGTCCTTCCAATGAACACCCAGAACTGATCTCCTTTAGGATGGACTTGTTGGATCTCCTTGCAGTCCAAAGGAATCTCAAGAGTCTACTCCAACATCCTAGTTCAAAATCATCAATTCTTCAGCAATATCCATACAAGACTACTGGAAAAACCACAGCCTTGACTAGACAAATCTTTGTTGACAAAGTAATGTCTCTGCTTTTTAATATGATGTCTACGTTGGTCATAACTTTTCTTCTAAGAGGCAAGCATCTTTTAATTTCATGGCTGCTGTCACCATCTGAAATGATTTCGGACCCCAAAGACGTAAAGTCTGTCATGATTTCACTGTTTCCCCTTCTATTTGGATGAAGTGATGGGACCAGATGCCATCATCTTAGTTTTCTTAATGTTGATTTTCAAGTCAATGTTTTCATTACCCTCTTTCACTTTCATCAAGAAGCTCTTTAGTTCTTTTTGACACCTCTATGGTGTCATCTTCATATCTGAGATTATTGATATTTCTCCCAACAATGCTGATTCCAGCTTGTGCTTCATCCAGCCCAGAGTTTCTCATGATGTACTCTGCATATTAGTTAAATAAGCAGGGTGACAATATACAGCCTTGATGTACTCCTTTCTCTATATGGAACCAGTCTGCTGTTCCATGTCCAGTTCTACCTGTTCTTCCTGACCTGCATACAGATTCTCAAGAGGCGGGTCAAGTGGTCTGTTATTCCCATCTCTTTCAGAATTTCGCACTGTTTTTTGTGATCCATGCAGTCAAAAGGGTTTGGCATAGTCAATAAAGCAGAAGTAGATGTTTTCCTGAAACTCTCTTGCTTTTTCGATGATCCAACAGATATTGAAATTTGATCTCTCATTCCTTTGCATTTTCTAATTTTAGCTTGAACATCTGGAAGTTCACGGTTCACATACTGTTGGAACCTGGCTTGGAGAATTTTGAGCATTGCTTTACTAGTGTGTGAAATGACAGTAATTGTATGGTAGTTTGAGCATTCTTCGGCAATGCCTTTCATTTGGGATTAGAATGAAAACTGACCTTTTCCAGTCCTCTGGCCACTGATGAGCTTCCAAATTTGCTGGCATGTTGAGTGCAGCAATTTCACAGCATCATCTTTTAGAATTTGAAGTTGCTAAAGTCACTCACAATTTCAATCTTTAGGTCCATCCATGTTACTAAAAATGACATTATTACAATATTTTTAATGGTTAAATAATATTCCATTATATTCATGTACCTCTTTTCTAATCCATTCATCTGTAATAGGCATTTAGTTGTTTCCATGTCTTGGCTTTTGTGAACAGAGCTGCAATGGACGTTGGGGAGCATGTATCCTTGTGGATCATATTTTTCCTCAGGTATATGCAGAAGGTATTGCTGGATCATATGGTAGTTCTAATTTTAGTTTTATAAGAAACTTCCATACTCTTCTCCATAGTGGTTATACTGTATAAATTTACATTAATCCTCACCAACATTTATTATTTGTAGACTTTTTTATTATCGCCATTTTGACTGGTGTGAGGTGATACTTCATTCTAGTTTTGATTTTCATTTCTCTAATAATTGGGGCCATGACTTCAGGACCAAAACTTATATTCTTGCTGATGGTTCTGATGAAGTCAGTGGCCTGTATATGAGGATTACAATTCGTTAAAAAAATAATGTGCAGTTTGCAGATCTGTGAGTTGTGAATGTAGTACCTGTTCTCTGGGACAAAGGAAGGAGTTAGATTTTACTACGAACTGCATTGACTATGTGGCTTCAATTCTATGTTAAATGTAGTTGTCACATCATAATCTCTATATAACTCACAATCTTCCCTTGGAAGCTGATATCTAATCTGGTTGTGTACAGCCTATTAAACTGAAACACTGAGGACTCCCAAATTATTGGTATTTGATTTTGATATATTTACTTCTTTAATTTTCTTCTTCTTTTTTTTTTTTAAGTCAAAGTAGATTTATTCTTTTCTTATAACTATTTGTTTATTTATAATTTTGCTGGGTCTTTGTTGCTCTGCATAAGCTTTCTCTAGTTGCTGTGGGCAGAGACTTCTCATTGTGGTGACTTCTTTTGTTGTGGAGAACAGGCTCTAGGCACATAGTCTTTAGCAATTGTGGCATCAGGACTCTAGGACTTGAGGGCTCCAGTAGTTGTGCTATGGTTGCTCTGTAGCATGTGGAACCTTCCCGGACCATGTATTGAAACTGTGTCCCCTGCAATGAGGCAGATTTTTTTCCATTGTACCACCAGGGAAATCCTTGAATTGCTTTCTTAGATGTTAATAGCTCTGAGTATTCAGAGGTTAATGACATTGAAAAGTGATCCGAACACTTCAGCAAATTGGTCACAAAACAGACATTGACCGAGTACTGGTGTTATTAGAATAGGAAATTTGGGCGGAGACCAGTCCATATCCTTTACCACTAAGGGTCATTTAGAAATGGAAGGACTGCAACATCTCTTCTTGCTATGGTTTTGCAGTGTCCCCACAGCAACCTCTCATCATCTTCTGTTGCCTTTTTTCTCTCCATGGGTCTTGTCCAGACTCCTGTGTCTTTACCAAAGGCAAAGTGTGAGAAATGTACTCCATGGAGAATAAAAGGGGAATAAATGAAAACATCTTTCCTATCAGAATCTTAAACTTTAATTTTCTTTGCTCTTTACCTAGAGGTTTAACTCCCTTTCCTGAACCAAAACATACTTACAGTTCACAGTTCAGTCGCTCAGTCATGTCTGACTCTTTGTGACCCCATGAATCGCAGCACGCCAGGTCTCCCTGTCCATCACTATCTCCTGGAGTTCACTCAGACTCATGTCCATCGAGTCAGTGATGCCATTCAGCCATCTCATCCTCTGTCGTCCCCTTCTCCTTCTGCCCCCAATCCCTCCCAGCATCAGAATCTTTTCCAATGAGTCAACTCTTCACATGAGGTGGCCAAAGTACTGGAGTCTCAGCTTTAGCATCAGTCCTTCCAAAGAAATCCCAGGGCAGATCTTCTTCAGAATGGATTGGTTGGATCTCCTTGCAGTCCAAGAGACTCTCAAGAGTCTTCTCCAATAACACAGCTCAAAAGCATCAATTCTTCAGTGCTCAGCCTTCTTCACAGTCCAACTCTCACATCTATACATGACTGCAGGAAAAACCATAGCCTTGACTAGACGGACCTTAGTCGGCAAAGTAATGTCTCTGCTTTTGAATATGCTATCTAGTTTGGTCATAACTTTTCTTCCAAGGAGTAAGCATCTTTCAATTTGAAGCTAATTTAAGTTTGATTCAGTGGTAAAGAATCTTCCTGCTAAATTAGGAGATATAAGTAATGAGGGTCTGATCCCTTGGTCAGGAAGATACCCTGGAGGAGGAAACAGCAAACCCTTTTAGCCTTCTTACCAGGATAATTCCAAGGAGAGAGGATCCTGATGGGCTACAGTCCAGGGGGTCACAAAGAGTCAGACATAACTGAGGGTGTGCACGCACACACACACACAATAATTAGTGATGTTGAACATCTTTAAATGTGCTTTTTGGTCATTTGTATATCTTCTTTAGAGAAATGTCTATTTAGATAGTCCACCCATTTTTCTTTCTTTCTTTTTTTTCTTTTTTTTTTTTTGATTGGTTGTTTGCTTTGGTTTTAAACTTTTTTTGTGTCTTCTGGATGCATGCCATCCTTCTTTTTTGAGATCTTGGATGATCTACAGTTCAATTCAGTTCAATTCATTCGCTCATTTGTGTCCGACTCTTTGTGATCCCATGAATTGCAGCATGCCCGGCCTCCCTGTACATCACCATCTCCTGGAGTTCACTCAGACTAGTGTCCATTGAGTCAGTGATACCATCCAGCCATCTCATTCTGTCATCCCCTTCTCCTCCTGCCTCCAATCCCTCCTAGCATCAGAGTCTTTTCCAATGAATCAACTCTTCACATGAGGTGGCCAAAGTACTGGAGTTTCAGCTTTAGCATCATTCGCTCCAAGAAAATCCCAGGGCTGATCTCCTTCAAAATGGCCTGGTTGAATCTCCTTGCAGTCCAAGGGACTCTCAAGAGTCTTATCCAACACCACAATTCAAAAGCATCAATTCTTCAGCACTCAGCCTTCTTCACAGTCCAACTCTTACATCCATACATGACTGCTGGAAAAACCATAGCCTTGACTAGATGGACCTTAGTCAGCAAAGTAATGTCTCTCCTTTTGAATATACTATCTAAGTTGGTCATAACTTTTCTTCCAAGGAGTAAGCGTCTTTTAACTTCATGGCTGCAGTCACCATCTGCAGTGATCTTGGAGCCCAAAACAATAAAATCTGACACTGTTTCCACTGTTTCCCCATCTATTTCCCATAAAGTGATGGGACCGGATGTCATGACCTTCGTTTTCTGAATGTTGAGCTTTAAGCCAACATTTTCACTCTCCTCTTTCACTTTCATCAAGAGGCTTTTGAGTTCCTCTTCACTTTCGGCCATAAGGGTGGTGTCATCTGCATATCTGAGGTTACTGATATTTCTCCCGGCAATCTTGATTCCAGCTTGTTTTTCCTCCAGTTCAGCATTTCTCATGATGTACTCTGCATACAAGGTAAATAAGCAGGGTGACAATATACAGCCTTGACGTACTCCTTTTACTATTTGGAACCAGTCTGTTTCATTTCAATTGGCTGTTCTCAGTTTCATCTTGTGCCTTGATCTGGGACTTATTACCCTGCCATCTCATCTTGTCTAATTTTCTGAGACACTGTTTCCATTCCCCATGATGCAGGACTACAGTTCTTATTTCTATTGTCTGCCTTCTGGTGAATGAAGCTGTCTAAGAGGCTTGTGCAGCCTTCCTGATGTAAATAACTAGTTCCTACCATGCAGTAATTGGTCTGGCTCTTGTCCCTCTGGTGGGCAGAGCCTTGTTCAGGGAGATTTTAGGTCACTTGGCTGCAACTGTGTTCTTGCCTGTCAGTTGTTTAGCCTGAGGAAAGTCAGCACTGAAGCCTGCACACTGTTTGGTGGGGATAATGATGACCTTGAGCAGGTATCTTTTGAATGGGTACTTCCCAGAACTGATCCTGCCAATGTTTTTATCCCTACATTGAGCCACAGCTGTCCACTACCTCTGAAGGAGACTCTTCAATTCTAGCAGTTAAGTCCAGTTGAGCATCTTATAGAGTCACTGCTTTTATGTCTTGGATCTTGATGAGCATGAGACTTTGTGTGGACTCTCCAAAAGTGGATTTCTGTTATTCAGTCCTGAGGAAGTTCTACAATCAAACTACACTGGCTTTCAAAGGAAGATCTCTTGGAACTCTTCTTCTTGTTTCTTGCCCCAGTCTAGGGGTTCTGAATCCCCACTCCAGTAAGATAACCTCTGTGATATAATTTTTTCTTCAATGTAGAGTTTTAAGCCAGCTTTTTCACTTGCCTTTTTCACCTTCATCAAGAAGGTGAAAGGTCAAGCACTTTAGTTTCTCTTCACATTCTGCCTTTAAGGTGGTGTCATCTGTATATCTGAGGTTATTGATATTTCTCCTGGAAATCTTGATTTCAGCTTGAGCTTCATCCAGCCTGGCATTTCCCATGATGTACACTACTTATGAATTAAATAAGCAGGGTGAAAATATACAGCCTTGACTTACTGTTATTCCAATTTTGAACCAGTCCATTGTTCCATGTCCGGTTCCAAATGTTGCTTCTTGATCTGCATACAGGTTTCTCAGGAGGTAGGTAAGGTGCTCTGGTATTCCCATCTCTTTAAGAATTTTTCAGTTTGTTGTGATCCACATAGTCAAAGGCTTCATAGTTAATGAAGCTGTCGATAGTCAATGTAGATGTTTTTATTCTTTTTATTTTTTCTGGAATTCCCTTGTATTTCCTATGATCCAACAAATGTTGGCATTTTGATCTCTGCTTTATTGAAAAAGCTCAGATCATAGGAATCAGTCCCATCCCTTTATGGAAAAAAGATGGGGAAAAAAATGGAAACAGTGACAGACTATATTTTCTTGGGCTCCAAAATCACTGCAGACTGTGACTGCAGCCATAAAATTAAAACACGAGACAACATATTAAAATCAAAGACAACACTTTTTTAACAAAGGTCTATATAGTCAAAGTTCTGTTTTTTTTTTCCAGTAGTCGTGCATGGATGTGAAGGTTGGATCACAAAGAAGGCTGAGTGCCAAATAACAGATGCTTTCTAACTGTGATGTTGAAGAAGACTCCTGAGAGTCCCTTGAGCAGCAAGAGATCAAACCAGTCAACTCTTAAAGAAATCAACCTTGAATATTAATTGGAAGGACTAATGCTAAAGCTGAAGTTCCAATATCTTGGCCACCTGAAGCAAAGAGCCTGTTTACTGGAAAAGACCCTGATGCTGGGAAAGATTGAGGGCGCAAGAAGAAGAGGGCAACATAGGATGGGATGGTTTGATGGCATTACTGACTCAATGGACATGAGTTTGAGCAAACCCTGGGAGGTAGTGAAGGACAAGGAAACCTTGTGCACTTCAATTCATGGAATCACAAAGAGTCAGAAACAACCGAGTGAATGAAGAACATAATTGTTTTCTAGTTTGTGGGTTGCCCAACCAGTGGGTATGGGATTTGATTTTGTCTTTATTGCACCCCTCTTACAACTCATTTTGGCTTCTTCTTTATCTTTGGAGGTAGGGTACCTTTTTCGTAGGTTCCATTGTTTTTTTCTTCATCAGTGGTTATTCAGCAGCTATTTGTGACTTTTGTGCTTTTGTAAGAAAATGTGAGTTCACCATATTGAGCTAATTTTTCAGTGAGTTTTCTTTTCAACTCAAAATCGTTTAGTCTTAGTCATCATTGATCACTTGAAAGGCATTGCAAGCCACAGGATACACTATTAATATGGGTCTATAACTACACAGACATCTGTTAGATAATAAATCGAAACAAATAGATCATCAAATTGATGGATAAGTTACATAGAGGACACTCATGATTAAAATGTTAAATATTCATAAAGGGTAAAGAACACTCAGAAAATATATTTTACCAATACAATTACCAAGTAAAGTTACAAAAACAGTTGGAGAATTTGATATGAAGAAATTTTAAAGCATTATATTATTGCATGATGTAATTGGAGATATGTTTGGAAGGCAAGCTATGTAAAACAAGAAAATATGAGGAATTAGAGTTTTAAATGATCAGGACATGATATATTTATGAATTTGCCTTTTAAGAACATATTAAATATCCAGTTACCTAAATGATTAGTATTATCATTTAGTAATTAGTATACAAAGAAGTATAGAATGTGAAGAGAATTATAACTGTTTTAGAAAAATAAATGCCAAAATATGTCATCTGTTTTCAAATTACAGAGAATACTGCTTCAGTATGAAATATATAAGCAAAGATAGAGCAACAAGATTGAGAAGTATAATCAAAAAGCCAGTCTAGACAGATAGGCATATAGTTTTATCTATACCTTCAATTAACAAGTACTTCTGTAATCACTGTGGAAATAATACCAAAGGCAGTCAAAAAAGTATGCTGAAAATTAGTAGAAGGAAGCATATTAGTTATGCACCATAATACTAGAGGCACAACATTCAGACAGAGCCTCTCACAACCCATCATCCAAAAGAAGAAGATCCATGTCTCCTTATTACAAATCTATCAACAGAAGGTGGCCTAGTTAGACTCATTCCACCATCAGGTTGAACAGATGTTCTCATAAGTTCAGGAATATTACTAAGTATCAATAATAAGTGCACTTGACACAAAGGAGCCACATCTATACTCTCCCACCTAGAAACCAGATGTTGATGACCAGAAACCCCAACAAGGGAAACTGCAGGTCAATGAGTGCCTGTTAGGAGGTACCTTCTTTTTTAGTGACTCAAATCTCCTTTCCACCAACTAGAGGCAAAGAAGTTGTTGGGCAATCTCAATAGAACGAACCTATTACAATAGGAGGGCAAAACTGGCAAATTTTTTTCCCCCTAAACCATAGATCTGTCACTTATCTAGATTTGTTAAGTAGCCTGATAAGGCTGGTAGTTAAGATATCCAAGAACAGGTGTAGGAAACTGTCTTTATCTCCATAGGTCAAATAACACCCTCCATCAATGAAAGAAAATAGTTATTCAAGAGATCCAGACATGGCTGATTCCTTCACAATAAACACCAGGTCTAAGATGTACTCTTTGTCCTTGTAAACCACAAAATTGCCCCCACATAAAACCACAAAACATCAGAACTTGGAATAATTTCTTTGAATACATCAAAAACACAAGTGGAGAAAAATGGAAACACTAGATTCAGCAGATAATTGGCTTAAAGCTTTACTGAGGAAGGTTCTGCCCACAAGAGCAAAACCCAGCTTTTCCCATTGCCAGTCCCTCCTATTAGGAAGCTTACACAGCCTCTTAGTCTCATCCATCAAAGGACAAACAGAAGAAGAACAATCTCATCAGTGGCTAAAACAGAAGCCATATTATAAAATGTAAATCATGATGGAAAAGCAGAAAGTTATGTCCCAGATGAAGAAACAAGATAAAACCACAGAAAAACAACTAAATGAGTTGAAAATAGACAACCTTCCAGAAAAAAAATAATTCAGAATAATGATAGTAATGATGAGCCAGGATCTCAGGAACACATTGGACAAGATGTAAGAAATGTTTACCAAAGACCTATAAGAACTAAAGGATAAACAAACAGAGATAAATAATACACTAGAAGGAATCAATAGCAGAATTAATAAGGCAGAAGAATGAATAAATGACGTGAAGGACAAAATGGTGAAAATCAATGCTGAAGAACAGAATACTGGAAAAATAATACGAAGATTGCCTAAAAGACCTTGGGACAACATTAAATTCACCAACATCCACATTATAGGGGTCCTAGAAGAATAAAAGAGAGAAGTGGTCTGATAAAATATTGGAAGAGATAATAATTGAAAACTTTGCAAACATGGGAAAAGAAAGAGTCAACCAAGTGCAGAAAGCAGAGAGATTCAAGCGGGAAAAAAACAATGAAGAACACACTAAGATATAGTAATAAAACTGACAGAATTTAGAGACAAAGATAAAATATTAAAAGCAACAAGGGAAAAATGGCAGGCAACATACAAGGGAACCCCCATCATGTTATCAGCTCAATGGAATCCCTAATGTCAGGATATACTTAAAATGACGCAAAGGAAGAATTTATAACCCAAAATAATCTACCCAGCAAGACTCTTATTCAGATTTGATGGAGAAATCAAAAGCTTTTTGGACAAGCAAAAGTTAAGACAGTTCAGCATCACAAAACCAGCTTTACAAAAAATGCTAAAGGAACTTCTCTGGGCAGGAAACACAAGAGAAGGGAAAAGTCTGCAGAAAATAAACCCAAAACAATTTAAAAAATAGTAATAGGATCATGCATATGGATAATTATCTTAAATGTAAATGGATTACATGCACCAACCAAAAGCCATAGACAGCTGGGTGGATGAAAATATGTGCATGTATGCACTTCCACTTGCCATGTCACTCTGCTTGACCTCCCCAAATTGTATGGTTTATTTTATATTATTGTTAGTCATGTTCCTATTAAGGCTTGCATTGTAACCATCTTTTACTTTTTGTCTGGCTACTGATTGTGAAAACTGATAAACATATTTTACTATTATGATTATGTAACTATTACTCACTTAATACTATTGTATCATGATTGGACAACAGAAAAATAATTTATTCTATATCACTAAAACTATTATTTAATATAAAATCCTATAATTAGTATTTAAAATCCAGATGCATATCAGAATTATCTTGAAAGCTTTTGAAAAATATAAATACCTAGATATGGCATTTTTTCCTCCAGAGCTGCAGATATGTTTCTAATGAGCAATCATGTTTAAAAGCAACTGGACTATGTGATGATCTTTTATTCTTATCTAGTTTGCTGTACGTTTTCTATCTTATATTCAATGTTCCCACTTAATTTAGCTTATGTTTACCACTTTCTCCATCTCTTCTTATCCTTTTCTTTTTTCTGTTGTTCTTTCTCAAGCCTTTATCAAGTTTGTGTCATGCTGTGTTTAGTCATTCAGTCGTGTCAGACTCTTTGTGATCCCATGGACTGCAGCTAGCCAGATTCCTCTGCCCATGAGGATTCTCCAGGCATGAGAGGGCTGCCATGCACTCCTCTAGGGTATCTTCTCAAACCAGACGTCAAAGTCAGGTCTCCCAGATTATTATCGGATTCTTTACCAACTGAGCCACTAGGGAAGGACAAGAATACTGGAGTGGATAGCCTATCCCTTCTCCAGGGTATCTTTCTGACCCAAGAATCAAACCAGGGTCACATGCATTGTAGGCGTATTCCTTACCAGCGGAGCTACCAGGGAAGCCCTCCTTTCCACCATCCACAAAGGTAAAAAGTGAGTCCTAAATATTCAGTGAACATCCTGTCTTGGCTGTATACAGTGTCTAGAATAATATCTGGGATATGGTACATGCTACATAGATAGTTACAAAATGAAGCACTCTAAGTGGTAAATGAATAGAATTTATGTTATAATAAGAACGTATTTATATGGATTAAACTGACTTAGGATGGCAAAAGTTTTACAATATCATATATTAGTATGACATGAAATGTGTCCAGACTATAAGAAAGCACACATATTAAAGCAAGCGGACTATAAGAAAGCACACATATTAAAGCACAATTTATTAAAGCTGAAAACATTCATCCAATATAGTTGCATAGGCATTTCCAAATAGTTAAATATTAACTTTAATACTCATGGAATCTCAACATCAATTTCAATTTCTGACATTGAATCTAAATACAAATTAGCACAGGTAAACAAAAGGACAAACATGAAGAATTTATCTACTCTTGTTTGAAGAGAAATATAATTAGATTAGATGGCTAGATCAGCCATCCAAAGGGAATGCTTAAATGTATACCTCTGATGGAATACTATATTGCAGATAAAATCAATAACCAGAAATTGCATGTAGCAATATTCCTACATTTGTATATTTATTTAACAATTACTTAGATAGCATCTCAAATCTGTTTGATATGGTTCTAAGTGTTTTACAAATATTAACTTATTTAATACTGATAATCTTATGAGAAGAGGTTTTCAGGTGGCTCAGCGGTACAAAATCAGTGTAAAGAATCTGCCTGCCAATGCAGGAGATGTGAGTTTGATCCCTGGGCCAGGAAGATCCCCTGAAGTAGGAAATGGCAACCTGCTCCAGTATTCTTGCCTAGGAAATCTCATGAACAGGAGAATTTGATGGGGCTGCAGTCTGTGAGCTCCTCAAAGAGTCAGACATGATTTGGTGACTATACAACAACAGCAATAACAATTTTAAAAGATTGATACACTGTTATCCTCACTTAGAGATGAGAAAACTTCAGCAGAAGATGATTTTGAAACATGGCTTGGGTCACAGAACTAGTAAAATTTGGAGCAGAAATCCAAACCCAAGCAGCCTGAATCTTAATTGCTCTCAAACTTTGTGCTATGTTTGCAATAGAAAAACAAGCCTGACTCCATATTCCATCTATTCCTTTATCTCTAACTATTGTATTCTGTTATTTTCTGTTATGCAACAGAAAATAATGTGTCCTTTTTGAATTTCATAAGGATATTGTAATCAGACCTATATGGACGTTTGCAAGCACACAAATTTCTGGCACCCAGAAGTTTGCAACTACTAGACACAATCCCCTCCCTTTGGAATACAGATAAGCCTGAATTCTAACTCAGATAGGACTGTTCTTTAGGACACTAGTACTCAGCCTGATGGTTTTACAAATATAGTCACAGTTCCTTGCCCTAAGGACTTCTCTCTCAATTTATTAACCTTTCAGGGGGTGAGGAAGCTGTGATTGGATTCAGTGACATGTACACACACACACACACACGCACACACACACACACACATGCATACAGACTTGTATAACATTAGTAAATGGAAGAGTGAACTCATGGAATCTCAATTATAAATATTATAAACTGTTATATAAAAATATTTTAAAATGTTCATTGCAGCACTATTCGCAGCAGATAGGACATGGAAGCAACCTAGATGTCTATCCACAGATGAATGGATAAGGAAGTTTTAGTACATATAACAATGGGGTATTACTTAGTCATTAGAAGGAATGATTTGAGTCTGCTGAACTGAAGTGGATGAACCTAGAGCCTGTTGCCTCACAAAATGAAGTAGAGACAAAATATATATGCATCAGTTCAGTTCAGTTGCTCAGTCGTGTCTGCCTTTTTGTGACCCCATGGCCTGCAGCATGCCAGGTTTCCCTGTCCATTACCAACTCCCAGAGCTTCCTCAAACTCATGTCAATTAAGTCTGTGATGCCATCCAAACATCTTGTCCTCTGTTGTCCCATTCTCCTCCTGCCTTCAATCTTTCCTAGCATCAGGGTCTTTTTCAATGAGAGTTCTTCAATTCAGGTGGCCAAAGTATTAGAGCTTCAGCTTCAGAATCAGTCTTTCCAATGAATATTCAGGACTGATCTCCTTTAGTATTGATTCATTTGATCTCCTTGCAGTCCAAGAGACCCTCAAGAATCTTCTCCAACCCCATAGTTTAAAAGCATCAGTTCTTCAGCTCTCAGTTTTCTTTATAGTTAAACTCCCACATCCATACACGACTACTGGAAAAACCATAGCTTTGCCTAGATGGCCCTTTGTCAGCAAAGTCATGTCTCTGGTTTTTAATATGCTGTCTAGTTTAGTCATAGCTTTCTTCCAAGGAGTAGGTGTCTCTTAATTTTATGGCTGCAGTCACCATCTGCAGTGATTTTGTAGCCCAAGGAAATAAAGTCTGTCATATATTAACATTTTATCCTGCTGGTTCAGATGGTAAAATGTTCATCTGCAATGCAGGAGATGCATATTTGATTCCTAGAGAAGTAAATGGAAACTCACTCTAGTATTCTTGCCTGGAAAATCCCATGCACAGAGGAGCCTGATGCACTAAAGTCCATGGGGTAGCAAAATGTCAGATACAACAGAGCAACTAATGCACATATTAATGCATATATATAGAATCTAGAAAATAGTACTATGAACCTATTTGTAGGGCAGGAACAGATATGTAGACAGAGAAAACAGAGGTGTAGACAGTAGGATATGGAAAAAAAGCAGGATGAATTGAGAGAGTAGCATTGAAGTATATACATTATCATATGCAAAAACGATGGCTAGTGGGAAGTTGTTTTATAACACAAGGAACTCAACTTGGTGCCCTGTGACAGTCAAAGGGGTGGTATGGAGGGAGAGTGAGGAACAAGAGACATAATATATAGATAAATAGATACACACACACACACACACACACACACACTTATGGCTGATTCATTTTATATAGCAGAAACCGACACAGCATTGTAAAACAATTATCCTCCAATTAAACATTAATTTAAACACATGTTTTATTTAGAAACATATACTAAGGAGCCTCTTGATTAAGGTGAAAGAGGAAAGTTAAAAAGCTGGCTTAAAACTTAACATTCAAAAACTTAAGGTCATGGCATTCGGTACTATCACTTCATGGCAAATATATGGGGAAACAAATGGAAACAGTGACAGACTATTTTCTTGGGCTCCAAAATCCCTGCAGATGGTGACTGCAGCCATGAAAATAAAAGATGCCTGCTCCTTGGAAGAAAACCACTGACAAACCTAAACAGCATATTAAAAAAAACAGAGACATTACTTTGCCTACAAAGGTCTATATAGTCAAAGTTATATTTTTTTCCCCCAGTAGTCATGTATGGAAGTGAGACTTGGACCATAAAGAAGGTTAACTGCAGAAGAATTGATGCTTTTGAACTATAGTATTGGAGAAGACTCTTGAGAGTCCTTGGACTGCAAGGAGATCAATCCAGTCAATCCTAAAAATCAACTCTGAATATTAATTGGAAGGACTGATTCTGAATCTGAAGCTCCAATCCTTTGGCCACCTGATGCAAAGACCCAATTCTTTAGGAAAGACCCTGATCCTGGGAAAGACTGAAGGCAAGAGGAGAAGGGGATGACAGAGGATAAGTTGGTTGCATGGCATCACCAACTCAATGGACATGAGTGTGGGAAGCTCCAAGAGATGGTGAAGGATAGGAAAGCCTGGCAGGCTGCAACCCATGGAGTTGCAAAGAGTCAGACAAAACTGAGAGACTGAATAACAACAACAATGAAGCATGTAATTATTTTAATATATGTTAACTTCTTTTATTAATGGATAAAAAGGTCAAACACATTTGTAGTTATCCCTGAGACTCTTCTGGTGGCTCTGTTTCAATAGAGGAGACCTGAGTTAAATTCCTGGATTGGGAAGATCCCCTGGGGAAGGGAATGGCAACCCACTCCAGTATTCTTGCCTGGAGAATCCCATGGACAAAGGAGTCTGGCAGACTACAGTCCATGGGGTCACAAAGAGTTGACATGACTTAATGACTGAACCACGACAGAGAAACTAAAGAAGGAGCTGAAATTTGGGGATAAAGTTAATCATAGTTAAAATAAAATTTAAGGAGGTTAATCACTGGTACTCTTTTATTTTAACTTGAAAGAGGCCTATAGAATTCAAGATAATGATCTTGCTTATTACCTAACTGAAGCCAAGGGAAAAGAGTAAATTGAATTATGTAGTACTCTTTCATGATTTCTACCCACTTAACCAGAATCTGTACTCACACACTGTTTTCCAGCCTGCTATTTTGGGTAAAATGTTCATACTCCTAACTAGAGTTAATCACACCAGGTATTCACTAAACTCCAACCGTTTCATCAATAAAAGAATAATCCAGACAGATTTATTTACCTTTAGTACATTATCACCATGTTAAAAACTCTAGGAAGGGTGAAGTTTGAATTACCCTATATACTTGGCATTATTTCTCCTATCATGCACAAAGTGAAAAAAAAAAAAAAAAGTTTTCGTAATTTCATTTTTTGACCCAGCTGCTACCATGCAACTTTGCTCCATTTTTTAATGTAAATACTTTTGAAAGAACTTCTTTTTTATTTTTTTAAGCCCTTTAAGTGATAATATAAATGAGCATTACTTCGAGGAACCAGAGACTTATATAATGAAGTTGAAAATTCTAATATGGCAATTTACTCAGGTATATATCTTATAACATTCCTTACATATATTCACCTATAAATATGTAAAAGCAGACCTGTAAAACGTGCATTGTTTGCAAAAGAGACAAAAAAAAAAAAGGAAATTCAACCCAAACTTCTACAAATAGTCCCTGATAATCAGTGGATCAATAAATTGCAGCACAGTAATAATGCAATGTAATCATAATGAATATTATAACAATAAAAAATCCATTATTAATGTTATTGCTGTTGTTTATTTACTCAGTCATGTCTGACTCGTTTTTTTTTGTCCCCATGGAATATAGTTGGCCAGTCTCCTCTGGCCATGGTATTTTCCAGGCAAGAATACTGGAGCAGGTTACCATTTTCTTTTGCAAGGCATCTTCCTGACCCAAACTACTTTTTTTCTGAATTGCAGGTGGATTGTTTAGTGTTGAACCATCAAGGCTTCCCAATTTTAATAATATGATATCTTAAAAAATATTAAAATATGTGTACTACATTCCAATTTAAAAACTTAAAACCATGTAAGAGTACACATATTTAGGAATTCCAGCTTATATTAGAAAAGAGCTTCAGGGAATTTTACAAAAAAAAAAAAAAAAGTCTGGATAGCACATACTTTATACTTTGAGAGAGTAGAAGATTTAATAGTATTTAAAGAGGCACAAAGAGACCTCAAAAACAATGGGAAAAAATTTTTTTTTTGCTTAACCTGGATTTTGAGTGCTGTGCACCGTCTGTATTCTCATCCTTTATTCCTTGTGTATATTTTATAGTTATCCTTTTAATTTTTAAAAAGTACAGAAATACATGGATCAAGAACATGGCAAATTATTACTTTTCTAAGCTAAAGGAATATCTGAGTTCTTAGATCATCAATACCTGGCAAAGTTAACCATGAGATCAATGTCAGAATAGGTTTCAGTGTTTAATTATTTCAGGAATATTTAAAAAATTCATTGGGAGGAGGAAGTTTTACAATAATAAAATTATAGCAATAAATTATAATGAATAAGGCACACATATCTATAAAACTATTTTGGTTACTATGTTTATCAAACAAAATACTTGCAAGGCAACACTATCTAGTAGAATATGATAGGAAAGCTGCTATCTATAATTTTTTTAATCAAGGAGATAAAAAGAAAACAAATCGATAAAATTGGACAAGAAGCATGAGTAAACAAAAATTAAATATGTTTGTAGTGAAGTGTTCAGTCACACTGAGATCAGATACAGATAAGTAAAAGCCTTAAGGTCCTGCAGCTACCAAGCACTATAAGGAATCAAATTCAGTCTGCTTTAGTCTAAAGCCCAAGCTGTAAATATCAACAAAGCAGAATTTTATCCAACCCAAAAAGAAAATCCATATATTTATCCAAGAAATTCTAGAATATGCTTTATATTTAATACTTTAATTAAAAATATTATACTTAAGCAGACTAAAAAAAATAAGATATTATTAAATGATACTTTGTTTTTCCTATAATATTGAAAACCTTGCTTAAAGATACTGAGACGATTAAAGGCAAAATTATGCCTAATGCCTTAAATATCCTTTTTATTACCTTGTATATTCAACTATTTCCTTCTTACTGGATCCTATTCATTCGTTGTTAAACACATTTATGTCTCTCCACTAAAGAAAATTTTGCCATCTGTTACCATATCCCATTTCATCTAAATTTCATTTAAATTAATGTCATTCTTTCCTCCCTTTAAAATCACTCATTTTTTAAATTTAAAGAGTTTTGGTCGTGTGCCCTGTGACAGGTGTCATTTTAGTTCCTCAACCAGGGACTGATCTCATGGCCCTGTGATGTAAGAAAAGAAGTTTAACCATTGAATCACCAGAGAAATCTCTAAAGATTTTTAAATTTATGTCATTATGTATGTTTCTTCTATGCAATATCATGTCAGTTTTATCTGTACATTACATTTCTACATCTTATATAACAAAGCAAAGTGAAGTTGAAGTGAAGTCGCTCAGTCGTGTCCAACTCTTTGCGATCCCATGGACTGTAGCCTATCAGGCTCCTCCATCCATGGGATTTTCCAGGCAAGAGTGCTGGAGTGGATTGCCATTTCCTTCTCCAGGGGATCTTTCCAACCCAGGGATTGAACCCAGATCTCCTGCATTGCAGGCAGATGCTTTACCGTCTGAGCCACCAGGGAATGGCATAACGCAGCAAGCTTACCACCAAAAAAATCCAGTTTCCATTTGTCACCATATAATTGATCACCTTTATCATTTTGCTCTTCCCCAAACCCTTTCCCTTTGGGTAAACACTGCTCTGTTCTTTCAATTTTTGCCTTTATGTTTGTTTGGTCTGTTTTATTCACTTATTTTTGTTTGTGTGTGTGTATGCCACCAAAAATCCAGTTTCCATTTGTCACCGTATAGTTGACCACCTTTATGATTTTGCTCTTCCTCAAACCGTTTTTCCTCGAGTAAACACTGCTCTGTTCTTTGAATTTTTGCCTTTATATTTGTTTGGTATATTTTATTCACTTATGTGTGTGTGTGTGTGTGTGTGTGTTCATCATAGCATTTACAATAGGCAAAATATGGAAACAATTCAAGTGCCCACCAACAGATAAACAGATAAAGAAAATACGGTGCATGAATATACAATGGAATAATACTAATCCAGATGCTGTCCTGAGAATCCTTTATTCTTGGAGACAGAGAACTTTTGATACAGGCATTTTTACTACCTTCATACATTTTGAGTTTGTAAACTTAAACTATTTAGAATCAAATGAGACCCAATATATGGGAATACCTGTAGAGAAGTTAATTCTTCCAGTTCTTTCACAGCCTTGAATGCTATTACTGAAATTTGTAGAGGAAGTTCATGCTGTCTACCCAAGACAGCTTTCTCCATCCTTCATCATCTCCTGAAGATTGCCCAAATTCATGATTATTGAATAGGTGATGCCACTCAACAATTTCATCCCTCTCGTGTCCTCTTCTTCTGCCTTCAATCTTTCCTAGCATAAGGGTCTTTTCTAATTAGTCATCTGTTAGTATCAGGTGGCCAAAATATTGCAGGTTCAGCAATAGTTCTTTCAGTGAGTATTCTGGGTTGATTCTCTTTAAGAATAACTTGTTAGATCTCACTGTAGTCCAAGGAAGTCTCAAGAGTCTTCTCCAGCACTGCAGTTCAAAGACATAAATTCTTTGGCATTCTCCCTTCTTACCGGGCCAGCTCTCACATGTGTACATGAGCACTGGAAAGACAATATGGACCCTAATTGGCAAAATGATGTCTATGCTTTCTAACAGATTCTCTAGGTTTGCTATAGAGTCTCAGTCAAGAAGTAATCATCTTAATTAAATGGCTGCTGTCACCATCTATTGTGGTTTAAGAACACAAGAAGAGAAATATGTCACTGTTTTCACCTACCCCTTTTCTATTTGCTATGAAAAAATGGGACTGGATGCCATGATCTTAATGTTTTTTTAATGTTGAGTTTTAAGCCAGCTTTTTCACTCTCCTCTTTCACCTTTATTAAGGGGCTTATTACTTCCTCTTCTTCACTTTCTGCCATTAAAGTGATAGCATCTGCATATCTCAGGTTGTTGGTATTTCTCCCAGAAATCTTGATTCCAGCTTGTAATTCATCCAGCCCAAAATTTTTCATTCTCTGCTCTACATTTTAATTAAATAGGCAAGGTGACAATAAATAGCTTTGTCTTACTCCATTTATAATTTTTAACTAGTCAGTTGTTCTACATAAGTTTCTAACTGCTGCTTCTTTTTCCATACACAGGTCACTCAGGCAACAAGTAAGATGGTCCCCAAAATAGTGTAGGGCTTTAATAACCTACCTTCATCAGTGGACAAATCATCTAGACATAAAATCAATAAGGAAACACGAATGATACTTATAGAGCATTCCATCAAAAGGAGATGATTGATCATTCTTCTCAAGTGCACAGAGGACTTTTTCAGGATTGACCACATTCTGAGCCATAGGCGAGGCTTGGTAAACTTAAGAAAATCAAAATCATATCAAGCATCTTTTCTGATCACAAGGCTATGAGATTGGAAATAAAGTACAAGAAAAGACTCTAAAAAAACACAAACAATATACTACTAAACAACCATTGGATCACTGAAGAAATAAAAAAGAAGTAAAACAAGAAATTAAAAAAAAATCTAGAGACAAATCGAATTAAAAACACAGTAGTCCAAAACTTAGGGGATGCAGCAAAACAATTCTAAAAGGGAAGTTTATAGCAATACCTTATCTTGCTATTGTTTATATCAGTCTTACCTCAAGAAACAAGAAAAATATCAGATCAAAAAAACTAACCTTACATATAAAATAACTATACAAAGAACCAACAAAACCTAAAGTTGGTAGAAGGAAGGAACTCATAAAGATCAGAAGAGAAATAAATGAAATAGAGACAAGAAAAAATCAGTCATAAAGTTCAATAAAACTAAATGTTGGTTCTTTGAAAAGATAGACAAAATTAACAAATCTTTAGCTTTTTCTTCACCAAGAAGAAAAGGGAGAGGACTCAAATCCGTAAAATTAGAATACAAAAAGGATAAGTTACAACTGAGTGCACAGAAATACCAAGGATCATAAGATACTATCATGAACAATTGTAGGCTTCTTGAGTGGCACTGATGGTAAATAATCTGCCTTCCAATGCAGGAGACACAGGAGATATGGGTTTTATCCCTGGGTCAGGAAGATCCCCTGGAGAAAGAAATGGCAACCCACTCCAGTATTCTTGCTTATAAAATCCCATGGACAGAGCTAAAGCCCATGGAACCTCAAAGAGTCAGACAGGACTGAGGACGAGCACAATGAACAAACGTATGTCAATAAAATGGACAACCTGAAAAGAATGGACAAATTCTTAGAAAGGTAAGTCTCTCTAGCCTGAACCAGGAAGAAATATAAAATACAAACAGACTAATCACAAGCTCTGAAAATGAAACCATGATTAAAAACCTCCCAAGAAACAAAAGTCCAGGACACAATGGCTTCCCAGGTGAATTTTATCAAACATTTAAAGAAGAGTTAAGACCTATCCTTCCAAAACTGTCCTAAAAAGTCACAGAGGAAAGAAAACTTCCCAACTCATTTTATGAGGCCACCATCACCTTAATACCAAAACCAGACAAAGATACCATAAAAAGAAAGAAAGAAAATTGCCAGCCAATATCACTGATGAACATAGATGCAAAAATATTCAACAAAATAGACGTAGAAAAATTCTTTGACAAAATTCAGCACCCATTTATGATAAAAACTCTCCAGAAACAGGGCACAGAGGCTACATACCTCAACCTAATGAAGACCATATATAACAAATCTACAGCAGCATCATAGTCAATAGTGAATAGCTGAAAACATTTTTTCTAATATTAGAAGCAAGACAAAGATGTCCACTGTCATCTCTTTTACTCAACATAGTTTTAAAAGTCTTAGCTGCAACAATCAAAGAAGAAAAAGAAGTAAAGGGAATCTAAATTGGAAGAGAAAAAGTTAAACCATCACTGTGTGCAGATGACATGATACTATACATAGAAGATCCTAAAGATGCTAGAACCTATCAGTAAATTTGATAACATTGTAGGTTAAAAAATTAATACAAATCTGTTGCATTTCTGTACACTACCAATGAAAGGTCATAAAGAGAAATTCAAGAAGCAATACCACTTGCTACTGTGTCGAAAAGAATAAAATATGTAGGAATAAACCTACCTAAGAAGAAAAGAGGCCTATACTATGAAAACTATAAGATTCTGATGAAAGATATCAAAGAGGACATAAACAGATGAAAATATGTTCATATATTGGAAGAATCGATATTCTCAAAATGACTATATTACCCAAGGCAATTTACAGATTAAATGCAAACCTTATCAGATTACTAATGACATATACAAAGAACTAGAATAACAAAATCTCAAAATCTGTATGGAGATGCAAAAGGTCCTGAATAGCAAAAGCATATGAAAACGAAAAATGAAGCTGGAGGAATCAGCCACTGACTCCAGTCTATAATACAAAGTCTATAATCAAAACAGTATGGTACTGGCACAAAAATAGAAATTTAGATCAGGGAACAAGATAGAAAAACCATAAATAAGCCCATACACATATGGTCAAGTAACCTATGACAAAGGAAGCAAGACTACACAATGTTCAAATGACAGACTCTTTATCAAATTGTGCTCGGAAAACTGGAGAGTCACAGATTAAAGAAAAAAAAAGAAATTAGATAATTCCTTAACTCCATATACAAATATAAGCTCAAAATTAATTAAATATATAAATGTATGATAGAACATTATAAAACTCTTAGTGGAAAAACATAAGCAGAACACAGTATGATATGAATTACAGTAACATCTTTTTCAATCCATCTATCAGAATAGTAAAATCATGAACAACTTATTGTAAAATTCAGAGATAAACTGAAGAGATTAGGGAAAACCATTAGGTCATACAGGGATAACCTAATCAAACCCTTATGATTATATAGTGGAGGTGACAAAAAGAATGAAGGGACTAGATCTCATGGACAGATCTAGTGGACAGCCACTGGTGGACACAGTGGCTGAAGAACTATGGACAGAAGTTAGAAACAGTGTACAGGAGACAGTGATCAAAAACATCCCCAAGAAAAATAAAAGCTAAAAGGTAAAACTGTCATTTGAGGAGGCCTAAAAAATAGCTGAGAAAAAAACAGAAGTGAAAGGCAAAGGAGAAAAGGAAAGTTATATCCATCTAGATGCAAAGTTCCAAAAATAGCAAAGAGAGATAAGAAAGCCTTTTTAACTGAACAATGCAAAGAAATACCAGAAAGCAATAGAATGAGAAAGACTAGAGATCTCTTCAAGAAAATTAGTGATGTCAAGGGAACAGTTAATGTGAAGATAGCACAATAAAGACAGAAATAGTATGGGCCTAACAGAAGCAGAAGATATAAAGAAGAAGTGGCAAAAATACCAAGAAAAACTGTACAGAAAGGGTCTTAATGGATAGCCAAGACGTGATCACTCACATAGACGCAGACATCCTGGAGTTGGAATGCAAGTGGGCCTTAGAAGCACTACTGCAAACAAAACTAGAAGAAGTGAAGGTGTCCCATCTGAACTATTTCAAATCCTAAAAGATGATGTTGTGAAAGTGCTGCACTCAATATGCCAGCAAATTTGGAAATTCAGCAGTGGCCACAGGACTGGTCAGTATCCACTGATAAGGTTACTTTCTGTTTCAAACCCAGAGAAGGGCAATGCCAAAATGTGTTCAAATGATCATACAATTGCACACATTTCATGCACTAGCACAGAGAAGTCAATGGAGCCCCCCAAAATAAAGTCCGACCTGTTTCAACTCTTTCCCCATCTATTTCCCATGAAATGATGGGACCAGATGCCGTGATCTTCGTTTTCTGAATGTTGAGCTTTAGGCCAGTTTTTTCACTCTCCTCTTTCACTTTCATCAAGAGGCCTTTTAGTTCCTCTTCGCTTTCTGCCATAAGGGTGGTGTAATCTTCATATCTGAGATTATTGCTATTTCTCTCAACAATCCTGATTCCAGCTTATGCTTCTTCCAGCCCAGCATTTTTCATGATGTACTCTGCACATAATTTAAATAAGCAGGGTGATAATATACAGCCTTGACTTACTCCTTTTCCTATTTGGATCGAGTTTGTTGTTGATTACACCAAAGTCTTTGACTGTGTGGATCACAATAAACTATGGAAAATTCTGAAAGAGATGGGAATACCAGACCACCTAACCTGCCTCTTGAGAAATCTGTATGCAGGTCAGGAAGCAACAGTTAGAACTGGACATGGAACAACAGACTGGTTCCAAATAGGAAAAGGTGTACATCAAGTCTATATATTGTCACCCTGCTTATTTAACTTATATGCAGAGTACATCATGAGAAACGCTGGACTGGAAGAAACACAAGCTGGAATCAAGATTGCCGGGAGAAAGATTAATAACCTCAGATATGCAAATGACACCACTCTTATGGCAGAAAGTGAAGAGGAGCTAAAAAGCCTCTTGATGAAAGTGAAAGAGGAGAGTGAAAAAGTTGGCTTAAAGCTCAACATTCAGAAAACGAAGATCATGGCATCCGGTCCCATCACTTCATGGGAAGTAGATGGGGAAACAGTGGAAACAGTGTCAGACTTTGTTTTTTTGGGCTCTAAAATCACCGCAGACGGTGACAGCAGCCATGAAATTAAAAGACGCTTACTCCTTGGAAGAAAAGTTATGACCAACTTAGCATATTCAAAAGCAGGGACATTACTTTGCTGACTAGGGTCTGTCCAGTCAAGGCTATGGTTTTTCCTGTGGTCATGTATCGATGTGAGAGTTGGGCTTTGAAGAAGGCTGAGCACCAAAGAATTGATACTTTTGAACTGTGGTGTTGGAGAAGACTCTTTAGGGTCCCTTGGACGGCAATGAGATCCAACCATTCCATTCTGAAGGAGATCAGCCCTGGGATTTATTTGGAGGGAATGATGCTAAAGCTGAAACTCCAGTACTTTGGCCACCTCATGTGAAGAGTTGACTCATTGGAAAAGACTCTGATGCTGGGAGGGATTGGGGGCAGTAGGAGAAGGGGACGACTGGGGATGGGATGGCTGGATGGCATCACCGACTTAATGGACATGAAGCTGAGTGAACTCCAGGAGATGGTGATGGACAGGGAGGCCTGGCATGCTGCGATTCATGGGGTCGCAAAGAATCGGACACGGCTGAGAGGCTCAACTGAACTGAACTGATGTGAAGAGCTGACTCATTTGAAAAAACCTGATGTTGGGAAAAATTGAAGGCAACAGGAGAAGGGGACAATAGAGGATGAGATGGTTGGATGGCATTACTGACTCAATGGAAATGAGTTTGAGTAAACTCCAGGAGTTGGTGATGGACAGGGAGGCCTGGTGTGTTGTAGTCCATGGAGTCATAAAGAGTTAGACACGACTGAGCTACTGAACTTACTGACTGACAATAGGATATTATTTAACCATTAAAAGGAATTAAATAATATCATTTGCAGCAAAATAAATGGGCCTAGATATTGTCATACTGAGTGAAGTAAGTCAGACAGAGAAGGAGAAAAATCATATAACATCCTTTATATGTAGAATTTAAAAATAAATGATACAAATGAATTACGTACAAAACGGAAAGAGACTCACAGTCTTAGAAAACAAATTTATGGTTGCTGGTGGGAAAAGATAGTTAGGGACTTTGGGAAGATCAGGTACACATTGCTTTAGTCATATGATTATCTCAATAGATGCAGAGAAAGCCTTTGACAAAATTCAACATCAATATATGATAAAAACCCTCAAGAAAGGAGGAATAGAAGGGACATACCTCCACACAATAAAAGCTATACACGACAAACCCACAGCAAACATTATCCTCATTATGTTTAAAAATGGAAAGCATTTCCCCTAAAATCAGGAACAAGACAAGGGTGCCCACTTTCACCAATACTATCCAACATAGTTATGGAAGTTTTGGCCACAGCAATCAGAGCATAAAAAGAAATAAAAGGAATTCAAATTGGAAAATAAGTAAAAGTCTCACTGTTAGCAGAAGACATGATCATCTAGACAGAAAACCGTAAAGACTCCACCAGAAAATTGATAGAGCTAATCAATGAATATGGTAAAGTTGATATAGAATCAACACACATAAATCCCTTGGATCCATATACACTAATAATGAGAAGATAGGAAGACAAATTAAGGAAACAATTCCATTCACCATTACAATGAAAAGAATAAAATACTATGAATATATCTACCTAAAGAAACTAAAGACCTATATATAGAAAACTATAAAATACTGGTGAAAGAGATCAAAGAGGACACTAATAGATGGAGAAATATACCATGTTCATGGATTGGAAGAATCAATATAGTCAAAATGAGTATACTACCCAAAACAATCTATAGATTAAGTGCAATCCCTATCAAGCTACCACCGGTATTTTTCACAGAGCTAGAACAAATAATTTCACACTATGTATGGAAATACAAAAAACCTTGAATAACCAAAGCAATGTTGAGAAAAAAGAGTGGAACTGGAGGAATCAACCTGCCTGAGTTCAGGCTCAATGACAAAGCCACAGTCATCAAGAAAGTATGGTACTGGCACAAAGACAGAAATATACATCAATGGAACAAAATAGAAAGCCCAGAGATAAACCCACCCACCTATGGACACCTTATCTTTGACAAAGGAGGCAAGAATATACAATGGATTAAAGACAGTCTCTTTAACGAGTGGTGCTGGGAAAACTGGTCAACCACTTGTAAAAGAATGAAATTAGAACACTTTTTAATACCATACACAAAAATAAATTCAAAATGGATTAAAGATTTAAACATAAGACCAGAAATTATAAAACTCCTAGAGGAGAACATAGGCAAAACACTCTCTGACAGAAATCACAGCAGGATCCTCTATGACTCACCTCCCAGAATACTGGAAATAAAAGTAAAAATAAACAATGGGACCTAATTAAACTTACAAGCTTTTGCACAACAAAGGAAACTATAAGCAAGGATAAAAGATAGACAGCCTTCAGAATGGGAGAAAATAATAGCAAATGAAGCAACTGACAAACAACTAATCTCAAAAATATACAAGCAACTCCTGCAGCTCAATTCCAGAAAAATAAATGACCCAATCAAAACAATAGGCCAAAGAACTAAATAGACATTTCTCCAAAGAAGACATACGGATGGCTAACAAACATATGAAAAGATGCTCAACATCACTCATTATCAGAGAAATGCAAATCAAAAACACAATGAGGTACAATTTCTTGCCAGTCAGAATGGCTGCAATCTAAAAGTCTACAAGCAATAAATGCTACAGAGGGTGTGGAGAAAAGGGATCCTTCTTACACTGTTGGTGGGAATGCAAACTAGTACAGTCACTATGGAGAACAGTGTGGAGAATCCTTAAAAAACTTGAAATAGAACTGCCATATGACCCAGCAATCCCACTGCTGGGCATACACACAGAGGAAACCAGAATTGAAAGAGACACGTGCACCCCAAAGTTCATTGGAGCACTGTTTATAATAGCTAGGACATGGAAGCAAACTAGATGTCCATCAGCAGATGAATAAATAAGAAAGCTGTTGTACATATACACAATGGAGTATTATTCAGCCATTAAAAAGAATGCATTTGAATCAGTTCTAATGAGGTGGATGAAACTGGAGCCTATTATACAGAGTGAAGTAAGCCAGAAAGAAAAACACCAATTTTTCACAGGATACTAATGCCTATATATGGAATTTAGAAAGATGGTAATGATAACCCTGTATGTGAGACAGCAAGAGACACTAATGTACAAAACAGTCTTTTGGACTCTCGGAGATGGTGAGGGTGGGATGATTTGGGAGAATGGCATTGAAACATGTATAATATCTTATGTGAAATGAATCGCCAGTCCAAGTTTGATGCATGATACAGGATGCTCGGGGCTGGTGCACTGTGATGACCCAGAGGGATGGTATGGGAAGGGAAGTGGGAGGAGGGTACAGGATGGGGAGCATGTGTACACCTGTGGTGGATTCATGTCAATATATGGCAAAACCAACATAATATTGTAAAGTAATTAGCCTCCAATTAAAATAAACACATTTATATTAAAAAAAAAAGAAATTCAGACCTCATATATTAAGGCTTTGTCATTAACATGGAGCTCAACCCACTTTTCACTGCAAAATATATCTTGGTTTACAGATTCTGCTGAAAACAAAGTAAACTATCAGTGATCTGTTTTTCAATTCTCATTTAGAACCAATTCCAGCTGTAGCCATTCTTAAAATACTAGGCCAAAATGCATATTATCAGATTAATATTGAAATGCAGCAGCTTTTACACTATGGTCTCTTTATATTTTGAGTTTATTACTAAGTTATTTCCTGTCAGAAATAAAATCAGTCTTTGTGTGGAAAGGGTAGGAGCAAGGACTTATTGGAATTTAAAGCAACAAAAATTCAAGGAACACATATCCCATAATAATTAGGTGCCAAACCGAATGAATTTTGCATAATAAATGTCAAATATTATAATTTGCTGACACTGTAATCATTTTCTTATATTTCCTTTATTCCTCTCTTTTTTAACTTTATTACTGACCTGGTCACATGTGTATATTAAAGTGCATAAAATACTCTGAGTGATAAAGCATCAAAGAAAGTTACCATAGTGTAAACAGGGAAAACTGTAATATTTTTATATCAATGAAAGTAGGTTCACGTGTTCTTTGCCATCATTATCTGCTCTCCTTAATGTAACTACCGTTCTATCACCTTGATTAGTTTTACCAGTTCTAAAATGTCACGTAAATAACATCATAGTGTATGCACTTTTGTGAATTTGCCTTCTTTTCCTCCATATTAGGTCTACAAGATTTTTTCATTCTACTGTATATATCATTAGTTTACTTTTTTTTTTTCTTTTCTGTGTGGTATACCATTGAACCAATAAAATGAAATATGTTTATTCATTGCTTTACTCATGAATAATTAGGTTGCAATTGTTTTGGGAAGTTACAGAAAAATCTTATGTACATTCTTATGCATAACTTTTTGTGGCCACATATATTCATGTAGAGTCAGTTCAGTTCAGTTGCTCAGTCGTGTCCGACTCTTTGAGACCCCATGAAACACAGCACGCCAGGCCTCCCTGTCCATCATCAACTCCCGTAGTTCACCCAAACTCATGTCCATAGAAATGGTGATGCTGTCCAGCCATCTCATCCTCTGTCATCCCCTTCTCCTCCTGCCCCCAATCCCTCCCTGCATCAAGGTCTTTTCCAGTGAGTAAACTCACATCCATACCTGACCACTGGAAAAAGCCATAGCCTTGACTAGACCGACCTTTGTTGGCTAAGTAATGTCTCTGCTTTTCAATATGCTATCTAGGCAGGTCAGAACTTTCCTTCCAAGGAGTAAGTTTCTTTCAATTTCATGGCTGCAATCATGTAGAATAGGTACCTTTACAAAATATTGTTAAGTCATAGGCTGATATTAATATACCTTTGCATTAATTTAATCTGTTTATTGAATCTGTTATTTACATCAGGCATAAATAATGAGGGGTGGCCTAGTCGTAAAAGATTCAAGCTGATCTCTAAATGCCACCCATGCTGCTGCTGCTGCTGCTGCTAAGTTGCTTCAGTCGTGTCCGACTCTGTGCAACCCCTTAGACAGCAGCCCACCAGGCTTCTCTGTCCCTGGAATTCTCCAGGCAAGAATACTGGAGTGGGTTGCCATTTCCTTCTCCAATGCATGAAAGTAAAAAGTGAAAGTGAAGTCACTTAGTCATTCCCAACTCTTAGTGACCCCATGGACTGCAGCCTACCAGGCTCTTCCATCCATGGGATTTTCCAGGCAAGAGTACTAGAGTGGGGCGTCATTGCCTTCTCCAAACCCCACCCCAGATAAATTCAATTGTCCAAGGAGAGCTCACAGATATCCTATAAAATAACTATAGAAAAGTTTCCAACTCAGAGGCAGGAACTCAAGGCTCACAGTGGATACACACTAACCACTGAAGCTTCTCCAACTCCCACACATGCATCCTTGATGCACAGCTGTGTCCTCAAGTGACCTCAGGCAACCTGAAGCCCACTAATGATTCATGGGCATTCCGTAAATACATACATCTGATTATAAGAGACTGAGCTATGTGAAAGACATACACAGTAGAGCCTGTTGTTATATATCTTGCAACTGTCAATCAAAACTCTCAGCCCATACCATCTAGATGAATATGTAGAAGCCTCCTCTTGAAAAACCCTTACTTCATTATTTTGGCATCACAGCCTGTCTTAGCTTGGCACATTTCTCTTTTGAGTTCCTTGAGGTTTTCTTTCTGTTCCTTCTTCAATTAACTTATTTTTGCTACAGGTAAACCCTCGGATTTTTCTCTGTGTTCTTACCAAAAACCAAGGCCTCATGAGGAACTGTCCTCTTCAGTTATTAGTGTGAAGTAGTGAAAGTGTTAGTCACTCAGTCATGTCCAGCTCTTTGCAACCCCATGGGCTATAGCCTGCCAGGTTCCTATGTCCATGGAATTCTCTAGGCAATAATGCAGTAGTGGGTTAGCCATTCCCTTCTCTGAGAGGTCTTCTCAACCCAGGGATCAAACTCAGGTCTCCTGTATTGCAGACAGATTCTGTACCATCTGAGTCACCAGAAAAGTGAAAGTGTTAGTCACTTCAATCAGGTCCAACTCTTTGTGACCCTTGGACTGTAGTCCACCAGGCTCCTCTGTCCATGGAATTCTCCAGGCAAGAATACTGGAGTAGGTAACATTTCCCTTCTCCAGCTGATCTCCTCTATCCATGGATTGAACCTAAGTCTCCTGCATTGCAGGTGAATTCTTTACCATAAAAGCCATGAGGGAAGCCACCAGGGAAGTCCCTCAATTTTCCCTATCTGGTAACAAATCTAGAGAGTAGATACATGAGCATTCTTCACACAGTTCTTTCAACTTTTATGCATGTTTGAAATATTTCAAAATAAAAAGGGGGAAGTCTAATATGGAGGATATAAACAAGTACCAGGGTTACTCATTCTTGATTTGTGTACAAGGCACATTTAAATATCCAGAAATGCCTATGAAAGAAAAACCATGTGCTGCACTACAGAGTGGCTGGCCTTCGACATTAAGCTGAGAAATTAGGCCAGAATTCAACCCTTCTGCAGGAAGATATATGCAAGAAAGCACATAATGCTTGTAATCTGTACATTTTTTCTCTTTTCACAGACACATAAATCAGTTAAATCATACTGTGCTGAAAGGATAAATAGAACCCCGAAGTGATGCATTTTTGGTTCTTTCATATGAAAGCTTGATGAAACAGACATCATGTTTTCTCGTAATAAAGTCATATGATGACCTTTCATCTGATATTCAAAATCATCTTAATGTATTCTAAAATAAACATAAAATCTCTAAATTCAATTTTCCATTTTACTGGTGGGTTCACATGTACAGGGAATCATCCTTGAGGCATTTACTAATTTGAATCCATATCTAACCACTGTGTTGATTTTTTACCTCCCAAATAATGTTTCAACAAGATTGCTTTGTAATACTTCACTTTAGGCTTTGAGATGAGAAGTTCAGCTCAGTCACTAAGCCGTATCTGACTGTTTGCAACCTCATGGACTGCAGCACTACAGGCTTCCCTGTAAATCACCAAATCACTGTGCCTACTCAAATTCATGTCCATCATGTCAATGATGCCATCCAACCATCTCATCTTCTGTCATCGGCTTCTCCTCCCACCTTCAATCTTTCCCAGCATCAGGGTCTTTTCCAGAGAGTCAGTTCTTCACATCAGGTGGCCAAAATATTGGAGTCTGAACTTCAGCCTCAGTCCTTCCAATGAATATTCTGGACTGATTTCCTTTAGGATGGACTGGTTGGATCTCCTTGCAGTCCAAGGGACTCTCAAGAGTTTTCTCCAACACCACAGTTCAAAAGCACCAATTATTTGATGCTTAGCCTTCTCTATGGTCCAAAACTCACATCTGTACATGACTACTGGAAAATCCGTAGCTTTGACTATATGGGCCTTTGTCAACAAAGTAATAGCTCTACTTTTTAACAGCTCTGTCTAGGCTCCTCATAGCTTTTCTTCCAAGAAGCAAGCATCTTCTAATTTCATGGCTGCCATTACTGTCTGCAGTGATTATGGAGGTCAAGAAAACAGTCAGTGTTTTCGTTCTTTTTTTTTTTTTTTCCATTTATACTCTGTGAGGTAATGGGACCAGATGTCACTATCTTAATTTTTTTAATATGCATTTAAAGCCAGTTTTTTGTTTGTTTGTTTGTTTGTTTTACTTTCCTCTTTGACTTTCATCAAGAGGCACTTTAGTACCTTTTTACTTTCTGCCATTAGTGTAGTATCATATGTATATCCGAGGTTGTTGATATTTTTTCCTGAAATCCTGATTCCAGTTTGTCATTCATCCAGACCAACATTTCACATGATATACTCTTCAGATAAGTTAAATAAGCAAGGTAACAATATACAGCCTTAACATACTCCTTTCCCAATTTTGAACCAACCCAGTGACCAGTTTTAACCATTGCTTCTTGACCGGCATACAGGTTTCTCAGGAGGCAGGTAAGATGGTCAGGAATTCTCATCTTTTTAAGAATTTTCTACAGTTTGTTGTGATCCACACAGTCAAAGGCTTTGGCGTTGTCAATAAAGCAGAAGTATATATATTTTTTATGGAACTCTCTTACTTTTTCAATCATCCAACAGATGTTGATAATTTGATCTCTGGTTCCTCATCCTTTTCTACATTCAGCTTGAACATCTAGAATTTCACAGTTTACATACTGTTGAAGCCTGGCTTGGAGAATTTAGAGCATTACTTTGCTAGTGTGTGAGATGAGTGCAATTGTGAGGTAGTTTTAACATTCTTTGCCATTGCCTTTCTTTGGGATTGGAATGAAAGCTAACATTTTCCAATCCTGTGACCACTATTGAGTTTTCCAAATTTGCTGGCATATTGAGTACAGCACTTGCACAATATCCTCTTTTAGGATTTGAAATAGTTCAGCTGTAATTCCATCACTTCCAACAGCTTTGTTGGTATAATGCTTTCTAAGACCCACTTGACTTCACCCTCCAAGATGTCTGGCTCTATGTGAGTGAGCACACTATCATGGTTATCTGGGTCATTAACTTTTGTGTGTGTGTGTGTGTGTGTGTGTGTGTGCACAGTTCTTCCATGTATTCTTGCCACCTCTACACCTCTAGTTAATCTCTTCTGCTATTGTTAAACCCTTGCTATTTCTGTCCTTTATTGTGCCCATTTCTGCATGAAAATTTTCAATTTTTTTGAAGAAATCTCTAGTCTTTCCCATTGTATCATTTTCCTCTATTTTTTGCATTATTCACATCAGAATGCTTTCTTCTTTATCCTTGTTATTTTGCCTATAAAAGTTAATCCAAGAAAAGCTAAAATAATGACTTTATTCACATATATATAATTTCCTGAGCTCAGTGATAATAAGGATCAAAACTTCTTTACTTTTCTTATATCATTGCTTTATAAAATAGTGAGTGAGTGAGTGATAGTTGCTCAGTCATGTCTGACTATTTGTGACCCCATGAACTGTAACTTGCCAGGCTTCTTTGTCCATTGAATTCTCCAGCCAACAGTGCTGCAGTGGGTTGCCATTTACTTCTCCAGATTTATAAAATAATCACCATACACATTTTTTCATCATGTGAGAAGTTCTGTTGTAAGCTGTTTTTCTGTGTGATCTTGTTTTTCATTTCTAATTTTATTTTCTTGACCACTGTTTACTCATGTTAGACCAACAGAGTTATGAAGGATGTTAATTCAAGTCTAAAACTAAAATGTGTGCTAATAATTTTTATTTTTACTTGAATAAATATTGCTTTTGCCAGTACTTTCATGATGAAAATTGCTTATCTCCAAATTTAAATTTTCAATACTCTTAAAGAATATCCAAGGAAGAAATTGAGAATATATCTGGTAATTCACGCAAAAAAATCCCTGAAATCTGCCTTTAAGAAAAAGTAAATTTAAGGATGAAAAAATATTTTTGCCTTGCTCAAATTTTTCATAAAATTGCTAAATTGTCCACTTCTTTGAGCAAGAGTTATATGAATTTTTAAGAATATTATTTCACTAAAATTATATTTGCTTAAAATGTATACTTGCATAGTACATAGGTAAATATGGAAAGAATAACACTTTAAACAGCTGAAATCCTATTTGCATATTTTCCCTGAAAGTCACTAAAGTAAACTCATATTTATTACAATAGATTAAAGGGATCTATACTTTTGGAGGGCACCTCCAGTAGCTCAGTGGTAAAGAATTACCTGCAATGCAGGAGAAGCAAGTTCGATCTCTATGTTGGGAAGGTCCTCTGAAGAAGGGCAAAGCAACTCACTCCAGTATTCTTGCCTGAAGAATCCCATGGATAGTGCAGCATGGTGGGCTACAGCCCATGAGGTCACAAAGATTCGAACATGATTAAAGAGATTGAGCACACACACACATAATTTAGGAAATTCTACCTAAGTCTCAAAGTGCATTTGTCTTTATCTTAAGGTGCTCATGCAATGATCCTTTGCTGTATTTAATCAGAATTAAATATAATGAACATTCGAAAAAATGAAAAAAAAAATCATTTCCTTGGATAACTCATTGCCCTTTAAGTAAATACAATAATTAATTGATAGATTATTGCAAACAAGAAGTCAGACCCTATAAAAATCTAGGAAATAACATTTTAATGTATATATGGGTGTATTTATGTCTATGTATATTTATTCTCTATCATTTATAGTACCTAAACAAAATCAACACAGAGATTAAAAACAACAACAACAAAGAAAAACAGTTTACTGAGTTCCTATTACTAGAATATTCAACAAAACCCTTAAAAAAAAAAAAAAACATAGAAAGCAAAAAAGATACTGTTTTCCCCTTGTTTGAGAGACTGAGCTTGATTTGATCTGTCCTTTAAGTTTAGGTATAATTGTTCCTCAGACCATGAAATTTGCTCCAATGTTATACATTTATTTACATTGTGAGATATTTAAAACTTTTTTTAAAGAGTCAAAAAATATATATATTATCAGAAAAAAAAATACAGAATAATATCATCAGAGTACAAATTATATCAAATTTTACCACACACTCCCTCAAGTTAAAATCATACTATATTCTAACTGCCATTATTACAACCTTAACTAAAAAATTCCAGTGAAAAAAATCTAAGTTAAATAAAAACATACAATTAAAGATCCTTTATATAATATTCAAAAAGAAATTAGACGCATATTTTAAACACTTTATAGCTCAATAATTGAAACATGATTCTATATAAAGTAATTATAACGTTATGAAATATGATATATATTTATTTGTAAAAATAAAAAAAATAATTGAATAGAATTTAAATTGTTAGAAAAATTATATGTTTCTATGTATTGAGAAGATAAACTTACAAGCATTGCTTCCTTTTCCATAGGAAGTTGTGAATCCACTGAAAAAGATTTTCTTGACCCCATTTCCACTGGGCTATTTTTCTACAAATAGAAAAGTTCTAGTTATTATTAGCAGTGCCAAATAGACATTCAGGTGAAAGGATTATTGAACATGGCATACATTTTGTTAGGAAAAGGCACTAGAGAGAAAAATGCAGCTGCAAAACTATTATTAAAATATGCTTTTGCTTAAATGTGGGTTGCAAGGAAGTTTTTTCTCTTTTATTTTAATTAGGTAAGCCCAAGCATATTTTATGTGCAGAATATTTCAAATGGTGAGGGAAATGAGTGTAATTTAGCAACTAATAGTTTTTAAAATGGCCTTTTAAGATATTTTTGTTGGTCTCTTGAAGTTCTACCAGCTGGTTTGCAATTACAGAAATGCTATAGAACGAATCACTCTGGGATAGCTGAATTACTGGAAACTTTAGTGGAGTCAGATCAAAGGCTGACAAGGGGCTTTACTTAGAAGATAAAGTACAATAGGTTTGTGAAAAGTTTTATTTGAGATCATTTCCTTATCTCTCAAAGACTGAATAAAACTTTTGAAACATCAGCAATCCAGAGTAATCCACTTTCCTCTGACCTGAGCTTCTATAAGCCTACTGCTGCAGTTTAATACTTTGATTTGTTGAGAATGAAAAGAAAAGAAAGAGAAAAAAAAAAAAGGAGATGAGAAAAAAGGCTGATTTTGTCATATCAGGCAAAGTAAACTCTCAGGTAGTCATGTCAGGAGAGGAAGTGAATTGTTTACTCAAGTGTTCTTTTAATCAGTGAATTTCTATAACATATCATATTCCTTTAATAGTTATAAACATAATTTATATTAATACATGTACTCATGAAAACGGAACTTATTTAAATAAAAAAATATTTCTATAAGTAGAATTGACTAAAACAAAATATATATTCTATAATTTTTAATCTTTAAGTCATAAAATACAATTTAATGACTTTTTCACAGACATATTAGAAAATACTTGGTGGACCTCTGAGATTTCCTTTCCTCTCTGATTTATTTTCCAAGCACCCACTGAAATGTGTCAACTCTTTTCTAAAATTGTTCCATTTCTTTGTTGTCTAGACTAGATATTTTACTTCCATTTTTAGTTATCCCATTTGCTTTACCATATCTTCTTTAAAATGTTTTCATAGGAATTTACTTAAGCATCTGTATTCAACCAACTTTTTTTCTACTCACTGAATTATTACTTCAGTCTTATCCATCTATGGATTTTAGTTGCCAAGGTCACTAATGACACTTTTGTTACTAAATCTTAAAAGCATATATCCATTTTTCTTACTGTAACTTAGCAGTATTTTTCATTGTTTAGTAATCCCTCTCCACCTCAGTTCTCTCCTCTCTTGTCTCCCTTGACACTATTCTCCTGCTTACTTAGCTAATTCTTCTCAGTCTTTTTTGAATGCCACAAGCTGCACTGAAACATTAAATGTTGACTTTGCTAGGATTATTTTCCTTATCTCATTTCTCTTCTCTCATCACCTACTCTTCCTGCCAGGGTGATCAACTTCCTGAATTTGTTTTCTATTAATATATGTTAATAACATACATTTCAAACCCATCTCCATTTCTCATGAGTTAAATAATTATATATCTTGCATTTTGGTGGTTGATTGCTAGATGGCACATCTTAATGAGAACATACAGTAAATTGAATTATTTATTTTCCTTAGAAATGATTTTCCAGTATCCCTTGTTGTAGAGCTGGTTACTGCAATTTAGCTTTATTTTAACTTCGACAACATATTAAAAAGCAGTGACATTACTTTGTCAACAAAGGTCCATCTAGTCAAGATTACGGTTTTTCCAATAGTCATGTATGGATATGAGAGTTGGACTAGAAAGAAAACAGAGCACAGAAGAATTCATGATTTTGAACTGTAGTGCTGGAAGAAACATAAGCTGGATCAAGATTTCTGGGAAAAATATCAATTACCGCAAATATGCAGATGACACCACCCTTATGGCAGAAAGTGAAGAGGAATTAAAAAGCCTCTTGATGAAAGTGAAAGAGGAGAGTGAAAAAGTTGGCGTAAAGCTCAACATTCAGAAAACGAAGATCATGGCATCCAGTCCCATCACTTCATGGGAAATAGATGGGGAAACAGTGGAAACAGTGTCAGACTTTATTTTTTGGGGCTCCAAAATCACTGCAGATGGTGATTGCAGCCATGAAATTAAAAGACACTTACCCCTTGGAAGAAAAGTTATGACCAACCTAGACTGTATATTCAAAAGCAGAGACATTACTTTGCCGACTAATGTCCATCTAGTCAAGGCTATGGTTTTTCCTGTGGTCATGTATGGATGTGAGAGTTGGACTGTGCAGAAGGCTGAGCACCGAAGAATTGATGCTTTTGAACTGTGGTGTTGGAGAAGACTCTTGAGAGTCCCTTGGACTGCAAGGAGATTCAACCAGTCCATTCTGAAGGAGATCAGCCCTGGAATTTCTTTGGAAGGACTGATGCTAAAGCTGAAACTCCAGTACTTTGGCCACCTCATGTGAAGAGTTGACTCATTGGAAAAGACTCTGATGCTGGGAGGGATAGAGGGAAGGAGGAGAAGGTAACGACAGAGGATGAGATGTCTTGATGGCATCACTGACTCGATGGACATGAGTCTGAGTGAACTTCAGGAGTTGATGATGGACAGGGAGGCTTGGCATGCTGCAATTCCTGGGATCACAAAGAGTCGGACATGACTGAGTGACTGAACTGAACTGAACTGTTGGAGAAGACTCTTGAGATTCCCTTGGACTGCAAGGAGATCCAACCAGTCCATCCTAAAGGAGATCAGTCCTGGGTGTTCATTGGAAGGAATGATGCAGAAGCTGAAACTCCAACACTTTGGCTACCTGATTTGAAGAGATGACTCACTGGACAAGACCCTGATACTGGGAAAGACTGAAGGCAGGGGGAGATGGGGATGACAGAGGATGAGATGGTTAGACAGCATCACTGACTCAATGGACATGAATTTGAGTAAACTCCAGGAGTTTGTGATGGACAGGGAGGCCTGGCATGCTGTGGTTCATGGGGTCACAAAGAGCCAGACACGACTGAATGATTGAACTGAACTGAACTGATGGCATAGATATTCATACTGCTTCCATTTTACCTTTCACCTACATTATTGTCTCTTCCATCAAAGTCTTATACTATATGGCTATATCATCTCATTCCACAAATATCCAGCTTTCTGTGTATCCTGAGTACATTCAAGCTACCCTCAAAAAATATACCAGTAATCTGAGTGGCTTAATAATAGACATAGCTCTAGGATCCAGACGTCCAAGATTAAAGGAACCATCATATTCAATGTAAGTGAAGAGAAGCATGCTTTCTAGTTTATACACAATTATTTTCTCATTGTGTCTTCACATGGTGAAAGAAGCAGTTATCTAGGGTCTCTTTTATAAAGATATTCATTCTATGTGAGGTTCCCATCCTCATCACCTAATCACTTCCCAAAGGCCTCGTTTTTAAATAGTACCCCATTAGTATTAGGCCTTCAGCATATGATTTTGAAGAGATGCAACCATTCAGTTTACAGCACTAGCTCATTGTGTCTCCTGATGCTTTAATATTGAAATCATTATGGGAAATATCCCACGGCCATATAACACTGCAGATTCATTTTTGTTATTTTGATTCTGAGGCAATTACCAGAAAACAGATTTCAAAAATTTCTGTTAAGAAATGGCATGTCCTCTAATCTGATTCTTCTCTTATCCCTAAAATCATGTACAGAACCCTGTGGCATTTTCATCATTTTATTTTACAGTTTGAGGGAAAGGAAAGACTCATGGAGAAGATGACAGCCTAGTACACCGTTACCTTACCACATAGTCTAAAGTGAAACATCTGTGCATCTGTCACCTACATAGTCAGATCTTCTCTAAGCCTTAGCATTCAGAGACTATCCATATCCAAATGGGTAGGAAAGATTGAGACACACTCTTTTCATAAATGCCATCCACAGCAAAGAATTATATAATCCAACAGGAACTCAGAACCTAACAAACAAATGCATACTTTTCATAGAAGAGCATCAGAATACATCTACTCAAGAGAGCATGTTGCTGCTGCTGCTGCTGCTGCTGCTGCTAAGTTGTTCAGTCGTGTCCAACTCTTGCCAACCCCATAGACGACAGCCCACCAGGCTCCTCCATCCCTGGGATTCTCCAGGCAAGAGCACTGGAGTGGGTTGCCATTTCCTTCTCTAGTGCATGAAAGTGAAAAGTGAAAATGAAGTCCCTCAGTCATGTCTGACTCTTAGCAACCCCATGGACTGCAACCTACCAGGCTCCCCCGTCCATGCAAGAGTACTGGAGTGGGATGCCATTGCCTTCTCCACAAGAGCACATAAATATTGTCCAAAATATACCATTATGCTAATGCAGAAATTAATTTGCAGATTAAAGGAATAAAATCATCTTCCTGTATTTATTCTATGACTTTATGAAAGGCTCAAGGAGAATTCCTGGAGAAGGAAATGGCAACCCACTTCAGGGTTCTTGCCTGGAGAATCCCAGGGTCGGGGGAGCCTTGAGGGCTGCCGTCACTGGGGTCACACAGAGTTGGACATGACTGAAGCGACTGAGCAGCAGAGCAGCAATGAAGAAAAAAGTTTTAATAAATTTTAAAAGATTTAAATCATTTCAACAATCTTTTCTGACCACAATAAGAAAAAAAATCAATTACAAAAAAGCAGAAAAATTCACAAATGTGTGGAGATTAAATATGTGTTCCTGAAAACCAATAGGTCAAATAATAATTAAAAGGATAAGTTTTACAAAAAAGCATACTAAACTCAAAGAATACAGCAAAAATAGTTTTAAGATAGGAGTTTACAGTAAAGAATGCCCACTTTGAATAAAAGAAAACTCTCAAATAAATGGCCTATCTTTACAACTCAAAAAAATAGAAAAAAAAATATCAAGGAATAGAGCAGAAATAAATAAAGTAGACTTAAAAATAGAAAAAAAAAGTCAGTGAAACTAAGCTGTCTCTTTGAAGGGATAAACTCGAAAAACTTAAACAAGACCCCCCCCCCCCAAAAAAAAAAAAGAAAAGAAAAAGAGAGAGAGAGAGAGAAGTTTCAAATAAAATCAGTAATTAAAGAGGAGATATTTTAACTCATAACAGAAATATTGAGTCATAAGAAACTGTGTGAACAAAATATATGCCAATAAATCAGATAAACTAGAAAAATAGGTAAAATTCCTCAGTTCAGTTCAGTCACTCAGTCTGATTCTTTCCGACCCCATGGACTGCAGTATGCCAGGCTTCCCTGTCAATTATCAAGTCCCAGAGCGTACTCAAATTCATGTCCATTGCATCAGTGATGCCATCCAACCATCTCATCTTCTGTCGCCCCCTTCTCCTCTTGCCTTCAATCTTTCCCAGCATCAGTGTCTTTCCCAGTGAGTCAGTTCTCTGCATCAAGTGGCCAAAGTATTGGAGTTTCAGCTTCAGCATCAGTCCTTGCAATGAATATTCCAGACTAATTTCCTTTAGGATGGACTGTTTGGATCTCCTTGCAGTCCAAGGGACTCTCAAGAGTCTTCACCAACACCACAGTTCAAAAGCATCAATTCCTCGATGCTCAGCTTTCTTATTAGTCCAACTCTCACATCCACCCATGACTACTGGGAAAACCATAGCTTTGACTAGACTGACCTTTTTTGGTAAAGTAATGTCTCTACTTTTTCAATATGCTGTCTATTTCAGTCATAGCTTTTCTTCTAAGGAGCAAGCGTCTTTTAATTTCATGGCTGCAATCACCATCTGCAGTGATTTTGGAGCACAGAAAAATAAAGTCTGCCACTGTTTCCACTGTTTCCCCATCTATTTGCCATGAAATGATAGGATGAGATGCCATGATCTTATTTTCTGAATGGTGAGTTTTAAGCCAAATTTTTCACTTTCCTCTTTGAATTTCTTTTCTATTTCTTTTTTTTTTTTCTAAGTTTTAAATTTTCTAGAGCCATATTTTATTTAAATTTATTTATTTTAATTGGAGGCTAATTACTTTACAATATTGTATTGGTTTTGCCATACATCAATATGAACCTGCCATGGATATATATGTGTTCCCCATCCTGAACACACCTCCCACCTCCCTCCCCATGCCATCTCTCTGGGTCATCCCAGTGAACCAGCCCCAAGCACGCTGTATCATGCATCGAACCTGGACTGGTGATTCATTTCATATATGATATTACACATGTTTCATGCCATTTTCCCAAATCATCCCACCCTCTCCCTCTCCCACAGAGTCCAAAAAACTGTTCTACACATCTGTGTCTCTTTTGCTGTCTCACATACAGAGTTATTATTACCATCATTCTAAATTCCATATATATGTATTACTATAATGTATTGCTGTTTATCTTTCTGGCTTCATTCTGTATAACAGCCTCCAGTTTCATCCACCTTATTAGAACTGATTCAAATATATTCCTTTTAATGGCTGAGTAATACTCCATTGTGTATATGCACCACTGCTTTCTTATCCATTCATCTGCTGATGAACATCTAGGTTGCTTCCATGTCCTGGCTATTACAAACAGTGCTGCAATGAACATTGGGGTACACGTGTCTCTTTCAATTCTGGTTTCCTCAGTGTGTATGCCGAGTAGTGGAATTGCTGGGTCATAAGGTAGTTCTATTTCCAGTTTTTTTTCAGGAATCTCCACACTGTTCTCCATAGCAGCTGTAATAGTTTGCATTCCCACCAACAGTGTAAGCAGAAAAAGATATAAAAGAAATCCAAATTGGAAAAGAATAAGTAAAACTCTCACTGTTTGCAGATGACATGATCCTCTACATAGAAAAGCCTAAAGACTCAATCAGAAAATTACGAGAGCTAATCAATGAATATAGTAAAGTTGCAGGATATAAAATCAACACTCAGAAATCCCCTGCATTCCTATAGACTAATAATGAGAAAATAGAAAGAGAAATTAAGGAAACAATTCCATTCACCATTGCAACAAAAAGTATAAAATACATAGGAATATATCTACCTAAAAATCTAAAGACCTATATAAAGAAAACTATAAAACACTGGTGAAAGAAATCAAAGAGGACACTAATAGATGGAGAAATATACCATGTTCATGGATTGAAAGTGAAAATGAGTATACTACACAAAACAATCTATAGACTCAATGCAATCCCTATCAAGCTACCAATGGTATTTTTCACAGAGCTAGGACAAATAAATTCACAATTTGTATGGAAATACAAAAAACCTCAAATAGCCAAAGCAATTTTGAGAAAGAAGAATGGAACTGGAGGAATCAAGCTGCCTGACTTCAGGCTCGATGACAAAGCCACAGTCATCAAGACAGTATGGTACTGGCACAAAGACAGATATATACATCAATGGAACAAAATAGAAACCCCAGAGATAAATCCACTCCCCTATGGACACCTTATCTTTGACAAAAGAGGAAAGACTATACAACGGAGAAAAGACAATCTTTTTAACGAGTGGTGCTGGGAAAACTGGTCAACCACTTGTAAAAGAATGAAATTAGAACACTTTCTAACACCATACACAAAAATAAACTCAAAATAGATTAAAGATCTAAATGTAAGACCAAAAATTATAAAACTCCTAGAGGAGAAAATAGGCAAAACACTCTCCAACATAAATCACAGCAGGATCCTCTATGACCCACCTCCCAGAATATTTGAAATAAAAGCAAAAATAAACAAATGGGACCTAATTAAACTTAAAAGCTCCTGCACAACAAAGGAAACTATAAGCAAGGAGAAAATACAGCCTTCAGAATGGGAGAAAATAATAACAAATGAAGCAACTGACAAACGACTAATCTTAAAAATATACAAGCAATTCCTCTTTCACTTTCATCAAGAGAATCTTTAGTTCTTCTTCACTTTCTGCCATAAGAGTGGTGCAATCTGCATGTCTGAGGTTATTGATAATTTTTCTGGTAATCTTGATTCCAGTTTGTGCTTCTTCCAGCCCAGCATTTCTCATGATGTACTCTGGATATGTTAAACAAGGAGGGTGGCAATATTCACACTTGATTTACTCCTTTCCCCATTTGAAATCAGTCTGTTGTTCAATGTCATGTTCTGTTGCTTCCTGACGTGCATACAGGTTTCTCTAGAGTCAGGTGGTCTGTTATTTCCACCTCCTTCAGAAGTTTCCACCGTTTATTGTGATCCACACAGTCAAAGTCTTTGGCATAATCCCTGTAATTCTGCAGGCCAGAATACTGAGTGGGTAGCCTTTCCTTTCTCCAGGGGATCTTCTTAGTCCAGGGATCAAATCCAGGTCTCCCACAATGCAGGCGGATTCTTTAATAGATGAACTACAAGAGAAGCCCAAGAATATTGGAGTGGGTAGGCTATCCCTTCTCCAGGGGATAGTCCCAACCCAGCAATCAAACTATGGTCTCCTGCATTGCAGGTGGATTGTTTAGCAACTGAGCTATCATAGAATCCAGAAAATATGAATAGACTCATTATTGTTAAGAAAATTCAGATAGTAATCTGATCAAATCAATAATCAAAAACTTCCCAGCAAAGAAAAGTCTGAGAAGAATTTCATTAGTAGTCTATATGCCATTTAAATAAGAATTAATGTAGTAGAGCCTGAAGTCAGGCAAGTTGATTCCTCCAGTTCCATTCTTCTTTCTCAAGATTGCTTTGGCTATTCGAGGTTTTTTGTATTTCCATACAAATCTTGAAATGATTTGTTCTAGTTCTGTGAAAAATATCACTGGTAGCTTCATAGGGATTGCATTGAATTTGTAAATTGCTTTGGGTAGTATACTCATTTTCACTATATTGATTCTTCTGATCCATGGACATGGCATATTTCTCCATATATTAGTGTCCTCTTTGATTTCCTTCATCAGTGTTTTATAGTTTTCTATATATAGGTCTTTAGTTTCTTTAGGTAGATATATTCCTAAGTATTTTATTCTTTTCGTTGCAATGGTGAATGGATTTGTTTCCTTAATTTCTTTTTCTACTTTCTCATTATTAGTGTATAGGAATGCAAGGGATTTCTGTGTGTTGATTTTATATCCTGCAACTTTACTATATTCATTAATTAGCTCTAGTAATTTTCTGGTGGAGTCTTTAGGGTTTTCTATGTAGAGGATCATGTCATCTGCAAATAATGATAGTTTTACTTCTTTTCCAATTTGGATTCCTTTTTATTTCTTTTTCTGTTCTGATTGCTATGGCCGAAACTTCCAGAACTATGTTGAATAGTAGCGGTGAAAGTGGGCAGCCTTGTCTTGTTCCAAAGTCACAGTCATCAAGACAGTATGGTACTGGCACAAAGACAGAAACATAGTTCAATGGAACAAAGTAGAAAGCCCAGAGATAAATCCACACACATACGGACACCTTATCTTTGACAAAGGAGGCAAGAATATACAATGGAGTAAAGACAACCTCTTAAACAAGTGGTGCTGGGAAAACTGGTCAACCACTTGTAAAAGAATGAAATTAGATCACTTTCTAACTCCGCACATGAAAGTAAACTCAAAATGGATTAAAGATCTAAATGTAAGAGCAGAAACTATAAAACTCCTAGAGGAGAACATAGGCAAAACACTCTCTGACATAAATCACAGCAGGATCCTCTATGATCCACCTCCCAGAATTCTGGAAATAAAAGCAAAAATAAACAAATGGGATCTAATTAAAATTAAAAGCTTCTGCACAACAAAGGAAAATATAAGCAAGGTAAAAAGACAGCCTTCGGAATGGGAGAAAATAATAGCAAATGAAACAACTGACAAACAACTAATCTCAAAAATATACAAGCAACTTATGCAACTCAATTCCAGAAAAACAAACGACCCAATCAAAAAATGGGCCAAAGAACTAAATAGACATTTCTCCAAAGAAGACATACGGATGGCTAACAAACACATGAAAAGATGCTCAACATCACTCATTATTAGAGAAATGCAAATCAAAACCACAATGAGGTACCACTTCACACCAGTCAGAATGGCTGTGATCCAAAAATCTGCAAGCAATAAATGCTGGAGAGGGTGTGGAGAAAAGGGAACCCTCCTACACTGTTGGTGGGAATGCAAATTAGTGCAACCACTATGGAAAACAGTGTGGAGATTCCTTAAAAAATTGCAAATAGAACTGCCGTTTGACCCAGCAATCCCACTGCTGGGCATACACACCGAGGAAACCAGAATTGAAAGAGACACATGAACCCCAATGTTCATCACAGCACTGTTTATAATAGCCAGGACATGGAAACAACCTAGATGTCCATCAGCAGATGAATGGATAAGAAAGCTGTGGTACATATACACAATGGAGTATTACTCAGCCATTAAAAAGAATACATTTGAATCAGTTCTGTTGAGATGGATGAAACTGGAGCCAATTATACAGAGTGAAGTAAGCCAGAAAGAAAAACATCAATACAGTATACTAACACATATATATGGAATTTAGAAAGATGGCAATGATGACCCTGTATGCAAGACAGCAAAAAAGACACAGATGTGTATAGCGGACTTTGGGACTCAGAGGGAGAGGGAGAGGGAGAGTGTGGAATGATTTGAGAGAATGGCATTGAAGCATGTATACTATCATGTAAGAATTGAATCACCAGTCTATGTCTGATCCAGGATACAGCATGCTTGGGGATGGTGCATGGGGATGACTCAGAGCGATGTTGTGGGGAGGGAGGTGGGAGGGGGGTTCATGTTGGGATCGCATGTACATCCGTGGTGGATTCAGGTCAATGTATGTCGAAACCAATACAGTATTGTAAAGTAAAATAAAGTAAAAATAAAAATTAAAAAAAAATAAAAAGGCAAAAAATAAAAGAAATAATTGGACAAATTAAAAAAAAAAAAAAAATTACTGTCAATGATTCTAAAAAAGTACTCCAAAAATGAAATGGGAAGCCACACTACAAACTCATTTTAGGAAGCAAGCATTATGTTCAAGTTAAATATATATAAAAAATAGAAGGAAATGAAGGAAGAAAAAAGAAAATTACAGGCCAATGAATACAGATGCAAAATCCTCAACAAAATATTGGCACACCAAACTCAACATTACGTTAAATCGACCATACTACATGGTCATATGGCAATAGGAAGTTTCCTTAAAAAATTAAAAGTAGAATTTCTATAAGATTCTGCAATCCCATTTATGAATATATATCAAAAGGGAATTTTAATCACTCTCTTAAAGAGATAGCTTTACTCCCCTGTTTTGCAGTACTATTCATAACAGCCAAGGTATGAAAACAACCAGAATGTCTGTTATGTCTGTTAAAAGATGATTGTGGTATATATATATATACACACACACAAGGAATACTACCCCACTTTAAAAAAAGAAGGATAGCCCACCATTTTTGACAACAAGGAAGAAATTGGAGGCAATTATGCTGAGAGAAATAAGCCAGATAGAAAAAGACAAATATTGCATGTTATCACTTGTAGATAGAATAAAAATAGTTGAAGTTATAGGATCAGACAATAGAATGATCGTTGTCAGAGACTGAGGGCTATGTAAAAATAAAGAGAATCTGATAAAAGGGTGCAAAATTTCAATTACAAGATGAATAATGTCTGAGGATCTATGAATAACATGAAACAATAGTGGATAATAATGTACTGTATGATTGAACTGTGCTAAGAAATAGAACTAATGCTCTCAAATGAATAAAATGAAAAGAAAAAGTCAAGTAAGAATTTTCAGAGAAAATTAATAAGAGGAGGAAACTGAAACCAATGGCATTCCAATTTTATATATTAGAATTTTGCTAATTTCCAAATTATATTTCTTTGAATTTTTTTCTTTTTGCCTGATTGTCCCTCCCACCCCCCAAAAAGCATATGCCTAGAAGATATAGAGTTGAACTGATCACTACATATGTTGAAGTTTTCTAATGTATCTCATTTATTTGAATTGAATACATTCTTAGCTTAAATATATACACATTTATTTTTATTCCTGTTACTTATAAATTCACACTATGTTACCAATGTCAACAAATGAATTTGTTAGACTTTTTTCATCACCTCTTGTGACTTCTGCAACAAGAGTATCATTATCATTTGATGATTCCCTTTCTCAGTGTTTCATGAAGACTACTGATGGCAGAAGCCTTGACCATTTATATCTAACTGAGGAAAGACAGTGAGCTTCCTTCTCTGAAGTCACCAGATAACAGAACCATATCTCACTGACCTAAATTAGACTAGGAATAAACTGACACAATCAGTAGTCATGTATGGATGTTAGGGTTGGGCCATAAAGAAGACTGAATGCCAAAGAATTGATGCTTTTGAATTGTGGTACTGTAGAAGACTCTTGAGAGTCCCTTGGACTCCAGGAGATCAAAGCAGTCAATCCTAAACAAAATCAACCCTGAATAATTATTGGAAGGACTGGTGCTGAAGCTGAAGCTCCAGTACTTTGGCCACCTGATGCAAAGAGCCGACTCACTGGAAAAGACCCCAATGCTGGGAAAGACTGAGGACAGAAGGAGAAGTGAGTGATAGAGGATGAGATGGTTGGATGGCACCATAAGCCAAACGGACATGAGTTTGAGCAAACTCCAGGAAATAGTGGAGGACAGGGAAACCTTGCATGCTGCATTCCATGAGGTTGCAAAGAGTCGGACATGACTTAGCAACTGAAAAACAACAACAACAAAAATGCCAAAACACTGTAGTCATGAAATTCAATATTTTAAAGCTAATCAAGATCTATTCCTATTCTGGGAGTAAGGCAATTCTACCAGTCGTATGGTTGAGTGAAAAATTAGAAGGCAAAAATAAAATCTTAGTAGGCAACCAACAAATCTCATTATGCCCTGGAAGACAGCACAGCACCTGGTTTACGCAAGACAAACATTCTGAGCATGTTAAATAAACATAAATCTATAATGTGTAATAAAAATTATTTAGCATCATTCTTGCCTGGAGAATCCCAGGGATGGCAACGCCTGGTGGGCTGCCGTCTCTAGGGTCACACAGAGTAGGACATGACTGAAGTGACTTAGCAGCAGCAGCAGCAGCATTCGTTATCTATGAACCTTGCATATATTAACATATTTATCATCAATACTCTGTTATTTAGGTATTATTATTATTCTCATTTACAGAGAATGGTATGACAGAGGATGAGATGGTTGGTTGGCATCACCGGTCCAATGGACATGAGTTGGAACAAGCTCCAGGAATTGGTGATGGACAGGAAAGCCTGGCATGCAGCATTCCACAGCGTCACAAAGAGTCGGGCATGACTGATCAACTGAACTAACTGACTATTATTCTCATTTTATAAGTAAGAAAACTAGTGCAAAAAGAATTCACAACTCTTTAGTAGCAAAACAGCTTTTGAGCCCAGGCAGTAAGGTTTACAGTTCTTTTTATAAACAAATCTTTACTGCTTTACACAGAATTAAATTTCAGCAATGTTCTTTGAGTTTCAATTTCCCCTACTCATAATCTACTCACAAAAATTGAATGTTTCTAAATAAGGAAATAGTTTTAATGTAAACTTACCACATTACACTTTGAAACTACTAAAATAGATGACAGAAACATGTATGTACAGACCTAAAAATTTATTGTTTAGTCACTATGCTATGTCTGCCTCTTTGGGAATCCCATGGATTGTAGCCCACCAGTATGCTCTGTCCATGGATTTCTCAGGCAAGAACACTGGTGTGGGTTCCCATTTTCTTCTCCAGGGGACCTTGCTGACCCAGGGGTTGAATCCACTTTGAAACAATAGGCTTTTTCATTCTGTGGAATAGGTGCACCTGTGTGACCACACATATCATCCTCCTTCTCCTTAGATGAGCATTATCTTCTATAGTCTACATGTGAACAGGTTGGCTTAAGCTTCCTTAAATTTATGTGGTATCAGTCCTGTTTCTTACATCTAGTTAGATATGGTTTCATTATCACTAAATTAACCCAGAATTAACCCACACAACATAATTGCAAACTGTGCTTGAAGCTTCTTTTAGTGAATGCAATCTTATCGTCATAGTATCACTAATATTAAATTTTGATTTTTTTTAAGAATTTGGAAGAGATAATAAATGTATGAGCTCAGAGATCCTTTTCTACTAATATAAATAGTTGGTTTATAAATAATCTTTCATAATATTTAATATTCATAGGATATGACATTCCACTAATATGAATTACTTCACTTAAACAATTGAACATATTCTACCTTTGAAACATTTAATTTTGCAGCAACTTTTGTGTGTTCTTTTGCTTTTTAGTTACTGATAATTGCACACAGGAATTAAATTAATTTTTTTTAAAATTTGTGTTCCAAATAAATACTATTTTAGAATGATAAAGTATATGTGTTTATACTCATGTCATCAATAATTCTTTGCATTCTGTTTGAATGAGAGCCTGCTATTTTTGTAAATTTTACTGAAAAACTACCATATGATATTATTGTTCAAAATAAACTTTACTTACCATTCAGTTTTTTCTTGATAGTTGTGTAAATATTTTTGCAGATTTTTCAAAAAAGAATTGAAAATAATTATCTCTTGAATTAGGTTTGATTTTGCATATCCATTCAATGTACAGATATATTTTTGTTATTCCAACCAGGAATATACACACTTTTCTGTGCCACATCTCTTTAAGTTTCATACAGAAATACAAGGCTCAATTTCCATCACATAACAGTGAGCTATTTTAATTTGATTTTGATTAGAGCTTATTATAGATTTATCTAATATCTATATCTATCTATCTATCTATCTATCAAACTAACCTACCTACAATCTCTTTGTCAGTAAATAAATACTCACATAAAAAAGGAGGAATAACTAATATATTGTGATGCATCTATTGGACAGACTATGCGTATTAATAAATGCATATATCTAGATACATATAATTATAAATATATTTAGCAAGTGTTTCTATATTTATGATATCTAAGCAGTGTTTGAAGTGTTCTACAAATATTAACTTTATTTAATCTTTACAACAAGTCCACAAGTTAGATAATGAGTTTAGAGATGAGTAGAGATCAGAAGATATTAAGTAATTGCAACAGCAGTTCAGTCGGCACAGTAGCAGAGCCCAAGTCAAACCTATATATTCCACATCTTTAGCCACAATATTATGTTTCTTCTCAGCTAGATTAAAATATTTTGAGATGATAAAGTTTTGATTCTGAGTTACTATTCCATTTTTATTACCTCTCTCTATTTGCTAAGTAAAGAAACTGAGTTAAGGTTTTATTTAAGATTTCACTTATACATACTGGTGTATGATTTAACTTCATTTCGTTTAATTTATATCAGTGCATGGTGATTTCAGCGTCATGAAAAACTGTCCTTTTTTTCTAACTTCTTTAGCTTTCTAAATGTCTATTTAAATCTGCCTTTCTCAAACTGGAGTTGAGAAAATTTCACATCTTGAAAATGATTAGGACAGAGTTGCTTCATTCTTTTGTTTCTCTGAAAGTAAAATTATGGTTTGGCATTTATTTCCTTGTCTATTTTTTTAAAAATGAAACAAAAATATAGGTTAGATCCATTTATAGTAAATTATTTCATTAGCAAACCTTCTGTATCCTGAAAGATTTTTTGCTTTAATTCTGGGTGTTCACCCCATTTACTTAAAGAACATTTGTTATGACAGATTATAGTACACTAAGGGAAATTTGATTCCCTGTAAATTCATTGTAAAATATTGTGGGGATAGTATAATAATATATTTTCAAAAATATATTATTACAAAAATTACTTCTTAAATGAATAAAATATTTTATACAGTATAACATTAGTTATTTTGTCTTTTAAAAATGTTTCAGATATTCCAAAGCTGTATTCTAAGCAACATTTAATGACAGGCAAAATGAAAGATATAAGAATCTTAGGTAAAACAGTAAATGATGAGATTGATATTGTTTTTTACGGAGAGAAAATATTGTTTTAAATAGAAAATGTAGATGGTAATTTAGTTCATTTAATTTGTAATGCTGACTAAAATTCAACTTTTGAAAAAATAACATTTAATAATAAGCCTTATTAATTTTATTAGCCTTCTCAAATGAACAATGCAAAGTAATAAAGGAAAACAATAGAATGGGAAAGACTGGAGATGTCTTTAAGATAACTGGAGATATCAAGGGATGGGTACAATGAAGGACAGAAACAGAAAAAGCAAGGACCTAACAGAAGCATAGGAGATTGAGAAGAGGTGACAAGAATACACAGAACTGTACAGAAAATGTCTAATTACCCAGATAACCATGACGGTGTGGTCATTCACCTAGAGCCAGACATCCTGGAATGAGAAGTCAAGTGGGCCTTAGGAAGCATTACTACAAACAAGGCTGGTGGAGGTAATGGAATTTCAGCTGAGCTATGTAACATGTATACTATCATGTAAGAATTGAATCGCCAGTCTATGTCTGACGCAGGTTGCAGCATGCTTGGGGCTGGTGCATGGGGATGACCCAGAGAGAAGTTATGGGGAGGGAGGTGGGAGGGGGGTTCATGTTTGGGAATGCATGTAAGAATTAAAGATATTAAAATTTAAATAAATAAATAAATAAAGTCTAAAAGATGATACTATGAAAGTACCACACTCAATATGTCAGCGTATTTGCAAAACTCAGCAGTGGCCACAGGATGGGAAAGGTCACTTTTCATTAGAATCCCAAAGAAAGGCAGCACCAAAGTATGTTCAAACTACCACAGAATTGCACTTATTTCACATGCTAGCAGATAATGCTCAAAATCTTTCAAGCTAGGCTTCAAGAGCATGTGAACCAAGAACTTCCAGATGTTCAAGCTGGATTAGAAAAGGCAGAGGAACCAGAAATCAAATTGCCAAAATCAGTTAGCACATAGAAAAAGCAAGGGAATTCCAAAGACATCTACTTGTGCTTCAGTCATGAGAAAGCCTTTGACTGTGTGGATCACAAAAATAAAAAATAAAATAAAAAGCAAACAAACAAACAAAAAACCTGTGGAGAGTTATTAACATATGGGAATGCCAGACCACCATATCTGTCTCTTGAGAAACCTGTATATAAGACAAGAGGAAATATATCGAACTGGACATGGAAAAAGGGACTAGTTCAAAATTGGGAAAGGAGTACATAAAGGCTGTATATTGCTATCCTGCTTATCTAACTACTATGCAGAGTACATCATATGAAAGATTGGGCTGTATGAGTCACAAGCTGAAATCAAGATTGCCAGGAGAAATATCAACCACCTCAGATATGCAGATGATACCACCCTAATGGCAGAAAATGAAGAGGACTAAAGAGGTTCTTGATGAATGTGAAAGAGGCAAGCAAAAATCCTGGCTTAAAGCTGAACACTCAAATAACTAAGATCAGGACATCCGGTCCTATTACTTCATGGCAAATACAAGGGGAAACAATGGAAAAACGATGGACTTTATTTTCTTGGACTCCATAATTATTGCAGATGGTGACTGACACCATGAAATTAAAAGACACTTGCTCCTTGGAAGAAAAGCTATGACAAACCTAGAGAGCATATTAAAAGTCAGAAACATTACTTTGCTGAGAAAGTCCATATAGTCAAAGCCATGGTTTTTCTGATAGTCATATACGGATGTGAGAATTGGACCATAAAGAAGGCTGATTACTCAAGAATTGATGCTTTTGAATTATGCTTTTGGAGAAGACTCTTGAGAGTCCCTTGGACTGCAAGGAGATCAAATTCTTCAGTCCTAAAGGAAATCAACCTTGAATATTCACCGGAAAGCTGCAGGATGCAGAAGCTGAAGCTCCAATAATGTGACCACCTGATATGAAGAGTAGATTCTTTGGAAAGGATTCTCATAGTGGGACAGGTTGAAGGCAGAAGGAAAAGGGGGCAACAGAGATTGATATATTTGGATGGTATCATCAACTCAATAGATATGAGTTTTACTAAACTCCAGGAGATAGTGAAGGACAAGAAAGCCTGGTGTGCTGCAGTTTATAGGGTCCCAAAGATGCAGACACAACTTAGCGACTGAATAAAAACAACAAGTTGTTTACAAATTATAAGAAACACATTTTTATTTAAAACTTTGATTATTGATTATAATCTATTGACTTTTTTCCTTTTATAGATTCTATTATCACAATTTGAATTTATGTGGAATATCTTATAAGTTGCAAACTTATATTATTTTATCCGCATTAATTTTTCAACATTTCACTTTTCTTTTGTATTTGAATTTGCTATGTGAATTCTTTTTAATGCTTCAAATAATCACATTATTGATCAAATATAGTTACTTTAACAGACATGTGTGAAAGCTGGCTCAGTCGACTAATACACAAAAATGTCTGACTTTTGGGGACTCCATGGACTATAGCCAGCCAGGTTCCTCTGTCTATGGAATACTCCATGAAAGAACATTGAAGTAGGTAGGTAACCATTCTCTTTTCCAGAGGATCTTCTCAAACCAGGGATAGAAGTCAGATGTCCTGAATTGTAAGCAGATACTTTACAGTCTGAACCACCAGAGAAGACCAACAGTGCCACTCAATTATTTGTCAAATAAACATGTAAATGCCTATTTTTGAAAGGCCATTTTTTCATTTGTTTATATTTTCTTCATTTATATCTCCCCTCAGTCTTTGTACTTCTATTGAATTAAAAATCACACAGAGAAAAATATCACTATTTTTATTTCCAATATGAAATAATGCAATGACTATCTTGTTTATATTTTATCTTCGGTGTCAAGCATGGTGGAAAAGTCATAGTAAGCCATGATTTTGTTCAATACTGTTTTTGAGGGACACGATGTATTTCATATTATTTTTTACTCTTGTAGTGCCAAGGTGTAAAGAATATTGGGCCCAAGATAGCCTTGACACAATAAGAGAGGTGTATATCTATTAATAGAGAGAGGCATGGGAAATACACAATCCTTAATATATGATATTTTCAGCCTATACACCTTGACTCAACTCAAAATACCTGCATAACTTATTCCTTTAAATTAAATATCCAAGTAATATTTAAGTAAGAGAGGGTTAATTTCTTGCCTACATTTGATGTCATCATTCAGAATTCAGACACAGAGATGCAGAGATGAGGCATCCAGAAAGAATTGCATAGAGACAAGTTTAAGGGTAGTATTTAGATATCCCTCTGGGAATTCAAGGTAAGGTTTCACTTTTGTACTCCCAATAATCATCCATAGCTGCATACAATAAAACAGGTATTGGATTCACCCAAAGCTATAAGCCCATTTTGATTTATTTTCGCATATCACCTTTAGAGACCATCTCAGGAAGGCTGCAGTGGACAGCAACAGAGGCAAAGAAACAAAGCCTGGCAGCTCTGAAAAAAAATATTACTGGTATCATAGCAACTATATATATATATATATATATATATATATATATATATATATATATATATATATACACATATATACATGCGCACACACACATACATGTTATGTGTGTGTGTGTGTGACTCAGTCATATCCAACTCTTTGTGATCCCATTGACTGTAACCTGCCAGGCTCCTCTGTCCATGGAATTCTCCAGGCAAAAATACTGGAGTGGGTAGCTATTCCCTTCTCCAGAGGACCTTCCAAATCCAGGGATCGAACCCTGGTCTCCTGTATTACAAGTGGATTCTTCACCATCTGAGCCACCAGAGAAGCCCAAGCGTATGTAGTGGACTAAAAATGACTGACTACAATGTGATCCTTCTTCTCAGAACCCGTGGACAACTGAGACCTATCCTCAGTGTTACTTTCACTAAGTTATGCTTCCAAGGGATTGCAGAGGTCATAATAGCATATAGCAGAGCCCTGTGTCTATACTGTACAAACAGACATTACCAAGAATAAACAGTTCTCTTCTGTTTATTCCCACATAATTTTTCCTACCTTCTACCCATTCCAGCTCACTCTCATCTTTTATTTGTTACTTTTCAATCTCATAGGCTCTGCTTGTTCAGATTTTTATCCTTCTCTTAAACTGGGATTGCTATGATCATCAATTGACCGTACTACTTACATGACTTTTAATATGCATCTGTTGTGCTCTAGTTCTGGCTGATAAATGCCTTATTATCCAGTTATTTCACAGTTCAAAATCTTGCTTAAGAAAAGGTACTGGTTCCATATACATTTCTGAGCCAGAATTAGCAGTACCAGCCAAAATAAAAGCACACACACTATAAAGCATATTTTTGAATTAAAAGACGTGTGCTCCCTAAAAGGAAAGCTATGACAAACCTAGACAGCATATTAAAAATCAAAGACATCACTTTGCTGACAAAGGACTGTATAGTCAAAGCTATGGTTTTTATAGTAATCCTGTACAGATGTGAGAGTTGGACCATAAAGAAGGCTGAACATCAAAGAATTTAGGCTTTCAAATTATGGTGTTGGAGAAGATTCTTGAGAGTCCCTTGGACAGCAAGGAAATCAAATCAGTCAATCATAAAGGAAATCAATTCTAGATATTCATTGATGAACTGATTTTGCAGCTGAAGCTCCAATGCTTTGGCCACCTGATGCAAAGAGCCAACCCTTTGGAAAAGACCCTGATGCTGGGAAAAATTGAAAACAAAAGGAGAGGAGACAACAGAGGATGAGATGGATAGATAGGATCACTGACTCAATGTGCATGAATTTGAGCAAACTCCAGGATATAGTGGAGGACTGAGAAGCCTGGTGTGCTGCAGTCTATGGGGTTGCAAAGAGCCAGACATGAATTAGCAACTGAACAACAGTAAATGTTACAAAGCAAGACCATAAAGAACTTCCTATGGGAAACTATATTAGGCAGAATTTGGGGGCATAGTAGGTCACACTCTAAGTATGTCTGCTGCTAAGTCGTTTCAGTCATGTCCAGCTCTGTGTGATCCCATAGACGGCAGCCCACCAGGCTCCCCCATCCCTGGGATTCTCCAGGCAGGAGCACTGGAGTGGGTTGCCATTTCCTTCTCCAATGCATAAGAGTGAAAAGTGAAAAGTGAAAGTGAAGTCACTCAGTCGTGTCTGACTCTGAGCGACCCTATGGACTGTAGTCCACCAGGCTCCTCCATCCATGGGATTCTCCAGGCATAGTATGTCTAGTTTCATATATATATATGTATATAAAGCATATATGTATGGTTGTATAAGCTTGAACTCTCATGTAATTCTTACATTAATTCTGGAACAATGCATTGTATTTCTACACAAATCATTTCATGTTGATACTATTTACAAAACACATTCAAAAAAATGTTCAGGACAATAAAATGTTGCTTTATTGTAAGTTCAGACATCTTGTAAATATCACAGCAAGTACTGGCCAAATAGTTGGATAGTTGAAGTAAATAATGATTCTAATCTCATCTTTATCTAATTATTCCACAACACCTTACTATTGTTTCTGCTTTTGAGACATTTATTTATATATATCATATCAGTATGGTTAAAATGCTATATAAAACTTGCTGCTATTGCACTCTGTTAACCAACTCTGTGTTCCCTGACATCATGTTAGTGGTTTGAACTCAGCTGTACTGGACTTGTCTATTGTATAGAAACCAAAGAGCATAGCAAATAGTCTTTTTCTTTCTTTCTTTCTTTCCTTCTTTTTTTTTTTTTTTTTTTTTACCAACACAGCACTATACACACACTTCTATATTCATATGTATGTATATATAGACCCACATACATTTCTTAATAAAATCTAAGCAGTTTAAATATTTATACAAACAAATAAAAATACACATGTTGGAAAAGCACATTCAATCAAGGTTTGCTACTGAAGTGGAGAGTGTGAATGTGATATATGGATAAAATGACATGTATCCATAAACAGTAAAACCAAAACAGGAACTTACAAGGGCCAATGTTGACACTGAACATGTTCTTTGAACTGATGAATATGAATAAGTTAATTTTTCCAACTTAAGGTGAGAGAGAGAATTTTTCATAAGGGCTGATCAATCTTATACATTTAATTATAAAATTAGTTGTTTAAATGGCACCTTAAGGATTTAAAGTCAATTGAAATAGTAAGTTGATTCTGTCCTCATGATGCTGGTCTAAAGCACTTAACTTATTATATGATTTAATATATTTAAAACATACATATAGATAAGTGCCCCAAATGTTGAAAAGGTACTTGTTTTCAAATAATATATATTGTATCAATATGTTTCATATTATAAAACTAAGCTTTTGTGTGTTTTGTGGTATTTTTCTCTTTCTTTCAATTCTCCATGGTCCATGAAGAAGTAGCAGTATATAGCAGAGAGAAATCTTATGTCAGTGACTAGTGTGAAACCTCAGAAGATAAGCTGCATTGCCTTTCAAAAAGGCTTTTGTATTTATTTAGCTGTTGTGCAGAAATGTCTGTACTTTACTAAAGAAAAAGAAAAAAAAAACAAAGTCTATAATCACTAATGTCACTGGGGAGATGTGTTCTGAGAATGCAGCTAGTTAGTGTTACGGTTGACTAGGAAATCAAGGAGAAAACAGCGACCAAAAGATAAAAATTAGATACTGTTAGAAAACTAAAATTACTCTCAAATATAGTAGAAAATTTTGGGTACAAAGATACTAAAGGAGATACAACATAATTAACAGTAAATATTGGAGGAAGTAAGAAATATTTGCAATAAATTAGGTCTTTCCTTGCTGTAAGATTTCTAGTTGTTATGAAGATTAAATCATAAATCATTTAAGTACCAAAAAAATTGTAAAGAAAGCTCAGACATACTGAAGAATATGAAACTGTATATTCTTAAGTGTCCCTAGTATTTTGTTTTATGTATATTTCAGTTCAGTTCAGTCTCTCAGTCAGGTCCGACTCTTTGTGACACCATTGACTGCAGCATGCCAGGCTTCCCTATCCGTCACCGACTCCCAAATCTTACTCAAACTCATGTCCATTGAGTCGGTGATGCCATCCAACCATCTCAGCCTCTGTTGTTCCCTTCTCCTGCCCTCAATCTTTCTCAGCATCAGGGTCTTTTCCAATGAGTCAGTTCTTCGCATCAGATGGACAAAGTATTGCAGTTTCAGCTTCAGCATCAATCCTTTAGTGGCCTAAAAATGGTTTTCTCTTTAAAAGCTAAGTTTATTCTGAAGACCTTCTTAATTAAAATGAAACAGTTCTTTCATCTATCCCCTAATATTTCACTGGAATTAGCACTCTTAGCTTTAAAAAGGTAAAATTTAGCATACAGTATGTGGCAAAAAATATATACAATAACTTTAAAGCAATTTTAACTGAAAAAATGGTGAAAGTGTACTTAAATAGCTGCTATTCCATTGAAAATTTTACCCAAAGCACCTGCCTTGAGGACATTGCCTACAAAGAAATAAAGCTGCTTGTGTCACACAAGTTTATAAGTTTAAGGAGTGATTCCTCATAGTTATTCAGTAGAAAGAACACTGAATGCAAAATAAGACCCAGTTTCCAAGTCCTAACTGTTGCACTTACCTATAATATGTCTTTGGAAAATTAAATACCATCTATCACAATATGCCATCTATTTACAAGGAAAATAATGCACTTTCTTTAAAGTTTTGTTCAAAGAATCTAGCATGTAACAGTACTTAATACAATTCTATGAATATTTTTATAATCATATTCTACTTCTAACACCTCATAGAGAGATACTTAACACAACCTGTACCTGGCAGTAACAATCATGCTATTTCCTAGAAATAAATTCTGTAAGAAGTTAAAAATTACTTAGAATGAATTACTAGTAGTTCATGAGTAAAATATTTTAAAAAATCTTGCTGAATAAAACACATTGGTACTCAACGAATGAGATACAACTCTAATAAACAGAGACTGGATTTGAACATAGAAAAATATTATAAAAAGAATCACAAGAACGTAGCATAAAATTTTATTAACATTCCATGCAGAAAATCCTCTATAATATAGTATTAAACATTTTGAATGTGATACATAATGGTGAAAATTATTTTTTATTCATTGAAATTGGCATATTCTACAGATTATACCCATTAAAATTTCAGTTCCTGGATTCTTTTGCAGATGTGATTGAAGTCTCAAATTAAACTTGGGGAAGATTTGACATATTGTGCTGACTTGAAGACTGGAGTTGGGAGAAGGGTATATGACAAAGATTTTCAGCACATTCTAGAAACTGAGAGTAGGTCATGGATGAGAGCCAACAAGAAAATCTGGAGCTGAGTCCTATAGCATCTTGGAAAAAATTTGTCAACCAACTGATGATCATGCACTCATATTCTACCCCAGAGATTTTACATAAAATCCCAGCCCAAGCAACACCTTGGTTTCAGCCTTGTGGAGCACTAAACAAAAAGTCAGCTGAACTTGCTTGGAATTTCTGACTTATAAAACTATTAAATAATGAGTGATAGTGTTTGAAGTATATGATAATCTGTCACTTTGTAATGGAAAACAAATACATACATTCAACAAATTGTTTTTACGTGCCAGCAGGATTTAAGGCACTATGTTGAATGATGTAAGCAAACAAGTATTAATCAAATATAAAAGTTGCTCTCTGGAGAATACAGAAATTAGTTAAAGAGATAAGATACATAAATAACCATACAATGAGAGAGAAGGGAATTCTAGAAAACATATAGAGAAGTATGTTAAGGATACAAAATATTTATTTGAAAGGAAAGGTGATGAAAGAGTTGATAAAGACATTTTTATAAATGTGGTCCAAAAAGATACTAGATCATATGAGTTTCAAATATTAGTTGAAAATATTGATTAGTCGTGCAATTTTACCAGTAAATTTTCTGAAGAACTTTGAGAAATATAAATGAAAAGATTAATAAGCTTTGAATGATTATCTCAGAATCCTGAATACTATTCTTTATAAAAAGCAGTTTTAAACAATGTTTATCATTGGAGTGACCTGATTAAAGATGTATAAAATGCAAGAATAACATGAAAGCATTATAAAATGGATAAGGAAGCAAAAAAATAAGTTCTCCAGAAAACCAGGTTAAAGATCTATTTAAACATAATGGTAAATGGAATATGACCTTAAATATATATATATATATAAACACATACAAAAGTATGCATACATTTAGGCACAAATATAAATAGGAACAAAGCACCCTGAGAGATGATGCAAGATTATTTTTAAAAAACAAGAAAGAAATGAAAGGGAGAGAAGAATGTATATATATATATATATACATATATATATATATGTATATATATATATATATAATCTCTTTCTATTCTCTCTTGCTTCTTAAAATCTCAGGCTATACTATTTTTTAAATCCTGAATATAGGTTTGCAGGCAGGCAGAGAATAGCATCATATTAATTCAAATGTAAGCAGATGGGGTGGAGAAGTTTGTTTGCAGTATAGAGAGTGGGTGGTTTTAAAGCAACTATTTAAACTTTAAGTGGGTTGTTTAAACAAAATTGTATGTTCTACTTATGAAAGCACAGTTTTGAAGTTCTCAGAGATAAAGTTTTAAGTTTTCCTTTGAACTTTTCTGAAGCTGTGTTTAAAATTCTTAATTCTATAGTGAGCAACATTCAGTAAAAATTATCAGATTGCCCTATAGGATTAGGAAGACAAAAAATAGGGTCCAAGACTTTCAAATATGAAGGGGTCATGTTAAACACCCCGTGGTTTCAATCTGAATCTTAAAAGGCTCCTCCCCAAGAATTAATTTCAACTTAAAAGATACTGGAGAGGCGGTCCTAAGATGATGGAGAAATAGGACAGGGAGACCACTTTCTCCCCCACAAATTCATCAAAAGAACATTTAAACGCTGATTAAATTCCACAAAACAACTTCTGAATGCTGGCAGAGTACATCAGGCACCCAGAAAAGCATTATATTGTCTTTGAAAGGAGGTAGGAAAAAATATAAATGACAAAAAATGAGACAAAAGAGGTAGGGACGGAGCCCTGTCCTGGGAAGGGAGTCTTAAAAAGAGAGAAGTTTCCAAACACCAGGAAACACTCTCACTGCCGAGTCTGTGGTGAGCCTTGGAACCATAGAGGTCAACATAACTGGGAGGAACAATAAATAAATAATTAATCCCCACAGATTACGAGCCCAACAGTAACTCCCCCAGCGGAGAAGCACCTCAGACACCTGCACCCGCCACTAGCAAGCGGGGTCTGGGCAGCGAGGCCTGGGCTGCATTGCTTAGAAGAAGCATCAGGCCTGAATGCCCCGAGGGCAATCTGAGGGAATGAACTTGGGCTAGCGAACCAGACTGTGGGATAGCTACCACCCAAAAAGCCCTAACTTAAGATACCACCAGTCCCGCTCACAGAAAAAAGACTGTACAGAACTAGTCGGCTGCAGACCATCCCCCTCCGGTGACAGGCAGCCAGAGCTGGAAGGAGGCAATCGCAGCCCCAGAAAGACATTATCTACCAAACTGTAAGTGGGCTTCTTTGCTAAGACTTCTTGGGGTTCTGGACAGTCAAAATCCTCCTGAGAAGGTGCTCTGGTTGTACACCCAGAAAACCGAGTGGCAGGGATGGGGCAGGCAATAAGTCACAGTGACCGTGCTTGCCAAACACTTGAGCTGCTCGGACCTGGGAAGGGTACAAAATGCAGGCCCAACCAAGTCTGTACCTCTGTGGACTTCCTGAGTGCCTGAACCTGAGCGGCTTAGAACTGGGATGTGCATACAGCCCAGGGCCAGCCTCAGACAGTTCCCGGTGGAGCAACATAGAGCCTAAGCAGTTTGGGCAGGGAGGGCACACACGCTGTGAGCGGGGGCAGGCCCAATGTGTCTGAGACACTGCGAGCAAACATTAGTGTTATTTGTTTGCAGCCTCCCTCCCTCCCCACAGCTCTACTGAACAAGCGAGCCTAAAAAAGTGTCCATCACCGCCCCCTTGTGTCAGGGAGGAAATCAGACACTGAAGAGACCAGCAAACAGAAAAAGCTGAAACAGAGGAAGCCGCTGTGGAAATGACAGGTGCAATAGATTAAAAACCTGTAGTTAGTACCAACTACATAGGAAGGGGATTATAGATCTTGAGAAATATAAGCCGGACCAAGGAACTATCTGAAAATGAACTTACTCCACATTGCCCACAACAACAGCAGAGAAAGTCCTAGATATATTTTTACTATTTTTACGATCATTATTTTTTTAATGTTTTTAATTTTTAAGTCCTCTATTACTCCCTTAATTTTCATTTTTATAACCTACTATTACTTTGCAAAAAAAGACCCTATTTTTTAAAGCAAACTTCATACATATATATATATATATATATATATATATTTTTTTTTTTCTTTTATAATTTTTGTGACTTTCTTTTTTTTCTTAATATTGTATTTTTGAAAATCCAACCTCTATTCTAGATTTTTAATCTTTGCTTTTTGGTATTTGTTATCAATTTTGTACCTTTAAGAACCCAATCTTCAGTACCCATTTTTACTTGGGAGTGAGATTACTGGCTTAACTGCTTTCTCCATCCTTGGACTTGCCTTTTTCTCTACCTGGTCGCCTCTGTCTCCGCCCTCCTCCTTCTCTTCTCTACCCAACTCTGTGAATCTCTTTGTGTGTTCCAGACGGTGGAGAACATTTAGGGAACTGATTACTGGCGGGATCTGTCTCCCTCCTTTTGATTCCCCCCTTTATCCTCCTGGCCACCTCTGTCTCCTTCCTTACCCTTCTCTTCTCTGTATAATTCCATGAGTATCTCTGAGTGGTTCAGACTGTGGAGCGCACATAAGGAAGTGATTACCAGCTAGCTTGCTCTCTCCTCTTTTGATTCCACCGCATCTCATTCGGGTCACCTCTAACTCCCTCCTCCCTCTTCTCTTCTCCATGTAACTCTGTGAACCTCTCTGGGTGTCCCTCACTGTGGAGAAACTTTTCATCTTTAACCTAGAAGTTTTATCAATGGTGCTGTATAGATGGAGAAGTCTTGAGACTACTGTAAAAGCAAGACTGAAGACCAGAAGCAAGAGGCTTAAGTCCAAATCCTGAGAACACCAGAGAACTCCGGACTCCAGGGAACATTAATCAATAGGAGCTCATCAAAAGCCTCCACACCTACACTGAAACCAAGCACCACCCAAGGGCCAACAAGTTCCAGAGCAAGATATATCACACAAATTCTCCAGCAACACAGGAACACAGCTCAGAGCTTCAATATACAGGCTGTCCAAAGTTACTCCAAACCCATTAACATCTCATAATTCATTACTGGACACTTCACTGTACTACAGAGAGAAGAAATCCAGCTCCACTCACCAGAACACTGACACAAGCTTCTTTAACCAGGAAACCTTGACAAGCCACCCATACAACCCCACCCACAGTGAGGAATTTCCACAATAAAGAAAACTCCACAAATTGCCAGAATACAGAAAGGTCACACCAAACTCAGCAATATAAACAAGATGAAGAAACAGAGGAATATCCAGCAGGTAATGGAACAGGATAAATGCCCACCAAACCAAACAAAAAGGAAGATATAGGGAATCTACCTGAAAAAGAATTCCAAATATTGGTAGTGAAAATGATCCAAAATCTTGAAATCAAAATAGAATCACAGATAAATAGCCTGGAGACAAGGACTGAGAAGATACAAGAGAGGTTTAACAAGGACCTAGAAGAAATAAAAAGAAAAGTCAATATATAATGAAAAAATGCAATAAATAAGGTCAAAAACACTCTGGAGGTAACAAATAGCAGAATAATGGAGGCAGAAGATAGGATTAGTGAAGTAGAAGATAGAATGGTAGAAATAAATGAATCAGAGAGGAAAAAATAAAGACTAATTAAAAGAAATGAGGACAATTTCAGAGTCCTCCAGGACAATATTAAACAACCCAACATTCAAATCATAGGAGTCCCAGAAGAAGAAGACAAAAAGAAAGACCATGAGAAAATACTTAAGGAGATAATAGTTGAAAACTTCCCTAAAATGGAGAAGGAAATAATCACCCATGTCCAAGAAACCCAGAGAATCCCAAACAGTATAAACCCAAGATGAAACACCCCAGGACATGTATTAATCAAATTAACAAAGATCAAACATTAAAAGCAGCAAGGGAAAAACAACAAATAACACACAAGGGGATTCCCATAAGGATAATAGCTGATCTTTTAATAGAAACTCTTCAGGCCATAAGGAAATGACAGGACATACTTAAAGTGATGAAAGAAAATAACCTACAGCCCAGATTACTGTACCCAGCAAGGAACTCATTCAAATATGAAGGAGAAATAAAAAGCATTACAGAGAAGAAAAACCTGAGAGAATTCAGCACCACCAAACAAGCTAACCAACAAATGCTAAAGGATATTCTCTAGACAGGAAATACAAAACGGATGTATAAACTCAAACCTAAAACAATAAAGTAAATGAGAACGGGATCGTACTTATCAATAATTACCTTAAACGTAAATGGGTTGAATGCCCCAACCAAAAGACAGACAGGCTGGATGGATACAAAAACAAGACCCCTATATATGTTATCTATAAGAGACCCACCTCAAAACAGGGGACACATACGGACAGAAAGTGAAGGGCTGGAAAAAGGTATTCCGTGCAAATAGAGACCAAAAGAAAGCAGGAGTAACAATACTCATATCAGATAAAATAGACTTTAAAACAAAGGCTGTGAAAAGAGATAAAGAAGGCCACCACATAATGATCAAAGGATCAATCCTAGAAGAAGATATAACAATTATAAATATATACACACCCAATATAGGAGCACTGCAATATGTAAGACAAATGCTAACAAGTATGAAGAGGGAAATTAAGAATAACACAATAATAGTGGAAGACTTTAAAACCCAGTCAGACTTATGGATAGATCAACTAAACAGAAAATTAACAAGGAAACACAAACTTTAAATGATACAATAATCCACTTAGACCTAATTGATATCTATAGGACATTTTACCCCAAAACAATGAAATTCACCTTTTTTCTCAAGTGCACATGGAACCTTCTCCAGGAAAGACCACAACCTGGGCCATAAATCTAGCCTTGGTAAATTCAAAAAAAATGAAATTATTCCAAGTGTCTTTTCTGACCACAATGCAGTAAGATTAGATCTCAAATATAGGAGAAAAACTATTTAAAATTCCAACATATGGAGACTGAACAACACACTGCTGAATAACCAACAAATCACAGAAGAAATTTAAAAAAAAAAGAAATCAAAATATGCATAGAAATGAATGAAAATGAAAACATAATAACCCAAAACCTGTGGGACACTGTAAAAGCAGTGCTAAGAGGAAAGTTCATAGCCATAGAGGCATACCTCAAGAAACAAGAAAAAAGTCAAATAAATAACCTAACTGTACACCTAAAGCAACTAGAAAAGGAAGAAATGAAGAACCCAGGGTTAGTAGAAGGAAAGAAATCTTAAAAATTAGGGCAGAAATAAATGCAAAAGAAACAAAAGAGACCATAGCAAAAATCAACAGAGCCAAAAGCTGGTTCTTTGAAAGGATAAATAAAATTGACAAACCACTAGCCAGACTCATCAAGAAACAATGGGAGAAAAATTAAATCAATAAAATCAGAAATGACAATGGAGAGATTACAACAGACAACACAGAAATACAAAGGATCATAAGAGACTACTATCAGCAATTATATGCCAATAAAATGAACAACGTGGAAGAAATGGACAAATTCTTAGAAGAGTACAACTTTCCAAAACTGAACCAGGAAGAAATAGAAAATTTTAACAGACCCATCACAAGCATGGAAATTGAAACTGTAATAAAAAATCTTCCAGCAAAGAAAAGCCCAGGTCCAGACGGTTTCACAGCTGAATTCTACCAAACATTTAGAGAAGAGCTAACACTTATCCTACTCAAACTCTTCCAAAAAGTTGTAGAGGAAGGTAAACTTCCAAACTCATTCTACGAGGCCACCATCACCATATTAGAAAGATCATACACCATGACCAAGTGGGCTTTATCCCAGTGATGCAAGGATTCTTCAATATCTTCAAATCGATCAATGTAATACACCACATTAACAAATTGAAAAATAAAGGATGCATGATTTTCTCAATAGATAGCAGAGAAAGCCTTTGACAAAATTCAACAGGCATTTATGATAAAAACTCTCCAGAAAGCAGGAATAGAAGGAAAATACCTCAACATAATAAAAGCTATGCATGACAAACTCACAGCAAACATTATCCTCAATGGTAAAGAATTGAAAGCATTTCCCCTAAATTCAGGAATAAAACAAAGGTGTTCACTTTCACCACTACAATTCAACAGAGTTTTGGCCACAGCAATCAGAGCAGAAAAAGAAATAAAGTGAATCCAACTTAGAAAAGAAGAAGTAAAGTAAAACTAGAAGAAGTAAAACTATCACTGTTTGCAGATGACATGATCCTCTACATAGAAAACCCTAAAGACTCCACCAGAAATTTACCAGAGCTAATCAATGAATATAGTAAATTTGCAGGATATAAAATCAATACACAGAAATCCCTTGCATTCCTATACACTAATAATGAGAAACTAGAAAGAGAATTAAGGAAAAAATTCCATTCACCATTGCAATGAAAATAATAAAATACTTAGGAATATATTTACCTAAATAAACTAATGACCTATATATATAAAACTATAAAGCACTGGTGAAAAAATCAAAGAGGACGCTAATAGATGGAGAAATATACCGTGTTCATGGATCAGGAGAATCAATATAGTGAAAATGAGAATACTACCCAAAGCAATCTATAGACTCAATACAATCCCTATCAAGTTACCAATGGTATTTTTCACAGAGCTAGAACAAATAATTTCACAATTTGTATGGAAATACAAAAAACATTGAATAGCCAAAGCAATCTTGAGAAAGAAGAATGGAACTGGAAGAAGCAACCTGCCTGACTTCAGGCTCAACTACAAAGCCACAGAGGTTAAGACAGTATGGTACTGACACAAAGCCAGAAATATAGATCAATGGAACAAAGTAGAAAGCCCAGAGATAAATCCATGCACCTATGAACACCTTATCTTTGACAAAGGAAGCAAGAGTATACAATGGAGAAAAGACAATCTTTTTAACGAGCGGTGCTGGGAAAACTGTTCAACCACTTGTAAAAGAATGAAATTAGAACACTTTCTAACACCATACCCAAAAATAAATTCAAAATGGATTAAAGATTTAAACATAAGACCAGAAACTGTAAATCTCCTAGAGGAGAACATAGGCAAAACACTCTCCAACATAAATTACAGCAGGATCCTCTATGACCCACCTCCCAAAATACTGGAAATAAAAGCAAAAATAAACAAATGGGACCTAATTAAACTTAAAAGCTTCTGCCCAAGAAAGGAAACTATAAGCAAGAAGAAAAGATAGCCTTCAGAATGGGATAAAATAATAGCAAATGAAGCAACTGACAAACAACCTCAAAAATATACAAGCAACTCCTGCGGCTCAATTCCAGAAAAATAAACTACCCAATCAAAAAATGGGCCAAAGAATTCAATAGACATTTCTCCATAGAGGACATACAGATGGCTAACAAACACATGAAAATATGCTCAATATCGTTAATTATCCAAGAAATGCAAATGAAAACCACAATGAGGTACCATTTCATGCCAGTCAGAATGACTGCAAACCAAAGGTCTACAAGCAATAAATGCTACAGAGGGTGTGGAGAAAAGGGAACCCTCTTACACTGTTGGTAGGAATGCAAACTAGTACAGCCACTATGGAGAACAGTGTGGAGATTCCTCAAAAAACTGGAAATAGAACAGCCTTATGACCCAGCAATCCCACTGCTGGGCATTCACACCAAGGAAACCATAATTGAAAGAGACACGTATTCCCCAATGTTCATCGCAGCACTATTTATAACAGCCAGAACATGGAAGCAACCTAGATGTCCACCAGCAGATGAATGGATAAGAAAGCTGTGGTACATATACACAATGGAGTATTACTCGGCTATAAAAAAGAATACATTTGAATTAGTTCTAATGAGGTGGATAAAACTGGAGCCTATTATACGGAATGAAGTAAGCCAGAAAGAAAAACAACAATACATTATACTAAAGCATATGTATGGAATTTAGAAAGATGGTAATGATAACCCTGTATGTGAGATAGCAAAAGAGACACAGATGTATAGAACAGTCTTTTGGACTCTGTGGGAGAGGGAGAGTGTGGGATGATTTGGGAGAATGGCATTGAAACATATATAATATCATATAAGAAATGAATCACCAGTCCTTGTTCAATGCAGGATACAGGATGCTTGGGGCTGGTGCACTGGGATGACTCAGAGGAATGGTATAGGGTGGGAGTTGGGAGGGAGGTTCAGGATGGGGAACACGTGTATATCTGTGGTGGATTTATGTTGATGTAAGGCAAAACCAACACAATATTTTAAAGTAATTAGCCTCCAATTAAAATAAATATATTTATATTAAAAAATAATAATACTGTGTCTTACAAAGATTTAAATTCACCCACATATATCAGATTTTCTGATTGGATTAAAATTCCAAATCAGATTATTGGTGAAGAAGTTGCACAGTCAAATTTTTTGCAGTCTCATGTAGTTAGGTCCACCAGAACTGAGGATAGTTATAAATATTCAGTCTTTCTAATGAAATCATAAAAGGCAATGACCTATAAGTAAAAGGAATCTAAAAGCAGAAAAACCCTGCCAAGATTTAAAAAATTAGCTTTGAATAAGCACAACCTCAGATTGAATTTTGAGAGCTACTATATTGGAGGAAAATATTATTTTAGCAAATTTTAAAATTTCTTTCTAATTTTTAGCACACATCATTCAATATTTACTAAAATATTATTAGGAGACAAAATCAAATGGGCTACAAAAGAAAATTAGAAAATAGAGTAAGACCCACTGGAGATGCAAAAAAATCTGAGTAATTAAAAGGTTTTTAAAATAACATGTTTATGAGTGTTAGAAAATATGTTTCAAACTGAAAATTCAGCAGAGAAATGTAACAAGAAGGAGGGGGGAAATGGAACTAGAGAAAGGAAATATTGAATCAAAAAACATAATAAATGGCCCTTAAGATTCAGTAGGTGGTTTCAACATATGATTAAATACTCCCAAAATGAGGATTAAGATGCATAATATTAAAAACACCTGGGAAAAATATAAATGGATGGAAAATAAATAGATTTAATGGGTTTAACATTCCTCTCAGTATCCATGAAGTAGTATAGGAATGAATTTATACTAGACTTTAGTTAGTCAATAAGGTAAGTTGAAATATTTACAGCAAATTTAAAAAATAGGGAAATCATATTTAACATAATATTAGACCACAAGGACTTCTGGGCATACACACCGAGGAAACCAGAATTGAAAGAGACACATGTACCCCAATGTTCATCGCAGCACTGTTTATAATAGCCAGGACATGGAAACAACCTAGATGTCCATCAGCAGATGAATGGATAAGAAAGCTGTGGTACATATACACAATGGAGTATTACTCAGCCGTTAAAAAGAATTCATTTGAATCAGTTCTGATGAGATGGATGAAACTGGAGCCAATTATACAGAGTGAAGTAAGCCAGAAAGAAAAACACCAATACAGTATACTAACACATATATATGGAATTTAGGAAGATGGCAATGATGACCCTGTATGCAAGACAGGGAAAGAGACACAGATGTGTATAGCGGACTTTTGGACTCAGAGGGAGAGGGAGAGGGTGGGATGATTTGGGAGAATGACATTCTAACATGTATACTATCATGTGAATTGAATCGCCAGTCTATGTCTGACGCAGGATGCAACATGCTTGGGGCTGGTGCATGGGGATGACCCAGAAAGATGTTCTGGGGAGGGAGGTGGGAGGGGGGTTCATGTTTGGGAATGCATGTAAGAATTAAAGATTTTAAAATTTAAAAAAAAAAAAAAAAAAAAAAAAAAAAAAAAAAAAAAAAAAAAAAAAAAAAAAAAAAAAAAAAAAAAAAAAAAAAAAAAAAAAAAAAAAAAAAAAAAAAAAAAAAAGACAAAGGAATGCATGTAAGAATTAAAGATTTTAAAATTTAAAAAATAAAAAACTAAAATTTAAAAAAAATAAAAATTATCTGTATAAATATCAAATTGAAAAATGATAAATGTAAACATTAATTTAGTGATAATTGCATTAAACACATACTATTAGTTCAACCAAAAGATAAATGAATAAAAGAAAGAAAATATAACATACCAGTAACATAACTACAGTTTAAATATAACGGTTCATAGAAAAATAATGCAAAGGAATAGAGAAAAATATGGCATCCATAAACTAAACAAGAAGATGGTGTAATGTAATCAGTTCCGTCCAGTTGCTCAGTATGTCCCACTCTGCGACTCCATGGACTGCAGCACCCCGGGCCTCCCTGGCCATCACCAACTCCCAGAGTTTACTCAAACTCATGAACGTTCAGTCGGTAATGCCATCAAACCATCTGATCTCCTGTTATCACCTTCTCTCACTGCCTTCCATCTTTCCCAACATCAGGGTCTTTTCAAATGAGTCAGCTCTTCACATCAGGTGGCCAACGTATTGAAGTTTCAGCTTTAGCATCAGTCCTTCCAATGAATATTCAGGACTGATTTCCTTTAGGATGGAATAGTTGGATCTCCTTGCAGTCCAAGGGACTCTCAAGAGTCTTCTCCACAACCACAGGTCAATTATTCAGCTCTTAGTCTTTATAGTCCAACTCTCACATCCATACATGACTACTGGGAAAACCATAGCCTTTATTAGACAGATGTTGTTGGCAAAGTAATATATCTGCTTTTTAATATGCTCTCTGCTGCTGCTGCTAAGTCGCTTCAGTCGTGTCCAACTCTGTGCGACCCCATAGACCGCAGCCCGCCAGGCTCCCCCGTCTCTGGGATTCTCCAGGCAAGAATACTGGAGTGGGTTGCCATTTCCTTCTCTAATGCATGAAAGTGAAAAGTGAAAGTGAAGTCGCTCAGTCATGTCTGACTCTTAGCGACCCCAAGGACTGCATCCCAGCAGGCTCCTCCATCCATGGGATTTTCCAGCAAGAGTACTGGAGTAGGGTGCCATTGCCTTCTCCAAATACGCTCTCTAGGTTGGTCATAATTTTCTTTCCAAGAGGCAAGCATCTTTAAATTTCATCGCTGAAGTCACCATCTGCAGTGATTTTGGAGCCCCAGAAAAAAATCTGTCACTGTTTCCCCATCTATTTGCCATGAAGTGGTGTGACCAGATGCCATGATCTTAGCTTCCTGTATGTTGAACTTTGAGCCAACTTTTTCACTCTCTTTTTTCACTTTCCCCAAGATGCTCTTTAGTTTTTTGCTTTCTGCCATAAGGGTAATCATCTGTATATCTGAGGTTATTGATATTTCCCCCAGCAATCTTGATTCCAGTTTGTACTTCATCCAGACCAGTGTTTCTCATAAGATACTCTGCATATAAGATAAATAAGCAGGGTGACAATATATAGCCTTGACCTACTCCTTTCCCTATGAGGAAGCAGTCTCTTTTTCTATGTCCAGTTCTAACTGTTGCTTCCTGACCTGCACACGGATTTCTCAAGAAGCAGGTCAGGTGGTCTGGTATTCTCATCTCTTTCAGAATTTCCCACAGTTTGTTGTGATCCACAAAGTCAAAGGCTTTGGCATAATCAAAAGTGCAGAAATAGATGTTTTTGTGGAACTCTCTTGCTTCTTCGATGATCCAGCAGATGTTGGCAATTTGATCTCTGGTTCCTCTGCCTTTTCTAAAATCAGCTTAAAATCTGGACGTTTACGGTTCATGTATTGCTGAAGCCTGACTAGGAGCATTTTGAGGAACCTGTAACTATACCCAAATCAACACTTTTATTGAGTTGAAACAAAATAACTCTTCAAAAAAATATCAAAGTATGGTTGATTTGTAATGGTGTGGTAGCAAAACAACTCTTTTACAATGGAGCTTTACTCTTTATCATGTCTCTCTACTATCTTTAATAAGTCTTACATATACAATTTAAGCAGTATTAGATAGCACAGAGATGTTAATCCATAATGAAAAAACTTCCTACCTTCACTTCCCAACTTTAACTACTAATAAAATAATTAAAATAGCTTCCAAAGAGAACCTTCCAGTGAATTTAATTCTACCCAGTCTCCTGAGTCTTCCTCTTGTTCTCATCATCTCAAAATCCCCAGAAACTTTGTATTAGTAAATAAGATATCTAAAGCATCTAGGATTACTCCAGTAATTTTGAGATATCCTAAATCCCATTAATGTGTTTCAACCTTAGAAATTCTCCTGGCCACAGACCCAAGAGTCTCCAGATCCCTTCCCTCATCAGCTTTAGCTCAAGCCCCTCCTGTGACTTGACCCAAAGAAACCAACTCGGCCTCTCCTATAGCAATTCAGCACACTGTTTGGACCTCTTTGGGCTTCCCTGAGAGCTCAGTTGGTGGACTTCCATGAGAGCTCAGTTGGTAAAGAATCCATCTCCAATGCAGGAGACACTGGTTAGATTCCTGGGTCTGGAAGATCCCCTGGAGAAGGGATAGGCTACTGCACTCCAGTATTCTTAGGCTTAACTTATGGCTCAGCTGGTAAAGAATTTGCCTTCAATGTGGGAGACATGGGTTGGGAAGATGCCCTGGAGAAGGGAAAGGCTACCCACTCCACTATTCTGGACATGGACTGTATAGTCCTTGGGGTTCAAAACAGACATGAGTGAGTGACTTTCACTTTGTACCTCTATAGCTGTCAGAGGACAGTTGTCCCTACATTACTTTGGTGCTCCATTGAAATCAACAAATTCCCAGTATTTCCTCTCTTAAATACAGAATTCCAAACAACTATCTTGCCTAGAAATCTCTCTAAATATAAGTCATCTCTCTTTAACTTACAAGGGGTCATTGGCTTTAAAGTCTTAGTCTCGTTAATTAAACATGTCAAAATTGAAATCATTTGACTGAGAAATATTTTAGTGATTATTCTTCCTCTTAAACTGAAATTTCCATAATTGAAATAGATACCATCTCAGGGAAATCCACTGAATGGAAAAAAAAAAAATCTGTAGCCTTATTAGTGGGCCACATTTAATGGAAACCCATTGATTTACCTATGCTATTTAAAATAGCTAATACTTCAGCCTACCAGTTGAAACAAGAACCAGAAAGACTGGCCAGTCATACAAGATTTATTGAAAGAATAGGCCATAATATACACAATTTATCCTTTTAATAGTATCATTTGATCTGTCCTTAAGGCAGGTAAAAAAAATGGAGGCTCACTACTGATTATCATGATAATCTAAATGCTATAGTCCCTCTCATCAAATCTCCCATATTCAATATCATTGAGATGAATGAGAAAACTCAAAAGTCCCTAGGAAATATTTTTCCATAATGATTTAGTCAATAGGCTTTATTCTTTTCTTATTACTACAATTTCCCAGTTGCAATTTGCCTTCTCCATTGAAGAAATATCCAATATACATTTACCTGTTTACCTATAGAATATATATTTATGCATATATATATATAATTTATATATTCATATATGAATATCTACTTAAATAAATGTATATGTTTAATGTATTTTAAATTTTATTTATTTATTTTTGCTTTCACTGGGTCTTCATTGTTGCATGTGGGCTTTCTGTAGTTGCACTGAGCAAGGGCTGCTCTCTAGTTGCAGTGGGCAGGCTTCTTATTGTAGTGGCTTCTCTTGTCGAATAACCCAGCCTCTAGGCACACAAGCTTCAATAGTTGCAGCATGCGGGCTCTAGACCACAGGCTCAGTAGTTGTGATGCACAATCTCAGTTGTCCAAACACACATGAAATCTTTCCAGGCCAAGAATTGAACCCATGTCCCGTTCAATGGCAAGTGCATTCTTATCCACTATACCATTAGTGAAGTTCCTCCTATAGGATATTTAAATACTCCTGCCTCAGCCTGTATACTTGGTCTCCAAGAACTGGAGAATAGCTATTTTTTTTAACTTTCTCTGTTGATATTATATAAATAATATAATAAGAGTCAGTTGTGTCTGTCTCGTTGCTATGCCATGGACTGTATCCTGCCAGGCTCCTCTGTTCATGGAATTCTCCAGGCCAGAATACTGGAGTGGTCAGCCATTCCCTTCTCCAGGTGATCTTCCATTCTCAAAGGGATCTTCCCAACTCAGGGATCAAACGCAGGTCTCCTAAGTTGCAGGCAGATTCTTTACCATTTGAATCAACATGGAAACCCGATTACTAGAGTGGATAGCCTATCTTTTCTTCAGGGAATCTTCCTGGCCCAGGAATCAAATCAGGGTTTCCTCCCCTGCAGGCAGATTCTTTACTGAGCTACCAGGGAACCAGGGGCCAACAAGGCCAATTTGGGTGTGGTGATGGCAGGACCTCAAGCCAGAGATTGGGCTACCATCCCATATAAAATAATAAGGCCAGTTTTTTTTTTTTTTCCCCTGAATTTGTCTGCATTGTCTGGTCAGTAGAAGGATGATAAATTCCTGAGAAAATTAAGCATCAACTCTGCCTTAAAACAATCCTCACATCTCCTATGTTTCACAGCGTTTTAGAGACAACATATTCCTTATTTTTCTATCATAGTAAGATGCTTCTCTCAGATTCCCCGTATTTCATCCAAATGTTATGTGCCTGGGATTTTGCCCATTTGGCCACACCACAGGACTTGCTTTTGGCATTGCTGGGGTCCAACCTTTCAGTGGAGGCCCTGGTCATCAAGGACTATGTCTGTTGAAACCTATTTGGACAGAGACTGCCTATGGAATTTTGGACCTAGTGGCTACATGTAACACAAAATGAATACACATTTCTGGCAACACCTTCTGATACACTGGACATTCTTGGAAACAAAAGCCATTATAGTATCCTTATCTGTTCATCTGCATGCTTAGGTGTCCATTATTCAGTGGGTTAAGAACTTATCACCTACGTGGCTCTGCATGGCCACAGAATTCTCACTATTCAGTATAGGGCTAAACCTGACCCCAAAGGTCTTTCAGCACTACATTAGGAGGTGAATTCTCCTATCTTTAACCCTGCTGTAAAATTAGGAGCCCTCTGGCACCAACTATCTGAAGAAGAGAGTCACCGGTGACAGTATTAACTTCACAGGTGATGGAAATCTCCCTAGAAAGCAACTGCATTTCACTTGGCTATTCCCTAATGTGAAATAGCACCCTTGGTGGCGGTTTAGTCACTAAGTCATGTATGATTCTTGTGACTCCATGAACTGTAGTCTGCCAGGCTCCACTGTCCACGGGATTCTCTGTCCATGGAATTCTCCAAGCAAGAATATGGGAAAGGGTTGCTGTTTACTTCTCCAGGTGATCTTCCCAACCCAGGTATCTAACCTGGGTCTCCGGCATTGCAGGCAGATTCTTTACCAACTGAGCTATGAGGCAAACCCCAAAATAGCACACTTGGCTTGCTTTAATTAGTGGAATTACAGGCCATGGCAAAGTTATTAGTTGTTTACCCTTTCAGAAATTTGTGAGGAATATCTAACAGACTTGCTATTTGTTCTAGTGAAAGGGAAATGGATGATTTGTTTATTTAGGGAAAGAACTATGAGAATACTCCATTTGGCAGAAACTGAATATTTCCCTTTAGGTAGCTTATTTCTCTGTTTATACCAAGGCCAAGACTTCCTTTCATAATAAGGCTGATAAACAGGCCAGGATTATCCTTACTCAAACTTCCTCATTTTTGCTACCATGGGAGTCTGAACCTATGAGACATTTGGCTTCTGAGGAGTCGTTTGTCTGATTGATCAGGACTAGGCTACGGGACTTTCTCTAATACAATGCTGGTAAACTTGACTATTCATAAAGTGTCATCAGTAATTCATGAGCTAAAACATACAGAATATATATATATATATTTATTTCCTGGGGTAATATTCCCTACAGGAGATGGTAACTGGATGATATTAGACTGACTCTCCCTTCAGCAGAGAAATTTATGCTTAAACTATGGTAGATAACTATACTGGCCTCCTAGTGGCCTTTCATAACTAGGCATGAAATGGCTTAAACCACAATAATTGGCCATACCAAGACCATTCTTGTCTCCTTTGGGATTCTGACATTATTGATTCACATCAGGGTTCTCATTGATTAGCACATATAGTGCAACAGTTGATCCTGGAACAAGACTTTCAATGAACTATCCATCTGGCATATGGCTCCCAGGCAACTAGTTTAGTTACACCAGCTTAACACCTGATTTTTGAACTTCAGTCTAGCAAATGTGCTCTTAAATAAGTGTCAGTTTTATATCAATACTAATTTATCTTAATACCAGAACTTTGCCTCATGCTAATTTTTACCAACTCCCTATCAAGTTTTTCTATATTTAAAGAGGGACAGAACTCATCTTTATGTTTAGGAAGATTTTTTACAAGAGATCTTTTAACAAAACCTCCAACAAATATAAACTTTTAGTCTTTCTCCATTCCACAGGAACTAGAATTCAGATCAAGTATGGATATTTGTATGACATCCATTAATGAGACATTGCCCTTCAGGCCTGGCATTTGTCCCACTTGCTATGGAACTCTTTTGAACCTAAAATTTTTCCATTTAAAATCTTCCACATTCTTCATGCTGTAAGATATGGATAATTAATCTGGCCTACCTCTCTGATTCTCTTCAGGAAGTAGGAATTATTGTCCTAAGGCCATTTCTACAGACAGTATGACAACCAAGAAGGGAGATAAGCAACTTCACTTGGCAAATGAAAATCACATTAAAAGATTATCATGGTATTATAAAGTAAAATAAAGTAAAAATAAAAAAAAATAAACAAATATTCTCTACCAAAAAAAAAAAAAGATTATCATGGAATCTAGATCCTATTCCACCATAATCAAAGAAGACAATCCCTCTTTCGTAATAATTTATGCTGGAGGGAAAGAAATATCAAACAATAAAAACAGTATAAGATGCAGTGGCATACTATTCCATTGGCTCTTGGTCGTATTGATCTGAATATTTTTGATCAGAATATTTTCATTGGCTTATAATCTGGAGGCTCAAACTCTCCAATAAGTCATTGTTTTAACCAAACAGGGCAAATACAAAGGGCCACATACCACTGAGTTTGGCTAGTGCAAGCCTTACAGACCAAATACCTCACTGGCTTGCTCTTTATCAGCCAAACCAACAACTGAAATAAAAGGTGCACAGTAACTGGCTAAATTGGACTACCTAACTGCAGATTAATTTTGTGCCCCTAGCTTCAGCCTTGGGTATTTTAACCGACAAATATCCTGACACACTATTAATCACATCTGCCAAAATCAACCTCACGCTTTTAAATCTATTTGTATTATAACCTCTCTCATCATCAATCAGAACAAACCTTTATTTGTTAGGAGTTTTTAGATTCAGCCACCTTTAATTGGGACGTTAATGGTGGCAAGTGAGTCATTGAGCTTTGGTCCATTTATTGCAGTATCACAGATGCCATTGTCACATTGGCTAACAGTATATCACTTCAAAATCTTGATTTAATATGTATTTTGAAGTCATGCACACATACTTAAGTTGCCTTCGTATTCTACAAGCAGCTCAGCCCCATAATACTATAAGGGCTACTAAAGCAGGACCACATCAATTCTAACTAGTGTATTTCAAGGAAAGCTATTCTAGTCCCATACCACCAGAATCCAAGCGCTCGCTGGTGAAGGCACCACCTCAGAAGACATTGTCTCAGCCTAAGATCTTATCTTTCGAGATGACCTTTCCTCTGCCTATTAACCAACTACTAAAAGTCCCAACTATGTCAGAGGTAAAAAGTTTCACTTCTCACAGAACAATTCATATATCCTCAGTTGTCCAGTGACTGACTACACTGCTAAGTCATGTTTAAGAAAGTGAAACCAACTAGATTATAATGATTTTCCAGACATTCAGTTTGCTTGCTCCATGATTCAATTTTGTGTGTGTCTGTGTGCTACCTGTAAAACTGTAACATTTTTAGGCACTGGCCTAAAAAAATGTCTGGCCCCTATAATTTTAACAATTTTAAGCCCATATGCAATGACTCTGCAATATTTTCAAGGCTAAAATTTTCCTAGTTTCATGCATTTTTCCCATCTAACTTGTGACTTTAACAAAGTATTGATCAATGTTTTCTTCCTTGGTATAACAGAATTTATTGGCTTCTCAGTGCTCAAACCACTATTCCCTTCTCTCTCCTTTCCCTCCCTTTCCCATATTATCCAGAATCACTTTTCCTTTGCCAGCTTTCCAGCACTAACAGTGCCTAATCTGTTGTCCTCCAAAAGATTATATGGCAAAGAAAAGCTAAACCTATTTCCTCAGCACCTTAGATTTTTATACAAATTATACAAAATTACATATCTTTAACTGAACTAGCCTCACATATTTTGACCCTCCATAATTATTGAATTTGCCATCAGCCTCCTACTTCTGCATTTTCTATACCATGCATTTATCTAGCTGTGAGAGGGAGAGATATTGGGAAACTAAGACTTCTTTCAAATTGCTACCTTTGCTTGTTCTTTTCATGTCTCCTCATAGCAAGTGGAAAATGCTCAATTTCCTCAATATGCAGCCCAGATGAGATATTAATAGCTAATGAACAATTCTACTTCCTCACTATATGCCTGGAAGACACGATTATTTTCATCCAGTCCTATTCCTTAGGAATACCAAAAGTGTAAAGCAAACTGCAATTTCAAATCAAAATATAAGTCCATAAATCTATACTGTGGCCCTATATTCATTTTTTCCAATTTGCTCTTCACTACCTTCAAACCCCAAATTGTAGATATATTCCAGCCTCCTTTCCATTTACATATATGTTAATTATTCTTTACCCACTCCAGCCAAATATCATAAATATACCACATTCATACCTAAAATATGATAACCCACCACCACTGAGGGACTTATGGAAATGATGCAGAAATCATATGTTTAATAGTAAAAAAATACTGACACTTAATAACATGACCAAAATTCTAATATCTCATATTTTAAAGAAGGGTAAATATAAAGCCTTCATAAATAAAACCAGGGAAGCATGGTAAAAATAAATTTTGACAAGGCATTGGCCATAGACTATGTATTAGCTAATCAAGAAGGCATTTTAAATATTAATATTTGTTGGGGTTGTTCAGCTGCTCAGTTATGTCTGACTCTTTGAGACCTCATTGACTGTAGCATGCCAGGCTTTCCTGTCTTTCACCATTTCCTGGAGATTGCTCAAACTCATGTCCATTGAGATAGTGATGTCATCCAACCATCTTGTCCATTGTCATCGCCTTCTCCTCCTGCCTTCAATCTTTCCCAGCTTCAGGGATTTCCTCTTGAGTCAGTTCTTTGAATCAGGTGACCAAAGTATTGAAGTTTCAACTTTAGCATCAGTCCTTCCAATGAATATTCAAGACTGATTTCCTTTAGGATAGACTAGTTGGATATCCTTGTAGTCCATAGGTCTCTCAAGAGTCTTCTGCAACACCACAGTTTAAAAGCATCAATTCTTTGGCACACAGCTTTCTTTATAGTCCAACTCTCACATCCATACATGACCACTGGAAAAAGCATAGCTTTGATTAGATGGACCTTTGTTGGCAAAACAATGTCTCTGCTTTCTAATTTGCTATTTAGGTTGGTCATAACTTTCCTTTCAAGGAGCAATTGTCTTTTAATTTCATGGATACTGTCACCATGTGCAGTGATTTTGGAGAGAAAAAAAAAACAATAAAAAATAAAGTTTGTCACTGTGTCCACTGTTTCCCTATCTATTTGCCATGAAATAATGGGACCAGATGCAATGATCTTAACTTTCTGAATGTTGAGCTTCAAGCCAACTTTTTCACTCTCCTCTTTCACTTTCATCAAGAGGCTCTTTAGTTCTTCTTCACTTTCTGTCATAAGGGTGGTGTCATCTGTATATCTGAGGTTATTGATATTTCTCCTGGCAATCTTGATTCCAGCTTGTGCTTCATCTAGCCTAGTGTTTCTCATGATGTACCCTGCATATAAGTTAAATATGCAGGGTGATAATATACAGCCTTGATGTATTCCTTTTCCTATATGGAAACAGTTTGTTGATCTGTGTTCAGTTCTCACTGTTGTTTTATGACCTGCATACAGATTTCTCAATAGGCAGATCACGTGGTCTGGTAGTCCCATCTCTTTCAGAATTTCCCACAGTTTGTTGTGGTCCACACAATGAAAGGTTTCACATAGTCAATAAAGCAGAAATACATGCTTATCTGGAAATCTCTCACTTTTTTGATGATCAGTTGGATGTTGGCAATTTGATCTCTGGTTCCTCTTCCTCTTCTATATCCAGCTTGAACATCTGGAAGTTCACGGTTCACATACTGTTGAAGCATGACTTGAAGAGTTTTGAGCATTATTTTACTATCATGTGAGATGAGTGCAATTGTGCTATAGGTTGAACATTCTTTGGCATTGCCATTCTTTGGTATTGAAATAAAAATGCTTCTACTAGCTTTCTTTTTATTTTTTTTTATTTTTATTCTTTTATTTTTAGTTTTTTTAGTTTTTTATTTTTTTAATTTTAAAATCTTTAATTCTTACATGCGTTCCCAAACATGAACCCCCCTCGCACCTCCCTCCCTATAACATCTCTGTGGGTCATCCCCATGCACCAGCCCCAAGCATGCTGCATCCTGTGTCAGACATAGACTGGCGATTCAATTCTTACATGATAGTATACATGTTTCAATGCCATTCTCCCAAATCATCCCACCCTCTCCCTCTCCCTTTGAGTCCAAAAGTCCATTATACACATCTGTGTCTTTTTTCCTGTCTTGCATACAGGGTTGTCATTGCCATCTTTCTAAATTCCATATATATGTGTTAGTATACTGTATTGGTGTTTTTCTTTCTGGCTTACTTCACTCTGTATAATCGGCTCCAGTTTCATCCATCTCATCAGAACTGATTCAAATGAATTCTTTTTAACGGCTGAGTAATACTCCATTGTGTATATGTACCACGGCTTTCTTATCCATTCATCTGCTGATGGACATCTAGGTTGTTTCCATGTCCTGGCTATTATAAACAGTGCTGTGATGAACATTGGGGTTCATGTGTCTCTTTCAATTCTGGTTTCCTCAGTGTGTATGCCCAGCGGTGGGATTGCTGGGTCATATGGCAGTTCTATGTGCAATTCTTTAAGGAATCTCCACACTGTTCTCCATAGTGGTCGCACTAGTTTGCATTCCCACCAACAGTGTAGGAGGATTCCCTTTTCTCCACACCCTCTCCAGCATTTATTGCTTGCAGATTTTTGGATCGCAGCCATTCTGACTGGTGTGAAGTGGTACCTCATTGCGGTTTTGATTTGCATTTCTCTAATAATGAGTGATGTTGAGCATCTTTTCATGTGTTGGTTAGCCATTCATATGTCTTCTTTGGAGAAATGTCTATTTAGTTCTTTGGCCCATTTTTTGATTGGGTCGTTTATTTTTCTGGAATTGAGCTGCATAAGTTGCTTGTATATTTTTGAGATTAGTTGTTTGTCAGTTGCTTCATTTGCTATTATTTTCTCCCATTCAGAAGGCTGTCTTTTCACTTGCTTATAGTTTCCTTTGTTGTGCAGAAGCTTTTAATTTTAATTAGATCCCATTTGTTTATTTTTGCTTTTATTTCCAGAATTCTGGGAGGTGGATCATAGAGGATCCTGCTGTGATTTATGTCAGAGAGTGTTTTGCCTATGTTCTCCTCTAGGAGTTTTATAGTTTCTGGTCTTACATTTAGATCTTTAATCCATTTTGAGTTTACTTTCATGTGCGGAGTTAGAAAGTGATCTAGTTTCATTCTTTTACAAGTGGTTGACCAGTTTTCCCAGCACCACTTGTTAAAGAGATTGTCTTTACTCCATTGTATATTCTTGCCTCCTTTGTCAAAGATAAGGTGTCCATATGTGTGTGGATTTATCTCTGGGCTTTCTATTTTGTTCCATTGATCTATATGTCTGTCTTTGTGCCAGTACCATACTGTCTTGATGACTGTGGCTTTGTAGTAGAGCCTGAAGTCAGGCAAGTTGATTCCTCCAGTTCCATTCTTCTTTCTCAAGATTGTTTTGGCTATTCGAGGTTTTTTGTATTTCCATATAAATCTTGAAATTATTTGTTCTAGTTCTGTGAAAAATGTGGCTGGTAGCTTGATAGGGATTGCATTGAATTTGTAAATTGCTTTGGGTAGTATACTCATTTTCACTATATTGATTCTTCCAATCCATGAACATGGTATATTTCTCCATCTATTAGTGTCCTCTTTGATTTCTTTCATCAGTGTTTTATAGTTTTCTATATATAGGTCTTTAGTTTCTTTAGGTAGATATATTCCTAAGTGTTTTATTCTTTTCGTTGCAATGGTGAATGGAATTGTTTCCTTAATTTCTTTTTCTACTTTCTCATTATTCGTGTATAGGAATGCAAGGGATTTCTGTGTGTTGATTTTATATCCTGCAACTTTACTATATTCATTGATTAGCTTTAGTAATTTTCTGGTGGAGTCTTTAGGGTTTTCCATGTAGAGGATCATGTCATATGCAAACAGTGAGAGTTTTACTTCTTCTTTTCCAATTTGGATTCTTTTTATTTCTTGTTCTGCTCTGATTGCTGTGGCCAAAACTTCCAGAACTATGTTGACTAGTAGTGGTGAAAGTGGACACCCTTGTCTTGTTCCTGACTTTAGGGGAAATGCTTTCAATTTTTCACCATTGAGGATAATGTTTGCTGTGGGTTTGTCATATATAGCTTTTACTATGTTGAAGTATGTTCCTTGTATTCCTGCTTTCTGGAGAGTTTTTACGATAAACGGATATTGAATTTTGTCAAAGGCCTTCTCTGCATCTATTGAGATAATCATATGGCTTTTATTTTTCAATTTGTTAATGTGGTGAATTACATTGATTGATTTGTGGATATTGAAGAATCCTTGCATCCCTGGGATAAAGCCCACTTGGTCATGGTATATGATCTTTTTAATGTGTTGTTGGATTCTGATTGCTAGAATTTTGTTGAGGATTTTTGCATCTATGTTCATCAGTGATATTGGCCTGTAGTTTTCTTTTTTTGTGACATCTTTGTCAGGTTTTGGTAGAATTCAGCTGTGAAGCCGTCTGGACCTGGGCTTTTCTTTGCTGGAAGATTTCTGATTACAGTTTCAATTTCCGTGCTTGTGATGGGTCTGTTAAGATTTTCTATTTCTTCCTGGTTCAGTTTTGGAAAATTGTACTTTTCTAAGAATTTGTCCATTTCTTCCATGTTGTCCATTTTATTGGCTTACAACTGCTGATAGTAGTCTCTGATGATCCTTTGTATTTCTGTGTTGTCTGTTGTGATCTCTCCATTTTCATTTCTAATTTTATTGATTTGATTTTTCTCTCTTTGCTTCTTGATGAGTCTGGCTAATGGTTTGTCAATTTTGTTTATCCTTTCAAAGAACCAGCTTTTGGCTTTGTTAATTTTTGCTATGGTCTCTTTTGTTTCCTTTGCATTTATTTCTGCCCTAATTTTTAAGATTTCTTTCCTTCTACTATTTCTGGGGTTCTCCAATTCTTCCTTTTCTAGTTGCTTTAGTTGTAGAGTTAGGCCATTTATTTGACTTTTTTCTTGTTTCTTGAGGTATGCCTCTATGGCTATGAACTTTCCTCTTAGCACTGCTTTTATAGTGTCCCACAGGTTTTGGGTTGTTGTGTTTTCATGTTCATTCGTTTGTATCATATTTTGATTTCTTTTTTGATTTCTTCTGTGATTTGTTGGTTATTCAGACGTGTGTTATTCAACCTCCATATGTTGGAATTTTTAATAGTTTTTCTCCTGTAATTGAGATCTAATCTTAACGCATTATGGTCAGAAAAGATGCTTGGAATGAGTTCGATTTTTTTGAATTTATCAAGTTTAGATTTATGGCCCAGGATGTGATCTATCCTGGAGAAGGTTCCATGAGCACTTGAAAAAAAGGTGAAATTCATTGTTTTGGGGTGAAATGCCCTATAGACATCAATTAGGTCTAACTGATCTAATGTATCATTTAAAGTTTGTGTTTCTTTGTCAATTTTCTGTTTAGTTGATCTGTCCATAGGTGTGAGTGGGGTATTAAAGTCTCCCACTATTATTGTGTTATTGTTGATTTCCCCTTTCATACTTGTTAGCATTTGTCTTACATATTGTGGTGCTCCTATATTGGGTGCATATATATTTATAATTGTTATATCTTCTTCTTGGATTGATCCTTTGATCATTATGTAGTGGCTTTCTTTGTCTCTTTTCACAGCCTTTGTTTTAAAGTCTATTTTATTAGATATGATTATTGCCACTCCTGCTTTCTTTTGGTCTCTGTTTCCATGGTATATCTTTTCCAGCCCTTTACTTTCAGTCTGTATGTGTCCATTGTTTTGAGGTGGGTCTCTTGTAAGCAGCATATAGAGGGGTCTTGTGTTTGTATCCATTTGGCCAATCTTTGTCTTTTGGTTGGGGCATTCAACACATTTAAGTTTGAGGTAATTATTGATAAGTATGATCCAGTTACCATTTACTTTATTGTTTTTGGTTCGGATTTATACACCCTTTTCGTGTTTCCTGTCTAGAGAATATCCTTTAGCATTTGTTGGAGAGCTGGTTTGGTGGTGCTGAATTCTCTCAGCTTTTGCTTGTCTGTAAAGCTTTTGATTTCTCCTTCGTATTAGAATGAGATCCTTGCTGGGTACAGTAATCTGGGCTGTAGGTTATTGTCTTTCATCACTTTAAATATGTCTTGCCATTCCCTCCTGGCCTGAAGAGTTTCTATTGAAAGATCAGCTGTTATCCTTATGGGAATCCCCTTGTGTGTTCTTTGTTGTTTTTCCCTTGCTGCTTTTAATATTTGTTCTTTGTGTTTGATCTTTGTTAATTTGATTAATATGTGTCTTGGGGTGTTTTGCCTTGGGTTTATCCTATTTGGAACTCTCTGTGTTTCTTGGACTTTGGTGATTATTTCCTTCCCCATTTTAGGGAAGTTTTCAACTATTATCTCCTCAAGGACTTTCTCATGATTTTTCTTTCTGTCTTCTTCTTCTGGGACTCCTATAATTCGAATGTTGGAGCGTTTCATATTGTCCTGGAGGTCTCTGAGATTGTCCTCGTTTCTTTTAATTCGTTTTTCTTGTTTCCTCTCTGATTCATTTATTTCTGCCATTCTATCTTCTATTTCACTAATCCTACCTTCTGCCTCCGTTATTCTGCTATCTGTTGCCTCCAGAGTGTTTCTGATCTCATTTATTGCGTTATTAATTATATTTTGACCCTTTTTTATTTCTTCTAGGTCCTTGCTAAACCTTTCTTGCATCTTCTCAATCCTTGTCTCTAGGCTATTTATCTGTGATTCCATTTTGATTTCAAAATTTTGGATCATTTTCACTATCAATATTCGGAATTCCTTCTCAGGTAGATTCCCTACTTCTTCCTCTTTTGTTTGGTTTGGTGGGCATCTCTCCTGTTCCTTTACCTGCTGTGTATTCCTCTGTCTCTTCATCTTGGTTATATTGCTGCGTTTGGGGTGGCCTTTTTATGTTCTGGTAATTTGTGGAGTTCTCTTTATTATGGAGCTTCCTCACTTTGGGTGGGGTTCTATCAGTGGCTTGTCAAGGTTTCCTGGTTAGGGAGGCTTGTGTTGGAGTTCTGGTGGGTGGAGCTGGGTTTCTTCTCTCTGGAGTGCAGTGGAGTGACCAGTAATGGGTTATGAGACATCAAAGGTTTTGGGATAATTTTGATCTGCCTGTATATTGAAGCTCAGGGGAGTGTTCTTGTGTTGCTGGAGAATTTGTGTGGTATGTCTTGTTTTGGAACTTGTTGGCCCTTGGGTGGAGCTTTGTTCGGTGTAGGTATGAAGGCATTTGATGAGCTCCTATTGCTTAATGTTCCCTGCATTCAAGAGTTCTCTAATGTTTTCAGGCTTTGGATTTAAGCCTCCTGCTTCTGGTTTTCAGTTTTATTTTTACAGTAGCCTCTAGACTTCTCCATCTATACAGCACTGATGATAAAACATCTAGGTTAAAGATGAAAAGTTTCTCCACATTGAGGGACACTCAGAGAGGTTCACTGAGTTACAAGGAGAAGAGAAGATGGAGGGGGTAGTTAGAGGTAACTGGAATGAGATGCGGTGAGATCAAAAGAGGAGAGAGCAAGCTAGCCAGTAGTCACTTCCTTATGTGTGCTCTATAGTCTGGACCACTCAGAGGTATTTATGGATTTATACGGGGAAGAGGAGAGGGAGGAAGTAGACAGAGGTGACCAGGAGGATAAGAGAGAGGAATGAGAAGGAGAGAGACAAATCCTGCCAGTAACCAGTTCCTTAGGTGTTCTCCACCGTCTGGAACACACAGAGATTCACAGAGTTGGATAGAGAAGAGATGGGGGAGAAAAGAGACAGAGGCCACCTGGTGGAGAAAAAGGAGAGTCCAAAGGAGCAGAGAGTGGTCAAGCCAGTAATCTCGCTCTCAGGTAAACTTGGGCAGTGAAGTTTGGGTTTTTAAATGTACAAAATTGACAACCAAAACCTAAGAGCAAAGATTAAAAATCTAGAGTAGAGGTTAGATTTTCAAAGATACAATATTAAAGAAAAGCAGAAGGAAAAAGGAAGAAAGAAAAAAAAAACGAATTATTAAGAAAAACAAACAAAAACAAACAAACAAACAAAAAAACAAAACTAAAAACCACCAACAACCATCCAAAGACTATATATGGTGTTTGCCTTAAAAAAAGAAAAATAAAAGAGTATTTTTTTAATAGTAATTGTAGGTTATAGAAATAACAATTAGAGGAGAAATAGAAGACTTAACAATTAAAAAAAAAAGTTAAAGAAAAAAAAAAAAAGAAACAAACCAAAAAAAAAAAAACAGGAATTATTTTAAAAATAGTAAAAATATAACTGGCCCTTCTCTGATGTTGTGGGCCATGTGGGATCACTTCCAAGGTGATTCCCTCTGTTTAACTTCTTCTGTTTGCTGGTATTTTAGGCTCACTAGTTCAGTTGCGCTGTGGGGAAGGGGGATGCTGCAAACAAATAGCCCCGTCCTGTGCACACAGTGTCTCAGCCGGGCTTGACCTGTCCCTTCTCGCGGGGCACAAACTGCTCCGGCTCTACGATGCTCAGCCAGGAACCGTCTGGGGCCAGCCCTAGGCTGGGTGCATTTCCCAGCTCCAAGCTGCTCAGGTTCGGTGTTCAGGCAGCCCTCAGAGGCACAAATTCGGCTGGGACTGTGCTTTGTGCCCTTCCCAGGTCCGAGTAGCTCAGGAGTTTGGCGAGCGCGATCGCCGTGGCTTGTCACCTTTTCTGCTGCTGCTGCTCAGCTTTCTGGGTGGATCGCTGGCGCCCCCCGTGAGGCAGATTGTGACTGTCCAGCACCCCCAGAAGTCTTAGCAAAGAAGCCTGCTTGCAGTTGGGTAAGTAAAGTCTCTCCGGGTCTGCAATTACCCCTTTCCAGTCCTTACGGCTCTGGCTGCCTGTCCCCGGTGGGGGATGGTCTGCATCTGGCTTTTTCCGATCCGTCCTTTGTTCTGTGCTTGGTCCTTGCGGTGTCTTATGTTCGAGCTTTTCGTGTGGTAGCTATCCCACAGTCTGGTTTGCTAGCCCAAGTTAGATCATTCTGGTTGCGCGTGGGGCGTTCCTGCCCGATTCTTACGAAGTACTTCAGCCCACGCCTCCCAAGCGTCCCTGCCCTGCCCCCACTTCCCAATGGCGGATGCAGGCGTCTGTGCTGCTTTTCTGCTGGGGGAGTTACTGTTGGGCTTGTAATCTCTTGGTTTTAATTATTTATTTATTTTTCCTTCCTGTTATGTTGCCCTCTGTGTTTCCAAGGCTCACCACAGACTCGGCAGGGAGAGTGTTTCCTGGTGTTTGGAAACCTCTCTTCTTAAAATTCCCTTCCCAGGATGGGCTTCCCTTCCCGGGATGGAGCTCCTTCCCCACCTCCTTTGTCTCCTTTTTCATCTTGTATATTTTTTCCCTACCTGTTTTTGAAGACAATGGTCTGCTTTTCTGGTTGCCTGATGTCCTCTGCCAGCCTACAGAAGTTGTTTTGTGGAGTTTGCTCAGCGTTGAAATGTTCTTTTGAGGAATTTGTGAGGGAGAAAGTGGTCTTCCCGTCCTATTCCTCCGCCATCTTTCCCTGATTCTCTACTTGCTTTCTTTTTAATGTCACAACAAAATGTTTTCTAGGGTATTTAAAGCAATTCATGCCCTATTCTCTGGACATCTCTTTTACTATTCAGGCCAAACCAGTACCTCAAATAATTGAGCTCAAAATTGATGTCAAGACACAAAGATATAAATTTTAATATAATATTTCAAAAATCTCTCATGACCCTCTTTTGAAGTCATGGTTTGAAACTTTTAATTCTGCTTCATAGTTTGTTCTTCCTGTCCACTCCAAACACTCTATTTATCAGGCTTCTACTATTTTGGAAAAACATGCACACATATCATCTACTTCATTTATCAGTATCCCATGTTCTGGGATGAGGTACTAAACATCTAATGGCAGGATTGCTACCTTGGAGTAGATCATGAAATTTTTGAAAATACCCTGGCTTCAAGAAACCTACTGAGACTTAGTTACTTCTAATGACTTGTATGCTTGTGTGGGTATGTGTGTGTGTATATATTTATAGCTTAGTCTTACAGTTATATCTCATTTATGAAAATCAGAGTGAATAAAATGTTAAACTTATGCACATTTTAAAAGATAAAAAGAAATATTACAACCTTATGAATAAGAAAATAAAATAATAATTTGTTTACTTAGTATAATTGTGTACTGTTTTAAAGATTTTAGCAATAATATGCATTGTATGGATAAATAGAGAAAAAAAAACAATTGCTCGCATGCTTTCTATCATAGTATATACATTTAGTAAAGTACTTTTTACACTGATTGCATTCCTAGAAAACTATTATACATTAAAATAAATGTAATATCGGTGTTCTAAATGTATTATATAGAAACATGCGCCTGAATTTCTCCATAACTACGAATGTTTGGAAGTGTGCAGTTGCTAAACAAGATGAGGTGGTCTACATGAAAATTAGATGAAGGGACAAAGGAGGCATAGTTAAGGAGAGATTATGAAACAGTGTGAAAGAAGGAGAGTTTGTAAAATTATTTTAATAATCATAGCAGATTATGAATGTGTCAAATCTGTGATGTTGGCAGGAAAACAACAGCAGGAGGAAGCAAAAAGGTTTAGAAAGGGAGATCACAAACTAACCATCTGTGTTTCATAAATCAAATGGAATTACTGAAACAATTGCTTTCTTAAAACTTCAGTACAGTTCAGTTACTCAGTCAAGTCCGATTCTTTGTAACCCCATGAACCACAGCATGCCAGGCTTCCCAGTCCATCACCAACACCAGGAGCCCAACCAAACCCATGTCCACTGAGTTGGTGATGCCATCCAACCATCTCATTCTCTGTCGTCCCCTTCTCCTCCTGCACTCAGTCTTTCCCAGCATCAGGGTCTTTTCAAATGAGTCAACTCTTTGCATCAGGTGGCCAAAGTATTGGAGTTTCAGCTTCATCATCAGGCTTTCAAAAGAATATTCAGGACTGATTTCTTTAGGATGGACTGGTTGCCATCCTTGAAGTCCAAGGACTCTCAAGAGTCTTCTAAAAGACCAGAGTTCAAAAATATCAATTTTTTTGGTGCTAAGCTTTCTTTATAATCCAACCCTCATATCCATACATGACCATTGGAAAAACCATAGCTTTGACTAGACGGACCTTGGTTGAAAAAGTAATGTCTCTGCTTTTTAATATGCTGTCTTGGTTGGTCATAACTTTCTTTCCAAAGAGTAAGCGTCTTTTAATTTCATGGCTGCAATCACCATCTGCAGTGATTTTGGAACCCAGAAAAAATAAAATCAGCCACTGTATCCAATGTTTCCCCATTTATTTGCCATGAAATGATGGGGCCAGATGTCATAATCTTACTTTTCTGAATGTTGAGCTTTAAGCCAACTTTTTTCACTGTCCTCTTTCACTTTCATCAAGAGGCTCTTTAGTTTCTTCACTTTTTGCCATAAGGTTGACGTCATCTGCATATCTGATGTTATTGATATTTCTCCCCAAAATCTTGATTCCAGCTTGTGCTTCTTCCAGCCCAACATTCATCATGATGTAGTCTGCATATAACTAAGTAAGCAGGGTGCCCATATACAGGCTTGACGTACTCCTTTTCTTATTTGGAACCAGTCTGTTGTTCCATGTCCGGTTCTAACTGCTGCTTCCTGACCTGCATATAGGTTTCTCAAGAGGCAGGTCAGGTGGTCTGGTATTCCCATCTCTTGAAGAGTTTTGCACAGTTTATAGTGATCTACACAGTCAAAGATTTTGGCATAGTCAATAAAGCAGAAATATATATTTTTCTACTACTGCAGGCAGGAATCTCTTAGAAGAAATGAAGTAACCATCATGGTCAACAAAAGAGTCTGAAATGCAATACTTGGGTGCAATCTCAAAATCGACAGAATGATCTTTGCTCGTTTCCAAGGCAACCATTCAATATCACAGAAATTCAAGTATGCCACAACCAGTAATGCTGAAGAACCTAAGATGAAGGGTTCTATGAAGACCTACATGACCTTTTAGAACTAACACCCCCAAAAAAGTCCTTTTCATTATAGGGGACTGGAGTGCAAAAGTAGGAAGTTAAGAAACACCTGGAGTAGCAGGCAAATTTGTCCTTGGAGTACAGAATGAAGCAGGAGAAAGGCTAATAGGGTTTTGCCAAAAGAACACACTGGTCATGGCAAACACCCCTGTCCAACAACAAAATAGAAGACTACACATGGACATCACCAGATGGTCAACACTGAAATCAGATTGTTAATATTCTTTGCAGCCAAAGATGGAGAAGCTCTATGCAGTCAGCAAAAACAAGACAGGGAGCTGACTGTGGCTCAGATCATAAACTCTTTATTGACAACTTCAGACTTAAATTAAAGAAAGTCGGGAAAACTGCTAGACCATGTAGGTATGACCTAAATCAAATCCATAATGATTATACATTGGAAGTGAGAAATAGATTTAAGGGACTAGATCTGATAGATAGAGTGCCTGATAAAGGATGAAGGTTCACGACATTGTACAGGAGAAAGGGATCAAGATAATCCCCATGAAAAGAAATGCAAAAAAGCAAAATGGCTGTCTGGGGAGGCCTTACAAATAGCTGTAAAAAGAAGAGAAGCGAAAAGGAAAGATATAAGCATCTGAATGTAGAGTTCCAAAGAATATCAAGGAGAGATAAGAGAGCCTCCCTCAGCGATGAATGCAAATAAATAGAGGAAAACAACAGAATGGAAAGACTACAGGTCTCTTCAAGAAAATTAGAGAAATCAAGGAAAATTTCATGCAAAGAAGGGCTTGATAAAGGACAGAAATTGTATGGACTTAACAGAAGCAGAAGATATTAAGAAAAGGTGGCAAGAATAAATGGAAGAACTGTACAAAAAAAATCTTCATGACCCAGATAATCACGATGGTGTGATCACTCACCTAGAGCCAGACATCCTGGAATGTGAAGTAAAGTGGGCCTTAGAAAGCATAATTATGACCAAAGCTAGTGGAGGTGAAGGAATTCCAGTTGAGCTGTTTCAAATCCTGAAAGATGATTCTGTGAAAGTGCTGCATTTAATACGCCAGCAAATGTGGAAAACTCAGCAGTGGCCACAGGACTGGAAATGGTCAGTTTTCATTCCAATCCCAAAGAAAGGCAAAGCCAAAGAATGCACAAACTACCAGACAATTGCACTCATCTCACATGCTAGTAAAGTAATGCTCAAAATTCTCCAATCCAGGCTTCAGCAATACGTGAACCATGAACTCCTAGATGTTCAAGCTGGTTTTAGAAAAGGCAGAGGAACCAGAGATCAAATTGCCAACATCCACGGATCATCGAAAAAGCAAGAGATTCCAGAAAAACATCAATTTCTGTTTTATTGACTATGCCAAAGCCTTTGACTGTGTGGATCACAATAAACTGAGGAAAATTCTGAAAGAGATGGGAATACCAGACCACCTAACTTGCCTCTTGAGAAACCTATATGCAGGTCAGGAAACAATAGTTAGAACTGGACATGGAACAACAGACTGGTTCCAAATATGAAAAGGAGTACGTCAAGGCTGTATACTGTCACCCTGCTTATTTAACATATGCAGAGTACATCATGAGAAACGATGGGCTGGAAGCAGCACAAGCTGGACCAAGATCACTAGGAGACATATCAATAACCTCAGATATGCAGATGACACCACCCTTATGGCAGAAAGTGAAGAGGAACTAAAGAGCCTCTTGATGAAAGTGAAAGAGGAGAGTGAGAAATTTGGCTTAAAGCTCAACATTCAAAAAACGAAGATAATGGCATCTGGTCCCATCACTTCATGGGAAATGAATGGGGAAACAGTCGAAACAGTGTCAGACTATTTTTTTGTGCTACAAAATCACTGCAGATCATGATTGCAGCCATGAAATTAAAAGATGCCCTCCTTAGAAGAAAAGTTATGACCAACCTAGATAGCATATTCAAAAGCAGAGACATTACTTTGCCAACAAAGTTCCATCTAGTCAAGGCTATGCTTTTTCCAGTAGTCATGTATGGATGTGAGAGATGGACTGTGAAGAAAGCTGAGTGCCAAAGAATTGATGCTTTAGAACTGTGGTGTTGGCGAAGACTCTTGAGAGTCCCTTGGATTGAAAGGAAATCCCACCAGTCCATGTTAAAGGAGATCAGTCCTGGGTGTTCTTTCGAAGGGATGATGCTAATCCTGAAACTCCAGTAGTTTGGCCACCTCATGCAAAGCGTTGACTCATTGGAAAAGACTCTGATGCTGGGAGGGATTGGGAGCAGGAGGAGAAGGGGACAACAGAGGATGAGATGGCTGGATGGCATCACCAACTGGAAGCACGTGAGTTTGAATGCACTCTGAGAGTTGGTGATGGACAGTGATGCCTGGCATGCTGCAATTCAGGGTGTCACAGAGGTGGACACGACTGAGCAACTGAACTGAACTCAACTGAGATATTTTTCTGGAACTCTCTTGCTTTTTTGATGATCCAGTGGATGTTAGCAATTTGATTTCTGTTTCCTCTGCCTTTCCTAAAATCAGCTTGAAGGTCTGGACGTTCACATTTCATGTATTGCTGAAGCCTGTCTTGGAGAATTTTAAGCATTTGTTTACTACATGTGAGATGAGTGGAATTGTGCAGTAGTTTTAGCATTCTTTGGCATTGTCTTTCTTTGGGATTTGAATGAAAACTGACCTTTTCCAGTCCTGTGGCCACTGCTGAGTTTTCCAAATTTTCTAAGCTATTGAGTGCAGCCTTTTCACAGCATCATCTTCCTGGATTTGAAATTGCTCAATTGGAATTCCATCACCTCCCCTAGCTTTGTCCATAGTGTTTCTTCCTAAGGCTCCCTTGACTTCACATTCCAGGTTATCTGGCTCTAGGTGATTTATCACACCATCATGTTATCTGGGTCATGAAGATCTTTATTTTACAGTTCTCTGTATTCTTGCCACCTCTTCTTAATATCTTCTTCTTCTGTTAGGTCCATACCATTTCTGTCCTTTATTGAATCCATCTTGGAATGAAATGTTCCCTTAGTATCTCTAATTTTCTTGAAAAGATCTATAGCCTTTCTGATTCTTTTGATTTCCTTGATTTCCTTACACTGATTGCTGAGGAAGGCTTTCTTATCTCTCCTTGCTATTCTTTGGAACTGTGCATTCAAATGAATATACCTTTCCTTTTCTCCTTTGTTTTCACTTCCCTTTTTTTTCACAGCTATATGTAAGGCCTCCTCAGACATCCAATTCTTCAGACTAGGATTGTTTAAATCTATATAATCCAACATTCAACATCAATTTATTGCTGCAAAGTAATAGTCTTAATTTAGAGCCTAATCTCCACTTATTTTTTTTTGAGTCCACATAAGCAAAATTAAATATGATACAGAATGTGCATTTGGTCATGTAATTTCTTGTAGCTTTCTCTTTATTTTCAATAAATACAAAATATTTTTTCATTCAATTGTCCAGACTTTTAATAAGTATTTTTCACATATTTTGAAGTGTAATTTCCTACTTCTGTATGTAATGCACTCCACAAATGTGTATAAACATTGAATATTTGAAACTTGAACCAAAATGTGACACTGGGAAAGCAGGGGTTTTACTCAACTAGAGTTTTAAAATATTACTTCACTTTTAAGACATAATTTCAGCAATATGTTTGTTGAAATATTTTTTCTTGTTTTTTTTTTTTCAAAATTAAACATGCTGCAGTTAGCTTTGATCTACTTAAGCACCTAATTACCCTAATGATATAGAATCGAGCATATCTAAAGATTTTCTTTCTATATTAATTTGTGAAGTATACGTATGTTATCATCAGAAACAAAAATTTTAATATCCAATGTTGGGTTTAAAAAGTATTAAATTTAAAATTTTGTAAAATAGACATAATTAAATTAAAAACAATTTAATAACATTATTGTGCAGAAAAACTGAAACTTATAAACCTATGAAAAGTAAGCTAATGGCCAGCAGGCAGTATTCCTCCATGAAACATCAAAACATCAATTGACCAAATAATGATAAAAAATTAAGTGATCAAATAAACTGGTCTATAATTGAAAGTCAGCTTTAGGAATGCTTCATAAACTTGCAGAATTTGAAGGTAAAACTTAAAAATTTAACATTAGTTAAAGTATTCCTTCTATGCTTAAATATAGCATCCATTATTTCTGGATAATCCTGAAAGCAGACTGTTGTTTTTATTGCTGTTGTTTAGTAGCTAAGTGGAGTCCACCCCATCGATTGTAGCGCACCAGACTTCTCTGTCCATGGGATTTCCCGCACAAGAATACTACAGTGGGTTAGGTTGACATTCCCTTCTCCAGGGGATTTTCCTTACCCAGGGCTGAAACCTGTCTTCTGCACTGCAGGCAGATTCTTTACCTCTGAGCTACCTGGGAAGCCCCAAAACAGATTATCAAATGACAAATAAAGATCTACCATTATTCATTATATAAATCTATAATTTTAAATGTTGGTACTGTAGAATATTGAAAAATTACTTGTCTTTGCCCTGATATACTACTATTTGCATTTAAATGGAAATGATTTTGCTTTATTTATTTTTAATCAGTTGATTGATTAATTAATTTATGGCTGCACTGGCTTTTCATCACTGCACGAGGGCTTTCTCTAGTTGCACTAAGCGGGCACTACTGTAGTTGCAGTGCATGTACTTCTCATTGCAGTTATTTCTCATGTTGCAGAGTGCAAACTCTAGAACATGAGCTCAGTTGTTGTGGCATATGCATGGGCTTAATTGTGAAAAGTTCTCTGACCAGGGATCAAAGCCATGTCCCTTTGCTGGCAAACAGATTCCCTACCATGGACCACCAGGGAAGTCCTCAAATGGCAAAGAATTTAAAATTTCATTTATGTCTTTAATTTCTGAACTCATTTTTATGTATTTATATTTTATTGAAGTATAGTTCCTGTACCATTTTATGCATTACAGATATACATCTGTACCAAAAAAAACAAACAAAATATAATATCTGTATAAAACTAAGTGTAATATTGTATGAAAATCACAATTTTAAAGGTTATAATCCAATTATACTTATAGAACATTGGCTATATTTTATATGTAGCCTTTATTGACTATATTTTATTAAAAATTGTTTTTCTTCAGGATAGTCATAATGAAACATATTTGACCTTTTTTTCACTTCTATTTTAGAATCTAAAACCATGAAAATTATATGATACTAGATAGCTAGCATTTTAACTAATGTATTTTATAAATGTAAGTGATGAGATACATTTTATTAACTCCAGGTTGCAATTTAGATATTGAAGGTGCTATTTTTTTCCAATGAAATCCTAATAACTTTTGTTATCATACCATTGTTAACTTTGCTGCAACAATCATACTGCTTCAAAAATTCAGAATATTTCAGTTTAAAAGTTTATTAATAATTTTAACATGCTCAGTATTTGCCTTATTTTCAAAATAAAAAGGAAATACCATCACAGCTGTCAGTGAAAAAAGAATAATAGCTACAACTTCTCAGCATTTATTAAATACAAGTCATTTCTTAATCCCATTAACTCACTAAAACTTCACAACTATTTTATAGCTAGACATAATCACCATTGTCATCATCATCGTTTTTATGTTATGATAAAATAAAACACACTGAAGCTTAGAATCTTGACAGAATGAACAAAGTTACTAAACAGCAAAATAAACTTTTGAACCCAGGTTGTCTCACTGGTTCAAAGCTCAAAAGCAGTAAGTTTCCTAGGTGGCTTAGTGTTAAAGTAAACTCCTGCCAATGCAGGAGACTCAGGAGATGTGTGTTCTATCTCTGGGTCATGAAGATCCCCTGGAGAAGGAAAGGGCAACAGCCCACTCCAATATTCTCGCCTGGAGAATGCTGCTGAGAGAAGTCTGGCAGGCTACCCTCCATGGGGTCATGAAGAGTAGGACATGACTGAGCTCAGCTAGTTCAGTTCAGTCACTCAGCCATGTCCAACTCTTTGTGACCCCATGGACTGTAGCACACCAAGTCTCCCTGCCCATCACCAACTCCCAGAGTTTACTCAAACTCATGACCATTGAGTCAGTGATGCTATCAAACCATCTCATCCTCTGTTGTCACCTTCTCCTCCCACATTCAGTCTTTCCCAGCATCAGGGGTCTTTCCTAATGAGTCAGTTCTTTGAATCAGGAGGCCAAAGTATTGCAGTTTCAACTTTAGCATCAGTGCTTCCAATGAATATTCAGGACTGATTTCCTTTAGGATGGACTGGTTGGATCTCCTTGCAGTCTAAGGACTCTCAAGAGTCTTCTCCAACACAACAGTTCAAAAGCATCAGTTCTTTGTTGCTCAGCTTTCTTTATAGTACAACTCTCACATCCATACACGACTATTGGAAAAACCATAGCCTTCACTAGACGGACCTTTGTTGGCAAAGTAATGTCTCTGCTTTTTAATATGCTGTAGGTTAGTTATAATTTTCTTCCAAGGAGTAAGCATCTTTTAATTTCATGGATTCAGTCACCATCTGCAATGATTTTGGAGCCACAAAAAATAAAGTCTGCCACTGTTTTCCCATCTATTTGCTATGAAATGATAGGACTGGATGCCATGATCTTAATTTTCTGAATGTTGAGTTTTAAGCTAATTTTTTCACTGTCCTCTTTCAATTCTATCAAAAGGCTCTTTAGTTCTTCTTCGTTTTCTGCCATAAGGGTGGTGTCATCTGCATATCTGAGGTTATTGATATTTCCCTCGGCAATCTTGATTCTAGTGTGTGCTTCATCCAGCCCAGTGTTTCTCATGTTGTACTCTACATATAAGTTAAATAAGCAGAATAACTCCATAAAAAATGAAGAGCAATATCAACACTGAGTTGTGCATGTAACTGATGATGGAAGCCAGGTCCAATGCTTTAAAGAGTAATCTTGCATAGGAACCTGGAATGTCAGGTCCATGAATCAAGGCAAATTGAAGGTGGTCAAACAGGAGAAAGCAACTGTAAACATCGACATTTCAGGAATCAGTGAACTAAAATGGGTTGCAATCGGTGAATTTAATCAATGACCATTATATCTACTACTGTGGGCAATAATTCCTTAGAAGAAATGGAGTAGCCACCATGGTCAACAAAAGAGTCCAAAATGCAGTACTTGGAGGCAATCTCTGAAATGACAGAATGATCTCTTTCGTTTCCAAGGCAAACCATTCAATATCACGGTAATCCAAGTCTATGCCCCAGTCACTAATTTTGAAGAAGCTGAAGTTGAATGGTTCTACGAAGATCTATAAGACTTTCTAGAATTAATATCCAAAAAAGATGTCCTTTTCATTATAGGGGACTGAAATGCAAACGTAGGAAGTCAAGAGACACCTGGAGTAACAGGCAAATTTGGCCTTGGAGTACAAAATGAAGTAGGGCAAAGGCTAATAGAGTTTTGCCAAAAGAACACACTGGTCATAGCAAATACCCTCTTTCAACAACACAAGAGAAGACTCTACACATCAACATCACCAAATGGTCAACACCGATATCATATTGATTATATTCTTTGCAGCCAAATGTGCAGAATCTCTATACAAGCAGCAAAATCAAGGCTGGGAGAGGTCTGTGGCTCAGATCATGAATTCCTTATTTCAAAATTCAGACTTAAATTGAAGAAAGTAGGGAAAATCACCAGACCATTCAGGTATGACCTAAATCAATGACTGAGCTACTGAGAACGTATATTGACAATGTAATGTATTAGTATAAATACTTATATAAACCATGTTATATTTATTATATACATAGATTAGAGAGAACCAATAAAGTTACACATTATTTAAGTTCTTTCCCATTGTTATGTGACAGTTGAACTCTACAATTAAAGATAATTTGTAATGCAAAAGTTTCATTAGAAGTTAGATATAAAGTAGTTTAAAGAATTAGAAAGTAAGATATATATATAGATAGATAGATAGATAGCTATGTTATAAAGAAAATATTCGGTAAAGTGAATGTTTTCTCAAGTGGTTGTTTTTGTGCTGGTTAAAATGGAATTATTGAACTGTGGTGTTGGAGAAGACTCTTGAGTCCCTTGGACTGCAAGGAGATCCAACCAGTCCATTCTGAAGGAGATCAACCCTGGGATTTCTTTGGAAGGAACGATGCTAAAGCTAAAACTCCAGTACTTTGGCCACCTCATGTGAAGATTTGACTCATTGGAAAAGACTCTGATGCTGGGAGGGATTGGGGGCAGGAGGAGAAGGGGACGACCAAGGATGAGATGGCTGGATGGCATCACGGAGTCGATGGACGTGAGTCTGAGTGAGCTTTAGGAGATGGTGATGGACAGGGAGGCCTGGCACGCTGTGATTCATGGGGTCGCAAAGAGTCGGACACGACTGAGCAACTGAACTGAACTGAACATATTTAAAATATAAGAATAAAATTTAAGAAAACTGTTTCATTATTAGTATGCATATAGTAAAACAGCAAATTCTCTTTAAGCTCAATGATTTTGTTTATTGTTCTCCTTTCTAGTATGATCTTAGTAACACATCTCTCTGTGGCCATTCCTCACACACAGCTACTCTTGGTTTACTCAAAGTCAGTCTCCAAGTCTCAAGTTAAATACCATTTTCCCAATACATTACCACATGTATTTTCTTAATGTATTTCTTTCAATTAATTACAGTTCAACCCTGAGAAGAGTTTTTATTGTCATGAATATGCATATATTCCACTAGGCTCTCCTATAAACGTTATGCTGCTGCTGCTGTTGCTTTGTTGCTTCCTTCATGTCTGATTTTGTGTGATTCAATGGGCTATAGCTTGCAAGGCTCTTCTGCTCATGGGGATTCTCCAGACAAAAATAATGGAGTGGGTTGCCATGCTATCCTCCGGGGCATCTTCCCAACCCAGGGATCAAAACCAGGTCTTCCACTTTGCAGGCAGTTTCTTTACTGTCTGAGTCAGCAGGTGACTATTAAACTTCTTTTCTTTTTTTTAGTGTGAACTTATTAGAATGCCTGGAAAATAGAATGTACTGAGTAAATATGTCTTTAGTAACTAATATTACATTTAATAAATATGTAGAAAATTCTTCTGTGAACTTAATGTTTAATTTCAATAGCTCTGTGGAGCATAGTTATTATTATACTCTTTTTAATGGGTAAAAACAACCATTTTGCAAAAATTTAAGTGATTTGTCAAAAGTACAGCATTTGTTAAATATAAGAAAGTAAAACGGCAGTATTGGACCCGAACTGTATGTTTTCACTAAAACATAAAATTCATACTTGTATTAAACCACCTCCTATTTGATAATTAAGGGATCCTGGAAATACTGTAAACTGTGTTTTCTCTATGTGTGGATTAGTAAATTAGCAAAATAAATCTAAAATCAAGATGTTGGACAAACAACAAAGAATGCCAAAAAAAAATTCTGAATAAAAGATATAGTGTAGATGTACTGAAGAGGAGTCAGAAGATCAACACTGCAGAATATGAAGACGCTAGAAACAAAACTATACAGAGAGGTGGCACTGCAAATCACTGAAAAGAGGCTAAATTTTCTTAGTAAAGGGAACTATATGGTGATTGTCACCATGAATACAGTATAGTAAAATCAGATTCCTAAATTCAGATATTAATTTACTGTGCATTAACTAAATATGAATATTTTAATTGAAGGAAAATGAGATAGAATTCCTAAGTAGCAGACGGAAACACATAGTCACAGAGCGATTTTACTATATTAAATCATCATAATAAATAATACTCCAAAAAACACCATAAAATGTGAAAATTTATTTCTCAGAATACAAATAGTTACATGCAATGTATACAACCTTCTTCTAGGGAAGATTTTCTTTTCCCTCAGAATAAGTAGAATTACTGAACTTCTTTGAATATAGTAAAATAAAAACTAAAGAACAATTTTAGGTTACTTACATTCTGATATTTGGATTTTAAAAACAATATATAATAAGAAAATTAAGGTGTTGAGAAAAACAATACTAAATGTTCTAAAAGAAATGGTAAGAGCTTATTCTGAGTGGAACCATCCTTGAAGGCTGCAGCCCTAGATTTGTATTGTCATAATTTGTTTGGCTAAAAGAAAAAGAACTTCTAGAGTGAGGAAGGAAAGTATTAGAAGTTTGGGACTCAGTTCAGTTCAGTTCAGTTGCTCAGTTGTGTCTGAGTCTTTGCGACCCCATAAACTGCAGCATGCCAGGCCTCTGTGTCTATCACCATCTCCCAGAGTTCACTCAAACTTATGTCCATCCAGTCGGTGATGCCATCTAGCCATAGTATCCTCCGTGGTCCCCTTCTTCACCTTCCCCCAATCCCTCCCAGCATCAGAGTATTTTCCAATGACTCTACTCTTGGCATGAGGTAAAGAACACCCAGGGCTGATCTCCTTTACAATGAACTGGTTGGATCTCCTTGCAGTCCAAGGGACTCTCAAGAGTCTTCTCCAACACCACAGTTCAAAAGAATCAATTCTTTGGTGCTCATCTTTCTTCACAGTCCAACTCTGACATCCATACATGACCACATGGAAAACCATAGCCTTGACTATATGGACCTTTGTTGGAAAAGTAATGTATCTGCTTTTCAATATGCTATCTAGGTTGGTCATAACTTTTCTTCCAAGGAGTAATCATCTTTTAATTTCATGGCTGCAGTCACCATCTGCAGTGATTTTGGAGCCCCCCAAAATAAAGTCTGACACTGTTTCCCTATCTATTTCCCATGAAGTGATGGGACCAGATGCCATCATCTTCATTTTCTGAATGTTGAGCTTTAAACCAGCTTTTTCACTCTCCTCTTTCACTTTCATCAAGAGGCTTTTTAGTTCCTCTTCACTTTCTGCCATAAGGGTGGTGTCATTTGCATATCTGAGGTTCTTGATATTTCTCCCCGCAATCTTGATTTCAGCTTGTGCTTCTTCCAGCCCATCGTTTCTCATGATGTACTCTACATATAAGTTAAATAAGCAGGGTGAAAATACACAGTCAATTAGCAGATGCAAATATTATACTAGGATAGGTAAACAGTAAGGTCCTACCATATAGCACAATAATCAATATTGAAATATCCTGTGATAACCCATGATAGAAACAAATAATAAATAGAATATGAATATATATATATATGAGGTTTTTGTTTGTGCAGTAGATTAACACAACATTGTAAATCACCTAGACTTTAATAAAATTAAAAAAAAAAAAAAAGAACTTCCAGGGTGTCTAAGGGCCTGTGGAGAGCCTCATGACAGATTGGGCTAATGATGATTAGTCTGAGATGGTAATTTTTAACATGCAAGTGTACCTCCCTTTCCAGTGGCAGAGTCTGGAGAAGATGAACAGAAATGGAACCTTGCAAGGGGAAGGAAAAAAGGAAGAACAGGTCATCAACCTCTGCCCTCAGGTGGCTGAAGGAGAAAATGTATTTGGGTTATGCCACATCTTTGCATCCTTCAATGACACTTTTGTGTACATCACCAATCTTTCAGACAAGGAAACTATCTGCCGTGTAACTGGTGGGATGAAGGTGAAGGCTGATCGAAATGAGTCCTCTCCATATGCTTCCATGTTGGCTGCCCAGGATGTAGCCCAGAGATGCAAGGAGCTGGGCATCACTGCTCTCCACATCAAACTCTGGGCCACAGGAGGAAATAGGACCAAGACTCCTGGACCAGGGGCCCAGTAAGCACTCAGAGCCCTTGCTCACTCAGGGATGAAGATTGGGTGGAATGTGAATCTCACTCCCATCCCCTCTGACAGCACCCACAGGAAGGGGGGTCGCTGTGATCATCATCTGTGAATAGAATTCCTCAAATTATTGCTTTCCGTAAATAAATTGCTTTGATGTAAAAAAAAAATGCAAATGTTGAATACTAAAAAAAAAAAAAAAAAAAAAAAAACTAGTATGCATTTGATGTATGCAGCTTCATTTTCTTCTTCATTTTTAACCAGGATCTGTATTCCTTTTCTCAGATTCAAGGTACAGTGTTGTGAGTCTCTTGTGCCTAATGCTCACCCTAACTTTCCCTGTACAGACTATAGCTATGTTTTATCTGTCTGATGATATTATCCTCCACATCAGGGCCAGTTCCTGGAACAATGCAGCTGTTCATTGAATGTTTTTACTCAATGAATGAATCTCTAAGGAAAATTATCCCTTTACTATTTCTTACTATATTTTACAGGTGAGGTACTCTGTTCTGATTCTTGCAATTCACTTTGGTGCAAAATCTGCAGTGGTCACCATCTCCTATTTTCTGTTTTCCTACTGAGTGTAAGTCAACATTCACATCATTCTTTGTTTGTTTTTCTCCAAGTCCTTTATTCTCCAGGGCAAATGAATCAGATACAGTCATTCTACACAGATATTTTAAGTACTATTTTGTATTATGCTGAAGCTTCAGTACTTTGGCCACCTCATGTGAAGAGTTGACTCATTGGAAAAGACTCTGATGCTGGAAGGGATTGGGGGCAGGAGGAGAAGGGGACGACAGAGGATGAGATGGCCGAATGGCATCACCAACTCGATAGACGTTAGTCTGAGTGAAGTCCGGGAGTTGGTGATGGACAGGGAGGCCTGGCGTGCTACAATTCACGGGGTCACAAAGAGTCGGACAAGACTGAGCGACTGAACTGAACTGAACTGAACTTGTGTTATGCATAACACATCCCTATTCCAAAGAAAAGTCCTTTTCCTGCATCACTTACACATTAGCAAAGCTTTTAAGACACTGACTAAATAACCTCTGTTAGTAAGAAATTAAATTAAACTTTTAATTTCGTCTCTTTTTTTCAGACTTATAAAATCAAACTCATAGGAGGATAATTGAGAACTATAAGGGTTTTTAAGGATGATAAAAACATTTTTGCAACCTACACATATAACTCAATGCCAGCTTTTAAAAATGTGACAGATTTAACAGTTTCCATTATTTTAAATCTGTGATAAAACAGTGAATTGTAATTATCATGAACTTAATTTAAAAACAAAGAAGAATTCACTGAGGAGAATTGGCATAAATATCAGTGAATAAGTATCAAAATCATTAAAAAAAATACATTTGGTCATTTAAAGTCAGTGTTTTGTTTTGCCCCCCCCCCCCCCCCGGAGCATCCTCCAAAGCAACAATAACCAAACATTAACCAAAAACTAAACAAAACAAAAAGCAAAAAAACTTAACATCCAGCCACATATTTTGCTTCTATCTACATCACCTATGTTTTGTTTCTGTTCTTAATACTATTTTCCTGCACCATTATCCCAGAAAATGCCTTCAAAATTATGCTCAAGATTTTGCAGGTGGTATGGATGGGGGATGGGAGCGGGGTTCAGGAGGGAGGGGACATATATATACATGTGTCTGATTCATGTTGATGGATTTCAGAAACCAACACAATATTGTAACACAATTATCCTCCAATTAAAAAATTAAATTAAATTAAAAACCCTTATCAAACTCCAAGTAAAGTATGTGAATGAATTCATAAGTTTAATACAGAGTCTTATAATATTGACAGTAAAGATATTAAATTCACATTCCTAGTGTTTGAAGACAGTTTTCCAAAAATGGCCTCAAAAAACATTTCCTACACTACATTCTCTCCTACAGTGTGACTTTTACCCTCTCGATTCAATGAGGGCTCTATTTCTCCAGCCTCATGAGCCTGCATTTGCTCTATGATTGCTCTGATCAATATAATGTGACGGAAAAGATGAGTAACACTTAACTGGTTTGGGAGATTCCTTTCCCTACCTCCTAGAAGTTAATTTCCATGTCAGAAGTGCAACTATTCTAAACTACTTCTCTGTTAGGGTCTCAAGCCTCATGGAATCTCCCCAGCAAATGAGAAGTCAATGAGGTATCCAGGAAGCACCTTGGTGCTGACATGTACTTGATGAGGCCATCTTGAAAGTGGGTCTTCCAGTCCCACTGGACACTTAGTTGGTTTGGGAGCTTCCAAACCAACCAATTTACTTGGAAAGAACTAAGACACTTAGTTCTTCAGATATGACTGCCAAATCCCTTCCACATCTCCAGATCTATAGTATATGCAGAATGATGGATACAAAGTTTCAGAGTGCCTTCTTAAAATTTCAGATTATATAATTAACTCATCTAGTTTCTATCTATTATTCTGCATACTAGATGCATAGCTTATTACCCTTATGTTTTGATCTTAATTGTAAATTGGAAAAAGTGGCATAAGAATGTTGTAAAAGTAAAATCTTACATATAAAGTCACTTAAAATGTTAATGTGAACATAGTAATTATGAAATAAATGTTAAGTACAGTTTGTTCTTGAAAAAAAAATCACCACTTTATCATGCTGCGCCAGGTACTGTGCAACATGCTGCTGATTCTATGTGGGTTGGTATACAGCCTTATTGGGAAATATTTATATCATAACACAGATATAATATGTTCATAGGCCTCCTAACCTATGTTGGCTCAATATTCTTACATAATGTTGCATGGCACTGTCTTTAACTTAGCTTGTCTCTAACAGGTAAGTGCTTCTGGAGGCAGGAAGTTTGCCTTCTTCAAACTTTGGATTTTTAAAGATTTTACTGTGTTTTCACATAGTAAATGTGTATTTAATATTTTTGGAGGAATGAGTGAATGGCTGAGGCAATGACAATTTTGAGACTAGCAATAATGTCCAAAATCTATCAGGGTCTATTGATAAGTTTTCAACACAACTGCTACACAAGTGTGCCTTGTATTGAAAACTTCATTTTGGAAACAGGAAAATTGATGCCTAGAAATATTAACATCTAATATCTACAGTTTCAAGACAAGTGAGATAAAAATAGTTAAAGGTTTTCTTCAGTTCAATTCAGTCGCTCAGTCATGTCTGACCTTTGCAACCCCATGAATCACAGCACGCCCAGCCTCCATGTCCATCATCAACTCCCAGAGTTCACTCAGACTCAAGTCCATCGAGTCAGTGATGCCATCCAGCCATCTCATTCTCTGTGGTCCCCTTCTATTCCTGCCCCCAATACCTCCCAGCATCAGAGTGTTTTCCAGTGAGTCAACTCTTCGCATGAGGTGGCCAAAGTACTGGAGTTTCAGTTTTAGTATCATTCCTTCCAAAGAAATCCCAGGGCTGATCTCCTTCAGAATGGACTGGTTGGATCTCCTTGCAGTCCAAGGGACTCTCAAGAGTCTTCTCCAACACCACAGTTCAAAAGCATCAATTCTTCGGCGTTCAGCCTTCTTCACAGTCCTACTCTCACATCGAGACATGACTACTGGATGGCCCTTAGTCGGCAAAGTAATGTCTCTGCTTTTGAATATGCTATCTAGGTTGGTCATAATTTTTCTTCCAAGGAGTAAGTGTCTTTTAATCTCGTGGCTGCAATCACCATCTACAGTGATTTTGAAGCCCCCCCCCCCCGAAAAAGTCTGACACTGTTTCCACTGTTTCCACATTTATTTCTTAATCATCATTTATTCATTCAGTAAAATGTATGGACTACTGACTATGTTGATTTCTTTTCTTTTACTTTATCTTTTATCATTACACCAAATATTGTTAGTAAATTGTCTTGAAACTATATACAGATTTTTTTATCTTTAAAATATATATTTTCTCTGAAATTTTGATAGCCAGAGCTGCTTAACAGTATATATTTTAAACGTTCCTAAGTGTTTAGAACATATGTGCACTATAATGACACCTAATTAATTTTACTCACAGCTTCTGTTTTATATTAAGATAAAAATATAAAGCTAAATCAACCTTTAAAAGATTAGCAAAGCCAACTCAATTATATCATTATCTCAAGTTAAATGTTGACTCTAGTAAGAGGATATGTTTCCTTCCAAGGACTAGTTAGTTTTGTGGAGTTTGTATTAACAAATTTTAATTTCATGGTATGTGTTTTAACATAGTATGTTACAGCAATGAAAATATTTAGTCCAAGCAAATCTCTAATCAAAAGAGTTAAAGCAATCTTAGCCACAAGTTAATGTCTTTAATTTACTATGATTATTTACATAAGATCAATATTCAAAAGATTTATGAGGAGATAAAGGGGACTTTTTGTGTTTATTTCTAATCTTAGAACTTGAAACACATTGATCAATGGCATGAACTATACTGATTTTTAGCATCAGATCTACTTTTCTAGATTGTACTTTTTTTCTTCTTAAATATACATCCTAGTTGCCATTTCAATACAACATGCAATATGTTCTTAAAAGTTGTGCAAATAATTTAAAATGACACCAAAGTCAAGTAATTTAAAACTCAGTGTTATCCTGCAATATTCATAACATATCTTTTAGGGATTTTTTTGTCACCTATAAAAGGCCATGATAATGAATCAAAGGATCTAAAGCCTAGATCTTTAAATTTAAAAATTGCCCCATATAATTTTCATGGCTTATGAGCTATAGCAGGTTAAAATTTCTATAGTCGTAAAATTATAATTGGCTTAAGTAGTCAAGTGTCATTTCATTGCTACCATATATATGTACTTCAACATGCTTCAGAACTTCTTATCCATACAAAATACAGCAGTGTTATACATACATACCTCCCTTTAATCTGATGTCCTAAGAGGACAAAAGAAGGCCGTTAATGAGTTCTTCACTATAAGCCTGGCTCCACAAGATTCCTGCCCAGAGATTATTATCCTAGAGGGAAAAAAAAAAATCCAGTGTGTGCTTAACTGCTCAATAGTGGCCAACTCTTTGCATCCCCATTGATTATAGCCTGCCAAGCTCTGCTGTCTATGAGGATTCTCCAGGCAAGAATACTGGAGGGGATTGCCATGCTCTCCTACACGGGATCTTCTCCACCCATGGATCAAACCCAGGTGTCCCTCATTGAGGGCAGATTCTTTATCTTCTGAGCCACCAGAGATTATTTTCCCAGAAAGAAAGAAAGAAAAAATTCCAATAGGTCTCTTTGAAAAACAACTTGAAAATATGCATATGCTTTCCCCCTGTTATTTCTGCTGGGGTGTATCCCCAGTAGAACATCGCATGTTTATGCCTGAAGATGCACACAAATTATGCAAAACAGCATTATCTGTTAAAATGTAAAACTGCATAAACTCAAATAAATATAAAGAATATAAAAATATAAAAAATGTGACCCATTATTACAATAAAAATAATGTTTTACATATTATAACTGGAATAACAGTGTGAAAGTGAAAGTGTTAGTTGCTCAGTCGAGCCTGACTCTCTGCAACCCTATGGACTGTAGCACACCAGACTCCTCTGTCCATGGAATTCTCCTGGCAAGAATACTGGAGTGGGTAGCCATTTCCTTCTCTAGTGGATCTTCCCAATCCCTTAAGTGCCATCAGGGAAGCCCATACATAGAATGGCATACATGAATATTATAAACTGTGTAAGCTGAAAATATTAACACACCAGAAAATACACAACATATTTCTATGTGTAATATCCAAAAAAATTGAAAACTACATGATACAATGTCAAACAATATAAATAGTTGGAAAATTATACTGTTGTATCTGTGCATATTTATATTTGTGTAATTTTTTACACTCAAAAATATTTTTCTAAAGTCTTTCTTTTTTTTTTTTAAACAGTTTATCTGATTATCTCTATTAGTTGTGTGAGTTTTGCTCACTTATGGCTATGTTTTATTGAAGATTGCAATATTGCCAGGATAACCTGTACCAGTTAATGATACAAATCTCAAGTTAAAATAGTGAAAAAAATATATCACAATCAGGAGTCCACAGGTCAGGTAGATTTCACTGTTTTGTTTATGTGCTAACACTGTTTCAATGGCCATTTGTGTATTCTTGGTTCTTGAGTATCTTCTCATCCCTAGAGTCAGTTGAAAAAGGTCCTAGCAGCTGGGGCTTACTTTGGTCTCTGTGTACACATTTTCAGAATTGAACACTGCTTCTCAAAATGTGTCAATACTTATCCACGCCAAAAGGAGATAAAGCAAAACTTCATCCATTTATTGCTTCTAGTTCCAAACTCAGGGTCCATAGTATATAGTATAATGACTTTTACCTTGTTAATATTGGGAACTAATGTAAATAGATATATTTTATTGTTAAGAGATTTCTATCACTCTATATAGCATGAAAATAAAATGCCAGTTATTTTGAAAGCTTCTAGAGTGGTGATTTTTGCAAATTAAATTATTTTCTTCATTCTTCTTCTTCTCAAACAAATCCTCTTTCAAATAACAAAGCTAGAGTTAAACTAAAATATAAAGTGAATTAAAATGGAACTTTGTGACTTCCAAACTTGCCTTGTGGCTCAGACTTTACGGAATCTGCCAGCAATGCAAGAGCCCTGGTTGTGATCCATGGGTCAGGAAGATTTCCTGGAGAAGGGAATGGCAACCCACTCCAGTATTCTTGGCTGGAGAATTCCATGGACAGAAGAACCTGGTGAGCTACAATCTATGGGTTCACAAAGAGTTGGACACAACTGTGCAGTTAACAAACTATATTTTGAGTTCCAATAAGCATATGTTTAAAAAAAAGGGGGGGGGGGACATGGCTTAGATAAAAGATTAAATCCCAGACAGAATTACTAAGATTTAACTAATGAATACTTTCTATGTTTTAAATTCTATTCACTGCTCCATCTTTTATTACATGTCTGGCATATGTTCAGATTAATTTTAGTTATTTTTATATAAATATCAAGCTCTTATATGGTTTTACTACAAGCTTGTCTTCGTCATATAGTGGACTAGGTTTTTGCTTAATAGTTCTTCCATTCCAAATACAGAAAATATCTTATGGTACTGGGACCGTCACTAATGGTCATCAATTCCCTACAAAAAATGTAAGAGAAAATTCTAGAATATGTATTTAGGTATTAATATATGTTTACCTGTAAAATGTAAATTTGTTTTGAAATATTTAGTGATTTCTGATCTCAAGCAATTAACTAATCCTTTTGACATCTTTACTTCCATAAATGACTTACACTGAGTAACTATTATTAGAAGTTTCTAGCCTCCATGATAACATAAAATCATATCACACGTTTTATTTTGGAATGTGTAGGTTTATAATTGATTATAAGAATAAGAAGTTTCTCAGATACAGAACCACAGGTATATGTGAGAATCAGAAAGGTTTTTGAGAGCTTCCAGAAAGTAGGAAGAAAAGAGAAATTTACAGGTCTCTTTAATAGAACTTAAATTAATTGACTGCATGATACATCCATGGGCTAAAATACTTGAAAACAGTTGAAACATAAGCTTCCAGTCTTGTCAGTGACTCTTTTGTTTCAAACTTGAACAACAAAAGTAGAGTCCTTTTTTCAGAAAGACCAGATGTGCTAGGTAGGGGCCATTTTATCTTAATCAGCAGAGAATAAAGATAGAGAATACTGTCTACGTTTTCCAGACATTGTAAAATGGGAAATTCCACATTCTATTCTTTATGAGGAATGACACAAATTCTTTTCATTATAAGGAAGTTTTAATTTACATAAGCCATACTAATATAGAACCAGAATGTACTGTGGCGCTTAAAAAAATAGATAATTTAAGAAAATTATAGGCATATAGTATTTAGATATGCTCCCTTGCTTCTCCATCCATCTCTTTCCTTTGTTCTAATTCGCCTTTTCTTCTCTCTGTTTGGAAGTGGCAGCCAAAGACCAAGGAAATGATTGGGCCATGGAAAAGGCCACATGAGCATCAAGAATCAATGGCAGAGGCAGAAGTCAGAGGTAACTAGCTTGATTAGGACATATGAGGCTATTAAGAAAATGCATAACTATTTTGGGGTTAATGGGAATTAGATTTCTCACTGTCAAAGAAAGACTTTGCAAGCGTGTTAAAAGAACATTGGGGAAAAAGGCAGCATAATACAAACTAAGGATAAAACTCCTTGGATATTGAATTGGAGTTAGAGGTGTTGGTGTGAACTCAAACATAGACAAAACAGATAGCCAGATAATAGAAAGATAAATGATAGATAGATGATAGATAAATGAATTGATTGACAGTTATAGACATATATGTGAACCTGCGTATATTGGTATGTGTATGTGTGAGTCTCCAATTCTAATTCACCAACACAAATTTAATTCTAGCTTTCTCCCTCACACTGCTATTTGAAATATCTACTCTCTGAGACTGGAAAAACTTGGCTATCATTATCTGCAATTCATTTGCTTTTGTGTTCAACCCTATCATCCATCTCAAGTATTTTCAGAATTCTTAACTTACATTTGTATATAAAACATTTTCACCTAGAGTTATTTGAGCTTTAGCACTATCATTTTCATTCTCAGCCTTGTCCAGAAATACTGAGGTCAGTATCTTTTCAATCCATGTGTCTGATAAGTTTTCCTTTCATAATTTCCTTTCTTTTACTTTTATGTGTTTTAGTCTTCATCTATGTCCTTACAGAATAATCTTTCACTTCACCACATCTGTCTTCATTTCTCCCTAGTATTAATTAAACTATAAGTCAAATTCTAATTACCAGTTACCATGTTTTTTTTTTTTAATTTTAAATTCGGTTATTTGTAAACCTCATTTACAATTTCTGAAAACTACTGACTCTTTAGAATATTTTGACATCATCCTATGTGTGCTTAATTGCATTAAACATGAAAAGCTATACATAAATTATGCTATTTCAATATCTCCAGTTTTTAAAGCTGGAGATTGTCAGGAGAAATATCAATAACCCTACATATGCAGGTGATACCACACTAATGGCAGAAAGATAAAAGGAATTAAAGAATCTCTTGATGAAGGAGAAAGAGGAGACATATTAAAAAGCAGAGACTTCACTTTGCTGAGAAAGGTCCATACAGTCAAAGTTATGGATTTTCCAGTAGTCATGTACAAATGTGAGAGTTGGACCATCAAGAATGCTGAGTGCTTAAGAATAGATAATTTCCAATTGTGGTGCTAGAGAAGACTTTTCAGAGTCCCTTTGGACAGCAAGGAGATCAAACTAGTCAATCCCAAAGGAAATAAACCCTGAATATTCACTGGAAGGACTGATGCCAAAGTTGAAGTTCCAAAATTTTAGCCATCTAATATGAAGAGCCAACTCATTGGAAAAGACCCTGATGTTGAAAAAGATTGAGGAAAGGTGGAAAAGGGCTTGACAAAGGATGAGATGGTAGGATGGCATCATAGAAATAATGAACTTGAGTTTGAACAAACTCTGGGAAATACTGAAGGACAGGCAATTCTGGCAGGCTACAGTTCATGGAGTAGCAGAGTCAGACATGACTTAATGACTGAACAACAACTCAATTTTATATTTTGGATTGTATTTTGTGTGTTTGTCTCGGTTGTCTCCCCCTCTTTTTTAATTTTATTGTGAATTTTTTTTCCCAATTAGTTGAAATTACTTTTTGCTTATATGTGCTGAGTCACTCAGTCTTGTCCTACTCTTTGCAACCCCACGAATGATAGCCTGCCAGGCTCCTCTGTCCATGGGAATTATCCAGGCAAGAATACTGGAATGGGTTGCTATTTCCTTCTCCATGCTTATATATAAGTGCATTCATTTCCTTTAGAAGCATTTTGAAATCTCACAACAGGACACTGTGCACTGACTCTGGTTTATTTAAATAAAATACCATGCTTAGCATACTTAGAATAATTTACACACAGGAAGTTTGAATTCTGATATTTTTTCTCACTGGAGGATAATTTTAGAGTTAGGGATTCTCAGAAATCTTTTTATTTTCTCTTTATAGCATTTATTCATCTCTAAGATCAAAGCAAACAAGTATCCCTACCAACTATAACTTCGAGGTTTGACATCTGCAACTTTTAGAGGTTTCTGTTTTATTTGCAGTACCTCTAATTCAATTTCCCACTTTACAAGGGAACAAGACTCTACCACCTTCCTGTCATGTGTGGATTGTAAAAGCAGATCAAATTATCAGACTTAGCAGTGTAAAGCAAAAATCACATTCAGAATCAAAACACTACTTTAAAATACAGTCTTTGCAAGTTTTTGATCTGTATGAGATTTCATGTATGTTTATTATTAATTTGGATAAGAAAGGTTTTCTGAAGAGTGTATTAGTTTTATAATTTTAAATATTTTGAACTATGAGGTTTCTCAAAGCATGTGATAAGTTGCATTCCCCAAGTAATTTTTTCAACACTCAAGTGTTGTGGAATAAAACTCCAACTGCTGTCAGTTTAAATTAGTGAATTTATTATTTAAATTATTTATATGGCCATAGATAAATGAAAAGTCTTTAATCTCGTCAGGTCTTAAGATAACTAAAAGTTAACGTTTTATAAAGCACTGAGTAAAAGGTACAACATCCCAGGGGGAAAAAAAATCAATCTGAAATATTTTAACATAATATTAAGAATAATCAGATATAATGCTTAATTTTTAAGGTGAACATGAGAAATCTTTTCCTGAAATCTTGAAAAAGTTTGAACATTACTAGAGGTGTTGTTCCTCCTTTTATCATTTTCTCATAAGAAGAAAACAGGGAAAAAATGTGTCGCACATTAAACAAGAAACTGCTCTATGAATATCTGAATAATTTATTTGTTTGTTAAGAAATTGTCTTCAGCTCTTTAGAAACTGTGATATACAGTAGCAATACTGATGACTTTTATTTTTTGGCTATACCATGCAGCATTTGGGATCTTAGATCACTGAAGAGGAATTGAACCCAAACTCCTTGCACTGGGAATGTGGAATCTTACCACTGGACTACCACGGAAGTCCCATGATGATATTTTTATGTTCTTATTTGTGGCATCTATATGTGAGCCTTCTATTTTCAATAAGAAAATAAACAAAGATTATTGCCGTGTAAGGAAAGATAGAGCAAAGAGAGATTCACTGGACGATGAAAAATGGTTAACTATATTGGCTTTACAGCAGATTAGCCAATGAAGAGCAAAACGTTAGTTGAGGGTGCTGCTGCTGCTGCTGCTAAGTCTTTCGAGTCTTGTCAGACTCTCTGCGACCCCACAGATGGCAGCCCACCAGGCTCCCCTGTCCCTGGAATTCTCCAGGCAAGAACACTAGAGTGGGTTGCCATTTCTTTCTCAAATGCATGAAAGTGAAAACTGAAAGTGAAATTGCTCAGTCATGTCCAACTCTTAGCGACCCCATGGACTGCAGCCCACCAGGCTCCTCCGTCCATGGGATTTTCCAGGCAAGAGTACTGGAGTGGGTTGACATTGCCTTCTCCAGTTGAAGGTGAGATCTTCACAACAAAAAGAATTCCAAAATAGATAAATAAACAAGTAAACCTAAGAGATAAAGTGCAAATTGTTGCTCAGCTGTGGGAAAATTTCAAAGTGACTAATCTATATGTAATTGGAGTCCTTAGAGGAGAGGAGAGAAAGAAGAGAAAAAAACATAAAGAAATAATGCTTGAAAACTTTTCATGTTTGATTAAAACTAGCTCAGATGGTAAAGAATCTGTCTGTAACGCAGGAGATTGTAGTTCAGTCCCTTGGTCAGGAAGATCCCATGTGGAAGGGAATGGCAACCCACTCTAGTATTCTTGCCTGAAGAATCCTATGCACAGAGGAGCCTGGAGAGCTACAGTCCATGGTGTTGCAAAAAGTCATACAGGACTGAGCAAATCACACTTTCATTTTCACTTTCATTTTCATGAACTGATCCAAAAAGCTCAATAAATTCTGTAAAAAAGAACATGAAGAACACTTTCAGCTGCATCATAATCAAATTTCTGAAATCCATGAAAACTAGAAAAAATAAAACAAAGTGTTAATCTAATAAGGGAACAAAGGATATAATCATAGCATAAGAAACAATCTAAGAAAGGTGAAAAACAAAATAATATTAATTATTAAGTGAAATAGAAATAATGTAAATACCTCAGTTAAAAAGCAGGACTTATCACACTTTGGGGAAAAAATGCAATATGTTATCTAAAGACATCATCTTTAAATATAAAGAAAAATGTATTTTCAAAGAAAGGAAGGGGGAGAATATAACAGACATCAATCAAAAGAAATCTGGAGGCAATTTATTTAAATCATACAAAGAATTAAAAGGTAATTTCATAAGAATACATTTGTCAATTACTCAAGAGGACATAATATGTGAAGCAAAATATTGAAAGAATTTCAGAGAAAAAAGATAAACCATAATTATAGTTAAAGTCAACATTTCCTCTCCATAGATAATAGAACAATTTCAGAAGAACTGTAAGAGAATATAGAAAATGACTATTCATAAACCTGACCTAACTAACATCTATGGAAGATCTTATCCAATACAGTAGAATGCACTTTTTTTTTTCAGTGCACATAAGCAATTTAACAACATATGATGATATGAGCCATTCAACAAGCTTTGATATTTAAAAAAAAAAATTCAAGTGATACAATATATTTCTAACGATTATGGGATTATAATAGAAACAGCTAACAGAAAGTCTGAAAAATCCTCATTATATGGAAAATGAATGTAATTAATCTAAATAGTTTAAAAACATATACGAAATTATTTTGAGCAACTGTTTAATTTTGAATTTAAATATAATAAAAGCATATGATTTGCAGAGAATAGCTAAGCAGTGTTTGTTGGGGTACTTATATCACTAACCACTTACATTAAAGATTAGATGGTTCTTAAAACAATGACCTTAGATTACATGTTCAGTTCAGTTCAGTTCAGTCACTCAGTCTTGTCTGACTCTGTGACCCCATGAACTGCAGCACACCAGGCCTCCCTGTCCATCACCAACTCCCAGAGTTCACTCAAATTCATGTCCATCAAGTCAGTGATGCCATCCAACCATCTCGTCCTCTGTCGTCTCCTTCTCCTCCTTCCCCCAATCCCTCCAAGCAACAGAGTCTTTTCTAATGAGTCAACTCTTACATGTTAAGAAACTCAAAAAAGAACACATAACCCCAAAGAAAGTACTATTTATGAAATTATACAATTAGGAATGGAAGACAATGAAAAAGAAAACAGGAGAATGAAATAATATAAAAATTAATAATATCAAAATTTGGTTATTTGAGAAGATTAATGAAAAGAATAAAGTTCTAACCAGAATAGTTAGAAAAGAGCCGAAAATTACTTCCATCATAGAATGGAAGAAAATGTTAAATTTAGATATAAACACACATGTATGTTCAGCTTATTTTGAAAAAAAAAAAAAAAAGAAAAACCAAGATAATTCACGGTACTAGAACCACTGGATAGGAATATGAAAAATAATAATTATTATTTCTCCACAAAACTCAATAAAAAGATGATTTTTTATATTAACTAAGTATGATAATTGAATAGACAATTCACCAAAGAAGATAAATAGGTGACACATAATCATGTGAAAAGATGCTCAGGATCAATAAATATATGCAAAGTATAAATTGAATTCAAAATCAGATACTTCTAAACCCTTGTTAAAATGACTGAGATGAAAACAGACCATAACAAATGTTGGCAAGAATGTGAAACAGCACTACCATGGAATGCAAAATGCTGAAATTTCTTTGGAAAACAGTTGATAGTTTCCCAAAAAGTTAAAAATATTCTTGTTATATGGTGAGGTCATCACAATACAAGGTTTTACCCAAAGATATGTACATGATTGTTTATGGAAGCTTTCATAGTGATAATTAATAACTGAAATCAATACAAACATCTATCAACTATGTATAACTAGTAGTGAAATGCAATAGCAAGGAAAAGGAATGAGTACAGATATACTGTTGTTATTGTTCAGTCACTCAGATGTGTCTGACTCTTTGTGACCCCATGGACTACAGCACACCAGGCTTCAGTTCAGTTCAGTCGCTCAATTGTGTCAAACTCTTTGCGACCCCATGAATTGCAGCACACGGGGCCTCCCTGTCCATCACCAACTCCTGAAGTTTACTCAAACTCGTGTCCATTGGGTCGGTGATGCCATCCAATGGTTTTATCCTCTGTCATCCCCTTCTCTTCCTGCCCCCAATCCCTCCCAGCATCAGGGTCTTTTCCAGTGAGTCAGCTCTTTGCATGAGGTGGCCAAAGTATTGGAGTTTCAGCTTTAACTGTCTCTTGGAGTTTGTGCAAACTCATATCCATTGAGTTCATGATGCCATCCAGAAATCTCATTCTCTGTCTCCCACCTTCTCCTCACACCATCAATGTTTCTCAGCAACAAGTTATTTTACAATGAGTCAGCTCTTCTCATCAGGTGGCCAAAGTCTGTCCTTCCAAAGCCCCACCTCCTAATACTATCACAATGGGCATTAGAATTCAACATATAGATATGGAGAAGGAAATGGCAACCCATTCCAGTATTCTTGCCTGGAGAATCCAATGGACAGAGGAGCCTGGTGGCCAACAGTCAATGGTGTCACAAGGGTCAGACATGATTTAGTGACTAAACAATCACACAGACACTCCACCAGAGTATTGATACAATTCTATCTATATCAGTATGCAATATGTTGTAAATTGGGATTGTGGCATAGTATAATGTTATTGATGGAAATTAAAATGTCAACATACATATATGTATACATGTGAATATATACTTCATATTAAACAAATGGCTACGTATACTAGACACTCATATAAGGTGAGCAAAGCAAATTAAAGATTCAAAAAAAGTAAAATGTTAAAAGCTGTGTTCATGAAATAGTAGTGGTTTAAAAAGCTTTAATTTCCCAGGGGGAAAAAAAAAACCCTGATTCAAATATAATAAACATACTTGAACACATTTTTACCTAGGCTGAGGTCTATGCATGTTCCCAGAAAACTAACAAATATTATATTTCAATAATTTTAGTATGTCTTCTCTCTACATTTTATAAGCAATCCCTGTGCAAAAATAAGGATTTTAACATCAGCATATTGGCTTTTACCTTGAATACCTAGTATAACAGAAACTCAGCAGCGTGCAACATACTTGGGGTACAGTTAATGTGACATAATGAGGTCTAATTAACCTGGGTGTGCATGTTCAACTCAGTTCAGTTCAGTAGCTCAGTCATATCTGACTCTTTGTGACTCCATGAACCGCAGCACACCAGACCTCCCTGTCCATCACCAACTCCCGGAGTTTACGAAAACTCATGTCCATTGAGTTGGTAATGCCATTCAACCATATCATCCTCTGTCCTGCATTTGTCCACACGCATTCAATCATTCCCAGCATCAAGGTCTTTCCAAATGAGTCAGGACTGCTCATTAGGTGGCCAAAGTATTGGAGTTTCAGCTTCAGCATCAGTCCTGCCAATGAATAATCAGGATTGATTTGCTTTACGATTGACTAGTTGGATCTCTTGTAGTCCAAGGGACTCTCAAGAGTCTTCTCCAACATCACAATTCAAAAGCAGCAATTCTTCGGCACTCAGCTTTCTTTATAGTCCACCTCTCACTCTCATAGAGTTCAGTTCAGTTCAGTTCAGTTCAGTTCAATCGCTCAGTCGTGTCCAACTCTTTGCGACCCCATGAATCACAGCATGCCCGGCCTCCCTGTCCATCACCAACTCCCGGAGTTCACTCAGACTCACATCCATCGAGTCAGTGATGCCATCCAGCCATCTCATCCTGTCGTCCCCTTCTCCTCCTGCCCCCAATACCTCCCAGCATCAGAGACTTTTCAAATGAGTCAACTCTTTCATTGAAGTGGCCAAAGTACTGGAGTTTCAGCTTTAGCATCATTCCTTCCAAAGAAATCCCAGGGCTGATCTCCTTCAGAATGGACTGGTTGGATCTCTTTGCAGCCCAAGGGACTCTCAAGAGTCTTCTCCAACACTGCAGTTCAAAGGCATCAATTCTTCGGTGCTCAGCCTTCTTCACAGTCCAAATACAGGACCACTGGAAAAACCATATCCTTGATTAGACAGACCTTTGTTGACAAAGCAATGTCTCTGCTTTTTAATATTGTTGTCTAGGTTGGTCATAACTTTCTTTCCAAGGAGTATGGGTCTTTTAATTTCGTGGCTGCAATCACCATCTGCAGTGATTTTGGATCCCAGAAAAATAAAGTCAGCCACAGTTTACCCATTCATTTGCCATGAAATGATGGAACCAGATGTCATGATCTTAGTTTTCTCAATGTTGAGCTTTAAGCCAACCTTTTCACTCTCCTCTTTCACTTTCATCAAGAGATTCTTTAGTTCTTCACTTTCTGTCATATGGGTGGTGTCATCTCCATATCTGAGGTTATTGATATTTATCCTGGTAATCTTGATTCCAGCTTGTGCTTCTACCAACACAATGTTTCTCATGATGTACTCTGCATATAAGTTAAATAAGCAGGGTGACAATATACATCCTTGATGTACCCCTTTTCCTATTTCAAACCATTCATTTGTTCCATGTCTAGTTCTATCTGTTACTTCCTGATCTGCATACAGGTTTCTGAAAAAGCAGGTCAGGTGGTCTTGTAGTCTAATCTCTTTCAGAATTTTCCAGTTTATTGTGATCCACACAGTCAAAGTCTTTGGCATAGTCAATAAAGCAGAAATAGATATTTTTTATGGAACTCTCTTGCTTTTTAAGTGATCCAGCAGATGTTGGCAATTTAATCTCTGGTTCCTCTGCCTTTTCTAAAACCAGCTTAAACATCTGGAAGTTCACGGTACACATATTGCTGAAGCCTGGCTTAGAGAATTTTGAGCATTACATTACTAGCATGTGAGATGAGTGCAATTGAGTGGTAGTTTGAACATTTTGTGTCATTGTCTTTCTTTGGGATTGGAATGAAAATTAACCTTTTCCAATCCTGTGGCCACTGCTGAGTTTCCCAAATTTGCTGACATATTGAGTACAGCACCTTCACAGCATCATCTTTTAGGATTTGAAATAGCTCAACTGGAATTCCATCACCCACATGAGCTCTGTTTGTAGTGATGTTTACTAAGGCCCACTTAATTTCACTTTCCAAGATGTCTGGCTCTATGTGAGTGATCACACCATCGTGATTATCTGGGTCATGAAAATCTTTTTTGTAGTGTTGTTCTGTGTAGTTTTGCTACCTCTTCTTAATATCTTCTGCTTATATTAGATGGGGAAACAGTAGAAACAGTATCACACTTTATTTTGGGGGGCTCCAAAATCACTGCAGATGGTGACTTCAGCCATGAAATTAAAAGATGCTTACTCCTTGGAAGAAAAGTTATGACCAACCTAGATAGTATATTCAAAAGCAGAGACATTACTTTGCCGACTAAGGTCCTTCTAGTCAAGGCTATAGTTTTTCCTGTGGTCATGTATGGATGTGAGAGTTGGACTGTGAAGAAGACTGAGCGCCAAAGGATTGATGTGTTTGAACTGTGGTGTTGGAGAAGACTCTTGAGGGTCCCTTGGACTGCAAGGAGATCCAACCAGTCCATGCTGAAGGAGATCAGCCCTGGGATTTCTTTGGAAGAAATGATGCTAAAGCTGAAACTCCAGTACTTTGGCCACCTCATGGGAAGAGTTAACTCATTGGAAAAGACTCTGATGCTCGGAGGGACTGGGGAAAGGAGGAGAAGGGGACCACAGAGGATGAGATGGCTGGATGGCATCATGGACTCAATGGACATGAGTCTGAGTGAACTCCGGGCGATGGTGATGAACAGGGAGTCCTGACGTGCTGCGCTTCATGGGGTCGCAAAGAGTCGGACACGACTGAGCGACTGAACTGAGCTGAACTGAACTGATTATGTCTCTACAATTTCTGTCCTTTATTGAGCCTATCTTTGCATGAAATGTTCCCTTGGTATCTCTAATTTTCTTGAAGAGATCTCTAGTCTTTCCATTCTATTGTTTCCCTCTATTTCTTTGCATTGATCACTGAGGAAGGCTTTCTTATTTCTCCTTACTATTCTTTGAAGTTTGCTTTCAAATGGATATATTTTTCCTTTCCTCCTTTGCTTTTTGCTTGTCTTCTTTTCACAGCTTTTTTTTTTTTTTTTGTTTGCACTTCTTTTCTAAGGCATTCTCAAACAGCCATTTTGCTTTTTTTGTATTTATTTTTCTTGGAAATGGTCTTGATCCCTGTCTCCTATACAATGTCATGAACCTCCATCCATGTTCATCAGGCACTCTGTCTATCAAATCTAGTCCCTTAAATCTATTTCTCACTTCCACTGTATAATCATAAGGGATTTGATTTAGGTCATACCTGAATGGTCTAGTGGTTTTCCCTACTTTCTTCAATTTAAGTCTGAATTTGGCAATAAGATGTTCATGATCTGAGCCACAGTCAGCTCCTGCTCTTGTTTTTGCTGACTGTATAGAGCTTCTCCATCTTTGGCTGCAAAGAATATAATCAATCTGATTTTGGTGTTGACCATCTGGTGATGTCAATGTGTAGAGTCTTCTATTGTGTTGTTGGAAGAGGGTGTTTGCTATGACCAGTGTATTCTCTCAACAAAACTCTATTAGCCTTTGCCCTGCTTTATTCTGTACACCAAGGCCAAATTTGCCTGTTAGTCCAGATGTTTCTTGACTTCCTACTTTTGCATTCCAATCGCCTATAATGAAGAGGACATCTTTTTGAAGTGTTCGTTCTAAAAGTTCTTGTAAGTCTTCAAAGAACCGTTCAACAGCTTCTTCAGTGTTGCTGGTTGGGGCATAAACTTGGCTTACTGTTATATTGAGTGGTTTGTCTTGGAAACGAAAGGAGATCATTCTGTCTTTTTTGAGACTGCATCCTTGTACTGCATTTCAGACTCTTTTCCTGATTATTATAGCTACTCCATTCTTCTAAGGGATTCCTCCCCACAGTAGTAGATATAATGGTAATCTGAGTTAAATCCACCCATTCCAGTCCAACATGTTACAATAGCTTAAGCCCCCACTCTACCTGACTGCTCAGTGTTCTGTCTTTTAACAATTTATCCTACCTAAGAGTCATGGCCCTCTGTAATGGATGCTTTTTTCAATCCATTCATGTTCTCTGGATTTTTCTTAACAAACAGTTTAGCTCTATAGATCTCCTATAGATCTCTGGATCTTCTATGCCTTGTCTGGATACTGTTGATCACTTTCAAATCAAGATGATTATGTAATAGTTAAACAGGAAAGTACAAAGTAATAATTTAATATCATTCTACCAGGTTAAATTTGAGTACTCCTTTTCAGTGGAGGAAATTTTTGTTGGCATATTCTTAGTGGAAAACAACTTCCTATCATAGCAAAAAAAAAAAAAAAAAGGCAAATTATACAACTTTTTTCAGTGTTGTGGACAATAGAGGGAGAAGAGAGAACACCAGTGCAGCAGCATGGATAGAGATTTAGGAAAAACATTCTTTGACAAAGGCAAAAATTTTACAGAGAATTTTTTAAAAAATCAAACTATCTTCTGTTCCAAAGTTGTGTTTTATTTTTGTCAATGTTGTTCAGTTGCTCAGTTGTGTTTGGCATTTTGTGACCCCATGGACTGCAGCACACCAAGCCTCCCTGTCCTTCACTATCTCCCAGAGTTTTCTCAGACTGATGTACATTGAGTCAATGATGCTATCCAACTATTTCATCTTCTGTTTCCCCCTTCTCCACCTGCCCTCAATCTTCCCCAACATCAGGGTCTTTTCCAGTGAGTCAGCTTTTCACATCAGGTGGCCAAAGAATCAGAGCTTTGGCTTTAGCATCAGTCCTTACAATGAGTATTCAGGATTGATTTTATTTAGGATTGACTGATTTGGTATCTTGTTGTTCAAAGGACTTTCAAGAGTCTTCTCCAGCATGACAGTCTTTAAGCAACAATTTTTTGGTACTCAGCCTTCTTTACAGTCCAATACTCACCTCCGTGCATGACTACTGGGAAAACTATAGCTTTGAGTACTGGACCTCTGTTGGCAAAGTGATGTCTGGTACTTCTTAATATGCTATCTATTTTCATCATTCTTTTTCTTCCATGGAGCAAAAGTATTTTCCTTTTGTGGCTACAGTCACCATCTGTCATGATTTTGGAGCCAAAGAAAATAAAGTTTGTCCATGTTTCCATTATTTTCCCATGTATTTGCCATGAAGTGATGGGATCAGATGCCATCATCTTAGTTTTTTGAATGCTGAGTTTTAAGCCAGCTTTTTCACTCTCCTCTTTCACCTTCATCAAGAGGCTCTTTTGTTCCTCTTCAGCTTCTGCTGTTAAAGTGGTGTCAACTGCATATTTGAGGTTACTGACATTTCTCCTGGAAATCTTGATTCCAGCTTGAAAGTGAAAAGGAGCTAAAAAGCCTCTTGATGACAGTGAAATAGGAGACTGAAAAAGTTTGCTTAAAGCTCAACATTCAGAAAACGAAGATCATGGCATCTGGTCCCATCACTTCATGGGAAATAGATGGGGAAACAGTAGAAACAGTGTCAGACTTTATTTTTTTGGGCTCCAAAATCACTGCAGATGGTGACTGTAGCCATGAAACTGAAAGACACTTACTCCTTGGAAGAAAAGTTATGACCAACCTAGATAGTATATCCAAAAGCAGAGACATTACTATGCCGACTAAGGTCCGTCTAGTCAAGGCTATGGTTTTTTCCTGTGATCATGTATGGATGTGAGAGTTGGACTGTGAAGAAGACTGAGTACCGAAGAATTGATGTGTTTGAACTGTGGTGTTGGAGAAGACTCTTGAGGGTCCCTTGGACTGCAAGGAGATCCAACCAGTCCATGCTGAAGGAGATCAGCCCTGGGATTTCCTTGGAAGAAATGATGCTAAAGCTGAAGCTCCAATACTTTGGCCACCTAATGGGAAGAATTAACTCATTGGAAAAGACTCTGATGCTGGGAGGGACTGGGGGTAGACGGAGAAGGGGATGACAGAGGATGAGATGGCTGGATGGCATCACGAACTTGATCGACGTGGGTCTGAGTGAACTCTGGGCGATGGTGATGGACAGGGAGGCCGGCCGTGCTGCGATTCATGGGGTCGCAAAGAGTCGGAAACGACTGAGCAACTGAACTGAACTGAACTGACTCTGAATATAAGTTAAATAAGCAGGGTGACAATATATAGCCTTTTTGTATTATTTCTCCAATTTGGAAGTGGTCAGTTGTTTCATGTTGGATTCTGTCGTGTCTTGACCTGAATACAGGTCTCTCAGAGACAGGTTAGGTGGTCTGGTATTCCCATCTCTTTAAGAATTTTCCACAGTTTGTTGTTATTCACAAGTCAAAGGATTTAGTGTAGTCAGTGAAGGTGGAATAGATATTTTTCTTGAATTCCCTTGCTTTATCTGTGATTTAATGGATGTTGACAATTTGATCTGTGGTTTCTCTACCTTTTCTAAATGTTATGTATTTGTAGAACTCTGTATGCATTTGCCCATAGCTAAACACATTAAGGAGGGTAACACTTTTTTATGTAAATGATCACAGAAAACTTGTAACTATAGTTAACAGACTGAGAGCTCTGCTATTTGGATTTAAAAAAAAAAAACACTGGACAAAATTAGTACACAAAACTCCATTTTTACATAAAATAGGATAATATGTAAGAAAAATACTGCATAACACTAATTTTATATCTAAATATGACCTGTATTACACCAAACTATGATATACCAATTCTTGTTTGTACTTGCTCACATTTTGCTCATGCTTTTAAGTTCCCTACATAACATCATCATGCCTCTCTGCAGGAAAAATGTATTTTTCTGACTCATTGATTCTGAGCTAACCACATAACTGATTTTGGCCAATGGCATGCAAATGCATGTAATATATGACATGTTTAAGCTATAAATTTAAATATGATTACACAGTTAAATTATGCACTACTTTCTGAAATCATCCTTGAGTGTTAGGCTTCTGCTGTGATAATAGGATGAGAAGAAATGTAGAACTGAATCAAGTCCACCGAAATGTTGCCATGAATTCCCAGGCAAGCCTAGTAAAGCCATAACCAAAGTGATGTAATGAACCCAAGGAGTTTTAAACCACTGAGATATTTTTTTTTTATTTTTTCTTACTTGAGCATAAAATGATAATATGTACTAATAAAAGATGCTGAAACTAAATATGAACACCATGCTTTTCTTAGAAAAACGTTTTTCTACATGTAATTATTCCATTTTCTATACCTTAAATATTGCTATTTAGTTATACCATCTATCACATTGTGTATGATTTATTCCAAAATTCTTGATAAGAATATAACATTTGTTGGAATGTTTCTTTGTTTTATTTCATTTTACAAGACAATCCCAGAGGAACAAGTTAACAGATTCTTTCAAGTCTTGTTAAGGAAGGATACATAAATCCAAGGAACCCAACTAACAAATAAAAGCAAGACTCTGATGCCATCACTGTACAGTCCAGGTTAGCAATTTCTTGTAATATCAAGACAGTCTTCATCAAGTTTTAGTGTTAGTTAGATTGGCTTAGTGTTAAAGAACACCCCTGAAGTACAAGAGAAGTAAATTCCTTAACTGTGTCAGGAAGATCCCTTAAAGATGGAAATAAGATCCCACTCCAGTATTCTTCTCCAGGAAATCCCATAAACAGAGGAGCCTGGTGGGATATAGTCTATGGGGTCACAAGAGTAGTACATGATTTAGTGACTAAACAACAACAAAATATTCTCACTATTTAACATCCAAATCTCAATTGGTAATGCACATTCTCTATTCCTTTTCCTGAATCATTGACTTCTCTGTTTCTTTTAAAGAATGGAGATTTGCAGTTAATGACTCTCTTCTTAATATAAATGATATTTACATCAAGAGAAATGTCACGTTAAAGGGGGAAAAGGATTAGTCCTTTGAGATGTTAAATTCTTCTAACTCCTTAAACTTGCCAAAGGGAATAAAAATAATTTCTGAAATACCATGTTTAATATACTTTAGACAAACTGCTGGAAATCAAATAATGGAGCAAACGACTTTATTTTACAGTCTGAAAAAATATTTTTCCAATATGTCTATTACAAGTGTGAATTTCAATTTTATATTGTATGATTTGGGAAAGAAACTGAAATCTATAGTGTCTGAAATTTTTTTTTATATACAAATCAAGTTCAATTTTAGTTTTATTGTCACTAAGATTTTTGCAACTTCTAAAATGGTCTAAATAGCAATGTTTCCTCTAAATGGCTAAACCCTAAAACAAATTGCTGGGGGATTTTGTAACTTCCTCAGTTCTGTCACACTGCAACAAAATTTGAAGTGACAGATGGACCAGCATTACAGCCCTGCATTACAGCCTAGCGTTACAGCCCTCAGATGGACCAGTGTTGCAGCTCCGTGTTACAGCTCAGTTTTATTTAGAAAGTAAAGGAAAATACATCTTCAAGATATGAGGGCATGCTGACCCAAAAGATGGGGGGAGATGAGAGGCCCCTATCCCAATTTTGGCTTTTTTTTTTTTTAATAATGTTTTTGCTCCTCCCCCTGAGCCTGCCCTATGTCAATTGAGCTAGCCAGGAGGGCTGTTTGTTTTACCTTAGGTTCTCAATCTTATCCTCGGAAATCCCTTTGTTCCATTTTCATGGGCTTTCGCCTTCCTTGTCTTTTATCCACCATCATTCTGGAGTCTCTTTGCCTATTTAACTACCTAACAAAACAGACAAAAATAAAATAAACTAATATAAAATATATTTGAGAGTGGACCTATTCTTAGAAAGTAGCACTATCCTTTGCCACTAATCTCCTGAGGCAAGGAGACTCCCTCTTTGGGGGGGCAGGGGCAGTGGGTATGGTATACATGTTTATTAATTATATTATTGTTAGATCAAGGGCTACAAAAATTATGAATATATTTAAGGTCATTATTCCCTAGAGGAAATGTTTGGGGTTTATAAGTGTTGCATTTCTGTGATTCACAGAGATCTATCTTGTTTTTTAATCTTTCTTTCCTTTGTATATAACCCAAGGGCTTCACATAGTTTCCTTAGCCATGAGTTTAAATGTCTGATCTATTTTTCTTCTAAATGTTTTGCTTTTCTGTGTTAAACTTTCTAATCATCTATACTTAGGTTGGTCTATAAATAATAAAGTGCTGACTGAAAGGAAAATTAAGAAAATAAAAGTGGACCTGAAAATCAAGGAAATAAAGGAAAACCTTTTAACTGTAGTCATTTTCAAAACAATATTTAGTAAGGCTGTGCTTGGTTGCTCAGTTGTGTCTGACTCTTTGTGAAGCAGGACTGTAGCCTGCCAGGCCCCTTTGCCCATGGGGATTCTCCAGGCAAGAATACTGGAATGTGTTTCCATGCCCTCCTCCAAGGAATCTTCCCAACCAAAGGACTGAACCCAGATCTCCCACACTGAAAGAGGATTCTAAACCATCTGAGCCACTAGGGAAGCCCGTTTCATAGTAAACTAGTACAAATCCTCAGATAGAGGCTGTCTTCTTAAATGACAGTATATGGGAATATCACTTGCAGAAGATAACGGGCCATTAGAATTTACCATAGCTTTAGAAAACATGCACTCTAAATTATTTTCCTTGATTTTATAGGAATAAAAGTCCATGCTCAGAGACCTATAGGTCACATAACTAGTTCCTTTGTAGATTGATAAGTATCAATAAGTACTGATTTCCATGGAAGCATATTTTCTGATTAGAAATGGTACTTGCAGTTGATTTATGCATTCTTAGGAAAAACTAAGACATAGCATTTTGTATTATGAACTGATTTCTTTTACACATTAGTATGTGTATGAGAAGGTGAAGGAGGAGAGTGAAAGAGTTGGCTTAAAAATACGTTTTAGAAAGGAAAAAAAAAAAAAAAAACTAATGTCATTACATCCAGCTCCATTATTCATGGTAAATAGGAGGGGAGAAGGTGGAAGTAGTGGCAGATTTCCTCTTTTGAGGCTCTAAAATCTCTGCAGATGGTGACAGCAGCCATAAAATCAGAAGGTGATTTCTTCTTGGCGGAAAAGCTATGACAAACCTAGACAGTATGTTTAAAGCAGAGACATTACTCTGCTGGCAAAGGTTCAAATAATCAAGGCTCTGGTCTTCCCAGTGGTCACATATGATTGCAAGAGCTGGACTATAAAGAAGGCAGAATGCAAAAGAATTGATGCCTTCAAACTGTGGTGCTGGAGAAGACTCTTGAAAGTCACCTGGATAGCAAAGAGATCAAATCAGTCAATCCTAAGGGAAATCAACCCTGAATATTCATTGAAAGTACTGATGCTGAAGCTGAAGCTCCAGTATTTTGGGCATCTGATGCAAATTGTTGACTCATTGGAAAAGTTCTGATGCTGGGAAAGATTAAAGGCAGAAGGAGTGGAGGGCATCCTAGCTTTATGAATGTTGAGTTTACACCCAACTTTTTCACTCTCCTCTTTCACTTTCATCAAGAGGCTCTTTAGTTCTTCGCTTTCTGTCATAAGGTTGGTGTCATATGTATATCTGAGGTTAGTGATATTTCTCGCAGAAATCTTGATTTCAGCTTGTGCTTCTTCCAGCCCAGCGTTTCTCATGACGTACTATGCATATAAGTTAAATAAGCAGGGTGACAATATACAGCCTTGATGTACTCCTTTCACCATTTGGAAAAGGACCTGCATACAGATTTCTCAGAAAGCAGGTCAGGTGGTCCGGCATTCCCATCTCTTTCAGAATTTTCCACAGTTTATTGTGTTCCATACAATCAAAGGTTTTCACATAGTCAATAAAGTGGAAATATATGTTTTTCTGGAACTATCTTGCTTTTCCAATGATCCAGTGGAAGTTGGTAATTTGATCTCTGGTTCCTCTGCCTTTTCTAAAACCAGCTTGAACATCTGGAAGTTCACGGTCCATATATTGCTGAAGCCTGGCTTGGATAATTTTGAGCATTACATTACTAGCATGTGAAATGAGTGCAATTGTGCAGTAGTTTGAACATTCTGTGTCATTGCTTTTCTTTGACCTTTTCCAGTCCTGTGGCCACTGCTGAATTTTCCAGATTTGCTGGTTTAAAACTCAACATTCAGAAGACTAAGATCATGGCATCTGGTTCCATCACTTCATGGCAAATAGATGGGGAAAAAAATGGAAAAAGTTACAGCCTTCATTTGGGAGGGGGCATCCAAAATAACTGCAAATGGTGACTGCAGCCATGAAATTAAAAGACATTTGCTCCTTGGAAGAAAATCTATGACCAACCTAGACAGCATATTAAAAATCAGAGACATTACTTTGCCAACAAAGGTCCATCTATTCAAAGCTATGTATTTTCCAGTAATCATGGATGGATGTGAGAGTTAGACTCCAAAGAAAGCTGAGCACCCAAGAATTGATGATTTTGATCTGTGGTGATAGAGAAGACTCTTGAGAGTCCCTTAGACTGCAAAGAGATCCAACCTGTCAATCCTAAAAGAATCGGTCCTGAATATTCATTCGAAGGACTGATACTCAAGCTGAAACTCCAATACTTCAGACACCTGACATGAAGAACGGACTCATTGGAAAAGAGCCTGATGATGGGAAAGATTGAAGGCAGGAGGAGAAGGGGAAGACAGAGGATAAGATGATTGGATGGCATCACTGATGCAATGGACATGAATTTGAGTAAGCTCTGGGAGATGGTGATGGGCAGGGAATGCAGCCTGGCATGCTGCATTCCATGGGGTTACAAAGAGTCAGGCACGACTGAATGACTGAACGGAATTGAATTGAAGAGGACATCAGAGGATGAGATGGCTGGATTGTATCATCCATACAATGGACATGAACTTGGGTAGACTTCTGGAGTTTGTGAGGGACAGAGAGGCCTTCTGTTCATCAGACCATGTAGTTGCAAAGAATCTGACATGACTAGGTGACTGAACCATAATGTATATGAGGTGGGGCTTCCCTGATGACTCTGGTAAAAGAGTCCACCTGCAAAGCAGGCAACACAGGCGATGAGGGTTAGATCCCTGAATTAGGAAGTTCCCCTGAAGGAGGAAATGGCAATACAGCCCAGTATTCTTCCTTGGAAAGTTCTGTGGACAGAGGAGCCTGGCAGGCTACAGTCCAAAATGTCACAGAGTAGGACACAAGTGAGTGACTGAGCACACACCCATAGGTATATAAGATATAAATTGAGTTTAAGTAATTTTTACAGTTTTTTTTTTCTTTTTTTTAATTTTAAAAATGTCAAAAAATAAATAAATAAAAATGTCATGAGGACTTCTAGTTTCTGGTTAGATATGTAACAAACTTGTAAGCAAACAAACTGAAAATCAGCTCTTCCTAGATATGTCAGAGAACTGAAGTCACAGTGCAATCTGCTGCCTAAAAACTGAATATATAGACATAGGCAGTAGCCCACCTCAACCACAGTTTCACTTTTATGGTTTTAGTTACCTGTGGCCAATCCATGCTGAAATCTCAATCCATGTGTACTCACCTTAGTCACTTAGTAACCATGTTGGCTATCAGGTTGGTTGTTGTGGTATTCCAATGTTTGACTTCAAGTAACCCTTATTTCACACATTAATGATCTTAAAACACAAGAGTAAGAATTCTGGAAAGTTGGATATTCTCTCACTGTGCACCTTCAGTTCAGTTCAGTCTCTCAGTCATGTCCGACTCTTTGTGACCCCATGAATCGCAGCACGCCAGGCCTCCCTGTCCATCACCAACTCCCAGAGTTCACTGAAACTCACATCCATCGAGTTGGTGATGCCATCCAGCCATCTCATCCTTTTTCATCCCCTTTTCCTCCTGCCCTCAATCCCCACCCCCCAGCATCAGAGTATTTTCCAATGAGTCAACTCTTTACATGAGGTGGCCAATGTACTGGAGTTTCCGCTTTAGTCACTGTGCCTAGTTTATAAATTAAGCTTTATCATATATATATATATATATTATATATATATATATATATATATATATATGCACGGGGTTGGGGAGAAGCCTAGTATATATAGGTTTTCATAATTTATGCAGCTTCAATCATCCACCAGAAGTCTTGGAATGTATCACATACAGATAAAAATGTTACTGTACATAAAGAGTCAGTTTACCAGTACAAGGATGTCTTGTTAGGGATTGAAATTGATAGGCACACTTAGAGTATTTGAGGAAATGCTATAAACTAGCTATGGCCAAGCCTAAAATCTCAAAACTCACACTTTTGTAAGTTTTACTATCACAAACTTCATTAAATTTTCTGAGTAAAGGATGTAGAAAAATTCCCCATACTTCCTGTAGATGAAGTGGAGAAGTATCAATTTAAAAATAAGCCCATAGTGTCCCCATATTAACAAAGGTTTTCCCTCAAAGAAGACTATTTTGCCAGAGCTTAATTGACTTAGGTTTCATGAGAGCTTAATCAATGTGTGAAAGAGAAATTCACAATTACAGCCTTCACATGAATATTTATTCAGCTTTATTCTTTTTTTTTAAGTTATTTTATTTGGAGAATAATTTCTTTATGATATTGTGATGGTTTTAGTCATACATTGATGAATCAGCCATAGGTGTGCATGTGTCCCTCCATTTTGAACCCCCCTCCTGACTCTCCCCCATGCCACTGCTGTGGGTTGTCCCAGAGCACCAACTATGAGTATCCTGCCTCATGCACTGAACTTGCACTGGTCATCTATTTACATATGGTATATATCATGTTTCTATGCTACTGTCTCCAATCATCCCACCCTTACCTTCTGCGTCTGAAAGTCTGTTCTTTACATCTGTGTCTCTTTCGCTGACTTGCATTTAAGATCATCATTACTGTCTTTCTAAATTCTATATATATGCAATAATATACAGTATTGGTGTTTCTCACTCTGTATAAGAGGCTCCAGGTTCATCCACCTCATTAGAACTGATTCAAATATATCCCTTTTTATAGGTGAGTAATATTCCATTGTGTATATGTACCACAACTTTCTTATCCATTCATCTACTGATGGACATCTGGGTTACTTGCATGTCCTAGCTTCTGTAAACAGTGCTGCAATGAACATTGGGGTACACGTGTCTCTTTCCATTCTGGTTTCCATGGTGTGTATGCCCAGAAGTGAGATTGGTAGGTCGTATGATAGTTCAATTCCCAGTTTTTTTAAGGAATCTCCATGCCATTCTCCATAGTGGCTGTACCAGTTTGCATTCTCACCAACAGTGTAAGAGGGTTCCCTTTTCTCCACAGTCTCTCCAGCATTTATTGTTTGTAGACTTTTTGATTGCAGCCATTCTAACTGGTGTGAGATGATACCTCATTGTGATTTTGTTTTGCATTTCTCTAATGATGAGTGATGTTGATCATCTTTTCCTGTGTTTATTAGCCATCTGTATGTCTTGTGTGGAGAAATGTCTATTCAGTTTTTTGACCCACTTTTTGATTGAGCTATTCGTTTTTCTGGTATTGAGCTGCATGAGATGCTTATATATTTTGGAGATTCTTTGTCAGTTGGGAGAAAATAATAGCAATAAAACAACTGAGTAACATTCTGGAAAAGGTAAAATTATAGAGTTGGTAGAAAAACAGGTGAGTGTCAGCACTGGGGGAAAATATGTGAGGCTGAACACAGCAAACACTTAGCACACTGAAACTGCTCCATATGATATCATAATGATGGATACAAGTCATAGAATCAAATAGAGCAAGACAAAGCAGCTTGCATGTGCTCATTAGTGTCTGACTCTTTACAACCACATGGCCTGTAGCCCACCAGGCTCCTTGGTCCATGTTATTTTCCAAGCAAGAATCATGAAATGGGCGGCTATTTCTTTCTCCAACAGGACAAAGAATGGACACCAATGTAAAGTACAGCATTTAGTTAGTAAATAAAATATCAACATTGGTTCATTGATCATAACAATTGTATCTCATAAATGCAACATGCTAATAATAGGGAATGCTAAGTGGTGAGGAGGCTGAGGAGCAAAAGGAGCATATTAGAACCCTTTATATTTTACCAAGTTTTTATGTAAACTTAAAACTTAAAAAAAATCTATAAAGTAAAAAATAATCACAGTATTTTTATGTTACCTATTTGTTTTACATTATATAAATGTATACTCTTACCATTTATCTCCTTAAAACAGCATCAGATATCTGCCAAATATCTGCCATATAGAAATTGGGATTATGTTATACTTAGCTTAAAAATATAACATACATTGCCTAAAATTATTGTTAAAAGAATTTTGAAAAAAAAAAAAAGTTGAAAGGGATTTTATTTCATACTTCTTCTTCTTCTTTTTTTTTTACTTTATTTTACTTTACAATACTGTATTGGTTTTGCCATACATTGACATGAATCTACCACGGGTGTTCATGTGTTCCCAAACATGAACTCCGCTCCCACCTCCCTCCCCACAACATCCCTCTGGGTCATCCCTGTGCAGCAGCCCCAAGCATGCTGTATCCTGCATCAGACATAGACTGGTGATTCAATTCTTACATGATAGTATACATGTTTCAGTGCCATTCTCCCAAATCATCCCACCTTCTCCCTCTCCCTCTGAGTCCAAAAGTCCACTATACACATCTGTGTCTTTTTTCCTGTCTTGCATACAGGGTCATCATTGCCATCTTTCTAAGTTCCATATATGTGTTAGTATATTGTATTGATGTTTTTCTTTCTGGCTTACTTCCTTCTGTATAATCATCTCCAGTTTCATCCATCTCATCAGAACTGATTCAAATATATTCTTTTTAATGGCTGAGTAATACTCCGTTGTGTATATGTACCACAGCTTTCTTATCCATTCATCTGCTGATGGACATCTAGGTTGTTTCCATGTCCTGGCTATTATAAACAGTGCTGCGATGAACATTGTGGTACATGTGTCTCTTTCAATTCTGGTTTCCTCGGTGTGTATGCCCAGCAGTGGGATTGCTGGGTCATATGGGAGTTCTATTTGCAATTTTTTAAGGAATCTCCACACTGTTTTCCATAGTAGTTGTATATAGAAAACTATAAAACACTGATGAAAGAAATCAAAGAGAACACTAATAGATGGAGAAATATGCCATGTCCATGGATCAGAAGAATCAATATAGTGAAAATGAGTATACTACCCAAAGCAATTTACAAATTCAATGCAATCCCTATCAAGCTACCAGCCATATTTTGCACAGAACTAGAACAAATAATTTCAAGATTTATATGGAAATACAAAAAAACCTTGAATAGCCAAAGCAATCTTGAGAAAGAAGAATGGAACTGGAGGAATCAACTTGCCTGACTTCAGGCTCTACTACAAAGCCACAGTCATCAAGACAGTATGGTACAGGCACAAAGACAGAAATATAGACTAATGGAACAAAGCAGAAAGCCCAGAGATAAATCCACACACATATGGACACCTTATCTTTGACAAAGGAGGCAAGAATATACAATGGAGTAAAGACAATCTCTTTAACAAGTGGTGCTGGGAAAACTGGTCAACCACTTGTAAAAGAATGAAACTAGATCACTTTCTAACACTGCAGACGAAAATAAAGTCAAAATGGATTAAAGATCTAAATGTAAGACCAGAAATTATAAAACTCCTAGAGGAGAACATAGGCAAAACACTCTCTGACATAAATCACAGCAGGATCCTCTATGATCCACCTCCCAGAATTCTGGAAATAAAAGCAAAAATAAACAAATGAGATCTAATTAAAATTAAAACCTTCTGCACAACAACGGAAAATATAAGCAAGGTGAAAAGACAGTCTTCTGAAAGGGAGAAAATAATAGCAAGTGAAACAACTGACAAACAACTAATCTCAAAAATATACAAGCAACTTATGCAACTCAATTCCAGAAAAATAAATGACCCAATCAACAAATGGGCCAAAGAACTAAATAGACATTTCTCCAAAGAAGACATATGGATGGCTAACAAACACATGAAAAGCTGTTCAACATCACTCATTATTAGAGAAATGCAAATCAAAACTACAATGAGGTACCACTTCACACCAGTCAGAATGGCTGCGATCCAAAAATCTGCAAGTAATAAATGCTGGAGAGGGTGTGGAGAAAAGGGAACCCTCCTACACTGTTGGTGGGAATGCAAACTAGTATTTCATACTTCTTTTACTGCTACTATTAACTTTTTTATTGTTTTCCATTCAGAAAAACTCCTTCTAAAGCTTGCTTTATATGAATTAATATCTTTTAATAAAAATTACTTATTATTTCAGGCATCCCAGGTGACACTGGTAGTAAAGATTCCACCTGCCAATGCAGGAGACATAAAAGAGATGCAGGTTCAATCGAGTAAGAGAAGGGCACAGCAGATCCTTTGAAGGATGGCAGGGAAACCCACTCGAGTATCCTTGCCTGGAGAATTCCATGGACAGAGGAGCCTGGGCAGGCTATTATGCATAGGTTTGTAAAGCGCTGGACACAACTGAAGTGACTTAGAATATATACATGCACTTATTTCATCACTTTTGCATGAAACTGTGTCATCTTCAGTGTGTTTCTGTCTGCAATTTATAGATTGGTAAAAGTTTAATTGTATTTAAAGGATAACTTCTAAGTTTTCTCTTCTATTAATCTTACATAAATTATCAATCTAGAAAAATGTTTGCTTGTTTTACAACTACAATAGTATTTATATATTACTACTCATGTTTTATAATCATAAATATATTAATCATGCTTTTCTCACAATTAAAGTAAAATTAAAAACAATTTTAATACAAAAATAGACAAAAAGACTATTTGATAAATGTTGCTGATACCAGGCAGCAACAATAATATATTTTCATGTCACTGCAGTGCTTACCATTGGTGAGGAAGTCCATCAAGAAGGCTATTAAAGATTTTACATTTTAGAGCCCTTGGGTTACAAAGATATGATGTATTACAAGTGTATTGCAGGGGATGGTCTACATTTGTTAAAAGCAAACACACTTGTCTCCAAAATGTAAAGATAACAAGCAAATATTTTGCAGTTGTAGTTTCTCTGAACTTGACTTTTCAGTTGGAATTTTCATTTGGGCTTACCTCTCTCACCACACTGTTTGGTTTTAAGAGTAAATTTCTCAGCCTTTATAACTTTGTCTGAAGATTAGATGTAGGTTGGAGCTACTAAAAAACAGCATTAATCTGTGCTTTATTCTTCCTTTATTCATAGCTCAGTATTGATTTTTTTCTAAACTATTATTTTAAGCTAAATGTATTTGAAAGGAAATCATTGCAGAAAATATCAACTCTTTATAGTTAGTAAATATCCTCAATCAAATTTCCTTTTATCTTAAGTCTTATTCAATTTTACATGTATTTTTCTTGATTCAAAACTCTCAAGCTATCTTCAATGGGGAAATTATATATATATATATATATATATATATCTCCACTAAAAGGGATAGATTTGATTCAGTGTTACTCAAATGTGTAGCTCTGGACTGGTGTAGATTTACCAAGTGTTATAAGTCATTGACAATATATATATTTAAATTCTGTATCATTTGAAACATGTAGATAAATTATGATTCATTTCTATTGACTTTTGATAGAGTAAAGCTATTTCTCCTAAACGTAAAAGAAATTGAGTTTCTATTTTGTATTTTAATTTTATTTTTCTAATGTCTTACTTCTGTTTTTTACTAATAGCAAAATATCTATTGCTCAGACGATTATAAATTTAAAAATAAAACTTGTTATTTGTAAAGCGGTTGTTGACTGGTTAATTTGCCACTTTTAGTCTTGCAGTATTCTAAGGAACAGAGGCCCTGGAGTCAATTTCCAAAGTTCAGATCCCAGGTGTCTTCTTTTCTCCACTGGGTGGTTATTTACTTGTGTCTCTCTAATGATATATGTGTGGCATTTAGCTCTGTGCCTGACATCATTAAGTGATCAACAAATGTCAGTAACATCTATTATTGTTATTATCTGAGTCAAAGAAAATTTCTTATCCCACTTTCTCCCAAGTGAATTCTCTTATTCAATTCTGCATCCTGGTCTGGAAGAAAAAGAAAAAAAAAAAAAAAAAAAACAACAAAACCCAAGATTTGTCCATGATTGACTTTCTGGATTGTGAGAAGAGGCAAAATTTTGTTTATAAATTGAGGCATTAGTCAAGGAAGAAATAACTTTAAAACTTACAACTCCAAGGAATAATAACCACAAATATACAATAACTATGCATTAGATGTTTAAAAAAAATTATCAGACTTCGACTTACAATTGCAATATCTGTCTTAGTATATCCAAATGGAAATGGGGGGAAGCTTTAAAATTTTTTCACTCACATCTACCCTTGGCACCTCAAAGTGCCTGGTAGTTAGAAGTGTCCCAAGAAAAGGTTTTTTAACTGGATAGATAAAAACAAAGTGAACATATAGGCTTATTGATACTGCTTACCCTCTTTGGTAGCTCTTCTACCAGCAGCAGCAGAAGAAAAACTGAGATCAGAATTCTCTCATTCTGGAAATTATTTCTGTTCACATTTTTGGCTGCCATTGAAGTTATATAAAACTATTGTTAAGACCTCTTCTGGACACTTAATTATACCAGATGATAACCAATCACCCCTCCAGGACTCCAAAAGTGAAAGTGTTAGTCTTTTAGTTGTATCTGACTCTGTGACCCATGGATTGTATGTAGCCCACCAGGATCTTCTGTTCATGGAATTTTCCAGTCAAGAATACTGGAGTAAGTAGCCATTTTCTTCTCCAAGGGATCTTCCCTACCTGAAGACTGAACACAAGTCTCCTGCATTGCAACCTAAATAAAACTGAAGAATATATTAAACATGAATATTCTAAGCCTTTAAAATTTGAGAGGCACTGGTATGCAAGACTCTATTTTGGAATAGCCTGGCCCTATCTCCTTTAGTTAAATATTATGTCTCAGATTAATCAGTGATTTTTTCAAATATTGTATTTATAGTTGTCATTGTTTCTTTTGTTGAAGTCACAATTCTTGAAACAACCTGACAAGAACTGTGGACTTACACTCAAAAAGAATGCATTCATAAATACAACTCATGAAGATTGCATAGTGTTTAATTTCAAGGAATTCATGGCCTTCCCTTGTAGCTCAGTCAGTAAAGAATCTACCTGCAATGCAAGAGAACCAGGTTTGATCCCTAGGGCAGGTAGATTTCCTGGAGAAGGAAATGGCAACCTACTCCAGTATTCTTGTCTGGACAATCCCATGGACAGAGGAGCCTGGCAGGCTACAGTCCACAGCATTGCAAGAGTCAGACATGACTTAGTGACTGAATCACCACCACCATGGAATCTCCAGAAGAAATTGGATCCTGAGTTTAACAATTCTTGTTTATAATGCTTTTTAAATATACCTCTGCTCTATTCTCAAACAGAAAATATTATTTTTTTCCTCTCATAGATGCTTTTATCCATTAGTTTTTCACTTACATTTCCTCTTATATATTCAGAGATGCACTTAAAAATATCAAATGATGACATATATTCTTAAGATATTTGTATAGGAATTAAAGGTAGAATGTTCTCTCTTTTAATAAGGAGTTCTGTATTTTGATTAGTGATCTATCCATATGTTTCAAATATTTTACTTATCACACCTTCCCTTTTAAACATTTTTTTTTCATCTTCCTTCTTTTCTTTTATTATATTTAGGAGGTTGAGTTTTTTTTTTTTTTCATTTCTTAATTTTTTTCCTCTACTGGTTTTAGATTGATATTCTATTATTTTCCTTTCTCTTTTCATGGAAACTGTAAATGTTTGACATCTGCTCTAACATGTAATAAAAATTCAATAATTTCACTTTTGTAGCCCAAAACTTCAAAATTATTTAAAATGGTTTAACTCTAGGTTTTACTTTCTCATTTTCTACTGTTGGAATTTTAAACCTCAAAGATTAATCATTAATATTTATTTATTTACATTTTATTTATTTATTTATTTTTATTATTTATTTGTTTACTTTACAATATTGTAATGGTTTTGCCATACATCAACATGAATCCGCCACGAGTGTACACGTGTTCCCATTCCTGAACCTCTCTCCCACCTCCCTCCCCATACCATCCCTCTGGGTCAACCCAGTGCACCAGCCCCAAGCATCCTGTATCCTGCATTAAATCTAGACTGGCGATTCATTTCTTATATGATATTATACATGTTTCAATTCCATTCTCCCAAATCATCCCACCCTCTCCCTCTCCCACAGAGTCCAAAAGACTGTTCTATACATCTGTGTCTCTTTTGCTGTCTCGCATAGAGAGTTATCGTTACCAACTTTCTAAATTCCATATATATTAGTTAGTATACTGTATTGGTGTTTTTCTTTCTGGCTTACTTCACTCTGTATAATTGGCTCCAGTTTCATCCACCTCTTAAAACTGATTCAAATATATTCTTTTTAATGGCTGAGTAATAATTGGGTATATGTACCACAATCATCAATATTTATATATAGCTCATAAGCAACATCTAAGCATCAAGATTCTTATAATTTATTTTCAATAGCATAATAGTCTTTTAATAGTTAATTTGAGTTTTTACGTTTGAAACATCATTTCAATCTCATTCATTAACACTATTTGAATAATAGTAATTTGGAAATATTTTCCTGTAGACATGATAATTGTTTCCTGATAATAAGGCATTTTTCATCAGTAATACATTACGGGTTTTTACTCTGATAACTTTTAAGGTTTTATTTTAGGGATGAGAAATCTTGAGTAATCCATATAATTTTTACTAGTATGTGCCATTATTACTATGCATGCTTTTTAGTATGTTATTTTTAATCTTCTGGAGATGACTCATGATTTTTAATCATGAGCGATTATTTACTACTGTGTTTTAATACTGTTTTGTCTCCATTTTCAGTATATCTTGTACTTTTGTTTTATATTTTAACAAATTATCATTCATAATTTACACCTATGACACTTCTCAGGTATATGTACTTTTCTTTGATCTATTTTCTAAAAACAAAATCTTTGGTAGATATAGTTAGCCTGACTGTTAATATGTCTATCATAATTTCCCATTCAAATAATTATTTATATTCCAATATGCCTATTCTTTTCTCTATTGCCATGTAATTGCTTTACAATTTATCTTACTGTCTTTGTGTTGGGTACATTTTAAATATTTTTACTGTGGAAAAATTTCAAATCTTTGTGTTGTTTCTTATGTTTTGTAAGAAAATTATCCAACTTGTATGTCAGTTGTCTTCATCTTCTGAAGTTGTTTTCCCTTAGTTAATTTGTAATATATATATATATTTTTTTTCTTGACAGCTTCAAGCAGTTTGTTTTGATAGAATACCCGTCTTGTGTTGTGTAGATACACATGCGCTATCTAGTCTTGATGATATTTTAAAATTAATGCCTTTGGTTGAAATTACTGAGCCTAGTATTTAGTACAATTTTGTAAGATTTGGGGTCCAGCAGATATGTTTACTTAAGTCTGTTCTGTACTTTTTTTTCTTTTCCTTTCTTTCTTTCTTTTTTTTTTTTTGAGAATAAAATTCTTCCTGAACTACCTCCAAATGTGTGATCAATAAGAGGATTATTTGAAGTTTCCAAAGTATTGTGAGTAGAGAATTTATCATCCCTGTTTCACAGATGTGACAATGATCTGCTAATCTACTTTATACAATTAGCTCAGTTTCCAACTCAGTTTAGCTTTCCCTTTTGGAAGGGTTCTAGTAATTATCTCCTGTCATCATAGTAAGATTAAAATTTCAATTTTAAAATCAATGTCTCATTGCCTTCTGATATCTTGTGAATTTTTCAGTTTCATTCTGTGGTCATCTAATCTGATTTTTAAAAGCTAAGGTGTTAGTTTTGCCATACATCAACATGAATCCAACACAGGTATACTCTGATTAAAATAAATTAATTTAAAAATATATAAAAAGAGAAAAAATAAAAATAAAATAAAAAGCAGAGACAATAAAAAATTTTAAAAAGCTAAGGTGTTCTCATTTATTTTTTCTCCTTCTATATTATGTGGTATTGAATACAGTATTATGTGTGTCTTTAATAAGAGAAACAGTCCTCCTAATTCAGCTTACTTTGCCATAGTAACCAGAAGTCCTCATTATCACTAAAAATGCATAGTACATAAAGTGAAGTGTAAAATTATTTCCCCCAACATATCTAAAAATACAGGATATCTGGCATTCTGAAGTTTTAAAATTAGTTTAAATCTCAGCTGATTAGCACATTATTAGCTGCTATCCCCCCAAAAAAATTCTTGAGTGTTATAAGTAAAAACTGCTTAACAATATATGAAAAAAATATTTTTCTCAAAGTATATATAATATATATTAAAGTGCTATAGTCTGCTGTTTCATGTCCACTTCTAACTGTTGCTTCCTCACCTGCATATAGGTTTCTCAAGAGGCAGATCAGGTGGTCTGGTATTCCCATCTCTCTCAGAATTTCCCACAGTTTATTGTGATCTACACAGTCAAAGGCTTTGGCATAGTCAATAAAGCAAAAATAGATGTTTTTTTCTGGAACTCTCTTGCTTTTTTGATGATACAGCAGATATTGGCAATTTGATGTCTGGTTCCTCTGCCTTTTCTAAAACCAGCTTGAAGATCAGGGAGTTCACAGTTCATGTATTGCTAAAGCCTGCTTTGGAGAATTTTGAGCATTACTTTACTAGCGTGTAAGATGAGTGCAATTGTGCTGTAGTTTGAGCATTCTTTGGCATTGCCTTTCTTTGTGACTGGAATGAAAACTGACCTTTTCCGTTCCTGTGGCCACTGCTGAGTTTTCCAAATTTGCTGGCCTATTGAGTGCAGCACTTTCACAGCATCATCTTTCAGGATTTGAAATAGCTCAACTGGAATGCCATCACCTCCACTAGCTTTGTTCATAGTAATGCTTTCTAAGGCCCACTTGACTTCACATTCCAGGATGTTTGGCTCTATGTGATTGATTACACTATTGTGATTATCTTGGTTGTGAAGCTTTTTTTTTTTTTTTTTGTACAGTTCTTTTCTGCATTCTTGCCACCTTTTCTTAATATCTTCTGCTTCTGTTAAATCCATATCATTTCTGTCCTTTATCGAGCCCATCTTTGCATGAAATGTTCCCTTGGTATCTCTAATTTTCTTGAAGAGATCTCTAGTCTTTCCAGTTCTGTTGTTTTCCTCTATTTCTTCGCATTGATAGTGGAGGAAGGCTTTCTTTTCTCCTCTTGCTATTCTTTGGAACTCTTCATCTTTGCTTTTCGCTTCTCTTCTTTTCACAGCTATTTCTAAGGTCTCCCCAGACAGCCATTTTGCTTTCTCTGCATTTGTTTTCCATGGGGATGGTCTTGATCTGTGTCTCCTGTACAATGTCATGAACCTCAGTCCATAGTTCATCAGGCACTGTGTCTATCAGATCTAGTCCCTTAAATCTATTTCTCACTTCCACTGTATAATCATAAGGGATTTGATTTAGGTCATATATGAATGGTCTAGGGTTTTTCCCTACTTTATTCAATTTAAGTCTTAATTTGGCAATAAGGAGCTCATGATCTCAGCCACAGTCGGCTCCCAGTCTTGTTTTTGTTGACTGCATAGAGCTTCGCCATCTTAGGCTACAAAGAATATAATCCATCTGATTTTGGTATTGACCAACTGGTGATGTCAATGTGTATAGTCTTCTGCTGGGAGCCAGCGTGAGGAATTCCACTCATGACAAGGTAATGTGGCAAGAGCTCTGATGGCAAGGCTAATCAGAACTCAGGTTTTTCCCCTGGAATTTCCTGAGCATCCAACCCCCCAAAAATAAGAATCTGCTTGCCTTTCCACTCTTCTGATATTCTCTGGAAAAAAGTCAATTCAGGGCTTTAGTCTTCTGCATTTGATAGAGTGTTTCAGTCCAAAAAACCCTCTGATGGCTTTTTAGCCTGCCTGCAGGACAGCTGTGCGTGTGATTGTTTGAGGCCTCCTGACTGCAGGAGGCACAGGAAGCTTAAAACATCCTAGGAATGTTGGGGCTTCCAAGGAGCCAAAATCATTAGAATAGGACTGATTAAAAGTTTCATTTGCTGAGCCAATACTTGCTGCCAAATTTTCATATCCTTTATTTTTAGATATAGTTGGTATATAGAAAAACAAATAGTAGACCTGGTATTAGCAACATTAGATCTTTGAATTAAGTACCTTCTTTGTTATAACCCACTGCACCTTTGTTCTATAGAGATGTAACTTTAACGCTTTAAGGAGATGCAGATTAAAGAAAAACACTTCAGGGGAAACAAAATTAATTTTCATTAAGGAAGAGAGCCAAAAAGTGTTAACAAGCCTCTTGGCCAGAAGATAATATAAATCACCTGAGACCTTTTGTATACAAAAAGATATACAGAAAGAGTCTGGGCTGCTAACGCTACATAATTTTGTATTTCCCATTTATCTCTATGTATAATCAAAAGTATAAAAGGCCTTGAAGGACAATAGAAGGAGAGCCAGTCGCTGGACTGGTTTCCCCCATGTCTCCTCTTTACTCTAATTTCAAGCTGATCCCTTGGAACGTGGAGGCTCACTATGTCTACTTACTTGCCCCAGCTTTTAAGATCCGTAAGAGAGAAAGCCCAAGGCAGGGCACTCTCCGATATTCAAACAGGCGCCAGCGGCCTAATGTAGATGGTGCAAGCTCCTTGTCTGGAGCTTTATTGGTTTTCCACGTAAACCAAGTTAATCAGCCTCTTCTCTCCACTTAATTTTATTACTACATTACTTCTTCCTAATCTAATCTTATATTAATAAATAAATAAGTTTTCCTCACTGACTCCGTCCACCCTTCGAATTCCCTGAATCCACCAAGGCTGGACCCCAGCAGTCTTCTCTTGTGTTGTTGGAAGAGGGTGTTTGCTATGACCAGTGCATTCTCTCAGCAAAACTCTATTAACATTTGCCTTGCTTCATTCCGTGTTCCAAGGCCAAATTTTCCTGTTTCTCCAGGTGTTTTTTGACATCCTACTTTTGCATTCCAGTCCCCTATAATGAAAAGGATATCTTTTCTGGGTGTTAGTTCTAAAAAGTCTTGTAGGTCTTCATAGAACCATTCAACTTCAGCTTCTTCAATGTTACGGGTTGGGGCATAGACTTGGATTACTGTGATATTGAAAGGTTTGCCTTGGAGACGAACAGAGATCATTCTGTCATTTTTCAGATTGCATCCAAGTACTGCATTTCAGACTCTTTTGTTGACCATGATGGCTCCTCCATTTCTTCTAAGGGATTCCTGCACACAGTAGTAGATATAATGGTCATCTGAGTTAAATTCACCCAGTCCAGTCAATTTCAGTTCGCTGATTCCTAGAACATTAATGTTCACTCTTGCCATCTCCTGTTTGACCACTTCCAATTTGCCTTGTTCATGAACCTAACATTCCAGGTCCCTATGCAATACTGCTCTTTACAGCTTTGGAGCTTGCTTCTATCACCAGTCACATCCACAACTGGGTATTGTTTTTGCTTTGGCTCCATCCCTTCATTCTTTCTGGAGTTATTTCTCCACTGATCTCCAGTAGCATATTGGGGATCTACTGACCTGGGGAGTTCCTCTCTCAGTATCCTACCATTTTGCCCTTCATACTGTTCATGGGGTTCTCAAGGCAAGAATACTGAAGTAGTTTGCCATTCCCTTCTCCAGTGGACCACATTCTGTCAGACCTCTCCACCATGACTTGCCTATCCTGGGTGGCCCCACACAGCATGGCTTAGTTTAATTGTGTTAGACAAGGCTGTGGTCCATGTGATCAGATTGACTAGTTTTCTGCAAGTATGGTTTCAGTGTGTCTGCCCTCTATGCCCTCTTGCAACACCTGCCATTACTTGGGTTTATCTTGAGAAACCGATATGCAGGTCAGGAAGCAACAGTTCGAACTGGACATGCAACAACAGACTGGTTCCAAATAAGAAAAGGAGTAAGTACGTCAAGGCTGCATACTGTCACCCTGCTTATTTACCTTATATGCAGAGTACATCATGAGAAACACTGGGCGGGGAGAAGCACAAGCTGGAATCAAGATGCCAGGATAAATATCAATAACCTAAAATATGTAGATTACACCATCCTTATGGCAGAAAGTGAAGAGGAACTAAAAAGCCTCTTGATGAAATTGAAAGAGGAGAGTGAAAAGGTTGGTGTAAAGCTCAACATTTAGAAAACGAAGATCATGGTATCCGGTCCCATCACTTCATGGGAAATAGATGGGAAACAGTGGAAACACTGTCAGACTTTAATTTGGGGGGCTCCAAAATCTCTGCAGATGGTAACTGCAGCCATAAAATTATAAGATGCTTACTCCTTGAAAGGAAAGTTATGACCAACCTAGATAGTTTATTGAAAAACAGAGACATTGCTTTGCCAACAAAGTTCCGTCAACTCAAGGCTATGGTTTGTCCAGTGGTCACGTATGGATGTGAGAATTGAACTGTGAAAAAAGCTGAGTGCTGAAGAATTGATGCATTTGAACTGTGGTGTTGAAGAAGACTCTTGAGGGTCCCTTGAACTGCAAGGAGATCCAACCAGTCTATTCTAAAGGAGATCAGCCCTGGGTGTTCTTTGGAAGGAATGATTAAAGCTGAAACTCCAGTACTTTGGCCACCTCATGTGAAGAGTTGACTCACTGGAAAAGACTCTGATGCTTGGAGTGATTGCGGGTAGGAGGAAAAGGGGACGACAGAGGATAAGATGGCTGGATGCCATCACTGACTCGATGGACGTGAGTTTGAGAGAACTCCGGGAGTTGGTGATGGACAGGGAGGCCTGGCGTGCTGTGATTCACGGGGTCGCAAAGAGTCGGACACGACTGAGAGACTTAACTGAAATGAAAGTGCTACAAAATTGATATTTCTGACTTTCACTTGTAATGCTTATAATTAATAGTTAGAGACTTATGCCATCTCTAAATTGCAATAAACAAACTCTTCCCAGTTTTGAACAATAAATCTGTAGGTTATGAAAATAAATATCATGTATTTAAGAAATAGTGAAATGATATTTTTTTATTTTGCCAGCAAATTTCACTGCAGTATATATATTAAACATATTTTCAGTCACATCAAAACACACTAGAACTTGTATCCTATTTAAAATTATTGAGAAATCTCAGTACTACATAAAAATTATGTAAATTATATTACGTTCCAGGAAATATTAGGCGGCTAAACTTTTAAGTCAGCATGAGCTACTATTTAACATATGTCTCTTTCTAGGCATTAAACTGTGTTGATTTTATTTTAAATATAAGTGTTAGATTTGTGTTGATTTGAAGCTTTTAAATATTTGATTTAAAATGACAACAATTTCAAGTTACAGTCTATGACAACGAAAAGTTGTCATGAATCCAGGTCAATGAACAGATGCAAAATTTGAAATTATAATTCATGACAATAAGAATTTTAATTAAAAAATAGTGGAAAATCTTCTATATCTATCCTTTACCATTTGTGTTCTATGTGTAACAGAATTTTCAGCAAAAAAGGAAGTTTTAATTATGTGATGAATTTTATCTTTGGTTTAATTTGAAGGAATAGAGAAAGGGGAAACATGTCTATTAATATGATAAAGAAATATGTATATCATGAATAACATCACTAATACCAATAATTCATTCTTTGATTTCTTGATGACATATAATTGAATCAAGTTTCAATTATCTTTTCAAAGGGCATTCATTATTGCTTGTAGAATAAAATAATTACTAATTTCTATTGGGTAGCATATTAATATTTAATTTGTTTAGCTCGAAGTTAGGAATCAGTCAGCAAAACAAAGAAAGAAGTCTATTAAAAATAGATATTTGAAATTGTGTCCAACAATGAGTAGCTAGAAATAAATTGATATATTTGAATTCATAATTGGCTGTCCTCTCATTACCATGGGACATGGATCCTGTAGGGCCCCTCTACATTACCCCATGAGGTCAAATACAGTATGTATAGTCTCTGTATACATGTAGTTTTCTGAGCAATAACAGTCATATTTTGATCAGATTTTCTAAAAGCACTAGAAATAAAAGGAATATTTCTAAACCCCCTTGCAGGGTGGACTAGACCATTAAGTGTAACATTCTCTGAGACTATGCAAACTTATAAACTTGTTAGTAGAATACAGGACTGTACTTCTCTTTTAGGTTTAGCATTGAGGAAAGGTGAAATTGAGATGTCTTTGATTAAGAATATTTGAAGAGATAGGCATTATGTATTTTCAAAATGTATATGATCTTAAGTATACATGTTTTAATATATTGTTTCCTGTAAGCATCTCCACAGTTTGTCATGAACATTTTCATTCCACACAATTACCTTTTTCTTTGACATGTAAATGAATACAGAATGTTAGACAAATTTGGGGAAAGGAGTTTTGAATTGAGGGAATATGGAATCTAATTTTCTAAATTTGCATTTCAGAATTGAAGATTATTTTAAATTCCCAATGACAAAAACAACAACAAAAAACTAAAGCTAGAGATAAAATAGAAGTCAAAACAAACATAAAAATAAAACTTAATTTACCACTTTCAGACTTCTTTTCACTTTATTCTCTTCTTACATTGCCTGGAAAAATAGTATAAGTTACATTGTCTAGAAAAGTGCTATAAGTTACCCCAGGAAAACATTCACAGGTTAACAGAACTATTTGCTTTACCATTGCCAGTGCTTCCCATAGTAAGGGATAAAACAGGGACCCAGTTCCTAATGTATCTAGAGTAGCATTGAAACAAAACTCCTCAGGCAAAATCACAAGCTGGGATCAGTCCTTAGAGGTTTTCATTTATTTTGCCAAGGGTGCTTTTCTAATGCTCATTATTTTCCACCAACAATTGCAATTGAACTCTTGAACTGTTGTTTTACCCCTTGGTTAGAGCATGTGAGCATTTAAGTCTTATAGTCATTCTATATCATGAAAATTACTAAACTCTATTGTAAGGCCTTAGCCCAGAATTTTCCATATGTTACTGCCTTAAATGTGTCAATATACAGTATATTTCTGAGGAAGTTATATGGATAAGGAAGACTTTGTATGTACTGCTGAAAGTCTCTTAGATGGTGACTGGTAGGAGGAATAAAATAAAAATTATTAGGAGAATCAGGAAAAAAAAATGAGAATACATCAGTTATTGGCTGTTGCATTGGTATGGGGAAATGCTTCTGCAGAACAAGAAACATCTCTAAATTTGAGGCATTAGTTTTACACTTTCATAATCCTTTAATTATAATAATTGTCATTTATTGAGTGCCTACTATTTTCCAGGAACTCTTGATCACTTTGAATATATAACATTCATATTGACAATATTTACTTAATTGATCCATTTTTTGGGGGACACAAACAAAAATAGAAAATATTTTAAAAGTGAAAACTATTTTGCTTGGTGCTTCTGAAAGAGTTTTCCAGAAAAGATAATGTTCTCAGGATTTCCTTTAATGAAAAATAATAAACATTTAATGAAAACTTTAGATATTAAAAAAGGAAGTAAAAAAATAAATGCAGATTATAGATGGAAAGAGTAAAATGTACAAAGGAATTGGTTTGCAAACAACAAATTTACAAATTCTTCAAAATGACTGGGCTACAAAATAAGGAGGTGAGAAAGAGCTAGGCTAAAGCAGGGGGATATGAAATATGCAGCTTTCTGGCAATGACCAATTATGATTTGGGATTTATTAAGAAAGAAATATTATTGGAAGCATGTAAGAAATCTCACAGGATAAAGAGAAGAACTGAAGAACCAATCTCAAAAAACGGACACAGTCTAAGAACGAGAGACATAGAGAACATAATCACTCATACTAGAGGCCTGGCCTGCTCCGGACATCTGCCTTGGACATTGGTAATAGAGGCTTTGCCACAAAAGACTTTAAACCTCTCAGTGAATGCTTTCCACTGCTGCTCAAAGAAAGCATAACCGCACTGAAAAACTTTCAGCTGCAAAGAATCTTTGAGTCACTCTTGTTACTTGTCCTGCTTACAAGCACCTATATGGTCAATCGTTGTTTACATACATATGCCTCAGCTAACATGTCATGTAAGATATTTACTCTGCGGTTAAATTTAGCTTCTAAAGGATGACACACAGATCTATTTCCCACCAAAACTCACACAATGGAGGCAACTCACAGATAGAAATGGGGTTATGTTCATAGAGAGCAGCTTAGAAGGAATAAATCTAAAATTAGTCTTAAATGTTTAATATTGGCAGTCCTCATTTTGCAAGATTCAAATATGTTTGAATTTCAGTTACCAAGCCTTTGCTAAATAATAACTGTTTCTTAAATAATACAACTTTTAATTTTTACTGTTAAATTAATTATACATACAGGCCATTAAACTGCGGGAGCTCTAATATAAGGACAGACTATATAATCAAACAAATATCTAAGGTGACGAATGTCTCAAAGTTTCAAAATCAAAATACTAAAGACAACCAATAAAATATAGCTAAGTAAGTTTTAAGCTATAGCCAATCAAATAATTTCCTTTTTTGCTTTTGCACCTTCTCTATATGTATTTCACTTGGCATTTGTTGACCCACTGCTCTTAAACACTTCCTGGTTTTGCAAGGCCCTGCTGGAATCGATTTTTGCTCAAATCAACTCTTAACATTTTTAATGTGCCTCAGTTTATCTTTCAACATTTCATTAACTGTACGTACATAAAGAACAAACTTTGCCGCTAGTTCTACATTCCACAAAGCATAATGCAAATAACAGAAAAACGTCAGAATCAGTGACTAATAATGTAATTTTTTTTTCAAGTTCTATTGGTACTTGATCACTATATCTGTTAATAAGTTCATGCACAGACAACAAAACATGAAGTTGTGTTGCTTCCTTGCTGTCTAGTGATGAACTCACAAACAATTTTACAAAAATGAATAAATCAAGGAAGGTATTGGCCGAAACAAATCAATGTGAAAGTGCAGCAAAAAACAAAGAGTTGTAAAAGTGCAAGTGAAATTTTAATGTACTTACAAAAGAAATAGCTGATTGTGTGAATGTTGTCACTGCTGCTTTTCCAGAAATCATACAGCCAGAGGATCTTTGAGAATATGAATTTATTAACATAAGTGAGAAAATGGTTTTAACAATAAAAATGAACTTTTCATGACTCTAAACAATCAGATAGCTTTCTAGGTCATTTGGGACAATGGCTGTATTTTAATGGTGGAATGCTCAAAAGTTGTTAGCTGTGATATGTCCCACCATATACATAGATGACTTAAAGCATTCAACCTGCTCTAATCCCTTCAACTTTTCCTCTTCTTAATAGTTTTCTTATCTCAATTTCTAGTCAAGGGAAGGATAGTCAGTTGATTAAATTACTAACAATGTTGTAATTCCACATTCATTGATGTTAAGTTTATACATTTCTTTTAAAAATTTTATGTATCTTGATGTTATTTCGATTAAGTACACCACATACAGCTCAGCAAATTAGCTGAGATCTTATAATTTCCAATAGTTTTTTTTTTAAACATAAATTAGGCTTTAAAAATTTCCATTTTTTGGTAACCATCAAAATATCCAAACACATTTCTGCTAAGTTAATGAAATAATTTTTTTATAGTCTTCACTAGAAGAAAAATATTTTTGTAACAATGGGCAGACCTCAGAGATCATAATATCATAATATTTTAAATAGTCAAAATGATATTAGTGGTAGCTATTTATTGCTCTCCAGAGATAACAAATCATAGATAGTGAGGGGAGCTCAGGGCAATAACTATGACAATGAGCACAAAAAAATTGAGAATTTTCCTCCCAATTGTGACAACGGATTCTGTGTTTAAGAATAATGTAGCTAATAATCTCAGCTTAGTCATCTTAAGAAATTATGTTTGAAATCACTGCACTAGTATGATTACAGTATACATTTTAAAAATGACTGGAGTGCTTTTTTAGAAAGTTACATTTTATTAATGCTAGATAAAAAAGTAATTACTATGCATACATATGTATATAAAATCAACACTTTATAAATTCTGGATTGCTATTGCTAAGTCGTTTAAGTCATGTCTGACTCTGTGCAACCCCATAGACGGCAGCCCACCAGGCTCCCCCATCCCTGGGATTCTCCAGGCAAGAACACAGGAGTGGGTTGCCATTTCCTTCTCCAATGCATGAAATTCTGGATAGCAACAGGTATATCTAATTTGTTCTTCCATTACTAGGATATCTAAGGCTACAGTGACTTTGAAACCTCTTGAAGAGCAAGCATACATTCATTCTTTTTTGGTATCACTTCTCTTTTCTCTGGATATGATGCTATCAATTGCAGACATTTAATTCGACTATAAATTCAACAAATATTGAATGTCTATAAAAATCCAAACATGTTAATAGGCACTAGAATTCAGAGAACTTTATCACTATTTAACCAATTCTACAATTTTAGTTTTATTTGTCCAATTCTTGACGTTTATGCACTATATTTAACTAAAATAGTTTTATATTTATTTCCATTGAATCCTTTCTGTCTCTACACTAGTATTTTCTTTACAAACTAATTTTCTAATAATTTCCACTTTTAGCGATCTTACTCGACTGATAAATCAAGATGCTCCAACCAATTATTTGGATCTTATTTTCTCTTTTGTGTTTAGGTAAAACAGCTTATAATCATGTGCTCCATTTTGTATTTACTCAACTGGAACTAGGTATCAAGTTGATTATGTTATGTGTGTATATGATATATATATTTTGTCAGTTTATAATAATAAATGTTCATTTAGCACTTATGATGCTCCAGTCACTGTTCTAGTGGCTTAGAGATAATAAATTATTTATTACTCCAACCAGCTCTGAGTTCGATTTTTATCCAAATATATATTTTTTAATTTTAATTTTTACTTTATTTTACTTTAAAATACTGTATTGGTTTTGCCATATATTGAATCAGCCACGGGTGTACCTGAGTTCCCAATCCTGAACCCCCTTCCCACCTCCCACCCCTTATCATCTCTCTGGGGGTGCCATTTCACACCAGTCAGAATGACAGTGATCCAAAAGTCTACAATCAATAAATGCTGGAGAGGGTGTGGAGAAAAGGGAACCCTCTTACACTGTTGGTAGAAATGCAAACTAGTACAGCCACTATGGAGAACAGTGTGGAGATTCCTTTAAAAATTGCAAATAGAACTGCCTTATGACCCAGAAATCCCACTGCTGGGCATACACAATGAGGAAACCAGAATTGAAAGAGACACGTGTACCCCAGTGTTCATCGCAGCACTGTTTATAATAACCAGGACATGGAAACAACCTAGATGCCTATCAGCAGATGAATGGATAAGAAAGCTGTGGTACATATACACAATAGAGTATTACTCAGCCATTAAAAAGAATACATTTGAATCATTTCTAATGAGATGGATGAAACTGGAGCCTATTATACAGAGTAAAGTAAGCCAGAAAGAAAAACACCAATACAGTATACTAACACATATATATGGAACTTAGAAAGATGGTAATGATAACCCTGTGTGCAAGACAGCAAAAGAGACACAGATGTATAGAATGGACTTTTGGACTCTGGGAGAGGGAGAGGGTGGGATGACTTAAGAGAATGGCATTGAAACATGTATACTATCATGTAAGAAATGAATCGCCAGTCTATGTTCGATATGTTGTATTTTTAATTCCTTTGTAGTCATTTTATTATTTTTTTTATTATTAATCTGTGGATAGGAAACCTCCCAGATAAAAATTCTACTAAATGTTTCTCATCTTCAAAATTCTGATTGTTTATAATTCAATTCCTTTTCTAGAGTCTTAAACTAAGTCTTGTTTGCTCATGTTTTTTATCAGGAATATTCAATCCAGATACAATTCACTTACCTTAGAAAATATGAAGTAATAATAATAATAATAGGTTCCCTCAACATGAGAGGAGAGTTTAGCAGCCTAAGCTGTACTCCAATATTTGAGCATTTGAACTTTTATATTTTCTAGCAAGAATATGTTTTAGGGAAATATATTTTAAATCTAAACATATTAAATATCCCCCTAAAAAATCCATGGCATTTAAATCACACAGAATAATGAAAATGCATAATATATGTATCATTAAAACATTGCTAAAATCAATAGAATAAATATATAATATAAATAAATGGATAAAAGATACTGATTTTCTGAAATGAAGATTTACAAAATGAAGGTGACTAAGTTCAAGTCACATATCTTGCATGGACTATTGTGATTGATTCCTTCCCCTTTCCTCATATCTATCTCTCTTCACCACACTTGGAAATATTCCAGATTCTTGTTATGGTCTGTAAGATTTTACATATTTTGGCCGATAGCATCCTCATCTCAAATTCACCTTATTCTACTTTTTCTTTACCCAGTTTACTCCACCAACACTTGGTTTTTGAAATATAACTTTGGGCCTCTGGAATTACTTCTTTTCTCAACTTGGAATAGTGTCCACCTTCACTTTCATGTTTAAGTTTTCAAGACATAAAGTATTTCAGTTTAGGTGAATTGAAATTACTTTTTGCACATTATGTTTCAGTAAATGCAACTTCTTCATTAAAAAGTCAAGAGTACTAGACTTTATTATCATAAGGGTAGTAAGGACTACCAAATTATGATAATATGGATTGCTTATTAGAAGTACTATGCTATTTTGCAGTCATGAAGCTCAAAGGTTTAACAGTTTATATTTCAACTGCTTTAATTTCATTAATAATTTTTGGTGATATTGTCAAAAGATCATGTTAAATTACTATCATGACTAATAATTAATTTTTATTTTACAAAATAAAAATTCTGTTTATTTAATTACAAATACACATATGTCTTGAATTATGTGTGTAAATATGCCACTCAAACTTTCTGAATGACAGAATTATGACTCAAGGAAGAAAATATGACTTTTTAAAGAAGATAAAAATATTATAAGAAGAACTATGGATGTATTTGTATAAATTTTATAGATAAGATCTTTACAATTGAATTTTTATCAGCTATTTTTGTTACAATTTCTTTGTTTTTAACTAATATAACAATACACTCTATGGGGTCACAAAAATTCAGACAAGACTGAGTGACTAAGCACACACATACATACACATATGAAAATAAATCAAAGCCAACCTAATAACATTAAAAAGTGTATATTTTATTTTCATGTTTTTATTTTTATTTTTGAATATTTAAAATCAAAATAATCACAAGAACTCATATATAATCTCTATCACATCATTTCTACATATATATTCTATCACATAAATCTTTCTTTCTCCCTTTAACAAGAAAAAGAACCTTAAAGTCAGCAGTGATATAAGCTTAAGTATTGGCAAGTGCTAAATTGAAATCTAGTAAATATATTTGGATAGTTTAGGAAAAATGCTTAGTTTATACAGAGGGAAAGGAATATTATAATGATTGCTAACCTTGCAATGGTAAAAGCAAAATACTTTGTATACTGTCAAAAAAGATGAAAAGGAAAGCAACATATTTGAGAAGATCAACATATTTTTTCCCAAATTTCCATTTCATCTTATTTAAAAATATATGCAACACCTACATCTCTCATCCTTTAGGTGTTTAAAGATAGGAAATAGATATGGCATATGAGAAGGAAAGAGAAAGAGGAAACTCTATTTATGTCTGCAACACAACAGAATGGATAGAAATAATGTTGGAAAGGTTGCTCTTAAGGTTTTTTTTTTGTTTGTTTTTTACTTTGCACAGGTAGACTTTGACAAAATCAGCTTAGAGAGCAAGGGGGAATACTTCTGATTTTACCTGATTGGAAAGAGGTCATTTGGGGTTGCTGAGAAAGTCACAGAGTATAAGCAGAAATTGCTAGTTGCACTCACAGCCTTAGAGACTGAACTTGTGGTTGCCAGGTGGGAAGGACAGGGGAAAGAATAGTTAGGGAGTTTGTAATAGATGTGTACACACTGCTATATTTAAAATGGATAACCAACAAGGTCATGCTGTATAGCACAGAGAACTCTGCTCAATCTTATGTGGCAGCCTGGATGAGAGGGAAGTTTTGGGGAAAATGAATACCTCTATATGTGTGGCTGAGTCCCTCTGCTATGAACCAGAAACTATCACATCATTAGTAATCAGCTATGCTGCTGCTACTGATGCTAAGTCATTTCAGTCATGTCTGACTCTGTGCGACCCCATAGATGGCAGCCACCAGGCTTCCCTATCCCTGAGATTCTCCAGGCAAGAACACTGGAGGGGGATCCCATTTCCTTCTCCAATGCATGAAAGTAAAAAGTTGAAAGTGAAGTCATTCAGTCGTGTCTGACTCTTAGCAACACCATGGACTGCAGCCTACCAATCTCCTCCATCCATGGAATTTTCCAGAGAGAGTACTAGAGTGGGGTTCCATTGCTTTCTCCCACTAATCAACTTTCAATTCAGTTCAGTTCAGTTGCTCAGTGGTGTCCGACTCTTTGCGATCCAGTGAATTGCAGCATGCCAGGCCTCTCTGTCCATCACCAACTCCCAGAGTACACTCAGACTCATGTACATTGAGTCAGTGATGCCATCCAGCCATCTCATCCTCTGTCGTCGCCTTCTCCTCCTGCCCCCAATCCCTCCCAGCATCAGAGTCTTTTCCAATTGAAGGGTTAATGCAGCCACAATAGAGTAGCAGAGATGTGCCTGCAAACGGGTCTCTCTGCCGGGGCTATACGTGCTTGTAAACGAGGCATTCTGCCAAGGACTCTGGACACAGCCTTGAGTTTAATGGTCCCTTGAAAATAAGGGAGCATTCCATTCTTGTGATAAGAAGGGGAAAAAAAAAAAAGGGCCCTGGACAGACTCTGCAGTAGACAGGGATTTCACTTCCCTTGCTGTACGATAACATGTATGCACCTGCGCTGTACTGAAAAGGCTTATTCATGCAGTCTGGAATTCTGCCTAGGGGGCTTTATAAAAATAAACCGCAATTAGTTTTGCACAGTTTTTTTCCTCTGGCTGGAGTGGTGTATTTTCTGTCTCTTGTGTGTCTCGTGTGTTGTCTTTGTGTCATTTTGCTCACAACATCTGGTGCCCAATGTGGGTCTCGAATGAAACTGAAAGGGTGAGTAACCCTGGGGGGATTTTACATCCATAGCAGGGGAACTTTTGGGAAAATCATGGGGAATTTCTCACCCTAGCAGGGGAACTTTCAGAAAATCTTGGGGAATTTCTCATCATCATTACGGACACAATACATGGAATTAGTCAAAGGACTTCTCCACTCCATAGGCGTTAAAGCCTTGACTCGGCAATTGAGTGAGCTCTTTTGCTTGGTGGAGCAATATTGTCATTGGTTTCAATATCAAACTAAGTTACAGATAAACTTGAAGGAATGGAATATAATTCAAAAGGAATTGAGAAAGCAACATCAAAAGGGTAATGTGATCCCTTTGACGTTATGGACTTTGTGTAGTGCTATAACACAGGCTTTGACCTTGCTCTCTACTGATAGTGAAACTAAATCTAATGCTTCCAGGAAGGGAGAAATAATTTATGAGGATGTGTCAGACGTTGGTGGGGCTTCTGCATCGCCTGAAGGCAAGGATACAGGTAAGCCTCCTCCTGTAAATGGTGAAACATCTGATAGTTCAGAATCAAATTTGGAGGCTTCTTCAGTTTCGTCAGAGGCGGGCAAAGAGATTAAAGAAATGACCCATCTATTCCAGGAGTGGTAAAAATCTCATAAGGAGGAGAAGAAATCTACACCTTCTGCTTCTCCTTATGCTTCTCTTTTCCCCACTGCGGTTAATTGGCCTGATGTGGGCAGGGAACGTTGTCGGTTCTCCTTTCATTTGTCTATGCTTCATGATGATGACTTGCCAGCTCCCCCTAGTGGTTTTATCGATCCTCCACAATTATTTCGCATCCAGAGACAGCAAAATGACAATGTGATAAATGTTCAATACACTCCTTTGGAATATAAATTTTTTAAAGATCTTAAAGCTGCAGCAGCGCAATACGGTCCTCAATCTCCCTTTGTTTTGGCTATGCTGGAATTATTGGGAAAAGGCAAATTAATCATTCCATTAGATTGGAAATCTATTGCCCAAGCTGTCTTGGAGGGTTCTCAATGGTTGCATCTTTGTAGCTGGTGGGAAGAAGAAGCTAGAAAACAGTCTCAGATTAATGAGGGACAGAATCCCCCTGGTCCTCTCGAGGACAATCTAATGGGAGAGGGCCCTTATTGGGCTTTAAGAGAACAGGCTCAATACTCTGATCAGGACTTACAACAAGTCTGCCAGGTCTTTTTACAAGCATGGCGCTGTGTGGTGCCTCCTGGCCATGCCCAGCCCTCCTTTGTTAAAACAATGCAAGACCCCAATGAGCCATATACTGATTTTCTAGCAAGATTGAGGGTGGCTGTGGAACAGGCTGTAGGGAGAGATGAGTTTTCAGAGATATTATTACAAACTTTAGCATTTGAAAATGCTAATCCTGAATGCAAGTGTATACTGGGACCATTAAAGGGACAGTGTGCATCTATAGCTGAATATATCAGAGCCTGCTCGGGAGTAGGAGGAACTGAGCATCAGGCTAATGTCTTTGCTACAGCCTTGGCCAAAGCTGTGAGACCACAAAAGGGAGGTAACTGCTTCCATTGTGGAAAACCTGGTCATATGAAAAGAGAGTGTCAGAAATTAAAAGCTGATCAAGGTGCAATTCCTACAGACAGATTTCTTGCTGGGAAGAATAAGACTCCTCCTGGACCTTGCCGTCGGTGTGGGAAGGGGCTTCATTGGACTAATAAATGCATATCTAAAACAGACAAAATGGGCAACCTGATACCAGGAATCTATTTTGCGGGCCTAAGTCCTTGGGGCCCAACAATACCAGGAACTTCTCCTCCTTGCCCTCCTGCCATTCCACCTGCCCCAACCCTGTTCCCTCCCAACAACCGTTACGAGTCGATGCCCCATTAAAAGGACCTCAGATGATGATTTCGGACTTATGGTCTGCTACTTCAGGGAGTGCTACTGCTGATTTGCCCCTAGATGATAATGTTCTTTTGTCACCAGGGAGAGGCATTTACAAATTAAAAACAAATGTATTTGGACCACTGCCTAAAGGCACTTTTGGCTTGATATTAGGCCATAGCAGCATGGCTTTGAGAGGTCTAACCATGATTCCTGGGGTAATAGACTCTGACTATGTTGGGGAAATTTTAATTATGGTTGCTACTTCTACCATGCTTTCATTGTTAGCTGGGGAGAATATTGCTCAAATACTTCTCCTACTTTATCACCCCTTATTTGCTCTTCCTAATGAACAAACAGGAGGATTTGGAAGTACTGGGCAACATATACTTTGAGAAATGGTTATCAAAGATTCTCACCCTGTTCACTCCTTGATTATACAAGGAAACAACTTTGAGGGACTAGTAGACACAGGGGCGGATGTTTCAGTCATTTCTTCTCAACAATGGTCCCAAGATTGGGAAAAAGAAAAAAACCCTTTAATGTTGATGGGACTGGGCTCCATTGCAGATGTCTGGAAGAGTAGCTATCCCTTGCAATGCCAATTCCATAATGGAAGATCAATGTTTGTTACCTTTTACATTGTAAACATACCTATTAATATATGGGGAAGAGATCTCCTTTTTCCTTCAGGGGCTTCTGTAACCATTCCATCGGAAAGCTCATAGCCACTGCTCAAATTCCTCGAGCACTCCCATTAAAATGGTTAACTAATACTCCAAAATGGGTTGAGCAGTGGCCATTACCACACATGAAGCTCGAGTCATTAGAACAGTTAGTACGAGAACAACTCCAACTTGGTCATATAGAGCCCTCTACCTCCCCCTGGTATTCTCCTGTTTTTGTTATAAAAAAGAAATCTGGAAAATGGAGAATGTTAACTGATTTATGAAAAGTTAATAAATGTATTGAACCTATGGGAGCATTACAATTGGGACTCCCCTCTCCCTCTCTTATTCCTCAAAATTGCTCCTTAATGGTGCTAGATCTTAAAGACTGTTTTTTTACCATTCCCCTACAATTGCAAGATAGAGATAAATTTGCTTTTACAGTTCCTGTTCTTAATCATGCTCAGCCTGTTAAGTGTTATCAGTGGACAGTCTTACCACAAGGAATGATAAATAGTCTTACCTTATGCCAAGAATTCGTAGCTCACTCTTTACAATCCCTCCATCAAGAATACCCCAATTATATTCTATAACATTATATGGATGACCTCCTATTAGCAGCTCCTAGTATTGCTGAAAGTGGTGAATTCTTTTTAAAAGTACAGGAGGCTTTAAGACTATACAATTTGCAAATAGCCCCAGAAAAAATTCGAAAGGACTTTCCTACTTCGTATTTAGGGACCATATTGGAAGAACATAGAATAAGGCCCCTAAAGTTGCAAATTAGAAGAGACCATCTCAAAACCTTAAATGATTTTCAAAAGTTATTGGGAGATATTAATTGGCTACGCCTGGTACTTGAGATTCCTACTTATCAATTACATTTGTTTTCTACTTTAGAAGGAGATACAGCTCTGGATAGCCCCTGGACCTTAACCCCATTGGCTTTACAGGAACTTCAATTTGTTGAGCAACAACTAAATGATGGCTTTTTGACTTACTTAATATGTCTCAAACCTATTTTGTTTGTAATATTTCATGCCCCTTATTCTCCATCTGGTGTAATTGCTCAAGAAAAAGGATTAATAGAATGGGTTTTCTTACCTAACAGTTTTTCAAAAAAATTGACTACATATATGGATAAATTAACTTTCCTTATACAGAATGGTCGCCATCGTATTTTACAATTGTCAGGATGTGAACCACACCAGATTGTTACTCAGTTAACAACTGCTCAAATATCTCGATGTTTACAATTGAATGAAAACTGGTAAATTTCTCTTGCCTCATACCCTGGTTCATTTTCTAATCATTATCCATCATCTAAATTGATTGATTTTCTCCGGACTAACATTATGCTAGCTCATTCCCCAATTTCAGATGTTCCAGTTAAGGGACCCACTATTTTTACAGATGCAAATAAAAGTACTGCTGGATATTGGACCCCGGAAAGTTCCAAGGTTCTCCCCCACTCATTTTCTTCTGTACAGTGCACTGAATTGTGGGCTATCTATTTAGTTTTGCAAGATTTTCCTCAACTTCCTATTAACATTGTTTCAGATTCTCGATATGCTGTTCTCTCTTGCCTACAGCTTCCCCATGTCTCCCTTCCACTGACCCTTAAAACAGCTATTTATAGATTGTTTTACCAAGTACAACAACTGCTCTTGCAGCATTCAGAGTTAATTTTCTATGTCCTGTTAACTTTTGTGTCCCTTCTCTAGAATCTTTGGAGTGGGAACGTTGCCAAGGTCATTCGGAAATGCTACAATTGATGCCTTACTTTATCCTATAGAAGCAACAAACAAGAACATCTCTTACAGCATACCAACTCCAAAAGGTTACAAAAATCTCATGCTATTATTCGAAAACAAGCTCAAAATATTGTTCCTTCTTGTTCCATATGTGCACCCTTTGCTTTGCCATTTACCCCACCAGGTGTCAACATGAGAAGACAACAAGCAAATCAGATATGGCAAATGGATGTAATTTACATTTCTTCTTTTGGACAACAAAAATGTGTGCATCATACTATAGATACTTGCACACATTTTCAATGGGCCACTGCATTACATTCTGAAAAGTCTGATGCTGTTATTACTCATTTGTTATCCTGTTTTGCAGTTATGGGATTACCAATTGAATTGAAAACTGATAATGCACCTGCCTACCAATCAGCAAAATTAGCTCACTTTTTATCTCAATACCATATAACTCATACTTTTGGTATTCCTTATAATAGTCAAGGGCAAGCTATCATTGAAAGAGCTAATCCTACCTTAAATGAATATCTTGAAAAAATAAAAAAGGGGGAACAAGAGAGATTTATGAAACCTAAAGATATTCTGAATAAAACCTTACTTACCCTAAACTTTTTAATGTTTGGAGCAAGGGAAATCTATCAGCAGCAGAGTTGCATTTTCAAGGGAAAGAAGAGGATAAGAAGATCTTGAAAATGCCTATTTGGTATAAAGATAAAGAGAAAGGTTGGATCCCAGCATCATTAACATATTTGGGATGATGGTATGCTTTCATTTCTGTTAATAATTACAGGTTTTGGACCCCAGCAAGATTGATCAAAATCAACAATGGCTGATCCCTTTGTTCAAAAATTCGAAGAGCTTACTATGCAGAGAAGCTTTACCTTCGTTACAAGGGAAGCAACACCTCCTACGTGGGGTCAAATGAAGAGGTTGACCCAGGAAGCAGAGAAGACGTTAATGAAGGGGGGGCAACCTCTGAATCCTACCAATCTTTTGCTTGCTATGATGGCAGTGGTGACATGTCAGGTAATCAGTGTATCGGCAAGTAATCATACATATTGGGCGTATATACCTAATCCCCCATTAGTAAGAGCAGTTTCCTGAGGGGAACCAGAAGGGCAGGTATGTACTAATGAGACTGCCTTCTTTCCCCCACCAGCTTGTGGGGGAATAGAACAACTACCTCATCATAAACAACAATATAATATTAGTAATTTGACCATTGCAGTGGAAGGTATTCCTTTGTGTATAGGAGGACACCCCTTTTATCTGTCCACCAAGGAACATTCTCATCATTCCTATAATACATGGGGGGTAAAGTATAATAATTACCATTTTGCTACTTTTACTGTGCTTGTTTCCACCAGGGGATTTAACACCTCGACAGAACCAATAGACATTCATAATGGAAAACACATGTCACTATGTCCTGTTAACTTTTGTGTTCCTTCTCTAGAATCTTTGGAGTGGGAACGTTGCCAAGGTCATCGACCCTTTAAAGTCATGAATTATTCTGGGGCCATCATTGGAGATTGGAGTCCAGATCAGGGGCAAATCTTAGAAAAATGGTCAAATAAATCTCTTAGGTGGCATCATGCAAATAGCACTTTGATGGGCAATGGTAATGAGACAGTTAAATGGCAGCAATTTGCACTTGTCCCTCCTCAATTACAATTGCAAGTATATCCGCATTCAAGGAGATATTTGAAAACTACGGGCAGTTTCTGGTAATCTCACTATCTGGTCAGGAAACTATACTTTGGACAGTGGTGACTCTTTGGGTCCATTGCATGTTAATTTACATGTTAATAAATCTTATTCCACAATGACATGTGTAAAATATCCTTTTGCATTGTTATATGGGAATTGGACCTGGAATGATACTGTGGGGTGTGTGGCATGTGATTCTTGTAATCTAACTCAATGTGTAAATCAGTCTTGGTGGGAAAAATTTGAAAGACGAGCCTATAACTCCAATTTCTCGTTAATAATTGTTAAGGTTCAGACAGAAGTATGGTTACCTATAAATCTGACTAGGCCATGGTCAGATTCTTTTGCTGTTTCTCATCTAGTTACCGCTGTACAGACTTTGCTACACCGATCTCGAAGTATGCTTGGTGTGGTCATTGCGTCAATTCTAGCAGTCGCATCAGTAACTGCAATGGCGGTGGTGGCAGGTCTTGCATTACACCAAGGAATTCAAACGGCTGATTTTATTTGGGACTGGCATAAAGACTCTCATTTGCTATGGCGACAACAGCAAGATTTGGATGCACAACTTGCTACTGACGTGCTCAATTTTCAACACACGGTTTCCTGGCTTGGAGATCAATTAGCTGTTTTATCTACACGAAGTGTGTTGAAATATGATTGGAATTCTTCTCAGTTTTGTATAGCACCTGTACTATTTAACATGAGTGAAAGATGGGATAAAGTAAAACGATCCATGACTGGGCATCAGAATCTCACTACGGAGATTATAGACCCGGAACGACAAATTTTGTCTACTTTTAGCAGGACTTTACCTGACATTACGGGGTCTGATTTGATGAAAAGTCTTCAAGAGGGAATGAATTAACTTAAATGCATTAGGGCATGTATCCTCACTAATTGGGACTAACTTTGGGAACACTGTGTTTATATTACTTTTATGTTGTGTTGCTTTTCTAGTCTTCCAGCAGTGCCAGAAAGGGAAACAACTAAAGGGCAAAGCATAGAAGATCCAGACCATGCTACAATTTATAAAAGCAAATAAAAAAGGGAGAGATGAAGGGTTAATGCAGCCACAATAAGGTAGCAGAGATGTGCCTGCAAACGGGTCTCTCTGCCCGGGCTTTACATGCTTGCAAACGAGGTGTTCTGCCAAGGAGTCTGGACACAACCTAGAGTTTAATGGTCCCTTGCAAACGAGGGAGCATTCCACTCTTGTGATAAGAAGGAAAAAAAGGGCCCTGGACAGACTCTGCAGTAGACAGGGATTTCACTCCCCTTGCTGTACGATAACATGTATGCTCCTGCGCTGTACTGAAAAGGCTTATTCATGCAGTCTGGAATTCTGCCTAGGGGGCTTTATAAGAATAAACCGGAGTGGTGTATTGTCTGTCTCTTGTGTGTCTCGTGTGTTGTCTTTGTGTCATTTCACTTGCAACACCAGTGACTCAACTCTTCGCATGAGGTGGCCAAAGAACTGGAGTTTCAGCTTTACCATCACTCCCTCCAAAGAAATCCCAGGGTTGATCTCCTTCAGAATGGTCTGGTTGGATCTCCTTGCAGTCCAAGGGACTCTCAAGAGTCTTTACCAACAACACAGTTCAAAACCATCAATTCTTCGGTGCTCAGCTTTCTTCACAGTCAAAATCTCATATCCATACATGATCACTGAAAAAACCATAGCCTTAACTATGGTTTGTTAGCAAAATAATGTCTCTGTTTTTGAATATGCTATCTATGTTGATCATAACTTTTCTTCCAAGGAGTAAGCGTCTTTTAATTTCATGGCTGCAGTCACCATCTGCAGTGATTTTGGAGCCTGACAGTATTTCCACTGTTTCCCCATCTAATTCCCATGAGGTGATGGAACCAGATGCCATGATCTTCGTTTTCTGAATGTTGAGCTTTAAGCCAGCTTTTACACTCTTCTCTTTCACTTTCATCAAGAGGATTTTTAGTTCCTCTTCACTTTCTGCTATAAGGGTGGTGTCATCTGCATATCTGAGGTTCTTGATATTTCTCCCAGCCATCTTGATCCCAGCTTGTGCTTCTTCCAGTCCAGGGTTTCTCATGATGTAATCTGCATATAAGTTAAATAAGCAGAGTGACAATATACAGCCTTGATGTACTCATTTTCCTATTTGGAACTGGTCTTTGTTCCATGTCCACTTCTAACTATTGCTTTCTGACCTGCATATAGATTTCTCAAAAGGCAGGTCAGATGGTCTGGTATTCCCATCACTTTCAGAATTTTCCTCAGTTTATTTTGATCCACACAGTCAAAGGCTTTGGCACAGTCAATAAAGCAGAAATAGATGTTTTTCTGGAATGCTCTTGCTTTTTCCATGATCCAGTGGATGTGGGCAATTTGATCTCTGGTTCCTCTGCCTTTGCTAAAAGCAGCTTGAACATCTGGAAGTTCATGATTCACGTATTGCTGAAGCCTGGATTGGAGAATTTTGAGCATTACTTTATTAGCGTGTGAGATGAGTGCAATTGTGCTGTAGTTTGAGCATTCTTTGGCATTGCCTTTCTTTGGAATTGGGATGAAAACTGACCTTTTCCAGTCCTGTGGTCACTGCTGAGTTTTCCAAATTTGTTGGCATATTTAGTGCAGCACTTCCACAGCATCATCTTTCAGGATTTGAAACAGCTCAACTTGAATGCCATCACCTCCACTAGTTTTGTGTGTAGTGATGCTTTCTAAGGCCCATTTGACTTCACATTCCAGGATGTCTGGCTCTAGGTGAGTGATCCAACATCGTGATTATCTTGGTCGTGAACATCTTTTATGTACAGTTTTACTGTGTATTCCTGCCATCTGTTCTTAATATCTTCCGCTTCTGTTAGGTCCATAACATTTCTATCCTTTATCAAGCCCATGTTTGCAGGAAATGTTCCCTTGCTATCTCTAATTTTCTTGAAGAGATCCCTAGACTTTCCCATTCTGTTGTTTTCCTCTATTTCTTTGCACTGATAGCTGAGAAAGGCTTTGTTATCTCCTCTTGCTATTCTTTGTAACTGTGCATTCAGATACTTATATCTTTCCTTTTCTCCTTTGCTTTTCACTTATCGTCTTTTCACACCTGCTTGTAAGGCCTCCTCAAACAGCCATTTTGCTTTTTTGCATTTCTTTTCCATGGAAAAGAATATGCTAGATTATGCTATCCTAAAATACGCTATCTAGTTTGGTCATAACTTTCATTCCAAGGAGTAAGCATTTTTTAATTTTATGGCTACAATCACCATCTGCAGTCATTTTTGAGCCCCCCCCTCCCCAAATAAAGTCTGACCATTTCCACTGTTTCTCCATCTATTTCCCATGAAGTGATGGGACTGGATGCCGTGATCCTAGTTTTCTGAATGTTGAGCTTTGGGCTAGCTTTTTCACTCTCCTCTTGCACTTTCATCAAGAGGATTTTTAGTTCCTCTTCACTTTCTGCCATAAAGGTAGTGTCATCTCCATATGTGAGGTTCTTGATATTTCTCCCAGCCATCTTGATTCCAGCTTGTGCTTTTTCCAGCCCAGCGTTTTTCATGACGTACTCTGCAAATAATTTAAATAAGCAAGGTGACAATATACAGCCTTGACATACTCCTTTTCCTATTTGGAAATAATCTGTTGTTCCATGTCCAGTTCTAACTCTTGCTTCCTCATATGCATATAGGTTTCTCAAGGGTCAGGTCAGGTGGTCTGGTATCCCCATCTCTTTCAGAATTTTCCACAGTTTATTGTGATCTAGACAGTCAAATGCTTTGACATAGTCAATAAATCAGAAATAGATGATTTTCTGGAACTCTCTCACTTTTTTGATGATCCAGTGGATTGGCAATTTGATCTCTGATTCCTCTGCCTTTTGTAAAACCAGGTTGAACATCTGGAAGTTCACGGTTCATATACTGCTGAAGCCTGGCTTGGAGAATTTTAAGCATTACTGCTGCTAAGTCACTTCAGTCGTATCCGACTCTGTGTGACCCCATAGATGGCAGCCCACCAGGCTGCCCCATCCCTGGGTAATCCAGGTAAGAACACTGGAGTGGGTTGCCATTTCCTTCTCCAATGCATGAAAGTGAAAAGTGAAAGTGGAATCGCTCAGTCATGACTGACTCTTAGCGACCCCATGGACTGCAGCCTACCAGGCTGCTCCATCCATGGGATTTTCCAGGCAAGAGTATTGAGTGGGGTTCCATTGCTTTCTCTGACTAATTAGCTTTACTCCAATGTAAAATAAAACGTTTAAAAACAAAACAGAAAAAAGAAATTGCTAGTTGCTAATAGAAGTTTATTCTCATAAATGTATGTTGGAAAACTTAACATCATTATAATATTAAAATATAAATACTAGGGATATTAAGCCAGAGAGGTCTTAAATGGCTTGCGTGGTACATAATACAATTGTTTTACAGCTGAGACAACCATAGCTCTGCATTTTCCCTTAGATATGCCTAGAGAACTGGTACTTACCCCTGAAAACGATAAGGATGAGCTATCTTAGCTAGAGATTTAGAATAAATGCACTGTTAAGAACTTGAAACTCGGGGGAACTGTAAAGATGGCAGAGGAATAGGATGGGAAGACCACTTTCTCCCTCACAAATTCCTCAAAAGAACATTTCAACGCCAAGCAAACTTCACAAAACAACTTCTGTAGGCTGGCAGAGGACATCAGGCAACCAGAAAAGCAGACCATTGTCTTCAAAAACAGATTTTTAATCTTTGCTCTTAGGTCTTTGTTGTCAATTTTGTACATTTAAAAACCCAAACTTCACTACCCAAGTTTACCTGAGACCGAGATTACTGGCTTGACCACTCTCTCCTCCTTTGGACTCTCCTTTTTCTCCACCAGGTGGCTTCTGTCTCTTTTCTCCCCCATCTCTTCTCTATCCAACTCTGTGAATCTCTGTGTGTTCCAGACGGTGGAGAACACCTAAGGAACTGGCTACAGGCAGGATTTGTCTCTCTCCTTCTCATTCCTCTCTCTTATCCTCCTGGTCTCCTCTGTCTACTTCCTCCCTCTCCTCTCTCCGTAAATACCTCTGAGTGGTCCAGACTATAGAGCACACATAAGGAAGTGACTACTGGCTAGCTTGCTCTCTCCTCTTTTGATCTCACCACATCTCATTCCAGTTACCTCTAACTACCCCCTCCATCTTCTCTTCTCCTTGTAACTCAGTGAACCTCTCTGAGTGTCCCTCAATGTGGAGAAACTTGTCATCTTTAACCTAGATGTTTTATCATCTCTGCTGTATAGATGGAGAAGTCTAGAGGCTACTGTAAAAATAAAACTGAAAACCAGAAGCAGGAGGCTTAAATCCAAAGCCTGAAAACATTAGAGAACTCTTGAATTCAGGGAACATTAAGCAATAGGATCTCATCAAATTCTTTCATACCTACACCGAAATCAAGCTCCACCCAAGGGTCAACAAGTTCCAAAACAAGACATTCCACTCAAATTCTCCAGCAACACAGGAACACTCCTCTGAGCTTCAATATACAAACAGCTCAAAATTATTCCAAAACCTTTGATGTCTCATAACCCATTACTGGTCACTCCACGGCACTCCAGAGAGAAGAAACCCAGCTCCACCCACCAGAACTCCAACACAAGCCTCCCTAACCAGGAAACCTTGACAAGCCACTGATAGAACCCCACCCAAAGTGAGGAAGCTCCATAATAAAGAGAACTCCACAAATTACCAGAACATAAAAAGGCCACCCCAAACGCAGCAATATAACCAAGATGAAGAGACAGAGGAATACTCAGCAGGTAAAGGAACAGGAGAGTTGCCCACCAAACCAAACAAAAGAGGAAGAAGTAGGGAATCTACCTGAGAAGGAATTCTGAATATTGATAGTGAAAATGATCCAAAATCTTGAAATCAAAATGGAATCACAGATAAATAGCCTAGAGACAAGGATTGAGAAGATGAAAGAAAGGTTTAGCAAGGATCTAGAAGAAATAAAAAAGAGTCAAAATATAATGAATAATGCAATAAATGAGATCAGAAACACTCTGGAGGCAACAATTAGTAGAATAACGGAGGCAGAAGACAGGATTAGTGAAATAGAAGATAGAATGGTAGAAATAAATGAATCAGAGAGGAAACAAGAAAAACGAATTAAAAGAAACGAGGACAATCTCAGAGACCTCCAGGACAATATGAAACGCTTGAACATTCGAATTATAGGAGTCCCAGAAGAAGAAGACAGAAAGAAAGATCATGAGAAAATCCGTGAGGAGATAATAGTTGAAAACTTCCCTAAAATGGGGAAGGAAATAATCACCCAAGTCCAAGAAACACAGAGAGTTCCAAATAGGATAAACCCAAGGCGAAACACCCCAAGACACATATTAATCAAATTAACAAAGATCAAACACAAAGAACAAATATTAAAAGCAGCAAGGGAAAAACAACAAATAACACACAAGGGGATTCCTATAAGGATAACAGCTGATCTTTCAATAGAAACTCTTCGGGCCAGGAGGGAATGGCAAGACATACTTAAAGTGATGAAAGACAATAACCTACAGCCCAGATTACTGTACCCAGCAAGGATCTCATTCAAATACGAAGGAGAAATCAAAAGCTTTACAGACAAGCAAAAGCTGAGAGAATTCAGCACCACCAAACCAGCTCTCCAACAAATGCTAAAGGATATTCTCTAGACAGGAAACATGAAAAGGGTGTATAAACCCGAACCCAAAACAATAAAGTAAGTGGTAACAGAATCATGCTTATCAATAATTACCTTAAACGTAAATGGGTTGAATGCCCCAACGAAAAGACAGACTGGCTGGATGGATACAAAAACAAGACCCCTCTATATGCTCCTTACAAGAGACCCACCTCAAAACAAGGGACACATACAGACTGAAAGTGAAGGGCTGGAAAAAGATATACCACGCAAATAGAGACCAAAAGAAAGCAGGAGTGGCAATACTCATATCCGATAAAATAGAATTAAAACAAAGGCTGTGAAAAGAGACAAAGAAGGCCACTACATAATGATCAATGGATCAATCCAAGAAGAAGATATAACAATTATAAATATATATGCACCCAATATAGGAGCACCGCAATATGTAAGACAAATGCTAACAAGTATGAAAGGGGAAATCAACAATAACACAATAATAGTGGGAGACTTTAATACCCCACTCACACCTATGGACAGATCAACTAAACAGAAAACTAACAAAGAAATGCAAACTTTAAATGATACATTAGATCAGTTAGACCTAATTGATGTCTATAGGACATTTCACCCCAAAACAATGAATTTCACCTTTTTTTCAAGTGCTCATGGAACCTTCTCCAGGATAGATCACATCCTGGGCCATAAATCTAAACTTGATAAATTAAAAAAAAAATCGAAATCATTCCAAGCATCTTTTCTGACCATAATGCGTTAAGATTAGATCTCAATTACAGGAGAAAAACTATTAAAAATTCCAACATATGGAGGTTGAAAAACACACTTCTGAATAACCAACAAATCACAGAAGAAATCAAAAAAGAAATCAAAATATGCATACAAACGAATGAAAATGAAAACACAACAACCCAAAACCTGTGGGACACTATAAAAGCATTGCTAAGAGGAAAGTTCATAGCCATAGAGGCATACCTCAAGAAACAAGAAAAAAATCAAATAAATGACCTAACTCTACAACTAAAGCAACTAGAAAAGGAAGAATTGGAGAACCCCAGAGTTAGTAGAAGGAAAGAAATCTTAAAAATTAGGGCAGAAATAAATGCAAAAGAAACAAAAGAGACCATAGCAAAAATCAACAAAGCCAAAAGCTGGTTCTTTGAAAGGATAAACAAAATTGACAAACCATTAGCCAGACTCATCAAGAAGCAAAGAGAGAAAAATCAAATCAATAAAATTAGAAATGAAAATGGAGAGATCACAACAGACAACACAGAAATACAAAGGATCATCAGAGACTACTATCAGCAGTTGTATGCCAATAAAATGGACAACGTGGAAGAAATGGACAAATTCTTAGAAAAGTACAATTTTCCAAAACTGAACCAGGAAGAAATAGAAAATCTTAACAGACCCATCACAAGCACGGAAATTGAAACTGTAAACAGAAATCTTCCAGCAAACAAAAGCCCAGGTCCAGATGGCTGCACAGCTGAATTCTACCAAAAATTTAGAGAAGAGCTAACACCTATCCTACTCAAACTCTTCCAGAAAACTGCAGAGGAAGGTAAACTTCCAAACTCATTCTATGAGCCCACCATCACCCTAATACCAAAACCTGACAAAGATGTCACAAAAAAAGAAAACTACAGGCCAATATCACTGATGAACATAGATGCAAAAATCCTCAACAAAATTCTAGCAATCAGAATCCAACAACACATGAAAAAGATCATACACCGTGACCAAGTGCGCTTTATCCCAGGGATGCAAGGATTCTTCAATATCCGCAAATCAATCAATGTAATTCACCACATTAACAAATTGAAAAATAAAAACCATATGATTATCTCAATAGAAGCAGAGAAGGCCTTTGACAAAATTCAACATCCATTTATGATAAAAACTCCCCAGAAAGCAGGAATAGAAGGAACATATCTCAACATAATAAAAGCTATCTATGACAAACCCACAGCAAACATTATCCTCAATGGTGAAAAATTGAAAGCATTTCCCCTAAAGTCAGGAACAAGACAAGGGTATCCACTTTCACTGCTACTAGTCAACATAGTTCTGGAAGTTTTGGCCACAGCAATCAGAGCAGAAAAGCAAATAAAAGGAATCCAAATTGGAAAAGAACAAGTAAAACTCTCACTGTTTGCAGATGACATGATCCTCTACATGGGAAACCCTAAAGACTCCACCAGAAAATTACTAAAGCTAATCAATGAATATACTAAAGTTGCAGGATATAAAATCAACACACAGAAATCCCTTGCATTCCTATACACTAATAATGAGAAAGTAGAAAAAGAAATTAAGGAAACAATTCCATTCACCATTGCAACGAAAAGAATAAAATACTTAGGAATATGTCTACCTAAAGAAACTAAAGATCTATATATAGAAAACTATAAAACACTGATGAAAGAAATCAAAGAGGACACTAATAGATGGAGAAATATACCATGTTCATGGATTGGAAGAATCAATATAGTAAAAATGAGTATACTACCCAAAGCAATTTACAAATTCAATGCAATCCCTATCAAGCTACCAGCCATATTTTGCACAGAACTAGAACGAATAACTTCAAGATTTGTATGGAAATACAAAAAAACCTCGAATTGCCAAAGCAATCTTGAGAAAGAAGAATGGAACTGGAGGAATCAACTTCCCTGACTTCAGGCTCTACTACAAAGCCACAGTCATCAAAACAGTATGGTACTGGCACAAAGACAGACATATAGACCAATGGAACAAGATAGAAAGCCCAGAGATAAATCCACACACATATGGACACCTTATCTTTGACAAAGGAGGCAGGAATATACAATGGAGTAAGACAATCTCTTTAACAAGTTGTGCTGGGAAAACTGGTCAACCACTTGTAAAAGAATGATACTAGATCACTTTCTAACACCCCACACAAAAATAAACTCAAAATGGATTAAAGATCTAAATGTAAGACCAGAAACTATAAAACTCCTAGAGGAGAACATAGGCAAAACACTCTCTGACATAAATCACAGCAGGATCCTCTATGATCTACCTCCCAGAATTCTGGAAATAAAAGCAAAAATAAACAAATGGGATCTAATTAAAATTAAAAGCTTCTGCACAACAAAGGGAAATATAAGCAAGGTGACAAGACAGCCTTCTGAATGGGAGAAAATAATAGCAAATGAAGCAACTGACAAACAACTAATTGCAAAAATATACAAGCATCTTATGCAGCTCAATTCCAGAAAAATAAATGACCCAATCAAAAAATGGGCCAAAGAACTAAATAGACATTTCTCCAAAGAAGACATACGGATGGCTAACAAACACATGAAAAGGTGCTCAACATCACTCATTATTAGAGAAATGCAAATCAAAACCACAATGAGGTACCACTTCACACCAGTCAGAATGGCTGTGATCCAAAAATCTGCAAGCAATAAATGCTGGAGAGGGTGTGGCGAAAAGGGAACCCTCTTACACTGTTGGTGGGAATGCAAATGAGTACAGCCACTATGGAGAACAGTGTGGAGATTCCTTAAAAAACTGCAAATAGGAGTACGTTATGACCCAGCAATCCCACTGCTGGGCATACACACCGAGGAAACCAGAATTGAAAGAGACACATGTACCCCAATGTTCATCGCAGCACTGTTTATAATAGACAGGACATGGAAACAACCTAGATGTCCATCAGCAGATGAATGGATAAGAAAGCTGTGGTACATATACACTATGGAGTATTACTCAGCCATTAAAAAGAATTCATTTGAATCAGTTCTGATGAGATGGATGAAACTGGAGCCGATTATACAGAGGGAAGTAAGCCAGAAAGAAAAACACCAATACAGTATACTAACACATATATATGGAATTTAGAAAAATGGCAATGACGACCCTGTATGCAAGACAGGAAAAAAGACACAGATGTGTATAACGGACTTTTGGACTCAGAGGGAGAGGGAGAGGGTGGGATGATTTGGGAGAATGGCATTCTAACGTGTATACTATCATGTAAGAATTGAATCGCCAGTCTATGTCTGACACAGGATACAGCATGCTTGGGGCTGGTGCATGGGGATGACCCAGAGAGATGTTATGGGGAGGGAGGTGGGAAGGGGGTTCATATTTGGAAACACATGTAAGAATTAAAGATTTTAAAATTAAAAAATTAAAAAGCTAAAAAAAAAAAAAGGAAAGAAAAGTTTTTAGTAAACCAAAAAAAAAAAAAAAAGGAATTTGAAACTCAATTGGAGTTTAGATGGATAATTTGCACCTGGTTCAACCATTTACAAAGCAGGGCTCTGTAGCTTCTTGACCAATGAAATATAAATATACGTCAGTAAAATCGTGCCTGAGCTCTCTGAATCTGAAATATGTTGCATATTTCTTGATGGTTCAGCACTCAACGTATGTTCCTTACAACTAAGGAAGGACAGAAGTTGCTGTACCCACAAACATCTGGGCATTTCCATGACTGTCTACACTTTCTTTCTCATATTGTGCGTTATCATTTACATTTGTAAAAGTTTTATATGGACTTTCCAGATGGCTCAGATAGTACAGAATCAGCCTGCAATGCTGAAGACCCAGGTTCAATCCCTGGGTCAGGACAATACACTGGAGAAGGGAATGGTAATCCACTCCAGTATTCTTGCCTGGAGAATTCCATGGACAGTGTAGCCTGATGGACTACAGTCCAGGTGGTCCCAACGACTTGGACACAAATAAATAACTAATGCTGACACTATATGTGCATAAATCTCTGTATCCTAGTGACTCCTTTCAATTATCTAGCTCTCTGTAATTTTCTGTGATTGTGGTTTTCATCCTCTCTGCCCTATGATGGATAAGGATAAAGGGCTTATAGAAGCTTCCTGATGGGAGAGACTGACTGAGGGGGAAATTGGTTCTTGTTCTGATGGGTGCAGCCATGTTTAGTAAAACTTTAATCCAATATTCTGTTGATGGGTGGGGTTATGTTCCCTCTCTGTTGCTTGACCTTAGACCAAACTATGGTGGAAGTAAGGAAGATAATGGTGACCTCCTTCAAATGGTCCCATGCATGCACTGCTTCACTCAGTGCCTCCAACCGTGCATCAGGCCACTGCCGACCCATGCCTCTGTCAGAGACTCCTGGACCCTCATAGGCATGTGTGAGTCAGTTTCTTGTGGGGTCAATGCTCTTTTCTCCTGGATCCTGGTGCACACAAGGTTTTGTTTGTGCCCTCAAAGAGTCTGTTTCCCTAGTCCTGTGTAAGTTCTGGTAGTTCTATGGTGGGGTTAGTGGGAACCTCCTTCAAGAGGGCGTGTTGCATACCTATGTCTGCTGCAACCAGAGACCCCTCTGCAGGCCACTGCTGACCTGCATCTCCACAGGGGACACTCAGACACAGTTTTAGCTTTGTCTCCATGGGTTGGGTGTGCATTTTGTGCCCTTCCCAGGTATGATCACCTCAGGCGACCAGGTACTTCATGAGCTCACTGTCCCAGGTGAGCTGTGCATCTTACTCATCTCCCCAGATCTGGCTGCTCAGTTTCCCAGGTGCACCAAAAGAACACCGCCTTAGGTATGCTGTATGTCTTCTCTGGAGAGTTTATCTCAGGCTTCAACACTATTGGTGGATGTCAACAATCCAGGATTTCAGGAAGACATGGTTGGCAGCCGGAGCCTACTCACAGTTTGATGGAAGACGCTTTCTCTAGAGCTGAGATTGTAGCAACCCCTTGCCTTCTTGCTTTGGTTGTCACAAAGCTGACTTTCTGCCTCTTGGTGGGGAAGGGCCAGTATGAAGCCTGCTAGCTCTCCTTTGGTATTCACTCAGTCCTTTGTTCTGGGAGCTGGTCAGGTAGCATATTAAGTCGTTAGGTTAGGGCCTTTCGTAGGAAAGTTCTCTTTTCCACAGTTGTGGTTACACATGTATTATGTGGGTTTATTTTTATTTATTTATTTTATTTCTCCTAATTATATTGCCTTCTGAGATTCCAAAACTCACCACAGACCCACTTGTGAGAGGGTTTCCTACTCTGTGGAAACTTCTCCTTCAAGACTTCCTCTCCAGGACAGGTTTCTGTCCCTAACTATTTTATCTGTCTTTTTGTCTTTTATACTTTGTCCTACCTCCTTTTGAAGAGAATGGGCTGCTTTTCTGGGTGTCTGGTGTCCTCTGTTCGTGTTCCAAAATTGTTTTGTGGACGTTGTTCAGCATTCAAAAGATCTTTTGATAAATTTCTGGAAGAGAAAGTGGTATCTCCATCCTATACCTCCACCATCTTACATCTATTCAAGTCAAGAGCTACCTGGAGTAACAGGCAAATTTGGCCTTGGAGTACATAATGAAGCAGGTCAAAGGCTAAGAGAATTTTGCCAAGAGAATGAGCTGGTCATAACAAACACCCTCTTCCAAAAACAAAAGAGAAAACTCTACACATGGACATTACCAGATGGTCAATACTGAAATCAGATTAATCATATTCTTTACAGTCAAAAATGGAGAAGCTCTATACAGTCAGCAAAAACAAGACCAGGAACTGACTGTGACTCAGATCATGAACTCCTTATTGCCTAATTCAGACATAAATTGAAGAAAGAAGAAAAGACTACTAGACCATTCATGTATGACCTAAATAAAATCACTAAATCAAATCAACAATTATAAAGTGGAAATGAAAAATAGATTCAAGGGACTAGACATGATGGACAGAGTGCCTGAAGAAATATGGACAGAGATTCATGACAATGTACAAGAGGCAGGAATCAAGACCATCCCCCCAAAAAGAGAAATGCAAAAATATTGCATAATGAGGCTTTACATATAGCTAAGGAAAGAAGAGAAGCTAAAGGCAAGGGAGAAAAGGAAAACTATAACCATTTGAACACAGATTTTCAAAGAAGAGCAAGGAGAGATAACAAAGCCTTTCTCAGTGATCAATGTAAAGAAATGAAGGAAAACAATAGAATGGGAAAGACTAGAGATCTCTTCATGAAAATTGGAGATACCAGGAGAACATTTGATGCAAAGATGAGCACAATAAATGACAGAAGTGGTATGGACCTAACAGAAGCAGAAGATATTAAGATATGGCAAAAATACACAGAAAAGCTAAACAAAATTATCTTCATGACTCAGATAACCACGATGGTATGATCATTCACCTAGAGCCAGACATCCTGCAATGTGAAGTCAAGTGGGCCTTGGGAAGCATCACTACAAACAAAATTAGTGGAGGTAATGAAATTCCAGTTGAGCTATTTCAGATCCTAAAAGATGAGGCTGTGAAAGTGCTGCACTCAATATGTCAGTAAACCTGTAAAACTAAGTAGTGGCCATAGGACTGGAAAAGTTCAGTTTTCATTCCAATTTCAAAGAAAGTCAATGCCAAAGAACGTTCAAACTTCTGCACAATTGCACTCAACTCACATGCTAGCAAAGTAATGTTCAAAATTCTCCAAGCCAGGCTTCAACAATACATGAACCATGAACTTCCAGATGTTCAAGCTGGTTTTAGAAAAGGCAGAGGAAAGAGAGATCAACTTTCTAACCTCCATTGGATCATCAAAAAAGCAAGAGAGTTCCAGAAAAATGTCTAATTTTGACTTATTGATTATGCCAAAGGCTTTCACTGTGTGGATCACAACAAACAGTGGAAAAATCTGAAAGAGATGGGAATACCAGACCACCTGACCTGCCTCCTGAGAAATCTGTATGCAGGTCAAGAAGCAACAGTTAGAACTGGACATGAAACAACAGACTGTTTCCAAATCAGGAAAGGAGTATGTCAAGGCTGGATATTGTCACCCTGCTTATTTAACTTATATACAGTGTACATCCTCTGGAATGTCATGCTGGATGAAGCACAAGCTAGAATCAAGATTGCTGGGAGAAATATCAATAACCTCAGAAATGCAGGTGACATCACCCTCATGGCAGAAAGTGAATTAGACCTAAAGACCCTCTTGATGAAAGTGAGTGAGGAGAGTGAAAAAGTTGGCTTAAAACTCAACATTCAAGGTTTCTTGTATTTCTGTACAAATTGTGAAATTATTTGTTCTACTTCTCTGAAAAATACCGATGGTAGCTTAATAGGGATCACATTGGATCCCTGCCCACACTGATTGCTTTGGGCAGTATACTCATTTTCACTATATTAATTCTTCTGATCTATGAACATGGTATATTTCCTCATTTATTTGTGTCATCTTTGATTTCTTTCATCAGTGCTTCATAGTTTTCTATAGATGTCTTTTCATAGTTTTCTATAGATGTCTTTTGTTTCTTTAGGTAAATTTATTCCTAAGTGTTTTATTATTTTTGTTGCAGTAGAAAATTGAATAGTTTCCTTAATTTCTCTTTCTGTTTTCTCATTGTTATTGTCTATGTATGCAAAGGATTTCTCTGTATTAATTTTATATCCTGCAAATTTACTGTTTCATTGATTAACTCTAGTAATTTTCTGGTGGAGTCTTTAGGGGTTTCTATGTAAAGGATCATGTCATTTGCAAACAGTGAGTTTTGCTTCTTCTTTTAAAATCTGGATTCCTTTCCTTTCTTTTCTTTTCTGATTGCTATGGTCAATACTTACAAAACTGTGTTGAATAGTAGCGGTGAGAGTGGGCACCCTTGTCTTTTTCCTGACTTTACAGGAAATGCTTTCAATATTTACCTATTGAGGATAATGTTTGCTGTGGGTTTACCATATACAGCTTTTATTATATTGAGGTGTGTTCCATCTATGCCTGCTTTCTGGAGGGTTTTTATCATAAACGGAGGTTGAATTTTGTCAGCGGCTTCCTCTGCATCTATTGAGATAATCATATGGATTTTATCTTTCAATTTAGTAATACGGTACATCACATTGATTGATTTGTGAATACTGAAGAACCCTTACACCTCTGGGATAAAGCCCAGTTGGTCATGATGTATGATCTTTTTACTATGTTGTTGGATTCTGTTTACTATAATTTTGTGGAGGATTTTTGCATCTATGTTCATCAGTGATATTGGTCTGTAGTTTTCTTTTTTGTGGCATCTTTGTCTGGTTTCAGTATTAGGGTGATGGTGGTCTCATAGAATGAAGTTGGCAGTTTGCCATCCTCTGCAATTTTGTGGAAGCGTTTGAGTAGGATAGGTGTGAACTCCTCTAAATTTTTGGTAGAATTCACCTGTGAAGCCATCTGGTACTGAGCTTTTGTTTGTTGGAAGATTGTTTATTACAGTTTCAATTTCCATGCTTGTGATGGTTCTGTTAAGATTTTCTATTTATTCCTAGCTCAATTTTGGAAGATTATGCTTTTCTAAGAATTCGTCCATTTCTTCCAAGTTGTCCATTTTATTGCAACATAGTTGCTGATAGTAGTCTCTTATGATCCATTATATTTCTATGTTGTCTGTTGTGATTTCTCCATTTTAATTTCTTATTGTGTTGATTTGATCCTTCTCCCTTTTATCATGATGAATCTGACTAATGTTTTGTCTATCTTACTTATTTTCTCAAAAGAAAAAAAAAACAGTTCTTAATTTTGTTAATTTTTACTACAGCCTCCCTTATGTTTTTTTTTTTAACTTTTTCTGCCCTAATTTTTATGATTTGTTGTCTTTTATTAGCCTTGGGTTCTTCTTTTCGTTTTTATCTGGTGGTTTTAGGTGTAAAGTTAGGTTAATTATTTGATTTTTCTCTGCTATGGCCGGGTATGGGCCCGATGCTCCAGTACCATCCATTTTCAGGGCTAGTTGATTCAACAGGTGAGTTTTTACACACTCTTTACTGGTTTCTGACTTCCATGGCCACAGTCCTGCTCAGATAGTAAAAGCAATCTTAAGAAAGAAGAATGGAACTGGATCAATCAACCTGCCTGACTTCAGACTGTGCTCCAAAGCTACAGTCATCAAGACAGTATGGTACCAGCATAAAGACAAAAATGCAGATCAATGGAACAAAACAGAAAGCCCAGAGATAAATCCATGTAGCTATGGATATCTTATCTTTAACAAAGGAGGCAAGAATATACAATGGAGAAAAGATAATCTCTCTAACAAGTGGTGCTGGGAAAACTGGTAAACCTCCTTTAAAAGAATGAAACTAGAACACTTTCTAACACCCTCAGTCAGTTCAGTTCAGCTGCTGAGTCATGTCCAACTCTTTGCGACCCCATGAATTGCAACATGCCAGGCCTCCCTGTCCATCACCAACACCTGGAGTTCACCCAAACTCAAGTGTGTAGTCAATGATGCCATCCAGCCATCTCATTCTCTGTCCTCCCCTTCTATTCCTTCTCTTAATCTTTCCCAGCATCAGGGTATTTTTCAATGAGTCAGCTCTTTGCATTAGGTGGCCAAAGTATTGGAGTTTCAGGCTCAGCATCAGTCCTTCCAAAGAATACCCAGGAGTGGTCTCCTTTAGGATGGGCTGGTTGGATCTCCTTGCAGTACAAGGGACTCTCAAGAGTCTTTTCCAACACCACAGTTCAAAAGCATCAATTCTTTATTTCTCAGCTTTCTTCACAGTCCAACTCTCACATCATACATGACCACTGGAAAAACCATAGCCTTGACTAGATGGACTTTTGTTGGCAAAGTAATGGCTCTGCTTTTCAATATGCTATCTAGGTTGGTCATAACTTTTCTTCCAAGGAGTAAGTGTCTTTTAATTTCATGGATGCAATCACCATCTGCAGTGATTTTGCAGCCCCCAAAAATAGAGTCAGACACTGTTCCCACTGTTTCCCCATCTATTTCCCATGAAGTGATGAGACCAGATGCCATGATCTTCGTTTTCTGAATGTTGAGTTTTAAGCCAACTTTTTCACTCTCCTCTTTCACTTTCATCAAGAGGATTTTTAGTTCCTCTTCACTTTCTGCCATAAGGGTGGTGTCATCTGCATATCTGAGGTTATTGATATTTCTCCTGGCAATCTTGCTTGCAGCTTGTGTTGCTTCCAGTCCAGCATTTCTCATGATGTACTCTGCATATAATTTAAATAAGCAGGGTGACAATATACAACCTTGATGTACTCCTTTTCCTATTTGGAACCAGTCTGTTGCAACTCGAAATGGATTAAAGATCTAAATGTAAGAGCAGAAACAATAAAACTCCTAGAGGAAAACATAGAGAAAACACTCTGACGTAAATCACAGCAGGATCCTCTATGACCCACCTCCCAGAGTAATGAAAATAAAAGCAAAAATAAACAGATAGGACCAAATTAAACTCTAAATATTTTGCACAACAAAAGAAACTATAAGCAAAGTGAAAAGACAGCCTTCAGAATGGGAGAAAGTAATAGCAAATGAAGCAACTGACAAAGAATTAATCTCAAAATATATACAAGAACTCATGCAGCTCAATGCCATAAAAATAAACGACTCAATCAAAAAATGGGCTGAAGAACTAAACAGATATTTCTCCAAAGAAGACATATAGATGGCTATCAAACACATGAAAAGATGTTCAACATCACTCATTATCAGAGAAATGCAAATCAAAATCACAATGAGGTATCATCTCAAGCTGGTCAAAATGGCTGGTATCAAAATGTCTACAAACAATAAATGCTGGAGAGGGTGTGGAAAAAATGGAACTCTCTTACACTGTTGGTGGGAATAGAAACTAGTACAGACATTATGGAGAACAGTTCGGAGATTCTTTAAAACCTGGAAATAGAACTGACATACAACCCAGCAATCCCACTGCTGGAAATACACATCAAGTAAATGAGAGTTGAAGGAGACATGTGTACCCCAATGTTTATCACACACTGCTTACAATAGCTAGGACATGGAAGCAACCTAGATGTCTATCATCAGATGAATGGATAAGAAATCTGTGTTATATATACACAATGGAATATTACTTGCTATTGGAAAAATTTTTTTGAGTCAGCTCTAATGAGGTGCGTGAAACTGAAGCCTCTTATACAGAGTGAAGCAAGTCAGAAAGAAAAACACCAATACGATATATTAGTGCATGTATATGAAATTTAGAAATATGCTAATGAAGACCCTATATGTAAGACACCAAAAGAGACACAGATATAAAGAGCAGACTCTTGGACTCTCTGTGGGAGAAGGTGAGGTTGGCAAGATGTGAGAGAACAGCTTTGAATATGTTTATTACTATATGTGAAATAGATCACCAATCCAAGTTCGATGCATGAAACATGACACTCAAAGCCAGTGCACTGGAACAACCCTGAGGGATGGTATGGGGAGGGAAGTAGGAGGGGAGTTCAGATGGGAGACAAATGTACACCCATGGCTGATTCATGTCAATGTATGGCAAAAACGACCACAAAATTGTAAAGTAACTAGCTTCCAATTAAAATTGATTGATTAATTATAAAAAATCAGAAAACAAAGATTATGGCGTCTGGTCCTATCACTTCATATCAAATAGATTGGGAAACAATGGAAACAGTGAGAGACTTTATTTAGGGGTCATCACAATCACTGCATATGGTGACTGCAGCCATGAAATTAAAAGATGTTGCTCCTTGGAAGAAAAGTTATGAACAACCTAGACCACATATTAAAAACCAGAGACATTATTTTGCCAACAAATTCCATCTAGTCAAAGCTATGCTTTCTCCAGTAGTCACTGATGGATGTTTGAGTTGGACTGTAAAGAAAGCTGTGTGCCAAATAATTGATTCTTTTGAACTGTGATGTTGGAGAAGACTCTTGTGAGTCTCTTGGAAAGTAAGGAAATCCAACCAGTCCATCCTAAAGGAAATCAGTCCTGAATATTCATTGGAAGAACTGATGCTGAGGCTGAAACTCAATACTTGGGCCACATGATGCAAAGAACTGACTCATTTGTAAAGACACTGATGCTGGGAAATATTGAAGGTGGAAGCAGAAGTGGATGACAGAAGATGAGATGTTTGGCTGAAATCACCAACGTGATGTACACGATTTTATGTAGGTTCCAGGAGTTGGTGATAGACAGGGAGGCCTGATGTGCTGCAGTCAATGGGGTCACAAAGAGTCAGACACGACTGATCAACTGAACTGAACTAGACCCTCTGTAATTAATGAAATAGTGAATCATGAGAAGACACAGAAATGTAATGTACTCATCTTTATTTAATATTCATATTATATCAATTTTCCTTATGAATATTAACTTCATTTTAAATTTAAAAAAATTAGCTTACTTTTAAAACGCATTATAGGTATGAAATTTAATGAATGATTAATCATGATGATAAAATGTTAGTCTTTTTTATAAGTAAATAATACATTTTAAAATATATCAGCCATTTCACTGTTGAAGTATACGGTTAATTGATTAAATTCAGCAGGGATTATTCTTCAGAAAGTAGACTATTCATTTTCTTAGCAAAACTCTATTAGTCTTTGCCCTGCTTCATTCCACATTCCAAGGCCAAATTTGCCTGTTACTCCAGGTGTTTCTTGACTTCCTACTTTTGCATTCCAGTCCCCTATAATGAAAAGGACATCTTTTCTGGGTGTTAGTTCTAAAAGGTCTTGTAGGTCTTCATAGAACTGTTCAACTTCAGTTTCTTCAGCATTACTGGTTGGGGCATAGACTTGAATAAATGTGATATTGAATGGTTTGCCTTGGAGATGAACAGAGATCATTCTATCATTTTTGAGATTGCATCCAAGTACTGCATTTCGGACTCTTTTGTTGACCATGATGGCTACTCCATTGCTTCTGAGGGATTCCTGCCCACAGTAGTAGATATAATGGTCATCTAAGTTAAACTCACCCAGTCCAGTCCGTTTTAGTTCTCTGATTCCTAGAATGTCAACGTTCACCCTTGCCATCTCTTGTTTGACCACTTCCAATTTGCTTTGATTCATGGACCTGACATTCTAGGTTCCTATGCAATATTGCTCTTTACAGCATCAGACCTTGCTTCTATCACCAGTCACAGTCACAGCTGGGTATTGTTTTTGCTCCATTCCTTCATTCTTTCTGGAATTATTTCTCCACTAATCTCCAGTAACATATTGGGCACCTACTGACCTGGGGAGTTCCTCCTTTGGTATCCTATCATTTTGCCTTTTCGTACTGTTCATGGGGTTCTCGAGGCAAGAATACTGAAGTGGCTTGCCATTCCCTTCTCCAGTGCACCACATTCTGGCAGACCTCTCCACCATGACCCGCCCATCTTGGGTTGCCCTGCAGGCATGGCTTGGTTTCATTGAGTTAGACAAGGCTGTGGTCCTAGTGTGATTACATTGACTAGTTTTCTGTGAGTATGGTTTCAGTGTGTCTGCCCTCTGATGACCTCTTGCAACACCTACCAACTTACTTGGGTTTCTCTTCCCTTGGGGGTGGGGTATCTCTTCACGGCTGCTCCAGCAAAGCATAGCTGCTGCTTTTTACCTTGGACAAGGGGTATCTCCTTACCGCCGCCGTTTCTGACTTTCAACGTGGGATAGCTCCTCTAGGCCCTCCTGTCCCTGTGCAGCCACAGATCCTCGGGTTGCTCCTCATGGGCACTGGCCCTGGCCTCAGCCGTGGGTGGCTCTTCCTAGCTGCCGCCCCTGGCCTCGGTCTTGGGGTGGCTCCTCAGAGTCACCGCCCCTGACCTCGGATGTGGGGTGTCTCCTCCTGGCCACCACTGACCTCGGATGTGGGGTGTCTCCTCCTGGCTGCTGTTCCTGACCTCGGACTTAGGGTAGCTCCTCTCGGCCATTCCTGTGCTGTCGCAGCCTGGTACTCTAGGCTGCTGCCCCTGACCACGGATGTGGGGTAGCTCCTGTCGGCCGTGCTCAGTGCTCCAGCTCGCAGCCAGCTTACAGCTGCCTACGCTCAGTGCGCCGGCTCGCAGCCGCCTGAGCTTAGTGTGCTGGAAAAACACAAGAGAAGACTCTACACATGGACATCACCAGATGGTCAACACCAAAATCATATTGATTATATTCTTTGCAGCCAAAGATGGAGAATCTCTATACAGTGAACAAAAACAAGACCAGGAGCTGACTGTGGCTCAGATCATGAACTCCTTATTACCAAATTCAGACTCAAATTGAAGAAAGTAGGGGAAACCGCTAGACCATTCAGGTCTGACCTAAATCAAATCCTTTATGAATATACAGTGGAAGTGAGAAATAGATTTAAGAGCCTAGATCTGATAGATAGAGTACCTGATGAACTATGGAATGAGGTTCATGACATTGTATGGAAGACAGGGATCAGAACCATCCCCATGGAAAAGAAATGCATAAAAGCAAAATGGCTGTCTGGGGAGGCCTTACAAATAGCTGTGAAAGAAGAGAGGTGAAAAGCAAGGGAGAAAAGGAAAGATACAAGCATCTGAACGCAGAGTTCCAAAGAATAGCAAGAAGAGATAAGAAAGCCTTCTTCAATGATCAATGCAAAGAAATAGAGGAAAACAGCAGAATGGGAAAGACTAGAGATCTCTTCAAGAAAATTAGACATGCAAAGGGAATATTTCATGAAAAAATGGGATCGATAAAGGACAGAAATGGTATGGACCTAACAGAAGCAGAAGATATTAAGAAGAGGTGGCAAGAATACACGGAAGAACTGTACAAAAAAAAAAAAAAGATCTTCATGACCCAGATAATCATGATGATGTGATCACTAATCTAGAGTCAGACATCTTGGAATGTGAAGACAAATGGGCCTTAGAAAGCATCACTACGAACAAAGCTAGTGGAGGTGATGGCATTCCAGTTGAGCTGTTTCGGATTCTGAAAGATGATGCTGTGGAAAGTGCTGCACTCAATATGCCAGCAAATTTGGAAAACTCAGCAGTGGCCACAGGACTGGAGAAGGTCAGTTTTCATCCCAATCCCAAAGAAAGGCAATGCCAAAGAATGCTCAAACTACCGCCCAATTGGACTCATCTCACATGCTAGTAAAGTAATGCTCAAAATTCTCCAAGCCGGACTTCAGCAACACGTGAATCGTGAACTCCCTGATGTTCAAGGTGGTTTTGAAAAAGGCAGAGGAACCAGAGATCAAATTGCCAACATCCACTGGATCATGGAAAAAGCAAGAGAGTTCCAGAAAAACATGTATTTCTGCTTTATTGCCTCTGCCAAAACCTTTGACTTGTGGATCACAATAAACTGTGGAAAATTCTGAAAGAGATGGAAATACTAGACAACCTTGGTAAATACTTGCCTCTTGATAAATCTGTATGCAGGTCAGGAAGCAACAGTTCAAACTGGGCATGGAGCAACAGACTGGTTCCAAATAGGAAAAGGAGTACGTCAAGGCTGTATATTGTCACCCTGCTTATTTAACTTATATGCAGAATACATCATGAGAAGCACTGGTCTGGAAGAAACACAAGCTGGAATCAAGATTGCTGGGAGAAATATTAATAACCTCAGATATGCAGATGACACCACCCTTATGGCAGAAAGTGAAGAGGAGCTAAGAAGCCTCTTCATGAAAGTGAAAGAGGAGCGTGAAAAAATTGGCTTAAAGCTCAACATTCAGAAAACAAAGATCATGGCATCTGGTCCCATCCCTTCATGGGAAATAGATGGGGAAACAGTGGAAACAGTGTCAGACTTTATTTTGAGGGGCTCCAAAATCACTGCAGATGGTGACTGCAGCCATGAAATTAAAAGACACTCCTTTGAAGAAAAGTTATGACCAACCTAGATAGCATATTCAAAAGCAGAGACATTATTTTGCCAACTAAGGTCCGTCTAGTCAAGGCAATGGTTTTTCCAGTAGTCATGTATGGATGTGAGAGTTGGACTGTGAAGAAGGCTGAGCACTGAAGAATTGATGCTTTCGAACTGTGGTGTTGGAGAAGACTTGAGAGTCCCTTGGACTGCAAGGAGATCCAGCCAATCCATTCTGAAGGAGACTAGACCTGGGTCTTCTTTGGAAGGAATGATGCTAAAGCTGAAACTCCAGTACTTTGGCCACCTCATGTGAGGAGTTGACTCATTGGAAAAGACTCTGATGCTGGGAGGGATTGGGGGCTGGAGGAGAAGGGGACGACAGAGGATGAGATGGCTGGATGACATCATGAACTCGACGGACGTGAGTCTGAGTGAACTCCGGGAGATGATGACGGACACGGAGGCCTGGCGTGCTGCGATTCATAGGGTCGCAAAGAGTCGGGCACGACTGAGCGACTGAACTGTACTGAGACTATTCATTTAGATTTTACACAGTAAATGGATAAAAATGTGTTATGTATGTCAAAACCAGAGTATAAAATATTTCCGAAATATCTCTATAGCAACAGTGCTCATTTTGAAAACAATTAGACTACTTTTAATGCATTGATATGGAACAAAAATTGGAACTATTTGTTTTTTGGACGTTATTTTTTAACATAAATAGTAAGATATTTCTTTCAATGACTGTAAATGATTACAGATACAGAGAACAGTTATTACCCATCCAAATCTTAACTATTTTAAAATTTAATTATACAAATATTTGATTTAATTAGACTTTCATATCTATAGAGCTAAGACTATTACCAATTATTTAGACATTTTATGCCTAATTAAAATTTTTTTTCTAAAACTGTCTTATAAGACACTGCAATGATTTATCCATTGTTCTTCACTAAATTATAGAAATAAATTATATGACATTGGTCATATTAGTAGTCAAAATTAAATAGCTAGAATATTCCATGATACTCTTGTTGCTATAAAGTGTCTATGAAATTATAAATATTTTTTAAAATATATAAATAAAGGAAAAAACACAAATGTCATGACAAGAGCTTTACAATTTGCAGAAGTATATAAAGCTTTAGTTTTCCGGTTTTAAAAGCAATTTTAATTATAATTCAAATTTTAAAAGTTCTGAAAGCAGAGCTATGGTAAAATATGGGGGAAAAAAAAAAACGTCCAGTCAAAGCAAAGTCAAGTCACAAATATATAAATCCTTAAACAAATGCAATTAAAAATATAACATCTGAGTCTTCTTTTTTCAGATCTATACTGCTCATTGCAAAGGCAGCCAAATTGTTCCAAAGAGCAGTCGCATGTAGACTACCCCATTACTTTGAATGTTACATTGCGTTCCACTTTCTCTATTCAATTCATTTGCTATTCCTAGTGCTTCTGTGTCTTTTTCCTGTAATAACAACCATCAGTTATCCACTTAATATAAAATTCCACTTTTAGGTCATGTCTAACTCAATGTAATTCATAATAATTCTCAGTCTGTTGGAAATTTCAGCCCAGACAACAATTACATTCTATGAAGAAGAATGCAATTCCCTCAGGCTCAAGTCCTGAGAAGCCTGAGTCTTCAATACAAGGGCATTTTTTCCCCCTCTTTGTATTGTTTCTTGCTAAAATAGCATGCTTGTCAAAGCTGTCTATATGTGTAGATCGATAGACAGTCACGAAGACTTTCACTTTGATATGTCACGGAGGTAGACAGCATCACCTGTAGTCATAGTTCACTATCTTGGCAGATTTGATTTCAGAGGCATCAAAGCTCACTCACCTTTTATTGACATAAACAGGAAAGAAGGAATTTGAGGCTTATCGGAAACATAAGGCTTCAAACAGTACACACATATGTGAAAAGATTTCTGCCTGTTCTTTATGGGGAATTAATTATTTACTTTCATGAATTTGAAGTCTGTATATGAAGGAAAGGAAAAACTTCACTTGTCACTTATCACAAAGTCAGCAAGACATCATTAAAAATGACACCCAGTGATAGAAGAGATTTGCCACAAAAGCTTCATTAAAATTGTAGTCTCGATTTATCTGACCCTCCCTTGATTTAAAATGCCTGGCTTATTTTATCTTATGCTTCAATGGAGACCTGCATTTATTTAAATGTTTAGTGTATTCCACCTGTGATTCTCAAAGTGTTATCTATTGATTGTCTGTTTAATCCTTCATGGTAAAGTGTCCTTTCATGGTGAAGTATCTATATTCTAAAAAGTCTGCAGATAATTCAAATATACAAAAATGTTTGAGAACACAAAAATAGGAGAATTATAGAAGAATGGACACTATAGGCAAAGCAATATGCTATCTGTATTCCTGTGTGTATTTCTGTTGCCATCCCTAATCAAAAAAAATAAAGATGAAGTTTATTGTCATTCCAGTCCTTGACGGTTCACATTATTACAGGAGAGGTAAAAGGATAAGTAGATTGTAAGATTATATAAACAATAGGTATACAAAGGAAGGAGTGACAATATCTAGGTATAAGATGAGAGAGAGCCACCAGGCGTGGTATATTTGAACTCATTTTTGGTGACTGATCACCAGTTTGTCAGATGATGACACATGTCAGGAATAAAACAATAAGTATAAGAAAAAGCATAAACTTGTCAGTAGGCATGGCACATCAACTGAATAACACATCTTGAAAATGAACAGAAAATGGTCTGCAGGTAAAACAGAACCAGAGGCATGAGACTGCACATGGCAACATGGTTTTATTCTTTCTTAACTACTCTCTGTTCCCTAAACTGGTGGCAAATTTTGTTAAAACTTAAAGAATTTTTTTTTTTTTAAGTAGAGAAATATATAGAGATACATAGATATTTAGATGGAATCAGTGAGTCATAATCTCAAATACAGAATTTTTCCTCAGTGCCTTTCTTTGAAAAATTACTGTTCTTTATATTGGTGCTTACTGGACCTAAAGTTTACCATATATTAACAACAGGTATCAAGAAATGACTTATTTTTATTCATTCAGAGAATTTTTTTATGTTTTAAACTTTATTGACATATAATTGATATACAACTATTGGACATATTTAATATATTCAATTTGATAAGTTCAAAGATGTGCCTTCTCTAGTGAAGCCATCAATCGAGTTACTAAACATATTCATTGTCTTCAAAAGTTTTATCCTATTCCTTTGATTTTGTATGTGTGAATGTGTGTGTGCTAAGAATTGTTGTTTAATCGCTAAGTCATGTCAGATTCTTTGTGACCCCATGGACCACATCACACCAGGCTTCCCTGTCCTTCACTCTCTTCCAGAGTTTACTCAAACTCGTGTCCATTGGATTGGTGATGACATCACCAACCATCCAAGCATCTCATCCTCTGTCACCCCCTTCTCCTCCTGCTCTCAATCTTTCCCAGCATCAGGGTCTTTCCAATGAGTTAGTTCTTCACATCAGGTGGCCAAAGTATTGGCATTTCAGCTTCAGCATCAGTCCTTCCAATGAATATTCAGAGTTGACATTCTCTAGGATTGACTGATTTAATCTTCTTGCTGTCCAAGGGATTCTGTTAAGTGTTAAGAATACTTTATGTGAAATCTAGCCTCCTAACAAATTTCTAGGTGTATAATATTGAAATGTTAACTATGTGTACATTGTTCCATGGACGATCTCTAGAATATATTCCTCTTGGATAAATGAAACTTTATATCAATTGAATAAGAACTGCCCATATCCCATTTCTTCCAGCTCTTGGCAAGCAGTTTTACTGTCTGTTTCTATGATTTTCCTCTGAGCTCTTTCATACAAATAGAATCGTCCTTCTGTGATAGCTTAATTCACTTAGTAAAACAACCTCCACGTTTATCCGTGTTGTTGCATATGACAGAATTTCTTTTTCTTTTAAGGATGAATGATATTCTATTGTATGTATATACAAAAGTTCTTAATCCATTCATCCTTGGATTGACATTTAATTGTTTGCATCTCTTGACTTTTTTGAATAATGCTGCTATATGCATGTGACTATGTAATTAGCACTTCAATATCCTGATATCAATTCTTTTGTTTATGTACCCAGGAATTGAACTGATGGATAATATGGTAGTTTTACTTTCAATTTTTCCTTTTTAAAAAATTTTATTTATTTTTTAATTAAAGGATACTTGCTTTACATAATTTTCTTATCTGTTCAAACATCAACATGAATCAGCCCTCCCTCTCTCTTCAGCCTCCTTCTCATCTCCCTCCCCATACCAACCTTCTAGGTTGAAAAAGAGCCCTTTTGAGTTGCCTGAGACATACAGCAAATTCCCATTGGTTATTATTTTACATATGTTAATGAAATTTTCCATTTTACTCTCTCCATACATCTCAACTTATCCTTCTCTATCCCAGTGTCCAAAAGTCTATCTCTAGATCTATTTCTTCATTGTTGCCTTCCAAATAAACTTATCAGTATCAACCATCACTGTTCCATATGCATACATTAGTATATAGTATTTATCTTTCTCTTTCTGACTTACTTCACTCTGTATCAGTTCAGTTCAGTTTGGTCGCTCAGTTGTGTCTGGCTCATTGTGACCCCATGAACTGCAGCATGCCAGGCCTCCCTGTCCATCACCAACTCCCGGAGCCCACCCAAACCCACGTTCATTGAGTCGGTGATGCCATCCAACTATCTCATCCTCTGTTATCCCCTTCTCTTCCTTCTCTTAATCTTTCTCTGCATAAGGGTCTTTTCCAATGAGTCAACTCTTCGCATCAGGTGGCCAAAGTATTGGAGTTTCAGCTTCAGCATCAGTCCTTCCAGTGAACACCCAGGACTGATCTCCTTTAGGATGGACTGGTTGGATTTCATTGTTGTACAAGGGACTCTCAAGAGTCTTCTCCAACACTACAGTTCAAAAGCATCAATTCTTCAGCACTCAGCTTTCTTCACAGTCCAACTCTCACATCCATACATGACCACTGGAAAAGCCATAGCCTTGACTAGACAGAACTTTGATGACAAAATAATGTCTCTGTTTTTTAATATGCTGTCTAGGTTGGTCATAACTTTCCTTCTAAGGAGTAAGCGTCTTTTAATTTAATTGCTGCAAACACCATCTGCAGTAATTTTCGAGGCCCACAAAAATAAAATCGGCCACTGTTTCCCCATCTATATGCCATGAAATGATGGGACTGGATGCCATGATCTTAGTTTTCTGAATGTTGAGTTTTCAGCCAACTTTTTCACTCTCCTCTTTTACTTTCCCCAAGAGGCTCTTTAGTTCCTCTTCACTTTCTGCCATAAGGGTGGTGTCATCTGCATATCTGAGGTTATTGATATTTATCCGAGCAATCTTGATTCCAGCTTGCACTTCCTCCAGCCCAGCGTTTCTCATGATGTACTCTGCATATAAGTTACATAAACAGGGTGACAAGAGACAGCCTTGACATACTCCTCTTCCTATTTGGAACCAGTCTGTTGTTCCATTGTTCCATGTCCAATTTTAACTGTTGCTTCCTGATCTGCATACAGGTTTCTCAATAGGCAGGTCAGACGGTCTGGTATTCCCATTTCTTTCAGAATTTTGCACAGTTTATTGTGATCCGCACAGTCAAAGGCTTTGCCATACTCAATAAAGCAGAAATCGATGTTTTTCTGAAACTCTTTTATTTTTCCATGGTCCAGCAGATGTTGGCAATTTATCTCTGGCTCCTCTGCCTTTTCTAAAACCAGCTTGAACATCTGGAAGTTCACGGTTTATGTATTGCTAAAGCCTGGCTTGGAGAATTTTAAGCATTACTTTATTAGCACGTGAGATGAATGTAATAGGCTCTAGTTAATCCACCTCATTAGAACTGACTCAAATGCGTTCCTTTTTATGGCTGAGTAATTGTCCATTGTGTATATGTACCATAACTTCTTTATCCATCTGTTGATGGACATCTAGGTTGCTTCCATGTTTTACCTGTTGTAAATAGAGCTGCAATGAACACTGAGATACATGAGTCTTTTTCAATTTTGGTTTTCTTGGAGTATATGCCTAAGAGTGGCATTTCTGTGTCATATGGTGGTTTTATTCCTACTTTTTAAAGGAATCTCCATACAGTCTTCAAGAGTGACTGGACCAGTTTGAATTACCACCAACAATGAAAGAGTGTTCCCTTTCCTCCATACACTCTCCAGCATTCATTTTGGGTAGCCATTTTGACGATGGCCATTCTGTCCAGCGTGAGGTAATAACTCATTTTAGTTTTGATTTGCATTTCTCAAATAGCAAGCAGTGTTGCACATTTTTTCATATATTTGTCAGCCGTCTGTATGTCTTCTTTGGAGAAATGTCTGTTTAGGTTTTTTCCCATCTTTTGATTGTGTTGTTTGTTTTCCGGATATTTAATTATATGAGCTGATTGTTAGAACCAGACATGGAACAGTTAGAACTGGACATGGAACAGTGAACTGGTACCAAATTGGGAAAGAGTATATCAAAGCTGTATCTTGTCACCCTGCTTATTTAATTTATATGCAGAGTACATCATGCAAAATGTTGGGCTGGATGAAGCAAAAACTGGAATCAAGATTTCCAGGAGAAGTATCAATAACTTCAGATATTCAGATGACACCATCCTTATGGCAGAAAGTGAAGAGAAACTAAGGAGTCTCTTGATGAAAATGAAAGAGAAGAGTGAAAATGTTGGCTTAAAATTCAATATTCAAAAACCTAGGGTTATGACATCCAGTCCCATCACTTCATGGCAAATAGATGGGAAAACAATGGAAACAGTGGCAGATTTTATTTTCTTGGGCTCCAAAATCAGTGCAGATGATGACTGTGGCCATGATATTAAAAGACACTTGCTCCTTGGAAGAAAAGCTAGGCTCAACATAGTATATTAAAAAGCAGAAACATCACATTGCCACTAAAGTCTGTTTAATCAAAACTATTGTTTTTCCACTAGTCAAGGATGGATGTGAGAGTTGGACCACAAAGAAAGCTGAACACTGAAGAATTGATGCTTTTAAACTGTGGTGTTGGAGAAGACTCTTGAGAGTCCTTGGGCTGCAAGATCAAACCAGTCAATCCTAAAAGAAATCAGTCCTAAATTTTCATTGGAAGGACTGATGCTAAAGCTGAAACTCCAATAATTTGGCCACCTGATGTGAAGAACTGACTCATTGGAGAAGACCCTGATGCTGGTAAAGATTTAAGTCAGGAGAAGGGATGACAGAGGATGAGATGGTTGAATGATATCACTGACTCAATGGACATGAGTTTGAGCAAGCTCCAGGAAGGACAGCGAAGCTGCAGTCCATGAGGTCGCAAAGATTTGGATGCTTCTGAGAAACTGAAATGAGCTGAACTGCAAGTAGCTAATGACTTGTTGGATAGGAAGTTAATGAAAGGAAGAGTTGTTGTTGTTGTTTTAATTTCAATTGAAAAGATAATAGAGATATTTGAATGAAAGTAGAGAAGATAGAGCATTCTAAATTTGAGCAATTGAGAGCACTATAATGATGAAAAGTATACATTGGAGAGAATATTAATCCTAATTTGGAATAATAGCAGGATATACATATACATATATATACATATACATATATATATATATTGCAGTAAAACACCCTGACGTGTTCAAGTCCTCGGGTCACAAAGAGTCAGATATGACTGAGCAATGGAACTGAATTGAATAATGCTTTTTGTACATTTTAGAAAGTAATCCTTTGTCAGTTATTTCATTTGATATTAGTTTCTCTGATTATGTGGGTTGTCTTTTCACCTTGTTGATAGTTTCCTTTACTGTGCAAAAGCTCTTAATTTTAACTAGATCCCACGTGTTTACTTTTGTTTTTATTTGCATTACTCTAGTAAATGGGTCATAGAGGATCTTGCTTTGATTTATGTAATCAAGTGTTCTGCCTATGTTTTCCTCTAAGAGTTTTATAGTTTCTGGTCTTACATTTAGGTTTCTAATCTATTTTGAGTTTATCTTTATGTATGATTTTAGAAAGTGTTCTAATTTCATTGTTTGCATGTACCTGTCCAGTTTTCACAGCAGCACTTATCGCAGAGACCCTATTGTATATTATTTGCCTTATTGTATATTCTTTCTTATTCATCAAATATAACGTATACATATCTATGGGGGTTTATCTCTGGGTTTTCCATATTGTTCCTTTGGTATATATTTCTGTCTTTGTGCCTATACCATACTTTCTTGATGACTGTAGCTTTGCAGTATAATCTGAAGTTAGGAAGGCTGATTCCTCAAGCTCCTTTCTTCTTTCTTATGACTGATTTGGCTATTCAGTGTCTTTTGTATTTCCATATGATTTGTGAAATTTTTTTGGTTCTAGTTCTGTGAAAAATGCCATTGGAATTTGATAGATATTGCATTCAATCTGTAGATTGCATTTGGTAACATAATCATTTTCAAAATATTGATTCTTCCTACCCAGAAACATGGAATATCTTTCCTTCTGTTTATGTCATCTTTAATTTCTTTTATTAGTGTCTTATAATTTTCTGTACATGGTTCTTTTGTCTCTTTAGGTAGGTTTATTCCTAAATATTTAATTCTTTTTGTTTCAATGGTGAATGGGATTGATTCCTTAATTTCTCTTTCTGATTATTCATTGTTAGTAAATAAGAATTCAAATGATTTCTGTATATTGATTTTGTATCCTGCAGCTTTGATAAATTCACTGATTAACTCTAGTAATTTTCTGATAGTATCTTTAGAGATTTTAATATATAATATCATGTCAATCTGCAAACAGTGAGAGCTTTATTTCTTTTTTTCCAATTGTGATTCCTTTCATTTCGTTTTCTTCTCTGATTGGTATAGCTAGGACTTCTAAAACTATGTTGAGTAATAGTGGAGAGAGTGGACACCGTTGTCTTGTTCCTGATGCCTTTGCTTTTCTTCATTTTTTCACTATTGAGAATAATATTTGCTATGAGTTTTTCATATATGGCCTTTACTATGTTGAGGTTGGTTTCATCTATGCCTGACTTGATGGACGTGAGTTTGAGTGAACCCTTGGAGTTGGTGATGGACAGGGAGGCCTGGAGTGCTGCAATTCATGGGGTTGCAAAGAGTCAGACATGACTGAGTGACTGAACTGAATCATAAATGGATGCTGAATTTTGTCAAAGGCTTTTTCTGCATCTATTGAGATTATCATTTTGTCTTTATCATTCAATTTATTAATATGGTGTAGCACATTGATTGATTTGCATATATTGAAGAATGCTTGCATCCCTGGAATAAATTCAACTTGATCATAGAGTATCATCTTTTAATGATTGTCAAATTCTGTTTGCTATAATTTTATTGAGGATTTTTGCATCTATGTTCATCAGTGTTATTGGCCTGTAGTTTCCTTTTTTGTGTGTTGTCTTTGGTTTTGATATCAGGGTAATGGTGGCCTTGTAGAATGAATTTGGAAGTGTTCCTTCCTGTGCAAATTTCTGAAAGAATTTTAAAAAGATAGATATTAGCTCTACTCTAAATGTTTGATAGAATTTACCTATGAAGCTATCAGGTCCTGGACTTTTGTTTTTTGGGAAATTTTTTTATCACAGTTTTGATTCCACTGCTTATAATTGAGTTGTTCATAATGTCTATTTCTTCTTGGTTCAGTCTTGGAAGACTGAACATTCTTAAGAATCTGTCCATTTCTTCCAAGTTATCCATCTTGTTGTCACATAGATGCTCCTAATATTCTCTTATAATACTTTGTATTTCTGCCTTGTTGGTTGTAACCTTTCCTTTTTCATTTTTAATTTTGTTGATTTGATTCTTCTCTTTTTTTCTTGATGAGTCTGCCTAAAGGTTTGTCAATTTTATCTTCTCAAAGAACCAGCTTTTAGTTTGATTAATCTATAATATATTTCTTTCATTTTTTTCCACTTATTTCTGCTCTCTTTATGATATTGTTTCCGTCTGCTAATTTTGTTTTTGTTGTTGTTGTTGTCTTTCCAGTTGTTTTAGGTATAAAGTTTGGTTGTCTATTTGATATTCTTCTTGTTTCTTGAGGCAGGATTATGTTGCTATAAACTTCCCTCTTAGAACTGATTTTGCTGCAACCTATAGATTTTGAGTTGTCATATTTCCATTATCATTTTTTTCTAGGAAACTTTTTTTCCTTTTAACTTCTTCAGTAACTTGTTAATTTTTTAGATGTATTGTTTGATCTCCACCTGTTTATGATTTTACAGTTGTTTTTGTTTTCTTATAATTGATATCTCTTCTCATAGTATCTCTACTTTTAACTTTTTGAGGAGCTGTCATAATATTTTCCATAGTGGTTGCACTATTTTACCTTCCCACCAATAATGTACAAGGATTCCAATGTTAATACTAAGATTAATACTTTTTTTTAAATTTTTTTCAGAACAGTGATTTAAAGAGATATGAGATATCATCTCATATCTGATATCTCATATCTGTTTGGACTTCAATTTCCCTGATGAGTGACATTGAGAACATTTTTTTGTATACCAGAGACAACTCTGTATGTTTTCTTTGGAGGAATGCCTGTTCAAGTCCTTTGTTTCTTTAAAGAGAGAATTGTTCGTGGGTTTGTTTTTTGTTTGTTTGTTTCGTTTTGTTTTGTTTCGCTATTGAGTTGTAAAAGTTCATTACACATTTTAGATATTAATTAATTAACAAAGTTATGATCTGTAAATATTGTCTCTCATTTTGTACATTGTCCTTTCCTTCTTCTGAATTTTTCTTTGCTGTACAGAAGCTTTGAAATTAATGCACTTCCATTTAGCTGTCTTTAATTTTGTTGCCTATGATTCTTTTGTCATACCTAAGAAACCAAGGCCAATGCCATACATCTCTTCTCCTATATTTTATTTTGGGAATTTTAGAGTTTCAGGTCCTATATAGCCATTAATCCATTTGAAGTTGATTTTTGTGTGTAGTGTAATATAAGAATTTAATTTTATTCTTTCACATGTTGGTATCCAGTTTTCCTAACACCATTTGTTAAAGAGACTATCATTTCCACTGTTTCTTCTTGGAAACTTTGTCAAAGATTACTGCCAATGTTTTAAAACCCTCTACAAAACAGAACATTTTGGGGAAAAAAAAAAAAAAAACACATAAAGACAGTATAGCTTTTGCTTATCAACAAAGTGGATCATTATCAATGCAAAGTCTATGGGAATATAAAAAATAGAGCAAATAAGCATAATTAAAATAGAAGGGGAAGGTATCCTTGATCCTCATATGAATTTCAAAATATAGTGCTTACTTTGTTTAGATGTTATCTGAAAACAACAGAGTCACATAATACACAGACGTATCCAAAGTGGTCAATTTATGCTAATGTTACAATCTTTACTGTATTAAAATTTGTTGTCTAATGAACAAAAATGAATGAGGTTCAAATTACAGTTGGGACATCAGGTATGGAAAGATTAATATTACATTTAGGGAGGAAGAATGGATTGCTAAAATTCTCCTTTTGATTTATAAGGTTCTACATAATTTGACGTAAGTAAATTCTTTCCTACACTCATCTCCTTTCAGAGCTCCAGTTAGATTAAGTAAGTTTCTGTTTCTTAACCATTCCAAATGTTATCATTCACATATTAGATCAAATACAATGTCTTCTGAGATATTTCCCTGGGTATGCTAGCTAAAGTATCCTTGTATTTAGTACACTTATATCTAAAATCTTCTCTACAGCATTTATCATTCTATTGTCATCCCTTGATGTATAATTATGTTCATGTACACGGTAAAGCCTAAATATGCACATATTCAAGACAAAGTAGCAAACAAAATAGTATTTATCAATGTTTGACTATTAGAATTTTCTACAAGGAGTTTTTATTGCTTATTAAATTCATTCAACTTATTTAAAATCAAATGTCATAATATGATTTCAAGAAAATTTTAAAACCTTACCAATGAATGCAATTTACATATTGTAATATTGCAAAATTAGAGGTTAAAAAACTAGACTGACATTATTTATGAACATTAATATTAAAGTGTGGACACAACACTAACAAGTAAACTCCAATGGGACAACTAAAAAGTCTATAAGAAATAGTCTGATACAGGACCACATCAGACACAGGACCCTACCAACATTCAATAAAGGATATTTAGTATTTTAAAAGTGGAAATAAAACCCATACCCTAACATATCAAGAGAAATTAGCTATATAAGCTTTTTAACAAATGCTGAAAAGGTGTTTGATAAAAATGCAACATTTTTTCTTAAATAAATAAGCAAACTTGTGAAGAAGAAAATTTCAAATCTATAGATGTCTATAACGAAAGAGAGGAGCATTACTGAGCATGGCTCTGCCCACAAGAACAAGACACAATTTCCCCTCAGACAGTCGCTCTTATCAGGAAGCTTCCATAAGCTTCTTATTCTCCCCCATCAGAGGGAAAAGAGACTGAAAACCACAACCACGTAAAACTAACCCATCTGATCACATGGACCACAAACTTTGTCTAAATCAGTGAAACAATGAGCCATGCCATGTAGGACCATCCAAGATGGACAGGTCATGGTGGAGAGTTCTCACAAAACGTGTTCTACTGGAGAAGGGAATGGTAAACCACTTCAGTATTCTCACCTTGAGAACCCCATGAACAGTAGAAAAAGGCAGAAAGATAGGACACTGAAAGATGAACTCCCCAGGTCAGTAGATGCCCAATATGTTACTAGAGTTCAATGGAGAAATAACTCCATAAAGAATGAAGAGACAGAGACAAAGCAGAGGCAACATTCAGTTGTGGATGTCTGGTGATGGAAGTAAAGTCTGATGTTGTAAGAGCAATATTGCATAGGAGTCTGGAATGTTAGGTCCATGAATCAAGGCAAATTTGAAGTGGTCAAACAGGAGATAGCAAGAGTGAACATCAACATTTTAAGAATCAGTGAATGAAAATGGACCAGAACGGGTGAATTTAAATCAGATGACCATTATATCTACTACTATGGGCAAGAATTCCTAAGAAAAAAATGGAGTAGACATAATAATCAACAAAAGAGTCTGAAATGCAGTACTTGGAAGATATATCAAAAACAACAAAATGATTTGTGTTCATTTTCAAGGCAACCCATTCAATATCACAGTAATCCAAGTCTATGCCCTTCCAGTAATGCTGAAGAAGTGGTTGAACTGTTCTATGAAGACCTAAAAGAACTTGTAAAACTAACACCCTATATGATGATGTCCTTTTCATTATAGGGGACTGGGATGCAAAAGTAGGAAGCCAAGAAATATCTGAGGTCAGTTCAGTTCAGTTTAGTCGCTCAGTCGTGTCCGACTCTTTGCGACCCCATGAATCACAGCACACCAGGCCTGCCTGTCCATCACCAACTCCCGGAGTTCACTCAGACTCATGTCCATCGAGACAGTGATGCTATCCAGCCTCTATCGTCCCGTTCTCCTCCTGCTCCCAATCCCTCCAAGCATCAGAGTCTTTTCCAATGACTCAAATCTTTGCATGAGGTGGCCAAAAAACTGGAGGTTCAGCTTTAGCATCATTCCTTCCAAATAAATCCCAGGGCTGATCTCCTTCAGATGGACTGGTTGGATCTCCTTGCAGTCCAAGTACCCTCAAGAGTCTTCTCCAACACCACAGTTCAAAAGCATCAATTCTTCAGTGCTCAGCTTGCTTCACAGTCCAACTCTCACATCCATACATGACTACTGGAAAAAACATAGCCTTGACTAGACAGAACTTAGTTAGCAAAGTAATGTCTCTGTTTTTGAATATGCTATCTAGGTTGGCCATAAATTTTCTTCCAAGGAGTAAGCATCTTTTAATTTCATGGCTGGAATACCATCTGCGGTGATTTTGGAGCCCAAAAGAAAAAAAAATGTTTGACACTGTTTCCACTGTTTCCCCATCTACTTCTCATGAAGTGATGGGACCAGATGCCATGATCTTCGTTTTCTGAATGTTGAGCTTTAAACCAGCTTTTTCACTCTCCTCTTTCACTTTCATCAAGAGGATTTTTAGTTCCTCTTCACTTTCTGCCATAAGTGTGGTGTCATCTGCATATCTGAGGTTATTGATATTTCTCCTGGCAATCTTGCTTGCAGCTTGTGTTGCTTCCAGTCCAGCATTTCTCATGATGTACTCTGCATATAATTTAAATAAGCAGAGTGACAATATGCAACCTTGAGGTACCCCTTTTCCTATTTGGAACCAGTCTGTTGTTCCATGTCCAGTTCTAACTGTTGCTTCCTGACCTGCATACAGATTTCTCAAGAGGCAGGTCAGTTGGTCTGGTATTCCCATCTCTTTCAGAATTTTCCACAGTTTATTGTGATCCACACAGTCAAAGGCTTTGGCATAGGCAATAAAGCAGAAATAGTTATTTTTCTGGAACTCTCTTGCTTTTTCCATGATCCAGCAGACGTTGGCAATTTGATCTCTGGTTTCTCTGCCTTTTCTAAAACCAGTTTGAACATCAGCGACTTCACGGTTCATGTATTGCTGAAGCCTGGCTTGGAGAAATTTGAGCATTACTTTACTAGCATGTGAGATGAGTGCAATTGTCTGGTAGTTTGTGCATTCTTTGGCTTTGCCTTTCTTTGGGATTGGAATGAAAACTGACCTTTTCCAGTCCTGTGGCCACTGGTGAGTTTTCGAAATTTTCTGGCATATTGAGTGCAGCACTTCCATAGCATCATCTTTCAGGATTTGAAACAGCTCAACTGGAATGCCTTCACCCCCGCTAGCTTTGTTCATAGTGATGCCTTCTAAGGCCCACTTGACTTCACATTCCAGGATGTCTGGCTCTAGATGAGTGATCAGATCATCATGATTATCTGGGTCGTGAAAATCTTTTTTGTACAGTTCTTCTGTGTATTCTTGCCACCTCTTCTTAATATCTTCTACTTCTGTTAGGTCCATACCATTTGTGTCCTTTATTGAGCCCATCTTTGCATGAAATATCCCCTTGGTATCTCTAATTTTCTTAAAGAGATCTCTAGTCTTTCCCATTCTGTTTTTTCCTCTATTTCTTTGCATTGATATTTTATCTCTTCTTGCTATTCTCTGGAACTCTGCATTCAGAACTCTGCTTATATCTTTCATTTTCTCTTTGCTTTTCACCTCTCTTCTTTTCACAGCCATTTGTAAGGCCTCCCCAAACAGCCAGTTTTCTTTTTTGTACTTCTTTTCCATGGGGATGGTTTTGATCCCTGTGTCCTATACAGTGTCATGAACCTCATTCCATAGTTCATCTGGCACTCTAACTTCCACTGTATAATCATAAGGGATTTGATTTAGGTCAGACCTGAATGGTCTAGCGGTTTCCCCTACTTTCTTCAATTTGAGTCTGAATTTGGTAATAAGGAGTTCATGATCTGAGCCACAGTCAGCTCCTCGTCTTGCTTTTGTTGACTGTATAGAGATTCTCCATCTTTGGCTGCAAAGAATATAATCAATCTGATTTTGGTGTTGACCATCTGGTGATGTCGATGTGTAGAGTCTTCTCTTGTGTTGTTGGAAAAAGGTGTTTGCTGTGACCAGTGCATTTTCTTGGCAAAACTCTATTAGTCTTTGCCCTGCTTTATTCCACATTCCAAGGCCAAATTAGCCTGTTACTCCAGGTGTTTCTTGACTTCCTACTTTTGCCTTCCAGTCCCCTATAATGAAAAGGACATCTTTTTTGGGGTGTTATTTCTAAAAGGTCTTGTAGTTCTTCATAGAACTATTCAACTTCAGCTTCTTCAGCGTTAGTGGTTGGGGCATAGACTTGAATAACTGTGATATTGAATGGTTTGCCTTGGAGATGAACAGAGATCATTCTGTTCATGCATCCAAGTACTGCATTTCGGACTCTTTTGTTGACCATGATGGCCACTCCATTGCTTCTGAGGGATTCCTGCCTGAGGTAGTAGATATAATGGTCATCTGAGTTAAATTCACCCAGTCCAGTCCATTTTAGTTCTCTGATTCCTAGAATGAAGACGTTCACTCTTGCCATCTCCTGTTTGACCACTTCCAATTTGCCTTGATTCATGGACCTGACATTCCAGGTTCCTATGCAATATAGCCTTTTACACATTGGACCTTGCTTCTATCACCAGTCACATCCACAGCTGGGTATTGTTTTTGCTTTGGCTCCATCCCTTCATTCTTTCTGGCTTTATTTCTCCACTGATCTCCAGTAGCATATTGGGCACCTACTGACCTGGGGAGTTCCTCTTTTGGTATATCATTTTGCCTTTCGTACTGTTCATGGGGTTCTTAAGGCAAGAATACTGAAGTGGTTTGTCATTCCCTTCTCCAATGGACCGCATTCTGTCAGACATCTCCACCATGATCCGCCCGTCTTGGGTTGCCCCGCAGGCATGGCTTGGTTTCATTGAGTTAGACAAGGCTGTGGTCCTAGTATGATTAGATTGACTATGTTTCTGCGAGTATGGTTTCAGTGTGTCTGCCCTCTGATGCCCTTTTGCAACACCTACCAGCTTATTTGGGTTTCTCTTACTTTGGGCATGGGGTATCTCTTTATGGCTGCTCTGGCAAAGCACAGCTGCTGCTCCTTACCTTGGACGAGGGGTATCTCCTTACTGCCACCCTTCCTGACTTTCAACATGGGATAGCTTCTCTAGGCCCTCTTGTGCCCATGCAGCCACCGCTCCTCAGGTTGCTCCTCCCGGCTGCTGCCCCTGGCCTCCACAGCAGGGTGGCTCCTCCCGGCCACCACCCCTGGCCTCAGGTGCAGGGTGGCTCCTCAGGGCCACCACCCCTGGCGAGAGGTGGTGTCTCCAGGCTGCCCCTGGCCTTGGACGCGGGGTAGCTCCTTTCGGCCACCGCCCCTGACCTCGGATACGGGTTAGCACCTCCCGGCTGCCGCTGACCTTGGACGTGGGGTAGCTCCTTCCAACTGCCGCCCCTGACCTCAAACTTGGATAGCTCTTCTTGGCCATGCTTAGTGCGCCGAGTCGCAGCTGCCTGTGCTAGTAATAGGCAAATTTGGCCTTGGTGTACAGAACGAAGCATGGCAAAGGCTAATAGTCTCTAGCCAAGAGAACACACTAGTCATAGCAAACACCCTCTTCCAAAAACACAAGAGAAGACTCTACACATGGACATCACCAGATGGACAATACTGTAATCAGATTGAATATATTATCTCAGCCAATGATGTAGAAGCTCTATACAGTCTGCAAAAACAAGACCAGACCTCACTGTGGCTCAGATCATGAACTCCTTATTACCAAATTCAGATTTAAATTGAAGAAAGTAGGGGGAACCACTAGACCATTCAGGTATAACCCAAATCAAATCCCTTATGATTACACAGTGGAAGTGAGAAATAGAGATTAGATCTGATACAGAGTGCCTAAAGAACTGTGGAAGATGGAGGTTCATGACGTTGTACAGGAGGCAGGGATCAAAACCATCCTCAAGATAAAGAAATGCAAAAAGGCAAAATGGTTATCTGAAGAGGTTTTACAAATATCTGAGAAAAGAAGAGAAGCAAAAGGCAAAGGAGAAAAGGAAAGATATACCCATTTGAATACAGAGTTCGAAAGAATAGCAAACAGAGAAAAGAAACTATTCCTCAGTGATCAAGGTAAAGAAATAGAGGAGAACAATAGAATGGGAAAGACTAGTGATCTCTTCAAGAAAATTAGAGACACCAAAGGAACATTTCATGCAAAGATGGGCTCAATAAAGAAAAGAAATGGTAGGGACCTAACAAAAGCAGAAGATTTTAAGAAGAGATGGCAAGAATACACAGAAGAACTGAAAAAAAAAAAAAAAAAAAAAACTTTGACCCAGATAATCACAATGGTGTGATCATTCACCTAGAACAAGACATCCTGCAATGCAAACTGAAATGGGCCTTTGGAAGCATCACTATGAACAAAACGAGTGGAGGTCATTGAATTCCAATTGAGCTATTACAAATCCTAAAAGGTTATGCTGTGAAAGTGCTGCCCTCAATATGACAGCAAATCTGGGAAACTCAGCAGTGGCAGCAAAACTGGAAAATATCAGCTCATTCCAGTCCCAAAAAAGACAATGCTAAACAATGCTCAAACTACTGCACAATTGCACTTATCTCACATGCTAGTAAAATTCTCCAAGCAAGGCTTCAACAATACATGAAATGTGAACTTTCAGATGTCCAAGCTTGATTTAGAAAAGGCACAGAGACCAGAAGTTAAATTTCCAACATGCATTGGATAATCGAAAATTCAAGAGAGTTCCAGAAAAACATCTACTTCTGCTTTACTGACTATGATAATGCCTTTGAATGTGTGGATCACAAAAAAACTGAAAAATTCTGAGAGATGGAAATACCATACCAATTGACTTTCCTCTTGTGAAATCTCTATGCAGATTAGGAAGCAACAGTTAAAACTGGACATGGAACAACAGACTGATTCCAAACAGGAAAAGGAGTACATCAAGGCTTATATTGTCACCATGTTTATTTAACTTATATGCAGAGTACACCATGAGAAATGCTGGGCTGGATGAAACACACGCTGGAATCAAGATTTCTGGGAGAAATATCAATAACCTCAGATATGCAGATAACACCACCTTAATGGCAGAAAGTGAAGAAGAACTAAAGAGTCTCTTGATGAAAGTGAAAGAGAAGAGCAAGAACTTTGGCTGAAAACTCAGCATTCAGAAAACTATGACCATGGCATCTGGTCCCACCACTTCATGGCAAATAGATCGGGAAGCAATGGAAATGGTGAGAGACTTTATTTTTCTGGGCTTCAAAATGACTGCAGATGGTGATTGCAGCCATGAAATTAAAAGATGCTTGCTCCTTGGAAGAAAAGTTATGACCAACCTAGACAGCACATTAAAAAGCAGAGACATTACTTTGCCAACAATGGTCCATTTAGTCAAAGCTATGTTGTTTTTTTGTTTTTGTTTTGTTTTGTTTTTCCAATAGTCATGTATGGATGTGAGAGTTGTACTATAAAGAAAGCTGAGTGCTGAATAATTAGTGATTTTTAACTGTGGTGTTGGAGAATACTTTTGACAGTCCCTTGGACTGCATGGAGTTTCAACAAGTCCATTCTGAAGGAAATCAGACTTGAATATTCATTGAAAAGACTGATGCTGAACCTGAAACTCCAATACTTTGGCCACCCGGTGGAAAGAACTGACTCATATCAAAAGACCTCAATGCTTGGAAAATTGAAGGGGGAGTAGAAGGTGACAAGAGAGGATTAGATGGTGAGTGGCATCACCGACTCATTGGAAATGAGTTTGAGTTTACTGCAAGAGTTGGTGATGAACAGGGAAGCCTGGTGTGCTGCAGTCCATGTCATCATGAAGAGTTAGACATTACTGAGTGTCTGAACTGAACTGAACTGAACTGACTGAAACAAAGAGAGGAGGAAATAAGAGAGAGGAAAAATGTAGGAAATGCAACAAGGGAGAAAAAGAATCACATTCAAGTTCCCAATTCCCGAGAAGGGCAATACCAAGGAATTTTCAAGCTATCAGACAATTGCACTCCTCTCTCATATTAGTTAGGCTATGCTTAAAATCTTGCATTATAGGCTTCAACATTATGTGAACTGAGAGCTCCCTAATGTCTAAGCTGTGTTTAGAAAAGGTAGAAGAACCAGAGATCATGTTGCACACATTCTCTGTATCCTAGAGAGAGCAAGGGAATTCCAGAAAAACACTGACCTCTGTTTCATCAAGTACACTAAAGCCTTTGATGGTGTGGATCATAACAAACTGTGGAAAACTCTTGAGATCGGATTACCAAACTAATTTACCTGTCTCTTAAGAAACCTGTATGTGGGTTTGGAAGCAACAGTTAAAATCCTGTATGGAACAACTAACAGGTTCAGGATTGAGAATGGAGTATGAGAAGACTGTTATCCTGTTTGTTTGTTTGTTAATATATACATAGAGTACACCATCAGAAATGCTGGGCTGGATGAGTTATAAGCTGGATTCAAGATTGCTGGGAGAGATATCACCATCCTCAGAGAAGCAGATGATACCACTCTAAAGCAGTAAGCAAAGAGAAACTAAAGAGTGGGAGACTCAACTTCAGCATCAGTCCTTCCAATATTCAGGACTGATTTTCCAGCCCCATCATTTCATGACAAATACAAGGGTAAAAACTGAAAGCAGTGACAGATTTCCTCTTCTTGGGGTCTCAAATCACTGTGGATGGTGACTGCAGTCATGAAAACAGAAGATGATAGCTTCTTGGCAGGAAAGCTATGAAAAACCTAGACAGTATGTTAAAAACCAAAGATATCACTTTGACAACAAATGTCTGTATCAGTTCAGTCACTCAGTTGTGTCCAATTCTTTGCAACCCCATGAAACACAGCACATCAGGCCTCCCTGTCCATCACCAACTCCTGGAGTCCAACCAAACCCATGTCCATTGAGTTGGTGATGCCATTCAACCATCTCATCCTCTGTCATCCACTTCTCCTCCTGCCCTCAATGTTTCCCAGCATCAGGGTGTTTTCCAATGAGTCAGCTCTTCGCATTAGGTGGCCAAAGTATTGGTGTTTCAGCTTCAAAATCAGTGCTTCCAATGAACAACCAGTATAGTCAGAGCAATAGTCTTTCCAGTAATCATGTAGGGTTGTCAGAGCTTGACCATAAAGAAGGCTGAGCACTGAAGAATTGATGATTTTGAACTGTGGTTTTGGAGAAGACTCTTGAGAGTCCCTTCGACTGTAAGGAGATCCAGGCAGTCCATTCTGAAGATCAGCCCTGGGATTTCTTTGGAAGGAATGATGCTGAAGCTGAAACTCCAGTACTTTGGCCACCTCATGGGAAGAGTTGAAACGTTGAAAAAGACTCTGATGCTGGGAGGGATTGGGGGCAGGAGGAGAAGGGGACGACAGAGGATGAGATGGCTGGATGGCATCACTGTCTCGATGGACGTGAGTTTGAGTGAACTCCGGGAGTTGGTGATGGACAGGGAGCCCTGGCCTGCTGTGATTCAAGGGGTTGCAAAGAGTCAGACAGGACTGAGTGACTGAATTTAACTGAAAGGTCCGTTTGCCTAAAACTGACATTAAAGAGCTGACATGCATTACTTATGAAAATAGGACAAAGAAAACTAATGTTTTAAGATAGTCATCTATTCAACTATTACATAATGAGTACCTATTATGTATCTTACAATATTCTGAATAATTGTAATCTTCTTTGAGACAGATAATCAAGAGAACAGAAAGAGAAAGTTTAGTGTAATTCTAAGAGAATTGCTAATTCTGTCATAGGAAGTTTATTAAAGGAATGCAAGAAAGTTTCAATAGATAGAAGCCATTAATATAATCCATCATACACCCCCAAAATTAAAGATAAATAGTCCATATTATCTCCTTAAATGCCAAAAATGAAGCTTATTATAAGAACAAGTATTTGTTATAAAACATTTAAAATTAATACATGTACTTTCTTAACATGATGGTTAGATCAATGATAATAAATAGATAGATAGAAGTAAAAACTGGTGAACACAGAAATAGATACCTAAATCCAAAAGTGAGTATCATATTTAACTCGATAAAATCAAGAAAAATCTAGGCTGCCAATAATCTCACAGTTAGCTAGTATTGGCAGCATTAGACAAAATAGTTAGACAAGAGTACTAAACACATGTATACAATTTTTTAAATAATAAATCTATCTCTATTTTCATACATGCTTATTTATCTGAAAATTCTAAAAGAACCAAGTTAAAAATAATTTCACAAAATGTAATAACTTACTAAACAGAAACATAAAATTAAAATGTATAAATAGTTATATGTTGATTTATATACATATTGCAAATATGAAAGGTAGCATACACAGAGGCAACATATTAAATAATGTGAAAAATATCCTTTTAAAATTGACAATGAGATGATTTAACCACCACATATGAAATTTTGTATTCTGTAAGAAATAAAAAAATAAATTTGAATTGAAATATGAAATTTAAAAATATGAAAATTGTAAAACATTTGAATTCATTTGTAGTTGGAAACTGAAATAAAGTTTTTAACATCTAACCCCAAACCAAGATGTAATTAGGAAAAAAGCTTAATAAAGTTAACTAAGGGGAAACAACATAAATATTATAAGCAAAGTGAAACACAAATTACAAATCAGCAAATAAGTCAACTTACATCACAAATTCATGAGCCAAATAAGGTAGAAAATTAAGAGACTAGTGACCTAATAGAAAAATTAACAAAGTTTAGAACAGACAGATCCAAGATAACAAAATGCAGTGGCCATTAAGAAATAGAGCAATGAAAAGTAGAAGCTCACTGAAAGATAATTTCCCCTGTCATCTGAATGACAAAAAGTTTAAAAGTTGGACAACAAAGCTTGGTAGTAAAGTCATACAGTAAGAGATACCATATTTTGCTTGTAGAAAGGCAAAATTATACAAAAAAAAAAATGGAGAGGATTTTGGCAATATTTATCATACATGCTTTTGTGTTAAGTCAGTCAGTTGCTCAATGCTGTAAACCTCTTTGTGACTGACCCCATGGACTCTAGCCCACCAGGCTCCTCTGTCTATGGAATTTACAAAGGCAAGTATACTGGAATGTGGTGCCATTTCCTACTCCAGGGGATCTTCCTGACCTAGTGAACAAGCTCATGTCTCTTGCATCCTTTACATTTGGCAGGCAGATTCTTTACTGCTGAGTCACATGAGAAGTACCTAATATTTATCATAGTTTTATAATAATTTGGAGAAGGAAATGGTAGCCCACTCCAGTACCCTTGCTTAGAGAATCCCATAGAGGAGGAGCTTGATGGGCTACAGTCCATGGGGTAGCAGAGAGTTGGACACAACTGAGCGACTTCACTCACTTCACTTCACTTTATAATAATTAACTCTGAATCAAAAATGTTAATTTTGGAAAACTATCCTTATACAAAGGTAAAAATATGATTTATAGACAAAGTTAATCAATCTTCAATATATATGAAAGTCAAAAAACAATTAAAATGCCCTTTAATATATAACTAGTTGAAAAACTTGCTTCAGTCATAGAGCAATGTGTACATTTGCCTACAAAAATTGATGAATCACACCACCAAATCTTGATATGGAGTAATATCTAGGACATATTATAATTAGAGAAGGATGATGTTCTTTGTCTAAAGAAGCTGGAAGGAAATATATACATGCACATACAAATATAGAAAATATATACAATTTTTAATACAATAGTAATAGGTGAAATTTATAAATGTATACCATCAGCTCAGTTCAGTTCAGCCACTCAGTTGTTTCCAACTCTGCAACCCCATGACTGCAGCATGCCAGGCTTCCCTGCCCATCACCAATTCCTGGAGCTTGCTCAAACTCATGTCCATCAAGTTAGTGATGTCAACCAACAATCTCATCCTCTGTTGTCCACTTTTCCTCCAGCCTTCAATCTTTCCCAGCATCAGAGTCTTTTTCAATGAGTCAGTTCTTCACATATGAACAAATGAATATTTTGTAAAATTTATATATAAGATGCAGATGTTGTATATATTTTGCTTTTATTAAAAAAGAAAAGAGTAGAAAAGAAATAGAAGAAGGGAAAAAGGTAACTGCAAGTAAAAAAGTAGCTGCAAGTAAATTGTCTATAGGAAAAGTAGAATTTGTATCTCTTATGTGAAAAGAAATATTCACATTTATATGGAATATGGAATATGGAGATAGAAATGAGATGTGATAGAAATGAGACATGCAGATTTTTCCTATGCACTTTTCACTTTGATGTTATGTAAGTCCTGTCTATCAATAATTATATCTATAAGAAAAATTTAACTGCCCTAAAGTTAAATCAAACTGATATAAATTATCCTACCTCTGTATCCAGCTATGGAATGACCATACATAAAAAGAAACTTTTCTCTTGATTTTTAAGACCAGGTAGTGACTAAATGGGCTTCCCTTGTGTCTCAGCTTGTAAAGAATCCTCCTGCAAGGGGGGAGACCTAGGTTTCATCTTTGGGTTGGTAAGATCTCCTGGAGAAGGGAAAGGCTACCCACTCTAGTATTTTGGACTGGAGAATTACATGGACTGTATAATCCACGGGGTCACAAAGAGTCAGACACAACTGAGTGACTTCCACTTCCAGTGACTAAATGTCCCTAATGAGATTTATTCTAAAAACAAAAAGCCTCACAAATATTAAATTTTATTGAATTATTTTAGCTTTGTAATATTGCTATTATTATTTCAAAATTATTGTATGTAATTTTTAAGATGAAGCAGATAAGCAATTCTGTCAATATTCTTAAGGAACTAAAATGTATAACATTAAATTTGACACAAATATATAATACTAACTACAGTTAAGTGATAATCATGTAAATAGTGAGAATACTCTTAAACACAAATAAGTAGTATGTCCTAGTTCTGTCTATTATAAAGGCCAAGAGAGTTTTTTCTTTTATAATAAAATGACTCAGGTGACAATGATTGATTAGAACATACGGACACTATTTATATTGTGACTAGAACAAAATGGCAAAGGGAAAAATTTTCAAGCAATCAGAAAATTTAAAATAGGTGCCTACCATTAAGTGCTGTTAATGGAATGCAGCATGGTATTTACATTAATAATAACAAGTTTTTATTTGTTAGAAGTATGTTCTAAATATTTACAGATAACAGATGACTGGAATCTGATTTTGAATGGTTCAAAGGGAGGAAAAAAACAGAGCAGATGGGTAAAACAAGATTAGCAGAAAACTGATAATTGTTGAAGATGAGTTGTGAGTACGTGAGGATTGAATATACTTCAAACTTTAATTTTTTGTAGTATATTTAATATTTCCATGATAAAAAATATTAAAATATGTAATGTGTGCTTTGCCTAAAATTTGACTGTCTAAATAACATATAAAGTTTAAATCTATCTTAAATTTGTTAAAAGAGTATGCATATTAAAATATATATAGTTTATTGCATCTATCTTCCTTTATTCAACATACATACAAAAATCTATAGAAACACGAAAAAACTTGAAATAGTGTGGCAAACAAGGCCACCAACCTAGCATATAACATCAGCTGAATAAGTAATGTGTTGACAGATAATGTCAAAAAATTGTCATCATATCCAAATCAATCTCAGTAACACTGATAAGGACAATTCACAGTATGCTTTTAGTTGTAAATTTTATTCAAGAAAAAACAGCATTTAATTCATGCATCAACCCCCCCCTTTTTTTTTTCTTACTGTTCTAGATACCTAAGCTTTCCTTTTTAATAACTCTTATGGTATTTTTGGGTTTCCCTGGATTCTGACGGTAATGAATCTGCCTGCAATTCAGGAGACCTGGGTTCAAAATCTGGGTTGGAAAGACTCCCTGGAGGAAGTCATGACAACCCACTCCAGTATTCTTGACTGGGGAATCCCATGGATGGAGGCTCCTGGAGGGCTAAAGTCCATAGTGCCACAACGAATTGAACACACCTGAGCAGTTAAGCACATGGTGAGCTTTAGATATACAAAAGAATAATTTTAAAAATTATTAAAGGAGTAATATAAAACTCCTGGTATCTATACTGAACATATTTCCTTTTCTGACTCAATTCATCTCAACAAATATTCATTAAATTCCTGGCATTGATTGTGACACTGAGGATAAAGCAATGAATTAAACAAAGCTCCTTCTCATACAAAGCTTATCGTCTAGGAAAGAACATTGGATGACACAAAAATCAGCCAATGATAAGTGCTGTGAAGGAAAGTAAAGCAGGATATAGAATGCGGAAGGCACTTATGTTATGTGTGAGGTTGGGACAGCCTTTCTTATCAGGTAACAGCAATGTAAACCTGAAGTAAATTAAGGAGTAAATCAGGCCCCTATCAGGTGTAAAAGATTTTTCACACAGAGGAAATGCAATAAAATCCCAGAGATGGAAGCCACTCTGACATAGCTTATTAAAAAAAAGGAGGCCAGAGTGACTGGGGCAGATAAAGTAAGGTGGGCATCCGAAATCAAGTAGTTATCTAGAGGTGGCATAAAGAAGACATAGCAGGTGACTGGTTTGTTATAATTTAGAGTGAAGAGCTTTGAGTCCAAAAGTGATATGATGTAACTTCCATTTTAAATAGCCTTTCTGCAGTGTGGAGAATAATGACTGAACCTCAGGTAAGTTTTTGATGTTTCTAGAAATTATAGCAAATTCCTCTATGCCATTTATTCTTCCTTTCTCTTTGAAAACCATTTGCTTTTCTCCACCCTCCAAGTCCTTTTTCATCTTTATTACTTACATTAGTAATGGCATTGTCCCATTTAAATTTTGTGATCTGAGGAGATAGGACACACTTGTATTGCCTCTCATTCACTTGCTTCTGTGATCATAATTTCTGCCTTTATTCTTATTCCGTATTAATGATCCAAATTAAGAAACCTCCTACCAATTTTCAAATGAAGCTTACTTTGGGTATACTCAATAATTGTACTTCAGAAATTCTTTCTTTGGCATCATTTTTTTTTCTCTCTCCTTTGGATAATTTTCATCTTCATACCAATATGAGATCATACTCCTCCTTAAAAAAGTAGAACAGTCTTGATTCTACTTGACTTTGAGATCAGCACTTTAAATCTCTGCTTTCCCTCACTGTAAAACTAAAAGAAAGAGCAGTTTCACTGACTACTTTATTTTCTTTCAATTCACCTTTGAACCTATTCCAAACAAGTTATTTCATCAACTAATGAATGATGGTGGCTTGGTGCAGCAGCGCAGGTAATTAATGTTGCCAGAGTATTTATATAGTTCAAAGGTAAAGATGATTGGATGGGGATTTAAAGGATGTGAACAGACAAGAATTCTAGGTGTTTCTAAAATCCATGTCAGACTCAGCTCTTACCTCCTCAGTGTTTTAAAGCTTCCCACACAGGGGTCTGCAACTTTTTTTTTTTTTTTCCCCTTGCCTGAAGGGCAGTGTATAGAGTCCTGAGAGCAAACGTCATCCAGATGTTTTATGGGAGACTATGCACATATTCCCAATTCTCCATAAGCCTGATAATACTCAAATATATGTTTTATTTCATTTCCCAAGCTTTCCCTGTTGAGACAGCCACAGTTGCCCAACACTGGCTTTCAAACTCTCATAGCCTTCCTTTACATTCTTACTTCCTCATTCTTTTCCTGTAATTAGTGCACTTTCCACATAAATACTTGCACTCAAATCCTTGTCTGAGTATCTGTTTCTAAGAAAACTTATACAAAGTTATATGGGACTCATAGGTTTTAAGTAGTATAGAGGTAAGTGGAAAATACACTGCCATGAACAAAATTAAAACAAATAAAATGTTACGCAAAAATTCATCCATGTACTGGAAGCTGAAGGGCATCTACTGTAGGAATTATTTCTACATTTTAAACATTACAGTTAACATCAAAAGGAGATGGGTATTGGACCCTGAGGATACCTCCATGTAAGGTCCCTTGGGGTGCAGCATCACTTGAATTCCTGTGATAGTTAAGACAGCAATATGTTCAATGTTTTCAAGGTGGAAGCACTCACTGAACTTGTAACACAGCTCTGCAGCCAGGGCAAGATATTTGAAGCACTGTGAGAGTCAACAAAGTCAGAGAAGGCTAGAAAAAGTCTTGCCACAGGTTTCAAATGGTGTCCTTATCATGAGAGTGTCAGCTGACAGTGTTGACAGCTCCAGATTTCATTTGGGAAATCTATTTACTTCAACCTCAGGTGTCATATCTAGTCAGCCACTTCTCTGCTGCCATAAACTCCCACTTTCTGTTAGACATCTAGACTGACAGGTAAAAAAAAAAAATGAAATTTAGGTTTTTCAATAAAAAAATGCAACTTGAAAGCATTGCACTGGCAGCTTTGTTTCTGAAGAATTTTCTGCTGCTGGATTTGGGTACAGCATTTAGCAGATAATAAAGTTGGTGAGGAGAAAACTAAAGAAAGTATTTCTATAGATAATACTTTCTAGAAAGTATTATCTATAGTATTTCTATAGATAATTTCCATATAGTATTTCTTATCTATAGACAATAAAGTATTTCTACACATACATATTCATAGTCTATGTTACCAGTCACCAAATTAATTCTCTAATATGGCAGACATTATGTATTAATTCTTCATCTTTGTTATTTGATGAAGATCTGTGTTCCTTGAAGGCAACTTCCATTTATTTTTAATATAAATATATTTGTATAATAATTTAAATTATGTGGATGCATAATAGCAAACAATAAATTAACAGATTTGTTCGTGTAATTTCACTAAAATAAAAATGTGACTAAATGCATGCCTGATAGTTGAGATTATATCTGAGTAGAAAACATAAGCTATTTGAATAAAATGTGAAAGAAAAAAATCATATTAGGCTCATCCTGTGTATAACCTCCAAATAAATATAGCATCTTCTTTGTCCAAAACTAAAACGTGTTCACCTTTCAAAAGGAGATTATGCAGTAAAAATAAGAAAATGAGATGAAGAAAAAACTACACATATATAAATCTATAGATATCTTTAAAGATGATTTTGATTTAAATTTTCTACTTGAAAATTGTCAATTCACAAATTTAATGATGAAAACGGAAGATTGGAGGGAGCTCAGGCATATGTAATACTAGAAAAACAATTAAAATATTAGCAGTTAACCAATGCAAGTTTTACCTAGAATTTTAGAAATATATTAATTAAAACTTGCTGGAAAACTGTATTTGTAATAAAAATAAAACATTTTAATCAAGCTTTTCAAAGTAATATTTTAAAATTCTAGGAAACAATAGCAAAAAGCCCGAATAATTTATTGTTCTGCAAGAGACATCGAAGTGACTACTGCTTCTTCTCTGTCCTTTCATCCTTTCCTTCTGTTTTCTTTTTTTTTAATCCTTTCTTTCTTTCAGTTCTACAATATGAACAGCTCTAAAAAGTAAGTGATTTCAAGAGTGAGCACAGGGGATCTGTATTTAAGTGTCTGTTCACTGACACTAATCAATATCCCATGTGACTTCCTTATAGTGAAATGTCAATATTAGCCCTTATTTATAAACAGAAAAGTTGGACTGCTTCATAAGAAGTGCAGTTCTTTCTGGGGAAATCTCCTCAGTAATGTGTTATAGTCAGATGCATAGATGTAATTTAATATAGATAGAAATGATAGACCAGATGATTAACAGATATATAGGTGGAGACTTTTTCCAGTGTATCCACAGGACTCAGCACAAGCTCTTATACCTCTGCGAACACTGAATGCATTCATTGGATAAATGAATGAATAGATATGAAAATAAATTAATTCATCATTAATCTGTGTGCAACAAATAATTCACTTAATATTTCATCTTGTTTGGCCACACCAACAGTGTGCTTTTTGAAAAAGCTGAGGGCATTTGGAATCACCTCTGTGTTATTTTATTTCAGAATTAATTTCTTTGACTCTTTATATGTTTGATCATGACTAAATATATTTGATCCTACAAAGGATTGCTTGAATAAAATTACCTGAGCCCTAATTAAGTACTATGATTTTCAGGACCACTTTAAATTTAAGGCAACATAACCCTAGGACACCCCATCTTACCACCCAAGAAACTGGTGGAGACACACTGTCTCCAGCACTAAATTATCAACTGACAAATGGTTTGGCCAAACTCTGACAATAAGTACTTATTTAGGATGAGTGACCCTCTTATTTTTTTTTCTTTTGAAGCTTACAATTGACATAATTCTCTGGAATTCTGAATCAAAATTGATGTTCATTCTTTCTATGCCAGTATTTATTCAACACTTATTCTTGCAACAGTAAATAAAATATGTGTATGTATAAAATTGCAATCATCTCACACGCTAGTAAAGTAATGCTTAAAATTCTCCAAGCCAGGCTTCAGCAATACGTGAACCATGAATTTCCAGATATTTAAGCTGGTTTTAGAAAAGGCAGAGGAACCAGACATCAAATTGCCAACATCCACTGGGTCATGGAAAAAGCAAGAGGGTTCCAGAAAAACACCTACTTGTGCTTTATTGACGATGCCAAAGCCTTTGTCTGTGTGGATCACAATAAACTGTGGAAAATTCTGAGAGAGATGGGAAGACCAGACCACCTGACCTGCCTCTTGAGAAACCTGTATGCAGGTCAGGAAGCAACAGTTAGAACTGGACATGAAATAACAGACTGGCTCCAAATAGAAAAAGGAGTACATCAAGGCTGTATATTGTCACCCTGCTTATTTAACTTATATGCAGAATACATCATGAGAAAGACTGGACTGGAAGAAACACAAGCTGGAATCAAGATTGCTGGGAGAAATATCAATAACCTCAGATATGCAAATGATACCACCCTTATGGGAGAAAGTGAAGAGAAACTAAAAAGCCTCTCAATTAAATTGAAAGAGGAGAGTGAAAAAGCTGGCTCAACATTCAGAAAACAAAGGTCATGGCATCCGGTCCCATCACTTCATGGGAAATAGATGGGGAAACAATGGAAACAGTGTCAGACTTTATTTTTTGGGCTCCAAAATCACTGCAGATGGTGATTGCAGCCATGAAATTAAAAGACACTTAGTCCTTGGAAGAAAAGTTATGACCAAACCTAGACAGCATATTCAAAAGCAGAGACATTACTTTGCCGACTAAGGTCCGTCTAGTCAAGGCAATGGTTTTTCCAGTTGTCAGGTATGGATGTGAGAGTTGGACTGTGAAGAAGGCTGAGTGCCGAAGAATTGATGCTTTTGTTTTGTTTTTTGAATTGATGCTTTTGAACTGTGGTGTTGGAGAAGACTCTTGAGAGTCCCTTGGACTGCAAAGAGATCCAACCAGTCCATGTTGAAGGAGATCAGCCCTGGAATTTCTTTGGAGGGAATGATGCTAAAGCTGAAACTCCAGTACTTTGGCCACCTCTTGCGAAGAGTTGACTTATTGGAAAAGACTGTGATGTTGGGAGGGATTGGGGGCAGGAGGAGAAGGGGACGACAGAGGATGAGATGGCTGGATGGCATCACTAACTCGATGAACTTGAGTCTGAGTGAACTCCGGGAGTTGGTGATGGACAGGGAGGCCTGCTGTCCTGTGATTCATGGGGTTGCAAAGAGTCAGACACGACTGAGTAACTGAACTGAACTGAACTGTACTTAAGGAGTTTCCAGTCACAGGACTGGAAAAGGTCAGTTTTCATTCTAATCCCAAAGAAAGACTATATCAAACAATCCTCAAACAACTGCACAATTGCACTCATCTCACATGGTAGTAAAGTGTTGCTTAAAATTCTCCAAGCTTCAGCAGTATATGAACTGTGAAGTTCCAGATTGTCAAGCTGGTTTTAGAAAAGGCAGAAGAACCAGAGATCAAATTGTCAATATCCACTGGAAAAAGCAAGAAGGTTCCAGAAAAATATCTATTTCTGCTTTATTGACTATGTCAAACCTTTGACTGTGTGGATCACAAGAAACTGTGGACAATTCTGAAAGAGATGGGAATACAGACCACCTGAAGGGTTAATGCAGCCACAATAGGGAAAGTGGAGATGTGCCTGCAAACAGGGCTCTCTGCTCAGGCTGAAAGTGCTTGCAAACGAGGCGTTCTGCCAAGGAGACTGGACACAGCCTTGAATTTAATGGTCCCTTGCAAACAAGGGAACATTCCCTTCCTTATCATTCCTTTCCTGTGATAAGGAGGAAGAAAGGGATCTGGAAAGACTCTGCAGTAAGCAGATATTTCACTCCCTTTTGCTGTATGATAACATTTATGGACATGCATTATACTGAGAAGGCTTAGTCATACAGTCTGGAATTCTGCCCAGGGGGGCTATATAAAAGTAAACTGCAAGCTTGCTTGCTTGCTTGCGCAGTTCTTTTTCCTCTGGCCAGAGTGGTGTCTGTCTCTTGTGTGTCTTGTATTTGTGTCATTTCACTTGCAATCCCCAACATCTGGTGCCCAAGATGGGGCTCGAGTAAAACCGAAAGGGTGAGTAACCCCGGGGGAATTTTAAATCCATAGCAGGGGAACTTTCGTGAAAATCATGGGGAATTCCTCACCCTAGCAGGGGAACTTTCAGAAAATCATGGGGAATTTCTCATCATCATTACAGACACAGTACATGGAGTTAGTCAAAGGACTTCTCCACTCCATAGGCATTAAGGCCTCAACTCATCAATTGAGTGAGCTCTTTCGCTTGGTGAAAAAATATTGTCATTGGTTTCAATATCAAACTAAGTTACAGTTAAATTTGAAAGAATGGAAAATAATTTTTTTTTTAATTGAAAAAGCAACATCAAAAGGGTAATGTGATCCCTTTGAAGTTATGGACTTTATGTAATGCTATAACATGGGCTTTGACTTTGCTATCTACTGATAATGAGACTAAATCTAATGCTTCAATGAAGGGGGAGGCAATTTATGAGGATGTGTCAAACTTTGGTGGGGTTTCTGCATTGCCTAAATAAGCCTCCTTATTACAAATAAGCCTCCTTCTGGAAATGGTAAAACATCTGATAGTTCAAAATCAGATTCAGAGGCTTCTTCGGTTTCATCAGAGGAGGGTAAAGGGATTAAAAAAAATGACCCATCTATTCCAGAAATGGTGAAAATCCCCTAGGGAGGAGAAGAAATCTGTGCCTTCTGCTCCTCCTTATGCTTCTCTTTTCCCCACTGCAGTTGATCGGCCCAATGTGGGCAAGAAACATTGTTGGTTCTCCTTTCCTTTGTCTATGCTTCATGATGATGACTTGCCAGCTCCCCCTAGTGGTTTTATCGATCCTCCACAACTATTTCCCATCCAGAGACAACAAGATGACAACGTGATAAATATTCAATAGACTCCTTTAAAACATAAAATTTTTTAAAGATCTTAAAGTTGCAGTAGTGCAACATAGTCCTCAATCTCCCTTTGTTTTGACTATGCTAAAATCATTATAAAAAGGCAAATTAATCATTCCGTTAGATTGGAAATCTATTGCCCAAGCTGTCTTGGAGGGTTCTCAATGGTTGCAACTTCGTAGCTGGTGAAAAAAAAAAAAAAAAAAGCTAAAAAACAGGCTCGGATTAATAAAAGACAAAATCCTCCTGGTCCTTTCGAAGACAAGTTAATGGGAGAGAGCCACTATCGGGCTTTAAGAGAACAGGCTCAATACTCTGATCAAGACTTACAACAAGTCCACCATGTCTTTTTACAAACATGGCATCATGTGGTGCCTACTGGCCATGCCCAGCCCTCCTTTGTTAAAACAATGTAAGGCCCCAATGAGCCATATACTGATTTTCTAACAAGATTGAGGGTAGCTGTGGAATGAGCTGTAGAGAGATATAAAATTTCAGAGATATTATTACAAACTTTAGCATTTAAAAATGCAAATACTAAATGCAAACATATACTGAGACCATTAAAGAGACAGGGTGCATCTATAGCTAAATATATCAAAGCCTGCTTGGGAGTAAAACAAAACAAAACAAAACAAAACATCAGGTAAATGTCTTTGCTACAGCCTTGGCCAAAGCTGTGAGACCACAAAAGGGAGGTAACTGCTTCCATTGTAAAAAAAACTGGTCATATAAGAAAAAAATGTCAAAAATTAAAAGCTGATCAAGGTACAATTCCTCAAGACAGATCTTTTGCTGAAAAAAATAAAACTCCTCCTAGACCTTGCCGTCAATGCAAAAAGGGGCTTCATTGGACTAATAAGTGCAAAATCTAAAACAGACAAAATGGGCAACCCGATACCGAAAAACTATCTTGCGGGCCCAAGTCCTTGGGGCCCAAAAACAATACCAGGGGCTTTCCCTCCTTGCCCTCCTTCCATCCCACCTGCCCCAACCCTGTTCCCTCTCAACAACAGTTATCAGTCAATGCCTCATTAAAAAGACCTCAAATGATGATTTCAGACTTATGGTCTGCTACTTCAGGGAGTGCTGCTGCTGATTTGCCACTAGCTAAAAATGTTCTTTTGTCACCAAGAGGAGGCATTTACAAATTAAAAACAAATGTATTCAAACCACTGCCTAAAGTCACCTTTGGCTTAATATTAGGCCATAACAGTGCTGCTTTGAGAGGTCTAACCATAATTCCTGGGGTAATAGACTCCGACTATGTTGGAAATTTTTTGATTATGGTTTCTACTTCTACCACGCTTTCATTATTAGCTGGAAAACGCATTGCTCAAGTACTTCTTCTACCTTATCATCACTTTTTGGCTCTTCCTAATAAAGAAACAAAAAGATTTAAAAGTACTGGGCGACATATATTTTAAAAAATGCTTATCAAAGATTCTCGCCCTGTTCTCTCCTTAATTATACAAAAAAAAAAAAAACACCTTTGAGAGACTAATAGACACAGAGGCAGATGTTTCAGTTATTCCTTCTCAACAATGGCCCTGGGATTTGAAAAAAAAAAAAAAAAAAGGCCCTCTAATTCTGACGAGACTGGGCTCTATTACAGATGTCTAAAAGAGTACCCATCCCTTGCAATGCCAATTCCATAATAAAAGATCAGTGTCTGTTACCTTTTATATTGTAAACATACCTATTAATATTTGGAAAAGAGATCTTCTGTCTCCTTTGGGGGCTTTTATAACCATTCCACCAAAAAACTAATAGCCACTGCTCAAATTCCTCAAACACTCCCATTAAAATGGTTAACTAATACTCCAAAATAGGTTGAGCAGTGGCCATTACCACAAATAAAGCTCAAGGTGTTAAAACAATTAATACAAAAACAACTTCAACTTGATCATATAAAGCCCTCTACCTCCCCCTAAAATTCTCCTGTTTTTGTTATTCTAAAAAAATCTAAAAAATAAAAAAAAGTTAACTAATTTAAAAAAAGTTAATAAATATATGAAACCTATGAAAACATTACAATTGAGACTCCCCTCTCCAGCTCTTATTCCTCAAAATTGGTCCTTAATGGTGCTAAATCTTAAGGACTGCTTTTTTGCCATTCCCCTACAATTGCAAGATAGAGATAAATTTGCTTTTACAATTCCTGTTCTTAATCATGCTCAGCATGTTAAGCGTTATCAATAGACAGTCTTACCACAAAAAATGACAAATAGTCCTACTTTATGTCAAAAATTCATAGCTCGGTCTTTACAATCCCTCCATCAAAAATACCCCAATTATATAGATGATCTCCTATTAACAGCTCCTAATATTGTCAAACTCTGGATACCCCCAGACCTTAACCCCATTGGCTTTACAGGAACTTCAAATTTGTTGAGCAATGACTAAATGACGGTACTTACATGCATCTTAACCTATTTAGTTTATAATATTTCATACCCCTTATTCTCCATCTGGTGCAATTGCTCAAGAAAAAAGATTAATAGAATGGGTTTTCTTACCTAATAGCTTTTCCAAAAAATTGACTACATATATGGATGAGTTAGCCTTCCTTATACAGAAAGGTCGCCATCATATTTTACAGTTGTCAGGATATGAACCATACCAGATTGTTATTCAATTAACAAATGCTCAAATATCTCGATGTTTACAATTTAATGAAAACTGGCAAATTTCTCTTGCCTCATTTCCTGGTTCGTTTTCTAATCACTATCCATCATCTAAATTGATTGATTTTCTTCGGACTAACTCTATGATATCTCAATCCCCAATTTCAGATGTTCCAGTAAAGGGACCCACTATTTCTACAAATGCAAATAAAAATACTGCTGGATATTGGACCCCGGAAAGTTCCAAGGTTCTCCCTCACTCATTTTCTTCTGTACAGCCTGCTGAATTGTGGGCTATCTATTTAGTTTTGCAACATTTTCCTCAACTTCCTATTAACATTGTTTCAGATTCTCGATATGCTGTTCTCTCTTGCCTACAGCTTCCCCATGTCTCCCTTCCACTGACCCTTAAAACAGCTATTGATAAATTGTTTTACCAAGTACAACAATTACTTTCCAAGCTTTCAGAATTAATTTTCTTTACTCCATTCATGCACATTCCACCCTTCCTGGACCCTTATAATTCGAAAATGCTACAATTGATGCCTTACTTTATCCTATAGAAGCAACAAAACAAGAACATCTCTTACAGCATACCAACTCCAAAGGGTTACAAAAATCTCATTCTATTGCTCAAAAACAAGCTCAAAATATTGTTCGTTCTTGTTCCATATGTGCACCCTTTGCTTTACCGTTTACCTCAACAGGTGTCAATGTAAGAAGATAACAAGCAAATCAGATATGGCAAATTGATGTAATTTATATTTCTTCTTTCAGAAAACAAAAGTATGTGCATCATACTATAGATACGTGCACACATTTTCAATGGGCCACTGCATTACATTCTGAAAAGGCTGACACTGTTATTACTCATTTGTTATCTTGTTTTGCAGTTATGAGATTACCAATTGAATTAAAAACTGATAATGCACCTGCCTACCAATTTGCAAAATTAGCTCACTTTTTATCTCAATATCATATCACTCATACTTTTGGTATTCCTTATAATAGTCAAGGGCAAGCTATCATTAAAAGAGATAATCATACCTTGCATGAATATCTTGAAAAAAATAAAAAAGGGGGAACAAGAGAGATTTATGAAACCTAAAGACATTTTGAATAAAACTTTACTTACCCTAAATTTTTTGAATATTTGGAGCAAGGGAAATCTATCAGCATGAGTTGCATTTTCAAGGGAAAAAAGAAGACAAGAAGATCTTGAATATGCCTATTTGGTATAAAGAAAAAGAAAAATGTTGGATCCCAGCATCATTAATATATCTGTGACGAGGGTATGCTTTCATTTCTGTTAATAATTACAGGTTTTGGACCCCAGCGAGATTGATCAAAATCAACAATGGCTGATCCCTTTGTTTAAAAATGTTAACTTTTTTGCTACTTCTCTAAAATCTTTGGAATGGAAACGTTACCGAGGTCATTGACCCTTTAAAGTCATGAATTATTCTGGGTATATCATTGTAGATTGGAGTCCAGATCATGGGCAATTCTTAGAAAAATGGTCAAATAAATCTCTTAGGTGGCATCATGCAAAAAACACTTTGATGGGTAATGGTAATGAAACAGTTAAATGGCAGAAATTTGCACTTGTCCCTCCTCAATTACAATTGCAGAGATATCCACACAGTCAAGGGGATATTTGGAAACTATGGGCAGTTTCTGAAAATCTCACTGATCAAAAAACTATATTTTGGATAGTGGCGACTCTTCGGGTCCATTTCATGTTAATTTACACATTAATAAATCTTATTCCACAATGGCATGTGTAAAATATCCTTTTGCATTATTATATGGAAATTGGACCTGGAATGATACTGTGGGGTCTGTGTCATGTGATTATTATTATCTAACTCAATGTGTAAATCAGTGTTGGTGGGAAAAAATGAAAAGATAAGCCTGTAACTATAATTTTTCACTAGTAATTGTTAAAGCTTGAACAAAAGTATGATTGCCTATAAATCTGACTAGGCCATGGTCAGATTCTTTTGCTGTTTCTCATCTAGTAACCACTGTACAGACTTTGCTACACTGATGTCGACATATGCTTGGTGTGGTCATTGCTTCAATTCTAGCAGTTGTGTCAGTAACTGCAACAGCGACAATAGCAAACCTAGCGTTACACCAAGAAATTCAAACAGCTGATTTTGTTCAGGACTGGCATAAAGACTCTCATTTGTTATGGCAACAACAAAGAGATTTAGATACAAAACTTGCTACCGACGTGCTCAATCTTCAACACACCGTTTGCTGGCTTGGAGATCAATTAGCTGTTTTATCTACACAAAGTGTACGGAAATGTGATTGAAATTCTTCTCAGTTTTATATAACACCTGTACCATTTAACATGAGTAAGAGATGGAAAAGAGTAAAACGATCTTTGACTAGACATCAAAATCTCACTACGGAGATTATGGACTTAAAACGACAAATTTTGTCTGCTTTTAGCAAGACTTTACCTGACATTGCGGGGTCTGATTTGTTAAAAAGTCTTCAAAAAAGATTAAATAACTTAAATCCATTAGGGCATGTATCCACACTAATTGGGACTACCTTTGGAAACAATATGTGTATATCACTTTTATGTTGTGTTGCATTTCTAGTCTTCCAGTAATGGCAGAAAAGGAAACAACTAAAGCGCAAAGCAAAAAAGATCTAGACCATGCTATAACTTATTAAAGCAAATAAAAAAGGGGGAGATGGAAGGTTAATGCAGCCACAATAGGGAAAGTGGAGATGTGCCTGCAAACGGGGCTCTCTGCTCAGGCTGAACGTGCTTGCAAATGAGGCGTTCTGCCAAGGAGACTGGACACAGCCTTGAGTTTAATGGTCCCTTGCAAACGAGGGAACATTCCCTTCCTTATCATTCCTTTCCTGTGATAAGGAGGAAGAAAGGGCTCTGGACAGACTCAGCAGTAAGCAGAAATTTCACTCCCTTTTGCTGTACGATAACATTTATGCACATGCGCTATACTGAGAAGGCTTAGTCATACAGTCTGAAATTTTGCCCAGGGGGACTATATAAAAGTAAAGTGCAAGCTTGCTTGCTTGCACAGTTTTTTTTTTTTTTTTTTCCCCTCTGGCCAGAGTGGTGTCTGTCTCTTGTGTGTCTTGTATTTGTGTCATTTCACTCGCAATCTCCAACACCACCTGACCTGCCTCTTGAGAATCCTGTATGCAGGTCAGGAAGCAACATTTAGAACTGGACATGGAACAGACTGGTTCCAAATAGGGAGAGGAATATGTCAAAGCTTATATTGTGACCCTGCTTATTTAACTTATATGCAGAGTACGTCATGAGAAATGCTGGGGTGGAAGAAGCACAAGATGGAATCAAGATTGTCAGGAGAAATATCAGTAACCTCAGATATGCAGATGACACCACCCTTATGGAAAAAACTGAAGGGGAACGAAAGAGCCTCTTGATGAAAGTGAAACTAAAGTTAAAAAAAAAAAAAGTTGGCTTAAAGCTCAACATTCAGAACAATAAGATCATGGCATTTGGTCCCATCATTTCGTGGGAAATCGATGGGGAAACAGTGAAAACAGTATCTGACTTTATTTTTGGGGCTCCAAAATCACTGCAGATGTTGATTGCAGCTATGAAATTAAAAGACATTTACTCCTTGAAAGGAAAGTTATGACCAACCTAGACAGCAGATTAAAAAGCAGAGATATTACTTTGTCAACAAAGGTCCGTCTAGTCAAGGCTATGGTTTTTCCAGTGGTCATGTAAGGATGTGAGAGTTGGACTATAAAAAAGCTGAGTGCCGAGGAATTAATGCTTTTGAACTGTGGTGTTGGAGAAGACTCTTGAGAGTCCCTTGGACTGCAAGGAGATCCAACCAGTCCATCCCAAAGGAAATAAGTCCTAGGTGTACATTGGAAGGACTGATGTTGAAACTGAAACTCAAATGCTTTGGCCACCTGATGTGAAGAGCTGACTCATTTGAAAAGTTCCTGCTGCTGGGAAAGATTGAGGGCCAGAGGAGAAGGTGACGACAGAGAATGAGATGGTTGGATGGCATCACTGATTCAATGGACATGAGTTATGGTGGACTCTGGCAATTGCTGATGGACAGGGAGGCCTGGCGTGCTGTGGTTCACATGACCGAGCACCTGAACTGAACTGAAGTAGTTTAGAAGTTGTAGCAAGGGATAGGTCAGAAATATACGCTTTTAAACATTTAACTTCATTATTTAAAAAACAAATTATCAGCACATAGTTGAGTTACAATTTTGGTTACTTTCATGTGTACAGTAAAGTGAATCCATTATACATACATACATACATATATATACATATATATATATACAGTATTTTTCAGATCCTTTTGTCATATAGGTTATTACAGAATATTGAGTAGAATTCTCTGCACTATACTGTAGGTTCTTATTAGTTATATATTTTATATATAGTAATGTGTATATGTCAATCCCATTCTCCCAATTTAACCTCTCTTTTCTCCCAGTATCCATTAGCATGTTTTCTGATCTGTGGCTCTGTTTCTGTTTTGTAAATATGTTCATTTGTACCATTTTTTTAGATTACATATATAAGTTATATGGCATTTTTCTTTCTCTGTCTGACTTACTTCACGCAATATGACAATCTCTGGGCCCATCCATGTTTCTGCAATTGGCATTACTTCATTCATTTTAATGCTGAGTAGTATTCCATTTTATATATACACCACACCATCTTTATCCATTCCTCCACTGATGGATATTAAATTGTTTCTATGTCCTGGCTTTTGTAATTACTGCTCTAATGAACACTGGAGTGCATGAATCTTAATTATGGATTTCTCTAGATATATTAATATGTGTAATGTGTCGTGTTTCTCTGTAACATTTCCGTATACAACACTGGTATACATTTTTTCAACATTGGGCTGTAGTGTTTAATGTGGTACCTTGATCCTCTTCCAGCCCACAAAGAAATCATTGTATTTTATTCTTTCCTTTTTTAATTTAAAAATATTTATTAATCAAAGAAATTGCTTTTATTTGAAATTTTGACTAAAATGAATTGACAAATTAATATGCAAAAGTACAATGTCACATTTAGAAAGAAAGAAGAAGATGCAGATGTATTTTTTCTTTCTTTTTTTTCCAGTTTTATTGAGATATAATTGGCATAACATCGTTTATGATGTATAATGTGCTGATTTGTTACACGTATATATTGCAAAATGTTTGCTACAATAAGGTTAGCTAATACATCCTTCACCTCATATAATCATCACTTTGTTATTGTTGCCATGGTGAGAAAATTAAAGTACAATATTCAAAGGGTACAGATTTCCCATTTTCAGTTCCTGAATCTAATGTCCAGCATGCTGACTATTGTTAATATTTCCTTCCTTTTCTAATTGGCCTGGGACTACTTTTCATTTTTCTTTTGTAATCTCTTGAAATCAGTACCACCTGACTTGTTTTAAGTGTCCCCCTTTCCCACAAATCCCTTGGAAACTTTTTTGTTGGGAAATTTGGGGAAGATCTGGAGAAAACAAATTGCTAGTTTAGTAGCCCTTGTCTGAATTTATAGTGCATGCATACTGAGGATAGAATGAACTGTTTTCTTATGAAGTAGTGTTTAAAATTTATTCACACACAAAATTGCTATATTTTGTTTATATTTTTTATTTCACACTCAAAATTTTGCTGTATAGTAGAAATTGACACAACATTTAAAATCAAGTATACTTCAATAAAATAAATTAAAAGCAAATAAATAAAAAACACATTAGTTCTTTATTTTATATAGTAAATGGCCTAATGGGGATTTACATGGAGTGTAGAGTAAGGAATCCTTGCATGACCTCAGATTCTCTAATCTCCAGCACCTAATTTGGTCTCAGTTCCATCATCTGATCTCTCATTGTTTCTTTTTTGTTTGGTTTTTCTTCAGAGCAGCCCAGGAAAATGCTTTTTCACATTCTATAAAATTAGCTTAACTATTAATGTGAGTTCAGCTCTCTGATCATGTTACTGGAATTTTTTTCCTCCAAACGATTAATATTTTTTCTACTAGCTTGTTGTAGTATAATTTATCAAAACGTAATCCACCTAATTTTTAGACTACCACAATATTCCCTCTAGCCTGAATATATAAGAAAATGTATTTTTAATTTTTTTTGTAAATTAGTGGTTTATATATCAGACTTATACACAGGGACAAGTGTTCAAATTGTCATGTGGATTTTCTAGGGCTGTCTTATACTGTCTTTGATGTTGTGACTCAATGAATAATTCCTAACGTCATGTCCTCCAACTTTTTGCCTACCCTCCACTGGTTCTCTATCTTTTGAAACTGTCAGACTGTATTATTTTTGTAGTATGTTTAAATTACAGCAGAACAATCGACAAACATATTGATTTGTACTTTATTCTTGCTTTATCCTCCCTTAGTTTTTCATGTATTAACCATCAATCATTCCATTTTTGGTTCCATTTACATGATTATCTTCTCTCAAAAAGATTGTGCTTCAAGAAGTGTTTTCTGACAAATACCCTTTATAACATTTGATTTTGAAAATTGTCTGTTGTTTCATTATGCTTAGATAAGGTTTACTTGCAGAACCTTGGAGAGAAACTGTTTCATGTTATACTTTTGGAGGTTAGATGACAGGTATTAGTCCTCAAACCTCTAAAAAGATGTCTATCCAGACATTAGACAGAAGTTGTTGAGTCATGCTCTTCAAGGGCCTGTGGAACTGTTACCAGAGTATTATGGGTCATAGATTGGAAGGTAGTTTCTAAGATGTTTTGATGTGGGTAGATATCTTACCTTCCTTTGACTGACCTCCATAGTGGTAACTGAGAATTTTCTTCTAACCCAGAGCAATGAAGATCCAAAGGCAGGTATGATTTCATCTAAAAATGTTAATATCTGGTATGTCTTATAGGACTCATTTAGTAGAATAAGGTTTATGACTACCAAATAAACATGTCTCAAATTCCTCTCCTCCTATCCCTGGCAAATGCTCTCAACTTGCCTTTTTATGCTCTTTGGGAGCAACAGTCCTCACCTAGTAGTTTCATTTTTTATTCCTAGGATATGATAGCAACACACTGGTAAATCTGGCCCCAGACAATATACACAGATGAGAGTCCTGAGCCATTTAACTTTGATCTTTTTTCTCCCATAAATGAAATAGTCAAATTGCTCAGCTGTTGTCTATTAATGAGATTAATAACTATCTCTAGTGTGAAAGCTTATGAGAAATTTCTCAAAAATGCTCAATCTAGATTATGCAGACAGCCATGATGGAATCTAATTATCTTACTAATACCTACAGTCTGTATGTGTTAACCTGGAATAGCTTCTGTAATTTTCCTCCAAAAATTATTGTGACTTCATAGGTTGATACTGAAGTTTCTATAAAATAAGTCCAACAAAACAATGGTCATTCTTGTCTTCTCCCAAACTAACCCACAATTACAAGAGCCAACTTTTGACCAGTGTTAGCATAGGTATAGCAAAGGAAATACAGAAATGACTCCAAAATCCTTACAAAGTGCTCTGAACTTAATCATGTTCTCTCTAAATTCATATGCCATATGTCTATACCTTAATGTGACTAAATTTAGAGAAAGGTACAAAAGTCCTTCACTGCATTGGTTTTGAAAAAATAAGTTTATGTGGTTATGTTTAGACAAGGAGGCAATTAACATTAAATGAGATCATAAATATGGGACCATAATCCATCACATGCTAGTAAAGTAATGTTCAAAATTCTCCAAGTCAGGCTTCAGCAATACATGAACTATGAACTTCCAGATGGTCAAGCTTGTTTCAGAAAAGGCAGAGGAACCAGACATCAAATTGCCAACATCCACTGGATCATGGAAAAAGCAAGAGAGTTCCAGAAAAACACCTACTTCTGCTTTATTGACTATGCCAAAGCCTTTGACTGTGTGGATCACAATAAACTGTGGAAAATTCTGAAAGAGATAGGAATACCAGACCACCTGACCTGCCTCTTGAGAAACCTATATGCAGATCAGGAAGCAACAATTAGAACTGGACATGGAAAAACAGACTGATTCCAAACAGGAAAACGAGCACGTCACAGCTTATATTGTCACTCTGCTTATTTATCTTATATGCAGAGTTCATCATGAGAAACGCTGGGCTGGAAGAAGCACAAGTTGGAATCCAGATTGCCAGGAGAAATATTAATAACCTCAGATATGCAGATGACACCACCCTTAAGGCAGAAAGTGAAAAGGAACTAAAAAGCCTCTTGATGAAAGTGAAAGAGGAGAGTGAAAAAGTTGGCTTAAACCTCAACATTCAGAAAACTAACATGGGATCTGGTCCCATCACTTCATGGGAAATAGATAGGGAAACAGTGGAAACAGTGGCTGATTTTATTTTTCTGCAATCCAAAACCACTGCATATGATGATTGCAGCCATGAAATTAAAAGATGCTTACTCCTGGAAAGGAAAGTTATGATCAACCTAGACAGCATATTGAAAAGCAGAGATATTACTTTCCCAACAAAGGTCCCTCTAGTCAAGGCTACGGTTTTTCCAGTGGTCATGTATGGATGTGAGAGTTGGACTGTGAAGAAAGCTGAGCACTGAAGAATTGATGCTTTTGACCTGTGGTGTTGGAGGACTCTTGAGAGCCCCTTGGACTTCAAGGAGATCCAACCAGTCCATTCTAAAGGAGATCAGCCCTGGGATTTCTTTGGAAGGAATGATGCTGAAGCTGAAACTCCAGTACTTTGGTCACCTCACGTGAAGAGCTGGCTTATTGGGAAAGACCTGATGCTGGGAGGGATTGGGGGCAGGAAGAGAAGGAGATAACAGAGGATGAGATGGCCGGTTGGCATCACTAACTCCATGGACATGAGTTTGGGTGAAATCTGGGAGTTGGTGGTGGACAGGGAGGCCTGGCGTGCTGTGATTCGTGGAGTCGTAACGAGTCGGACATGACTGAGCAACTGAACTGAACTGAAACGAATCCAATAGGATCAGTGTCTTCAGAAGAAGAGAAACAGATACCTGGAGCAACTGGTATCATGAAAGGCAGTGTTATACACAATGAAGGTAACCCTAGCAGACTAATGCATCATTATAATCTCAATATTTACTGTTAGATTTTGAGGCATTTTAAATAAGTATGTAAAATGTAAAACCAATCTGGACATTTCCAAAAACCATATTCAGTATCTAATCTTCTGTTTTCCTTTTTAGCTATCTGATTTAAATTTTCCATTTATTATCTTCTGTCCTGAAGTGCAGCATTCATTTGCCAAAGTTTCTTCAAAAATCCTCAATCTGAATATCACAGCAAGTAGGACCTATAGTATAAACAGTTAAGCATTTCTCCTCTTTCAAAGATGAACAAGGGTTAAAATACAAACACAGCAACTCACAAAAGGAAGAAAAGTAAATGGATAATAAGAAAAAATTGTTTGGATGACATAAGTTACAGGGTAAAATAATCACTGCAATAACCAAGTAAACATTTTCTAAAGCACTAACTATGGACCGGGTAAAGTAGAAAGTGTTTACACGAAGTCACCAAACCTACAAGAAAAGTACTCCATTTGTTTCTGTTCAACTTAGAAGAAAATAGGCTTAGCATTTCACTAAAGCATTAATAGTTTCTTTTATGTAGATGTGTGTGTGTGACGAAATGAAACAAATGTGCCAGCAATGATTGTGTTTAGGAATAAAAGCTCAGATTATCATTATTGCTTTCTTGTTCTCTCCTTCCCTTTCCCTGTCACCTCCTTTTCCTCCTCCTTTGGGTTTTTGAATCACTGGATAATGATATGCTTTGGATGCTTTTGAGCTGTGGTGTTGGAGAAGACTCTTGAGAGTCCCTTGGACTGCAAGGAGATCCAACCAGCCCATTCTGAAGGAGATCAGACCTAGGATTTCTTTGGAAGGAATGATGCTAAAGCTGAAACTCCAGTACTTTGGCCACCTCATGTGAAGAGTTGACTCATTGGAAAAGACTCTGATGCTGGGAGGGATTGGAGGCAGGAGGAGAAGAGGATGACAGAGGCTGAGATGGCTGGATGGCATCACTGACTCGATGGACGTGAATCTGAGTGAACTCCGGGAGTTGGTGATGGACAGGGAGGCCTGGCGTGCTGAAATTCATGGGGTCGCAAAGAGTCCGACACTACTGAGCGACTGAACTGAACTTGCTATTGTAATTAGAGAAATTGATGTTAAAACTTTATGATAAGAACAAAAGAGCATGCAATCTAATTTGTTTCAGAGTTATTCAAGTCATAAACCTCACTGATCTTTAAACAATAATCAATTATTCTCAAAAAATAAAAAGGATAAGTAATATGTTAAAATTTTGGACTTTTCTTTACAAATTGCAGCAAAAACCAAGTATAATTTTCAACTGCCAAATTTCATAATCAAATCTAACCAGGAACTAATGAAGATAGATATTGTTTGTTTGTTTATTTATTTTTTAGCAGTCTTATTCTTATTTGCAATAACTAGAAGTGACTAAGATTTACTTAAATGGATGAACAGATAAACAAACTGATATGTCTACACAGTGGAATTTTTTAATTGAAGTATAGCTGATTTATAATAATATTATTATTTCAGGTAAATAGCAAAATGATTCCATAATAAACACACACACATATATATATGTATTTTAATTTCTTTCCATTATAGTTTATTATAAAATATTGAGTACAGTTTCCTGTACTATACATTAAATCATTGTTGTTTATCTATTTTATGTATGGTAATGTTCATCTGTTCATTTCATACTCCCAATTTATCCCTCCTCCCCCAAAGCATCCTTATATATAATATTACTGTGGCAAATATTTATTATTATAGTCATGCTAGAAAGCCAAGGTCTTCTACAATGCTGATATTTTGATTCACTGTCGTTTCAGTTTTCAGATCCTCTCCTAAAATAAATACAGAAAAATATTGACAAAGATGTTTATTGCAGAATTATTTGTAATATCTGTATATTGGAGATAACATAATATCCTACTTCCTAGAAACAATATACTACAATATACCTATACCAAAAATTGAACTGCAGACTTAATGTAAGATATCAAAAAATTGCTATAAAATCATTTTAAAATTAAGTAAAAATATGCAAAAAATGGAATATCAAATTTGAAATATGATATTATAATCAAATTTTATGAAGAATAATTTAACTATCCTTTTAGCCTTTGATAAATCTGTAGATGATGTTTCCTTATTTTCTTCATATTTTCCTTATTTTTTTATCCCATTGGTTAAATACAAATTTTCTGTGTCCTGTAGATTTAGTCCATTTACCTCTGATAAGTGCAACCAATCACTTGGCTTTCTGATCAAAAAAGACTACAGATATAAGAACTGTGAGTTTAAGATTATGCAAGCCACAAGCGGATAGACGGCATGACATACCAAAGTAACATGTTAACTTCACCAGGGATCATTTTAAAAGCAAAATCTCTCTGTGTTCCATTATAAAAGCAAATATTAAGGAAAGCAGAGAAATACAACATAATTGAGGAAAAAATATTCATTTTATGGCTTATGTCCTTTTCCTCTCAGAGGATTTTAAAAGAATATAACTTAATTTTTTCTCAAGTTTCATTATGTCTTCCAACAGTGAATTAAAATGAAAGACATATATTTGAATACCAACAATGTGTTGCCTGAATAAATAGTCTGGATTGACCAAAAAACGCAATTTTTTAAAATCTAAATAACAATGGCTTTTTACTCAAACATAGTTTTGACTTTAAATTTATATTTTTGTATGTTGTAGTTCAAAGTACTTTTGATTAAAAAAACATTGTATGTATGTATCTTTTCTATAGCATGAATTTTCAATGATAAAAAGTACCTTAGAATATCTAACATGCAAACCATATATATGACAAAAGTTATTCATTATATTGTTAAATAAATACATTTAATAGTATGAATATACATTTTTGACTCTTTGTAAAGTCAAAGGACTTTAGCATGGACTGTAGCTTGCCAGGTTCCCCTGTCCATGAGATTGCTCCAGGAAAGAATAACGGAGTGGTTAGCCATCCCTTTTTCTAGGGAATCTTCTCAACCCGGGAATCGAATCTGGGTCTCTTTTATTGCAGGCAGATTAATTACAATCTGAGACACCAGGGAAATTCCATTTCATATTACGTTATGCAATATCCAACTGTACCTGTAAATTTATTTACTTTCCTTCAGCAATAAGATTTGGTATTATCACTGTGTTTAATTTCAGAAATGTTTATAGTATTATACCCCATGTTTTCATTATAATTCATTCAACTCTGAAGGATGTTGCACAGGTTTCCTGAAAATTATATTTAAAAAAAAAAGATTTTTAAAAAATCAGTTTGCAAAATTTGCCCAAATGACAGTTGACTTACTAGTTGGGCCACTATGCTTTCTCTGTAACTCAAGTAAAAATACTGATAGTTTTATTCACTACTTGATAGTCAGTTCTTAGACAAAACAGTTGGAAATACAAATAAAATGTCTCACTATTGAATAAAGTTACTAGCTATTGCTTAGTTTCTACACTTTCTTTTCTAGCTGCATGTGCAAAAGCATTATTTCTTTTATTCATTTTTGCCAATATGCTGATGTCTGCATTCCTAATGGGAATCTGTTTACTATTTATATTTTCAATACAAGTCAGTTAGAGCAACTACCTCAGCATTTCAAAGCTCAATCAATAACACAATCATTAATTTGTGCTCAGTGACTCAATCGTGTCTGACTCTTCGTGACCCTATGGACTGTAGCCAGCCAGGATTCCCTGTCCATGGGAAATCCCAGGCAAGGATACAGGTTGAGTAGACATTTGCATCATTACTTTAAAAAAGTTAAAATTGAACCAATGGAAAAATCACTATCTCAGACGGTGGATTCTCAATCCTGTCTGCATGATGGGATTCCCTGGAGAGTTTTAAAAAATACCAAAGACCTAGTCTAATCAAAATACATTTGGAGGGTTTTGTTTTGTTTTAAATTAATTAACTAACACAGTGCTTGTGAAAACCCTAGGGGCACAATTATTACTAAAAATATATTTATTTTATAATAATTAAGCTGTTATTTAGTCACTAAATTGTGCCCAACTATTTTAGGTTCCCAAGGGCTATAGCTCATCAGAATCCTCTGTCCAGGGGATTTCTCAGGCAATAATATTGGAGTGGGTTGCCATTACCTTCTTCAGGGTATCTTCTAAACCTAAGGATGGAACTCATATCCCCTGGGTGGGCAGGCAGATTCCTTACTACTGAGCTACCAGAAAGCCCAATATTTAAGTACATATTTTAACTTCTGAGATCCTTTATTGATATTATCATATTTTAATCTAACCCTATTCATCTCTTTACTAACAACTTGATACCTTGACAGAGAGAAACACATATTGTTCACTGAAAACTAATTTATATTTTAGACCATGAATATCTAGTTTAAAAAATACAACCCATCACTTCAGTTCAGTTCAGTTCAGTTCAGTTGCTCAGTCGTGTCTGACTCTTTGCGACCCCATGAATCACAGCACGCCAGGCCCTCCTGTCCATCACCAACTCCCGGAGTTCACACAAACTCATGTTCATCAAGTCGGTGATGCCATCCAGCCGTCTCATCCTCTGTCGTCCACTTCTCCTCCTGTCCTGAATCCCTCCCAGCATCAGAGTCTTTTCCAATGAGTCAACTCTTTGCATCAGGTAGACAAAGTATTGCAGTTTCACCTTTAGCATTGGTCCTTTCAAAGAACACACAGGACTGATCTCCTTTAGGATGGACTGGTTGGAACTACTTGACGTCCAAGGGACTCTCAAGAGTCTTCTCCAACACCACAGTTCAAAAGCATCAATTCTTCAGCACTTAGCTTTCTTCACAGTCTAACTCTCACATCCATACATGACCACTGGTAAAACCATAGCTTTGACTAGATGGACCTTTTTTGGCAAAGTAATGCTGTCTAGGTTGGTCATAACATTTCTTTCAAGGAGTAAGCATTTTTTAATTTCATGTCTGCAGTCACTATCTGCAGTGATTTTGGCACCCCCAAAAACAAAGTCCATCACTGTTTTCACTGTTTCCCCATCTATTTGCCACGAAGTGATAGGACCTGATGCCATGATATTAGTTTTCTGAATGTTGAGCTTTGAGCCAACATTTTCACTCTAGCCTTTCACTTTCCTTTTTTTTTTTTAACATTTTAATTATTTTTTCTTGATTTTTTTTAATACTTTAAATTTTTATTTTTATTTTATTTTACCTTATAATACTGTATTGGTTTTGCCATACATTGACATGAATCCACCACGGGTGTACATGCGATCCCAAACATGAACCCCCCTCACACCTCCCTCCCCACAACATCCTTCTGGGTCATCCCCGTGCACCAGCCCCAAGCATGATGTATCCTGCATCAGACATAGACTGGTGATTCGATTCTTACATGATAATATACATGTTTCAATGCCATTCTACCAAATCATCCCACCCTCTCCCTCTCCTGCTGAGCCCAAAAGTCTGCTATACACATCTGTGTATTTTTTGCTGTCTTGCATACAGGGTCATCATTGTCATCTTTCTAAATTCCATATATATGTGTTAGCATACTGTATTGGTGTTTTTCTTTCTGGCTTACTTCCCTCTGTATAATCGGCTCCAGTTTCATCCATCTCATCAGAACTGATTCAAATGTATTGTTTTTAATGGCTGAGTAATACTTCATTGTGTATATGTACCACAGCTTTCTTACCCATTCATCTGCTGATGGACATCTAGGTTGTTTCCAAGTCCTGGCTATTATAAACAGTGCTGTGATGAACATTGAGGTACATGTATTTCTTTCAATTCCGATTTCCTCGGTGTGTATGCCCAGCAGTGGGATTGCTGGGTATTAAGGCAGTTATATTTGCAATTTTTAAAGGAATCTCCACACTGTTCTCCATAGTGGCTGTACTAGTTTGCATTCCCACCAACAGTGTAGGAGGGTTCCCTTTTCTCCACACCCTCTCCAGCATTTATTGCTTGCAGATTTTTGGATCACAACCATTCTGACTGGTGTGAAGTGCTACCTCATTGTGGTTTTGATTTTCATTTCTCTAATAATGAGTGATGTTGAGCATCTTCTCCTGTGTTTGTTAGCCATTTGTATGTCTTCTTTGGAAAAATGTCTATTTAGTTCTTTGGCCCATTTTTTGATTGGGTCGTTTATTTTTCTGGAGTTGAGCTGCATAAGTTGCTTGTATATTTTTGAGTTAGTTGTTTGTCAGTTGCTTCATTTGCTATTATTTTCTCCCATTCAGAAGGCTGTCTTTTCACCTTGCTTATATTTTCCTTTGTTGTGCAGAAGCTTTTAATTTTAATTAGATCCCATTTGTTCATTTTTGCTTTTATTTCCAGAATTCTGGGAGGTGGATCAGAGAGGATCCTGCTGTGATTTCTGTCAGAGAGTGTTTTGCCTATGTTCTCCTCTAGGAGTTTTATAGTTTCTGGTCTTACATTTAGATCTTTAATCCATTTTAAGTTTATTTTCTTGTGCGGTGTTAGAAAGTGATCCAGTTTCATTCTTTTACAAGTGGTTGACCAGTTTTCCCAGCACCACTTGTTAAAGAGATTGTCTTTACTCCATTGTATATTCTTGCCTCCTTTGTCAAAGATAAGGTGTCCATATGTGTGTGGATTTATCTCTGGGCTTTCTATTTTGTTCCATTGATCTATCCACAAATCAATCAATGTAATTCACCACATTAACAAATTGAAAAATAAAAACCATATGATTATCTCAATAGATGCAGAGAAGGCCTTTGACAAAATTCAACATTCTTTTATGATAAAAACTCTCCAGATAGCAGGAATAGAAGGGACATACCTCAACATAATAAAAGCTATATATGACAAACCCACAGCAAACATTATCCTCAATGGTGAAAAATTGAAAGCATTTCCCCTAAAGTCAGAAACAAGACAAGGGTGCCCACTTTCACTGCTACTATTCTACATAGTTCTGGAAGTTTTGGCCACAGCAATCAGAGCAGAAAAAGAAATAAAAGGAATCCAAATTGGAAAAGAAGAAGTAAAACTCTCATTGTTTGCAGATGACATGATCCTCTACATAGAAAACCCTAAAGAGTCCACCAGAAAATTAATAGAGCTAATCAATGAATATAGTAAAGTTGCAGGATATAAAATCAACACACAGAAATCCCTTGCATTCCTATACACTAATAATGAGAAAGTAGAAAAAGAAATTAAGGAAACAATTCCATTCACCATTGCAACGAAAAGAATAAAATACTTAGGAATATATCTACCTAAAGAAACTAAAGACCTATGTATAGAAAACTATAAAACACTGGTGAAAGACATCAAAGAGGACACTAATACATGGAGAAATATACCATGTTCATGGATCAGAAGAATCAATATAGTGAAAATGAGTATACTACCCAAAGCAATTTACAAATTCAATGCAATCCCTATCAAGCTACCAGCCATATTTTGCACAGAGCTAGAACAAATAATTTCAAGATTTGTATGGAAATACAAAAAACCTCGAATAGCCAAGGCAATCTTGAGAAAGAAGAATGGAACTGGAGGAATCAACTTGCCTGATTTCAGGCTCTTCTACAAAGCCACAGTCATCAAGACAGTATGATACTAGCCTTTCATTTTCATCAAGAGGTTCTTTAGTTCTTCTTTGCTTTCTGCCATAAAAGTGGTATCATCTGCATATCTGAGGTTATTGATATTTTTCCCAGAAATCTTGATTCCAGCTTGTGCTTCCTCCAGCCCAGCATTTCTCATGATGTATTCTGCATATAAGTTAAATCAGCAGGGTGACAATATAAAACCTTGATATAGTCGTTTCCCAACTTGGAACCAGTCTGTTGTTCCATTTCCCGTTCTAACTGTTGTTTCCTAATCTGCATACAGGTTTCTCAAGGGGCAGGTCAGGTGGTCTGGTATTCCCATCTCTTTCAGAATTTTCCACTGTTTGTTGCAATCCACAGAGTCAAAGACTTTGGCATAGTCAATGAAGCAGAAATAGAAATTTTTCCTGGAACTCTCTTGCTTTTTTGATGATTCAACAGATGTTGTTGGAAATTTGATTTCTGGTTCGTCTGCCTTTTCTAAATCCAGCTTGAACATCTGTAAGTCATGATTCACATACTGTTGAAGCCTGGCTTGAGCAATTTTGAGCATTACTTTGCTAGCGTGTGAGATGAGTGTAATTGCACTGTAGTTTCAGCATTCTTTGGCATTGCCTTTTTTTGGGATTAGAATGAATACTGACCTTTTCTATCCTGTGACCACTGCTGAGTTTTCTAGATTTGCTGGCATATTGAGTGCAGAACTTTCACAGCATTATCTTCCAGGATTTGAAACAGGTCAACGAAATTCCATCACCTCCATTAGCTTTGTTCATAGTAATACTTCCTAAGCCCCACTTGACTTGCATTCCAGGACACCTGGCTCTAGATGAGTGATCATGCCATCATGATTATCTGGGTCTTGAAAATCTTTTTTGTATAGTTCTTTTGTGTATTCTTGCCACCTGTTCTTAATATTTTCTGTTTCTCTTAGGTTCATACCATTTTTGTCCTTTATTGTACCCATCTTTGCATGAAATGTTCCCTTCGTATTTCTAATTTTCTTGAAGGTACCTCTAGTCTTTCCCATTCTATTGTTTTCCTCCATTTCTTTGCACTGATCATTGAGGAAGCCTTTGTAATCTCTCCTTGATATTCTTTGGAACTCTGCATTCAAATGGGTATATCTTTCCTTTTCTCCTTTGCTTTTCAGTTCTATTCATTTCACACCTATTTGCTGTGAAACAGCATTATTAGCAAGTAAAAAAGCTAACAATAATAATCAAATAAATTTGGAAAGTATTATGAAGTAATATAATAATTAAATAACTGAAAATTATATAATTACAGTAATACATATGAGCTATATTTTGTCAACTGATTATTAAGCCTAGAAGTTATATAAAAAATATTGTTGAGTGAATTAATGAAATGAAAGGAATTTAAATGCCACTTTTATCATTATTGGGTAAAAACGACAAATATGAAAAAATCACAAGCTCTAAACTTTCTCAGATTCAGAATTCCTCTGTTTCTATTTCAAAATTTTATAGGATATAGTGCAGTATTTCATTTACAAGGGTAGCACGGTACAACAGAAAGAACAGTGAAAACCTAGGTCTTCGTTTTTGTTTAGTGGTCTGTGGTTGAATGGATTATGTTTCCTCTCATATCTGTGGCAGATTCATGTTGATGTATGGCAAAACCAATACAATATTGTAAAGTAATTAGCCCCCAATTAAAATAAATAAATTTATATTAAAAAATAAAATCAATTCAACAACAGTTTCTTTATATTCTTTCAGCTCTGAATTCTATGCTTTCTCTAGGAGATTTATTTTCATTTACAGAAGCATTATCTTTGCAGCAAACGACACATTTTGTTTCATCTTAATGGGCATTAACATTAAGCTTGCATCTGTGCCAACACTGACAGTTGAACAACATTTGAAACTATGAATAAATCTATGTTCAACCTAGTATTCTATATCTCTAATACTGACCCATCTTATCTCCTTGCATTCCTGTCTTAAAAACTACTTTTGCTCTTTGACTCCACTGTTCCTAACCAGCTGTTACTGGAACTACATTCAAACCTTTAATCTTCTGAATCAAGTCCCAGAACTCAATTGTTGTAAAGCTATTGGAATTTGATATTGTTTCTCATTCAATAGTATTGATTTCCCTGGTGGCTCAACTGTAAGGAAACCACCTGCAATGCAGACGGCCCAGGTTCAATCTCTGGGTTGAGAAGATCCCTTGGAGAAGGGCAACTCACTCCAATATTCTTGCTTGGAGAATCCCCATGAACAGAGGAGCATGGTGGAATGCAGTGTATGCAGTCACAGAGTTAGACGTGACTGAGTGACTAAGCACAGCACAAACTTTATTCTAGGAATGTGTTTTTAATCTTTAAGAAAAATATTCACTTAAGCACCAGTAGTGTTGAGCTATCCAAAGTCCCTACAATTTTGGAGATATCTACAAATGACTATTTCAGGATATACTATAAGAACTTCAAGAACCACATATATAATCTTCATCAAAATAATTATGAGGCAACAATATGCATATATGTGTTAATATTTGTGTACAAATATATGTCCATGCATGCAATGATTTGTATGTGTATTTACATTAATGAGAATGATTTTTGAATATGGACTGTCAGCTAAGTTCCACATCTTTATTATTACATTTTGTTTGCAGGTGGAGAAGCCTAGGTAATGTGGAATGCTTATCTAAATGAATTTTATATGTAAATTATAATATTGCTTAATATTTTTCTGATTCTGAGAAATAAAGAAATAAGACTACTGATTTTTGGTCTTAACAAGGCAATCTGAGTGTAAGTATGTTCTGGTTTGTTTTGTTTTAGTTAAAAGAAATTGCTTATTATCTTAACATTATCTCTTTCTATTAATATTTTATGTTCCTTATGGAAACAATATGATGAAAATATAAAGGGCATTTGTTAAAAATCAGACAATAGGCCCAAAATGGAGTTACCTATGCTAACTGAAACACACATCACCAAGTGGAGAGTTAATTACAGCTTCAGTACTCCCAGAAATGCAATCTTAAACTAGTCAATCAGGAATTATCTGAATAGCAGTAGTTAGTTATCTGCGTCATAGAACTCTATCATTTTCTAAAGGAAAGTAGCTTTGAGACTTATCACCAATCTACTCTTTCTGCCTGGTATAACCTGTGGCTCAGCAGTAAAGAATCCGCCTGCAATTTAGGAGTAGTGGGTTCAATCCCTGAGTCAGGAAAATCTCTTGGAGTAGGAAATGACAATTCACTCCAGTATTCATGCTTAGAAAGTCCCATTGACAGAGCAACCTGGTGGGCTACAGTCCAAATAGTCACAAAATCTCAGACACTACTGGGTGGCTGAGCAGACACAAAAGTTCTAAGTTCCTACTCCCTTCTGCCTATAAATGTCTTTCAATTAGCAAGTTCTTCGGTAAAAATATCTAAGATATAAAGCTAATTTTATAAACATAACACAACCACAGTTTCATCATCACACCCAACAAAATTAACATTAATCCCTTAATTTCACCTAATACTCAGTCCATGTTTAGTTTTTCCCAATTGTTTCAAAATGTCTTTTCATAGTTGGTTTATTTAAATGCAATGTCTTGGATTATTTTTAATACTCCAGTTCAAATAAAGTGTGAAAGCTTGTTAGCCGAGCTAGGACCAGGAGGGGGACTGACCCATCACTGCAAGAGGCAATGAGAAAGCAATTAGTGCGAAGGGCTAAGCGGGTCTTATGCTTGTTCTGGGAGCTTTGGGTTCTCCTTCAGTTCCCTCTTTTGATACCATAACTGTTAAAATATAAACTGAGGCATATTACAATTTTTGAGTTTATTTCAGCATTTGTATATGTCTGTGTGTATTGGGTTCAAAAACCATCAAGCAAAATTGTACTGGGTCCAATATAGTTGGACTCTATCAAGGATTAGACAGAGTCCAACTTAGAAACCAGACTGTGTTTAGTCACACTGGATCTGACTTACACTGAGCCCAGTGTGAAGTCTCACATGGATAAAATTTTGGTTTAAGAATGAACAGAGAGGGTGATTTTTACCAAAAATTAGCTTGAATTATAATGGCCTCAGAGGAGAGCTTTTAAGCTAGATACGTTTATCCATTTTTGAGATGTCCTAAAGAAAAATGGTTCTCAGTCAATAACTCAGCATAAAGAGTAGATAACAAATAATTTTTCCTCCTTTACAGTTTGCTAACTAGGATGAGACCTTCTGGGATACCCTATTTTCTCTGGTGCTTATAGACAGAATTCTGCTAAAACTGGCAGAAAACTCCAAAAGGTAAGAATGGTTACCAAAGTCAGCTTCCCCAGATGTCAATCTGTGCTGCCTGATTGAGATAAAAAAGTAAAACTTCAGTTATAGTCCATTTGTTTGCAAATTCAGGTTGGGAGGGGAAAAAATGTAAACATTAGATATTTGAATTTTGAGTTGCTTTATTGTACCCTTTGATCATTGATTCTTTCTCTCCAAATGATATCTATGACCTTCTTTTTCACCTCATTTTGTGTCCTGAGAACATGACTTCGTAACCATAAGGTGGAGTTCCAAAAACTTATGGCTGGACAGAAATGTAGGTTGCATCCCATTTATAGTTAGATATGACTGTGCATGGGAAATAGATGGGGAAACAGTGGATACAGTGTCAGACTGTATTTTTTGGGCTGCAAAATCACTGTAGATGGTGATTGTAGCCATGAAATTAAAAGACTCTTACTCCTTGGAAGGAAAGTTATGACCAACCTAGATAGCATATTGAAAAGCAGAGACATTACTTTGCCAACAAAGGCCCGTCTAGTGAAGGCTGAGAGTCCCTTGGACTATAAGAAGATCCAACCAATCCATTCAAAAGGAGATCAGTCCTGGGTGTTCTTCGGAAGGAATGATGCTAAAGCTGAAACTCCAGTAGTTTGGCCATCTCATGTGAAGAGTTGACTCGTTGGAAAAGACTTTGATGCTGGAAGGGAGTGGGGGCAGGAGGAAAAGGGGACGACAGAGGATGAGATGGCTGGATGGCATCACCAACTCGAAGGACGTGAGTTTGAGTGAACTCCGGGAGTTGGTGATAGACAGGGAGGCCTGGCGTCCTGCAGTTCATGGGGTTGCAGATTTGGACATGACTGAGGGACTGAACTGAACTGAACTGACTGATGACTGTGCACAGCTAGAAATGTGCGGTGTATTCCATTTGTTTCTGGGTTTCAACTGACCATTGACGGCTCCCAGAGGAATTGTCTAAGCACTTCTTTCTTTAGTTAATCTTTGAGATTGGCTCTAGATTTCAGAGGATAATATACTTCACACCCTATCTTGGGATGCCTCTTGCATCCATGCATTTATTCAATACTGCCAGGAATATTATTGTTGGTCCCAGCTAAACTGACAAGGTATACAAAAGAATTTTCATAAGTAGTTCTATGACCGGAAGTAAGCCAAGTTGGAAGCTTCTATTCAGACCCTGCTGGGAATATTTCTTTAGAGCCTCTCCCTTAAGCTAAAATGAAATTGTGTACCCAGAGGGAAAGAAAAAAATATCCTAAAGGCTTTGTGGAAAGACTTACTAAAACACTTCACAGACAAAAAGTTCTAATTCTAGAACATAGACATCATTTGATTTCCATCTTAAATATTTTCTCTCTGATATAAAGGAGCAAATTGAAGACAATTTATTTAGATGGATGAGTCAGCGTCTGTATCACTGAAGTTGCAGCTTAACTTGTCAAGGAATCAAAAACAACTGTACTTGTCTAACAATTTAAATCTTTACAATAACACAAATATTTCCCTAGAAACAATTCAAAGCCCACCTGTACTATTTTACCAATCCCCAAACCTCGTCTATTCATTTCAAACATTTTACAGATATGGTAAATTATCTGGATTAGGAAATAGAAGGAAATTTCTTCCTGGGACTTGTATTTTCTTCTCTGTGCTTTTTAAGATGTAAATATTTTATTTAATCTTCTCTAAGAGCTTCCCTGATAGCTCAGTTGGTTAAGAGTCCACCTGCAATTCAGGAAAACCTCGTTTGATTCCTGGGTCTAGAAGATCCTTTGGAGAAGGGATAGGCTACCCAGTATGCTTGGGCTTCCCATATGGCTCAGCTGGTAAAGAATCTGCCTGCAATGCGGGAGACGTGGGTTTGATCCCTGGGTTGGGAATACGCCATGGAGAAGGGAAAAACTACCCATTTCCAGTATTCTGGCCTACAGAATTCCATAGACAGTATAGTCCATGGGGTCACAAAGAGTTGGACAGGACTGAGAGACTTTCACTTTCGCTTTCAAGAGGTAAGAAAATACTTATTAATACAGGGAATTTAAAAAAAAAAAAAGCAGGGGTTAAAAGACTATTTTGAAAATGAAGCCTGAGAAAAATCTTGAAAGTCTCTCATAAACATTAGTAAAAAGCTTTAGCCATATGAGCAGGTAACCTTATTCCATCTGCAAGAAACATATTTTGGTCCCAAACCTTTTAAAATAAATGAGTTTTCCATCAACATGTGTCTCATGGCTAAAATTTTTAAATTAAACCTCTATCTGTATGTTTATGTATGGCTATGTATGTGTGTTTATGTATGTACGGTATAGATGTGTGATTTTTTTCTACAGCCATATAATATCATCATTTAAGAATTCTTTTTAATTGGCATAAAGACAGACAAGTGTTGTGTAAATCAAGTATATTCTCACATATATATGAACTAAACAAAATGCTTTCCAAGTTTAAGTGGCCTAGGATAATCTTTAGAAAATAAAAGCTATTTAACTTTAGTAAATAAAAGCTAGTTATAATGCTAATAACTTTAGTTTACATGCTGATAATGAAACACAAATCTGAGTTCTTATTCCAAGAGCTAAAGAATGAACTTCACAAACCACAAACACACAAACACTCATGGTAGCAAGTGAATAGAATTTATTAAAGAGAAAGAAAGTAAAAGTGTTAATCACTAAGTCATGTCCAACTCTTTGCAACCCCACGGACAATAGCCCACTGGGCTCCTCTGTTCATGAAATTCTCCAGGCAAGAATACTGGAATGGATTGCCATTTCCTTCTCCAAGGAAAATACAAAGCTCTCAGCATAGATACTAAGAGGGTGTAAAGAGCCCCCTAAAGTTGGAACTTACAGCAGTTTTTGTATCTTTAATCTGCACATTTTTGGTAGCTCCTGTCCTTAAACTACATTATTTTTACCCAATCAGTTTTAAAAGTCAAGATGCTTAACTGAACCTCTGTATGACTTTTCTTGATCCTTGGATCATTTTTAATGCCCCCTGGACATTTTACAGTGGACTGGATGAATGAGCTTAAGATTAATGATCACCAGTAGTTTTTCCCTCAGGCATATGGATCAGAGTGCTGAAAATTTATCAGACCAAGGACACATTCCAGGAATTCAGGACACACCGTTTAGGACAACCTCTTTAGACTGATGGTTATTGAAAGTTTATTGAAAATATGACTAAAGTCAGAGTCCTTCTGGCTGCCTAGAAATTTTTTGTCTCAAAAACACTCATGTTTTCAGAATTATCACCATTAATTATAATACTTTTATTCTACCTAGTTGTAGTAAAAGTTAAGTAAAATAATGTTATCTCTTTTACAAAATTTGTCAGTGAGAGAGATAACTTGAGATGGTGGTTAGCTGCTTGTGAAGTGAAGTTGCTCAGTTGTGTCCGACAATTTGCAACCCATGGACTCTTCTGTCCATGGGATTTTCCAGGCAATAATACTGGAGTGGGTAGCCATTTCCATCTTCAGGGGATCTTCCCAATCAAGGGATCGAACCCAGGTCTCCCTCATTGTAGACAGATGCTTAACCGTCTAAGCCACCAGCTGCTTAATGTCTAAGAAAATTTTCATGAGTGATGTAAACATATGTAAATAAACATACATTATGTAAAAACTTACATATGTGAATATGAAAATAAAATTTATAAATTTGCATTATGTAAATATATAAACATATTTACTTATTCTTACAAGTAAATAAACTATGACAAAAGTTGATAAATAAGCTTTTTAACAACAATGATACTTTCAGTCAGTTCAGTTTAGTTCAGTTGCTCAGTCGTGTCTGACTCTTTGCGACCCCATGAATCACAGCACGCCAGGCCTCCCTGTCCATCATCAACTCCCGGAGTTCACTCAGACTCACGTTCATCAAGTCAGTGATGCCATACAGCAATCTCATCCTCTGTCATCCCCTCTCATCCTGCCCACAATCCCTCCCAGCAGCAGAGTCTTTGCCAATGAGTCAACTCTTCGTATGAGGTGGCCAAAGTACTGGAGTTTTAGCTTTAGCATCATTCCATCCAAAGAAATCCCAGCGCTGATCTCCTTCAGCATGGACTGGTTGGATCTCCTTGTAGTGCAAGGGACTCTCAAGAGTCTTCTCCAACACCACAGTTCAAAAGCATTAATTCAAAAAAAGAGAGAAAAAAAAAGCATCTATTCTTCGGCACTCAGCCTTCTTCACAGTCCAACTCTCACATCCATACATGACTACTGGAAAAACCATAGCCTTGACTACACGGAACTTAGTTGGCAAAGTAATGTTTCTGCTTTTGAATAAACTATCTAGGTTGGTCATAACTTTCCTTCCAAGAAGTAAGCGTCTTTTAATTTCATGGCTGCAATCACCATCTGCAGTGATTTTGGAGCCTGAAAAAATAAAGTCTGACACTGTTTCCACTGTTTCTCCATCTATTTTCCATGAAGTGATGGGACCAGATGGTGATGGGACCAGATGCCATGATCTTCGTTTTCTGAATGTTGAGCTTTAAGCCAACTTTTTCACTCTCCTCTTTCACTTTCATCAAGAGGGTTTTTGGTTCCTCTTCACTTTCTGCCATGAGGGTGGTGTCATCGGCATATCTGAGGTTATGGATATTTCTCCCGGCAATCTTGATTCCAGCTTGTGTTTCTTCCAGTCCAGCGTTTCTCATGATGTTCTCTGCATATAAGGTAAATAAGGAGGGTGACAATATACAGCCTTGACGTACTCCTTTTCCTATTTGGAACCAGTCTGCTGTTCCATGTCCAGTTCTAACTGTTGCTTCCTGACCTGCATACTGTTTTCTCAAGATGCAGGTCAGGTGATCTGGTATTCCCATCTCTTTCAGAATTTTCCACAGTTTATTGTGATCCACACAGTCAAAGGCTTTGGCATAGGCAATAAAGCAGAAATAGATGCTTTTTTGGAACTCTCTTGCTTTTTCCATGATCCAGTGGATGTTGGCAATTTGATGTCTGGTTCCTCTGCCTTTTCTAAAACCAGCTTGAACATCAGGGAGTTCACAGTTCACATATTGCTGAAGCCTGGCTTGGAGAATTTTGAACATTACTTTACTAGTATGTGAGATGAGTCCAATTGTGTGGTAATTTGAGCATTCTTTGACATTGCCTTTCTTTGGGATTGGAATGAAAACTGACCATTTCCAGTCTTGTGGCTACTGCTGAGTTTTCCAAATTTGCTGGCATATTGAGTGCAGCACTTTCACAGTATCATCTTTCAGGATTTGAGATAGCTCAACTGGAATTCTATCACCTCCAGTAGCTTTGTTCGTAGTGATGCTTTCTTTTTCTTTTTTTTTATCCATGAATAGCAAAGTTTGTTTCTGACAAAAGTAAACCCTTGATAAATTTTTACGTAATTTTATAGTACAGATGATTTATAGTAAAATTTGTATACATCTAATTGGAGCATTATTTTTTTTCTTTTTTTTTAAATTTATTATTATTTTTTTAATTTTAAAATCTTTAATTCTTACATGCGTTCCCAAACATGAACCCCCCTCCCACCTCCCTTCCTATAACATCTCTCTGGGTCATCCCCATGCATCAGCCCCAAGCATGCTGCATCCTGCGTCAGACATAGACTGGTGATTCAATTCTTACATGATAGTAAACATGTTAGAATGCCATTCTCCCAAATCATCCCACCCTCTCCCTCTTCCTCTGAGTCCAAAAGTCCGTTATACACATCTGTGTCTTTTTTCCTGTCTTGCATACAGGGTCGTCATTGCCATCTTCCTAAATTCCATATATATGTGTTAGTATACTGTATTGGTGTTTTTCTTTCTGGCTTACTTCACTCTGTATAATCGGCTCCAGTTTCATCCATCTCATCAGAACTGATTCAAATGAATTCTTTTTTATGGCTGAGTAATACTCCATTGTGTATATGTACCACAGCTTTCTTATCCATTCATCTGCTGATGGACATCTAGGTTGTTTCCATGTCCTGGCTATTATAAACAGTGCTGCGATGAACATTGGGGTACATGTGTCTCTTTCAATTCTGGTTTCCTCGGTGTGTATGCCCAGAAGTGGGATTGCTGGGTCATAAGGTAGTTCTATGTGCAATTTTTTAAGGAATCTCCACACTGTTCTCCATAGTGGCTGTACTAGTTTGCATCCCCACCAACAGTGTAGGAGGGTTCCCTTTTCTCCATACCCTCTCCAGCATTTATTGTTTGCAGATTTTTGGATCACAACCATTCTGACTGGTGTGAAGTGGTACCTCATTGTGGTTTTGATTTGCATTTCTCTAATAATGAGTGATGTTGAGCATCTTTTCATGTGTTTGTTAGCCATCCGTATGTCTTCTTTGGAGAAATGTCTATTTAGTTCTTTGGCCCATTTTTTGATTGGGTCGTTTATTTTTCTGGAATTGAGCTGCATAAGTTGCTTGTATATTTTTGCAATTAGTTGTTTGTCAGTTGCTTCATTTGCTATTATTTTCTCCCATTTAGTTAGACCTAATTGATATCTATAGGACATTTCACCCCAAAACAATGAATTTTACCTTTTTTTCAAGTGCTCATGGAACCTTCTACAGGATAGATCACATCCTGGACCATAAATCTAAACTTGATAAATTCAAAAAAATCAAAATCACTCCAAGCATCTTTTCTGACCATAATGCATTAAGATTAGATCTCAATTACAGGAGAAAAACTATTAAAAATTCCAACATATGGAGGTTGAACAACACACTTCTGAATAACCAACAAATTACAGAAAAAATTAAAATATGCATAGAAACTAATGAAAATGAAAACACAACAACCCAAAACCTGTGGGACACTATAAAACATTGCTAAGAGGAACGTTCATAGCAATACAGGCGTACCTCAAGAAACAAGAAAAAAGTCAAATAAATAACCTAACTCTACAACTAAAGCAACTAGAAAAGGAAGAATTGGAGAACCCCAGGGTTAGTAGAAGGAAAGAAATCTTAAAAATTAGGGCAGAAATAAATGCAAAAGAAACAAGAGACCGTAGCAAAAATCAACAAAGCCAAAAGCTGGTTCTTTGAAAGGATAAATAAAATTGACAAACCATTAGCCAGACTCATCAAGAAGCAAAGAGAGAAAAATCAAATCAATAAAATTAGAAATGAAAATGGAGAGATCACAACAGACAACACAGAAATACAAAGGATCATCAGAGACTACTATCAGCAGTTGTATGCCAATAAAATGGACAACGTGGAAGAAATGGACAAATTCTTAGAAAAGTACAATTTTCCAAAACTGAACCAGGAAGAAATATAAAAGCTTAATAGACCCATCACAAGCACGGAAATTGAAACTGTAATCAGAAATCTTCCAGCAAACAAAAGCCCAGGTCCAGACATCTTCACAGCTGAATTCTACCAAAAATTTCGAGAAGAGCTAACACATATCCTTCGTAGTGATGCTTTCTAAGGCCCACTTAACTTCATATTCCAGGATGTCTGGCTCTAGAAGAACGATCACACCATCATGATTATCTTGGTCATGAAGATCTTTTTTGTACAGTTTTTCTGTGTATTCTTGCCACCTCATCACTTTCCCCAAGAGCCTCTTGGGGAAAGTGAAAGAGGAGAGTGAAAAAGTTGGCTTAAAACTCAACATTCAGAAAACTAAGATCATGGCATCCAGTCCTATCACTTCATGGCAAATATATAGGGAAACAGTGGAAACAGTGGCTGACTTTATTTTTCTTGGCTCCAAAATAACTGCAGATGGTTATTGCAGCCATGAAATTAAAAGACACTTACTCCTTGGAAGAAATGTTATGTCCAACATAGATAGCATATTGAAAAGCAGAGGAATTAATTTCCCAACAAAAGTCCATCTAGTCAAGGCTATGGTTTTTCCAGTGGTCATGTATGGATGTGAGAGTTGGACTATACAGAAAGCTGAGCACTGAAGAATTGATGTTTTTGAACTGTGGTGTTGAAGAAGGCTCTTGAGAGTCCCTTGGGCTGCAAGGAGATCCAACCAGTCCATCCTAAAGGAAATCAGTCCTAAATATTCCTTGGAAGGACTCATTCTGAAGCTGAAACTCCAATACTTTGGCCACCTGATGAGAAGAACTGACATATCTGAAAAGACCTTGATGCTGGGAAAGATTGAGGGCAAGAAAAGGGGATGACAGAGCATAAGATGGTTGGATGGCATCGCTGAATCAATGGACATGAGTTTGAGCAAACTTCGTGAGTTGATGATGGACAGGAAGCCTGGCGTACTGCTGTCCATGTGGTCGCAAAGAGTCAGAGTCGACTGAGAGACAGAACTGAACTGAACTGATCATATTTAAACTAATTTTACATATAGTGAAATTTCAAAAAAAAGGCCTATTACATTTGTGCTAAAATGAGAGAGTAAGACAGGACTTTTTCTGATATGTATATCAGAGTAACCTGGGGATTGAAGATTCCTGCTTTCAAGGAGAGACTGTTTGTGAAGTTACCTGATAAATATGTAAATATTTGCTAAATGAATTACACTAGATACAAAATTCTAATTCTTAAAATGGTGGGAAAGAGCTGTCCTATATATATTAGGGAAGAACTGACTCCATCTATATACTCTAATTTATGAAGGCCACCCAGGAGGAAGTAGTCACTTCTTGAGAGAGCAACACAAAAATAATTTTTTTCTAAAATTGGAGGAAAATTGTTTTACAGTGTGTTGGTTTCTGCTGAAAAACATAAATCAGCATAAATATTAATATATATTATAATATATATAAGTATATATATATACTTATATATATAAGTATACTTATATATAAGTATAAATATATAATACATATATATATATACATATATATATATATATATATATATATATATATATCCCCTTCTTCTTGAGCCTCCCTCCCACCTCCCCAATCCCACCACTCTAGATCATTACAGAGCATTGAGGTGAATTCCCTGTGGTATACAGCTGCCTCCCAATAGCTACCTATTTTAACATGGTGATGTATAAATGTTAATACTACTCTCTCAATTCATTTGTCCCTTCTCCACTGTGTCCACAAGTCAGCTCTCTACATCTGTATCTCTATTCTTGCCCTTTAAATACATTCATCAATATCATTTTTCTAGGTCCCATGTATATGCATTAATATATGATAATTTATTTTTCTCTTTCTAACTTACTTTGTTCTGTATAACAGGCTCTAGGTTCATCCAGTTCACTACAACTGACTCAAATTTGTTTCTTTTCATGGTTGAGTAATATTATATTGTATATATGTACCACAACTTCATTATCCAATCATCTATTGATCACCATCTATGTTGCTTCCATGAACTAACTATTGTAAATAAAGTTGCTATGAACATCGGGGTACATGTGTCATTTTGAATCATAATTTTATAATGGTGTTTGCTCCATAGTGGGATTGCTGTGTCAAATGGCAGTTTTTTTTTTTCCCTAGTTTTTTAAGGAATCTACATACTGTTTTCCATAGTGTTTATATCAATGTACATTTCCACCAAGAGTGTAAGAGGGTTCTCTATTCTCTACATCATCTCCAGGATTTATTGTTTGTAGATTTTTTTGATGATGGCCATTATGACTGGTGATAACTTAAATGTAACACTGGACATTATAAAACTCTTAGAAGAAAACATAGGCAGACCACTCTTTGACACAAATAGCAGCACGACTATCTTTGACCCACCTCTTATTGTAATGAAAACAAAAACTAAGACAAACATATGGGACCTAATTAAACTTAAAAGCTTTGTAAACCAGAGGAGAAAGGAAACTATAAACAAGATGGAAAGACAACCCTTAGAATGGAAAAAAAAAATTGCAAATGAAGCAACAAAGGATTATATAAGGGGCTAAATATCAGAAAAACAAGCAATCCAATAAAAAAACTGAATGAAAAACTTAAAACAGACCTATGTCAAAGAAGACATACAGATGGCTTATAAATGCATGAGAAGATGTTCAGTGTTGCTCATTATTAGAGAAAAGAAATTAATACATTAAAATTTTCTTTTCTCTAATAATGTATTAATTTCATTGGGATCTCATAACTCTGTTTTACATTGAAGCCAGGGGCACTTATTTCTCCTGTTAGTTGGAGTGTTGCATTGTAAATGATGATGTAATTAGCATCATCATTTACAATATGTGCATACTATGGTCACCTTGAAAGAGGATGAGAAATATTAAAAGGGACTTTTTATAAGTCCAGGCATGAAAATGCTATACATTATTTCAGCCCACATTCCATTGGTTAGAATACCCAATTTTACCATATTAGAGGTACTGTACATACTTTAAATTGTGCTGGATAATGTCTAAATTATTTTCAGTTTTGACAGCAAGTGGTGCTGGATTTTTTCAATAGAAGACTGAGCATTTGAAGTTTAGATGAAGAAATTGGTTGTCATAGGCTGAGATGAGATGAGATGAGGTAAAATTAGAGAGCATGAGAAAGGTATTCAAGGAAGAGAAAGATAGAAGTAATATATTTTTACTACATACTGTATCTGAGAAGAGAGTATTCTCAATTAAATCATTTTTAGAATGTGATTGTAGATTATACAGAAATGAAAATGAAATTTAATAAATTCATTAACATTATTTGCTAAAATTAAATATTTTATACTTATATGACATGAGATGACCAGACCTATCAAATACAATTATACCACTTCATTATAGCTTTGAGATCCCATTTAAGCATTTTTAAATGTATAATCAAAATATATATTCTGGAAAAGCTTATCTCAATATTTCATGTTACGATAGAAATACTATGGTTCTATTTAGATTGCCTCGATGCTGAGAAATGATCTGAGTATTACAAACTAAAAGCATTCTGATTTATAATAAGCTTACAATTGAAGAAATGGGACTAATTTATCAGTATTTGGTTTACTAAGTCTTGGAACTATTGAAACAATTAAGGTTATGCCAGTTTTTAAAGTAATCTTGATTTTAGCAATGAAATAATCTATGAAATTCGGTATTTAGATCTATCCTTAGTAAATTTAAAGAAACATGCTAAAAAACACACCTATAGACATTTCTCCAAAGAAGACATACGGATGGCTAACAAACACATGAAAAGATGCTCAACATCACTCATTATTAGAGAAATGCAAATCAAAACCACAATGAGGTACCACTTCACACCAGTCAGAATGGCTGCGATCCAAAAATCTGCAAGCAATAAATGCTGGAGAGGGTGTGGAGAAAAGGGAACCCTCGTACACTGTTGGTGGGAATGCAAACTAGTACAGCCACTATGGAGAACAGTGTGGAGATTCCTTAAAAAATTGCAAATAGAACTACCTTATGACCCAGCAATCCCACTTCTGGGCATACACACCGAGGAAACCAGAATTGAAAGAGACACATGTACCCCAATGTTCATTGCAGCACTGTTTAGAATAGCCAGGACATGGAAACAACCTAGATGTCCATCAGCAGATGAATGGATAAGAAAGCTGTGGTACATATACACAATGGAGTATTACTCAGCTGTTAAAAAGAATTCATTTGAATCAGTTCTGATGAGATGGATGAAACTGGAGCCGATTATACAGAGTGAAGTAAGCCAGAAAGAAAAACACCAATACAGTATACTAACACATATATATGGAATTTAGGAAGATGGCAATGACGACCCTGTATGCAAGACAGGGAAAGAGACACAGATGTGTATAACGGACTTTTGGACTCAGAGGGAGAGGGAGAGGGTGGGATGATTTGGGAGAATGACATTCTAACATGTATACTATCATGTGAATTGAATCGCCAGTCTATGTCTGACGCAGGATGCAGCATGCTTGGGGCTGGTGCATGGGGATGACCCAGAAAGATGTTATGGGGAGGGAGGTGGGAGGGGGGTTCATGTTGGGGAATGCATGTAAGAATTAAAGATTTTAAAATTTAAAAAATAAAAAACTAAAAATTAAAAAAAATAATAATAAAATAAAATAAAAAACACATCTAACATAAATGAAGCAGCCCTTTCCAAAACAAAAGGTTAACTCTTTCTCCATCAGTGTACTTTAAATTAAATTATTTTATATTCTGGAAGAATGAGGGTCATAAGATCTCTTCATAGTCTCAAGAAATAGTCTCAGTCTCAAGCCTGAATCAAGAAGGTCAGGCTTGAAAAGTTCACATTTATACTGAAATATATTCACATCAAAGAAAGACTAATGGGATGAAATAATAATGATTATAACAATTATGATAGAGAAAGTAGAGGAAATTAATAGTAAGCATAGTATATTAAAAAGGCTAATAGCAACTTCCTTAACTATGAAAAGAATATATTGTATATGCAATAACTAAAATTATTTATGTGTTCATATATATGCCTTAACAAACTTTGGAAAACCCAAGCTATTATTCCTTTATGCAATAAATATGAAAAACATTATAGGTAATAAAATATGTTTAAATCAATGGAGCACATAAAAAATAATAAAAGCTCCATATCCCTTCATTTAAGTAACACATTTTCAGAAAATTTTGTTTTTTATTTCAGCAGTTTTACCAGTCCAAACAAGTGTGTGTGTGTGTGTGTGTGCATGTGTGTGTACAGTAACACAGGTAAGTTTATACATATATAGAGAGATATAGATAGATAGCAAAGGTATAAAATATGATGCCATTAGTCCTGCACTCAATAAATCAGCAAATCTGGAAAACTCAGCAGTGGCCACAGGACTGAAAAAGATCAGTCCCAAAGAAAGGAAATGCCAAAGAATGTTCAGACTACAGTACAATTACTCTCATTTCACATGCTAGTGTAAGGTAATGCTCAAAATCCTTCAAGCTAGGCTTCAACAGTATGTGGATTGAGAGCTTGCAGATGTACAAGCTGGATTTAGGAAAAGCAGAGGAAGCAAAGGCCAAATTGCAAACATTCACTGGATCATAGAAAAAGCAAGGAAATTTAAAAAAAAAAAAAAAAGGAAATACTCTGTCTCATTGACTATGCTAAAGCCTTTGCAGATGTTGACTGCAGTCACAGAATTAAGACACTTGCTCCTTGGAAGAAAAGCTATGACCAACCCAGACAGTGTATTAAAAAGCAGAGACATCACTTTGCTGACAAAAGTCCATATAGTCAAAGGCATTGCTTTTCTAGTAGTCCAGTATGGATGTGATAGTCGGACCGTAAAAAAGCTAAGTGCCAAAAAATTGACACTTTTGAACTAGGTGCTGGAGAAGACTGTTGAGAATTCCTTGGAATGCAAGGAGATCAAACCAGTCAATCCTAAAGGGAGTCAGTCCAGAATATTCATTGGAAGGACTGATTCTGAAGCTGAAGCTCCAAAACTTTGGCCCCCGATATAACTTTTCCAACTCATTGGAAAAGACTCCTTACTGCTGGGAAAGATTGAGGGCAGGAGGAGAGGGGATTGACACAGGATGAGTTGGTTGGATGGCATCACTCACTCAGTGGGCATGATTTTGAGCACACTCCTGGAGATAGTGAAGAGCAGAGAAGCTTGGCATGCTACAGTTCATGTGGTTGCAGTCAGACATGGCTTAGAAACTGAACAACAATGTATACAGCAAACATTCATACACACACATATGCATGTGTCTGTGTATATATTCACACATATACATGTACCACTTACAATATACTGAGATTTTTCTATTTACATAAAAGACCTTAATATTTAAGACATAGGATTAAAATCAAAACTAAACCCAGAGAGAGAGAGTAGAATATGAAATCTGGTAAGAAAATCTTTCAGTGAGGGATCATACCTAACTGTCAACATCTCTCAAATATTCTCATGAGATAACTGTTGACTGAATATGTTTTTTTTAATTTCTATTAGAATGTAAATTGATTGTCATGTTTACCAAATAGATTATAATATCTGAAAATGATGATAATTTTTATTTTTTTGATATTTTGATTTTTCCCACTCTGTCCAAATGTGCAATATCTTTTTATAATGCAAAAACCACTTTTCAATACCATTTAAAAACCTATAAGCTATCATAGCAATATCATAGTAATATGTAGGCATTTTAAAACTACTGTATGATGAGAGGATTTATTATATGGCATAGAAATTATTTCTATAAATTTGAAATGCTGACTATGCAAGATTAAATATTGTTTTAATGATTAAGTTGCAAAAAGACTTTCCATGTTTTATAAACAGAAAGAGTGGAGGCATATTGTGAAGAAGTGTAATTTTATATTTAATTTTAACTCGAATTCTCTTGACTAAAATGGAAACATACTATTAAACTTTGCAAATATGATCATTTTTTTCTTTCTCCACATGGGGTTCCTTTTCTCTTTACCTCATTTCCCACAACTTCCCTTTCTAAAACACAACTGATTACTCCAAGGTTTCCTCTGTCTCGATGTGTTACCCATGATGTTTTTACCAAAAATTTTATATTTTTCCATTTACAGAAGGAAACTTCTCACTTGGTGTAAATTTTATGAAATTAATAGCTTTGAATTGAATATTCAGACTCACTATTCTGAGAAACGCTAAGTTATCTTTAATGCATTGATTGGAGGGTCCAGGCACTTGGGTTTATTTCCTGTTTCTATGATTTGCTGACTGATAAACCTGTATTTGTCAATAAACTATTTTTGTTTCTTTATGTGCAAGGTTATTGTTTAAAAATTGAAAGTTTAGCATCTTTTCATGTGTTTGTTAGCTATCTGTATGTCTTCTTTGAAGAAATGTCTATTTAGTTCTTTGGCCCATTTTTTGATTGGGTCGTTTATTTTTCTGGAGTTGAGCTGCATAAGTTGCTTGTATATTTTTGAGATCAGTTGTTTGTCAGTTGCTTCATTTGCTATTATTTTCTCCCATTCAGAAGGCTGTCTTTTCACCTTGCTTATATTTTCCTTTGTTGTGCAGAAGCTTTTAATTTTAATTAGATCCCATTTGTTTATTTTTGCTTTTATTTCCAGAATTCTGGGAGGTGGATCATAGAGGATCCTGCTGTGATTTCTGTCAGAGAGTGCTTTGCTTATGTTCTCCTCTAGGAGTTTTATAGTTTCTGGTCTTATGTTTAAATCTTTAATACATTTTGAATTTATTTTTGTGTATGGTATTAGAAAGTGTTCTAATTTCATCCTTTTACAAGTGGTTGACCAGTTTTCCCAGCACCACTCGTTAAAGAGACTGTCTTTACTCCATTGTATATTCTTGACTCCTTTGTCAAAGACAAGGTGTCCATATGTGTGTGGATTTATCTCTGGGATTTCTATTTTGTTCCATTGATGTATATTTCTGTCTTTGTGCCAGTACCATACTGTCTTGATGACTGTGGCTTTGTAGTAGAGCCTGAAGTCAGGCAGGGTGATTCCTCCAGTTCCATTCTTCTTTCTCAAGATTGCTTTGGCTATTCAAGGTTTTTTGTATTTCCATACAAATCTTGAAATTATTTGTTCTAGTTCTGTGAAAAATATCGCTGGTAGCTTGATAGGGATTGAATTTGTAAATTGCTTTGGGTAGTATACTCATTTTCACTATATTGATTCTTCCGATCCATGAACATGGTATATTTCTCCATCTATTAGTGTCCTCTTTGATTTCTTTCATCAGTGTTTTATAGTTTTCTATACATAGGTCTTTAGTTTTTTTAGGTAGATATATTCCTAAGTATTTTATTCTTTTCATTGCAATGGTGAATGGAATTGTTTCCTTAATTTCTTTTTCTACTTTATCATTATTAGTGTATAGGAATGCAAGGGATTTCTGTGTGTTGATTTTATATCCTGCAACTTTACTATATTCATTGATTAGCTCTATTAATTTTCTGGTGGAGTCTTTAGGGTTTTCTATGTAGAGGATCATGTCATCTGCAAACAGTGAGAGTGTTACTTCTTCTTTTCCAATTTGGATTCATTTTATTTCTATTTCTGCTCTGATTGCTGTGGCCAAAACTTCCAGAACTATGTTGAATAATAGCAGTGAAAGTGAGCATCACTCATCATTAGAGAAATGCAATTCAAAATCACAATGAGGTACCACTTCACACCAGTCAGAATGGCTGCAATCCAAAAATCTGCAAGCAATAAATGCTGGAGAGGGTGTGGAGAAAAGGGAACCCTCCTACACTGTTGGTGGGAATGCAAACTAGTACAGCCACTATGGAGAACAGTGTGGATATTCCTTTAAAAATTGCAAATAGAACTGCCATATGACACAGCAATCCCACTGCTGGGCATACACACCGAGGAAACCAGAATTGAAAGAGACACATGTACCTCAATGTTCATCGCAGCACTGTTTATAATAGCCAGGACTTGGAAACTACCTAGATGTCCATCAGCAGATGAATGGATAAGAAAGCTGTGGTACATATACATAATGGAGTATTACTCAGCCATTAAAAAGAATACATTTGAATCAGTTCTGATGAGATGGATGAAACTGGAGCCAATTATACAGAGTGAAGTAAGCCAGAAAGAAAAACACCAATACAGTATACTAACACGTATATATGGAATTTAGAAAGATGACAATGATGATCCTGTACGCAAGACAGCAAAAAAGACACAGCTGTGTATAGCGGACTTTTGGACTCAGAGGGAGAGGGAGAGGGTGGGACGATTTGGGAGAATGGAATTGAAACATGTATACTATCATGTAAGAATCGAATCACCAGTCTATGTCTGATGCAGGATACAGCATGCTTGGGACTGGTGCACGGGAATGACCCAGAGAGATGTTATGGGGAGGGAGGTGGGAGGGGGGTTCATGTTTGGGAATGCATGTACACCCATGGTGAATTCATGTCAATGTATGGCAAAACCAAAACAGTATTGCAAAGTAAAATAAAGTAAAAATAAAAATAAAGAATTGAAAGTTAAATATCTTCAAAATATAATAAACTTTCTATTTCATAATCACTAAACTGGTCACATAATTTATTAACCAAGATGGAATAAATCACTATTGAATAAGGATGCTCTTGGACAACAGATTAAACTGGGATCATCCTGGGAAAACTCAGATGCATAAGTGATATAAATAAGTGTGCAGTAAATACTAAATATGTCAATGATAATGATGGTGTTGATGTCTTGGTTCTGATTATCAGCACTTTTCTTTTTTTTTAATTTATTTTATTTTATTTTATTTTATTTTTTAAATTTTAAAATCTTTAATTCTTACATGCGTTCCCAAACATGACCCCCCCTCCCACCTCCCTCCCCACAACATCTCTCTGGGCCATCCCCATGCACCAGCCCCAAGCATGCTGCACCCTGCGTCAGACATGGACTGGTGATTCAATTCTTACATGATAGTCTACATGTTAGAATTCCCATTCTCCCAAATCATCCCACCCTCTCCCTCTCCCTCTGAGTCCAAAAGTCCGTTATACACATCTGTGTCTTTTTTCCTGTCTTGCATACAGGGTCGTCATTGCCATCTTCCTAAATTCCATATATATGCGTTAGTATACTGTATTGGTGTTTTTCTTTCTGGCTTACTTCACTCTGTATAATCGGCTCCAGTTTCATCCATCTCATCAGAACTGATTCAAATGAATTCTTTTTAACAGCTGAGTAATACTCCATTGTGCATATGTACCACAGCTTTCTTATCCATTCATCTGCTGATGGACATCTAGGTTTTTTCCATGTCCTGGCTATTATAAACAGTGCTGCGATGAACATTGGGGTACATGTGTCTCTTTCAATTCTGGTTTCCTCGGTGTGTATGCCCAGAAGTGGGATTGCTCTGTCATAAGGTAGTTCTATGTGCAATTTTTTAAGGAATCTCCACACTGTTCTCCATAGTGGCTGTACTAGTTTGCATTCCCACCAACAGTGTAGGAGGGTTCCCTTTTCTCCACACCCCTCCAGCATTTATTGCTTGCAGATTTTTGGATTGCAGCCATTCTGACTGGTGTGAAGTGGTACCTCATTGTGGTTTTGATTTGCATTTCTCTAATAATGAGTGATGTTGAGCATCTTTTCATGTGTTTGTTAGCCATCCGTATGTCTTCTTTGGAGAAATGTCTATTTAGTTCTTTGGCCCATTTTTTGATTGGGTCGTTTATTTTTCTGGAATTGAGCTGCATAAGTTGCTTGTATATTTTTGAGATTAGCTGTTTGTCAGTTGCTTCATTTGCTATTATTTTCTCCCATTCAGAAGGCTGTCTTTTCACCTTGCTTATATTTTCCTTTGTTGTGCAGAAGCTTTTAATTTTAATTAGATCCCATTTGTTTATTTTTGCTTTTATTTCCAGAATTCTGGGAGGTGGATCATAGAGGATCCTGCTGTGATTTCTGTCAGAGAGTGTTTTGCCTATGTTCTCCTCTAGGAGTTTTATAGTTTCTGATCTTACATTTAGATCTTTAATCCATTTTGAGTTTATTTTTGTGTGCGGTGTTAGAAAGTGATCTAGTTTCATTCTTTTACAAGTGGTTGACCAGTTTTCCCAGCACCACTTGTTAAAGAGATTGTCTTTACTCCATTGTATATTTTTGCCTCCTTTGTCAAAGAGAAGGTGTCCATATGTGTGTGGATTTATCTCTGGGCTTTCTATTTTGTTCCATTGATCTATGTGTCTGTCTTTGTGCCAGTACCATACTGTCTTGATGACTGTGGCTTTGTAGTAGAGCCTGAAGTCAGGCAAGTTGATTCCTCCAGTTCCTTTCTTCTTTCTCAAGATTGCTTTAGCTATTCGAGGTTTTTTTGTATTTCCATACAAATCTTGAAATTATTTGTTCTAGTTCTGTGAAAAATATCGCTGGTAGCTTGATAGGGATTGAAACTGCTTTGGGTAGTATACTCATTTTCACTATATTGATTCTTCCGATCCATGAACATGGTATATTTCTCCATCTATTAGTGTCCTCTTTGATTTCTTTCATCAGTGTTTTATAGTTTTCTATATATAGGTCTTTAGTTTCTTTAGGTAGACATATTCCTAAGTATTTTATTCTTTTTGTTGCAATGGTGAATGGAATTGTTTCCTTAATTTCTTTTTCTACTTTCTCATTATTCGTGTATAGGAATGCAAGGGATTTCTGTGTGTTGATTTTATATCCTGCAAATTTACTATATTCATTGATTAGCTCTAGTAATTTTCTGGTGGAGTCTTTAGGGTTTTCCATGTAGAGGATCATGTCATCTGCAAACAGTGAGAGTTTTACTTCTTCTTTTCCAATTTGGATTCCCTTTATTTATTTTTCTGTTCTGATTGCTGTGGCCAAAACTTCCAGAACTATGTTGAAAAGTAGCAGTGAAAGTGGACACCCTTGTCTTGTTCCTGACTTTAGGGGAAATGCTTTCAATTTTTCACCATTGAGGATAATGTTTGCTGTGGGTTTGTCATAGATAGCTTTTATTATGTTGAGGTATGTTCCTTCTATTCCTGCTTTCTGGAGAGTTTTTATCATAAATGGATGTTGAATTTTGTCAAAGGCCTTCTCTGCATCTATTGAGATAATCACATGGTTTTTATTTTTCAATTTGTTAATGTGGTGAATTACATTGATTGATTTGCGGATATTGAAGAATCCTTACATCCCTGGGATAAAGCCCACTTGGTCATGGTGTATGATCTTTTTAATGTGTTGTTGGATTCTGATTGCTAGAATTTTGTTGAGGATTTTTGCATCTATGTTCATCAGTGATATTGGCCTGTAGTTTTCTTTTTTTGTGACATCTTTGTCAGATTTTGGTATTAGGGTGATGGTGGCCTCATAGAATGAGTTTGGAAGTTTATCTTCCCCTGCAATTTTCTGGAAGAGTTTGAGGAGGATAGGTGTTAGCTCTTCTCTAAATTTTTGGTAGAATTCAGCTGTGCAGCCATCTGGACCTGGGCTTTTGTTTGCTGGAAGATTTCTGATTACAGTTTCAATTTCCGTGCTTGTGATCAGTCTATTAAGCTTTTATATTTCTTCCTGGTTCAGTTTTGGAAAATTGTACTTTTCTAAGAATTTGTCCATTTCTTCCATGTTGTCCATTTTATTGGCATACAACTGCTGATAGTAGTCTCTGATGATCCTTTGTATTTCTGTGTTGTCTGTTGTGATCTCTCCATTTTCATTTCTAATTTTATTGATTTGATTTTTCTCTCTTTGCTTCTTGATGAGTCTGGCTAATGGTTTGTCAATTTTGTTTATCCTTTCAAAGAACCAGCTTTTGGCTTTGTTGATTTTTGCTATGGTCTCTTTTGTTTCTTTTGCATTTATTTCTGCCCTAATTTTTAAGATTTCTTTCCTTCTACTAACTCTGGGGTTCTCCAATTCTTCCTTTTCTAGTTGCTTTAGTTGTAGAGTTAGGTCTTTATTTGACTTTTTTCTTGTTTCTTGAGGTATGCCTGTATTGCTATGAACTTTCCTCTTAGCACTGCTTTTATAGTGTCCCACAGGTTTTGGGTTGTTGTGTTTTCATTTTCATTCGTTTGTATGCATATTTTGATTTCTTTTTTGATTTCTTCTGTAATTTGTTGGTTATTCAGAAGTGTGTTGTTCAACCTCCATATGTTGGAATTTTTAATAGTTTTTCTCCTGTAATTGAGATCTAATCTTAATGCATTATGGTCAGAAAAGATGCTTGGAATGATTTCAATTTTTTTGAATTTATCAAGTTTAGATTTATGGTCCACGATGTGATCTATCCTGGAGAATGTTCCATGAGCACTTGAGAAAAAGGTGAAATTCATTGTTTTGGAGTGAAATGTCCTATAGATATCAATTAGGTCTAACTGATCTAATGTATTGTTTAAAGTTTGCCTTTCTTTGTTAATTTTCTGTTTAGTTGATCTGTCCATAGGTGTGAGTTGGGTATTAAAGTCTCCCACTATTATTGTGTTATTGTTGATTTCCCCTTTCATACTTGTTAGCATTTGTCTTACATATTGCGGTGCTCCTATATTGGGTGCATATATATTTATAATTGTTATATCTACTTCTTAGATTGTTCCATTGATCATTATGTAGTGGCCTTCTTTGTCTCTTTTCACAGCCTTTGTTTTAAAGTCTATTTTATCGGATATGAGTATTGCCACTCCTGCTTTCTTTTGGTCTCTATTTGCATGGTATATCTTTTTCCAGCCCTTCACTTTCAGTCTGTATGTGTCCCTTGTTTTGAGGTGGGTCTCTTGTAAGCATCATATAGAGGGGTCTTGTTTTTGTATCCATTCGGCCAGTCTTTGTCTTTTGGTTGGGGCGTTCAACCCATTTATGTTTAAGGTAATTATTGATAAGTATGATCCCATTACCATTTACTTTATTGTTTTGGGTTGGGGTTTATACACCCTTTACGTGTTTCCTGTCTAGAGAATATCCTTTAGAATTTGTTGGAGAGCTGGTTTGGTGGTGCTGAATTCTCTCAGCTTTTGCTTGTCTGTAAAGCTTTTGATTTCTCCTTCGTATTTGAATGAGATCCTTGCTGGGTACAGTAATCTGGGCTGTAGGTTATTGTCTTTCATCACTTTAAGTATGTCTTGCCATTCCCTCCTGGCCTGAAGAGTTCCTATTGAAAGATCAGCTGTTATCCTTATGGGAATCCCCTTGTGTGTTCTTTGTTGTTTTTCCCTTGCTGCTTTTAATATTTGTTCTTTGTGTTTGATCTTTGTTAATTTGATTAATATGTGTCTTGGGGTGTTTCGCCTTGGGTTTATCCTATTTGGAACTCTCTGTGTTTCTTGGACGTGGGTGATTATTTCCTTCCCCATTTTAGGGAAGTTTTCAACTATTATCTCCTCAAGGATTTTCTCATGATCTTTCTTTCTGTCTTCTTCTTCTGGGACTCCTATAATTCGAATGTTGGAGCGTTTCATATTGTCCTGGAGGTCTCTGAGATTGTCCTCATTTCTTTTAATTCGTTTTTCTTGTTTCCTCTCTGATTCATTTATTTCTGCCATTCTATCTTCTATTTCACTAATCCTGTCTTCTGCCTCCGTTATTCTACTAATTGTTGCCTCCAGAGTGTTTCTGATCTCATTTATTGCATTATTCATTATATTTTGACTCTTTTTTATTTCTTCTAGGTCCTTGTTAAACCTTTGTTGCATCTTCTCAATCCTTGTCTCTAGGCTATTTATCTGTGATTCCATTTTGATTTCAAGATTTTGGATCATTTTCACTATCAATATTCGGAATTCCTTCTCCGGTAGATTCCCTACTTCTTCCTCTTTTGTTTGGTTTGGTGGGCAACTCTCCTGTTCCTTTACCTGCTGTGTATTCCTCTGTCTCTTCATCTTGGTTATATTACTGCGTTTGGGGTGGCCTTTTTATATTCTGGTAATTTGTGGAGTTCTCTTTATTATGGAGCTTCCTCACTTTGGGTGGGGTTGTATCAGGGGCTTGTCAAGGTTTCCTGGTTAGGGAGGCTTCTGTTGGAGTTTTGGTGGGTGGAACTGGGTTTCTTCTCTCTGCAGTGCAGTGGAGTGACCCGTAATGGGTTATGAGACATCAAAGGTTTTGGGATAATTTTGAGCTGCCTGTATATTGAAGCTCAGGGGAGTGGTCCTGTGTTGCTGGAGAATTTGCGTGGTATGTCTTGTTTTGGAACTTGTTGGCCCTTGGGTGGAGCTTGGTTTCGGTGTAGGTATGAAGGCATTAGATGGGCTCCTATTGCTAATGTTCCCTGAATTCAAGAGTTCTCTAATGTTTTCAGGCTTTGGATTTAAGCCTCCTGCTTCTGGTTTTCAGTTTTATTTTTACAGTAGCCTCTAGACTTCTCCATCTATACAGCACCAATGATAAAACATCTAGGTTAAAGATGAAAAGTTTCTCCACATTGAGGGACACTCAGAGAGGTTCACTGGGTTATAAGGAGAAGAGAAGATGGAGGAGGTAGTTAGAGGTAACTGGAATGAGATGCGGTGAGATCAAAAGAGAAGAGAGCAAGCTAGCCAGTATTCACTTCCTTATGTGCGCTCTATAGTCTGGAACACTCAGAGGTATTTACAGAGTTATATGGGGAAGAGGAGAGGGAGGAAGTAGACAGAGGTGACCAGGAGGATCAGAGAGAGGAATGAGTAGGAGAGAGACAAATCCTGCCAGTAACCTGTTCCTTAGGTGTTCCCCACCGTCTGGAACACACAGAGATTCACAGAGTTGGATAGAGGAGAGATGAGGGAGAAAAGAGACAGAGGCCACCTGGTGGAGAAAAAGGAGAGTCCAGAGGAGGAGAGAGTGGTCAAGCCAGTAATCTCGCTCTCAGGTAAACTTGGGTAGTGAAGTTTGGGTTTTTAAATGTACAAAATTGGCAACAAACACCTAAGAGCAAAGATTAAAAATCTGTTTTTGAAGACAGTGGTCTGCTTTTCTGGTTGCCTGATGTCCTCTGCCAGCCTACAGAAGTTGTTTTGTGAAGTTTGCTCAGCGTTGAAATGTTCTTTTGAGGAATTTGTGAGGGAGAAAGTGGTCTTCCCGTCCTATTCCTCCTCCATCTTTCCCTCCCCTCGTGAATATCAGCACTTTTCAAAAAACATTAAAGAAATGTGAGTTAAATTTCCATTATCTACCATGTATGTTTCTTAAGCACATATTCATTCTACTCAATATAAATGTCTTTTGGCAGAATGAGCAATTATCTCCCGTTAATTCAGATAGTTCATACATACTATAAGGTTTATCTTCTCTTTTATGGATTAATGTGAAAATTCTACATATATATGGGCAGAGAGAGAACGATTAGTGGAGTGCCCAAACAGAGCAGTCAGTGGTTGTCTCATTTCTTTCCCTGTTGAATAGCATTAAACACAAAGCATATATAAGCAACATTTTCTAAGAATGAATGATGATTTACTGTTATTATATGTGGACTCATCTAGTTTAGATTTTTTTGTCTTTAACGGTACTTAAATGTAATTTTAATTTAACAGGCTAAAATTAAACAAAATCAAATAATTACCTGTGAATTGTAACATTTGCTGTATTAATAATGTACATGTATTTTGTGAAAGAGTTAATGTAAGCAATATTATAGGCAGCAGATTCTACATAACATTGAGGATATGCTTTACATTAACATTGAATCATTTTGGCTAGAAAATTAATACAATCTCTAGGTTTATATGAATAAATAAATAATATGGTAATTGTGCTCAATTCATTCTTACTTGTATGATACTTACTTGAAAATTCTTAAAAAGAAGTAGCAAAGCGATAAATAAAACATTTAAATATATATGTCAAGTGGTTTATTCTTATTCCTCTAATTTAAACTCTGGTTTGTTTTTTTAATATTATTTCTATAATTATGCCCTGTTTATAATAAAAATACTGCACATTTTACTATTTTATTTATTTGATGATCCAGAAGACATGTTATAAATACTTATCTAGACATTTTTAGCTATTAATTTCCTGCTTATTATTTGTTTTTAATTACCTTAAGAACTACTGTGGCATGTTATCACACTATGTGTGGTTTTCCTAGACTCTTGTATCAGTTTTGAAATCCAACAAACATAAGTTGGGAATTAATTTTTTCAATACAATATTTTATGTATTAAAATATCAAGGTCTGTTTACTTTTAAGAAGAAAAAATAATATTTCAGTTCAAATAAGAGAATTATATAAATATCCTCATAAGTGAAACATTCTTTATAAAATTGAGCAGTTCATATCTTGTGTGAATCAAAACCTATATTTTGAGGTAATGTTTTGCATACTTTCTAAACTAAATGTATAGTCAAAGTATGGGAATAACCTTGTTTCATTAAGAAAATGAGAAAAAAAATAATGACTTGCTCTAAAGTCATAGATGTAACAGATTGTTCTATTAAGACATTTACTTTCTTGTATGAAAGATAACTGGCATTTATCATCTATCATATATTACTTTGGGTATTACATTATAATTTTCAGGTAAACATCATATTTGCACTATAGACTGAATGTTTGTGTTACCCCCAAATTCCTATGTTAAATACTATCCCCCAAATGTGATGACCCCAGTGGGAAAGGCTTTGGGAAGTAATTAGATCATGAGGATAGAGCCCTGATGAGTGGTATTAGTGCCCTTATAAAAGAGAGTCCAGAGATCTCCTTTGTCCCTTCTGCCATGTGAGAACACAGTGAGAAGACACCTGTCCGTTTCTTCAGCAGATTCTTCAGCAAATCTTCAATAGTCTTCAGCAACTCTTCAGCAGAAACCCAACTTTCCAGTGACTTGATCTTGGACTTTCTGGCCTCCAGAACTGTGAGAAATACAATTCTGCTATTCATAAGTGCATATGGAAATCTGTTATAGCAATCTAAATGCCTGAAACACTGTTGAAAAAACTAATATATATACATATATATATACATATATATACATATATATATACATATATACATATATACATATATATATATATATATATATATATATAATTGACTATGAAGAGGTTTTATTCCCCAGATCAGTAATGTATCAATATGTTGTAAATGACTAAGCTTGTGGTAAACAAAGCAATCATATATAGGACCAGAGCTCAGTTTCTTGTTTCACATTCTGTTACACAAATGCATAGATGCATACAATTGCAAAGCTATGGCTTACTTTTCTTATCTTAATGACAGAAGCAGTGCTAATAGCTTCAGTGTCTTGCCATCTATTGCAGAATTTGTATAACACTCAGGTTAGTGTTCTGTGCCAAACATTTTTATAGCAACTATAATAAATGCAAGGTTCAAACATAATAGATTTATGTTTTTGCTTTATGGAAGTTAACATAGTGAACATTCCTAGTGTTTAGACATTGTCTTATAAAAAAACTCTATTTGTTTAAGTTAATGGCTTACACGCTTTGTAAATATAAATGATTATTGACTTTAACTACCCTACCATGTTACAAGTTTTACAGAAGACTTAAAAGGGAACTTTATTGATCAACAATACAGTGGCACACCTCTGTCAGTCAAATAATTAATGTGTACTGAAAGAAATTGACAAAATTACAGATTGAACAGTATTATGAGAAACAAATTCAGATCCCTTGACTAAAGAAATCTTAGTATAATTAAGCAAGGTTTGCAAACACCAAAAGATTTAGTGCAAGCTTACTGTAATCTCTCAGAATCACAAAACTAAATGCAAAGCTATTTAATTTTTTCAAGATACCCTAGAACTGACTATTACCAGGTATAACTATAATACCATAAGATCATATTCTAGAAATTTATCCATCTTCATGCTTGCAGTTATACAATACAGATGAAAAACTTTCTCTTCTCTTCTTTGAGAATCCAGTGCCCATTAACCAAAAACTAAATTGAAGGTGGTAATAAATAAAAGTAATTTAATATTGATTAAAAAGAAAATATTTTGCTTATACTTTTTTCAAAAGTTAAAATAGGAAACATTTTCCAGTGAACAGTGAATACAGGATAAATATGCATGTATAGTTATGTATGCATATGAAATTATAAGTTCACATAATCCTACATGTTAAAATTTTTTACTTATGATATTGTCTTTAATTTCTTCTTACCCAGATTAAATTATTTTATCCTTCATTAATAACACTTCTATAAATATCCTTCCAACTTCTTTGCCCTTTCTTCATGTTGGTAAATGCAATTCTAGTTAATCCCAGCTCTCAGCCTACTCCATGCATAATATGGGGGAAACGAGAATATGTCATCTTGTTGACTTGCCTTTTTAAAATTCCATTATCACCACCCTCAAATGAGACCTAATGTTTCCAGGTAATCAGTTATGTTTATTCCATTTGAGCCACTTTATTTCATTCTTCTGTTTTGAAAAATTCTTGTAAGAGAAAGCTTATACTTTAAAACTAGTAAACTTTTTGTATATTATGAGCAAAAAAGTATAAAATTGTAACCATTGTCTTAGAGATAGTATGGATTTATGAATATACATTTTTATGTCACAGTTTGAGAAATGCCTTCACAGTTAATGTGAGTTCTTTAAGAAGGAAGTCAGTAAAGAAGATAAATATGGTGGAATGAAAAACAGCAGTCCATATAACAGCAACCATTTTTGAGAGCATATGATGTGCTATGGCAAGAACTTCAGTTCAGTCACTCAGTCGTGTCCAACTCTTTGAGACCCCATGAACTGCAGCATGCCAGGCTTACCTGTCCATCATCAACTCCCAGAGCTTGAGAATTACATGGACAGAGGAGGCTGGCTGGCTACAATCCATGGGGTTGCAAAGGGTTGGGCACAACTGAGTGACTTACTTTCACTTGCATTTTTCTGGACAACATTAGGAAACACATATGAAATAACTATTAGTATATTCTCCTTGTTCCAGAGCATGGGGCCACAATATTGAAAGTATAGAGAGCAATTCTAAAGGAAGAAGAAAGGCACTTGGAAAGAAAGGGAATAATGGATTAGGATCTAGAATAGAATACTGTTCCATTACCCCATTAACCAAACAACTCCCCATCCCCTCCAAGTAGGAACATGAGATGGAGAGTCTTAAAATTCCAATGGTTTGGAAAAGGTTCAAACCTTAATACTAGTATGTACCTGAGTCAGATATGCAGAGATTGTAGAGAAACACAGACAAAATTTGAATATAAATAGATCAATTAAGAATAAATGGCAAAATACATATACATACATACATATATATATATATTATATATATATATATATATATAATATATATATATATGAGTTCTCATCCTGGTATACAGATTCTAGAGAATACCAAAGTCCGTATACATCAAATGAAAAACATTAAGAAAGTTAACAGAAACCAGAGACATACGGAACTTTTTAAAAGAACAGAAACTGTGTGTCACTATAATCCACTCTCCTGAACACAGTTCAGTTCAGTTCAGTTTCTCAGTCATGTCTGACTCTTTGCGATCCCATGAATCACAGCACGCCAGGCCTCCCTGTCCATCACCAACTCCCGGAGTTCACTCAGACTCACGGCTATCGAGTCAGTGATGTCATCCAGCCATCTCATTCTCTGTCATCCTCTTCTCCTGCCTCCAATCCCTCCCAGCATCAGAGTCTTTTCCAATGAGTCAATTCTTTGCATGAGGTGGCCAAAGTACTGGAGTTTCAGCTTTAGCATCATTCCTTCCAAAGAAATCCCAGGGCTGATCTCCTTCAGAATGGACTGGTTGGGTCTCCTTGCAGTCCAAGGGACTCTCAAGAGTCTTCTCCAACAACACAGTTCAAAAGCATCAATTCTTCAGTGCTCAGCCTTCTTCACAGTCCAACTTTCACATCCATACATGACCACAGGAAAAACCATAGCCTTGACTAGATGGGCCTTAGTCAGCAAAGCAATGTCTGCTTTTGAAAATGCAATCCAGATTGGTCATAACTTTGCTTCCCAGGAGTAAACGTCTTTTAATTTAATGGCTGTAATCACCATCTGCAGTGATTTTGCAGCCCCCCAAAATAAAGTCTGACACTGTTTCCACTGTTTCCCCATCTATTTCCCATGAAGTGTTGGGACCAGATGACATGATCTTCATTTTCTGATTGTTGAGCTTTAAGCCAACTTTTTCACTCTCCACTTTTACTTTCATCAAGAGGCTGTTTAGTTCCTCTTCACTTTCTTTCATAAGGGTGGTGTCGTCTGCATATCTGAGGTTATTGATATTTCTCCTGGCTATCTTGATTCTAGCTTGTGTTTCTTCCAGTCCAGAGTTTCTCATGATGTACTCTGCGTATAAGGTAAATAAGCAGGGTGACAATATACAGCCTTGGCATACTCCTTTCCAATTTGGAACCAGTCTGTTGTTCTATGTGTGTTTCTAACTGTTGCTTTGTGACCTGCATACAGATTTCTTAAGAGGCAAGTCAGATGGTCTGGTATTCCCATCTCTTTCAGAATTTTCCACAGTTTATTGTGATCCACACTATCAAAGGCTTTGGCATAATCAATAAAGCAGAAATAGATATTTTTCTGGAACTCTGTTGCTTTTCCATGATCCAGCAGATGTTGGCAATTTGATCTCTGGTTCCTCTGCCTTTTTTAAAACCAGCTTGAACATCAGGAAGTTCACGGTTCACATATTGCTGAAGCCTGGCTTGGAGAATTTTGAACATTAGTTTACAAGCATGTGAGATGAGTGCAATTGTGTGGTAGACTGAGAATTCTTTGGCATTGCCTTTCTTTGGGATTGGAATGAAAACTGACCTTTTCCAGTCCTGTGGCCACTGCTGAGTTTTCTAATTTGCTGGCATATTGAGTGCAGCACTTTCACAGCATCATTTTCAGGAAACAGCTCAACTGGAATGCCATCACCTCCACTCGCTTTGTTCGTAGTGATGCTTTCTAAGGCCCACTTGACTTCACATTCCAGGATGTCTGGCTCTAGATGAGTGATCACACCATCATGGTTATCTGGGTCATGAAGATTTTTTTGTACAGTTCTTCCGTGTATTCTTGCCACCTCTTCTTATCGTCTGCTTTTGTTAGGTCCATACCATTTCTGTCCTTTATCGAGCCCATCTTTGCATGAAATATTCCCTTGGTATTTGTAATTTTCTTAAAGAGATCTCTAGTCTTTCCCATTCTGTTTTTTCCCTCTATTTATTTGCATTGATCACTGAAGAAGGCTTTCTTATCTCTGCTTGCTATTATTTGGAATTCTGCATTCAGATGTTTATATATTTCCTTTTCTCATTTGCTTTTCACCTCTCTTCTTTTCACAGCTATTTGTAAGGCCTCCCCAGACAGCCATTTTGCTTTTTTACATTTCTTTTCCATGGGGATGATCTTGATCCCTGTCTCCTCTACAATGTCATGAACTGCTCCTGAACACAACATGCACACAATCATACATATTTCCTCTTTTCGAGTAACTTTTCTTTATTTTATACTGTTTTCTGCTCCTTCCTCAAACTTTTTACAACTCCTTTGCTCTTTTCACAGTTGAAGATGGCTTTTTATTTCACTTAGAAAATCAATTTAACTGAATCTTGCTATTTATAACTTCTTAAAAGGAAAATGGATGCAATGGACATGAACTTGGGCAAACTTTGGGAGATAGTGAAGGACAGGGAGGTCTGGTGTGCTGCAGTCCATGGTGTCACAAAGACTGGGAGACTAAACAACAGCAATAAAGAAAATCTGAAAAAAAGAGCAAAATCCCTCATAAAGTTTTATCATTATGCCAAAGCAGACTTTGTTAAAATTAACAATGCTATCATATTAATAAATTCAATGGCCATTATCCACTCTTTATCTCACTTAAGATATCAGTAACATTTAATATACATGAACTTACTCACCTTCTTGAAACAATTTCTTTATTTTGCTTTCAAACAACATTTCCTCCTGGCTGTCCTGATACACAATTTTACATTCACTTCCAATATACTTTCCAAATTCTTACTTTTCTTAAATTGTTAATGATGAAAAAAATTAAATTCATAAACTTAAAAAAAAAATTTCACTTTCTATAATGGTTCAGTTCAGTTCAGTTCAGTTGCTCAGTCGTATCCAACTCTTTGTGACCCCATGAATCACAGCACGCCAGGCCTCCCTGTCCATCACCAATTCCCAGGGATCACTCAAATTCATGTCCAACAAGTTGGTTATGCCATCCAGCCATCTCATCCTCTGGCATCCCCTTCTAATCCTGTCTCCAATCCCTCCCAGCATCAAAGTCTTTTCCAATGAGTCAACTCTTTTCATGAGGTGGCCAAAGTACTGGAGTTTCAGCTTTAGCATCAGTCCTTCCAATGAACACCCAGGACTGATCTCTTTTAGGATGGACTGGTTGGATCTTCTTGCAGTCCAAGGGACTCTCAAGAGTCTTCTTCAACACCACAGTTCAAAAACATCAATTCTTTGGTGCTCAGCTTTCCTTATAGTCCAACTCTCACATCCATACATGACCACTGGAAAAACCATAGCCTTGACTAGACGGACCTTTGTTGGGAAAGTAATGCCTCTGCTTTTCAATATGCTATCTAGGTTGGTCATAACTTTCCTTCCAAGGAGTAGGAGTCTTTTAATTTCACGGCTGCAGTCACCATCTGCAGTGATTTTGGATTCCAGGAAAATAAAGTCAGCCGCTGTTTCCAGTTTCCCTATCTTAATTCCCATGAAGTGATGGAACTGGATGCTATGATCTTAGTTTTGTGAATGTTGAGGTTTAAGCCAATTTTTTCACTCTCCTCTTTCACTTTCCCCAAGAGGCTCTTTAGTTCTTCTTCACTTTCTGCCATAAGGGTGGTGTCATCTGCGTATCTGAGGTTATTGATATTTCTGCTGGCAATCTTGACTCCAGCTTGTGCTTCTTCCCGCCCAGCATTTCTCATGGTGTACTCTGCATATAAGTTAAATAAGCAAGGTGACAATAAATAGCCTTAGCATACTCCTTTACCTATTTGGAACCAGTGTGTTGTTCCATGTCCAGTTCTGTTATACTTTGCATACTTTGAATAAATGTTCTCTCTTTATTTATTTTACAAACATTTTCTCCCAGTCTGTGGCTTGCCTTCTAACTATATAGATATTGTGTTTTACAGATCAGAACATTTAATTTGAATAAGTCCATGTTTGTGGCTGTGTCATTGGTGTTGCACCTAAAAGGCATCACTGTACCCAATCTCATCTATGTTTTTATCCAAGTTATCTTCTAGGAGTTATATAGATTGGAATTTTACATTTAAGTCCAGGATCCATTTTGAGCTAATTTCTGTATTCAAAATATATACATGGATAATTTCAAAACATATACCTGGATTCTTTTTTTTTTTTTTTGCAAGTGAATTTCCAGGTATTTCAGCACCACTTGTTGAAGAAACTATCTTTGCTCCATAGTACTGCCTTGGCTCCTTTGTCAAAGGTAAGTTGACCCTATTTATGAGAATTATTTCAAGGATCTTTATTGTGTTCAACTGACTTTACTTTTGCCAGTACTAACATGGTCTTGATTACTGTAGCGTCATAGTAATTCTGGGCATCGAATATCATCAGTTTTCCAACTTTTCCTTCTTCAGTACTATATGGTATTCTGTGTCTTTTGCCTCTCTGTACAAACTTTACAGTTTGCCTATATCCATAAAACACTTGGTTGGGATTTCATTGAAATTGCTTTGAGTCTACAGGTCAAGTTGGCAAGAACTGACATCTTGACATCCTTGAATCTTTCTCTTCATGAACACAGAAAATCTCTCTACTTGTTTAGTGTTTCCTTGATACTGTTAATCAGAGTAAATGATGCCCTTTTTTGTTTGTTTGTTTGTTTGTTTTGTTTAAGACAGCGATATAAAGGTAGCTGAATTGGTTTCTGGTGACTAAAATGTATGTTTCTTCATTTCTGTGAAGCACTAATGAAAGGATGGACTTTTTTCTTTCTTTTTTTTTTTTAATGTCAGATGAATGAACTAACCAAATTCTTATAGTAAACAGTAATGAGCCACAAAATATATGCTTCAAGTCAATTCAGTTGTCTTTGACCTTTGTTGATGGTACTCTTAAGTCTGACAATCTATTGACTGCCTACTGCTTCTTTCAATTGTAGTGTCATTTTCATCACTTTTTTAAATGAAACTTCACCATATATAGATATATATGGATTTATTTCAAGAACATTATGTGAGAAAATTAACATTGTATACTAAATAATTAATTTTCTTATTTTTATGGTATTGAAAGTTGACATTTTCTGTAAGTTGAAAACCATGCATTTAATTTACTAGGAAAAAAAAAATGCCCTTTAAAATGTTACATAACCATAATCTACTTCTTAAACATAGATTAAAAGAAAATCTGAAATAAATATATTGTGGGGTTTTTTTTTTTTTTTTGAAACTTTTGGATGCACACTGTTACTGGATGTAGCAATAGAATGTCATTTTTATGTTTTGTATTTACCTTATAATAGTGCCTAGCTTATGCCACAACTAAGCACTGAAATTTAGACCAAAAAAAAAAAAGAAAAAAAACCCTTGAGGCATTATAGTACATGGCTAGGAAAGGCAATATGTAAAGATAATTTACCCAGTAGGCAGATAATTATTAAAAGAATAGCTACTTATTACCCCTTTCTTAAAAAAAAAAATCATCAACCAAGCGTTTTATATCAGTTAGGAAGGTAAGACAGGGAGATGGTAATCGTGTTGTTTGTATTAGGATAAAGACCAAAAAAGCTGTGATGTCCTAAGCCCAGGTAAAATAATACAAAGCAATGAAAACTGGTAAGTTTATTGAAATACAAGTACACTTTGCAGATATCAGATACAGTTCCAAACCTCCACAATAAGGGGAGTCACACTTTTTGTTTGTTTCTTTGTTTCCCATTGAATATAAATGTTATGATGACACTATATTATAGTCTATTAGCACTAGTACCACCTGGGAAGCCCAAAATGCAATGTGCATAACTTAAATTAGAAATGCCCTATTGCTAAAATATGCTATCATCTGTGGCCTCAGCTCAGTTTTTGGCAGTGGAGGGTCTTGCCTTGATATTCATGCTGCTGATTCATTAAGGCAGTGGTTTCTTAAAATAAGACAACAAATTTTGCCCCTTAGATTGACTCTTTCATCACAAGCGATTTCTCTGTAGCAAGCAACACTGTTTGAAATCACTTTACCCACAGTAAAACTTCCTTCAAACTGGAGTCAGTCTTCTAGAACCCAGCTGATGCTTTGTCAATGAAGTCTGTATAATATTCTAAATGTTTTGCTGTCATCTCAACAGTCTTGACAGCATTTTCATCAGGGGTAGATGGCATCTCAAGAAACCAATTTCTTTGTTCACCACAAGAAGCAATGCCTCATCCTTGAAAGTTTTATCATCCATGAAAACTTTACCATCATATTCAGTCACATCTTCAGACATCACTTCTAATTTTAGTTCTCTTTCTATTTTCACCACATCTGTAGTCACTGTCTCCACTGACATCTTGAACCACTCAAAATCATTCATGAGGGCCAGAAAGAACTTTTCCTAAATTCTGTTAAGGTTTTGACCTCTTCTCAGGAATCATGAATATTCTAAGTGGCATCTACAATGTCAAATCCTTCCCAGAAGATTTTCAGTATACTTTGCCTAGATCCATTAGAGGAAATGTATCTAAGGCAGCTATAGCCTTAAAATGTATTTCTTAAATAATATGACTTGAAAGTTGAAATTACCCCTTGATCCATGGTCCACAAAGTGAATCTTGTGTTAACAGACAAATGAGCTTCTTAAAAACATCATGATTCTCATTGTTCATCTCCATCAGAGGTCTTGGGTGAGAGCAATGATCAACATTATTTTGAAAGGAATTTTTCCTGAGTGATGTACTCCAACAGTTCGACTTCAGATATTCAGTAAATCATGTTATAAAGAGATGTGCTCTCATTCAGGTTTTGCTGTTCCATTTATAGAACATAGGCAGAGTACATTTAGCATAATTCTTAAGGGCCCTGGGGTTTTTAGAATGGTAAATAAGCATCGACTTCAACTTCAAGCCACCAGCTGCATTTTTCCCTAACAGGAGTAATAGCCACTCAGTCATGCCCAACTTTTTGCGATCCCATGGACTTTAGCTCACCAGGCTCCTCTGTCCATGCAATTTTCTAGGCAAAAATACTGGAGTGGATAGCCAATCCCTTCTCCAGGGGATCTTCCTGGCCCAGGGATTGAACCTAAGTCTCCTACATTGCAGGTGGATTATTTGCCATCTGAGTCATCTGGAAACCCCCAGCAGAGACTCAGCTTGTATTTTTAAGCCAGGCATTGCTTTCTCTTAACTATGACATTTCTCATTGACATATTCCAATATAAAGCTATTTCATCTATACTGAAACTCTCTTGTTTGGTATATCCACCTGTATTATCTTAGCTATATCATCTGGATACCTTGCTGCAGCTTCTACATTAGCACTTGCTACTTCAACTTGTACTTTTTTGTTATGGAGACGGCTTCTTTGCTTCAGCCTCATGAACCAGTCTCTGTTAGCTTCAAATTTTTCTTCTGTAGACTCCTCAGCTCTCTTAGCATTCATAAAATTGAATACAGGGCCTTGCTATGGCTTAGGATTGGCTGAGAGTAATGTTTTGACAGGTTTGATGTTCTATCCAAACCACTATAACTTTCTACTTATAAGTAATAAAAAATGTTTACTTTTTTATCATTTGTGTGTTCACTGGAGTAGCAATTTTAATTTCCCTCAAGCATTTTTTTGACTTACACTAATCAGTGAAAATAATTATCAGAGTAAGTTTAAGAAACATCATCTCATATAGTAACAATATTAAATAAATAGAAAAACATTTTATTGTGATGAGAACTCTTAGGATTAACTCGCTTATCAACTTCCATATATAACAGAGCAATGGTATTATGTTTTTACATGTCTTATATGCAAATTATATCAATCATTTTGTACATTATGTTCCTATATTTAAAATGTAACTTGGAGTCTGTACCTTTTGACTGCCTTCATCCAACTCCTCATCCCCAGATCTTCTGCCTCCGGTAACCAGATATTTGACCTGATGTCTGTCCTTTTTGTTTGCTTTTTAAGTATTATTCTTCTAGAATAATGTAGTTCCTATTACACAACATTGTGATTCACTACTTCTATACATTTCTATTTGATTTTAAAAATTCAATAGATTAGAAATAAGAAGTCTTTCTTTTGTTTTCTAGTGGATGCTATAATAGCTCAAGTTCGGGTTAACCTTACCTGAGCTCCTTCTGGTTATATTTCAGAGTTTTCACTTTCTACCCTCCCCCCTTTTGTCAGAGCTTCATCCTACCATTCATTATCACTTCTTTTGCTTCCAGGGTCATTGGCAACAAAGTCTGTGGCACCAGGATGATGTGCTCTTCCACTACAGCTGGGAAAACTGTAATCACAATTTCTGCCTCTGAAAGGTGATGGGAAGTTGAGGATATTGAGAGTTGCATAGGCACCTTTCCTATATTTCTTGTGGGTGGGGGAATACACGTTGAAAGTCATGTGTCCTTTTGTGGCTAGAGGCATGAAGTCTCAGGCACCATTGCTTCCCTGTTACCAATGGTCACAAGTACAACAGCTGTCAGGAGTTCAGAGTCATGTACTCCACTGATGCTATCAGGTTCTCTGGGGTTGCAGGTTAAGCTGTCATGGCAAGAGGATCAGGATTTCAGCAACATCTTTACTCTTTCCCTATTTTATACCTCTTCTATTTGTTCCAGGTGACCCACTGTTATACATACAAGTATGTGAAATTATCTGATATTTTAGTGTGCTGGGCAGAGGTATCCTTGTAAGGTTGTGGTTGTTTTACAAATTATAGATTAAATGGGAGAAACAAATGAAATGTCTCACTCTACCATGATCCAGATGTCACTTGGCATTCGTAGCTTAGCTAACTAGTGCAACAGGCCTAATTTTGGGCCATCTTAGCTTTTGATATGCCTTCTTCACTAACCTTAATCATTTCTAGGTTTTGACTTAAAACTAAGAGATATGAAACTCTTCCTTTAACTTAAACAATAGATGTCATTGTAGCATTATTACCTGGGTTCACTTCACTGTTTCTGGGAGTAGGAAGGTTTGGAGAGAGAAGATTACCAGTCAGTAGACCAGTCAGAGTATACATACTATTTTTTAATTGTTTGCCATCTTATATAGGCACAGTTTGTGATGCCCCAAAACAAAAAATAACATCAAAGATCACTGATTACAGATCATCATAAAAATATAATGATGAAAATGTCTGAAGTGTTATGAGAACTATAAAAATGTTAAACAAAGACACAAAGTGAGAAAATGCTATTTAAAAAAAATGGTGTTAAATGATGGCTTTATGCAGGATTGCCAAAATCTCCAATTTGAAAAAAAAAAAAAGAACATGTAATTTTGTAAAGCACAAAAGGTAAATCACAATAAATTAAGGGTGGCCTTATATTGGGCTTCCCTGATGGCTCAGCAGTAAAGAATCTGCCTACAATACACAAGATGGGGGTTTTGTCCCTGAGTCATGAATATCCCCTTTAGGAGAGCTTAGTAACTGGAGTTATCACTCCAGTAACTCCAGTATCCTTGACAAAAGAATCCCATGGACAAAGGAACCTGGCAGGCTACAGTCCATAGGTTCACAAAGAGTTAGACATGACTGAAATGAATTAGCAGACTGTCCTTTAGATTAATTATAAATCTTTCAAGAGTCAGAGATGTTGATGTACAAAAGAAGATGATGGTTCAAATAAGGATGCTTGTTAATATGGAGTGATTTTGTCATAAATGTGTGTCACATGAATAAGCAAATAAATCCATCATGGAATGATTTTTAATGTAAATTTATTTATTTTAATTGGAGGTTAATCACTTTACAATATTGTATTGGTTTTGTCATACATCAACATTAATCCACCACAGGTATACACGTCTTCCCCATCTGAACCCCCCTCCCTCCTCCATCCCCATACCATCCCTCTGGATCGTCCCAGTGCATCAGCCCCAAGCATCCAGAATCATGCATCGAACCTGGACTGGTGATTCGTTTCATACGTGAAAAGTACAGCTTTCCAAAACTGAACCAGGAAGAAATAAAAAATATTAACAGACCCATCACAAGCACAGAAATTGAAACTGTAATCAGAAATCTTCCAGCAAACAAAAGCCCAGGTCCAGATGGCTCCAGAGCTGAATTCTACCAAAAATTTAGAGAAAAGCTAACACCTATCTTACTCAAACTCTTCCAGAAAATTGCAGAGGAAGGTAAACATCCAAACTCATTCTATGAGGCCACCATCACCCTAATACCAAAACCGGACAAAGATGCCACAAAAAAAGGAAACTGCAGGGCTTCCCTGGTGGCTCAGATGGTAAAGCATCTACCTGCAATGCAGAAGACCCAGGTTCAATTCCTGGGTCGGGAAGATCCCCTGGAGAAGGAAATGACAATCCACTCCAGCATTCTTGCCTGGAAAACCACATGGATGGAGGAGCCTGATAGACTACAGTCCATGGGGTAGCAAAGAGTTGGACACGACTGAGCGACTTCACTTTCACAGGCCAATATCACTGATGAACATAGATGCAAAAATCCTTAACACAATTCTAGCAATCAGAATCCAACAACACATCAAAAAGATCATACACCATGACCAAGTGGGCTTTATCCCAAGGATGCAAGGATTCTTCAATAGCTGTAAATCAATCAATGTAATACACCACATTAACAAATTGAAAAAAAAAAGCCATATGATTATCTCAATAGATGCAGAGAAAATTACAAAATTAAACACCCATTTATGATAAAAACTCTCCAGAAAGTAGGAATACAAGGAACATACCTCAACATCATAAAAGTTATATGACAAACCCACTGCAAACATTATACTAAATAGTGAAAAATTGAAAGCATTTCCCCTAAAATCAAGAACAAGACAAGGGTGCCCACTCTCACCACTACTATTCAACACAATTTTGGAAGTTTGGGCCACAAAAATCAGAGCAGAAAAAGAAATAAAAGGAATCCAAATTGGAAAAGAAAGAGTAAATATATCACTGTTTTCAGATGACATGATCCTCTACATAGAAAACTCTAAAGATTCCACCAGAAAATTACTAGAGCTAATCAATGAATATAATAAAGTTGCAAGATAAAAAATCAGCACACAGAAATCCCTTGCATTCCTATACACTAATAGTGAGAAAATAGAAAGAGAAATTAAGGAAAACATTCCATTCACCATTGCAATGAAAAGAATAAAATACTTAGGAATATATCTACCTAAAGAAACTAAAGACCTATATACAGAAAACTATAAAACACTGATGAAAGAAATCAAAGAGGACACCAACAGATGCAGAAATATACCATGTTCATGGATCGGAAGAATCAATATAGTGAAAATGAGTATACTACTCAAAACAATCTATAGATACAATGCAATCCTTATCAAGCTACCAACGGTATTTTTCACAGAGCTAGAACAAATAATTTCAAGATTTGTATGATAAATACAAAAAACCTCAAAGAGCCAAAGCAATCTTGAGAAAGAAAAATGGAACTGGAGGAATCAACCTGCCCGACTTCAGGCTTTACTACAAAGCCACAGTCATCAAGACAGTATGGTACTGGCACAAAGACAGAAACATAGATCAATGGAACAAAATAGAAAGCCAGAGATAAATCCACACACATATGGACACCTTATCTTTGACAAAGGAGGCAAGAATATACAATGGAGAAAAGACAATCTCTTTAACAAGTGGTGTTGGGAAAACTGGTCAACCACTTGTAAAAGAACGAAACTAGAACACTTTCTAACACCATACACAAAAATAAACTCAAAATGGATTAAAGATCTAAACGTAAGACCAGAAACTATAAAATTCCTAGAGGAGAACATAGGCAAAACACTCTCTGACATAAATCACAGCAGGATCCTCTATGACCCAGAATATTAGAAATAAAAGCAAAAATAAACAAATGGGACCTAATTAAACTTAAAAGCTTCTGCACAAGAAAGGAAACTATAAGCAAGGAGAAAAGGCAGCCTTCAGGATGGGAGAAAATGATAGCAAATGAAGCAACTGACAAACAACTAATCTCAAAAATATACAAACAACTCCTGCAGCTCAATTCCAGAAAAATAAACGACCCAATCAAAAAATGAGTCAAACAACTCAATAGACATTTCTCCAAAAAAGACATACAGATGGCTAACAAACACATGAAAATATGCTCAACATCACTCATTATCAGAGAAATGCAAATCAAGATCACAATGAGGTTCCATTTCACGCCAGTCAGAATGGCTGCAATCCAAAAGTCTACAAGCAATAAATGCTGGAGAGGGTGTGGAGAAAAGGGAACCCTCTTACACTGTTGGTGGGAATGCAAACTAGTACAGCCACTATGAAGAAGAGTTTGGAGATTCCTTAAAAAACTGGAAATAGAACTGCCTTATGACCCCGTAATCCCACTGCTGGGCATACACACTGAGAAAACCAGAATTCAAAGAGACAAGTGTACCCCATTGTTCATTGCAGCACTGTTTATGATAGTCAGGACATGAAGCAACCTAGATGTCCATCAGCAGATGAATGGATAAGAATGCTGTGGTACATATACACAGTGGAATATTACTCAGCCATTAAAAAGAATACATTTGAATCAGTTCTAATGAGGTGGATGAAACTGGAGCCTATTATACAGAGTGAAGTAAGCCACAAAGGAAAACACCAATGCAGTATACTAACACATCTATATGGAATTTAGAAAAATGGTAATGATAACCCTGTATGTGAGACAGCAAAAGAGACACAGATGTATAAAACAGTCTTTTTTTGACTCTGTGGGAGAGGGAGAGGGTGGAATGATTTGGGAGAATGGCATTGAAACATAGAATGATTTTTGAGAGGTGCTGTTAACCCTGTATGTGAGACAGCAAAAGAGACACAGATGTATAGAACAGTCTTTTGGACTCTGTGGGAGAGGGTGAGGGTGGGATAATTTGGGAGAATGGCATTGAAACATGTATATTATCATATGTGAAACAAATAGCCAGTCCAGGTTCAATGCATGATACAGGATGCTCAGGGCTGGTGCCCTGGGATGACCCAGAAGGACCGTATGGGGAGGGAGGGGGGGAGGGGGTTCAGGATGGGGAACATGTATACACCTGTGGTGGATTCATGCTGATGTATGGCAAAACCAATACAATATAGTAAAGTAATTAGCCTTGAATTAAAATAAATACATTCATATTAAAAAAATAAAGTAAAAAAGATCTGAAGAAGAAACATAAATAAAATAATACAGAAAATGTAATTAACTTAAGGAAACCAAGTGAACAAATAAATAAAACTATATAAAATAGATATTTCTTTTTCTTTATTTTGTTTGTCTCACAATTTCATCTGCAAAAATTCTAAATTCTCAATTTATGATGAAGCAATTCATATCTCTATGTGTACAGTCAAGGTCTAATTCTGTTGATAAAAGAGAGGGACATTCATTATTAGTTTTCATAATTTATTCAAGATTATACTTTGTATTTAGTTCAGTGAGCTTTAGCAAAATGCAACAAATTCTGATAAATTTTTGTCCCTGGATATGTTTCAGTGTCTCCTTGTGTATAGTCCATGGGAACGTAAATAAAATTTGTATCATAATATTGTGTGAAAATTTTATAAATCTTATTTATGTTGAATTGGTTATAGTGATTTTCAGGTCTACTATATCTTTCTAGTTTTCTGTCTATTCATCATTCTATTAATTTTTTGAAAATTTGATATTGAAACTCTAAGTAAAATCTTAATTATCTATATTGAAAAATTATTATAATATATAGTGGAACTATATGTAACTTTGTTCTGTATTTCCCAAGTCTTCTGTAAATGTGTTGTCATACATAATTTTAAAAAGAAAAAAGAAAAGAAAAGAAAAGGGCCATTTTAATTCTTACAAACAAGTTTGAGAACCAAACCATGTTTCTACAAAGTGAACCAATTTTCTAGGGAAGAATTTATCCAAATCCTCTAAATCATAGAAGAAGAAGTCAGTATTGATTCTAAAATATGCATGTTTAATTTTTTTTGCATCCTTGATTGTTTATAACCTAAGAATAATAGTAGTGTAACTTTCTATACTAATATATTAAACACATGCTAGTACAGTATAGGGCTGAATCTCAATCGTATTGAATTATTTTGTTGTTAGTACGCCAGACACACATATACACACAAGCATGCACACACACACACACACACACACACACACAGATGTAAGTTCTTAGTGAATAAGACCAATGTTTTCTACCCAATCTATCAAGAGCAACTTACATTCAGAGTAAGTGAATTTGAGATATTCTGAGTTTCAGCTCTCATCTTATTGACCATTAAGTTCATAATTTTTCAAAAAGAAAAATTGTCAGCATATTATTTTAAATATCCCTACTCTTTGTTTCTAAAGACAACAGTGACAGAGATTGAATCATTATATATCCAGATAAAAGTTCATGCTTATAATGAAAATATTTTTATCTCCTTTAAAAAATAACAAAAAATAGTTTATTGGACTGGGCCACATAAACCATAAGACAAAGGGAAGGGAAAATATCACAATAATATGTATTATGTAATGCCACTGTGGTTTGATGATCTTAAGAAGTGGACTGTGGTAAATGTATCTAAAAATCTAAGTACGAGAGAAAATATAACTCCAGTGCCAGAATGACAGAATGCCATTGGTACAGTAGACTACAGATGCAGGCATGAGGTCCCTGAAAGAAGCACACACTAACCTGAGAGGCCAGCCATTGCAGCACATGGGGAAATTAACAAGAAGGTGTCAGTTAGGTTCTCTTGCCCCACACTCTCACCATCACACCCTCCCCACTCAGGCCCCACCCCATGTTCTGTAAACAATGACTTTGCCTGGTTACGTAACAACTGAGATCACTTATAGCACTGTGAATGCACATTATGAGGTACTCAGTTGGTCACAAGCTACTTCTGTTCTGTAAATATATATATAAGCTTCACCTGGAAAAGCCCTGAGGTGTTATGTGCGTTTAAGTTGTGTTACGCTATGTCTGGCGCTAGAGCTGCTGCACCAGTCAGGAGAGAATAAAATCCTCTGCAAATCCTATGTCTCCTCTAATTTTCTTTTGGCCTCTTGGCTCATGCCTTGCTTATCATGTGTTCAGCAAACAGTGCGCACAGTGAGATGCATCAAGACAATCGGCGTCACATATAGGATCAGCAATACACATCATTAATTAAAAGGAATGGCATAATTAGTCATTTAGAAAATGTTCCAGTTAAAAAAGTTAATATGCACATCTAAGTATGTGCACTTGTTTTCAGAATGTTTTGAAGTGCCTTCTACCATATATTTCTATTATATATTTAAAATTAGACACTAATAATCATATTGACATAAATTTACTGATATTTCCCTAAAATTTATACTATTCTTTTTAAGTTTAAAGAACTAGGTGGTGAAAAATGATGATAATTTAGCATATTTTATATTCACCATCATTATTATAGTATTTAGTTCAGTTCAGTTCAGTTCAGTTGCTCAGTCGTGTCTGACTCTTTGCAACCCCATGAATTGCTGCACTCCAGCCCTCACTGTCTATCACCAATTCCCGGAGTTCACTCAGACTCACATCCATTGAGTCAGTCATGCCATCCAGCCATCTCATCCTCTGTTGACCCCTTTTCCTCCTGCCCCCAATCCCTCCCAGCATCAGAGTCTTTTCCAGTGAGTCAACTCTTTGCATGAGGTGGCCAAAGTACTGGAGTTTCAGCTTTAGCATCATTGCATCCAAAGAACTGATCTCCTTTAGAATGGACTGGTTGGATCGCCTTGCAGTCCAAGGGACTCTCAAGTCTTCTCCAACACCACAGTTCAAAAACATCAATACTTTGGTGCTCAGCTTTCTTCACAGTCCAACTCTCACATCCATACATGACCACTGGAAAAAAACCATAGCCTTGACTAGATGGACCTTAGTCGGCAAAGGAATGTCTCTGCTTTTCAATATGCTCGCTAGGTTGGTCATAACTTTCCTTCCAAGGAGTTAGCGTCTTTTAATTTCATGGGTGCAATCACCATCTGCAGTGATTTTGGAGCCCCAAAAAATAAGTCTGACCCTGTTTCCACTGTTTCTCCAACTTTTCCTATGAAGTGATGGGACCATATGTCATGATCTTCGTTTTCTGAATGTTGTGCTTTAAGCCAACTTTTCCCTTAGAAGAAATGGAGTACCCATTATGGTCAAAAAGAGAGTCCAAAATGCAGTACTTGGATGCAATCTCAAAAACGACAGAATGATCTCTGTTCGTTTCCAAGGCAAACCATTCAATATCACAGTAATCCAAGTCTATGCCCCAACTAGTAACGCTGAAGAAACTGAAGTTGAATGGTTTTATGAAGACCTACAAGACCTTTTAGAAATAACACCCAAAAAAGATGTCCTTGTCATTATAGGGGACTGGAATGCAAAAGTAGGAAGTCAAGAAACACCTGGAGTAACAGGTGTTTGGCCTTGGAATATGGAATGAAGCAGGGCAAAGGCTAATAGAGTTTTGCCAAGAGAATGCACTGGTCATAGCAAACACCCTCTTCCAACAACACAAGAGAAGACTCTACACATGGACATCACCAGATGGTCAACGACGAAATCAGACTGATTATATTCTTTGCAGCCAAAGATGGAGAAGCTACATACAGTCAGTAAAAACAAGATCAGGAGCTGACTGTAGCTCAGATCATGAGCTCCTTATTGCCAAATTCAGACTTAAATTGAAAAAAATAGGGAAAACCACTAGACCATTCAGGTATGACCTAAATCAAATCCCTTATGATTATACAGTGGAAGTGAGAAATAGATTTAAGGGACTAGATCTGATAGATGGAGTGCCTGATGAACTATGGACTGATGTTCATGGCATTGTACAGGAGAAAGGGATCAAGACCATCCCCATGGAAAAAAAATGCAAAAAAGCAAAATGGCTGTCTGGGGAGGCCTTACAAATATCTGTGAAAAGAAGAGAAGCAAAAAGCAAACGAGAAAAGGAAAGATATAAGCATCTGAATGCAAATTTCCAAAGAATATCAAGGAGAGATAATATTGTCTTCCTCAGAGATCAATGCAAACAAATATCTAGGGTAATGTCATTCTATATATTTAGAGGACATACTTTAATTTTGATATTTGTTTAAGACAGTTAAGTACAAAAATCTAAACAAATATCAATGAATGCATTCCAAACACAAATTGGTGACTTTGGAAATGATCATGCTATAATAGGCATGTTAAGTTTATTTGTTTTGCTTTTTTTATGTTTATTAAAACAGAATTAAATGTTGAATTACAGTATAATTGACTATGTGGCACCCTATGAAGCTTTATATTCTTCTTTTGGAAAGGTATAAATAGAATAGAACGAATTGGGACAGCTAGTTATTACATAGGGCTGGGAACAAGTAACCAGTAAAATGAGTAACATTTACTATTTTCAAATTCCTCCTTAGGAACATAGTGTCAAATTTAAATTATTTTTCACTTTCATTTATTGTCTTCTGTAGAATATGATAAAAGAAGATGCTCATGCAAAATATAATAGGTCTTAAAAAAAAAAAAGAAAAAAATTAAACTAATCCACTAAGTTTGCTAATGACTCCTTGGACACTAAAGAAATATTTTTCCTTATCATTTTGTTTCATATCTAAATCTACAAAGCATTTAACATAAGTAATACATATTAATATGTCAATATACTGTCTGTGGTATTTGAGATCTAGTTAGCATTTTTATTGGACTCCTGTGTTAACATTTTCAGAAACGGACTGTTATTAATTACCAATTTAAATCCATACTTTGATACCATGGGTCACTATTAAATGGGTCATTTCAGCAGTAATAGCTCTTACTAAGAGCAATACTTCAATTTCAGCAGATTTCAGTGTTAATAATTAAAGTGTGCATGTACCACAACCTATTTTTCATGGTAACTAGACAGCATAAGACATTAACATGATTCCGTTCTTGATGAAAGATACCATTCCATTCCACTGCTATTTTCAAAAGCATTTCACTTCTCTTAATCTATTCTAATTAAAGGACACTGATTATTTACCTGTCATGTAAAAATAATAATTTCAAATCTTAACAGTAATCTGGGGAGGTATGATTGCTAAATTTGCTGGAAGAAAATATTACATATAATTTATTGTCATTTCATTAGTTCTCCAAAGCCTACTATCACTAGCATCATTAAGGACTGCAAGCACTCCTTTATGCATATTCATCTTCAAGAAATCTCAAATGTAAAATCTTGTGCAAATTATTTCTCTCAAGGTCTTATTTTCCTGCAGCCTACCCTGTATTCCAAAGAGATACCTAGAAATTTGTGCAGCAGGCTATGAGATAGCTGTTCTGAGATTATAGTTTTGTATCAATTAGTCTAGCTGTGGGATCTAGAAAGAAATTACCTACTCTTCTTGAGATATAGATTTCTCTTGAATATTATATTAACATTTTTTCCTTCTGGTTCTGCAATTCTAAAGCATCATTTACTCTCTAACAACAGATAGAAAAAAGCTAGAATTTTCAATAATCTCAATTCTAGAAAACGTCCTTTGACTTTATATGATAAATATCATTATATATATTAATGGAGCATATTTTCTTAATATTGAATGGTTTGCCTTGGAGACTAACAGAGATCATTCTGTCGTTTTTGAGATTGCATCCAAGTACTGCATTTCGAAATCTTTTGTTGACCATGATGGCCACTCCATTTCTTCTGAGGGAATCCTGCCTGCAGTAGTAGATATAATGGTCATCTGAGTTAAATTCAACCATTCCAGTCCATTTTAGTTTGCTGAGTCCTAGAATGTCGACTTTCACCCTTGCCATATCTTGTCTGACCATTTCCAATTTGCCTTGATTCATGGACCTGACATTCCAGGTTCCTATGCAATATTGCTCTTTACAGCATTGGATCTTGTTTCTATCACCAGTCACATCCACAGATGGCTATTGTTTTTGCTTTGGCTCCATCCCTTTGTTCTTTCTGGAGTTATTTCTCCTCTGAACTCCAGTAGCCTATTGAGCACCTAATGACCTGGGGAGTTCCTCTTTTGGTATCCTACCATTTTGCCTTTTCATACTGTTCATGGGGTTCTCAAGGCAAGAATACTGAAGTGTTTTGTCATTTCCTTCACCAGTGGACCACATTCTGTCATACCTCTCCACCATGATTCGCCCATCTTGGGTTGCCCTGCAGGCATAGCCTGATTTCATTGAGTTAGACAAGGCTGTGGTCCTAGTATGATTAGATTGACTAGTGTTCGGTGAGTATGGTTTCAGTGTGTCTGCATTCAATATCACAGTTATCCAAGGGTATGCCCCAGCCAGTAATGCTGAAGAAGCTGAAGTTGAACGGTTTTATGAAGACCTACAAGACCTTTTAGAAATAACACCCAAAGAAGATGTCCTTGTCATTATAGGGGACTGGAATGCAAAAGTAGGAAGTCAAGAAACACCTGGAGTAACAGGCAAATTTGGCCTTGGAATGTGGAATGAAGCAGGGCAAAGGCTAATAGAGTTTTGCCAAGAAAATGCACTGGTCATAGCAAACACCCTCTTCCAACAACGCAAGAGAAGACTCTGCACATGGACATCACCAGATGGTCAACACCAAAATCAGATGGATTATATTCTTTGCAGCCAAAGATGGAGAAGCTCTATACAGTCAACAAAAACAAGACGAGGAGCTGACTGTGGCTCAGATCATGAACTCCTTATTACCAAATTCAGACTCAACTTGAAGAAAATAGGGAAAACCACTAGACCATTCAGGTATGACCTAAATCAAATCCCTTATGATTATACAGTGGAAGTGAGAAATAGATTTAAGGGCCTAGATCTGATAGATAGAGTGCCTGAGGAACTATGGGATGATGTTCATGACATGGTACAGGAGACAAGAATCAAGACCATCCCCATGGAAAAGAAATGTATAAAAGCAAAATGGCTGTTTGGGGAGGCCTTACAAATAGCTGTGAAAAGAAGGGAGGTGAAAAGCAAAGAAGAAAAGGAAATATATAAGCATCTGAATGCAGAGTTCCAAAGAAGAGCAAGAAGAGATGAGAAAGCCTTCTTCAGTAATCAATGAAAAGAAATAGAGGGAAAAAAAAAAAAAACAGAATGGGAAAGACTAGATATCTCTTTAAGAAAATTAGAGATACCAAGGGAATATTTCATGCAAAGATGGGCTCGAAAAAGGACAGAAATGTTATGGACCTAACAGAAGCAGAAGATATTAAGAAGAAGTGGCAAGAATACACAGAAGAACTGTACAAATAAGATCTTCATGACCCAGATAATCATGATGATGTGATCACTAATCTAGAGCCAGATATCTTGGAATGTGAAGTCAAATGGGCCTTAGAAAGCATCACGATGAACAAAGCTACTGGAGGTGATGGAATTCCTGTTGAGCTGTTTCAAATCCTGAAAGATGATGCTGTGAAAGTGTTGCACTCAATGTGCTAGAAAATTTGGAAAACTCAGCAGTGGCCATAGGACTGGAAAATGTCAGTTTTCATTCCAATCCAAAAGAAAAGGAATGCCAAAGAATGCTCAAACTACCACACAATTGCCCTCATGTCACATGCTAGTAAAGTAATGTTGAAAATTCTCCAAGCCAGGCTTCAGCAATATGTGAACCATGAATTTCCAGGTATTTAAGCTGGTTTTAGAAAAGGCAGAGGAACCAGACATCAAATTGCCAACATCCACTGGATTATGGAAAAAGCAAGAGAGTTCCAAAAAAGCATCTATTTCTGCTTTATTGACTATGCCAAAGCCTTTGACTGTGTGGATCACAATAAACTGTGCAAAATTCTGAAAGAGATTGGGATACCAGACCAACTGACCTGCCTCTTGAGAAATCTGTATGCAGGTCAGGAAGCAACAGTTAGAACTGGACATGGAACAACAGACTGGTTCCAAATAGGAAAAGGAGTACATCAAGGCTGTATATTGTCACCCTGCTTATTTAACTTCTATGCAGAGTACATCATGAGAAATGCTGGACTGGATGAAACACAAGCTGGAATCAAGATTGCCAGGAGAAATATCTATAACTTCAGATATGCACATGGCACCACCTTTATGGCAGAAAGTGAAGAGGAACTCAAAAGCCCCTTGATGAAACTGAAAGAGGAGAGCAAATACGTTGGCTTAAATCTCAACATTCAGAAAACGAAGGTCATGGCATCCGGTCCCATCACTTCATGGGAAATAGATGGGGAAGCAGTAGAAACAGTGTCAGACTTTATTTTTGGGGGCTCCCAAATCACTGCAGATGGTGACTGCAGCCATGAAATTAAAAGACACTCACTCCTTGGAAGAAAATTTATGACCAACCTAAATAGCATAGTCAAAAGCAGAGACATTACTGTGCCAACTAAGGTCTGTCTAGTCAAGGCTATGTTTTTTCCAGTGGTCATGTGTGGATGTGAGAGTTGGACTGTGAAGAAAGCTGAACACAAAAGAATTAATGCTTTTGAACTGTGGTGTTGGAGAAGACTCTTGAGAGTCCCTTGGACTGCAAGGAGATCCAACCAGTCCATTCTAAAGAAGATCAGCCCTGGGATTTCTTTGGAAGGAATGATGCTAAAGCTGAAACTCCAATACTTTGGCCACCTCATGTGAAGAGTTGACTCATTGGCAAAGACTCTGGTGCGGGGAGGGATTGTGGGCAGGAGGAGAAGGGGACGACCGAGGATGAAATGGCTGGATGGCATCACTGACTTAATGGACGTGAGTCTGAGTGAACTCCGTGAGATGGTGATGGACAGGAAATCCTGGCGTGCTGCGACTCATGGGGTCACAAAGAGTCAGACACAACTGAGCGACTGAACTGAACTGATGTTTTCTTAATATTATATATATGACAATATATCTAACTATTTAAAGTTTAGATATATTTCTAAGCTTTTTAAAAGGAGATAATACAGAATGATTCAAATTGCCTTTGTCTTGAAACAACTATTTTATATATTATAGAAAAAGCACAGAAAATCTATGAAGACTTTTAGGAGGCTTAACATAAGGACTGTCCAGCTTTTCTGGAAGTTCACCTCCCAGGCTCTTTGTAGAGATGAATTTTTTTCTTTTCTATTCACACATGCATGCACATTAACACACAGTGTTCTATGTCAATATATTACTGTTATAAAGTCAAAAAGAATATAAGTAATGTTATTTTCTTATCCAATTGCCAATATTCTATTAGCATTAGCAGAAAACAATGCATTTTCATTTTCTTTTAGTATTCTAGTATTCAAATATTTGAATAGTATTTTTATCATCAAGGAATTAGTCAGCCATAACTGAAATATCAGGAGGTCAGCCATGATGGCATTTTTAATCAGATCTCTGAAGGTAGAAAGTCTTATCTCTACTGGAAGGTAAATATAAGGCTGTAAAATTGTGCTTGTTACTAAGATGTAAAGGTAAGGGTGTTGTTGCATGTCTAGTTTCATTACGTGGCTTTGTTCCTTAGAGAACTGCAATTTTCTTTATGTATTATTTCTTTCTTCACTGATCCATGGGCGTCACTAGATGTTAATATCTACCCTAGCTTGAAGATGGGCATGATTACTCTAAGACAGGTTTTCTCAGCTTCAGTGCAATTTACGTTTTAGGCTAGATAATTTTTCGCTATGGAAGTGTGCCCTGCATGTAGTAGCTTTCTTATCACTCTTCCTAACCTCTACCCACTAAATATCAGTAGACCTGCTCTAATTATTCCAACCAAAAAATGTCTCAGATATTGTCAAGTATCTCCTCAAGGGCAAAATCACCACCACCAATATCCCGAAATCACACCACTGGCACTGGTCTGAGAACATTATAAATATTCTTGCCATTTACTTGCTCAGGAATATGTTAGCAGATATAAGAGGACTTCTGGAAAGATTTTGGGGAAAGTTTCAGCATTTCTAAAAGTGAACATTCTAAGATAGAGGTCATTTCAGTTCCTCCTCTAAGTATTGTAATGTCTGGAGATGGTGCCTGCAACTGCTACAGCATGCTTCTATAAAGTTGAAGATGGGGTAAAGGTTAAGGATGATGACTGAATAGATGGGAAGATCCTGATAGATACTAAAGCCATCAGGTTAATGAATCAGCTGTTATTTAAGCCTACATTTGGACTCTTACTAATGTGATGAAAGTTATTTCTTTAGTCTGTAAGCCAATATAAAGATTTGTTTTGATATTTAGAGAAAGAACACTTTATATGTTAACAGAAGGAAATATTATAAAATTTGTATTGGATTTGACAGTATTTTTCCTTTGACTTCCCCCTTCTAACTCACCATTCCACCATACTCCTGATGGTTGAGAAGTTATACAAACAAAAAATATCTCTTTGGGTTTTTCAGATTTAGCAAAATGAAAAAATAAAATTACTCTTTATTTAACAAAAATTAAGCTGATTAATATTACCTTGAAAATTCATAATTCAGATACAAGACTAATTTAAAAACATGTCTTTGTATGACTCTTGAGAATCTGTTGGACTTCAAGGAGGTCAAACCAATCAATCCTGAAGGAAATCAACCCTGAATATTAATTGGAAGGACTGATGTTGAAGCTGAAGCCCTGATACTTTGGCTGCCTGATGCGAAGAGCTGACTGGTTGTAAAAGACCCTGGTGCTGTATACTAACACATATATATGGAATTTAGAAAGATGGTAATGATGAGCCTGTATGCGAGACAGCAAAGGAGACACAGATGTATAGAGTGGACTTTTGGACTCTGAAGGAGAGGGAGAGGGTGGGATGATTAGGGAGAATGGCATTGAAACATGTATACTATCATGTAAGAAATTAATCGCCAGTCTATGTTTGATGCAGGATACAGGATGCTTGGGGCTGGTGCATGGGGATGATCCAGAGAGATGATATGGGATGGGAGGTGGGAGGGGGTTCATGTTTGGGAACTCTTGTACACCCGTGGTGGATTCATGTCATTGTATGGCAAAACCAATACAGTATTGTAAAGTAAAATAAATTAAAATAAAAATTAACAAAAAAAAAAAAAAGGAGAAGGGGGCATCGGAGGATAAGATGGTTAGATAGCATCACCTCCAACTCAATGGACATGCATTTGAGCAAACTCTGGATGATAGTAATGGACAGGGATTTTGATGTGCTGCAGTCTATGGGATCACAAACAGTGGGGCATAACTTAGCAACTGAACAACAACAACTTCCCTTTCATGTCTGAGGAGCAGTATATGTTAGATTGAGTGCAGGATAATTAGACTTTAATGTAGTATTTACTCAAGATGTGGAGGTGACTTTTCCCCCCATGGCTTTATTTATTTATTTATTTATTTTCCAAATAACAGCTTATTTCTTATTTCTTTTTCTTTTTTTTCTTTTTTTTTTTTTGAATAGAGTGGTTAAAATATTATGAGGGCGTTTTTATTTTTATTTTTTTATTTTTTTAATTTTAAAATCTTTAATTCTTACATGTGTTCCCAAACATGAACCCCCCTTCCACCTCCCTCCCCATAACATCTCTGTGGGTCAATCTAACTTCAAGGTTTGTAACTTACTTTTCTGGATTAGTTCTAAAACATATTGTTGAAATTCAGACATATCACATCCATTGTACTGCAGCAACATGAATCATAGTTCTTCATGGTCTCTAAGCTCAAAAAATGAATTTTGGGGAAGAAGAAATTTCCTTGTCTACTGAGTACACTGTGACCTTTAACTTAAAAGAAGGCTGCCCTCCATATGATAGTACTTTCTTTATTACAAATGAATAAAGATTAGGAAAATTTGCTTTTCCATTTTAGATGTATACATGATTAAATTTTAACTTTTAACTAAGATGATTCTATTTCATTGCCTCAATAAATCTTACCTTTTTACATAGCTGATTCATTGCCTTAATGTTGTAGAAATCTAACATGAAATCTCAGGAATGGATATCAATATCACAATCCTTTTAAATTTGTGACTGGCCTTCATCAAACACATGTGCAAACCAAGATGTAGCTACAAATACAGTCACAGAAAGAGACCAAACAAAAAATCTAGTATTAATTTCATTATTAACATATTGCTGAAAAGCCCTTATAAAGGATAATCATTTTCAGAAATCAGCATATATCCACAGACTGAAAACTGCTGCATATCAAATTGTTCATCTTCTTTGATCCTGCCTCTCATCCTTCCATATTATAAGCTTTAGTGTCTCTAAACCAACAACATTTTTTTGTTGTTGATTTAGATTTTGTTGTTGATACTTATTTATTGATTGGTTATTACATTTTCACTCTCTCTCCCCTCTTTGGAAACCTCTTGTCTTTCCTACCCAGTATATATTCTTGTCATTGATTATAATACTTTCCTTTTAAACACCATTACATCACATGCCCCTTCTCACTTTGTGAGAATTGCTTGGCAAAGTCACAATATTAATTGCATCTACTTTTAGGCTACTCTTATTTTCACTAAAGCTGTAAAATGTGAATACAAAGAAACAAAAAACACTTTACCACTCTATCTGTTCTCTAATTGTATAATTGTGAACCTCAAGTGAACACCGAGTGCTGTCCAGTTACCATAATGTAGTTCTTTATTCTTTTCTATCTTCTACTTGAAAACAATTTCACACTATCCTAGGTCTCCAAAATGCTATCACTTCCTTCTCTATCCTATTCTCATGCCATATCTTTGTTTCCTACCTCAAGAACCATAAGTAAGAGATTCCAAGTGATGCCTACCATCATGTATTCCCATCATGTAACACCAGTAGCCTTCCATCTCCTTCAAAATGGTTCATTTAATATTCTTGCACATCTGATTTCATGGAAAATCCATATTGACAGATTACAGTTGATCTGCCAAAAACTCTGAAGTCATGAATGTCCTTTTCTCTCTCACAACTTCTCTCTCTCTCCACTGCATTTTTGAGATATCCTGTAGGCTATACTTTCAAAACTCAGAATGAATCTGATCCTGAATTATTATCCCTACTTCCAGTAATTCATTCTAACACTATATGATTTAAATAACCTCTAATATGTCTTTACTTCTATTCTTTATTCAGGAATTGTATTCTCAACATAGTTGCTATAGATGTTCTTATATAAACCTTCCTTGGACTCAGTGAGTTAGCCCAATTTCTTTCTAATAAATTATTCTTGCATCTTTTATTTTTTTCTTTTGATGATTTGAAACGTTTAATTTTACTTTCAATAACTGCTTTACCCAGCTTTTTAAGTGTCTGGTCATGTGATTTTTCTATGTTCATTTCTGTAGTTCTCATTGCACTGTACACGTTTCTAGGCAGAAGTATTTTGTTATATATCCTGATCATTGCAGACTTCAACTATTTTTGTTAATAAAAATAGTTTATTCTTTAACTTTTATCCATTATTAGATAGTATTTGTACCTAAATCAGGATTTCATCTGAACATCAAATGACATAAAATATGGCAAATATTTTTTTTTAATTTTTATATCTTTGCTGAATAGCTAATATATGTGAATATTTGTGTATTTCTGTGGAGGTTATCAATTAAGAGTGTTACAAAAGCTTATGAAAATTGTGGAAGCTTTTGAATTCCACGCTAAATAACTAATATAACTTTTTCAGGCAGAGAGGAGAAGAAGAGGAAGAAAGGCATCATGAGCAGGCAGCAAACAAATGACTCTGTATTGGGAGATGGTACCATTTGTAGGGGAGAGTTAGGAGCTGAGATGTGAGAGGCAGGCTTCTTCAGCTCATATCTGTTCTCTACCAGCCATTCAAGACTAAACAGGATAGTGAAAACTCTTTTTTCAGTGTTTCATATCTAATTTCTTTATTGTTTTCAGAGATAATAGCCTACATTTCTTCTCTGTGAATATTTTTGGTTATCTATTACATGTTATAGTCATTTGTTTCAGCTTTAACATAGTGGTTTTCTGCATTCACAATTAAACACATTGTTCTTCCCATAATCTTTACTGTTAATGCTCATAATTAGTCACTTTCTTCTTAATGGATTCACTGAAAACTAGCACTTTAATCACTGCAAAAGAAGTGCCTACGAATAGCCCAAAGCAAAGGGAAAAGTTGTAAGCTACAACTATTTTAACTGATGAAGGGGCCATAAGGGAAATACAATCCTTACAAGTTATGAATAGCTTATAATTCTCATATCCCCTTGTTTTTATTATTATTCAATAAATACTAATGACTAAACCATAATTGTATGGTATGTTATTATGTCATGTCATACTAAACTACAAATAAAATCCCTACTTAGCATCTGAGACACGACTGAAGCAACTTAGCAGCAGCAGCAGCTGCAGCATCTGAGAACATGAAATTACCATTTCCCCCCATGAGATAAATCCTTGTAAAGAAAGTTGTATCACATAATTTGTTGTTTCTGTTCTACATATTCTGAAATGTGAGGTTCAGATAAATGTGAGATTTAGTGCTTTATAAAATGCGCATTAAGAAAATTAAAAAGAGATAGGGACAGACACTGTTCATTGGAAAATGACCAAAAAGCTTGGGTTCAGTTTCTTGCTCTCTTTCTTATTATACACGTTGTCTTTAATAATCCCCTTGCATTTATAAAAGTTTTAAATATGTAATAATAATAATAATAATAAATTTATCATAGTGCTTTTTTAAATATATATACCATCTACTTTCACTTTGTGGAACACATTAGTTTTCTTCTCTAGTCACCTGTCCCCTTTCCATTTACTTTTATTTTTTCTTCTGTTCACCAAATGTATATATGTTGCTGTTGCTGCTAAGCCTTTTCAGTTGTGTCCAACTCTGTGAGACCCCATAGACGGCAGCCCACCAGGCTCCCCCGTCCCTGGGATTCTCCAGGCAAGAACACTGGAGTGGGTTGCCATTTCCTCCTCCAATGCATGAAAGTGAAGTTGCAGAGTAGTGTTCGACTCTTAGCGACTGCATGGACTGCAGCCCACCAGGCTCCTCCGTCCATGGGATTTTCCAGGCAAGAGTACTGGAGTGGGGTGCCATTGCCTTCTTTTTTCCTTACAAAAAAACCTAAAATACTTGAATATTTTTCTTTAAGATGCATATTTTGAAATATTTTAATGTATATTTTATTTGTCAGCATCTCTATACTTATGGAACAAATCTTATTGTAATAATATCTATATTCTGATTAAGAAAAATATAACTTGGATTTCTAATAAAGGGCTTTAATTATGCTAACCAAGTAGCATTTATTCTTGGCATATTATGTAAGGAACATTTTTGTTTATCATGTTGTGTTTTCTCACAATTTCTTTTTTTTGCCAATTTGAATACCCAAAATTATTAAGGTTCTTGGTATGATTTTTAATTTTGTTACCATTTCCAGACTAATGGTTCTTCTTTCTCATTTTTATTTATTGAATGTATTCTCATTATGAAGTATATAAAAAAATGTGATGCATCACTTGAGCATTGAAAAAATGGCACTGATAAATGATATACATTTTAAGATGGATGCTCTTAAGCATTATTCTTAAAATAGCTATTTCACTAGCAACCTTAGTTGATTAACATATTGTCAAAGAAATACAGAGGAAAAGGAGTAAGGAAAGTATTTTATAATACATCTTATTAACATAAGCTTTGGAGTAGTACAGAATCTAATTTTAAGACTTATAAAAAAGACAAAATATTTTATTAAGATGTGATATCTGAGGGTTCCACATACTGATGTGCAACTCTTTTTGTTTTTAATTCTCAGTTTATTGAACTAGAATATGTCTGCTAATGTTCAAAGATTTGCTTGTTTAAAGGTATATTTTCATGTGAAGTGGTCTAAAGGAAAACAAACAAACAAAAATCATGACAGTTTCTCAATATATTACTCCTTTCTATCTAAAATATTTTATATTTTCTCCCATTCAGAAGGCTGTCTTTTCACCTTGCTTATATTTTCCTTTGTTGTGCAGAAGCTTTTAATTTTAATTAGATCCCATTTGTTTATTTTTGCTTTTATTTCCAGGATTTTGGGAGGTGGATCATAGAGGATCCTGCTGTGATTTATGTCTGAGAGTGTTTTGCCTATGTTCTCCTCTAGGAGTTTTATAGTTTCTGATCTTACATTTAGATCTTTAATCCATTTTGAGTTTATTTTAGTGTACGGTGTTAGAAAGTGATCTAGTTTCATTCTTTTTCAAGTGGTTGACCAGTTTTCCCAGCACCACTTGTTAAAGAGATTGTCTTTACTCCATTGTATATTCTTGCCTCCTTTGTCAAAGATAAGGTGTCCATATGTGTGTGGATTTATCTCTGGGCTTTCTATTTTGTTCCATTGATCTATATGTCTGTCTTTGTGCCAGTACCATACTGTCTTGATGACTGTGGCTTTGTAGTAGAGCCTGAAGTCAGGCAAGTTGATACCTCCAGTTCCATTCTTCTTTCTCAAGATTGCTTTGGCTATTCGAGGTTTTTTTGTATTTCCATACAAATCTTGAAATTATTTGTTCTAGTTCTGTGAAAAATGTGGCTGGTTGCTTGATAGGGATTGCATTGAATTTGTAAATTGCTTTGGGTAGTATACTCATTTTCACTATATTGATTCTTCCCATCCATGAACATGGTATATTTCTCAATCTATTAGTGTCCTCTTTGATTACTTTCATCAGTGTTTTATAGTTTTCTATATATAGGTCTTTAGTTTCTTTAGGTAGATATATTCCTAAGTATTTTATTCTTTTCGTTGCAATGGTGAATGGAATTGTTTCCTTAATTTCTTTTTCTACTTTCTCATTATTCATGTATAGGAATGCAAGGGATTTCTGTTTGTTGATTTTATATCCTGCAACTTTACTATATTCATTGATTAGCTCTAGTAATTTTCTGGTGGAGTCTTTAGGGTTTTCCATGTAGAGGATCATGTCATCTGCAAACAGTGAGAGTTTTACTTCTTCTTTTCCAATTTGGATTCCTTTTATTTGTTTTTCTGCTCTGATTTCTGTGGCCAAAACTTCCAGAACTATGTTGAATAGTAGCGGTGAAAGTGGACACCCTTGTCTTGTTCCTGACTTTAGGGGAAATGCTTTCAATTTTTCACCATTGAGGATAATGTTTGCTGTGGGTTTGTCATAGAAAGCTTTTATTATGTTGAGGTATGTTCCTTCTATTCCTGCTTTCTGGAGAGTTTTTATCATAAATGGATGTTGAATTTTGTCAAAGGCCTTCTCTGCATCTATTGAGATAATCATATGGTTTTTATTTTTCAATTTGTTAATGTGGTGATTACATTGATTGATTTGCGGATATTGAAGAATCCTTGCATCCCTGGGATAAAGCCCACTTGGTCATGGTGTATGATCTTTTTAATGTGTTGTTGGATTCTGAGTGCTAGAATTTTGTTGAGGATTTTTGCATCTATGTTCATCAGTGATATTGGCCTGTAGTTTTCTTTTTTTGTGACATCTTTGTCAGGTTTTGGTATTAGGGTGATGGTGGCCTCATAGAATGAGTTTGGAAGTTTATCTTCCTCTGCAATTTTCTGGAAGAGTTTGAGGAGGATAGGTGTTAGCTCTTCTCGAAATTTTTGGTAGAATTCAGCTGTGCAGCCGTCTGGACCTGGGCTTTTGTTTGCTGGAAGATTTCTGATTACCGTTTCAATTTCCGTGCTTGTGATGGGTCTGTTAAGATTTTCTATTTCTTCCTGGTTCAGTTTTGGAAAATTGTACTTTTCTAAGAATTTGTCCATTTCTTCCATGTTGTCCATTTTATTGGCATACAACTGCTAATAGTAGTCTCTTATGATCCTTTGTATTTCTGTGTTGTCTGTTGTGATCTCTCCATTTTCATTTCAAATTTTCTGAATGGGAGAAAATAATAGCAAATGAAGCAACTGACAAACAACTAATCTCAAAAATATACAAGCAACTTATGCAGCTCAATTCCAGAAAAATAAACGACCCAATCAAAAAATGGGCCAAAGAACTAAATAGACATTTCTCCAAAGAAGACATACGGATGGATAACAAACACATGAAAAGATGCTCAACATCACTCATTATTAGAGAAATGCAAATCAAAACCACAATGAGGTATCACTTCACACCAGTCAGAATGGCTGCGATCCAAAAATCTGCAAGCAATAAATGCTGGAGAGGGTGTGGAGAAAAGGGAACCCTCCTACACTGTTGGTGGGAATGCAAACTAGTACAGCCACTATGGAGAACAGTGTGGAGATTCCTTAAAAAATTGCACATAGAACTACCTTATGACCCAGCAATCCCACTGCTGGGCATACACACCGAGGAAACCAGAATGGAAACAGACACATGTACCCCAATGTTCATCGCAGCACTGTTTATAATAGCCAGGACGTGGAAACAACCTAGATGTCCATCAGCAGATGAATGGATAAGAAAGCTGTGGTACATATACACAATGGAGTATTACTCAGCCGTTAAAAAGAATTCATTTGAATCAGTTCTGATGAGATGGATGAAACTGGAGCCAATTATACAGAGTGAAGTAAGCCAGAAAGAAAAACACCAATACAGTATACTAACACATATATATGGAATTTAGGAAGATGGCACTGACGACCCTGTATGCAAGACAGGAAAAAAGACACAGATGTGTATAATGGACTTTTGGACTCAGAGGGAGAGGGAGAGGGTGGGATGATTTGGGAGAATGGGAATTCTAACATGTATACTATCATGGAAGAATTGAATCGCCAGTCCATGTCTGACGCAGGGTGCAGCATGCTTGGGGCTGGTGCATGGGGATGAACCAGAGAGATGTTGTGGGGAGGGAGGTGGGAGGGGGGTTCATGTTTGGGAACGCATGTAAGAATTAAAGATTTTAAAATTAAAAAAATAAAAAACTAAACCTGAAAAAAAAAATTAAAAAAAATTGAAAAAAAAATTTAAAAAAGTCAAATATTTTATAATGATTGAGTGAAATGGCATTTCTGTATTTTCCTTTTTCTTTTCTCCTATGATTGTTCTTCCACTTTTATCCTTTTAGGAGTCTTGCATGAATAGAACAGAGATCAAACTAGAAATCCAATTTGAATGATAGGCACCATTATAATCTCAATAGTGTTTTTCTATTTAGATGACACTAAGTGCTCCCTGAATGGGTCAAGATGATCACATCTGGCTCCAGAATCTTCACAAGACATATCTCACCACTCATACACTAAATAGTGAGTGTGTCTCATATATATATTTTTTTCTTTAGACAGACATAGAAACATCAGGCTATAAATTAATTCCTGGATAAGACTACTAAAATAATCAGATTAATAGCATAAGAATGTTATGCACCAATATATATATTTTAAAAATGTTTCTTACACAGTTTTAATAAATCAGTTATTCTATTAAAAATAAAATATCACTTAAAAACAACATAATCACACAGAAAAGGTAAACAAATAAAAATTAAATTGTAGTAGACAGGACAAGTAGTAATTACCAACCTACAAGTAAACACCTGCTACTGAGTTCAAGCTAGTACTGGCCACCCATAAGAGAAGTCAATAAATTAAGAGATGAGGTGTTGTGACAAGAAATAACAACCTTATTCAAAAAGAAATAAAAACTTCATTTCAAAAGACTGAGAAAATTGCAGACTAGTTTCCCAAGTGAAATGAAATTGTTCAGTCGTTTCTGACTCTTTGCAACACCATGGACTATAGCCCACCAGACTCCTTCGTCCATGGGATTTTCCAGGCAAGAATACTGGAGTGGGTTGCCATTTCCTTCTCCAGGAGATCTTCCCGACCCAGGGATTGAAGCCGGGTAGTGTCCTAAGGAACGATTTTATTGCTGATTAGAATTCAGGCTTCTTTTACACCAAAACGGAAGGGGCTGTGGCTGACTGTTGCAAACTTCTTGGTATTAGCCAAACCCCAGAGGTGATGTGATAATCCTTTGTTTTGCAGTTGCTCGTGTAGGTCTGGTCAAGATATTCCTGCAAACCTTCCAACAGAACAAACATTATTTTCAATTCTGCAACTTTTTATCTCCATATGCATGAAAACTGTTATACGTGTAAAGGTCAAGTAGGGGAGGCTGAGCCTTGAGAAGTGGCTATTTTGCACATTTCAGGCTATAGGAAATGCTCCATTACAAAGGTGCAGAGTTAGCATGACTAAGCATGGGTAAAGGAAAACAAAGTTTAGAGCTAAAATGATAGATCCAACATGGAGTCAGGTTTGTTCTCCTTTGTTACACACTATTCCAAAGAAGTGAGATATTATTTTAATTTTTTAAATTCCTTCAGAGCTAAATTTGGATGTACTAAATATGCCATAAATTTCAGGAGAATTAGAAGAAGGCAATGTAAATAGAAATCACTGACCAGATCCCCTTACACTGATGCTAATGCAAGAATATCAGAGTAGTTTTAAATTACTATTTAAAGCTGTACTATGAATATGGGTTGTATTGAGCAAAATATTTTTGAACAAGACTCAACCTCAACACAACTAATATTTATTTATTTATTTATTTACTTTTACAATACTGTATTGGTTTTGCCGTACATTGACATGAATCCACCACATAAAAATACACAACATTAGACCTATCCTCAATATATTTCTAAGTGCAAAAGCACAGTATAATATTGTAGACTACAAGCTCCAGATATCTGGAGCTTATTCACTTCACAGAACTGAAATTTTATACCCATTGGACATCTCTCCAGTCTATGGAAAACACCATTCTACAATCTATTTCTACAATTTTGACTATTTTACATACCTTATATAAGTGGGGTTATGCAGTGTTTATCCTCTGTAACTGGCTTTTTTTACTCAGCAAAATGCCATCCAATTGTATTCATGTTGTTTTGTTATGACAGGATTTCTTATTTTTTAATGCTGGATAATATTACATTAAATGTATATACCAGATTTTCTTTATGCATCCATCTACTGATAAACGTGCAGTTCAGTTCAGTTCAGTCACACAGTCGTGTCCAACTCTTTGTGACCCCATGAATCGCAGCACGCCAGGCCTCCCTGTCCATCACCAACTTCCAGAGTTCACTCAGACTCACATCCATCGAGTCAGTGATGCCATCCAGCCATCTCATCCTCTGTCGTCCCCTTCTCCTCCTGCCCACAATCCCTCCCAGCAGCAGAATATTTTCCAGTGAGTCAACTTTTCACATGAGGTAGCCAAAGTACTGGAGTTTCAGCTTTAGCATCATTCCTTCCAAAGAACACCCAGGTCTAATCTCCTTCAGAATGGATTGGCTGGATCTCCTTACAGTCCAAGGGACTCTCAAGAATCTTCGCCAACACCACAGTTCAAAAGCATCAGTTCTTCATTGCTCAGCTTTCTTCACAGTTCACCTCTCGCATCCATACCTGACCACTGGAAAAACCAGAGCCTTGACTAGACGGACCTTTGTTGGCAAAGTAATGTCTCTGCTTTTCATTATGCTATCTAGGTTGGTCATAACTTTCCTTCAAACTAATAAGAGTCCTTTCATTTCATGGATGCAATCACCATCTGCAGTGAATTTGCAGCCCAAAAATATAAAGTGTGACACTGTTTCCACTGTTTCCCCATCTATTTCTCATGAAGTGATGGGACCAGATGCCATGATCTTCGTTTTCTGAATGTTTAGCTTTAAGCCAACTTTTTCACTCTTCATTTTCATTTTCATCAAGAGGCTATTTAGTTCCTCTTCACTTTCTGCCATAAGAGTGGTGTCATCTGCGTATTTGAGGTTATTGATATTTCTACCAAAAATCTTGATTCTAGCTTGTGCTTCTTCCAGCCCAGCTTTTCTCATGATGTACTCTGCATATAAGTTAAATAAGCCGGGTGACAATATATATCCTTGACATACTACTTTTCCTATTTGGAACCAGTCTGCTGTTCCACGTACAGTTTTAACTGATAAATGTTAGTTGTTTCCATATCTTTATTGTTGTTTAGTCACTAAGATATATCTAACTGTTATACTATCCCATGGTCTGTAGTGCACCAGTTTCCTCTGTCCATGGGATTTTCCAGGCAAGAATACTTGTGTGCATTGTTGTTTCCTTCTCCAAGGGATCTTCCTGATCTAGGGATGGAACTGTATCTCTTGCATTGGCAGGCAGTTTCTTTACCACTGAGCCACCAGGGAAGCCCTTCCATTTCTTGGCTATTGTATATAAAGCTGTCCTGAACATCGATGTTCCAATATGTCTTTGAGATTCTGATTTCAAACTATATATATATATATATATATATATATATATATATATATATATATATATGTCCCAAAGCAGCATTACTGGATCATATGATAATTGTATTTTTTTAAGTTTTTTTGAGGAATCTTTATACTGTTTTCCCTAATGGCTGTACCATTTTAAATTTCCACAAATAGTATACATGCATTCCAATTTCTCTACATCCTTACCAATGCTTTTTAATCTTTGTTTATTTTTATAACATCCATTCTAAGAGCTGTGAAATATTATCTCATGGTTTTGATTTTCATTTCCCTGATGATTAGCGATATTTAGCATCTTCTCATATAGCTGTCAGTCATTTGCATACATTGTTTGGAGAAATTTCTATTCATGTCCTTTGCCCATTTTTAATCAGGTTGGTTTTTGCTATTGAGTTGCTAGCTCCTTATGTATTTTGGATACTAACCCTTTATCGAAGACATAGTTTGTAAATATTTTATCACATTCCATTGATTGCCTTTTCACTTTGTTGATTGTTTCCCTTGTTGTGCAGAAGCTTTTTAGTTTGATGTAGTTCCATCTTTTTTTTTCTTTTTTTTTTTTTTAACTTCTGTAGCCTGTGTCTTTTGCTTTAGTTCTTAGGTGTCCTAGGCATGCCATGTCCTTCAGCACTCCATGAGGGGAGACAGAACCCATTCCCTTGAATAACTCACTAGAAGGATGCTGGGTGAATGCTCTACTCTCTCTTTTCCCAGATGAATTTGTGGGCCAAATTTTCACATGAATTTCTCTCGACACAGCTTGCCAGCTTGATGTGAAGACTGACATGGTAAAGTGAAATCACTCTCCTTATTCATTTTCATGCAGTTATTTTTGGATTTGTGCTTGTCTGAGGACTTAAACTACTTGACTAAATTCTGACATCTCAGCAAGTAATTTGGTTCACACATTGCTGTTAAATCAATGTTGCTACAAGAAGCTATGGCTGGGATTCCTCCTCTTCCATTTTACTGACATAACTTCTTATATATCTCTGTTTTTTTTTCTTTGTTAAACATATTCATTCATGTGAATTTTATATACTCAGATATATGATGTACTGTTAAAAGATAAACTTAACCATATTATATATTTTGAGTTTATTTGAACATTCATCTATTTGAATGGGGCAGCACTCAAATCAGAAATGGTTCAGAGGGTTCCATCCATGGGAGATAAGGGAAAGACACCTGAGAATTCCCTAGCAGCCTAGTATTAGACAGTGCCTCACTTTAAGGTCCAGGTTCAATCCCTGGTCAGGGAAGTAAGAGGGGAACTAATATTCCACAAACAACACAGTACAGCTAAAAAAAGAAAACAAACAGTGCCAAAGCATAAAAAAGAATGCATTAGATGGGTTATAGCTTAAAGCCCAATTGGCTGTTACAACTGGTTGCCATTAGGCTTTGATTTCTTTTTCACACAAAGCATGATTTATTATTAACATTTATCACTGGCTAGAGAGCAAACAGAATAAAAAGATCAGTTAAAAAGTGAATGTGGAGAGGTGCATGCTACAGCTTGAGCTTTAGAGGTGGGAGGGAAAGAATAGCACTAGGGGAATGTCACTTGGCTTGAGCTGTAGAGGTGAAAGGGGAAGGGTAGCATCAGGCTTTCTTGGCTAATCCCTGCCTCTTGGGACAGGCTCCCCTCCACTCCAGCTCACCTACAGGGAATGGCACCCCTGTCACTGGCCTGCCATAGACCTTCCTACTTTTCTCTGTTGGCTGCTTTTGGCAACTAAAAAGACAAGTGCTCTCTTGCCAAGGATGTGCCCCAGGATTTTCTCAGGCATTTATAGGATTAGATTTTTGGTTTGAATATTTAAGCTACAACAGCCTTAGTGCCTTCAGTCTAAAGTTCTCCTTGTTTAATTAATTTAGCAATAGGAATATATGTAAACTGTATGCTGTTTAGAATTAAATGTACCCAGAAGAAAAGATGTTTGAAATGATGCATATATTTTCTAACTAACTCAATGATTAGTTAGATTTTTCATCTGAATGAAACCAATGTGAATTACCAAATGCCATAGTCGTTTGAATATTCTTATATGTTATCAGAATTTTATAATAATAACAACTTTTCACATGACTGGGAATAATCAGAAAAAGCTCATTCCCTCTTTAAATAAAACATACTATCTATGTTTAAAAGAGAACCTAAGCTGCTTATGTTGATTTCTGTACTATGGCTTAATTGTATTGTGTTATAAACATCTAGAAAATTGTAATTTAAGAATGAGTTATTATATCATAAAATGATTTCTACTGATTAAAATAAAGGTTTTTACTATATGCATAATTAATCTTTAATTTTAACTTGAACTTAGAATCTGAAATGGAAAACAATTAAGAGCTAAAACATTCTGGAACCTTTATCTTTCATGTGGACTTACAAAATGTATTGACTTTTCTCCAGGGCTGATTAAAAATAATTTTAAATTAAATTGCATTGCACAAATTAACTGAAAATAATTTTTTTTCTTACAGAAATTATTTCCTTCATAGCTGTCTAACTTTAAAGGACTCATTTCTCTTTATATTTACTTGGTGCTGTTGTTTAGTCACTAAGTTATATCAGACTATTTTGCTACACCATGGATTAGAGCCGCCCAGGCTCCTCTGCCCAAGGGATTTTCCAGGCAAGAATACTGGAGTGAGTTGCCATGTCCTTCTCCAAGGCATCTTCCCAACCCAGGGATGGAACCTGACTCCCCTGCATTGGCAGGTGGATTCTTTACCATTGAGCCACCTGCAAATTCCTTATATTTACATGAAAATACTTTTATGTCTCATAAGATTCTGAGTAGTTTGAAGATATCTAAATGATAAGGAAGGCATAGAGTGTAAATATGGTATCTGCATTTTTGTTGGATATTTAAAAAAATACAAATTTCTTTAAGTGTATGTGTCAACTTAGAATTTATGTTTTCTAACAAGTTCGCAGATAACTTGAAATATACAGTATGGATATTTACTTTAATTTTATTTATTTGTTGCAAACATAAAGTATTGTTAATGCAATATTAACATAAACTGATTTATCTTAATTTGAAATATAAAGCATCATACAGTGAATAAAAATGAGAATAAGGAAGCAATTTCTCAAAAATTGTTAAATGTTATAAACTTGAACATATATTAGTTTCTGGTTTCTTAAAACTCTAATTTAAATTATTTTTCCTAGTCAGAATCTCACCCTACCGATCATAATTCTCTGTCTTTTCTCTCCAAATACTGGAGATCTAGACACTCTTCAAATATTGAAGAAAGGAAAGAATACCAAGACATTATATAATTCATTGGACAAGTAATTGCTGTGTCTTCTCTCAGCCTCATGCCTGTCTTAAAATAATCTAATTTAGACAACTGTATCAACTGCATTTATTTTTAAGACTGCTGACTTATTTTAAACACATTAAGAATAGTTAATGAGGCTTCTTTCTGGAGAATAAAACTTTATGTTGAGATGACAAAATATAGTCACAAGGTTCTACATTTGCTGACCACTGGTGAATTTTAGTAACTGCATTACTCACCTCATTTCATTCTAGGCTCATTAAACTCAGCTTGCTTTATCTAATATATCATTTTCATTAGAATTTAGTAATTCTTTTGTTTGATAAGGATGTGAGTGCCTAATCCAAGCTCTAGTTGAATGACTAACTGACTGACCAACATAAGATAATTATTTCCTTTAGTTGAGACCCAGGATTACAATGCATACTGATTAATACAATGTGTTAACATTGTAAAAGAACTAGCAGAAAATGAAAGCCAAAGAATCATGCTTAAAAAATAATTAACAGTGCATGGCAGTGTGCTTAAAACGTTTGAATAAACTGTACTTCGTATAACACTTTTATATACTGCATCTAATTTAAGACATGTAAACAATTATTTCAATTAAATACGCCAAAGAATTGCCGCTTTTGAACTGTGGTGTTGGAGAAGACTCTTGAAAGTCCCTTGGACTGCAAGGAGATCCAACCAGTCCATCCTAAAAGAGATCAGTCCTGGGCGTTATTTGGAAAAACTGATTCTGAAGCTGAAACTTCAATACTTTGGCCACCTCATGCGAAGAACTGACTCATTGCAAAAGACTCTGATGCTGGGAGGAATTGGGGACAGGAGGAGAAGGGGACGACAGAGGATGAGATGGCTGGATGGCATCACTGACTCCATGGACGTGAGTCTGGGTGTGCTCCGGGAGTTGGTGATGGACAGGGAGGCCATGTGCTGCAATTCATGGGGTTGTAAAGAGTCAGACACGACTGAGTGACTGAACTGAACTGAAACACTTTTTAAAAACAATTTGGAGGACGATTAACATATGTATTTAATGAGAACGTTTTCTATGTGCCAGGCATCTTTCTCAGAAATTCAGATACATTAGTGAACAAAAGACCAAAACTCTTGCTGCTTGGAGCTTATATTTTAGGTATAGTGGATAGACATCATATAAGCTGTGTAATAATTGTTATATCTTATATAAAAAGTTAATGAATATTGTGGGAAAAGTAAAGGAATTAATTATACAAAGAGTCATGAGACTTTGGAAACATGTCAATATCGTGAAATGAATAAATTTAATTAACATAAATATATTTATGAGCCCCTGAACATAAATATGAAGTGTCTTATTTTTCCTTAAAAAACAATTGACTTTCCCCACATTCTGTATTGGTATCTTCAGAAACTGATTTCCCTTTATTTGGTCCTACATACCCCAGAAGTACAAGGTATTGGCTTTCCACCCTATAATCATGCCCAATTTAGCTCAGCCTATCTAATTTTTTGGTTCAGTTGTGTCTGACTCTTTGCTACACCATGGACTCTAGCCCACAAGACTCCTCTGTCCATGGAATTCTCCAGGCAAGATTACTAGAGTGGATTGCCATTCCCTCCTCCAGGGATCTTTCCAACCCAAGGACTGAAACTATGTCTCTACGTCTCCTGCATTGGCAGGCAGATTCTTTATCTGGGAACCCCCACTAAAATGAAAGGATCATAAAAAATAATTTATATCTTGACTCTAAGCATATGTCTCTTATTTACCACCTTTTTTCTTTTCTTTTCTTTTCTTTTCTTTTCCTAGTATATTCTTTCCTCATATATTTACATTGTGTGTGTGTTCACTCAGTTGTCTGACCCTTTGCAACCCTAGGCACTGTAGCCCATCAGTCTCCTCTGTCCATGGCATTTTCCCAGCAAGAATGCTGGAGTGGGTTGCCATTTCCTCCTCCAGAGGATCTTCCTGCAATGGCAGGTGGGTTACCACCTGGGAAGCCCAACCCCGAGGTATGTGTAATATGTTAAAACGCCACACACTGCCATCTGCTGGAGTAGGATAAAATAAAAATCCGATATTAGCTTCCACTGAGGGGTTTTTTGCGTGCATGTTTGTGTGTGTGTCAGTGGTAGTGGTTGGTGGAATGAGAGTGGTGTTAATGAAACAAAATGTACTATTTTTTATGAGCCTTATTTAAAAATAGCTTTTGTTTAAAAGACGATTCACCAAAGAATGAAATTTTGAAGTCTCAAATTGCATCCTTAGATTTCTAAGTGAGAATGAAAAATATTCCAGCAAAGTCTCTTAAACATACTCAGTGCTTACCTATCCTAACTTGTGATTCAGTTGCAGTGGTGTGTACTTGCAACCATTTCAGCAGAATTTTCCTGTTAACATTAGAATTTTATTGAGAAAAATTAAGTTAACTGGATCACACTAAATCAGAATTTTATTATATTTCTGTGAACATTCTATATAAGTTCTACCAGAATGAATAAAATAACCCAGAAATCATATGATAGACATTTGTGCTCACATTTTTGCTACTAAAAGCTAGTATATTTGACATATACATCATTAGAAAAATACAATCATATAAGTATCAAAATAATTATTCACTATGCATGTAGTGGATAGACATCATTTAAACATCATATAGGCTCCAAAATCACTGCAGATGGTGATTGCAGCCATAAAATTAAAAGACGCTTACTCCTTGGAAGAAAAGTTCTGACCAACCTACATAGTATATTCAAAAGCAGAGACATTACTTTGCCGACTAAGGTCCCTCTAGTCAAGGCTATGGTTTTTCCAGTAGTCATGTACGGATGTGAGAGTTGGACTGTGAAGAAGGCTGAGCGCTGAAGAATTGATGCTTTTGAACTTTGGTGTTGGAGAAGACTCTTGAGAGTACCTTTGACTGCAAGGAGATCCAACCAGTCCATTCTGAAGGCGATCAGCCCTGGGATTTCTTTGGAAGGAATTATGCTAAAGGTGAAACTCCAGGACTTTGGCCACCTCATGCAAAGAATTGACTCATTGGAAAAGACTCTGATGCTGGGAGGGATTGGGGGCAGGAGGAGAAGGGGACAACAGAGGATAAGATGGCTGGATGGCATCACTGACTCGATGGACATGAGTCTGGGTGAAATCCGGGTGATGGTCATGGACAGGGAGGCCTGGCGTGTTGTGATTCATGGGGTCGCAAAGAGTCAGACACAACTGAGTGACTGAACTGAACTGATGCATATAGGTTATATTTTATTTTTAAAACCATATATATTATTTGTAAATGTGAACAACTTCAGATATGAAGATGATACTACTCTAATGGCAGAAATTGAAGAGAAATTAAAGAGCCTCTTGATTAGGGTGAAAGAGGAGAGTGAAAAAGTCAACTTAAAACTCAATGTTAAAAAAAAAATAAGATCATGGCATCCAGCACCATTATTTCATGGCAAATAGAAGGAGAAAAGTTAGAAGCAGTGACTGATATCTTCTTGAACTCTAAAATCACTTCCAATGGTGGCTGTAGCCATGAAATCAGAAGACAATTGCTTCTTGGAAGGAAAGCTATGACAAACCTAGACAGTGTGTTGAAAAGATGAGACATCACTCTGCCAACAAAGGTCCATATAGTCAAGCCTATGGTCTTCCCAGTGGTCACGTGCTGTTGTGACATCTGAACTGTAAAGAAGGCACAGGGTCAAAAAATTGATGTCTTTTAACTGTGATGCTATAGAAGACTTCTGAGAGTCTTTTTGACAGAGAAAAGATCAAGCCAGTCAATCTTACAGGAAATTAACTTGGAATAATCATTGGAAGGACTGATGCTGAAACTGAAGCTTCAGTATTTTGTTGAGCCGATGTGAACAGGTGATTCATTCAAAAAGTCTCTAATTCTGGGAAAGATTTAGGGCATAAGGAAAAGAGGGCATCAGAGGATAAGATGGCTGGGTGGCATCACTGATGCAATGGACATGAACTTGGGCAAACTCTGGAAAGCGGTGAGGGATAGGGAGGTCTGGTAGGGTGTAGTCTGTGGGATTGCAAAGAGTCAGACATGACTGGGGGACTGAAAAACAGCAGCAGTACTTTTCTATCTATCATCATATTTAAGATCAGAAGCACATGTGGACAACTGGGCTAGAAACATATCACATATAATATTTTAATATGTAATATTATCCATTAAAGTAACCAGGACAAGATTTGGGACTGCCTTACATACTGCTGTGGAACTCCAAAATTGCAACTAGTTGCTGATGCAATTTTGTACTGAAGAATGTTGGATCCCATCAAAAAAAGATACCCATATCCAAGGGCAAAGCAGAAGTCCCAACAAGGTGATAGGAGGGGCAAAATCGTGTTTAAAGTTAAACCCCATACGCACCAGAGATGCTAAGAGGACTCAAACAAAACGTTGTGTGCACCAAGACCCAGGGACCATACAAGAGACTGAGCCATACCTGCCTTTGAGTGAGTGTCTCCTGCAAAGTCACAGACCAGTAGGGGCTGCCATGGGGATGGGGGCTCTGGCTGCAACAGACCTGGGAGGCACTGCATGTGGCATAAATTCTCTTGGAGGAGGTCACCATTAGCTCCACCATAGATTCACCGAGCAGAAGACCTTCAAACTGGATAACAACTATATTAAATAAGTTCTCACACTGATGCAAATGTTCTAGAGCACACAACACATCCCCCAACCTGGGGATCCAGCAAAGGGACTGAGAACCTTAAGGGAATTTGTCTTTGAAGACAAGTGGAATTTGATGCAGAATTTCCAGAGGACTGGGGAAACACTCTTGAAAGGGACCAGAAAACCTTTGTGCACACTAGAACCCAAGATAAAGGAGTAGTGAACCCACAAGAGACAGAGCCATACTTGGCTGTTAGTGTTCAAGAATCTCCCATGGAGGCATGAGGTGACAATGGGCTGCTGCAGAGTCAGGGGCACTGAATACAACAGACCTGGGAGCCACAGGACATGTTGGCATGAGTCCTTTTGAAGGAGATCACTGTTACTGCCACTGCCTCTACTATAATTTAGCTTTAGATTGAACTACAGGGAGGGGACACAGACCCACCCATCGACATAAAATTGATTTAAAGCATCATTGAGGATGACTCTGCCCATCAGATCAAGAACCAGATTCCCCCAGAGCCAGTCCCTCCCATCCAGAAGCTTCCAAAAGTCTCATCCTTATCAGTCAGAGGGCAGACAGAATGAAAGCTACAATTACAGAAAACTAACCAAACTGATCACATGGATCAAAGTATACTCTAACTCAATGAAACTTTGAGAAATGCTGTGTTGAGCCACCCAGGATGGGTGGGTCATGGTGGAGATTTTGGACAAAATGTGATCTATTGGCAAAGGGAATGGCAAACCACTTCAGTATACTTGGCTTGAGAACATTTAAACGGTATGAAAAGGCAAAAATATATGACACTGAAAGATGAACACCCAGGTTGGTAGGTGCCCAAAGCTGAGCCAAAGTAAAATGACAATCAGTTGTGGATGGGACTGGTGATGGAAGTAAAGTCTGTTATTGTGAAGGGCAATATTGCATAGGAACCTGGAACGTAAAGTCCAAGGGTTGAGGTAAATTGGAACTGGTCAAACAGGAAACAACAAGAGTAAACATTGACACTTAAGGAATCAGTGAGCTAAAATGGACCAGAAAGGGTGAATTTAATTCAGATGAACATTGAATCTACTATTGTGGACAAGAATTCCTTAGAAGAAATGGAGTATCCCATATAGTCAACAAAAGAGTTAAAAATGCAATTTCAAAAATGACAGAATTATCTCTGTTCATTTCCAAGGCAAACCATTCAATATTACAGTAACCCAAGTCTATGCCCCAATCACTAATGCTGAAGAAGCTGAAACGGAATGGTTCTATAAAGACCTGCAAGATCGTATAGAACTAACACCAAAAATAGATGTCCTTTCCATTATAAGGGGTTGGAAGGGAAAAGTAGGAAGCCAAGATATATCTGGAGTAACAGGCAATTTTGGCCTTGGAGTACAAAATGAAGCAGGGCAAAGGCTAACAGAGTTTTGCCAGGAGAACACACAGATCACAGCAAACTTCCTCTTCTGAAAACACAAGAGAGAGATGACTCTGCACATGGACTTCATGGATAGTAAATATCAAAATCAAATTGATTATATTCCTTGCAGTTGAATATGGAGAAGCTCTGTGCAGTCAGCAAAAACAAGACAGGGAGCTGACTGTGGGTCATATCATGAACTCATTATTTACCAAATTCAGATCTAAATTGAATAAAGTAGGGAAAGTCACTAGACCATTCCAATATGACCTAAATCAAATCCCTTATGATTACAAAGTGAAAGTGACAAATATTCAAGGGAATAGATCTCATAGACAGAGTGCCTGGAGAACTATGGATAGAGGTTGATGACATTGTATGTGGTGCAGTGATCAAAACCATTTCCCGAAAAGATAAATGTGAAAGGGCAATATGGTTGTCTGATGAGGCGTTAAAAATAGATGAGAAAAGAAGAGAAGCAAAAGGCAGAGTAGAAAAGGAAAGATATATCCATCTGAATGCAGAGTTTCAAAGAATAAAAAGAAGACATAAGAAGAGTTTCCTAAATGATTGCACAAGGAAATAGAGGAAAGCAATAGAATGGGAAAAACTAGAGATCTCTTCATGAAAATTAGAGATAACAAGGGAAAACTTCATGCAAAGAAGGGCACAATAAAAGACAGAAACCATGTGGATCTACAGAAGCAGAAGATATTAAAAAGAGGTGGAAATAATACACAGAAGAACTATACAAAGTGATCTTAATGATCCAGGTAAGTATGATGGTGTGATCACTCATCTAGAAACAGATATCTGGAGTGCAAAGTCAAGTGGGCATTAGGAAGATCACTACAAACAAAGCTGGTGGAGGTGATGGAACTTCAGCTGAGTTATTTCAAATCTTAAAATATGATGCTGTGAAAGTGCTGCACTTAATATGCCAGCAAAATTGGAAAACTCAACAGCGGCTGCAGGACTGGAAAATGCCAGTTTTAATTCCAATGCCAAAGAAAGGCAATGCCAAAGATTGTTCAGAATAATGCATGGTTGCACTCATCTCACATGCTAGCAGAGTAATGCTCAAAGTTCTTCAAGTTAGGCTTCAGCAGCATGTGAACCCAAAAGTTCTAGATGTTAAAGTGGGAATTAGCATGTAAGAATTAAAGATTTTAAAATTTAAAAAATAAAAAACTAAAAATTAAAAAAAATAAAATAAAATAAAATAAAATAAAAAAATAAAAACCTTCCAAAAATAGACAAAGTATAAAAAAAAAAAAAAAAAAAAAAAAGAAAAGGCAGAGGAACCAGAGACCAAATTGCCAGCATTTGCTGGATCATAAAATCAGCAAGAAAATTCAATTAAAACAACTAATTCTGCTTCATTAACTATGCTAAAGCCTTTGACTGTATGGATCACAACCAACTGTGGAAAATTTTTCAAGAGATGGGAATACCAGACCACCTTACCTGCCTCCTGGGAAATCTGTATGCAGGTCAAGAAACGACAGTTAGAACTGGACATGGAACAACAGACTGGTTCCAAACTGGGAAAGGAATATGTCAAAGCTTATATGCTCACTCTGCTTATTTAACACATATGCAGAGTGCATTATATGAAATGCCAGGCTAGATGAAGCACAAGCTGGAATCAAGATTGCCAGGAGAAATAGCAATAACTGTAGATATGCAGATGACAACACCCTTATGAAAGTGAAGAACTAAAGAGCCTCTTGATGAAAGTGAAAGAGGAGAATGAAAAAGATGGCTTAAAACTCAACATTCCACAAACTAAGATCATGACATCGAGTCCCATCACTTCAAGGCAAATAGATGGGGAAACAGTAGAAATGGTGACAGACTTTATTTTCATAGGTTCCAGAATCACTGCAGATGATGACTTCAGGCATGAAATTAAAAGACACTTCTTCCTTGGAAGACAGACTATGACCAAGCTAGGCAGCATAGTATAAAGAAGAGACATTACTTTGCCAAAAAAGCTATGGTTTTTCCAGTAGTCATGTATGGATGTGAGAGTTGGACCATAAAGAAAGCTGAGCACTGAAGAATTGATGCTTTTGAATTGTGGTGTTGCAGGAGACTCTTAAGAGTCACTTGGAATGCAAAGAGATCAAACCAGTCTATCCTAAAGTAAATCAGTCCTGAATATTCATTGGAAGGACTGATGCTGAAGCTGAAGCTCTAGTACTTTGGCCCCTTAATGTGAAGAACTGACTCATTTGAAAATACCCTGATTCTGGGAAAGGCTGAATACAGGAGGAGAAGGGGACTACAGAGGATGGATGGTTGGATGGCATAACCAAATGATAGACATGAGTTCGAGGCAGCTCCAGAAGTTGATGGTCGGGGAGGCCTGAGGTGCTGCAGTCCATGGAGTTGCAAAGAACCAGACATGACTGAGAGACTGAACTGAACTGAATTGAAATTAACCAGGGGATTTTAGTTAGATATAACAAGTTTCCAGGATTCACAGCTGTCATAAAAGTATTATTAGAAAGTATGGAAAAAGCCAACCAAGCAACATATATATGAATATGCAGAAATCATTTTGGCAACAATTTTGAAATTCTTTTACTTTCAGTGACTGAACTGAACTGAACTGAGTCCCGGCCACATGGCTAAAAGTCACAATCTAAGGTAAATGGTTTCAGCAAAGGTTATAAACAATGTGAATATACTTAATGCCATTGTATTGAATAGTAGTTAAAATGATAAATTTGACTTTATATATATTTTCTCATGATAAAATTTTTAAGCCCCATTGGTGAAAAATATTAGAAAGATTATTTTTTCAAACACTAAAATACAAGTTTGCATTGTGGAGGTTCACAGATGAGCTCTTCTGGATAGGATGTTTTTGTATTATCTTAAATTATCTGTGGCCAGGGGCTTCTATGTGCATTCATAGCACTCTGTTCTAGAAAACTAACATATCTGTAGCCTGTAAAGCATATGTTTATTTATTTGATAGCTTGAAAATATCCCAGGAAGCAATCCAGGTTTTATTATATTCTTTCCTAGAACCTCATTTGCTCTTTAAAAAAAAATAATAAATACATTTTATTTATTTATTTATTTATTTTTGGTTAACTTGTGATGAAATCAAGGCCCAAGAATTCGAATCAATGTCAAGAAAATTGTTTCTTTATCTGTCAAATGTCAAATTTTCTCTTATCTTTTATAGATAATATCCAAATTTTGGTAAACAATCTTTAGGTGATACACAAAAGTAGTAATAATAGTTCAATAAATTATATTAAAAATGTAGGTTATTTTTAGCTTTCCTAAGGATATTGATTTTATAAACTGCTAATGCTGTCCTTTCTGAATCACCCGTTAATAGTATCTGAAGTGTTAGCATTATATGTGAATATCTATACATTAAATGTTTGTTATTGAAATTTTCGGCAGATCATTGTTTGGCAATATTACAAAGTTGAACATGTCCATGCAGAACATATGAATGATTGTAATAGTAGTAATGTTAGTCCCTCAGTGGTGTCCAATTCTTCCTGACCCTATGGACTAGAGCTTGCCAAGTTCCTCTGTCCATGGAATTCTCTAGACAAGAATACTAGAGTGGGTAGCCATTTCCTTCTCCAGGGGACCTTTCCAATGCAGGGATCGAATCCAGGTCCCCTGCATTGCAGTCAGTTTCTTTACTGTCTTAGCCACCAGGTAAGCTCCGTCATAGTAGTTCTTCAAACTGGAAAGAGATCCCTAAAATGTCTTGAGTTAAGCATAATTATCTCCCTCTTTTAAGTAGAAAATAAATTTATAAGCAAGATATTGTCCAACTCATAGTGTTACTGAATCCAAGCTCACTCTGCTCACCCTGCTCACCACACAAATGACCAGTGAATCTGAGAGACGAGGTGTTGAGTCAAGGAAGATACTTTAATTGAGGAGCTTGTAGACTGAGAAGATGGCAGGCTAGCAACTCAAAATAATCATCTTATTGGTGTTTGGATGCCAGGTTATTTTATAGATTAAAGACGAGGGGAGGTGAGGAAACAAAGTAAAAAGGTCATTAACCTTGCAAAAATCTCCTAGAATGGCAAACCTCAAGCAGCGTTTGGGTTAATTTCTTCCTTTTTGCCATCTACAAGTGGAAAGCTTTATGAACAAAGGCACTTTAGTTTAACATTCAGGCAGAGGGTCAGGTTCCCTGAGGCAAACCATTTTGTATGTTTATAAAAACATAAGCAACAAAAGCAAGTCAAAAAAACAGTTCCAACATGGAATCAGAATAGACTTCCTCCCTTCAACAATAGATTCTTCAGGCAGCATGAAAAACCAGCTTTTGAAAAGGTTGAAACCAAGTAATCTTTGCTAAAGGCAGTAGGAAATATTTGACATTCCAAGAGAAGTGTTGCTACTGAAAAGAGCATTTCCAATCAATGTTGTGTTTTATTTTTCAGTAGTGTAGACTGCTAATTTCATATCCAATATTTGCTAAGGATGCTATTTTTTTTTTCCAGTTCAGTTAACTTCGGTCGTTCAGTCGTGTCCTACTCTTTGTGACCCCATGAATTGCAGCACGCCAGGCCTACCTGTCTATCACCAACTCCCAGAGTTCACTCAAACTCACGTCCATCGAGTCAGTAATGCCATCCAGCCGTCTCATCCTCTGTCATCCCATTCTCCCCCTGCCCCAAATCCCTCTCAGCATCAGAGTCTTTCCCAATGAGTCAACTCTTTGCATGAGGTGGCCAAAGTACTGGAGTTTCAGCTTTAGCCTCATTCCTTCCAAAGAACACCCAGGACTGATCTTCTTTAGAATGGACTGGTTGGATCTCCTTGCAGTCCAAGGGACTCTCAAGAGTCTTCATCAACACCATAGCTCTAAAGCATCAATTCTTCGGTGCTCAGCTATCTTCACAGTCCAACTTTAACATTCATGCATGACTACTGGAAACACCAAAGCCTTGACTAGATGGACCTTTGTTGGCAAAGTAATGTCTCTGCTTTTGAATATGCTATCTACGTTTGTCATAACTTTCCTTCCAAGGAGTAAGTGTCTTTTAATTCATGGCTGCAGTCACCATCTGCAGTGATTTTTAGCTCCCCCAAAATAAAGTCTGACACTGTTTCCACTATTTTCCCATCCAATTCTCATGAAGTGATTGGACAAGATGCCATGATCTTAGTTTTCTGAATGTTGACATTTAAGCCAACTTTTTCACTCTCCTCTTTCACTTTCATCAAGAGGCTTTTTAGTTCCTCTTGACTTTCTGCCATAAGGGTGGTGTCATCTGCATATCAGAGGCTATTGATATTTCTCCCGGCAATCTTGATTCCAGCTTGTGCTTCTTCCAGCCCAGTATTTCTCATGATGTACTCTGCATATAAGGTAAATAAGCAAGGTGACAATATACAGCCTTGATGTACTCTTTTTCCTATTTGCAACAAGCCTGTTGTTCCATGTCCAGTTCTAACTGTTGTTTCCTGACCTGCATATAGGTTTCTCAAGAGGCAGGTCAGGTGGTCTGGTATTCTCGTCTCTTTCAGAATTTTCCATAGTTTATTGTGATCCACTAAAAATCTGTATAACTGGGATAAATTTTTAATATTCTCCAGCCTCTTTCACATTCATTATAACCATGAAACTATGTTTTTATATAGTTAGATATTGTAGGCTGAAAAACAACAACAACAACAACAAAAAATACACAGCCTAAAAGTTGAGACTAGTGTTTTGTTATGCCCAAGGTCCCAATCCCCAGAAGTGAGAGAACAAGACATCCACAGCAATGCAAACGCATAAAGGGAATTTATTGCTAGCTCGAGCCATGGCCCAAGTTTCATTCAACACAGTGGAGTGGAACAAGGGCCCCGAGCCCTGAATTACAGCAGTATTTACAGGGTTAAGACAAAGACAGGGAATTGACAGGGACTGATTGGTTGCAAGGGTTCCTTAGCATCTACTAATTGGCTAGATTTTCGTGCACGCGGGCTTTCTCAGGGGGTTTTCATCCTTGTCCTGATAAGCCTGAACCAGGCTACAGGGAGTACACTGATTGGTCGAGTCCTGAAGCTGGCAGAAGATGATCTCAGCTCCTCCTTGGCAATAACTCAGCCCCTCTGTAAAGGAGACTTAGGCCTACCTTGGCCCCCTGAAGCCTGTCATGGCGTCTGTTTGATCCTAACATGTTTTATTCAAAGGGTTTTCTGAGGACTCAAGCCTGGGAGGTGTACTCTCAAATGGCTTCAGAGTACTGTTGTTAAAAGATAAGAGAAGGGTCGGAATGTATAAGAATTTTTTGCAACAAAAAAACATGTCGTTGAAACATCAAAAAACACCATTATTTAAAGAAAGCCAGCCATCTCAAATGTTTTTGATATATCTCAAGAATTTTGTGCTTTTTCATATACAGGAAGAGGCAAGTGTCTGGTTTCACTGAAATTGTTTCTTTGATATGCAGCTTAACAATCTCGGTCAAGTATTCTGATTTTCTTCACACTTGTTGAGAGAGAGTGTAATTTCCTGGGTTCTGTCTCACCACAGCAAAATTTAAAGTGATGGACAGAAAAGTGTTATAGCTTAGTTTTATTTGGAAGGAAAAAAAAAAAAAAAAGGCATCCTCAAGCTAACCCAAAAGAAGCTAAGACAAGAGAAGCACCTGGCTTAATTTATATATTTGAAAGAGATGGGAATACCTGACCACCTGACTTGCCTCTTGAAAAATCTGTATGCAGGTCAGGAAGCAGCATTAGAACTGGACATGGAACAACAGACTGGTTCCAAATAGGAAAAGGAGTACATCAAGGCTGTATATTGTCATCCTGCTTATTTAACTTCTATGCAGAGTACATCATGAGAAAGCCTGGACTGGAAGAAACACAAGCTGGAATCAAGATTGCCGGGAGAAATATCAGTAACCTCAGATATGCAGATGACACCACTCTTATGGCAGAAAGTGAAGATGAACCAAAAAACTCTTGATGAAAGTGAAAGTGGAGAGTGAAAAAGTTGGCCTAAAGCTCAACATTCAGAAAATGAAAATCATGGCATCTGGTCCCACCACTTCACGGGAAATAGATGGGGAAACAGTGGAAACAGTGTCAGACTATTTTGGGGGGCTCCAAAATCACTGCAGATGGTGATTGCAGCCATGAAATGAAAAGACGCTTACTTCTTGGAAGAAAAGTTATGACCAACCTAGATAGTATATTCAACAGCAGAGACATTACTTTGCCGACTAAGGTCCGTCTAGTCAAGGCTGTGGTTTTTCCTGTAGTCATGTATAGATGTGAGAATTGGACTGTGAAGAAGGCTGAGCACCAAAGAATTGATGCTTTTGAACTGTGGTGTTGGAGAAGACTCAAGAGAGTTCCTTAGACTGCAAAGAGAGCCAACCAGTCCATTCTGAAGAAGATCAGCCCTGAGATTTCTTTGAAGGGAATGAGGCTAAAGGTGAAACTCCAGTACTTTGGCCACCTCATCCGAAGAGTTGACTCATTGGAAAAGACTCTGATGCTGGGAGGAATTGGGGACAGGAGGAGAAGGGGATAACAGAGGATGAGATGGCTGGATGGCATCACTGACTCGATGGATGTTAGTCTGAGTGAACTCTGGGAGTTCGTGATGGACAGGGAGGCCTGGCGTGCCGCGATTCATGGGGTCGCAAAGAGTCAGACACGACTGAGCAACCGAATTGAACTGAAATGATATATGATATATGATATATGTTTATGTTTTTATATGGCTCCTCTTTTTATATGTTTTTGCTCGTCCCTCTGAGTCTGCCCATTGTAAATTGGGCTAGCCAGGAGGGTTAATTACTTTACCTGAGGTTCTCACTTTAGTCCTTGGACGTTGTTTTGTTCTATTTTTTCAGGCTTTTCCTTTCTTTGTCTTTTAGCACCACCATGGTGGACTCCTTTTTTCCTATTTTAACAACTTCACATTACCCCATTAAAAGATGTGAGGCCAACTCTTTGGAAATAGAGGTGTTGAGGACTCTCTGGCTACTTCCTACTGAACTAAGATGGTGAGGGGCATTTGGCCTCCTCCTCTTGCTAGTCTCAAGCCTCAGAGTCCTTGTAGCACTGCCCATGTAAGGGTGAGGGACATTTTCCATGGTTGGCTGTAGTTTTATATATCCTTATTGAACTGGCACTGCATGTTGTAGCATGTTAACCTGGGCAGAAACAAAATGGGCTAGAAAACAAATAATACAGGGAGCAATCATAAGCATCATCAATACAGCAATAACAGGGATTAGTATGGGCATTAACCAACTCTGGAATGCAAAAGTGGGAATTGAAAAAACATGGAGTAACAGGCAAATTTGGCCTTGGAATACAGAATGAAGCAGGGCAAAGGCTAATAGAGTTTTGCCAAGAGAACACACTGATCATAGAAACACCCACCTCCAACAACACAAGAGAAGACTCTACACATGGACATCACCAGATGGTCAACAGCAAAATCAGACTGATTACATTCTTTGCAGCCAAATATGGAGAAGCTCTATACAGTCAGCAAAAGCGAGACTAGGAGCTGACTGTGGCTCAGATCATGAACTCCTTGTTGCCAAATTCAGATTAAATTGAAGAAAGTAGGGAAAACCACTAGACCATTCAGGTATGACCTAATTCAAATTCTTTATGATTATACAGTGGAAGTGAGAAATATATTTAAGGGACTATATCTGATAGACAGAGGGCCTGATGAACTATGGACGAAGTTTGGTGACATTGTACAGGAGACAGGGATCAAGATCATCCTCATGGAAAGAAGTGCAAAAAAGCAAAATGGCTATCTGGGGAGGTCTTTCAAATAGCTGTGAAAAGAAGACAGGTGAAAAGCAAAGGAGAAAAGGAAAGATATAAGCATCTGAATGCAGAGTTAGAAAGAATAGCAAAGAGAGATAAGAAAGCCTTCCTCAGAGATCAATGCAAAGAAACAGAGGAAAAAAACAGAATGGGAAAGACTAGAGATCTCTTCAAGAAAATTAGAGATAACAAGGGAACATTTCATGCTAAGATGGGCTCGATAAAGAACAGAAATGGTATGGACCTAACAGAAGCAGAAATATTAAGAAAAGGAAGCAAGATACACAGAAGAACTGTAGAAAAAAGATCTTCATAACCAGATAATCACAATGGTCTGATCACTCAAATCGAACAAGACATCCTGGAATGTGAAATCAAGTGGGCCTTAGAAAGCCTCACTATGAACAAAGCTAGTGGAGGTGATGGAATTCCAGTAGAGCTATTTCAAATCCTGAAAGATGATGCTGTGAAAGTGCTGCACTCAATATGCCAGCAAATTTGGAAAACTTAGCAGTGGCCAATTGACTAGAAAAGGTCAGTTTTCATTCCAACCTGAAAGAAAGGCAATGCAAAGAAAGCCAAAACTACCACACAATAATACTCATCTCACATGCTAGTAAAGTAATATTCAAAACTCTCCAAGTCAGGCTTCAGCAATATGTAAACCTTGAACTTCCAGATGTTCAAGCTGATTTTAGAAAAGGTAAAGGAACAGGAGGTTAAATTTCCAACATCTGCTGGATCACAGAAAAAGGAAGAGAGTTCTAGAAAAAGAAATATTTCTGCTTTATTGACTATGCCAAAGCCTTTAGCTGTGTGGATCAAAATACACTGTGAAAAATTCTGAAAGAGATGGGAATACCAGATCACTTGACCTGCTTCTTGAGAAACCTATATGCAGGTCAGGAAGCAACAGTTAGAACTGGACATGGAACAGCAGACTGGTTTCAAATAGGAAAGGGAGTGCATCAAGGCTGTATGTCATCACCCTGCTTATTTACCTTATATGTGGAGTACATCATGAAAAACGCTGGGATGGAAGAAGCACAAGCTGGAATCAAGATTGCCGGGAGAAATATCAATAATCTCAGATATGCAGATGACACCATCCTTATGGTAGAAAGTGAAGAGGAACTAAAAAGCCTCTTGATGAATGTGAAGGAAGAGAATGAAAAAGTTGGCTTAAAGTTTAACATTCAGAAACCTAAGATCATGGCATCAGGTCCCATCACTTCATGAGAAATAGATGGGGAAACAGTGTCAGATTTATTGTTTTGTTCTCCAAAATCAGTGCAGATGGTGATTGCAGCCATGAAATTAAAAGACACTTACTCCTTGGAAGGAAAGTTATGACCAACCTAGATAGCATATTGAAAGGCAGAGACATTGCTTTGCCAAAAAAGGTCCGTCTAGTCAAGGCTATGGTTTTCCAGTGGTCATGTATGGATGTGAGAGTTGGACTGTGAAGAAATTGAGTGCCAAAGAATTGATGCTTTTGAGAGTTGGTGTTCAAAAAGACTCTTGAGAGTCCCTTGGACTTCAAGGAGATCCAACCAGTCCATTCAAAAGATACGTCCTAGGTGTTCTTTGGAAGGAATGATGGTAAAGCTGAACTCCACTAATTTGGCCACCTGATGTGAAGAGTTGAGTCATTGGAAAAGACTCTGATGCTGGGAGGGATTGGAAGCAGAAGGAGAAGGGTACAACAGAGGATAAGATGGCTAGATGGTCGCACCGACTCGATGGACTTGAGTTTGGATGAACTCCAGGAGTTGGTGATGAACAGGGATGACTGGCGTATTGCAGTTCATGGGGTCACAAAGAGTCGGACACGACTGAGGGACTGAACTGAACTGAATTAGCCAACTCCATATTCTCCCTCACCAGGAGAAGAATACGTCAGAGAGATTGTAGACATCTCAAGAATTCTCCTCCATGTTCTCTGAGATCCTGTAGGATCTGAATCCTTTTCTTGAGGACGGAGAGGCTCTTTAACTTCAGTTCAGTTCAGTCCCTCAGTCCTGTCCGAATTTTTGTGGTCCCATGAATCGCAGCATAACAGGCGTCTCTGTCCATCACCAACTCCCAGATTTCACTCAAATTCACGTCTATTGAGTCAGTGATGCCATTCAGCCATCTCATCCCCTATCGTCCCTTTTTCCTCCTGTCCCCAATACCTCCCAGCATCAGAGTCTTTTCCAATGAGTCAACTCTTCACATGAGGTGGCCAAAGTACTGGAGTTTCAGCTTTAGCATCATTCCTTCCAAAGAAATCCCAGGGCTGATCTCCTTCAGAATGGACTGGTTGGATCTTCTTGCAGTCCAAGTGTATCTCAAGTCTTCTCCAGCATCACAGTTCAAAAGCATCAATTCTTCGGTGCTCAGCTTTCTTCACAGTCCAACTCTCACATCCATACATGACCCCTGGAAAAATCATAGCCTTGACTAGACTGACATTTGTTGGCAAAGTAATATATCTGCTTTTCAATATGCTCTCTAGGTTGGTCATAACTTTTCTTCCAAGGAGTAAGCATCTTTTAATTTCATGGCTGCCGTCACCATCTGCAGTGATTTGGGAGCCCCAAAAAATAAAGTCTGAAACTTTCCACTGTTTCCCCATCTATTTCAGATGAAGTTATTGGACCGGAGGCCATGATCTTCGTTTTCTGAATGTTGAGCTTTAAGCCAACTTTTTCACTCTTCACCTTCACTTTCATAACGAGGCTTTTTCATTCCTCTTCACTTTCTGCCATAAGGGTTGTGTCATCTGCATATCTGAGGTTATTTATATTTCTCCCAGCTATCTTGATTCCATCTTGTGTTTCTTCCAGTCCAGCGTTTATCATGATGTACTCTGCTTATAATTTAAATAAGCAGGGTGACAATATAAAGCCTTGACCTACTCCTTTTCCTATTTGGAACCAGTCTGTTTTTCCATGTCCAGTTCTAACTGTTGCTTCCTGACCTGAATACAGATTTCTCAAGAGGCAAGTCAGGTGGTCTGGTATTCCCATCTCTTTCAGAATTTTCCACAGTTTATTGTGATACAAACTGCCAAACGCTTTGGCATAGTCAATAAAGCAGAAATAGATGTTTTTTCTGGAACTCTTGCTTTTTTGATAATCCAGCCAATGTTGGCAATTTGATTTCTGGTTCCTCTGCCTTTTCTAAAACCAACTTGAACATCTGGAATTTCACAGTCCATGTATTGCTGAAGCCTGGCTTTTAGAATGTTGAGCATTACTTTATAGCTTGTGAGATGAGTGCAATTGTGTGGTACTTTGAGCATTCTTTGGCTTTGCCTTTCTTTTGGATTGGGATGAAAACTGACCTTTTCCAGTTCTGTGGCCACTGCTGAGTTTTCCAAATTTGCTGGCATATTGAGTGTAGCACTTTCACAGCATCATCTTTCAGGATTTGAAATAGCTCTACTGGAATTCCATCAACTCCACTAGCTTTGTTCTTAGTGATGCTTTCTAAGGCCCACTTGACTTCACATTCCAGGATGTCTGGCTATAAGTGAGTGCTCACACCATCGTGACTTAGAATGAGGCATTTACCCAGAAACAACATGTCTCATTCAAGATGGCTCAAGTTCCTCCTTTTTCAGGGATCAGGAGGTCTATCTCCAGTCTATTTTAGAGTCCAATCCCTGCCCAGCTGTGTTGGCTCTTGTGAGCTATCCTGAAAAATATTTTCCCCAGAAACTTAATTTTGGTAGTGTTAATTAGAATGGCACTCATTTGTAGTCTTGATTAGATAACTGAGAATTCCCAGGTCTCACAGGTGTATTGAGTGTCCTCTTCTGTTTTCTTCCATGGCTTGACTCATGAGTAGTGAATCCAGGAGTCATGTCCTGGTACCTTTACTGCTGTGGGGGTAGCAAGTATTACAGAGTAGGGACGCTTCCATGTGGGCTGGTGTTTAGCCTTTGGGGACCCATCTTTCCAGACTTTAATTAAGATTTTAGTCCCTTGAGCCTATAGCGGTGACTTTTTAGAATCTTTTGGATCCTGGTTGACACCCACATGCATATATGCTGTTGGAATTGCCCAATGGCCATTGTATAAGACCAGAGTGTCTGAGCCTCTGGATCTAGGAAGAGATCATTGAAATTAACAGAAGGTTTCCCATATAGCATCTCATAAGGACTAAGATCAAGCTGTTCCTTAGGGGAAATATGGGTGTAGAGGAAAGCTATTGGTAAAGCCTCCTTCCATGCCAGAAATTTATCCTGGGTTATCTTTTATATTGCTGATTTTAAGAATTGGTTGACTCTTCCTACTTTTCCTGAGGACTGAGACCTCCAAGCACAATGGAAATAATAAATAATGCCCAATGCTTTAGAGAACCCTTGGGTGACTTTAGAAGTAAATGATGTCCCATTGACACTTTGTAATGACCTGGGCAGACAAAATCTCAGGATGATTTCATGGAGGAGGTTTTTTTTTTTCACCACCTCCTCTGCCTTCTTAGTCTGGGTGAGAAAGCCTTCAATCCATCCTGTGAATATATTTATTATGACTAATATGCCCTTGCAAATGACTAAAATGCTCTCAGGAACTGGCATCTGGGTGAAGTCCCAGATCTACCAGTCTTCTCCTGGGTAGGTCCCACTTAATCAAGTGGTCTGGGCCAGTGTGGTCTTCAAGTTCCTTGAAGTGATGTGAAGTGAAGTGAAGTGAAGTGAAGTTGCTCAGTCGTGTCTGACTCTTTGTGACCTCATAGACTGGGGCCTACCAGGCTCCTCTGTCCATGGGATTTTCTAGGCAATAGTACTGGAGTGGATTGCCATTTCCTTCTTCAGGGGATCTTCCCCACCCAGGGCTCGAACCTAGGTCTCCCACATTGTAGACAGATGCTTTACCATCTGAGCCACCAGGGAAGTCCCATCAAGCTCCATGGGGGTTGTTTAATTGGCAAGCAGGACAAGAAGAGACCTACTTGACTTATAGTCATTTGGAGGCCTGTCCCTTTGAAGGAGCTTTTTAGTAATCTGTGGAGGGCCTTCTTCCTGAAATGAATGGTAGCATGTAAGGAGCCAACCAACTTCCACTGGTGGTTCCAAGGTAAAAAAAGGATTCCATCCTTTTGGAACCATCCCAAATAATTTTCTTTAAAACCCTTCTCTTAGCTTTAAGAGTCTCACCTTCAGTATATGAAGGAATTTCTGGCAAATTAGACTGTGGAACTAAGGTGGCAACCCCTATTATGTCATTGTTCTGTAGTGCTGCTCTCTTAGCTGCCTGACTGGCTGCTTGGTTCCCTCTTGCCAATTCTGAGCTACATTTTTGGCACTAATCATAGCAAACATCCTCTTCCAACAACACAAGAGAAGACTGTACACATGGACATCACTGGATGGTCAACACCAAAATCAGATTGATTACATTCTCTGCAGCAAAACATGGAGAAGCGCTATACAGTCAACAAAATCAAGACCAAGAGCTGACTGTGGCTCAGATCATGAACTCTCTATTACAAAATTCAGACTCAAATTGAAGAAAGTAGGAAAAAATGCTAGACCATTCAGGTATGACCTAAATCAAATCCCTTATGATCATACAGTGGAAGTGAGAAATACATTTAAGGGCCTAGATCTGATAGATAGAGTGCCTGATGAACTATGGAATGAGGTTCATGACATTGTAAGCAGAGAGGGATCAAGACCATCCCCATGGAAAAGAAACGCAAAAAAAGCAAAATGCTGTTTGGGGAAGCCTTACAAATAGCTATGAAAAGAAGAGAGGTGAAAAGCAAAGGAAAAAAGGAAAGATATAAGCATCTGAATGTAGAGTTCCGGAGAATAGCAAGAAGAGATAAGAAAGCCTTCTTCAGTGATCAATGCAAAGAAATCGAGGAAAAGAACAGACTGTGAAAGACTAGAGATCTCTTCAAGAAAATTAGAGATATCAAGGGAACATTTCATTCAAAGATGGGCTCAAAAAAGGACAGAAATGGTATGGACCTAACAGAAGCAGAAGATATTAAGGAGAGGTGGCAAGAATACATGGAAAAACTGTGCAAAAAAGATCTTCATGACCCAGATAATCACGATGATGTAATCACTAATCTAGAGTCAGACATCTTGGAATGTGAAGTCAAGTGGGCCTTAGAAAGCATCACTATGAACAAAGCTAGTGGAGGTGATGGAATTCCAGTTGAGCTGTTTCGGATTCTGAAAGATGATGCTGTGGAAAGTGCTGCACTCAATATGCCAGAAAATTTGGAAAACTCAGCAGTGGCCACAGGACTGGAAAAGGTCACTTTTCATTCCAATCCAAAAGAAAGGGAATGCCAAAGAATGCTCAAACTACCACACAATTGCACTCATCTCACATGCTAGTAAAGTAATGCTCAAAATTCTCCATGCCAGGTTTCAGCAATACGTGAACCATGAACTCCCTGATGTGCAACCTGGATTTAGGAAAGCAGAGGAATCAGAGATCAAATTGTCAACATCTGCTGGATCATGGAAAAAGCAAGAGAGTTCCAGAAAAATAACTATTTCTGCTTTATTGACTATGCCAAAGCCTTTGACTGTGTGGATCACAATAAACTGTGGAAAATTCTGAAAGAGATGAGAATACCAGACCACCTAACCTACCTCTTGAGAAAACTGTCAGGAAGCAACAGTTAGAACAGGACATGGAACAACAGACTGGTTTCAAATTGGAAAAGGAGTAGGTCAAGGCTTTATATTGTCACCCTGCTTATTTAACTTATATGCAGAGCACATCATGAGAAATGCTGGACTGGAAGAAACACAAGCTGAAATCAAGATTGCCGGGAGAAATATCAATAACCTCAGATATGCAGATGACACCACCCTTATGGCAGAAAGTGAAGAGGAGCTAAAAAGCCTCTTGATGAAAGTGAAAGAACAGAGTTGAAAGGTTGGCTTAAAGGTAAACATTCAGAAAATGAAAATCATGGCATCTGGTCCCATCACTTCATGGGAAATAGGTGGGGAAACATTGGAAACAGTTTCAGACTTTATTTTTTGGGGCTCCAAAATCACTGCAGATGGTGACTGCAGCCATGAAATTAAAAGATACTTAGTCCTTGGAAGAAAAGTTATGACCAACCTAGATAGTATATTCAACAGCAGAGATATTACTTTGCTGACTAAGGTCCGTCTAGTCAAGGCTATGGTTTTTTCCTGTGGTCATGTATGGATGTGAGAGTTGAATTGTGAAGAGGGTTGAGCACTGAAGTATTGATGCTTTTGAACTGTAGTGTTGGAGAAGACTCTTGAGAGTCCCTTGGACTGCAAAGAGATCCAACCAGTCCATTCTGAAGGAGATCAACCCTGGGATTTCTTTGGAAGGAATGATGTGATAGCTGAAGCTCCAGTACTTTGGCCACCTCATGAGAAGAGTTGACTCACTGGAAAATCTCTGATGCTGGGAGGGATTGGGGGCAGGAGGAGAAGGGGACAACCGAGGATGAGATGGCTGGATGGTATCATGGACTCGATGGACGTGAGTCTGAGTGAACTCTGGGAGATGGTGATGGACAGGGAGGCCTGGTGCGCTATGATTCATGGGGTCACAAAGAGTCGGACACGACTGAGCAACTGAACTGAACTGAAGTGAACTGAACTTACAGTGGCAGACTGAAACCTCAGTGGACAAATGGACTGGGAACTGCCTCCAAAAGCCTAAGAATTTGATCAGCATATTTGACTGGGGACCCTCAGGTGGTCAAGTGGCCTCTTTCTTTCCAAATAGCAGCATGTGCATGTAGCACCAGAAAGGCATACTTGGAGTCCGTGTAAATGGCTACTCTTTTTTCCGTTTCCCAGTTCTAAATCTCAAGTCTGGGCTATGAGCTCAGGGAACTGGGTAGAAGTAACTGGTGACAAAGTCTTAGCCTCTATGGTCTCAAAATTGGAGACTACTGAATACCCAGCTCTTATTTATTTATTTTTTTTCTTCTTCCTAAACAAAGCTGTTTCCATCAGTGTACCAGATTTCCACACGATTCGTTAGAGGATCTTCTGACAATCCCTCTTGGGGTATTGTCCAGTGGTCCAAAGTTTCTAGGCAAAAGTGAAAGTAGAGAGAGCCTTCAGGGGTTAGGCAGAACGGTAACTGGGTTAAGAAATTCATAAGGGGATATAGTTAGGCCTGGATTTTCCATCAGCACTACTTGATATCTGAGGATCCTTTGATCAGACATTAATAAATGGCCTCTCCCATTCAAGAGTTGTTTCACTTGGTGGCTGATAAAAATAGTTAGCTCCAAAGAGAGAGTTTTAAAGCATCTTCTATCAGGACTGCAATAGCTGCAAGATTTTGAAGGCAGGGAAGGATCTCTCCCCAATAAGGGAATAGGACACTCAGGGGCCACCAGAAACTGATGGGAAAATATTTGTCCATCCCAGCAACAAAGAAGTGTTTATGTGAATCTTTTTAAATTGTTTTTCCTGTAACACCCAAAATGGTACAGTTTTGGGAGGAGAAGGCTCTAGAATTCAGGACATAGAGGTTAGCCCCTGTGTTAACCAAGAAATTCTTGGAGTTACTTGCCACATCCAATTGTACTCTTGGCTCCAGCCCTGTGATGGTTATCTGTGATAGGCAGGCTCACTTGAGCAGGCCGCTTCAGTCCTGTTGAACCATAGTGAGGGAAGGCTTGGCACTTGACCTTGAGGCTTTTATGTCCCAAGGGCAGGCTGCTATCCAATGTCCCAACTGATGGCATTTGTGGCAAGCCATTTTAGGAGACTTGCCATGGTTTGTATACTCTTTGGCCCAACGTCCTGCCTGTCTACAGATTTGGCATTTGTCTCATAACTGTCCTTCAAGAACTCACCACAGGGCTTCCCTGAAGGGTGGCTAGCATCTTAGCATGCCTTGTCTCCTTTCTTTTCTCCCTTTCCTGGGCCTTGGCTTCCCTCTCCTGTTCTCTGTTATAAAAAGTATTGGTGGCTTTCTGGATCATCTCATCTAAAGAAGCAGCAGGGTCCTGCTGCTATAGCTGTTGTAACTTTATCCTGATGTCTGATGCAACTGGGGCAGGAATATGTCCTTTAAAATCACCTGTCCCTCATCAGAGTCTTAGTTCAGATTGGTCAACTTTTGGAGGGCCTCATTTAGCCTTTCCAGAAAGGCAAATGGTGTTTTCATTGGCCTCCTGATTTATTGCTGATACCCAGGCATAGCTGATTACATTTTGCTTTGCTGCTTTTAGTCCTGCCTTTAGATAGATCAGAAAATGATCCTTTTCCTAGATGTACTCAGGTTTATTATAATTCCAGCTAAGATATGACTAGGGGGCCACAGTTTCCCACACTGGGTATTTATCGTTTGATATGTGAAACCCTGTAGCATAACTTTGGGCTGCCTTTAAGACCCTTGCATACTCAGGGTCAGATAAATGTTAATTAAATGTAGCCATGATGTCCTTCCACATCAAGACAAAGACCAAAAATAATGTGTTGGAATGCATCTATCTATTTGCCTAGATCATCTGTATAACTTCCCAAGTCTTGTTTGATCTGTCTTAGTTCTAAGAGACAGAAGGGCCTATTAACCCAGGTTGGTCTAAATTCTCCTCCAGTTTCAACTAAGGAATATACTCGAGTTGGCATTTGTGGAGGGGATGCTTCCAGATATGGAAGCATCCTTGGATACAAGGAGGGAGTACCAGGCAACTTGGGAGCCATGGGAGGTGAACCTTCAAGGAGGGCATCCTTCTCTTGGTTGTCTGTGCCTAACACCATTTGCCTAGTAAATGGTGGCAAACTTAGGTGGCAACCTAAATTTGGGTTGCCAAATTTAGGGCTTTTAGGTCATACAGCAATCCCATATTTAAGACAGTTCCTTCATATCTCTTAGTGGGAATAAAATTTGGACATAGGGGATCTCTAAAATTCATTTCCCTTGTCTTTTGCAGAATAAGTCTAGATGCAGGATGGTATTGTAACACTGGCCCATCCTCAGGCCAGTGTTCCTTGTCACCCAGAGGACAGCATGGCCACACTGTGGCACAAAATAATTTTAAGTGACTTCTTAGAATTAGAGGACTGAACAGCTTCCACTTAGCAAGGATGCATCTTAAGGGAATCTGTCGGGAAGTGGATTGGTTATTTCCTATTTGAAAGACAGTGATGGCAGGGAGGAAAATTAAAAAAAAAAAAAAAAGAAGAAAGACCTAATAGGACTCCTATTTTATGGGTAGACTTCCTTAGGCATAAGCCTTTTTGAAGCTTATCCTACTCAGTACTGTTGCAACTGAGAGCCAGGCATCTCCTTGTCAGGGTGCATATCCCCAGGCAGGCTGAGATGTGACAACCTCCTGGAGACTGAATCCCCGGGCAGGTCAAGGAAGGTCAGCCTTCCGAGAATTGGATCCCTGGGCATGTCAAGTCATGTTGACCTCCTGGGACTCCTGAACTGGTGGATCCCTGAGCAAATTGAGGCCTATGAACCCGGGCCTATGGCAAAATTCTGAGGACCAGATCCCTAGGCAGGTCAACCTCCTGGGATCTCTAGACTGGAATTGGATGTCTCCAAGGTCTCCAGCTTGACCAGTGCTGGGTAGAATTAAGGGGTTTTAATCTTAACTCATTGCTGGTTTGTTCACTGTAGATGGGAACAGATACCATGATGTAAAACAACCTAAGCCTCTGCCCTGAGACTGGGAACCTGGTGATAAAGTCAAAACTTTATTCTCTTATTTCTGAGGGAATGTAAGTGACTAATTTCCTCCCTCCATAAGAGCAGTTTAGGGTGTTTCCAAAGGTAGACGTTTCATTGTCATAGACCCACTTTAGGTAATAGAAGCAATGACAAAGTAGTGAGTTATCTGGTTCTGTTAGGGGTATTAGGAGTATTTTAGTAATAAGTGAGGTGGAACAAGGTTGCTTATAAGGGGCAGGGTCCTGGTTGTAGGGGTTAGTAAGTGGCTTAAGAACAAATTGATAAGAAGCAATGGACCAGATATTCCATAAAAGTAGAGAGGAGATTTGATTCTGGAGTATATTTGTAACTTTAGGAAAAAGGTGCCAAGGGTTTGACCCTGCAAGGCTAACTCCCAAAGTGGCAGACATTATTCCTGGAAGCCCAATTTCCCTTGAAGAGATGCCACCAACAAATGAACTCCTAGCAGGCATTGTGTGCCTGTCACCCACCCTAGTGGGCCCACTGAGAGATTCTATTGTTTCACATGTTGTAGGAAACAGGGAAGATGAAGGCCTGAATATCTAGAGGGATTGGATACTATACAATGTTTCCTTCCTCAGGGCCAGCTACTTTTTGGTTATCCCTTTAGATGATTGTAGAGGCAACAATGTGGGCCAAGGCGGGGCTCAGGAAAAGAGCATGAAACAGGAGGGAAGGGGGGCAGGGCACAAGTTTTGAAAGAATGGAATAGCCCAAGGAGATAACATAAACTGATTAAAATCAAATGGGTCCAAGATGACAAGTCAAAGTCAACTAAATCTTGATCCTCAATCTGCAAGCCAAGTGACACACCCAGAGGGACCTTGTCTGTTCCAAGGCACTACCAAAAGGCCAAAAGGCTTCCCTGGTGTCTCAGAGGTTAAAGCGTCTGCCTCCAATGTGGGAGACCCGGGTTCGATCCCTGGGTCGGGAAGATTCCCTGGAGAAGGAAATGGCAACCCACTCCAGTACTCTTGCTGGAGAATCCCACGGAGGGAGGAGCCTGGTAGGCTACAGTCCGTGGGGTCGCAAAGAGTCAGACACAACTGAGCGGCAAACTACTACTACAACTACTACCAAAAAGCCAAGGAGTGCTTGGTTCCCCAATGGTTGGAATAATCCTTCCACTCATTAGCATATGAAATCACCCAGCCAGTGAAAACTAACCACACCACATTCCATGGCACTTGCCCTCTGTGATGGTCTACACCCTGTGGAGTGTGCTTCTCTCTGCTGCTGCTGCTGGTAAGTTGCTTCAGTCATGTCCCACTCTGTGTGACCCCATATACAGCAGCCCACCAGGCTACCCCATCCCTGGAATTCTCCAGGCAAGAATACTGGGAAGGTCTACACCCTGTGGAGTGTGCTTCTCTCTGCTGCTTCTGCTGGTAAGTTGCTTTAGTCATGTCCCACACTGTGTGACCCCATATACAGCAGCCCGCCACGCTACCCCATCCCTGGAATTCTCCAGGCAAGAATACTGGAGTGGGTTGCCATTTCCTCCTCCAATGCATGAAAGTGAAAAGTGAAAGTGAAGTTGCTCAGTCGTGTCTGACTCTTTGCGACCCCATGGACTGCAGCCTACCAGGATCCTCCGCCCATGGGATTTTCCAGGCAAGAATACTGGAGTGGGTTGCCATTGCTAGCTGTGTCTTTCACTGAATTTTTTGCAATGAGACATAAAGAGCCTGAGCTTCATTAGGTCCCCAAGCCAGGCACCATGGGCTTTGGCCGGGGCTCAAGTCCCAGTGATATGACTGAGTGATATGACTGAGTGAATAAGCATAGCACAGAGTCCTTGCCATATGGGTTCGAGTCCCGGTGTTAGGTAAACTCTTTCAAACACAACTTTCAGAAATGGAAAGATGATGGCCTGCTCAATACTTCATAAGTAGTGGCATAGATGGAGAGAAGAGCTGAAGAAAGGGAGGAAAAAGCAGTGGGAAAAGCATGCCGAGGAATTCCCTTCATAACCTGCCAGAAAATCTGCTAAACACCTGATCTGTACTGGCAGTTTTCATTGGCCTGATCCATGGCACTAAGGAGATTAAGGACAGAAGAACCCTCACCCCCTTGGGCAACAGCTACTAGAGCACAGAGGATAGTCTAGCCTTTGGGACACACTGGGGTTTAGACTCTCCAGAGTCTCTCAGTTGAACCTACTGCCACTTGCCTGTTCACAGGGGCTTTAAGGAAACAAGAAATGAGAGATTGTGAGGGAATTAAGATTTTGTTAGCCATACATCCTTCCAGCCATAGGAGCAAGGACTTCCTACTCCAATGAGAGGTTTTCTGGAATCTGAGACTAAGCCACATGAGCTTTCAACTGTTTGTTTTCATTGTCCCAGTTTCCAGCTCGCTGGGCTTCTTGTTGCTTCCAGTGCACTGGGTTTTCTTCACTTTCAGCTTTCACTATGGGAGGTTTTGCTGAGTTGGGCTTCTGCTGTGTTTGGTCTCTACCTCACAGTGACTGAGCTGAGGTGGTTTCAACCAGGTTAAATCTGAGAAATGGCACAAGAGATGTCGGGACAGTGTGTAATTTCCTCGGTTCTGTCTCACCACAGCAAAAATTTGAAATGACAGACAGACCAGTGTTATAGCTCAGTTTTATTTGTCAAGCAAAGGAAAATACATCCTCAAGGAATAAGGGCAGGAAGACCCAAAGAGGTGAAGAGAATAGAAGCCTGGCTTAATTTTGGCTCCTGTTTTTATGTTTTTTCTTATCCCTCTGAGCCTGCCCTATGTAAATTGGACTGGCAAGGAAGGCTACTTGCTTTCCATAAGGTTCTCACTCTAGTCCTTGGATCTTCCTTTGTTCTGTTTTTGTAGGCTTTTTCTTTCTTTGTCTTTTAGTCACCACCATTCTGGACTCCTTTTTTCTATTCTGACTACCTAACACCCTGAATCCCCTCAGGGTGAATACTCAGGGGCAGCTGCAGTGGCTAATGGCTCCATGACTGCAAAATCCTTTGCTTACTGATATGGCAGGTGACCTTCTTCAGCCTCAATGACAGTGGAAGTAGTACAATGGAAATTTTGGAAAACTACTTAAAAGATTCCGTCTTAGCTACCTAGTATACACTTTTTGTTCTTCTAATATTTTTCATTCATACTACATGAGATGCGAATGGATGCTTGGAGCAGTATCTGCACACCATGCTGAATCAACCTTGAGAATGAAAGACCTTTGGTGAGGACAGAAGAAAAGAGAAGGAATCTGGTTCCTGGGATTTATGAAACCGCCATATCAGGCCCAGTTTTCTATCTCCAGACTTCTTTCATTGTCATAAAGACAAATCTTTATATATTTTAGCGTTACCTTATTTTAAATTTTCTGATACAAATTCCAACCTACATCCTGCTCAAGATTCAAAATTGCACAAGAGAATGTCCAGCTCACATAGATTGTGTGTCCACACTTCACTTTGAATATAATATGGTTGCTTCATTTGTAGTCCCATTTGGAATGAACATCAGCAAGGAGAGATAATGTCCCCCAAATTAGGATGCTCTTAGCATAAGATGGGAATAGATATTTCATGGGCCAATTAACAATCAGCATCCACCATAGGTAGATAAGGAAATAGATAATCTCCCTCAAAAGTCCTTATAAAAAGAACAATGTTTAAGTAATAAATGTGATTTGTTAAAGCATTCTTGAATTTAAATTAATTTACATTGGTAAAACTTCTTCTTAAATCAACTCTCATTGAAGGCAAATATCATTACCACAAAGTATCTTCAGTAAAGCAGTAGTACAATATTGCTCAAATAGGTAGATCTGGGAAATTCCTTTAATTCAGTGAAGACTTTAGAGAATCCATAGCCTTCAGGAAATATATAAACATGCATTTATCTAAACTGAGAGTCCTAATCTACTTTCATTGCCCAGCATCAGGAATGGAATCACTCTACGTTGGTATAAAATCTTTAAAGACAACTACATACAAAGCCATTTCGCATTATTTGGTGAAGTTATCTTTTAATGCTGAGTGACATATTAGGCTTTTCACTTGTGATCTTACAAATACTTTGATATTAGTCCCAGTTTAGGCAACTTATATACATTTTAAGTAAAGGAAACAGATCAAAATGGGTTAGAAACAGGTTTCCAAACCAAAATAATTTCCACAAATCACAGAGTTGCAAAGTGGAAGAATTAAAATTTAAACTTGAATCAATCTGATTACAAAAATCTAACTCTATTTATTAAAATGCCTCCCTAAGTTTTTCATGAGGCAATGAGAGAAAATATTTGAAAATATATAGACTACAGTATTTCTCAGGAATTGACATTTATGAATGTAACTGAAGTAATAAATGCACATAAAACAAGTCAGATATCTTTTCTTCAGTGATTATATATTCAGGAGAACAGACTCTCTCACCATGGACAGTCAACCATGATGTGTTTCTGGTGTATATGAAATAGCTGGTACCCAGGCTTGTTACCTCTATATACAAGTACCCTCTCCCCATTTGTCAAACTCGACTGCACATAGCTCATTTTCTGTAGATCGTGTCGTGAAAACATTTGGGAGACACTGTCTTCTATAACTGGAATATAACTTAGGTGTTCTTGTCAGGGTTGCCAGATTTATTAAATGTAAATATAAGATACTCAATTAAATTTTAATTTCAGATAAATCCCATGTAATTGTTTTTTAAATATATAAAGTGTCATATATCCCATGCCATGTTATGGAGGGCATATTAAGAGCATTTTTTTTTCTTACTGAACGTCCTGTATTTTACCTGACAATCCTTATTTGTATAGGTTTTTACCTAGACCACTATGATACTCACATAGTTGTTTCGATTTTAGTTAGTATAGTGACCTCAATTTATAAATCATTTCTAGAACACAAATGGAAAAACAGGGTTAAACTCTGTAATGAAAAGCAATATTTCTTAGATGAAGTGTTTCATTAATGCCAAGATGAAACATATTTGTTAATATCTTGGTCGTTGGCCTTACGAGTCCACTAAGGTCTCATTGCAGTATGACTTTTAAGTTCTAAACTCTTAGGGATACATCACTTAATTACTGGAAAGTTATTACTCTAAATACATTTCTAAGATGTTTAAGAAAATGACCATGTATTCTAGCATATGTTTTCTCATGTATTCTAGCATATGTTTTCTCACAGCAGTAACTGAAGCGCTTATGCTCTGAGATTCTCCTCCCCGACACTGGCTTCTGCCTGTGCTATTGTTCACCCTCCTGAGCTACATGAAGTCATTCTTAGCTGGTGTGCGTACAACTCTGACTTTTTGGGAGATGAAAATCTCTTCCATTTTCTATCCTACACCCAGCATGAGATTTTTCCCTCATTCCTGAAGAGTGTGGTTTTTCTTTTACCCCCTTCAAACGACAAGAACATCATAAACCACTTTCAGTGTTTGCCAAGGTCTGAATTACTTTAATTGAAATAGCAGCCCCCGTGGGCCATGTAAATCATGTCTCCTCTCAGCTGCATCCAGTGCATTTTAGTTCATTTTCCTACTCTTCAGTAAAAAGTGAAAGAAAGATAGAGTTTTCAGATCTTATGCCAATCATCAGGAGTCTATACTTTCAGTTTTCAAAAATCTGAACTATGGAAATATATATATATGCACACATACAAGCATATATTGTTATAATCTCTATTTTAAAACAAATGTTTTGCATAAAAAGTTGTAGAAATGAAACTACTAATGTAACAATATTTTATAGTCTATGCAGAAAAAATAAATTCTTTAGCAAATTTTTCATTAACAATGATTTTTTTTAGTTTCCTTTTTATATTAATAAATCCTGTTATTCTTACCCAGAACAAAGTTTAAGGTAGTCTCAAAGGTAAATTTTGTTCCAACTATTAGGAAATTAAACATACAAATTATACATCACACTTTTTTCCAGTTTCTTCTGTCATAATCTGAGAAACATCTGAAGTTTCATTTTAACCCCAGGCATTCATTATGCTATAATGTAGTTATATCATGTATGCAAGATATCTTTTTCTAAACCATTTATATTAGTTTCCATTAAAAAAATCGATATTGAATAATTTTCATGCAGTAATATGCCATTTAATAATCCTTTAGTTAGACGTTTTCTAAGCTATACAAACAGCTCTATGTTAATATGCACCGTTGTACAAAGAAATAAACCATCTGCAAGAACTTAATTCATTAATATTTCTTTTATTTTCTCCTGGCTTTCAAAAATTGGCTAATATATCTTAAGTGTAGGAAAAGTCATTTTCCTATGAAGATGTCTCCAGATTCCAAGGCTCTCTTTACCAAAAGAATCATTCAGTGATTCTTGTAAAATTCCAAAGCAATGGATTATGAAGAAATCTTGCCAGAACAGATTAGATATCTAAAAAATGGTATATAAACATCAGTTCAGTTCAGTTCAGTCGCTCAGTCTTTTGCAACTCTCTGCAACCTCATGAACTGCAGCATGCCAGGCCTCCCTGTCCATCACAAACTCCCGGAGTTCACCCAAACTCATGTCCATCGAGTTGGTGATGCCATCCAGCCAACTCATCCTCTGTCAACCCCTTCTCTTCCTGCCCCCAATTCCTCCCAGCATTAGAGTCTTTTCCAATGAGTCAACTCTTCGCATGAGATAGCCAAAGTATTGGCGCTTCAACTTCAGCATCTCCTTTAGAATGGACTGGTTGGATCTCCTGCAGTCCAAGGGACTCTCAAGAGTCTTTTCCAACACCAGAGCTCAAAAGCATTAATTCTTTGGCACTCAGCTTTCTTCAAAGTCCAACTCTCACATCCATACATGACCACTGGAAAAACCATAGCTTTGAATAGATGGGCCTTTGTTGGCAAAGTAATGTCTCTGCTTTTTAATATGTTATCTACTTGGTCATAACTTTCCTTCCAAGGAGTAAGCGTCTTTTAATTTCATGGCTGTAATCACCATCTGCAGTGATTTTGAAGCACAAAAAAATAAAGTCTGACACTGTTTCCACTGTTTCCCCATCTACTTCCCATGAAGGAATGGGACCAGATGCCATGGTCTTCGTTTTCTGAATGTTGAGCTTTAAGCCAACCTTTCAAGTCTGTTCTTTCACTTTCATCAAGAGGCTCTGTAGCTCCTCTTCACTTTCTGCCATAAGGGTGGTGTCATCTGCATATCTGAGGTTATTGATATTTCTCCCAGCAATCTTGATTGCAGCTTGTGTTTCTTCCAGTCCACCGTTGCCATGATGAACACTGCATATAAGTTAAATAAACATGGTGACAATATACAGCTTTGATGTACTCCTTTTCCTATTTGGTACCAGTCTGTTTTTCCATGCCCAGTTCTAACTGTTGCTTCCTGACCTGCATATAGATTTCTCAAGAGGCAGATCAGGCTGTCTGGTGTTCCATCTCTTTCAGAATTTTCCACAGTTTATTGTGATCAGTATAAGTTCAGTTCAGTTCAGTAGCTCAGTTGTGTCCGACTTTTTGCGACCCCATGAATTGCAGGACACCAGGCCTCCCTGTCCATCACCAACTCCCAGAGTTCACTCAAACTCACATCCACCGAGTCGGTGATGCCATCCAGCCATCTCATCCTCTGTTGTCCCACTCTCCTCCTTCCCCCAATCCCTCCCAACATCAGAGTCTTTTCCAATGAGTCAACTCTTATCATGAGGTGGCCAAAGCACTGGAGTTTCAGCTTTAGCATCATTCCTTCCGAAGTATACCCAGGGCTGATCTCCTTTAGAACGGACTGGTTGGATCTTCCTGCAGTCCAGGGGACTCTCAAGAGTCTTCTCCAACACCACAGTTCAAAACCATCAATTTTTTGGCGCTCAGCTTTCTCCACAGTCCAACTCTCACACCCATACATGACTACTGGAAAAACCATAGCCTTGACTAGATGGACCTTTGTTGGCAAAGTAATGTCTCTGTTTTGAATATGCCATCTAGGTTGATCATAACTTTCCTTCCAAGGAGTAAGTGTCTTTTAATTTCATGGCTGCAATTACCATCTGCCGTGATTTTGGAGACCTTACCCCACCCCACCCCCCCAAAAAAAAAGGCTGACACTGTTTCCACTGTTTCCCCATCTATTTCCTATGAAGTGATGGGAGCAGATGCCATGATCTTAGTTTTCTGAATTTGATCAATATAGTTATATACAAAAATATGTGGCTAAATATCATTTTACATAACATATACAAATATATTCTTAATAGTATACTATTGAAAATGTTAATATTATAAACTGCAAAGTAGTATGACTTTCATTCATACATTCCATAAAAACACATCCCTGTAACTTATCGCTAAATTTTGAGTACAAATTAGCACATGTTTAGTGAGCATAGTGTCTTGAGGAGAAGCTAAAGTTAATTAAAGAGTTCCAAGTGTTTTGGCAGAATAAAACAGGCTTTGGAGAACCTAGGAAATGAGGACAATTTCAACCAAGGGATACTAGATCTCACTAAAAAATATACATTAGTGGTGAGATAATTTAGACCAGGAAGGAAAATCGTATTTCAAGAAAATGGATAAAAATATTTTCTTGCAAATGTTCTGATAGTAGAAATTAATTCCTTAGATTATTGTTAGGCTATGCACTAACAACTAATTCCAGTATTAGTTACTATTGTACCTCGGTCAGGATATTGTCAATCTTATTATGAATCAGTCTAAATGTGAAAATATGAAAATTTTTATGCTTATATATATCTGTTGATTCACCCCCACCCAATCTAAATTACTATACAATCTTGTTAGCGAAGAATTTATGTTTTATGAATGTGGCCTGTGCTATTCTCAGTTGAACTATTTCCTTAGTAGATTACATTTTGAGTAATCTCTAAAGTGTTTTTCTCAGTGTATCTTATTTTAATTATTCTGTGATTTTCTTTGTGCAAACAATAAAAGAAGAATGAACTGATATTTTGGTTTCAAAAGTTGTTTAAACATAAAAGAATACTTCTGTCAACATATTTGTAAAATAATATCTTGAAAGATATGAATTTTGATGATTTGCTTGCTTTGCTAAAATATTAAATAAGTTTAAACATAATCACCTCTTCTGGGAGTAGAACAGTTCTCTTGCTATGACTCTGCTTGCCATTGGTGAAATTAATCTATTTTTATTTTAATGTGAACTGCCTTGTTATAGAAGATAGTTGCAGTTTTCTCTACCATAATTGTGACTAGAATGCTTGTTCTTTCTGTTGGTTTGTAAGATTTCTTCATGAACATTTTGATATTATTTTGAACTTGAGAAAAGTGCTTCCCTTGTGCACCCAGTTTAATAAATATTCTAGCTACAGTCTCTGTCCTGGCTTTCAAGGTCCTACATTCATCAAAATAAGCATTGAAGTCTTCATTGTAATACTGGCATTGCTCATGGAAGATGATAGTGATATATTCCATCAATACTCTGGAAGATCAATTTTGGATGAAGATCCTAGGAACTCTCTTTAATTACTTCCTTGAAATTTAGATCCTAGTCACTTAGCTTAATAACTCCCTCCTTTTTTTTTTATTTTAATGTCTTCCTCTTTTCTTCAATAGTTTCAAAATCATGTTATTTTAGTTGGTCTTTTTTTCTTATTTTTAGATTTCATTTTAGAATTTATGTGAGATATTGAATGATTTTCTTATAAAGACATTGGACAGCCTTAGTGGAACGTAACCCAGAGTTACATTTTCCAGAGAAGTCCTACAAGTATATCTTGCTGTTTCTCATAGATGACACCATTTTGACTAAAACAAGTAGGTTTTCTGTCTCCTGGCAATCTGAAGAGTTGGAGGAATTGGAGTAAGAATTTATGAGTGAAGGAAGATTTGTGATGGGTGGGGTTGGTTGAGGGTAAAGGTGGACGGGTATGGATGGCACCAGCTGTAGACACAGTGAGAGACTTACAGTAGATTTTTTATTGGTGAGATTCAAATGACTATCTAATGTGAGCTGTACTATATTTGTCAAGATAAATATTGAAACTTGTCATTTATTCCAATATTAATTAAATCTAAATCCAAAGACAGTTTCTGAGAACAAGAAGATACACCATCTCTACTAGAACATACTTGAGCTTTGAATGGCTGTTGCTTGCATTAGTCTAGGATGGATTTCATTTTCTAGAAGGCAGGAACTTCTATGACTGTCTGCTTTATTTGATTGAATTTAGGACAGTCTGAATCTCTTTACAGTATATGCAACTAATGTCTTTAGGATTCCAATTGGCTGCTTGTTAGCTAAATTGTTCTGAGAGAGTTCTGTGTCTTTTGGAATGATAACATCTATCTGCAATGGAGAAAGTAGCCCAGGCATCTTGTAGACCTTCAGTACTGGGGAAGTCATTATGACTTCTGAGAAACACTGCTGTCCATGTGTGCATTTTGAAATGTATGTGCAGGGTTCATAGGTGATACACATTTTTTCTTAGTCACTTCATCTCTGAATTGGCATTCTGCTATGATGATGACTGCAGCCATGAATTAAAAAAAAAAAAAAAATGCTTACTCCTTGGTAGGAAAGTTATGACCATCCTAGATGGCATATTCAAAAGCAGAGACATTAGTTTGCCAACAAAGGTCCATCTAGTCAAGGCTATGGTTTTTTCAGTGGCCATGTATGGATGTGAGAGTTGGACTATGAAGAAAGCTGAGTGCTGAAGAATTGATGCTTTTGAACTGTGGTGTTGGAGAAGACTCTTGAAATTCCCTTGGACTGCAAGGAGATCCAACCAGTCCATTCTGAAGGAGATCAGCCCTGGGATTTCTTTGGAAGGAATGATGCTAAAACTGAAATTCCAGTACTTTGGCCACCTCATGCAAAGAGTTGACTCATTGGAAAAGACTCTGATGCTGGGAGGGATTGGGGACAGGGGGGAAAGGGGACAACAGAGCATGAGATGGCTGGATGGCATCACCGACTCGATGGATGTGAGTTTGAGTGAACTCCTGGAGTTGGTGATGAACAGGGAGGCCTGGTTTGCTGCAATTCATGCAGTCGCAAAGAGTCGAACATGACTGAGCAACTGAACTGGCTGACTGAACTGATAGTCTAAATGTTTGTGTTTCCCCCAAATTCATAAGTTGAAATTATGATGTCCTATGTGATGGTATTAGGAGCGGGGGCTGTTGTAGAATGGTGATTAGCTCTTAAAGTGGAGCCCTTATCGATGGGGTTAGTGCTCTAATATAAGGGACTCTGCGGGTTTCGCAGGTCGTGGATTGATAAAAAATCTGCCAGCCACTATAAGAGAAACCAAAGTTTTGGGTTCAGTCCCTCGGTTGGGAAGATCCCCTGGAGAAGGAAATGACACCTACTCCAGCATTCTTGCCTGAAAAATTCCATGGACAAAAGACCTGATGGTCTATAGTCCATGGGACAGAAAAGAGTTGAATGTGACTGAGCACACACAGCACACATGAGATTCCACAGGGATTCCTTGCCTTTAGCCAGGTGAGGACACAGAGAGAAGTCTGTGATCAGGGAGACTCTGCCTTGACCACACAGGTACCCTGATTTCAGACTTCCAGCTTCTAAAACTTGGAGAAACAATTTTCTGTTGTTTAAAAGCCCCCTGCCTCATTCTGTGGTAATTTTTGATAGCTACCTGAAACATGTTTTTTCCCTACTTTCCACCTTAGAACTGAATCAAAGATCATTTCTCTTGAAATACAGTCTTCTTTCTTTGAATTAAATTATATAAGTCTGATCAGTTTCCAGCAATGACACACTCATCTGAATGAGCTTCACCAGCAGGATGGATATCTTTCATGGCTTCATCATCCATAGTTCTGTTCCTTCATAGGCACACTCATCACCCTCTGATGCTGTCTAAAGCTCCCATCCCACTTGCTCTAGCTTCCAATGTAAGCTCTGAAGCCACTACAACCTGTGTACTGCTGCTCTGCCATTTTGAGAAATAAATAAACCTAAAATTCTTCAAGATAATTTCCATCTGAAGAAAACAGGCATTGAAAGAGGCATAAACCTTTACAGATCACAACTTGACAAACAATTATTTCTAAAAAGAACTTATTTTTTTTTTACCCTGAAATCAATGGTGTTAGCATTTATGATTCACTTAACATTATATTTATTTTACAGAAATAGTTATAACTGGATTGGAATTGTAGAATTCAGCATCTAATAAGACTTTTAAATCGCCAAAGTCACATAGTAGAAACTATAATTTTATGTATAATAAAACTATTAGTGAGAGATAGCCTTTCTGTCTTACAACCCACCTAAACCATAAGCAGAAATTCACTGAAGTCCTACTCTATAGTAAGCTCCTTTTCTGGAAATAGTTTTTAGCATTCCTCTTTAATTTCAAGAAACTCTAATACACTGTTTACCAATGCACCTTTTTTGTTACTATTGTCTTTAATTTTTCTGCTTTGAACTAATTTTGATACTAGACAGTATTACATTCTTGGAGTATTTCAAAGCTTGGATTAAAAAGATTTTCACTTTCTCTTAATTGGGAAAACAAATTCCATGAGACAATTTTTTCACAGTGCTAGTATCCAGCATTAAAAAAAAAAAAAAAAAAAAAAAACAAAAAAAAACCAAACTTTTAAATAATGTCATTTTCTGGCATTGATTGATATTTAACAATCAGTAGTTTTCATGGCATCCAGTCTTCCAAGTGGACCTTAGGAAGCATCACTATGAACAAAGCTAGTGCAGGTGATGGAATTCCAGCCAAGCTATTTCAAATCTAAAAAAGAAGATGTTGTTAAAGTGCCACAAACATTATGCCAGCAAATTTTGAAAACTCAGCAGTAGCCACAAGACTGGAAAAGGTCAGTTTTCATTTCAATTCCAAAGAAGAGCAATGTTGAAGAATGTTTAAATTATCACACAGCTGCAGTCATCTCACATGCTATCAAGGTAATGTTTAAAATCCTTCAAGCCAGGCTTCAACAAGAAGTGAAACAAGAATTCCCAAACATTCAAGCTGGATTTAGAAAAGGCAAAGGAACCACAAATCAAATTGTCAACATCTAGTGGATTTTAGAAAAAGCAAGAGAATTCCAGGAAATATTTACTTCTGCTTCATTGACTACGCTAAAGGCATTGACTTTGTGGATCATGGCAAAATATGAAAAAATTTTCAAGAAATGTGAACACTAGACTACCTTACCTATAAAACCTGCATGGAAGTCAAGAAGTAACATTGAGTACCTGACCTGGAACAGCAGACTCGTTCCAAATATGGAAAGGAGTATGCCAAATCTGAATACCGTTACCCTGCATATTTAATATATATGCAGAGTATATCATGTGAAATTCCAGGCTAGATGAAGCACAAGTTGAAATCAAGGTTACCAGGAGAATATCAATAACCTCAGATATGCAGATGACACCAGCCTTATGGCAGAAAGTGAAGAGGAACTAAAGAGTCTCTTGATGAAAGTGAAAGAGGAGAGTGAAAAGCTGGCTTAAAACTCAACATTATAAAAACTAAGATCATGGCATCCAGTCCCATCACTTCATGGCAAATAGATGGGAAAACAATGGAAACAGTGACAGACTTTATTTTCTTGAGCTCCAAAATCACTGCAGATGGTGACTGCAGCCATGAAATTAAAAGACACTTGCTCCTTGGAAGAAAAACTATGGCCAACCTAGACAGCATATTAAAAAGTAGACATCATTTGCCAACAAAAGTCCGTACAGTCAAAGCTTTGTTTTTTCCCATTGTCATGAGAGTTGGACCATAAAGAAGGCTAGGTGCTGAAGAACTGACGTTTCTGAACTGTAGTGTTAGAGAAGACTCTTGAGAGTCTTTGGACTGCAAGGAGATCTAACAAATGAATCCTAAATAAAACTGGTCCTGAATACTCACTGGACAGACTGATGCTGAAGCTGAAGCTCGAATACTTTGGCCGCCTGATGTGAAGAGCCCACTCATTAAAAATGACCCTGCTGTTGTGTAAGGCTGAAGGCAGAAGGAGAAAGGGACAATAGAGAATGAAATGGGTGGATGGCATCAACGACTCATGGGACATGAGTTTGAGCAAGCTCCTGGAAATGGTGATGGACAAAGAAGCCTGATGTGCTGCAGTCCATGGGATTGCAAAGAGTCAGACACAACATAGCAAATGAAAAGCTAAGTATTTTAGCCTTCATAGAATTTTTTTTTTTTACTTGAATTTAATTATCTTTCATTTCTTTTCATTTTGGAAATTGGTCCCTTAGAAACTATCAGATAAGAAAGTTTTTTTCAGTTATAGTAATTGTTTCAGTTTGGGTAAAGCTAATCTATTAGAGAAAGATATTTAGTATATAATGGTTTGCATAATCCATTTCTTTTAATTTAACAATCTAATTCATAATCCAACAAAGTTTGCAGTAAAGGACATGGTCTCTTCTGTTGCTGCTCAACTCTGTTGTTGTAGCTTAAAAGTAACAGTAGATAGTAAATGAATTAATGAGCATTACCATGTTCCAATAACACTAGTCTGTAGCTTCTCTGCTCTTGATGTAGAAAAAAGTGATCAGGATTGGTAAAGCGGCTCTGTCATTTATAACATAAGGATTTTGCAGTTTCTCCAGATATCACTGTATCTCAGCAAATGATCGAAGCGCCATCTAAAGGAACGAAGGAAGGAAGTGAGTGTCTAGGATGTAGAAAATAGTCTTAAAGAAGGATGCAGTGTTCACTTACTAACCCCTGCTCACATGTAGCCAGCGGTCTGATAGAATGAGACTATGCTGCTGCTGCTGCTGCTGCTAAGTCGCTTCAGTCGTGTCTGACTCTGTGCTACCCCATAGATGGCAGTCCACTAGGCTTCCCCATCCCTGGGATTCTCCAGGCAAGAACATTGGAGTGGGTTGCCATTTCCTTCTCCAATGCATGAAAGTGCAAAGTGAAAGTGAAGTCATTCAGTCGTATCTGACTCTAGACAGCCCATGGACTGCAGCCTACCAGGCTCTTCCGTCCATGGGATTTTCCAGGCAAAAGTACTGGAGTGGGATGCCATTGCCTTCTTTGAGAATGAGACAATAGCTGGCCACTTATGAGAAAAGATGAAGGATTCTAAGCTAAAGGAAGGAACTGGAATATGGCTACTGGAGGCTTTTAAAAGTTTCCACAATATTAAACATCTCCTAGATCTCAAACACATAACACTCAATTCACACGTTAATAAAGTGATGCTCAAAATTCTTCAAGCTAGGCTTCAGCAATACGTGAACTGTGAACTTCCAGTTGTTTAAGCTGGTATTAGAAAAGGCAGAGGAACCAGAGATCAAGTTACTAACATGTGCTGGATCATCAAAAAAGCAAGAGAGTTTCAGAAAAACATATATTACTGCTTTATTGACTACGCCAAAGTCTTTGACTGTGTGGATCACAATAACTGTGGAAAATTTTGAAGGAGATGGGAATACCAGACCACCTGACTTGCCTCTTGAGAAACCTGTATGCAGGTCAGGAAGCAAAAGTTAGAAGTGGACATGGAACAACAGACTGGTTCCAAATAGGAAAAGGAGTAGGTCAAGGCTTTATATTGTCACCCTGCTTATTTAACTTATATGCAGAGTACATCATGAGAAACGCTGGGCTGGAAGAAACACAGGCTGGAATCAAGACTGCCAGGAGAAATATCAATAACCTCAGTTAGGCAGATGACACCACCCTTATGGCAGAAAGTGAAGAGGAATTGAAAAGCTTCTTGATGAAAGTGAAAGTGGAGAGTGAAGAAGTTGGCTTAAAGCTCAACATTCAGAAAATGAAGATCATGGCATCTGGTCCCATCAGTTCATGGAAAGTAGATGGGAAAACAGTGGAAACAGTGTCAGACTTTTTATCTTTTTGGGCTCCAAAATCACTACCGATGGTGACTGCAGCCATGAAATTAAAAGACGCTTACTTCTGGGAAGAAAAGTTATGACCACCCTAGATAGCATATTGAAAAGCAGAGATATTACTTTCCCAACAAAGGTCCGTCTAGTCAAGGCTATGGTTTTTCCAGTGGTCATGTATGGATGTGAGAGTTGGACTGTGAAGAAAGCTGGGAGCCAAAGAACTGATGCTTTTGAACTGTGGTGTTGGAGAAGACTCTTGAGGGTCCCTTGGACTGCAAGGAGATCCAACCAGTCCATTCTGAAGGAGCTCATCCCTTGGAAGGATGATGCTAAAGCTGAAACTCCAATACTTGGGCCACCTCATGTGAAGAGTTGACTCATTGGAGAAGACTCTGATGCTGGGAGGGATTGGGGTCAGGAGGAGAAGGGCTTGACAGAGGATGAGATGGCTGGATGGCATCACCAACTTGATGGGCATGAGTCTGAGTGAACTCTGGGAGATGGTGATGGACAGGGACGCCTGGCGTGCTGTGATTCATGGGGTCGCAAAGAGTCGGACACGACTGAGCAACTAAACTGAACTGAGCTGAACTGAAGTATAATTCAAGTATCATCAAGGTACTTCATTCAATTGGAAGTCTGGGGTATCTGTGCAAAGACTAATCTTCACCCTGACATATGGGTGTGTCTTCTTGAAAACCTAGCAAGCTATAAGCTAATAAATCGTCTTGCATTTTTTCAAACTCAGTATTCAAAAAGGCATACAGATGGGATAGTCATAATAAATGATTTCACTTAAAAACTGGAAAGATATTTAGAAAATACAGCAATCTGTCATCAACAAATGTTATAAAACATTTCTGGTCAGCAATATTGAATACTACCCGAAATGACATAAGCTTACCTTTAAAAATGTATGGGATTAGGACAAGAGTACCATGAAAATATATAGTTTCTTTAAAGTTTATATATATATATATATATATATATATATATATATATATGTATATATGTATATGTATGTATGTATGTGTGTGTGTCTGTGTGTGTCTGTGTGTGTGTGTGTATATATATATATATATATATATATATATTTATATATATATATGTTGAGCCATTCAGTCAAGTTTAACTCTTACTGATCCCATGGACTGCAATACGACATGCTTCCTCATCCATCACCAACTCCCAGAGCTTGCTCAAATTCATGTCCATTGAGTCAGTGATGTCATCCAAACATATGTTCTGTCCCCCTTTCACCTATTGCCTTCAAAATTTCCCATAATCAGTTTTGTGTTTTTTTTTTTTTTTTTCCCAGTGAGTCAGTTCTTCACATCAGGTGGCCAAAGTACTGGAGCTTCAGGTGGGTAAAGTACTGGAGCTTCAGCCTCAGCATCAGTCCTTCCAATGAATATTCAGGACAGATTTCCTTTAAGATTGAGTGCTTTGATCTCCTTGCTGTCTAAGTTTTCTCCAATACCACAGTTTAAAAGCATTAACTCTTTGATGCCCAGCTTTCTTTATAGTCCAACTCTCATATCCATGCATGACTACTGGAAAAACCATAGCTTTGACTAGACAGTCCTTGGTCGATGAAGTAATGTCTCTTCTTTTTAATATGCTGTCTAATTTGGCCAGAACTTTTCTTCCAAGGAGCAAGCATCTTTTAATTTCATGGTTGCAGTCAACATCTGCAGTGATTTTGGAGCCCAAGAAAATAAAATCTGTCACTGTTTCCATTGTTTCCCCATCTATTTGCCATGAAGTGATAGGACCAGATGTCATAATCTTAGTTCTTTGAAAGTTGACTTTTAAGACAGCTTTTTCACTCTTCTCTTTGATTTCATCAATAGGCTCTTTAGTTCTTTGCTTTCTGCCATAAGGGTGGTGTCATCTGCATATCTGAAGTTATTGACATTTCTCCTAGCACTCTTGATTCTAGCTGGTGTTTAATCCAGGGTGGCATCACATGATATAATCTACAAATAAGTTAAATAAGCAGGGTGACAATATATAGCCTTTATGTACTCCTTTCCCAATTTGGAAACCAATCCATTGTTCTATATCCAGTTCTAACTGTTGCTTCTAAACCTGCATACAGCTTTCTCAGGAGGCAGGTAAGGTGATCTTGTATTCTCATTTCTTGTAGAATTTTTCACAGTTTGTTGTGAACCAGAGTCAATGGGTTTAGCATAGTCAATGAAGCAGATGTAGATGTTTTATGGAATTCTCTTTCTTTTTCTATGATCCAGTGGATGTTGGCAATTTGATCTCTAGTTCCTCGCCTTTTCTAAATTCAGCTTAAACAGATGGAAGTTATTGGTTCATGAACTGTTGAAGCCTAGTTTGGAGATTTATGAGCATTATTTTGCTAGTATGTGAGATGAGTGCAATTGTGCAGTAATTTGAACATTCTTTGGCATTGCCTTTATTTAGGATTGGAATGCAATCTGACACTTTCCCGTCCTGTGGCCACTGCTGAGTTTTCCAGATTTGCTGGCATATTTGAGCTGAGCCTCACTCAGCTTCCAGTCCTGTTTTTGCTGATTCTAGAACTTCTCCATCTTTGGCTGCAAAGAACATAATCAATCTGATTTCGGTATTGACCATCTGGTGATGTCCATGTGAAAGTCATCTCATGTTTTTGGAAGAGGGTGTTTGCTTTGACCAGTGGCAAAACTGTTACTCTTTGCCCTGCTCCATTTTGTACTCCAAGGCCACACTTGCCTGTTACTCCGGGTATATCTTGGCTTCCTACTTTTGCGTTCTAGTTCTGTACAATAAAAAAGGCATCTTTTTTTGGTGTCAGTCCTAGAAGATCTTGTGTCTTCATAGAATCGCTCAGTTTCAGATTCTTCAGCATTATTGGTTGGGGCATTGACTTGGATCACTGTGATATTGAATGGTTTGACTTGGAATGAACATACATCATTCTGTCATCTTTGAGATTGTACCCAATCTGTCTGTATTTCAGACTCTTTGTTGGCTATGACAGCTACTCCATTTCTTTTAAGGGATTCTTGCCCTTAGTAGTAGATGTAATGGTTATCTGAATTAAGTTCACCTATTCCAGTCCATTTTAGCACATTGATTCCTAACGTGTTGATGTTCACTCTTGCTATCTCTTGTTTGACCACTTCAAATTTACCTTGATTCATGAACCTTACATTCATGCAGGTTCCTAGGCAATATTGCTCTTTCTAGCATTGAACTTTACTTTCATCACCAGTCCCATTCAGAACTGGGTGTTGTTTTTGCTTTGGCTCAGCCTCTTCATTTTTTCTAAGCTATTTCTCCACTCTTCTCCAGCAGCATATTGGGCACCTATAGACCTGGTGAGTTCATCTTTCTGTGTCATATATTTTCGCCATTTCATACCGTTTATAGGGTTCTCATTGGCAAGTGGTTTGCCATTCCCTTCTCCAGTAGATCACATTTTGTCAGAACTCTCCATCATGACCCATCTGTCTGGGTGACCTTATAAGGTATGGTTCATTATTTCATTGAGTCAGACAGGGCTGTGATCCATGTGATTGGTTTGCTTAGTTTTTGTTTGTTTGTTTGTTTTTTTATCTGATTGTGGCTTTCATTCTGTCTGCCCTCTGACTGATAAGGATAAGAGGCTTTTGGAAGCTTCATAATGGGAAGTACTGGCTATGGGTGAATCTGAGTCTTGCTCTAATGAGCAGGGCCACCCTCAGTAAATCTTTATTCCAATTTTCTGTTGATGAGTGGGTCTGTGTTCCCTCCCTTTAGTTTGAACTGAGGCTAATCTATGGTAGAGGCAATGGTGGTAATGGCAACCTCCTTCAAAAGGATTCATGCCAATATGCCCCATGGCTCCCAGGACTATTGTATTCAGTGCCCCTGACCCTGTAGCAGGCCACTATCAATCCACTCCTCTGCCAGATACTCCTGGATACTCAAGGCAAGTCTGGCTCTGTCTCTTGTGGCATCACTGTTCCTTTCTTCTGGGTCCTGGTGCACACAAGATTTTGTTCATGCCTTCTAAGAGTCTGTTTCCCCAGTCCTGTGGAAGTTCTGTAATCAAATTCCACTGGCCTTCAAAGTCCTTCCATATATATATATATATATATATATATATATATATAGTGACAGCTATTAAATTGTGTTCTGTGGTCTTAATTTGGAAAAAAAGAAACATTCCTTACAACAACAACGAAATAATTTTAACACAAATCTATAGTCTTTGAAATATTTAAAGTCAACTAAATATCTTAAAACTACAAAATGTATATGTTACTGCTTATGTCAGTGTTCTGTTAACCAGCCATCCTTTTTTGAATGAACTACCATATATCATAAATGGTATTCTGTTAGCAATATGTCTTATGAGACAGCTATATTTAAATAATTATATTTTACAGTTTTTGCTTCAGTGCAATTTGGGAAAATTCTCTCCTCTAAGTCAGTAGCAACTGGAATTACTAATGCATATGGTAGAGCAATATTTAGATTCAGAAATCAACCATGAATTTTCCATGTGATAGTTACATGCTGTCTCTTAATTGCAGAAAGTTTTACAACAATATTTAGAATCTAACATATAAATCGTATGTGTTCATGCTAAGTCACTTCAGACTGTAGCCTGCCAGGCTCCTCCGTCAATGAGATTTTCCAGGCAAGAATACTGGATTGGGTTGCCATTTCCTTCTCCAAGGGATCTTCTCAATCCAGAGATTGAACCAGTATGCCTTACTTCTCTTGCATTGGCAGATCAGTTCTTAACCACTAGCACCACCTGGGAAGCCCAACATATAAATTACTATTCATTATATCCTGATTTTTTAAATCATTCTTAAATGAACATCTAGAGCCAAACAATATTTCCTGTAGTCTTTCTGATTTAAAATATTCATTACTGGTATATTATTATAAAAACGAGAGTAGTAATGCATTGCTTAATTTAATACTCTTTTCAATTTAGACTACACGGCAAAACATAGTAACCTTACAAATAATCTTCATAACATTTAATTTGGAGTTTCCTTATTTATGAATTCTTCCATTTGTACATTTTTATGTCCTTATTCTATATTCCTTATATTATTTTGAGTAGTCACTTTAGTTGTATATTTTTTATCCACTTTCAATTTACTTAAATCATTTTTCTTGATTTTTAAAGAGTGTCTTAAAGTGAAATAGCCAACGGTAGATCTATTTTTGTAAGCTTTTCTAGTAATATTCATAATAATCAACAGTTTGTATTAAATAACTATAAAAATATGATTGAAAATTAATTTTATATCATTCAATGGCCACAGTTTCCTCTTTATAGAATGCTTTTTTATTTTGAATATATCTTCTCTTGTATGTCATATAAAATTTCAAACAGTCTAAATTAAATCTAATTATAATAATGTTTAGTTGACATTCTTAGGATTTGTTCTTGAAAGACTTTAATGCAAGAAGTGATAAAAACATCAGCAAGATATTCTACTTGGGTCAGATCCAGAAAATATAATATTTATTCCTTGATTTGTTTCAAAAAATGTCATTGCTTCCAGTTCACTTGAAAATATGTTTCCTCATTTCAATGCAAAACGATGTACTCTAGGTTTTTATTATCTGTAAAGTTTCAAAAAGTATAGTATTATACTTTATAGGTATAATGGTAATTATGTATATTTAAATTAAAATAATTTAATAATTATTAATTAAATTAATTATTAATTAATAATTATTAACTATTAATTTTTATTAATTAAATTATTATTAACAATAATTTAATAATATAAATTGTTTACTATTTCAAAATGTACCATAAGTGTCTTGTGAACCTGTTGAGAATACTGCAGTAGTTTGCGAGCAATTCTTTAAACATGTGGACAGTACTTAGCCATTTAGTCTTGTCTGATTCTTTGCAACCCAGTGGACTGCAGCCCGCCAGGCTCCTCAGTCCATGGGGATTATCCAGGCAAGAATACAGGAGTGGGTTGTTATTTCCTTCTCCAAGGGAGCTTCTCAACCCAAGGATCAAAACCAGGTCTCCCACACACTGCAGCAAGATTCTTTACCATTGGAGCCACCAGGGAAACCCACATGAAAATGTAGAGGGATATAAAAAGAAACAAGAAACTTATAATCACTATCCAGAAATTGTTATGGAAGACGCATGAATTCTTGCTATCTGGAAAGATATGGAAATAACCTTGATGTGCTTCTAGTCTCCACTTCTTCACTTTCTGCAGAATCAATGTCCTCTAATAAGAACACAAAGCACAAAAGAATTAAATTGTTTGGGCACATATATAGCCAAAACAACAGAATGATCTCTGTTCGTTTCCAAGGCAAACCATTCAGTATCACAGTAATCCAAATCGATGCCCGACCATTAACACTGAAGAGGCTGAAGTTGAACGGTTTTAGGAAGATTTACAAGACCTTCTAGAATTAACACTCCAAAAATATGTAGGAAGCCAAGAAACAAGTGGAGTAATAGGCAAATATGGACTTGGAGAACAGAATGAAACAGATCAAAGGCTGATAGAGTTCTGCCTAGAGAATGCACTGGTCATAGCAAACATCCTCTTACAACAACACAAGAGAAGACTCGACACATGTACATCACCAGATGGCCAACATTGAAATCAGATTGATTATATTATTTGCAAGCAAAGATGCAGAAGCTCTATACAGTCAGCAAAAACAAGACCAGGAGCTAACTGTGGCTCTGATAATGAACCGCTAATTGACAAACTGACTAATTCAGACTTCAATTGAAGAAAGTGGGGAAAAAGATTAGATCATTCAGTTGAGCTCAGTTCAGTTGCTCAGTCGTGTCATCTTTTATAAATATGACCTAACTCAAATCCCTAATGATTATACAGTGGAAGTGAGAAATAGATTTAAGGGACTAGATCTGATAGACAGAGTGCCTAATCGACTATGGATGGAGGTTTGTGACATTGTAAAGGAGATCAGGATCAAGATAATCCCAAAGAAAAAGAAATGTAAAAAAGCAAAATGCCTGTCTGAAGAGGCTTTACAAATAGCTGAGAAAAGAAGAAAAACAAAAAGCAAAGGAGAAAAGGAAGGGTATACCTATTTGGATGCAGACTTCCAAAGAATGGCAAGGAGAGATAAGAAAGGCTTCCTCAGAGATCAATGGAAAGAAATAGAGGAAAAAATAGAATAGTGAAGACTAGAGACCTCTTCAAGAAAATTAGAGATACCAAGGGAACATTTCATTCAAAGATGGGCTCGATAAAGGATAGAAATGATATGGACCTAACAGAATCAGAAGGTATTAAGAAGAGGTGGCAAGAATACACAGAAGAACTGTACAAAACAGATCTTCATGACACAGCTAATCACAATGGTGTGATCACTCACCTAGAGCCAGATATCTTGGAATGTGAAGTTAAGTGGGCTTTAAGAAGCATTTCTATGAGCAAAGCTAGTGGAGGTGATGAAATTCTAGTTGAGCTGTTTCAAATCTTAAAAGATGATGCTGTGAAAGTGCTGCACTCAATAGGTCAGCAAACTTGGAAAACTCAGCAGTGGCCACAGGACTGGAAAAATTCAGTTTTCATTCCAATCCGTAAGAAAGGCAATGCCAAAGAATGCTCAAACTACAGCACAATTGCACTCATCTCACACACTAGTAAAGTAATGCTCAAAATTCTCCAAGCCAGGCTTCAGCCATATGTAAACCATGAACTTCCAGATGTTCAAGCTGGTTTTAGAAAAGGCAGAGGAACCAGAAATTAAATTGCCAACATCTTCTGGATCCTTGGAAAAGCCAGAGAGTTCCAGGAAAACATCTATTTCTGCTTTATTGACTATGGCAAAGCCTTTGACTGTGTGAATCACAATAAACTGGAAAATTTGAAAGAGGTGGGAATACTAGAACATCTGGCATGCCTCTTGAGAAACATGTATGCAGGTCAGGAAGCAAAAGTTAGAACTGGACATGGAACAACAGACTGGTTCCAAATAGGAAAAATAGTACTTCAAGGCTGTATATTGTTCACCCTGCTTATTTAACTTTTATGAAGACTACATCATGAGAAACGCTGGGCTGGAAGAAGCACAAGGTGGAATAAGATTCCTTGGAGATATATCAATAACCTCAGATATGCAGGTGACACCACTCTTAGGGCAGAAAGTGAAGAGGAACTAAAAAGCCTCTTGATGAAAGTGAAAGAGAAGGGTGAAAAAGTTAGTTTAAAGCTTAACATTCAGGAAACAAAGATCATGACATCTGGTCCCATCACTTCATGGCAAATAGATGGGGAAACAGTGACTGACTTTATTTTGGGGAGCTCCAAAATCACTACACATGGTGACTGCAGCCATAAAATTAAAAGGCATTTACTCCTTGGAAGCAAAGTTATGACCAACCTAGACGGCATATTCAAAGCGGAGACATTACTTTGTCAACAGAGGTCTGTCTTGTCAAGGCTATGATTTTCCCAGTAGTTATGCATGGATGTGAGAATTGGACTGCAAAGAAACCTGAGAACCGAAGAATTGATGCTTTTGAATTGTAGTGTTGGAGAAGACTCTTGAGAGTCGCTTGAACTGCAAGGAGATCCAACCAGTCGATCCTAAAGGAGATCAGTACTGGGTGTTCATTGGAAGGGCTGATGTTGAAGCTGAAACTCCAGTACTTTGGCCACCTGATGCAAAGAGCTGACTCATTTGAAAAGACTCTGATGCTGGGAAAGATAGAGGGTGGGAGGAAAAGGGGATGACAGAGGATGATATGGTTGGATAGCATCACTGACTCAGTGAACATGAGTTTGAGTAAAGTCCTATATTTGGTGATGGACAGGGAGGCCTGGTGTGCTGCGGTTCATGGAATCACAAAGAGTCGGACACGGCTGAGCAACAGAACTGAGACTGATGGCTTACTTAGGGTAGCATCCTGGTTTCTATGGGGACCCATGCATTGTTTTGTACCTTTTTGGTGGATGTAACATGAGACACATGGGGCTTCTGAAGCCTGGGTTCCTGGAATGATGCACTCCTCTAAGTAGATCTCATGATGGAATTGACTGGAGGAGAGGAGTTCCCTGATTACCCTTTCAACTGCCTCTGTGGCTGTTTTATAATAATTCCTTTGTGCATCTTATAGTTTATAGTCTTATCCTATATGATAATATCTAAGGAGGATGTTAGAAAGAAGGTTTTCCTGGGGATTTATAAACTTTACAGCCCACACCTGCTGCTATTGGTAGAGGGTACTGAACAAACTAAACATTAAATCCTAGGCTTCTGTTACTCATATCTGTAGTTTCTTTGCTAATGCAAATGCTTTAAAGTTTATTAATCTCTGGATCTCTTTTATTTTCAATCAATCATATGAAAGTATGGATACTTTAGGTTCCTTTCAGATGATAATTCTAACTTGAAGAAGTTTCCACTTTTATTTTTTGTCTGTTCAGCCTGTGATAGCTGCTTTCTTTCCTCATGCTGTCTAAACAATAAACACTACACATTTTAGAATTTGGGTTATAGCAACACCAAACGACCATTAGTATGGGCTATGCTGTTGTAATAAAAAGAACCTGGGCTACAGTGCCTTTCAATAAAATAAAAGCTCATTTATTCTGCACATAGTAGTCCAGAGTAATTCATTCAGGGCTAATGGAATGGCTATTCTCAAGACTGTTTTACTTGTTTCTATCTTCCAGCTCATAAGAATGGAGAAAGAAATCAAAGATGGCATTAAATGTCTTGTTTTATTCATAGATATGTATTTATTCATAGATATGGTTTATTTTTGTTGTTGCTGTTGTATTTATTTTAGCTATTTTTTTCCTTGGAAAGGTCAGTGCAAAAGAATAGCAGATGTCTTCACTTTAGAGCCAATTAGTGAAAATTTGTGGTCATTGTTTAAGTTTTTTGGAAAACCAGCACTTTCAATTTGCCACATTTTTTTTTTTTCCTCAGGTTAGGAAACTGAAACAGATTCTTCTGGATTTCCTTGAAGCTAGGATTCAGAAATATGACAAAAATAAAAGATAAAATTTCTATAAAAAATAAAAATTAAAATTTCTATTTTGTAAGGGTTAGGTAAAAGATGGTGAGGAGCCATTCTTCTTTCAGAGACAGAAGTGTCAGGGCCTGTAGCTCACTTAAGTGATACAAGCTGAAGAATCTCTGCTCCTTCACCCAGTCAGCCAAATGTTTTGAAGCTGTTGATGTGTATTTGATGAAATCATATTTTAAAATTGTTAGCAGTCCACTAAAAAGTAAAAAAAAAAAAAAAAAAAAAAAAGGCAAAAAGAAATCTCAGCATTTTATACAGCCAAACAGATACAACTCACTAATTATCTAGTTTCAAGTTAAACAATGACTAGACCTTAAGTCAAAGGACTTGAGGGCACCATTTGTCGCACATAGTTCATCCTAGGTACATCTGGAGTTGAGGTGACTATCTGTATTAGCTACTTGGCTTTATCCAGAAGGGGGAGGAAATCACATATACATACCACAGAAAGTATTTTTTCAACCCAAAGCTACGTGCCCACTGAAATTAAGTTCTTATCCTCCTACAGAAACTGGGAGGTAAGGATGCTGTCTTCCTTAACGTTTGCATTTCAGTTAGTTAGCTCCTGAGTCCCTGAAAAGTTATACTTGCCATGATAAAGCTGACTAAAGGCTTGTTTAGTTACAAAAGAATGTGTGTCCATTTCAAAGGAGTAGAAAGTACTTAATAATTACATGTATCTGTGTGGATCATAATAAACTGTGGAAAATTCTGAAAGAGATGGGAATACCAGACCACCTGACCTGCCTCTTGAGAAATCTGTATGCAGGTCAGGTAGCAACAATTAGAACTGGACATGGAACAACAGACTGGTTCCAAATAGGAAAAAGAGTATGTCAAGGCTGTATATCATCACCCTGCTCATTTAACTAATATGCAGACTACATCACGAGAAACGCTGGACTGGAAGAAACACAAGCTGGAATCAAGATTGCCTGGAGAAATATCAATAACCTCAGATATGCAGATGACACCACCCTTATGGCAGAAAGTAAAGAAGAACTAAAATGCCTCTTGATGAAAGTGAAAGGGGAGAGTGAAAAATTTGGCTTAAAGCTCAGTATTCAGAAAACGAAGATCATGGCCTCCGGTCCCCTCACTTCATAGGAAATAGATGGGGAAACAGTGTCAGACTTTATTTTGGGGGGCTCCAAAATCACTGCAGATGGTGACTTCAGCCATTAAATTAAAAGACGCTTACTCCTTGGAAGAAAAGTTATGATCAACCTAGATAGTATATTCAAGAGCAGAGACATTACTTTGCCGATTAAGGTCCGTCTAGTCAAGGCTATGGTTTCTCCCGTGGTCATGTATGGATATGAGAGTTGGACTGTTAATTGATGTTTCTGAACTGTGGTGTTGGAGAAGACTCTTGAGATTCCCTTGGACTGCAAGGAGATCCAACCACTCCATTCTGAAGGAGATCAGCCCTGGGATTTCTCTGGAAGGAATGATGCTAAAGCTGAAACTCCAGTACTTTGGCTACCTCATGCTAAAAGTTGACTCATTGGAAAAGAATGTGATGCTGGGAGGGACTGGGGACAGGAGGAGAAGGGGACGACAGAGGATGAGATGGCTGAATGGCATCACTGACTCAATGGACATGAGTCTGAGTGAACTCTGGAAGTTGGTGATAGACAGGGAGGCCTGGCGTGCTGCGATTCATGGGGTGGCAAAGAGTCGGACACTACTGAGCGACTGAACTGAACTGAACTTAAACCAGTCCATTCTGAAGGAGATCAACCCTGGATTTCTTTGGAAGGAATGATGCTAAAGCTGAAACTCCAGTACTATGGACACCTCATGCAAAGAGTTGACTCATTGGAAAAGAATGTGATGCTGGGAGGGACTGGGGGCAGGAGGAGAAAGGGACGACAGAGGATGAGATGGCTGGATGGCATCACTGACTTGATGGACATGAATCTGACTCAACTCCGGGAGTTGGTGATGGATAGGAAGGCCTGGCGTGCTGTGTGATTCATGGGGTCACAAAGAATCAGACATGACTGAGCGATTGAACTGAACTGAATGATCTAATGGTTTTCCCTACTTTCTTCAATTGAACTCTAAATTTGACAATATGAAATTCATGATCTGAACCGGAGTCAGCTCCTGGTCTTTTTTTTTGCTGACTGTATAGAGCTTCTTCATCTTTGACTGCAAATAATATAATCAATCTGATTTCAGTGTTGGCCATCTGATTACTTCCGTGTGTAGTGTCTTCTCTTGTGTTGTTGAAATAGGTGTTTGCTATGACTAGTGCATTCTCTTGGAAGAACTCTATAAGACTTTGGCCTGCTTCATTCTGTACTCCAAGGCCAAATATACCTGTTACTCCAGGTGTTTCTTGGCTTCCTATTTTTGCATTCCAGTCACAAATAATGAAAAGGACATGTTGTTTGGGCGTTAGTTCTGGAAGGTCCTGTAGGTCTTCGTGGAACTATTCAACTTCACCTTCTTCAGCATTACTGGTCAGGGTATAGATTTGCATTTCCATTATATTGAATGGTTTTCCTTGGAAACAAGCAGAGACTACTCTGTTGTTTTTGAGACTGCATTCAAATTCTGCATTTCAGACTCTTTCATTGACTATGATGACTACTCCATTTCCTTTACAGGATTCTTGCCCACAGTAGTAGATATAGTGATCATCTGAGTTAAATTCACCCATTCCAGTTCTTTTTAGTTCGCTGATTCCTAAAATGTCGACGTTCACTCTTGCCATCTCCTGTTTGATCACTTTCAATTTGCCTTGATTCATGGACCTAACATTCCAGGTTCCTACGCATTATTTCTCTTTGCAGCATCAGGCCTTGCTTCCATATCCAGACACATCTACCACTGGCTGTTGTTTTTCCTTAGGCTTTGTCTCTTCATTCTTTCTGGAGTTATTTCTCCACTGATCTCCAGTAGCGTATTGGGAACCGACTGACCTGGGAAGTTCATCTTTCAGTGTCATATCTTTTTGCTTTTTCATACTGTTCATGGGGTTCTCAAGGCAGGAATATTGAAGTGGTTTGCCATTCCTATCTCCAGTGGACCACATTCCATCAGAACTCTCCACCATGACCTGTCCTACTTGGGATGCCCTCACGGTATGACTCATAGTTTCCTTGAGTTAGACAAGGCTGTGGTCCATGTGATTAGATTGATTAGTTTTCTGTGATTGTGGTTTTCAGCCTGTCTTCCCTTTGATGGAGAAGGATAAGAGGCTTATGAATGCTTCCTGAAGGGATAGACTGACTGAGGGTGATCAATTCAGTTCAGTTCAGTCACACAGTCATGTCCGACTCTTTGGAACCATGTGAATCGCAGCACGTCAGGCTTCCCTGTCCATCACCAACTCCCAAATTTCACTCAAACTGATGTCCATCGAGTCAGTGATGCCATTCAGCCATATCATCCTCTGTTGTCCCACTCTCCTCCTGCCCCTAATCCCTCCCAGCATCAGAGTTTTTTCCAATGAGTCAACTCTTCACATGAGGTAGCCAAATTACTGAAGTTTCAGCTTTAGCAACATTCCTTCCAAAGAAATCCCAGGGCTGATCTCCTTCAGAATGGACTGGTTGGATCTTCTTGCAGTCCAAGGGACTCTCAAGAGTCTTCACCAGCACCACAGTACAAAAGCATCAGTTCTTCCATGCTCAGCTTTCTTAACAGTCCAACTCTCACATCCATACATGACCACAGGAAAAACCACAGCCTTAACTAGACAGACCTTTGTTAGCAAAGTGATATCTCTTCTTTTCAATATGCTCTCTAGGTTGGTCATAACTTTTCTTCCCAGGAGTAAGCGTCTTTTAATTTCATGGCTACTGTCACAGTCTGAAGTGATTTTGGAGCCCCAAAAAATAAAGTCTGACTCTGTTTCCACTATTTACCCATCTTTTTCTCATGAAGTGATGGGACCAGCATCATGATCTTCATTTTCTGGATGTTGAGTTGTAAGCCAACATTTTCGCTCTCCACTTTCACTTTCATCAAAAGGCTTTTTAGTTCCTCTTCACTTTCTGCCATAAGGGTGGTGTCATCTGCATATCTGAGGTTACTGATATTTCTCCCAGCAGTCTTGATTCCAGCTTGTACTTCTTCCAGCCCAGCGTTTCTCATTATGTACTCTGCATATAAGGAAAATAAGCAGGATGACAATATACAGCCTTGACATACTCCTTTTCCTATTTGGAACCAGTCTGTTGTTCCATGTCCAGTTTTAACTGTTGCTTCCTGAACTGCATATAGGTCTCTCAAGAGGCAGGTCAGGTGGTCTGGTTTTCGCATGTCTTTCAGAATTTTCCACAGTTTATTGTGATCCACATAGTCAAAGCCTTTGGCATAGTCAATAAAGCAGAAATAGATATTTATTTCTAGAACTGCCTTGCTTTTTTGATAATCCAGAGGATGCTGGCAATTTGATCTCTGGTTTCTCTTCCTTTCTAAAACCATCTTGAACATCTGCATATTCATAGTTTATATATTGCTGAAGCCTGGCTTGGCGAATTTCGAGCATTACTTTACTAGCATGTGAAATGAGTACAATTATGCAGTAGTCTGAGTATTTTTTTGGCATTGTCTTTCTTTGGGATTACAATGAAAACTGACCTTTTCCAGTCCTGTGGCCTCTCCTCAGTTATCCAAATTTGCTGGCATAATGAGTGCAGCACTTTCACAGGATCATCTTTCAGGATTTGAAATCGCTCAACTGGAATCTCATCACTTCCACTAGCTTTGTTCATAGTTATGCTTTCTAAGGCCCACTTGACTTCCCATTCCAGGATGTCTGGCTCTAGGTGAGTGATCACATCATCATGATTATCTGGGTCATGTAGATCTTTTCTGTATAGTTCTTCTGTGTATTCTTGCCACCTCTTCTTAATATCTTCTGCTTCTGTTAGGTCCATACCATTTCTGTCCTTTATTAAGCCCATCTTTGCATGAAATGTTCCCTTGGTATCTCTAATTTTCTTGAAGATATCTCTAGTTTTCCCCATTCTGTTGTTTTCCTCTATTTCTTTGCATTGATTGCTGAGGAAGGCTATTTTATCTCTTCTTGCTATTCTTTGGAACACTGCATTCAGATGCTTATATATTTCCTTTTCTCTTTTGCTTTTCACTTCTCTTCTTTTCAAAGCTATTTGTAAGGCCTCCCTAGACAGTCATTTCACATTTTTTGCATTTCTTTTCCATGGGGATGTTCTTGATCCTCGTTTCCTGTACAATGTCACAAACCTCAGTCCATAGTTCATCAGGCACTCTATCTATAGGATCTAGACCCTTAAATCTATTTCTCACTTCCATTGTATAATCATAAGGGATTTGATTTAGGTCATACCTGAATGGCCTAGTGGTTTTCCCTACCTTCTTCAATTTAAATCTGAATTTGCCAATAAGGAGCTCATGAGCTGAGCCAATGGTCTTGTTTTTGTTAACTGTATATAGCTTCTCCATCTTTGGCTGCAAAGACTATAATCAATCTGATTTCTTTGTTGACCTCTAGTGATGTCCATGTGTAGAGTCTTCTCTTCTATTCTTACAAGAGGGTGTTTGCTATGACCAGTGTGTTCTTTTGGCAAAACTCTATTAGGCTTTTCCATGCTTCATTCTGTATTCCAAGGCCAAATTTGCCTGTTACTCCAGGTGTTTCTTGACTTCCTACTTTTGCATTTCAGTCCCCTATAATGAAAAGGACATCTTTTTTGGGTGTTAGTTTTAAAAGGTCTTGTAGGTCTTCATAGAATCGTTCAACTTTAGCTTCTTCAGCATTACTGGTTGGGGCCTAGGCTTGGATTACTGTGATATTGAATGGTTTGCCTTGGAAATAAACAGAGATCATTCTGTCATTTTTGAGATTGCATCCAAGTACTGCATTTCAGATTCTTTTGTTGACCATGATGGTTACTACATTTCTTCAAAGGGATTCCTGCCTGCAGTAGTAGATGTACTGGTCATCTGAGTTAAATTCACCCATTCCAGTCCATTTTAGTTCTCTGATTCCTAGAATGTCAACGTTCACTATTACCATCTCCTGTTTGACCACTACCAGTTTGCCTTGATTCATGGACCTAACATTCCAGGTCCCTATGCAATATTGCTCTTTACAGCATCAGACCTTGCTTCTATCACCAGTCACATCCAGCTGGGTACTGTTTTTGCTCTGGCTTCATCCCTTCATTCTTTCTGGAGTTATTTATCCACTGATCTCCAGTAGCATATTGTGCATCTACTGACCTAGGGGGTTCCTCTTACAGTATTCTATCATTTTGCCTGTTCATACAGTTCATGGGGTTCTCAAGGCAAGAATACTGAAGTGGTTTGCCATTCCCTTCTCCAGTGGACCACATTCTGTCAGACCTCTCCACCGTGACCCACCTGTCTTGGGTGGCCCCGCAGGGCATGGCTTAGTTTCATTGAGTTAGACAAGTCTGTAGATCTAGTGTGATTAGATTGACTAGTTTTCTGTTAGTATGGTTTCAGTGTGTCTGCCCTCTTATGCCCTCTTGCAACAACTACCATTGTTATACCCAAGTAGCGAAATCTCCCAGTGACCACCAGGGAGCCTATATCCAATGCAAAAGCAAGAGAGTTTTTATTACCAAGCTCGAGCTGTGTCTCTCACTGTTACCAACACAGTGACTAAGGATAGGAGCCTCAAACTCTGGGTTACAGTGCTTATATAGGGTATTCTCACGCGAGAAATTCGAAAAACGGGAGTTTCCGGGTTGGGAGACGTCTAATTGGTTACCTTCTGTGGAAGGGTTAGGTGATGGGTTCTGATTGGTTTTCATTTCCCAGGCTGGTCATGGGTTCTGATTAGTTCCCATTTCCTGGGCTTAATTAGAATTTCCCAGGCAGGTCATAAGTCCTGAAAGTAAAGTCAGGAGGTCCTAATCTGGGATCTGATTGGCTCTCAGGTGGTGGTGTGAGGTTAATGGATTTCTGAGAAGCTCTTTCCTGAGAATTTTTACAAAATGGAGTCCTCTTTAACAAAATAGGGTGGCTTAGGTTCTTCACCATCTTACTTGGGTTTCTCTTACCTTGGACGTGGGGTATCTCTTCATGGCTGTTCCAGCAAAGCACAGCCACTGCTCTTTCCCTTTCATGAGGGGTATCTTCTCACCACTACCCCTCCTGATCTTGAACATGGAATAGCTCCTCTAGGCCCTCCTGCACCCTAGCAGCCACTGCTCCTTGGACATGAGGTTACTCCTCCTGGCCTCCGCCCCTGGCCTCGGCTGTGGGATAGCTCCTTTCGGCTGCTCCTGCTCTGTCACAGCCTGGCACTCTCAGCCACTGCCCCTGACCTCAGACGTAGGGTAACTCCTCTTGGCCACTGCCTCTTGGGCATGGGGTCCTCCTGGCTTCTGCCCCTGACCTCCAATGTGGGGTAGCTCCTCCTGGCCGCCTCCCCTGGCCTCAGACGTCGGGTAGCTCTTCTCAGCAGTGCTATGTGTGCAGGTCGCAGCCACCCATGCTGTGTACTAAGGGTGATACAGGTCTTATTCTGATGGGCAGGGCCATGCTCAGTAAATCTATTAACCAAGTTTCTGTTGATGGCTGGGGCTGTGTTCCCTTCCTGATATCTACCTGGGACCAAACTATGGTGGAAGTAATGAAGATAACGGTTTCCTCCCTCAAAAGATATCCTGCATTTACTGCTACAGTCTATGGCCCCAACCATGCAGCAGGCCACCACTGACCAACACTTTCACCGGAGACTTCCAGACACCCACAGATAAGTCTCCTGTGGAGGTCACTGTTCCTTTATCATGGAATGGGAAAGAATAGAATGGGAAAGACTAGAGATCGCCTCAAGAAAAAGAGAGATACCAAGGTACTATTTCATTCAAAGATGGGCTCAATAAAGGACAGATATGGTTTGGATGTAACAGAAGCAGAAGATATTAACAAGAAGTGGCAAGAATACACAGAATAACTGTGCAAGAAAAAAAAAAAAAAACTTCAAGACCCAGATAATCACAGTGGTGTGATCACTCACCTAGAGCCATACATCTGGAATGTGAAGTCAAGTGGGCCTTAGAAAGCATCACTATGAACAAGGTTAGTGGATGTGATGGAATTCCAGCTGAGCTATTTCAAATCCTAAAAGATGATGCTGTGAAAGTTCTGCACTCAATATGCCAGCAAATTTGGGAAACTTAGAAGTGGCCACGGGAGTGGAAAAGGTCAGTTTTCATTCCAATCCCTAAGAAAGGCAATGCTAAAGAATGCTCAAACTGCTGAATAATTGCACTCATTTCCCATGCTAGCAAAGCGATGCTCAAAATTCTCCAAGCTAGGCTTCAAAAATACCTGAAGTTTGAAATTCCAGATGTCCAAGCTGGCTTTAGAAAAGGCAGAGGAACCAAAGATCAAATTGACAACATCTGCTGGATCACTGAAAAAGCAAGAGAGTTCCAGAAAAACATCTATTTCTGCTTTATTGAGTATGCCAAAGCCTTCGATTGTGTGGATCACAAGAAACTGTGGAAAATTATGAAAGAGATGGGAATACTAGACCACCTGACCTACCCCTTGGAAAATCTGTAGGAAGGTCAGGAAGCAACAGTTAGAACTGGACATGGAACAACAGACTGACTCCAATTAGGAAAAGGAGTACGTCAAGGCTATATATGGTCATCCTGCTTATTTAACTTATATGCAGAGTTCAGTTCAGTTCAGTTCAGTTCAGTTGCTCAGTCATGTCCGACTCTTTGCAACCCCATGAATCACAGCACACCAGGCCTCCCTATCCATCACCATCTTCCGGAGTTCACTCAGACTCACGTCCATCGAGTCAGTGATGCCATCCAGCCATCTCTTCCTCGGTCGTCCCCTTCTCCTCCTGCCCCCAATCCCTCCCAGCATCAGAGTCTTTTCCAGTGAGTCAACTCTTCGCATGAGGTGGCCAAAGTACTGGAGTTTCAGCTTTAGCATCATTCCTTCCAAAGAAATTCCAGGGCTGATCTCCTTCAGAATGGACTGGTTGGATCTCCTGGCAGTCCAATGGACCCTCAAGAGTCTTCTCCAACACCACAGTTCAAAAGCATCAATTCTTCGGCGTTCAGCCTTCTTCACAGTCCAACTCTCACATCCATACATGACCACAGGAAACACCATAGCCTTGACTAGACGCAGAGTACATCATGAGAAACCCTGGGCTGAAAGAAGCACAAGCTGGAATCAAGATTGCTGGGTGATATATCAATAACCACAGATATTCAGATGACACCACCCTTAGGGCAGAAAGTGAAGAAGAACTAAAGCGCCTCTTGATGAAAGTGAAAGAGGAGAGTGAAAAAGTTGGCTTAAAGCTCAACATTCAGAAAACTAAGATTATGGCATCCGGCCCTACTCTTCATGGCAAATAGACAAGGAAACAGTTGCTGACTTTATTATTTTGGGCTCCAAAACCACTACAGATGGTGACTGCAGCCATGAAATTAAAAGACGCTTACTCCTTGGAAGGAAAGTTATGACTGACCTAGGCAGTAGATTCAAAAGCAGAGATATTGCTTTGTCAACAAAGGTCCATCTAGTAACGGCTATGTCTTTTCTAGTAGTAATATATGGATATGAGAATAGTACCATAAAGAAGGCTGAGGTGAAGAATTGACGCTTTTGAACTGTGGTGTTTGAGAAGACTCTTGAGAGTCCCTTGGACTGCCAGAAGATCCAACCAGTCCATTCTAAAGCAGATCAGTCCTGAGTGTTCATTGGAAGGACTGATGTTGAATCTGAAACTCTAATACTTAGGCCAACTGACGCAAAGCGCTGACTCATTTGAAAAGACCCTCGTGCTGGGAAAGATTGAGGGCAGGAGGAAAAGGAGACGAGAGAGGGTGAGATGGTTGGATGGCATCACTGACTGAATGGACCTGAGTGTGGGTAGGCTCTGGGAGTCAGTGGTGGACAGGGAAACCTGTTGTGCTGCAGTGCATGTGGTTGCAAAAAGTTGGACATGACTGAGTGAATGAACTGAACTGAACTGAATCTTTTTCAGCTAGGCCACCCTCATTGCTCATGCCTAACTCCCTACCTAACAAATCTGATACTGCTGAACCTTTGTAATTTTACAAAGAAGGTTTCCAAGTTGTATTTGTTCACATGTATAAATTAAACAGCTGCAAATTTACACTTTTTTAATTGGTAAATTTGTGCACTGGGATCAGTTGTTTCTATTTTAAAGAAAATATTCAGTACAAACTAAATTCACTAAAAAAAGGGGGGACTGCAGAATGAAAATAACATTTTCATGATACCAATGCATAACTGATATTGTCTGTTTTTGCTGGCTCTATAGAGTTTTTTACTTCCCAGGTGACTCAGTGGTAAAGAATTTGTCTGCTGTATAGCACGAGGCTATGGTTTGATCCCTGATCAGGACCATACCCTGGAGAAGGAAATAACAACCCACTCCAGTATTCTTGCCCAGGAAATCCCATGGACAGAGAAGCCTGACAGGCTCCAGTCCATGGGATCATAGGCAATTGCACATGATTGAGCAACTGAGCAAACACAGAGTGTCTGTCATAATGAACTTTCAAATTCCTTTTGGTAACTCATTATCAGAGATTATCTGCATCTATACAAGTTAATCAACAGTAACTCTGCAGCCATTTGCTGGAGGTTTGTTTGTTGTTGTTGTTGTTGTTGTTGTTGTTTTAATACTTAAAGATTCCTTATCTACCTATTTGGAATTCTACTATAAAAAATATTGCCCAAATCTATAAAGGCCAAAAGTAATATTTTTTTTTCCAAATTTGAGGATTTTATTATTTGAGATATTCCTTTTATTGCCACTGGCATAAGTTTTCAATCTTCAATGTTTATCAAAAAATCTACATAGTCTAAATTAGACAATAAATATCATAATTTACTTTTGATTAGCTATATTTTTGTTGGGACCTAACAAACGTCATGATAGGCTTCAGGGACTAAGGTAGGTCTCACAGGAAAGGCTGAGTCATTGCCCTGTGAGGTCATCCCCATGGATGCCAGGACTTGTCTAATCAGCGTACTCCCAGTAACCTGGTTTGAGTTTATCAGGACGTAAAAGACATCCCCCTGCAGCCAATAGCCAATTAGTAAATATCAGGAAACCCCTGCGGCCAATAAAGATTAGCCAATTAGCAAATACTAGGAAACTCCTGCAGCCAATCAGCCCTTGCCTGTTCTAAAACTTATAAATACTGCTGTAAATCTGTGCTCGGGGCTCCTTGCTCCACTCCATTGCGTTGGATGTGGCAGGAGCCCTAGCTCGAGCTAGAAATAAAACCCCTTCATGCTTTTTGCATTGCTGTGGAAGTCTTATTCTCTCAGTTTTGGGGACTCGGACTCTGGGCATAACAATTTTAAACATTTTCTCATGTAACAAAATAAATATTGTGAAGAGTAGATATTAGTACTTTCTGTGGAGATTGGTCAACACCTAGACCTTCATACAACACCTACTGAATCAGAGGCTCTTATTGTGTTCTCAGGATGTATAATCACTGAAATTTTACCAGGTGATTCTCACATGAATCCTTGATTGAAAATCAGTGTTTCAAAGCTAGGCTTTAATGGAGAAAGAGGGATAGTAATGACATATAATATTTATTATTTGCTTTGTGTATGCCAGCCTTTGTGTGAAATCCTTAACTTGTAATAACTTATGTAATCTTTACAATGATTATATGAAGTAAGCATAATGTTTTATCTTTAGAATTCAGAAATGTAAGCTAATTTAGCCAACTAATTTGTTTTCCATAGCCTTGGCAACATTAGGTGTTATCCTTTATTTCTCTTTATATTTCAAAACATATAATGAGGTGAATTGTTTTCATGTTGTTTTAACATGACTTTCAGTTATTAATAGTGATGTCATTGGGAGGAGGGTTTCATTTTCCTATTAGAAAATCCCTGTATATTTCAAAGACACTGTGTCAGCCTATCATGCTAGGCTTGGTATTAATATAAAAAAGGTAGGAGAGATGGAGAGATGACAAACAGATGTGATAAATGATGCTAGGTGGAAGATAGCCATGAGCAAAGAGATGTGGCCTAGCCAAGAAAGATTCATATTGGTCTCTAAACCCTACCCCAGACATGCCCCCGTGTGGCCCAGAAGAATTCACAGATATGCTGCAAAATAACCACAGAGATGTTTCCAACTCCAGAGCTTACACCCTAGATGCACAGTGGATACAGACTAACCACAGGGACTTCTGAACTTTGGCACATGCACTTTTGATGCACAACTGTCTTCAAGTGACCTTCGGCAGCCCGGAGCCCACTAAGGGTTAATGAACGTTCTATACATACACACATCTGATTATAACAGATTGAATTACAGGAAAAACATGCTCAATAGAGTCTGTCAATCAAAACTGTCAGTCCACACCCACCTAGATTAATATGCAAAAGCCCTGTCTTGAAAACCCCCATAGCTCATTGTTCTGGGGCCAGTGTTTCTCTTAGTTTGGTCCACCTCTCTCTTGAGGTACCCTTTCTGTTCTTTCTGCAGTAAACTTGTTTTTGCCTGGGTAAGACCTCAGATTTTTCATTGGGTCCTTACCAAGAACCAAGGTTCACAAGAAAGGATGATAATTGACCCTCTCCCAATCCACTAAAACAGGAAACCAGCATTAGTGAAACTCGTCCTGCAGGGATAAGGGGGTGAGGGTGATTATCGAAACAGAAAAGAGAGGGAGAGAGAGAGAGGTTTCTATTGAGAACAGCTCTTTCCATCAGCCCAGTAACCTGAAATAAGAAATCAGTAGAAGTGAAAATTCTGACTCTATTTCTCCCACCCTCTGATTTCTTACTTGGAACTTGTATTCTCAAATATATAACTCCAGCCTGAGGTCCAGGATAAGCAAGCCTGTTTTCTATGGACTTCCCTGGTAGCATAAATGATAAAGAACCTCCCTGCAATGCAGGAGACCTGGATGGGGAACACATGTACACCCATGGCTGACTCCTGTCAGTGTATGGCAAAACCCACACCTGCTGGCGATGGAATGAAACACCAACACTGCAGAGTGGTTTAAATCTTTATATTTTAACACTTGCTTCTTACAGCTGCTTTATTTTATATCCCTTGCACAACAATCTACAGGGCAAGCTGCCAAGCACTATGATTCAGAGACTATACAGTGTGCAGGCGCAGGGCGAGATAACCTTTACCTTGACTTATTTACTGCAGCTAAGACTTTGTTTTGGGGAACTTCCTTATCAACTTAGATTCCGTTTTGTCCGAGGATCTGTTCCTTTTGAGGAATCAGAGAAACATCCTTGTGTGCAAGCAATGTTCTTTTCCCATGGGAACAAACAGGATTCTTAGCTGAACATCTCGTTTGCAAGAATGTTCAGCCCTGGTTGAGAGTCTCGTTTGCAAGCACTTCTCAACCTTCTTTAAACCTTGTTCCCTACACACTCCAATATTGTAAAGTAATTATCCTTCAATTAAAAATAAATAAATAAGAGAAAAAGAAAAATCCCCTGGAGAAGGGAAGGTTACCCACTCCAGTATTCTTGCCTAGAGAATTCCATGAACAGAGAGGACCCTAGAGGGCTACAGTCAATGGGGTCACAAAGTGTTGAATACGACTGAGTGACTAATACTCTTGCTTAACTATAACTTACTTTCTTGCTTCCAGGGCAAGGAGAAGAATAAAAATGACTACAGAAAGGTGAACAAAAATATGCTACACAAAGCTTCAGGGTCATATTCTTAGCTATAAACTGGAATTCAGTTATTGCTATTTTGAGAAGTGAAAGCAAAGTTATGCTAACAGGTAAAGTTGACCTAAGCTTCAGCACTCCTTTAGCAAAACCAAACTGGGTCAGAAACAACTCAATGTTTTTCTCAGTGTGAAGGTTGCCTTCTGCTCTCCTCTAAAAGAAAAGTTTGATACAATGTAAGGTAAACAAAAGATAGCAAAAATGAACATCTCAAAGTGTGTGATTCACTTAGTATGTTTGACATATGTTGCAAATCACCACTTCTATAAAAATATTTTCATAACAACAAAAGAGAACCTTATGACAATTAAGCAGTCACTTTCTAATCTTTCTTCTTTCCAGACAATTATTAAATTGCTTTTTGTCTGTCTCTTATGAAATTCTCTATGCAGATACTATGTGAATCATACACTTAAATGTTAAATTTTTATGTGACTTTTGCCTCAATAAGAATTTGTAAAATGAAAGGATGTATAGGATACACATATTCTAAATTAGAATTAATAAAATCATGTTATAATAATTCTGAATATGTTTTCCAATGGAGAAGCTCTATACTGTGGCTCAGATCATGAATTCCTTATTGCCAAATTCAGACTTAAATTGAAGAAAGTGGGGAAAACCACTAGAACATTCAAGCATGACCTAAATCAAATCTCTTATTATTATACAGTGGAAATGAGAAATAGTTTTAAGGGACTAGATCTGATAGAGTGCCTGATGAACTATGGACGGAGGTTTGTGACATTGTACTGGAAACAAGTATCAAGACCCTCCCCAAGAAAAAGAAAAGCAAAAAAAAAAAAAAAAAAAAAAAGCGAAATGGCTGCCTGAGGAGGACTTACAAATAGCCCTGAAGAGAAGCAAAAACTAAAGAACAGGAAAGATATACTCATTTGAATGCAGAGTTCCAAAGAATAGTAAGGAGAGATAGGAAAGCCTTCTTCAGTGATCAATGCAAAGAAATAGAAGAAAATAATAGAATAGGAAAGACTAGATATTTCTTCAGGTAAACTAGAGATACTAAGGGAACATTTCATGCAGATGGGCTCAATAAAGGACAGAAATGGTGTGGATCTAACAGAAGCAGAAGATATTAAAAAGAGGTGGCAAGAATACACAGAAGAACTATACGAAAAAGATCTTCATGACCAAGATTATCAGGATGATGTGACCACTCACATAGAGCCACATATCCTGGAATGTGAAGTCAAGTGAGCCTTAGGAAGCATGACTGTGAACAAAGCTAATGGAGGTGATGGAATTCCAATTGAAGCTATTTCAAATACTAAAAGTTGATGCTATTAAAGTCCTGCACTCAATAGGTCAGCAAATTTGGATAACTTAGCAGTGCCCATAGGACTGGAAAAAGGTTAGTTTTCATTCCAATCCCAAAGAAAGGCAATGCAAAACAGTGCTCAAACTATCACACAATTGCACTCATCTCACACGCTAGTAAAGTAATGCCCAAAATTCTCCAAGCCAGGCTTCAGCAATACATGAACCATGAACTTCCAGATGTTCAAGATGGTTTTAGAAAAGGCAGAGAAACCAGTAATCAAATTCCCAACATCTGCTGGATCACTGAAAAAGCAAGAGAGTTCCTTCTGCTTTATTGACTATGCCAAAGCCTTTGACTGTGTGGATCACAATAAACTGCGGAAAATTCTGAAAGAGATGGCAATACCAGACCATCTGACCTGTCTCTTCAGAAACCTGTATGCAGATCAGGAAGCAAAAGTTAGAACAGAACATGGAACAAATTAGACAAACCAGTTAGTTCCAAATTGGAAAAGGAGTAGGTCAAGGCTGTATATTGCCACCCTGCTTATTTAACTTATATACAGAGTACATCATGAGAAATGCTGGGCTAGATGAAGCACAAGCTGGAATCAAAATTGCTGGGAGATATATCAATAACCTCATATATGCAGATGACACCTCCTTTATGGCAGAAAGTGAAGAAGGACTAAAGAGCCTTTTGATGAAAGTGAAAGAGGAGAGTGAAAAAGTTGGCTTAAAGCCCAACATTCAGAAAACTAAGATCATGGCGTCCAGTCCCATCACTTCATGGGAAATAGATGGGGAAACAGTGGCAACAATGGCTGACTTTATTTGTTTTGGATTCCAAAATCACTGCAGATGGTGACTGCAGCCATGGAATTAAAAGATGTTTACTTCTTGGAAGGAAAGTTATGACCAAACTAGACAGTATATTAAAAAGCAGAGACATTACTTTGTTAGCAAATGGTCCTGTAATCAAGGCTATGGTTTTTCCAGTAGTCATGTATAGATGTGAGAGTTGGACTATAAAGAAACCTGAGCACCGCATAAGAGATGCTTTTGAATTGTAGTGTTTGAGGAGACTCTTGAGAGTCCCTTGGTCTGTCAGGAGATCCAATCAGTCCATCCTAAAGGAGATCAGTCCTGGGTGTTCATTGGAAGGACTGATGTTGAAGCTGAAACTTTAATACTTTGGCCACCTGATTCGAAGAGCTGACTCATTTGAAAAGACACTGATTCTGGGAAAGATTGAAGACAGGAGAAGAAGGGGACAACAGAGGATGAGATGGTTGGATGGCATCAACAACTCAATGGACATAAGTTTGGGCAGACTCCGGGAGTTGGTGATGGACTTGGAGGCCTGGAATTCTGCAATCCGCGGTGTCGCTTAGTCAGACACGACTGAATGACTGAACTGAACTGATCTTAAACTCATTTTGCTTGATATAAGATACCATTAAAGATATAAAATTGATCAAAGTAGGATATGTACCAAAAGATCTCTTTAGCACATTACTGTGCAAAGAATAAGCAATATATAGAGGAAACAAAAAAGTACATATTCTGCTTATTTAGGAATGTTTAGGTTATATGCATCTAAATTTTCTCAACACATATGCATTCTCATTATAGCCCTAAAGCAAATTATTCTACTCATTCTTTATTGAATATCATTAAAAATAAAGTGTCAAGCCCTTCATAAAATTATGAGTACTACTCTAACCACTGTATTCCATTTTTTCTGTTGAAGAATGTTGGGTTTTTTAAAGTTGTAATAAGACTGTCAAATCTGCAACCAGATTGCATTATATATATATATATATATATATATATGCACTTCTCTTTAATTACAACATAAAATATTGAACTTAATAAAATCTCTCAATGAATTCGGTCATGACACAATCCTGGCCTTTGACCACAGCTTGCTTGAAATATTTGATAACCCTCATAATTGAAATGTTAAATTTCAGAAGTTTTAAGCTTTGTTTATACAGGAGCTTATTTATTCCAAAATACCATATTTGGCTCATAACATCTCTGAATCCACATCAATGTCTTTTCTGAATTATGTAATAATATATCTTCATATTTTACAGGGGGCATCCGGGAAGAAATTTTCACTTAAAAAGTATTTTTTCAATACTATATTCAAATATTTTTTGTGTTAAACTGATCAAAGTGTTTTATATGAATATTCCCCAAATAAATGGTGGATAAAATCTGCTCCTGACAAAAAAATTGCCTGGTTAAATGAAAGGTATTTTCTTTAATTCTTTACTACATCACTACAAATACAGAAACATGATTATATTACTATGAAATTTAAAACCATTAAACATGTTATTTAGGAATTTTAGATTCACTTGACTTTGTAAATACTGTTTTCTGCATTTATAAACGGATTTGTTGGGAAAAACAATTATTTTATAGATATGTACATTAAACTAATATTACTTTAACAGTTCTATTGAGCTAAAATTGGCATATTACAATAATTAGAGCTTTATATGCAGTTGTAAGTAATACAGAGAGAGATCCTATGTAAATTTTACCCAGTTTCCCACCAACAACTTCTTACAAAACTCTGGTACAGTATTACCAGGATATTGACATTTTTAAATCCGCTGACCTATTTCAGATTTCCTAGGTTTTCTTTGCCCCTATGTGTGTGTGTGTGTGTGTGTGCGTGTGTGTGTGTGTGTGTGTGTACTAATTCTATGCAATTTTATCGTACATGTAGGTTCACATATCCTCCACCAGAGTCAAGATACAAAACAATACTGTATTCACAAGGTTCCCTCTTGTGGCTCTTTTATAACTAGTTCATCTCTCTCTCAGCTCTATATTCCTGATACTGTGTGTGTGTGTGTGTGTGTGTGTGTGTGTGTACTAATTCTATGCAATTTTATCATACGTGTAGGTTCACACATCCTCCACCAGAGTCAAGATACAAAACCATACTGTATTCACAAGGTTCCCTCTTGTGACTCTTTTATAACTAGTTCATCTCTCTCTCAGCTCTATATTTCTGATACTGTGTGTGTGTGTGTGTGTGTGTGTGCGTGAAAGTCACTCAGTCGTGTCTCACTATTTGCGATCCTATGGATTGTTGCCTGCCCGGCTCCTCCGTCCATGGAATTCTCCAGGCCAGAATACTGGAGTGGGTAGCTGTTCCCTTCTCCAGGGGATCTTCCCAACCCAGGGATCGAAATCAGGTCACCCACATGGCAGGTGGATTCTTTATCATCTGAGCTACCAGGGAAACCAATATTCCTGACTACCCTGTAAAAAAAGATTAATCCAGTAATCTGGAAGCCTGGTGTGCTGCAGTCCATGGGATTGCAGAGTCAGACACGACTGCGTGACTGAACTGAGCTGAGCAATCTGTTCTTTGCTTGTATAATTTTCTTTTTTTTTAAACAAATTTATTTATTTTAATTGGAGGCTAATCACTTTACAATATTGTATTGGGTTTGCCATACATTGACATGAATCTGTCATGGTGTACATGTGTTCCCCATCCTTATATAAATAGAATTACATAGTATATACCCTTTGTGGATTGGCTTCCTTTTACTCAGAATAATTTCCTGGAGTTTCATCCAAACTGCTTATCTATTAGTCATCTGTATCTCTTCTTTGTGAATGTATGAGAATTTGTTTGGCCATTCACTTATTAAAAGTCATCCATATTGTTTACATTAAGGATTACATGAATAAACCTAAAATGAACATTCATGTAGCAGATTTTTATGTGAATATAATTGTTAATTTTTTGTGATAAATACTCCAGAGTAACATTGCTTGTCATATGGTAATTTCATGCTAAATTTATAAGAATTTTAAAAACTCTTTTCCAGAGGGAATTTACCATTTTATATTTCCACCAGCATTGTTTGAGTCATCCAGTTTCTCCATGTCCTCTGCATTATTTGATGTTGTCATTTTTAAAAGTAAAGTAGCCATTTGATAGACTTGTATTGATATCTCATTGTGGTTTTAATCTACATTTCCCGATTGCCTAATGATTCTGAATATTTTTGTATGTTGCCATCTACATGAACTCTGACAAAATATCTGTTGAAGTAATTTCCCCATTTTCTAATCTGTAGATTTATGTAGTTTGTGGAATGTAAGAAATTATCAGCCATTATTTTTTCAAATTAACTTTTCCCCCATTTTCTTTCTTTCTTTCCTTCTGGGACTCTGACAATACAAATATTGGATATTTTGTCATTGCTCCATACATACTAGAGTTTCTTTTTTTTTTTTTCTCTCTCTCTCTTTTTTTACCCTACTTTCTCTGCTTTTCATATTGGGTTAATTCTATTGATCTTTCCTCAAATTCACAGCTTCTATTTGCTGTCATTTTCACTCCATTAGTAAAAACCTACTCAGTAACAGTAAAAATTTACCTATACCTAAAATAGTATTAGTATTTACGTTATCTAAAATAGCAAATATTACTTATCCAATAGTAAAACCTATTTAGTAATATATGTTTAAAAAATTTTAGTTGTATTTTTCACTTCTGTAATTTCATTTGCATTTTGTAGTTTATCTTTATTTGATGAAATTACATATTTTTAAATTCGTTTTGAAAGTAATTTCTTGTTGAAGCATTTCTATTACCATTGCTAGAAAATCCCTGTCAGGTAATTCCAATCTCTGATTCATGTTAGTGTTCGAGTCTGTTGATTTTATTTTCTCAATCAAGTTGCTATTTCCCTAGTTCTTGATATGATGGGTATTTTTTTTTTTAACTGAATCATGGAGAGTTTATGATGTTAGGATATTCTAAATACAATTTAAACCTTTTATTTTTTTCAAGCAGTGACTCTTTTTAGGTTTAAAATGCAGATTCTGACCTGTTTTTGTGTTCTGTGTTTCCAAAGAAAATTTAATTTGATGTTCTATTTGGGCAAGTTTATTCAATCTGGTCCTACTGGGCATATACTTGTTCCTATTGAAGCTGCCTGTGGGGATAGAGGACAGCCTCCTAGGTCAGGTCACCTGGAATATGTACTTTCATTGGAAAAGGAAGTCTTCAGCCTGCCATAACTAAGAGTATTCCTGGGCTGGGTAGCTTACTATAGTGTAAGAGGCACTCTTAATCCATTCATCAGTGTTACTATGTTGTGGAGTCTTAGGTGGAGAATGGGATTCTCTGGCCACAGGCATTCAGAGGTGATCTGTTTAGTGTAGGATGTTTGTTGTGGTTAACTTCCTGTTGAAGCTCTATAATCATCAAGGGTCTATACATGGAGAGAGGACATACCCAAGGCCACTAGGAGGCCAGTCAGCACCCTCAAGAGAGATCCTGCCACAACAAGTGCTAAACCTGGAAAACACTGCTTCCGTTAAACACCTGAGGGCACCAACCTGAAAGGTAACACAAGATGCCCCCAGCTCAGGTAGCCTCTCTGTCTCCACGGATCATGGAACAAAGACTTCTCTACTCAAATAAATAGACACACATATGTGTATGTATGTGTGTGTGTTTCTAGTAGTTTTGTTTGGGTTCCTTCACACATATGATAGTCATTTACCCATTTTATCAATTTGTACCTTTAATCTTGAAGCATGATAAATTGCTTAATATTCTCTGTTAATTCCAAAACCTCTTGTCTTCACACATCTGATTCTGTTTTGTTTGTGTGTCTGTTTGTTTTTCTTTTGAGGTCCTTGTCATCTCTCTTTGATTCCTTGGAAGTTTAGGGACAGAATGGGAAATTTTAAGTTTCTTTAAAATGATATGTTTATGTCAATTATATGCAATTTCCTGGGTGCTAGAACTTGAAAACTAAGATGGTGTGATGTTCCTCAAAAATAGGTTGGTATTTGCCTCTGTCATGTATATGAGTCTCCTAAAGTCAGATATGACTAAGCTTAGCCTTTTCTATTATTTTGGTAATATCTGGGTAATAAGAATTCAAGGTAAAAAGAAAAATCAAGTCAACTCGATTTTTAACTATTTGTAACTATCAGAGAATATTGTAATGCCCACTACTAAACATCAACATTTGAAGCAGATTTTTTTTTCTTTTTTGATCCTTATTTTCCCCTGGGAAGAGCATGATTTTTCTTTTCCCTAGATCAATTTTAACCTGTTATTTTTCCCACCAGAGATTCTGACTCTATGGTAGATTTTTCAATATGCCACTTGGGAAGGTCCTTGGTTTTATCTCCAATCCCTCTCCTTTTTTTAGACAATTGCAAATAAAAAGCTTAATTTCAGAAGCTGAGTTCAGCACTTACAAATACTCTCAGACATAGTCAGTGTGAATTCAGATTAACAATAGGTACAATATTTTGGCAACAACAACAAAAATGATAACGTCTAAAAGGTCAGAGGCAAATCAGTGACTTGATTCACTCAGAATACTTAACTGGTTTGAAAGAAGAAAATGAATCATTTTCTAGATGTCGAGGCAAAACTTTGAAGACACATTATTTAAAAAAAAAATTCTGATGTCCTAGGGATTCTAAAATACTCCACTGATGACTGAATCTTCCCCATTACACACACACAAAAATTTAAACATCTATAAGCTGTTCTCACAATGGCAATATATCAATCTTCTTTCCTGCTAATAAGCCACATATTCTTTAATAATTGTATATGTAATTTGATAAAATTAAAGGCAGCACACAAATTTCAAGATAGTTTCATGGTGCACTGGCCACACAGAAGGCACCACCAGCACTTACCATGAACACTGGGGATATGCCCGAGCCAATGGGCCATGTGGCACTGAGAGCAAACCCCTGAAATTGGAGTCAGTACTCTTTCCCTCCAACCCTATATAACTGACATTATGTGACACATCTGAGTGTCTTTGATGCCACGTCTCTGTCCTAGTCAACCATTACCTCCCAGAACACTCTCTGTCTCTTAATTTATTTTAGACCCTGCAGTTAGGAACTGCTCAGGCAGGATGGCTTGAACTACACTCCCTATTTACCTTTTTTATTTGACAACCACAAAAGCTGTTTTGTTGCAATTAAAGCAATTTTAAACTAAAACACAGTAGCGGATTTGTGTTTTCTTTATTTCTATTCTTTTCATAATCAAATAAAAATCCTACAGAATAAAACTACTTACATCTCCTCCAGAAACCCAGAAACTGCACAGCCAAGGCAAAAGGTCCAGCCAGGTCACTTTTAGGTTTCAATAGGCGAGTAGGTGCTGTGCTCCAGCACCTCCTCCTCCAGGTACGTCAGGACCATGTCCTCCCAGACCTTTGTCCTCCCTCTGGGCTCTAGTGAACCTATGAAATTCACAATGAAGTGAAATTCAATGGGTTCATCAAGTGCCTACAGAGCTTAAACAAGCTTGAGGGCTTAGTTTGCTTTTCTGAGTTTTTATACACGTTTTACTTTCTTGATAACTTATGGCTGCATTTAAAGAGATTATAAAAATATATGTTTTTATAATCAAGCACTTTTTTTCCCCAAAAAATATCTGTCTACTATACTGCAAGACAGGAAAGTCAACCTACATTCTTTTCTAAACATTTATGTCCTATTATTTGCCTTCTCAAAAAGTGACTCTAAAGGTACTTTTTTATCTCAGTAATAATGTTTAGGCTTTTTTTTATTTCTCTTATTGACTCCTCCTCACACACACACACACACATCTGGCTTTCTTCTTATAAAAACAAAATTTTAATTTTGCAAGTGTTTCATAATATGAACCCTATGCAATTCACCTTCAAAAGTCTTCTGCGGGCTTAATTACTTACTGTCTATGTGACCTTGTACAAGTCACTTAGCCTCTTACTACCTCAGTTACCCCTTCAGTTAAATGAAAATAACAATAGAGTCTCTATAATAGTTTTCAAAGATCTGACAATTATACACCAGATGCTGCTTTAGGCATCTTTAGGATGCTTTAGGCATCTTTAAGATCTTTGGTAAACAGGTAAAATAAATTCCTGTCATGGGAAATTTCAGTCTATTAGGCCAAGAAGTAATACCTGAATACTTATGGCAAAAAAACAAACAAACAAACAAACAAACAAACAAACATGCTGGGGCTCAGTTACACAAGAAAAGCAGAGGTGTGTGAGTGAAGCTATAAGAATGCCGAATGCCTTCAGTTTGGAGGGATAGAAGTGTACACTGAATGATAGGGCTACCTCCATAAAGCTTGTGGGATTCTTACCTTGCACATGTTTTTCTCACTTCTGAAAATGTATGAGCAAACTCCAGGAAACAGTGAAGGACAAGGAAACCTGATGTGCTGCAATTCATGAAACCGCAAAGAGTCAAACATAACTCAGTGACTGAACAACAATCTTATTTCATTTTTACAATACCAGAAATAGTCCTCAAAGAAAATATAACTTCAGTAAAAATAATCTTGATAATTCCAGATAGACTTAAATGATTTCCTATTCCCCATTCTAAAAAAATAAATAAATAAAAAATAAAAAAATCCAAGCTTACATAATTTGTTTAATATTTATACACATGAGCAATAGTAAATAAAAAATGTTCTAGCCAGTGTCATGATCATAGTGTTGACATGATTCATGCCTTTATTTACTATATCTAATTTTACTTATATTGTATATATATAAAATGTACAAACATCTTATTCTATGGAATAAATGTTTTACATACCACGATTTGCGTTTCTTATTTGAAATGCAAATTGACACACAATGTTATTTCTGATATTGATAAATTTGTAGTGAAACTTTGTATTGTAGAGAATAATTTAACTCCAACAATTCACTTCAGCTTGGAAAGCTTTAATTTTTAATTAGAAAGCCTTTCTAAACCTTGTAAATTAGAATTGGTATTTCTCTAAGTTAGAAGCACTGACAACCACAAAATGAGAACAAAAACATTCAGCTAAGCATTGCATAAATTTAGGAATGTTTTATCTAAAGAAAAGCCCATTTAAACTGCATCCAACCCTAATTATAAGGACCAAAAAATAGTATAACTTATAGTGAGAAGGATTTTCTATAATTCAGTATCAAAAATAGAAATTAACAAAAGTATCCTTAACATGTCAAAGGAAAATATAACTTAAATTATTGTGAATATAATACTAAACTTGAGGGTTTTTTTTTCAGTTTCAATGCTATTTAGGAAAAGTTTTTAAAGGTGAGAACAGTAATGTTCACTTTTAATGACTAACTGTAGCTGAAAGAAAAATTCAATGCATAAAATCATACAATAAAAACACAGGGCAGAAATAGAAAAATGGGAAGTAAAATCCTGCCTGACCTGTTTATCACTTTATTATTCCCTTAAATATTGGGAATATTAAAACATTTGAAAGGAAAATAAGTCTATAAGTATAGGGAATATGAATTTGCTGTCACCTGGGAAAAGGCACAGAAAAGAAAAATTAGTAAAAAAATATCATTCATAATACTTATTTTCCATAGGTTTTGTGCCAGAAACTGTACTCTTCAATGATAATGTGGAAAAGATAAATTTTGTAGTTATTAATTATGTGATGTGTAAAGAAAAACTACTTTAAACAAATAATTTAATCATTATAATAAGTATATGATTTGAAGGATATGAACATAATGCTATGAAAGCCTATAATCAGAAGACAGGACCTGGTATTTGTGAGAAATAGAAATCAATCCAGGTATCATTCTCTGAATAAGTGATGTTGGAGCTGAGCTGGAAGGATTGAAAACAATTAACAATGGCAAGCAGATTTAATTTCAGAGACTATTAATGCATCTTTATAATCATTACGTTTCCTAAGAAAATCTTTAACTCTGTATTTTAATGCTTTTATAGTATGTGGAGCATTTGAACTGGTGTTTCCTATTCTCTTTTCATAAGTGAAGACTTAGAACCATCACCACAGGGAGCCCTATGCAAGCACAATCATGGCTGAAATAGAGGGAGGTATGTTGCATAGCAGGAAGAGTGAAGAAAAGGAAATTTATTTTCCCTCTGCAGTTTTAATAAAGATTAAGCTAGAAGATTAAAAATTCAGAAAGATCTTATGTCCATTTAAATTGGACTACAAACTCAGAGTGTCTTCAAGAGCCCCAAAACAAATGTTTTAAATTAACAAGAAGGCAGTAATTAAACAAATAAGGATGCGTATTGTTTAATAAAGGAGATAACTATAAATGAAATAAATTGTTATTTTGTCTTATGGTAGAAGTGTGACCCTTCGTGACCTATAAAAATTGTATAAAAGCCCCAAAAGATTAATCATTCTCAAATTAACTTGCTTATTCAAAACAATGACACTCCATTTCCTCACTAACCAAAAAGAGGGGCTATAAGAGAACATCAGGACTATAGTTATCTGCTATGGATCTTGCATGACTAGTTTCTACATCTGTTTTTTGAAGCCTTTCTTGCCCTTAACCTTAGCCTTGGTCACAATGCCATTCCTCTACCCTTCTTAAAGCAGAATTACCCACTCACATCTTGTTGAATGCCAAAAATGTTTCTTACCTCTTGGGAGAACCGTTTTAACCAACTATCCTTGAAACTAGCTGAAATTAGACTGACACATTTGCTAAAGCTCTATAAATACTATGCTATTTCTTTTCCAAGTTAGAACAGTGCTTTGGAGTCATATTTTGGTACATTTGAATACCAGCTTATATTTAACAATGTTGTAGTTGATTTTCTTTCTCAAAATAGTTTTTTCAGTCTCCATCACTAGATCATGTTATTATAAAATAACATTCATATATTATTAAGTATTATTATTTATTTTACTAAAGCATTATCAGCATGAAGACGATTCGAAGCTAATATTATTGTCTTAAAATAATAACTAAGTTGGCTTTAACTGAATGACTCAGTTTTGTTTTCATTTTCTGTGCATTCCTACATTTATGTGAATAGAAAATAATGTAGAGAAGTCAAATTGCAAGCTAACGCACTTCATGCTATTTTCATTCCTTGTTTTCTTTCCAAATTACACTCTAGTTGGATACAATGTCAATATATTTTTAATTAAACTTAAATTAAATGTATAAAAATAATCCCTTCTTTTAAGCTGAATGGCGTACTGAAGAACATTATATACTGAGGTATCAAGTGGATGGTGAATAGTATACAAGGCTTACAAGATTTTTGCTGTCAGAGAATTGAGTTGAAAATCAGGAGTGGTTATCTTTGCACTATTTCAAATAATACCCAGATGTGTGATGGTAAATTCTCCTGCCACTATTTTCCTACTTTCCCAAAACATAAAAGGAAACATGAAGGGATATCAGCAAGAAGGTAGAATAAATCTAGGCTCTCCTTCTCTCCCTTCTCCCACCACACTGATACAGCAATAAGTTAAAGACAAATTCCTTTTCAGAGAAATTAAAAAAAAAAAAACTAATTGAAATGTTTCTGCATGCTGGAATAATGGGAAACCAATTCAACAAGTGAAAGACAAAGGAGAAAAGGAACAGTATACCCATCTGAATGCAAAGTTCCAAAGAATAGCAAGGAGAGATAAGAAAGTTTTTTAAGTGAGCAATGAAAAGAAATAGAGGAAAACAATAAAAGGAGAAAGACTAGAGAATTGTTAAAGAATATTAGAGATAAAAAGGGAACATTTCATACAAATATAGACACTATAAAGGACAGAAATAGCATGGACCTGACAGAAATAGAAGATACTAAAAAGAGATGGCAAGAATACACAGAAGAACTATATAAAAAAGGTCCTAATGACCTGGACAACCATGATGATGTGGTCACTCACCAGATATCCTGGAGTGTGAAGTCAAGCGGGCCTTGGGAAGCACTACTACAAACAAATCTAGTGGAGGTGATGGAATTACTACTAAACTATTTAAAATCCTAAATGAGGATGCTGTTAAAGTGCTGCACTCAATATGCCAGCAAATTCGGAAAACTCAGCAGTGGCTGCAGGACTGAAAACTCCATTTCCATTCCAATTCCAAAGAAGGGCAATGCCGAAGAATGTTCAAACTACCACACAACTGCACTCATTTCACATGCAAGCAAAGTAATGCTCAAAGTCCTTCAAGCTAGGCTTGAACAAAACAGTACATGAACTGAGAAGTTCCACATGTACAAGCTGGATTTAGAAAAGTCAGAGGAACCAGAGATCAAATTGCCAGCATCCACTGGATCATAGAAAAAGCAAGGAAATTCAAGAAAAATATCTATTTCTGCCTCATTGACTACGCTAAAGCCTTTGGCTATGTGGATCACATCAAACTCGACAACTCTTAAAGAGATAGGCATACCAGACCACCTTATCTACATCCTGAGAAACATGTATGCAGGTCAAGAATCAACAGTCTGAACTGGACATGGAATAATGGACTGGTTCAAAATTAGTTAAGGAATATATCAAAGCTGTATATTGACATCCTGCTTATTTAACTTATATGCAGAGTATGTCATGAGAAATGCCAGGCTTGATGAATCACAAGTTGATATCAAGAGTAACAGAAATACCAATAACCTCAGATATGCAGATGACACCACCCAAATGATAGTAAAGAGGAACTAAAGATAAAGAACCTCCTGATGAAGGTGAAAGAAAAGAGTGAAAAAGCTGGCTTAGAAATCAACATTCAAAAATCCAGTATCACAACAACTGTTCCCATCACTTCATTTCAAGTAGACAAGGAAAAAGTAGAAACAGTGGCAAATTTTATTTTCCTGGGACCAAAATCACTGAGGACAGTGACTGCAGTCATGAAATTAAAAGATTCTGCTCCTTGGAAGTAAAGCTATGACAAATCTTCACAGCATTTGAAAAACAGAGACATCACTTGTTTAACAAAGGTATGTAGAGTTAAATGTATGATTGTTCCAATAGTCGTGTATGGATGTGAGAGTTGAACGTTAAAGAATGCTGAATGCTGAAAAATAGATGCTTTCTTATCTGTGGTGTCACAGAAGACACTTAAGCGTCCCTTGGACAACAAGGAGATCAAACCAGTCAATTATAAAAGGAAATCAATTGTGAATATTCATTATAAGGATTGGTGATGCTGAAGCTGAAGCTTCAATACTTGGCACCTGATACAAAGAGCTGACTCTTTTTAAAAAAAACTTGATGCTGGTAAAGATTGAAGTCAGGAAGAGAAGAGGGCAACAGAGGATGAGATGGTTGGATGGTATCATTGACTCAATGGACATGAGTTTGAGCAAACTCTGGTGAAGGACAGGAATGCCTGGAATGCTGCAGTCCATGGAATCACCGTGTCAGACGTGATTGAGTGACTGAACAAAAACAAGCTCACTAAAACTGATAGGGAGATATAGAACATCCTCTCTTAGAAACTTGCCCCTAGTTCCCAGCCATTTGAGAGGAAAGAGACTGATATATCCGTTTCACCTGGAGGGAAAATAGATTGCTTCACATCCATTGACAGCTTTCTGATAGGGTTCCCCAAAGGACCATCCATCTTTTGTCTTGCCAGTCTTTGATTTCTTATGAGTCCAGCAAATTCTAAGCACCCAGGGCAGAATATATTTGGTAATTTTGTTTGTAGACATCATTGATACCATCCCCTCTCGGCACAGAGCAAGAAGATTAAAAATATTCCAACTCTCACCTTCCCCCTAAGAAGGGCAAGCATTGATTTTTGCACTCAATGCCACAACTTTTCCAGGACTGCTTAAATATAGCATCTGTCTTTCCAGTAATCGAGTGCTTATGGGTCTGTCACAGCCTGGTTTCCCAGGAGAAGATAGAATTGATGTGTCTTGAGTTGGTAGATACCACCTTTCCAGTTCAGTACAGAGTAAGCAGAAAAATCCGCTTGCTGCTTCTTGGGAAGGCAAAGAATTGTTAGAGGCCCTCAGAAGCTCTGACCTGTCTTATTGTATGAGATCAGTCCTTGAAGACTGAGAGAGCAACTTGTTTTGTTGAATGTATAGACATCAATGCAGAGAGTGATAAAAATAAAGAATCAGGCAAAGATATCCCAAACAAAGGATTAAGAAATTGACTCAAATTAAATAAATTTAGATTTACCTGAGCAAAGAATTAAAAGCAACTCTCATAAATAGACTTACTGATGTCAAGAGAATAATAAATGGGCTAAATGAACATTAAAACAAAAAGATAATATTAAAAGTACCAAATCAAAATAATATAATTGAATGACATGATAATAATACTGAAAATTTTACTAGAAAGGTTCAACAGGATACAAGGTCAAGCAAAATAAAGAATCACTAAACACAGACAGGTCATAGGAAATAATTTGGTCAGAGGAGTAAAGTGAAGAAAGAATGAAAATGAGTGAAGGAAGCTTAAGGGACTTAAGAGATATTATCAAGTGTACCAACATGAACATTGTGAGAGTTCTAGGAATTGAACAGAGGGATGAACAAAACTCTTATACAAATAAATGATGGCTGAAACTTCCCCAAATCTGGAGAAGGGAAGGGTCATTTAAATCTAAGATGCCTGAAAAATGTCAAAAGATACAAACCTTAAGAATCCACATTGAGACATACAAGAATTGACTGTCAAAACTCAAATACAAAAAGATAATTTTGAAAGAAGCAAGAGAAAGAAAGTTGTCACATACAAAGGAAGCTCCCTACCCATAAGACAATCGATGGATTTTTTCAGCAGAAACATTATAGGGAAGGGAAATATCATTAAAAGGAATAGAAATATGCATCCCTTTCTAGAAGGGAAAGGATGTTATATTCAAATTCCTGGGGGGAAATGCAATACAAGGATAAAACATCTGGCAAAACTGCTCTTTGAAAACAAAGGGGAGACAAAGGATTTTATCAGCCAAACAAAAGTCAAAGAATCCATCACCATGAGGCCAACCTTACAAGAAAAGCTAAGGGAAGTTTTACAAGTCAAAATAAAAAATGCTAAATAAAAACATGATAACTGATGAAAGTATGAAATATATTGGCAAAAGTAGATAAATAGATCAATATAGAATACTTTATTACTATAACTGTGATGGAGAAATCACCTTTAATTCTAGTATAAAAATTAAAAACAAAAGTATTAAAAATAAATATAAATAAAATATGCTAAAATACACAGTATAAATCTAAACTGTGACCAAAATAACAAAGTATATGGGGAGAAAGAAGTTAAAGGGTAGAATTTTTGTTAATCATTGACCTTAAGTTGTTATCAGCTTAAAACAGACTATTACAAATGTAAGATATTTTACATAATCCTTAAGGTAACCATAAAAGAAAAGTACTTTTGTCTGACGCAGGATGCAGCATGCTTGGGGCTGGTGCATGGGGATGACCCAGAAAGATGTTATGGGGAGGGAGGTGGGAGGGGGGTTCAGGTTTGGGAATGCATGTAAGAATTAAAGATTTTAAAATTTAAAAAAATAAAAAATAAATAAAAAAATAAGTCACACAAAAGAAAAAGACAGTCAAAATCTACCAACTTACAAAACCAGGAAAATAACAAAGGAAAAAAAAAAAAAAAAGGAGAAGGCAAAAAAAAAAAAAAAGAACCACAAGACTAATAGAAAACAACCCACAAATGACAATAATGAATTTTTTCCTATTAATAATTTAATGTAAGTGGATTACCTTTCCAAAGACACAGAGTCAAAGAACAGATACAAAAAACAAAGTCGCACTATAGGCTTTGTATTATTTCAAGGGTTTCGTTTAAGATTTAAGAATACATGTAGGCTATAAGTGAAGGGATGGAAAATTATATTCCATGAAAATAGCAATCAAAAAGGAGCAAGGGTTGTTATATCAGATCAGACAAAGTAGACTTCATGAAACAGACTTTAAGCACAAAAACTCACGAGACAAGAACATTATATAACAACAAAGAGGTCAATTCATCATAAAACTATAACAATTATAAATGTGCATTCATTCAATATCAGAGCAATTAGGTACATAAGGCAAGCAGAACTTAGGGAAAATAGTGACATAATAATTGAACACTTCAACACTTTCAATAATGGATAGAACATACATAGAGAATATCAATAATTAGGTGACTTGAATAACACTGCAGACAAAATGTATGCTCTCTCTCTTTCTCTCTCTCTCTATATATATATGCGTGTGTGTGTGTGTGTGTGTATACACACAATATTCTGCCTAACAGCAGTAGAATACACAGTCATCTCAAGTGTAAAAAGGAACATTTTCTAAGATTGATCACAAGTGTATATCTGCTTAGTCACTCAGTCGTGTCTGACTCATTGCAACCCCATGGACTGCAGCACACCAGGCTCTTCTGTCCATGATATTCTCCAGGCCAGAATACTGGAGTGGGTAGCCTTTCCCTTCTCCAAGGGATCTTTTCAACCCAAGATCACACCCTGGTCTCCGCCATTTCAGGTGGATTCTTTACCATCTGAGCCACCAAGGAAGCCCTGATCACATACTAGAGTATTATTTAAGCCCAGAGAGAAACAACACCTAATTCAAGCTGGAGCAGATGAAAAACACCTATAAAATGAAATTTTGAAATTTGAATCAAAACAATAAACATTGTTATATCTTCATATTCAAACTGAAAAAAAATCAGTAATTATCATTATACTTACTTTACATATTGTATTCTATATCGATGATAATTATAAAAATTATATAGAATTCTATATAAAATATATAGAAATCTTTGTAAAATCAGTTTGGAAAATTATATATCAAGGGGGTTGTAGCATACATATGTGCAAGAATCTCTTAGAAAGATAGTCAAAGGTACAAACTCCCAGTTATAAGATAAATTAGTAGTAAGTATGTTATGTATAGCATGATGACTATAACGCTGCTGTATGAGACACATGAAAGACATTAAGGAAGTAAATTCTAAAAGTTCTAGTCACCAGGAAAAAACTTTTTTTAAAGCCTTCTCTTTAGTATATCTATGAGATGATGGATGCTAACTAAATTTATTCTGATAATCATGTAGCAATATATGTAAGTCAAATCATTAAGCCATACATCTTAAATTTATACAGTGCTATAAGTCAGTTATATATAAATAAAACTAGGAAAATCTTTCAAAATTATAGATTTATTTTCATTTTGTGAAAATATTTTGTTCTTAAAAATCTGTTTAAGATTTCTGTAATTAAGTCAATTACTTTTTTAGTTTTAGGTTTTAAGCAACTTCCATACTGTTCTCCATAGTTACTATGTCAATTTATATTCCCTCCAACAGTATAGGAGGGTTCCTTTTTCTCCACACCTTCTCCAGCATTTTTGTTTGTGGATATTCTGATGATGGCTATCCTGACATGTGTGAGGTGATGTCTCACTATAGTCTTGATTTGCATTTCTCTAATAATTAGAAATGATGAACATCTTTTGGTGTACTACTTTGCCATCTGAATATCTTCTTTGGAGAAATGTCTATTTAGTTCTTATGCACTAATTAGACACTTAGAGCACTAAATAGCTATAAAAAGAGCTCCTGAAGGAAAGTTATGACCAACCTAGACAGCATATTAAACAGCAGAGACATTACTTTGCCAACAAAGGTTTGTCTAGGCAAGGCTATGGTTTTTCCAGTAGTCATGTATTGATGTGAGTGTTGAACTATAAAGAAAGCTGAACAACGAAGAATTGATGCTTTTGAACTGTGGTATTGGAGAAGACTTTTGAGAGTCCCTTGGACTGCAAGGAGATTCAACCAGTCCATCCTACAGGAGATCTGTCTTGGAAGGACTGATGTTGAAGTGAAACTCCAATACTTTGGCCACCTGATGCGAAGAGTTGACTCATTTGAAAAGACCCTGATGCCGGGAAAGATTGAGGGCAAGAGGAGAAGGGGACAACAGAGAATAAGATGGTTGTATGGCATCACCAAATCAATGGGCATGGGTTTGGGTGAACTCTGGCAGTTGGTGACGGACAGGGAGGCCTGGCATGCTGGGGTTCATGAGGTCGAAAAGAGTCAGACAGGACTGAGTGACTTAACTGAACGGAATGAGACTGAAATCCCACTCTTGAGAAAACATGGTCAGAAGGACACATGCACCCCACTATTCATTGCAGCACTGTTTGCAATAACCAAACATGAAAGCAACCTAAATGTCCATAGACAGATGAATGGATAAGGAAGATACGATATATATATATATATATATATATATATATATATATATATATATATATATATATATATATATATATACACACACACACACACACACACACACACACACACACACACATGATTGGGATATTGCTCACCAGTGCAATGGGATATTAATCACCACTAAAAAGAACAAAATAATTCCGCTTGCACAACATGAATGGAACTAGAGAATATCATACTGAGTGAAGTAAGTCAGAGACCAAAAAAAAAAAAAAAAGAGAGAGAGAGAGAGAGAGAAATATATATCACTTATATGAGAATCTAAAAGGAAAAGATAAAAGAGAATTTAATTAAATAACAGAAACAGATTCACAAACTTAGAGAGCAAACATATGGTTACTACAGGGAAATGTGGAAGGAAGGGATATTTAGAGAGTTTGACATGTACATACTGTTATATTTAAAAATAGATAACCAACAAGGATCTACTGTATAGCACAGGGAACTCCACTCAATATTATGTAACAACCTAAATGGGAAAATAATTTGAGCAAGGAAGGATGCATGTGTATGTGTAACTGAATCATTTTGTTATATATCTGAAACCTTTACAACGTTGTCAGCAACTATACACCAATATAAAATAAAAAGTCAAAAAAAGAAATAAAAGGATCACTGTATATACTTCTCGCTATTTATCTAAAATTTCATACAACTCTATATACAAATTTCATCCAATTAAAATAAATAAATTTATTTTAAAAGAGAAATATTTAATAATTTAATCTCACTCAAAGAACATGTGAATTTAAATAAGATGGGTTGTTATGAGGTTTGTTTGTGTACAAATAAAAAATATTCATTGAGTCTTTATTAAGACCTATAGGCTTTGTTGGTGCTGAGGATTCAAAGGTGGAAACAGCTACATCTAAAACAAAGAGATACTCATTGACTAAAGAGGAAGAACACAATCCCAAACACACATATTTTACAGGCAGTATGTTACATTCTATAAAATAGATGAATGAGAGGCTGCATAGGTAGCATGAATTCTACCTTGTGCAGAGCAAACACTGAGAAAAGTCTTTTTCAAAAAATGGACATTTGAACTATTATGCCATACATATTATATTTGTTGTTGTTGTTCAGTTGCTAAGTGGTATCTAACACTTTGTGACTTCATGAACTGCAGCATGCCAGGCTTTCTTGTCCTTTACTCTCTCCCAGAATTTGCTAAAACTCATGTCCATTGAGTCAGTATGCTCTTCTACCATCTCATCATCTATACCCTTCTTCTGCCTTCAATCTTTCCCACCTTCAGGGTCTTTTCCAGTGAGTCAGCTCTTCACATCAGGTGGCCAATATATTGGAGCTCCAGTTTCAGCATCAGTCTTTCCGATAAATGTTCAGCATTGATTTGCTTTAGGATAACTGGTTTGAGCTCTTTGCAGTGCAAGGGACTCTCAGGAATCTTCTCCAGCACCACAATTCAAAAGCATCAGTTCTTCAGCACTCGGCCTTCCTTATGGCCCAGCTCTCACATCTGTAAATGACTGGAAAAAACATAGTTTTGACTCTCTGAACCTCTATGACTAAAATGAAATTATCAGATTGATTTTATTATTATTCCATCTCTCCATATATTTAGAAATCAGGGGGAATTCTTTCATAAAGGACAACCCTGTTAGCTGCTCTGGTACATTCTTACAAAATTATTATCATTATTCTCTCTCAATGGCTAAACACATTTTATACCCCATGTAAAATATACTTAGAAGAAGATAGTGGCCTCCAATTGCTTATACCCTGGTAGCTGAGATAGTAAATAATTTGCCTGCAATTCAAGAGAACAGGCTTCAATCTCTGGGTTGGGAAGATCCCCTGGAGAGGGAATGGCAACCTACTCCAGTATTCTTGCCTGGAGAATCCCATGGACAGTGGAACCAGGCTGACTACATTCCATTGGGTCACAAAGAGCTGGACTTGACTGAGTGATTAACACAACTGACTAAGATGCCACTTGAAATTCTCGAAGTTTTCATATCTTGTAAAGGCAGTTTGAATATACAGTGATGTGTTATATGCGTGCAATGATGTGTATGAGGTCTGGGCAACACCCTGTACTCAAACATATTGATTTTTCTATGCTAAAATTTTGAACATTACTTTGCTAGCATGTGGTATGAGTGCAACTGTGTGGTATTTTGAGCATTCTTTAGCATTACCTTTCCTTGGGATTGGAATGAAAACTGATATTTTCCAGTCCTGTGGCTACTGCTGAGTTTTCCAAATTTGCTGGTACATTGAGTGCAGCACTTTCACAGCATCATCTTTTAGGATTTGAAATAGCTCAACTGGAATTCCATCACCTCCAATAGCTTTGTTCTTGGTGATGCTTCCTAAGGCCCACTTGATTGGCAATCCAGAATATCTGTCTCTAGCTGAGTGATGACACCATCATGGTTATCTGGGTCATGGAGATTATTTTGGATAGTTCTTCTGTGTATTCTTGCCACCTCTTCTTTATAGCTTCTACTTCTATTAGGTCCATACCATTTCTGTCCTTTATTGTGCCCATATTTGCATGAAATGTTCCCTTGATATATCTAATTTTCTTGAAGAGAAAGTCTCACACCCTAGAAAAGTAATTCTCAAAATTCTCCAATCCATGCTTCAACAGTACCTGAAACATGAACTTCCAGATGTTAAAGCTGGATTTAGAAAAGACAGAGGAACCAGAGATCAAATTGCCAAAATCCACTGGATCATTGAAAACGCAAGAGAGTTCCAGGAAAATCTTTTACTCCTGCTTTATTGACTATGCCAAAGCCTTTTACTGTGTGAGTCACAACAAACTGTGGACAATTCTTAAAAAAGATGGGAATACCAGACCACCTTACCTGCCTCCTGAGAAATCTGTATGCAGGTCAAGAAGCAACAGATAGAACTGGACATGGAAGTACAGATGGGTTCCATATAGGGAAAGGAGTAAATCAAGGCTGTATATGGTCACCCTGCTTATTTAACTTATATACAGAGTACATCATGTGAATGCTTGGCTGAATGAAGCACAAGCTGGAATCAAGATTGCCGGGAGAAATATCTATAACCTCAGATATGCAGATGACACCACCCTTATGGCACAAAGCAAAGAGGAACAAAAGAGTCTCTTGATGAAAGTTAAAGAATAGAGTGAAAAACCTGGCTTAAGACTCAACATTCAACAAACTAAGATCATGGCATCCAGTCCCATCACTTCATGGCAAAAAGATGGGGAAGATGGAAACAGTGACAAACTTTATTTTCTTGGGCTCCAAAATCATTGCAAATGGTGACTGTAGCCATGAAATTAAAAGACACTTGCTCCTTGGAAGAAAAGCTATGACCAACCTAGACAGCCTTCTAAAAAGCAGAGAAATCACTTTGCTGACAAAAATCCATCTAGTTAAAGCTATGGTTTTTCCAGTAGTGATGTATGGATGTGAGACCTGAACCATAATGAAAGCTGAGCGTGCTGAAGAACTGGTGCTTCTGAACTGTCATTTTGGAGAAGACTCTTGAAAGTCGCTTAGAATGCAAGATCAAACCAGTCAGTCCTAAAGGAACTCAGTCCTGAATGTTCATTGGAAGGACTGATGCAGAAGCTGAAACTCCAATACGTTGGCCACCTGATGTGAAGAACTGACTCATGTGAAAAGACCCTGATGCTGGGAGAGACTGAAGGCGGAGGAGAAGGGGATGACCAAGGATAATATGGTTGGCTGGCATCACAGACTCAATGGACATGAATTTGAGCAATCTACTGGTGTTGTTGATGGACAGGAAAGCCTGATGTGCTGTAGTCCTTGGGGGTCACAAAGAGCCGGATGTGACTAAGTGACTAACCTGAACTGATGTTAAAATTTGTAGCTATTTGCAATAAATTGGTATATGAAGACTATAAATATATTCATATTAGTTCAGTTTTTGTTTGAGAGTGGCTCTGTATTTTATATATCAGATTTTTTTTTTCTTCTGCAGGTGATCAGCACTGTTACTTGTTCTTGAAAATGTGTATTTCAGCCAAAACATTTTCAAAAACATAAAATATTGCTCTTTCAGGGAAAGACTTACCTAAACTTCTTTAGCCTAAAAAAATATTATCAATGCTAAGCACATGACACCACCATTATGGCAGAAAGTGAAGAGGAACTAAAATGACTCTGATGAAAGTGAAAGTGGAGAGTGCAAAAGTTAGCTTAAAGCTCAACATTCAGAAAACGAAGATCATGGCATCTGGTCCCATCACTTCATGGGAAATAGATGGGGAAACAGTGGAAACAGTGTCAGACTTTATATTATTGGGCTCCAAAATCACTGCAAATGGTGATTGCAGCCATGAAATTAAAAGACGCTTACTCCTTGGAAGAAAAGTAGTGACCAAACTAGATAGCATATTCAAAAGCAGAGACATTACTTTGCCGACTAAGGTCCCTCTAGTCAAGGCTATGGTTTTTCCAGTAGTCATGTATGGATGTGAGAGTTGGACTGTGAAGAAGGCTGAGCACTGAAGAATTGATGCTTTTGAACTGTGGTGTTGGAGAAGACTCTTGAGAGTCCCTTGGACTGCAAGGAGATCCAACCAGTCCATTCTGAAGGAGATCAGCCCTGGGATTTCTTTGGAGGGAATGATGTTAAAGCTGAAACTCCAGGACTTTGGCCACCTCATGCGAAGAGTTGACTTATTGGAAAAGACTCTGATGCTGGGAGGGATTGGGGGCAGGAGGAGAAGGGGACGACAGAGGATGAGATGGCTGGATGGCATCACTGACTCGATGGCTGTGAGTCTGAGTGAACTTCAGGAGTTGGTGATGGACAGGGAGGACTGGCGTGCTGTGATTCATGGAGTCTCAAAGAGTCGGACACGACTGAGCAACTGAACTGAACTGAACTGAAGTAAACACATGCATACATACATAAATGGCCTCTTCTGTAGCTGTAACAATTAGAAACTTTGAGTTTGCTCTGAAGCTATGGATCAGAAGTCAGAAATGAGAACTCAAGTTTTAAAATGTCAATATTTATTTGGATACACTAATGAACTCACCACTCTATGTAAAAAATAACCAAATTTTGTTTCTAGATTAGGATTAAAATAATGGCTGATACCTTTAGTACCTTTGGTATAGTGTGATACATGGCCAAATTATCTTTGAGATTAAACAGTAAAGGAGCAGACAGCCCAGATGTTAAGAATGTGAATGTACATGCTCAGATGCTCAGACATGTCTGACTCTTGGCAAGGCTATAGACTGCAACTCTTCTAGGCTCCTCTCTTTATGGGATTTTTCTGTGGAAGAATACTGAAGTGGGTTGCCATTTGCTCTTCCAGGTGATTTTCCCAACCCACAGATAGCACTGAAGTCTCCTGTATCTCCTAAATTGCAGGCAGATGCTTTACTACTTGAGCCACTTAAAAAGGAAGAAAATAATCATTCAGTTCAGTTGGCAAAGTAATATATCTGGTTTTCAATATGCTATTTGGGTTGGTAATAACTTTTCTTCCAAGGAATAAGTGTCTTGTAATTTCATGGCTGCAGTCACCATCTGCAGTGATTTTGTAGCCTAAAAAGATAAAGTCTGACACTGTTTCCACACTTTCCCCATCTATTTCCCATGAAATGGATGTGACCAGATGCCATGACCTTCGTTTTTTGAATGGAGAGCTTTCAGCCAACTTTTTCACTCTGCTCTTTCACTTTCATCAAGTGCTGGGAGCCACCACGGGAGATCCCACCCATGAAAAAGGTCATGTGGAAGAGAACTCTTAAACAAGGCTTCAGAACTCAAGGGGCTCCCTAGGCTTTCTCGAGCATCTACCCCGAAACCAGAATCTGTCTGTTTTACTATTTCATGACTTTCACCAACTCCTCTGACATTAACAGGGGTCTATTCCTGACCACTTTTCTCTGGAGAAAATTAACTTAGGTCTATAGCTTATAAGTCTCTTGGACATGAGAGGAATATTTCAAATCAAACCCCCTCTGTTAGCATTCTAGTTTGCTTGGCACGTATATCCAGAATCTTGCAGCTATGCATATGATTATTTACAGCCTCCCAACTATGAGAGGCATGGGAAGCCTAAAACATAGAGCCTTTAAAGAGTTAAAAGTTATTAGAGTAGTGCTGGTATAGGATTTCGTTATTGGGCCAATGCTTGTTGCTAAGTATCCATATCTCTTATCCACTGTGCACCTGGGAATGCATTAGTTAACATAGTTGAAAAGTAAGAAAAATAAGTGTAGACTTGAAATTAACCATGTCAGATTTTTGAGTTAATTGGTTCTTTCTTGTAACTCACTGCACCTTTCAGTTCAGTTCAGTTCAGTCACTCAGTCGTGTCCGACTCTTTGTGACCCCATGAATCGCAGCACGCCAGGCCTCCCTATCCATCACCATCTCCCGGAGTTCACTCAGACTCAAGTCCATCGAGTCAGTGATGCCATCCAGCCATTTCATCCTGGGTCGTCCCCTTCTCCTCCTGCCCACAATCTCTCCCAGCATCAGCATCTTTCCAATGAGTCAACCCTTCGCATGAGGTGTCCAAAGTACTGGAGCTTGAGCTTTAGCATCATTCCTTCCACAGAAATCCCAGGGCTGATCTCCTTCAGAATGGACTGGTTGGATCTCCTTGCAGTCCAGGGGAATCTCAAGAGTCTTCCCCAACACCACAGTTCAAACGCATCAATTCTTCGGTGCTCAGCCTTCTTCACAGTCCAACTCTCACATCCATACATGACCACTGGAAAAACCATAGCCTTGACTAGGTGGACCTTAGCTGGCAAAGTAATGTCTCTGCTTTTGAATATGCTATCTAGGTTGGTCATAACTTTTCTTCCAAGGAGTAAGTGTCTTTTAATTTCGTGGCTGCAGTCACCATCTGTAGTGATTTTGGAGCCCAAAAAATAAAGTCTGACACTGTTTCTACTGTTTCTCCATGTATTTCCCATGAAGTGATGGGACCAGATGCCATGATCTTCATTTTCTGAATGTTGAGTTTTAAGGAAACTTTTTCACTCTCCTCTTTCACTTTCATCAAGAGGCTTTTTAGTTCCTCTTCACTTTCTGCCATAAGGGTGGTGTCATCTGCATATCTGAGATTATTGATATTTCTCCTGGCTATCTTTATTCCAGCTTGTGTTTCTTCCAGTCCAGCGTTTCTCATGATGTACTCTGCATATAAGCTGAATAAGCAGGGTGACAATATACAGCCTTGACATACTCCTTTTCCTATTTGGAACCACTCTGTTGTTCCATGTCCAGTTCTAATGGTTGTTTCCTGACCTGCATACAGATTTCCGTGAGAAATGTAACTTGTTTAATACTTTCTGAGGCTGACATAGATTAGAAATATAAGAAAAAACATTTCAAGGAAAAATTAGTTTTCTGGTTGAACAGCCTTTTTCAAAAGAGGGTCATAAAATGTCCACAGGCCTCCAAGGCCAGAAGATAATGTACACAATATTGTTTATGGGAAAGGTTTGCAGAAAAAATCCTGGTTTTGATAAAGACAAAACAGATGTAATGTTTGGGCTGACTCTGTATGGCTTTGCATCTTTCATTTCCCTCTATGTATAAGACAAGGTATAAAAATACCTTTTAAAAATAAAGCTATGGGGCCTCCCTGGAAGAAGCTTGGTCACCCCGTGCTATTCTTTTTTTCTCTCTCTCTCTTTTTTTTTTTCTCTTACTTTCCTTTTCAGGCTCATCCCTTGGAGCATAGAGGTTCCCTGCATTCACTTATCTGCCTGGGTTTCTAAGATCTGAATGGGAAGACGTTCTGCGTCTTCACTCCCTCGAGAGACCAGGAAGGAACCTGTGGCCTCCGTGAACAGGGCAAACTACTTGTCTCGAAGTTTGATTGGCTTTCTATGTAAACCAAGGAATATCAGCCTCTTTCTGTCTTCTATTTTCTTATCTACAACATCCTTTCCTTATGTCTCTCTAAATCATCCACTGATGCCGTTTTTCCTTCAGGTTCCCCTGGATCCTGCGGGGACTGGACTCCAGCAATCAAGAGGCTTTTTCATTCCCCTTCATTTTCTGCCATAAGGGGGGGGGTGTCATCTGCATATCTGAGGTTATTGATATTTCTCCCAGCAGTCTTGATTCCAGCTTGTGCTTTTTCCAGCCCAGCATTTCTCATGATGTACTCTGCATATAAGTTGCATAAGCAGGGTGACACTATACAGCCTTGACATACTCCTTTCACTATTTGGAACCAATCTGCTGCTCCATGGCCAGTTCTAACTATAGCTTCCTAACCTGCAAACTGGTTTCTCAAGACGCAGGTCAGGTGGTCTGGTATTCCCATCTCTTTCAGAATTTTCCACAGTTTGCTGTGATCCACACAGTCAAAGGCTTTTGCACAGTCAATAAGGCAGAAATAGATGTTTTTCTGGAACTCTTGCTTTTTTGATGATCCAGTGCATGTTGGCAATTTGATTACTGGTTCTTCTGCCTTTTCTAAAACCAGCTTGAACATCTGGCAGTTCACAGTTCTTGTATTACTGAAGCCTGGCTTGAAGAATTTTGAGCATTACTTTACTAGCATGTGAGATGAGTGCAATTGTGCGGTAGTTTGAGCATTGTTTGGCATTGCCTTTCTTTGGGATTGGAATATAAACTGACCTTTTCCAGTCCTGTGGCCCCTGCTGAGTTTTCCAAATTTGCTGGCATATTGAGTGCAGCCCTTTCACATCATCATCTTGCAGGATTTGAAATAACTCATCTGAAATTCCATCACCTCCATTACCTTTGATTGTAGTGATGCTTTCTAAGGCCCACTTGAATTCACATTCCAGGATGTCTGGCTCTAGGTAAGTGATCATACCATCGTGATTATCTTGGTTGTGAAGATCTTTTTTGTAGAGTTCTTCTGTGTATTCTTGCCACTTCTTCTTAATATCTTCCTCTTCTGTCAGGTCCATACAATTTCTGTCCTTTATCAAGCTCATCTTTGCATGAAATGTTCCCTTGGTAACTTTAATTTTCTTGAAGAGATATCTTGTTTTTCCCATTCTGTTGTTTTCCTCTATTTCTTTGCATTGGGAGTTGGTAATGGACAGGGAGGCCTGGCATGCTGCAATTATACAAACAAAATAAAATAGTCTTTAAAATATATTATTCTATTATATTTCATTTTAAGACATACTTTCATAAATATGTGCTGTTGAAAGTTTGAAAATCCATTGTCCTGAAGAAATTGAGTTGATAAGCATGGCCCATAAAAACATCCAAATAAAAAGTCATTGTATTGAATTTTAGTATTAATAAAAAGAAATTCACAGTTTTGCTACTATTTTATTTATTTTACTTTTCAGGGGGTCATATGGCTTGTGTGATCTTAAATTCCTTACCAGAGATCAAACCCAGTTCCCCCACATTGGAAGCACATAGACCTAACCACTGGACCAAGAGGAAATTCCCGATGTAATGTTTTCAAAATTATTACATGTTAATACTATATGCCACAGCCTCTATCAAGCTTTCTACCTTTAAAATAAAAGCTGAAATATTTTCCATTTAATAAAACTTATTGAGTATGAATTATATGTGAAATTAGTAAATAAACTCTTGAAGAATGACATGGTCCTAATTTAAACACTGTGTTTCCCTATTTGACACTGTTTTAAAGAAATAAGGAATTGAGAGCCATATATTAGTGAAATATGATGCTTTTGAACTGTGGTGTTGGAGAAGACTCTTGAGAGTCCCTTGGACTGTGAGGAAGATCCAACCAGTCCATTCTGAAGGAGATCAGCCCTGGGATTTCTTTGGAAGGAATGATGCTAAAGCTGAAATTCCAGTACTTTTGCCACCTCATGTGAAGAGTTGATTCATTGGAAAGACGCTGATGCTGGGAGAGATTGTGGGCAGGAGGAGAAGGGGACGACCCAGGATAAGATGGCTGGATGGCATCACTGACTCGATGGAAGTGAGTCTGAGTGAACTCCAGGAGTTGGTGATGGACAGGGAAGCCTGGCGTGCTGCAATTCATGGGGTCACAAAGAGTCAGACACGACTGAGCGACTGAACTGAAACACTTTGTACATAAGCAATAGCAATTATTCATATTTTTACTTATTGGTTGAAGAATCACCTATATTGAGACTATGAAATTACTAGTGAGAGACTAGAACATCAACTGAGATTATCCTTATCCCACGATAAGTCTGCTTTTCCTAGTCTCATGCTCAGTCAAATAGTATACCACCAGGCAGAATATAGCTTCTGACATTTGTTGAAGATTTGCTATATATAAAATATGACTGTAGCGTCAAAGAGCAGAATGCCTAATGCTTCTTTTTCTTCAGACCACCTAGTAATTCTTATGCATTGTGTCACATTGAAAACTTTGAATAATCAGTTAGTTGTAAAAGATAAATCAATAATAAGGAAGCAGTTATAGAGTATATATTTTATGATTTTTGAAAAAAAGTATCAAAATGTCAGTAAAGAAAAATTTTTGCATATATTGGAGCATAGGCTTAATGATTTGCTCAAGATCACAGAGCTGATCATTGAAATATTTAGGTTTGATATTCAGTACAACTACCACTTTGTCCTAGGTCTAAAATATTTCCTTTATTAGAGAAACTCTCTACTCTGAAACAGAAAATACAGTTTTAAAATGTAAGGTAAAACTGTATCTTTCCCTCAGTCTTATTTTATCAACTCCTTGTTCTATTTTGGAATTGCATATAGTATACATAATTTGTGTTTTGCTTTCAACACCTGCTAGACATTGATATTAAGCAGAAGATGCTAAATACATTCTCTATTTCTTTGAAAAATTTTCATCTCCATAAAATGTGACCAGATACACTTTCATATACTTTACCTTAATGTTGGCTGTTGCTATTTCTTAGAGGATTTACACAAAGTACAGGCTTGTGGAATTAACCTCAATAATCAAACTAGATGAAGTTATTTTAATTTTATTCATCTCCATTTAATGATATGAGATACAATAGAGTTGAATTATTTTTTCATCTCTTCAAATAAAGCCCTTTTAACATTAAATGTTTTATTTTATTTATTTACATTTATTTTATTTATTTATTTATTTTTGTTTTTTAAATTTTTATTTTTACTTTATTTTACTTTACAAAATATTTTAAATGTATAAGTTGAAGCATTATGAGTCACTGAAAAGCAAAGTTACTGCATAAGACACACCAATTTATGTACACCCTTCACTGTAACATATTTTTAATACATGCATGTTTTATATACACAATATAAATAGAACATTACTTACCATCATTCTTAAGATTGCCTATTAATCCATGAGTTTTACCTGTCTCTGAAGACCTAAAAACTTCAATATTTGAGTGTTTCTGCCTTAAATTGTCTACTTCAGTAATTTCATTAAGTTAGGTGTCTTCTTATATGTGTAATTCACAGATAAATACTTCAAGTAGGAAGCTATTTTGTCTTCAGTATTCGGAAGATTAAGTAAAGTTGGTCAGGGCAATGGAGATTATCTTTAAAAAGCCTAAAAGATTTTCTGTATATCTTAGTATCCTTTTAAAAAATAGTCTAAACTTCTAAATTTGCTAAGTCAGCACTTGAAAACATGATGCATTCAATCTAGCCACAGAGAGGAGCTGCAAGAACCAGTTAACTGTATGAATCAAGTGAATCCCTTGTCTCAAACACCATGAACATATATAGTTTCACCTGTTCTTACAGTAAAGCATACCAGGGTGTTGTGGGCATCCAGGCAGTAGCAGAGAGAAATGTAGGGGAAGGAAAAGTAATTCACTAAAACACATTTACTGGATATCTTGCGCACCTGCCAACCAAGATGAAGGCAAAGCAGAGAGACAAATCTCAGCATAACTTTAGCAATGAAAAACAGAGGCACAAAAAATGTAATAACCTTTTCCAAAAGGTTATTTGAAGTCCATGTTTTTGGAATAAAGTATAAGCAGTCTCCAAAGGGGGAGGGGGGAAGACAGCTGTGATGCTTTAAAATATTTAAGGATATTATTTAAAACAGGAAATGTATTTTCCCACAGACATTATATAATAATTGATAATCAGATCATCTTGACAAATACAACTGCCTGACGCTTCAATGGCTCTGTGTGTAATGATATATCCAGTGGGAAATGAATTCCCATTCCTGTCTTGGGAGATCAAGATCCTGCTTGCTATTGCCAAAATGTATTAATAAAAGGAATTTTACTGCTGGTGGGGAAGAGTTTCTATGAAGGGCTGTCTTCAGGACATGAATCAATTCCCTATAAGGTGGGATCTGGAATAGACGTGGAATTATTGGACATTGTTCCTGATCATCATGGGGTGATCTTAGGGCCTATTTCTGAAAATCACAAATAATATATTCGGAAGTAGCTTCAAGTATATGCCATTTCTGTGATTATTTTAACAAAGTAGGACATAGCTTTTTTTTTTTTTTTTCAGCCCCAAGGATCAGATGCCTGCTTTATTTTCCACTCTTGCTTTCCTAAAACTACACTGCATTTTTCTTCACTTTTTTCAAAGTGTACAACATTCATTCCTTTCTTCCGTCCCTGTCAAATACACAAATATTTTTACATACATTCAGTGCTTGTAAAAAGAGATAAATACTAAAAAATCATTCCTCCTAAAGGTTCTATCTCATTTAAATTAGGAGTTTTGGAAATGGCAACCCACTCTGATACTCTTGCCTGGAAAATCCCATGGACAGAGAACCTCGTACAGTCCATAGGGTCACAAAGAGTTGGACACGATTGAGAGGCTTCACTTTAAATAAAAACATTGGAACATAGTATTTCATGAATGATTAATGCTAGTACCATAAAATATATCTTCTTAATATGTTTTATTTGCTTTATAAATTTGAAAAATGAAAAGTGGAGAAGAAAGTAAAGATGATAAGGACTTTGGAAAACTTTGTTGTTGTTGTTCAGTTGTTCAGTCATGTCAGACTCTTTGTAACCCCATGGACTGCAGTACACCAGGTTTCCCTGTCCTTCTCTATCTCTCGGAGTTTTCTCAAACTCATGTCCATTGAGTCTGTGATACCATCCAACCATATCATCCTCTGTTATCCCCTCCTTCCCTGTCTTCCATATTTCCCAGCATCAGAGTCTTTTCCATGGAGTCAGTTCTTCATATCAAGTGGTCAAACTATTGGAGTTTCAGCTGCAGCATCAGTCCTTCCAGTGAATATTCAGGATTGATTTCCTTTAGGATTGTGGTAAGAATATGGTTGCTTATTAAATAACCAATGGGATATCCACTTTCTTCTTTCTCATCTACTCAGATGTCTCTTTTTGCAGACAAGGCAGAAATATGAGGCTAACTGATTTTTCTCCAAATGAAAGCAAGTGAGTGAAAGTCACTCAGTCATGTCCAACTCTTTGCAACCTCGCGGACTTTACATTTCATGGAATTATCCAGGCCAGAATACTGGAGTGGGTAGCCTTTGCTTTCTCCAGAGAATATTTCCAACCCAGGGATTAAACACAGGGATTAAACCCAGGTCTCCCACATTGCAGGCAGATTCTTTACCATCTGTGCCACAAGGAAAGCTCCAAATGAAGGTCAAGAAAACAAGAAATTCCAAGTATAGGGAAAAAAAAAAAAGTTTTCTCCTCTGTTAGGTTCTGTGGCTAGTCCTATAAACTAAACTGACATGAAACAAATTAACAGGAGAAAAAGGAGAAAAGCATGCACATTTAAATATTCTTCTGTGTACATAGAAACCTTCAAAAGAAAAATAAATATATGAAGAAGACAGTAGCTTCAAAAGCTTATTTATCTTTTAAAACAAATAATAGTAATTTGTCATTTGATAAGAAAAGAGAATTGAACTGAAAGTAATACATTTTAGAACCATGACTAGGAAATGTATAAGAGAAACTAATGGAAGATAGGAGTTACTTCATTAGATTTATTTGTATAGGTCTGTTTCAATGTTGACTCCCAGTCTCAGGTAATAAGGATGTTTTTCTCTTCCTAATACAGGGATGGAAACTCTTTTCTCATTAACATTATAATATGCTTTTAGACAGAAAGAAGAGGGCATAGTGCTCTTCAGCATTTGCTCTCTCTTAACTGCCTTCAACTCCCAGTAATCAATATGGCAGCAATTAACTAAACGTTTCCCCAAAATTCACATTGATATCTTAACCCTAATGTGATGGTGTTAGGAGGTGGGCCTTTGAAAGATAATTAGGTCATAAGAGTGAAATTCTCATTAATGAGACTTGTGCCTTTAAGAAAGAAACACAGGTGGGCTCTCTCCAGCACTTTCTGCCATATGAGGCTACAAAAAGACATAGAATACAGTCTGCAAACCAGAACAGGAACCTCAGCAGAACCGACCATGCTGGCACTCTGTTTTCGGTCTTCTAGCTTCCAGACCTGTGAGAAATAACTTTCTATTTGTAAGCCATCCAGTTTATGCTACTTTATTATAGCTGCTGGAACTGGTCAAAATAGAATTTGGTACCCAGAAATAGAACATTACTTTAGTAGATATCTAAAAAGGTGGCTTTGGAACTGGGTGATGGATAAAGATCAAAACTACTAAGACAGTTTTATATAAAACATAATATAGCCACAAGATTGGTTTCCCATTGCCTTTGTCTTGTTCTATTGTTCAGAAGCAAGTTATTGGCCTTTTCCATATACATGACGAAGGGATTGATAATATAAAATATAAGCACACAGAGAGTGGGGTCATCAGAACACCTAAAAATCTTTCACTACTATCTTTTTCAAGGTTTGTTGTTTGCATAATGTTGGCCTAATGGCATAAGGTGGAGATAATCCACTTATTAAATTGCAAGTATTTATGTAAAATTGATACTGATTTTTCTTAAATGTTTGGTAGAATTTACTATCATCTGGGCTTGGATCTTTCTTTGTTGAAAGGTTTTTGTAATTATAAATTCATATTCCTTAATGCTGCTGCTACTGCTAAGTCTCTTCAGTTGTGTCTGACTCTGTGTGACCCCATAGACAGAAGACCACTAGGCTTCTGTCCCTGGGATTCTCCAGGCAAGAACACTGGAGTGAGTTGCCATTTCCTTCTCCCATGCATGAAAGTGAAAAGTAAAAGGAAAGTCGCTCAGTTGTGCCAGACTCTTAGCAACCCCGTGGACTGCAGCTTACCAGGTTCCTCCATCCATGGGATTTTCCAGGCAAGAGTACTGCAGTGGGTTGCCATTGCTTTCTCCATTCCTTAATGGCTATAGGTCTATTTAGGCTATCACTTTTTTTCTTGAGTGATTTTAAGTACTATTGTGTTTCAAGAAATTAGTATATTTCACAAAATTTACTTAACTTACTGTTGTGTGTGTAGAAATTAGTATATTTCACAAACAGCCTAATAGGCTGTTAATATTTTCTTATTAGAATTGTAATATTTTAAACATATGTAGTAATATAGCCTCTTGTCTTTTTGATACTGGTAATTCATATTCTGTCTTTTTCTTTCCTGATTAGTCTGAATAGACATTTAAGAATTTTACTTATCTTTTTTTTTAATTTTTATTTTTACTTTATTTTACTTTACAATACTGTATTGGTTTTGCCATACATTGACATGAATCCACCACGGGTGTACATGCGTTATCTTTTCAAAGAAAAGAACTTTTGGATTTATTGGTCCTTATTGTGAATGTTCTCAATTTTATCACTTTCTAGGTTCATCTCTATCATTTCCTTTCTTATTATTATTTACATTTGATTAATCACGTCAAGGCTGTATATTGTCACCCTGCTTATTTAACTTAGATGCAGAGTACATCATGAGAAACACTGGAATGAAAGAAAAACAAGCTGGAATCAAGATTGCCAGGAGAAATATCAATAACCTCAGATATGCAGATGACACCACCCTTGTGGCAGAAAGTGAAGAGGAACTCAAAAGCCTCTCAATCAAAGTGAAAGTGAACAGTGAAAAAGTTGGCTTAAAGCTCAACATTCAGAAAACAAAGATCATGGTATCTGGCCCCATTACTTCATGGGAAATAGATGTGGAAACAGTGTCAGACTTTATTTTGGGGGGCTCCAAAATCACTGCAGATGGTGATTGCAGCCATGAAATTAAAAGACACTTACTCCTTGGAAGAAAAGTTATGACCAACCTCTATAGCATATTCAAAAGCAGAGACATTACTTTGCCGACTAAGGTCCCTTTAGTCAAGTCTATGGTTTTTCCTGTGGTCATGTATGGATGTGAGAGCTGGACTGTGAAGAAGGCAGAGCGCTGAAGAATTGATGCTTTTGAACTGTCTTGTTGGAGGAGATTCTTGAGATTCCCTTGGACTGCAAGGAAATACAATCACTCTATTCTAAAGGAGATCAGTCCTGGGTGTCCTTTGGAAGGACTGATGCTAAAGCTGAAACTCTAATACTTTGTCCACCTCATGCGAAGAGTTGACTCATTGGAAAAGACTCTGATGCTGGGAGGGATTGGGGGCAGGAGGAGAAGGGGACGACAGAGGATGAGATGGCATCACTGACTCGATGGATTTGAGTCTGAGTGAACTCCGGGAGTTGGTGATGGACAGGGAGGCCTGGTGAGCTGCGATTCATGGAGTCGCAAAGAGTCGGACACGACTGAGCAACTGAACTGAACTGAATCTTATCATTATAGTGAAATGATTATTCTTGGCAATATTCTTTATGAAAACTTTTTAAGAAAAATATATTTGGATGAATTCCAGTGTTATTTGGTTATAATTAACATTGTATATTTTTGCCATTCTATTATTTTTAATATATTTGTGGTTTTACAAAGTGTGACAATATATTTAATTGAAAAGTTTAGAAAAAATATGATAAACAGATTTATTATATTGAGTTTACTTTTAGAGATGTGAAAATACAGCATTAGAACCAATTCTGAAAATGGCAGCAAAATAGCAGTTGGATTTGAAAAATTGCAATACATTCTAATAAGAAAGCAAGCAAAAAAAGATGAGAAATTCTTCTGTTTTTTCAATAATAAGGCCAACAAAAGTAATAACATCTCAAAGGAAAGGAAAAGTTTTGAATGGGAAAAGGAAGATAAATAATTTTGGGAAAAAAGGATGAAATTTTGTTTTGTTATAGAAGTCTATCTTATAGCAAAAAAAAATGAAAAGTACAGTTTACAGTCTTAAATACTTATGGGATATCATTTATTTATATATATATTTTTTTATTTTGGGGGATATTTTTTAAAAGCAAACATGTGTAATGTATTTCATGGTTTTGACAAGAAATTATTTCAAGTTTTATTGCATTTTTTATTTAGAAAATCAAATAAGGTGAAGAAAAAAAACATTGTCATACATAAAGTTTGTTATAATAATATAAAACCACATCTAGGAACAAAAATTGTCTGTAAGTTCTTTTATTGTAAAAATATAGCCAAATATTTTACTTCAAAAATTAAATTTGATTGTAAAAGTTTGATATTTTAATATTGCTCTATAATAGTGCAACTTTAAAATTGCATGCATAATCTATTAAATCTATATTTCCAGTTTTAATCTTGGTCATAATAGTGTAGGTACCTGTATTAAGAAGATATTAGATTCCTCCTAGAATATATAAAATTCTACTAGAATATACAATAGAGAAAAATTATAACTGCTCTTTTCTGTGAGAAACAACATGCCATATCTTAAGAATAATTTTTAATTATCCATTACATTTATTGCCAATTAGTCAAAATGCTTTATTTTCAGTTTCACATACATATTGCCATTTAAACAAGAAAAATTAAATTTATGATAATATCTCACCACAGATTGATCTTGAAAGGCAGTTCCTGTCTACTTACTCAATCTTAATAATTTAAACAGCTTGATTTTTTTTCTCTGTAAAATATCTTACATTCAACACATTGAAATAAATGACTGATGCTTTGAATCTATGATAGAATCCAAGGATATTTTTTTAACACAGACAATAGGCAATCAAAAAATATTGAATTTTGCTAAAGGCTGAACTTTATTTATTTATTTATTTTTTAATTTATTAATGGTACTTTTTATTTTATTATTATTATTATTATTTTAATTTTATTTTTACTTCATTTTACTTTACAATACTGTATTGGTTTTGCCATACATTGACATGAATCCACCACAGGTGTATACAAGTTCCCAATCCTGAATCCCCCTCCCACCTCCCACCCCATATCATCTCTCTGGATCATCCCCATGCACCTGAACTTTAAAAATTTTTATTATTGCATAAAACTAAACAATGTTAGGAAGTATCGCAGTCCCAGTGGTATATATTAATTATAACAGTAGTTGAAGAGAGATGTGAAGCACATTATAGTTGTTTCTTAACCTTTAGAATTTGAAATAGAAAATGCTTTTGACCCTCTCAACACAGTGGACTCACTATCCCCAGAAAGCACTTTCACTGGCTTGTTAATCTCCAAGTAGTAACCCATGTACTGGTGTAATAAAGATCAAGTTAGTTAAAGTGTCTCCAGTCCCAGTTTAATGCATAAATACTTCTGGCAACACAGATAAATCCAGAAAATACCCAGAGGTATCTAAGAAACTGCAAACTGAAGATAAAAATTATTCAACTTAGTGAAACTGCTAAATTTAAGGCCAATATAGAACTTTTATCACTTTATCCTGAAAGAAATTGAAAAATGTATTGCTTCCAATACCATATTGTAGAAGATGAAGTGCTTAACTTGATATTATAGGTGTAGCTGTCTGCAGACTTACTCCTGTAATGCTTACTAAAAGGAAAAAGAAAATGATGAATCTTCATAGATATGACGGTGATTTCTAAATGTATCTTGAAAGGAAATCACTGCCTACTGTGTACTTAGTCTTCACAAATATTTCCGGCTACTAGAATATTAACCATTGAGCAAAGGTACAAATATAGGCTTATTGAAACACAGCTGTGTTGTAAATATAGATGCCAATTTTCAGGTTTATTTCACATGGAACAACAGAACTTAATAATACAAAGATAATTATCAGAAAGTGAATTGTTTAATCTTAGCTTTATGAAATTGTCTAATTACTTTGGAATACACAGTAATTAAAAAATCAGATATTTGATCCATGCATCCAATTAAAATCATATCCTGCTAGTTTATTAATATCAATACATCCTTTTCTGTTTGAATTCAATCAGGCATATAAGCCTATCATTCCCACATAGACATGCTTCTGTCAAACTTATTTATAATAATTGTTCATCTTTAAGGTTCATAATTTATTTTATTTTAAAAATGATCTGTTTCTACATTAATGTGTATGTTAAGTACAGCTATGTGAAATACATCTGGCAGTTCTTATTACCCCCATTTTACAGATAAGATATACAAAGGGCAAGGAGAGATAATTGAGATATTCTTAGGTTCCCAGAGCTACTTATTCATATGCTAAAAACTAATGGTCTTCCTATTATGTTACATTTCTAGTTAAGAATATGTAACTTGATTAATTGTTCATAGAGCATTGTGCTTTCCTGTAGAAAGAGGCATATTTTTATTAAAGGGATGATTTAAAAATCATAAAATCATGTACTTTTGTTCCTAGATATGCTTAATGATTACTCAAAGAATTTTTATATAGAATTATACTCATATTTTCATTTGGATTTAAAAATCTTTTCTCAATTAAACAGGCTTCAAATAAACTGTAAATAATCCTCTCCTTTGGATTACATTATATACACATAATTGTGAAGTCAATGAGCTTTGCAGAAGTGTGCTTATGTATTGAGGTGGATCTGAAACTGCTACAAAACCCAGAGGATTCAACTTTTCTGCAGAAGTTAATAAAAGAGATACTGGTAACATAAGTGCTCCCCAGATAACTGAGATTATCTGCTCCCCTCTCTGTTCAACTTTTTTCTGTTTCTGTGACCCTTTCCTCTAACTAAGCTGTGAATTTGCTTTCACTACTGTATGCCTGTGGCTCATTTTGGAGGACTGTCCTTGAGCCATTGGCCCACCTCCCCTTTACCCACAAATGTAGAAAGCAGAAATCCCAGGGGTTTTCATCCACAGTACGAAAGCATAAACTCTCCCTGCTAAAATCACAATGAAATCAGATTTATCCTGACTTTCACTTTATCCTGGCTTCATCTGCATCCTTGGCAAACTTCACTTGCTCTCTTGCCAGATTCTCATAATATGTCACTTTACAAGTCCTTATTTCAGGTTTGCTGCTGCTGTTGCTGCTGCTAAGTCGCTTCAGTCGTGTCCAACTCTGTGTGACCCCATAGATGGCAGCCCACCAGACTCCCCCATCCCTGGGATTCTCCAGGCAAGAACATTGGAGTGGGTCGTCATTTCCTTCTCCAATGCATGAAAGTGAAAAGTGAAAGTGAAGCCGCTCAGTCCTGTCTTAGCAACTCCATGGACTGCAGCCTACCAGGCTCCTCCCTCCATGGCATTTTCCAGGCAAGAGTACTGGAGTGGGTTGCCATTGCCTTTTCTAATTTCAGGTTTGGTACCAGCTAAAGACAGTAGAAAGTTCACAACTACTTCAATATAGGTATGGACCTAAAGATTTACCTCTAAATGAAGACACATTCTTCAGGTGGCAATGCCAGAGACACTTTCAACATTTATAGTTTTACTTCTTCTTTGTCCTGTGCTTCAAAGATGACTTAATCACTTCTATTTTCTTTGTTTTGTTTGGAAATTTTTTTTTTTTAAATTTGGTAGATTTTACTGTTCACAATCTAGTTTTACTGGCCTGATAGTCATTCTACACAATTTAAATACACAGATTTACTTTTAACTATTGCTTTAAAATGCTTTGCATAAGACACAGAGAAACTTTAAGAAAAAAATTAATGGCATGGATATAATTTCATATAAATGAAGGATCCTAATCAATATTTTATTTAGAGATGCTTAATAAAAGAAAATAATTACCCCAGTAGGTAGCTATTGATGGTTTGCAATACTTTGCTCAAACATTCAAACTTTTAAGGAGTAAAATCCTTTCCCAGAATTTTATAAAATAGATAATTAAGTCTTTTGCAGATTCACTGGGCTGGGGACTCTTATTTATGTTTAGACTATAATGATATTTTTTGTTTAATTATAATGACTTTTATATGGTTGGCCTAGTCATTTTTAATAATTTTAGGTACTATTCTTCACATTTTTACATAAGAAGTTATTAAAACTCAAGAAAATTCAGGTTATTAAAGTTTAAATAGCAGTGTACAACCCAAAGAGATCTTAAATATATATATTTGATTTCTAAATTCCATGTGTTTCAAAGGCACTAAAATTCAAAACAGGTTACTTAAGCAAAAACCAAAGTAATACAGAAAGAACAATCTTGCTCATAATATCTAGATAGCTGAGAGAAAAAAATATAGGAGTTATATTCATTCTAAATATACAGATAATTTTACATATGCAGCAAATATGTATCTTGATGACAACCTGAAATATGTACTTTATAGCATATTTTAAAATGTTTAAACTTAAAATACAAATTCAAGCCTTTAATCTGCAATGTTCAATGTTGTAAATACATTAATCTACATTATTACTAAGGGAATTTCAAATTTCCCCTTTTCTAGGATTTCAAAGCCCCAGGGTTATAATTAAAGACAAACTTTAAGAGACGCCATCAAGATTCGTTTGTCAATGACTGTAACACACAAGAAGCCCATTGCTTTAGCCTTTAGAATACAAACAGGTAAAGTAGCCATACTACTCTGAGACCACACCAGGTAGCCAAGGAATTGCCGGTGAGATTTGAGAACTAGTGTCAAGTAAGATACAGCTTACTTGATCCAATCTATTCCATGGAGTCTCTTATGTCCAATATTACGTAGTGAGCTTCTTCACTGTCTTCTGAACATGCCAGTGATATTAGTTTCCTAGGGCTTCCATTAAAAAAAAAAAAATCACCTCATGCAAAGAGTTGACTCACTGGAAAAGACCCTGATGCTGGGAGAAATTGGGGGCAGGAGGAGAAGGGGACAACAGAGGATGAGATGGCTGGATGGCATCACCAACTCAATGCACATGATTTTGGGTGAACTCCAGGAGTTGGTGATGGACAGAGAGGCCCGGTGTGCTGAGATTCATGGGGTATCAAAGAGTCAGACATGACTGAGTGACTGAACTGAACTGAATTATCAGGATTATGAGACATTTGAAATAATACAGAAATTATGCTGCATTTACTTATCTAATTTGTTCACAGATTTAACTGAAATTTACTGTTCAGTATTGTCCTAAATTGTTTAATAAGCTCATGCTGTAATTTCCTTTTAGTAGAGAGATATGTCTTCAGTTTATGGCAATTGTGTTCATTTCTTAGCAATGTTTTACTTTTAAAGATCAGTTTTCTTCTCACTGTAAACTATTAAATAGAGATGTCTATATAAACAAGAAGATGTGATATTCAGGATGTGCTATAATTGAAATTATGCCATTTTTCCTTTATTTTCAATGCCTTTCTATACTCTAATTTTATATTATCTATTAAATAAATAAAACACCCTCAGATGTACAGAAAAAGAAATACCATGAAACAATATCTTAAAACCACAGAAATTAACTTTCGCACAGTTTTGGAGCCCAGACATCTGAAATCAATTTGTTGCCCGTGTTGATACCTTCTGAAGTCTCAAATTCTGTTCTATGCTTCTCTTAGTTTCTGGTGATGCTGCCAGTCTTTGATTCTCTTTAGCTTGCAGATATATCACTCTAATTTCTGTCTCATCTTCATATAATATTCTTTATTTATGTCTCCTCTTCTTATAAAGTCATCAGTCACTTGAGTGTTAAATTGCATTTGTATTGGATTAAGTCTCACTCTAATGACCTTGTCTTAATTTGATTATATCTTCAGAAACATTATTTTGAAATATATTTGCAATCACAGAAACTACAAGATAGGACTTTAATGTGTCTTTCTGAGAAACACCATTCAACACGTAATAATCTTCAGACTTAATCCTCATCTGATCAAATTTCTTCTTGTGCTCAAAGCACTCCCTCTACATTATCCCCTTCTTCTCAATGAATAATTGCATAAATTTTTGACAACCTCAAATTTCTCAAAAAAAAGCATATGGAAGAAGGAATAATTAAGTTAGACTTGGAAAATGAGGATAAGAAAGGGATTTTGAAAACTCTCAAAAAGAGCATCTGATGGTTCACATAATGAAAAACATATTAGCATAAATAAATTTTGCCACTTGCCAGTAGTGACCACAACCTTGAGGGCAGAAATATAGATTATTAATCATTTTTTCTACATAAAATATAGATTGATGAGCAAGTGAAAGTTGACAAGATTTGATAAACTACTTATAGACATTAACTATATAGCATCCAGAAAGTAATGCCAATCAAAAATTTTCACTTGAAGAAAAGAAAAATGTTTATTAATTTCCAGAACAGTCCATAAAAGAAGGGAGGCTTTCTGAGATATTGCATCTATGTATGTCTATATTAAATACATCATTCCTTTAAAAAATATTTACTGAGAACCAATTATATTCTAAGGACTAGAATGTTTCTTATGCTCAATCATGTCCAACTCTTTGCAACCCCATGAACTGTAGCCTGCCAGAATCCTCTGTCCATGGAATAGTCTAGGAAGGCAAGAAGTGGAGTGGCTTGTCATTGGGTTATAGAATGAGTTTTTGAAGAGAAAATAATTTCCTTATAGAGCCTACATGTAGCTGTTAATATTTAAGTAAAAATATAAATCATGTGAAATTATGTATAACTAAGGAAGAAAAAGGGGTGCAGGGATACAGAATTTTCATGGGCTCAGGGAGTTACAAGTTTAAGGGAAAAGGTGACATTTGCGCCATGATCATAAGTGATGTAACGGAGTAAGCTTTGTGGCTATCTGGAGGAAGTGTAAGCATTTTGAAGATGGAATATAGCTGGAATGTTTCAGGAACTTCAAAGAAATCAACACAAGTTGGGCAGAGTGAGTGAGTCAGAGAATAAAGGAGATAATATATCAAGTAAAGAGTTTTCTTGGTCACTGTCAGGATTATGTTTTAAACTTTGTAGGAGTTGGAAATTAACAGAGAATTTTGAGCCCAGAAGTAAAGATGTTCATTTTATAGGATAGTCATTATTCTTGCTACTTTAAAGAGAATAATATTTAGAAATAAGAAGAGACATATTGAAGTCTTTTAGGATGTTACTGCACTGATCTAGATAGATTATGATGATTTAGACAAGGTGTGGTGGTGGAGGTAGAAAGAGAATATATAGTCTATATATAACTTTGGAGAAGGCAATGGCACCCCACTCCAGTACTTTTGCCTGGAAAATGCCATGGACAGAGGAGCCTGGTAGGCTGCAGTCCATGGGGTCGCGAAGAGTCGGACACAACTAAGTGACTTCACTTTCACTTTTCACTTTCATGCATTGGAGAAGGAAATGGCAACCCACTCCAGTGTTCTTGCCTGGAGAATCCCAGGGATGGGGGAGCCTGGTGGGCTCCCGTCTATGGTGTCGCACAGAGTCGGACACGACTGAAGTGACTTAGCAGTAGCAGCATATAACTTAATTGAGAGACAAAGGAATTTGTGAAGAGATTAGATTTGTTACAAAAGAAAAAGAGAAATGTTGAGGAAAATTTTAAGTTTTTTGGCCTAAGCAACTTAAAATATATGGTTGACATTATACAGAATTAAATGCTACAAAAGGAACAGGCTTATGGGGAGAACAAGTAGTATAGTTTTAGTGGTGTTAAATTTGATATGCCAATTTTGCTTCCAAGTGAATGTGTCAAACAGTTGGAAGTAAATGTGTGTTTTAAGAAAAGATCTGGTCTATAGATAAAAATATGCTGGTTGTCAGTGTCTATGAATAATTAAAACCTTGATGCTAACAGAGGTAGGCATTAAAGGAATTGCATGTTGAAAGAAAAGAGAAGTGTTTTAAGACCAATCCATTTAATTGTAAAAGATGGAATCTTAGAAAAGTGAGAAGTCTGCAAAGGATACCGAAAATGGGCATTTAAAGTGGAAGAACAGAGATCATAATGGTATTGATCTGGAAGCTGAGTGAAGAAAGCCCTTGAAACTGGATAAAAAGTGTGGTCAAATGTATTAAATTTTGGTTATGAATGGTGAAAGATGAAATTTAAGAAGTGACTATTGTATTAAGCAAATTTAAGTTCAATTTCAATAGTGATTTCTATGGAGTGATTCAATTAGAAAGAGATGAGTGGAATTTGATATCATAAATATAGGTAACAGTTTCAAAGAGTTTTGTTGCAAAAGATATATGAGAGAAATGAGTTTATAAAATAGACAAAATGGATAGCAATAAAAAGAGTCTGTACTTTACCTTCCTTGCAATCTTACAATTTAACAGTGCAATTTCATAAATACTAGTCGAAGACTTACTAATATTGAGTCACAGATGAAAGATAATGTGTTACTCATAAGGATAGAAGTAGTTGTAGTTTCAGCCTTTTCAGCAGATCTCTCCTTTGAGTCCCAAAAGCAAAGAAAAGTCTGAGTTTAAGGGACCTGAGTCATATATTGTTAGTCACTAAGTCGTGTCCAACTCTTTACAACCCCATGGACTGCAGAGCTCCAGACTTCCCTTTCCTTCAGTGTCTCCTGGAGTTTGCTCAAAGTCATGTCTATTGAGTTTGTGATGCTATCTAATCATCTCATCCTCTGCCAGCCCCCTTCTCTTTTTGCCTTCAATCTTTCCTATTATCAGGGTCTCTTGCATTGAGTCTGCTCTTCACATCAGGTGGGCAAAGTATTGGAGCTTCAGCTTCAGCATCAGTCTTTCTAATGAATATTCAGTGTTGATTTCCTTTAGGATTGGTTGTCTTCATCTCCTTGCTGTCCAAAAGATTCTAAAGAGTGTTCTCTAGCACCACAGTTCAAAAGCATCATTCTTCAGTGTTCAGCCTTCTTTAGAGTCCAATTTTCACATTGGTATATGACTACTGGAAAAACCATAGTATTGACTACATGGACCTTTGACAGCAAAGTGATGTCTCTGCTTTCAAATATGCAGTATAGGCTGGTCATAGCTTTCCTTACAAGAAGCAAGAGTCTTAATTTTTTGGGTGCAGTTACCTTCAGCAGTAATTTTGGAGCCCAAATAAATAAAATCTGTAACTGTTTCCATTCACCTCCCCCTTTTCTATTTTCGATGAAGTGATGGGAGCAGATGCTATGATTTCAGTTTGTTGAATGTTGAGTTTTAAGTCAGTTTTTTCACTCTCCTCTTTCACCCTCATCAGAGGTACTTAAGTTCCTTTTCACCTTCTGCCATTAGAGTGGTATCATCTGCATATCTGCAGTTATTGGTATTTTTCCAAGCAATCTTGATTCCACCTAGTGATTCATCCAATTCAACATTTTACATGATATACTCTACATACAAGCCAAGTAAGCAGGGTGACAATATACAGCCTTGTGGTATTCCCTTCCCAATTTTGGACCAGTCTATTCTTTCATGTCTGGTTCTAACTGTTGCTTCTTGACCTGCATACAGTTTTCTCAGGAGGCAAATTAAGTTGGTCTGGTATTCCCATCTCTTTAAGCATTTTCCATAGCTTTTTGCAATCCACACAGTCAAAGGCTTTAACATAACATAAATAAATAGCTGTAAGAAAGTTCTCCCTTTATTCCAGCAGGAGACACTATTTTCTATTGTCCAAAGCTGATTCCTATACAGACATCCTTGAAAAACTCATCTGGAACAAACACATAGTGCTTTATTGTGTGAGATGTGAACGATTGTAATAGATTAATGGAGAACTGTCTTTCAACATGTAGTAGACAATTTTCCCCAATGAATAAAATCAGCTTTATCCTTGTATATTGATGGAACTGATTTAGTATGGATAGAGAAGTTTATTATGGAAAAAAACAAGAGAAAGGTTTTAGAGTGATATACCTGAAAAACAATAACACAAAACTTAATGTACAAAAGATGACAGAAAGGATGACAGAGCACATATAAACACTTGCAATTACTGGGATGTATGTGGCAAACAAAGTTGGTAAAAATTATCTTTGTTTTTAATTGAAGTATAATTGATTTACAGTGTCATACTACTTTTTGTCTGCCTACAATGCTGGAGACCCAGGTTTGATCCCTGGGTCGGAAAGATCTCCTGGAGAAGGAAATGGCAACTCACTCCAGTACTCTTACCTGGAAAATCCCATGGATGGAGGAGCGTGGTAGGCCACAGTCCGTGGGGTCGCAGAGTCGGACACGACTGAGTGACATCACTTTCACTTTTACTACTTTTGAGTGTACAAAATAGTGATTTGATATTTTCATAGCTTATACTCCATATAAGTTATAAAATATTGGCTATATTTATGTTACATGTAATTACATACTTGCTACTTATTTATCATATAGCTAGTAATTTGTGTCTGTTAATTTCTTTTACATATCATGCTCAACCCCTAACCCCTCTGCCCTCTAGTAATGATTAGTTTGTTCCTTATATCTGTCTCTTTCTATTATATTACCTCATTTGTTTTATTTTTTAGATTCCACACATAAATGAGAATATACAGTATTTATATTTCTCTTTTTTTTCGCCAAGCATAATACCCTCCAGGTTCATCCATGTTATCGCAAATGGCAAGATTTCATTATTTTTATAATTGATTAATATTCCATTTTATATACATACCACTTCGTTTTTATGCATTTGCCAGTTGATGGACATTTAAGTTGCTTCCAGATTTAGGCTGCTGGAAATAATGTAGATCTGAAAACTGGGCTGTATTTTTATTTTCAAATTAATGCTTCCATTTTCTTAAGATATATACTCAGGAGTATAACTTCTACATCTATAGTAATTCTTTTTTAAATTTTTTGAGGAATCTTCATACTGTTTTCCATAGTGGCTATACAAACTTATATTCCCACACACAGTATACTAAGATATATTTTCTCCACATCTTTGCAGAAAATTGTTATTTCTTTTCTTTGTGACAATCACCATTTTGACAGGTGTGAGATGATGTCTCTGTGGTTTTGATCTGCATATCTCATAATTGATGATGTTGAGCAGTTTTAATGTGCCTATTGGCCCTCTGTATGTCTTCTTTGAAGAAATTCCTAGTCAGGTCTTTTGTCCATTTCTCAATTGGGAATTTTCTTTTTTGATGTTGAATTGTATGAGATCTTTATGCATTTTTAAATTTTTAAATCCTTACTGCATATAGCTTTACAAATGTTTTATCTCATTCAATAGGATACCTTTTCATTTTTCTGATGATTTCCTTTGCTGTACACTATATTTTAAGTTTAATTAAGTCATATTTAAAACAAAAATTAGTTTGTTTCTCTTGCCTGAGAAGACAGGTGAAAATAATATTGCTAAGACCTAAATCTAAGAGTGTGATGCCTATGTTTTCCTCCTGGAAGTAGCTTCAGGTCTTACATTTAGACCTTTAATCTATCTTGGGTTTTTTTTTTTTTTCTGTTTTTTTCTTTTTATATGGTGTGAGTAAGTAATCCAGTTTGATTATTTTGCACATAGTTGTTTAGTTTTCCCCAAATCACTTATTAAGTAGCATATTGTTCTCACTTTATCTTATCCTTTGTTATAGGTTAATTGACCATGTAAATATGGGTTAATTTCTGGGATCTGTATGTTTTTCAAATGATTTACATGTTTGGTATTGTGCCAATACCATATTGTTTTGAATACTGTAGCTTTGCATTAGACTGAAATCAGGTGTGTGCTATTTCCAGTTTTATTTTTATTTCTCAAGGATGATTTGTCTATTTATAGTCTTTTGTGGTTTCATACAAATTTTGTGATCGTTTGTCCTAGTTCTGTGGAAAATGTCATGGGTATTTTGATGGAGAGCGCATTAAATTTGTGGATTGCTTTTAGTGGTATGGACATTTTAATAACATTACTCTTACAATCCATTCACATGGAATATATTTCCATTTATTTGTATCATCTTCAATTTCCTTCACCAAAATCTTATAGTTGTACATGTCCTTCACCTCCTTGTTTAAATTTATTTTTAAGTAGTTTATTATTTTTTATGTAACTTTAATGGGGTTGTTTCCTTAATTTCACTTTCTGATAATTCATTATTAGGGTATAGAAATGAAGTAGATTTCTGAGTATTAATCTTATATCCTACAATTTACTAATTTCATTTATTAGTTGTAATAGCTTTTTGGTGAAGTGTTTAGGGTTTTCTATATTACAGAATCTTGACATCTGAAAATAATAACATTTTTACATTTTCAGTTTAGATGTTCTTATTTCCTCTTTATTATCTGACTGCTGTATTTAGGACTTTTAATATTATATTACATAGAAACGGTGAAAGTGGGCATTTTGTCTTGTTTCTACGTTAGAAGAGAATAATTCAGCATTTCACCATTGAGTATAAAGGTGGTCTTCTATTAAATGGCCTTTATTTTACTGAAATATGTTCACTCAATACCAAATTTGTTTTTACCATGGATGGACATTGACTTTTGTAAAAACAAAACAAAACAGCATCTATTGAGATGATCATGTGATTTTTGTCTTTAATTTATATATTATAGCAATTGGTTTGTGGATACTGATATCCTTACATACCTGGCATAATCCCACCTAAGCATTTTCATATGTGTTGCTGAATTTGGCTTGCTAATATTTTGTCTATGATTTTTACATCTCCATTTATAAGAGATATAATTTTCCTTTTTTTCTGCAGGGTCTTTTTCTGAATTTAGTATGAAGGAAAATCTGGCATCATGGAATGAGTTAGGACCTATTCCCTCCCCTTCAACTTTTTGGAATTGTTTGAGAAAGACAGGTATTAACACTTCTTTCAATGTTAGTAGAATTCCCCAGTGAAGTGCCCTTTTGTTTTTTGGAAAATTTTTGATTCCTCATTTAATTTAAATACCAGTAATCCTTCTGTTCAGATTTTCTATTTCTTCCTAATTCCATTTTGTAAGATTGGGTGTCTCTAGGAGTTTATCCATTTCTTCTAGGTTGTCCAATATTTTACTACGTAACTATTCAGAACATTCTCTTATTTGTCATGTCAATTGTAACTTTTATTTTAGATGAAATGCCCATCCTATAGATACTAATTAAGGCCATCTGTTCTAGTATGTCATTTAAGAGCACTCTTTTCTTATTGTTTTTCTGTCTGGATAATCAATCCATTTATTTAAGTAGGGTGCAAAATCTACAATTATTCTACTACAGTCATTTTTCCCCTTATGTCTGTTATTTTTGCTTTATACATTAGTTTTAGGTATATATGTTTACCAATGTTATATCCTATTCTTGAATTGGTCTCTCTATCAATATATAATACTCTTCTCAGTCTTTTACTATATATTTTGTTTAAAAGTCTACTTTTTCGTTAATACAAATATTACTATTCCATGTTTCTTTTCATTTCTATCAGCATAAAATATAATTTCCATCACTTCATTTGAAATGTGTGTGTACCTTTAGCTCTGAAATGAATTTCTTGTATAGGTAGCATATAGATGGATCTTATTTTTTTTTTTAATCCCAACATGTATCCTATGATTTTAAGTGGAGTGTTTATTCCACTCACATTTAATGGAATTATTAATAGGTACATATTGCTTGTTTCTGTTTTTCTCTCTCTCTCTCTCTTTTGTTTTTAGTTTCTCTCTGTTCTTTGTTTTCACTTAGAGTTTTCCTGAGTTCCCTGGTGGCTCAGATGGTAAAGCTTCTGCCTACACTGCAGGAGACCCAGGTTCAATCCCTGGGTGGGGAGGGTCTCCTGGAGAAGGAAATGGCAACCCACTCCAGTATTCTTGTTTGGAGAATCCCAGGGATGGAGGAGCCTGGAGGGGTGCCAGCTTTGATGTCTCACAGAGTCGCACACGGCTGAAGTGACTTAGCAGCAGCAGTCAGTATTCTTGCCTAGAAAATCCCATGGACAGAGGAGCCTGGTAAACTATAGTCCATGGGGTCTCAAAGAGTCAGTCAGGATTGAGCAACTTCATTTTCACTTTCACTCTTTTCTTTCCTGTAGCTTGATGGTTCATTTAATATTATGTTTATATAACTTTATCTTTAGTATTTGTACACTTATTGTAGGTTTTAACCTGTGGTTACTGTGAAGTTCATATATATTGACCTATAATTATACTACCTATTTTAAGCTGATAATCATTTAAGTTCAAACATTTTCTAAAATATTTACATTTTACTTCCCCAAACATTTTATGTTTTTATGTCATATTCACATCTTCATGTCTATTCCTTAACTTTTTACTGTAGCTAATTGATTTCGTAATTTTTCTTTTAACCTTTACACCGGTTTACTTAAGTGATTAAAAAGTATATTTTCTTTATATGCATTATATATTTAGTGTATATATACATATACTGGTTCACTTATATACATATTCTAGTTTAAGTGATTGAAAATGTAAGTTTTTCTTTATATATAATCTGTTATATATATACTATTTACATATATATATAAGTTTACATAAGTGATTGAAAAAGTATTTTTCTCTTTTTATGTATATAAAGAAAATTATATATTTCAGAATATATATATGAATAGAAAATATATAAACATGTACTTATTTGTATACATATATATGTGTGTGTGTGTGTGTATGTATATATATATATATATGTATATGTATATGTATATGTATATGTATATGTATATGTATATGTATATATAGGCTTTCCTGTTGGCTCAGATGGTAAAGTATCTGCGCACGATGTGAGAGACCTGAGTTCAATCCATGGGTCAGGAAGATACCTTGGAGAAGGGAATGGCTATCCACTCCAGTGTTCTTGCCTGAAGAATTCCATAAACAGAGGAGCTTGGCAGACTACATCCCATGGAATCACAAACAGTAGGACCCAACTGAGTGACACACACACACACACATATATATAATATTTTTTATCAATGATTTTGCTCCTTCATATATTTTATTAGTTCTTTTAATCACCTTTTTCTTTTTGCTTAAATAAGACTCATACTTTTTTTTTTTTTTTGTAAGTTCAGCTTGGTGGTAATGAATGCTAAATTTTCCCTTGCATGGAAAATTATTTCCCCTTCAATTCTGAATGGTAATCTTGCTAGTCAGAGTGTCTTAAGGTTGAAGATTTTTATTTTCAGCATTTTAAGTAAATCATTTCATTCCCTTCTAGTCTGCAAAGTTTCCATTGACAAGTCAACTAATAGCATTATGAGGGTTCCATTTTGACTCTTTGCTTTTCTCTCATTGTTTTTAAAACTTCTGTCTTTATCTCTAAATTTTGCCATTCTAAATATTATTTGTCTTGTTGTGGTTATATTTGGGTCCATTTTATTTGGACAGTACATGAACTATGAACTTCCAGATGTTCAAGCTGGTTTTAGAAAAGGCAGAGGAATCAGAGATCAAATTGCTAACATCCTTTGGATTATCATAAAAGCATGAAAGCTCCAGAAAAACATCTACTTCTGCTTTATTAACTATACTAAAGCCTTTGACTGTGTGGATCACCACAAATTGTGGAAAATTATGAAAGAGATGGGAATACCAGACCACTTGACCTGCCCCTTGAGAAATCTGTATGCAGGTCAGGAAGCAACAATTAGAACTGGACATGGAACAATAAATTGTTTCCAAATCAGGAAAGTGGTATGTCAAGGTTGTATATTGTCTTCCTGCTTATTTAACTTACATGCAGAGTACATCATGAGAAACACTGGGCTGGATGAAGCAGAAACTGGAATCAAGATTGCCAGGAGAATTATCAGTAACCTCGGATATGCAGAGGACACCATCGTTATGGCAGAAAGTGAAGAACTAAAGAGCCTCTTGGTGAAGGTGAAAGAGGAGAGTGAAAAAGTTGGCTTAAAACTCAACATTCAGAAAACTAAGATCATGACATCTGGTCCCATCATTTTATGGCAAATAGGTGGGGAAACAATAGAAACAGTGACAGACTTTATTTTGGGGGGCTCCAAAATCACTGCAGATGGTGACTGCAGCCATGAAATTTAAAAAAAAAAAAGTGCTTTCTTCTTGGAAGAAAAGTTATCACTAATGTAGACAGGATATTAAAAAAAGCAGAGACAATACTTTGTCAACAAAGCTCCATCTAGTCAGAGCTATGGTTTTTCTAGTGGTCGTGTATGGATGTGAGAGTTAGATCATAAAGAAGGCTGAATGTTGAAGAATTGATGCTTTTGAACTGTGTGTGGTGTTGGAGAAGAGAGGACTCTTGAGAGTCCTTTGGACTGCAAGGAGATCCAACCAGTCCATCCTAAAAGAGATCAGTCCTGGGTGTTCATTGGAAGGACTTATGTTGAAGCCAAAACTCTTATACTTTGGCCACCTGATGGGAAGAAATGACTCAGTTGAAAAGACCCTGCTGCTGGGAAAGATTGAAGGCAGGAGGAGAAGGGGACAACATATGATGAGATGGTTGAATGGGTTTGAGTAAACTCCAGGAGTTGGTAATGGACAGGGAAGCCTGGCATCTGCAGTCCATGGGGTCGCAAAGAGTTGGAGATGACTGAGCGACTGAACTGAACTGTTTGGAACTCTTTGTGCATTTAGACCTGAATATTTTTCCTTTTTAAGGTTCTGAAAGTCTTTATATATAACTTCATTAAATACAATTTTTGTCCCTTTCTCCCTTCTCTTCCTGGAGCCCCTATAATGCTAATGTTGGTATGTTTGATACTGCCTTGTGTTACCTTGAACTATCTTCATCTTAATTTTTTTTTTCTTTTTGTTCTTTTGATTAAATAATTTTTACTATTCTATCTTCCAGAATGTTTATGTATTATTCTGTATCACCTAACCTGCTATTAATTACTTACAGTGTATTGTTTTACTACAGTTATTTTATTCTTCAGCTCTATTTCCTCAAAATATTTGTATTCCTTTATTGAAGTTCTCACTGTGTTCCTCTACTCTTTCCCTGAGTTCAATGAACAATATTATTATTATTTTTTGAACTATTTTCCTGGTAAATTATTTATCTCTATTTCGTTACCTTTTTGTCCTGAGGTATTTTCTTGTTCTTTAGTTTAAAACATATTCCTCTGTGTCCTCATTTAATTAACTCGCCCTGTTTTTCTCTAAGAAATGATGAATACCAATTACCTCTACTGTCTTGATGATGTGTCTCTGTGTGAGCATCCCTACACAGTCTACATATGTACAGTCACTTGGGAGAGCTGGATATGAAATGAGAATGGACTCTATCTTCTCCAAGGGGTGTCCTGGCAATGGCATCTAAGTAGGAGGCAGGGGTGGCATAGAGGGCTAGAGTAGAAGTCAAGCATGATCAGGGAGGCTCAGTGGTGGTTGCTCAGTGATGGCTGCTACTTTATTGAGTGATTAGGGCCAGGGGCTAAAGGTCTGGAGCAGGAGTGGTTGGTACTCTCAAACTCATTTATGGTTGTTACTCTACTGGGGAGTACGGCCAATAGTGTAAGGACTAGAGCACGAGCCTTAAGTAACTGAGGCTTCTACCTGTTGTGATGGCAGCCTCCACCTTAGTCAAAAGTAGAGTCGGTGTCTGATGATTTAGAGCCACACATCTGAGCTGGCTTCACTTTTTCCCTGATGCATGTGCACATGACAAGCATGGCAGTCTCCCCACTAGCAAGGATCAGTGTCAGAGCAAAAGGGGCTGGAGAAGGATCCTGGTGTGGGCTGGAAGTTGCACTGAGGTGTTTCTGGAAGATTGATCAGAGCATAAGAGAGATTTCAATAGCTATCTCTGTGCTGGGACTAGGAGCAAGCAAGTCTATGCATGTACAGAGTCTAAGTTTCTTACAATCCTCCAGTAAACATGACTGATTTTCAAGTCTGATAGGGGCCTTATCTTTCCTGTAATCATCCCCAGGGTTGTATGTCTATTAATGGGCTCGTATTCTTCACTCCATAGTTAGGATCCCCAAGTCTGTAATACTTCTTTCCTCTTCTGGGTCACTCACTAGATGTACGATCACAAGTTGATAATGTCTCCTCCCTTCCAACCAGCCTCCTTGTGACTTTCTTTATAGCCTTTGTCATGAAAGAGCTGTTCTTCTAGTCCTTAGGTCATTCTCTGTGAGAATTGTACTATACGTAGTTGTAATTTTGATCTGTTCCTGGAGGGCAGTAAGGTCAGGGTCTTTTTACTTTACCATCTTGATCTCACCTCACACAGGAGTTCACTTCTGATTACTCTAATTTTATCAGTAAAATAGAAATCCAGGTACACAGCTACAAATAAAGACTGGATATAAGGCATAAAAAGTTTTGAAGGGAGAAAAAGATATGAAAGAATTATTCAGAAAATATAGAGATATAAACTCTAGAAGCATTTAGAACAGACATGGCAATGACAGGCACAGTTACTATTCTAGATATATTTTGTTTACCTCCTTGTACCCTATGCATCTTCAGCATGTTTTCTACTTAAAATAGATTTTCCTTCTTTTTCAGATTTCCAGTTGGATTCAGCTAATGGGGAGTCACTAAAGGAGACAGAAGAGTAAAAGGAAAGTTAGGTCAAGGTATTAATTCCCCAAAATATACCTCCCTCAGAGACTTTAGCTGACTGTATCTCAAGTGAAAGTCAGTGCTCCTTTTAAGACAGACTTTCCTTCATTTTGTTTCCTTTAACTCTTCCCTGCTGTTGGTCCTTTAGACTTAGGGTTAGCAAAATATTTCCTAGTACTAGTACTAGACTACTCTATTTTCCCACACACCATGTATGCATCTTTGAATCAGTTCCTTTACTTGAAATATGTTTATTGAAAGTATTTTTATATAGGGTGTGAACTGGTATTTACTGGAACCTGAATAAATAAATGACATATACTATTCACTTGACATTTTGTTCTCTGAATAAGTGAAATATATACATTCTTTAAAGTTGGGATGAGTATAGTTATACTAGACTTAGTGGACTCCCACTTCTGTCTAAATCAGGTTAATCTGTCATGCTGTCTGATGACTGAGCCCATTCTCTCTAGTTTTTCTGTATATTCTAACGTGTCTTTTGTCCTCCAGAAACAACTTTTCCTTTAAAGTTGCATTTGGAGAGCATAGTAACAGATGTCCATTGAGAAGTTTGAAAGTTTTGCCAACTATCTTCTGGCCCTATCTAATACATAACAACCTCCTTTGACTTTAAAGCAGATTTATTTTCCTTATTTGCTGAAGAATGCATCATTAAAAGAAAAAAACCTCTCTTTCACCATATAGCAAGATCTTACCATATTTAAGTCTTAATCATCTGATCTCTTATGTCCCCTTTTTGAATCCATTCTAATTGTTTCTTAAACTTCCAACCTCATCCTTTCTATTCGTCTTCACCATTCTTCAACATTCTAACTGGAAGGTATGCCAAGCTTTAAAGTTGGAATATCTTGGATTTTCAATCTAGACATGATTTTTGCTACCTCTGTTTATGTGTGCACATTGCTTAACTTATATGAGCCTCAATTTCCTTTATCAATAATAATTATAATAACAATATCTCTCTCAAAGTGATTTAATAAAAATTAAATATGATAATCTTTGTGAAGGCCATACTACCAAATAATAATTCAATATATATTAGCCTTTCTCTTTTATCTATCCTTCATTTAAGGGTGATTTATGCAGCTAAATTTCTAATGTTAAAATAATTTATAAATAACTTTTACAGCATTCAGCATATTTTTGTAAGTACCATAAATGCAATACTAAGAATTTAGAAAAATTTAAAAGGAGCCATGATTCTAATTAAAATGCTATATCTATATTTTGTTACCTCAACATAAATTCCATATGTGTTGGTGAGAGAGGAATAGGGGATATTCTTGCAACTAAGTAAGCAGCTGAGTATGGTGCATATTTTAACCACAAAACCCAAAATAGTGCTGCATTAAACTAAGAAGAATTCTTTTTCTGATGAGATGGAAAAGGAAACATTGTCAAATATGTGATAAAAATATAATTTTAAATTTGAGATGGAAATCCTTTTTTTGAGTTGCATATGTATAAAAGATAAACTCACAACAAAATGTTGTCTTTTTTTCGTCTATCAGTGTTTAAGATAACCTGTCATAGCTCATTTTTAACACTGCCATGCCAGATCATCCCACTGGACAAACACCAGCTGAGATTATTTCTAAAATAACATAGCAATGCAAGGCTTGACTTCAAAAAAGCACTAGATTTAATTTTGTACATGGAAAAAAACTTCCTAAAATAGTTGAAAGAAAATGCCAAGAACTTCTACCTTGGTCTTCATGCTTCAAAAAATACTGCAAAATGAATAATTATTTTTATTACTGAAACACAATAAGGCAGTCTCAAGAATAAGACTGACTTACCTGGATTACTTATTTTTTTTTTTTTAATTTTTAGTTTTTTATTTTTTAAATTTTAAAATCTTTAATTCTTACATGCATGTAACTTGAACTTGAATGCTGAAATAATAAGACTTGAGAAGCATACATTGTTTTCTTGAGCAATAGTTTCAGAGAAAAACTTTTCAGTATCTAAGACTTAATACAAGAATTAAATATTTATATTCTACAAATAAAATGAATGATGATATTCTTCTGTCTAGGCTCATTTAGGTTTTACAAGCATATAAGAAAATATTCATAAAATCGAATTAAATTTATTTAACTCAGCTAATGTCATTGTTTTATTATTGCTGTTGTGATTTTTTTCTGGAAAGGGATAGGTATTCATTTATTGGAGTTTTTGGAAAAGTTGTTAATAAAATATATATTATGTCATAGTGAGAGTTTTCTGTACTTGTGAACTAGAGATAATAATCCAAATATTTATAAAAACACACAAACACACAGTAAATATACACTGTTTTAAAATAATTTATTTTTACTCATTATTTTTTTAAAGAATAAATTTCTTTGTATATTAAAAATTAAGCATTAACAATTTCTAGATGTTCGTTTTATTGCATCAGAATATAATGCTAAACCCAGGATCCTGACTTCCTATTATCAATCAAAAGTGATTTTTGAATTCTTATAATGTAAAAGGCATTGCTTTTTTGTGTGTGCATGCTTTTCTTTCAAGTAGACAAACATTCTCTGATGTCTAAAATTTTCAGTGAAGGTGTACCTTTTATGTTAAGATGATAGATAATTAAGCATTAGATATCATATTCTTTATAATCTTTAAAAGTTGTGACATTCTTTTGCTGTGTGTGTCAACTGAATTCTTCTCAATTAGCTGCTTTAATTATTTATTTATAAAATAAAGGAAATGATTTGGATATTCTCTAAACACTATTTCAGTTAGAGAAGATCAAAGAATAGAGAGGGAGATTTAATAAACTATTTTTAAAAAAGAAATATTATAGTTTTGTAACATAAAATACATTTTTAAAGACAAATATTGTAGATTTTTTTTAAACATTGAGTTAATGTAAAAGTTCAATTTCTGTTTAAGTGAGCAAATCAAAATCATCTTTCTTGGACTGAAAGATGAATCATTTATTGAAAGACTTTATAAGGACCACCAGGCTTCAGAATATTTCCCCTCCATTTGCCTCTTTAGCCAAATCTTGATCCTTGGCAATTGCCAATAGGAAACAGGAGAGTTAGCTCTGGAGAGATAGAAACAGAAAATCTCTGGTCTGTTGAACATTGAGTAACCACAGGGATTATGTGAAGATCTGAATACTCAACAGTGAGAAGTCTGTCCTGCTATTTGCTCCTTCTGATCTGGCATCAGAGGCAAGGGATTTGTGTAGTCACAGGGAGCCCACACTCAGGAGAGTCCTACTCTCAATTTAAAACTCTGTTCTTGCTTCCGTATAAGTCCTAATTTTTTTTTTTTTTAAGGAATCCCTAAATTGTGCAGCTAGTGCTGCTTCCCCTGCTCTCCTCCCAAATCCTGATGTTAGATCTATAATCACTGCAGGAATTTGCAGAACTTCTCTCTGGGGAAAATTATCTTGCTGGAGAGAAAAGTCCTAAAAATGCCAATCGTGAGAGTCATTCATGAAATGGCCAGTATGCTGCCCAGATCGGCCTACAGACAGGTCACACGTTAAAGGTCTCCTCCACCACCAGACACACACACACACACACACACACACACACACACACACACACACACACAGCTTCAAATAGTATTTCAGTGTTTCACTTTCATACATGAACAACCACCTAACATGAAGAAAAATTCCAAACAAGGAAGAAAGTGAGTGAGACACACAAACAGAAAATAAGAACTTAGATAAAGTCAAAAATGCAGGAAAAATATTTTTAAATATATAAAAAATGCTCAAAATGTGAGTATTTCACTAGTGAACTAAATCACACATTGCTGTTTTAAACATATAATCAAAATAAACATTCTGAGGGGAAAATAAAAAGGTCTCCTCCAGTGCAGGAGACCTGGTTTGAACTTTAGAAAAACATGATAGCAGAGAAGAAAATTAACAAAATGTCTCAGAGCAGAAATGAATGAGAAATTCTTCCAGATTAACAAACCCCAATGAGCACCCATAATAATTTTAAAATGTAAAAATTAAAAAAAAATACTTCATCTTAAGACACATTAAGTAATAGTTTAAAAAAAAAATAATGATGAGTAAAATATACCTTAGAAGCAGGTAGACAAAAAGGGAAAAGAAATAAAATTATCAGGAATCCAACTGTCATGGAACATCTTAAGACTAGAATAGAAAATGAAAGGAAATGAGACAAAGCATTGCATATTCTGAGGGAACATGATTAGGCTACAAAGCGAAAATACCAAGCAAGGAAACAGTGAACAAGGGATTGAAATAATCATGGTACACAGAACAAATAATATTCAGTTCAGTTCAGTCACTCAGTCATGTCCGGCTCTTTGCAAACCCATGGACTGCAGCATGTCAGGCCTCCCTGTCCATCACCAACTCCCGGAACATACTCAAACTCATGTCCATTGAGTTGGTGATGCCATCCAACCATCTCATCCTTTGTCGTCTCCTTCTCCTCCCGCCCTCAGTCTTCCCCAGCATCAGGGTCTTTTCGAAAGAGTCAATTCTTCACATCAGGTAGCCAATATATTGGAGTTTCAGCTTCAGCATCTGTCCTTCCAATGAATATTCAGGACTGATTTTCTTTAGGAAGGACTGGCATCAATTCTTTGGCGCTCAGCTTCTTTATAGTCCAACTCTCACATCCATACATGACTACTGGAAAAACCATAGCTTAGACTAGATGGACCATTGTCAGCAAAGTAATGTCTCTGCTTTTTAATATGCTGCCTAGTTTGGTCATAATTTCCCTTCCATGGAGTAAGCGTCTTTTAATTTCATGGCTGCAGTCACCATCTGCAGTGATTTTGTAGCCCAGGAAATAAAGTCTCTCACTGTTAACAGTTTCCCCATCTATTGGTGGCTCAGATGGTAAAGAATCTGCCTCCAGTGCAGGAGACCTGGTTTGATCCCTGGGTCAGGAAGATCACCCTGGAGAAGGGAATGGCAACCCACTCCAGTATTGTTGCCTGGAGAAGTCCCATGGATAGAGGAACTTGGCAGGCTACAGTCCGTGGGGTCCCAAAGAGTGGGACGATAATGTTAGTAAGTGAAAAATATGGCATCTGGTCCTGTAACTTCATGGCAAACAGGTGGGGAAAAAATGGAAACAGTGGCAGATTTTATTTTCTTGGGCTCCAAAATCACTACAGATAGTGACTGCAACCATGAAATTAAAAGACATTTGCTCTTTGGAAGAAAATCTATGCAAACCTAGAAATTAAAAGAGCAGAGACCTGACTTTGCTGACAAATGTCCATATAGTCAAAGCTATGATTTTCCAGTAGTCATGTACAGATGTGAGAGCTGAACCATAAAAAAGGCTGAGCACCAAATAATTAATGCTTCCAAACTGTGGTGCTGAAGAAAATTGTTGTGAGTCCTTTGGTCAACAAGGCAATCAAACCAATCAATCCTAAAGGAAAGAAACCCTGAATATTCACTGCAAGGACTGATGCTGAAACTCCAATGCTTTGGCCACCAGATGTGAAGAGCTAACTCATTGAAAAAGACCCTAGTGCTGGGAAAGATTGAGTGGAAGAGGAGAAGGGGGCAACCGTCAAACTCTTTGTGACCCTATGAACTGTAGCCCACCAGGTTCCTCCATCCATAGGATTCTCCAGGCAAGAATACTAGAGTGGACTTCTTTCAGCAATGGACATGAATTTGAGCAAACTCTGAGAGATAATGAAGGACAATGAAGCTTGGCATGGGCTGCAGTCCATGGGATCACAAAGAGTCAGATATGACTAGTGACAGAACAATGACAGTAATGAATGGTGAAGAAAAGCTAAAACTGTACCGAAAATCAAAATGCAAATATATTATGCATGTCAGTTGGTCTAAAATTCAAATTATAATAATGTGAAAAGCAAATATAGATTGAACTACAAATTCTAATCCAACTGTAATGGGAGTATAACAGAAGGGGAAATATAACTTTGGCTATGAGAAAATGTTTTTAATGCTAATCTTCTAATGTCTATATTAGACACAAACAATGAACAATAATAATATCTAAAACTGGAAAAAAGAAAAGTGGCAAAAGACACCACAGGTGAGTGGGAGAGAATGAAGGAGAGAGAATATGTTATTTATTTATTTATTTTAAATTTTATTTATTTATTTTTGGCCATGCTGGGTCTTTATTGCTGCATGGACTTTTTTCTAGTTGTAGTAAGCAGAGTCTACTCTTTAGTTGCAGAGCATGGGCTTCTCATTGTTGTGACTTCTCTTGCTGTGGAGCATAGGCTCTAAGGTGCACAGGTTTTAGGAGTTGCATTGCATAGGCTTAGTAGTTACCGTTCTCAGTATCTAGAGCACAGGCTCAGTAGTTGTGGCACATGGAGTTAGCTTCCTGGTATATGTGGGATCTTCCTGGACTAGGAATTGAACCCTTGTCTCTTACATTGGCAGATGGATTCTTTACTACTGAGCCATGAGAGAAGCCTGAGAACATGTTATTTAGAAATTTGGAACCTGAAACCTGAATACAATAATAAATATATGTGATTGGTTCCCTCTTGATGAAAGTGAAAGAGGAGAGTGAAAAAGTTGGCTTAAAAGCTCAACAATTTGAATCAGTTCTAATGAGGTGGACAAAACTGGAGCCTATTATACAGAGTGAAGTAAGCCAGAAAGAAAAACACCAATACAGTATACTAACAAACATATATGGAATGTAGAAAGATGGTAATGATAACCCTGTATGCGAGACAGCAAAAGAGACACAGATGTATAGAACAGGCTTTTGGACTCTGTGGGGAGGGAGAAGGTGGGATGATTTGGGAGAATGGCATTGAAATATGTATAATATATATTAAAAAAAAGAAATGAAATGACTGTGAAAATGTAAACAAAAAAACTTAAAAAGATAAAGCTCAACATTCAGAAAATGAAGATCATGTCATCTGATTCCATCATTTCATGGGAAATAGATGGGGAAACAGTGGAAACAGTGTCAGACTTTATTTTTTGGGGCTCCAAAATCACTGCAGATGGTGACTGCAGCCATGAAATTAAAAGACACTTACTCCTTGGAAGAAAAGTTATGACCAACCTAGATAGCATATTGAAAAGCAGAGACATTACTTTGCCAGCAAAGGTCCATCTAGTCAAGGCTATGTTTTTTCCATGTATGGATGTGAGAGTTGGACTGTGAAGAAAGCTGAGTGCCGAAGAATTGATGCTTCTGAACTGTGGTGTTGGAGAAGACTCCTGAGAATCCCTTGGCCTGCAAGGAGATCCAACCAGTCCATTCTAAAGGAGATCAGCCCTGGGTGTTCTTTGGAAGGAATGATGCTAAAGCTGAAACTCTAGTACTTTGGCCACCTCATGCGAAGAGTGACTCATTGGAAAAGACCCTGATGCTGGGAGGGATTGGGGGCAGGAGGAGAAGGGGACAACAGAGGATGAGATGGCTGGATGGCATCACTGACTCGATGGTTGTGAATTTGAGGGAACCCCAGGAGTTGGTGATGGACAGGGAGGCCTGGCGTGCTGTGATTCATAAGGTCGGACATGACTGAGCGACTGAACTGAACTGACCTGCCCTGCCCAGATTTGTTTCAGCTGTGTTTTTAAATTAGTCTCATGGTATAATATTTTAGATTAGATATAAATTTGAAACAAAATATAAAATATGTTTTTAATATTTCACTGATTTCTCATCTCCTGCATGTTTTAATTTCACATAAAATTAAACATCTTTTCAGATATAACTTATACAATATTTATATTTATCTCTATAATTTAATATCATTATTTTTATTCAGTGTGCCTTGAATTTTCAAATTCTTGTAAAACCACTACACATACAGATATGACTAAATAAAAACTTGAATCATCTAAGTCTACTCTTGCAAAGAGAAATTACAAGATAAAAATGGAAAGCACTGGTTTAAGTACTCTGAGTACGATAAGGTAAACTCTTATCTTTCTTTATTTCACAGCATAATTTCTTAAATATTCATGATTGAGGGCACATCACAGTTACCACCTTAAAGTCAAATAGCAAGTAGGTTATATTTAATGGACTACTGTTTCATGTATTTAGAAGACTAAGGACCTGAAATTACCCATAAAATATGCCATAAGTCCTATAACGATTAATGATACCAAAATTGATACAAAATATGATACAAAATAGACAAATAGAATTAATTTAACTATGTTAATTGAATCTTATGGTTTACTATAAGGTAGTATAAGCTTAAGATACTATAAGCTTATAGAAAAAAAAATAAGGTGAGGAGAAAAGGTTAGGAACTGAGCAGATAGGGCAAAGAATTAAACTCACATGTGAGAGAACTTTTATCATCAAGTAGCCCAAACCAGATCATATTATCAAGAGAAATGAACCCTTCCAATAGTAAGCTTCTTAGAGATGTATGCCATATAAGTTTTTGTACAGTGTGCAGTGAGTTCAAAATCAACCACATTCCCCCAGTGAGAGACAGTTCTTTTTCCTGCTATACTAGCTCCTCTGGATGAAGACTGAGCATAAATTACAATCTGTTCAGTAGAGACAATCTGAAGTGGAGGTAGGGCAGAGAGGTGTATTTCAGGTATATTATTTCCAATCAGCTAACTTAATAGCAGGATGTATCCTGGAAAATTTGGTGACAAGATCAAACTTATTTCTCATGAACTCAGATATCAGCTGGATCAGCAGACTTTCAAGAGTACTTGGATGCAGAGAAATCAAATTTAACATCATTAGCAAGAAACTGAATAGCATATAGTCTATATTTCACATTAAAAGAAGATCTATGTGGTCTAGAATCCATAAAATGGATCACAGAGCTAATGCATTATTTTGAACACCAAACCCAGGATCCTGATCAAAAAAAAAAAAAAAAAAAAACCTCCTGGGGTTTTATTACATTTATTATTACATTAGTCAAGATCGTAGTACCTCTGCATGAAATTTAGCTTCAAACAGGTTTATTTGTAGGATCAATAATAAAAGTGGTAGTATTAATAATAATAAAGCCCTCTATTTGGTGTTTAGTTTGCTGTTCAATCAATTGTGTTCTCAAATGAAGCTTCACATCTTTCATCATGAATTGGAAATTCACTTACATTACTGGGAAGCTATATTGAGTTACAGAGTTTATAAGAGGTTTTTCTAAACCCTGGGGTAAATGCTCTTAACATTCAGCCAATCAAAACACCCAACTGAGTCAAACTGCTCTAAAAAAAAAAACAAACAAAAACAACAAAAAAAAAACTTTTCTTAATTCTTTAGCTGTGAGTTTTCTTTATTCTCTTTTCCATCTAATTTAGATTTCAATTTAATTATAAATACTTAAATTTGTGCTTTCCTTTCCTTCTTTTACACTCTCTTGTATAATTGCAACTTCTTTCTCTGTGTTGAGACATGTAGCTTGAAAAACACATGTAAAGTTTTTCAACACTACCTGGTGTTATTACTGCTTTTCTTCACTAATTCTACTTTTCATCCCCCCACAATGATACTAAACTTAGCACCTTTACTCAGTACTTTCCTTCCCCCATAATTGCTTCCCCATTTCTAGTTTATTATTTTTGTTTTTCTCATAATTCCTTATAAAACAGAAATTTTCTATCAGGACTTTCCTGTCTTGCTCTGTGTGTTCAACCTTGTCATTTTATAAAATGAAGACAATGTCCTCCATATTTGCTCTGGATTGCTTTTCTTCTCATCACAATTCCACCTCTTCACTTATCTTCCCAGCTTCATCATTATATGCCAGTTCTTCCCTTAATCTATCCATCTGCAAAGAAAATGGAAACTCTACTGGAGCCTTTACATTTTTTATCCAGGCAAATGCCAAGGAGTTTCTGAAACTCCTGGCTTGCATGCTACTTTTCCTCACTATTTTTCAAACTGACATTTCTTTGATTGGATCTCTGGCCTTTGACTGACTTTAGTTCTGCTTCTCTAGCTGTAGGAATCTGTCTCAGACTGAATGGCCCCCTGTGGTTGGTTGAGTTTTGTTAGGTCTCTGGATAGTTTATTTTCTGTTAGAAAAAATAACACTTCTGTCATGGATTTTCCCCATATTTGTCCTTCAACAAATAGGCTTCATTCTAAAACTTTCTTAGGTCAAAAACATAATGTATCATGCTCTCCCAGAGATATTTTAAATTTTATTTTATAAATTTCTGTTTATTTTTCTCCTCAGTGTTTGCCTCTGGGCCATGGATCTCATTCTCCTTGGTACAACCTGGGTAAATCCAGATTTACTGTAAAAACTGAATCCTTAACATGACCTTCAAATTGAATACAGCTTCAGGAACAAACTCCAGTTTCTCTAATTACAAAATAGAATTTCCAGATTGTTTAAATCTAAAGCAGTATTAATACAAGATCTCAGAGTAAAGGTTTTCACTTCTAATTTTTTTTTCAAAATTATATATTTCTGCTCTTTACTATGTGAAATGCTAATAGAAGAATGTAAAAGTTATATAGTTCCCCATATATTTCTCTTTTATATAATTATAAAAGAAATGGAAACTTATTACATTAATGCTATAGAAACATATAAATTACAGACTAAAAAGTATCCCTATCTAATTACATTTTAAAGTCATCTGCTAAGAAAAATATTAAAGCTATAATTCATAGCATGATACTCATTTATAAAAGTGTTTTTCTTTTAGTTTATATATTTTAAACTTAGAATTTTTATTACCATTATGCTATAACATAATTTAACAAGGCATTGATCATTACAGATTAAAATGCCTGCTCCCTTTGGTTTCACAAAAGGCAAAATATTTAGGATGAAATGAGATAATTTGTATTGGCTTTTCCAGTCCAATCATTCCATTCTTCTTTGAAGAAGGATGACTCTCTGGGAACATACATTTCAGGGTGGAATGCATTATAATTTTTAAGTATCAGATCAGCTAGCCAAACATATTTTTGAAGTGTCAATCTGGATAATCTCAAATCCTGTACATGTGGCCAGTCAAACCATTGGTTTATTGTTTATTTTAAATTTTCAAATTACACATTAAATAAAATGAAAGAATTCATAAAATAGAGCCAACCAATAAACCAATCTAAGCACCATGCAATAGATTTCAAATTTTCTAGTTTCCTGACTTGGAATTTTTGCTTTGAAAAAGCTTAATTTTTCTGGGACCAGCTAATGTTATATGTTCTTTTGTTGTTGTTGTTTATCTCTAAGTTGTGTCTGACTCTTCTGAAATCCCATGGATTGTAGTCTGCCAGGCTCCTCTTTCTATTGGATTTTCTGGGCAAAAATACTGGAATGGGTTGTCATTTTCTTCTCCAGAGGATATGCCCAAATGCATCTATTTCAGAATCTTAAAACTATATAGTTGGTTATTCTATTTTTTTTTCAGTCAAATTAAGATATTCCTATAGAGGTTATGGTTTTCCAGTGGTCATGTATGGATGTGAAAGCTGGACTGTGAAGAAAACTGAGTGCTGAAGAATTAATGCTTTTGAACTGTGGTGTTGGAGAAGACTCTTGAGAGTTCCTTGGACTGCAAGGAGATCCAACCAGTCCATTCTAAAAGAGATCAGTCCTTGGTGTTCTTTGGAAGGACTGATGCTAAAGCTGAAACTCCAGTACTTTGTCCACCTCATGAGAAGAGTTGACTCATTGGAAAAGACTCTGATGCTGGGAGGGATTGGGGGCAGGAGGAGAAGGGGACAACAGAGAATCAGATGGCTGGATGGCATCACCAACTCCATGGACATGAGTTTGGGTGAACTCCGGGAGTTGGTGATGGACAGGGAGGCCTGGAGTGCTGCGATTCATGGGATTGCAAAGAGTCGGACGCGACTGAGCAACTGAACTGAATAGAGGCTATGTTGTAGGGAAATTTCACAACACTTATGTTTCAAGATTTATACATGCAAATTAAATTAATGCTAATTATGTTTTTAAGGTATATCTCCTTACATTCTGTTTTTATTACCATTTATCGAAAATTTCAAGAAAATATTTGTTTTTAACTATTTTAACCACCAAAAATGTAAACAAAATGAACACAAAATTTTGATGTGTAATACATTATAGTGAAATAAGTTCATTAAAGAGAGCAATTTAGACACAATTATTTTGCATATGGCCTAAGCTTTTTGGATGCTAAAGTTAATTTTATAATAAAACAACCAACATACTGCTGATATCAGTTTCTTAGTTGATTCATTTATTCTGGAATTGATAAGATGGTACATTTTGAGAGAGGAAAGTACTCCTCAGTGTATAAGTATGATCATTAAACCAAATGATAACCCCATTAAAAAAAAAACTATTTGGGGCCATATATGTGAGATTTTACATAGACATAATAGTTCTCTTCATATTATGAATGGAAAGTAAATGCATTCATCCTTTGAAAGCTTAAACTCCTGTATAAAAGTATGAGTAAGATTAATTCAGATGATAGATTGTCTATCCAAGGGTGTCTTTTGTCTTTCCTTTTATGGCAATGTCTAAATTTGATGTGAGGGAAATTAAACTGAGACTTGGGGAGCATAAAGAAGTTGATTCTAGGTCTGAAGGTGTTAAAAGCTGACATTTTCTTTCATTAGATTTTAATCACTTCGTTTAAGCCCTGTATCATTTCTCAAAAAGTAATACAATTTCTTAGTTAATAAAATCATTTTTTTTAATTCCAAAATAGTCAATGAACTAATAGTCAAAAGAAAAAAAAAATGTAGGTTGCAAGAAAGTCATGGAAAAATATCTGAATGTTTGAGCAAATGGCATCTGAACTGAAATGAACAAATATTGGCCAAATGATGTTTTAAATCATTGTGAAATAAACAGTAAACTGAGTTTAAAAGGCTTATACAAGCAACAATAGAAATATCTGCTCAGTTCCTTTCATAAGATTCTGAGGGAAAAAGATAAATATATGGCAAATACACAATTTGTGACTGAAACTGTATATATCAGATGTTTGAGAGAAATTTTAACACGTTACTGGCTATTTCTTGAATTTTCCTCTCATATTTTCACTTTAGTCAGAATAGATAACCTATAGTCTCACACTATTACACAAAACCGGCATGCATTTCAAAGTGCATTTAATTCAAGATGATAATATTAGATGACCTTAGAAATAGTTTTTTCTTTAATTATGTCCCATTATTAGCTTTCACAATTAACTGAGGCAACTTATTCGAGACTTTTAACTTTACCTACAGCCATCATATGTACTCCACTTTTTAGCAGAAAGAATAACTGCTACCTAGTTACCAGAACCTCTGGGATATAGTTCCCGTCTACATGTCTTTGATAGATTGCATAATAAATTTATTTTCAAATAGTTTTTTTAAAAGATTGAAGACAATTTAGGTGATGCTAACAAAAAATCCATCTAGTCAAGGCTATGGTTTTTCCAGTGGTCATGTATGGATGTGAGTTGGATTGTGAAGAAAGCTGAGTGCCAAAGAATTGATGCTTTTGAACTGGGATGTTGGAGAAGACTCTTGAGAGTCCCTTGGACTGCAAGGAGATTACACCAGTCCATTCTGAAGGAGATCAGCCCTGGGATTTCTTTGGAGGGAATGATGTTAAAGCTGAAACTCCAGTACTTTGGCCACCTCATGCTCATGCGAAGAGTTGACTTATTGGGAAAGACTCTGATGGTGGGAGGGATTGTGGGCAGGAGGAGAAGGGGACGACCGAGGATGAGATGGCTGGATGGCATCACTGACTCGATGGACGTGAGTCTGAGTGGACTCTGGGACTTGGTGATGGACAAGGAGGCCTGGCGTGTTGCAATTCATGGGGTCACAAAGAGTCGGACACGACTGAGCAACTGAACTGAACTGAACAAAATTAATGTAACACTTCATGAATGAGCAGTGTCCTTTTGTAGAATAGCAACAAGGGGCAGAAGACATGAAGACTTGCATAATAATGGATATACAGTAAAGAGCAATAAATAGAAAATATGTGATTTCCTGGGGACACATAATCAACTTTTCTTGGGTGAGAAAGAACTAGAAAATGCATATAGTGCCCAGAGGAGGCTCAGGGTTTGGGGACTGGCTGATTGAATGAAGATATTGCATTTTTGGTCAAGAGGAATATTTACAGGGACAAAAAGTTAGATAAGCTTCAAATTGCTGATGTGGGACTCTGAGCAGGAGCTGCATTTGGGGCCAAAAAATTTATTTCAACAATAAATAGCTCTAAGTTATGGTGCTATTGGAAATGTGAAGTATCAGATCTGTGACTTTGGACAATATTTGTAAAATTTGGTATATATATCATACCATGTTAAAAATGATAATTTTTATTGTAATTATCCCCTTAAAAAAAGTATGATATCAAACCATTAACTAATTATCTATGGGCAATGAGTTCTTTTGGCATTAATAGTTAATGGAACAAACTAGCTATTTGGAATGAGTACAATATCTATGTAATATAGAGTTGATCCCTGAACAACATGGGTTTAAATTGTGCAGGTCTGATTATTTGTGGATTTTTTTCAGTAAATGCTATAGTACAATACAATCCTAAACTGGTTTAGTACTTGTGTACAGAACTATTGATACGAAGTACAGACTCTAGTTACACATGAATTTTTTACTGTGTAAGAATCGATGCCCATAACCACTTATTGTTCAAGGGTCAAGTGTAGAAGCATCTTTATTTTTGTCCTTAATATTTTCCAAAACGAGTACATGCAAACATACACACACACACAAACATTGCTATTTGTTTTAGAAATATAATTGAAATCAAAATCTCCTTCCAACTCAAGAAACACTTCTGCAAAGGCACTAGAGAAAGGGAACACTTTTATTATTGAATAGGCATTAAACTTGAATGTTCAGTACATCACTGCCAATGCCCTAAAAGATTGCAAAGATGAAAATAAATCTCATCCCTTTATATATAGGCAAGCAGATACAGCTCATAAAATACATATTCTCAGGGTAAACAATGTGTAATCTTTATGGACTTGAACTTGACAGCCCCATTGATTATATATAGTTCATTCTAAATTCCTTTGTAAATTGTGTGACAACTGTGACTTTTTTCAACATTTCCCACCCTGACACTCAAAAATGCATTAGTTGCTAAGTAAAATACAAAAAAGTTTTTACAAATTCTAACTAGTTTTTTTCTAATTTTTCATGACTTTATCTAAGTTTAAAACTTATGATAAAACAACCATGAAAGGGCATTAAGTATCTAGCATTAAGTATCTATTTTGATATAATAAAGTATAAACCTCTATCCTGAGGGCTAAAACACATCCATTGTGCTAATTTTTAATTACACTGAACTTGAAGTGAAGTTGTTCAGTCGTGTCTAACTCTGCAATTCCATGCACTGTAGCCTACCAGGTTTCTTCATCCATGGAATTTTCCAGGCAAGAGCACTAGAGTGGGTTGCCATTTCCTTCTCCAGGGGATCTTCCCAACCCAGGGATCGAACCCAGGTCTCCTGCATTGCAGTAGATGCTTATACATCGGTATCTGCTTCCTTTTAATTTTTCAAGCTCCATAAACTCCTCTTGTACTATACAATAACATTACAACTAACACAAATGTCAGAAAAATATTCCCTATGATAAACCATATGTCTATGAGGACAAGTCTGTTACTCTGATTCTAAATCTCAGGAAAGTAAAATGGAAAGTATCTTGATCAAGTTCAAGGATAGCCAGTTACATAGTGCTAAGTCACTTCAGTTGTGTCTGACTCTTTGCAACCCTATGGACTGTAGCCTGCCAGGTTCCTGTCCATGGGATTCTCCAGGCAAGAATACTGGAGAGGTTTGCTATTCCTCTCCAGGGGATTTTCCTGCCTCAGGGACTGAAACTTCACCTCCAGTGTCTTCTATAGTTCAGGTCAGTTGCTCAGTTTCATCCGACTCTTTGCGATCCCATGGACTGCAGCATGCCAGGCTCCATGTCTGTCATCAACTCCCGGAGCTTGCTCAAACTCATGTCCATAGAATTGGTGATGCCATCAACCCATCTCATCCTCTGTCATCCCCTTCTCCTTCCTTCATTCTTTCCCAGAACCAGGGTCTTTTCTAATGAGTCACTTCTTCACATCAGGTGGCCAAAGCATTGGAGTTTCAGCTTCAGCATCAGTCACTCCAATGAATATTCATGACTGACTGGTTTGATCTCCTTGCAGTCTAAGGGGCTCTTAAAAGTCTTCTCCAACACCCCAGTTCAAAAGCATCAATTTTTCAGAGTTCAGCTTTCTTTATGGTCCAACTCTCACATCTATACATGGCTACTGGAAAAACCATAACTTTGACTAGATTGACTTTTGTTAGCAAAGTAATGTCTCTGATTTTTAACATCATGTCTAAGTTTGTCATAGCTTTTCTTCCAATGACAAAGTGTCTTAATTTCATGGTTGCAATCACCATTTGTAGTGATTTTGTAGCCCAAGAAAATAAAGTCTGTCAGTTTCTTTTGTTTCCCTATCTATTTGCCATGGAGGGCTGGGACTGGATACCATGATCTTAGCTTATTGAATGTTGAGTTTTAAGACAGCTTTTTCACACTCCTGTTTCACTTTCATCAAGAGGCTCTTCAGTTCCTCTTTGCTTTCTACCATAAGTGTGGTATCATCTGCATATCTGAGGTTATTGATATTTCTCCTGGCAATCTTGATTCCAGCTTTTGCTTTATCCAATCCAGAATTTCACATGGTGTACTCTAAATATCAGTTAAATAACAGGGTGACAATATACAGCCTTGATGTACTCCTTTCCCATTTTGGAACCAGTCCATTGTTCCATGTCTTGTTCTAATGTTGCTTCTTGACTTGAATACAGATTTCTCAGAAGGAATGCCTATCCTATATTGGCAGGCAAATTCTTTACCATCGAGTCACCTGGGAAGCCCCAACTAGTTACATGGCTGATTCTAAAAACTGGTTTCAAGTCCAGCATTCTTCCTCTTTATTGTAACTCATTAAATCCAGTGCATTGCAACAGAACCATAAATTCAACAAAACCAATAACGCAAAATTATCCCCAAATTAGTAACATTACTTCTAGGCCAATGACATGTTACATTAAAGACAATATAATGCCATAATATAGGCAAGCCATAGTATGCGACTATCTAGTATAGCTTGGCTTTTAAAGATATCATCCATTATACTTCATCAGATACCTGATGAGCTTTTAGGAATATCATATTTGCATTATATTCTCTCTTTCTTCTTTCTTTCTTTTTTTCTATTTAATAATTAAGACTAGTAAGTGTAAGTGTCTAGTGAAAGTGTTATACACATTATCAATCTTCATGCCTTCCTCATTGAAGACTAAGGTCAAAATGCATTGATCCCTGCTGTACAAAATTAATTGAAAGGAAATTGAGAGCATGTTATAGCAAACTGCTACTGAAGATCAAAGTCCAGCAAGACAATATTGATTGGTTCTCCATAACTTCACAATGTACAGCAAAAATATGAAAATTATGGGGGAACTTATTCTATAACCACAGTTGTGAAAGTATACATGTATTTTTAATGTCAGAATGTGCCAATCATGTAAAATGTGCTTTTTTTTACAGAAATTTTTAATTTTTTAATTTTTAAAATAGCTCCTGAAACCCATTACATCCTTCATATTTCCCTAGAAACAAAGAAATCTATGTTGGAGATTATTGAAAGATGATCTTTAAGTCTTTTCTGCTTCAATAAGAGAGTCTATAGTTCTAAGATTTTGCTTTGAAATGTGCCATCTTTATCTTATTACTTGTCTAAAAGCCCTTTTCTACTAAACCCCAGTTAAGACACAAAATGAAACAAAGCCAGGAAGAGATAGAGAGAGGAGAGACGAGCTTAGGGACTTATTTGATATCCTTTTTCCCTCAAATTTACACCAGACGACAAAGTTACATACATTTCCTTGTGTTATAAAAGCAATCCACTTTTTATTCCACACCGAAGTAAAAAAATATGCAGCAATGACTCACTAACAGATAACATACAATAGAGAAACATAAATGGAATGTCAAAAAGAGGACTAAAATTGCCTAGGACAATGAACGACGTGATTAGGATAATGTGCTAAGTCACTTCAGTCATGTCCTTCTCTATACTACCCTATGGACTATAGCCCACCAGGATCCTCTGTCCATGGGATTTTCCAGATAAGAATACTGAAGTTGGTTGCCGTTTTCTTCTCCAAAGAATCTTCTAGACCCAGGGATTGAACCTGCATCTCTTAAGTCTCCTGTCTTGCAGGCAGGTTCTTTACCACTAGGGCCACCTGGGAAAGCCATTAGGATAATGAATTTTTACAATTCATAAAACTACACTTATGAATTTTTCACTTAGAAAATAATGCCTGAGTTTATTTGTAATATGTAGTTAAGTTTGATTTTTGTTTTGTTTTAGGTATTACTTTGCAGCATAAAGCAAAATGGAGATTCAGGGTACCTAGAAGGAAAAAGGTCAGAGGACAGTAGTTTTGAAAAATGCTATATATCATATATGCTCAGGGAAGAGTTTGTATTAGCTAATCATTTAAGCTCTTTCCAAACCTGTGATTATGATTCTAAGGTGAGAAGAATATAAACTGGTCAAAATGGGCTTTGATTTAAGAAGATCCAGACTTTATTCTTAACTACAGAAACTTCTATTATCTTGTATTCAAGTCACTATAACATCTAAAATAAAATTATGGGTTGTGTACTTAGTCACTCAGACTTGTCTGACTCTTTCTGACCCCATGGGCTGTAACCTACCAGGTTCTTCTGTCCATGGGGATTCTCCAGGCATGAATACTGGAGTGGGTTGCTATTCCCTCCTCTAGGGAATCTTCCAAACGTAGGGATTGAACCCAGGACTCGAGCAGTATAGGTGGATTCTTTACTGTCTGAATCACCAGGGAAGCCCAAAATTTTAGGTAATAGAGCAACAAATACACAGACTAAAGGAGAGATGGAAAAAATCAGTGTATTAGTATTTATTCAACATAGATTGAACAAAGAATATGAAGGAAGAGAGTTTAGTGTTGAGGATGAACAAGTAATAAATTAAGTAGTATAGAAAAAACTTGAATAAAATGCCAAGGAGTTCTGAATTTACTCTGTAATCAACTGGTAACCTTTGTGGCTAAGCATCACATGGCCATGACCAAGTTTATCTCTTAGAGCATAAAGCAAACCTTCTGTCATCAAATACATAAATGAGCCACTGGGTTAAATAAAATAAAACGGAATATTTTAATACATAACTTCACTGTGTCATTAATATGTTGACTTTCATTATCGATGTCACACAGGGAGATTTATTATCAGTGATTTCCAAATTCATTTGGTCATGAACTTCTCCATTCTCTTTAAAAATTACAGTTGTCAAGAATTAGTGTTTTCTAGTTTATATTAGCAGTGAAGGTGATGGCACCCCACTACAGTACTCTTGCTTGGAAAATCGAAAGGACAGAGGAGCGTGGTAGGCTGCAGTCCATGGGGTCACGAAGAGTCGGACACGACTGAGAGACTTCACTTTTACTTTTCACTTTCATGCATTGGAGAAGGAAATGGCAACGCAATCCAGTGTTTTTGCCTGGAGAATTCCAGGGACGGGGGAGCCTGGTGGGCTGCCATCTACGGGGTCAAACAGAGTCTGACACAACTGAAGTGACTTAGTAGCAGCAGCAGTAGTTTATATTAGAAAGTTAGTTGTTGCTGTAATACAGGAATAGATTGTATAGAAGCATAACTGGCCTCCAAAAAATCAGGAATTTGTTTCAGTAATCCAATTGAGAGATTTTTAAAAAATGAACATAGATATTGGGAAAGCATTGGATATGAAAGGTAGTAAGGATATGCAGAATACATCATGAGAAACGCTGGGATGGAAGAAGCACAAGCTGGAATCAAGATTGTGGGGAGAAATAACAATAACCTCAGATATGTAGATGATAAAACCCTTATGGAAGAAAGAGAAGAGGAACTAAAAAGCCTCTTGATGAAAGTGAAAGAGGAGAGTGAAAAAGTTGGCTTAAAGTTCAACATTCAGAAAACGAAGATCATGGCATCCGGTCCCATCATCGCATTGGAAATAGATGGAGAAACAGTGGAAACAGTGTCAGACTTTATCTTTTTGGGCTCCAAAATCACTGCAGATGGTGACTGCAGCCATGAAATTAAAAGATGCTACTCCTTGGAAGGAAAGTTCTGACCAACCTAGATGGCATATTCAAAAGCAGAGACATTACTTTGCCAACAAATCTCCATCTAGTCAAGGCTCTGGTTTTTCCAGTAGTCATGTATGGATGTGACTTTGACTGTGAAGAAAGCTGAGCAACGAAGAATTGATGCTTTTGGAACTGTGGTTTTGGAAAAGACTCTTGAGAGTCCCTCGGACTGCAAGGGAATCCAACCAGTACATTCTGAAGGCGATCAGCCCTGGGTGTTCTTTGGAAGGAATGATTAAAGCTAAAACTCCGGTACTTTGGCCACCTCATGCAAAGAGTTGACTCATTGGAAAAGACTGTGACGCTGGGAGGAGTTGGGGGCAGGAGGAAAAGGGGATGACAGAGGATGAGATGGCTGGATGGCATCACTTACTCGATGGACGTGGGTTTGGGTGAACTCCGGGCATTGGTGATGGACAGGGAGGCTTGGTGTGCTGCAGTCCATGGGGTCGCAAAGAGTTGGACACGACTGAGTGACTGAACTGAACTTAATTGAAGGATATGAAATTTAAAGGAACAGAATAATCTCTGAAAAGAATTGGCCTAGATTACTTGAAATGCCTTCCCAGTTAATTTGATAACCCCTCCTCAAACTGCCAGGAATCACTCTTTAAGGCCTTCTGCAACGTAGGTAACAGGTTGTGATCCTGCCTTGTTATCTCTTGGTCCACCTTGAGATAAAAAGAAACAATCAATAACCCAGTCACATTTGGATATATTGACATCGTCGTCTACATCTAGAAAAAGAAAGGTCTTATTCTCATTCTGTCACCCATCTCTGATTTCCAGTTGCAGTCTCTTATCTGAGATGTTTAATTCTTTCCTTTATCTTTTGGGAGAAAACAGTTTGGCTTTAACCTTGGAAACCCATCCAGTTTACCATTATATAGTGCAGTCAACACAGAACTACTGTAGCCAAGAACAAATAGTAACAAAGAGGGCATTAATTATGCACAGTATGCTGGAGCTTTAAGCAACTTAAGTCATGCTGGGTTTTCTGTCAAAAGGAATTTTTTTTGGGGGGTATGATATTTTAATATTAAATGATATCTTGTATTTTATCACAGATTATAGTAAAGTGCCTTGAGTTGGTGAGTTGCTGACTTAAAAGAAATGTGACAACATTTTAGTAAATCAAAGAAACCATGGGCTGGATGAGTAAGAATAATTTGTGAAATTGTGATCCCCACTGAAATTCACACTTTTGATTTTCATTCTTGTCACACATGGCATTGCTAAGATACGGAAAAATGAGGGAAGCAAAAAGATACTTTTCATGCCAATAAATATTTAGAAGCCTGTTTGGAGGTTAACGCATTTAAAATCTCAAACATGGTATGTTTTTTTAAAAAGTAATTCAGATTTTAAAAGATGGAAACAAGTGCCCAAATTTCTAAAGTGAGCACAAAACAAACAAAATGGGGCATTTTGTAGCAAAATTGTAACAATCATTTCCATATTAAAAAAAAAGAAAAAAAATAGCTTTGCCACTGTTTAACACATAGTTTGTATTTGAGAGGCAAGGAAGAAAAGCAGCTTAAAAACTTGTATTCATTTTGCTTTATAAATACCTTCACTTTAAAATTATATTTGTGTTAAAGTGTTCTTCAGAGTACTATTCCCTAGGAGAAATTATTCATAAATGGCACTAATGAGTGTCAAGCTGCATTTCGAGGCATTTTGAAAATTGTCCTATTAATTAATGGTGTAATTAAGATTTTGTCAGTGACATATCATATTTATGACAGGAATAGATGGCCTGTGTAAGTCTGTGCCAGGCAGCCATCCAGGCAGCCACTGTGTATAATGGATGGTAGCAATTTAGCACAGGTTTACAGTGATGGGACCACCTACATGAGGGAGGCTGGCAACTTGCATACACAAACAGTGCTTAGCACTGTACTTGGGGAAATAACTGTAGCTGAGATTGATGTGGCCCCCTCCCTAGGATGACACATTAACCTTTTACCATTAAACCATAAATAGTGCTTCTCTGAGCTTTTGTAACAAAAATGTCAATTAGCTTCCAAATTTCATTTTCATCTAACTTTGTATTCTAATTCCATTTGCATATTAATGTGAACATGGTGCAGAACTGTTAGATTATAATACCTCACTAAGGCTAATAGGTTGTAATACACACTTATTGAGGGTAATAGTTATACACATTTAAATGCCCTCCCCCCACCCATCTATTTGTGTGAGATATGCCACCATTTAATGCCTCTCAAATACCAGCATGTCACATACAGTAAGATTTAAATTTGGGAACAGAGAAATAAAAGAACCATAATTGAAAGAGAAGAAATCTAAGTGCACTCACATCAACACAATTAAATATAAATCATTTTATTCTGGTCCTTTCTCTGCAACAGATCTCTATTAAATCTAGTATTAATAATTTACATTCTGGCTCCAGCTATCAAGGTCTTAAAATTGAATAAAAATCAAAGACAAGAATGGAATTTCCTTGGTAGAAATATTTTACTTCAGTGAAACTCACAGTCTCAGGATGAATCTTTAACAGAAGGAATTATTTTTTCTCATATATTTTTATATTTCCTGGCTTTTAATAATCCATTTTTGTTAACCTATTTTCAGAGAAAATTACACAAGTATACTTCAATTCAATCTATATTTAGGCTCTTGTCTTCCAAATATCTTCCAAGATTTAAATAGAATTATAGAATGGCTAATTGGCACTTGTTCAGAAATCAGTGTTACCGTACTTAGACTGTGACTTTTTAAAGGAGAAAAAAGGACGTTAAAGATCACCTATTTCGACCTGCTTTTTTTTTTACAGATGAAAAACAGCAGCCTGAGAAATTATATACCTCGCTCAAGGTCAAGCATCTAGTAAGTGGCAGAGAGATGACTAGGACCTGACAGGCTCAACATTTTTTTTTTTTCCCCTACTCAGAGGTTGTTTCCAAAGTTATCTTTTTAAGACAGCAGTTTACATTTAAATGAAAATTAAAAGATTAAACAAGATGACAGAAAGGGAATGAGGAAAGGAAAGGAAAAAAAACAGAAGAGGGAGGGAGTGCGAAAGAAGGAATCAAGTTTGAGAAGGAAGAAAGGAGAGAAGGAGGAGGCAAAAAAAATTACCATGCTATGGGGATCTAATTTCAATCCTTTAAGATGCCTCAGTAATTTGATAAAGTGAAATGTTCATCTTTTGAGGCATCAATTGATTACATAACTTTATATAATAAATCCCCAATTTACAAATGAGGGAATGACATGAGTTCCAGGTTTCTGTTTTGCAATTTATTTTTAAATTATTTTAGTCATACAAATAAGGTTATAGAAGGCATATATATATATATATATATATATATATATATATCACCCAAAAGTCAATTCCTTATATAACCTATGAGGAAGAGGTAGTACTCAGGTGGTGCTCAGTCATGCCCAAATATCTGAGATCCCACAGAGTGTAGCCCACCAGGCTCCTCTGTCCATGAAACTTTTCAGGCAAGAATACTGGAGTGGGTTGCCATTTCCATCTCCAGGGGATCTTCCTGACCCAGGGATCGAACCCATGTCTCCTACCTCTCCTGTATCGACAGGTGAGTTCTTTACCATTGTGCCAACCCAACCCATAGTGAATCTTAAACACTTGGATTAAGAAATATCAAATTTTCAGGGATAAGAATCACTTTGACTGGCTGAAGGGCAGACTTAAGGTTTAAATTCTAGCAGGCTGAGAAATGTGAGGACTGTACAATTTACTACATTGGTAATCCCGTAAAGTAATATTATTTTAAAATTTCTCCCAAATTTAGAGAAAAGATTGAGCGCTTGGGAGAAAAGACAGAGAGGAAGGACTACTGATGGCATCTTTGACTTTTTCCTTTATTGTCCAGTATGACTGTGTTTCATCCTGAAATTTGCTGTCCCACTTAGCAAAGGAGTGCCTTCTTTTCACCCAAGCCAATGCTAGAAGTTATTTCAGATTAAGTTTCTCTATTAAAATGCTCATTCCTGGAGAGTCTAATCTCTCACCCTTTACAAGTTAACAAAGTATGCCTTCTAGTCACATAGCACTTTCCCTGATAGAAGTTTCCAACAGTAACTTTAGCATTCCATAGAATAACTAATATACAGATAGTAGTCTTCTATCCTATGTGTAATCCTAAATTCTTTTCCATATATAGATTCATTTACTTCCCAAGGCTGCCCTGTGTGGCATATATTGGTATTATTTTCATTTTACAGAAGAAGAAATTGGCACAGAAATGTTAAGCAAAACTAAAGCCACATGGCTAGCAAACAGCAGAGACGGAATTTAAACCACCCAGACTACCAAGTTCTAAGACTCACAGAGAGAGAGAGAGAGCACCCTAATTGTCTGTTAAAGTGGAAGAAGATTAGCAAATGCAGAGTTAGAGTAGCGATAATGGTTCTCTGTTTTCAATTTTTGTTTTCTATCTTCTGCCTTAATACTTTCATGGGATAAAAAATATTGTCATTAGAATAGAAGAGTCAAGGACTTCCATGACACTTCAATGGTTAAGACTCTGCACTGTCACTGCAGGGGGTATGGATTCAATCCCTGGTTGGATAATACATTTCTATATATTAAGAAAAAAATGATAGATACAGCAATTTATTATAAGGGCAACTGGCCAAGATTCTTATCTTCCTTCCTCTTGTTGGTTGGGGAGGAAGGACCAACAGAAAATATGTTGGGAGAAAGACAGTAACTCAACATCAGAGAGATTTTCCTCTAATCCGTTGATGATATCTTTGTGCTTTGAGTTGATTATGTTGTATTAAAAAAAAAAAAAAGTGTTGAATCCAGTAACTCAGAATGTGACCTTACTTTGAAGTAAGGCCTTATTTTGAAGAGGTAATCAAGCTAAAAATAAAGTCATTAGGGTGGATTCTAAGCCAATAGGGTTGGTATTTTTTAAAAAGGGGGAAATTTGGACAAAGACACAGACATGTACATGTAGGGAGGATGCCATGTGTGCACAAAAGCAGTATAGGGTGATGAACTTATAGCTAAGAAATACTAAAAGTTGTGGCAGACAATCAGAAACTAGGAGAAGCAGAGAGATTTTCTATCACAGTGTTCAGAAGAACTTACCCTGGAACCTCAGCATTTTAGCCTCCAGAACTGACAGACAATTAATTTCTGTTATTTAAGTGTTTTGTTATGGCAGCCCTAGGAAATCACTGCACACTGAGACCTCACTTCTAAGTTGCACAGATTGGGGAAACTCACACTTGGAAATGGAGAGAGTGCCAGAGGAGCTAAAATCATGCCTTGAAATGTGGAAGACATGCACATTTCATGTGACCATTGGATTAGGGAAGTATTTCTTCCACAAAAATTAAACAAAGCAAATATCTTCTGTCAATCTAGAGTCTTAAAATTCAGTCCCTCATTTTCCTAATTCCACTACTTTTTCATCAAATATTAATATACATATTTTTAGCAAAAATATTTTCCTAAAATTCACATTCACATGTACTTATTCTATATTTAGGAGTGTAATAGAGTTCTTAGTACTTCAAATATGTTAGGTTAAAAACAATTTAAATTAGTCTTAAACCCCATCCTATCTGAATCTTAGAGCATTTTTTTTTGTTGTTGTTGTCGTTGTTGTTATCAGTTATATGATTCTGGTGATGTTTGGAGGGTGGCAGCATCTTTCTGGAGACTCTCGAGAATATAAGATATTTATTAGGAAACAGGAAGGATTGCTAGCATTTAGTCATAAGCACCTGTATTTGGAGCTCAACTAGTTTTTGAATGAGGTGCTTAAGTGGCTTTCTTGTCGCTCTTAAGCAAAATAAATTTTGAGAGAGCCTCCTAAGGTTATGCATCATTTCCCTTTAATGTCCAGCCAGCTCCCAGAGTAATATTGCAAGTCAGACTCCCACCAGACATGGGTTCAGCAGATTACTCCTTTCCTGTCTTGAAAGTCCCCCTTTCTGTCTTGCTTCTTCCAACAATACAATTTGCATACATTTTCTTACACAGCTACCTCTACTTTAGACTCTGACAGAAATCTCTGTGGAAGCAAAGGAGTGAATTAAGATGGAAAGATAGTGGGGCTTAGAAAGAATGTAAGAAGTGAAAACACAGCAACAATGAAACCTCCTGCCACACTTATCTCGTTGCTGGATAGGTCCACTTCTATGAGTCAAGAGTCCCATAAAATCAGTAGAACCTAAAAGAACTCCTCACACAACAGCAACACCACCTATCAAGGCAGTGCTGATTTGCCCCCATGATTTGAGCGCTATGACACACTCAATTGCCTTAAGCAGAAACCCATTCATTATCTTTGACTCTGGCTTTATTTATTACCTCATCCAAGTAAAAGCCAAACTGTCTTCCCTTTCATAAATCTGTCTGAAATCCCTACTATCCTAGGGAATCAATATTCTTGATTGCATCTTGCACTGTGTGTCTCATTCAACAGTTGAACCCATCAACCCGGCAATTCAATAGTTTACAACACCCTCTAACTGTCCTTTGTGCCTTAAATTTTCCCTCTACAATCCATTCTCCACATTTTGTTGTTTAATATATCAAATTTGATCACAGCATTGCTTTGCTTAGGATTCCACAATGGTTCATAGATTTTCAGGATAAAGTTCAAACTCCTTCCAATGCCATGCAAAGCCCTTCCCCATCTGATTCCTGTTTGCTTTCAGGCCTTTCTGTCTTACCACTATTTTTCTCCCTACTCTAATCACATATTCCACAGCTCATGTTTCAGACTTACTAAACTATTTATGTTATAAAACATGTACATTATAAGTTTATATTATAAACATTTCCTAGAATTTTTCTTGTCTCTAAGCTTTAGAAAAGGTGATTTTTTTTTTTTCCTGGAGTGTTCCTCACTTGCACCTTCACCTCATTTTGTCTCTTCACTGCATTAACAATGTTTCATCCTGAAAAATTAATGAAAGAATCACATCTTCTGAAGGTTATACAGGAACTTTCTAACATTTTGGGTTTGAAGAATATCACGGGCTTCCAGAGAGCTCTGTGGCTTCTCATTATCACGTCAGGCTATGTTATGATTCTCTGTTCACTTGTCCATCTTCCTCAGTTAGTTTATAAACCCTTCCAGAAAAGTGATCCTGTCTTATTCATTATTGCATCTCCAGTGCCATATAGAATTTTATCATTTAGCAAGTGTTAAGTTTTAAAACAAATGTTGAATACCCCAAGGGCATGTATGACTGTTATGAAGGTAATTTAGGAACTGCCTATTAAACTTCCTTTATTTGAAGATTAACTCCTTTTTATAATACTATTAATATTAATCTATTAATAAAAGTAGAAATTGATAAATAAGTGAATTCATTTCTAATAATAGAAAAAGGAAAGGAGATAACAATATCTAGCATTGTGAAGATTTTGTTGTTATTAATTCTGTTTTCTTCCTGTGAATGACTTTTTAGGTATTCAGTAATGATCAGTTCTGCACTAAATGTATAAAAAGAGCTCAGTTTCCATTTGGTGTATATTTGTTTAAAATAAATTGGCAATTATTTATAGACTAATACATAGAATTACTTTGTCATATATATAGGTAATCTGTATTTTCACATTAACTCTATTACCAGTAGTAAAGTTTTAATGTGGTACTTACACTTTGATAAAAGAAAAATAGTGTTGCCACTAGAAATGTGTAAATGTGAATAGAGGAAAGAAAAAAAAAAGGAAGTCAGGGGAACAGAGAAATGAAATATGTGGAGGAGAATGAAGAATTACACGAAAAGCCAGAATGCCTAAGCAACAAAGGAAGGGAAGATGAAAAAAGATGAATGAAAAGAAAATTAACAAGATGGGCTATGGAAAGTGTAGGGAAGAAAAGAACATTAAGAACAGATGAAACAGAAAAATAGAGGAGAGTGAGATCATGGCAATATGAAATGTACCTGGATTACTGAAATACTGAGAAAATGAATTATCTATATTATCTATATAAGTTTAAACAGGTGTTTTCACATGAACAGCAAATGGAAATAGAAGGATATAATATTACATTTTAAACTATTTGATAGTTACTATCAATAATCCTATTCTATAACCAGAAGTTATTCTAAAAATCATTGCTAAATTGGCTGTGGAATGAAGGAACTGCCTTTCCTTTTCTCCAGGCCATGGGAGGGCAGGTAATCCTGTCAGTTTTATATTTATGTTATGTTTATCAAGGTCAATTTCATGTACCTTCATTAGGTGCTAGGTTCTGAAATAACAATATATATCCAAGGTTAGGGGAAGGGGGAATTAATCATTAACTCAGACATTAACAAGAAACATGTTTAGTGGTCCTATCTTATAGAAGTATTTTTTTTTCTTAAGAACATAGCAATTTTTCCCTGTAGATTTTTTATAAACCCACTTTGCATGTCTTTTCTAATGCCTTTGGAATTCACTATTTGATATCTCATTAGAGAAAAAATGAAAGCTTCTTTAGTGAATTTTAGGGATTGGACATTTTGGAGGTTTACATTGAAAAGAATAAAGAAAAGAGACTTTCTGACTCACTTCCTATCTTTCTCATATGATGAATTTTAATTCTGTGGTATAGAAAATAAAAAATGCAAAGTACAAACTTTGAGCAGATAAAATAAATCACTGTATCAAGAGAAGAAAGCTCCTGAATAAACAAAACAGGAACTGATTGAATGACCCAACACATCACAAATTCAAAGACATTGGTGTTAAACTGGATTTCTATGAATATGGGTGTTGGATCAAGACCTTAAGAGCATAAACTTGTTAGAAGATGGAAATAGTCTTATGTTTTCATAAATTTTCTTTTAGTTATATTCAAATTTTTAAAAATCCATATGTATAATAAATGGCAAATTTGAATAGATAAGTAAAATAACATTTGGAAAATTATCCCGATCCTGCTTAGAAGAAATAATATCAACATGGTTATACATTATTAGTTGGGGATCTATTTGATACCATACAAATTTTTATGTAAGGAAATTAATAATAATAAATATATTGTGTCCAAATCTTCCACTTGGCATGAGGAAACACAAAGAAGATAAATGTCTTTTGCAGGTGGAGTGGCAGTGGAGTGCAATGGGTTTTTGAAGAAAGAGATGTGAAATTATATACAGATATTTGGCCATTGTACTACAATGTTTCTTTCATATTCCTTTCATTTATAACGAGTTAGATTTGTGAAAAGGAAAATTGCTGGCCAAAACATAAATGCTGTGTAATGGTTTCACTGCTTCCAGCTCCTTTAAAAGAGTCCACCTTTTTGCATTCCAAGAGAAGAATTCGAATAAAAGAGTGTAACGATATTTTTAAAATCACCTTGTACTCTTGAAGAAGGATGAACATTAACACACAATTTGCTTGGGAGACTTTTGTGGCCATAAATATTCAGTTCAGGATTAATTCTCTGACCATTCACCTATTTGTCATAGCTTCCTTAATTAAGGTCCTTAATTGAGGAAATAAATATATCATGATATTGAACATGTATGCTTTCTGAAGCCTTTCCTCCAACCTAACTTTTAAAGTATCAAGCCATTAAAAGAAAGTTTTACAGAAAATTAGAAAAGTCATCTTACAGAAAACTTTAAGCTTCAGGAAACAATATTATATTATATTCATATTTACATTAAACTTTTCATATATCTTCCCACTTCCTTTTTATCTACCATCACTATCTTAATTAACTTGCATTTTCATTAATTACATGCACATTTGCATAATTCACTATTTTAGGAGTTCTGTGGATATTAGAAAGATCTCTTATTCATGTATCATCTACTCATCTTTTTATTTTGCTACCTCACACAGTATAGTTAGTATATTACATATACATGCTTCATGATTTGATGTGCTTAAATGTAATGCAATAATAGGGTAAAATTATCCAGTAAAATAGTCAATACCTTGTCTAAGTTAAATTATTAAATGATATCTTAAAAGTGATTTCTAAAGTAAAATCCAATTTTCTTTTGCAACAATAAGCTTTGGCTGATTGTCTCTATGAATATTTTTTCAATGAGAAATGTAAACTTATTTAAAAGTATAGCTTGCTTTTCTAGAAGTCAGATTTCAGGTTTCATAAGTTTCTGATATGGCTTTATAGTTAGAAGTCATAATGGACAGGGAAAAATTACTTTAGTGATTAATATATATATACAGAAACTTTTGTATTGGAATGACATGGTGCAGAGTGAAACTAAAGAACAACACTTGTAAAAATATATGCTGTTTAAGGTCATCCAAGAAGCAGAGGGGGGTTCTCTGATGGCTTAGCAGTAAAGAATCTGCCTGCAATGCAGGAGCTACAAGAGACGCAGATTCGAGCTCTGAATCTGGAAGATCCCCTGTGGGAGGAAATGGCAGTCCACTCCAGTATTCTTGCCTGGAGAATCATCCCATGAACAGAGTAGCCTGGAAGGTTACAGTCTATAGTGTCACAAAGAGTTGGACATAAGCAAAGTGAATTAGCACGCACACAAGAAACAGAGATCAATATAAAATCAAACATACAAGGAATTTGCTAAGGAAAACACCCATAGGACAAAGGAAGAGAGAGCCCAAGGAAACTGGGAGAGCTGAGAGATCAAGACGCAAGCTCTGAGCCTTGTGAAGAAAAGAGGGAAAGAAGGAATGCGGGAGGAAATAATCTCAAATTGGAGTGTAATATTAACAATTTTGATGAGGTCAAATGGGAATCCTGAGCCAAGTCATCCATTGGAAGAGATCTGCTATTCTAGGAACGAGCCTGTCTTGATATTCCTGCTAAACCCAGTCATTTGTTGGTCATTGTGACAGGCCTGGCCTCAGAGCACACTAAGTTATGCATATCAGAACCCAGTAACAGGGATGTTTGATCACTTTTGGCCCCCACAGTTAAAGATCAGAGAACAGCATTTACCCAGCTGCTATGGAAGGTTAATGAATGACACAATGGTTGTTATTAATTGATAGTGTTTTTCAATTAAGGGGTGATGGTAGAAAAGAAGAATAACAGTGATTAAATGACATAAAAAGATGGGCATGGTCTGTACAGAAGCAAGAACTTCAGGACTGATGGTTTGTACAGAGGCTCTGGAATAATGCTCTTGGATTAAAATCTGAACTTCAAAATTGTTAGCTACATATCTATAGGCAAATTAATCAAACTTACTTTTCCTAAATTTCCTCATCTGTAAAATGAAGTGAATTATTTGCCACGCTCCTAGGAAGTACTATTAACCTCTTAGATTGTTAACACTGAAAGATATTTTAAAGGTCATGCCATTCAACAACATACAGCATGTCATATCTTAAGCCCATATTATGATGAACTCACAAAGTGGATTGTTTTAATTTATGTGAGGTAGAAAATAAGAATGGATAGGAGATAAGCTCTGCCTGCATGATAAGGTAACAGATCAAACAGAAACATCAAAATTATTTTATTTGAAATTTCAGTTGCTTCACTGTTTTGTTGAGGCATAGTTCATATATAGTCAAATGCATAGATTTTAATTTAGTTTAGGATAAATATCAAAATTATTGAGCAAATTACATTTAGGTCTATTAGGTTCCATCCCAGAGATACAAGTATGTGTGCAAACTAAAATTATATTTGCAACAAAATCATAACAGTTGATCACATAATGCAAATAATTTTAAACATAAAAAATAAGCTACTTTTAGATAAATATAAGAAGATTAAACCCTTAAACACAATGAAACAGTTTACATTGTAGTTCCATAATAAAATGTTGATATTTTGCTTAGGGAGAAGGTATAAGATATACAATATAACATACTGACTATTATTTATGCTGGGAAAAAATTCTGAATATATCATATATTGTATAATTTTAGAAATAAACTATGTTTAACAATCTCTTTGTTGGAGGATAATTGCCTCCACACATTTTGAAATGCTTACAAGGAAGACACTTTTTTAAATTAAGAAATGTGACAAGATACTTTATATCAAGGAAGGTATTCAGGTTTTCTGGAGATTGAGGATTACAAATTTGGAGGTGTCTGTTTTGGGAAAAAAAATCAAGAACTAATTTTCAAGTATATATTTATTTGCAGTGAGAAAATATATGATAAAAGTTACGCATTCTACAAAACTGACAAATAAACACAAAATAAATGCTAATTAGTAATATACTTGTCAGTTATCTGCTTTAAATTCTATTATAATTATCTGCTTTGCACTGTTACATATAAATTTACACAGACTAATTTCTGGTTTCATATATTTTTAATCTTGTTTATGTTTCACCATTTATATCATAAGAAATTTTCTTCTTGTAATTGGTCCTCTCACCCTGCAAATTCATTCACTAGGCTGGGACAGTCAGCACAGTAAATAATAGAAATATGCCTAGAAGCCATTCCTTCAGTGGACAGGAGGACAGCAATTAACTGGACATGGAACTGCCTGTGAACCACATAAACATCATCCACTGCCCCACACAAATGTGCTCCATTCATTTTCCTATTATTAGATCCAAAAACTGCCTAAGGTGTCTTCAGTGTCACCCATTAGAAGGGAATTGTGATGAACAGAAAGCTTAATACAAAGAGACAATTATTCCAACCAATTGTCGTCAGATTAACATTTATAAAAAGATATGACATTATGAAAGTGTTGTTAAAAAGGACCCTATGCTAAGATGGGTCCTTAAGATTAAGCTATAATAGACTCTTGGTAAATCTACCTCCTTAAGAAAGAAAAGCATTTCCCCTCAAACAGAAACAATGGCATATCCATATAGCTATTCTAAATCTACATTTTCTTTTATTTTATTAAAAATTCATTGTGGCCATGGGGGATAAACTCTCTTGCTGTTGTCAGTCACTCAGTCATGCCCAACTGTTCGTGATTTCATGGACTGCAGCATGCCAGACTACCCTTTCCTTCAGTATCTCCTGGTGTTTGCTCAAACTCATGTCCATTGAGTCGATGACATCCAAACATCCCATCTTCTGTTGTCCCTTCTCCTCTTTCCCTCAGTCTTTCCCAGCATTAGGGTCTTTGCATCAGGTAGCCAAAGTATTAGGGTTTCAGATTAAGCATCAGTCCTTCCAATGATTATTTAAGATTGATTTCCTTTAGGGTTGACTGGTTTGATTTCCTTGCAATCCAGGGGATTCTCAAGAGTCTTCTCCAACACCACAGTTCAAAAGCATCAACTCTTTAGTGCTCAGGCTTCCTTATGGTCCAAGTCTCACAACCACACATGATTACTGGAAAAACTATAGCTTTGACTATACAGACATTTGTCACCAAAGTGATGTCTCTGTTTTTAACAGGGTACCATGTTTGTCATAGCTTTTCTTTCAAGGAGCAAGCATCTTTTAATTTCATGGCTGCACTTATCTTCAGTGATTTTGGAGCCTAAATTAAAATCTGCCACCGTTTCCATTTTTTTCTCCATCTATTTGCTATGAAGTGATGGGACTGGATGCCATGATCTTAGTTTTTTGAATGTTGAGTTATAAGTCAATTTTTTCACTCTCCTCTTTCACCTTCATCAGGAGGCTCTTTAATTCCTCTTCACTTTCTGCCAGTAAAGTGGTATTATCTGCCTTCTCACATTAATTTTTATTCCAGCTTTTGCTTTATCCAACCTGGCATTCTGTGTGATGTACTCTGCATATAAGTTAAATAAGCAGGGTGGCCATAAACAGCCTTGTTGAACTCCTTTCCCAATTTTGAACCAGTCTGTTCCATTTCCAGTTGCAACTGTTGCTTCTGGACCCATATATAGGCTTCTCAGGAGGCAGGTAAGGTGATCAGGTATTCCCATCTCTTTAAGAATTTCCCAGTTTGTTGTGATCCACACTGTCAAAGGCTTTAGTGTAGCCAATGAAGCAGAAGTAGATGTTTTTTTCTTGAAATTACCTTGCTTTTTCTATGATCCAATAGATGCTGGCAATTTGATCTTTGGTTCCTCTGGCTTTTTCAAATCCAATTTTGTATCTGGAAATTTTGGTTCAGGTACTATTAAAACCTAGCTTGAAGTATTTTAAGCATTACCTTGATAGCATGTGATATGAGCACCACCATATAGTAGTTTGAACATTCTTTGGCATTGCCCTTCCTTGGGATTAGAAGGAAAACAGAAATTTTTCAGTCCTGTGGCCACTGTGGAGTTTTCCAAATTTGCTAGCATTTTGAGTGTAGCACTTTCATAGCATAATCTCTTAGGATTTAAAATAGGTCAGCTGGAATTCTAAAACCTCCACTAGCTTTGGTCATAGTAATGCATCCTAAGGCCCATTTGACTTCACACTCAAGGATATCTGGCTCTAGGTGAGTGATCACAGCATTGTGGTTGTTTGGGTCATGAAGACATTTTCTGTACAGTTCTTCTGTATGTTCTTGCTACCTCTTCTTAATATTTTGTGCTTCTGTTAGGTCCATACCAAATCTGTCCATTTTGTGTGCATCTTTGCAGGAAATGTTCCCTTGATATCTCTAATTTTCTTGAAGAACTCTCTAGTCTTTCCCATTCTATTGTGTTCCTCTATTTCTTTGCATCATTCACTTGAAAAGATTTTCTTCTCTCTCCTTGTTATTCTTTGGAAATCTGCATTCAAATGGATATATCTTTCCTTTTCTCCTTTGGCTTTTGCTTCTCTTCTTTTCTTAGCAATTTGTAAGGCCTCCTTAGACAACATTGTCAACGATGATTTTCTCTACTTTCTTCAATTTAAGTCTGAATTTTTCAATAAGGGGTTCATGATCTGAGCCAGTCAGGTTCCTGTCCTGTTTTTCCTGACTGTATCAAGCTTTTCCATCTTTAGCTGCAAAGACTATAATCAATCTGATTTTGGTAGTGACCATCTGGTGATGTCCATGTGTATTCATTGAAAGAGAGTGTTTGCTAGGACCAGTGCATTCTCTTCAAAAAATTTGTTATCCTTTGCCCTGATTCATTTTTTACTCCAAGGCCAAAATTTCCTTTTACTCCAGGTATCTCTTGACTTCCTACTTTTGCATTCCAATCCCCCATGATGACAAGGACATCTTTTTTGATGTTAGTTCTAAAAGGTCTTGTAGGTCTTCATAGAACCATTCAGTTTCATCGTCTTTGCCATTAGTGGTATCTTAACAAAAATCATTTCACAGCATTACTCTTTCTTTTCTATGTTCTAAGTCAAATTACTACAGATGTCCCTAATTTACAGAAGTCAACTTTCAATTTTGCAACTTTACAAAAGTGTGAAAGTGATATGTGTTCAATAGAAGTTGTACTTCAGATTTTGAAGTGTGATCCTTTTCAGGGTAGTGATACAATTTTGGACAGCAGTACTGAACCATAGCTCCCAGTCAACCACTGTATCAAGAGGGTCAACAACAAATACACTTATAAGCAAAAACAAATTTTACCCTTAGAAATATTCTGTTCCCATACAAATGCTGTTTCTGACTTCTATTACAGTGATCAATAAATTACAAGAGATTTTCAATACAATTATAAAATTGGTTCTGTTTTAGATGGTTTTTCCCAACTGTAGGCTAATGCAAGTTCTCTGAGCACATTTAGTATAGTCTAGGCTAAGCTATTGGAGAAGGCAATGGCACCCCGCTCCAGTACTCTGGCCTGGAAAATCCCATGGATGGAGGAGACTGGTAGGCTGCAGTCCACGGGGTCGCTAAGGGATGGACACGACTTAGCGCCTTCACTTTCACTTTTCACTTTCATGCATTGGAGAAGGAAATGGCAACCCACTCCACTGTTCTTGCCTGGAGAATCCCAGGGATGGGGGAGCCTGGTGGGCTGCCATCTATGGGGTCGCACAGAGTCGAACACAACTGAGGTGACGCAGCAGCAGCAGCAGCAGCAGCAAGCTAAGCTATGATGTTTGGTGTGTTAGGGGTATTAAATGCATTTTTAACATATGATGAGTTTATCCAGATGTACTCCTATTTTAAACAGAGAAGATTTGCAGATACTTTCCTAATTTCTATTTACTCTGAAGCTTTTTGGTTTTTAGGCCATGTGATTACTCAGAAAACAAAGTTGCTGGTATTTAAGGTATTTTAATGAAATATAATTTTTTTTTTTATTTTAGTTTTTTATTATTTAAATTTTAAAATCTTTAATTCTTACATGCATTCCCAAACATGAACCCCCCTCCCACCTCCCTCCCCATAACATCTTTCTGGGTCATCCCCATAAATGACGACCCTGTATGCAAGACAGGGAAAGAGACACAGATGTGTATAACGGACTTTTGGACTCAGAGGGAGAGGGAGAGGGTGGGATGATTTGGGAGAATGACATTCTAACATGTATACTATCATGTGAATTGAATCACCAGAAATATAATTTTTTTAATTTTAAAAAAGCGCCTGATAATCTGCCTGCCTTCCCCCTTGAAAATAATTGATTTCTTAGAGGCAATTTTTATAACATGACATATACAATTATTTTAGTGGGTGCTTCCATTCAGTTTCAAATTTACATTGATGAAAGATTCTGAATTTTGTCATTGCTATCTATTTTTTTGGCTTTATTATGAATCAAGTAATTAATTCTTAATTGACTATATATAATCTGTATGTATATGCATTATAAATATACACACCTGTAAATATGTTATCCTCCCATCAAATTACAGATACATGTATGTTTTCCTGTCCTGATAAAATCATATCCCATTTTCATAATTAATATAAAAGTTTACTTAGTTCAGAGTCAAATAATCTATTTATCATGCAATCATTCATAACAAGGTAATCTAAAAAATTGATACAATTGTTGACACTCTTTTTCTTTAATCTAAAGTGAAGCCAAAATATAGAAATAAATATTGAGTATGGTATAAAATATATTATGTTTTGAAGCATGTGGCTCTAATAAAACATCTGCACATAATGCTGTTTCTTTCTGTGCAAAAATAAATTGAAACAACTGATCATATAAAAAAATACTGCTACTTTGAGAAGAAAACTAGCCAATTTTTTTCCTTCTGCAAATCGGGAAAAGATTAGAATTGTTTTACATATTTCATAGGGCTCTGAGTTGCAAGCATTTACAGTTCGGCAAATATCACATTTTAAAAATTAGACTGGCAAAAAAATACTTGTTCTAGCAACACCTTGTTATATGTGTGAAAGACAATTTAATCTGCAAAGTGTTTCCTTATTATACTTTGGAAACCTATGGATTAATCAACATTAAAAAGCTATATTCCACATCACTGATGGTTTGTGTATAGCTGCTAAACAACTTCTTTGGCAAGAAGGAATAAATGCCAGGGTTTCAGCATATTTTCAATTTTACATTGAGTATTCTATCACATGCTTAAACTAGTAATTTAGTTTACAAAAATATTTAATGGAATGTTGCAATAGTGGTAAATAAAACTTATAGGACATAAGCTATAGTAAGCATCGCAATTGTTTGTCAAAGAGAGACGTGAAGTACTAGAATTAATCTTTGAGATCAAAACATAATGAATACCAAGTTTCAAGAACAGCTATGTAACATCACCTAAAAAAGGGTAACAGTCTCATCAACCTCCTGTACTTAAACCAGAACATTAGTTATGTTTTGAATTGGCCAAAGAAGTTCATTTGGGTTTTTCTGTGCTTTGTTATGGAAAAATCCAAACAAAATTTTGGTCAATCCAATATATGTTAATATATTATTGACTATGTATATGCTAACTGTGCAAACTCAGAGGATTATTAATAAAAAATCAGAAGCCCATGCTAATGGCCTTCATAAGTGGCAAATGAGCATGCCTGTCCAGTGCAATATAGGAAGAACCCATTGGAATCACACTAATGCATATTTATTATTGTTTCATTTTAACCTGTTTTACAATATATCTGTATGCTTCATAATACTTAAAATACAGTATTGTATGAATTAATATGGACATTAAAGTGAGTACTCAAAACTGATTCTTAAGAGCAGAGTGTAAGATAAAAATGCTTAGTTATCACTTACCTAAATAAAGCCATGCGCAGTCCAAATTTGTCCAGAAGTATGAAGAGGATTAATCAATCAAATATGAGAGGTCTGATCCCATAAGGGATGCCATGTTTATTATGAAATGAGTAATCTTTATTTAATATTATTGTTGTTGTTGTTTAGTCGCTAATCATGTGTGACTCTTTGCCACCCCATGGACTGTAGCCTGCCAGGCTCTACTGTCCATGGGGTTTTCCAAGCAAGAATCCTAATGTGGGTTGCCATTTCCTCATCTAGAGTACCTTCCCAACCCAGGGACAGAACCCACGGCTCCTGGATTCTTTCCCACTGACACACTTAGGAAGCCCCTTACCTAATATTGCTGCTAAGTCACTTCAGCCATGTTAGACTCTGTGCAACCCCATAGACGGTAGCCCACCAGGCTTCTCTGTCCCTGGGATTCTCAAAGAAAAACACTGGAGTGGGTTGCCACTTCCTTTGCCAATGCATGAAACTGAAAAGTGAGAGTGAAGTCACTCAGTCGTGTCTGACTCTTGGAGACCCCTTGGACTTCAGCCCACCAGGCTCCTCTGTCCAAGGGATTCTCCATGCAAGAGTACTGGAGTGGGGTGCCATTGCCTTCTCTGTACCTAATATTAGGCTAGATCAAATTTATGGTTCTTTCTATAAAATTCCCAATAGACATCCTGATTTTATTAATGAATTCTGACTTTGATAAACATGCATCAACCCAGAGAAAAACATAACCTAATTCAGCTCCTGAGTGTTTTCATAATGCCTTTTGTCAGGAAAACACTGAAGGGATGATTTTAGACCTTGTTGAAGTCACTAAATCAATGAGTGCAACATGCTGACTTAAAAATAATCTGCTGATCTCCTCCCTTGAAGTTTTTTGCCTTGTTACCATATGACTATGTGAAAGCCTATAAGACTCTGATATAATCATGCTTATAGGACACTGATATATTAATGTCCTCTAATAAAGTTGTCTTTTACCACATCCACATGTAGTATCTTTCCACACTGGCAACTGGTCTTTCTGTTTGCTTTGGCCAATGACACCATAGTAGATATTATTAGAAGCTGAAACTTGAAACATACTTACATAAGGGTGCTCCCTCTCATAGTGCTGACTAGAACTCTTCCCCCAACACGTGAGAAGCCTATCCCATGGCCCAGTCAATGCCAGATGCAACCCAGATGTGTGAGTAAATGAGGCCATATTAACTCACACATTTCCAGTTAAGCCCCAGGACATCAAAGCCACATAGGGTGGCTAAGAGTGACTAGCAGAATAAACATCAACTAAATCCAATTAAAAGTGCTGACCCACAAAATCATGAGGAAATGCATAAAATTGAGTTTTTAAGCTTTGGAGTACTTTGTTACACATCCATATATTACTGAGACAAGCATTTTAGTAGTTTGCTGAAAAGAACAATGCTACTTTAATTTCCAGTTTTAAGGTCAAGAGCAGAGTTGAAGAATTACACTTCTCTCCCAAGTTGCAAAATCACGTAAGATGTGTGTGTGTGTGTGTGTGTGTGTGTGCGTGTGCATGCATGTGCATGTATATAAAGCTGTAAGGATGTGATTATGGTGTTGTGCTGTGCTTATTCACATCTGAATTTTTGTGGCCCATGGACTGTAGCCCACTAAGCTACTTTGTCCATGGAATTTCCCCTCAAGAATACTAAAATGGGTTGCATTTCCTGCTTCAGGGGGTAGGAAAGAACCCAAGTCTCTTTCATCTTCTACAATGGCAGGTGGATTCTCTACCACTTAGCGCCATGTGCAAAACTCCTGTAATTAAGGAAGAATGTTATACAACCATTGCTGAGGTATATCTCTATAGAAACAGAATGATATAATTATCATTTAGTGGTTATACACCTGCCCACAAATGAACAGAGGGCATTGCTTTATACAGTAATGGGAAGCTTACCAGTAAGTTTAAAAGATCAGGAATATTGAAACAGTGTGAGATTTACTTCCAATTATCACAGGAAATGATAGGATACTGAAAGAAGTACTCCCCAGGTCAATAGGTGCCCAATATGCTACTGAAGGTCAGTGGAGAAATAACTCGAGAAAGAATGAAGGGATGGAGCCAAAGCAAAAACGATACCCAGCTGTGGATGTGACTGGTGATAGAAGCAAGGTGCGATGCTGTAAAGAGCAATATTGTATAGGAACCTGGAATGTCAGGTCCATGAATCAAGGCAAACTGGAAGTGGTCAAACAGGAGATGGTAAGAGTGAATGTCAACATTCTAGGAATCTGCAAACTAAAATGGACTGGAATGTGTGAATTTAACTCAGATGCCCATTATATCTACTACTGCAGGCAGGAATCCCTCAGAAGAAATGAAGTAACCATCATGGTCAACAGAAGAGCCCAAAATGCAGTACTTGGATGCAATCTCAAAAACGACAGAATAATCTCTGTTAATTTCCAAGGCAAACCATTCAATATCACAGTAATCCAAGTCTATGTCCTAACCAGTAACACTAAAGAAGCTGAAGTTGAATGGTTTTATGAAGACCTACAGTACCTTCTAGAACTAACATCCCAAAAAGATGTCCTTTTCATTATAGGAGACTGGAATGCAAAAGTAGGAAGTTCAGAAACACCTGGAGTAACAGGCAAATTTGGCCTTGCAATAAGGAATGAAGCAGGGCAAAGACTAATATAATTTTGCCAAGAAAATGCACTGGTCATAGCAAACACCCTCTTCCAACAACACAAGAGAAGATTTGACACATGGACATCACCAGATGGTCAACACCAAAATCAGATTGATTATATTCTCTGCAGCAAAAGATGGTGAAGCTCTATACAGTCAACAAAAACAAGACCAGGAGCTGACTGTGGCTGAGATCATGAACTCCTTATTACCAAATTCAGACTCAAATTGAAGAAAGCAGGGAAAAACCGCTAGACCATTCAGGTATGACCTAAATCAAATCCCTTATGATTATACAGTGGAAGTGAGAAATAGATTTAAGGGCCTAGATCTGATAGATAGAGTGCTTGATGAACTATGGAATGAGGTTCATGACATTGTACAGGAGACAGGGATCAAGACCATCCCCATGGAAAAGAAATACAAAAAAGCAAAACTGGTTGTCTGGAGAAGCCCTACAAATAGATGTGAGAAGAAGAGAAGTGAAAAGCCAAGGAGAAAAGGAAAGATATAAGCATCTGAATGCAGAGTGCCAGAGAATACCAAGAAGAGATAAGAAAACCTTCTTCAGCAATCAATGCAAAGAAATAGAAGAAAACAATAGAATGGGAAAGACTAGAGATCTCTTCAAGAAAATTAGGGATATCAAGGGAACATTTCATGCAAAGATGGGCTCAAAAAAGAACAGAAATGGTATGGATCTAACAGAAGCAGAAGATATTAAGAAGAGATGGCAAGAATACACAGAAGAACTCTACAAAAATAGATCTTCAGTACCAGGATAATCACGATGGTGTGATCACCCATCTAAAGCCAGACATCCTGGAATGTGAAGTCAAGTGGGCCTTAGAAAGCATCACTTCAAACAAAGCTAGTGGAGGTGATGGAATTCCGGTAAAGCTATTTCAAATCCTGAAAGATGATGCTGTGAAAGGGCTGCACTCAATATGCCAGCAAATTTGGAAAACTCAGCAGTGGCCACAGGACTGGAAAAGGTCAGTTTTCATTCCAATCAGAAAGAAAGGCAATGCCAAAGAATGCACAAAATACCACACAATTGCACTCATCTCACACACTAGTAAAGTAATGCTCAAAATTCTCCAAGCCAGGCTTCAGCAATACATGAACTGTGAACTTCCTGATGTTTAAGCTGGTTTTAGGAAAGGCAGAGGAACCAGAGATCAAATTGCCAACATCCGCTGGATCATGGAAAAAGCAAGAGAGTTCCAGCAAAATAACTATTTCTGCTTTATTCACTATGCCAAAGCCTTTGACTGTGTGGATCACAATAAACTGTGGAAAATTCTGAAAGAGATGAGAATACCAGACCACCTACCCTGCCTCTCGAGAAATCTGTATGCAGGTCAGGAAGCAACAGTTAGAACTGGACATGGAACAACAGACTGGTTTCAAAATAGGAAAAGGAGTAGGTCAAGGCTGTATATCGTCACCCTGCTTATTTAACTTCTTTGCAGAGTACATCATGAGAAATGCTGGACTGGAAGAAACACAAGCTGGAATCAAGATTGGCAGGAGAAATATCAATAACCTCAGATATGCAGATGACACCACCCTTATGGCAGAAAGTGAAGAGGAACTAAAAAGCCTCTTGATGAGAGTAAATGAGGAGAGCAAAAAAGTTGGCTTAAATCTCAACATTCAGAAAACGAAGATCATGGCATCCAGTCCAATCACTGCATGGGAAATAGATGGAGAAACAGTAGAAACTGTGTCAGACTTTAATTTTGGGGGCCCCAAAATCACTGCAGATGGTGATTGCAGCCATGAAATTAAAAGACGCTTACTCCTTGGAAAAAAAGTAGTGTCCAACCTAGATAGCATATTTAAAAGCAGAGACAATACTTTGCTGACTAAGGTCCGTCTAGTCAAGGCTATGGTTTTTCCTGTGGTCATGTATGGATGTGAGAGCTGGACTCTGAAGAAGGCTGAGAGCCGAAGCATTGATGTTTTTGAACTGTGGTGTTGGAGAAGACTCTTGAGAGTCCCTTGGACTGCAAGGACATCCAACCAGTCCATTCTGAAGGAGATCAACCCTGGGATTTCTTTGGAAGGAATGATGCTGAAGCTTAAACTCCAATCCTTTGGCCACCTCATGTGAAGAGTTGACTCATTGGAAAAGACTGTGATGCTCAGAGGGATTGGGGGCAGGAGGAGAAGGGGACGACTGAGGATGAGGTGGCTGGATGGCATCACTGACTCGATGGATGTGAGTCTGAGTGAACTCCAGGAGTTGGTGATGGACAGGGAGACCTGGCGTGCTGCGATTCATGGGGTCATAAAGAGTTGGACACGACTGAGCGACTGAACTGAACTGAATCACAGGAAAATTATGTGGTGGTCAGTATTCTGAGAGGAAATAATACATCCCACTTACATCAATTAGGCAAGAGATGAAAACAAGTTTAGAAACAGCCAATCAGAGAAAAAGGTGAAACAGTATTTCCAAGGCACATAATTTCATATAATCGAATACAATGCCTCATCAGTTCAGTTCAGTTGCTCAGTTGTGTCCGACTGTGATCCCATGGACTGTAGCATGTCCGGCTTTGCTATCAATCACCAACTTCTGGAACTTACTCAAACTCATGCAAAGATATTATTTAAAATGTAAGCATTATCTAAATGGGTTCATACTGTTGTATCATCATCACAGGATTCTTCTGCTTATATGCTCTTGTTGCTTTCAGTCAGTTCAGTTCAGTTCATTCAGTCCCTTGCAGTACAAGGGACTCTCAAGAGTCTTCTCCAACACCACAGTTCAAAAGCATCAATTCTTAGGTGCTCAGCTTTCTTCACAGTCCAACTCTCACATCCACACATGACCACTGAAAAAAACATAGTCTTGACTAGTCAGGAGCTGCTATAAAAGGGGCTAGCTTTATAATCATTTACAGCTGTAAGTAACCTACTATGATTGAATTCTTACAACTGTGATCTTTTAAATATTTGCACTTGCAAATATATGGAGCTTAAGTTCATAATGTGTCTTCCATAAATATATTTGCTTACATGCATTGGTATTTTCAAACACACATACAATTATGTAATTTCTAAAACAATTATTTCAAAGATAACTAAGACATATCTTTAAGATTTGGGTGGAAATGTCAGTTTAATCTTAAGTTATCTATGGATAAAACCCTTGTAGGAACAAATTAAAATGTATACCTATGTGATTATAATGATATCTATATTTTAAAATTTGAGAAGATTTGGTTAAATTCTATTGCTTAAACTTTTTCAGAAAATCTGCATTTCTAAAAATGAAAATGATGGCCATATACTGGGGAAAATCTAAATGGAGATAAAGAGATTGCAAGCAATCCCTTGATAGGTAACTCTAACTTTGAATATATGCTTCTAAAATATGCTTAGAAGTAAAATACTTACAAGTTTATAGAATGGAATTTTTACACTCCATCATTTGGAGGGCGGAGAATGATTGTTGCTCACTTGCTAAGTCATGTCTGACTCTGTGACCCCATGAACTGAAGCATGCCAGGCTTCCCTCTCCTTCACTATCTGCTGGATTTGCTCAAACTCATGTCCACTGAGTCAGTGATGCCATCCAACCATCTCATCCTCTATTGCCTCCTTCTCCTCCTACCCTCAATCTTTCCCAGCATCAGGATCTTTCCTAATGAGTCAGCTCTTTGCATCAGGTGGCCAGAGTAGTGGAGCTTCAGCTTCAGCATCAGTCCTTCCAATGTATACTCAGGGTTGATTTCCTTTGGGGTTGACTGGTTTGATCTAGCTGTCCAAGGGACTCTCAAGAGTCATCTCCAGTACCACAGAGTTCTATTAATTGCTCTGTCTCTCAGTTTATCTCTTTTTTGCTATATATAACATGTATATAGATTTACTCATAGATAATATGTATATATATACACACATATATGTGTGTATGTGTATATATATATATATATATATATATATAATATATAAGTATATAATTTTCCTCCTTTTTGGTCCCTGTCTTCTTCAGGACCAGGCAACCTGATAAAATTTGAAAATGAAAAATGGTACATGAAGTTCCAGGGCTACTATTAAAGGTCCCAGGGTAACAACTGTTGGTATCTGTGCTCAGATTGGAAAATAATTTCCAGACATGATGCAGAATGAGAGAGGAATAGAATTCATTAGAACAGAAGACACTGTTAGAACAGTAGGCTGGCACAAGGGAGAGCCGACTGCTTTTATGGGCTAGTAACCAATTTTTATAGCTTTAAGACAAAAATTACCTGCTGGAAATGTGGCATTAGGTGATTGGTTAGGATTATAGGTATTTTTATCTAATATGGTGTCATGGAGATAGTTTAGGTCAGAGAGTTTCATTGCAATAGTTACTATGGGGCTTGGTCAGTTTCGAAGATGACCTTGGTATAGGACTCCACATCTGCAGCCTTGGTATAAGGCTTTACACCTGTCATCTCAGTATAGGGCTCCACAACACCTTTCCTTGATACCGCTGGAGCCATTAAACTTAAGCCCAATATTTTCTTTTTCTGGGCCACTCACAAGTAAATCAACAATTAAACAGCAGTGTGGAAGAATAATATTGCTGAATGGATTTCTGCATACATTCACCGATTTCTACTTCACTTATAAATTAAACACACCACTCAGAAGATTCATAGTAGTGTGGGCTTAAACCATGGGGCTATTTGAGTCATTGCTTTGAGAACCATGTAATTACCTACAGCTTTTATTTGGAGAAGCCAATGGCAACCCACTCCAATACTCTTGCCAAGAAAATCCCATGGACAGAGGCTGCAGTTCATGGGGTCGTGAAGAGTCAGACATGACTGAGTGACTTCACTTTCACTTTTCACTTCCATGCATTGGAGAAGGAAATGGCAACCCACTCCAGTGTTCTTGCCTAGAGAATCCCAGGAACAGAAGAGCCTGGTGGGCTGCCGTCTATGGGGTCACACAGAGTCTGAAACGACTGAAGCAACTTAGAAGCAGCAACAAACATTTCATTAACACTGAGATGATAGATTAAGGTTTATCCAGTATCTGTTCCTCGTGCTACCTAGGGAAATGAAAAAGAACCAAACCTGTCACTGACCAGGAAATTTTATACATGTCTTCATTTAATTCTAACAATAATCTCATGAAATACATGTAATCATACTAAATTTACCAATAAAGGAAATGAGGCTTAGGGAGATTTATTTTTCCAATTTTATACAGTGGGTTATTTGTGTATGCTAGGTTAGTCTGAGGCTTTAAGCTGGACTCTTTCTTACCCTACTCTTAATGTCTCTAAAATTTGTTTTCTCCTTTAGCAGGTGAGGTTATTTAATATTGTTTTACTAGATACTCTAAAGGGAAAATACCATATGTAATGTTCAGTGACTATGTGCTTTTAAGAGTATACATGAACTAAAATTCAAAGGCATACCTTATGTCCATTTATATTTTAACACAATTTTAAATCTTAATGCAAGTTGTTAACATTTTTTTTCTCTGATTTCAGATTAAGGTTATTAGGGTGCAGTTATAACGATGGTAATGATGCTCCTTTATTCATTTATTTTCCAGTGAGGGCCACTGTAATTTTTCACTGAGACTTCATGGTAATTAAAGCAGCTGCTCCTTCTACTTACTATAAAACAAGCTTTATGCTTAGATCATTGTTATGATGGAACACATATAGCTGGTGAATATAAAAACTACTTACAAAAGTTTGGAGATTTGACTTTTAAAATTGTTCACTATGGCAAAGGTAAATTCTACAGGAGACACTAATGCTAAGTAACTCTATTATGCTCTGACACTTGGGATATCATGTCTCAAAATACTGATAATCTTAATCAGTTTAGTACAACTGATGTTAAAACAGTAGAATTTAACTGGGCATGTTAATTTTAATGACTCCACTTGAAACTGAGAATACTGAAATTCAGCTAAACTAAATCATCCATTATTATCATTTCTGCCCAAATCTCTAAAAAGACAGCTGAACTAGAGAAAACCATGCATAGGAGAAAATATATGAAGAAAACATTAAGCAAACAAATAATATGCAAAATGACCTTTTCTCTAAGGACTGATTTTGAACTTCTTTAGTCAAAATTCTGGTACTTAAAGAGATGCCTTGAATCTAGGGTCTATACTCAGATTCTGTATTATGAAATGAATACCCTGGAAAAAGCTAGAATGAGCCATATGGTGTGGGATTACTTGGGGAGGCATCAAAAATCCTCTTAGATAATACTATATTGCTAGCATCATTGTTCAAGTGGTTCCAGGTTTAGCTATTTGGAGCTCTTTTAGTTGGCACCTTTGTCCTTTTTATATCCTTTGTCTTTTCTTTCTCTCTTTTTTGTTGACCATTTCCTTATTTATAAACCATGGTTAATGTAATTCTAGATAGATTGATAAAGTAATCATGATAGATGTGTGTGTGTGCATGGGTTAAAATACATGCATATACATTCTAGCTCTGTCTGCCACAAGGGCCCAGTAGTGATAATTCACCAAAAACAATGAACACACACAACCCCCATTCCTGGTTTATAATAGAATTCATTAATAGAAAGAACCAAGTCATCTTGAGAATGGCTGATTTTAGGACTGGAACAGGGGATATATAAATATCAATATGAGAAATTTGAAATGTCAGAAAATAAGGAAATGGTCAACAAAAAAGAGAGAAAGAAACGACGAAGGATATAAAAAGGACAAAGTTGCCAACTAAAAGAGCTCCAAATAGCTAAACCTGGAACCACTTGAACGATGATGCTAGCAATATAGTATTATCTAAGAGGATTTTTGATTTTGTATGTATATAGGGCTTCCCTGATAGCTCCATTGGTAAAGAATCTACCTTCAATGCAGGAGGCCCTGGTTAAATTCCTGGGTTGGGAAGATCTGCTGGAGAAGGGATAGGTTACCTGCTCCAGTAGTCTTGGGCTTCCCTTGTGGCTCTGCTGGCAAAGAATCTGCCTGCAATGTGGAAGACCAGGGTTCAATCCTTGTGTTGGGAAGATCCCCTGAAGAAGGAAAAGGCTATCCACAGCAGTATTCTACCCTGGAGAATTCCATGGACTGTACAGTCCATGGGGTCACAAACAGTCAGACAGGACTGAGTGACATATATATATATATATATATATATATATATATATATATATATATATATAATTTGTATAATTTTATAGGAAAAGTCCATGCTCTGAGGACACTCCAACAGGCCTGGAGGCATGCCATTTTCAGAGAGAGATGGAGGATTTCCACTAATGATCAGTTCCAACTTGTTAACTATATCAGTTAACTACCTTGGAAGGTAGATCCTCCAAGCTCCTGTGATGCCTGCAGATGACTGAAGCCTGGCAGCTATGAGATTACACCCTCATTGAGAGACCCTTAGCCAGAACTGCCCAGAGAAGCAGTTTATGAATTTTAGATCTACCAAAACCAAAAGAGACAATAAATTATAATTATTGTTTTAAATCACTAATTTGGGGAAAAATTTAAGCAGTAAGAATTCATATAACCTCTATAATTTGTTGAAGGCTAGCTTTCTGACAGGGTTGATCAAGAGAGCTTCTTTTTTCATGGACACCAAATACAAATATTAGGGTGATATTAAGTGAATATCTTTGTGTGAGATCCTCATTTTCTTATTTTTCACATTGTCTTCCAGAACAGAGGAAAACAGATATATATATATGCAGGCTATTTATTAAGGAATTCCCACATAAAGAAGAGACTAAATGGAAGAGAAAATACCAATAAATACTGACTTTTCATGATCTCCCAGTGAAATAGCTACACATTTATCTGATCAACACAAAATAAAACTCACTCATCCACAACAGTTCTGCCTACATGCAGCGAATTCTTCCATTAATTTCTTAGTACCTTGCACATAACTATGGCAGGACACAATAACCACCTGATACTTCAAGAAAGTTCCTAAAATTTAAGCCAGATGAAAAGGAACAATCAAAGAAAGGAATGTGGGAAAAAAAAAAAAAAGAGAAAACTACAAGAATCAATAAGAAGTTTAAAATCACTCAAAAAACATATTTCATCCAGAAGAAATGTAACACTTTTCTAGAAGACTTTAGATAAGAAAGACATTAGAATTTAAAAATAAGTGAATAAATAAGGAGCAAATGTAAACTGCAAACTTGAAATGATCACTCAGAAAAATAAAATGAGATTTAAATGGAAATGCTAAAAAATTCTATTGCTACACTTGACTAACACAATTTAGATTTCAGTAAAAGGGAGGGAAAAATGGAATGAGGTTATTATCTATGTACTAACAAAACATGATTCCCAGATCTGAATAATAGATGTTTCCAGACTAAAAAAATCTACAAAGAGTCCAGCACAATAACAAATGATTCGCAAAGGAGTCATTTTTTCACATTTCGGCAATTCTCACAATATTTCAAACCTTTTAGTTATTATTGTATGTCTCATAGTGATCTGTGATCAGTGATTTTTGATATTACTATTATGACTGTTTCCAGGTGCCAAGTACTGTACACACATAAGAAAATAGTTTTAATTGATAAATGTTTGTGTTCTAACTGCTCCACCAACTGGAATCCTCCATCTCTCCCTCTCCTCAAACTCCTTTTTTTCGAAGACAGAAACACTGAAACTTGGTCAACTAATTACCTTAAACAATGGCTTTGAAGTATTCAAATGAAAGGAGAAATTATAGGTGTCACACAAAGTCAAAAGCTATAAATGCATAAGTTTAGTGAGGAAAGTATTTTAGAAATTAGACCTCTTGCAACAAATTCAGCCAAGTTGTAAATGCAAAGGAAACGTTCTTGAGAGAAATTGAAAATGCTACACCAGGGAACACATAAATGATAAAGCAAAATGTCCTTTTTGTTGATATGGAGAATGTTTTAGTGGTTTGGATAGAAAAGTGAATAATCCACAGCATTCCCTTAAGGCAAAGCCTAATCCAGAGCCAGGCTCTGCTGCTGCTGCTGCTGCTGCTAAGTTACTTCAGTCATGTCTGACTCTCTGTGACCCCACATATGGCAGTCCACCAGGCTTCCCCATCCCTGGGATTCTCCAGGCTCTAACTACTTTCAATTCTATGATGGCTGAGAGAGGTGAGGAAGTTGCTAAAGAAAAGTTTTAAACCAGCAGAAGTTGATGTGTGAGGTTTAAGGAAAGAATCTATCTTCATAAAATGAATGCAAGGTAAAGCAGTAAGTTCTGAGTTAGAAATTGTAGCAAGGTGAACAGAGTATCTCACTAAGATAATTAATGAAAGTGGCTATGCTAAACAAGCAGTTTTCAATGTAGATGGGATAGCTTTCTATTTGAAGACGCCATCTAGAATTTTCATAGCCAGAGAGACATCAGTGTCTGCCTTCAAAAATTCAAAGGACAGTTTGACTTATGTTAGGAACCAACAATGCTGGTAACTTTAAGTTGAAATCAATGTTCCTGTACCATTTCAAAAGTACTAAGGCCTTTAAGAATGACGCTAAATACACTATGCTGTGATCTATAAATGGAACAATAAAGCCTAGATGACAGTACCTCTGTTTAACACATGGTTTACTGAGTATTTGAAGCCCATTGTTAAGAAATACTGCTGAGGGGGAAAAAAAAATAAAAGATTCATTTCAAAATATTACTGCTCAGTGACAATGTATCTGATCACCAAAGAGCTTTGTTGGAGATGGACAATGAGATTGATATTTTCATGCCTATTAACACAACCATTCTATGGGTCATAAATAAGGAGTAATATTGGATGTCAAGTCTTATTATTTGAGAAATACATTTTGAAAAGCTAGATCTGCCATATTCCTCTGATGGATATGGGCAAAGGAAATTAGAAATCTTCTAGAAAGGATTTAGTACTCTAGATGCCATAAAGAACATTTGTGATTCATGGGAAGAGGTCAAAATATTAACAGAAGCTTGGAAGGAATTTATTCCAACCCTCATGGATGACTTCAGTGGAGGAAGCAACCAATAAAAGACAATTAGAATTAGAACTGAAACTTGAAGTTGTGACCAAATTGCTCCAATCACCTGAGAAAATTTCATGGTTGAGGAGTTGCTTCTTGTTGGTGAGTAAAGAAAGTGGTTTCTTGAGATGGAAAGTACTTGTAGTTAAGATGTTATGAAGATTGCAGAAATGACCACAAAGAATTTAGAATATTGCATAAACTTAGTTAATAAAGCAGTGGTAAGTTTTGAGAGAATTTACTCCAAATTTGAAAGAAGTTCTACTATTACCAAGGCTGTAGCTGCAAAATCAAATTCCTGTCCCTCTCTCCATTGGAAACCAATTGCCCTTTATCTAAGTTTCAGGAAGAAGCAGCAAAGAGAAAGATACAAAAACTGTTTAGAACCTACTTGGCCCAAGATAGGGCTTCCCAAGTGGCGCTATTGGCAAAGGACCTGCCAGCCAATTCAGGAGACATGAAATATAGGTTTGATTCTGGGTCAGGAAGATCCCCTGAAGAAGAGAATGGCAACCCACTCCAGTATTCTTGCCTGTAGAATATTCCATGGACAGAGATGCCAGGCAGGCTACACTCGATGGGGTCATAAGAAAAAGACAAAACTGATCAACTAACACTTTCACTTTTCAGGCCCAAGATGGTAGAAGACATGACTTTCAGTGGACCTTGAGCCTCTTTACACACTCATTGTAATAATTGGCACTCTAAATGACATACCCACCAGCACCATAAGAGTTGACAATTCTATGATGACAACTGGAAATGACCATACAAGGATCTCAATTCCAGGTCCAAACTGCCTGTTGTCAGGTGTTATATAACTCATAAAGACTACCCCCACTCTTTTCAAACCCTTTCCTTTTACCTCAACCCTATAGGGCTTCCCTCGTGACTTTCAACAATAAAGAAACTGCCTGCAAAGTAGGAGCCACAGGTTCAGAGCCTAGGTTAGGAAGATCCTCTGGAAAAGGGCGTGGCAACACACTCTAGTATTCTTGCCACAAGGATTCTATAGACAGAGGAGCCTGGCCGTTTACAGTTCATGATGTCACAAAGAATAGGACATGACTGAGTGACTAACACTTTCACTTCCCTTTTGTGTGTATGCCAAAGTCGCTTCAGTCATTTTTGACTCTTTGAGACCCTGTGGACTATAATTGCCAGGCTCTTCTCTCCATGGGATTCTCCAAGCAAGAATATGGGAGTGGATAGCCATTTTCTTCTCTAGAGAATCTTCTTGACCCAGGGATAAGGCACTGGTCACCTGAATTGGCAGGTGGATTCTTTACTATCTGAGGCACGAGGGGAGGCTACGTACAGTGCATACATATAGTGTTCCTATCCAAATTTGGTTGAGAAGTTAATTTGTGAAGTAAGTTCCCACTTCTCCATTCTTTTGTCATTGAATAAAACATGTGCTTTTCCAGTATCAGCATCAGTTTCCTTGTTGGCTGTAGGAATCCAAGCAGCTGAAGAACCTTCCTGGTTGAAACAAGGGTCTTGGCCTTGCCTGTGGGTGTGTCCAGGCTATGTACTTGATAACATTACTTTGAGTAAAATATTAAACAGCCCTGCATGTTACAAAGAAGTCATACATGAAAGGGAGTCAACTGATGAAGCAAACTTCATTGCTGTCTGATTTTAAGAAATCATCACAGCTGTTCCCAGTGAATTTGAGGTTCTTAATGTCTCATCACAGAAAGAGTTCAGTGAGAGACACAGGTATAGGTAAGAAGTGGATTTATTTAGAGACACAATCTAAGGACAGAGTGCGGGCCATTTCAGAAGGCATGTTATTTTTTATGGACTGAATACTTTTATAGGCTAATGCATAGGAAGATTATTTCAGTTATTTTGGGGAAGAAGTTGGAATTTCAGAAATTCAGCCACTGCCCACTTTTTGACCTTTTGTGATTGGTCTCAGAACTGTTATGGCACTGGTGGGTATGTCATTGAGCATTCTAATGCATTTAAGTAAGAACATAGTTAGGCTCTAGGTCTACTAGAAGTCAAATCATCCACCATTTAGGACCTAGTTGGTTCTAAGCAGTCCTTGTTATGTCCTACAACTGTGCCAGGGCTTCCCTGTTGGCTCAGATGGTAAAGAAACTACAATACAGGAGACATGGGTTTAATTTCTGGGTCAGGAAGATTCCCTGGAGAAAAGAATGAATATTCATTCCAGTATTCTTACCTAGAGAATTCTATGGACAGAGGAGCCTGGTGGTCTATGGTCCTTGCAGTCACAAACAGATACAACTGAGTGACTAACACACAGACACACTTGACTATGTCATTCTTTTAAAGGGTGTGCCCTGACCCTTTTCCTCCTGTTTAAAATCTATTGTACAACTACTAAACCAGATAATTAACTATTGTCTAGAAAATGTAACATTAGTATTTTCGTGTGTAAATTCTTCTAACTTTGAGATACCCAAAATTTACTAAAGTCTCTGGTCTGCAAGGAAATAATCTTCTGTTCCACCTGGGAGACATGGTCCAAGCAAGCTAAGCATCCTAGAAGGCTTCGGAGGCATGGACTCCATATGGAAATTTTTACTGAACATGATTGAAGCAGAAACAAAAACATCACAAAATCATTAGAGAGAAAAAAGAAAAAAAAAAGCAGATAAACTCAGAAAGTTAACATTCTGCTACCACTTGGGATTCACTCTAGAAGATAAAAAAATGCATGTCAAGGCTTAAGCAGACCATAAAGTGCACTTCTTAAGCAATACTGTTTAAATGATTATCAGGTTATTCCACTTGGGACCAACTTTAAAACCACTGAAGTGTAAGTTCTAAAAAGTTAAGAACCTGACTCTTAAAATTATATAATTACTATGCATTAAATTTTTATCCAAATCATTAAATAATGGGTGATCCATTAAGAGTTCCAAATTGTCAGAAGACCATTTAAGAAGCTAGGTATTTACATGAATTTTATAAATGAATTTTTAAGATAAACTTCTCAGATATAAAGATGGATAATACCCAACTAGGCATTTAGTCTAAACTTTGGGGTTAGTACTTCCCTTGCACAGAAATTATATTCACCTTACCTGTGTGGGGGGTGGGGGGAGATGTGGGTTATCATTTACTATATCTGGAATTATCAATCAATAGTTTTAACAGATACTTTTTTTTCTGAAAACCCAGTGAAAATAAATTTTACTTTTTTGCCTGAAGATAAAAAAATAAGACTATATTTATTCAAAAAAACTGCAACCAATAATCACTCCTAAACCTCTCTCGGAGAAGGCAATGACACCTCACTCCAGTACTCTTGCCTGGAAAATCCCATGCACGGAGGAGCCTCGCAGACTGCAGTCCATGAGGTCGCTAAGAGTCAGACACGACTGAGCGACTTCATTTTCACTTTTCATTTTCATCCTTTGGAGAAGAAAATGGCAACCCACTCCAGTGTTCTTGCCTGGAGAATCCCAGGGACAGAGGAGCCTGGTAGGAGGCCATCTATGGGGTTGCACAGAGTCGGACACGACTGAAGTGACTTAGCAGCAGCAGCAGCAGCAAACCCCTCTAAAACAGATTTCCTCCCAGTTTATCATCGTACTAGCTATACATTTTTCTTTATCCCATCTCTCTTTTTGCTTGGTTTTTCTCACAGTTGAAATCCTCTGTTAGTGTACTCCTTTATTGATACTGACATAAATTAGTGGATAAAAAATTCTGATTTCAGCTTGACTTAAATTGTATTAAATTATTTTGAGTTTAAGAACAAACAGTACAATAAATTTGTATTCCTTTCTTAGAACTGTGTCAGCTATTTTGCCATTAAAAAAAAAAAAAAAGGGTGGCCCAATTTTGGAAACAGTCATTTATATATAAAACCTGCTGAGAAGTTTCTCAAAAACTGCTGGAAGTCCTTATGATCTTATAATTGTGTGGCTATTTATGAGTTTAAATGTCTATTAAAAATATAAAACTTTCTTAATTTTTTTTTTAGACATCATCTGTGAAATATCCAATACCATGCATTTCATCTGTGACTTTCTGTGATTATGCCGTTGTCGTTTAACCCTCAATATGCCAAGAGAAATATAAATGAATGAATATTGCCAAATAGTCTTTTGGCAAAGTATAATGGTTCAGCATGATGAAATTCATCCTGTTGAATGACCAACTGAAAGAAAATATATTTTTTTTTGCCCTAAATCATTCATTATATGATTTGCAGAATTACATAATCAATTTCACCATTATGATGAATGTTAACAAAACTTCCATGAATAATTTTGCATTCATCTTCTGATTCATATAAATGTAAAATATTTCCTTTCAGCTTTTGCCACTAAAAGGATAAATTTTAAAATTCTGAATTTTCTACATAGTGAATCTAAAGAAAAAATGGAATGCGTTCCTAAAAGATGATGTAATATTTTGCCAAAACTCTATGAAAATTGTGAGATGATCAATTTTTCATGTCAGTGTCTTTTTAGGTGATTCCTTCATTTTTCCATTCCTTTTTCTTTTTGTTTTAGACATTTTTAAAAAATAGTTGAAAAAAGTGGACAAACAGCAGTGAAGTAATTTTGAGGATAATTAACAAAATATTTCAATGTAGGGAATATAAGATAATTAAGATCTGATGCATATGTTATATTCATAAAAATATGCAATGAATCTATATTTTAATTATGGGATAAGATGATCTCTATTCAAGTAAAAATATGAGGTCAATTTTCTTCTTGCTCTTTGAAGAATAGCTAAGAAAAAATAAACATCATAAAATATCAAGTCTTGAGAAGAGTTAATACTCCTCAAAAAAAAATTCAAAAACTAAAATTGGTTTCAGTGAACCTTGATGGAATACCACTTAGTGTGGTGCACTACTCCATTGATAAAAGGCTGTCTGTCAGCTGAGATTAGTTGTATGGTCATGTTTGAGAACAAAGAGCTAAAAATCCATACAGTTTTAAATCAACATGAAATAATTTAATTTTCAATTATATGCAAATTAAATTCCAGTTGTCATGAATATGATCACACAAAAAAAGGAAAACTACTCCTATATCTTCCTAGACTATATCTGAACAACATTCCACTTTATGAAATTGACAGTATCATCAATGAAATCAATGCAAATTGCTAATTTCATAAAATAATCATTGATTGAGAAGATGAATATTTTATTCGTATAAATCTTATATTTGTATAACTTTTTTTTAACTTTTCACTAATCAAACAGAATCCAAAAGTATGATTAGCAATTTCTAAGTATTCTTTGTGTTTATAGAATATCTAAAAGTACATTTATTGACATAATCTGATAGGTTAAAATATATAGAAATGAATTAACAAAGTACTTATATAAAATAATACTTTTTAAAATAAATAAACATTTTATCCAAAATATAAGCTTTATGAATGCATCTAATATCATGCTTCTACTGCTAAGTCGCTTCAGTCATGTCCGACTCTGTGCAACTCCATAGACAGCAGCCCACCAGGCTTCCCCGTCCCTGGGATTCTCCAGGCAAGAACACCGGAGTAGGTTGCCATTTCCTTCTCCAATGCATGAAAATGAAAAGTGAAAGTGAAGTCATTCAGTCGTGTCCAACTCTTAGTGACCTCATGGACTGTAGCCCACCAGGCTCCTCCATCCATGGGATTTTCCTGGCAAAAGCACTGGAGTTGAGTGCCATTGCCTTTTCCAAATATCATGGAATGGCATTAATCCATTTGTGTCATTTGCATTAATACTACATTAAATCATAATGTTTCTTTTTCTATACCCAGGTACACTTTGAGCTTCATAAAAGCAACTAGCGTATTTCATCCTCAGTTTCTAGCACTGAAAATCAAGGTACAGGAGAGACTTAAATGCATTTTTGAGGCTTCAAATAGAACTTCTGAAATGTTAATTAATCTTTTAATTCAAAAAAATATTTATCAAGTACCTATTGTGATCTGGGCATTCTTCCAGACCTAATAACTAAGTCAATAATTTTTCTTTAGACTATTTGGTGGTCTTTTAAAATAAAAACTACCTCTTGTTTTAATACTTTAACTTCTTAAAATGTCAAATTCTCTTTGCTAAGAAAAGACCAATAGCCCTTTGTTTAGAGATGATTGTATCCTAAATGAGTTGATGTTAGATAAGTATCTCAGTTTGAGGGTTATTTTACATTTTCACTCAAGATTCTTAGAAGGAAGAATTCTATTTTACCATTTAGGAAAACATATTTTTTTCTATATTGCTATGGGTTATTTACTTGCTATAGTCACTTTAAATAAGATTCCTGAAAGATGTGTTTATTTAGACATTTGGGAATAAGGTTAAATAAAAAGTAATAGACTTTGGCTCTATCAACATATAGCCTGTATATTATCATATCTTGTATTCTTTTTCTGATTGAGTTCTATTAAACTGGACTTCTTTGTTCTCTTTACACAGGGATTTACACTATAACTAAGTAGTCTAATACTTTAAATCATTATCTTAAAGACTGAAATTCTACCAAAATCTATGACATAAAGGTATATCATTCTACACTTAGACTAATAGAAATGGTGATATAACGATTTCAATTGTGCTCTCACATCTTGAACAGATAGTTACACAAATACCTTAGGAATATATTCATTAACATGCTATTTCAATTCAGTAGCATCTTAATGGTTTTTCACTTTCCTACTACTTAAAAGGTGCCATCTAGGAAGATTTGACTACACGATTAAGACCAAAGTTATATAAATCTAAGACAGAAATTCTCACTAAACAGGGATATATGAGTGTGCATTAAAGAGATAATAGGATTCTATATGTATGTGTGCATAAAAGAGATAATTCTCTGAAACGCTGTTTTTAAAAATGTTTTGCCACACATACCTGAAAAATTCATCCTTTCTGTATTTCTCAAGCATTACTAGGAATGCTCATGCTTATTCTTTATAATTTTAATATAAATGGCAGAAAAGGAAGGATGTATAAGTTCTTAACTGATATATAAAGCCACATCTCTGCTTTATAACTCATTACTGTTTAAAGATAATATTTCAGATTGTCAACATGGATGGAAGTGTCAAATCGATGCTTAGTACTAATTTGTTTATTTTTGCTTGACTGCACTTCTTAAATGGTGAAAAGATAAGTATCAAAAGTAAAGATTCCTTATTTTGAAATACTGAAGTAGATTTTACTTTGGCTTCACTGCCATATATCCCATTAGTGTTAATTGGAGATTTGCATGTGCATTGAGTGTGTGATATACCTCATTATTCTTGAGTAACAGCTACTGACTTTTAAAGGCCATTTAGAATGTGTGACAGGAAACAAATAAAAGTGTACCATTTAGCTTTACGAAAGTTATCTTCCTATACCACAAAATGAAATAAGAAACCTTCATGAACATTTCACAGTCAAAGTTTTAACTTTATAATTTCTACAACAAAATCTTTAAAATCTCCTTTTTTAGCTTAACTAGGTAATGAATATATGAAGTAAATATACCTCCAATATGTTTACAATACGTGACCTTGGCTCTGGAGAACGTATGCTTTTATTTTGTTGTTATTTTAGTTTTTCAAACCACTACAAGTCTACTGTGAGGGAAAATAATGCTTTCAGTTTTAAATAATTAAGATTCTGTGAAAGACTACTTTGGAATATTATGATTAAAATATCTAATAACTATGGGCTACTTATTTTATTAGGGGAAACACTGACTGAAACCACCCATCCTACCAGGCACCACAGTAACCATTTGCATGAGTTATTTTGTAACAGAAGTTCCTGGTAAGGAACACAGAACTAAAAAGCCATGACCAACTAGATTAATTCAGGAAAGGTCAAAATAAGACAGCAGAGACCAGGCCACATGTCCTACCAACCTCCCAGAATACTTCTTGTTGGATGCTGTCTTGTCTGAGGAAGGAGCTTTCATCAGAATTATTGGGCAGAAACAACCTGGAAGCTAATCTCATTGCCATGAAACCTCAGACTGTGAGCCATGTGACAGAGCCCTTCTGAGTTCCCTTACCCTGCTGCTTTCTGCCTGGGTGCCATTGGTAATAAAGTCTTTTGCTTTGTCAGAAAGCATGTCTCTGGGAAAAAAAAAAAAAAAATTCATTTCTGAGTGGTAGACAAGAGCCTACTCTCAGGCCCTGGAAGTTGTCCCTTTCTTTGCAATAATGAGACAATCACTATTTTAAGTGCATTTCAAATATGATCTTGTTTAGCACTCAGAAATCTGTGAGGCTGGTATTGTCTTTATCCCTATCATATAGATAATAAACAAAAGGTAAATTAAATTGCCTAGAGTTACAGACATAGTGAGTGGCAGAGTTGGGATTGGCAACCAGGTGGTCTGACTCAACAAACCACATCTGAAGTAGTTCAGTTCAGTTCAGTTATGTTGCTCAGTTGTGTCTGACTTTTTGCGACCCCATGAAACACAGAACGCCAGGCATCCCTGTCCACCACCAATGGCTGGAGTCCACCCAAACCCATGTCCATTGAGTCGGTGATGCAATCCAACTATCTCATCCTTTGTCGTCTCCTTTCCTCCTATCTTCAAACTTTCCCAGCATCAGTGTTTTTTCCAGTGAGTCAGCTCTTTGCATCAGGTGGCCAAAGTATTGGAATTTCAGCTTCAATGTCAGTCCTTCCAATGAACACCCAGGATTGATCTCCTTTAGGATGAACTGGTTGGATCTCCTTGCTGTCAAAGGAACTCTCAAGAATCTTCTTCAACAACACAGTTCAAAAGCAACAATACTTCAGTGCTCAGCTTTCTTTATAGTCCAACTCTCACATCCATACATGACTACTGGAAAAACTATAGCCTTGACAAGACGGACCTTTGTTGACAAAGTAATGTCTCTGCTTTTTAATACGCTATCTAGGTTGGTCATAACTTTCCTTCCAAGGAGTAAGCATCTTTTAATTTCATGGCTGCAATCACCATCTGGAAGCTCCCAAGATAAAGTGAGCCACTGTTTCAACTGTATCCCATCTATTTCCCATGAAGTGATGAGACTGAATGCCATGGTGTTAGTTTTCTGAATGCTGAGCTTTAAGCAAACTTTTTCACTTTCCTCTTTCACTTTCATCAAGATGCTCTTTAGTTCTTCTTCTCTTTCTGCCATAAGGGTGGTGTCATCTGCATATCTGAGGTTATTGATATGTTTTTCAAATTTAAGACTGGATGATGATACAAAAACATGTCTACCCTTTCAGTAGAAACTGTACTTCAAATATTCCAGCTTGTGTTTCCTCTAACCCAGCGTTTCTCATAATGTACTCTGCATATACGTTAAATCAGCAGGGTGACAATATACAGCCTTGATGTACTCCTTTTTCTATTTGGAACCAGTCTGTTGTTCCATGTCCAATTCTAACTGTTCTTTCCTGACCTGAATATAGGTTTCTGAAGAGGCAGGTCAGGTGGTCTGGTATTCCCATTTCCTTTAGAGTTTTCCACAGTTTATTGTGATCCACATAGTCAAAGGCTTTGGCATAGGCAATAAAGAAAAAATAAATGTTTTTATGGAATTCTCTGGCTTTTTCCATGATCCAGCAGATGTTGGCATTTTGATCTCTGGTTCCTCTGCCTTTTCTAAAACCAGCTTGAACATCTGAAAGTTCATGGTTCACATACTGCTGAAGCCTGGCTTGGAGAATTTTAAACATTACTTTACTAGCGTGTGAGATGAGTGCAATTGTGTGGTAGTTTGAGCATTCTTTGGCATTGCCTTTCTGTGGGATTGGAATGAAAGCTGACCTTTTCCAGTCCTGTGGCCACTGCTGAGTTTTCCAAATTTGCTGACCTACTGAGTGCAGCATTTTTACAGCATCATATTTCAGTATTTGGAATAGCTCAACTGGAATTCCATCACTGCCACTAGCTTTGTTCATAGTGATGCTTCCTAAGGCCCACCTGACTTCACATTCCAGGATGTCTGGCTCTAGGTGAGTGTGAGTTATCACACCATTGTGATTATCTGGGTCATGAAGATCTCTTTTGTATAGTTCTTCTGTGTATTCTTTTCACCTCTCCTTAATATCTTCTGCTTCTGTTAGGATGTAGTTATATAGGACCAAAGAGTCAGCTTCATCCTGAAACATGAACACACTAGTTGGCAAACTAAGACCTTTCAGCTGATCCACCTCATCAATTTTAGAAAGCATGTTAGGTCACCTATATTACCCATGCTTCATAGGATTGTTTCCTCAATCACCTCAATCAGTTTAACAAAATACTTCTCCCACACTCACACTGAGAAGATTTTCCAGTGACAATTTCTTATAATATGAAATATACCTTATAATTAGAACTAAGATATATTGAGTGCTTCTCTATGACAATTTATTCTTTTTTAAAATTAATTTATTTTAATAATTGGAGGCTAAATACTTCACAATACTGTACTGGTTTCTGTAATGCATTCACATGAAACCACCAGGGGTGTACATTTGTTCCCCATCCTGAACCCCCATCCCACCTCCCTCCCCATCCCATCCCTCAGGGTCATCCTAGTGCACCAGACCAGAGCACCCTGTCTCATGCATCGAACCTGGACTGGAAATCTATTTCACATGATAATATACATGTTTCAATGCTATTCTCTCAAATCATCCCACCCTCACCTTCCCCCACAGAGTCCAAAATACTGTTCTTTACATTTGTGTGTCTTTTGCTGTCTCACATATAGGGTCATCATTACCATCTTTCTGAATTCCCTGTAAATGCATTAGTATACTGTATTGGTGTTTTTCTTTCTGACTTACTTCACTCTGTATAATAGGCTCCAGTTTCATCCACCTCATTAGAACTGATTCAAAGATTCAAATGCATTCTTTTTTTGGCTGAGTAATATTCCATTGTGTATATGTACCACAGCTTTCTTATCCATTTGTCTGCCTATGGACATCTAGGTTGCTTCCATGTTTTGGCTATTATAAACAGTGCTGTGATGAACATTGGGGTACATGTGTCCCTTTCAATTCTGGTTTCCTTGGTGTGTATGCCCAACAGTGGGATTGCTGGGTTGTATGGCAATTTTATTTCCAGTTTGTTAAGGAATCTCCACACTGTTCTCTGTAGTGGCTGTACTACTTTACATTTCCATCAACAGTGTAAGAGGGTTCCCTTTTTCTCTGCACCCACTCTAGCATTTATTGTTTGTAGACTTTTTGATAGCAGCCATTCTGACCAGCATGAGATGGCACTTCATTGTGGTTTTGATTTGCATTTCTCTGATAATGAGTGATGTCGGGCATCTTTTCATGTGTTTGTTAGCCATCTTTATGTCCTCTTTGGAGAAATGTCTGTTTAGTTCTTTGGCCTATTTTTTGATTGGGTCATTTATTTTTCTGTAATTGAGCTGCAGAAGTTGCTTGTATATTTTTGAGATGAATTCTTTGCCCATTGCTTCATTTGCTATTATTTTCTCCCATTCTAAAGGCTGTCTTTGCACCTTGCTTATAGTTTCTTTCGTTGTGCAAAAGTTTTTACGTTTAATTAGGTCCCATTTGTTTATTTTTGCTTTTATTTCCATTACTCTAGGAAGTGGGCCATAGAAGATCCTGCTGTGATTTTTGTGAGAGAGTGTTTTGCCTACATCTTCCTCTAAGTGTTTTATAGTTATTGGTCTTACATTTAGATCTTTAATCCATTTTGAGTTTTTTTTCATGTATAGTGTTAGAAAGTGTTCTAGTTTTATTCTTTTACAAGTGGTTGACCAGTTTTCCCAGAACCAATTGTTAACGAGATTGTCTTTACTGTATATTCTTGCCTCGTTTGTCAAAAATAAGGTGTCCATAGGTGTGTGGATTTATCTCTGTGCTTTCTATATTGTTTCTTTTATCTATATTTCTGTCTTTGTGCCAATACCATACAGTCTTGATGACTGTGGCTTTGTTGTATAATCTGAAGTCAGGAAAGATGATTCCTCTAGTTCCATCCTTCTTTCTCCAGATTGCTTTGGCTATTTGAGGTTTTTTATATTTTGATACAAATTATGAAGTCATTTGTTCTAATTCTCTGAAAAATACCATTGTTAGTTTAATACGAATTTCACAGTATCTATAGATTGCTTTGGGTAGTGTACTCATTTTCACTATATTGATTCTTCTGATCCACAAATATGGTGTATTTCTCCATCTATTTTTGTCATCTTTGATTTCTTTCATCAGTGTTTTATAGTTTTCTATATACAGGTCTTTTGTTTCTTTAGCTAGATATATTCCTAAATATTTTATTATTTTTCTTGAAATGGTGTGGAGAAGGCAATGGCAACCCACTCCAGTATTCATGCCTGGAAAATCCCATGCACTGAGGAGCCTGGTGGACTACAGTCCATGGAGTCTCTAAGAGTTGGACACGACTGAGCGACTTCACTTTCACTTTTCACTTTCATGCTTTGGAGAAGGAAATGGCAACCCACTCCAGTTTTCTTGCCTGGAGAAACCCAGGGACAGGGGAGCCTTGTGGGTTGCTGTCTATGGAGTCACACAGAGTTGGACACAACTGAAGCAACTTAGCTGCAGCAGTAGCAGCAGCAGCAGCTTGAAAGGGTGAATGGAATTCTTTCCTTAATTTCTCTTTCTGTTTTCTCATTGTTAGTTTATAGGGATGCAAGGGATTTCTCTGTGTTGATTTTATATCCTGCAACTTTACCATATTCATTGATTAGCTTTAGTAATTTTCTGGTGGAGTCTTCAGGGTTTTCTATGCAGAGGATCATGTCATCCGCAAATAGTGAGAGTTTTACTTCTTCTTTTCCATTCCAGATTATTTTTATTTCTCTTTCTTCTCTGATGGCTGTGGTTAAAACTTCCAAAACTATGCTGAATAGTAATAGTGACAGTGTACACCCCCTGTCTTTTTCCTGATTTTAGGGTAAATGCTTTCAATTTTTCATCATTGAAGACATGTTTGCTGTGAGTTTATCATATACAGCTTTTATTATGTTAAGGTATTTTCCTTCTATTCCTGCTTTCTGGAGGGTTTTTACCATAAATGGATGTTGGATTTTGTCAAAGGCTTTCTCTGCATCTATTGAGATAATCATAAGATTTTTTTATCTTTCAATTTGTTAATGTGGTGTATCACATTGATTGATTTGCAAATATTGAAGAATCTTTGCATCCCTTGGATAAAGCCCACTTGTTCATGATGAATGATCTTTTTAATATGTTGTTGGATTCTGCTTGCTAGAATTTTTTGAGGATTTTTGCATCTATGTTTGTCAGTGTTATTGGCCTATAGTTTTCTTTTTTTGTGGCATCTTTGTCTGGTTTTGGTATTAGGGTGATGGTGGCCTCATAGAATGAGTTTGGAAGTTTACCTTCCTCTGCAATTTTCTGGAAAAATTTGAATAGGATAGGTGTTAGCTCTTCTCTAAATTATTGGTATAATTCAAATGTGATGCCTTCTGGTGCTGGGTTTTAGTTCGTTGGGAAATTTCTGATTACAGTTTTGATTTCTGTGCTTGTGATGAGTCTGTTAAGAATTTCTATTTCTTCCTGGTTCAGTTTTGGAAAGTTACACTTCTCTAAGAATTTGTCCATTTCTATTTTTAATTTGGTTGATTTGATTCTTCTCCCTTTTTCTCTTTTCTTTCTTTCTTTTTCTTTCTTTTTTTTTTTTTTTTAATGAATCGTCTGACTAATGGTTTGTCTATTTTGTTTATCTTCTCAAAGAACCAGCTTTAGCTTTGTTGATTTTTGCTATGGTCTCCTTTCTTTCTTTTGCATATATTTCTACCCAATTTTTTTTATGATTTATTTCCTTCCAGTAACCCTAGGATTCTTCATTTCTTCTTTTTCTAGTTACTTTAGGTGTAGAGTTAGGTTATTTATTAATTTTTTTCTTATTTCTTGAGGTAAGCTTGTATTGCTATGAACCTTCCCCTTAGTACTGCTTTTACTGAATCCCATAGGTTTTGGATTGTGTTTTCATTTTCATTTGTTTCTATGCATATTTTTATTTCTTTTTTAATTTCTTCTGTGATTTGTTGGTTATTCAGAAGTGTGTTATTTAACCTCGATATGTTTGCATGTTAATAGTTACCCCCACCCCACCCCCCACCGTAGCTGACATCTAATCTTACCACGTTGTGATTAGAAAAGATGCTTGGGATGACTTCAGTTTTTTGTTTTTTTTTTTTTTTTTTTAATTTACCAAGGCTAGTTTTATGGTCCAGGATGTGATCTATTCTGGAGAAGGTTCTGTGTGCACTTGAGAAAAAAGGTAAAATTCATTGTTTTGGGTGAAATTCCCTATAGATAGCAATATAAGTCTAACTGATCCATTGTAACATTTAAAGTTTGTGTTTCCTTGCTAATTTTCTGTTGATCTATTGATTGGTGTGAGTGGGGTATTAAGTTCTCCAACTTAAATTGTGTTACTGTTATTTTCCCATTTCATACTTGTTAGCATTTGCTTTACATATTGCAGTGCTCCTATGTTGGGTGCCTATATATTTATAAATGTTATATCTTCTTGGATTGATCCTTTGATCATTATGTAGTGTCCTTCTTTGTCTCTTTTCATGGCCTTTATTCCAAAGTCTATTTTATCTGATATGAGTATTGCTAATCCTGTTTTCTTTTGGTCTCTATTTGCATGGAATATCTTTTTCTAGCCCTTCACTTTCAGTCCATATGTGTCCTTTGTTTTGAGGTAGGTCTCCTGTAGACAGCATATATAGGGGTCTTGTTTTTGTATCCATTCAACCAGTCTTCATCTTTTGGTTGGGGCATTCAACCCATTTACATTTAAGTCAATTATTGATAAGTATGGTCCCATTGTCATTTACTTTGTTGTTTTGGGTTCTAGTTTATACCTCTTTTCTGTGTTTCCTGTCTAGAGAAGATCCTCTAGCATTTGTTGAAGAGCTGGTTTGGTGGTGCTGACTTCTTTCAGATTTGAGTGTCTGTAAAGCTTCTGATTTCTCCTTCATATTTTAATGAGATCCTTGCTGGGTATAGTAATCTGGGTTGTAGGTTTTTCTCTTTCATCACTTTAAGGATGCCCTGCCATCCCCTCCTGGTCTGAAAGATGACCTGTTATCCTTATGAGAATCCCTTTGTATATTATTTGTTGTTTTCCCCTTGCTGCTTTTAATATTTGCTCTTTGTATTTGATCTTTGTTAATTTGATTAATATATGTCTTGGGGTGTTTCACCTTGGATAAATCCTGTTTGGGACTCTCTGGGTTTCTTGAAGTTTGGTGGCTATTTCCTTCCCCATTTTAGGGACTTTTTCAATTATTATCTCCTCAAGTATTTTCTCATGGCCTTTCTTTTTGTCTTCTTCTTCTGGGACTCCTATGATTCAAATGTCGGGGTGTTTGATGTTGTCTCAAAGGTCTCTGTGGTTGTCCTCATTTCTTTTCATTCTTTTTTTTTTTCTTTTTTCCTCTCTACTTCATTTATTTCCACCATCTGTCTTCCATCTGACTTATCCTATCTTCTGCCTCCATTATTAGACTGTTAATTCCCTTCAGAGAGTTTTTGATCTCAGTTGTTGCATTATTTATTCATTATATATTGACTCTTTTTTATTTCTTCCAGGTCCTTGTTAAAAATTCCTTGCATCTTCTCAATCATTGTCTCCAGACTAATTATCTCTAACTCCATTTTGTTTTCAAGATTTTGGATCATTTTTACTATCATTATTCTGAATTCTTTTTCAGATAGACTCCCTATTTCCTCTTCTTCTGTTTGGTTTAGTGGGCATTTATCATGTTGTTTACCTGCTGAATATTTCTCTCCCTTTTCATATTGTTTAGATTGCTGTGTTTGGGGTGGTCTTTCTGTATGCTGGAAGTTTGTGGTACCTCTTTATTGTGGAGGTTCATCCTTGGTGAGGTTGGGCAAGTGACTTGTCAAGGTTTCCTGGTTAGGGAAGCTTGTGTTGGTGTTCTGTTGGGTAGAGCTGGATCTTTTCTCTTTGGAGTGCAATGAAGTGTACAGTAGTGAGTTTTGAGATGTCTATGGGTTTGGTGTGACTTCTGGCCGCCTATATTTTAAGGCTTAGAGTTATGTTTCTGCATTGTTGGAGAATTAGCTTGATATGTCTTGCTCTGAACCTTGTTGGTTCTTGAGTGGAGCTTGGTTTCAGTGTGGGTATAGAAATGGCAGAGGAACCAGAGATCAAATTGCCAACTCCACTGGATCATGGAAAAAGCAAGAGAGTTCCAGAAAAACATCAATTTCTGCTTTATTGACTATGCCAAAGCCTTTGTGTGGATCACAATAAACTGTGAAAAATTCTGAAAGAGATGGGAATATCAGACCACCTGACCTGCATCTGAGAGAAACCTATATGCAGGTCAGGAAGCAACACTTAGAACTGGACATGGAACAACAGACTGGTTCCAAATAGGAAAAGAAGTACATCAAGGCTGTATATTGTCACCCTGCTGATTTAACTTATATGCAGAGTACATCATGAGAAACGCTGGACTGGAAGAACCACAAGCTGGAATCAAGATTGCCAGGAGAAATATCAATAACCTCAGATATGCAGATGACACCACCCTTATGGTAGAAAGTGAAGAATAATTAAAAAGCCTCTTGATGAAAGTAAAAGAGGAGTGTGAAAAAGTTGGCTTAAACCTTAACATTCAGAAAGTGAAGATCGTGGCATCTGGTCCCATCACTTAATGGGAAATAGATGGGAAACAATGGAAACAGTGTCAGACTTTATTTTGGGGGGCTCCAAAATCACTGCAGATGTTGATTGGAGCCATGAAATTAAAAGATGCTTACTCCTTGGAAGAAAAGTTATGACCAACTTAGATAACATATTGAAAAGCAGAGACATTACTTTGCCAACTTAGGTCTGTCTAGTAAAGGCTATGTTTTTTCCTATGTTCATGTATGGATGTGAGAGTTGGACTGTGAAGAAAGCTGAACACTGAAGAATTGATGCTTTTGAACTGTGATATTGGAGAAAACTCCTGAGAATCCCTTGGCCTGCAAGGAGATCCAACCAGTCCATCCTAAAGGAGATTAGCCCTGGGTGTTCTTTGGAAGGATTGATGCTAAAGCTGAAACCCCAGTACTTTGGCCACCTGATGCATAGATTTGACTCATTGGAAAAGACTCTGATGCTGGGAGGGAATGGGGGAAGAAGGAAAAGGGGACGACAGAGGATGAGATGGCTGGATGGCAGCACCAACTCGATGGGCATGAGTTTGAGTGAACTCCAGGAGTTGGTGATGGACAGGGAGGCCTGGCATCCTGCAATTCATGGGATCACAAAAAGTCGGAAACGACTGAGCAACTGAACTAAAGTGATGGAGTCTTTTAGATGAGCTCTTATCGATTAATGTTCCCTGGAGTCAGGAGTATTCTGATGTTCTCAAGTTTTGGAGTTAAGCCTCCTGCCTGTTGTTTTCAGTCTTATTCTAACTGTAGCCTCAAGACTTCTCCATCCATACTTCACCAGAGATAAAATATCTAGGTTAATGGTGAAAAGATTATCCACAGTGAGGGACATCCAGAGAGGTTCACAGAGTTACATGGAGAAGAGAAGAGAAAGGAGGGAGATAGAGGTGACCAGGAGGAGTAAAGGGGAATCAAAAAGGGAGAGCAATCTAGCCAGTAATCATTTCCCTATGTGCTCTCCATAGCCTTCAACTCTCAGAGAAGTTCACAGAGTTACTAGAGAAGGGGGAGGAAGGAAATAGAGGTGACCAGGTGGAGAAAAGGAGGAGTCAAAATGAGAGAGAGAGAGATTTAGCCAGTAATCAGTTCCGTAAGTGTTCTCCACAGCCCAGAATACCCAAAGAGATTCAGAGTTGGGAAGAGAAGAGAAGGGGTAGGTAGAGATAGAGGTGACCTGGGGGTGTAAAAGGAGAGTCAAAAGGGGGAGAGGGCAATCAAGCCAATAATCACACTCCTAAGTAAAACTGGGTACTGAAGATTGGATTCTTAAAGGTATAAAATTGATAACAAATAACAAAAAGCAAAGATTAAAAATCTAGAGTATAGGTTAGACTCTCACAAATATAATATTAAAAAAAGAAAACAAAATCACAAAAATTATAAATATATATATGAAATTTGCTTTAAAAATAGGGGGTATATATATATATATTTTTTTTTTTTTTTTTTTTTTTTTTTTGCAAAAAAGGGGACGACAGAGGATGAGATGGATGGATGCCATCACTGACTCTACGGACATGAGTTTGAGTGAACTCCAGGAGTTGGTGATGGACAGGGAGGCCTGGCGTGCTGCAATTCATGGGGCTGCAAAGAGTCAGACATGACTGAGTGACTGAACTGAACTGAGCTGAACTGAGCTGAGTATGTTATAAAAATGCAAATTAATGGAATAATAAAGAACTTAAATTTTTTTAAATCAAAAAATTTAAAAATGATAATAGTAAAAATATATCTAAGAATTTCTCGAGTTGTTGAGGGCAGTGTGCAGTCATTTTAGTTTCAAATAGTTATTTGTTCCAGCTTATGCTTCTTCTCAAGATCTATAGGGCCCTTCCAATGTAGTCAGTGCTAACTACAGGATTTTAATCTGTCACACCTGTCACTTTCAAAGAAGTTCCCTCTTCTTCGTTTATTTTGGCTTCCTCTGTTTACAAGTCTCTTCTTTATTTAACTTCTGCCCTGACACAAGGGGAGAAAGTGATCATTTATTTAGGCTCGCTTGTTCAGTTCTGCTGTGGGGAGAGAGGAACACTGTGAACAAATATCGCTGGCATGTATGGGGAGTGCTCACAATGTCTGGGCCACACTGGATTTGACCACACTCATAGCATGTGTGCTTTCTTGGTCTATACTGCTCAGGGTCCAGGTTGCTCTGCAGGAGAACTGTCTAAAGTGGGCCCTGATTTGCATGCACTTCCCAGGTCTAAGCCACTCAGGTTCATGTTGTTAGGTGCTCCACAAAGGCACAAACTTGGTTGGGCCTGCGTTTTGTGTCCTTCCCAGTTTCAAGCAGCTCAAGCAACCAGGTGCTCGTGAGTGCACTCTCCCCAGGTGGGGGGCATATCTTATCAATTCCCTGGTCCCAGTCACCCAGATTTCCTGGGTGTGCAGTAGGGCACCATCTCAGGTGTGCTGTGTGTCTTCTCTGAGGAGCTGATCTCTGCCTGTGACCCTCCTGGTGGACGCCAACCATCCAGGACCCCAGGAAGACTTGGTTAGCAACTGGGAGCCTTCTGACAGTTTGGTAGAGGATGCCATATCTGGGGTCGAGATTGCCCCTCACCTTCTGGCTCTGGCTGTTGCCAGCCTGCCTCTCTGCCTCCAGTGGGAGATGGGCTGGTCCGCAGCGGGCTATCTCTCCTTTGGTATTCACTTAGTTCTTTGTTCTGTGATCAGGCCCAGCAGTGTCTTAGGTTAGAGCTTTTTGCAGGAAAGTTCTCTCTCTCTCTCTCTCTTTTTCTCTTTCTCGGATATCCCACAGTTAGGCTTGCTATCTCATGTTAGCTCCCTCAGATTGTCCTCAGGGCATTCAGGACCAGTCCTTACTCTAAGCAATGCAGCCTGCACCTCCCTGTTTAGCCCCCCTCACTGGTGGCTGATACAAGAATCATGGGCTACTTCTCCACTGGGAGTTGTGGTTAGCTGGGTAATCTTTTTTTTTTTTTTTTTTTCCCTCCCTCCCAGATATGTTGCCCTCTGAGATTCCAAAACTTCCCACAGACTTGCCAGTGAGAGGGTTTCCTGGTGTTTGGAAACTTTTCTTTCACGACTCCCTCCCCAGGACAGGTCTCTGTGCCTAACTCTTTTGTCTCCCTTTTTATCTTTTACATTTTGTCCTACCTCCTTTCAAAGACAATGGGCTGCCTTTCTGGGTGCCTGGTGTCCTCTGCCAGTGTTCAGAAGTTGTTTTAAGGAATTTGCTCAGTGTTTAAATGATCTTTCAATGAATTTGTGGAGGAGAAAGTGGTCTCCCAGTCCTATTCGTCCGCCATCTTAGGACCACATTCATGACATGTTACTCTAAGCAAATTTTTTCATATATTAAGCTATTTATATCTAACAACAACCTCTGAGACAGGTAATGTTGCTTTATAGATTAAGAAACTCAGGCAGAAAAAGGGCAAATGACATTCAAATTTGAAAAGAACTTGAACACAGACAGCCTCATTTTAGACATAAAGCACGACATGAATGAAGAAAAGTATTTGTTAGATTCAGTGAGGTTGTTTTAAATCCCACATTTAAATGCTCTGGAGGGAGAAAGTGAGAGAAAGCGATGTCTACAAAGAAGTGAAGAAAAGTGGAAATAACAAAAATTTCATCTGCTTTTTATTATCATCATGCTCATGCTATTTTTTAGAGATGTCAGGGATAAAATATTCGTCCCCACAGAGGCAGACTGCTCCCATCATCTTTAACCTTTTTCTTTCATATGCTATTACCAGGGCAAACTCTCACTAGATGTTTTGAACCTGAGCATATAATATGAAAATAGGGCTAGTAATAGGTAGCCTAAAAGGTTGTTGTAAATGAGAAAACATAAGTGAAATAAGAAATTGTAATGCATCATCACAAAATAGTGGGAGTCATTTAACTTGAAGCAAACATTGTATCACATTTGATTTCTGAATAATGTTCCAGCACTTGGCCAGATTTAGCTCCTCCATGTTATCTCACTGCTTCCACTCCCAGAGCCAGAATAAAGGTTCAAACAAACAAACCTGGAGAAAGTAGGTGATGTAAATTCTCACTCTACATCTACCATGCATGAAGGTTTAGTAGACTGTGATCCATAATTTTCAAATTCCAAAATACTAACTGTAGAGTTTTGTGGGTTTTGTTGATTTCTTAGCTCAAAATGATTTGTTTATAAACAAAAGAGAAGACAATATTAGGACCATAGTATCATACAGTGGATACAGTACATCTCTCAGGCTTATTATCTATCTATTTATTAAACAAATAGTATAAAACATCATATACCAGGCATGTATAGTTTTGGGGACTAGCATCTCCTATTTGTTTTCTGTAACTGCAGTTAACAAAATAGAGCACATTTAGCGTCTTAGCACGGAAAACTTTATTATTTCATAATTCTATAGAAGTCTGACATCATTAGGCTTAAATCAAGTTGTTGAGGGAGCTGCATGCTCTGAAGCACTAGAGGGGAATTCACTTTCTTGAGTTGTCCATCTTCTAAAGACTACCCATATTCCTCGACTTACGGACACATCCAATCTTCAAACCACTAATTACTGATACAGTCTTTCTCACACTGAATTATTTTGACATTGAGGCTCAATGGAGTTATCTTTTTATTTGTAAGGATATATGTGATTATACAGCACCCTTGCTGAAAATTTGAGAAAGTCTTCCAGTTTCAAGATCTGCTATTTCCATCATAATTCTAATAGGAACTTTAATTCCTCTATGCCATGTAACATAACATACTAATGTGTACATCTTTGGGGATCATTATTCTACCTACAGCATCATCTCTGTTCACACATTACTTAAAGCTTGTGGAAGAGAGATACTGATTGTACATGTAAGTGGGTAAATATATATTCAGAAACTGTGATATATGCTATGAATATTTTATGTTGTTATGAGTGCTTAAATCATGGAGAGATGATAGAGATCAGGGAGTTTTTCCTTTTTTGGCTATATTTGTCTTGACATCTAAAGGAAGAGTACAGTTCAATTAGCAAAAGGATCAAGGGAGGTTTTTCTCACAGAATCATATACAAGTGTTTAGATGTAAGGGAAAGTATAGTTAGAATTGGAGAAACAAATAAAAGCCTGCATGCCTGGAGCAAATGAGTCCTATAATTTAAATTCAAACCATTACCAATGATCTGCAATGTTTTATTCGTTGAGATGTCAAGAAAAAAATAGGGAAGACAATCTGGTTTTATCATTCTCTTCCACTTCTAGAAATGGCTCATGCCCTTCTCAAATTGTATCTTTAGCTCTGGGGATTGTCAAAATATTTGCTTAAATGTGAACAAAGTACACTGTTTTTTGGGAGTCCTCTGAGATATTTAAAATATGTTTAAACATATCATGTAAGTAAAATCTTTAATAGTTCTGTAGAATTTTAAAGTGTGTCATTTTTCGCTTATTATGCTTACGCAGGCTTAGTGATTTTTCCCATTATAATTTGAGCTTATTATAAATTAATATAATAACTTTACCTATGTCAATATTAAGCAGTTTTTTATGATTCAATTAAATAAGGAGAAACTCTGAACATTAAAAATATTTCAAGATCTAAGCACTTTTCAGTGAATTTTAGTTTCAGCTTATTATTTCAATAGTTTCTATTTACTCCTTTCTTTATCCATTCAGAAAGTATCTCCTGATCACTGACTTATCTAGACACTGTCATAGGTTCTGGGATTTTAGTCGTATATATAATATATTCCTCTCCAGAAGTGCAAACGTCTATTTTATTGTCTATTACTGCAGGGGACACATTAAATAATTCAATCAGTCTGGTCAGATGAAATAAAATATTATGGAACATAAATAACAGTATAAGTACAGCCAGTTGTGGCTAGAATATGAAAAATAGCAATAGATACATGTTCTCAGCTTATTCTGAAAGGCAATCGCTAGTGAGTTATCCAAATGTGTAAAATTAAGTTCCACACCCTTAGATGTAGTTGTGTTTCTTGTAGACTCTATATGTTCATGTCATTAATTACATTAAAACAATTTGTTTCACACATTTCTTTCATTTAGGACAAAAGCTTTTCAGAGGCAAGTATCATAAATTATTTGCCCCTTTCCCCTGGAAATGCCACAGTATATGGAATATAGTACAAATTTAGTATCTTTGAACTGAAATCAAACCTCATTTAGAGGAATTAATATATTGAAGGGCAATGTATTTTTAAAAATTTTATGCTTTTTCACTACTATTTCAAAACATGCAACTTCAAGAAATGATACATTCATCATTTCAGTTCAGTTCAGTTCAGTCACTCAGTCATGTCCAACTCTGTGACCACATGAACTACAGCATGCCAGGCCTCCCTTTTCATCACCAACTCCTGGAGTCCACCCAAACCTATGTCCATCAAGTCGGTGATGGCATCCAACCATCTCATACTCTGTCGTCCACTTCTCCTCCTGCCCCCAATCCCTCCCAGAATCGGAGTTTTTTCCATTTAGTCAACTCTTCCCATGAGGTGGCCAAATTATTGGAATTTCAGCTTTAGCATCAGTCCTTCCAATAAACACCCAGGACTAGTCTTTAGAATGGACTGGTTGGATCTCCTTGCAGTCCAAGGGACTCCCAAGAGTCTTCTCCAACAGCACAGTTCAGAAGCATCAATTCTTTGGCGCTCAGCTTTCTTCACAGTCCAACTCTCACATCCATACATGACTATTGGAAAAACCATAGCCTTGACTGGATGGACCTTTGTTTGGCAAAGTAATGTCTCTGCTTTTTAATATGCTATCTAGATTGGTCATAACTTTCCTTCCAAGGAGTAGACATCTTTTAGTTTCATGGCTACAATCACCATCTGCAGTGATTCTGGAGCCCCCCAAAATAAAGTCTGACACTGTTTCCACTGTTTCCCCATCTATTTCCCATGAAGTGATAGGACCAGATGCCATGATCTTAGTTTTCTGAATGTTAAGTTTTAAGCCAGCGTTTTCACTCTCCTCTTTCACTTTCATCCAAAGTCTCTTTAGTTCTTCACTTTCTGCCATAAAGGTGGTGTCATATGCATATAGGAAATAATGGTTTATAAATTTAAAATGATGCTTCATTAATCCAATGCAATTAGTATAAATGTGATCACATGCTACTTCAGCAGTATAAGTAGATTATGAAAGGTCAGAATAGAACATTTTCTAAAATCCATTAATTCCATAGCTCAAAGGCACAGCTCTGTTTCTGTTCATGTCAATTTCTATGAACTCTAACATTCATGAATCTATAGTAGTATGGGCTATTTGTTCTATCATACAAATCTCATGAGTCCTCTTTGTTAGCATTTGATGATACCAGCTGAATATTTTTATAATAATTATAAGAAAAAGATTGCAAATTTAAAATTTCAAACAGCATAATTTAAGATTATTTTCAGAGATAATGCTGTTTTACTCTGGAAAACTTGAAATATACAGGCGATTTTGGTGAAGAGACATTTTATAAGATGATATGTTTTGGATTAAAAATATTATGTATATTTAACCTTTCTATAAGTCAGAATAAGTTAAATTTGTTTTCCCCCTAAGTTTGGATTATAAAAGGAAAGAGAAATAAAATTATAGTTACAATTAATTTAGTAATTGTATACACTGACAGCATTTAGACAATTGCAAAAACTATTGCCTTAACACAATTAAATGAACTCTGAGGTTAGGTACATCTGGTTCTGAATTTCATTTAGTGGCTGAGTAAACATTAAACATAAGTTCTTTGAATCTCAGAATCTGCATCAGCAAAATGAGATAATAATACCACAAAAATTTTATGGTGATCATGTATGTGCAGTGATCAGTGTAAAGGTTATAACAGATAAGTCTCAACAATTTATAGCTTTATGCTCCTTATTAAGTGGTCATTGTTATCTGAACTGTAGATTATTGCTAATATATTTCTATCACTGTACTATTTATCTACTAAATAGTAAATGTTAAAAAAAAAAAAAGCTAAGAAAAAGGGATAAAAAAGTCATACAAAGTACCTTTTCCAACCTTGATATTTTTGAAGTTTGGTCGTTCTAGATTTGATGTTCCCTGCCCTTCTCTGACATTCTTCTGACCCTCCCAGCAGTCTTTCTCTAACTCTCTTCAACATTTCCTCAGCTTTCTGGCTGTGATTCAATACTCTTGGAAAATTTCCCAGATGGTTCATGAAGAAGCATGTAGAGTAAAAACCTTGGGGTCACAGACAGAAGAGGGGATTCTGAAGGGCAAAATGAGCCTATCCAGTACAGAAGTTGTTCATGACTTAACAGAAGTTTTAAAGAAAATAAAATATTGTTGTATGAAATTGAATAAACATATGAGGATTTCATGCAATCAAGTTATCTAAAGACAAGAAAATTGAACTGAGTGTGAATAATTTTTATACTGGAATTTTTGTTTTAATAGTGATTTTTTTCTGTTTGCAGTTTATGTAAGGCCTTCCTATACACATGTATGAAGAGAGATTCATATACCCAAGCAAACAAAATATTTTTGCAATTTCCATTAAAGTTTCAATAAAATAGCTAGAACATAAACCAAGGTCCAAAGAAAGATCACAGTTTTAAATTTAAGCTTTATTACAAGAATACATGTCATAATAGATGTTAATGAAAATAAATTTCAAAATAAATATTTTGAAGCAAAACTTCTCATTGGAAGCAACTGAGCTTGTAAGATAAAAGAACTTTAAAATTAATTGAAATGGTAACTTACTGTGTTTAGGCAATACTTGTAAATACATAATACTCTGTGTTTCAGCTACAGATGGTACTATTTTTGATGATATTGCTTATGCTAGACAATATATCTTCCCCTGCCTGACCTGGGAAGCTCACAGGGTTCTTGTTTGTCAGTATGAGCATGATCAACTAAAAAAAAAAAAAAAAAAAAAACAGAAAAACTTAAAGGTGAAAAGTCAGGAGAGGATGCTAATATGCTTTTGGTTCAAGATACCTCTCTCAAGGCCCTCGAATCTGAGGCTACTATGGAAAGGGAATGTTGCTTGCCATTCTAATAAACAAAGAGTGTTGTCTGCCTTTCCAGTTCTACAAGGGTCAAGTCATCAGTCATTGTAGCCACCTCCCCTCCTCCACCCTGAGGGGAATTCAAGATGGGAAAAAACAGGAAGCATTCTGTGCTTTGGATACAGATCCTACATAGTTAAGATGCATATCTCTGGACTTAGCTTTTATAAAGTTTGGAAGAGTTCTTTCGTTCCTTGATTTCAAGCTATTTTGACTTTTAGCCTTGAAAAAATAAATTCCCTAACAAAAATTTTGAAAAGGACTTAGCTATCTGATTGGAGAACAATTAGATATGATAGAAACTGGATACATACAAATATACGTCTCATTAATTTTTTAAGTATTTTGATCAATGAGAGATTGTTTTTCTCCTTCTGTCTGCACGATATCATCATCTTGAACCTGTTTACTCATTTAATAAGCACGATATTTATCATGTCTTAATAAGCAAGATGTTGTGTCAGGTGAGGGATATACAATGGTTATCAAAGCAACATGGTCATTGAAGTGACATTGCTCAGTCGTGCCCGACTCTTTGCGACCCCGTAGACTGTAGTTTACAAGGCTCCTCTGTCCATGGAATTTTCCAGGCAAGAGTACTGGAGAGGGTTGCCATTTCCTTCTCCAGGGGATCTTCCAGACCCAGAGATCAAATGCAGATCTCTCGCATTGTGGGCAGATGCTTTACCGTCTGAGCCACCAGGGAAGCCTGTCATGGAAATGGCAGAGTAGTGGACAAGACAGGCAGCAAACAAATATGCAGACAATTATCAATTATGAGCTAAAAGAGCAAGAAAATATACATGAATTCCACATTGAAACAGAGTGCTAATACTCTATATATGTTCTAGAAGTTGAAAACCTAGGCTGCTAGGAGCATACATATAAAAACCCTGAAGCAAATGAGCAATTCATCATTGGGTAAGGGAGACAGAAACACAGTTATGAATCTGACTTCATTCCTCATGTCCAGGAACTAATAGCTTCTAAGAGGATAAAAACCAGCTTTATGATGGAGATGACATTTAGATTGAAACTTTAGGATAAGGATGATAAGGAAATATGATAAAGGACACTGACTACTAGGCAAAAAGAGTAAACTCTACATCAAACCTTGATTTAATGCCCTTTGGATTCTAGGAGTAATCTGGTTTATATACACTTTCCACTATACTTGGTACTTCGTGATGATGCTCCCCACCTAACATAAGTTGAGATTTTAAAAAAAGCAAAGATCATCACTTCTATCATTATTTAGCTGTGCGGTCATTTTTTTAATACAATCTACAAAGAAATCCTTAAAAAAGTTAAGAGGAGAAGCCCAAAGTTTGGAAACTTATGAAGCTGGAAAATTATAATACCTATCAAACTTAATGAAGTTCAGTCAAACTACCTGTTATTCAGGGTACCTCAGCTTCTCTTTTCTTTGAAAGTAAAAGTCACCCAGTTGTGTCTGACACTTTGTAATCCCAGGGACTGTGTCCATAGAATTCTCCAGGACAGAATACTGGAGTGGGTAGCCTTTTCCTTCTCCAGGGGATATTCCCAACCCAGGGATAGAACCCAGGTCTTCCACATTGCAGGTGGATTCTTTACCAACTGAGCGACAAGGGAAGTCCTCCGTTTTCTTTATGCTATCTGAAAACATTATGAGGCACTTTCATTAAGACTCTCAGGCATTATTTTCTAACTTTTCCTGTTTTTAATTCTTAAACTAATAGTGAGTACATAGGAGTTAGCATTATTATTAAAATATATAAATACATTATATATGCTTTGACTATCTGATAAATATATGTATGCATTCTATAAGATCACATCTGATAAAAAAACAATACATTCTTATTAAAATGAAAAGTTTGCAGAAGGAAAAAGATTAGAAATTAAATAACTTATTCAAGAAGACTTGCGTTCTCTATTCTTACAGCATAGAGTATACTTATCATCAGGATTCTATTACATCTCAGAAATACTTCTATCACAATTTGGAAATTAACCACTCAAACTTGTCACTATCAAACCAGAAAGACAATATTCAGGCAAGCTGTCAAAAGCACCTTTCAGATGTTATTATCTAGTACCTTTCGGATGCTCTTCATTATCATTATCAAAACATCACTATGGAAGGCATTGTTTTAATAATAAATAGCTTGTGTGTGTAAATGTTCATTGATGTGTATATGTGTCTGTATTGTCCCTTATGTTAAAAAGTACCTGTTTTAAAACAAAATTGCACATGCAGTAATAAATCATGTGTGAAAAATATGAAAGATGACATTATATATCAGTTGGTGCTTCCTTGTATAATTAGATATATTATATTTTCTTCAGTTCCTACAGCCAATTTATGACATTTGTGTTTTAAAAGTTCACTCATAATGTAAATAAATAACACATTTTCCCATGATGGAAACATGGGAAACATTAGTGTTCCCTAAACACTAATGTCATGTCACTGATGATGAGCTGTCACAAATATGAGAAGAGAAATGATAACTAGAGGAGTTATTTTTTACCCCACCAAGTTTTATGAAAAAAAAAATCACTATATATTAATAGTAGGTAAACACTCTGCTCACTTACACAGTTTATGGGGATCAACTTTCTAGAAAGACATGGATGTCTTCCATCTGTTGCTTTACTCTAGGAAGGAGGAAATTTCAATTTTGCCACTATTTTCCCACATTTGAATTGTGGTGCTGGGGAAGACTCTTGAGAGTCCCTTGGTCAGCAAGGAGATCAAACCAGACAATTCTAAAGGAAATCAGTTCTGAACATTCATCGGAAGGACTGATGGTGAAGATGAAGCTCCAATACTTTGGCCACTTGATGTGAAGAGTTGATTCATTGTAAAAGAGCCTGATTCCTGGAAAGACTGAAGATAAAGGAGAAGGGGATCGCAGAGGATGAGATGGTCTCAACGGACATGAATTTGTACCTCCCATTTGGGAGATGGTGGAGGACAAAGGAGCATGATGTGCTACAGTCTATGGGGTCACCAAGATCCAGTCATGACTTAGCAACTGAACGACAACAAGGCCCTGAGGGCAAATAAGTTCTGTAACAAGTAACCCACTGGGGAATTCCTTAATAGGAAGCATTCTTTTAGGATTAAATAATTATTTTAATAGAGAAGACATATTTTCAAGTTTGAGTTTATTTGACATGATTCTGAACAAAGTCAAATATTTTATAACATATATTCAGAAAGTGAAAGAAAAGTGAAAGTCACTCAGTCGTGTCCAATTCTTTTATACCTCATGGACTGTATGGGGTCAGAATTCAGACGATCTATGTATATATTGAATATCGTGCATTATTTTACAACTCCTTATTTACATCCTCCAATTTTCTTCTGGCCAAACGTTGCTATTTAGTATATGCATACATAGTATTATTAACCCAGTTATGATAATGAAACAAATCACAGTGAAGATGATAAGAGATAAATCCCAAGTTTCCTCACTTGTGGTATGTCAAAAAATAAAATAAAACTAAATACTTTCACCTGAAATTATCTAAATAATTGAAATAAGAAAATATATATTGTTTATAGTGGTTTAGGGAAATCTCATATTAATTATAAATATCATCTCTTCCCTAAAGTTTAAATTACGTAAAAGCCAATTTTTAATAACGTTAGATCACCACATGTGCCACATATATTTCAATCCCTGGGTCAGCAAAATCCCCTGGCAAAGGGTATGGCAACCCACTCCAGTATTCTTGCCTGGAGAATCCTATGAACAGAGAAGCATGATGGGCTACAGTCCATAGGGTCACAAAGAGTCAGAAACAACTGAGGTGACTTAGAGAGCAAGCAATATATGGCACACATTACTTGATAAACAAATACTTGTTGAATAAATAGAAATGAATTAATAAAATTTGTTTTAGTTCAATTGAAATCTATCATAATCAATTTTATTTTTCCTTCCAGAAAAAAAAAAAAAAAAGGATTCCCTCTGGCCTATGGTTTTTTCAGTGGTCATGTATGGATGTGAGAGTTGGACTGTGAAGAAAACTGAGTGCTGAAGAATTGATGCTTTTGAACTGTGGTGTTGGAGAAGACTCTTGAGAGTCCCTTGGACTGCAAGGAGATCCAAACAGTCCATTCTGAAGGAGATCAGCCTTGGGATTTCTTTGGAGGGAATTATGCTGAAGTGGAAACTCCAGTACTTTGGCCACCTCATGAGAAGAGTTGACTCATTGGAAAAGACTCTGATGCTGAGAGGGATTGGGGGCAGGAGGAGAAGGGGACAACAGAGGATGAGATGGCTAGATGGCACCACTGACTCGATGGACATAAGTTTGAGTGAATTCTGGGAGATGGCGATGAACAGGGAGGCCTGGCATGCTGCGATTCATGGGGTCACAAAGAGTCAGATACTACTGAGCTACTGAACTGAACTGAACTGAACTGAACTGAATTGAACTGAATGGGCCTTTCTGGTCTCAGAGTATAATAAATGTCAGATTCCCACACTTCTTTTATGTAGTTAAATTCCAGAAAGAATAGACTTAATTCACCTAAAAAAAATAATAATAATAAAACAAGGCAAACTCCCAGGAATAGGTAATAAATTCTGAAGTCCCATATTAAACATGTTACAATTTATGTAATTTTAATTCCTGCTTCCTATTTGTGTGGAAGTGCTTTAATGTAATAACATCCTTCTCTGTATATACCCCATGTCCAAGGTGAGAGAAACCCAAGTAAGACAGTAGGTGTTGCAAGAGGGCATCAGAGGCTAGACACACTGAAAACAGACTGACAGAAAACTAGTCAATCTAATCACACTAGGACCACAGCCTTGTCTAACTCAATGAAACTAAGCCATGCCCTGTGGGGCCACCCAAGGCAGGTGGGTCATGGTGAAGAGGTTTGACAGAATGTGGTCCACTGGAGAAGGGAATGGCAAAACACTTCAGTATTCTTTCCTTGAGAATCCCATGAACAGTATGAAAAGGCAAAATGATAGGATACTGAAAGAGGAACTCCCCAGGTCTGTAGATGCCCAAAATGCTACTGGAGATCAGTGGAGAAATAACTCCACAGATAATGTAGGGATGGAGGCAAAGCAAAACAATACCCAGTTGTAGATGTGACTGGTGATAGAAGCAAGGTCCAATGCTGTAAAGAGCAATATTGCACAGGGACCTGGAATGTTAAGTCCATGAATCAAGGCAAATTGGAAGTGGTCAAACAAGAAATGGCAAGAGTAAACATCGACATTCTAGGAATCACTGAACTAGAATGGACTGGAATAGGTGAATTTAACTCAGATGACCATTATATCTACCACAGAGGGCAGGAACACCTTAGAAGAAATGCAGTAGCTATCATGGTCAACAAAAAAGTCCGAAATGCGGTACTTGGATGCAATCTCAAAAATGAGAGAATGATCTCTGTTCACTTCCAAGGCAATCCAACAGTAATCCAAGTCTATGCCCCAACTAGTAACACTGAAGAAGCTGAAGTTGAACAGTTCTCTGAAGACCTACAAGACCTTTTAAAACTAACACACAAAAAAGATGTTCTTTTCATTATAGGGGACTGGAATGCAAAAGTAGGAAATCATGAAACACCAGGAGTAACAGTTAAATTTGGTTTTGGAATGAGGAATGAAGGAAGGCCAAGGCTAATAGAATTTTGCCAAGAGAATGCACTGGTCATAGCAAACACCCTCTTCCAACAACACAAGAGAAGACTCTACACATGGACATCACCAGATGGTCAACACCAAAATCAGATTGATTATATTAACTGCACCCAAAGATGGAGAAACTCTATACAGTCAGCAAAAACAAGACCAGGTGCTGACTGTGGTTCATATCATGAACTCCTTATTGCCAAATTCACACTTAAATTGAAGAAAGTAGGGAAAACCACTAGACCATTCAGGTATGACCTAAATCAAATCCCTTATGATTATACAGTGGAAGTGAGAATTAGATTTAAGGGACCAGATCTGATAGATAGAGTGCTTGATGAACTATGGAATGAAGTTTGTAACATTGTACAGGAGACAGGGATCAAGACCATCCCCGTGGAAAAGAAATGCAAAAAGGCAAAATGGCTGTCTGAGGAGGCCTTAAAAATAGCTGTGAAAAAAAGAGAAGTGAAAAGCAAAGGAGAAAAGGAACAATATAAGCATCTAAATGCAGAGATCCAAAGAATAGCAAGAAGAGATAAGAAAGCCTTCCTTAGCAAACAATGCAAAGAAATAGAGGAAAACAACAGAATGGGAAAGACTCGAGATCTCTTCAAGAAAATTAGAAATACCGAGGGAACATTTCATGCAAAGATGGGCTCGGTAAAGGACAGAAATGATATGGACCTAAGAGAAGCAGAAGATATTAAGAAGAGATGGCAAGAATACACAGAAGAACTATACAAAAAAGACCTTCATGACCAACATAATCACAATGCTGTGATCATTCATCTAGAGCCAGATATCCTGGAATGTGAAGTCAAGTGGGCCTTAAAAAGCATCACTATGAACAAAGCTAGTGGAGGTGATGGAATCCCAGTTGAACTATTTCAAATCCTGAAGTGCTGCTCTCAATATGCCAGAAAATTTGGAAAACTCCGCAGTGGCCACAGGACTGCAAAAGGTCAGTTTTCATTCCAAGTCCAAAGAAAGGCAATGCCAAAGAATGCTCATACTACCACACAATTGCACTCATCTTACAGACTAGTAAAGTAATGCTCAAAATTCTCCAAGCCAAGCTTCAGCAATACATGAACCATGAACTTTCAGATGTTCAAGCTGGTTTTAGAAAAGGCAGAGGAACCACAGATCTAATTGCCAACATCCACTAGATCATTAAAAAAGCAAGAGAGTTCCAGAAAAATATCTATCACTGCTTTATTGACTATGTCAAAGCCTTTGACTGTGTGAGTCAAAATAAACTGTGGAAAATTCTGAAATATATGTGAATACCAGACCACCTGACTTACCTCTTGAGAAACCTATATGCAAGTCAGGAAGCAACAGTTAGAACTGGACATGGAACAACAGACTGGTTCCAAATAGGAAAAGGAGTACATCAAGGCTTTATATTGACACCCTGCTTATTTAACTTATATGCAGAGTACATCATGAGAAATGCTGGGCTGGAAGAAGCACAAGCTGGAATGAAGATTGCTGAGAGAAATATGAATAACCTCAGATATGCAGATGACACCACCCTTATGGCAGAAAGTGAAGAGAAACTAAAAAGCCTCTTGATGAAAGTGAAAGAAGAGAATGAAAAAGTTGTCTTAAAGCTCAACATTCAGAGTACGAAGATCATGGCATCTGGTCCCAGCACTTCATGAGAAATACATGGGGTAACGATGAAAACAGTGTCAGACTTTATTTTTGGGGGCTCTAAAATCACTGCAGATGGTGACTGCAGCCATGAAATTAAAAGATGCTACTCCTTGGAAGGAAAGTTATGGTCAACATAGACAGCATTTTAAAAAACAGAGAAATTTCTTTGCCAACAAAGTCCATCTAGTCAAGGCTATGGTTTTTCCAGTGGTCACGTATGGATGTGAGAGTTGGACTATAAAGAAAGCTGAGCACCGAAGAATTGATGCTTTTGAACTGTGGTGTTGGAGAAGACTCTTGAGAATCCCTTGGAGGGCAGGGAGATCCAACAAGTACATCCTACAGGAGATCAGTCCTGAGTGCTCAAGGAAGGACTGATGCTGAAGCTGAAACTCCAATACTTTGGCCACCTGATGCAAAGAGCTGACTCATTTGAAAGTGCCCTGATGTTAAGAAAGATTGAAGGCGGGAGGAGAAGTGGATGACAGAAGATGAGATGGTTGGATGGCATCACCGATTCAATGGACATGAGTATGGATAAACTCCGGGAGTTGGTGATGGACAGGGAGGACTGGCGTGCTGCGGTCTATGGGGTTGCAAAGATTCGGACATGACTGAGCGACTGAACTGAACTCAACATGACTATAGAACAGATTCCTGTTGAAATCATTTATCAATATATTTTTCTGCCATAAGATTTTCTTTATTCTAAATTTTAATATCATCACACATTCACAGATACTTAATAAAAAGACTTATACGATGAGTTCTTGAGGGAAGTTAAGTATTGAAGAAGTCATAAATCTTTCTCATTCAGAGCACAGAGAAATTAATTTGTACTCATGTTACTCTGCAGCCCATCTCACACATGCGTTATATATCTTTATATTGTTCCCATAATGCAAATAGATATACAATTTAAGGGGAAAAAGCTAAAAGAACATGTATTTACATCCTTTGGAACTGAAAGAATGTATCAAACATTTCTCCTCAGCTTTTAAAAGCTCTTTGCATAGTAAGCATCTTTGATGGAGTATGTTTAAGATTGTAAACATTGTGATAATTTATATATTTTCATAGTTTTGGGACAATATTTTTGCCTTATAATAATTTGAGTGAGAGACATGATTGTGAGTTCATAGAAATGTAAATATACTCTTCTGTAGTGGAAAGTGTATGGGCTGGAATCACAACATTTTTACCTATTAATCTTGAGCAAATTAGTTGACTTTTATCAGTTCTAGCTTTCTCATTTATAAAAATGAGAAAGGAATAGTAATATATTTATTTTAGATATTCATTATCTATTAATACAATAATAGTGGGTATCAAATTACTAAAAAAACACAGCCAGTTAAAGCAACAAGCCATTGCTCTTGTTCAGAGTTTAGTCATCTGGATTTTGCTGTCGATTGGGATGGGGATTAGCTCATCATGTCTGGGTTCACTCATATCTGTAATGATTTGGCAAATCAACTGAGGGCTGGCTGGTCTGGAACACACTCAGTGGCCGTGATTCATTTCTGCTTCCCATGATCTCTCAACAGGAACAGATTTCCTTCCCTCTTTTCTTTGGGATCCATTTGAATAAGTACACAGAGTGTCTGAAAGCTTGGATCCCATCCATCTGCAGTCAAGGACTGAGGCACAGATTTTATCCTTTAAATAAGGAGTTGAAAGTCCCACAGCAAAGAAGTGGATAATTAGGGCCATTTCTACAATGAATTTTCCAATATATGGATTTGTAAATTTCAAGTTCAATAATTCATATATGTATAGTTCTTTGCAATACTGCAGCCTTCCAATTACCCATCTCTTATTTAACAGAACAGGATACAAATGCATACAGATTGTAATGTGTTTATAGAAGCCAATCTAATACTAAAAACCAGATTTGGTTCTAGAACCTAGATGTACTACATGCTATGTAGTTGCACAGCAGCACATTCTCATGTGCTGTGCTTAATCCCTTAGTCATGTCCGACTCTTTGCAACCCCATAGAATGTAGGCCACCAGGCTCCTTTGTCCATGGGATTCTTCAGGCAATAATACTGGAGTGGATTGCCATCCCTTCCTCCAGAGGATCTTCCCAACCCAGGGATCTAACTCAGGTCTCCCATATTGCACGTGGATTCTTTATGGTCTGAGCCACCAGGAAAGCCCAGGAATACTGGAGTGAGTGGCCTGTCCCTTCTCCAGTGGATCTTCCCCACCCAGGAATTGAACCTGCATCTCCTGCATTATGGGTGAATTCTTTACCAGCTGAGCTACCAGGGAAGTGCTTGTGGGACCACCTCTGTGCCTCATTCCAATAGAAAGCTGTAAATGAACTGAACAAAGCATATGAGTTTGATTACTCCATATTTATGCCTATAGTTTTCCTTGCAGTAGAGCAGTATCTCTGGATAATAATTATGTTACATCCTAATCTTTTTTAACTTAAGCAAAAATTTTTACCTTATTTTAATATTACCTGTTAGTACCACCCAGGTGGTGGAGAAGGAAATGGCAACTCATTCCACTATTCTTGCTTTGGAAATACCATGGGCAGAGGAGCCTATCGAGCTACAGTCCCTGGGGTCACAAAAATTCTGACATGACTGAGTGACTAAGCACCCATCACAAAGTTTGTTGTCACCAGATACTTTTTGTGGAACTGTAGCCTTCCAGGCTCCTCTGTCCATGAAATTTTCCAGGGAAAAATATGGAAATGGGTTGGCATTTCCTGCTCCAGGAGGTCTTCTTTATCTAGGGATCGAACTCATGTCTCTTATATCTCTTGTGTTGCAGATGGATTCTATAACTACTGCAGTCACTTGGGAAACAAGGTGATCTTTAACTTGAAAGAAAATCAAGAGAAAATTCCTTTCTATTTTCTTATGTTTCTGGTCAGAATGGGCTTCCCAGGTGGCAAGAGTGGTAAAGAACCAGCCTGTCAATGCAGGAGACAGAAGAGATGCAGTTTCAATCCCTGGGTGGGGGAAGATCCCCGGGAGGAGGAAATGGCAACCCAAAGGAAGAAATATATATATATATATATATATATATATATATATATATATATATATATATATATCTCAAACATATTTAAGAAAGTGTTAATTCAATCCCTGATAGAAATACAAATGATTACTAATTTTTACTTAGGTTTATAGCATTAGCTATTCTTAGATTTCACTTTTTATTGCAGTGTAGTTTTGAAGGCATCAGGAAAAACATCTCAAATGATTAACAGTATCAGCAAATCTCTAATCATTCTTTGGATGAACCACTGATCAATAGATTCTTCTTTTGACCTTGATAAATCTTCCACTCATACCACATGAAAATGAAACAAGTCACACTAGGCCTGATCTCAATTGTATAAATAGGCAAGAAAAGCAAGGCCCTTCCTAAAGACAATAAGTTTACAGTATGAAAATATGCATCATTTTATTTTACCTTTATGTTTTGCAGAATTGCAATTATTTCATAACATCCACATTACTAGTTTTATGGTATTCTTTGGCAAGGATTTGCCTTATCTAAGTGTACTTTGTATACAGTATTTAGTGTATTTATAATTCACACTGATATTTTATTTACTTTATTCTAAAATTACTATTTGCAGTTTACATAAGATCTTGCTTTCATTTTTGATGAGAAAAAGTTCTGATGTGATTTGGTAAGAAAAAGTCTCGAGGAAATTTCTTTATTGAAAAAGTAAAACTATGCTTCCAGTTGTTTCCTTTGTGAATTATTCACCTTGTCCTTGTTTGAAAAATTGAATTTGGATTAGATCTAGGCATGAGAGCATCTGGATTTTGATGGGGTGTGCTCCTCAGCATCCCCTCATCTTTCTGCTGTCATTGGCTCAGTTTCTGCTCTGACAATCCTAATGTCCAACAGTGCATTACCTTCTAGCTTAATGAGACTGCTTAGCTTAATATGAGCATAAATATAATATATGATAGAAGTTTTATATTTTAGGATACTCTATAATGAGGTGCGTGAAACACCAGAATGTATTCTTTTAGCATACTGAATCAATAATTCAAGGGAATTTCAGAATCTATATTTTTTACAAAAGTCCCAAATGATTCTTTAAGACCAGAATGAATTTCCACTGGAAAACTGAAAACAATGCAAACTAGATATCAAAGGTTCTGCATTAGGATCTAAATTGAATTGTGAATTGTGTGACTATTAGTAAATTGAGTAGTCACATCAGACTACACATTCTTGTTATAAAATTATTATTTTTTTAAATCACGTTTCTTGCCTTTTATTCAAATAATTTTAATGTTAAAATGAAATTCATTTGGAAACTTTTAGTAACATTTATATAAATAGAAAAGCTTTCCTTGTGGCTCAGCTGGTGAAGAATCTGCCTGCAATGAGGGAGACCTGGGTTCATTCCCTGGGTTGGGAAGATCACCTGGAGAAGAGAAATGCTACCCACTCTAGTATTCTGTCCTGGAGTTATCCATGGGGTCACAAAGAGTTGGACATGACTGAGTGACTTTCACTTTCATATAAATATAAAATATAATTTTCCTGTGCTTATGGTTGCTTTTACTTATTTTTTTTAATACAGGCATTTACTTTTTTTGATCCTCAATAGAGGTGATTAATGGCTCTATCTTTCTACTGTTCTACTTTATTTTGAAATTCAAGTGATTTAATAATCAAAAGAATTAATTTTGAACAAGTAAAACACATACCAGAGATTGTATGCTTTCTGAAATAAATGTATTTTAAGCTGTTCTTAAAAAGTCAGAAACTTTGACCTAAATAGAATGAGGATAAAGGTGATTTTTTAAATTTATATGTCATGTAGCACTGTCAAAATAAAATATTTATTTTTCATTGATAGAAAGCAACTTATAGTACTATTTCTCTTTCTCCTGAAATATTACCAGTTAAATAAAATATGAGCTCTAGAGAGTGTTTTTTGCTTTCATTTCTCTATATGAATTTCAGATCTCTCTGTTCTTTCTCCTAGAATATACCCCAAACTGATTTTTGGCCAGTGTATTTTTATGCATTCTGGTACTTTGAATTTTAAGACAAACCAAATTCCAGCATAAATTTGAATATCAGGAAATGCAGTACTTGAGTTTGGGTCCACTAGGTAAACTTTGATCTTCATCAAGAAAACAGTGTGAGAACGGTGGCAAGGACTTTAATAATGAATAATAAAGAAACGATAATAGAATTCTTTAAATATAGCATGAAAAAAATGAGAATAAAATTGCATGTTGTGTTCACTTTCAATCAAAGTGAATACATCTGAAATATCAGTATCTTATTCTTACAGGATAATTAAAAAAGAAAAAAAAAACAGTCATGTTTTAACATATGCATGTCTAATTCATGCTGGAATAGACAGATGTTTTTATTTCTCCAAAATTTGATCTTTATTGTTGGTAATAGAAGTCTATGTCTAAACTTCTCTATATTGCTTTGATAGGCCCTCTCCATTCTCCCTATTAAAGGAAAAGGAGAAGATACCATGTCTGTGTTGGAGGAGCTCCTAGTCTTGGTAGATGAGGGAAAGGGATGTTGTGGAGTCCTCTACCATTTCCTTGGATGCCTGGGAAGCTGTGAGTGTGCTGACAGAGGACAGTATAATGATTGGCTTCATCTGGGTATCATCATGGCAGCAAAAATGGAAAAACATAGATGTGCAAAGGGAACATCGTCTCTACAAGAGAGAGGGAAACAAGTAGGTGGAAAATCACATGTCCTACATGTTACCCTGCTTGAACCAGAGTTGAGTACTAGGCCTTTGTGCATCAGAGGAGGAAAAGAGTTGATGTATAAACTATCCTACATTCTCTTATGATCTCTGAAACTAATCTCATATGGTATCTTTTGCTGGGAGTGGGGATTAAATCTAGAATGATTATGATAATATCTGAAGTTATAAGAAAGAGATCAGTCTCTTTGAAAAAAGGGCCTCTGTTGGAACTAGCATTGAGAATCTGGTGTTAAAATGTGAATGTACATGATAAATGTATCTGTGGGGCTTTTCTGTTTTTCAGAGAGATCAGTGATTAGAGTCTGTACTGCTGCTGCTGCTAAGTCATGTCAGTCATGTCCGACTCTGTGCGACCCCATAGACGACAGCCTACCAGGCTCCTGTCTCTGGGATTCTCCAGGCAAGAATACTGGCGTGGGTTACCATTTCCCTCTCCAGTGCATGAAAGTGAAAAGTGAAAGTGAAGTCGCTGAGTCTTGTCCGACTCTTCGAGGCCCCATGGACTGTAGCCTACTAGGTTTCTCCGTCCATGGGACTTCCCAGGCCAGAGTACTGGAGTGGGTTGCCATTGTCTTCTCCAAGAATCTGTACTAAACTATTGTAGTTGACATTAGGACACCACTGTGTTGCAGGAGGCTTGGCAAAATATGATAATCAGGCACTACATTTCCCAATCCAAGGAGACATAGGGTTTTATGTGTGGAGTCTCTGAGGCTTCCATGAAATGGAGTCTGAATAAAAGAAAACAGTCTGCAGCATTTCCTGTCGAAATTGTCGAGGATGTAAGCTCACCTAGTACTACGTGTAGCCTTTTTCTTTTTCTTTAACTAAGGAAGAATGATATACATATATTAATATTGCAAAGGAATTTTAGAAATCTCTGTTCTTTTATGTGAACTGCTTATAATAGTTTATTATCTTCAGCTGCAGGGTCATTCTATCTTCCATGACAGCAAAATATTATGTAGAGAAGTTGTGTGTGTGGAGTGTGCTTGGGGAAGTGGAACGGTTAGTAAGAACAATTAGGGAGAAGTAAACTTCTTAATAGCCCATTGCTCTCCTGAAAGAGAATAGTGATCACCTTTCCTATCCCTGCATGTATAATTTATCTTTGCTTGACTTTGAGAGAATTTATGTGTATAGAGACACAGGAATCATATGAAAAAATTCATCCATCAACAGTTTTTGGAGCTTGATAAACACCCAAAACTTAATGTGAGTACTTTGTTGTTGTCAATTGCATTTCCTCACATCATTGGACAATCAGATTATCTGATGTGTTTTTAAAGTAATTATGAGCACAGAAGTATCTTCTGTTGATTATAACAAATGCTTGTCAAGCTGTGAGCTATCTAGAGAAGTGTTCACATCTATTAAGAACTCTGATGATCTTTTCTATAATTTATTTTACTCTAGGCAGAGGCAAATATGGCAGAATTAAATTTAATTCTTTGATTCTAGATTTCTCCAGAAGCTATCATTGATGACAGTCCAAAAAAAAGAAAAAAAATTATAAGGATATTACACTAACATTTTTAAATAAGTCAAACTAGAGAAAACTTTTTATGTTTATATCAATTAATTTAAATTCATTTGAAGACTCACTGATTAATCTGTGTCAGACACTATATTAAGTAGAGATTCAGTGATGAATCAATCATCACTTCTTCTGGCCTCAAGGGTTTTAAATGTGGTTATGAAGACCAGAAAGTTCAGAATTGAGTATAATATAAAATAATAGTGTGATTAGAGTAAGAAAGGGCATACATATGAGAGAGGACTAAACATATCTTAATGGCTAGAAGTTCCCAGGGGAAGAGTTATTTAAATGATAAGATGGTATATAGGAGTTAGCTTGTAAGGACAAGCAGAAAGGACAGAAGAGTTATTTCCAGCTGGTTTAACATATACAAAGATCAAAGGAGCCAGAGAGACTTATGAAATCAGTAAACTGAAGATTGTTTTGTAGGCTACAATATAAGGATGGAAGATAAGTGTTCCAAAAACTGAGATGTGGGAGTTCAACCGTATCTTAGGAGATGGAGCAAGGAGTCTAGAATCAGCAGGAAGCCAATGAACATTTTTAATTAGAAGGTGATATCTGGTGTATAGTTAAAAGAAAAAAAAAAAAAGACAAATTATATTGATGCCATGAAGAAAGTTGATAGGAAGCAACACTGGATAAAGGGAGACCACATTTAGCAGATAGATCATTTGGACAATTTCAGGGATGGTACTTTGGTTTCTCACTTGAATGACTGGGTGTTTAATGGTTCAAATCAGTGACATCAGAGACCTAGGGAAAGCAAATTTCTTTCTGATATGAGACAGAGTTCAGATTCAAATGTCAGCCATGAAATTAAAAGATGCTTACTCCTTGGAAGAAAAGTAATGACCAACCTAGATAGCATATTCAAAAGCAGAGACATTATTTTGCCAACTAAGGTCCGTCTAGTCAAGGCTATGGTTTTTCTTGTTGTCATGTATGAATGTGAGAGTTGGACTGTGAAGAAATCTGAGCACCGAAGAATTGATGCTTTTGAACTGAGGTGTTGGAGAAGACTCTTGAGAGTCCCTTGGACTGCAAGGAGATCCAACCAATCCATTCTGAAGGAGATCAGCCCTGGGATTTCTTTGGAAGGAATGATGCTAAAGCTGAAACTCCAGTACTTTGGACACCTCATGCGAAGAGTTGGCTCATTGGAAAAGACTCTGATGCTGGGAGGGATTGGGGGCAGGAGGAGAAGGGGATGACTGAGGATGAGATGGCTGGATGGCATCATGGACTCGATGGATGTGAGTCTGAGTGAATTCTGGAAGATGGTGATGGACAGGGAGGCCTGGCATGCTGTGATTCATGGGGTCGCAAAGAGTCGGACACGACTGAGCAACTGAACTGAACTGAACTGATGGTAAATAACTTGCCTGGCAATACAGGAGACATGTGAGACATGGGTTTGATCTCGGGGTTGGGAAGATCCCCTGGGGGAAGACATGGCAACCCACTCCAGTATTCTTGCGTGGTGAATCTGATGGAGAGAGAAGCCCAGTGGTCTACAGTCCATAGGGTCTCAAAGAGTCTGACACGACTGAAGTGACTGAGCACAAAGAATTGGCTTCATATAAGAGGGTTGGAAAGCATCAGTGTGGAATGCAGTTACTGCCAAACCAGAGATTAACAACAGTGACCATTGATTCTAGTGATCTTAGCCAGATCCTATAATAGTTAATGTAAAAGACAGAAAATTAAAGGATCTACAGTTAACTGGTTTCCCTCCAAATAATGTGCAGGGTTGAATAGGAAATGGTTAGGGGCTCTCTGAGTCTTCTTTTTCTTAATGTTCTGACCTACATGACCTAGGTTGTCTGTTTGCTTGTGCTTTACTTTGAACTTAGAATACTAAATTGTTTATTTGTTTCTGACCTCTAGGTAGTCTACTGCTTTATATTTATTATATGTAACAACCAATGAAATTGTGTCACCCATGTCTTATGCCTTCACCCCTTTGTATTACCATGTGTTTAAGTATAATGAGACTACAGAGTGCTTTTGTTTCAAATAGCCAGCACCTACAGCTTCTGAAGCTTGCTTTGCCCACAAGCCCAAAATCTCAGACATGCCTGGGAATTTATGTTGTTTTGGGGTGGCCACCAACCAAAGACCAACAGATGTGGTTTTACAAAAGGCCCACATTCCTTGGCACAGGTCAGGAGAATAATGAGAAATAATTTACACTCAACATATAGCTACTACCTTAAGGATTCTGACTGATATTTCACTCTTGGTTGGCTTAGACCTCACTATTCAGGTTTCCAAACTCCTTTTTAGCTCCCTGAAAGGATTTCCTTAATAAATTACTTTTTCACCAACTCTCATCTTAGGCTTGACTTCTGCAAAGAAAGAAAGTGAAAGTGAAGTCACTCAGTTGTGTCCAACTCTTTGCGACCTCGTGGACTGTAGCTCACCAGGCTCCTCCATCCATAGGATCCTCCAGGCAAGAATACTGGAGTGGGTTGCAATTTCCTTCTCCAGGGGATCTTCCCAATCCAGGGATCAAACACAGGTCTCCCGCATTGCAGGCAGACACTTTAACCTCTTAACTACCAGGGAAACCCCCTCTTAAAACATAATCTTTTCACATTTGCCTTACTAATCCCCATATCTCTCCACATGTTGTTTCACAGTTCAGTTCAGTTCAGTCGCTCAGTAGTGTCCGACTCTTTGCAACCCCATAAATCGCAGCACACCAGGCCTCCATGTCCATCACCAGCTCCCGGAGGTCACTCAGATTCACATGCATCGAGTCAGTGATGCGATCCAGCCATCTCATCCTCTGTCGCCCCTTTCTCCTCCTGCCCCCAATCCCTCCCAGCATCAGTCTTTTCCAATGAGTCAACTCTTCACAGGAGGTGGCCAAAGTTGCTGGAGTTTCAGCTTTAGCATCATTCCTTCTAAAGAAATCCCAGGGTTGATCTCCTTCAGAATGGATTGGTTGGATCTCCTTGCAGTCCAAGGGACTCTCAAGCATCTTCTCCAACACCACAGTTCAAAAGCATCAATTCTTTGGCACTCAGCTTTCTGCACAGTCCAACTCTCACATCCATACATGACCACAGGAAAAAACAGAGCCTTGACTAAAGGGACCTCAGTCGGCAAAGTAATGTATCTGCTTTTGAATATGCTATCTAGGTTGGTCATAACTTTTCTTCCAAGGAGTAAGAGTCTTTTAATTTCATGGCTGCAATCACCATCTGCAGTGATTTTGGAGCCCAGAAAAATAAAGTCTGACACTGTTTCCAGTGTTTCCCCATCTATTTCCCATGAAGTGATGGGACCGGATACTATGATCTTCGTTTTCTGAATGTTGAGCTTTAAGCCAACTTTTTCACTTTCCTCTTTCACTTTCATCAAGAGGCTTTGTAGTGCCTCTTCACTTTCTGCCATAAGGGTGGTGTCATCTGCATATCTGAGGTTATTGATATTTCTCCCAGCAATCTTGATTCCAGCTTGTGTTTCTTCCAGTCCAGCGTTTCTCTTGATGTACTCTGCATATAAGTTAAATAAGCAGGGTGACAATATACAGCCTTGACGTACTCCTTTTCCTATTTGGAACCAGTCTGCTGTTCCATGTCCAGTTCTAACTGTTGCTTCCTGACCTGAATACAGATTTCTCAAGAGGCAGGGTAGGTGGTCTGGTAGTCCCATCTCTTTCAGAATTTTCCATAGTTTATTGTGATCACAAAGTCTAAGGCTTTGGCATAGACAATAAAGAAGAAGTAGATGTTTTTTTTTTTCTGGAACTCTCTTGCATTTTCCATGATCCAGCAGATGTTGGCAATTTGATCTCTGGTTCTTCTGCCTTTTCTAAACCAGCTTGAACATCAGGAAGTTCATGGTTAATGTATTTCTGAAGCCTGGCTTGGAGAATTTTGAGCATTACTTTACTAGCATGTGAGATGAGTGCAATTGTGTGGTAGTTTGAGCATTCTTTGGCATTGCCTTTCTTTGGGATTGGAATGAAAACTGACCTTTTCCAGTCCTGTGGCCACTTCTGAGTTTTCCAAATGTGCTGGCATATTGAGTGCAGCACTTTCACAGCATCATCTTTCAGGATGTGAAATAGGTTAACTGGAATTCCATCCCCTCCACTAGCTTTGTTCGTAGTGATGCTTTGTAAGGCCCACTTGACTTCACATTCCAGGATATCTGGCTCTATATTAGTGATCACACCATCATGATTATCTGGGTTGTGAAGATATTTTTGTACCTTTCTTCTGTGTATTCTTGCCACCTCTTCTTAATATCTTCTGCTTCTGTTAGGTCTATACCATTTTTGTCCTTTATCGAGCTGATCTTTGTATGAAATTTTCCCTTGATATCTCTAATTTTCTTGAAGATATCTCTAGTCTTTCCCATTCTGTAAGGACCTATGAAATGTACCTGGTTTTATCTCAACATATCAATCTAAAACAAGATTCTTGATAACTCAAAAGATGGTCTTGTTTCTGATCTTTGGGTAAAAATACATGATATAAACATTTTAAGGTCTTTCCCTGTGGCTCATTGGTGAGGAATCTGCCTAATAGTGTAGGAAACAAGGGTTAAACAGCTAGTCTGGGAGGACCCCACATGTGACTTAAGCCCATGCACCACAACTATTGAGTTTGTGCACTAGAGCCCAGGAACTGCAACTACTGAGCCTATATGCTGCAGCTACTGAAGCCCTGAAACCCTAGAGCCTATGCTCTTCAACAAGAGAAGCCACCACAATGAGAAGTCCATGCACTTGTTGGTGTTGTTTAGTCACCAAGTCGTGTCCGACTCTTCACAACCCCATGGACTGCAGTACATCAGGCTTCCCTGTCTCACATCATCTCCTGGAGTCTGCCCAAGTTCATGTCTCTTGCATCAGTGACACCATTCAATCATCTCATCCTCCGTTGCCCTCTTCTCCCCTGCCTTCAATCTTTCCCAGTATCATGGTCTTTTCTGATGAGTCGGCTGTTTGCATCCGTGGGCAATGTATTGGAGTTTCAGCTTCAGCATCAGTCCTTCCAAAGTGTATTCAGGGTTGATTTCCTTTAAGATTGACTGGCTTGATCTGCTTGATTTCCAAGGTACTTTGAAGAGTCTTCTCTCCAGCACCACAGTTGGAAAGCATAGATTCTTGGGAGCTCTGCTTTCTTTACTGTCCAGCTGTCACATTCATGTGTGACCACTGGAAAGATCATAGCCTTGACTATGTGGACATTTGTCAGCAAAATGATGTCTTTGGTTTTAAACATACTGTCTAAGTTTGTCATAGCTTTCCTGATAAGAAGCAATTGTCTTCTAATTTCATGGCCGCAGTTACCATCCACAGTGATTTTACAGCCCAAGAAGAGGAAATCTGTCACTGCTTCCACCTTTTCCCATTCTATTTGCCATGAAGTGATAACATCAGATTACATTATCTTAGTTTTTTTGTTTATTTTAATATTAGGTTTAACCTGGCTTTTTCACTCTCCTCCTTCATCCTCATCAAGAGGCTCTTCGGTTCCCTTTTGTTTTCTGTCATTAAAGTGGTATTTTCCACATATCTGAAGTTGTTGATATTTCTCCAGGCAATCTTAATTACAGTTTGTAATGTATCTAGCCTGGCATTTCACATGATGTGCTCTGCATATAAGTTAAATAAACAGGGTGACGATAAACACTTAGAAATGAAGACCCAGCACAGTCAAAAATAAATAGATAAATAATAATTAAAATAACACCAAAATATTTTTAAAAATCTGTTTTAAATGTGTAATAGGAATAAATGTTATATTTATATGTATATGCATATATATTTGTATGTATGTGTATGTGTAGTAGCAATAATGAATCTATAGACATATCTCAGAGATATTATGAGTTTTGTTCCATACCTCCACAATAAAATGGTCATTGCAATAAAGTGAATCACACAATGCTTTTTTTCCCCAGTGCATATAAAAGTTATGCTTACACTGTAGTGTAGTCTATTAAGTGTGCAGAAGCATTGTTAGGATAATTACTGACTGAAACCACCCATCCTGGCCAGGCAAATTAGGAACATTTTGCATGAGTTATTTAACAACAGGAGGTTCTGTTAAGGAACATGAAACTAATCAGCTACCACCAACTGGAAGAATTTGGGAAAAGTCAAAATGTGAGAGAAGATGTCAGTCTATACGTGCTATGGACTTCCAGAATCTTTCGGACCTAGATCCCAGTCCTGGACACTCCTTCGTGGCCTCAGTTTTCTCATCTGTAAAGTGGGGAGATTATAATCCCTTTTAGGTCTATTGTAGGGATAGAATGATACGACACACGTAGAATGCTCAGCCTAGCTCCTGACCAGAGCCAGAGCTCAAGATCGGGGCCCTATGAGTGTTATCTGGAATCAGATTATGGGATGCTCCCTCTCTAGGGAGTAGAGACAGCTAGTTTGCTGAGTCCTTCTTCACTGAAAGATGCATGTGCGACCAGGAAGGGCCCTGAATCAGAGAAATTGGCTAGAGACAACTAGAACCTAACCCTATCACCATAAAACATTAGACTGAGAGCCATATGACAGAGCAGTTCTATTGTGTTCCCTTATCTTGCTGCTGTCCACCCAGTCACCCCTTCGTAATAAATGATCTTGCTTTGTCAGCACCTGTATCTTCTCAGACAATTCATTTGTAAGTGTTAGACAAAAGACAACTCTAGGTCCCTGGAAGGGGTCTGCCTTCCTGCAACAAATGGCAACCTCTTCTCTATGACTGATATCTTGACCACTCGAGGTACTCAGGGACCAGCTTGCCAACTGACACATGAGACACAGTGACTGCAAACAGAGCCCTTTTGTCCCTGCTTTTCTCCTGATGTGGATGACTGGCCAGAGAACCCCAACAGGGTAAAATACATGAGACTTTGTTGACCTCTTTCTCCTTCCCTCTCTCTTTCCTCTTTTCAACCCCTTCTATCCTCCACTTTTTTGATTCTATCTAGGTAGTAGATCCAGTAGTCTGGTTAAAGGGCCTCAACTTAATCTGAGGATATGAGCCTGACCACCTCTAGTGAGTGAAGAACTTGAATTCTGGCCTGGTATCTGGTTTCTGGTAGGGCCAAGTTCCAGTCCTCCCTTACTGGAAGCCCAGGGAAAAGTCTTACAATACCTAGGTGTCTGCAGGTAACAACAGACATCCATAAGTTCAACCCTTTTGTTCCCTCTCTTCCCCCTTCTCTTTAAACTTAGCCTCCTTTCCTCCCTTTGAAATCTCTGAAGACCTAAGATATTTCTGTTTAGTCTGTCAGTATTCAGATCTGAAGTTCTGTGTCTCCATAGGAGGTTTTCTAAGAGACCACAGTTTTGTTTTTATGGGCATGTCTGACCAGGATCTCCATGCCTGTCTGTGTTCTATATTTTGTATTCTGCGTTGTGATTTCTGATGGCTATTCTGCCTTGTGAAATGGGAAATTCTGGTTCTGTTCCACTGCAAAGCCCTCAGGTGAATCCTGTCTGACTGGAAAGATTTTAGCTATGAATCTATAACTAAGATGATATATTTTATTATAACATTAGGTGGCTACTATATTGTTTAGACTGTAGAGAAAGTTGGTTTAGGTAAAACTCTTGAAAATTCCAAAACTGGCTCTTTTGCATATACATTTAGTAAAAACTAGCTTGATTTTTTTTTTTCCTCCCAGAATTCTTGTCCTAAAGGAAAAAGCTCTACAAGGAGGACTTGATTTTCTTTTCCTGTGACTTGAGACCAGGACTCTCAGGATAACATGTCTTATCTAGACCATCTCTAACTCATGAGACTGAGAGGAAAAAAAAAAAAAAAAGAAGGAGGGTGGTGAAGAAGCCTTCTAAATTTTACCTATTCCAACTATTATTTATAAGCTACTGAATTTATATGTTGACCCCTGATTCATGACTAATTTTAGAAAACGAGACTATCTTATCTTTGTGTTTGTTTATGTTTATATGTGTTTTATCTTTGTTTTTAATCTTTAAATTAATAAACTTTGTCAATGAGTTCTACTTAATTAACTTAAATAAAACTAAGTTCTTATATAACTTCTGAAAAATACAGAAGATAACTAGCCTGTATTTTCAGGTTCATGTGAACTGGGAAATATTCAGTACTAAATTAATTGTTGTTGGTGTTGTTGTTGGTGTTCAGTCACTAAGTTTCGTCTATTTGTGACCCTATGGACTACAGCACACCAGGCTCCCCTGTTCTTCACTATCTCCTGGAGTTTGCTCAAATTCATGTGCACTGAGTTGGTGATGTTATCTAGCCATCTCATCCTCTTCTGCCCTCTTCTCCTTTTGCCTTCAATGTTTCCTAGCATCAAGATCCTTTCCCATGTGTTGGATCCTTGCATTTGGTGACCAAAGTATGAGGGCTTCAGCTTCATATTCTAATGAATTTTCAGGGTTTATTTCCTCTAGGATTGACTGGTTTAATCTGTTTGCTGTCCAAGGAACTCTCAAAAGTCTTCTCCAGTCCGTCTTCTTTATGGTCCAATTCTCACATTTGTACATGACTACTGGGAAAAAACATAGCTTTGACTATACAATCTTTGCTAGTTGATCTAATTCAGATAGACATGCCTTTAGAGTCATCAACACAGCAAGACTCTGTGGGGCCTTGGAGTATAAACCCTTTCTTTGTTCTCTCTTTTTTTTGTGGAATGTAGACTTCATTCAAACTCCTTGAACTTCATCCATTCTAAAGGGAAGATTCAAGTGGTTGCTAAGGGAGAGAATACAGAAGCAGGGCAGGAGCAATCAAATGATGATGCAGGCTTGGGGCAGAGTCCTGATTCCTCTTTAAGGAGTAAATGCATAACAATATATTTGAGTTCTTCTACAAAAACTTTGGCAGCCACCAAGATGGAGGATGATAACTTCAGGCTGAGACTAATATCTCTGCAGCATCACTCTGTTACCTCTTTATCAATCAATCAAAAGAAAGTCACCCATCTTGCAGCCCTTACCTCAAAGTTTGCTTCCTTTTCTGGGTCTGGTGATGACCATCCTGTTGGGCCTCCCATATGGCCCCTGTCTGTTTCAACTGCTTAAAAGTTTCATCCTTGACAAAGTCTAGCAGTTTCAGACTAAATTGTTTTTACTGCCTGGGTAAATGCTGGTTTCAGGAACACAATACTTCAATTTAGATCAAGCGGAGAAAGACTACTACTCTACTAGGCAGTACTAAAACCACCTCAGCAGGAAGTAGTTATGTTGCAGGAAAGGGGACCCCTTTCAGGGCCCGAAACTGGGCTCTTGTCTAACACTCAGAAATGAATTGTCCGAGGAGACACATGTTCTGACAAAGCAAGAGATTTTATTGGGAAAGGGCACCTGGGTGGAGAGCAGTAGGATAAGAACCCAGGAGGACTGCTCTGCTGAGTGGCTTGTAGTCTCGGGTTTTATGGTGATGGGATTAGTTTCTATGTGGCCTTTGGCCAATCGCTCTAATTCAAGTCTTTCCTGGTGGTGCACATATCCCTCAGCCAAGATGGATGCTGGTGAGAGGGATTCTGGGAAGTGGACGGACACGTGGTGTCTCCTTTTGACCTTTCCTGAATTCTTCAGGTTGGTAGAGGCTTATTAGTTCCGACTATGGTGCCTGGCCAGGGTGGGCAGTTTCAATCAGTGTGCTTCCCCTAACAACTTCCCCCTGAGAGACTTCATACTCAAGATACTTCTTGGGAATTGGGGCGGAGGTCTCTTTCTTCCGTAACTTCTTCCCACTGTGCATGGGTGTAGGCCTGCTTAGCAGAGCAGAAGTCTCTCTCTACCTGATCTAAGTTGGGGTGTTCCACATCTGAAACCAGCTTCCATCCTTATACTAACAGCAATTTAGTTTCAAACTGTAGGCTCTTCTCAGAGATGAAATAGAAAGAGGCCAAACAGGAGACCTAACAGGATGGTCATCGCTGGTCCCCAGAAACAGGAGGCAACATTTGGGGTGAGGGCTGCAAGGTTTGTGACTTTTTTTTTTTTTTAATTGATTGGTGGTGAAGCAATAGAACTATGCTCCAGGAATCTTGTGTTCAGTCTGAAGTTATCATTCTCCACCTGGGTGGGGGCTCCAGTTCTGTAGAAGTCAAAGACATTGTTATGTATATTTCTTTGAGTAGGACCGAGGACCCTGTCTCAAGGCTGTACCACTATTTGATTGTTTCTCCTGTTTCTGTATTTCTTCCCTTCCCTGATTAGCAATTGTTTTTTGTGTGTGTGTGTGTGTTTTTTTTTTTTTTTTTTTTAGTTTTTTATTTTTTAAATTTTACAATCTTTAATCCTTACATGCATTCCCAATGTTTGAATACACCCTTTTGGACCCAGGGAAGGTCAAGGAGGCTGAATGAAGCCTATATCCTACAGACAAGAAATGGAGAACACAGAACATATCTCTACTCCAGAGCCCCACAGAGGTCTACTCAGTTTTAATTTAGGGAACTAGGCAACTATGACTGTGATAACTTCCTGTCAAAATGGAGCATAGGACTGCCTCAGCTTGGAGAAGAGACACTCAATTGGAAGTATTTCTGAGTTCCAAGTCCTAGATCTGAGCCTTTATGATTAAAATCTCAATCCCTTGGTCTGTCATTTTCGTGTAACAGACCCAACTAGAAGTAGTTGGAGGAGTGATAACTGGAATTTAGTAGACAAAATAAATCTCATTTCTTTTTAGAAGAATAGGCCTGAAACCCTGTCTGGACCTGACACTCCATGGAGACTTGTAGCCAGGTAGCCAGGTGCCTAGTTTTATAAAAAGTAAGGTTGCAGTTACTAGCTTCCAGCAGACATTGTTTAGAGAATGGTGGCATCCAAGCCTGACACAACTCAGAAAACTCAAGTGTTTAGCAATACAAGGTCTAATCTGAAAGTACACCCATAGCTTCACCTAGTTATTTCCCAGGATATCTGAACCATGGCCACTCTATTTGACTTTTAATTGTAAACTTTTCCTTAATAGTCAAAGCAAATTTCACCATTAATAATGTCAGTGTTTCTCTAGGTATGAGAAGATACAAGAATTGGGACTCATAAAATCTTCTCCTGAAAAGATCTAACTATCTGAAGGTCTGTTCTGCCAGTTTTTCCCAGAGCACAGAGTGCCTCATTCCTGATTTTCACCCTGAACTCCTTTCAGGGGCGTTGAAAGTCAGCAGTTGGGGCAGCCATGATTTAATCTTTGTAGATGTAGATGGTGTGTCAGTCTTCAGTTGGCAGAACCCCTTTTTGCTCATAAACTTGACCATGATTTTGAGGGGGGCATTTCATGATCATTTTATCCCATGGTGCTGAGAATGTCCATTTTCAGGTTTGACAAAGATTTTGCTGACAGTCCACTCAATGTGCTGTTACTACTAGGCTATAAAACAGTATCCAAAATTCTCTGGACCACCTATCTTACTAGCCTCTTGGTACAGGAAAATATTACTTTTTGTTGCTTCTTCCCATATTTAGAGTTACACTGTTACCATCATCAATCTCATATGGGACTATATATTATTCTATTAGAAGCCTCAGACACACATTTGACAGTGTAAGAAACAGCAATTTTGTAAAACAGGTGAAATACAAATAACATAGCCAGCAGTGTTAGTACAGTCATAAGTAAGACTTAAGTTAAGAGCTTCCATTAGATGTAGCCAAGTATATCTCAGGTCATCTGACTTAGTCTACTCTGTAGAATCTTTATCTTCCAGGGAAATTATATATTGAAACCACCATCTATAAGGCACATAGCCCAGTTTTCTAGTGTTACTAGACTGATTATCCTTGGTATGATTTAATTGTTTCCAACACAGAGGAGACTTTAAACCTAAATTAGAATAGCCTGGTTTTATCTATATAAATCCACCCTATAATTGTGGCAGAGTTTTTCCTCCTTTGCTGAAACTTTTCTTGTGGCTCTGATTGAGCTTTAGTAATAGAAAAAACCCTCAAATTTATGGCCAGAGTCAGAGAAGGCATTATTAATTGGCCTGGTGAGGGGAATCCTATCTAGTAAAGAGCAATATTGTAGAGGAACCTGGAATGTCAGGTCCATGAATCAAGGCAAATTGGAAGTGGTCAAACAAGAGATTGCAAGAGTGAATGTCGACATTCTAGGAATCAGCAAACTAAAATGGACTGGAATGGGTGAATTTAACTCAGATGACCATTATATCTACTACTGTAGGCAGGAATCCCTCAGAAGAAATGAAGAAGCCATCATGGTCAACAAAAGACTCCGAAATGCAATACTTGGATGCAATCTCAAAAACGACAGAATGACCTCTCTTCATTTCCAAGGCAAAACATTGAAAATCACAGTAATCCAAGTCTATGCTCCAACCAGTATCACTGAAGAAGCTGAAGTTGAATGGTTTTATGAAGACCTACAAGACCTTCTAGAACTAACACCTGAAAAAGATGTGCTTTTCATTATAGGAGACTGGAATGCAAAAGTAGGAAGGCAAGAAACACCTGGAGTAACAGGCTAATTTGGCCTTGGAATGAGGAATGAAGCAGGGCAAAGACTAATAGAGATTTGCCAAGAAAATGCCCTGGTCATAGCAAACATCCTTTTCCAACAACATAAGAGAAGACTCTACACATGGACATCACCAAATGGTCAACACCGAAATCAAATTGATTATATTCTCTGCAGCAAAAGATGGAGAAGCTCTATACAGTCAACAAAAACAAGACCAGGATCTGGCTGTGGCTCAGATAATGAACTCCTTATTACCAAATTCAGACTGAAATTGAAGAAAGTAGGGAAAACCGCTAGACCATTCAGGTATGACCTAAATCAAATCCGTTATTATACAGTGGAAATGAGAAATAGATTTAAGGGCCTAGATCTGATAAACAGAGTGCCTGATGAACTATGGAATGAGGTTCGTGACATTGTACAGGAGACAGGGATCAAGACCATCCTGAAGGAAAAGCAATGCAAAAAAAAGCAAAATGGCTGTCTGGGGAGGCCTTACAGATAGCTGTGAAAAGAAGAGAGGTGAAAAGCAAAGGAGAAAAGGAAAGATATAAGAATCTGAAAGCAGAGTTCCAGAGAATAGCAAGAAGAGATAAGAAAGCCTTCTTCAGCAATCAATGCAAAGAAATAGAGAAAAACAACAGAATAGTAAAGACTAGAGATCTCTTCAAGAAAATTAGAGATACAAAGGGAACATTTCATGCAAAGATGGCTCGATAAAAGACAGAAATGGGATAGTCTAAACAGAAGCAGAAGATATTAAGAAGAGGTGGCAAGAATACACAGAAGAACTGTACAAAAAAGATCTTCATGACCCATATAATCATGATGGTGTGATCACTAACATAGAGCCAGATATCCTGGAATGTGAAGTCAAGTGGGCCTTGGAAAGCATCGCTACGAACAAAGCTAGTGAAGGTGATGGAATTCCAGTTAACCTATTTCAAATCCTGAAAGATAATGCTGTGAAAGTGCTGCATTCAATATGCCAGCAAATTTGGAAAACTCTGCAGTGGCCACAGGACTGGAAAAGGTCAGTTTTCATTCCAATTCCAAAGAAAGGCAATGCCAAAGAATGCTCAAACTACTGCACAACAGCACTCATCTCACATGCTAGTAAAGTAATGCTCAAAATTCTCCAAGCCAGGCTTCAGCAATACATGAACCGTGAATTCCTGATGTTCAAGCTGGTTTTAGAAAAGGCAGAGGAACCAGAGATCAAATTGCCAACATCTGCTGGATCATGGAAAAAGCAAGAGAGTTCCAGAAAAACATCTACTTCTGCTTTATTGACTATGCCAATGCCTTTGACTGTGTGGATCACAAGAAACTGTGGAAAATTCTGAAAGAGATGGGACTACCAGACCACCTACCCTGCCTCTTGAGAAATCTGTATGCAGGTCAGGAAGCAACAGTTAGAACTGGATACGGAACAACAGACTGGTTCCAAATAGGAAAAGGAGTACATTAAGGCTGTATATTGTCACCCTGCTTATTTAACTGATATGCAGTGTACATCATGAGAAACGCTGGACTGGAAGAAACAAAAGCTGGAATCAAGATTGGCGGAAGAAATATCAATAACCTCAGATATGCAAATGACACCACCCTTATGGCAGAAAGTGAAGAGGAACTAAAAAGCCTCTTGATGAAAGTGAAAGTGGAGAGTGAAAAAGTTGGCCTAAAGCTCAACTTTCAAAAAACGAAGATCATGGCATCTGGTCCCATCACTTCATGGGAAATAGATGGGGAAACAGTGGAAACAGTGTCAGACTTTATTTTTTCGGGCTCCGAAATCACTGCAGATGGTGACTGCAGCCATGAAATTATAAAACGCTTACTCCTTGGAAGAAAATTTATGACCAATCTAGATAGCATATTCAAAAGCAGAGACATTACTTTGCCAAATAAGGTCCGTCTAGTGAAGGCTCTGGTTTCTCCTGTGGTCATGTATGGATGTGAGAGTTGGACTGTGAACAAGGCTGAGCGCTGAAGAATTGATGCTTTCGAACTGTGGTGTTGGAGAACATTCTGGAGAGTCTCTTTGACTGCAAGGAGATCCAAACAGTCCATTCTTAAGATCATCCCTGGGATTTCTTTGGAAGGAATGATGCTTAAGCTGAAACTCCAGTACTTTGGCCTCCTCATGCGAAGAGTTGACTCACTGGAAAAGACTCTGATGCTGGGAGGGATTGGGGGCAGGAGGAGAAGGGAACGACAGAGGATAAGACGGCTGGATGGCATCATGGACTCGATGGACGTGAGTCTGAGTGATTTCCAGGAGTTGGTGTTGGACAGGGAGGCCTGTTGTGCTGGATTCATGGGTTCGAAAAGAGTTGGACATGACTGAGCGACGGAACTGAACTGAACTGAACTGACTATCACAGCGACCTCATTCTATGTTTTTTTTTAAAGTAAATTTTTTGAGGGCTAACCAGTTACAGTCTTATAGTAGAGCAATTTACCAAGGTAACCCAGAGCTAGACACAGGTAATTGGCCACAAACCCAACAATTAGATTGATTTCTAAAACTAGCATAGAATGAGCCCTATTAATGAAAAGCATTTGATTTATATGCAAAGGTCTAACAAATCAAGAAAACATTTTAAATGATCATACTAATCAGATCCAGCATCTTGGGCAAGCTGTCTACCTCTGATGCTGTTGTCTTCTCATCCTGATGTAGTGTAGTTTCTCCTGATAAAAAAGTCCTTCCTTCCAGGTTGGAGACAGTCTCTTAAATTTTATCTTTTTCCAGTCCTGGTTGCAGGTCATGAGGCATCTAATCTTCATCCAAAGACAGATTACTGAGATAAGCTTCAGAAACAAACTTAGGTTGTTCTTTAAGAATACAATTAAATTTTACATTAATATCACATAACAGCAAAGAACTATTCAAGAAATGAGTCTTACTACATGCAGTCCTCCATTAACAAACTGGGATTTAACATTTATTGAAACATCTTTTTCTCCCTAAAATTACCCTCATTTTTATCAACTATAACCAAGTTAAGTCCACTTTGTTTGCAAAATAGGTCTTTTCTCACTAATTTTGGTCTGATGATTTATATAACCATAATTGATCATAGACTTTTTATTTTGCTGAAATATTTATAGAGTCTTAAACTGAATTTTTAAAATAAAACATGGCTGGGAAATTCACACAAAAGGCTTGTCACTGATTTTGCCTAACAAATCTAAGTGAATTCATCCCTTTTTAAGGTCTCAAAAATTCCTTGAGATTTTTGTACTTGTTAGTGAGATAACCTTCCTAATTCATTTAATAAACTTACTGGAAACCTAAGAGTTTCCAATTTCTGGAGGAGTCAGAGAGAAAATATAATTGTTTTATTTATAATGTATAATTTTAACAAAGTATTGTCATAATTAGATTGGAGGAAGGTTTTCCCTACTTCTGGAAAACATAAGATTCAAACCGGTAATTTTTCAGACAGAAACCATAAAAGTTATAAGCATAGTAGCTGGTTCATTCAGTCCTTTTGTTAACTTTTGTGACGTCATCAGGTTTTCCATTAGAATACCAGGACATATCAGAATGTTAAGAACTCCATATAATTTCTAGGATATCTGTATTAGTAATTTTACCATACATTATAACATGAACAGATTTATTACTCATTTGATAATCTTTTCCATATAATTTAACCAACCAAATAAACACAGTTTAATATCTCTGTTTGGGATGTTTCAGGGGCCCTCTGAAGCACGCCAAAGTTAGCTAGAGGTAAAAGAACTTCAAAAGAATTATTTAGGAAGTTTTATTAAAAAGATCAATTAAAAGTGTTTAGAACATTTGGTCAGATATAGTCAACGTCGATGGGTGTATCATTTACGTTGTTGATATGTCACAATGGGCATAAATACCAAGGCTCAAGGTCTAGTGAAAGTCAGATCGACCATCTTGGACCAAATTGGCTCTAACCAGTTTTCTTATGGCTGTGTCATTCCTAACAAAATCCATTTATCTAAGTAATTGTGATCCAATTTTAGAAAATCCTGATCTTACATAACTCTTTTTAGTATTTTTCATACTTTTTTTTTAACTGAAAACACACTTCCTCTTTTCCTTTAGCAAACAAGAACTAACTTTTATATATTTTATAGATTGGTGAGCATAAATACCAGTGATAATTTCTAAAACCCTTGCTTTCTTAGAACATTTTAGGATGGCACCAAACATTATTCACTTATAGTCCCAAATCTCTTTGTTTCTCTGTAAAAGGAAATTAGTGTTTAGTAGTAAATATTTCAATACCTTATTTTATTTGTAAATGACTAAACTATTCAATAGACTTCTAACACTTAGCACACTTGGCACAACCCTTATAAATTTAAGTTACACCAATCTGGAGAGACTATTTTAGACAGATATTTCTAAAGAATAATTATTCTTAATAGAGTTTATATAAAAGCTCATATCTCATTTACATTTTTTTAGAAGTTTCTTCACTCGAGGTAATTTCCTTGTTAACAAACTTGTAACAGATATAGTATTTAACTTATATTAAACCTAGGGACAATGAAAATATTCTACTTAATGTTAATTAGTCTAGGACATGTCTATATTAGATAGGTCAACAAACAAACATTAATATCAGGTATTTAGCACTGAATATTTCCCAGTTCACATGAACCTGGAATTTACTGTTTAATTTAGAATTATTTGATTTGTAAGTGCTTACCTTTAATTTGTAAATACAGCTCATTTACAAATTAACCTCAAAAATATTACCCAGAGACAAAGACATACCAAATCATATTTAGACAGATGCAGTGCAAGATCTAGCTTCATTTTTTAAGTTTAGTCATGAATTAGATATTACAATATAAAATTTACTAGTTTATAAAAAACAGTTGGAATAAATAAAACTTATAAAGACTTTTTCCCATTTTTTCTCAGTCTCAGGGGTTAGAGATGGTCTAGATAATTGTTTCTGAGAACAGAGCCAGAGACCTGGTCTCAAGGCACAAAGAAAGAAAATTAAGTTCTAATGAAATGGCGGCAGGTCTAAACCAAATAGTAGCCAGACAAAGCAAAATGGCCATTAAAATCACAACACAGAACATAGTTAAAACACACATATACACCTGGTAGTCTTCATCAGACACTCCCTTAAATCAAACATTTCAAAGCGAGGAAAGGAAGCCAGGTTGAAAGAAAAAGGGGGAGGAGGAGGGAGAGGGGGGTGAAAGGGGTGACCTTGCAGATGTCTCCTGCCACCTGCAGATACCCAGGTGTTATGGGACTTTACCCCAGGCCTCCAGAGAAGGGAGGGCTGGAACTCGGCCCTACCAGAACAGAACAAGAATTCAAGTTCTCTGCCAAGAGGAGGTGATCAGTCTCTAATCCTCAGCTCAGGCTGAGGCCCTTCAATCAGATTCCTGAGTCCAGGACTGGGGGACTAGCAAAATGGGGAAAAATAGGAAGGGTTAAGAAGAGGAAAGAGAGAGGGAATGGGAGAGAGGCCAATTAAAGTCTCTTGTTCCTTACCAGTCAGGGCACTCTGGCCAGTTGTCTATGAAATGAGGAGACCAGGGACAAAAGGGTCGCAGTTGTGGCTGCTGGGTCTGGTCCTTTGGCAGGCAAGCTGGCCTTTGAGTACTCCAAGTGATCAGGATGGCAGTCTCAGTAAAGAAGAGTCCCACCAGAGTCATCATTCGTTGCAGAAAAGGGGACCCCTTTCAGGGCCCGAAACTGGGCTCTTGTCTAACACTCAGAAATGAATTGTCTGAGGAGACACATGTGCTGACAAATCAAGAGATTTTATTGGAAAGGGCATCCAGGTGGAGAGCAGTAGGGTAAGGGAACCCAGGAGGACTGCTCTGCCCTGTGGCTCACAGTCTCAGGTTTTATGGTGACAGGATTAGTTTCTGGGTGGTCTTTGGCCAATCATTCTAATTCAGGGTCTTTCCTGGTGGTGTACACATCTCTCAGCCAAGATGGATGCTGGTGAGAGTGATTCTGGGAAGTGGACGGACATGTGGTGTCTCCTTTTGACCTTTCCCGAACTTTTCTGGTTGGCGGTGGCTTATCAGTTCTGTATTCTTTATCAGGATCTCCTGTCATAAAACAACTCAGGCAAACGGTTACTATGATGCATGATCAGAGTTGGCGGTTTCAATCACTGTGCTTATCCTAACAGTTACAGAAGAGAGAGACCTTCACCCTATTTCCCAAGAGATGTCTGTTCAGTCTCCAGGTTGGAAAGATGCCCTGGACGAGGAAGTAGAAACCCACTCCAGTATCCTTGCTACGAGGATCCCATGGACAGAAGAGCGTGATGGGCTACAGTCCACGGAGTCATAAAGAGTCATACACAACTGAGCATTTGAATATATTCAGCATATTCAGTTCAGTTCAGTCGCTCAGTTGTGTCCAACTCTTTACAACCCCATGAATCGCAGCACGCCAGGCCTCCCTGTCCATCAACAACTCCTGGAGGTCACTCAGACTCACATCCATCGAGTCCGTGATCCCATCCAGCCATCTCATCCTCTGTCGTTCCCTTCTCCTCCTGCCCCCAATCCCTCCCAGCATCAGAGTCTTTTCCAATGAGTCAGCTCTTCGCTGACTCATTGAGGTGGCCGCAGTACTGGAGTTTCAACTTTAGCATCATTCCTTCCAAAGAAATCCCAGGGCTGATTTCCTTCAGAATGGACTGTTTGGATCTCCTTGCAGTCCAAGGGACCCTCAAGAGTCTTCTCCAACACCACAGTTTAAAAGCATCAATTCTTCAGCGCTCAGCCTTCTTCACAGTCCAATTCTCACATCCATACAAGACTACTGGAAAAATCATAGCCTTGACTAGATGGACCTTAGCTGGCAAAGTAATGTCTCAGCTTTTGAATATGCTATCTAGGTTGGTCATAACTTTTCTTCCAAGGGGTGAGTGTCTTTTAATTTCATGTCTGCAGTCACCATCTGCAGTGATTTTGGAGCCCCCCAAAATAAAGTCTGATACTGTTTCCACTGTTTCCCCATCTATTTCCCATGAAGTGATGGGAGCGGGTGCCATGATCTTTGTTTTATGAATGTTGAGCTTAAAGTCAACTTTTTCACTTTCCACTTTTATTTTCATCAAGAGGCTTTTTAGTTCCTCTTCACTTTCTGCCATAAGGGTGGTATCATCTGCATATCTGAGGTTATTGATATTTCTCCCGCCAATCTTGATTCCAGCTTTTGTTTCTTCCAGTCCAGTGTTTCTCATGATGTACACTGCATATCAGTTAAATAAGCAGGGTGATAATATTCAGCTTTGATGTACTCCTTTTCCTATTTGGAACCAGTCTGTTGTTCCATGTCCAGTTCTAACTGCTGCTTCCTGACCTGCATACAGATTTTGGAAGAGGCCAGTCAGGTTGTCTGGTATTCCCATCTCTTTCAGATTTTTCCACAGTTTATTGTGATCCACACAGTCAAAGGCTTTGGAATAGTTTATATGGCAGGAAGAGATGTTTTTCTGGAATTCTCTTGCTTTTTCCATGTTCCAGCGGATGTTGGCAATTTGATCTCTGGTTCCTCTGCCTTTTCTAAAGCCAGCTTGAACATCAGGAAGTTCACGGTTCACATATTGCTGAAGCCTGGCTTGGAGAATTTTCAGAATTACTTTACTAGCATGTGAGATTAGTGCAATTGTATGGTAGTTTAAGCATTCTTTGGCATTGCCTTTCTTTAGAATTGGAATGAAAACTGATCTCTTTCAGTCCTGTGGCCACTGCTGAGTTTTCCAAATTTGCTGGTATATTGAGCGCAGCACTTTCACGGCTTCATCTTTCAGGATTTGAAATAGATCAACTGGAATTCCATCCCCTCCACTAGCTTTGTTCATAGTGATACTTTCTAAGGCCCATTTGACTTCACATTCCAGGCTGTCTGTCTGTAGATGAGTGATCACACCATCGTGATTATCCTGGTACTGAAGATCTTTTTTGTAGAGTTCTTCTGTGTATTCTTGCCATCTCTTCTTAATATTTTCTGCTTCTGTTAGGTCTATCCCATTTCTGTCCTTTATCGAGCCCATCTTTGCGTGAAATGTTCCCCTGGTATCTCTAATTTTCTTGACAATATCTCTAGTATTTCCCATTCTGTTCTTTTCCTCTATTTCTTTGCATTGACTGCTAAAGAAGTCTTTCTTACCTCTTCTTGCTCTTCTCTGGAACTCTGTATTGAAATGCTTATATCTTTCCTTTTCTCCTTTGCTTTTCATCATGGTCAACAAAAAGTTGACAAAAAAAGTCCAAAATTCAGTACTTGCATGCAATCTAAAAAATGACAGAATCATCTCTGTTCATTTCCAAGGCAAACCATTCAATATCACAGTAATCCAAGTCTATGCCCCAACCAGTAACACTAAAGAAGCTGAAGTTGAGTAGTTCTATGAATACCTACAAGACCTTTTAGAACTAACATCCAATAAAGATGTCCTTTTCATTACAGGGGACTGGAATGCAAAAGTAGTAATGCAAGAAACACCTGGAGTAACAGGCTAATTTGGCCTTGGAATGCAGAATGAAGCAGGGCAAGATTAATAGAGTTTTCCCAAGAAAATGCCCTGGTCATAGCAAACATCCTCTTCCAACAACACAAGAGAAGACTCTACACATGGACATCACCAGATGGTCAACATCGAAATCAGATGGATTATATTCTTTGCAGCCAAAGATGGAGAAGCTCTATACAGTCAACAAAAACAAGACCAGGAGCTGACTGTGACTCAGATCATGAACTCCTTATTATCAATTTCAGACTTAAATTGAAGAAAGTAGGGAAAACGGCTAGACCATTCAGGTATGACCTAAAGCAAATCCCTTATGATTATACAGTGGAAGTGAGAAATAGATTTAAGGGCCTAGATCTGATAGATAGAGTGCCTGATGAGCTATGGAGTGAAGTTCATGACATTGTATAGGAGACAGGGATCAAGACTATCCCCATGGAAGAGAAATGCTAAAAAGCAAAATGGCTGTCTGGGGAGGCCTTATAAATAGCTGTGAAAAGAAGAGAGGTGAAAAGCAAAGGAGGAAAGAATAGATTCAGCATATTAGCAGCCTAAATAATTTAGACAAATGGTCTTTTCCCTAAATAGAGCTATAGCCACAGATATCTACAAAAAAATACATGCAAGCTGTGATGGAAGAAAACTCATTAAGGCCTAGATATCAGAGTCCACTCTATGTCTGCATGTGTCTTTGCATGTCCACCAAATATTTGTGTATAAAACACTTCCTTTTCCTTCTCTAGTGTGAATTGTCTTCCTGGCTTTTGAAGTCCTAAACCACTACCCTAACATCGTCCTTTGTCTTTAATTGATGAGGGTTTTGACCTTTTTGACAAGTCATTTAGTTTTTCTGGGTTTTTCCCATGTATACCTGTTATTGCAATTTTGTTTTATTTTCTCTTTTTTAATTTGTCTCAAATTAATTAACAGTCATGAAAACCTAGAATTGTAGAGGAAATCTGTTCCTCCCTGACAACATCTCTTAAAGCTTCAGTGAGTGAAAATCCTTTTGCTGGTCTTGTCTTCATGTTGATGACTCACCAATCAGGGCCATGGTTGGTGAAGGCTGGGATAGCTGTGTTTCCAGTGAATTGGAGGTTCTTGATGTCTCATCACAGAAAGAATTCAGTGAGAGACAAAATCGTAGATAAGAAGTAGACTTACTCAGAGAAAAATACACTCTGTAGACAGTTTGGGCCATCTCAGAAGATGAGGGAGAACCTGATTATTTTTCATGGGCTGAATAATTTCATAGGCTAATGAGTGTGAGTTTTATTTTAATTACTTCGAAGAATTGGACCAATATCCACTTTTTTACCTTTGATGGTTGGCCTCAGAACTGTCAAGGCATTGGTGGGTGTGTCACTTAGCCTCCAAATATATTACAATGAGTATATTATGAGGTTCAAGGTCTACTGGAAGTCAAATTTTCTGCCTAGTTGTTTTTAACCAGGTTTTGTCGTGTCCTGTGACCTAATTACTCTTTAAATCATTGTGCCTTGCCCCCTTCCCTCCTATTTCAGGCTTATATGGCTCTAAATTTTAGTGCATATTCAAGGATATCCATCTATGTATTTATCAGACTAAACATAAAAAACCTGATCCTTTTTGCAATTACAAATGACTCTTAGAGACTTTTTATAGTCACCGTGGAAAAGAAAGTTAAGACAACTTATTTAAGTGCCCAGATTTGGTGAAGTTCCTTATTACTTTCAGACTTTTGTTGGTTGTATATGTCTATAATCATTCAGTGGGAAAAAAAAAAAAAAACAAAAAAAAACAACTGTAACCAATAAGATTTGGTCTTATTACCTTGTAGAACAATAACCAGTTTTGTATTTAACCTGGCTGCCTTACTCTACCACTTTTTATTAGTTACCAATGCATTCTTAGCACTCCATATGCTCTCTGAACCAACTTTAATATTTGACTGGTTACCTCACTAATTAGTTGAATAAACTTTTTGACACACATTCATTGTATATTTATGTGATCATGCTTTTCAACTTTGAAGATTACCCTTTAAAAAAATGAAAGCACATGACTATTTTCCCCTAGAGGAACTTTATATTTCTTATTCATATATATATAAGTATATATATATATATATATATATATATATATATATATATATATTTGTATAATAGAACAGTGTGAAAATTTATTTTTATTCAATAAATATTAATTGCATGTATAACTGTAAAGATAAATAAATATTAATATTTGTAGCTAGATTAAAGCTAAGAGTACATATTCTATTCAAGCTTAAGAGTGCTCTTAAATAATATTATTATAGTATAGATAGTTTCTGATAGAACTATAAAACATGAAATTATATGTTTCTTTATCCCTTTGTTTTCTATGACACTTCCTTTTTTTAAAACATGGCCACAATGAGAAATTCATCCCTCAGTGCCCATAAGCAAAATGCAAATTTTAAGACACGAAATCCTTGGATTAAAACCCTGTTTCATTTAATTTTTCTAAAAGGTCACTGATCTCTCTAGACATTAAATTTATGTTCTCCAGTTTGAGTATAAAAGTATCTGCTTTGAAATATTGTAGTGAAGAAAAAGTGATATTTTATTTATATCTATATTATCTATATCTCTCTATCGCTCTATCTATCTATATATAAAACATAGTGACTAGAATATGGGATATCACCAAATAAAAGTTCTTCTCTATTATTTATAATTCCCTCTTGATGACCCACAACCCAGGACCATGACTCTCCTGAGGAATACAACATGGCTTATTATCATATATCTGTCAATGTGAGACAACTATTTAATCACTCTAGATCTAAATTGTGTAAAATTCAAAATGAACGAAGTGAAGTAGAGGTACACAATTCAAAGGATGGCCCAGGGACCAACAACCTTGGCATTATATGGACATTTATTTTCTATCCCATTTTTCCCTGCATTTGAACTACTGAATCAAAAGTAGCATTTTTATAAGATCTTCAGGTGATTCATAGGCATATTGAATTTTAAGCAACTCAAACTAAATTACTCTAAGTTGTCTCTCTGCTCTCAATTCTGAAAATATTTTAAAAAAAGAATGCTTTATAAAATCCCTATTATTGTATTAGGAAGAGTTAACACTAAACTTTTTAGTTTTATACCATCTCAGTTATCAGTTGCTAAGTTACAAACTGCTACAAAGCTTGGTGGAATGAAAACAATTAGTAAGAAATTCAGATAGGACATAGCAGGGACGCCTTGTATCTACTCTACAATGTCTGGGGACTTTGCTCAAAAGACTTAAACTGCTTGGGGTTGCCTAAATAACAAGGGAATGAAATTATTTATAGGGTTTTTCACACACAAAACTAGCACCTAAACAGAGATGTCTAGAAGGTTAGGCATATATGAATTGTAGATTAGAATGCCTACATGAAGTCTACTAAGAAACTTAAGCTTCTCAGAGTATTTAGACCATAGGATGGTAAAACTTCTGACATGCCATCTCAGGAGTTCAAGAGAAAATATTGTTTTGAACACAAGACAGAAACATTACCTTCATTCTCAGTGTATTTGACTACTCCAAACACTGCCAGATTTGTCCAGTTTCAAGGAAAGTATGGATCCTATATTTTCATAGAGAGGTGTCAAGGAATTAGCAGCCACGTTTTTAACTCTGCACACAAAGTTCTTTGCATTTACATAAAGCCTTGGCAAAACTTCCATCAAACTGAGTCCTCAGAATAATGAGTAGATGATGGCTAAAATTTTGGGGAAAGTGTCATAAGCAAAACGACAGAATAGGAAGTTTCAGCTCTTATTTCCAAACAGAAGCACCAGTCAAGGGACTAAAATACTTTATGAGAGGTCCAGAATTCAGTTAAGAAACTATATTAATACCAATGGAGTGAAGAACTAAAGTGCCCTGTCTTTCAGTGAGCTCCCTAATGGGTTGGCCTCTATCTAGCAGCACTGAAAAAAAAAAAAAAAATTGATATGAATTCCTTGGATAGCTAGGAACAATAAAAAAAAGAAAAGGAATGGGAGGGCTTGCTACAGTAAAATAATCTTGAGAAAGAAGAACAAAGCTGGAAATATTAAGCTTTCTGATTTCATATCATACTACAAAGCTGTAGTAATCAAAATAGTATATGGCATTGCACTAAAAGCAGACATATAGACCAATGGGACAGAATATAGCCTAGAAATACTCATGAATATATTAACCAGTGGCTCATCAATAAGTGAGCCAAGAATATATAATGAGGGAAAAATGATCTCTTCAATAAATAGGGTTGGGAAAACTGAATAGCGACATGGCAAAGAACAAAGTCGAATTCCTATCTTACACCATACCCAAGAATAAACTTTAAATGTATTAAATATTTAAATGTAACTATAAAATGTAACTATCTGAAACTATAAAACTCCTAGAAGACAACTCAGAGGGAAAGCTTCATGACATCAGGCTTAGCAATAATCCTTTGAATATGATACAAAAGCATAAGCAACAAAAGCAAAATGAGATTGTATCAAATTGAAAAGCTCCGCACAGCAAAGGGAATCAATGGAATTAAAATGCAATCTAAGTAAAAGAAATATTTTCCTAGATATATTTTTAAAAAGTTATTATTCAAAGTACATATTTTTTTAAAAATCACATGCAATTCAATACCAAATAATAATAATCCAGTTAAAAACTTCCAAATTGTTCTCCACAGTGGCTGTTTATGACCTTATAATCCCACTTCTGGGCATATTCCCAGAGAAAAACATGCTTCAAAAGGATAAACAAACCTCAATGTGCACTACAGTACTGTTTACAATAGCCGTGACGTGAAAGCAACTTAAATGTACATCAAGAGAGGAATAGATAAAGAAGATGTGATACATGTATACAATAGAATATTTGTCAACCATTAGAAAATAAAACAATGCCATTTGCAGCAACATGGATGGATCTAGAGATGGTCATACTAAGTGAGGTAAGTCAAAGAGATATATCATATGATATCACTTATATGCCAAATCTAAAAAGAAATTAGACAAATTAACTTATTTATAAAGCAGAAACAGACTCACAGACTTAGAAAACAAATTTATGGTTACCAGGGCATAAGGGTGTGGGGAAGGGAGAATTAGGGAGTGTGGGATTGACATGTACACACTGCTATACTTAAAATGGATAATCAACAAGGGTCTACTGTGTAGCACAGGAAATTTCAATGTTGTATGGTAGCCTGGATGGGAGGAGATAGAATGGGGGAGAATGGATATATGCATATATATGGCTGAGTTTCTTTGCTGTACACCTGAAACTATCAAAACATTGTTAATATGCTATACTCCAATCTCTGATGGCTCATATGGTAAAGTATCTGTCTGCAATGTAGGAGTCCTGGTTTTGATCCCTGGATTGGGAAGATCCCCTGGAAGAGGGCATGGCAACCCATTCCAATATTCTTGCCTAGAGAATCCCTATGGACAGAGGAGCCTAGTGAGATACAGTCCATGGGGTCACAAAGAGTAGGACATGACTAAGTGACCTAGCACACGCATACTCCAATCTAAAATAAAAAGTTAAAAGAAATGACCCGGTCAACAAATAGACTGCACACTTGCATAGATATTTATTCAAAGGAGAGTAAATGGCCAACAGGTAGGTGAAAACATAAAAAGATGTTCAACATTACTAATCATCAGGAAAATTAAGTAAAAACTGTAATGAGGTATTTCTTCATACATTTTAGGACAGCTGTTACAAATATACATCTATGTAATATATATATATCATTAATACATGTATATAATACATAAATCATTTCATATATGTGCTATATACTTCTGTATATCATTACATTTATATATATTGTGGAGGATATGGAGAAGTTGGAATTCTTGTGCACTATTAGTGGCATGTAAAATGATGTAGCTGCTACGGAAAGCAGTACAGAGGTTTTAAAATAAATTTTAAAATAGAATTATGGTACAATACAGCAACCCCACTCTCTGGGTATGTATTCCAAATACTGAAATGAGGATTGCAAAGAGATATTTGCACTTTCGTGTTTATTGCAAAACTATTTATTCACAGTAGCCAAGACCTAAATGTCCACTGATGGATGAGTGAATGAACAAAATGTGATATATACATAAAATTTAATATTTTTCAGCCTGAATAAAAAGATATGATGCCCTTTTGTACAACATAGGTGAACCTAGAGGACATTATGCTGGACGAAATAAGCTGATCACAAAAAGAACATGATTCTACTTATTCGAGGTACCTAAAGCAGTCAAATTCAGAGAAGCAGAAAGTAAAATGGTTGCCTGGGGGAGAAGGAAACAAGAGCTGCTGTTCAATAGGTACAAAGTTTCAGTTACGCAAGTGAGTAATTTGCAGAAATCTACTATATGACATTATGTAATGTAGTTAACATATTATATTCTGCACTTACATTTTGTTAAGAAGGTAGATCTCATGTTAAGTGTTATTATATTCACTAAAAATAAAAATAAATAAGTCATCCAAAAGGAGGAAATAATGGCAGTTCTAAAAATCCAATATTACTCTAAAAGAAATAAGATTAAATCACTTTGTTTTATTGTTAAATTACAGTAAATGTAATCTGCATTTGTAGTTTGTATCTGTTAATATACTTCATGTTTCTGTTACTACTTTAATTAGTGTTTCAGGTAAAATCAGGACTCACAGTTAAATTTGGATTTCAGTTCATTGACAATTTTTAAATAGTATAAGTATGTCCTAAATATTCCAAAGGACAGATTTCCTTTTAAAATTATTTTTATCTGAAATTGAAATAGGCTCTCAGGCTTATATTTATTTGTTTACTAAATCTGGCATCTGCTCTAGTCTTTGATTAATATTGATGCTTTAGGTAGGTGTTCTATATTTACCTAGATTCTTCTCTTACCCTACAATTCAATACAGAATATACTCTAGAATATATACACCTCAGTGTTAGGGCTACAGGTGGTCACAAATCTGAGTAATAATGAGTCCAAACTGGTAAAAAACTAACAGGAACTATGCTTTGAGACAAGAAGTCTTTTTAGATTTCTTCAAATTCCGACTGCTTATCTGTAACTCTCTCTTAAGATATTTTGATACATTAATGGTTATAAAGTTTTAGAATCCAGTATTCAAAGACATTGTGAATACTCAACCAGATATGTAATCAGAATATATATATATATAATGAATTTCACCATATTGATAAACCCTGCAAAGCTGTAATCTTAGCATTCTTAGATTTCAAGTATCAAGATTATACACTTTTAACTGTGACTCTTATACCCTGAATTAAATCCTACACAAGTATTAGGAATTTAATATGTTTAATAAATTCTGGTTTAAAAATTAGAAATTATGTGGCTGAAAAATTATAAATTGGCACTCAAAAGACAGTTTCCAACATAACTTTATAAAGTAGAGAAGTAATTTTAATAATTTTTTTCTTAATGTTTTACTTCTTTAAATCAGGTTTCCAATAAATTTTATATATATTTTTTTAATATTTTACTTTTGAGCCTAGAAATAAATATTGCAAATATATGATGTTAAGTTGTGGGAAAATAGCTGAAAACTTAGTTTTGCATCTTTCTACAGCAATTATATATATATATACCTTAATATTTCCCTTCAGAAAAATCTAAAACATCTCAAAACTTTTCTCCTCACTAAATGTAAGTGCCTAATCCCTTCCATGTCTGATTTTGTGCATTAAAACCAGGTTATTCAACTGAAGCAAATCCACAGCTATGTTAATTTCTTGGAGGAAAAAAGTCTGTTGAAGAAGATAAAGCCTTTCCTACTTTTCCTTTTTCATATCAAAGGAAAATATAACTTTTTTATTTATGAAAACTTGTATGAGAGGAATAATTATAACCACATACTGTAAACTTCATATTAAATCATAGAGATTTGAGAAGAAAACAGTCAAATTTTTCCACTGCTTACATTATCATTTCTACTGTTTGTATTTAAATATTTTTTGCTGATGAGTGAGACAATAGTTTGAGGAATATATAGCAGGATACTAAAGGAACAAAAATGATGGAGAAAAAAACAATAATTTCTGGAAGAACTGTCAGAAAATACTGGCACCCATTATCACAGGAGCAAACATTTTAGTAGAGACATAATAGATTATTAGCCTTATTTTCATTTTAATGTAGCTCTATCTGTTTTCAGGGTGATTTAGAATTATGATATTATTAATTCTAAAAAGATTCTCAAGATTCCAAATATGTAAATGTTATTTGTTAGCAATGATATGCTGGTAGAACTTGCCCTTGAATATCTTATTTACTTCTGAAGTATAAATTATTGTATTTGCAAATTCAAAAACATATTTGCTCAAACACTAATCATAAATGCTTATAGGAAAGTAAAAACAAACCAGGAAAATTATGTTTACGTTTTCACAGCACACATTCTTTTTTAGAATTACTAATTTGGTAGAAATGTATTGAACATTGTGCTAGGAAACAAAACACTAAATAGATTATTTGAAATATTTTGCTAATAATTTTACATCAGATTCAGAAAAAACAACAAACTGTCAAAAATTCTTAAAGAGATGGGAGTACAAGAACATCTTATCTGTCTCCTGAGAAACCTATATAGGGTCAAGAAGCAACAGTTAGAACTGGACATGGAACAATAGACTGGTACAAAACTGAGAAAAGAGTATGACAAGGTTGTATATTGTCACCCTGCTTATTTAATTTATATGCAGAGTACATTATGTGAAATGCTGGGGTGGAGGAATCACAAGCTGGAATCAAGAAGGCTGAGAGAAGTATCAGCTTCAGTATTCAGATGATACTATTCTAACGACAGAAGGTGAAGAGAGACTAAAGAGCCTCTTGAGGAGAAGGAAAGAAGAGAATGAAAAATCTGGTTTAAAACTCAACCTTCAAAAGACTAAGATCATGGCATCTGGTGCCATCACTTCATGGCAAATAGATGGGGAAGCAATGGAAACAGTGATGGACTTTATTTTCTTGGGCTCCAAAATCACTGTGGATGGTGACTACCACCATGAAATTAAAAGACGTTTGCTCCTTGGAAGAAAAGCTATAACCTACCTAGACAGCATAAAAAAAGAAGAGACTTTACTTTGCCAACAAAAGTCCGTCTAGTCAAAACTATGGTTTTTCCAGTAGTCATTTATGGATGTGAGAGCTGGACCATAATGAAGACTGATCAGCAAAGAACAGATGTTTTCATATTGTGGTTCTGTTTAAGAGTCCCTTAGACTGCAAGGAGATCAAACCAGTTAATCTGATGCTAAGACTGAAGAACTGATACTAAGGCTGAAGCTCCAAGTCTTTGGTCACCTGATGTAAACAGCTGACTCACTGGAGAAGACCCAGATTCTGGGAAAGATTGAAGGCAAAAGGAGAAGGGGTCATCAGAGGTTGAGGTGGTTGGATGGCATCACTGAATCAATGGATTTGAGTTTGAGCAAGTTCCAGGAGGTGGTGAAGAATAGGGTTTCCTGGCATGTTACACTCCATGGGGTCACAAAGAGCCAGACAGGAATTAGCAACTAAATGACAGCAACAGAAAAAACAGAATTATAAGGCGGGAAAAATACCATCACATGAATATGTAGTAAAACAAATTATTTTTTGTTCAATATATTACTTATCAGTAAAGGTAATTTGTGCTTTTTTGGTAATAAAGTATACACAGAAAAATATATACCTTTTTTGACTTACCATGAGGTGGATTATCTCCCCCCAAAAAAACAATTTTAGTTGAAAATATCTTAAGTTGAAAATATATTTAATACTTCTAACCCACTAAAAATCATATCTTAGCCTAGACTACTTTAGAGGTTCCAAGAATACTTATATTAGCCTACAGTTGTTCAGAATTATCTCACACAAAGCCTACTTTATACCAAACTGCTGAATATCTTACATACTTTATTGAATATTGCACTGAAAGTGCAGAATGTTTGTTTACCTTCATGTTTACATAGCTGACTGGGAGATGTAGCTCGCTGATTCTATCCAGGATCATGAGACATCATTATGTGGCATTTACCACTAGTCTAGGAAAACATCAAAATTCAAACTACAATTTCTTCTGAATATGTATTGCTTTTGCACCAGCATAAAATGGAAAACAAAACAAAACAAAACAAAACATATGAGTTGAACCATCATTAATTGGGATTTTCTGTAGCAATTTAAATGGAAATTGGAAATAGGTGATGACATAGAAAAAAGAACAACAAAAAAGTTTATATTGTAGCTCAATATTAACTATAAATGAATTGAAAGAAATGAATTAAATACCTAATGCATTTGAGGGCACAGTGTGGATTTTCATGTATGTTTATGGAATAAAGGAAAGCATGGATGGGAGAGTAAAAAGTTACAGTCACTACATATGAGAGTTGTGGTAGCTTATGTCCAATATGATGAAGTTGAAGTGAAAGTCTTTGACTCTTTGTGACCCCAGGGACTATCAGTTAAGTTCAGTTCAGTCGCTCAGTCGTATCTGACTCGTTGTGACCTCATGAATCGCAGGACGCCAGGCCTCCCTGTCCATCACCATTTCTCGGAGTTCACTCAAACTCACGTCCATAGAGTTGGTGATGCCATCCAGCCATCTCATCCTCTGTTGTCCCCTTTGCCTCCTGCCCCCAATCCTTCCCAGCATCAGAGTATTTTCCAATGAGTCAACTCTTCGCATGAGGTGGCCAAAGTACTGGAGTTTCAGCTTTAGCATCATTCCTTCCAAAGAACATCCAGGGCTGATCTCCTTTAGAACGGTCTGGTTGGATTTCCTTGCAGTCCAAGGGACTCTCAAGAGTCTTCTCAAACACCACAGTTCAAAAGCATCAATTGTTTGGCGCTCAGTTTTCTTTACAGTCCAGCTCTCGCATCCATACATGACCACTGGAGAAAACATAGCCTTGACTAAATGGACCTTTGTTGGCAAAGTAATGTCTCAGCGCTTCAATATGCTACCTAGGTTGGTAATAAATTTTCTTCCAAGGAGTAAGCATCTTTTAATTTCATGACTGCAGTCACCATCTGCAGTGATTTTGGAGCCCAAAAAGATAAAGTCTGACACTGTTTCCACTGTTTCTCCATCTATTCCCCATGAAGTGATGGGACCAGAGGCCATGATCTTATTTTTCTGAATGTTGAGCTTTAAGCCAACTTTTTCATTCTCCTCTTTCACGTTCATCAAGAGGCTTTTTAGCTTCTCTTCACTTTCTGCCATAAGAGTGGTGTCATCTGCATATATCAGGTTATTGATATTTCTCCTGGCAATCTTGATTCCAGCTTGTGCTTCTTCCAGCCCAGTGTTTCTCATGATGTACTCTGCATATAAGTTAAATCAGCAGGGTAACAATATACAGCCTTGACATACTCCTTTTCCTATTTGGAACAAGTCTGTTGTTTCATGTTGCTAACTGTTGTTTCCTGACCCTCATACAAGTTCCTCAAGAGGCAGTTCAGGTGGTCTGGTTTTCCCATCTCTTTCAGATTTTTCCACAGTTTATTGTGATCCACACAGTCAAAGGTTTTGGCATAGTCAATAAGGCAGGAAGAGATGTTTTTCTGGAACTCTCTTGCTTTATTGATGATCCAGCACATGTTGGCAATTTGATCTCTGTTTCCTCTGCTTTTTCTAAAACCAACTTGAACATCTGGAATTTAACAGTTCATGTATTGCTGATGCCTGCCTTGGAGAATTTTGAGCATTACTTTATTAGCATGTGAGATGAGTGCAATTGTGCCATAGTTTCAGCATTCTTTGGCATTGTCTTTCTTTGGGGTTGGAATGAAAACTGACTTTTCCAGTCCTGTGGCCATGGCGGAGTTTTCCAAATTTGCTGGCATATTGAGTGCAGCCCTTTCACAGCATCATCTTTCAGGATTTGGAAGAATTCAACTGGAATTCCATCCCCTCCACTAGCTTTGTTTGTAGTGATGCTTTCTAAGGTCCACTTGACTTCACATTCCAGGATGTTTGGCACTAGGTGAGTGATAACACCATCGTGATTAGATTATCTTGTTCATGAAGACATTTTTTGTAGAATTCTTCTGTGTATTCTTGCCACCTCTTCTTAATATCTTCTGCTTCTGTTAGGTCCAAACCATTTCTGTCCTTTATCGAGCCCATCTTTTCATGAAACGTTCCCTTGGTATCTCTAATTTTCTTGAAGAGATCTTGAGTCTTTCCCATTCTGTTGTTTTCCTCTATTGCTTTTCATTCATCACTGAGGAAGACTTTCATATCTCTTCTTGCTAGTCTTTGGATCTCTGCATTCAGATGCTTATATCTTTCCTTTCCTCATTTGCTTTTCTCTTCTCCTCTTTTCACAGCTCTTTGTAAGGTCTCCCAAGGCAGTCATTTTGCTTTTTTACATTTCTTTTCTATGGCAATGGTCTTGATCCCTGTCTCCTGTACAATGTCATGAACCTCAGTCCATACTTCATCAGGTACTCTATCTATCAGGTCTAGTCCCTTAAATCTATTTCTCACTTCCAGTGTAAAATCATAAGGGATTTGATTTAGGTCATACCTGAATGGTATAGTGGTTTTCCCTTTAATTTAAGTGTGAATTTGGCAACAAGGAGCCCATTTTCTGAGTCACAAGTGCGGCCGAGGTCAGGGGCAGATACTGGGAAGGGCAGCCGCCAAGAAGAGCTGTCCCATATTTGAGGTCAGGGGTGGTGACAGGGAGGAGCTAACCCACATCTGAGGTCAGGGACAGCGACCAAGAGGAGCTACCACAGGTCTAAGGAGCGGTGGCTGTGCGGGCACAGGAGGGCTAAGAGGAGCTACTCCATGTTCAAGGTCAGGAGGGGCGGCAGTGAGGAGACACCCCTCGCCCAATGTAAGGAACAGCAGCTGTGCTTTGCTGGGGCAGCTGTGAAGAGATACCCCACGTCCAAGGTAAGAGAAACCCAAGTAAGAAGGTAGGTGTTGCAAGAGGGCATAAGAGGGCAGACACACTGAACTAGTCAATCTAATCACACAGAAAATTAGTCAATCTAATCACACTAGTACAACAGCCTTGTCTAACTCAGTGAAACTAAGCCATGCCCATGGTGTCACCCAAGATGGGAAGGTCATGGTGGAGAGGTCTGATAGAATGTGGTCCACTGGAGAAGTAAATGGCAACCACTTCAGTATTCTTGCCTTGAGAACCCTATGAACAGTATGAAAACACAAAATGATAGGATACTGAGGAGGAACTCCCCAGGTCAGTTGCCCAAAATGCAACTGGAGATGAGCAGAGAAATAACTCCAGAAAGAATGAAGGGATGGAGCCAAAGCAAAAGCAGTACCCAGTTGTGGAAGCAAGGTCCAATGCTGTAAAGAGCAATATTGTATAGGAACCTGGAATGTTAGGTCCACGAATCAAGGCAAATTGGAAGTGGCCAAACAGGAGATGACAAGAGAGAATGTTGACATTCTAGGAATCTGCAAACTAAAATGGACTGGAATGGTTGATTTAACTCAGATGACCATTATATCTACTACTGTGGGCAGGAATACCTTAGAAGAAATGGAGTATCCATCATGGTCAACAAAAGCATCCAAAATGCAGTACTTGGATGGAATCTCAAAAACGACAGAATGATCTCTGTTTGTTTCCAGGGCAAACCATTCAATATCACAGTAATTCAAGTCTATGCCCCAGCCCGTAATGCTGAAGAAGCTGAAGTTGAATGGTTCTATGAAGACCAATAAGATCTTTTAGAGCTAACACCCAAAAAAGGTGTCCTTTTCAGTATAGGGGACTGGAATGCAAAAGTAGGACGTCAAGAAACACCAGGAGTAACAGGCAAATTTGGCCTTGGAATAAGGAATGAAGCAGGGCAAAAGCTAATGGAATTTTGCCAAGAGAACGCACTGGTCATAGCAAACACCCTCTTCCAAGAACACAAGACTCTACACATGGACATCACCAGATGGTCAACACCGAAATCAGATTGATTATATTTTTGCACCCAAAGATGGAGAAGCTGTATACAGTCAGCAAAACAAGACCTGGAGCTGACTGTGGCTCAGATCATGAGCTCCTTATTGCTGAATTCACACTTAAATTGAAGCAAGTATGGAAAACCACTAGACCATTCAGGTGTGACCTAAATCAAATCCCTTATGATTTGATCATACAGTGTAAGTGAGAAATAGATTTAAGGGACTAGATCTGATAGATAGAGTGCCTGATGAACTATGGACAGGTTCTTGACATTGTACAGGAGACAGGGATCAAGACCATCCCCATGGAAAATAAATGCAAAAAAGAAAAATGGCTCTCTGAGGAGGCCTTACAAATAGCTGTGAAAAGAAGAGAAGCAAAAAGCAAAGGAGAAAAGGAAAGGTATAAGCATCTGAATGCAGAGATCCAAAGTATAGCAAGGAGAGATGAGAAAGCCTTCCTCAGCCATCAGTGCAAAGAAATAGAGGAAAAGAACAGAATGGGAAAGACTCGAGATCTCTTCAAGAAAATTAGAGATACCAAGGGAATATTTCATGCAAAGATGGGCTTGATAAAGGACTAACAGAAGTAGAAGATATTAAGAAGTGGTGGCAAGAATACATAGAAAAACTCTACAAAAAATGTCTTCATGAACAAGATAATCACAATGGTGTGATCACTCACCTAGAGCCAGACATCCTGGAATGTGAAGTCAAGTGGGCCTTAGAAAGCGTCACTACGAACAAAGCTAGTGGAGGGGATGGAATTTCAGTTGAACTCTTTCAAATCCTGAAAGATGGTGCTGTGAAAGTGCTGTACTCAATATGCCAGCAAATTTGCAAAACTCCGCAGTTGCCACAGGACTGGAAAGGTTGGTTTCATTCCAATACCAAAGAAAGGCAATGCCACAGAATGCTCAGACTACTGCACAATTGTACTCATCTCACATGCTAGTAAAGTAATGCTCAAAATTCTCCAAGCCAAGCTTCAGCAATAAGAGAACCATGAACTTGCAGATGTTCAAGCTGGTTTTAGAAAAGGAAAAGGAACCAGATATCAAATTGCTTACCTCTGTTGGATCATCAAAAAAGCAAGAGAGTTCTAGAAAAAAACATCTATTTGTGCTTTATTGACTATGTCAAAGCTTTTGTCTTGTGGATCACAATAAACTGTGGAAAAATCTGAAAGAGATGAGAATACCAGACCACCTAACCTGCCTCTTGAGAAACCTATATGCAGGTCAGGAAGCAACAGTTAGAACTGAACATGGAACAACAGACTTATTACAAAGAGGAAAAGGAGTATGTCAAGGCTGTATATTGTCACCCTGCTTATTTAACTGATATGCAGAGTACATCATGAGAAACGCTGGGCTGGAAGAAGTACTAGATGGAATCAAGATTGCTGGGAGAAATATCAATAACCTGATATATGCAGATGACACCACTCTTATGGCAGAAAGTGAAGAGGACTAAAAAGTCTCTTGATGAAAGTGAAAGAGGAGAGTGAAAAAGTTGGCTTAATGCTCAACATTCAGAAAACGAAGATCATGGCATCTGGTCCCATCACTTAATGAGAAATAGATGGGGAAACATTGGAAACAGTGTCAAACTTAATTTTTTTGGTCTCTGAAATCACTCAGACGCTGACTGCAGCCATGAAATTAAAGGGCACTTACTCCTTGGAAGAAAATTTATGACCAATCTAGATAGCATATTGAAAAGCAGAGACATTACCTAGCCAACAAAATTCCGTTTAGTTAAAGCTATGTTTTTTCCAGTGGTCATGTATGCATGCGAGAGTTAGATTCTAAAGAAAGCTGCACGCCGAAGAATTGATGCTTTTGAACAGTGGTGTTGGAGAAGACTCTTGAGAGTCCCTTGTACTGCAAAGAGATCCAAGAAGTCCATTCTAAAGGAGATCAGCCCTGAGTGTTCTTTGGAAGGACTTATGTAAAGCTGAAACTACAGTACTTTAGCCAAGTCAGGCCAAGAGTTGACTCATTGGTAAAGAGTCTGTTTCTGGGAGGGATTGGGGGCAGGAGAAGAAGGGTACGACAGAGGATGAGATGGCTGGATGACATCACCAACTCGATGGGAGTGAGTTTGAGTGAACTCCGGGAGATGGTGATGGACCCGGAGGCCTGGCTTGCTGCAAATCATGGGGTCACAAAGAGTCAGACACGACTGAGTGACTGAACTGACTGAGTGAGTGTGTAAGTTTAAGGTATACAGCATAATGTTTTGGCTTCTGTACATCATGAAACAATTACCACAAGTTAAATTTAGTGAATATCCATCATCTTATACAGATACATAATCAAAGAAATATAAAAGATTTTTTTTCCTTGTGATGAGAACTCTTAGAGTTTACTCTCTTAATAACTTTTATATTAAAATACTGCAGTGTTAACTACATTTACCATGTTGTTCATCACATCCCCAGAACATATATATCTTACATTTGGCTTGATAGTTTTTTAGGGTGACATTGATGAAATTTTAATTTGAATAATTAAGACTATTATGATTGTATTCAGAAAGTTGTATAGTATTTGTGACAATTTACAAAGTACCTTATTGTACAGAAATCACTTGAGCCTCAAAATAACTGTGATGTAGGCATATGAATTATATGACTTTCAAAAGCAAATATCCATTGCTCTCTTTCATCCTTCTACATCCTGAGCAAAATTGATTGCCTCCTTTCTTAGCTGCAGATGATCTTCCTACCTGTTTTGTAATGCTTTTCTTTAGAACTCAGCAGCCATGTAAAAAATGAGTCTATATTGATATCATCAAGCTCTTAGTAGCACAACTGGAGATTAAAACACTATGTGTTGAAAGGCGGAGAAGTATCAATGTACCAGTCACATGAATGAAAAACTATATTGTATATTCCACCCTAGAGACTGATTCCAATGTTTGCAATTTGGGGAGTTGTCTAACTGCAATTGTTTGTGAGATATTAAGCTAGACTTATTCCTAAACTCTTTCAGTCTAAAGGTCAAAGAGAAATATTAATTATTGTTATTTTAAGTCTGTAAGTTTTCATCAGGTTTGTTACTAAGAAATAGATAACTAAAACAGAGGCCTGTTCCTGTTAAAAAGTAACTTGAAACTTTGATAAACTATTCAGACTAACACAGTTTAGTTCAGTCTCTCAGTCATGTCTGACTATTTGCAACCTCATGGACCACAGCACGTCAGGCTTCCCTGTCTATCACAAACTCCAGGAGCTTGCTCAAAATCACGTTCATCAAGTTTTGATGCCATCCATTCATCTCATCCTATGTTATCCCCTTCTCCTCCTGCCATCAATCTTTCCCAGCATAAGGGTCTTTTCTAAGGAGTCAGTTCTTCACATCAGGTGGCCAAAGTTTTGGAGCTCCAGCTTCAGCATCAGTCCTTCCAATGAATATTCAGGACTGATTTCCTCTGGGATGGACTGGTTTGATCTCCTTATAGCCCAAAGGATTCTCAAGAGTCTTCTCCAACACTAATTCTTCAGTGCTCAGCTTTATGATCCAACTCTCGCATCCATCCATGACTGCTGGGGAAATCTTAGCTTTGTCTAAATGGATCATTGTTAGCAAATTAATGTCTATGCTTTTTAACATGCTGTTTAGGTTGGTCATAGCTTTTCTTCCAAGGGGCAAGCATTTTTAAATTTCATGGCTGCAGTCACCATCTGCAGTGATTTTGGAGCCCTAGAAAATAAAGCTCATGTGTTTGTATTTGCTATAATACACGACCCATAGACATTCTTACCCTGAGGGGAGAAGGGAAAATCCATTGAAAAGTAGAAAATTATGTCAGGTATATCAAAGGACAAGATGACAACACTTAAAAATAGTGTTAGTGGCAACAGAAGACATCCTTTTAGTTGAGAACAACTTAAGGCATAGAAAATCAAATGTGGGAATGAGGAATATATAAAACTTTAAAAAGACTAACAATGGAAATTCCAGGGACTGGCCAATAAGACTAATGAATTTTCCTAACGTCATTCCCCAAAAAAGCAGTCCTTTTTTGAAGGATATTGGCTGTTATTTCTAGATGCAGCTTGGTAGAAAGAAAAGAGAAAAAAAAATGTTGGGTAACAGGACAGTGAAAATATTCTTGAAAGTGAAATTTGCTCAGTCGTTTCCAATTCCTTGTGACCCCATGAATTATACAGTCCATGGAATTCTCCAGGCCAAATTAATGCAGTGGGTAGCCTTTCCATTCTCCAGGGTATCTTCCCAACCCAGGGATCAAACCCAGGTCTCCTGCACTGCAGGTGGGTTCTTTACCAGCTGGGCCACCAAGGAAGCCCAAGAATACTGGAATGGGTAGCTTATCCCTTCTTCAGCAGATCTTCTCAGCTCAAGAATTGAACCAGGGTCTCCTGAATTGCAAGCAGAGTCTTTACAAACTGAGCTATCAGGGAAGTCCTGCAGATATTTTTACCCTCAGAAAAATGTGGTTGGTCAGGAGCAGTGGCGCTATATTGAAGATGGAGGAGTAGCCCTCTGCCAAAAAAAAAAAAAAAAAAAAAAAGATATCACATTACATACAATTTGCTCTTGCAACTCCTAAGGCCTACCTGTATATTTTACAACTCACTAAATTTTACTCTTGCAGAAAACTTATAATAGAGTCTAAATCTTAGTTTTTCTAAGAATATTTTAGCCAGGAATATTCTCAGGTATGCAGTAAGCTATATTTAAACATCTATTTCTGCTTTATTGACTATGTCAAAACCTTTGAATGTATGGATCACAATAAACTGTGGAAAATTCTGAAAGAGATGGGAATACCAGACCACCTGACCTGCCTCTTGAGAAACCTATATGCAGGTCAGGAAGCAACAGTTAGAACTGGACATGGAAAAACAGACTGGTTACAAAGAGGAAAAGGAGTACGTCAAGGCTGTATATTATCCTCCTGCTTATTCAACTTATATGCAGAGTGCATCATGAGAAATGCTGGGCTGGAAGAAGCAAAACATGGAATCAAGATTGCTGGGAGAAATATCAATAACCTCAGATATGCAGATGACACCACCCTTATGGCAGAAAGTGAAGAGAAACTAAAAAGCCTCTTGATGAAAGTGAAAGTGGAGAGTGAAAAAGTTGGCTTAAAGCCCAACATTCAGAAAACGAAGATCATGGCATCTGGTCCCATAACTTCATGGGAAATAGATGGGGAAACAGTGGAAATAGTGTTAGGCTTTATTTTGGGGGGCTCTAAAATAACTCCAGATGGTGACTGCAGCCATGAAATTAAAAGACACTTACTCCTTGGAAGAAAAGTTATGACCAACCTAGATAGCATATTCAAAAGCAGAGACATTACTTTGCCAACAAAGGTCCATCTAGTCAAGGCTATGGTTTTTCCAGTAGTCATGTATGGATGTGAGAGTTGGACTGTGAAGAAAGCTGATAGCCAAAGAATTGATGCTTTTGAACTGCGGTATTGGAGAAGACTCTTGAGAGTCCCTTGGACTGCAAGGAGATCCAACCAGCCCATTCTGAAAGAGATCAGCCCTGGGATTTCTTTGGAGGAAATGATGCTGAAGCTGAAACTCCAGTACTTTGGCCATCTCATGAGAAGAGTTGACTCATTGGAAAAGACTCTGATGCTGGGGGGGATTGGGGGTAGGAGGGAATGGGGTGACAGAGGATGAGATGGCTGGATGGCGTCACTGACTCGATGGACATGAGTCTGAGTGAACTCCAGGGTTTGGTGATGGACAGGGAGACCTGGAGTGCTGCGATTCATGGGGTCACAAACAGTTGGACGCGACTGAGTGACTGAACTAACTAACTAACTAAACATCCTTCAAGGTAGATGGCATCTTTATTTACCCTGTGAGAATTTCCCAAATTTGCCCTATTTCTTGAAAAAAAAAAAAAAAAATTACCAATGATTTGTCTCCTTCCCAAGGAAATGGCAACCCCCTCCAGTGTTCTTGCCTGGAGAATCCCAGGGACAGGGGGCATGCTGGGCTGCCGTCTCTGGGGTTGCACAAAGTGGGACACGACTGAAGTGACTTAGCAGTAGCAGCAGCAGCATTGCCATCCATATGTGTACTGCCATTGACTTTTGTAATTATTCCCTTTACAGTGGAAGGGAGTGAGTCCTTGTGGTCTATGGATATCACACAAATAATACAAAATACTATATCTCGCAATAATAGCTACATTTACTCAACAGATATTAAATAGATTCACAAAGACAAATTTCATTAATTTTCAGAAGTCTATGAGGTAAGTATAAAAGCACCATGTTATGTGCACCTATCAGTAGTAGTGTATTGTTTACAGTATTGTTTGCAACTAAAATAATAATGGTAATAGTAACAAGTAGCTTGTCCAAAGATACAGATGTTGACTGTGTTAGGATTGAAATCCAAACTATCTAACTCCTTCCTTTCACTGGTGGCTCAGACAGTAAAGAATTCACCTGCAGTGCAGGAAACCCGAGTCTTACCCCTAAGTCAGGAAGATCCCCTGGAGAAGGAAATGGCAACACACCCCAGCATTCTTGCCTGGGAAATTCCATGAACAGAGGATCCTGGCTGCCTCCTCTACGGGGTTGCAGAGAGTTGAACACAACTGAGCAACTAATAAACTTCATGTAACTCTAGAATACACTAATTGTAACAATTAATAGAAGGTCAGAGCATTGGCCTTTTATGTGCTAAAGACACATAAAATCTTGAGGGAACTTAGCAAATATTCGTATGAGATTTTGAAATGTCCCATCAATAAGCTCTTCACCAGTTAATAGTTTATAAAAGGATACAATTCTGCAGCCATACATGTGACCTCGATTCAATTTACAAAGTAAAAAGATATAAGTAGAAGGAAGCAAAAAGAGGAAAGAGGAGAACGCACTACTTTATGTACATAGGTTTAATGTGTAAATTTCAGAAACTACATTAAACTTCACATTCAATTAAATTTGAGGCAGTTTGTACAGTTCCCCATTTAATATCTGTATAATTCTTGTTCTTTTGTTTAAATTTTATATTGAATACTGAGGGATAGTGTAGGGAAAGAGAAAATTAGCTAAGATGGCAAGGTCAGGCTCTCCCACTCCATGGCCTGTAGCTCTTGCCCCACGTTTTGTAAATAATGCTTATGTAACAGCTAAGTTCACTTACAGCACTGTGCATGTGCATCATGAGGTACTTGCTTGGTCAAGGGCTAATTTGTGAGGTATGCCTGTATGAGCTCAACCTGGAAAAGCCCTGAAGGTTTGTGTGAGGTTATGTTGTGTTATGTTATGTCTGCTGCTAAAGCTGCTGTGCCAGCTAGGAAAGAATGAATATGTTTGCAGTTCCTAAGGCTCCTCACATTTTCTTTCAGCCTCTTAGCCGGCACCTTGCCTATCATTGGTTCAGTGAACAGTAAAGACAGTGTGATACACCGAGACAATTGGTGTCACTAACAGGATTAGTGATAGCTATTATTTCTTTTTACTAACCTCTGAAATGTTGTTTACTTTTGATGTCACATCTTGGTTTTGATGTCAAAGCTTACATTTAATGCTGTATTTGAAATGTAGGACTACTATCAGGGCTGGTTTCCTGGACACAAAGCACGTGCAGTCACATAAGACCCTATGTGTAAAATTGCCCCAGTCTTGATTAGACATTCTGGTGTTGCTGCCTTAAAATGATTAATAAGAATGAATACAGAGCCAACTATTTTCATTTTGCAATAGGCAGCACAACTGAAACAGTTGTGACTATAATGTTTGGCATAATTATTGATGTATGATTTAGTATGTCAGGATTTGTATTCAAATGTTATGATTTATGGTATATTCTACTTGTGTCCTTAGCTTCAGTTTGCATTAACTCCTTTCTGGATTCAGTGGCCTCTAAGTCATCACATACTAAAAGGAAGGTGTTTATCACATTCCAGCTTCCTTGCAGATCACCATACATATCACACTCTTCAGATGAAACTGACTAGTTCAACAGATGGAACTACTAATTTGAAGGCAACAAACATACAGTATTTCTCACTGTCCCTCATTATAGGAGACAAATCTCATTTTAGACCCAAGTGTAACTCCATCCCACACAGACCCGATGTTATCTGACATTTATTATGGCAAACTATTTACATCAGAAATGCTACATTATGAAAATAAGGCTACAGAATATTTTATTTATGCTAAGATATTAATCATGCAACTTTAAACCTCCTACATTACCCTCTCTATGTGCTCTTCATTCTGTTTCTTTACCTTATATTCTTCCTGCTCTTTAGTTTTGGACATTTGAGAAATTTAAAGTAATATATTACATCAGCATTTGTAATAACACTTTGCCAAAGTATACATGATAACCTATAACAGAAGGAATATCACATATTGTAAAAGAGCTATATTTTTAAAGTAATGACTATAAAAACAGCAGTGAAATCTCTGGTGAAACTCGTTTAATGAAATTTTAAAACATAACATTTCCTAATTTTTTGAATGATTTTTTCTGAAATAGATATTTGAACTTTTGGAAAATAATGTGTGTTTTTAGCTACAATGTTGACTACAGAAGTTCCAAATCACGGAAATGTTCAATAGGCCTATCTCATATGCTGGGAGGGATTGGGGAAGGAAGAGAAGGGGACTACAGAGGATGATATGGCTGGGTGGCATCACTGACTCGATGAATGTGAATCTGAGTGAACTCCAGGAGTTGATGATGGACAGGGAGGCCTGGCGTGCTGCGATTCATGGGCTCGCAAAGAGTCGGACACGATTGAGAAACTGAATTGAACGGAACTGACTATCTATTGATATTTTCCTTTTTTTTTCCTTCCTTCCTTCCTTCTTTTCCTCTGTTTTAATGATATTTTTGCTTCTGTTTCTTGAAGAAAAAATGAACAGCTTTGAGGAGGATTATCATAAGATGATTTGTGTTTCTCATGTCTGTCTTTACAGAGACATCCAATTGTTATTAAGATATTTAATGATTGAAGTAAAATTCATAACAATAAGTAAAATTGGGAGACAGAAGGGAGTTAACTCCATATGAATTCAGAGAAGAAAATAATATCATATTTATCTACATGCCCATTTTTATATCATTATCATACTGTTTTTATGGAAAATAATAGAAATCTAAAAGTGAAACCATTTAAGTCATCCAACTTGAATATTATTCAAACTTCATTTAGTTCTCCTAAGTCTCCATGAGTTTCTACATAGAGTTTAGAATTTGCTTGCCAGTTTTGAAAACAAAACATAATGGCATTATAAGCTTTATTTGGGAGGAATTGAGCTATTTCAAATCCTGGAAGATGATGCTGTGGAAATGCTGCACTCAATATGCCAGCAAATTTGGAAAGCTCCGCAGTGGCCACAGGACTGGAAAAGGTCAGTTTTCATTCCAATCCCAAAGAAAGGCACTGACAAAAATTGCTCAAACTGTGGCACAGTTGCACTCATCTCACATGCTACTAAAGCAATGCTCAAAATTCTCCAAGCCAGGTGTCAGCAATGTGTGAACTATGAACTTCCAGATGTTCAAGCTGGTTTTAGAAAAGGCAGAGGAACCAGACATTAAATTGCCAACATGTGCTGGATCATTGAAAAAGCAAGAGAGCTCCAGAAAAACATCTATTTCTGCTTTACTGACTATGCCAAAGCCTTTGACTGTGTGGATCACAATAAACTGTGGAAAATTCTGAAAAAGATGGGAATACCAGACCACCTGATCTGCCTCTTGAGAAACCTATATGCAGATAAGGAAACAAAAGTTAGAACTGAACATGGAACAACAGACTGGTTCCAAATAGGAAAAGGAGCACATCAAGGCTGTATATTGTCACCCTGCTTATTTAACTTATATGCAGAGTACATCATAAGAAATGCTGGGCTGGGAGAAGCACAAGCTGGAATCAAAATTGCTAGGAGATATATCAATAACCCCAGATATGCAGATGACACCACCTTTCTGACAGAAAGTGAAGAGGAACTATAAAACCGCTTCATGAAAGTGAAAGAGGAGAGTGAAAAAGTTGGCTTAAAGCTCAACATTCAGAAAGTGAAGATCATGGCATCTGGTCCCACTACTTCATGGGAAATAGATGGGGAAACAGTGGAAACAGTGTCAGATTTTATTTTTTTGAGCTCCAAAATCAATGCAGATGGTGATTGCAGCCATGAATTTAAAAGATGCTTACTCGTTGGAAGGAAAGTTATGACCAACCTAGATGGCATATTGAAAAGCAGAGACATTACTTTGTCAACTAAGGTCTGTCTAATCAAGGCTATGGTTTTTCCAGTGGTCATGTATGGATGTGAGAGTTGGACTGTGAAGAAAGCTGAGTGCTGAAGAATTGATGCTTTTGAACTGTGGTGTTGGAGAAGACTGTTGAGAGTCCCTTGGACTGCAAGAAGATCCAACAGTCCATTCTAAAGGAGATCAGTCCTGGGTGTTCTTTGGAAGGAATAATGCTAAAGCTGAAACTCCTGTACTTTGGCCACCTCATGCGAAGAATTGACTTATTGGAAAAGACTCTGATGCTGGGAGGGATTGGGGGCAGGAGGAGAAAGAGACGACAGAGGATGAGATGGCTGGATGGCATCACTGACTCGATGGACATGAGTTTGGGTGAACTCCAGGAGTTGGTGATGGACAGGGAGGCCTAGCGTGCTGCATTTCATGTGGTCGCAAATAGTTGGACACAACTGAGCAACTGAACTGAAGCTCTTAAGAATACTGAGTGTTTGAATACATAAATGTGGTATTTGTCCTATTTACATAGGTCTTCTAAGTGTTCTAATTTTCAATGAATATAATTTATGCAAAGTTAATTAAAATTATGGTGGTGTTTTATGGGTTCTTTGTTATTGTAACATTATTTTTAAATATTTTCATTTTCTAATTATTCATTGCTACTATTTAATAATATAATTATTTTATATATATATCAATCTTGTATCTTGCAACCTTGCTATTCTCACTCAGTTTTAGGATTTTGTGCATGTGAGTGTGTATGTAAGTGGCTTTTTCCTTTTGCATATTGTATAAAATCATTTATATGTAAGATCATGTTATCTGGTAATAAAGACTCTCTTGATTTTTTAGGTCAGCTGTATTTATATCTTTCAATTTCCTTTGTAATTTCTTACTGAGGATCCTGGTATGTGACTAGTCCTTTATCTGTTTCTCTATTCTTGATTCTCTTTGTCTTTTGTGGTTTAATGTCCTTATGTTTATTCTATTTCTATTTCTTCAGGCTACTTAGATGTTTAAATGTATATTTTTCATCAAATATCAGAGTATTTCAGCTATTACTTCAATTATTCTGTGTGCTGCCTCTATCTTTTTCTTCTGGAACTCCCATGTGTATGCTGGTCCATTTTTTGATCTCTTATAAGTCAGAGACCCAGGTTCAATCCCTGGGTCAGGAAGAACCTCTGGAGAAGGAAATGGCAACCCATTCCACTACTCTTGCCTGGAAAATCCCATGGACAGAGGAGCGTGGTAGGCTACAGTCCATGGGGTCGCAAAGAGTCGGACACGACTAAGCGACTTGACTCACTCACTTTTGATGTCCTATAGCTCGCTTAAATTCTTTACTTTTTTCCATTCTTCTTTTCTTCCTGAAGTTTACCCTCAGCTCTTCATAAATGGTGGATAAGAATACTATGGCTAAGAAAACTGTGCTTAAAGAAGTAAAGGAAGGTTTGAAAGTAGCTCAAAATTAGAAAACATCAATAAAAGATATAGAAATTTTAGAGAACCAAAGGTGAGCATACTCTAAGAAACAAGGACTTCAGTGACAATGCATGGCAAGGCATTCGATTTCATAAAAAAGAAAAAAAAATGTAGGGAAAAGTCGCTGGACAACCCCCATTATGGTATTGGGTGGTGAGGACTTTGGGAGATAACTAGAATGAAGGTGGAGACTTATTAATGATTTTCATGCCTTTATAAAAGTGACCTTAGAGAACTCTCCCATCTTTCTACCATATAAAAGAACATTGAGAAGGCAGCCATTTATGAACAAGGTACTGGGTACTCACCAGATACCAGATATGTTGGTGCCTTGGTTTTGGATTTTTTTTCAGCCTCTGGAAGATTAATAAATTCAATTACATTGCTTAGAAGCCACACAATCTAGTGTGGTTTGTTATAGTAGCCTAAACAGATTAATACAGGATTGGTACTAAGATGTACGATGTTCTTTCTAAAAAACAAGTATCTAAAAAATGGAAGCAGCTTTGGAACTGGGTGATGAACAGAACTTGGAAGCATCGATCCATACTAGAAAAAGCATACATGGTTGTGAATGAACTATTAAGGGTGATTATGGTGAGATCCCAGGAAAAAAAGAGGAATACTGAAGAGAGTGCCTCAATCTTGTTAGTGAATATCTAAGTAGTCTTGAACATAGCCTGCTTAGAGATGTGGATGATAAAGCCCATTCTGATGATCTTATGTGTGAAATGAAGAAAATGTTATTGGGAAACAGAGGAAAGGTCATCTTATTATGAAGTGGAAATGGACTTGGAGTTGTGTTTGTGCATTCATATTTTGGGTAGAGCTTGTCATTTGTGAAATCAGATATAACAATTTCTAAGCAAGTGTTGAAGAAATAGTCTGTGTTTTTTGTTTTGTTTTGTTTTCTGACGGCTTATTGTAACATATAAGGATAAAGAAATAATTTTGAAGACAGAATTGTTAATTAAGAAGAAAGCAGAACTGAAAATTTTGGAAAATTCTTAACTTATCCATAGTGAAAAGAATAGGAAAACTTGTTTGGGAAAAAATAGTAAAGGTGTAGCCAGGGACCATTTGATAAGGAAATTAGTATGAATCACCCTAGGATCTACCTCCAAAGGCAATAGAAAAATGACTAACAAAGTAATCTTAGATATCACTAGGACTGCCTCTCCCATCGCAGGCCCAGAGGGACAAGGGGACAAGGTTACCTTTACAGGGCCAAGGCCCCTTAGAGCTGTGGGGACAGGGCCCAAGCAGAGGATTGTCATGGGAACAGGGTCGTGCAGAGCCTTCGTGGCCCAAATCTGTGAAATGGAGCTTCAAAGAAGGGAACCTCTGCTCCAGTGAGTTCCAGAGAGTGTACACTTGACATAGAAAGGCACAACCTCTGCCTCTCAGCGTGCAGGGCAGAGAATGCTTAATGAGCCAAAGGGTTATTCACAAGTGCCATCATCTCATGGAGTTTGTCTTACAGTTTGGGTTTGGAATCTGTTACCTCTTTCTTTCTTTATTTCTTTTTCCCCTTAGTTTTCCCTGTTGGAATCAGAATGTTTATCCTTTGCCTGTGCTACCATAATATTTTCTTAGCACATAAGTTGTCTGATTTTACAGAGTCACAGCTGCAAATCAATTTTTCAGGATGAATCATATCTGAGTCTTACCAGTATCTGTTCTAGATGAGATTTAAAGGGCTTCCCTTGTGGCTCATCTGGTAAAGAATCTGCTTGCAATTTGATCCCTGGAATTGGAAGAGTCCGTGGAGAAGGGAAAGGCTACCCACTCTGGTAGTCTGACCTGGAAAATTCTATGGACTGTATGGTACATGGGTTTGCAAAGAGTCAGATGCGACTTTCACATGAGATTTTAGATTTAGATTCTAAAGTTGATACTAGAACCATTTAGGACTTTTGGGCATATTGCTGCTGCTGCTGCTGCTAAGTCGCTTTGGTCGTGTCCGACTCTGTGTGACCCCAAAGAAGGCAGCCCACCAAGCTCCCCCTTCCCTGGGATTCTGCAGGCAAGAACACTGGAGTGGGTTGCCAGTTCCTTCTAGGATGAAGTAAATGAATTTCACATGCAAGAAGGACGTGGATTTGGATTGGGTTGAATAGAATACTGTTGCCTCAATGTTTGTGTCCCCTCAATTCATATGCTGAAATCCTAACCTTAATGTGATAGTATTAGAATGCAGGACCTTTGGAAGATGTTTGGATTATTAGGGTGGAGTCCTCATGAATGGAATTAGTGACTTTATAGAAGGTCTGAGAGACTGCTCCCTTGCCTTTTACATCACATGAGGTTATGGGGAAAAGACAGCTGTCTGTGTATCAGGAAGCAAAATCTCTCACCAGACACTGAATCTGTCTGCACTTTGATCTTAGACTTCTTGGTCTCCAGAACTTTGAAATACATCTTTGCTGTTTATAAGCCACCCAGTCTATAATATATCATTATAATGGCATTGACAGAACAAGATATATATACCACTTAGAAAGATGGTAATGATAACCCTGTATGCGAGACAGCAAAAGAGACACAGATGTAAAGAACAGACTTTTGGACTCTGTGGGAGAGGGAGAGGGTGGGATGATTTGGGAGAATGGCACTGAAACATGTATACTATCATGTAAGAAACGAATCACTAGTCTAGATTCGATACAGGATACAGGATGCTTGGGGCTTGTGCACTGGGATGACCCAGAGAGGTGATATGGGGAGGGTGGTGGGAGAGGGGTTCAGGGTTGGGAACTCATGTACACCTGTGGTAGATTCATGTCAATGCATGGCAAAACCAATACAGTAATATAAAGTAAAAAAATAAAAAATAAAAACCTGTATCACTATATCTTAAGTGTATCTTTGAAAAAAATTAACGTAAAGGCATTGACGTCTTCAGTGATTTTATTGTAATTGAAATGTATTTTATATTTAGTCACATATTTATAATTACAGTGTTTTTCAACTAGCTACAAAGTTCTCTATTTCCATCTGATATTAGTCTCTCTATTTGGAAAACTTTTTAAAAACATTTATTTTAGTACATCGTCTTATTAATATATATTCTTATCTTTTTCTTCCATTTTATCATTAGTAGCCTTCATCTTGACTTATTACTGAATAAGTTTATATATTCAGTAATAAAATTCTAGTTTAAGAGTTCATATTTTACTTTCAGAAATTTAGAGATGTCATTTCACTGTCAGTTTCTTCCATTATTTTGCTTTTTTGTTTGTGCAATGCTTTTCCCCTCCCTCAAGGCCTCTTTAAGATTTTCTCTTTATCTCAGATTTCCAGAAATGCAATTATGATGTTCCTTGGTATAATTGTCATTATTATATTATTTCTTTTCTTTTTCTTTACTTCCATCTGTCTCTATGTTCTTCTGTCTTTCTTAAATCTTCCTTTGGGTGCTTTGAGTTTTCCGTATATGTAGGTATTTATTTTGCTTTAAATTTGAAAGTTTTTTGGCTAATTTTTCAAATATTTTTCTTACCTGAACTTTATATTCTTTTGGAATTTCAGTTACTAAAAATACTACATAATTTGATGTAGCTCAATAGTTCAATGTTTCTGTGCAATTTTTGTCTGTGCTTTAGCTTTAATAATTGTTTTTATGTTGTGTTCTCATTTATTTTATCTTACATAATCAAAATCAATTTTTCATTTCATATGTTAAACACTTCAATGCAGAAGTCAGTTTGATTTTTATATTACCAACTTTTCTCCTCATTATGTTCTTTTTTTTTCTTTTCCTCATTGAACAAAACTGGTTTAATGATATTACTGACTCCATTGTCTCTCTCATGACTGTATTTATTGCTGTTACATAAAATGTTTTTAATATTTTTAATATATTTTAGAATGATGTTATTATATTTTGCTAATGGTTTTACTGGATGATACCCATGGTAAATATGATGTTGAGTATCTGTGTTACCAAGTGTCCATTTTGATGAATGAACAATTTACCCTTCAGGTTTCATTGTATATAGAACAAAGATAAAGAAACAGACAATAGGGGATATTTATTTCTTTCATTTTATAAGAAAATATATTACTAGTTATAAATGAATGGATCATGAATAAAAGGTAAACATTATTTTTCTCTAGCTGTCTGGTTAAAAAAATCAACAGTAGGAGTGCATAAGAATTGATGCTTTAGAATTTTGGTGCTGGAGAACAGTCTTGAGAGTCCCTTAGACAGCAAGGACATCAAACCAGTCAATCCTAAAGGAAATCAACCCTGAATACTCATTGGAAGGACTGATGCTAAAGCTGAAGCTCCAATACTTTGTCCACATGATGCAAAGAGACAACCCATTAGAAAAGACCTTGTTGCTGGGAAAGACTGAAGGCAGGAGAAGAGGAGGGCAACAGAGGATGAGATGGTTGGATGAAATCACCGAGTCAATAGACATGAATTTGAGCAAACTCCATGATGGACAGGGAAGTTTGGTGTGCTGTAGTCCATGGGGTTAAAAAGAGTCGGACCTGATTTAGTGACTGAACAGCAACAACAAAAAACCTATTTTTCCTTGATGTGTTAAAATTAAAGTAAGAATGAAATACATTTCAGTAAGATATTCACCATTTATAGTTTCTCAAATCTTCAGTACAGAAGGAAATCACAATACATCATTCAAGATGAACTGCAGTGAAAACTGAAAATCATAAAGATGCGAAAACAACACATGTTTGCTTTTGTCCCAGCAGTTTATGGCAATTTTCTGAGTTGCCTCTGGAAAGGATATTTTCGATCATATATTCACTTGTTAATTTGGGGGGTGGATAAATCAAATTAATATATTTTAAAAAGTTTCCTTACTTGAATTTTAATCATCTTATTTCATGGGGGCTGTATGGTATTTGTCAAATTTAATATTATAAATACTTTGTTAAAGTAAATGCAAGTAAAATGTTTACAGTAATCACTTCCTTTGGTACTCATCCTAGCTCAGATGGTAAAGAATCTGCCTGCAAAGTGGGAGACCTGAGTCTGATCTCTGTGTTGGGAAGATTCCCCTGGAAAAGGGAAAGGATATGCACTCCAGTATTCTTGCCTGGAGAATCCCATGGACAGAGGAACCTTGACAGTCTATAGGGTCAAAAAGAGTCGAACACGACTGATCAACTAACTCAAATCAGCTGTGTTGAGCCTAGGATTTTTATATCTCCTCATATAGCTCACTATTTTTCTCCATATTGGCCTAGAGTCTAAAATGTTGTATTTATTTACCACACTATTTATTAAATATAAAGTCATGTAATTATATAACTATTTTGTTTGTTTTCACTATATCCTGCCCCCCCCCCCACACACACACACAAGGTTATCTTGCCATATTAAAGAAATTAGCCAGGCCCCTTAGACATTTGTACCTCAGAAGATGATTAAGTTGTAGGGCCCAAAACAGAAACTCTTCTAAAACAATTTGTTTTCCTCTCAGTTTGATGGAGGTTGAGGTAGACCTGCATCACATTGAAAGAACTATGATCTTAAGAATACATCTGTGTCTCTTTTGCTGTCTCGCACAAGTAAAGCAAGGAAAAAAAAAAAAGAGAGAGAGAGAGAGAGAGAGAGAGAGACACTCTAAGATTCAGAAGGGCAGAGAATTCCATTGTATCTGGAAGAAATGGGATTTTTTGGTCTCCTTCCCTAGTAATACACAGAGAAGTCACAGTGACAGGTTCTCTATCAAAGTGAAAAATGCATCCTTGGTTCCCCAAGAGTAAGACCTTGAGCATCAAAACATAAATGAAGAGAGGTGACTACTGGCAGTAGGAAACACCAAGAGAAGGAAGAGTCCAGAATTATACTTGGTAAGCATTGCTTTATGATACCAGCATATACTCAAAGATCATGAAATGAAGTGACGTGAAGGAAGAGAAGTGAAATCGTTCAGTCATGCCTGACTCTTTGCGACCCTATGGACAGTAGCCTGCACCAAGCTCCTTCATCCATGGGATTTTCTAAGAAAGAGTACTAGAGTGGGTTGCCGTTTCCTTCTCCAGGCACTCTTCCCTACCTAGGGATCGAAGCCAGGTCTCCCACATAGTAGACAGATGCTTTACCATCTGAGCTACCAGGAAAGTCATAAACCTTCATAAAGCAGTGGTGACTTGGAAGTGCTCGTGGAGTAAAAACCATAGTAAACCAAAGAGTGTATATGTGGTATGTGTATGGGTTACTTTTCCTGTTCTGCCTAATGTCACAGGTATATATTATAAACCATGAGAAAATTAAAAGGCCATAATAATGATTAATTCTATAACTTTTTGTACTTTGATTAGATAAGAAGCAAAGTCAGATTTAATTAGATTTTAATAAAATGAATTATCATGACAAGACTTGTGGGAAAAAAAAAAAGAAAAGACATGTATCCTAGTTTATGTGGTAAGATGTGTGATGTGTTGTGAAAATCACTCCGTTGTGTCCGACTCTTTGTGACCTCATGGATTATACAGTCCATGGAATTCTCCAGGCCAGATTACTGGAGTTGGTAGCCTTTCCCTTCTCCAAGGATCTTCCCAACCCAGGGATCAAACCCAGGTCTCCAGCATTATAGTCAGGTTCTTTGCCATCTGAGTCACCAGGGAAGCCCTTTAAGACTGCTAGTACATCAGGAAGACTGTTGATTGATGATGGATTTTCTGAAGTAGTTCTTGTAACCTGTCATATTATTATCTGATTCGTTTGTTTCCTTATATAATTATTACTTTTCAAAGCTGGCTTGCACTAGCAATCTTCACATCTATGATTATCACTACAATGATACATTTTGTTCACTGTTTTCCTGAGTATAATCAGCACATGCACCATTGCCATACTGAAAAATCTTAAATACGTCCTTCCTACATAGTGCAAGGTGGTAATTTTTCTCCCTGTTTTTATCATATTAAGAATTTCACAATACCAGAGGTGATTTCTTCTGCTTTCTTCATAAATGTACCAGACTATAGTGGTTTTCACTAGAGGGTTTGGAAATTATTTATATGAAGTGATAGATCTGTATATTCAAGTGTGTATTTGATTAATTACTTTATGCTGAAAGTATTTAAATGTCTGTATAAAGTAAATGTTCCCAAGCAAATATCAAATTTTATCATATTTTTCCTCAAGGATATGTAATAATGAGAAAAAGCATCAGCAATTAGACAGAGCTATCACTAAAAGACACAAGCAACATTGTAAGGGAATAAACTGAAAATTTCCAGGACCAAAAACCAATAAGAAAAATTTTAAAATTAATGATGAAAGGAAAATTAAGAGTCCATTTAAACAATCGTTCTTAGCATCTCTTATATTCTTACTGTATTTGAGGCCTTTGCTAACCATTATACCTGTATTAATCAATTTAGTACTCATCAGATTATTTAGATAGTAACTATAGATCCTATTAGGCAAGAAAACTGTGGTTCAGAACACTGCAGGGGAAAGATGGCAGAGGAATAGGACGGGAAGACCACTTTCTCCCTCACAAATTCCTCAAAAGAACATTTCAACGCTGAGCAAACTTCACAAAACAACTTCTGTAGGCTGGCAGAGGACATCAGGCAACCAGAAAAGCAGACCATTGTCTTCAAAAACAGATTTTTAATCTTTGCTCTTAGGTGTTTGTTGCCAATTTTGTACATTTAAAAACTCAAACTTCACTACCCCAGTTTACCTCAGAGCGAGATTACTGGCTTGACCACTCTCTCCTCCTCTGGACTCTCCTTTTTCTCCACCAGGTGGCCTCTGTCTCTTTTCTCCCCCATCTCTCCTCTATCCAACTCTGTGAATTTCTGTGTGTTCCAGACGGTGGGGAACACCTAAGGAACAGGTTACTGGCAGGATTTGTCTCTCTCCTACTCATTCCTCTCTCTGATCCTCCTGGTCACCTCTGTTTACTTCCTCCCTCTCCTCTTCCCCGTATAACTATGTAAATACCTCTGAGCGGTCCAGACTATAGAGCGCACATAAGGAAGTGACTACTGGCTAGCTTGCTCTCTTCTCTTTTGATCTCACTGCATCTCATTCCAGTTACCTCTAACTACCTCCTCCATCTTCTCTTCTCCTTATAACCCAGTGAACCTCTCTGAGTGTCCCTCAATGTGGAGAAACTTTTCATCTTTAACCTAGATGTTTTATCATCGGTGCTGTATAGATGGAGAAGTCTAGAGGCTACTGTAAAAATAAAACTGAAAACCAGAAGCAGGAGGCTTAAATCCAAAGCCTGAAAACATTAGAGAACTCTTGAATTCAGGGAACATTAAGCAATAGGAGCCCATCTAATGCCTTCATACCTACACTGAAACCAAGCTCCACCCAAGGGCCAACAAGTTCCAAAACAAGACATACCACGCAAATTCTCCAGCAAAACAGGAACACTCCCCTGAGCTTCAATATACAGGCAGCTCAAAATTATCCCAAAACCTTTGATGTCTCGTAACCCATTACAGGTTACTCCACTGCACTGCAGAGAGAAGAAACCCAGCTCCACCCACCAAAACTTCAACACAAGCCTCCCTAACCAGGAAACCTTGACAAGCCACTGATAGAACCCCACCCAAAGTGAGGAAGCTCCATAATAAAGAGAACTCCACAAATTACCAGAATATAAAAAGGCCACCCCAAACGCAGTAATATAATCAAGATGAAGAGACAGAGGAATACACAGCAGGTAAAGGAACAGGAGAGTTGCCCACCAAACCAAACAAAAGAGGAAGAAGTAGGGAATCTACCGGAGAAGGAATTCCGAATATTGATAGTGAAAATGATCCAAAATCTTGAAATCAAAATGGAATCACAGATAAACAGGCTAGAGACAAAGATTGAGAAGATGCAAGAAAGGTTTAACAAGGACCTAGAAGAAATAAAAAAGAGTCAAAATATAATGAATAATGCAATAAATGAGATCAGAAACACTCTGGAGGCAACAAATAGTAGAATAACGGAGGCAGAAGATAGGATTAGTGAAATAGAAGATAGAATGGTAGAAATAAATGAATCAGAGAGGAAACAAGAAAAACGAATTAAAAGAAATGAGGACAATCTCAGAGACCTCCAGGACAATATGAAACGCTCCAACATTCGAATTATAGGAGTCCCAGAAGAAGAAGACAGAAAGAAAGATCATGAGAAAATCCTTGAGGAGATAATAGTTGAAAACTTCCCTAAAATGGGGAAGGAAATAATCACCCAAGTCCAAGAAACACAGAGAGTTCCAAATAGGATAAACCCAAGGCGAAACACCCCAAGACACATATTAATCAGATTAACAAAGATCAAACACAAAGAACAAATATTAAAAGCAGCAAGGGAAAAAAAACAAATAACACACAAGGGGATTCCCATAAGGATAACAGCTGATCTTTCAATAGAAACTCTTCAGGCCAGGAGGGAATGGCAAGACATACTTAAAGTGATGAAAGACAATAACCTACAGCCCAGATTACTGTACCCAGCAAGGATCTCATTCAAATACGAAGGAGAAATCAAAAGCTTTACAGACAAGCAAAAGCTGAGAGAATTCAGCACCACCAAACCAGCTCTCCAACAAACTCTAAAGGATATTCTCTAGACAGGAAACACGAAAAGGGTGTATAAACCCGAACCCAAAACAATAAAGTAAATGGTAACGGGATCATACTTATCAATAATTACCTTAAACGTAAATGGGTTGAACGCCCCAACCAAAAGACAAAGACTGGCTGAATGGATACAAAAACAAGACCCCTCTATATGCTGCTTACAAGAGACCCACCTCAAAACAAGGGACACATACAGACTGAAAGTGAAGGGCTGGAAAAAGATATACCACGCAAATAGAGACCAAAAGAAAGCAGGAGTGGCAATACTCATATCCGATAAAATAGACTTTAAAACAAAGGCTGTGAAAAGAGACAAAGAAGGCCACTACATAATGATCATAGGAACAATCCAAGAAGAAGATATAACAATTATAAATATATATGCACCCAATATAGGAGCACCGCAATATGTAAGACAAATGCTAACAAGTATGAAAGGGGAAATCAACAATAACACAATAATAGTGGGAGACTTTAATACCCCACTCACACCTATGGATAGATCAACTAAACAGAAAATTAACAAAGAAACACAAACTTTAAACGATACATTAGATCAGTTAGACCTAATTGATATCTATAGGACATTTCACCCCAAAACAATGAATTTCACCTTTTTTTCAAGTGCTCATGGAACCTTCTCCAGGATAGATCACATCCTGGGCCATAAATCTAAACTTGATAAATTCAAAAAAAATCGAAATCTTTCCAAGCATCTTTTCTGACCATAATGCATTAAGATTAGATCTCAATTACAGGAGAAAAACTATTAAAAATTCCAACATATGGAGGTTGAACAACACACTTCTGAATAACCAACAAATCACAGAAGAAATCAAAAAAGAAATCAAAATATGCATAGAAACTAATGAAAATGAAAACACAACAACCCAAAACCTGTGGGACACTATAAAAGCGGTGCTAAGAGGAAAGTTCACAGCAATACAGGCATACCTCAAGAAACAAGAAAAAAGTCAAATAAATAACCTAACTCTGCAACTAAAGCAACTAGAAAAGGAAGAGTTGGAGAACCCCAGAGTTAGTGGAAGGAAAGAAATCTTAAAAATTAGGGCAGAAATAAATGCAAAAGAAACAAAAGAGACCATAGCAAAAATCAACAAAGCCAAAAGCTGGTTCTTTGAAAGGATAAATAAAATTGACAAACCATTAGCCAGACTCATCAAGAAGCAAAGAGAGAAAAATCAAATCAATAAAATTAGAAATGAAAATGGAGAGATCACAACAGACAACACAGAAATACAAAGGATCATAAGAGACTACTATCAGCAGTTGTATGCCAATAAAATGGACAACGTGGAAGAAATGGACAAATTCTTAGAAAAGTACAATTTTCCAAAACTGAACCAGGAAGAAATAGAAAATCTTAACAGACCCATCACAAGCACGGAAATTGAAACTGTAATCAGAAATCTTCCAGCAAACAAAAGCCCAGGTCCAGACGGCTTCACAGCTGAATTCTACCAAAAATTTCGTGAAGAGCTAACACCTATCCTCCTCAAACTCTTCCAGAAAATTGCAGAGGAAGGTAAACTTCCAAACTCATTCTATGAGGCCACCATCACCCTAATACCAAAACCTGACAAAGATGACACAAAATAAGAAAACTACAGGCCAATATCACTGACGAACATAGATGCAAAAATCCTCAACAAAATTCTAGCAATCAGAATCCAACAACACATTAAAAAGATCATACACCATGACCAAGTGGGCTTTATCCCAGGGATGCAAGGATTCTTCAATATCCGCAAATCAATCAATGTAATTCACCACATTAACAAATTGAAAAATAAAAACCATATGATTATCTCAATAGATGCAGAGAAGGCCTTTGACAAAATTCAACATCCATTTATGATAAAAACTCTCCAGAAAGCAGGAATAGAAGGAACATACCTCAACATAATAAAAGCTATCTATGACAAACCCACAGCAAACATTATCTTCAATGGTGAAAAATTGAAAGCATTTCCCCTAAAGTCAGGAACAAGACACGGGTGTCCACTTTCACCGCTACTATTCAACATAGTTCTGGAAGTTTTGGCCACAGCAATCAGAGCAGAAAAAGAAATAAAAGGAATCCAAATTGGAAAAGAAGAAGTAAAACTCTCACTGTTTGCAGATGACATGATCCTCTACATGGAAAACCCTAAAGACTCCACCAGAAAATTACTAGAGCTAATCAATGAATATAGTAAAGTTGCAGGATATAAAATCAACACACAGAAATCCCTTGCATTCCTATATATGAATAATGAGAAAGTAGAAAAAGAAATTAAGGAAACAATTCCATTCACCATTGCAACGAAAAGAATAAAATACTTGGGAATATATCTACCTAAAGAAACTAAAGACCTATATATAGAAAACTATAAAACACTGATGAAAGAAATCAAAGAGGACACTAATAGATGGAGAAATATACCGTGTTCATGGATCGGAAGAATCAATATAGTGAAAGTGAGTATACTACCCAAAGCAATTTACAAATTCAATGCAATCCCTATCAAGCTACCAGCCACATTTTTCACAGAACTAGAACAAATAATTTCAAGATTTGTATAGAAATACAAAAAAACCTCGAATAGCCAAACAATCTTGAGAAAGAAGAATGGAACTGGAGGAATCAACTTGCCTGACTTCAGGCTCTACTACAAAGCCACAGTCATCAAGACAGTATGGTACTGGCACAAAGACAGACACATAGATCAATGGAACAAAATAGAAAGCCCAGAGATAAATCCACACACATATGGACACCTTATCTTTGACAAAGGAGGCAAGAATATACAATGGAGTAAAGACCATCTCTTTAACAAGTGGTGCTGAGAAAACTGGTCAACCACTTGTAAAAGAATGAAACTAGATCACTTTCTAACACCGCACACAAAAATAAACTCAAAATGGATTAAAGATCTAAATGTAAGATCAGAAACTATAAAACTCCTAGAGGAGAACATAGGCAAAACACTCTCAGACATAAATCACAGCAGGATCCTCTATGATCCACCTCCCAGAATTCTGGAAATTAAAGCAAAAATAAACAAATGGGATCTAATTAAAATTAAAAGCTTCTGCACAACCAAGGAAAATATAAGCAAGATGAAAAGACAGCCTTCTGAATGGGAGAAAATAACAGCAAATGAAGCAACTGACAAACAACTAATCTCAAAAATATACAAGCAACTTATGCAGCTCAATTCCAGAAAAATAAACGACCCAATCAAAAAATGGGCCAAAGAACTAAATAGACATTTCTACAAAGAAGACATACGGATGGCTAACAAACACATGAAAAGATGCTCAACATCACTCATTATTAGAGAAATACAAATCAAAACCACAATGAGGTATCACTTCACACCAGTCAGAATGGCTGCGATCCAAAAATCTGCAAGCAATAAATGCTGGAGAGGGTGTGGAGAAAAGGGAACCCTCCTACACTGTTGGTGGGAATGCAAACTAGTACAGCCACTGTGGAGAACAGTGTGGAGATTCCTTAAAAAATTGCAAATAGAACTACCTTATGACCCAGCAATCCCACTGCTGGGCATACACACCGAGGAAACCAGAATGGAAAGAGACACATGTACCCCAATGTTCATCGCAGCACTGTTTATAATAGCCAGGACATGGAAACAACCTAGATGTCCATCAGCAGATGAATGGATAAGAAAGCTGTGGTACATATGCACAATGGAGTATTACTCAGCTGTTAAAAAGAATTCATTTGAATCAGTTCTGATGAGATGGATGAAACTGGAGCCGATTATGCAGAGTGAAGTAAGCCAGAAAGAAAAACACCAATACAGTATACTAACACATATATATGGAATTTAGAAAGATGGCAATGACGACCCTGTATGCGAGACAGCAAAAAAGACACAGGTGTGTATAACGGACTTTTGGACTCAGAGGGAGAGGGAGAGGGTGGGATGATTTGGGAGAATGGGAATTCTAACATGTAGACTATCATGTAAAAATTGAATCGCCAGTCCATGTCTGACGTAGGGTGCAGCGTGCTTGGGGCTGGTGTATGGGGATGACCCAGAGAGATGTTGTGGGGAGGGAGGTGGGAGGAGGTGTCATGTTTGGGAACGCATGTAAGAATTAAAGATTTTAAAATTTTAAAAAAGAAAAAAAAATTAAAAAAGAAAAATTAAAAAAAATTAAAAAAAATAAAAAGAAACCAGTTGTGGGGGGGGGGGAAGAAAAGAAAACTGTGGTTCAGTGGAATGACTATCAGCTCAACATGACAAGTCAATAAATGGAGAATACAGGATTCAAACCTAGGCCATCTGACCCAGAGATCCTGTTCTCATTACATCATTGCACTGACTAGTCTATAAGTATGAACAAAGATGTGAAAAAGCTGAATGAATTATGAAAAATGACAACTAAAATATTTAAATACTGATCAATATTATTATAATAAGTATCTGACAAAACTCAACATACTTTGTGTAATAAACAGTCAAAAAACACACAAACTGTACAAAGCTACCAGAGAAGAACCCATTAAATTTAGAAATAAATATACAGAAATTATTTAAAGTAAATTCACTGACAGATTTTTGATTTCATTTTAATTGTCTTGAAATTATTTCTCAATTTAACATATTTTCAAAGAAAGTTATTTTCTCGATACATTATTTAAGTTTATAAGCTATATAAAAGATAACAAGCAAGTGTAAATTGGTGATCACTTTGCTGTAAAGTTCATGGCAGATAGATGGGGAAACAGTGGGAATAGTGGCTGACTTTATTTTTCTGGGCTCCAAAATCATGGCAGATGGTGATTGCAGCCATGAAATTAATAGACGCTTACTCCTTGGAAGGAAAGTTATGACCAACATAGACAGCATATTAAAAAGCAGAGACATTACTTTGCCAACAAAGGTCCATCTAGTCAAGGTTATGGTTTTTCCAGTAGTCATGTATGGATGTGAGAGTTGGACTGTGAAGAAAGCTGAGCGCCAAAGAATTGATGCTTTTAAACTGTGGTGTTGGAGAAGACTCTTGAGAGTCCCTTGGACTGCAAGGATATCCAACCAGTCCATGCTAAAGGAGATCAGTCCTGGGTGCTCGTTGGAAGGACTGATGTTGAGGCTGAAATTCCAACACTTTGGCCACCTGATTTGAAAAAGACCCTAATGCTGGGAAAGATTGAGGGCAGGAGGAGAAGGGGATGACAGAGAATGAGATAGTTGGATGGCATCATCAACTTGATGGACATCGGTTTGCATGAACTCTGGGAGTTGGTGATGGACAGGGAGGCCTGGTGTGCTGCTTTTCATGGAGTCACAAAGAGTCAGACATGACTGAGCGACTGAACTGAACCGCTCAGTCGTGTTTGATTATTTGTGACCCTATGGACTACTGTAGCTCGTTAGGCTCCTCTGCCTGTTCAGGCAAGAATACTGGAGAGAGTTGTCATTTCCTACTGCAGGAAATCTTCCCAATGCAATGAATGAATACATATCTCTTGCTTCTCTTCCATTGGCAGACAGAATCTTTACCTCTGGGACACTGACTATATATTTACAATAAGCTAGATTTGGGCTTCCCTTGTAGCTCAGTCACTCACTACAAAATCACTGTAGATAGTGCCTGCAGTCATGAAATTAAAATAAGCTTGCCCCTTGGAAGAAAAGCTATAATCGACCTAGATAGCATATTAAAAAACAGAGACAGTATTTTGCCAACAAAGGTCTGTCTAATCATAGCTATGGTTTTTCCATTTTTCATGTACGGATGTGAGAATTGAACTATAAGGAAAGCTGAGTGCTGAAGGAGAGTCCCCTGGACTGCAAGGAGATCCAACCAGTCCATCCTATAGGAAATCAGTCCTGAATATTCATTGGAAGGACTGATACTGAAGCTGAAACTCCAATACTTTGGTGACCTGATACAAAGAACTGACTCATTGAAAAAGACCCTGGTGCTGGGAAAGATTGAAGGCACGAGGAGAGGAAGACAACAGAGGATGAGATGGTGGGATGCCATCACTGACTCAATGGACATGAGTTTGAGTAATCTCTAGGAGTTGGTGATGGACAAGAAAGCCTGGTGTGCTGCAGTCCATGGTGTTGCAAATAGCAGGATTCAGCTAGTGGTGACTGAATAACAAATAGGGGAAAGATCAAGAAATTGACCATTGTGACAATATGCATGGATTTTGAGGACATTATGCTAAATGAAATGTCAGACAAAGACAAATACTGTACTATATCATTTATTTATATGTGGGATGTAAAGAAGCTTAACACAAAAATAGTAAAATGATGATTACCAGAGGATGAGGTTTGAGGGAACTGAGGAGATATATTTTAAAGTTACACTTGTAAAAAGTAGATGAATAAGTCTGGTAGATCTAATGCATAACATGGACAACAATAAGATACTAGATCTTAATTATTCCCAACACACACACAAAAATACAATCATTATGTGACCTGATAGAAGTGTTAGTTAATGCCATGGTGGGTGGTAATCATATTGTAATGTGTACATTCTTCAAATCTACACATCATATGCTTTAAATTTATACAAGTTGCATGTCAGTTATATTTCAGAAAGTAAAATCTAAAGATCAAAAAGCATCAGGAAGAGATCATTTTCAAGTGCTCTTAAAACAGTAATGACATAGATCTAAAAATAAAGAAAAAAAGACCTCAGAAAGCATAAAACCACTAACCCATTAAAGGCACAATGACAAAGAATTATTATCCATTATACAGAAAGAATGTCCAAAGTAAAATAAACATTGGAAAAAATGGAGCAAAACTGTTAACATTCAAATATCATAGGAAAATAAGACTTATAGGTGGTCAGTGTGTAACAAGTGATATGCAATCTTACTCACAACTAGAAAGGTACAATGAGTTATATCTTGCCTTTCAGAGTAGCACTATTTTATAGGACATATTATGTCACAGACAAAATTTTTGAAAAATAGGTCTCAGATTTGGTGAAGTAAAAATAGTAAAGTATGCTGAGTCTAATTATTCTTGTAGAAATCTAGCATAAACATACCAACACAATAATAATTTTTAAAAATACACATCTGTGCCTAATTCTTATATTTAACATACAAAAGATCCCAAATAACCAAAACAATCTTGAGAAAAAATAACAAAGTTTATTGGTATAGTGAAAGATAAGTGGTTACCAGAGAGGATGGCAGTTGAGGGCTGAGTGAAAAGGGTCGGTCACCCCTAGATTTGCGGTGATGACCACTTTGTAGTTTATACAAATGTTGAACTATAATGTTGTACACCTGAAACTTATGTAATATTTTTTAAAAAGTTTTTCTTTTCCTGAAAGAAAACGAAGACACATAGCAGCAACAACAATGACAATTATTCTAAATCTCTTTAAAGGTGTAGACTTTGAAATATTACAGAGCATCTCATTTCATTCTTGTGTGGATTTCTACTATGTCATCAATAACAAAAACATAGATATACACATATCTTCTTTCCATTTTATTAAACTAACTACAATGTATTTACTATGCTTTATGCTATGTTTACAATATGGCTGAGTATATATACATATTTATGTATGAAAACAATGAACTCAAACATGTATGTCACGTTTAAATCAAGTTAACTCATAAATGAGGAAGAAATATAAAGAGGGTGAGTAGTAAATTTTTAATATTTTGACCTATAGACATATTCATTATAGGAAATTTTATATTATAAATGTGTTCATGCATGAGATGTAAAACACATGTTATTTCAAACATGCTGAAGATAAAAAAAAAAAGTGTGCTGTTACTTCCAAACTTCTTCGTTTTCTGAATATAATTTCTCCTGACTCAATTCGTGTAAATTCACAAAATGGGAAGAGAGCTACTTTGTAATTATGTCCTATTCAATAAATATTTGTTGAGCTCCATTATTTATAACATACAAGTGTGGTAGATGCTGTACACAAAACAGGAGAAGAGACAAAGTCTCTGACCCATTAGATTGCATCTGCTTGATCAGACAAAACAGTTAAGTAATGACAATGATTACAGATTGTTAATCATCCAATAAAAGGAAATTAAAAAATGTAGTCCACAAAGATACAGGAAAAGGTACTTTAAGTGAAATAGCCACAAGCGATGTTTGAGTGGAGTCCTATAGAAAATGAATAAATTACTCATTGAAGACAAGTGGGTAAATATTCTACATGTAGGGAAAAATAGTGTAAAGGATTTGGCTTTTTTTGAGGAATGGAAAACAGGCAAGGGGAGCAAAGACAAAAATAAGATTGTGTAAATCAATGGGAGTTAGACTATACAGTCTTAACAGTTAAAGTTAGGAACTGTGATTTTACCCTCAGACTTATCTTCCAGGAGTGACTGTAACTGGAACAGATAAATAAGTTATTCGTAATAGTCTTTGTTGCGTGTTTTGTTTAACATAAGCAAATGAAAATATATTGGTTTTGTTTCCGATAATATATTTCTAAATGTTTTTGTAAGGGTGAGAGAAAGGTAAATTGTAGCTCTAGAGATGTCTGAATCTTAAGCAGCTCAGGATAAATGCTGTATCCATTTCTATCTTGTGCTTCTTTTCCTGTGTTTGGTTATGAACTTCTGAAATGAATGCATGGATGGATGAATGAATGAATGATTAAATGAACCAATACATAAAAACACAGAAAATGGTAGACTTTTTATTTTCTATTATTATCTTGAAGAAAGCATAGAGAAATAGCTTTAAATTTAAATTGAATGATGATCAGCAAAAAGACACTTAAACATTTTGATTAGCTTGCCTATCATTTTTTCATATATTATCTATTTTATCTGAATATGTTTTTTGATCTATTTGAAATGAACAAATGAAAGAATGTACATTTTTCATCACTATATGTAACTTTTTTACAAAAAGCATCACATGGAATATAAAAGTTATCTAAAAAAAGGCAAAAGAAAAAGCTTGATTTGTAATATTTTAAAATACTACAGGGAATAATTCTTATGAGACTATCTTTTAAAACTCAAATAGAAAATTTTATCTTTTGTGTCTTTCATAGCCTAGTCTCTGATGGACTCCTTTTTAAAAACATTTTTCTTTCTTTTTTGCATGTTTATTTTTTTATCTATTTTGCTTAACACTGGAGCAGAGCCTCTATAATTCTTGTCTGTGTGCCATGTCTGACTGTTTGCAACCCCATGAACTGTAATCTTGTCTGCTCAGCCATGTCTGACTGTTTGCAACCCCATGAACTGTAATCTGTCAGGATCCTCTGTCCATGGGATTTCCCAGGCAAGAATACTGGAGTAGTTTGCCATTTCTTTATCCAGAGGATCTTCCTGACCCAGGGACGCAATTGTGTCTCTTACATCACCTGCATTGGCAGGGGAATTCTTTACCACTGCACCATTTGGGAGTCGTTTAAATGTTTTGTTTTTCCTTTCCTTCATTAATAATAATCTTTGAGTGAAGTCGCTCAGTCGTGTCTGACCCTCAGCGATCCCATGGACTGCAACCTTCCAGGCTCCTCCATCCATGGGATTTTTCCAAGCGAGAGTACTGGAGTGGGATGTCATTGCCTTCTCCATCTAACACTTCTGGGCTTCTTCAAATTGGAGAAGCCTAGACATTACTTGGAGAAGGCAGTGACACCCCACTCCAGTGCTCTTGTCTGGAAAATCCCATGGACGGAGGAGCCTGATAGGCTGCAGTCCATGGAGTGGTGAAGAGTCGGACAGAACTGAGAGGCTTTGCTTATACTTTTCACTTTCATGGATTGGAGAAGGAAATGGCAACCCGTTCCAGTATTCTTGCCTGGAGAATCCCAGGTACAGTGGAGCCTGATGGGCTGCCGTTTATGGGGTTGCACAGAGTCGGAGATGACTGAAGTGACTTAGTAGCAGACATTACTTTGCCAATAAAGGTCTTTCTAGTCAAAACTATAGTTTTTCCAGTAGTCATGTATGGATGTGAGAGTTGGACTATAAGGAAAGCTTACCACTGGAAAACTGATGCTTTTGAACTGTGGTGTTGGAGAAGACTCTTAAGAGTCCCTTGGACTGCAAGGAGATCCAACCAGTCCATCCTAAATTAGATCAGTCCTGGGTGTTCATTGGAGGGACTGATGTTGAAGGCGGAACACCAATACTTTGGCCACCTGATGCAAAGAACTTACTCATTGGAAAAGACCCTAATGCTGGGAAAGATTGAAGGCAGGAAGAGAAGGGAATGATAGAGGATGAGATGGTTGGATTTCATCACCAACTCAATGGACATGAGTTTGAGTTAGCTCCAAGAGTTGGTGATGGACAAGGAAGCCTGGTACACTGCAGTCCATGGTGTTGCAAAGAGTCAGACAGGACTGAGTAAACTGACTGACTGAGAAAATCTTCTCATGTTCACTTTTTTGTGTTTGTTTGTTTTAACTTTAAGTTTTGTTTTTCAAATTCCAAGATTTTTAATCTTAATCTTTTCACATTGAAAGCTTGAAATATATTTTTATAAACCTAGATTTGAAGTAAGGAGAAACTTGACAGTAGTTTCTCTGTGTCAGATACTTCTAGGTATTTCATATACCTTTTTAGCTTAACAACTATATGAAATAATTTCTATAATTAGATCAATTTTAAGGAAGTAAATACTAAAGCACACAAAGGTTGAGTAACTTCCTGAATGTCACAGTGTTGAGAACCGATTTAGCTAGACTCAAACTGTAGTTTAACTTCAGTTTGTGCCCAGTCATTCCATTACACTGCTTTTCACAAAAAGCTAAACTATGAGATAAATGTTTATTTTTTTCTTATTTCTCAACCTGAGTTGAAACTGAATAAAATAATTATGCCTAAAAACATGTCATTAAACAAAAAATAAACAGACTTATAAAGTGCTAAATTAGTTGTCATATATGAAGCAGATTTTATACTATAAGAGAGGGGTGGGTAAATGGTTTTTTCAAAAGTATCAGTAATAATATATATTATTGTAGCTAAGAAAAGGTAATATTTTTCCTAATTAAACTCAATTATATTTCATAATCACTTTTGAAATTTGAGGCAGAGGAAATTACAATTAAACATATTTATTAAACCACATAGATAGTCTTTTACTAAGTGAAGGAACTAAAAACTTCAAAAGAGAGTAAAGTAAATCAAGCAACCAAGTAGAAAGATTCAAGGGCAAAGTTAATGAAAACCATCTATCAAAAATGTTGCATATACATAATAAAACATTTGCTAATTTGTTACAAGGAAGTTAATCTAATCAAACTGTAAATAACAAGTTACTGAGCTGATGATTTGAAAAATAATGAGGCGCGCTACCAGCTACAAAGCTATAATTGTGATATACTTCATTGCTAAAATCAATTATCTTCTCTGAGCACATGTTTCTTTCCAGTCGAATTTATACAGTGTATTGGCCTCTTAAATTAGTGGACTTGATACTGAAATCTCCTTCTTTGTGTGCTGGTGCAGATTCAAATCTCTGAAAGGGTTTTGGTTGAGGTAGAAAAAAATAACTTTATTCTTTGACAGGCAAAGAGGGACACAGCACCTCCTGCTCTCAAAAACTATGTGTCCCAACCCAGGAAGATTTAATGAGGTGCTTTATGGTTCAAAGATGGGAGTGTTTACAAGGACACACTCCTTTAATCTTGTCTCAGGTGGTCTCTTGGCCAGTTGTCCCTTGATTAGCAATGGTTCCTATCTACTCTTCGAAACTCAGGAAAGGTCATGGAGGCTGAAGTCTAATCCCCACAAATGAGAAACGGGGAACAGAAAGGCTTTCATACCCAGAAACCCCACAGGGTCCTGCTTAGTTTCACTCTATGCATCCTCATACCATTTGAGATGCCCTCATATACTCAGCAATATATTCAATTTCGGTAAAATCCTTTGGCTTTCAGTTTTGTCTATGGCAGTGTTCATTTGGTTACATTTATTATGGGCTTCCCCGGAGGCTCAAACAGTAAAGAATCTGCTTTTAATGTAGAAGTCCTGTGTTTGATCCCTGAGTCAGGAAGATCCTCTGGAGAATGGAATGGCTACCCACTTCAGTATTCTTGCCTGGAGAATTCCATGGACAGAGGAGCCTGATGGGCATGGGATGGAAGAGTCAGGCATGACTTAGTGACTAACATAAAGCTGTAATAGACAAAATTGTAGCTGTTATTAATAAATGCTAAGGTTGCATTTGCTAGAGAGGAAGAATTTTTCTTCTACCCTCTTAAGTTCTGGCTGGTCACTAACTAAATTAACATAAATTAAATGTTTAATTACATGATTACATGGAAGAGACCTAGGAAAATGGAGTAAATTAAAAAATGGCCCAAACCCTCACCTTAAGTACCATTTTCAGCTAAAGACAAAAAAGAATGTTGTAGCTAGTGGCTGAGACTTCAAAGGTGAAAAAGGCAATTCATAAAGAAGTAGAAATGCAATGCATGCTAAGTTACTTCAGTCGTGTCTGATTCTGTGTGACTGTGTGGACTGTAGCCTGCCAGGTTCCTCTGTTCATGGGATTTTTCAGGGAAAAATACTGTATTGCATCACCATTCCCTCCTCTAGGGGAAATTCCTGACCCTGGGATTGAACCAGTGGCTCTTATTTGCTTTAGCAGGCAGGTTCTTTAGTGCTAGCATCTCCTAGGAAACCCAAGAAAAGCAAATGTTTGGTGAACAAATGCTTGTTGGGCCATGCAGAGACAATGTAACAGACTCTGATCTCTTGTTGTTTAGTTGCTAAGTCATGTCTGACTCTTTGTGACCCCATACCCTGTAGCTTCCCAGGGCTCCTCTGTCCATGATATTCTCCAAGGCAAGAATACTGAAGTGGACTACCATTTCTTCCCCCAGGAGATCTTCCCAACTCGGGGATCAAATGCACATCTCCTGCATCTCCTACATTGGCAGGCAGATTCTTTACTGCTGAGCCATCAGGGAAGCCCATGTTCTTTGTAGATATCTCTGGTGTTAGCTCTGTTCCACGAATAGGCCCTTTATCTAAATTCTTTTAGACAGTTAAGGGAGGAGGAAAAAGAAAAACTTCCTAAGCTTTTGTTTCTTAAAAAATAATCAGCCTAAATTAGACACGTCTTGGGGTGGCACGTTTTACTCCCCTACACATGTATTTTATGTTAGGCCTGATTATAGGTGGTGGATATTAGATATGAATAAGATGTGAGATATGAAATAGAATCCTGAAAGGCTTATTTTCAAATTTCCACAATTCCACAAGAATATTAAATTAAATTTAAAAGAGAGAATAGCTATTTCTGTTTTATGGATTCCTAAAATCCTGTACCTGTACAGGGAAAAGGTGAAAGAATATGTAAAAAAAAAAATTAAGATAATTCTTCAGAAGAAACAAGTATGAGTTTTAGAACAGTGAAAGGGGTATTATTTAAATTTTACAATAGACAGAAAAATTGATTCACTAAATGCTACCTGAGAGTGAACATAACATATATTTCTAAAAGGAATTTAAAATGAAGAAAATTTGGGGGAAATTGTACTTGAAAGGAAGAGGTATTAGCATTAAGAAAGATTAGGACTATATTCTTGGCAGCACAGCTTTTAAACGTCTTTTTGCATAATTGCCTTTTTGTGTTTCAGTAAGTATGAGTAGCATTTTTTTATACTTTTTCTGCCGAGTTAATCACTAAGTTTTCAGGAACTTTCTCCTAGTTATCCAATTGTCTCCTCATTAGATTAATTTCATTTGTGTTTCATTGTTTGGAACATAACTAAATGTAGTTGTGGCCTCAGTAGCTTCAGGCCACATTTGTAACCTCTGTCAATAACATTTCTTTTCATTGGAAATTGTTGAACATATTTATTTGCATTTCTTTGGAAAAGAGCCTTGTACATTTTCAGAAATTACTTATAAGGGTGATATCAATCTAAATGTATATATATTTTTTACTGTTCATGGAGAGTACAAATATTTTTAGAAGAAGCCAAACTACTAACAAGATTATTGCTCATAAATATTTTCATTCAGAAAAATAGGTGACATATCCTGCATTCAGATTATCACCTGACTATTATGAATCATGTCACAAAACACCATTGTCTCTTAATATCATTAATATCTTTTAATTCATATAATAAATTTAATATAAATAATTCATTCTATTTAAGTTATGAATTTGTCAGTGTCAGTTTAGTTATCTCTGACAATGCTGAGTGATTATTTAATTGATTGATTAATTAAATATCCATTCTTGCTGCATGAAGTATTTGAAGCAGCATATAGCCCATATTTTAGTAATAAAATTTCAGAATGGAGGATTATAGATCATCTGGCTTCATGTCTCATTTACAAAATTGAGAAAAAAAAAAAAAAACAACAACATTGGCTCAGGGATTTTAATTGTTTTTTTCAGGTTTAGTTAGTAATAAAATGTCATTCGGAACCTAATTCTTCTAACTTAAATCGGTGACATTTCAACACTGAATATTAAAAAAAAAAATGACAACAATAGCAAATGGCAACAACAACAACTTTACTGTTATACACTTGACAAAACACATTAATATGAAAATAAAAATTTTCAGAGGTATTTCCTGATGATGATGCTTAGTTATTTTTTTTCTTATTTAATATCAGGTGATGAAGAGTCATAAAACTATTTTTAATTCACTGAACAGTCTTTCTGTACTTGTTTCCTTGAGCATTGTCCTGTGTACATTTTAGTATAGAGACAGTATAAATCCTTGGCCTAAAAGAAATGTTTACAAGATATATAAATTTTTCTATTTTCATATTTCTGGACTTCTTTTTCACCTAAGTGCTGTTTCAATGATTGTTGGAAATTAATATTATTCAATTTGAATATACGCTGACTAGTTAACTTAATTGTTTCCCCTAGATTATAGTTCTATTAAATTCTGGGGAGGATTACATGTGGTCAAGGTGTTGGGGAGTGACACAGAGTACTTTATAATCCACTGTTCATGCTTGGTGTAATCCCCTTGTTTATGTTTAATGGTATTTGCAATTATAACTCATTTCTGTTGGTTTTATGGCATCTATCCACCCATGACTTTTGGAAAGCACTTATGCAGTCCATATAGTTTTGGAGTTTGTGAGAAGTTTCAAAATCTGCTACAGGGATCTTCTCAAATTGATATGCCATATTTACATTTTTGTGTCTGCCTTTTCACCTCAATTTCCAGTAAAACAAGGAATTTGCCTGTTTGCTTTATTAAAGGGACAAAAAAAACCCTTTAGATATATTTTCTTTTCCCATTCTCTTTATCACTTTTATTAAAGAAATATTTACATGCCATAATATTCACCCATTGTAAGCATGCAATTCTATGACTTTTAGTAAATACTGAGATTAGTACAATAAAAACCACAATAAAAAATTAGAATATTTTCATCACTCCAACAGATCTGTGTGTGGATTGGGTGTAGATTCAAAGTTGAGCCAATTTTCAAGTTTTTCCCAGATTTGGTTTTTGCATGACTCACATCTCCTCTGCACAAATATTTAGGGTTCACAGAAAGCCAAGAAGGTGTGGAGACCTCCTCACAACTTTCAATGGATTTCTCACTTCCAAGACCTCACTTTTAAATATTTGTATCAGGATTACAGACTAAAACTAGCTGAGTCACTTGTCATTCCTGTTTGTTAGGTACTGAAATCTTGGTAGCTATTCTTCTTCAATCTAAGTCAAGTAAACTCCATTCATCAGCAAAGTGGCTGGTTTTTCTAGCTTCTCTCACCAAACTGTGGGAAGATGTTTAGCCAAGAATGCCATGAGCACCCACTGATCAAACGTTTAGTAGATTTTTCAGAATAACATGCCTCAACCATTGTAAACTTTCCATCAGTTTCAGAGCCCTGAAATTGTTCTTATTGACAACTTTGTCTAAATTTATAGTTAATTTGGGGGAAAAAGTTTTGCTGAGATCCTCACTCTGCCATATGTGAAGTCTCAACTCTGAAAATCTCTGCGGAAATTCAAAATCTGAGACTAAACACTTTGTTTTATTCTTATTGAACTTAACCTTGGTTAAGTTTTAGGACATCCTGACTATTGCCTGGATAGGGCAGAGGCACTAAGGTTGGGATTTAGGAAATGGAGATTTAAAAAAAAAATTCTACCATGAACGTAACAGTGAAACGTCTGATGTTCCCCCTTTTGTGCTATAGAGTCTTTTTCATTGTATTCGGTTGTATAAAACGTCTCACACTTGGTACCAATACATATCGGTGACCTGAATAGTGGAATTTCCCACTAGATGATGATTTTCACCTAACAATGAAACACCACCATACATTTGCCCCTGACAGCATGGCCAACACACAGAAAGGAAAGAAGGTAAAGTCCCTCAGTCATTTTCGACTCTTTGTGATCCCACGGACTGTAGCCGACCAGCTTCCTCCATCCATGGGATTTTCCAGCCAAGAATACTGGAGTGAGTTGCCATTTCCTTCTTCAGGAGATCTTCCCAACCCAGGGGTTGAACCTGGGTCTCCTACATAGTAGGCAGATGCTTTACTGTCTGATCCATCAGGGAAGAGAAGACCCCTATTCAAAGAAAAAAGAGTCAAGGAGAAACGAGTTATTTATGATTTGAGTGAAAATATTAAACAAGGAAGATAGGGGCAAGGGGCTTCCCTGGTGGTTCATATCGTAAAAAGTCTTTCTGCAATGTGGGAGACTCCATCCCTGGGTCAGGAAGAGTCCCTGAATAAGGAAATGGCAACCCACTCCAGTACTCTTTCCTGGAAAATCCCATGGGCAGAGGAGCCTGGTAGGCTACAGTTCATGGCGTCGCAAAGAGTCAGACATGATTGAGCAACTTCTCTTTCACTTTCATAAGGGTGCAGGTGGTCCTGATTTAATTTATTATGATACATGTGAAAATTGATTTTAATTTTTTTTTTAAACTTTTAGCCTTATGTGCTATTTCTGCATATAATCTTTTAAAATATACTGGAAAAATATAAAAATACATTTTAACAAAATTAAAATTAAAGGAAAGGCAGTAATACATATAAAACAAGTGAACTCATGAATTAAACATCATTCAGATTTATTCTTCAGTTTCATAGTTCAATGAATCTGAACTTTCAGAAAGAATTTCAGAGAAATACTTTTGATAGAAATATTAATAGTTAAATGAACTTTTTTAAATAGTACATCAAGATATAAATGAGCATAATGAATTTTATAGCTTTGTTTTACAAATATGCTTTTATGTTGTTACTAAATATTTTTAAGGACTGCAAATGGTAATACATTTTTCTATTTTAGATTTTAAGTTATCTAATCACCTAAAATTGTCTGTTTCCCAAATACATTGAAACAAAATTTTCCAGAGTCTAAATGGCAAATGATGAATGTTTAGAAAATCATGCTGCTAATCAAAAAGCTGTAGTTCTTTACAAAATCTCTCAAAGACTGCTGGGGCAAAGTCACAACATCAGTTGGTTGGCAAAGACCTTTGTTTCATTCTTTTAGATAGCTTTAGATTAAGAAGTTCTAGCAAAAAAGCCCATGCTGTTTTAAATTATAGATCATAGGAACAACAACAAAAAAACTTGATTTCTCTGTTTTCCATTTATAGAAGAAAATTCTATTGTCTCTTATATACTTAGTTGCAGATATCACAGTAAATTTCTGAATATCTTGCTAGCTTGTGTCACTAAACTGTTTTTTCTCACATTCTGACTTTTAAGTAGTTAAGCAGATAGCACAGCATTTGATGAATAGAAGAAATTTCTCTTTAGATTTTCTGTATTAGAAAAACTGCTTCATGCATATATTTAATTCAAAGGCCAATTTAGGCCCATTCAAAACCATTAAATATTTTGAGCTGACATTTAGCTAAATAGAATAAATGAGCCTCTTTACAAGTGAAAAGCACCTTTCTTTGCTTTTAAAAATCATCTAAGCAAAATTCACAGAAACTGAATTTTTTTAACTACATAGACATGGCTTCATTGTTTTGTTTGCTTTTCTAATAAATATGAGAAGTACCCTGACACTTGTGTTACAACAGCACTAAACCTCTTTAAACTATCAATGTGCTTTGGTCTTGAAAGGCCATAAATGCTTATCTGTAATTGTACAGAACTGTTCTATAAGCATATTATATATGCATACACACACACAGACACACACACATACACACACACACACACAATGTCCTGCCTTCAACCAATAATCTATTTATTTTCATTGTTTCTGCTAGTATTAGAGTTGTCATATGCACAAGACTGTTAGATTTTATTTTTGTTGGGTGGTAGAGTGCTCAACTTTTTTAAAAAAAGTTCATTTATTTTTAACTAGAGGATAACTGTTTTACAATATTGTGTTGGTCTCTGCCATACATCGACATGAATGAGCCATAGGTATACATATGTCCTCTCCTTCCTGAACCTCCCTCCCACCTCCTACCCTTTCCCACCCCGCTGGGTTGTCACAGAGCACGTGATTTGAGGTCCCTATGTTTTTTACATTTTGAGTAGGAGAGTAATTTCTATCATTTGGGAAACATCTAAAAACCATAATTGCTTGGGCCCTGCCCTCAGAGAACTGGTTTAAGTTGGTCTGTGGGGGAACTTAGGAATTGGTAATGAATATTTTTAAGACATGCTATCAATGATTTGGGCCTTAGGAAAGCACCACTACAAGTGGGCCTGAGGAAGCATCAGTATGAACAAAGCTAATGGAGGTGATGGAATTCCAGTTGAACTATTACAAATCCTAAAAGATGATAATGTTGAAGTGCTGCACTCAATATGCCAGCAAATTTGGACAACTGAAAAGTGGCCACAGGACTGGAAAATGTGAACTTTCATTCCAATCACAAAGAAAGGCAATGCCAAAGAATGCTCAAACTACCGCACAATTGCACTCATCTCACACGCCGGTAAAGTCATGCTCAAAATTCTCCAAGCCAGGCTTCAACAACGCATGAACCATGTACTTCCAGATGTTCAAGCTGGATTTAGAAAAGGTAGAGGAACCAGAGATCAAATTGCAAACATCCATTGGATCATCAAAAAAGCAAGAGAGTTCCAGAAAAACATCTATTGCTGCTTTATTGACTATGCCAAAGCCTTTGACTGTGTGGATCAAAACGAACTCTGGAAAATTCTGAAAGAGATGGGAATACCAGACCACCAGACCTGCCTCTTAAGAAACTTGTATGAGGTCAGGAAGCAACAGTTAGAACTGGACATGGAACAACAGACTGGTTCCAAATAGGAAAAGGAGTTAGTCAAGACTATATATTGTCACCCTGCTTATTTAATTTATATGCAGGGAACACCTTGAGAAGTACTGGCCTGGATGAAGCACAAGCTGGACTCAGGATTGCTGGGAGAAATATCAATAACCTCAAATATGCAGATGATACCAGCCTTATGGTAGAAAGGGAAGAAGAACTAAGAAGCCTATTGAAAGTAAAAAGAGAAGTATGAAAAAGTTGGCTTAAAACTCAATATTCAGAAAACTAAGATCATGGCATCTGGCCCTATCACTTCAAGGCAAATAGATGGGGAAACAATGGAAACAGTGAAAGGCTTCATTTTGGGGGCCTCCAAAATCACTGCAGATGGTGACTGTAGCCATGAAATTAAAAAAACACTTTATCCTTGGAAGAAAAGTTATGATCAACCTATATAGCATATTAAAAAGCAGAGGCATTACTTCACCAAAAATGGTCCATCTAGTCAAAGCTATGGTTTTTCCAGTAGTCTTGTATGTGTGTGAGAGTTGGACTATAAAGAAAGCTGAATGCCAAATAATTGATGCTTTTGAACTGTGGTGTTGAAGAACAGTCCATCCTAAGAGAAACCAGTACAGAATATTCATTGGAAGGACTGATGCTGAAGCTAAAACTCCAATACTTTGGCCACCTGGTGCAAAGAACTGACTCATTGGAAAAGACCACTGCTGGGAAACATTGAAGGCTTAAGGAGAAGGGAACAAAAGAGAATGAGATGGTTGGATGTCATCACTGACTCAATGGACATGAATTTGAGTAAACTCCAGGGGTTGGCCATGGACAGGGAGGCCTGGTGTGCTGCAGTCCATGGGGTTGCAAGGAGTCAAACACTACTGAGTGACTGAATTGAACTATCAATAATTTTAATGTGGAGCCAGGTTGGAAACCATCAGTCTAGATTTTAGCTTATTACAAATCCTAATTTCCTAACTACTTAATATTAGAATTGTATTTAAGGAAAATGAACCTCTTTTGTTACTTAGTTTGGCTTCATTCTATAAACTTTCCTTTTTACCCTTAGTAAAATAATTTGAATAATGTGTGGAACTTAAAGCCAGCATTTTTTTTTTTTAATTTTCTTTTTTTAATCACTTGAGTTTAATTCAATGACCAGGACAGTACCAAAAAGAATGGTTCTCTTATTTCCCTTTCTTTAGCCTCTAGTCTTGCTACTATGTGATCCTTATTTCCCAAGCAAAAAATTACCCCAAATCATCCCAAAGGAAGGAAGTGAAGTAAAATCAGATAATTTATTCTTCTTATTCCAGGCCCACTAAAAAACCCAGATACAAACCAAAAGGAAATGTATAAGCATCTCATTTTTAAGACAAGAATAACATTTATATTTCCTATCCTACCAAAGAATAAATTACATGAGTAATTTGTTAATCATATTACAGTGAACATGGATTAGCAACATAAGTTGAGTTTGAGTCAAAACTAACATGTGAAAATGTAACCAAATGATGAAAATTAGTAAAGTGGAAGTAACTGTCAGCTCTTAAAATGCATATACACATTCATGAAGTTATAAATGATGATCAGTAACTAATATTAAAACTTTGTTTATGCACATAATCAGCATTTAATAAATATTCATGATGTGAATGAACATAAACTTGGATATTAGTCAGCAGAATATCACTTCAGCAGTCAGCAGGAATAGCAAACTGGAACATGCATTTACTTCAGATATATTCATCACACTCCAACTCTAGCACTTTTTAGGTGAGGAACTATAAGAAAATACTGAAATCACCAGCTTCTTCCAACTAGCCTTTCCAAACTGAGTATTGTTGCACAGCTTAAGTAAAATCCAGAAATACAAGTAAAACCATTTTTGTGAATTGAATAGTAGCTTTAAACATTAAGATATTATTAATTTGCAATATAATGAATGCCTCAGTAATAATGAGTTTCAGAGATTTGTACTCTTCTACATTCCCAACAGAAACTCTACCAATGAGGCAGTTACTCTCTTGAAACTTTTTTTAACCTGGGCTAAGAACATCAAATTTTAATGTTAATTTTTCTTTTATTTAGGTTAAAAACTGTGTTGATTGTTATTTTTTAAAAGTATTTTGAACTTGTAAGAGAATAAAAGCTTATATTGAGCTATCTTATTATATAGATCATAATCATAATAATAATGTTTAAAATCATGAATGAAAGTACAAGATTTGTGACAAACAACAAATGAGCACATAACTTACATTCTCATCAAACTTACAATAATGATAATACTCTGTTCTGTGCTATGCTAAGATGCTTCAATTTTGTTGGACTCTTTGCAACCCTATGGACTGTAACTGTCCAGACTCCTCTGTCCATGGGATTCTCCAGGCAAGAATACTGGAGTGAGTTGCCATTACCTCCTCCAGGGGATCTTCCTGACCCAAGGATTGAACCCGCACTTGTTCTGGTTCTTGCATTGGCAAGCAGGTTCTTTACCACTAGTGCCACTGGGAAGCATCAATGGTAATATAAAACCTGTTAAATAATAAGTATTATGGTAAAAAAGTGCTTAGGCATTTTTCATAAATGACTGCTTTGGTATCATTTTCAAATAGTGATACTTTTCTAATTTTTTTCTTCTTCATTTTCAATTCTTTTTCATTTTTCTGTATCAGTGTCTATCAGAAATGTTATTGGTATTCACTGACAATATTTTCTGATGATAAATCAGATCATTATGATTTGTTCTGCACTACTGAATATAATAAAGAAAACAAACAAACAGAAAAACCCATGCCTTACGTATTGATAACAAATAGTCACTAATGATATAAAACCTCAACAGATTTTATGAGTTTAAATCAATTCAAATATTCTCTCTAAGCATAGTATAATTAAATTAATAAAAATGTTGAAAAGATAACTAAAGTTTTCAGCCATCAGGTAATTAAAAAATTATTTAAAACAATCAGAAAATATTTTAACATGATTAAAGATGGAAGTATCAAAACTTGGACAAATATAGATAAACATCAAGGAAATGCATAGACTTAAATATTACAGGTAAAAAAGCAACACTGAAATATAATGAACTAATTTGTATCTCAAAGATATCCTGAAATAAAGGATAGCCTTAAACTCAAATAAACAAAATCAAAGTAGCAGCATAAACTACCTAGATCTTCATAGTTTCACTAGTAATTTCTTCTGAATATCTATGGAAGAATAACATCAGTTCAGCTCACTTCAGTTGCTCAGCTGTGTCTGAATCTCTGCGACTCTAAAAGTCTTACAGCGTGGGAGGGGGGTTCATGTTTGGGAACGCATGTAAGAATTAAAGATTTTAAAATTAAAAATAAAATAAAATAAAATAAAAAATAAAAGTCTTACAGCAAACATCATACTATATGGTGAAATATTAAACACTTTTCTCAGATGATAAATGAGAAAATTAAGCTCTATTAAATATTATACTGGAATTCTAAGGCAGTGCAATAAGGGAAGAAAATCCTTTTAAAATGTTGGATTGGAATAGACGAAATAAAACTGTGAAAAAAGAAAATCTAAAAGCAAATCTATAGCTATACCTCTTGAGGTTGAATGTAAATTCTTCTAAGTCTTCTCATGGGCAGAACTCTCAGAGCAAAATTACTGACTATATGGCTTAAAGGATACTTGAATGGGAAACTAAACCTTGGGGAATAGAGACAGTGAATAAAGTCAGAAAAATTTGCAGGTTAATCTCCCCTGAAGCCATTTATTTACATTTCAAAGGGTGATTGATTAAAGCTTGTGTGTGTGTGTGTGTGTGTGTGTGTGTATTTTCTTTCCTATTCTTAGAGAGACTCTGTAGATCTTAGAAATATGAGTGACTATGATCCCTTTCAAGCTCACTCTTTCTTGGCCTCTCTCTCTTTCTCCTTTTCTCTCGAGGGGAAAGGTGTAGCTGTACAAGCTGTCGTATATTCAGAATTATGAGTTTCAATTTTCATAATACTGAGGTTCCTCTCCCATACAACATTCAGTTCAGTCTCTCAGTTGTGTCCGATTCTTTGTGACCGCATGGACTGCAGCAGGTCAGGCTTCCCAGTCCATGACCAACTGCAGGAGCCTACTCAAACTCATGTCCATCGTGTTGGTGATGCCATCCAACCATCTCATTCTCTGTAGTCTTGTTCTCTGCCTACCTTCAATCTTTGCTAGCATTAGGGTCTTTTCAAATGAGTTGGTTCTTTGCATCATGTTGCTGAAGTATTGGAGTTTCAGCTTCAGCAACAATCCTTGCAATGAATATTCAGGACTGATTTCCTTTAGGATCGACTAGTTGGATCTCCTTGCAGCCCAAGGGACTTTTCAAGAGTCTTCTCCAACGCCACAATTCAAAAGCATCAATTCTTTGGTGCTCAGCTTTCTGAGATATAGTCCAAATCTCACATCCATACATGACTACTGGAAAAACCATAGCTTTGACTAGACGGACCTTAGTCGGCAAAGTAATGTCTCTGCTTTTGAATATACTGTTTAGGTTGGTCATAACTTTTCTTCCAAGGAGCAAGCATCTTTTAATCTCATGGCTGCAATCACCATCTGCAATAATTTTGGAGCCCCTGAAATAAAGTCTGTCACTGTTTCCATTGTTTCCCCATCTATTTGCCATGAAATGGTGGGACCAGATGTCATGATCATAGATTTCTGAATGTTCAGGTTTTAAGTCAATTTTCACACTCCTTTTTCACTTTCATAAAGAGGCTCTTTAGTTCTTCTTTGATTCTATCATAAGCGTGGTGCCATCTGTGTACCTGAGGTTATTGATATTTCTCCCAACAATATTGATTCCAGCTTGTGTTTCATCCAGCCTGGAATTTTGCAAGATGTATTTTGCATATAAGTTAAATAAACAGGGTGAAAATATACAGCCTTGACCTACTCTTTTCCCAATTTGGAGACAGTTTGTTGTTGCGTGTCCAGTTTTAACTGTTGTTTCTTGACCTGCATTCAGATTTCTCAGGAGGCAAGGTCAGGTGGTCTGATAGTCCCATCTCTTGTAGAATTTTCAACAGTTTGTTGTGAGCCACACAGTCAAAGGCTTTGGTGAAGTCAATAAAGCTAAAGTATATGTTTTTCTGGAACTCTTTTCATTTTTCAATGATCCAGTGGACGTTGGTAATTTGGTCTCTGGTTTCCTGCCTCTTCTAAATCCAACATGGACATCTGGAAGTTCATGGTTCACATACCGTTGGAGCCTCTCTTGAAGAATTATGAGCATTACTCTTTGCTAATGTATGACATGATTGCAATTGTGCAATAGTGTAAATATTCTTTGGATTTGCTTTTCTTGGTGGTTGGAATGGAAACTCAACTTTTCCACTCTTATGGCCACTGCTGAGTTTTTCCAGATTTGCTGGCATATTGAGTGCAGCCCTTTCACAGCATCATCTTTTAGCATACTGAACCTGAACATGCACAGCTGAACCGATTCACACCAGATCAACGTTTGAGAGAAAATGGGCATGAATAATTGACAATAAAATATGTTTTAAGTAGAAAATGACTTGTTTCTGATCCAGAACACTCATATTTATTGTCAGAAATAGATTGAATGAGAAAGAAAGAAACTAAGTTGTATAAAAAAGTGAATTTAGCTATTCTGTTGAACACATGCATGCTAAACCACTTCAGTGGTGTCTCACTCTGTGCAACCCTATGTACTCTTGGATTCCTCTGTCCATGGGATTCTCCAGGCAATAATAATAGAATAGTTTCCCATGCTTCCACCAGAGGAACTTCCCGACCCAGAGATTGAACCCACATCTCCTATGTCTCATGCATTGGCAGATACATGGTCAATAACTACAAATCAATTGTGCCTCTACATACCAATGATAAACTCAAGGAAGAAATTTAATCATACATAGCATGAAAGTTGCATGTTGCTGAAAGAGGTCAGGGGCAGTGGCTGAGAGGAGATACCCCATGTCCAAGGAGGGGTGACTGTGCGGGCACAGGAGGACTGAAAGGAGCTACTCCATGTTCAAGGTCAGGAGGGGCAGCCACGAGGAGATATCCCACTTCCAAGGTAAAAGAAACCCAAGTAAGATGGTAGGTGTTGCAAGAGGGCATCAGAGGGCAGACATATTGAAACCATATTCACAGAAAACTAGCCAATCTGATCACACAGACCAAAGCCTTGTCTAATGCAATGAAACTAAGCCATGCTGTGTGGGGCCACCCAAGATGGATGGGTCATGGTGGACAGGTCTGACAGAATGTGGTCCACTGGAGAAGGGAATGGCAAACCACTTCAGTATGCTTGCCTTGAGAACCCCATGAACAGGATGGAAAGGTGAAATGATAGGATACTGAAAAAGGAACTCCCCAGATCGGTAAGTGCCCAGTATGCTACTGGAGAACAGTGGAGAAATAAGTCCAGAAAGAATGAAGGGATGGAGCCAAGCAAAAACAATACCCAGCTGTGGATGTGACTGGAGATAGAAGCAAGGTCCGATGCTGTAAAGAGGAATACTGAATAGGAACCTGGAATGTCAGCTCCATGAATCAAGGGTAATTAGAAGTGGTCAAACAGGAGACGCCAAGAGTGAATGTTGACATTTTAGGAATCAGCGAATTAAAATGGACTGGAATGGGTGAATTTAACTCGGATAACCGTTATACCTACTATTGTAGGCAGGAATCCCTTAGGAGAAATGGAGTAGCCATTATGGTCAACAAAAGAGTCTGAAATGCAATATCTGGATGAAATCTCAAAAATGACAGAATGATCTCTGTTCATTTCCAAGGCAAACCATTCAATATCACGGAATTCCAAGCCTATGCCCCAACCAGTAATGCTGAAGCTGAAGCTGAATGATTCTTTGAAGACCTACAAGACCTTTTAGAACTAACACTCAAAAAAGATGTTCTTCTCATTATAGGGGAGTGGAATGCAAAAGTAGGAAGTCAAGAAACACCTGGAGTAACAGGCAAATTTGGCCTTGGAATATGGAATGAAGCAGGGCAAAGGCTAATAGAGCTTTGCCAAGAGAACAGACTGGTCATAGCAAACACCCTCTTCCAACAACACAAGAGAAGACTCTACACATGAACATCACCAGATGGTCAACACCGAAATCAGATTGATTACATTCTCTGCAGCCAAAGATAGAGAAGCTCTATACAATTAGCACAAACAAGACTGGGAGCTGACTGTGGCTCAGATCATGAACTCCTTATTGTCAAATTCAGACTTACATTGAAGAAAGTGGGGAAAACCACACGACCATTCAGGTATGACCTAAACCAAATCCCTTATGATTATACAATGGAAGAGAGAAATAGATTTAAGGGACTAGACCTGATATACAGAGTGCCTGATGAACAATGGACAGAGGTTTGTCACATTGCACAGGCGACAGGGATCAAGACCATCCCCAAGAAAAAGAAATGTAAAAAAGCAAAATGGCTTTCTGAGGAGGCATTACAAATAGCTGTGAAAAGAAGGGAAGAGAAAAGCAAAGGAGAAAAGGAAAGATATAAACATCGAATGCAGAATTCCAAAGAATAGCAAGGAAAGATAAGAAAGCCTTCCTCAGCGATCAGTGCAAAGAAATAGAGGAAAACAACAGAATGGGAAACACTAGCGATCTCTTCAAGAAAATTAGAGATACCAAGAGAACTTTTCATGAAAAGATGGGCTCGACAAAGGACAGAAATGGTATGGACCTAAGAGAAGCAGTAGATATTAAGCAGAGGTGGCAAGAATACACAGAAGAAATGTACAAAATAGATCTTCACGACCAAGATAAACGCGATGGTGTGACCACTCACCTAGAGCCAGACATCCTGGAATTTGAAGTCAAGCGGGCCTTAGAAAGCATGACTATGAACAAAGCTAGTGGAGGTGATGGAATCCCAGTTGAGCTATTTCAAATCCTAAAAGATGATGCTGTGAAAGCCTGCACTCTTTATTTGAGCAAATTTGGAAAACTCAGCAGTGACCACCACTGGAAAAGGTCAGTTTTTATTCCAAGTCCAAAGAAAGGCAATGTCAAAGAATGCTCAAACTACCACACAATTAAACTCATCTCACACCCTAGTAAAGTAATGCTCAAAATTCTCCAACCCAGGCTTCAGCAATACATGAACCGTGAACTTCCAGATGTTCAAGCTGGTTTTAGCAAAGGCAGAGGACCAGAGATCAAACCACCAACATTCTCTGGATCACTGGAAAAGCAAAAGATTTCCAGAAAAAACTCTATTTCTACTTTATTGACTATGCCAAATCCTTTAACTGTGTGGATCACAATAAACTGCAGAATATTCTGAAAGAGATGGGAATACTAGACCACCTGACCGGCCTCTTGAGAAACCTATATGCAGGTCAGGAAGCAACAGTTAGAACTAGACATGGCTTGCCATTCCCTCCTGGCCTGAAGAGTTTCTATTGACAGATCAGCTGTTATCCTTATGGGAATCCCCTTGTGTGTTATTTGTTGTTTTTCCCTTGCTGCTTTTAATATTTGTTCTTTGTGTTTGATCTTTGTTAATTTGAATAATATGTGTCTTGGGGTGTTTCGCCTTGGGTTTATCCTATTTGGGACTCTCTGTGTTTCTTGGACTTGGGTGATTATTTCCTTCCCCATTTTAGGGAAGTTTTCAACTATTATCTCCTCAAGGATTTTCTCATGATCTTTCTTTCTGTCTTCTTCTTCTGGGACTCCTATAATTCGAATGTTGGAGCGTTTCATATTGTCCTGGAGGTCTCTGAGATTGTCCTCGTTTCTTTTAATTCGTTTTTCTTGTTTCCTCTCTGATTCATTTATTTCTACCATTCTATCTTCTATTTCACTAATCCTATCTTCTGCCTCCGTTATTCTACTATTTGTTGCCTCCAGAGTGTTTCTGATCTCATTTATTGTGTTATTCATTATATTTTGACTCTTTTTTATTTCTTCTAGGTCCTTGTTAAACCTTTCTTGCGTCTTCTCAATCCTTGTCTCTAGGCTATTTATCTGTGTTTCCATTTTGATTTCAAGATTTTGGATCATTTTCACTATCAATATTCGGAATTCCTTCTCCGGTAGATTCCCTACTTCTTCCTCTTTTGTTTGGTTTGGTGGGCAACTCTCCTGTTCCTTTACCTGCTGAGTATTCCTCTGTCTCTTCATCTTGGTTATATTGCTGTGTTTGGGGTGGCCTTTTTATATTCTGATAATTTGTGGAGTTCTCTTTATTATGGAGCTTCCTCACTTTGGGTGGGGTTCTATCAGTGGCTTGTCAAGGTTTCCTGGTTAGGGAGGCTTGTGTTGGAGTTTTGGTGGGTGGAGCTGGGTTTCTTCTCTCTGGAGTGCAGTGGAGTGACCAGTAATGGGTTATGAGACATCAAAGGTTTTGGGATAATTTTGAGCTGCCTGTATATTGAGGCTCAGGGGAGTGTTCCTGTGTTGCTGGAGAATTTGCGTGGTATGTCTTGTTTTGGAACTTGTTGGCCCTTGGGTGGAGCTTGGTTTCAGTGTAGGTATGAAGGCATTTGATGAGCTCCTATTGCTTAATGTTCCCTGAATTCAAGAGTTCTCTAATGTTTTCAGGCTTTGGGTTTAAGCTTCCTGCTTCTGGGTTTCAGTTTTATTTTTACAGTAGCCTCTAGACTTCTCCATCTATACAGCACCGATGATAAAACATCTAGGTTAAAGATGAAAAGTTTCTCCTAAAGAAACTAAAGACCTATATATAGAAAACTATAAAACACTGATGAAAGAAATCAAAGAGGACACTAATAAATGGAGAAATATACCATGTTCATGGATTGGAAGAATCAATATAGTGAAGATGAGTATACTACCCAAAGCAATTTACAAATTCAATGCAATCCCTATCAAGCTACCAGCCACATTTTTCACAGAACTAGAACAAATAATTTCAAGATTTGTATGGAAATACAAAAAACCTCGAATAGCCAAAGCAATCTTGAGAAAGAAGAATGGAACTGGAGGAATCAACTTGCCTGACTTCAGGCTCTACTACAAAGCCACAGTCATCAAGACAGTATGGTACTGGCACAAAGACAGACATATAGATCAATGGAACAAAATAGAAAGCCCAGAGATAAATCCACACACATATGGACACCTTATCTTTGACAAAGGAGGCAAGAATATACAATGGAGTAAAGACAATCTCTTTAACAAGTGGTGCTGGGAAAACTGGTCAACCACTTGTAAAAGAATGAAACTAGATCACTTCCTAACACCGCACACAAAAATAAACTCAAAATGGATTAAAGATCTAAATGTAAGATCAGAAACTATAAAACTCCTAGAGGAGAACATAGGCAAAACACTCGCAGACATAAATCACAGCAGGATCCTCTATGATCCACCTCCCAGAATGCTGGAAATAAAAGCAAAAATAAACAAATGGGATCTAATTAAAATTAAAAGCTTCTGCACAACAAAGGAAAATATAAGCAAGGTGAAAAGGCAGCCTTCTGAATGGGAGAAAATAATAGCTAATGAAGCAACTGACAAACAACTAATCTCAAAAATATACAAGCAACTTATGCAGCTCAATTCCAGAAAAATAAACGACCCTATCAAAAAATGGGACAAAGAACTAAATAGACATTTCTACAAAGAAGACACACGGATGGCTAACAAACACATGAAAAGATGCTCAACATCACTCATTATTAGAGAAATGCAAATCAAAACCACAATGAGGTACCACTTCACACCAGTCAGAATGGCTGCGATCCAAAAATCTGCAAGCAATAAATGCTGGAGAGGGTGTGGAGAAAAGGGAACCCTCCTACACTGTTGGTGGGAATGCAAACTAGTACAGCCACTATGGAGAACAGTGTGGAGATTCCTTAAAAAATTGCAAATAGAACTACCTTATGACCCAGCAATCCCACTTCTGGGCATACACACCGAGGAAACCAAAATTGAAAGAGACACATGTACCCCAATGTTCATCGCAGCACTGTTTATAATAGCCAGGACATGGAAACAACCTAGATGTCCATCAGCAGATGAATGGATAAGAAAGCTGTGGTACATATACACAATGGAGTATTACTCAGCTGTAAAAAAGAATTCATTTGAATCAGTTCTGATGAGATGGATGAAACTGGAGCCGATTATACAGAGTGAAGTAAGCCAGAAAGAAAAACACCAATACAGTATACTAACACATATATATGGAATTTAGGAAGATGGCAATGACGACCCTGTATGCAAGACAGGGAAAGAGACACAGATGTGTATAACGGACTTTTGGACTCAGAGGGAGAGGGAGAGGGTGGGATGATTTGGGAGAATGCCATTCTAACATGTATACTATCATGTGAATTGAATTGCCAGTCTATGTCTGACGCAGGATGCAGCATGCTTGGGGCTGGTGCATGGGGATGACCCAGAAAGATGTTATGGGGAGGGAGGTGGGAGGGGGGCTCATGTTTGGGAACGCATGTAAGAATTAAAGATTTTAAAATGTAAAAAATAAAATAAATAAATAAATAAATAAATAAAAAATAAAAAATAAAATAAAAATACATGCAAATCTAAAAAAAAAAAAAAAAAAAAAAAGAACTAGACATGGAACAACTGACTGGTTCCAAACAGGAAAAGGAGTACATCAAGGCTGTATATTGTCACCCTGCTTGTTTAACTTATGTGCAGAATACATCATGAGAAATGCTAGGCTGGAAGAAGCACAAGCTGGAATCAAGATTGCTGGGAGAAATATCAATAACCTCAGATATGCAGATGACACCACCCATACGGCAGAAAGTGAAAAGGAGGTAAAAAGCCTGTTGATAAAAGTGAAAGAGGAGAGTGAAAAAGTTGGCTTAAAGCTCAACATTCAGACAACTAAGGTCATGGCATCTGGTCCCATCACTTCATGGGAAATAGATGGGGAAACAGTGGCAACAGTGTCAGACTTTATTTTTGGGGGCTCCAAAATCACTGCAGATGGTGTTTGCTGCCATGAAATTAAAAGATGCTTACTCCTTGGAAGGAAAGTTATGACCAACCTAGATACCATATTCAGAAGCAGAGACATTACTTTGCCAAAAATGATCCGTCTAGTGAAGGCTATGGTTTTACCAGTGGTCATGTATGTATGTGAGAGTTGGATTGTGAAGAAAGCTGAGTGCTGAAGAATTGATGCTTTTGAACTGTGGTGTTGGAGAAGACTCTTGAGCGTCCCTTGTACTGCAGCAAGGTCCAACCAGGCCATTCTAAAAGAGATTAGTCCTGGGTGTTCATTGGAAGGACTGATGCTAAAGCTGAAACTCCAATACTTTGACCACGTCATGTGAAGAGTTAACTTGTTGGAAAGGACTCTGATGCTGTTTGGAATTGGGGGCAGGCAGAGAAGGGGACGACAGAGGATGAGATGGCTAGATGGCATCACCGACTCAATGGACATGAGTTTTAGTTAACTCTGGGAGTTGATGATGGATAGGGAGGCCTGGAGTGCTGCGATTCATGGGGTTGCAAAGAGTGTGACATGACTGATCGACTGAACTGAACTGATCTGAATCATGAAAGTTGTAATGGTTAGGAAATTATCTAACAAAAGATATACAAATTTTATGTACTGAAGACTACAAAATGTGACAGAACAACTGCAAGTCTCAAATGAAGGAACAGACATATAGTGTGTTCATGTTCTGCAAAACTAAACAGTAAATATCTCATTTCTCTCAATTAATCTATAGATTTACTTAAGTCTTAGTCAAAATCCAAGAAGTTTTAATCTAATTTGATAAAATGGACTTTAAATTTACATGGAAATTAACAAGGTCCAAAAGTCTAGATAACTTTAAAGAGTAAGAAGAAAACCTCACTAACATCATTTACCACATTAAGACTATGAATGACTAAAAATTTCAATTGCAAGAATACAAAGTATAAAGTCTACAAGGGTCTGAAAAATAAATGTGAAATATAGCATAAAGTAGAAGTGAATAAATTCAGGTTCTGGAAAATAGTGCCCAGATTTTGAATTCAGATTCTGTCATTTACTAATTTTATGACCTTGGACATATTTTGAACCCTTCCAAGCCTCAAATTCACTTTGCATAAATTGCTGCCAGTAATAGTAGCTACCTTATTAGATTAAATTTTTGTAAGAAATGAATTAATTAAATCATATAAAGTGTTTTTAGTTGTGTCTGGAACATATTTAGCACCCGATAAACATTAGATGCCATTACTCAAGAATAGAGGAAATAAGAGCAATAAAGAAGACTATTGTGATAGGAAAACTGTGGTAAAGGGTAAGAGTGGGACAAGATAATGCAGTGGAGGAAGGCAGACACAGGGCAATTAGTGGTCCTGTTGAGCATGATGAATCTTTTGGAATTTAACATAACTGTAATTGTGAACTAATGTAGACAAAAAATTTCACCAGTCATATCAGTAAACAAAGGACAATGCAGACTTCAACCATCAGTCAGTGAAGCCACCCTTAAATGTCTACCCTGAAGGAATACAGGGTGAAAAAAAGCAAAATACTGTGTTTATGCACCTAGATATTCAAGGTGCATGCCAAAGAAATGATTTTGAATGTCCAGACTCCTATATCTTCCCATACACAGAAAAATAACATGTTCATTAACGTAAGATTCCTGGTTTCTTTAGCAGTAGTATTTTGATGTTCCAACTATCTGGGTTTGTTTGTTTGCTTTTGCATAAACCCCTATATATCCTGGCCCCTGCCTTATATTTTCAGTCCCTAAGAACTATCTGAGAGGTTGTCTCTCAGGCTTAAGTCCTGAGTATGTCTTCAAAATAAAACATAATTCTCAAATGTTACGTTGTGTATTGTTTTTTTTTTTTGTTTTGTTTTGTTTTGTTTTGTTTTTTTTCAGTCAACACTAATGGAGAGATTCAAGAAGGCAATGGCACACTAAAATGTACATTTTAGAAAATTATCTGGCTTCTGCTGGTAAACAAAATATAGCTGAGAAAAACCGCAAAGGAGAATACTAGGTATAAAGTTGTTGCATGCACCTATGTGATACAGGCCTGGGTTAGAGGTTTCCAGTTGGAATAGTGAAATTTGATTTTAAATAGGCTGTGTTTTGGAACCAGAGCTGATAGGATTTGCTGATAGATTAGATGTGTATAATGAGAAAAAGAAAGCTCAAGGATCCCCCCTGACTTTCTGGTGTTAGCAAAATGTGGAAATGATAGTGTCATTCAGAACAATGGGAAGAAGGAAGGAGATGAAAACAAGACAGGAGTTGAAATATAGTATTTAGAATATCTTCATATAAGTTGTGCATTTTATACCCAAATGGGCATATTTAAAAAGACAGTTGGATATTAAATTCAATATGTAACTCAAGGGGCTTTTCCCAGTGACTCAGTGGTAATGGACCTGCCTGCCAATGGTTGGGAAGATCGTCTGGAGGAGAAAATACAAACATTCCATATTTTTGCCTGGATAATCCGATGGACAGAGGAGCCTGGCACACAAAGAGTGTGGATCACACTCTTTGGATCACAAAGAGTCAAACACAATTGAGCATGCATACACAATCAATCACATATCGCAAAGGAGAAATTAATAGTAGAGATAGAGATCTGTGTGTCAGAGGGATGGATGATATTTAAAACAATAATAATGTCAATTATGGTTATAGATATTTAGCTATGTATAACTTCTTCTGGCCAGTCTCCATGCTGGAAACCTTTAATGTATCATTTCATTCATCAATCAGAAATTACTTGAAGGTATAGGTCGTATTTACTGTCCATTTTACAATAAGAAATTTAAACCTGGAGCTGGAGTAATCAGCACATGATCACAAAAAATAAGGAAGAGAGCTATGATTCAAACAAGTGACAGTCTGACTAAAATTTTCTTTTTCAATTATAATTTTTTTAATGTTAAATTTCTTCCCTCTTATGACAGAATTAAAAACATGGGTTTCTAATAGCGTACAATTGTTGAAGTTTTTCACTGTGTTGTCTCTCATATATTTAACTCATGACATGTTATGCTAAAGACAGGTAACTCAGTTTGAGGCTTGAATCCACGTGGCCAAGACTAGAACCTGGCCAAAACCCACAGTCTTACAACTGAGATTACACATTTGGTTTCAGGACTTAAATTTAGGTTCCTGAAGCTCCAATACTTTGGCACCTGATGCAAAAGTTTGACTCATTGGAGAAGAACTTGACATTGGTAAAGATTGAAGATGAAAGAAGGGAGCAGCAGAGAAAGAGATGCTTAGATAGCATCACAGACTCAATGGACATGAATTGGAACAATTGGAAAATAGTGTAAAATAGAGGAGCCTGGCATGCTAGAGTGTATGGAGTTGCAAAGAGTTTGGCATATTAGCAACGGAAGAGAAACAACAAAGTTCTTGTTGTTTCACTGAAGAAAGAATTAAGTGAGAAACAAAGTAGTAGATAAGAAGTGGATTTATTTAGAGACAAACACTCCACAGACAGGATGTGGGTCATCTCAGAAGGAGAGCGCTGTCTCAAAGTACGATGTGGTTAGCTTTTATGGGCTGTGTAATTTCATAGGCTAATTAATGGGAAGATTCTTTCAACTATTTTGGGGAAAGAGGGGATATTTCTAGGAATTGAGACACAGCCTACTTTTTGGTCTTTGAGGGTTGATCTTGGAGCTATCAATGGTGCCTATGTGTGTATCATTTAGCTTGCTTTTGTGTTACAATGAGTGTATACTGAAGTTCAAAGTCTAGTGGAAGTTGACTTGTTTACCACCTTGTACCTATTTGATTCTAATCAGTTTCTGTTGTATCCTCAAGCTATGTCATTTTTAAAAACTTTATGCCCTGCCCTCTTCCCTTCTGTTTCAATACAGGAATATAAACATTTATTTGAATTATTTTGTACTAAGATAACAATAGTGCCTCCCCATGTGTTTATATTATAATACTATGTTGATATTTTACAACTTTATAATGCAGTGGCCATGATCTCTGTGTCTTTGAAAAATAAAACTGAATGAAGCTCAATTTTTTGTTAAGGAGTCTATTGTAAGGAATGACAAAACAGCACCAATGGGGGGGGGGGGCATTTACTACACTTACTGAAAATTTTCTTCCTATGTTATGAAGCACTTAAGATTTTAGCCGGTTGTGCAATGTATAAGAATTTCCTCCTGTGAATTTCTTACCCTCTCACTTTAAAGTCATCTACTCCCTTTGCAGATTCTCCTTTGTAGTCTCTTTGGCACACATTTTTACTTTATCTGAATCTTTCCTGCAATTTCTTTTTCTTGTGCATAACTGAACTTAATCTCAGCTCGCTTTAATTAAATCAATAGTTGACTATACTTTCTACCAAAAATATTGACCAACCCTCATAAGCTGCAAACAGTTTGGAAAGAAAATAAACTTCATACAGCACAACTGTAAAGACAAAGACTGTACTCTTCTTTGCCTCTTTACTCTCATCTTCTTCACTTTCTTCCCTGATTTCCGCCCTCTCCCACTTTCTCTAGTCATTCAGGAAAAAATAGGTTAATCCATGTCTTGGAGATGAGAGCATGCATTCAGAGCAAATCTGTTGACTAATCAATATCTATGTAGGGCTTTTGTGGTACTGAAATATAAATTCTTATATTTCTTCTGCAGAGAAATATAAGCAGATAGGCTGCTATTAACCTGGAGAAATGATTGCAACCTGGATACAAGGCTGAAGTTCTAGACCTTTGATCCTTTAGATAAATAGTGCTTCAAGGAGAAGTAACCAGGACACAAACCCCTGTAAACACAATGCTTTTCCTTTAAAATCTCAAGAAACCCTGAGTCTCCCAGGTTTGAATCCCTTATCTAAGCAGGTGTGTGTGTTGATTTTATGGAATAATTTCTAGTATATCTTCATGGGCCTGATATACTCACTACTTGGCAGGTCTTACACACACTAAACATAATAAATGGCACATTTTCTACAATAAAAATTTGTTTTATTAACAAAATATTATGAAATAAATGAATATTTCTTTGAGATTAAAGGGTTACTTTCAAATAGAAAGATATGTCAAAGATACTTTCCATTTCTGATATTGCAGAGCAATTGTTTTTATTTCAGTTTATCTAGGAAAAAAGTATTTCAGCTAAACTTTTGAATGCTATCATGCAATTGACTTTTATAGAGCTTTGCTAAACAATGCATAGGTTAATGGGTTGTTTTCAGAGGTATTATATTACAAGTTGTTAATTGTAGAGGAGGAAATTTTTTAAAAAATCACCATTCATTTCTGTCCTGCTTCAGAGTGGAGGAAATAAGCCTAATGTTGGGAAAATATTGTAGGCTTATAGCAAGAGATACCTGAGATGAAATTTTATGTCATTTACTAAGTGTATAATTCTAGGTAAGTCCCTTAATTCTAAATAATAAAACATATATTTAAAAAATTTTGGATGATAAGGGTAAATATGATGGACTAAATGTTTGTGTCGCCTCAAAATTTGTATGCTGAAATCTTCCATAATGAGATGATATTGGGGAGATTTGGAAGGTGATTAGGGTAATAAGGACACTGTTCTCAGGAATGGGATTCAGTGCAGTTCAGTCACTCAGTCGTGTCCAACTCTATGCGACCCCATGAATTGCTGCACGCCAGGCCTGCCTGTCCATCACCAACTCCCAGAGTTCACTCAGACTCACGTCCATCAAGTCCGTGATGCCATCCAGGTGTCTCATCCTCTGTCGTCCCCTTCTCCTCCTGCCCACAATCCCTCCATGCATCAGAATCTTTTCCAATGAGTCAACTCTTCACATGAGGTGGACAAAGTACTGGAGTTTCAGCTTTAGCATCATTCCCTCCAAAGAAATCCCAGGGCTGATCTCCTTCAGAATGGATTGGTTGGATCTCCTTGTAGTCCAAGGGACTCTCAAGAGTCTTCTCCAACACCACAGTTCAAAAGCATCAATTCTTCGGTGCTCAGCCTTCTTCACAGTCCAACTCTCACATCCATACATGACTACAGGAAAAACCATAGCCTTGACTAGACAGACCTTAGTCAGCAAAGTAATGTCTCCGCTTTTGAATATGCTATCTAGGTTGGTCATAACTTTTCTTCCAAGGAGTAAACGTTTTTTTTTTTTTTTTAATTTAATGGCTGCAGTCACCATCTGCAGTGATTTTGGAGCCCAAAAAAATAAAGTCTGACAGTGTTTCCACTATTTCCCCATGTATTTCCCATGAAGTGATGGGACCGGATGCCATGATCTTCATTTTCTGAATGCTGAGCTTTAAGCCAACTTTTTCACTCTCCTCTTTCACTTTCATTAAGAGGCTTTTTAGTTCCTCTTCACTTTCTGCCATAAGGGTGCCACATTCTGACAAAATGTGGTCCACTGGAGAAGGGAATGGCAAACCACTTCAGGATTCTTGCCTTGAGAACCCCAAGAACAGTATGAAAAGGCAAAATAATAGGATACTGAATGAGGAATTCTCCAGGTCAGTAGGAATGAGATTAGAATCCTCATAACAGAGGCTTCAGAGAGTGCCTTTATCCCTTCTATCATGGGAGTTCTCAATAACTACCTTTTCTAACTAGGAAGTGGGGTATCCTCACCAAACTCTTCCAGGACTTTGATCTTTAACTTCCCAGTCTCTAGGACTGTGAAAAACATTTTATTGTTTATAAGTCACCCAGTCTACGATAGTATCTTACAACAGCCCAAACAGACAAAGACAGAGATTGGTACCAGAAGTGGATGCTTCTCTAACAAAAGCCTAAACATGTGGAGGAGCTCTGGAACTGGGTAATGGGTAGAGAGTAAAAGATTTTGGAGGTGCATGCTAGCAAAAGCCTACATTGCTATGAATGAACCATTAAGAGATTCTGGTAAGGGTTCAGTTGGAAAACAAAGAGCTATAGAAAGAGCATTAATCTTAGAAAATATTTAAGGAACTCTGAAAAAAAAAAGCTTGTAGGAATATGAATAGTAAACGGTATTCAAATGATCTCTCAGTTGGAAATGAGAGAAATGTTATTCAACGATGGGGGGAAGGTCATTTTTCTGATAAAGTGACGAAGAACTTGAATAGATTGCCATGCTCTAGGGTAGTGAGCAATGAAATTGGATAGTTAGGGAGAAATCTCTAAACAAAATGTCTAGAAATTTAGATGGGGTAGCCTGTTTCCTCTGCAATGCTTATAGCAAAATGAGAGGGGAGAAAGTACTTAGAGATTGAACTGTTCATCAATAAGGAAGCAAAAGTAAAGATCTGGAAAACTCTCAGTTTATTCATATTGCAAAAACTGAGGGTATGTCCAAACAACTGTTTGATAAGTAGACTAGTCAGCCATCTCAACTGACACCAGCAGCTGTTGCTCAAGACAATTTTTGTTGGTTATAAGCTATCCAGTATAGAGTGGTTTGTTATAGCAACATGAACTGATTAAGATAGTAATATAGCTATCATATGGCATACAGCAATCATTCAATATATGGTTTCTCTCTTATCACTACCATTACCATATGGCAGTAACTATATTCACACATTACTTGCCCAGTTGCTTTTCATCACATACCATAATATATATTATGATATCATGACACAGTTCTCAGAATATTTTGAAACAGGGCTTTTAATTAAGATGTTGAAATCAACAAATCTCCATACACTCCCAGTCTAAAAATCAGGAGAAGACACATTGATAAAAATCAGGTAAGTGTCTGGCAAACCAGACTATGAATCCCAATGGCATAGTCAGCCCTAGAAGTTTAGGTGCTTAGGACTTTCTCCCAAATGAGTCACTGCTTTGAGCAGATGAAAATTGTATCAGTTCAGTTCAATCACTCAGTCGTATCTAACTCTTTGTGACTCCATAAACTGCAGCACATCAGGCTTCCCTGTCCATCACCAACTCCTGGAGCTTACTCAAACTCATGTCCAATCAGTTGGTGATGCCATCCAACCATCTCATCCTCGATTGTCCCCTTCTCCTCCTGTCTTAAGTCTTTCCCAGCATCAGGGTCTTTTCTAATGAGTCATTTCTTCACATCAGGTTGCCAAGGTATTGGATTTTCAGCTTCATCATTGGTCCTCCCAATGAACATTCAGGACTGATTTCCTTCAGGACAGACTGATTGGATCTCCTTGTAGTCCAAGGGACTCTCAAAAGTCTTCTCCAACACCACAGTTCAAAACCATTAAATATTTAGCACTCAACTTTCTTTATAGTCCAATTCTCCTGCATGAGTATTAGAGAAACCATAGCTTAGAATAGTCAAAACTTTGTTGGCAAAGAAATGTCTCTACATTTTAATATGCTGCCTAGGTTGGTTATCACTTTATTTAGCTTTTCATCCAAGGAGCAAGTGTATGTACTGGTACAATTTTTTGAACTGACAGACTTTGTTGGTCTAATTATGCCTTGTTTGATTTAGGCCCTGTCAGCAGTAGTAGTAACTGAACAAATGGCTCTATGAATAGCATTAATTTGGGGCCTAAGTGATCCAGTCTGGTTAGTGTAAAATATATAGTACTTATATGTAGCCTAATTCACGACATAACTGTTTCTTAAACTTTCAGACAACGAAACTTTGAAAAGTGATTAGATATATATCAATTTAATCGAGCTTACTTTCTGTACCTCAAGGAAAAGCACTGTGCATTTTGAGATATATGTGGATCTCTTTAGACCATATCCAGTGGATTATTACACTTGATGATGCTAACCTATTATGATACTCAAAATAAATGAAAATTCAGGGATAAGAAAACTCTGTTGCTTTCCACTCAATAAGTCCCAGGTATACATTCAATTCAGTTCACTTCAGTCACTCAGTCGTGTCCGACTCTTTGTGACCCCATGAATAGCAGCACGCCAGGCCTCCCTGTTCATCACTAACTCCCAGAGTTCACTCAGACTCACGTCCATCGAGTCAGTGATGCCATCCAGCCATCTCATCCTCTGTCGTCCCCTTCTCATCCTGCCCTCAATCCCTCCATGCATCAGAATCTTTTCCAATGAGTCAACTCTTCACATGAGGTGGACAAAGTACTGGAGTTTCAGCTTTAGCATCATTTCTTCCAAAGAAATCCCAAGGCTCATCTCCTTCAGAATGGACTGGTTGGATCTCCTGGCAGTCCAAGGGACTCTCAAGAGTCTTCTCCAACACCACAGTTCAAATGCATCAATTCTTTGGTGCTCAGCCTTCTTCGCAGTCCAACTCTCACATCCATACATGACTACTGGAAAAACCATAGCATTTACTAGACGACCTTAGTTGGCAAAGTAATGTCTCTGCTTTTGAATATGCTATCTAGGTTGGTCATAACTTTTCTTCCAAGGAACAAGCATCTTTTAATTTCATGGCTGCAGTCACCATCTGCAGTTATTTTGAAGCACAAAAATAAATAAATTCTGACAGTCTTTCAACTTAGGAAGTGGAAATTTAAGACGATAAAAAGACGGAAAAAAAGGAAACATTTTCACTGGTTTTTAGTATCTAAATATCTGTTGGGGTTTTAGGACCTTATGGGCTCATTTCAGTGTGAGAGACATTTTATTAGTCAACATAAAGTTTCATCATTATTGAAACCATCATAATGCCAAATCAAATATTTCTAATGAATTTTTAGAGTGACTAAACTAGAAGGGTACCAATCTGCTCCCTACCTTCAAAACGATGCTTTTCTCAAACACCTGCCATCCAGGCTTGGCTTCTCATAATTCTCTGGTCAACCTTCTTATCATCAAGCATCATTTGAAAAAAAGTTGTAACATTTTTTCTTCTTGTCTCATCTACGCATAACATCATGATAAGCAACATACTAAACCATTTATAGATTAATATGTGCAGGTCTTTGGCTTGACAATAATTTGGCAGTTTAGCATGTTTAATAATCTAAGTTCAAGAAGGCAGGTTTTGAAGGAAGAAAGGTTTTGAAAAAGAAAGCCAATATCAAATTGTTTGTTTTCTCTAATTAAGGCTTTTGGAGATATTAATGTAATTTACCAAATCATTTCTACTTATTTTTTGTCACCATCAATATTATCGCCACCTTCTTTCTCCTCATTATCTTTCCTTTTCTCTATATAGTTCTTGAGAAATTACCATTTTTCACATATGTTTTCATTGAATTTTGTAATGACACTGAAAAAATGACCATCTTATATACAGCAATAAAAGTCCAAGGAAATTAAAAAAAAATGCAAGATAATCTAACTAGTAACTATGTTGTGTTTCAAGATCATGATTTCTAACTTTAAGTAGACAATATATTTCACACGGTTAGCTTTTTAATATCTATATTTATTATTAGTATCCTAAAGATATGTACAAAGTTTCTGGGGGCAAAGCAGATTATCTACTTACAGTACATAATAACCATGTGATTCCTCTGTGCCCCGTTTTTTATTAATGCAGTGGTATGATGAAACCAGATGTCACCCTGTAAATACAGACTCAATATTGTAGGTGAAGGACCAAGGACAAAAATCTGGACTTTTTACAGGAAAGTCTCCCATCTCCTTTAAAGAGTCTTTTGAGAAATGTAAGGGGAAAGATGATGAACCCTCACCCTTTGGAATGCAAGGATTAATAAATCTGTTCAAGGAAATAAAAGATCAGTGTCTCCAACTTTAGGGCTTCCCAGGTGGAACTAGTGGTAAAGAACCCACCTGCCAATTCAGAAAAGTCAGATTTGATCCCTTGGTGGGGTAGATCTCCTAGAGGAAGGCATAGCAGCCCACTTCAGTATTCTTGCCTGGAAATCCAATGGACAGAGGAAGCCAGTGGGGTACAGTCCCTAGGGTTGCAAAGAATGGGGCCCAAAAGAAGCAACTAAATATTCACCCATGCTCCAATTTTACAAGCCAGGGAATGTCTCCTTCTTCCATGATATATCTTCCTTTGAAATACAGACACAGAAACACAGATTTATGAAGAAGTAAATCTCTCTATCTTTCTTACTGCATAATGAGTTATAAATTAACTTCTAACATGTTTTTTAGCCTAGGAAAATTCATCTAGCATTATTTCTTGTTGGTAATAATCTGATTTCTTGCCACTGAGACTAGTTTTTACATTTATTACATTTTTCATGTTACTTGCACTCAAACTGCATGGTTTTACTTTATGTGGCATAAGTGATTGAGTGAGGCATTTTCTCTTCTAAGTGTAAGTTTTTAGCCTACGTGCATCAAAACAAACAGCACAACAATAATAAAACAGAGTTTGTGATAACATTTTAAACAGTCACAGGATAAATCTTCCAAAACTAATGTTGAAAACATTTCAGAATGTTTGTCTATTTTTTAAAAATTTATTCATCTTCATATATAATTGGTGAATGCCATTTATTATGATACTTTGTTATTTAAAAAAAATTTAGATTTCCATAAATGTCTCTTGGTTTCAAAGTATTTCTAGAATATCTATTGCTATTAAATCATACAAAATTATATTCAGAAAGATATGTTTTTAAAAAAGTATCCATGGAATTAATTTTAAAATTCTGAGAAAAAATTATTTTACTAAAGCCTGCTGTCTGGGGAGGCCTTACAAATAGCTGTGAAAAGAAGAGAATCAAAAAGCAAAGGAGAAAAGGAAAAATATAAGCATATGAATGCAGAGTTCCAAAGAATGGCAAGAAGAGATAAGAAAGCCTTCTTCAGCGATCAATGCAAAGAAATAGAGGAAAACAACAGAATGGGAAAGACTAGAGATCTCTTCAAGAAAATTAGAGACACCGAGGGAACATTTCATGCAAAGATGGTCTTGATAAAGGACAGAAATTGTACGGACCTAACAGAAGAAGAAGATATTAAGAAGAGGTGGCAAGAATACAGAGAAGAATTATACAGAAAAGGTCTTCACGACCAAGATAATCATGATGATGTGATCACTCATCTAGAGCCAGACATCCTGGAATGTGAAGTCAAGTGGGCCTTAGAAAGCATCACTATGAACAAAGCTAGTGGAGATGATGGAATTCCAGTTGAGTTATTTCAAATCCTGAAAGATGATGCTGTGAAAGTGCTGCACTCAATATGCCAGCAAATTTGGAGAACTCAGCAGCGGCCACAGGACTGGAAAAGGTCAGTCTTCATTCCAATCCAAAAGAAAGGCAATGGCAAAGAATGCTCAAACTACCGCACAGTTGCACTCATCTCACATGCTAGTAAAGTAATGCTCAAAATTCTCCAAGCCAGGCTTCAGCAATACATGAACCATGAATTTCCAGACGTTCAAGCTGGTTTTAGAAAAGGCAAAGGAACCAGAGATCAAATTGCCAACATCCGCTGGATCATGGAAAAAGCAAGAGAGTCCAGAAAAAGAAGTCTATTTCTTCTTTATTGACTATGCCAAAGCCTTTGACTATGTGTATCACAATAAAGTGTGGAAAATTCTGAAAGAGATGGGACTACCAGACCACTGGACCTGCCTCTTGAGAAATCTGTATGCAGGTCAGGAAGCAACAGTTAGAACTGGACATGGAACAACAGACTGATTCCAAATAGGAAAAGGAGTACGTCAAGGCTGTATACTGTCACCCTCTTTATTACAGTACATCATGAGAAACCCTGGGTTGGAAGAAACACAAGCTGGAATCAAGATTGCTGGGAGAAATATCAATCACCTCAGATATGCAGATTACACCACCCTTATGGCAGAAAGTGAAGAGGAACTAAAAAGCGTCTTGATGAAAGAGGAGACTGAAAATGTCGGCTTAAAGCTCAAGATTCAGAAAACGAAGATTATGGCACCTGGTCCTATCACTTCATGGGAAATAGATGGGGAAACAGTGGAAAAACTGTCAGACTTTATTTCTGGGGATCCAAAATCACTGCAGATGGTGATTGCAGCCATGAAATTTAAAGATGTTTACTCCTTGGAAGAAAAATTATGACCAACCTTTTTAACCTATTCAAAAGCAGAGATATTACTTTGCGGATTAAGGTCCGTCTAGTCAAGGCTATGGTTTTTCCTGTGGTCATGTATGGATGTGAGATTTGGATTGTGAAGAAGGCTGAGCACTGGAGAATTGATGCTTTTGAACTATGGTGTTGGAGAAGACTTTGAAAGTCCCTTGGACTGCAAGGAGATCCAACCAGTCCATTTTCTGAAGATCAGCCCTGGGATTTCTTTGGAAGGAATGATGCTAAAGCTGAAACTCCAGTACTTTGTCCACCTCATGTGAAGAGTTGACTCATTGGAAAAGATTCTGATGCTGGGAGGGATTGTGGGCAGGAGGAGAAGGGGACGACAGAGGATGAGATGGCTGGAAGGCATCACTGACTCTATGGATGTGAGTCTGAGTGAACTCTGAGATTTGGTGATGAACAGGGAGGCCTGGCGTGCTGCAATTCATGGAGTCATAAAGAGTCGGACACAACTGAGTGACTGAACTGAACTAAACTGAACTGAAGATTTTTCTAAATTTTTTTCATTACATTATTTCTTTAATCCAAACTTGCACAGTGATATGTCATTTTTTCTGCTATGTGGTTTTACCTCTTTCAGGGAAATGGAACTTACCTTTTTGACCTAGGAATTCCTTTAGACTATATTTCTTCTCTAAATGACCACAGCCGGATTTCTGTAAAAGTGGAATCCACTATTGTTTTATCTCCAAAATGCTACCAATTTTAAAACATCTTATTGAGCAAATACTCAATATAATCTATTTCACTTAATCTCATTTCTTTTCAAATGAAGTTGGAAAGTAGTATTTTATTCATCTTAATTGAGAATGAAATATTGTCTTTTTAGCAGCAAATGAATTATAAGCAAAATTCAAAGACTCCAGCTCTGACTCTGATGGCCTGGGGCAGGTTGATTACCCTAAGCAGAGATATATGTGTGATGACTGTTTTGACCATTTAACTTAAAAATTTAGAAGTGGTAGAGCTTAAATGTCCCTCTCATTTAAATTCTAAGATCTCATTACTTACAAAAGTGCCTCATCAAAATGTGTAGCTGCTCCATTTTCTACTGGTAACATTTTGTAACTAAAAAGTAAGATAAAATTGCTGATAACTATTCCCAACCTATCTCTACTGTCTTCTGTTTAAAAATATTTCAGTTAAGCCCACTTTAGGTCACTTGAGTTTTGCAATGAAGCAGGGTGGATTAATTTCCTTGACTTCACTTAATAGTGCCAAACGTGTGAGAAATTGATTAAAGAGCCAACATTTATAATGGGAGAAATCAGAGGGACAAGCGGTGTCAGAAGAAGAAGCTGCCTCTGCCAGCAGTACAGATTTATTAGATATCAGTGAGCATGTTCCACTCATAATGAACTGCAAGTAAGCTGGGGAAAGGACTCTGGCTAGCAGTCTAATTGGGAACCAAAGTCACAGAAAAGAGCAAGGTTTGGCCCAAGGATGCATGACATAACAGGGAAGAAAATTTAGACAGGGCACAGTAGGTAGGACTGGAGAATCCTCTAAATTCATTAAGAAATAGAAACAGACTGTGTAACAATTGAGCTTAATATGATAAGAAATATTTTAAATGCAAGATAAAGAATGTACAAAAGGCAGGATATAATTATGAATGAATGAGGCAATAAAATGCATTTTAGTGGCAGAACCTTAGACTGGTTGTCTGCCACATGAATTTGGCTGCACATAAGTGTATTCAGATTGACACTCACAGTGTTAAAAACAATTGCCAACTTTAAAAACTTGTGATTTCACATTAATATATATATATATATATATATATATATACACACTATTCAATGGATCCCCTTTTCATTCAGAAACAAATTTCCTTACAATGCTGTATGGGAATCTAAAATTGCCCACATCTTAACCTTACCTCTCTGAAAGTGAAAGTTGCTCAGTCGTGTCTGACTCTTTGCGACCCCATGGACTGTATACTCCATGGAATACTCCAAGCCAGAATCCTGAAGTGGATAGCCTTTCCCTTCACCTGAGGATCTTCCCAATTCATTGCCTATTTCTCTTCCTCTGCTGTAGCCACGTTGGCTTCCTTGTCCTTTTTGTACAATAATAGCTTCTGTCTGCAGCTATTATCCCCAGATACCAACATGACTTGTTCCCTCATTTCCTGAATTTATCATCACACTGACTACTCTCTTTAAAATTACAGCCCCACTGATTATCCTTTATCTACTTTACTGTCTCTTATTCTTTCTTCAGAGCTGTTATCATATTTTAAAAGATTATATAATTCACTCATTTAATAGGCATATTGCTGGTACTTTCCCCAGTAGACTGAATTATATGAGGTATGACTTTCTATCTGTATCACTACTTAATCCCAAGTGCATAAGACTATCCCTTAACTCTCTATGTTTCTAAAGTTTAAGAAGATCCTATAACACCAGACCTATATTCTTTCATAACAAAAATTTTCTGAATCTTGGGAGCACACACATCATTTATATGAAGCATTCATTCTGATGCCTAATATAGTATCCAATATTCCCTTCTGTGTCCCTGACAAAAAAACTTGGAATCATGATTTATCACCAACCTTGCACTGATCTCTTTTATTAATATTTTCTTTTTCAAACACTGAAGTTAAGAGGAAATTGAAGTATATTTTGCATCAATATGTGGAAATATTAGTAAGAAAAAACAGAAGACATATTACTTTAGAGCAGTAAAATATATTTCTCTTTCTTCAGCTTTAATATACACTTGATTCACCATTATGAAACAAACATAGTATGATTAACTTCTTACATTATTTACTAACCTTCTGGGAATTTTCATTTGATGTCTTTGAAGATAAGTTAAATAAATGGAGTACCAGAAATTTCAATTGGCTTGTATATGAAGACCTAATAATATTAATAATGAATACTGTATTAAGTTTACAATTGTTGGGGAGGAAGAAATTTTCCTCTGTTCTTCTATGTCCTTCTTGCTGGCTTAAGAATTAAATTCACATGAGACAAGTTGGGGACTTCCCAGATGGCTGTAGAGGTAAAGAACTAGCCTGCCAATGGAAGAGACTTACATAAGAGACCCAGATTTGATCCCTGGGTGGGAAAGATCCCCTGGAGGAGTACATGGCAATACACTCCAGTATTCTTGCCTGCAGAATCTCATGGACAGAGGAGCCTGGTGGGCTACCATCCATAGGGTCACAAAGAGTCTGACATGACTAAACTGACTCAGCACACAAGCATACATGAGACAGACCCGGGAGAACTAAGTAACTCTCCAAAACAGCCATGGCAAATACCTCTGTGAGGTTTTTTCAGCTCAGTTCATTTCAATCACTCAGCCATGTCCGATTTTTTGTGAGCACATGGACTGCAGTAAGCCAGTCTTCCCTGTCCATCACCAACTCCTGGAGCTTACTCAAACTTACTTCCATTGAGTCAGTGATGCCATCCAGCCATCTCATCCTCTGTCTCCCCTTATCCTTCTGCCCCCAATCCCTCCCAATATCAGGGTCTTTACCGATGAGTCAGCACTTCGCATAAGGTGGCCAAAGTATTGGAGCTTCAGCTTCAGCATCAGTCCTTCCAATGAACACCCAGGACTGATCTCCTTTAGGATGTATGGATGGATGGCCTTGCAATCCAAAGGACTGTCAAGAGTCTGCTCCAATAACACAGTTCAAAAGCACCAATTCCTTGGCATTCCGCTTTCTTCACATTCCAACTCTCATATCCATATATGACCACTGGAAAAAATGTAGCCTTCACTAGATCGATCTTTGATGGCAATGTAATGTTTCTGTTTTTGAATATGCTATCTAGGTTGGTCATAACTTTCCTTCCAAGGAGTAAGAGTCTTTTAATTTCATGGCTGCAATCACCATCTGCAGTGATTTTGGAGCCCCACAAAATAAAGTCTGTCACTGCTTCCCCATCTATTTGTCAAGTGTGATGGGTCCGGATGTCATGATCTTAGTTTTCTGAATGTTGGGCTTTAAGCCAACTTTTTCACTCTCCACTTTCACTTTCATCAAGAGGCTTTTCTGTTCCTCTTCATTTTCTGCCATAAGGGTGGTGTCATCTACATATCTGAGGTTATTAATATTTCTCCTGGAATTCTTGATTCCAGCTTGTGTTTCTTCCAGCCCAGCATTTCTCATGATGTACTCTGCATATCAGTTAAATAAGCAGGGTGACAATATACAGCTTTGAAGTACTCCTTTTCCTATTTGGAACCAGTCTGTTGTTCCATGTCCAGTTCTAACTGTTGCTTCCTGACCTGCATACAGATTTCTCAAGAGGCAGGTCAGGTAGTCTGGTATTCCCATCTCTTTCAGAATTTTCCACAGTTTATTGTGATCCACACAGTCAAAGGCTTTGGCATAGTTAATAAGGCAGGAAGAGATGTTTTTCTGGAACTCTCTAGCTTTTTCGATGATCCAGCAGATGTTGGTAATTTGATCTCTGGTTCCTCTGCCTTTTCTAAAACCAGTTTGAACAACTTAAAGTTCATGGTTCACGTATTGCTGAAGCCTGGCTTGGAGAATTTTGAGCATTACTTTACTAGCGGTGAGATGAGTGCAATTGTGTGGTAGTTTGAGCATTCTTTGGCATTGACTTTCTTTGGAAATGGAATGAAAACTGACCATTTCCAGTCCTGTGGCTACTGCTGAGTTTTCCAAATTTGCTGGCATATTGAGTGCAGCACTTTCACAACATCATCTTCCAAGTTTTGAAATAGCTCAATTGAAATTCCATCACCTCCACTAGCTTTGTTCTTAGTGATGCTTTCTAAGGCCCTCTCGACTTCACATTCCAGGATGTCTGGCTCTAGGTGAGTGATCACAGCATTGTGATTATCTGGGTCATGAAGCTCTTTTTTTACAGTTCTTTTGTGTATTCTTGCCACCTATTCTTAATATCTTCTGCTTCTTTTAAGTCCATGCCATTTCTGTCCTTTATTGAGCACGTCTTTGCATGAAATGTTTCCTTGGTATCTCTAATTTTCTTCAAGAGATCTCTAGTCTTTCCCATTCTGTTGTTTTCCTCTATTTCTTTGCATTGATTGCTGAGGAAGGCTTTCTTATCTCTCCTGGATATTCTTTGGAACTCTGCATTCAGATGTTTATATCTTGCCTTTTCTCCTTTGTTTTTTGCATCTCTTCTTTTCCCATCTATTTGTAAGCCCTCTTCAGAAAGCTCTTTTGCTTTTTTGCATTTCTTTTCCATGGGGATGGTCTTGATCCCTATCTCCTGTACAATGTCACGAACCTCTGTCCATAGTTCATCAGGCACTCTGTCTATCAGAGCCAGTCCCTTAAATCTATTTCTCACTTTCACTGTACAATCATAAAGGATTTGATTCAGGTCATACCTGAATGTTCTAGTGGTTTTCTCCACTTTCTTCAATTTAAGTCTGAATTTGACAATAAGGAGTTCATGATCTGAGCCACAGTCAGCTCCTGGTCTTGTTTCTGCTGACTGTATAGAGCGTCTTCATTTTTTGGCTGCAAAGAATACAATCAATTTGATTTTGGTGTTGACCATCTGGTGATGTCCATGTGTAGAGTCTTCTCTTGTGTTGTTGGAAGAGGGTGTTTGCTATGACCAGTGCGTTGTCTTGGCAAAACTCTATTAGTCTTTGCCCGACTTCATTCCATACTCCAAGGCCAAATTTGCCTGTTACTCAAGGTGTTTCTTGACTTCCTACTTTTGCATTCCAGTCCCCTTTAATGAAAAGGACATCTTTTTGAGTTGTTAGTTCTAAAAGGTTTTGTGGGTCTTCATAGAACCGTTCAACCTCAGGTTCTTCAGCATTACTTGTTAGGGCATAGGCTTGGATTACCATGTTATTGAATGGTTTGCCTTGGAAACAAAGAGAGATCATTCTGTCGTTTTTGAGATTGCATCCAAGTACTGCATTTCCAACTCTTTTGTTAACCATGATGGCTACTCCATTTCTTCTAAGATATTCCTGCTCACAGTAGTAGATATAATGGTCATCTGAGTTAAATTCACCCATTCCAGTCCATTTTAGTTCGCTGATTCCTAGAATGTCAACATTCACTCTTGCCATCTCCTGTTTGACCACTTCCAATTTGCCTTGATTCATGGACCTGACATTCCAGGTTCCTATGCAATATTGCTCTTTACAGCATCAGACCTTGCTTCTATCACCAGTCACATCCACAGCTGGATATTGTTTTTGCTTTAACTCCATCCTTTCATTCTTTCTGGAGTTATTTCTCCACTGATCTCCAGTAGCATATTGGGCACCTAGGGACCCAGGGAATTCCCCTTTCAGTATCCTATCATTTCACCTTTTCATACTGTTAATGGGACTCTCAAGGCAAGAATAATGAACTGGTTTGGCATTCCTTTCTCCAGTGGACCACATTCTGTCAGACCTCTCCACCATAACCCTTCCGTCTTGTATTGCCCCACATGGCATGTCTTAGTTTCATTGAGTTAGACAGTGTTCTGTGTGTTCAGACTGGCTAGTTTTCTGTTATTATGGTTTCCTCTGATACCTTCTAGCAACACCTACCATCTTACCTTGGTTTCTCTTACCCTGGAGTTGGGGTATCCCTTCACTGCTGCTCCAGCAAAGCGTAGCCACTGCTCCTTACCTTGGATGAGAGTTATCTCCTCTTGACTGCACCTCCTGACTCTGAAGGTTAAGTAGCTCCTTTCAGCCCTCCTTCATCCGTGCAGCCACCGCTCCTTAGACATGGGGTTGCTCCTCTCGGCTGCCTCCCCTGACCTTGAGCATGTGGTGGCTCCTCTAGGCCGCTGCCCTAACCTTGGGCGTGGGGAAGCTCTTCTAGGCCTCTGCCCTTTACCTCGACAATATTAGACCCAAGAAGATCTAAAGGATGAACATTAATGATCTATCTCTTTACAATTCACCCAAAAGTGTTCCTCATGTTAGAAAAGCACTACGGAGCAAGTTTTCCAATCCTTACAGCACAATATTAATCCCTGAAAGATCTCACTGACCATGATGTCATCACTATGTTGTTCTTGCTGATATATCTATCAGAAACAGCAAGGCTTCCACACAAAACATAAGCCAACATTCTCTGATGTTTTTCCTGCTTTGTTTCCACATGCAACCATCAGAGCATGGGTGGATGAAGTGGCTAGAAATGTGGACAAACAAAGTTGGGTCCACTGAGGGCTCCTGGATGGATATTGGTTTATGGCTTTCACATGCACAGTTCACTCCACAGTTGTGGCTTAGAAGTTCCTTCTGAGCACAGCTTCAGGACCAGAGCTGGCTCCTTCCAGGGACACTGCAGCACTGTGACTGACTGGAAGGCTGAGGAGCCCAGGAGCACTAGGACTGAGTGATAGATGGTGTGAGCATGGTTCCTTACTTATGAGTCCAAGAGAAGAGGCCTTTCAGCTTGAGGGAACACAACTGCTGGTCCCTGTAGATAAAGGTCAGACTTTATCTGGCAAGTATGGTTGTGGCTACAATGTCTGTGACTTGATTCTGCCATTCTGTGAGCCTTCCCTGAGGCTCAGCACATCCCAGCTCATCCTCTCCCTGTCACTCCATCAGGATCCACAAGTTAACAATGAAATCAAGGGCTTGGCTTACATGTTTCAGATGAATTCTTATTCCTGAAATTAAGTTGGAACCCCTATCAATCTATGTCTTCAAATTATAGATCACACTTGAAAAGCTCTAAGAATTAATGATACATGACTTTCTTTTCAGAGTGATCATATGCACAGTCAGGATGAACGTTTTGTGTAAAACACAAGATATTAATTTGCTTCCCTGTTGGAAACATGATGATTTACTCACTGGGTTATAGAGATCTTCAAGCATTTTGATAAACAGTACCAGTAGATCATCAAGCCTTCAGATGACTGAAAAGACCTCTCCAAAGTGAAGCTATTTTTGGCAATTTAGTCAGTGTTCCTAGGAGGACAGCTAACAAATTATTAATGGGCAGTCTATGTAAAGGTATTCCTGTAGTGAGAGTCAACCAATTAAATAGGTGTAATGGAATTTGTCCCTGACTTTAAGTGGAATTTTAAGTATTAGGACTTTTGAACTGGAAGGGATTTAAGTCAGTCTCAACTTATTATCCAGGATTGTTATGAATGATGGAATTATCCCTCCTTTCTCTTTTCCAGATCAAGGTGGAGTCCAGGCATTTGCTAAAACAACCTTCTAATATAGATGAATGCCTCGAGGAAGGTGGAAAGATCACTACAGAAACTTAACAAGAAGTCACATGATTTTTTAAAGATACACTGTGATGTTTTATGGAATTTATTCAGCTGATTTTGTTCAGAACGTTGAGGGGATGGTTGATGTCATTACTTAAGTTGACCTAATCCTACTACTTTGGGGACTGCTGATAGTAGCCTTAATTAAAGGTTAGATGAGACAATTGGACAAATATTGTCCCAGTACCTGTTGTTCAGTCTCTCAATTGTGCTTGACTCTTTGCAACACCATGAAATGCAGCATGCTAGGCTTCCCTGTCCTTTACTATCTCCCGGAGTTTGCTCAAACTCATATCCATTGAGTCAACGATGCCATCCAACCATCTCATTCTATGTTGCCCCCTTCTCCTCCTGCCCTCAATCTTTCCCAGTACCAGTCTCTTTGCATGCATTCATGCAAAGTCACTTCAGTTGTGCTGGACTCTGCGACCCTATGGCTTGTAGCCCATCAGGCTCCTCTGTCCATGGGATTCTCCAGGCAAGAATCTTAGAGTGGATTGCCATGCCCTCCTTCAGGAGATTCCTGACCAGGGATTGAACCAAGGTCGCTTATGTCTCTTGCATTGGCAGGTGGGTTCTTTACCACTAGTGCTACCTGGGAAGCCCACCTGTCTCTTTAGGACAGGTTAATTAGAATGGTTGAGCCCTGCAGGCTCATGAGGCAATGTTCCCTGTGTTACTATGCTTCATGCTTATTCATTTCTTGTGAGCAAGACATTAACTAATGATCTCCATTTTTTAGACCATCTTTTCAAAAATTTTTGCAAAATGGACAGCCTTAGAAGATATATAATCTCCCTTCAGAGGAAAAGACAAGTGTGATTATTCTCTAGCTGATGATGTTGATGTCCTTCTTTAGAGAGGCGGTAAGCATACTTGTGCATGTGCGTGTGTGTTTGTGTATGTGTATGTGTGTGTTTTAGTCACATTAGACTCTTTTCAACCCCATGGGCTGTAGCCCACCAAGCTCATCTGACCATGGAATTCCTCAGGCAGAAATACTGGAGTGGGTTGCCATTCCCTTCTCCAGGGATCTTCCCAACCCAGGGATCAAACCCATGCCTCCTTCATTGCAGGCAGATTCTTTACCTCTGAGCTACCATGGAAGCCCTTACTACACACTAAAGAAAACAGGTCCCCTAAGTTTATTATGCCTTTATTGTAACACAGTCCAATATATGGGTTAGTATCCATCTGTGCCCCTCTCTTTGCCCCTTTAGGAAGTGGGGAGAAGCTGCACTCATGGAAATATGCTTATGATGCTTTCAGTGCCATGAATAAGATAGTCCTTGGTCTCAAATCAGGAGTCTTATGTTTTCAGCCAAATTCCATGAAAATGTTGCAGACAAAGATAATAGATGCAAGCAAGGTAAATTTTCAGGCCCTTCACAATTCTTGACACTCCGAGGTCATTTATAGAGTATATGTTAAAATAACATGGTTAAATCAAGCCTTTACAGTATATATAAATACAATTTGTACTGAATATCTCTTACAAGTCTGTATGTGTGCGTGTGTTCATAAATATATATAAAAAAAGGTAAGATTGTCAGACTGAGTTATAAAGTTACAGAAGGCTTTCACAATTCTAAGTCTATCAATCAGCAATAACAAAAAGACATGCTTCACCCTTATGCAGTGACACAATATTTAGTTACCTTGTTAAGACTGAATGTTAATAATAATCTTTCCCCAGGCAACTTTATTTAATATTAGAAGCCTTCTCTAGTTAAAACTTCAACTTGTTGGAAATTCCCAAGAAAGGGATAAAGTTGGTATTAATGCAGTTCTATTAAAATGAAGGTCAAGTTTTAAGCCAGCCAAAGATTCATTAGGTACAGGCTGTGCAGGCCTGGAAATCTTCACTGCCTCGAACCCATTATGAAACTGATTAGTAGCAGGAACTCTATGTAATGAGTCTCATTACAGTATACCCTCCTACTTCACCTCCCCACAGTCCACATATTTTGTTTCATAGAAATTGTCATTTTTGTTGGTTGACTGCCAATTTGCTACAGTAATGAAATTGTTCCAAATTAAATGCAACTGCCAGGACAGGATGCCCAGATAAAAGATAGTGATTGTAGATTTTATCTGGTAGTTGGGCAGCATAACTAAAAAAGGCATGCATTTCTAGGATTTCAGTGCTTAAATTATCATAGAATGAAAGACAGTTTCATCCCTTCAGATGTCTTAGAAGGGGATATTTACTGGGACAGGGGGTGGCGGGGAGGATATTTTGTTAAGTTTTCACTTTTCCTAAATTACTATTCCTTGGAAGATCATGAAATATCAACATACACCAAAGTCTTCTTGTGCTTTTAGGATTATAAATAAAAAATGTGCACATTTTCATGATATCTTGTCCATCATTCAATCCAAAGAAAACACTTTACTGTGTTGTAATTTCTTTACTTATTGCTTTGATGTCCTTGACAGAAATTGTCTTGAAGCAAGACAGTATATCTTTTTTTTATTTTTGCATTTTTATTTAAAGTTCAATTAGAAATGCCAGGAATGATTTTTAAATGAATGAAGTCTTGAATTTAGAGATCTATAACTTGTTTTATCTTTAGAGATTCCACGGACACCGTACAGTTTCTGTCCAGGAGCCCAGATCCAACAATGAGGAATGTTGTACATTAAAATGAAAACAGAATCTCAATACCCATGTTGAGCTGAAAACAGTGCACCCCAGATTTGTTGTAGATACACAAAGCCATAATCAAAGGGAAAGACGGACAACAATAGCATCAACAAAATACAAAGACAAACCAACCAGCAAGCAAATATCAACAACAGAGAAAGCCAGTCTTTTTCTATTCCCACTCAATCAAAAAATTTAAAACCAGGAGCCACAGGAATCAAAATTTAAACTGGAGAGAATGGAGGTGATACGAAGCGGTTAATATTTGCTGGTTGAGCATTCAAGATTTGAATAATCATAAACACAGAAACATCTTCCATTTACAGAAAGCTTTAGTGGAGCCTGTCTTGGAGTGACCAAAATTAACCAATACCTATCCCTAGGTTCAACCAAAGACCTAGTAGGTTAGCAATTAGTTTCTTCCAGCTCATTCAGCAGGCAGAATTCAAAAAACTCTTTACTCTTGACAAAGAAAACTATGTTTGAGGGAACCTTAAAGAATATGAGGCAAAAATTAATAAGTATATTCAATTTATTGTTAAACTACCATAGTCAATGTTCAAAAAACATTTAGAAGGATTAAACATTAAAACATAAAAAACAATGTTCAAAAAACATTGAAGGATATGAATGAAAATGTAATTTATATTATTAATTTGTCATAATTCCCTAATTCCTAAAATCTTTTCATATGCACAGATCATGGGATTCAGTGACTAAAATAACTTGTTAGGTTTGAATTAGGAAGTAAGATGGCTCTGGCACACACTTTTTTCTAATAACAAAATGTCATAGATTTGAAAAGTTAAAACATATTACTTTAATTTTACAAGAACTTAAATCTATAAAAACTTGTATATTTTTAATATCTTAAGTTATTTATGTGCACATTTCCTAAACATTATTTTATAGTATACTATAATGTGCATATTATATACTATATATGTAACATATTTGTATATGTATATAAACATATGGAAACATGTGTATATGTTTACACTGTTATATGTATATGTAACATATTATCACATATATTGTATATATAACATATGTATATGTATATGTTCTTACTTTTCTTATTTCCAGTTTTATTATTCTTTGATTTATTTTAAAAGACTAAATCTTAGATGAAAATATTTAGATAAGGTAGGAGTCTTGGTAGTTTTAAACCAAAAGTATCAAAATGTGGAAGAGATATTCTCAATTACATACATTTTTGATTACATAAATTATTTTGTCTGTCCAGAAATTTAAGATGGAAAAGTTAAGGTTCCTGAATGACATATCCTATGAGGGCTGGAGCATGTAAATAAAGTTCTGTTTTTACTTTAAAGCTTAAATAAACAATAAAAAAAAGAATATGAGGTGAAACAAGGTAAAAATATCAATAGAGTTAAACAGAAAGTTGTTTTTAATAGTTAAATATCATTTAATTATTATTATTTAAATAAAGACATTAATCACAAACAAATATAACTAGAAACAAAATAGTCCTTCTGGAATTTCAAGTATACACATTAAACTTTACACTATTAACATCTATGTCTCATGTTCATATTTTCCACTCTTTGCTCTCTCTGTGGTTCAGTGCACCTGTTAACCTATTTTCCCGGTTACTTGTTCCTGTTAGTTTTCATTTTAAATGAATCTGTTATTAAATACATCCACTGAGTTTTAAGTGTCTCTCAGTTCTAGAATGTCCATTTGGTTCTGTAGCATTGATTCCAGTTCACTGAAGAAAATCTCAAACTAGTCATTATTTCCTTGAAGACAGTAAACAATCATCTTAAAATCAATGAAAGTCCTCTTTGATTTCTTTCATCAGTGTTTTATAGTTTTCTATATATAGGTCTTTAGTTTCTTTAGGTAGATATATTCTCAAGTATTTTATTCTTTTCGTTGCAATGGTGAATGGAATTGTTTCCTTAATTTCTTTTTCTACTTTCTCATTATTCGTGTATAGGAATGCAAGGGATTTCTGTGTGTTGATTTTATATCCTGCAACTTTACTATATTCATTGATTAGCTCTAGTAATTTTCTGGTGGAGTCTTTAGGGTTTTCCATGTAGAGGATCATGTCATCTGCAAACAGTGAGAGTTTTACTTCTTCTTTTCCAATTTGGATTCCTTTTATTTCTTTTTCTGCTCTGATTGCTGTGGCCAAAACTTCCAGAACTATGTTGAATAGTAGCAGTGAAAGTGGACACCCTTGTCTTGTTCCTGACTTTAGGGGAAATGCTTTCAATTTTTCACCATTGAGGATAATGTTTGCTGTGGGTTTGTCATAGATAGCTTTTATTATGTTGAGGTATGTTCCTTCTATTCCTGCTTTCTGGAGAGTTTTTATCATAAATGGATGTTGAATTTTGTCAAAGGCCTTCTCTGCATCTATTGAGATAATCATATGGTTTTTATTTTTCAATTTGTTAATGTGGTGAATTACATTGATTGATTTGCGGATATTGAAGAATCCTTGCATCCCTGGGATAAAGCCCACTTGGTCATGGTGTATGATCTTTTTAATGTGTTGTTGGATTCTGACTGCTAGAATTTTGTTGAGGATTTTTGCATCTACGTTCATCAGAGATATTGGCCTGTAGTTTTCTTATTTTGTGTCATCTTTGTCAGGTTTTGGTATTAGGGTGATGGTGGCCTCATAGAATGAGTTTGGAAGTTTACCTTCCTCTGCAATTTTCTGGAAGAGTTTGAGGAGGATAGGTGTTACCTCTTCTCGAAATTTTTGGTAGAATTCAGCTGTGAAGTCGTCTGGACCTGGGCTTTTGTTTGCTGGAAGATTTCTGATTACCGTTTCAATTTCCTTGCTTGTGATGGGTCTGTTCATGGGTCGGAAGAATCAATATAGTGAAAATGAGTATACTACCCAAAGCAATTTACAAATTCAATGCAATCCCTGTCAAGCTACCAGCCACATTTTTCACAGAACCAGAACAAATAATTTCAAGATTTGTATGGAAATACAAAAAACCTCGAATAGCCAAAGCAATCTTGAGAAAGAAGAATGGAACTGGAGGAATCAACTTGCCTGACTTCAGGCTCTACTACAAAGCCACAGTCATCAAGACAGTATGGTACTGGCACAAAGACAGACATATAGATCAATGGAACAAAATAGAAAGCCCAGAGATAAATCCACACACATATGGACACCTTATCTTTGACAAAGGAGGCAAGAATATACAATGGAGTAAAGACAATCTCCTTAACAAGTGGTGCTGGGAAAACTGGTCAACCACTTGTAAAAGAATGAAACTAAATCACTTTCTAATACTGTACACAAAAATAAACTCAAAATGGATTAAAGATCTAAATGTAAGATCAGAAACTATAAAACTCCTAGAGGAGAACATAGGCAAAACACTCTCTGACATAAATCACAGCAGGATCCTCTATGATCCACCTCCCAGAATTCTGGAAATAAAAGCAAAAATAAACAAATGGGTTTTGTAGTAGAGCCTGAAGTCAGGCAAGTTGATTCCTTCAGTTCCATTCTTCTTTCTCAAGATTGCTTTGGCTATTCGAGGTTTTTTGTATTTCCATACAAATCTTGAAATGATTTGTTCTAGTTCTGTGAAAAATGTGGCTGGTAGCTTGACAGGGATTGCATTGAATTTGTAAATTGCTTTGGGTAGTATACTCATTTTCACTATATTGATTCTTCCAATCCATGAACATGGTATATTTCTCCATCTATTAGTGTCCTCTTTGATTTCTTTCATCAGTGTTTTATAGTTTTCTATATATAGGTCTTTAGTTTCTTTAGGTAGATATATTCCCAAGTATTTTATTCTTTTCGTTGCAATGGTGAATGGAATTGTTTCCTTAATTTCTTTTTCTACTTTCTCATTATTTGTGTATAGGAATGCAAGGGATTTCTGTGTGTTGATTTTATATCCTGCAACTTTACTATATTCATTGATTAGCTCTAGTAATTTTCTGGTGGAGTCTTTAGGGTTTTCCATGTAGAGGATCATGTCATCTGCAAACAGTGAGAGTTTTACTTCTTCTTTTCCAATTTGGATTCCTTTTATTTCTTTTTCTGCTCTGATTGCTGTGGCCAAAACTTCCAGAACTATGTTGAATAGTAGCAGTGAAAGTGGACACCCTTGTCTTGTTCCTGATTTTAGGGGAAATGCTTTCAATTTTTCACCATTGAGGATAATGTTTGCTGTGGGTTTGTCATAGATAGCTTTTATTATGTTGAGGTATGTTCCTTCTATTCCTGCTTTCTGGAGAGTTTTTATCATAAATGGATGTTGAATTTTGTCAAAGGCCTTCTCTGCATCTATTGAGATAATCATATGGTTTTTATTTTTCAATTTGTTAATGTGGTGAATTACATTGATTGATTTGCGGATATTGAAGAATCCTTGCATCCCTGGGATAAAGCCCACTTGGTCATGGTGTATGATCTTTTTAATGTGTTGTTGGATTCTGATTGCTAGAATTTTGTTGAGGATTTTTGCATCTATGTTCATCAGAGATATTGGCCTGTAGTTTTCTTTTTTTGTGACATCTTTGTCAGGTTTTGGTATTAGGGTGATGGTGGCCTCATAGAATGAGTTTGGAAGTTTACCTTCCTCTGCAATTTCATCAAGACAGTATGGTACTGGCACAAAGACAGACATATAGATCAATGGAACAAAATAGAAAGCCCAGAGATAAATCCACACACATATGGACACCTTATCTTTGACAAAGGAGGCAAGAATATACAATGGAGTAAAGACAATCTCTTTAACAAGTGGTGCTGGGAAAACTGGTCAACCACTTGTAAAAGAATGAAACTAGATCACTTTCTAACACCGCACACAAAAATAAACTCAAAATGGATTAAAGATCTAAATGTAAGATCAGAAACTATAAAACTCCTAGAGGAGAACATAGGCAAAACACTCTCAGACATAAATCACAGCAGGATCCTCTATGATCCACCTCCCAGAATTCTGGAAATAAAAGCAAAAATAAACAAATGGGATCTAATTAAAATTAAAAGCTTCTGCACAACAAAGGAAAATATAAGCAAGGTGAAAAGACAGCCTTCTGAATGGGAGAAAATAATAGCAAATGAAGCAACCGACAAACAACTAATCTCAAAAATATGCAAGCAACTTATGCAGCTCAATTCCAGAAAAATAAACGACCCAATCAAAAAATGGGACAAAGAACTAAATAGACATTTCTCCAAAGAAGACATATGGATGGCTAACAAACACATGAAAAGATGCTCAATATCACTCATTATTAGAGAAATGCAAATCAAAACCACAATGAGGTACCACTTCACACCAGTCAGAATGGCTGCGATCCAAAAATCTGCAAGCAATAAATGCTGGAGAGGGTGTGGAGAAAAGGGAACCCTCCTACACTGTTGGTAGGAATGCAAACTAGTACAGCCACTATGGAGAACAGTGTGGAGATTCCTTAAAAAATTGCAAATAGAACTACCTTATGACCCAGCAATCCCACTTCTGGGCATACACACCGAGGAAACCAGAATTGAAAGAGACACATGTACCCCAATGTTCATCGCAGCACTGTTTATAATAGCCAGGACATGGAAACAACCTAGATGTCCATCAGCAGATGAATGGATAAGAAAGCTGTGGTACATATACACAATGGAGTATTACTCAGCCATTAAAAAGAATTCATTTGAATCAGTTCTGATGAGATGGATGAAACTGGAGCCGATTATACAGAGTGAAGTAAGCCAGAAAGAAAAACACCAATACAGTATACTAACACATATATATGGAATTTAGGAAGATGGCAATGACGACCCTGTATGCAAGACAGGGAAAGAGACACAGATGTGTATAACGGACTTTTGGACTCAGAGGGAGAGGGAGAGGGTGGGATGATTTGGGAGAATGACATTCTAACATGTATACTATCATGTGAATTGAATCACCAGTCTATGTCTGACGCAGGATGCAGCATGCTTGGGGCTGGTGCATGGGGATGACCCAGAAAGATGTTATGGGGAGGGAGGTGGGAGGGGGGTTCATGTTTGGGAATTCATGTAAGAATTAAAGATTTTAAAATTTAAAAAATAAAAAACTAAAATTAAAAAAATAAATTAAAAAAATAAACAAATGGGATCTAATTAAAATTAAAAGCTTCTGCACAACAAAGGAAAATATAAGCAAGGTGAAAAGACAGCCTTCTGAATGGGAGAAAATAATAGCAAATGAAGCAACTGACAAACAACTAATCTCAAAAATATACAAGCAACTTATGCAGCTCAATTCCAGAAAAATAAACGACCCAATCAAAAAATGGGACAAAGAACTAAATAGACATTTCTCCAAAGAAGACATACGGATGGCTAACAAACACATGAAAAGATGCTTCAACATCACTCATTATTAGAGAAATGCAAATCAAAACCACAATGAGGTACCACTTCACACCAGTCAGAATGGCTGCGATCCGAAAATCTGCAAGCAATAAATGCTGGAGAGGGTGTGGAGAAAAGGGAACCCTCCTACACTGTTGGTGGGAATGCAAACTAGTACAGCCACTGTGGAGAACAGTGTGGAGATTCCTTAAAAAATTGCAAATAGAACTACCTTATGACACAGCAATCCCACTTCTGGGCATACACACCGAGGAAACCAGAATTGAAAGAGACACATGTACCCCAATGTTCATCGCAGCACTGTTTATAATAGCCAGGACATGGAAACAACCTAGATGTCCATCAGCAGATGAATGGATAAGAAAGCTGTGGTACATATACACAATGGAGTATTACTTAGCCATTAAAAAGAATTCATTTGAATCAGTTCTGATGAGATGGATGAAACTGGAGCTGATTATACAGAGTGAAGTAAGCCAGAAAGAAAAACACCAATACAGTATACTAACACATATATATGGAACTTAGGAAGATGGCAATGACGACCCTGTATGCAAGACAGGAAAAAAGACACAGATGTGTATAACGGACTTTCGGACTCAGAGGGAGATGGAGAGGGTGGGATGATTTGGGAGAATGGGAATTCTAACATGTAGACTATCATGTAAGAATTGAATCGCCAGTCCATGTCTGACGTAGGGTGCAGCATGCTTGGGGCTGGTGCATGGGGATGACCCAGAGAGATGTTGTGGGGAGGGAGGTGGGAGGGGGGGTCATGTTTGGGAACGCATGTAAGAATTAAAGATTTTAAAATTTAAAAAATTAAAAATAAAATACAATATTAAAAAAAAGCAAAGACAAAAAAAATAAAACTAGAGGATGAATTATTCTGTACATTCCTATAATAAAGGCTGTCTCTGACTCACATTTAAAAAAAAAAATCAATGAAAGTGAAGTCGCTCAGTCATGTCTGACTCTTTGTGACACTATGGACTGTAGTCTACCAGGCTCCTCCGTCCACGGGATTTTCCAGGCAGGAGAACTGGAGTGGGTTGCCATTACATTCTCCAGGGGAACTTCCTGATCTAAGGATTGAACCTTGATCTCTGTAGGCAGGATCGAACCTACGTACTATCTCCTGCATTGTAGGCAGATGCTTTACTGTCTGAGCCACCAGGGAAGTACAAAGTGTTCTCTTTATTATATCATAAATGTTTAGATAAAACTGGACAATGAACTATATGATGGTACAGTAATTTTCACTTGTGGCATAAACATTCAAGATTTCACAGGGCACACAAGGTGGCTTGGAGCAAGATGAATGGATAGGGTTTCCTTGATTCAGTAAGAACAGTAGCTCCTTTATATGTTCATATATATAAAAGTACCATTGAAGAAAGTGTTATTCTGTTTAAAAATATAAAAATCAGCGATGTTTGAAGAGGTGTTAAGAATTTCTACCTTGGATAATGATAAGAAAATGTCTATTTTATTGTTATACTATCACTGTAGAAACTGATGTGTTATAGGTTCTCAATCAATATTCATTAAGTCAACGAGTGGATTACTTAGAAAATTTGTAATCACATTGTTGTATCCAAAAATCAATATTGAAATAATTTACAGTATTTAATTGCTTTTCTATTACAATTTATTTAATTAAAAAAATCTTATTTTTATATACTTTACTGATGTGTAGCTAAATACCATAAAGTTCACCGTTTTAAAATATACAGCTCATTTACAGAGCTGTGTAACCACCACCATAATTTAATTTTAGAACATTTTCATCACTCTCAGAACAGACATTGTACCACTTTGTCATCACTCCCTTCTCCCTCCCATCAACACCTACTCCTCTCCCAATCCTAGTCAATCAGAAACCACTTTTTTGTCACCTAGATTATCTAGGTAGGCATTTTATATAAATGAAACCCTACACTGTATGGCTTCTTGTGGTTGGCTTCTTTCTTCCACTTACTGTATACATTTTCAGTTCACCCAAACTGTGGCATTACTTCTTTCCTTTTTTGTATTGCTGAATAATTTCCCATTATTACATGGATTTACTGCATTTAATTTATTCATTCCTTAGTTGATGGATATTTGAGATATGCAAAAATCAAACTGCAGTTAGATACTTCTTCAGATTCATCAGAATACCTATAATGAAAAAGAATAACATGCTTTGATGAGGATGTGCAGAAATTAGACACCTCATAGGTTGCTGGTTCATTATGATGCTTCTTGAGGCCCACTTGATTTCACATTCCAGGATGGCTGGCTCTAGGTAAGTGATCACACCATCATGATTAACTGGGTCATGAAGATATTTTTGTATAGTTTTGTGCATTCTTGCCACCTCTTCTCAATATCTTCAGCTTCTGTTAGGACGATACCATTTCTGTCCTTTATTGTGCTCATCTTTGCATGAAAATCTTTTGGTATCCCTAATTTTCTGACCTGCCTCTTGAGAAATTTGTATGCAGGCCAAGAGGCAACAGTTAGAACTGGGCATGGAACAACAGACTGGTTCCAAATAGGAAAGGAGTACGTCAAGGCTGTATATTGTCACCTTGCCTATTTAACTTATATGCAGAGTACATCATGAGAAATGGTAGACTGGATGAAGCACAAGCTGGAATCAAGAATGCCAGGAGAAATATCAATAACTTCAGATATGCAGATGACACCACCCTTATGGCAAAAAGCAAAGAAGAACTAAAGAGCCTCTTGATGAAAGTGAAAGAGGAGAGTGAAAAAGTTGTCTTAAAGCTAAACATTCAGAAAACTAAGATCATGGCATCTGGCCCCATCACTTCTTGACAAATAGATGGGGAAGCAGTGACAGACTTTATTTTGTGGGGCTCCAAAATCACCGCAGATGGTGACTGCATCCATGAAATTAAAAGACTCTTACTCCTTGGAAGAAAAGTTATGACCATCCTAGACAGCATATTAAAAAGCAGAGACATTACTTTGCCCACAAAGGTCCTTCTAGTCAAAGCTATTGTTTTTCCAGTAGTCATGTGTGGATGTGTGAGTTGGACTATAAGGAAAGCTGAGCACTAAGAACTGATGCTTTTGAACTGTGGTGTTGGAGAAGACTCATGAGAGTCCCTTGGACAGTAAGGAGATTCAACCAGTCCATCCTAAAGGAAATCAGTTCTGAATATATATTGGAAGGACTGATGCTGAAGCTGAAACTCCAATACTTTGGCCATCTGGTGTGAAGGACTGTTTCTTTTTTTTTTTTTTTAATTTATTTATTTATTTTTTAAATTTTAAAATCTTTAATTCTTACATAAAGACCTTGATGCTGGGGAAGATTGACGGTGGGAGAAGAGGATGATAAAGGATGAGTTGGTTGGATGGCATCACCGACTCAATGGGCATGACTTTGAGTATATTACAGGAATTGATGGACAGGGAGGTCTGGCGTGCTGCAGTCCATGGGGTCACTGAACTGAACTGAACTGACAGGTTGCTGGTTGGTTTACATAATGATGCAGACTCTTTGGAAAACAGTTCTGCTTTTCTTCAAAATGTTAAACATAGGGTGGCTCTATTATTCAACAAATATATGCCTAGGTATTTACTCAGAAGAAATAAAAATGTCAATTCAAAGGTTATGCACAAATGTTCACTGCACTATTATTGAACAATCTGTTTGGTCTTTTAATTTGCATACTATTTAAGTTTTCATACTTTTTTAGAACTATATTCTTTAACATACAGACTTACTATTAATTATTTTTGTATTTTATGTTTTTTCTATATATATATATATATTTAACATAAAGTAATTTTGGTTGATAATTGATCTACTATGGCGATGTTTGATATTTTTTTGTAAAAATTTCAGTCTACCACTTCACCTTTACTCATTGGTGGCCATCACAAATATTTGCTGAGTATCTGCTATTCATCAAGACATGTAGCAGTTATAGAGTTTTCAAAATAAATCTAAAATTCTATTAAATCATCTGTTAGGATGTCAGATACATAGTGGGCACCTAGTGAATGTTTATTAAATTCGTAAATGTTACATGTATAGATGTTTAGTTCACATCTTAAAGAATTAAACAAAGATTTAGAAAGCAACTATACATATTAAATCTGCCTGTAATGGTGGAGACATGGGTTTGATCCCTGGGTTGGGAAGGTCCTCTGGAGAAGGGAAAGTGTACTCATTCCAGTGTTCTTGCCTGGAGAATTCCATGGACTGTAGAGTGCATGGTGTCCCAAAGTCAGACAGGACAAGGGACTTTCACTTTCACTTTCATACATATTACACTAAGGAATGTATGCTATATAGTCATAGACATTTTCACTGTGATATTTTCACATGCCATTTTTAGTAGTGAATATGTTATTTCAGAGTTGGAGATTCTTTTTCAGTGTCAGTGTGATTCAAAACTCACTCATTCAAAATTCCTATTTTTGTATGTTTTTCTACTTTGCTTATTGCTGCTGCTGCTGCTAAGTCGCTTCAGTCATGTCTGACTCTGTGCGACCCCATAGAGGGCAGCCCACCAGGCTCCCCCGTCCCTGGGATTTTCTAGGCAAGAACACTGGAGTGGGTTGCCATTTCCTTCTCCAGTGCATGAAAGTGAAAAGTGAAAGGGAAGTCGCTCAGTCGTGTCCGACTCTTCGCGATCCCATGGACTGCAGCCCACCAGGCTCCTCCATCCATGGGATTTTCCAGGCAAGAGTAGTAGAGTGGGTTGCCATCGCCTTCTCTGACTTTGTTTATTATCTTAATGTAAATGTTCATCTGGTAGTATCAACTCTGAAGTCTGATAATCAATATTTAACCAAAACATAATTCTTGTGCCTATAACACTATTTTTGTTAAAATTTACCTATATTCTTTAGGGCATGGTAAATGGTTTGTTTTCTCTTTTATTTATGCTTTTGATCTTTTTATTTTGTTTAAACACTAAGACTGAATTTTTCTACATAACTGATGTATATTGCAAAATATATTTCAAAATTGCATTTGGCTTAGAGATTAAAAGGCAGTTCAATTATGATCACACTGGTGGGATAAGCTGTATATTTTAACTTAAAGAGAAAAAAAAAGAAGCATAATTGAAAGTACGTTTTTATTCACAAATTGAGGTTTCAGTTTATAATCAGCCCATAGTATATTACATGGTAAATAGTCAGCTTATTAAATAACTTTGCTGGCATTGTAAATTTTTGAGTTGAGAACTTAGTAATAATGTTGTCTTTGTTTTCAGCACTGTACTCCATATATTAATGGATCATATAATTTCATTTCAACAATCTTGTGAGAGAAAATCAAAGCTTAAAGGAGCTTTATAATTTTTCTGGTCATGTAACCGTGGGAGGCATAGGCCAAAGCTGATGTTTCAAATCGCAGTGTTACACAGGGTTAGATTTGATGCTTTTGTTGAAGCAGCTACAAAACAGATTCTCCTCCTATGAATACACTTCCTTAATTATTCTAATATCAACCACCATCAAATAAATTAAACTTAATTGAGTGCCTGAAGGTAAAGACTATACTTTTCCCCTGTTTTTAGCCTCAGATTCCAGCACAATGTGTGTGTCTATTTGTTACTCAAAACAATTTAATTGAATACATTTTAGATACAAATCATTTAGCTCCTTTTTAATATGGGATTTTGTAGCTAATCATAAATATCTCTTTTGTAAACAGCTCATGATTATTTTGAAAATAAGGAAATATCATGAGAACTTTTCCCCAAACATTAGTTCTTTTATACTCATATATCATTTAATAGATTCTTGGTATTTAATTTTGCCTGAGGGGAAAGATCAGGATGAGGAAGTGGCTTATGAGAAAACTGTGCTTATCCTTATAATCTAATGTTTCCTCTAATATTACATTTTGTTACTTTGAATTTTCTAAAGGCTGTATTTATTTGCTAGATTCGTAAAAATTTAAGTTGCTTTTGATAGGATTCTTCAGTGCAGGTATTAAATGTTTTAATTAGCATGGAAATTACATTTGAAATTAAATAGTAACTATGAAACAAAGGTCTTTAAAATTAACTGGAAGAAAGTGTTTATTGCTTTTAGAGAACTTTATGTCACAGCAAATACCTAGTAACTAATTGCCTATCTTAAAACTGTAATTATTGTTTGCTGAAATCATCTTCATTAAAATAATCTTCAAAGAAACAAAAAGTAACCATGATATTCAATATTTTCCTTTCTAGGTTTTTAATACTACAAGATAATAGAAGCACTCAGATGTTACCCTCATTTTTTTTCTACATCTAATTACCAGAGTAAATTTGATATTTGTCATTTCCTTGTATGCTTTATACTATTTCTACATTAAATATTTTTAAAAGCTGAATTTTGCTGAAAAGTTATCACTGGTGTAATTTTTCATCACTATCATGCTTTTTTAGAATTTGTCTATTCTGATATATATTGCATATCACTTAATTTATACATATGATTTATTATAAAATGTATGATTTGGTTATCAATTTTTTATTGTACTAAATTATTTATCACTTTTGCTGTTACAGACAATGCTATGACGTCAATTTGGGTAGGTGACTGAGAATTTCTCTAGGGTTTTTACTCAGAAGCAGATATGCTTGTTCAACATCATCCAGCATTAAAAACTCCTACTTTTCTACCCGAACAAGCTATACAAATTCTGAGTTACACTGGTATTATTTAAGTGTATTTCAAATACTTATTTTTTATCATTAAAGATTGTTAATTAAAAGTATGTGGAACAATATTTCAAGATTTTGATTTATCTTTTTCTAATTATTTGTGAGGCTGTGTTTCATTTCACATAAATCTTTCTTTTTGGGAAGAATTGTTTATTTCCTTTTTACCTATAAGTAACTTGGATTGTTTGACTTTTTGCTTGGATTAACATGTGAAAAAATAAATTGTCAAATTCTGAGGCTTGTAATTTCTCTTTTCTTACATAAAAAAATAGTATACTCAAAATAAACCATTCTCACCTCATTGAGTTGTATTTTTCTCTGTACTATTATTGAGGATATAAGGTGATCTTCTATAAATTTTATTAGTTTCCAAGATTTGATCTTCATACTTAAGGCTCTTTCTATTTGTATAGGGCATAAATTTAATGTAATCATTGTCTATAGAGTCAATTGTACCAGTATTATATTTTTTAAAAAGCTATCCTTTCTCCACTGATTTTAAAAGACTCTGATACACTCATTGATTCATGTTGGGTAGTAGATTTATTAGAAAGTTTTTGTGGACAATCATGTTGCAGTCTTTTCATACTACTCTTCTGTTTTGATTTCTTAAGAGAAGTATCTGTAATCTGTTTCAACCTAAACATTCTCTCCCAAATAATTTTCTTTCTCATTGTATTTATCAGAATATTTTTGTTAAAATAACATTCGTATAAGGCATCTATACTTTTTCATTATTTTGATGTGAAAGCTTACATAGTGTCATTATTAAGTATTAAAAATAATCTGCTCTTTTTTTAAAAAAAAATATTTTGGTAAAAGCACTTAAACATGAGCTCTACCCTTTTAGCTTTTTTAAAGTTTATGTTATAGTTGACCATAAATGAAATATTGTTCAACAACTCTCTAGGGCTTCTTCATCCTGTGCAACTGAAATTTTATGCTCATTTTTCCCTGTCCTCAGCCTTCGGAAACCACTATTCAACTCTTTTAATCTATGGATTTGGTTATTTTAATTAGCTCAGATAAGTAGAATCATGAAATCCTGTCTTTGTATGGACTGGTTTATTTCTCTAAACATAATATCCTCAATGTTTATATGTAATGCCATGCATTGTAAAATTTTCTTTTTTTTTTTAAGGGCTGATAATATTCTGTTGTTATGTATATTCTACATTTTCTTTATCCTTTCTTCTGTTGGTGAACATTTTGGTTGTTTCCACATCTTAGCTATTGTGAATAGTGCTTCAGTGAACATAAGTATGCAAATATCTCACTGAAGACTGCTTGCAATCTGGACAAGTAATTAGAAGTGGGATTGCTAAAGCATGTGATAATTCTATTTTTTTTAAGTTTTTGTGGAACTCCCATGCTGTTTTTCACAATGGTTGCACCATTTTACATTCTGTTGTGTGCAAGCATACTGATTTCTCCACATTCCTGTTAACATTTGTCTTTTTTTTAACAGATTTCTTGTCAAATCTCTTGTAAAACCTTATGACTTTGATTTTCATTTTTTCTGACAATTGGTACTGTTGAATTTTTATATATAAAAATAAATATATATATTTATATATATGATGGTCATTTGTAAAGCTTATCTTGAAAAATTCTAGTCAAGTTATTATTTGAATTTTAAATCAGTTTATTATTTTTGTGTGTGTGTGCTATTGAGTTGTAAGAGTTCCTTATATTTTTGAGGTTAACCTTTTATCAAATGCTTTTGATATCTGCCAGGTATTTATTTCTCTTTTATTCTTATTTTCCTAAGAGATTTTTTAAAAGCAACCTAACTAACCTGGAAATGAAGAGCTGAATATGACAAAGTCTAAATACACACACACACACACACACACACACACACACACACACACTAATCAAATAGTGGACGAGAAAGAATTCTTCTTATTGAGTAATTAGGAAATAGTTGGATTATTTATTAACACTGGAAAAATAAAGACCACTGAGAAGAGTACAGAAGCTGTTCAGTATTGTTTTGTTATCACTGAAACTAGTTGAGTATAGTTATAACTAAAACTATATTATATTTTATTTGGTCTAGCAAAACAAATTAGACTATTTTTTCTACATATTTGGGTTAATTTTGCTCTCATGTAAATAATTTAATTTAATTGAATTAATGAAATAAACAGAAAATATATTCAACCTCCAATGAGAGGTATATGCTAACCTAATTCTCTAGCTATAAAAATCTTGCTGCTACTGCTAAGTCGCTTCAGTCATGTCCGACTCTGTGCGACCCCATAGACGGCAGCCCATCAGGCTTCCCCGTCCCTGGGATTCTTCAGGCAAGAACACTGGAATGGGTTGCCATTTCCTTTTCCAACGCATGAAAATGAAAATGAAAAGTGAAAGTGAAGTCGCTCAGTTGTGTCTGACTCTTAGCTACCCCATGGACTGTAGCCTACCAGGCTCCTCCGTCCATGGGATTTTCCAGGCAAGAGTATTGGAGTGGGATGCCATTGAAAAATCTTGAATGACAGGATAATGCTATGCCTACGCCATGAGCACAAGTTCAGTGAGAGAAACAGAAATCACTGTTGGCATTTTGAGCAAAAAGTTATTTTTATCCTGGCAATTAGATTCTAATAAAATTGTTTCAATGTCTCTAAGAACAGCAAAAATTGTGTATGTAGGATAAATTCTGTAAAATCAAAACAGCAGACTCACCTCGGAATCTATGATCCATGAGACTGCAACACAAGTCCTGAAATCAAGAACATATACCTTTAACTGAAATCCCAAAGCTGGAATTAAGAATCTTTCCTTCTGATCCCAAACAGGATCAACTCAAAAAGAACCACATCAAATTACAATGTGATTAAAATGAAAAAAAAAAAAATTAAAGATAAAATGTGAATGCTAAAGGCAGAAAAGGAAAAACAAGAAGCTACGTACAGGGGAACTTCCATAAAGCTATCATTTGACTTTTCAGCACAAAGTCTGCAGCTAGAAGGGAGTGGCATGATACATTCAAAGTGATAAGTGGGAAAAAATCAAAACCAAAACACCTAAGCAGTAAGACTTTCATTCAGATTTGATGGAGAGATCAAAGGTTATACAGAGAAGGAAAAACTTATAAAGATCAGTAGCACTGAACCAGCTTTACAAGAAATGTTAAAGGAACTTTTCTAAGTGAAAAAGAAAAGGTCACAACCAGAAACATAAAAATTATTAAAGCAGAAATCTCACTGATAAAGGCAAATATACAGTAAAGTTGATAAATCGGTCATTTTTAAAGCTAATAAGAAGGCTAAAAGATAAAAGTAGTGAAAGCATACCCACAATAAGTAATAATGAGATACACAAAATAAAGATATAAAATATGATTTTAAAAGAGTAAACAGTGAGGGTGAGGAAGTTAAAATACAGGCTTTTAAAATGTGTTTGAACTTAATAGGTTAACAAATTAAAATAATTACATTACATATAGATTGCAATAAGCAGTGTGAGGAATACAGTCAATAGCTATGCAATATCTTTGGTGACATTTTGCAACTAAATTTATCATGGCAATTAGTTTGAAATGTACAAGAGACATAAAATAACTCTATTTTGTTAAAAAAAACACTAACTGTTATAAATCAAAAACAAAAACAAGAAAAATCAGATTTGTGGTTATTAGAGATGGGGTGGGGCAGGGGAAATTGCATGGAGGTGATCAAAGGTACACATTTCCACTTCTAAGATAAATAGTTACTAGGAATGTACTCTGTGTGTGTGTGTGTGTATGTGTGTGTGCATGTGTGTGGTCAGTCGTGTCTGACTCTTGCAATCCCATGAACTACATGTAGCCCTCTAGGCTTCTCTGTTCATGGAATTTTCCCAGCAAGAATTCTGGCATGGGCAGCCATTTCCTACTCTGGAAGGGTTGTACTATACAATAGGATAAATATAATTAACACTGTTTTATGTTATATATGAAAATTGTTAACAGAGTAAATCCTAAGAGTTTTCATCACAATAAAATTTTCTATTTTCTATATATTGTATCTATATGAGATGATGGATGTTCACTAATTGTGGCATGCACTTCGTGATGTACATAAGTCAAATCATTATATGCACATCTTATTTATACAGTGTTGGATGTCAATTATATCTCGATAAAATTAGAAGGAAAAAAAAGGAATCTTTCTTTCTGCTGTTGCAATTGCCTCTCAACATCCAATTTTGAACTCAAATTCTGTAGAAAAACTTTCATCAACTTTCTTAACAGAAGAAAGAGAGCTAAAAAAAGAAGAGAACAGAAGATGGCTTTCATTTCATTTCTGATTCCAAATCTCATGAAAGTTCATCTAAGCAGAACACATTAGTTTTCACCTAGAATCCTAGCTACAGAGAGTATATAGCATATGGGTTTTAATATTTTATCCTTTGTAATATGTGAAATACTTTAGAAAATAACTGAATAAGAGATCTACAAGAATGCAGTTAATTTTTCACTAGAATGTAAAGGGCATAAGGGCAGGAATATTTGCCTATTTTGTGCAACCTCAAGTACACTTAGGCACATGGTAGACACTCAGTAAGTACTTGCTTAATTAGTGATTATTTCATTGAATCCCCAATGTCTAGTACATTATATGGTGCATGTGACCCCAAGGACTGTAGCCAACCAGGCTGCTCTGTGCATGGAATTCTCCAGGCAAGAATACTGGAGTAGGTAGCCATTCCCTTCTTCAGAAGATCTTCCCAAGCCAGGGATCGAATCCAGGTTTCCTGTATTACAGGTGGCCTCTTTATCATCTGGCCCACCAGGGAAGCCCCTTATGGTACATCTTCACTAGGTATTCAGTATTAATGTTGCTCTTTGGACTTCTCTGGTGGCTCAAATAATAAAGAATCCACCTGCAATGCAAGAGACCTGGGTTCAGTCCCAGGAGTGGGAAGATCCCCTGGAGAAGGAAAGGGCTACCCATTACAGTATTCTTGCATGGCGAATCCAATGGACAGAGGAGTCTGTCAGTTATAGTACATGGGATTGCAAAGAGTTGGACATGACTTAGCAACTAAAGATAGGTGTTACTGTTTTACTAAATTTTATGTGAATTTCCCATAATCCATAACAAAAACACATAGCACAAATATACACACAATTTTAAAACTAAACTGGGAATATCATTCTATTACCTATGGATTTACTAACTGGTCCTTTTATTTAACATCTATGATGTGTCAAAATCTATTTCTCATATCTCTTACGTTCTCAATACCTTTATCTACTTATTTCCCTGCCTGTGATACAGTGTCCCTTGAATATTTAATATGCCTCTCCACCGCTAAATTTTCATTTTACTGATCCTCTCCCCATCTGTTCTTCTAAAGTCTTAAAAGATGATGCTGTGAAAGTGCTGCTCTCAATATGCTAGCAAATTTAGAAAACTCGGCAGTGGCCACTGGACTGGAAAAGGTCAGTTTTCATTCCAGTCCCAAAGAAAGGCAATGCCAAAGAATGCTCAAACTACCACACAATTGCACTCATCTCACATGCTAGCAAAGTAATGTTCAAAAGTCTCCAAGTCAGTCTTCAGCAATATGTGAACCATGAACTCCCAGGTGTTCAAGCTGGCTTTAGAAAACACAGAGGAACCAGACATCAAATTGCCAACATGTGCTAGATCATCGAAAAAGCAAGAGATTTCAATAAAAACATCCATTTATGCTTTACTGACTATGCCAAAGTAAAGGCATAGTCAGTGACTGTGTGTATCACAATAAACTGCAGACAATTCTGAAAGTGATGGGAATACCAGACCACCTGACTTGCCTCTTCAGAAGCCTATATGCATGTCAGGAAGCAACAGTTAGAACTGGACATGAAACAACAGACTGGTTCCAAATAGGAAAAGGACTACGTCAAGGCTGTATATTGTCATCCTGCTTATTTAACTTATATGCAGAGTACATCATGAGAAACGCTGGACTGGAGGAAGCATAAGCTGGAATCAAGATTGCTGGGAGAAATATAAATAAACTCAGATGTGCAGATGGCACCATCCTTATGGCAGAAAGTGAAGAGGAACTAAAAAGACTCTTGATGAAAGTAAAAGAGGAGAGTAAAAAAGTTGGCTTAAAGCTCAACATTCAGAAAACTAAGATCATGGCATCCAGTCCCATCACTTCATGGGAAATAGATGGGGAAACAGTGGAAAGAGTGCCTGACTTTATCATTTGTACTTCAAAATCACTGCTGATGGTGACTGCAGCCATGGAATTGAAAGACACTTACTCCTTGGAAGGAAAGTTATGACCAACCTAGATAGCATATTCAAAAGCAGAGACATTACTTTACCAACAAAAGTCCATCTAGTCAAGGCTATGGTTTTTCCTGTGGTCATGTATGGGATGTGAAAGTTGGACTGTGAAGAAAACTGAGTGCCAAAGAATTGATGCTTTTGAACTGTGGTATTGGAGAAGACTCTTGAGACGCCCTTGGACTGCAAGGTAATCCAATCAATCCATCCTAAGGGAGACCAGTCCTGGGTGTCCATTGAAAGGACTGATGCTGAGGCTGAAACTCCAATACTTTGGCCATCTGATGTGAAGGGGTGACTCATTTGAAAAGACCCTGATACTGGGAAAGACTGAGGGCATGAGGAGAAGAGGACGACAAAGGATGAGATGGTAGGATGTTATCACCGACACACTGGACATGAGTTTGGCTAAACTCCAAGAGTTGGTGATGGACAAGGAGGCCTGGCATGCTGCACTCCATGGGGTCACAAAGCATCGGACACAACTGAGCGAATGAACTGAACTGAACTCCCCTTCTGAATTCTTCTCTTCTCTGAAAACAGTCTTACTTTCATTTTTAGAACTACCATATCCCTCACAACCCTCTGATAATGGATTTTTGCTTTGTAACATCTCAAAATTTCAGATCACCCACTGAGGCCCTACCTGCAGGCTGTCATTAAGTGTTGATACTTCATTAAAGTGATACTGATCAGATAGAATATTTTCTAGAAACAGGTATCCTGTGGTTGTAGCCTCCTATTTTCATATCAGTAGTAGTTAGCAGTGTTTTAAGGAAAGATCTAGCAGTCCAAAATCTACTTTTCTGTTAAATATAGTATGGAATATATGGTGTAGTGGATTCGTTCATGTCATATCTTCAATACAGTACTTTAAAATTAAACTTTCCTTAGTCATTTGCAGTGCTTTCTCAGACATATCCTAGTGCCCCAGGAAGTTGAAAAGAAGCAACAAGCCATATTTCCATTTTCTGTGCACAGGAAACCACCTATATACTATAAGTATTTGAGATGCAGACTATCAAACAAGAATTTTATTTAGGATTTTGTTCTTGGGAAATGTATGTAAAAGAAGGAAAATAAAAAGATCTAGGCAGATAAAGAAGTTGGGTTGTAGCCTAGTCACTCTCGCAATCCCACGGAGAACTATGAAGACAGTATGATTGTACAGTATCAATCTGCTTTGCAGAGGGGCACATATAGATCCATTTTACATCTTCTATTTATTTGGGTAAAGTTTCCCACAGCACAATATTCTCTCTTCAATATTGGTACATTTAACTGTTGTTTCCTGACTTTTTTCCAATATTTATTTGAAGACATATAGTAAGGTATTGCTACATGCCACCTAAATCTCTATGCAAAACTGAAGGACTTAATTCTTCAGTTGTTGGTACTGTCAGCAGACAATACTGCTGACAACTTTCATATACTGGTCTTCACTAGCGAGAGCTGCCTCCCTTACCTTCTCTGTATAACCAACTCTCTGTTCAGTGTACAGACTTACCTCTTGTTCCAATGTAAGACACTTCTAAAGGGTCATCCCAATTTCAGAGCTCCCTGTAGGATTATATGAGATCACTGTGAGACTAAATCACAACCTTATTATTTTTCTTTTTCCCTCCAATCTACGTCCCCCCTCTTCCACAGACATTTATCTTAAAATAGATGTTTCTAATAAATACCCCTTATGATAATCTCTGAATCTGAGTTTACTTTCCAGGGAATTCAACATACAAAAGATCAAAATATTTTCAGACTTGAGAAGCTCAGACAATTTGGCATGAACTGCTATTATGCTAAGCAAGATTATAGCACTATAAAAGAACTTGAAAGCAAAATTCATGATGAAATGCTAAATAAGATCATGAGAACTAAAATGGACATAGAAGTTTAGAGAAGGAAAAAAAAATGTACTGAAGATTGTCAGATTCAGATAGATTTTTATGGAAAAGAAAGATGTTATGGGGAGGGAGGTGGGAGGGGGGTTCATGTTTGGGAATGCATGTAAGAATTAAAGATTTTAAAATTTAAAAAATAAAAAACTAAAATTAAAAAAAAAAAGAAATATTGAGCTCAACCTTGGTAAGTGGACAGGATTTTGATAGATGAAAGGAATGAAGAGCATTCCAACCAAGGAGTAAATTGCTGAAATGATCAGTGGGCCAGGTGAATTTCTGGTATTCATTATCCTTCAGTCTAAGAGTAACTTGGTGATACTTGGAAAGATGGCAATCAGATAGCTCTTATTCAGTTGTTTTAAAGTATACTTTTATGATTTTCTTTTTCCCCTGGAAAGCTCTTAAGTTGATTGGGTCTCTTATCACAGTTTCTGTGAAATCTTTAGATTTAATGAGCTTATTACTGGTTTAAGTAAGCTGCCACTGGAGAGCTGTCAACCTAAAATAATCTCACATGTTCTCATTTGAGGAACTCTCCCAGGAAATAGATGATCAAGGAAATGATTACCCTTAAAATAAAAGTGTTTAGTGAAATTCTAAAGGGAGATTGTTTCCATAGTCATTTATCAGTGTAATTTTCTCAGACTAGACTGTGTCTTGAGCAATTAAGCCATAACTAAATATATTCAGATTGACATTAATACACAGGTAATAACCAGAATCAGTTTTGACATATTCTTTATAGATAAAATTTCAGTTTTGTGGGGAGTCCACATTTTCAGAAGAAGATCAGTGAAGCCAGTTCTATGAGTACAGATAAAGGGAACAAATGGAGCAATTCAATATTTGACATTTTTATTATTATTTATCCCACTAGTTAAACAATCAATTTTAAGATCCATAAAACAAAAGGCATTATGGTTACCCTCTTTATATTTTAGGACATATAAAAAAAATTCCTGAGAAATTCTCAATCAAGAATGGTGTGATTATGACAAGCTTTCTTCAAAAGGACAAAAGAAATAAGAAGTTGCTGTGTTAAGGCTTTTACATAATTCTTTAAGACCTTTATCATTTACTCAGCTTCTTCTTTGAACAGATGGTTAAAACATGACAGCCAAAATAAAGTTGAGGCCTGGTCCAAATAAGTCATTACCACTTCATATATGATCAGCCAATACATACAAAAGAATCAAGAGAATCTTAGCCTGAGAATACAAAGCAAAGAATGACAGCTATTTACACTCCATTCTTTTTGTCAGCTCCTCTGAAACAGCCTTTTGGCACTGCCCCTGCTTTGTTGAAGCCAAGTAGGTGAATTAGGTAAGTATGAGAGTATGAGGTAACTATCATTTATTATCCAATTTATCTAGCTAAATTCCAAGACACCTGTATACCTTTGCTTGTCAAAACACATAAATGCAATCATTGTCTAACTTAACAAAGAAATTTTAGTTTCACCGAAGCCCATGCAGTACAATAAAAAGTAATATGTATTCACAGTATTTTATTGTTTGCACAGCATTCTCTAGGTATCATAGATGGGGAAAAAGAAGTAGAAATAAATGGAACGTTTATAAAAAAAATTAAGACATTCTATTTTCCATGCAATTCCATACTCTCGACTTGCTGGAAAAAAAAAAAAAACTAATTACGTACAGGTCTACTTCTGTGAAACCATATTGAAAATTGTCTTCAAATTATAAACATTTAAGACAAAAAAATGTATTTTTTTAGGTAGTACTTATAAATGTGGGGAAAATGTATATAGTAATCATGGAAACAATACTTAAACTCCAAAAGGCTCTTATCATATACTACCTACAACAATACTGTGAGCTAAAGGTATTTAATGTTTTTTCCTTCACAGATGCGAAAACTCTAAGAACAGAAGTTTAATAGCTTTCTTAACATGATAGAACTAATAAGATACAGAGTTGGGATTCAAAACTCCTTTCCCCAGCTCCCTAAGTACACACTGTTAACCTCTACTCTGTGTTATCATTTTAGAGTCTCTATTATCATATAAATAAAGCTACAATATGAAGAAAGGAAGCTATGACTCTTTTGTTAGATGCAACTCTTTTTTTGGGGGACTGCAAATGATTAAATGCATTTAATCATTCTATTCAGCTAGATATAGGTAGTTTAAAGCCTTAAAAGATGGTCTTTTTAACAATTATTTAATGATCTATGCATGTTGTAAGTTATCTAGTAAAAGAATCACTAATTTATAAAATAATAAAGAAATTTTAAAATGACCTAGAACAATAGACTGGTTCCAAATAGGAAAAGGAGTATGTCAAGGCTGTATATTGTCACTCTGCTTATTTAACTTATATGCAGAGTACATCATGAGAAACGTTGGGCTGGAAGAAGCACAAGTTGGAATCAATATTGCCAGGAGAAATACCAATAACCTCAGATATGAAGATGACACCACCCTTATGGCATAAAATAAAGAGGAGCTAAAAAGCCTCTTGATGAAAATGAAAGTGGAGCGTGAGAAAGTTGGCTTAAAGCTCAACATTCAGAAAATGAAGATCATGGTATCCAGTCCCATCACTTCATGGGAAATAGATGGGAAAACAGTGGAAACAGTGTCAGACTTTATTTTGGGGGGGCTCCAAAATCACTGCAGATGGTGATTGCAGCCATGAAATTAAAAGACACTTACTCCTTGGAGACATTACTTTGCCTACTAAGGTCTGTCTAGTCAATACTATGGTTTTTCCAGTAGTCATGTACGGATGTGAGTTGGACTGTGAAGAAAGCTGAGTGCTGAAGAATTGATGCTTTTGAACTGTGGTATTGGAGAAGACTCTTGAGAGTCCCTTGGACTGCAAGGAGATCCAACCAGTCCATTCTGAAGGAGATCAGCCCTGGGATTTCTTTGGAAGGAATGATGCTAAAGCTGAAACTCCAGTAATTTGGACACCTCATGTAAAGTGTTGACTCATTGGGAAAGATTCTGATGCTGGGAGAGATTGGGGGCAGGAGGAGAAAGGGACGACAGAGGATGAGATGGCTGGATGGCATCACTGACTCGATGGACGTGAGTCTAAGTGAACTCCGGGAGATGGTGATGGACAGGGAGGCCTGGCGTGCTGCGATTCATGAGGTCGCAAAGAGTCAGGCACAACTGAGCGACTGAACTGAACTGAACTGAATGCATTTATACACTGTCCAAATAAATTAAGTAATTACCAGAAGCTATAGTGTTGGTTAGTAAAATTGTTACTAGTTTTAGGTTGATTGACTCAATGATTTTTCTAGTTTTTTATGATAGTGCCATTAATATAGAAGCAATAAAAATTCAAAATATTATTCCTACATGTGTAAATGGACATTTAATGATGTTTGTTGTGATGAAGAAATGATAAGCAATGTTTCATGCCTTCTCTAATTTGCTTCTTGGGAGTCTATATCTCATTGCTGGAATTTTAAAGAAAAATTTTGAATACAAATTACTGCTGCCAATGGCTTATTTTCTACTTGCATGGGTTATATGGATATGCTCAAGAACTGGGGTATCACTATTGATATATGAGGAGAACAATTTTGATTATCTTGGCATAGAAGCAATTAATCATTTATATTAACATAAATCAGGTAACTATGTTGTTGGATAATATGAAACTTATCATTTAAGCAATATAATGATTTCTATACTATTGAAAATTCCCAGGGAATAATCTAAGATTATTATCACTCAAATATGTGTTTGGAATAAAGATTATCCTGCAGTGTTTAAATATTAGCTTCACTTGGTTGAACATATAGCATCTTTGAGTTTTCAAAATTTATTTAGTTTTGTTTACTTACTTTCAAAATTAACTTGTACATTGTTGTTGTTCAGTCATCCAGCTGTGTCTGACTTTTTGGGACACGACAGACTCAGCATGACAGCCTCCCTGTCCCTCAGCAACTCCCAGAGTTTACTCAAGTTCATGTTCATAGCATCAGTAGTAGTGCTGTCCAACCATCTCATCCTCTGATTCCCTCTTTTCCTTCTGCACTCAATCTTTCCCAGCATCTGGGACTTTTCCAATGAGTCACCTGTTCACATCAGATGACCAAAATACTAGAGCTTCAGGTTCAGCATCATTCCTTCCAGTGAATGATGATTTTCCTTAGGGTTGATTTCCCTTAAGATTGACTGATTTGATCTCCCTGCTGTCCAGGGGGCTCTCAGGAGTCTTCTCCAGCACCACAGTCTAAAGGCATCAATTCTTTGGCATTCTGCCTTCTTCATGGTCCAGTTCTCACAACCATATGGAACTACTGGGAAAACCATCATATTGACTATACATACCTTTGTTGGCAGAATAACGTCTTTGCTTTTCAAAACACTATCTAGGTTTCTGTATTTTAGTGTATTTTATTTGATAATAAAATTGAATTATTTAGTTGCTAATGAAAATTTCAAATATCAATTTTTAATATGAAAACCTATGTGTTTCCCTTATACAATTCTTTATCTGCATTCAATCCATGCATTCTAATATTTTGTGTAATATAAGACAATGTCACTTTATTTGGAAATAAACATGTTAATTTCAAAGGTAACATTGAGACATGTCCCCATTTCTTTTAAATATCATTCTTGGTCTTGAATATAAAATATTCTTATCATCTTTTGTCAGTCATAGCCTAGAAAATAACATCACCACAGACTCAACATTGTCTTAAATAGTGAAGGCATACTGTATTTATTCTTTTTTGTTTGTTTGTTTCAAGGAATTAGATATTCTTTTATTTCATTTTTAAAACATACACAATATCTCATTGTATTGATTTCTTTCTTTCTTTTTCTTTCTTTCTTTTTTTTTTTTTTTTTACTTTACAACACTGTATTGGTTTTGCCATGCATTGACATGAATCTGCCATGGGTGTACATGAGTTCCCAATCCTGAATCCCCCTCCCACCTCTCTCCCCATATCATCTCTCTGAGTCATCCCAGTGCACCAGCCCCAAGCATCCTGTATCCTGTATCGAACCTAGACTGGTGATTCGTTTCTTACATGATAGTATACATGTTTCAGTGCCATTCTCCCAAATCATCCCACCCTCTCCCTCTCCCACAGAGTCCAAAACTCTGTTCTATACATCTGTGTCTCTTTTGCATACAGGGTTATCATTACCATCTTTCTAATTTCCATATATACGTGTTAGTATACTGTATTTGTGTTTTTCTTTCTGGCTTACTTCACTGAGAAAGAAGTGTTCACTTTTTAACTTAATAACAAAAATTATTTCTTAAGCAAGTCAGAGAAATACATGTGAATATTTGAGTTTTGTGGAAGAGCATTATTTTTGAAATTGTAGATCATAAAAGCATTTTGGATTAGTTTCATTCCTGACAATTGATATGAAGGGATGGTAGAAAACAAGCACTCTGTTTTGTTTTTTTTTTAAAGATGGTAACTGATGTCTCAAATTAAACTTCATATCAAAATATTCTTCAAGAAAATGATAGATGACACATGATCCACAAGTTACTGCTCAGCCATCTTTTTGTTTCACAGCAAAGTTCAGTTCTCTTGGTGCCTTTCTCTTAGGTATATGCATAGCATATACAAATATTCTGTAAACTAAGTTAAATATCATTCCTTTCTTCTCCCTTACATTTCTTAGAAGATCATTTCTATTTTATAGACCGGCATAGAATTATTGTATGGATACATTTTTGTGGAATGTGTAATGCTTTTACAACTCAAATTTCCTAACATAATGATATATATAATACTTGCAAGATTATTATATAGTACCATATAAAGGGAATCTTTCATCTCTCATTGGAAACAAATATAATATTTTTTCTTTGAGAGTTTTTTCTTGTCTCAATTGCAAAGATGGCATTTTAAAATGAGACTTAAAAATTTATTGAATATACCTAAATATACTGACTTTAAAATTAGTAAAATGATGAAACACCACTTTTGCAAAATCATTAGTATTGAAAATTGTTCTCCAAATAATTTATAAAAAATAAATACATTTTTTTAAGTATAATGAATGCATATTTTGGTGATAATAGCTGTGTCTCCTAAACTCTTGCTAACTTTTCCGTTTATATCATCCAAGTTTTGGTATACTACTTTTGCAGTGTGAGGCACTTTCACAATGTTTTCTTATCTATTACTCTGATATCTCAAGAATTCCTTTTATTTCATGTGCATTTGTGACTTTGAGGCTGTGAGTATCTTTCTTTCTTCTTCTTCTTCTTCTTCTTTCTTTTTTTTTACTTTAACAAATAAATTTTATTTATTTATTTGGAGGTTAATTACTTGATGATATTGTATTGGTTTTGCCATACATTGACATGAATCCACCACAGGTGTACGTGAAACCACCTCCCACACCCCTCCCTATCCTATCCCTCTGGGTCATCCCAGTGCACCAGCCCCAAGCACCCTGTCTCATGCATAGAAACTGGACTGGTGGTTCGTTTCACATATGATAATATACATGTTTCAATGCCATTCTCCCAAATCACCCCACCCTCACCCTCTCCCACAGAGTCCAAAAGACTGTTCTATGCATCTGTGTCTCTTGCATGTTTTGCAAAAAGAGTTATCATTACCATCTTTCTAAATTCCATATATATGTGTTGGTATACTGTATTGATGTTTTTCTTTCTGGCTTACTTCACTCTGTATACTAGACTCCAGTTTCATCCTCCTCATTAGAACTTATTCAAATGTATTCTTTATAATGGATGAGTAATATTCCATTGTGTATATGCATCACAGCTTTCTTATCCATTCTTCTGATGGAGAAGCTCTATACAGTCAACAAAAACAAGACCAGAAGCTGTCTGTGGCTCAGATCATGAAATACTTATTACCAAATTCAGACTGAAATTGAAGAAAGTAGGGAAAACCACTAGACCATTCAGGTATGACCTAAATCAAATCCTTACGATTATACAGTGGAAGTGAGAAATAGATTTAATGGCCTAGATCTGATAGATAGAGTGCCTGATGAACTATGGAATGAGGTTCACGACATTGTACAGGAGACAGGGATCAAGACCATCCCCATGGAAAAGAAATGCAAAAAAGCAAAATGGCTGTCTGGGGAGGCCTTACAAATAGCTGTGAAAAGAAGAGAGGTGGAAAGCAAAGGAGAAAAGGAAAGATATAAGCATCTGAATGCAGAGTTCCAAAGAATAGCAAGAAGAGATAAGAAAGCCTTCTTCAGTGATCAATGCAAAAAATAGAGGAAAATAACAGAAAGGGAAAGACTAGAGATATCTAAGAAAATTAGAGATACCAAGGGAACATTTCATGCAAAGATGGGCTCGATAAAGGACAGAAATGGTATGGACCTAACAGAAGCAGAAGATATTAAGAAGAAGTGGCAAGAATACATGGAAGAACTGTACAAAAAACATCTTCACGACCCAGATAATCATGATAATGTGATCACTAATCTAGAGCCAGACATCTTGGAATGTGAAGTCAAGTGGGCCTTAGAAAGCATCACTATGAACAAAGCTAGTGGAGGTGATGGAATTCCAGTTGAGCTATTTCAAATCCTGAAAGATGAAGCTGTGAAAGTGCTGCACTCAGTATGTCAGCAAATTTGGAAAACTCAGCAGCAGCCACAGGACTGGAAAAGGTCAGTTTCATTCCAATTCCATAGAAAGGCAATACAAAAGCATGCTCAAACTACCACACAATTACACTCATCTCACATGCTAGTAAAGTTGTGCTCAAAATTCTCCAAGCCAGGCTTCAGCAATACGTGAACCGTGAACTCCCTGATATTCAAGCTGGTTTTAGAAAAGACAGAGGAACCAGAGATCAAATTGTTAACATCCACTAGATCATGGAAAAAGCAAGAGAGTTTCAGAAAAACATCTATTTCTGCTTTACTGACAATGCCAAAGCCTTTGACTGTGTGGATCACAGTGGACAATTGTGGACAATTCTGAAAGTGATGGGAATATCACACCACCTAACCTGCCTCTTGAGAAATCTGTATGCAGGTGAGGAAGCAACAGTTAGAACTGGACATGGAACAACAGACTGGTTCCAAATAGGAAAAGGAGTATGTCAAGGCTGTATATTGTCACCCTGCTTATTTAACTTATATGCAGAGTACATCATGAGAAACGCTGGACTGGAAGAAACACAAGCTGGAATCAAGATTGCCAGGAGAAATATCAATAACCTCAGATATGCAGATGACACCACCCTTATGGCAGGAAGTGAAGAGGAGCTAAAAAGCCTCTTGACGAAAGTGAAAGAGGAGAGCAAAAAGTTGGCTTAAAGCTCAACATTCAGAAAATGAAGATCATGGCATCTGGTCCCATCACTTCATGGGAAATAGATGGGGAAACAGTGGAAACAGTGTCAGACTTTATTGTTCTGCGCTCCAAAATCACTGCAGATGGTGATTGCAGCCATGAAATTAAAAGACGCTTACTCCTTGGAAGGAATGTTATGACCAACCTAGAAAGTATATTCAAAAGCAGAGACATTACTTTGCCAACTAAGGTCCGTCTACTCAAGGCTATGGTTTTTCCTGTGGTCATGTATGGATGTGAGAGTTGGACTGTGAAGAAGGCTGAGCGCTGAAGAACTGATGCTTTTGAGCTGTGGTGTTGAAGAAGCCTCTTGATAGTCCTTTGGACTGCAAGGAGATCCAACCAGTGCATTCTGAAGGAGATCAACCCTGGGATTTCTTTGGATGGGATGATGCCAAAGCTGAAGCTCCAGTACTTTGGCCACCTCAAGCGAAGAGTTGACTCATTGGAAAAGACTCTAATGCTGGGAGGGATTGAGGGCAGGAGGAGAAGGGGACGACCGAGGGTGAGATGGCTGGATGGCATCACGGACTCGATGGACATGAGTCTGAGTGAACTCCGGAAGATGGCGATGGATAGGGAGGCCTGGCATGCTGCGATTCATGGGGTCTCAAAGAGTTGGACATGACTGAGCGACTGAACTGAACTGAACTGAACTGAACTGCTGATGGACATCTAGGTTGCTTGCATGTACTGGCTATTATAAACAGTGCTGTGATGAACATTGTGGTACACGTGTATCTTTCAATTCTGGTTTACTTGGTGTGTATACCCAGCAGTGGGATTGCTGTGTGGTGTGGCAGTTCTATTTCCAGTTTTTTAAGTAATCGCCACACTGTTCTCGACAGTAGCTGTACTAGTCTGCATTCCCACCAACAGTGTAAGAGGGTTTCCTTTTCTCCACAACCTCTCCAGCATTTATTGCTTGTAGACTTTTCGATAGCAGTCATTCTGACTGTGAAATTGTACCTCATTGTGGTTTTGATTTTCATTTCTCTAATAATGAGTGATGTTGAGCATCCTTTTATGTGTTTGTTAGCCATCTGTATGTTTTCTTTTTAGAAATGTCTATTTAGTTCTTTGGCCCACTTTTTGATTGGGTCATTTATTTTTCTGGAATTGAGCTTCAACAGTTGCTTGTATATTTTTGAGATTAATTCTTTGTCAGCTGCTTCGTTTATTTTCTCCCATTCTGAAGGCTGTCTTTTCACCTTGCTTATAGTTTTCTTTGTTGTACATAAGCTTTTAATTTTAATTAGGTCCCATTTGTTTATTTTTGTTTTTATTTCCAATATTCTGGGACGTGGGTCATAGAGGATCCTGCTGTGATTTACACTGGAGAGTGTTTTGCCTATGTTTTCCTCTAGGAGTTTTATAGTTTCTTTTCTTACATTTAGATATTTAATCCATTTTGAATAACAACTGATGTTTTAATAGAAACTCTTCAGGCCAGAAGGGAATGGCAAGACATACTTAAAGTGATGAAAGACAATAACTTACAGCCCAGATTACTATACCCAGCAAGGATCTCATTCAAATATGAAGGAAAAATCAAAAGCTTTGTAGACAAGCAAAAGCTGAGAGAATTCAACACCACCAAATCAGCTTTCCAACAAATGCCAAAGGATCTTCTCTAGACAGGAAACACAGAAAGGGTGTATAAACTCAAACCCAAAACAATAAAGTAAATGACAATGGGATCATACTTGTCAATAATTACTTTAAATGTAAATGGGTTCAATGCCCCAACCAAAAGACAAAGACTGGCTGAATGGATACAAAAATGAGGTCCCTATATATGTTGTCTACAAGAGGCCCACCTCGAAACAAGGGACACATACAGACTGAAGGTGAAAGGCTGGAAAAAGATATTCTACGCAAATAGAGACCAAAAAAAAGCAGGAGTAGCAATACTCATATCAGATAAAATAGATTTTAAAACAAAGGCTGTGAAAAGAGACAAAGAAGGACACTACTAATGATCAAAGGATCAACCCAAGAAGATGATATAACATCTATAAATATATATGCACCCAACATAGGAGCACCACAATATGTAAGACAAATGCTAACAAGTATGAAAGTGGAAATTAACAATAACACAATAATAGTGGGAGACTTTAATACCTCACTCACACCTATGGATAGATCAAATAAACAGAATATTAACAAGGAAACAAAAACTTTAAAGGATGCAATAGACCAGTTAGACCTAATTGATATCTATAGGACATTTCATCCACAAACAATCAATTTCACCTTTTTCTCAAGCACACACGAAACCTTCTCCAGGATAAATCACATCCTGGGCCATAAATCTAACCTTGGTAAATTTAAAAAAAAAAATGAATTCATTCCAAGCATCTTTTCTGACCACAATACAGTAAGATTAGATGTCAATTACAGGAGAAAAACTTGTGAGTCTCTTTCATAAGCTCTTTAGCCTTCTGTTCTAGAGCATTTTCTTTCTTTCCTTCTTTTTAATCTTCCTTTTTTTCCCCGCTTTTGTGTTGCATGGCATGTGGGATTTTAGTTCCTCAACCAGGAATCCAACTTGTGTCAATTGCAATGAGCCAGGGAAGTAACCTATCTTCTTCGTTTTTTTTTAACTTCTCCTTGAATATCAGAAATACCTTACAATCAATGCAGTCAATAATCAGTTTACCTTGCATCTTTGAATACAGCTGCTTTATTTTTTTTATTTTTCTCTGTTTCTTTTATAAGTGAAATACTGTGGCAAACATTTATAGTTCTCAACAATGATCATGTACTCATCTATATTTCCCAGACTCCTTGCTTTTAGGTTGATCCCAAAAGACAAGATTTTGGCCCATTCAATTTGAGTGGGGGTAATTAAAGCCACTTCTAGGCATGGCTCTTAACATCATCTCATGCAATCTTTCTGTCTTCATTTTATCTGCTAGAGATATCTTGGAAACAGCTTTAGAAGGCATAGTTAGAAGAAAGAAGACAGCCCAATCTGCATTGTGTGTGATAAATCACTTTAGTTCTGTCCAACTCTTTGTGTCCCTATGGACCATAGCCTGCCAGGCTCCTTTCTCCATGGTATTCTCCAGGAAATAATACTTGATTCAGTTGTCATGTTTTCCTCTAAGGGTTCTTCCCAATCCAGGGATGTCTCATGTCTCCTGAATTGTCAGACAGGTTCTTTACCACTAGAGCCCCCTGGGAAGCCCCAACTTGCATTATACTTTATTTCTTTCCCTCTGGGTGGGGGATAATAAGCTGAAAATTAGGGCTTTTAAAATTTGGTGATGTTAGCATTACTTAAAACAGAAATTGGTATCAGAAGAGAGATATAGTTATAGAAAAATTCTAAAAAATATTTCTTATTTAATTAGGAGAGAAATATTACGCAGTGAATAATCAATATTAGGGGCTAGAAAGACCATGACACATGTTGTATAGTGGAACACACACTTGGTAAAGGGAAAACTGCAATCACTTGTGAGGCAGATCACATGCTTACTTTAACTTTAGAGAAAATGTTTCAAAAGCATGTTTCTAGTGTATTGTATTATTACTGGCCACATTCTCCAAGGTTGGCAAGATAGATATGAGCCAGTCTGCAAGCAAAAATGCAAAAAATAGCATATAGATTCAGAATTTTGCAGCTTTGGGAAAACTCACTGCTTTTTTGATAGAGTTTTAAACATCTTTTCAGTGATAAAGACCAAATAAAACATTTTAGTTAGAAAACTGACAGTAACCAAAGAAGATATAACCTTTAATGCAAGACTCTTAGTTGCAAGGCAGCCACATCAAGATAGGGGAGAAGCACATGGATGTTTAAAAATAAAAAAGGAATCAAATGCATTTGAGAACCATAGCAAAAGAAGAACATTTGAGAATGATTAGTTGTTCAAGGAACTGAATGAGAGTGAATAAATCAGAAGCCAATTATAGACCCATATTAACTAAGAAGCAAAAAATAAAGACTAAAAAGGTAGTAGCTTTTTAGTAGCTTTCAGGCCACCAAACCATGGGACTGAGAGTTAACTTAGGCAGGTTGATAGGAGTCTGAGTCAAAGGCCCCTTTAAGAACGAGGTAGACATTTTTTCATTCTTTTGCCTTAGACAAATAGATCTCAAAGGCAGCAATAACTCTTGTTTAAAGACATGTCATGCCCCGCCCCCACCCCTTTTTTCTTTTCTTTTCTTTTCTTTTCTTTTTTTTTTTTTTTTTTTTTTGGGCTTTGGATGAATGTTATGGGAGAAGGCAGGAGTAAAACTTCCACAGCCTGAAACTCTGGGTTAACCTGTTCCTTCTGGCTAATTTTGTGCTGATGTCATCCCAGGATGTATGTTACCAGGAAAGGGTCTGGGTGAAATTCTCACAGCCTTGAGGTACTTTTTATCTATTCTCAGCAGCTAGTTGAGAAGTATATAAGGCACTGCTTAAACTGGTGAGATGGATACTCTCCTGCGCCCTTCTGATGTCTATGTTAGAAGCTTTTCCTGTCACTTCCACTTTAAACAAAATCTACACAAAGGTATTAGTGACTGAGACTGTCTTTGGTTTTGGATTTAAATCTTCTCCTTTGGAGACCATGATCTGGTGGCACCATTCAACATCAGCTATCAGAAGAGAAATAGTCTTCATTCAAAGACAGATGAGATATTCTGTGTGGCTCATTCCACATGTAGATATATTTTTGATATATTTGTGACACGAAGGTGAGCTCCATGTCCTACTACTTTACCATCTTGATTATTCTCCTACAAGGAGAGTGTGTTTTCCAACAGCTTTTCAGATAAGCCCAAATATAAGAACAAAGAAAAATCTCAAATCATTGATCCAGAGCACTAAGGAAAACCATGCAACAAAGTTCAGGAGAGGAGAATTAGGATCTGTTCAAGAAAACTCCTCAGTGAAAAACTGCTTTTATTTTTAGTATTTAGATCCAGTGAAAAGCTAAGGTTTCAATAAATAATCTTTTAAGCTTTCATTTGGTTTTATTTAGTTCATACTATAGGTATCCCTTCAGGTTATGATAGTTATAATGGAGTAGTCATATTTTTTTTTATTGAATAAAACATGAAAATATTTATTGTTTATCATTCTGAAATTGTTTCCACTAAGCTTCTGATATGTTCCTCACCAAAATTACATTTTTGAGAAATGGACTTTTCATTTTTTATGTATAATCCAAATTGCTATGTATAAGAATATGAATTAATATCAGCATTAATAAAAATAAAGATGAAAAGATGAGCTAAAGCTATCACAAAAGTTTTTCTCAGAAGACCCATCACTTTTGAGGTGGCATTCTATACTGTGTAGTGAGATGACCCCATCACTTTGAGAACTGCTAAGAAAGACAAAAACAAAAAACAAAAAAAAAGAGTCCTCCCTCAAGTTTATACTAATTTTATTATTTTCCCTTATGAAATTAGCTGAACATATCAATCTTTGGTGGCACCCAAAGGGACAGCATAACTCAGACAACACCCCTTGATACTTCAGGTTCTAGAATGAATTAGAATTAATATTGTAAGAACTGTATGGTAGACAAAGCACTTTAATTGTCACTGTACAAATGTGTCATCATTTTTGAAGGCCTTGGGAAGGCATTCAATAGTGAAAAATTGATATAACTTGATTCATAAAGAAAGACCATCAAAAGCTGACTTTCTATAAATGTGTGGAATCTAGGAGGAGATAGGGTCTGAAGAGATTTGAAATAAAATGTGTCACAATTTAATCTATGGTAAAAGGAGCAGGACTATGGAATGAATTCGGTAACAAAGGCCATCTAGGGGTCAATAGAAGAAGACATCCCAAAGTTTTCTGTTTTTTTTTTTTTTTTTTTTTTTTTTCCCCACAGATACTACAGGTTTTCACTTTATAAAACACAATTTTTTAAGGAATAATTAGTTATACTTGAATGTTCCTTTATTTACATCTTAATCACATTGCATTTATAAGGTACTTCTCAGAAACACACTTGTAACATAATGAAAAAAAAGCATAGGATGTGTTCATCTGCTCATTAAAAACTACTTGGTATCACACACATTATGCCAGTGAACTGAGTATTCTGGAGACAAAATTTATGAGAAGCAAATATAATAGTTCATAGTTCAGTCGCTCAGTTGTGTCTGACTCTTTGCGCCCCCATCAATAGCAGCACGTCAGACCTCCCTGTCCATCACCATCTCCCAGAGTTCACTCCGACTCACGTCCATAGAGTCAGTGATGCTATCCAGCCATCTCATCCTGGGTCGTCCCCTTCTCCTCCTGCCCCCAATCCCTCCCAATATCAGAGTATTTTCCAATGAGTCAACTCTTCGCATGAGGTGGCCAAAGAATGGAGTTTCAGCTTCAGCATCATTCCTTCTAAAGAAATCCCAGGGTTGATCTCCTTCAGAATGGACTGGTTGGATCTCCTTGCAGTCCAAGGGACTCTCAAGAGTCTTCGCCAACACCACAATTCAAAAGCATCAGTTCTTCGGCACTCAGCCTTCTTCATAGTCCAACTCTCACATCCATACATGACTACTGGAAAAACCATACCCTTGACTAGATGGACCTTAGTCGGCAAAGCAATGTCTCTACTTTCGAATATGCTATCTAGGTTGGTCATAAATTTTCTTCCAAGGAGTAAGCGTCTTTTAATTTCATGGCTGCATTCACCATCTTCAGTGATTTTGGAGCCCCAAAATATAAAGTCTGACACTGTTTCTACTGTTTCCCCATCTATGTCCCATGAAGTGATGGGACTGGATGCCATGATCTTCATTTTCTTAATGTTGAGTTTTAAGCCAACTTTTTCACTCTCCACTTTCACTCTCATCAAGAGGCTTTTCAGTTCCTCTTCACTTTCTGAAAATATAATAATCTAGAGTTATTTATGGGTAAAGAAACCTTTTTAAAAAAAATATGCCTTCACATAAATATATACTCTGGTTTCTCTTCAGATAATTTTGACATCTAGGGATTAAGTTGGTTTTAAAGTGAAGAAGTTTCCCAAACTCAACCTAAAGTTGTTTGAAAAGCAATTATTAAATCCAATAGCTGTGGTATTCTATCATTAAGCAATAATTTCACTCATTTATTGAACAAATCTCATTCATTAATTAAATAACAATCATATGATAAGTATCATCCCAGGTGCTACAGGAACATGAATAAGTAGCATGGACAAAGTTCTTGCCTTTTGTATTATAATAAAAGCAGACAAAGCTATCAGTTACATTAGCATTTTGCAGAAAAATACAGCAATTAATGGATAAAGGCATGCTCTGTAGTGGGTTGCAATGGATTTCTGTTTTATTTTGTGTTGTCGGGAAGGATTTCTCTTTAAGGTAATATATGAATAGAGTCACAAAGGATGTGAATGAGTGAGACTGGTGGATGAGGTACATGTGCAAACAGTTTCATAGCAAGTATAAAGGCAGTGAGGGAGGAATGTGTTTACAGAGATCTAAGAAGGGGAAGATTAGTAAAACTGAAGCAGAATGCACAAGGCAGGGGTAGCAGTGTTGTGTGAGCTGTGAGGAAAGTCAGAAAAATTACAGGTGTGAAGTTCCTTGGCAGAGAGGCCATGGTAATACAGGCCACAGTAAAATCTTTCCTCTTACACTCATGATGGTGGGAGATGGTGGCAGTTACCTGCTCATAGAAGCAATATTGTCTGGTTCATGTTTTAAAAGAATCCCTCTAGTTTCTTAGTTTGAGAATACATTAGATAGGGACAGGAACAATAGCCTAAAAACAGTTTTGAGACTCTTCTAATAATCCAGGCTAAATATAACAGTGGCTTGGACCTGGATGTGGCAGCACTAGTGGCAATATATCAGATTCTGGATATGTTTTGACATATGGGCAAATATTTTGTTGATAATATGAATATATACTACTCAAAAATATCTTCAGAATTATATTCCTTTATATATAAGCTAAAATTCATCTCTCCTCATTTATTTTCAAATTATAGTTCAGAAAAATGGGAAAACAGAGAGGATATATCATCTATGGAAAGCAGAATTTGTGTCATAGGAGAACACTCCCCTCTCTAGCACCAGTGTTTTGTGCAAAAAGGAAAATAGAAGGAGATGGAGGTAATGTAATGTGTGAGAAGATGCTTCCTTACTGAAGCATTGATAGACAAATCTGAAAATCTTCATCTCAGTATATGTGATTCCATTAAAAATATCCCATAACAGTTTGCATTAGTTGGTCATTCATTTCTGGGTCATGTGACTATTATAACTTCTAAGTTGTGTGTTAGTCACTCAGTCAGTCATTTCCAACTCTTTGGGACCCCATGAACTGTAGCCTGCTAGGACCTTCTTACCATGGAATTCTCTAGGCAACAATACTGGAGTGGATAGTCATTGCCTTCTCCAGGGGATCTTCTCGACCTAGGGTTCAAACCCAGGTCTGCATTGCAGGGAGATTCTTTACCATGTGAGCTGCCAGGGAAGCCCCTTAGTAAATGTACTCTACTGAATTAAAAGATTCAGTAGTGCATTCTCAGCCATTCTAGATTAGAATGGACTATATCTTGGAGATTCTTGAATTCATCATGCTTCTAAAATCTCACAAGGCTGAACAACATGAATTCCATAATCTATGTTTTCTACTATGTATGCATAATGTCAGTGGCCAGTCGTTTAGATGCAGTCTTGGATTCAGGCCACACTGACCTATTAGCTGTCATAAAAGATTCATAGTTGTCCTGCTTTGGTTACAGTCTGAACTGGGGCAGGGTGTGTGTGGCCAATATATAGGAGAGTTTCTGATTCTTAAGCCAAAAATTATTGAGAAACTTCAAGAGCCAGATAAGACTTAGGACATTGTAGAAGGCAAAACAAATAGGGATGTAGACATTTATTCAGAGAGGGCAAATTGTATTAATTTTAGGTTGCAGAGATATAAAGTTTCAAATAATACCCAAATAAAATGATCAGTTTGGCACCAGTGAAAACAAAGTTTGGTCTTCCACTAACTGGTATTGGGTTTACATTAGGAGCTAGATTTCTCTCACGCTAAGCCCACATGCAAAACTATACCAATGAAATCTCTGAAATTGGTCCCATTGGGCAATATTGCTAACACAGGATGACAGCTTAGACTTATATCTAAAATAGGAACATTACTTCCACCAAGATGCATGAATTATGAGGTTGAGGAATTTATTTATTATTCATATTAAAAGAAACTCATTTCAAGAAAATTATCATAAACTCTCTTCACTAAGTGTAAGCGGTGGCCATAGATTTGTTTTAATCAAGTTCTGAGCTGCCAAAATAATTCCTGGCCCCACGATATAACTATATGCTTGCAATTGTGTATATCATTAGAATGTAGACATATTCAAAACTTTGTCATATTTCATATTTTTTCATATTGATCTATAGGACCTTTAGTTCTATATCTGGCCTAACCTACTTCTCTGCCTAGCTTGTCAGTGGGCTTATAAAATGTAATCAGGTCATTATCAAGATCATTATGAAGTATTGCCTTATTTTCTACTGGTATTTACCAAATCAAGTAAAATGAGAAGTCCACAAATATATCTGGATTCTTCAGACCTTTTTAGAATTTCAGTCTTGGCCTCAGATAAGTTAGTAGATAGTATATAAGCAGCCAATAGTAATATTACTTGAAATCTCTAAGAAAATTATCCTACATTTGCCTAGATGAAATGCTGCCAACAATAGCAACACAACATAAATGGCGACCTGCTGTTTGTGGTAAAGTTAAGTAATATTGGAGATTTTTCCAAGATTAACTCAATCACAGAATTAAGATAGGTGATGGGAACACAAGAGCCAAAATTGTTCAAACATCAACTGAGGTCACTAGAGGAAAAGTGAGTTTTAAAAATAAAATAAAAGTGATTCATGTCAGGAATGACTAACAAGTAATGCTGATCTGAGCATAGAAGTTAAGCAAATAAAACAAGTTCACTTTGAGGAACTTTTGATACTGTAAGAGATACAAATAAGCAGAAAAGAATGATACTTACCAGAAGCCATGGTGCTTTTTCAGATTCTATAGCCACTTGGAAAGCTGGCATCTCTTCTTCAGGACAATTTCAAATTCCAAAATTCAAACAAACTTCAGATGAAGGACAGTCAGTAGAGATAGTATTGTGCATACATGTGTGCTAAGTTGCTTCAGTCATGTCCAACTCTTTGCAGTTCTATGGATTGTGGCCCACCAGGCTCCTCTGTCCATGGGATTCTCCAAGCAAGATTTACCACTAGTACCATATGGAAAGCCCCAGAGATAGCTTTGCAATGTGCAAATAAAAAGCTTGATTTATTGAATTAGTTTCCCCTGGCTTATGCTTCAGAAGTAACAAGGTTCATTGTAAGAGCCTTTATCACTGACAAGATGGAATGTTTTTTGTGTTCCTTATTTATTTTGTTTTGTTTTGCTATTCTTGTTTTTTTTTTTTTTTTTTTAGAGAAAGAACTCTCATGTTTTCACTGAAATTGCTCTTTCCAGAAGGTCTCTGACAGCATGAACTGAACATGAATTATTTTTCCATCTAGTTATCACAAAAGGGAATTGCTATTTTCTTTTCCTAAACATGAAAATAGAGCCCCCTCAAAAATTCTCCCTAGTTCGGCATTTGCATAACCTCTTAATTACTTCATTCCTACTTTCTTAGATTTATTTTGGCAAATATTTCTTAACCACATCTTTTCCTACCTTTTCCGCTCCCAATTTTTGCAATCAATTTTGCTGGTTTTGTCCCAAGGAATACTCAGATCATCCAAAATTAGCATTTTAAAATATCTATACTTAAATTTATCCTACAAGGGCAATAGTAAGTTGTCTTTGACAACGATCTCCACTTTTAAGGAGAAGCACTTGCTCTTTTTGTAATATCACTTATTTTTAAGACCCAGAACTACTAGCTATTTTTACGTATGGTTGAATTTTATGTTAATTCACAGAATAACAAAATACGATCAGTTTTGGTTTGCAATCTCATATAAATTGACCACTCTTAAAGTTTTGACACCTTATGAGCTTGAGTATTCTAATTACCCTATATGATCGATCTTATAATGCTTTTAGTAAAGCAAAACCACAGAGAAAGAATAGCCAACAGTTTATGTCCTAGGAGACTAAAGTTATGGGAATTAGCTAACATTCTGTAAAGATTGCCTGTGAGTTTCCAAAAAGCTATTTCTAGAAATCTATTCTTCAGAGTCTGGGTTTCACTTCCAGGAGAGAGAAAAAGCATGTCAATTTCTGATTACTGAGTTTTCTCAATAAATCAGTTCTTGGTAAAACGAAAAATGATGTTGAGAGACAAACAAGATGAATCAGAAGCTAATTATTATTTTTTAACTCTGCCTAAAAGTCAAAAACTTTTAGATCTTTTTAAAAAGTTTTTGGTAAATAGCTGTGTTTTTCAGCCCACATACACAAATTCTTCTCAACTCTAATTGCAAAGAGTTAAATATGCATGAAGACCTAATATTTACTGTTTGTACTAACCTTATGCAACTCAACCGTTTCAGCTTCAAATTCTCCATGAGCATATAATAGTGATGTCAAACAGACTAGATGCTGATATGTTCAGTGCATTAAATCAAGGTGTAATGAACAATTCTCCTCCCTCACCTCACCTGCGATAGTAAATAAAGTTTTATAATCAATATTCCAAAGATAACTCTAATACATTAATTTCTCTTCAAGTTGATCACTACGTTTATTCAGTTCCTCATCCACCTCTGGCTTAGAATTTTTGAAAATTTTCTTAACTTATTTTGCTGTCTCCATTCTTTGTACCAAACCAATCTTTCCTGAATTTAAGCTGATTTTCCAAAATATGACACTAGTCCCCATACACCACTACTGTGGAAATGTTCATGATCCTTCATGTCACAGATGAAAACTGCAGTGTATTTCTATGTAAAGAGTGCTTCCCATTCTGGCCACAGTCCTGCGTCCCTTGGCTCATCCCCTGCTACATTACCCCTCAGATTGTTTGCTTTAGTCAAGATATTCATGATATTTCCAGAAAGTGCCAGAAATTTTCACAGTTCTGAGTTTCTGTACCTATTGTTTATTTCTATCTTTCTTTATTTTTTGTTGAAATATTCAGCTCAGTTCGGTCACTCAGTCGTGTCCAACTCTTTGAGACCCCATGAATCGCACCATGCCAGGCCTCCCTGTCCATCACCATCTCCCAGAGTTCACTGACTCACGTCCATCAAGTCAGTGATGCCATCCAGCCATCTCATCCTCTGTCATCCCCTCTTCCTCCTGTCCCCAATTGCTCCCAGCATCAAAATATTTTCCAATGAGTCAGCTCTTCACATGAGCTGACCAAAGTACTGGAGTTTCAGCTTTAGCATCATTCCTTCCAAAGAAATCCCAGGGCTGATTTCCTTCAGAATGGACTGGTTGGATCTCCTTGCAGTCCAAGGGACTCTCCAGAGTCTTCTCCAACACCACAGTTCAAAAGCATCAATTCTTCAGCACTCAGCTTTCTTCACAGTCCAACTCTCACATCCATACATGACCACTGGAAAAACCATAGCCTTGATTAGACGGACCTTAGTCAGCAAAGTAATGTCTCTGCTTTCGAACATGCTATCTAGGTTGGTCATAACTTTTCTTCCAAGGAGTAAATCTTTTAATTTCATAGCTATTGAAATATTAGAGATTTTATACCATGTTGGTTTCAGGTGTACACCAAAGTGATTCAGTTATATAATATATATGTATATATATATTATTTTCTTACATTTCTTCTAATAGAGTTTTTCAAAATATTTAGTTCCCTTTGATATACAGTAGATCTTATTGGTTATCCATTTTATATATAGTAGTGTGTATATTTAATTCCAAACTCCAAATTGATCCCTCCCTACACCTCTCCCCAATTTTCTTTTCAATCCCAAAGAAAAGCAATGCCAAGTATTGCTCAAATTACCACACAATTGCACCCATCTCACACACTAGCAAAGTAATGCTCAAAATTCTCCATGTTAGTCGTCAACATGGGGAACTGTGAAGTGTGAACTGTGAACTTCCAGTTGTTCAAGCTGGATTTAGAAAAGGCAGAGGAACCAGAGATCAAACTGATTATCAAAAAAGCAAAAGAGTTCCAGAAAAACAGCTACTTCTGCTTTATTGACTATGACAAAGCCGTTGGCTGCGTGGATCACAACAAACTGTGGGAAATTCTGAAAGAGATGGGAACATCAGACCACCTGATCTGCCTCCTGAGAAATTTGTATGCAGGTCAAGAAGCAACAGCTAGAACTGGACATGGAACAATAGACTGGTTCCTAATCAGGAAAGGAGTATGCCAAGGCTGTATATTGTCACCCTGCTTATTTAATTTATATGCAGAGTACATCATGAGAAATGCCAGGCTGGATGAAGCACAAGCTGGAATCAAGATTGCCAGGAGAAACATCAATAACCTCAGATATCCAGATGACACCACCGTTATGGCAGAAAGTGAAGAAACACTAAAGAGCCTTTTGATGAAAGTGAAAGAGGAGAGTGAAAAAGTTGACTTAAAACTCAATATTCAGAAAACTAAGATCATGGCATCTGGCCCCATCACTTCATGACAAATAGATGGGGAAACAATGGAAACAGTGATTTATTTTGGGGTCTCCAAAATCATGAGATTAAAAGACTTTTGCTCCTTGGAAGAGAAGCTATGACCAACATAGATAGCATATTAGAAAGAAGAATCATTACTTTGCCAAAAAGTCTGTCTAGTCAAAGCTATGGTTTTTCCAATAGTCACGTATGGATGTGAGAGTTGGACTATACAGAAAGCTGAGTGCCAAATAATCGATGTTTTTTTTGAAATGTGGTGTTCAAGAAGACTCTTGAGAGTTCCTTGGACTGCAAGGAGATCCAACCAGTCCATTCTAAGGAAAATCAGTCCTGAATATTCATTGAAGAACTGATGCTGAAGCTGAAACTGCAATAATTTGGCCACCTGATGTGGAGAACTGACTCATTGGAAAAGACCCTGATGCTGGAAAATATTGAAGGGAGAAGGGGATGAGAGAGGATGAGATAATTGCATGGCATCACTGACTCAGTGGACATGAGCCTGTGTAAGCTCTGGGGGTTGATGATGGACAGGGAAGCCTGGTATACTGCAATCTGTGGGGTTGCAAAGAATCAGACACAACTGAGTGACTGAACTGAACTGAACTGCCACATCTTCCACCATTGGTAATCATAAATTCATATTCCATGTCTCTCGGATTGTTTCTGCCTTGCATATGAGTTCATTTGCATCATTTCTTAAGATTCCACATATAAGTGATCTCATATAATACTTGTCTTTGGTTTACTTCACTTACTGTCATAATCTCTAGGTTCGTATATTTTGCTGCAAATAACATTATTTTATTTTTTTATGGCTGAGTAATATTTGATTGTATATATGGACTGCTTCTTCTTTATACATTGTTCTGTCAATGGACATTTTGTTTCCATGTCTTTGTTATTGTATAATAAATAGTGCTGCAATGAAGAACCCTTTTGAAATTATTATTTTCTCCAGATCTTTTAGTGTTTTTGGCAAATCCTTCACCACAATCATTCAGAGAATCCCTGAAAATCATATAAGAGTAAAGATTTAACACACATCTGAATCTCTCTGTCTTGGTAGCATACTCAACAGTCTGCTTTTTGTTGTCTCTTAACACTTTAGGTAGACTTCAATTATAACACACATCACACTGTACAATAATTTAGTCTAGTCCCAGTATTACTCTTACTTGAGAGAAGAAGTATGCCTTATTTATCTTTGTATGTATATGCTCAGTTGCTTCAGTCGTGACTGACTGTGACCATTTGAACTGTAATCCGCTAGGCTCCTCTGTCCATAGGATTCTCCAGACAAGAATAATAGAGTGGGCTGCCATGTCCTCCTCCAGGGGATCTTTGTTGTAAGTCACTTCACCCCTGAAAACTTATGCAATACCTCAGTCATGGACTGTATTGTTTATGTTTTTTTTTCCATTTATGATATGTATATTATTTAGTGAGAAGGATATGTGAGTAAATACTTCAGATGTGTATCTACATATACTTACATAAGAAAAACCAGGTACTACACAACCAGATTGTTATAATGTTGTATAGTATTGAGTTCTTTCGAAAGAAATTTGCCTTCTGTAATAAGATGATAGCTCTTAAGCAACAGCTACTTTATTTTACTTAAATCAGTTTGATTACTATGAAAACTTTATTGTTCAATGTTAGTCAAACACATATATTTCAATGTAATTTTTCATTTTATGTCAGAAGATGAAGAATAAATGTATTATCAGTTTATAAAATATCACATTTTATACTTCAAATTACACAAAATATGGAGGGGATCAAATTGACAGTTTGAAATATTTAGCTAAAGAAAATTGTGTGATTGAGAACTGATATTTTTATTCATGATATTGTTGATACAGTTGCAGTAGCTTTTAAAAATTAGCAAGCATTGATTAAATAATTTATTATTTTTTGTTCTAATAGACAATTCAAGATGTACATTAAAATGGTATATCCTTAAAAAAAGACCATTAGAATATCTTCTTCATAGAATTCAACTGTGGATTCTTAGTTTTATAAATCATAAAACAAGACAATTAAAACATCTTCATAGAATCCAACAGTGGATGTTTAGTTTTATTTATCATATAGTTCTTTAAATTTCTGCTAGTGAAATTTTGCTTAAACTACAAAAGAGTCACAGCATTTAAATCCACCAAGAGATAATTCCTCTTTGAGAATTTTGGGAAGGTAGAAGGGAAAAATAAAAGTAGAAATTTCTTTCTAAACTTAACTCTATGTGATTATGTTTATGATTTGTACATTATTATCATACTTATTTTGCTTAACAATTAAATTTAAGTGATAGATGAAATGGACTGCAGCCTTCCAGGGTCCTCCATTCATGGGATTTTCCAAGCCAGAGTACTGGAGTGGGGTGCCATTGCCTTCTCCGAAAATTATATCATAGAATCTGATATTTGGAAAGAATTTTAGTGATATTGGTACTATACGATGTAAACATTCTATTAATATGCCCTAATTTATAAAGCATCTTAGTGTTTGATCTAGAAACTCCTAGACCAGTATTTTTATATTAATATTAACGTCATGGAATGGAAAATATAAAATTAACTCTATGGAGCTTATTTTGCATTTACTATGTCTTGATTTAGACAAGGCCTTTATACTGAACTTTTCTTCTTTATTTTATGTTGATGTCTTATACTATTTCTAGCTTAATTAAGACTATAGAATATTTCTTAGTCACATATGAACCAACATATTTAACATCTACCACAAACTGGAATTTTTGATATATATAGTTGATATCTGTGATTGTTTAACAATATATGATTTGTAGGATAGTTGAACAAAACTAGAGCCTGGGTATTAGCTCAAGCCTCTTGAATATGCAGAAAGATGCAGAACAGACTATATGGGAAATAAAATTGTACATAAAATATTCTAATTTATAGGTGAACCTATTAGGTGGAGTGTGCAAGGGGGTTTTTAAGACTAGTTGAAAATTGAAGATAATTTCCTGTTTAGGGCTTTTTACTGTTCATGGGATTCTCAAGGCAAGAATACTAAAGTGGTTTGCCATTCCCTTCTCCAGTGGACCACATTCTGTCAGACCGCTCCATCAAGACCCACCCATCTTGGGTGGCCCCACAGGGCATGGCTTAGTTTCACTGAGTTAGACAAGGGTGTGGTCCGTGTGGTAAGATTGACGAGTTTTATGTGATTATGGTTTCAGTGTGTCTACCCTCTGAGCCCTCTCTCAACACCTACTGTCTTACTTGGGTTTCTCTTACCTTGGACATAGGGTATATACAGAGCAAGATGTTATTACATTAAAGCACTTCCACACAAATAGGAAAGTTAGGCATTAAAATTACATAAATCGTAACATTTTATTTTAATTTAATTTATTTCTCTAAATTTACTTGGGTTTATCTTACCTTGGACGTGGGATATTTCTTCACAGCTGCTCCAGCAAAGCACAGCTGCTGCTCCTTACCTTGGACAAGGGATATCTCCTCCCTGCTTCCCTTATGTCCTGACCTTGAACATGGAGTAGCTACTCTTGGCCCTCCTGTGCCCGTGCAGCCCCATTCCTTGGACGTGGGATTGCTCCTCTCAGCCGCCGCCCCTGACTTTATTTTTCGGGCTCCAAAATCACTGCAGATGGTAATGAAATCCTAGAAGATAAAAAAGCTATATCTTTATTTAATAAACTTTGGGAGAATATCTATGTATGCTTGGCACAGAGTACAGAGATGAGTAAAATAAATAAATAAATAAATATATAAATATAAATACAACTCTTGAAGAACTGCAGTATGTATATTATGGTCTATATAATATATATTACATGTTTTAAGGTTAAATAGCTAAAATATGTTTGTATTATGTGATAGGGAGATTTAGTATTTTTGCATGTTTTGGCATTTGATCAGTCCATGCTTGCTTAGCATCAACTGATCTGATGAGTCTAAATACTTAAAATATTCTCAGTGTATGTAGAGATGTATCACAAAACACTAGTGGCTGGAATCTAATCTACTTATTGGTCATATAACTTCTTCTGTGCTCTTGCTCTAAGATATAGATGTTTTTCTTTAAATATAATATTAAGGGGGGGGGGGGGAGGATAAGTCATAGTTTGAGTATCAGTCCAGTTCAGTTCAGTCACTCAGTAGTGCCTGACTCTTTGTGACCCTACAACACACCTCCCTGCCCATCAGCCACTCCTGGAGTTTACTCAAACTCATGTCCATTGAGTCAGTGATGCCGTTCAACAATCTCATCCTCTGTCGTCCACTTCTCTGGCTGAATCTTTCCCAGCAGCAGGGTCTTTACCAATGAGTCAGTTCTTTGCATCAGGTCGCCAAAGTATTGGTGTTTCAGCATCAGTACTTTCAATGAATATTTAGGACTGATTTCTTTTAGAACTGACTAGTTGGATATCCTTGCTGTCCGAGGGACTCTCAAGAGTCTTCTCCAACACCACAGTTCAAATGCATCAACTATTCAGCACTCAGCTTTCTTTACAGTCCAACTCTCACATCCATACATGACTGCTGGAAAAACCATAGCTTTGACTAGATGGACCTTTGTTGGCAAAGTAATTTCTCTGCATTTTAATATGCTATCTAGTTTGGTCATAGCTTTTCTTCCAAGGGGCAAGTGTCTTTTAATCTCATGGCTGCAGTCACCATCTGCAGTGATTTTGGAGCCCCCCAAAATAAAATCTGTCATTGTTTCCCCATCTATTTGCCATGAAGTGATGGGACCAGATGCCATGATCTTAGTTTTCTGAATGTTGAGCTTTAAGTCAACTTTTTCACTCTCCTCTTTCACTTTCACCAAGAGGCTCTTTAGTTCTTTTTCACTTCCTGCCATAAGGGTGGTGTCATCTGCATATCTAAGGTTATTGATATTTCCCCTGGCAATCTTGATTCTAGCTTGTGCATGTACTTATTTTGAGTATAAAGTGGAAGAGTCAGGCAATGAAAAGTTTCCCCCTCTTCCTGAAGAGTGAGAAAGCAAATTTTCACTGGGAGCTTCAGCTCATGAAGGAAGATAAATAGGAAATCATTGAAAGGCACACGTTCTAATCACATCCCACTCAATTTTGCCAGAGTGGAGTGATCATACCTCTGTTCTCCAGACTGTTAATCTTTTCTGCCAGAGACATGTAGGAAAATGTACCTTAGAGATTTCTGCAAACCAGAATAAATCTACCAGCTTTTCTCTATGGACTAAAGCAATGATACTAGATTTAATACAAATTATATATTACCAGATCAAAACAATACAAGTCTATGATGATGGTTGAGGGAATTCTTCTAGCTTAAATTTTTTCTCATGTGAATTATTACTGGTCACTCTGTATTCAAAGGCTTCTCTGGTGGCTCAGAGGTTAAAGTGTCTGCCTCCAATGTAGGAGACCAAAGTTTGATCCCTGGCTTGGGAAGATCCCTTGGAGAAGAAAATGGAAACCCACTCCAGTATTCTTGCCTGGAGAATCCTATGGACGGAGGAGCCTGGTAGGCTACAGTTCATGGGGTTGCAAACAGTTGGACATGACTGAGCGACTTCACTTTCTTTCTTCTTTCTTTCTGTATTCAAAAGATGTCCCAGGCCTGATATAGTCCAGTTAGCTCAATATCCTTGATTCAAGTTGCCAAGGTATTGTTTATAAGACAGTCCTGACCCTTTACTTCACATTTTGTTGCTCTTAAGTCTACTTTTTATGTTGTTGTTTAGTCATTAAGTTGTGTCTGATTCTTTGCAACCCTATGGACTGTAGCCCCTCCAGGCTCCTCTGTCTATGGAATTTTTCCAGGTTAGAATACTTGAGTGAGTTGCCATTTCCTTCTTCAAGTAATCTTCCAGGCCCACAGTCAAATTTGTGTCTCTTGTGTCTCCTGCATTGATAGCCAGGTTCTTTACCAGTGAGCAACCTGGGAGTTCCTTATATATTGTTACCTTTCATTAGTTGCCTGGAAGGAGACACAAATTTGATCCAGAAAAGGGGTCAAATGGATGGTTATGTGCTAATTAATTGGTCAGTGAATTTCATATTCTTTGCGGCTTGCATATCATTCACAAATATGAAGTGATATATGTGCATATATTGACATATGCATATACCTATATGTATATGGCTTCCCAGATGGTGCTAGTGGTAAAAAACCCACTTGCCAATGCAAGAAACATAAGAAACAAGGGTTCAGTCCCTAGGTTGGGAAGATCCTCTGGAGAAGGTCATAGCAACCCACTCCAATATTCTTACCTCGAGAATCCCATGGAAAGAGGAGCCTTCCAGGTTGCAGTCCATAGGATCACACCAAGTTGGACACAACTCAATATACAGACACACATATACTTTTGAGGGTGGATTGTATTGTTTAACTAAAGCATCTGTGAAGACACAGGCAGCAGTGTCTAGACCTGCCTGAGATAGCCTCATGGTGGACTTTACACTTGATTCTGAAATGAAAAATTAACAGGCAAAGATCTCTGATTATTATTCCAGGAAATTAAAATAATGTGTCTGGGCATCATATGGAAAAACACTGAATGAACAGGGAACACTTGGAATATAGCATAGGGAGTATAGGATAGAAGGATTAGGGGCAGTCCTAAGATGGCGGAGGAATAGGACGGGGAAACCAGTCTCTCCCCCACAAATTCAACAAAATAACATTTGAACACTGAGTAAATTCCACAAAACAACTTCTGAATTCTGGCAGAGGACATCTGGCACCCATAAAAGCAGCCCATTGTCTTTGAAAGGAGGCAGGAAAAAATATAAAAGATAAAAAGAGAGACAAAAGAGGTAGGGATGGAGATCCATCCCAGGAAAGGAGTCTTAAAAAAGAGAGGTTTCCAAACACCAGGAAACACTCTCACTGGTGAGTCTGTGGTGAGCATTGGAACCTCAGAGGGCAACATAACTGGGAGGAAAAATAAATAAATAAATAAGGCCCACAGATTACATGCCCAATGGTAACTCCCAGTGCAGAAGCAGCCCAGACACCCGCATCTGCCACTAGCAAGTGGGGGCTGGATAGGGAGGCCCAGGCTACATTGCTTAGAGTAGGGACAGGGCCTGAATGACCTGAGGCCAATCTGAGGGAACTAACTTGAGATAGCAACCCAGACTGTGGGATAGCTATCCTGCGAAAAGCCCTAACCTAAGACACCGCCATGCCCGCTCATAGAACAAAGGACTGAGCAGAGTTAGCTGGCTGTGGATTTGCCCATCCCCTGCCAGGGACAGGCAGGTGAGGGCAGCCAGAGCCAGAAGGGGGCAATCATGGCCCCAGAGAGGCATCATCTACCAAACTGCTAGCAGGCTTCATTGTTAACAAAGACTTCTTGGGATTCTGGACGGTTGACATCTGCTGGGAGGGTCGCAGCCAGATATCAGCTCCCCAGAAGAGACACACGGCACACCTGAGAAGGTGTGCCAGTTGTACACCCAGAAAGCCAAGTGGCAGGAATGGGGGAGGCCATAAGTCGCTGCCACTGTGCTCATCAAGTACCTGGCCACCTGAGCTGCTCAGACCTGGGAAGGGCACAAAACACAGGCCCAACCAAGTCTGTACCTTTGTGGCGTACCCGAGTACCTGAACCTGAGCAGCTTAGACCTGGGAAGTGCATACAACCCAGGGTTGGTCTCAGACAGTTCCCGGCATAGCAACCTAGAGCCTAAGCAGTGTAGAGAGGGAAAGCACACACTCCGTGAGCAGGGGCAAACCCAGTGTGGCCAAGACACTGCGAGCACACACCAGTGTTATTTGTTTGTAGTGTTCCTCCCTCCACACAGCACGACTGAACAAGTGAGCCTAAAAAAGTGTCCACCACCGCCCCCTTGTGTCAGCGTGGAAATTAGACACTGAAGAGACCAACAATAAGAAGAAGCTAAAACAAAGGGAAAGGTCATGGAAGTGACAGGAGCAATAGGTTAAAACCCTGTGTTTAGAACCAACTACATAGGAAGGGGGCTATAGATCTTGAGAAGGATAAGCTGGATTAAGGAAATATCTAAAAATGAACTGACCCCACACTGTCCACAACAACACCAGAGAAAGTTCTAGATATATATTTACTATTATCATTCTTTAAATTAAAAAAAAAAATAAAGTCCTCTATTACTCCTTGAATTTTCATTTTTATAACCTAATATTACTTTGCAAAAAATAAGACCATATTTTTAAAGCAAACTTCATATATATATATATATATATATATATATTATAATTTTTGTGACTGATTTTTTTTCTTTAATATTGTATTTTGAGAATCCTACATCTACTCTAGATTTTTAGGCTTTGCTTTCTGGTATTTGTTATCAATTTTGTACATTTAAGAACCCAATCTTCTGTACCCATTTTTGCTTGGGAGCAAGATTAATGGCTTAACTGCTCTCTCCCCCTTTGGACTCTCCTGCTTCTCCACCAAGTCACCTCTATCTCCTCCCTCCCCCTTCTCTTCTCTACCCAACTCTGTGAATCTCTTTGTGTGTTCTGGACTGTGGAGAACACTTAGGGAACTGATTACTGGCTGGCTCTGTCTCTCTCTTTTTGATCCCCCCCCCCTTATCTTCCTGGCCACCTCTGTCTCCTTCCTCCTTCTTCTCATCTCTGTATAACTCTGTGAACATCTCTGAGCAGTCCAGACTGTGGAGAGCACATAAGGAAGTGATTACTGGCTAGCTTACTCTCCTACTGAGTCCACCTCATTTCATTTGGACCACCTTTATCTCCCTCTTCTCTTTTCTCTTCTCCATGTAACTCTGTGAACCTCTCTGGGTGTTCCTCACTGTGGAGAAAATTTCATTTTTAACCTAGATGTTTTATTAGTGCTGTATAGATGGAGATGTCTTGAGGCTACTGTAAGAATAAAACTGAAAACCAGAGGCAGAAGGCTTAAGTCCAAATCCTGAGAACACCAGAGAACTCCTGAATCCAGGGAACATTAATCGATAGGAGCTAATCAAATGCCTCCATACCTACACTGAAACGAAAAACAACCCAGGACCCAACAAGTTCCAAAGCAAGACATACCATGCAAATTCTTCAGCAACACAGGAACATAGCCCTGAGCTTCAATATACAGGCTGCCCAAAGTCACACCAAACCCATTGACATCTCATAACTCATTACTGGACACTTCATTGCACCCTAGAGAGAAGAAATCCAGCTCCACCCACCAGAACACAGACACAAACTTCCCTAACCAGGAAACCTTGACAAGCCACCCATCCAACCCCACCCACAGTGAGGAAACTCCACAATAAAGATTATTCCTCTAACAGCCAGAATATGGAAATGCCACCCCAAACACAGCAATATAAACAAGATGAAGAGGCAGAGAAATACCCAGCAGGTAAAGGAACAGGATAAATGCCAACAAAACCAAACAAAAAAGGAAGAGATAGGGAATCTACCTGATAAAGAATTCCAAATAATGATACTGAAAGTTATCCAAAATCTTGAAAACAAAATGGAGTTACAGATAAATAGCCTGGAGACAAGGATTGAGAAGATGCAAAAAAGGGTTAACAAGGATCTAGAAGAAATAAAAAAAGTCGATATATAATGAATGATGCAATAAATGAGATCAAAAACACTCTGGAGGGAACCAAGAGTAGAATAACGGAGGCAGAAGATAGGATTAATGAGGTAGAAGATAGAATGGTAGAAATAAATGAAACGGTAGGAAAAAAGAAAAATGAATTAAAATAAATAAAAACAATCTAAGAGACATCTGGGACAATGTTAAATGCCCCAACATTCGAATCATAGGAATCCCAGAAGTCAAAAAGAAAGACCATGAGAAAATATGTGAGGATATAATAGTTGAAAACTTTCCAAAAATAGGGAAGGAAATAAACACCCAAGCCCAAGAAACACAGAGAATCCCAAACAGGATAAACCCAAGGTGAAACACCCCAAGACACATATTAATCAAATTAACAAAGATCAAACACAAAGAACAAATATTAAAAGCAGCAAGGGAAAAGCAACAAATAACACACAAGGGGATTCCCATAAGGATAACAGCTGATCTTTCAATAGAAACTCTTCAGTCCAGGAGGGAATGGCAAGACATCCTTAAAGTGATGAAAAAAATAACATACAGACAAGATTATGATACCCAGCAAGGATCTCATTCAAATATGAAGGAGAAATCAAAAGCTTTACAGACAAGCAAAAGCTGAGAGAATTCAGCACCACCAAATCAGCTCTCCAACAAATACTAAAGAATCTTCTCTAGACAGGAAACACAGAAAGGGTGTATAAACTCAAACCCAAAACAATAATGTAAATGACAATGGGATCATACTTACCAATAATTACCTTAAACGTAAATGAGCTGAATGCCCCAACCAAAAGATCAAAGGATCAATCCAAGAAGATGATATAACATTTATAAATATATATGCACCCAACACAGGAGCACCAAAATAGGTAAAATGCTAAAAAGTATGAAAAGGCAAATTAACAATAACCAATAATAGTGGGAGACTTAATACCCCACTCACACCTATGGATAGATCAGCTAAACAGAAAGTTAACAAGGAAACACAAACTTTAAATGATACAATAGACCAGTTAGACCTAATTGATATCTTTAGAACATTTCACCTGAAAACAATGAATTTCAGCTTTTACTCAAGCACACACGGAACATTCTCCAGGATAGATCACATCCTGGGCCACAGATCTAGCCTGGGTAAATTCAAAAAAATTGAAATCATTCCAAGCATCTTTTCTGACCACAATGCAGTAAGATTAGATGTCAATTACAGGAGAAAAAATATTAAAAATTCCAAAATATGGAGGCTGAACAACACCCTGCTGAATAACCAACTAATCACAGAAGAAATCAAAGTATGCATAGAAATGAATGAAAATGAAAACACAACAACCCAAAACCTGTGGGACACTGTAAAAGCAGTGCTAACAGAAAGGTTCATAGCAACACAGGCGTACCTCAGGAAGCAAGAAAAAAGTAAAATAAATAACCTAACTCTACACCTAAAGCAACTAGAAAAGTAAGAAATGAAGAACCTGAGGGTTAGTAGAAGGAAATAAATCTTAAAATTTAGGGGAGAAATAAACACAAAAGAAACAAAAGAGACCATAAGAAAAATCAATAAAGCCAAAAGCTGGTTCTTTGACAGTATAAATAAAATTGGCAAACCATTAGCCAGACTCATCAAGAAAGAAAGAGAAAAATCATATCAGTAGAATTAGAAATGAAAAGGGAGAGATCACAACAGACAACACAGAAATACAAAGGCTCATAAAAGACTACTATCAACAATTATATACTAATAAAGTGGACAAATTGGAACAAATGCACAAATTCTTAGAAAAGTACAACTTTCCAAAACTGAACCAGGAAGAAATGGAAAATCTTAACAGACCCATCACAAGCACAGACATTGAAACTGTAATCAGAAATCTTCCAGCAAACAAAAGCCCAGGTCCAGATGGCTTCACAGCTGAATTCTACCAAAAATTTAAAGAAGAGCTAACACCTATCCTACTCAAACTCTTCCAGAAAATTGCAGACGGAGGTAAACTTCCAAACTCATTCTATGAGGCCCCATCAACCTAATACCAAAACCTGACAAAGATGCCACAAATAAAGAAAACTACAGTCCAATATCACTGATGAACATAGCTGCAAAAAATCCTTAACGAAATTATAACAAACAGAATCCAATAACACATTAAAAAGATCATACATCATGACAAGTGGGCTTTACCCGAGGGATGCAAGGATTCTTCAATATCAGCAAACCATTCAGTGTAATACAACACATTAACAAAATTATCTCAATAGATGCAGAGAAAGCCTTTGATAAAAAATTCAACATCCATTTATAATAATAATTTTTTAAAAAAAACCTTCAGAAGGTAGGATTAGAAGGAACATTCCTCAACATAATAAAAGCTATATATGACAAGTGCACAGCAAACATTATCCTCAATGGTGAAAACTTGAAAGCATTTCCACTAAAGTCAGGAATAAGACAAGGGTGTCTACTCTCAACACTACTATTCAACATAGTTTTGGAAGTTTTGGCCACAGCAATCAGAGCAGAAAGGAAATAAAGGGAATCCTAATTGAAAAAGAAGTAAAACATTCACTGTTTGCAGATGACATGATCCTCTACATAGAAAACCCTAAAGATTCCACCAGAAAATCACTAGAGCTAATCAATGAATATAGTAAAGTTTCAGGATTAAAATCAATACAGAGAAATCCCTTGCATTCCTATACACTAACAATGAGAAAACAGAAATAGAAATTAAGGAAACAATTCCATTCACCATTGCAACGAAAATAATAAAATACTTAGGAATATATCTACCTAAAGAAACTAAAGACCTATAAATAGAAAACTATAAAACACTGGTGAAATATATCAAATGGACACTAATAGATGGATAAATATAACGTGTTCATGGATCAGAAGAATCAATATAGTGAAAATGTGTATACTACTCAAAGCAATCTATAGATTCAAAGCAATCTCTATCAAGCTACCAACGGTATTTTACAGAGAGCTAGAACAAATAATTTCACAGTTTGTATGGAAATACAAAAAACCTCAAATAGCCAAAGCAATCTTGAGAAAGAAGAAGGGAACTGGGGGAATCAACCTTCCAGACGTCAGGCTCTACTACAAAGCCACAGTCATCAAGTCAGTATGGTACTGGCACAAAGACAGAAATATAGATCAATGGAACAAAATAGAAAGCCCAGTGATAAATCCACTCACCTATGGACACCTTATCTTTGACAAAGGAGGCAAGAATATACAGTGGAGAAAAGACAATCTCTTTAACAAGTGGTGCTGGGAAAACTGGTCAACCACTTGTAAAAGAATGAAATTAGATCACTTTCTAACTCTGCACACAAAAATAAACTCAAAATGGATTAAAGATCTAAATGTAAGACCAGAAACTATAAAACTTCTAGAGAAGAACATAGGCTAAACACTCTCCGACATAAATCACAGCAGGATCCTCTATGAGCCACCTCCCAGAGTAATGGAAATAAAAGGAAAAATAAACAAATGGGACCTAATTAAAACTAAAAGCTTCTGCACAACAAAGAAAACTATAAGCAAGGTGAAAAGACAGCCTTCAGAATGGGAGAAAATAATAGCAAATGAAGCAACTAACAAAGAATTAATCTCAAAAATATGCAAGCAACTCCTGCAGCTCAATTCCAGAGAAACAAACGACCCAATAAAAGAATGGGCCAAAGAACTAAACAGACATTTCTCCAAAGAAGACACACAGATGGCTAATGAAAACATGAAAAGATGCTCAACATCATCCATAATCAGAAAAATGCAAATCAAAACCACAATGAGATACCATTTCAAGCCAGCCAGAATGGCTGTTATCCAAAAGTCTACAAGCTTTTGATACTTGTAGAGGGTGGAGAGGGTGTGGAGAAAAGGGAATAAATGCTGGAGAGGGTGTGGAGAAAAGGGAATCCTCTTACACTGTTGGTGGGAATGCAAACTAGTACAGTCACTGTGGAGAGCACTGTGGAGATTTCTTAAAAATCTGGAAATAGGACTGCCATACCACCCAGCAATCCCACTGCTGGGCATACACACTGAGGAAATCAGAATTGAAAGAGACACATGTACCCCAATGTTCACTGCAGCACTGTTTATAATAGCCAGGACATGGAAACAACCTAGATGTCCATAAGCAGATGAGTGGTTAAGAAAGCTGTGGCACATATACACAATGGAGTATTATTTAGCCATTAAAAAGAACACATTTGAATCAGTTATAATGAGGTGGATGAAACTGGAGCCGATTATACAGAGTGAAGCAAGCCAGAAAGAAAAATGCCAATACAGTATACTAACATATATATGGAATTTAGAAAGATGGCAATGATGACCCTGTATGCAAGACAGGAAAAGAGACACAGATGTCTAGAACAGTCTTTTGGACTCTGTGGGAGAGGGCGAGGGTGGGATGATTTGGGAGAATGGCATTGAAACATGTATATTATCATATGTGAAATGAATCACCAGTCTAGGTTTGATGCATGAGACAGGGTGCTTGGGTCTGGTGCACTGGGATGACCCAAAGGGATGGGATGGGGATGGAGGTCAGGGGGTGTTCAGGCTGGGGAACACATGTCCACCCACAGCAGATTCATGTCAATATATGGCAAAACCAATAAAATATTGTAAAGTAATTAGCCTCCAATAAAATAAATTAACCTCTATTAAAAAATGATAGAATGATTAAAACTAAGACTGGAAAGAGTGGTGGGTACTAATTATAAAATAACTGATCAGTTCTATTGTGGCATTACAAAGGCATCTTGTCAGTGATGCAGCAGTTTAATGGAATAAGTAGTATAAAGGTGATGGAACAGAGATGGAGAGGACATAGGCAATAAGGGAAGTTAGGAAACTATTATGATTATCACAAAGAAAAATAATAAAAGGACAACACTAAGAGTTAAAGTGGGGATATAGGAAACTTTTTGGTGATCAAGAAGTATTTCAAATTATAAATTTGCTTAAATAAACCACAGACCACCAATCCATGACTGTGTCACTGTAAGCTTTTCTCTTCTACTACTTCATTTTATCCTTGCTTGGGAGACTTTTCCTCCTGAGCTTTGGTTTTGTTCCTTTTTTCTTTTTAGTGAATCAAATTGATCTCCCCCCATTCTATTGAAAACATAAAAATTTGAAGAGTTTTCGGTGAGATAACAGAAAGAAACCCAGAAATTGGTTCCCTCTTCCCAAGGCAGTCCTTGTGGGATTTCTGGAAGAAATGAATTCTCACACATCCAATTAGAAACCACTGGATTAGATAATTGCTATGTGGATCACAATAAACTGTGGAAAATTGTGAAAGAGATGGGAATACCAGACCACCTACCCTGCCTCTTGAGAAATCTGTATGCAGGTCAGGAAGCATCAGTTAGAACTGGATGTGGAACAACAGACTGGTTCCAAATAGGAAAAGGAGTATGTCAAGGCTGTATATTGTCACCCTGCTTATTTAACTTATATGCAGAGTACATCATGAGAAATGCTGGACTGGAAGAAACACAAGCTGGAATGAAGATTGCCAGGAGAAATATCAATAACCTCAGATACGCAGATGACACCACCCTTTTGCAGAAAGTGAAGAGGAACTAAAAAGCCTCTTGATGAAAGTGAAAGTGGAAAGTGAAAAAGTTGGCCTAAAGCTCAACATTCAGAAAACGAAGATCATGACATCCGGTCCCATCACTTCATGGGAAATAGATGGGGAAACAGTGGAAACAGTGTCAGACTTTATATTTTTGAGCTCCAAAATCACTGCAGATGGTGATTGCAGCCATGAAATTAAAAGACACTTGCTCCTTGGAAGAAAAGTTTTGAACATCCTAGATAGCATATTCAAAAGCAGAGACATTACTTTGCCGACTAAGGTCTGTCTAGTTAAGGCTATGGTTTTTCATGTGGTCCTGTATGGATATGAGAGTTGGACTGTGAAGAAGGCTGAGCGCTGAAGAATTGATGCTTTTGAACTGTGGTGTTGGAGAAGACTCTTGAGAGTCCCTTTGACTGCAAGAAGATCCGACAGTCCATTCTGAAGGAGATCAGTCCTGGGATTTCTTTGGAAGGAATGATACTAAAGCTGAAACTCTAGTACTTTGGCCACCTCATGCAAAGAGATGAGTTTTTTTTCATTGGAAAAGACTCTGATGCTGGGAGGGATTGGGGGAAGGAAGACAAGGGGACGACAGAGGATGAGGTGGCTGGATAGCATCACTGACTCAATGGACGTGAGTCTGAGTGAACTCTGGGAGTTGGTGATGGACAGGGAGGCCTGGCATGCTGCGATTCATGGGGTTGCAAACAGTCGGACAGAACTGAGCCACTGAACTGAACTGAAGGTCCTTCCAGATCTATTATGCTGTTATTCCCTCAAGATATGATTACTCTAGTGATTGATTTCTATTTTTACACATGGTGAATATTCCCAGAAATAATGTTACTCACTCACTATGAATTATGGTAACTTACAAAAGTGGGTGAAAAAAAGGCAATATACAGTCAGTTTTGTTAAAAGAGTTAAAAGTTATTAGAGTAGTGCTAATGTAGGATTTTGTTATTGAGCCAATGCTTGTTACTAAGTTCCCATATCTCTGATCCACTGTGCACCTGGGAGTGCATTAGTTAACATAGTTGGAAAGTAAGAAAAACAAGTGCAGCCTTGAAATTAACCACATCAGAATTTTGAGCTAATTGGTTCTTTCTTGTAACTCTGCACCTTTGTTACGTGAGAATGTAACTCTGTTTAATACTTTTTTGAGGCTGACATAGATTAGAAATATAAGAAAAAACATTTCAAGGGAAAATAAGTTTTCTGGTTGAGCAGCCTTTATCAAAAGAGTGTCATAAAGTGTTCACAGGCCTTGAAGGCCAGAAGATAATGTACACAACATTGTTTATGGGAAAGGTTTGCAGAAAAAATCCTGGTTTCTATAAAGACAAAACAGATGCAATGTTTGGGCTGACTCTGTACGACTTTGCATCTTTCATTTCCCTCTATGTATAAGACAAGGTATAAAAGCACCTTTAAAAAATAAAGCTATGGGGCCTTGCTTACTGAAGTGGCTTGGTCTCCCCGCGTCAATCATTTTCTCCCTCTCCTTCCCTCTTTTTTTCAGACTGATCCCTTGAAGCATAGAGGCTCCTTGTTTTCACTTATCTGCCCGGGTTTCTAAGACCTGAACAGGAAGGACGTTCTGCGTCTTCACTCCCTCAGGAGACTGGGAAGGCACCTGTGGCCTCCGTGAACAGGGCAAACTTCTTGTCTCGAAGTTTTATTGGCTTTCTATGTAAACCAAGGAATATCAGCCTCTTTCTCTCCTCTATTTTCTTATCTACAATATTCTTTCCTTATCTCACTCTAAATCAATCACCGATGCCATTTCTCCTTCAGGTTCCCCTGGATCCTGCGGGGGCTGGACCCCAGCAACAGTACAAGTACATCCACTTGAATGTGCTTAACATGACATTTGGCTCATCCTAATTTTTATATTTCCAGTGGTTTTAAAGTGCAAGCTATGTAGAAGTTTTCTTTACTGGAAATTTTTTTAATAACTCAAAATATGAAAGTGTTGAAGGTATATAAAGAAAAAATGAATCAGAATAACTCCATATCATAAACTTAACATCTGTTCCTATTTCAGAAAATATGTTTTACACATAGTTTAAGCAAAATAACGGAAGTAAGCAAAAAGAAATATGAAGTTTAATGTACGTAATCATTTTGTTGAACAAGTAGGATGTACAGAAAATGATGAAAAAAGAACCTGATATGTTTCTATCACTCTCCATTTATTTTATTCAGCAAGATGAAATTTTATTTATCATTCTAGAAGAAAACTAGGATGGATTCTATATTATCCTGATTATTTTCAGATAATAAAAGAGATTTTTTTAGGCACTTCTATTTATAAAGACAAACTGAGTTCAGTAATTAACGTGTGTTTCTTTTTTCTCGTTTGTTGTTTTCAACTCCTTTGTTGACACCTAGATACTTGGAGGTATACCTCAGTGCTTTCTACTTAGGTCTTCTCATCCCCTTAGGAACCAAGCTATCTTGAAGAGTTCTATGACAACCCATGCTAGTTTTGTAGAGTTCATAGCTCTTATCTGGTACATGGAGTATGTGTTCTAAGCATTCTTTTCTCTGGAAACCATGGGATATGGGGACAATTAGAACCCAGCCTCCTCTTCTTCTTTCATAGGCAGTTCATTTGTAAAGCATTCACATTCTTTAGGCTTCCCTGGTAATAGAGATGATAAAGAGTCTGCCCACAATGTGGGATACTGGGCTTTATTCCTGGGTTGGGAAGATACCCTGGAGAAGGAAGTGGCAGCCCACTTCAGTATTCTTGCCTGGGAGATTCCATGGACAGAGGAATCTGGCAGCTAGGGTCCATGGTGGTCTCAAAGAGTCAGATACGACTGAGCGACTTTCACTTCACTTCACATTCTTTCATTATATTGGTTCAGAGGAAGACTAGTTCACTACATCTTTCAAGTTCAGGAGAACATGGGGATGTGCCACCTAGATCCCTGTTAAATTGCCTCAGGAACCAATATATTTTTCATCTGATGTTTCATTTCTCTCAACTTCATAGAGCCACTTTTACCAATGAGTCCCCTCTCTAAAAGCCTGCATCAGCTAGAGATATAAAAATTCAGCTATTTTGAGTCCCTGCAGTACACCTCTGACAGGCCATACTGTTACAGAGCTCTTGATGGGACTGACTGAGGGTTTGCAGAGCCTTCATTTCAGGATAACTTCTTCCCAATCCTGCTGCATTCCCTTTCTTTTCCTTGAGACTTATCCCTAACAAATATCCTGCCTGCTAAATTCCATCAGGGCATCTATTGCCAAGCAACAAAACCTGAGACATTCTGTGCAATAGTTTCACATTCATTTTGGATTTTAGCATCTATTGTTTTGAGGATCCAGTTAAAATTCATTGATAATAAAATGCTTTTCATTACTGTCATGTGTGTGTACACACATTTATATGTATATATTATATTACTGAAATGTTCAAAAATTCTGAGCATTCATTTCTTGGACAGAACATAATTAAACTTATCCTACCAAGTCTCAAATTTATCTGACTGTTGAGTTTGTGGTAACTTGCATTTAGCCCTATGTGGTACTAAATCTTTTGCACTGTATTTCCATATTTAAGTTTTTTCCTTTTTGCTAGGACTGTGTGATGAGTGGTTTGCTTATACCATGTGTTCAATAAAGTATTTTGAGTAAATGAATAAAAATATAAAAATAAGCATGACATAAAATATTCTTATTCCTTATTAACATTATTTTCCCTAAAAACTCAACAGTTTATGTCCTCTGAACATGAGCTTTATAATTAAATTTTATAACAAATATATATGATGCAATAATTTGATCATGTAATTTTATCACAACTAGTTTAATAGTATATCTTCATTAACATGATTTCCTTATATTTAACATGACCTATATTTAGTCACTTATATCTCAAAATGTATTATGAATTTTGTAAATAATCTACTAATTACCCTATTAGTATTATTTTTGATTAATATTTAATGTTTTCTATAACATTTCTGAACTTTTAAATTGGTTTCATCTTGTCTTCAGAGAAGCATACACAACAAATTCTCATATTCATTAAAAAAGGCTAAACTGCCAGGTGGGCTACAGTCCATGAGGTCTCGAAGAATCGGACACAACTAAGCGACTAACACTTTCGTTTTTGCTGTAAAACTGACTCAAAAGTATAATGGCTCAAACACATTTTTTTTTTAAATGTCTTATTCACATAGCCATGCAAAGTGTATATATATATATATATATATATATATATATATATATATATATATATATATATAAGATTTGAAGGAGACTCTTTTCCAATTGTTGAACTAAACCCAGTCTTTCCTTTGGAGCTCCAACAGTGTCATAAGGTATTGCCATGGAGGATGTCTTGTTGAGATTGGATCACCGCACCCGCACCCAGGCTCTTTTTTTTGGGGGGGGGGGGCGGGAAATGAAAGAGAATAAACCAGGGGGGAGAATTTTTCTCTTTGGGAAACACAGCAAAGATCACATTTGCTCATATTTCGTTGTCAGGAATTTAACTTGATAGCTATCCCTAAAATGCAACAGGATTGGCAACTATACTCTGTTGCTGAACCAAGAAGTATAGGAACAGATACCTCTACCAACAACAACATTAATGCTTTTTAAAGTATATTTCAGAAAATTTCAAACATTTATAAAAGTAAGGAATGTAAGAAATCTTCATGTATACATTTGAATATATACAGCATTGTGTCAATCTTATTTAATGTAGTCTCCATCCACTTTTTAATTACAGTATTAGCATTAGTTGCTCAGCTGTGTCCAATGCTTTGCGACCCCATGGACTGTAGTCCACCAGGCTCCTCTGCCCATAGAATTCTTCAGGCAAGAATACTGGAGTGGTTTGCCATTTCTTACTCCAAGGGATCTTCCCAACCCAAGGATCGAACTCTGGTCTCCTGAATTGCAGGTGTATTCTTTACAGTGTGAGGCACCAGGGAAGCCCTTTTAAATACAGGTCTAACATTATCTCCTTTCACCCATAATACTTTTATAGCTATCACTAATCTTTCATGGATTTCTTTTTGAATACAATGTAAGTGTGTAATTATCTCTCACAAATTAGTAATTTACCAACAGCTAATAACAAATCCATACTTAAAGTTATCCCATTAGGAAGACCAATTTTGGGGTTATTTGGTTGCACCACACAGAATTTCCCTTACCAGTAAGCAAACTGGTGCTCTCTCCAGTAGTAGCACAGAGTCTTAACCACTGGACCACTAGGGAATCTCTAAGGAGACAAAGTTTGGATATAGGCTGTGAAATAGAGGTTATTGCAAAAACTAACTTGGGATTGTTAAATGTATAAGTGGTCATGTTGTGATCAGTTTTAGAAATTTAGATATATTTTTATATATTATATTCTTGCAAAGATAGACTCTCAGTGTTCAGTAAACTGTTAATAAGATTCTTATAGGGAGAGATTTGGAGAACGCAATGGCAGCCCACTCCAGTGTTCTTGCCTGGAGAATCCCAGGGACGGGGGAGTCTGGTGGGCTGCCGTCTATGGGGTCGCACAGAGTCAGACACGACTGAAGCGACTTAGCAGCAGCATCAGCATAGGGAGAGATTAAGTAGGCTCCCAGGTTCTAATTCTGGATATTTGTTTCTGTAAGTCTAAACTGAGGTCTGGGAATAATTAGTTCTAACAAGTACATAAGTGATTATTATATATTCATTTAGGAAACAGTGTATGGATAATAAGAGAATCCCTCTCCTTCTCCAAAACCTGTTTTCTGCTATCTAGTTCCATAAGGATCAGTTCACTCAGCTGCACAGGTCAGGAAATTCAATACTGTTATCCACAGTGGCTATGCAAATTTACATTCACACCAACAGTGTAGGAGGGTTCCCTTTTCTCCACATCCTCTCTAGCATTTGTTATTTGTAGATCATTTTGATTCTGACTGTTGTGAAGATTAGAATTAAACTCTTTATAGTATAGATTTATATTTCTCTAGTAATTAGTGATGTTGAGTGTCTTTTCATATGCCTTTTGGCCATCTGTATGTCTTCTTTGGGAAAATGTCTATTTAGATCTTCTGTCCATTTTTTGATTGGGTTTCTTTGTGTTTTTGATATTGAGCTGTATGAGGTGTTTGTGTATTTTGGAGATTAATCCCTTGTTGGTCACACTATTTGCAAATATATTCTCCCCTCCTGTAGCTTGTCTTTTGCTTTTATTTATGGTTTCCTTTGCTATACAAAAACTTTAAAGTTTAATTAGGTCCCACTTGTTTATTTTTATTTCTATTATTCTAAGAGATGGATCCAAAAAGGTAATGCTATGATATTAGATCAGAGCGTGTTCTACCTGTGTTTTTCTCTAGGAGTTTCCAAAGGGCAAACGGTAGGGGGAGAATAAATTGGAAGCTTAGGCTTAACCTATATACAATAATTTATATAAAATAGGTTACCAATAAAGATCTACTGTACAGCACAATAACTGTATATAATAATTTGTAATAAATAATATGTAAGCGGAAATAACCTGAAAAAAGGAGATACATATGTATGTATAATTGAATCACTTTGCTGTATACCTGAAACTAACACAACATTATAAATCATCTATATTTCAATTAAAATAATAAATAAATAAAATATAAAAAGAAACACAGGTCAGAAACTTATGAGTTCCCAGGTATTTTTCCTTCTTTCTTAAATCTTTGCTCATATAGCCCTCAGTAAGAAAATCATGTATTTCCTTAATCTTCAAATCTTAACCCTTCTTTTGGTTATTAGGGCCACAAACTTCATCCTCAACTCTTACGATGTGCATTTGTGTTGTTTAAATAGCTTAACAGCAAACTACACCTCATCTGAAGCTTATCAAGTGGCACTAGTTGTAAAGAACCTGCTTGCCAATGTAGGAGATATAAGAGATGTCATTTGATCCCTGAGTCAGTAAGATCCCCTGGAGGAGGGCAAGGCAATCCACTCCAGTATTCTTGCTTGAAGAATCCCTTGGACAGAGGAGTCTGGTGGGCTACTGTCCACAGGGCTGCAAAGAGTCAGACACTACCGAAGGGACTTAGCATGCATGCATATCTACTCTGACTTGAGCCTATTTTAAACAAGGCTCAGAAAATGATGCATTTAAATATCAACTCTATTCATGTTGCTTTCTTTTTTATAATATTTAAAAATTTTAATTGGAAGATAATTGCTTTACAATATTGTGTTGCTTTCTCCCATATATCAACATGAATCAACCATAGATACACATATGTTCTCTGTCCCCTGAAGCTCCGTTCCACCTCTTATCTAATCCTGCACCTCTCGGTTGTCACTGAGCACTGGGTTTGAGCTCCTTGTGTCATACAGCATATTCCCACTGTATATCTATTTACATATAGTAAGGTATATGTTTCAATGTTAATCTTCCAATTCATCTCTCCCTCTCCTTCCCCTACTGTGTTCTCAAGTCTGCTCTCTATGTCTGCATCTCAGTACCATCTTTCTAGATTCCAGATATATGTGTTAATATATGATACTTGTTTTTCATTTTCTGACTTACTTCACTCTATATAATAGATTCTAGCTTCATTCACTTTATTGAAACTGACTCAAATGTGCTCTTTTTTTTTTCTTTTTTGCCAAGTAATACTCTGTTGTATATATGTCCTGCAGCTTATTTATTCCTTCATCTGTAGGTGGGCATCTAGATTGCTTCCATGTCCTAGATACTATAAATAGTGCTGCAATGAACATTGGGGTAGTTACCCCTTTTTCATACAGTTTCCTCAGGGTATATGCCCAGTAGTGGGATTATTGGGTTGGATGGTAGTTTTATTCCTAGATTTTTTAAGGAATCTCCATACTGTACTCCATAGTGGCTGAATCAATTTACCTTACCACCAATAGTACAAGAGGGTTCCCTTTCCTTCACACCTTCTCCAGTAGTTGTTGTTTGTAGATTTTTTGATGATGGCCATTCTGAGTGGTGGTATGATGTGATGCCTCATTGTAGTTTTGGTTTGTATTTCTCTAATGATGGGTGATGTTTAATCACATCACTTTCAATCCAAATATCCTCTGCTATTAACACTCAGTGTAGCATTCATGAAATCGCACAAACTAAAACTAAAATCCTTATCATGAATATGTACAGTTTGCATGTATTTTTAAAGGAAAATGGAGAAATATTGTTCCCAATACAAAATCGCTTTGAGACCTTGGGCATTTAAGCCATTTTCTGCTGGAGATAAACATATCTTCATGGGAAAATGGAAGTCCTGTGAGCGCTTGTGCCAATGACACCCTCTGCAGTGTCATACTTGATCTCTCTATAGCCTCACCTGTTAGAACTTCCAAGCTCAATCACAAATGACCCCCTCTCCCAGAATCTCCCTATGCTATCCTCAGGCTAATACAGTTCCCTCCCTTTTGCCTTCATAGTTACTCCATCACCCTCACTAAATATTTATTTATCTGAGGGCAAGGGCATTGCTTCATTCTCCTCTCCATACTCACTGCCAAGACAACACTCAGCATATAATTTTTTTCCAATAAGTGTTCATTTAATGAAAGGAATAAATAAATGTGTAACTCCTGATTATATGTTGGATGTGTTTGTTTTCTCCAGTTGATAACTAAATAATGTTTAATTTATGAAACTAAATATATATCTCAATTATTTTCATATCTGTCTTTTCATTGTACTTATTACAATGTGTTGTAGTAATTTGTAATTGGGCAGACATATAAACTGACATATAAGAAGGATGATATTTCCTTTGGCTGCACAGTTCTAGGACATAGCTGAATATCCTGTGTGTATTAAGTACTTAATGCATATTTTTTAACTTAAGAAATACATAATGAAAGGGAGGAACTTAAAAAGTAATTAAGAAATAAATAAAATAAGGAGAAGGAGCTAATAAGTAATTTTGGTAAATTTGATGTTAAATAAAATAGCATATAATCTCATCAGAAGTTCAAAACATGAGTACTTCTTGTTGTTTATTGTCATTTGCTTTTAAAATGTATGTTCATGCGAGAAAATAAGACTCATTGGAGAGTGAGAGATTGAAAATTTAACTGAAATTTAAGGAAATTTTAACTGAAAGATCAAATTAGCCAACAAGTTGCAAAGTAGTATAATTAAGTGCATTATAGGGAGATACTATTTCTTCAGGGCAAGTTTAAAGATGGAAAAGAAAAACAGTTTCAAGGTATGGCCTCTAGATTTTCTTAAAAAAAAAAAAAAAGGGTTTCAGAAAACCTTGCTGAGAGAGAGAGATGCTGGTGGAATTCCATGCTTAAGGAAGACTGTTTGGGAAGATATGAAGCAATCTCTTTGGAATGAATGAAATCAAAATCCAGAAATTAAGAGTGAAAGAATGGAGCCTGAGATCCAGATACTATCTGCAAAATTATAACCAGCAAGTTTCTGAATTTTCTCCTTAAATCTTTGCATTTGGTCTTTTTTCTGACAAATCCTTTCTGCTTGTGATTGCCGGATTATGCATAATAAAATATAGTTTTTTTTTCTCTTATCTTTCTTATGATAAAGATGATACATTCTGTATCTCTAAAAAATTTACTGGGGGCCTGTTGTTGTTTAGTCATTAAGTCGTTTCTGACTATGCAACCCCATGGACTGCAGCACAACAAGCTTCGCTGTCCTTCACTATCTCCTAGAATATGGTAAAATTCATGTCCATTGAGTCAGTGATGATATTCGAATAATTTCACCCATTGCTATCCCCTTCTCCATTTGCCTTCAACCTTTCCCCAGCATCAGTGTCTTTTCCAATGAGTGGGCTCTTCCCATCAGGTGATTAAGGTATTGGAGCTTCAGCTTCAACATCAGTACTTCCAGTGAATATTGAGGGTTGATTTTCTTTAGGATTGACTGATTTGATCTCCTTCCTGTCTAAGGACTCTCAAGAGTCTTCTCTAGCACTACAATTCAAAAACATCAATTCGACTTTCAGCCTTCTTTATGGTCCTACTCTTCATGCACTACTACTGGAAAAACCAGATCTATATAGATCTTTGACTACATAGATCTTTGACTACATAGATCTTTGTTGGCAAAGTGATGTTTCTGCTTTTTAGTATGCTGTCTGGGTTTGTCATAGCTTTCCTTCCAAGGAGCAAGCATCTTTTAATTTCATGGCTGTGTTCACTGTCAGCAGTGACTTTGGAGCCCAAGAAAATAAAATCTGTCACTGTTTCCACTTTTTCCCCTTCTATTTACCATGAAGTGATGGGACCAGATGCCATGATCTTCATTTTTTGAGTGTTGAGTTTTTAAGCCAGCTTTTTCACTCCCCTCTTTCACTATCATCAAGATGTTTTTTAGTTCTTCTCTACTTTACTAGGGGCATACTTAATAAATATTTTACAAAAAATAATAAAGAAGCAAAACAAAATGTGTTTAATTTATCTTATTCATTTAATTAATGTAAAACTTAAAACATTATTCTAGCATACATACAGACAGACACATATCTTCCTTATCATACGTTATGAAGTGTTAATAAACTTTTTACTTAGTAAGAGTTGATCTTCAAAGCTAAAAAGAATAAGGAATATTAGATAAAGTATTAGTCTTAACCAGTCAAGAACTGTATTTTTTCATAATTCCTGCCTGAATCTATAATTATAAGAGCTTCATTGAGCTCTCCCCAGTCCAACTTTTTCAGAAACATTTTGGAAGGAACAAAAGGCCATCTAATCAAAGGACTGCATGGAGACAGAAAAGTGTTGGAGAGTAAGACTTGGCAAACTCAAAGGTGGATGTTTGAATTAAGTACTTGTACTGATGAGGGTGAATCCTCTATCTCACTGCTTTGACTCTAAATATGAAAAGCAGTGAGCCCAATATGTTGATTAGATTTTGCATATTAGAATATAAGGGTTATTGGGACTGAGTCATTTTATATAGTGCCTCCAATTATGTTTCAACAAATTTTTCTAACTTGCATTTATATTTCTGATTTTTTGACTATTGTTGGATATTTTTGTGCCTACTCTAGAGTGATAATTATTCCCATCACAAACAGCAGCAATTTTATCAAGATTTGGTTACAGGCTCACTGTTGCAATTCTTTCATTAAAACTGCTAAGTAAAGTTGTCAATACTTGCTATCAACAAGGATTGTAAAGATGCTGGTCTTCACTTAGGAAAAGTTTTTCACTGTGAATAATCAACACTTTCTCAGAATTAAAATATCTGTACATACGAGTACATTAAACTAATATTTTTAAAATTTCAGTATTCCAAAATAATGAACTGGGACACCTAGAAATTCTTAAAAAAAGAAAAGAAAAAAAGAAAAAGTAAAAAGTAGAGTTTAGCAAGCTGTCTCACAGGCCTGACCTTGTCACTCAGGCAATTCAAACCATCTTGTGAAGTTGAAATGCTCCAAGACTAAGGAACTAAATAAAACTCAACTCAGTGAGTAAGTGACCCATACTTAGGAGAAAGCAGGTAGATAATAAAAAAGATTTTATGGAAGCATTTTGAGTACAAAAACTATCTAAAAGAAATTCACTTGTTAATTTTGTCAATAAGTAACTATGTAGAAAATACTATGAATATAAGCTATTTATTATTTTTTCAACAATATCTATACCTCTCTGCTGCTAGTTGCTGGGTAAACAATTGTTAAAGCACAGTCCTTTTCTTTGATGTCACCATTTACAATTTATGGTGTAATTATTATATCTCAGAAATCACAAATAGTTTATTATTATTGTAGTATAAAGAGGAAAGGATAGTGACAAGGATTGGGACTGCATAAATGAGCAAGAATTCTATAATTAAAGGTTTTGTATAGAATGAAACAATCTTGATGTGCATCTTGATACTTCTAAAAATGATGCACACTTGCTCATTAAAAAAATCATAATTAAGAGATATTTAGATTTGGGATCAAAAGGGGATATTCATTTTGAATTACTCATTAGCAGAGACAGGAATTAGTGTAAAATTTTAATAAAAGAAAACAGTTTATTATGTGTTTATTATAATATATAATATGAAGTCTATTCTTACATTGTTATAAATAGCAAATTATATATATACACTAGTGTAGTATATAATATAAATCATAAGAAAATCAATAAAATGTAAAAATAAATAGTCAAAATCAAAATAAGTCAAAATGTCACATGGAAATCCAGTCTTTATTTTAAAAATAAATGATGTCCAAGAGAAATGCATGCTACAAAAGTTGTAAAAATAAAGACTGGCTTAGAGAATTCTTAATGTTCACTTTGTAGTGACTATTGTTTAAATCAATTTAATATAAAGAATGAAGAACTAAACCTTAGAAGTGGGAAAAGTCTTAGTAAGTAGCTAGAAAAGATTTTGTAAAGGTTCTTCTGATGCCAGTTTTGTTGCAATGACATATGTGTGTCATGATGGTAAAGGAACTATTATTCTGAACTTAAGGAACAATTGATAAAAATGTTTGTCTATCAGTTCCTGTAAAAAAAAAGGCATAGAATGAATAATATCAAATCATTTATAGAATAAATAAAATATCTAGAAGGGAATCATAGTAAAAAGAGTGATGAAGAATTGAAGTTTAACTGTAGAAATAGAGTTAATTGCACTGCAGGTCTATATTATCACAAAACAAGATATTTAGCACAGGCACGACAACAAAATCATTAAATATAGAAGAGTGGTGTAATTTTTGAAAGTTTATCTATAACTGTGTGATTGAAATGAACAGGACCACAAATAATAGAATCAGCATGATGCTGAAGATGATTCTCAGAAAACTATGCCACATCAAATGTCATGTGCACACTGTCTTCTATAGCAACCCGTGTTAGCTCAAACACGGCATGCTGGTGCAGAAGTGATAGCACATGCCCAGGGGAACTGTGGAGATCATAGTGTGGAAATATGGCGAAGTGAAAGGGTGCTTCACAGTGATTAAGATGAACAGCTGTACCTCTGGCAACAGAATGAGAATCAGTTGATTTGGCTGACATACCTCTTTCCTTTCTGTTAGTCCCCAGTTCCCATGTATTCTTCCTCTTTAAAGGAATATCAGCGTTGAGAAAAAAGTTACTCTTTCTTCATGATAAGTATTCATCTCTTGTTAAAATATCCATAATGAAAACAATTTAAGACAAGTTCAATAACAAGACATTTCATTAGATTGTAAATATTCCCAGGTATTCTTATTTTCTTCCAGATATACTTTAGCTTTTTCCAAAAGGGAGAGATCTATAAAGGCACAAATCCAATTCAAGTTCCAATTCCTTTTACAATTCACAAAAAGGGCACAGTTCAAAAGGGAGAGAGCCAAAAGGGCACAACAGTGCAGGAAAAGTCTGTATAGTTTTAGGTCAGATCACCATGCCTAGAAACAATTTAATGTCCTTAATTAACTTACTCTTATTTGATGCCTCCAATCAGTATCCTGTATGCTCAATGTAGATACTTCTTGCATGGGTTTTTCAGTCTTATATTTTCAGTAAAAGACATTGAACTTAACTTAGTTATTATCCAACTCATAAAGAAAAGCATAATTATTAATTAGAAATTTGCTATCTCGCATAGAGGGTTATCAAATATCATATATGAAACGAATCGCCAGTCCAGGTTCGATGCATGATACTGGATGCTTGGGGCTGGTGCACTGGGACGACCCAGAGGGATGGTACGGGGAGGGAGGAGGGAGGGGTGTTCAGGATGGGGAACACGTGTATGACTGTGGCGGATTCATGTTGATGTATGACAAAACCAATACAATATTGTAAAGTAATAACCTCCAATTAAAATTAAAAAAAGGAAAAGAAAGATATTTGTTGAGGCAGACTGAATGAAGCATGGAATTAGAATTAAGAAACTAAAATTTAGTTTAGACACAGTCTGTAACTGTTTCATCCTAGTTGAGGTATGTCTATTCTCTAAGGTTGAGAAGCATCATAGCATAGAGGTTAAGAGTAGAGAGACTCAGAAATTCCCTGGTCGTTCAGTGGTTAAGACTGTGTGCTTTCACTGCAGAGGCTCCAATTCTGATCAGGGAACTGAGATCCCACAAGCTGTAGGATGTGGACAAAATTAGATGCTTAAAGCTTCAAGTTAAACTGTATATTTATACACTTTCCCCATAGCTAAATCATCAAAGAAATTTACAAAAATTATTCTCTTTGAAGTTCAATTTTTTATGCATGTAAGCTTGAATTAATAGTAATAATTATGTTATAGAGTTTGGGGAAGTGATCTGTATATGTTAAGATCACTAGGGTACATACCTCCACAATTTGTTAAGAGAGACAAATCAGTTTCTTCAGAGAAGTTGTTCTTGAAGATTTTCCCATAAGCATCTGTTCAATGTTAACTGTTTTTATTACTGTGATAAAAATAAGAATATTTGAGAATGCCTCAGAGTAGTAAACAATATTATGGCTACAATATAGGGAAGACATACATGAAATTTCATTACAGTTTCAAAAGATGATATGCTTTTATTATTGTTGGATAAGGAACCACCCAAATTTAGTGATATAAAAAGTTTCATAATTCCCATGGATTCTGTGGGTCAGGAGTTCTGACAGGGCACAGTAGGCATGGCTTGTTTGTTGCCATAATGCCTGGGCTTTAGCTGAGACGATCTGATAGACTGAGGGTGACCAAAAGAGGCTGCTCTGCTAGTATTATTTTGCAACACGGTGTCTTAATCTTTTTGTGTAAAACAGCACATTTTTTTAAAAAAAATTATTAAGCTCACAGCTTCTGTGTACTTTGAATTTAGAGATGGAACTATACCTGAAAAGATTCAGATGGCTAAGGAGTAGAAAAAATAAACCTGAAGGAGCTACTTCTAAGGTGTCTATGTCATCCATATGTCAGGAACCAGGTCTGTAATGACTGTGGAGTGGGCTCAGCTGAGACTGCAAACAAAAAAGCCAACAGATTGCTTCAACATTGGCTTGTACTTCTGCATCATGGTGGTTGTTTTAAAGGGAGAGTATGTGAGAGAGTTGATGTACAGAGAGCATCCCAAGATTGCCAAGTGGATTTGGCAGTCAGATAGTGTCTCTTCTGCTGTATTCTGTCAAATAGCCACAGAATAACCTAAATTTGAGGAGATGGCCCATACACTCCACATCTCAATGGGAGAGTGTCCAAAATTTCAGGGGAAATGTTTTAAAATGACCATAAAATTTGATACAAAATTTGAAGAGCCATTTTTTTTTTTGTTGTTCTTCCTATGTCTGAGACTTGGAAAATTCTGAAAGAGATGGGAATACCAGACCACCTGACCTGCCTCTTGAGAAATCTGTATGCAGGTCAGGAAGCAACAGTCAGAACTGGACATGGAACAACAGACTGGTTCCAAATAGGAAAAGGAATACGTCAAGGCTGCATATTGTCACCCTGCTTATTTAATTTATATGCAGTGTACATCATGAGAAATGCTGGACTGGAAGAAACACAAGCTGGAATCAAGATTGCCAGGAGAAATATCAATGACCTCAGATATGCAGATGACACCACCCTTATGGCAGAAAGTGAAGAGGAACTAAAAAGCCTCTTGATGAAAGTGAAAGTGGAGAGTGAAAAAGTTGGCCTAAAGCTCAACATTCAGAAAACGAGGATCATGGCATCCGGTCCCATCACTTCATGGGAAGTAGATGGGGAAACAGTGGAAACAGTGTCAGATTTTATTTTTTTGGGCTCCAAAATCACTGCAGATGGTGACTGCAGCCATGAAATTAAAAGATGCTTGCTCCTTCAAAGAAAAGTTATGACCAACCTAGATAGCATATTCAAAAGCAGAGACATTACTTTGCCGACTAAGGTCCGTCTAGTCAAGGCTATGGTTTTTCCAGTGGTCATGTATGGATGTGAGAGTTGGACTGTGAAGAAGGCTGAGTGCCAAAGAATTGATGCTTTTGAACTGTGGTGTTGGAGAAGACTCTTGAGGGTCCCTTGGACTGCAAGGAGATCCAACCAGTCCATTCTGAAGGAGACCAACCCTGGGATTTCTTTGGAAAGATTGATGCTAAAGCTGAAGCTCCACTACTTTGGACACCTCATGCGAAGAGTTGACTCATTGGAAAAGACTCTGATGCTGGGAGGGATTGGGGGCAGGAGGAGAAGGGGACAACAGAGGATGAGATGGCTGGATGGCATCACAGACTCAATGGACGTGAGTCTGAGTGAACTCTGGGAGAGGGTGATGGACAGGGAGGCTTGGTGTGCTGTGATTTATGGGGTCAGAAAGAGTCGGACACGACTGAGCGACTGAACTGAACTGATGTCTGAGATTTTATACATAATTGCTTCTTAAATTTATAGTCAATTTTGAACACTCAAGTTTATAAATAATTTTAATCTTCATCTAGCCTTAAACTCTTCTCATATTAAATTTCTAAACATGCTGAAAACATCAATTTAAAAAAAAATCTGATTCTTATCTGGACCTTATTTTTTTATTTTTTTAGAAAAGAAAAACAGCATCATGATTTTGTTGGGAAATTAAACTGGAGATAATATTGACATTTATCTGATTATCCACTTCCATATTTATTCTATTATCAAATATTTTCAAATCTTTCTTCTTACAATTCTTTCACATATTTTTTAATTCCATTTACATTTAACATTAGTTCAAATCTGCATCATATGTGGATTGCAAAATAATTTTTTCCTGATTATCCAGTTTTTGATCATTCTCTCCTTTAATTGACCTTCCACCTTGCAAAACTCTTTGAACTGAAACAATGCAACATAAATATTAAGCATTGACTAAAGAGTTTCCTTTTATTCCAAAGTTTATAGAATGAATTCAGGATAACTTTTTCTCAGGACACTCTTGTTTAAAACCTTGTATCTAACTTAAAGTTTTTACTATTAATCTATGATTTGAATGATTATTTGAATGGTCGTTTGGGGACAGATACAGACACAAAACCAGAGAAATACAAGTAATAGCCTCACGTTGCTGTTGAATTAAATTTACTCCCATTGATGTTTTAAGACTACATTGAAGTTGACCTTGAGTTGAAAGAGAAGTTACTTTCAAAATTGCAAAATCACAGCCAGATATAGCCCAGTCGACAATAACTTTAAATTTCAGTAGTTGTCCAGATTAAACTTTTACCCCTTCCACACTAGGTCAAGTTTGTCTACACATAGTTCTTCTTTCACTGAAATAACCTATTCAAAATCCTCATGTATTTTTCCTCACATTTTCAACATATGTCAAAGTCTCTTCTTTCCCATTTTCATTTTAGCATTCAAAAGTCTTGTATAAAATCAGAAGTTTCTTAGCCATGGAAACTTTTTAAGTTTGTTAAAAAATGCATATCTTTATACAAACCTAAAACCTGTTAATTCAGATATGGGACTGGTGCTAGACACCTGTATTTTATCAACTGAAAATTTGAGTTGTTGTTGTTGTTGTTTTAATCAGCATCAGAAGATTCTAATGAAATGGACCAAAGCCAGAAATGGGCTTCCCTCATAGCTCAGTCAGAAAAGGATCTGCCTGCAATGCAGGGGACCCGGGTTCGATTCAAGAGTCAGAAAGATACCCTGGAGAAGGAAATGGCAACTCACTCCAGTGTTCTTGCTTGGAGAATCCCATGAACAGAGAAGCCTGGAAGGCTATAGTCCATGGGTTTGCAAGTGTTGGACATGACAGCAACTAAACCACCACCACCAACATCACCAACACCAATGCCAGATAGCTTCAGGAAAAAGAGTTCTAAAGATAACTTAATAGATCTTCACTCAAAATGAACTTCAGATATCAATTTTGTAAGAATCCATCTCCATGTTATGATGGTGAAATGGAATACTCAATTATATGATTTTTTAAAATACTTTCTAAGATGTACGACTGTAGTAAAAGTGGAATAAGGAAAAATTAGACAATTTTTGGTTTTACTTCCAGCTTGGTGCAAGTATTATGATTTAAATTCCTTTCTCAGCATTTTTTTTTTTTGCCTGAAATACAAGAATGATGACATATACCTCATTTCCTAAATATGTTATGAACATGATTTGAGTTCACAGAGTTGTAGACTTGAAAACTAGACTTATAAACATATATATTACACATATTTAGAAAACTATACTCATATTTTTACAGTTTTAATTATATATGCTCTGATCTATTTGCTTATTTCTGTTTTTCTTTTTTTATTTTTTTGGTTTATTTGTTGTTCTTATTCATATTCTCCCAATGAATTGTAAATTCCTCAAAAAAAAAAAAAACAAAGGATTTAGACTCTTCAGCCTCCAGAAATTTCTCTTTATCCAGTGTGTGCTTACTGTATAAGCTTTTAACATTAACTATATGCTGAGATTTGACAAAACTACACCTGTTTATGTAGAATTCTTTCCCACACTTAGATCTTGGTAGATTGTGTATATCCATGCTACTTAGTCCCAGTGATAATTTGCTTCTTTTTTCATCTCTATTTTTAGGTCTTTCATTCCTTCTTATGAAATTTCTGAATTCAAAATTAATACATACATATTTTTAAAAAGCAGAAATAGAGAAGAACAACAACAACAAAAAAAGTCAGTAACCTTCCCATGATCCCATTCTAATTATGCACCTTCTGAGAGAAATATTGAGTCTGTTGTAAGTCTCTTTTAAGTAAATAAATAATTAGTATACATGCAAAATCTCCAAATACATGCACATACTTACACACTCACTTAAGGTGGCAAATGGATTCAAAGTGGCACAATATAATAGTACATACTGGGGAACATAAAATCAAGCATATATGTAACCAGACAAGTTACATACGAAAGTGAAGTGACTCCAAAGTAAAGCCATGGAAGTGACAGGGACTGGGCATCAGTGCAGAATCTTTCTCTCTAAAGAAGGCAGTTACCATGTGTAAATTCAAACATAGGTTTTCAAAAGACCAAAAAAAGTACAAAATAAAGAAAAATTCCCAATTTATTATAAAATATCTTCATTTTTAAAACTCTATAAAGATCACATAAACACATTTATAAGTAGAATCATTGCTCTTAAATAGTATTTATGGTTTTTCTTTAGGGTTTTCTGATGCAGAATTTATTACTGGACAGGAATTGAGATTCTCATTATATAATATTCAAGATATGTTATGGAACACTTGGTGATAGTTTTCCCTTTGTTAAAAATAAGCTTTTCTTTTCAGGCATTGTTGATAGAAACTTGTATTAGATGTTTATCTTAAGCACGTGGTGCATTTGATGTCTAACATGTTTCTCAGTGGCAACATGAGTTACCATTTCTCTTATGGTAGATGGCAAATATCTTAGGATAGATTTTTCAAATACTGTTTCTCCTCAAACTTTTGTCTCCTGGGTAACAGTACAAGAAGGACATAAGATCTCTGCACATTTTGGAGGGAAGCAATCTTTCTATAATCATAAAGTTAGTTCAAAATATAATGATTTAAAAAATTATCTTTCTTTTGTTTCATTTGAAATTAAAACTAGCTTGCATTTTATACCTTAATTTTTCTACTTGCTATTTATTTTTTTTTGCAATTTCTTTTTTCAAAATTGTTTCTAGATAATATAATTTTTCTTAAATGACTTCTAACATCTAGGCATTAAAAAGTATTTTATTCATTCTTATAGGATAGAGAGGTGTCAGCACTACCTGAGACTCAAGGCACAGAGAAAAAAACTATCTAAAAATGAGGTTATCACGATGTTGAACCAAACAATTCAACTCGGTCTTTCCTTCAGGATTGAGTGTAACTACCAGGTTCTGGATCATCTTACTTCTCTACTATATTAAAAGGCAGATATCTGAAAGATGAATGGGTTGAGGCTCTTTTAGCTGGAAACTTTATCATGCCATTAAAAATAAAAAAATATTCCCAGATGGAAGTTTTGCCTTTGTTTCACACGTAATGAAAACTCAGATTATCAGTAACAGGGATGCTGTTGTATTACAGGTATATTAATTTAATATTTTCATTTTATGCAATGTGCATTTGGATGTGTTATTCAATCCACTATCACACTGCTGCTTTAAAAATAATTAATAGCTTTGAATCAGTTCCTTAGACAATGGATATCAACTAAAAGTTAGTACATTTTAAAATCATGAAATAACAAACAGCTAACCTTCCCTTTAAAAACCAGTTTGTGATTTAATATGTTATTGACACAACAACAAAGAAAGCATATTGTTACCTATATACTTTTTGATATGAACTGTGTTAATAAAATAAGATATTTTTCTGTTTTATTTAGAATTCCTTTTGCAGTCAGCAACTCTTGTATTTTATTTCTTTCCTTTATACTTTAAAATAATTACGGAATACATTTAAAGAATTTTCATCAAGGTGTCTTTGAAAGTAACAATAAAAACCAATTCAAAATTTCTCAAAATGGTTTTCTACAAATTGATTCTGTAATCCTGTGTCTCTATTCTGTGCTGATTCTCTCTTTTCAAAGATCTCCTCCAGGCTACCTTGCAGCATGCTTTATGGATCAGTGACTCTGCTGATTGTTTTTCCTCACCAAGGTTGTTAGTGAGACCCTTCTTTCTCAGTCTCCAATTTTCACCTAGACTTTCATCTGTCTTGTAATTCATAATCCTAATAACTGTATATTTCCTGAGATCCTCAACTAGAGGAGAGAGCCCGAGTAGTTAGGATTGCTTTAATTTTTTCACATTGTTTCCTATATTGTTGACTATTCTAGTTCCATCTTTATTATTAAAGTGTAGAAGCTAATATTTATTTAACATTTATTAAATCCAAGGCACTGGGAAATTTTTTTTTTATAATTCTTATTTCATTGACTCTCTCCAACAACCACAAGTGGAAAAGCTATTTTTATTCCCTCCTTATGAGAAAGAAACTTCAATATGATCTTGTCCAAAGTCACAAGTTAGGAGGAAACAGAAGTGAGACTTGAGCAAGAATCTGAATTCAGACCTTGACTTCCTGTCAACTTCTCTTCACTGCTAAATTATCTTATTTCTTCTAAATAATTCTACCAAAGCCATGTAAGTCATGTTTAAATGAATTCTTACCCACCAACAAATTTTAAAAGGTAAAGAAAATGCATGCTTTCTCTCTTTTTTTAAAAAAATTTTTATTTTTACTTTATTTTACTTTACAATACTGTATTGGTATTGCCATACATTGACATGAATCAGCCATGGGTGTACATGAGTTCCCAATCCTGAACCCCCCTCCCACCTCCCACCCCATATCATCTCTCTGGATCATCCCCGTGCACCAGCCCCAAGCATCCTGTATCCTGCATTGGGCATAGACTGGCGATTCGTTTCTTACATGATAGTATACATGTTTCAGTGCCATTCTCCCAAATCATCCCACCCTCTCCCTCTCCCTCAGAGTCCAAAAGTCTGTTCTATATATCTGTGTCTCTTTTGCTGTCTCACATAAAGGGTTATCATTACCATCTTTCTAAATTCCATATATATGTTAGTATACTGTATTGGCATTTTTCTTTCTGGCTTACTTCACTCTGTATAATCAGCTCCAGTTTCATCCATCTCATTAGAATTGATTCAAATGTATTTTTTTTAATGGCTGAGTAATACTCCATTGTGTATATGTACCACAGCTTTCTTATCCATTCATCTGCTGATGGACATCTAGGTTGTTTCCATGTCCTGGCTATTATAAACAGTGCTGCGATGAACATTGGGGAAATTCAAGTATATTTGTTAGAAAATTTGCTAACATAGCAAATGAGAGAAGGAAACAAAAACAACTCAGAAAATAATCTATATCTCTAAAACATGAGTAATTTGTAATCATTAATTCATAGTGAATTCTAGCACATTATAAAATAATATTTAAAATATTCTTCAAAGTTACTGTTATTTTCTTATAATTTAGTGTATCTTCTCTTTTTGTTAAGTAAGGAAAGAAAAGCTGCAATTCATTTATACTTCAACTAATTATATTTTGTTTATATCCTATGCTGGGTCTGCAAATTTGCAAAAAAGAGGTATTACTTCACTGTAGGAATGAATGTTTGTTTTGGAAAAGGGTGAGTCCTGAACAAAGCAGAAAAAAATAAAAATGTTCACATTGATAAGTAAGAAAGGATGCTTTTCTCTTCACTTCAGTTCAGTTCAGTCGCTCAGTCGTGTCCGACTTTTTGCAACCCCATGAATCTCAGCACGCCGGGCCTCCCTGTCCATCACCATCTCCCGGAGTTCACTCAAACTCACGTCCATCGAGTCCGTGATGCCATCCAGCCATCTCATCCTCTGTCGTCCCCTTCTTCTCCTGCCCCAAATCCCTCCCAGCATCAGAGTCTTTTCCAATGAGTCAACTCTTCGCTTGAGGTGGCCAAAGTACTGGAGCTTCAGCTTTAGCATCAATCCTTCCAAAGGAATCCCAGGGCTGATCTCCTTCAGAATGAACTGGTTGAATCTCCTTGCAGTCCAAGGGACTCTCAAGAGTCTTCTCCATCACCACAGTTCAAAAGCATCAATTCTTTGGCACTCAGCCTTCTTCACAGTCCAACTCTCACATCCATACATGACCACAGGAAAAACCATAGCCTTAACTAGACGGACCTTAGTCAGCAAAGTAATGTCTCTGATTTTGAATATGCTATCTAGGTTGGTCATAACTTTTCTTCCAAGGAGTGTCTTTTAATTTCATGGCTGCAGTCACCATCTGCAGTGATTTTGGAGCCCACAAAAATAAAATCTGACACTGTTTCCACTGTTTCCCTATCTACTTCCCATGAAGTGATGGGATGGGACACCATCTCTTCACTTTGTCCTTGGTTAATGGAAGAAAGAAATAACCTGTGACATCATGGGACATGATGGCTCCTCTACTACTCCTCTAGTAGAGGAGACTGAGAAGTATTTAACTCAGTGATGGACTATAAAAGCTTTCCTTGGAGATTCTGACACAGATGTTTTATCATGTGGATGAGGAATGACTTGGGGTTAAGCAATTGCTGTTGTTTAGTTGCTAAGTCCTCTCCAACTCCCTGTGACCCCATGAACTACAGCTTGCCAGGCTTCACTGTACTATCTTCTTTCTCCTCTTGCCCTGAATCTTTCACAGTGTTAGGGTCTTTTCCAATGAATTGGCCCTTCACATCAGGTGGCCAAAGCATTAGAGCTTCAACTTCAGTATCAGTCCTTCCAGTGAATACTCAGGGTTGATTCCCTTTAGGATTGACTGGTTTAATCTCCTTTCTGTCCAAGGTACTTTCAAAAGTTTTCTCCAGCTCCACGTATCAAAAGTGTCAATTCTTTTTTTATAAATTTTTAATATAAATTTATTCATTGTAATTGCAGGTTAATTACTTTAAAATATTGTATTGGTTTTGCCATACATCAACATGCATCTGCCACAGGTATACACGTGTTCCCCATCCTGAACCCTCCTCTCTCCTCCCTCCCTGTACCATCCCTCTGGGTTGTCTCAGTGCACCAGCCCAAAGCATCCAGTATCATGCATCGAACCTGGACTGACGATTCGTTTCATATATGATATTATACACGTTTCAATGTCATTCTCCCAAATCATCCCATCCTTAAAAACGTCAGTTCTTCAGTGTTCAGCCATCTTTATAGTCCAGCTTTCACATCCATACATGACTACTGGAAAAACCATAGCTTGGACTATACAAACCTTTGTCAGCAAAGTGATGTCTCTGTTTTTTAATAAACTGTCTAGGTTTGACAAAACTTTTCTTCCAAGAAGCGACTGTCTTAATTTTGTGGCCATAGTCACTGTCCACAGTGATTTTGAAGCCTAACTTGAGGGATTTGCATTACTTTGGTAGCATGTGAAATGGACCAATTTATGGTAGTTTGGACCTCCTTGTGGTGTTGCCTTTCTTTGAAATTGAATTGAAAACTGACCTTTTCCAGTCTTGTGGCCAGTGCAGTGCTAAGTCCAGTCTTAGGCAGTTATTTGCTATAAAAAGAACATCTTGTGCAAAGTCAGAGAATGAGAAATAATATGGCTTGATTTGGTCAGGTATTGAGTCTAAGGACTTGGTTGGTCAAGGTCAGCTCATGGAGGACGTTACATTTTCAAATGCCATTTATTAATATACTTTACTCAATTGGCAAGAGTGAGTAATTATAAAATTATCTACTACATTATACCAAACCAATATTTTTAAATACTTTCATAAAAATTACCATAATTTTGATTCACACTGCTTTGTGTTTTAATATATTTAATGATCTAATTATGGTTGCTGATACTATTATTTCTTAAACCTCAACAATGTAATTGAATATGCTTTAAATTCTTAAAATATAAGAGCCCTTGTGTGTGTTTGTGTTTATAAGATATTAAATTTTCAACTAGAGGTCTAATTCTTCTGCCTCTCCCTGCCATTGTGGTCATCAACTTTTGCATGGTTGATCAGGCCCTTCTCTGAATTTCCTTTTAAGAAAGTTGATGAATGAGGGTTGTTTAAAAGTATCACATTTGAGACATTTTCCCTTTAAAAGTTCCTGTTCTTTAACTGAGCTTACAAGCTTAAAGTTCTTTTAATGAAACTCCAATAAAGTTGAAATATCATTAAAAAATAAAATAAAAAGAAATACATAAAGACCCCAACAGATAAAAGGCATAGGGCCAAAAGATTTTTTAAAGTGTGTATGTGAGAGCATGCCCAGGTATCTATTAGGTGTGAGTGCGTTTGTGGATATTTGCTGTTAATGAAAATACAGCATCAAACAAAGAAACGTGGGAAAAAAATGTACTGTTCTATGAGGCAGTAAAATCTGAAGATGAAACCTTATTAAGGTACTTACTGATGAGCACTATTCTAGGTAGTAGGAGTAAAATGATGAATAACACACAGACTCTGCTGTCAAGTCTTTAACACTCAAGGCCAATGTTCTGAAAAGCTCTACCAAGCTGAAGTCTGAGAACTGCTTGAAAAAGGAAGTAGATTATTCGGGGGAAGGGGGGTGCGGATCAGTGATTATAATCACAGTCCTCAGATGGCCATAGGTTATCTTAGAGCACAGCCAAAGTAAGGCACTGTAATATAGATGATTATATTCATATGCTGTCATGGAGAGGTAAGTGGAGGTTCTGAAGTACAAGAAAATTAAAACCTGGTGGTTTATCAGGAAAGGTTTGCCTACTTTACAAGTCTTTATATTTGAAAGGGCAAAGAGATCCTGAAACTCAAATATTATTAATGTCATAGCACATCTACTTCTCATGTTTGAGTAATTCATTCTGAATTCTCATAAAATAAGAAGGACATCAAGACCTCAAGATATAAAGTCAAAGCTGACACCTAAATTTTGATTTTATGGCATAGTTTTGAAAGTAGTATCATGAAGCATAATTCCAGGACCATCACATACCTGATCTGTAAACTTAATTTAGTGTTTCTTCATGCCTATTAAGATATAATTGACATGTAGCACTGTACAACTGTAAAGTGCATAGCATAGTGTTTTGATTTGTCTATATCATAAAATAATTATTACAATAAGTTTCAGCTCAGTTCAGTCACTCAGTAGTGTCTGACTCTTTGCAGCCACATAAACTGCAGCAAGTCAGGCCCCGCTGTCCATCACCAACTCCCAGAGTCCACTCAAACCCATGTCCATCGAGTCAGTGATTCCATCCAACCGTCTCTTCCTCTGTCATCCCCTTCTCCTCTTGCCCTCACTCTTTCCCAGCATCAGTTTTGTTTTTTTTTTTTTTCCCAAATGAGTCAGCTCTTCACATCAGGTGGCCAAAGTATTGTAGTTTCAGCTTCAAAATCAGGCCTACCAATGAACACACAGGACTGATCTCCTTTAGGATGGACTGGTTGGATGTTCTTGCAGTCCAAAAGGCTCTCAAGAGTTTTCTCCAACACCACAGTTCAAAAGCATCAATTCTTCGGAGCTCAGCTTTCTTTACAGTCCAATTCACATCCATACATGACCACTGAAAAAACCATAGCCTTGACTAGACAGACTTGTGTTGACAAACTAATGTCTCTGCTTTTGAATATGCTGTCTAGGTTGGTCATAACTTTCCTTCTAAGGATAAAGTATCTTTTAATTTCATTGCTGCAATCACCATCTGCAGTGATTTTGGAGCCCCCAAAATAAAGTCAGCCACTGTTTCCATTGTTTCCCCATCTGTTTGCATTGAAGTGATGGGACCAGATGCTATGATCTTAGTTTTCTGAATGTTGAGCTTTAAGCCAACTTTTTCACTCTCCTCTTTCACTTTCATCAAGAGGCTTTTTAATTCCTCTTCACTTTCTGCCATAGGGTGGTGTCATATGCATATCTGGGGTTATTGATATTTCTCCCAGCCTTCTTGATTCCAGCTTGTGCTTCCTCTAGCCTAACGTTTCTCATGATGTACTCTGCATATAAGTTAAATAAGCAGGGTGACAATATACGGCCTTGACATATTTCTTTTTCTATTTGGAACCAGCCTGTTGTTCCATGTCCAGCTCTAACTGTTGCTTTCTGACCTGCATACAGATTTTGCAAGAGGCAGGTTAGGTGGTCTGGTATTCCCATCTCTTTCAGAATTTTCCACAGTTTATTGTGATCCACACAGATAAAGGTTTGGCATAGTCAATAAAGCAGAAATAGATGTTTTTCAGATGTTGGCAATTTGATCTCTGGTTCCTCTGCCTTTTCTAAAACCAGCTTGAACATCAGGAAGTTCATGGTTCATGTATTGCTGAAGACTGGGTTGGAGAATTTTGAGCATTACTTGACTAGCATGTGAGATGAGTGCAATTGTGTGGTAGTTTGAGCATTCTTTGGCATTGCCTTTCTTTGGGATTGGAATGAAAACTGACATTTTTCAGTCCTGTGGTCACTGCGGAGTTTCCAGATTTGCTGGCATATTGAGTGCAGCACTTTCACAGCATCATCTTTCAGGATTTGAAATACCTCAACTGAAATTCTGACACCTCCAAAACTTTGTTCGTAGTGATGCTTTCTAAGGCCCATTTGACTTCACATTCCAGGATATCTGGCTCTAGATAACTGATCACACCATTGTGATTATCTGGGTCTTGAAGATCTTTTTTGTACAGTTCTTCTGTGTATTCTTGCCACCTCTTCTCAATATCTTCTACTTTGTGCCCAACACACAATCAGGGTCTCCTGCATTGCATGCAAATTCTTTACCAACTGAGCTATCAAGGAAGCTCATCCAATATTCATTGAATCATAGAAAAAGCAAAGGAACTCTGAAAAACTTCTACTTCTATATCATTGACTATGCTAAAACCTTTGACTGTGTGGATTACAACAAACTGTGGAAAATTCATAAAGAGATGTAAATGCCAGACCACCTTAAATGTGTCTTGAGAAACCCGTATGCTGGTAAAGAGGCAACAGTTAGAACTGGACATAAAACAGCTGACTGGTTCAAAATTGGGAGATGAGTACAAGGCTGTATATTGTCAACCTGTTTATTTAACTCATATGCAGTGTGAGTTAAATTGCAGAATTCTAGGCTGGATGAGTTACAAGCTGGAAAAAAGATTGCCAGGAGAAATATCAACAACCTCAGATGTGCTTATGCTAAGTCACTTCAGTCGTGTCCGACTCTGTGCAACCCCATAGATGGCAGCCCACCAGGCTCTCCCGTCCCTGGGATTCTCCAGGCAAGAACACTAGAGTGGGTGCCATTTCCTTCTCCAATGCATGAAAGTGAAAAGTGAAAGTGAAGTTGCTCAGTCGTGTCCGACTCTTAGCGACCCCATGGACTTCAGCCTACCAGGCTGCTCCACCCTTGGGATTTTCCAGGCAAGAGTACTGGAGTGGGGTGCCATTGCCTTCTCTGAGATATGCTTATAATACCATTTTAATGGCAGGAAGTACCCTCACTGAAGAGCCTCTTTCGTAAGTGTGAAAGAGGTGAGTGAAAAAGCTGGTTTAAAAATCAACATTAAAAAAAGTGGAAGCAGAGACAGATTTGCTCTTCTTGGGCTCCAAAATCACTTCAGATAGTGACTGCAGCCATGAAATTTAAAGATGCTTGCTCTTTTGAAGGAAAACTATGACAAACCTAGAAAGTGTGTTAAAAAGCAAAGGCATCACTTTGCCAAGAAATGTCCATATAGTCAAAGCTATGGTCTTTCCAGCAGCCATGTATGGATGTGAGAGTTGGATCATACAGAAGTCTGAGAGCCGAAGAATTGATGCTTTTGAATTGTGGTGATGGAAAAGACTGTTAAGAGTCCCTTTAACAGCAGGGAATTCAAATCAGCAAATCCTAAAGGAAATCAGCTCTGAATATTCATTGGAATGATTGATGCTGAAGCTGAAGCTCCAATACTTTGGCCACCTGATGTGAAAAGCCAACTCAGTGGGAACAACTCTAATGTTGGGAATGATTGAGGACAAAAGGAGAAGAGGAAGACAGAGAATGAGATAGCTGGATAGCATCATCGATTTCAGTGGACATGAACATGGGCAAACTCTGGAAAATAGTGAGAAACAGGGAGTCCTGGCTTGCTGCAGTCCATGGGTTCCAAACAGTCAGAAATGACTTAGCTACTGAACAACATGTTAGATCCCTAGTAATTATTTATCTTACAACTGAAAGGTTGTACCTTTTGATTTCCTTCATCCAATTTTCCTCATCCCCATTCCCGCCTCTGGTAACCACAGATATGATCTCTTTTTCTATGACTTTGTTTATTTTTGAAATTTAATTTACCTAGGACATTATGTTTTTCCAGTGGTCATGTATGGATGTGAGAGTTGGACTGTGAAGAAAACTGAGTGCTGAAGAATTGATGCCTTTGAACTGTGGTGTTGGAGAAGACCCTTGAGAGTCCCTTGGACTGCAAGGAGATCCAGCTAGTCCATTCTAAAGGAGTTCAGTCCTGGGTGTTCATTGGAAGGACTGATGCTGAAGCTGAAACGCCAACACTTTAGCACCTCATGTGAAGAGTTGACTCATTGGAAAAGACCCTGATGCTGGGAGTGATCAGGGGCGGGAGGAGAAGGAGACGACCAAAGATGAGATGGCTGGATGGCATCATGGACTCGATGGACATGAGTTTGAGTGAACTCCGGGAGTTGGTGATGGACAGGGAGGCCTGGCATGCTATGATTCATGGGCTCACAGAGAGTCGGACACGACTGAGAGACTGAACTGAGCTGAGGACATCATGTTACAGTGATTTGTTATTTACATACATTTCAGACTGATCACCATGATCTTTAGTTACTGTATGTTGTAGCACAAGAATATTACATAGTTACTGCATCTACTCCCCACATTGTACATTTCATGTGTCTGATGTTTATGCTTTTTTTTATGTTTTTTTTTTTCTTCTTCTCCTCTCGGTAAAACATTTGTTTATTTTGTGCACCTATAACTCTGTTTATATTTGGTATTTGTTTATTTGTTTTGCTTTTTATTATCTACATACAAATGAAATAATTCAGTATTTGCCTTTCTCTATCTGACTTATTTCCCTTAGCATAATACATCATAGGTCGGTTCATGGTGTCATAAATGACATTTCCTTTTTTGTGACTTATATTTCATTTTATAGAATATATGGAAAATGTGAGACATATGTGTATATACATTCATCTATTGATGGTCACTTCAGTTGTTTCAGTACCTTTATTATTTTCAATAATGTTGAAATGAACTTAAGGGTAGAGGTATCTTTTCAAATTAGTTTTTGTTTATTTGTTTGATAAATACCCAGTAGTGGTACTGTTAGATCATATAGTAGTGTATTTTTAATTTTTTGAGGAGTCTCCATATTGTTTTCCATAGCAGATGCACCAATTTATAATCTCACCAACAGTGGTGAGAATTACCTTTTCTCCATATCCTTTGCAATGATTGCATTTGTTGTCTTTTTGATAATAGAGATCTTGAAAGGTTTCAGGTGATATCTTACTATGATTTTGATTTGCATTTCTCTAATGATTAGAGAGGTTGAGCATTTTTTTTTTTATATCCCCATTAGCCTTATATAGGTCTTCTTTGGGAGAAGGTCTGTTCTGATTCTCAAATTATTTTTTAGTTGGGTTTGTTTGTTTTGTTTTGTTTGATGTTGAATTGTATGAGTTCCTGTTACATTTTGGATATAGTCGCTTATCTGATATACTGTTTGCAAATATCTTTTCTCATTCAGTAGGCAAACATTTTGTTTTCTTGTAATTTCTTTCACTGTGCAAATAAGTTTTAAATTGATATAATCACATTTATTGATTTTTTTGTTTCTCTGGCCTAAGAAAATGTATGAAAATAAATATTTTGAAGACCAACGTCAAAAAGCATGATGCCTACGTTTCCTGCTAGAAAGTTTATGGTTTCAAGTCTTACATTTAAGCATTTAATTCATTTTGAATTTATTTTAATAAAGATATATTTATTAAGCTTATTCTTAATGAACATAATTATTTTTTAAACTTTAATTTCCTTATCTAAGAAAATAAGATGAAACTATTGTGAAAAATAACAGGAAACAATATAAATGTAAGTGCTCTACATTTGTATACAAGACAGAAAAACAGGGACATGATTTGTGTATTTGAGTTCATTCATTTCAGAGATATGAGCCTCTTTTATGCACATATAGAGTTCACTTGCTATGGTGCTGTTCAATGTTAAAAACAAAGTTCAGTCAGTTAATTCATTATATACTATGCTTTAGTGGAAAGATTCCAAATAAGGAGTTTTCAGGTATGGTTTTGCAAACACAGTCAAAGTTTTAAAAATACCCATGCCACTTCTTTTATCCCTCAGATTATGTGAATTGAAGAAATTTTATTTTTATTTCTACAGTTTTGTAGCAGCTCCAATATAAGATGCAAAAGAGCAATCATGCATTTGAAATTTTCTCTCATAACTCCATTTCTCTTTTTTAAAAAATAGCAGATTAGCTGTTTTCTTCCCCAATAAATGAGCACATAAATATAAAAAAACCAAAAGGGAAACACTACTTTGCTTTTAGACTACCATCTGCTACATACCAGATTCTATGTGTTGTGTTAACTGAGGCAAACCCATATACTGCTGAATTGAGCAATGTTTTTCCACCATCTTTAATAAAACCTCATTCAATTTACTTATTTTATTCAAATTATAGTGTTTTACAAATATAAACTTATATTTAAATCTACTCAACAGCTCTCTGTGAATGAAGATAACTTAAAAAGAAAAAAATATGAAAAATATGGTGGATTATTTCCTGTTACAAGATAATAGAATATTAATAAATATAAGATTTAGATTTTATGATTATTTGAAAGAAAACAAAAGTCTTTAAAATACTATGTCAATATTTTACTTTGTCTTGATTATTATGAAATGAGAATTTAATAATAGTAATGTCAGGAGTTTATAGCTAAAATTTAATTAATATGTAATTTTAAGCATTTATTGTATATGCAAAATCTGTCATTAGTGTGATGTGAAGATTTCAAATTTGAATGCAAATATACACACAATAGACATAAGAGGGCCAGAATGTTTTTAAAAAGTTTTACATTTTATTATAATTGCTTAAATGGAATTAATGGCATTTATGAACCCATTGTGGGCAATGTTGGAGAGTGATATAAACAAATCAGCTTCTTATTCTTGAAAATTGCATATTTGTAAAGCAGAATGCATGTGTAGAAAAAAAGAAAAGACTTACCAAATAGAACATAGTATGCCAAAAGAAAGAACTTCTCAAAAGCTTCAATTATGTGCAAGAAAATATTCAGAAAGAACATAATGGATATAAGTTTTCTTTAGGCTTTCAGTCTCATCAAATTTTTTCTTCTTATAGAATTTAGATACATTAAAAAAAAAAGTGATTTGAGCCATATCTCATTCTTCTCCATTTTCTCTATTCTGAAAATAACAGAGAAATATAAAGAATATGTAGGGTCATGCCCTGGCTCTGATACTTCGTTTAGGTGTCCTGAGGAAATCAACTAAATTCCGTTCCTTACATGTACATTACCTTCTTTATACATTATGTGTGAGAGAGATTGTGGTTGATTTTGATTTATGGTATTGGATCATGCAATCATGGAGAAGTCCTACAATCTACCATCTGTAAGCTGGAGACCTAGGAAAACTAGAGATGTAGTTCAAAGGCCTGAGAGCCAGATGGTACTGATTTCTATCTGAGCCTGAGAAACAGGAACCTTGGAAGAAAGAGAATATCAATGTACCACTCAGGCAGAGACAGAGTGAATCCTTCTTGCTCTTGCTTTACTTAGGTCCTCAGTGGATTGGATGATGCCCAACCACACTATCTAAGGCAATCTGTTTTACTCAACTGATTCAAATGTGAATCTTCTCCAGGAATACCTTCCCAGACACACCCAGAAATAACGTTGAATCAGATATCTGTGATCCAGTCAAGAACATATACACATATAGGAGGACTACTCATGGTAATTACAGTCCTGACTGTGGTAACTTGGATGCGGTAATTGGACATGGTCAAGCAGGAGATGGAAAAATTGAATATCATCATCTTAGGAAATAGTGAAATAAAATGGAGGGGAATGAAAGCAAAAGTGTTAGTTATTCAGTCATGTCCAATGCTTTGGGATCCTGTGGACTGTAGCCCACCAGGCTCCTCTGTCCATGGAATTTTCAGGCAAGAATATACTGGATGAGTTGCCATTCCTTTCTCCAGAGGATCTTCCTAACCCAAGGATCAAACCTGGGTGTCCTGCATTGCAGGAAGATTCTTTACCATCTCAGCCACCAGAGAATGCTTGGAGGGAATAGGCAAATTTAATTCAGATGACCATTATATCTATTACTTATAAGGGCAATAACCCCCTAGAAAAAAACAGAATAGCACTCATAGTTAACAACAGAGTCCAAGATGCAATACCTGCATGCAACCTGAAAAAAATGATAGAATGATCTTGGTTCATTTCCACAGCAAATTATTTAACATCATAGTAATTCAAGTCTATGCCCCAGTCACTGATGCTAAAGAAGCTGAAGTTGGCTGCTTCTATGAAGATCTACAACACTTTATAGAACTAAAACCAAAAACCAATGCCTTTTTCATCAGAGGGGATAGGAAAGGAAAAGTAGGAAGTGAAGAGATAGCCAGAATAACAGGCAAGTTTGACCTAGGAGTACAAAATGAAGCAAGGCAAAGGCCAGCAGAATTTTATCAAGAGAACATGCTAGTCATAGTAAACACCCTTTTCCAACAACCCAAGAGATGACTCTACACATTAACATCACCATATTGTCAAATACACAAATCAGGCTGATTCTGTTCTTTGCAGAGAAAAATGGACAAGATCTATACAGGCAGCAAAAAACAATACATGCAGCTGACTGTGGCTTAAGGTCATGAGCTCTTTATTGTAAACTGCAGGCTTAAATCCCTTATGATTATACTGTGAAGGTAAGAAATAGATTCAAGGAATTAAATCAGGTAGACAGAGGGCCTGAAGATCTATGAACAGAAGTTTGTAATTTTGTATAAGACGCAGTGACCAAAGCTATCCCCAAGAAAAAGAAATGCAAGAAGGCAAAGTGGTTGTCTGAGGAGGCTTTACCAATACCTGAGAAGAGAAGAGAAGCAAAAAAGGAAGCAAGAGAGAAAGGGAAGTATATACCGAACTGAATGCAGAGTTCCAGAGAATAGCAAGGAGAGATAAGAAGACCTTCTTAAATGAGCAATGTAGAGAAATAGAGGAAAACAATAGAATGGGCAAGACTAGAGATCTCGTCAAGAAAACTTTACCTCCTCCCTTCAAGGAGGTAAAAAGGGAATATTTCAAGCTAGGGTGAACATTATAAAGGACAGAAATATTAAAGACTTAAATAGAAACAGAAGAGATTAAGAAGAGATGGCAAGAATACATGAAGAACTATACCAAAAAGAAAGAAAGAAAGAAAAAAAAAAAACTTAATGACCTGGATAACCAAGATGGTGTGGTTACTCACCTAAAGTCAGACATCCTGGAATGTGAAGTCAAGTGGACCTTAGGAAACATTACTAGGAACAAGCTAGTAGAGGTGATGGAATTCCAGCTGAGTTACTTAGAATCCTAAAAGATAATGCTATTCAAGTACTGCACTCAATATATCAGTAAATTTGCAAAACATAGCAGTGGACACAGGACTGGAAAAGGCCAGTTTTCATTCCAATCTCAAAGAAGGGCAATGCCAAAGAATGTTTAAATTACTGTACAATTGCACTCATTTCATGTGCTAGCAAGATTATCCTCAAAATTCTTTAAGCTAGGCTTTAGCAATATGTGGAATGAGAACTTCCAGGTGTAAAACCTGGGTTTCAAAGAGATAGAGGAAACAGAGATCAAATTGACAATCTTCATTGGATCATGGAAAAAGCAATGGAGTTCCAGAAAAATATCTACTTCTGCTTCATTGACTATACTAAAACCTTTGACTGTGTGAATCACAAAAAACTGTGGAAAACTCTTGAACAGACAGGAGTACCAGGCAACCTTAACTATCTCCTGGGAAACTTATATATGGGTCAAGAAACAACATTTAGAATGGGACAGGGAACAAAGGACTGATTCAACAGTGAGAAAGGAATACGACAAGGCTGTATCTTGTCACCTTGCTTACTTAACTTACACATAGTGTACATCTTGAGAAATCCCAGGCTGGGGTAATTACAAGCTGGAGTCAAGATTGGTGGGAGAAAAATCAACAAGCTCACATATGCAGATGACATAACTCTAATGGTAGAAAGTGAAGAGGAATTAAAGAACCTCTTGAGGAGGGTGAAAGAGAAGAGTGAAAAAGCTGGCTTGAAAGTCAACATTAAAAACTAATAAGATAATGGCATTCTGTCCCATCACTTCATGGCAAACAGAATGGGAAAAAGTGGAAGCCGTGATAGAATTTATTTTCTTGGGATCCCAATTCACTGTGGATGGTGACTGCAGCCATGAAATTAAAAGATGCTTGTTCCTTGAAAGGAAAACTGTGACAAACCTAGGCAGTGTATTAAAAAAGCAGAGACATCATTATGTCAACAAAGGTCCATATAGCCAAAGCTATGGTTTTTCCAGCAGTCATGTTCAGATGTGACTATAAAGAAGGCAAAATGCCAAAGATTTGATGCTTTTGAATTGTGAAGCTGGAGAAAACTCTTGAGAGTTCTGGACTCCAAGGAGATCAAACCAGTTAATTCTAAAAAAATCAACAGTGAATATTATTTGAAAGGATTGATGCTGAAAGTGAAGCTCCAATAATCTGACCACCTGATGTGAAAAGTTGGCTCATTGGAAAAGACCCTGAGGCTGGGAAAGAGTGAAGGCAAAAGGAGAAAAGGGTGGCAGAGGAAGAGTTGGTAGATAGCAATATCTATTCAATGGATGGGGCTTCCTAGGTGATTCACCTGTAAAGAGTATGTGTGCAGTGTAGGAGGAGTGAGCTTCATCCCAGGTTGGGAGGATCCCCTGGAAGAGAGTGTGGCAACCCACTCCAGCATTCTTGCCTGGAAAAACCCATGGACAGAGGTTTCTGGTGGACTTCGGTCCATGAGGTTGAAAAAGAGTTCAAAATGATTGAAGAAGCTGAGCAGGCATGCACTCAACAGACAAAAATTTGATCAAACTGGGAGATAGTGGAAGCAGAAGGGCCTGTGTACTGCAGTCCATGAAGTTGCAAAGAGCTGGACAACCACTTAGCAATTGAAATGCAATAACTGTTGTAACTGTTCATGTGGTTTTAACTTCTCATTGTAATTGCTTTTTCTATAAGCCAGTCTATATTCTCTTTGCCTTCATCAAGCATCATTTTTAATCATGATTCTTTTCCTGGTAGGGTGACCCACAAATTTATTCTCAAGGATCTGGGTCACTAGTGGCCCTGCTTGGATTGGTTTATATCTTTTCTTGTTGATCTTAATCACATAGCATAGTAATAATGAGAGATACCCTCAAGAAATATCTTGTACTCTGGTCATATTCTTTTTTACTCCATTGAGGAATAGCAGTCCAATTTCTTCATTAATAGACAGAAGCCAGCACAGTAACTACTTTACATTCTTTCCTTGATTCAGAGGTGTGAGAAACACAAAGTGACCAGGCAGCAGTCTTAAATTTCAGAGTAATGGAGTAATTTTTGTGTCTCTTGGTGGAAAGCCTTTCTACCTTTGGAACTAAGACCTCAGGGCTAGCAGAGTATAAAGTCATGGAAACTTGAAGGAAAAATAATAATAGTAAACGGTGCAACTCCAATTTCCATCGCCTGATTCCTAAACCCATGGAGTCTGGCTATGAAATAAATAACACAATATATTAGATGCTGATTCAGAGCATGCACTGTTCTTAGTCACTCAGTTATATCCTATTCTTTGATACCCCATGGGCTGTAGCCTATCAGGTTCCTCTGTCCATGGGGATTCTCCAGGCAAGAAAATTGGAGTGGCTTGCCATGCTCTCCTCGATTCAGAGCATATACAACCCTATAGAGAACCTTGTCCCAGCCCTGTAATGTATTGCCACTTAATTGATGCTGTAACTAACTATTCATAAGGTTATTCCATGCTTCTGTCAAACCAACTGCTTCAACACGGTTCACATGGCAAGAACAGTGAGTTCCATAAGCATGGGTCCATTGCTGCAGGATTTGTTTGTTTGTTTTTGCTGTGAAGTTAGTTCCTTGAACAGAAGTAATGCTGTTTGAAATAATTTGAAATTGCATTAACATTCTATAACTACGTGGGTATTAGCTTTGGCAACAAAACTTGTGTAAGGAAGGCAACTCCATGTTCAGAAGTATCTATTCCATTAAGAACAAAAGGCTGCTCCTTCCATGATGGAAGTGGTCCAAAGTAATCAACTTGCCACCAGGTAGCTGGCTGATCATCTCAAGGAATGATGCCATATCAGGGACTTAGTGTTGATCTCTGCTGTTGGCAGATTGGACACTCAGCAGTGGCCATAGTCAGGCGGCCTTGGTAAATGGAAGAATATTTTGCTGAGCCAGTGAATTACTTTCATTCTTGTCACCATGACCACTTTCTTCATGAGCACATTGGATGATAATGGGATTGATTTGAGAAAGGCTAAATTGGATCCACAAAATGGGTTATCCCATTTACTTGATTATTAAGATCCTCCTCAGCTAGGGTCATCCTTTGGTGAACATTCACAGAAAACATGAACATACTCATACTTTTTTTTTTTTTTAACCAATTAAGAAACATCAATCCACACACCTCTTTCCAAAAATCTTTGTCACCAGTTATCCAATCATGTTGTTTCAAAGTCTGTGACTATTCAACAAAACCATTGATCAAAGTCCATAAATCAATATATACTTGCATGTTTGTCCATCCATTTTTCCAAAGAAAATGAACAAAGAGATGCACCACTTGGAGTTATGCCTCTAAGAGAAGTTCCTTTTACCATTGTCATTCAGAGATGTCCCAGAAAAAGGGCATAGGGATTTAGTTGTCCACTTTCAGGTGGTACCTGTATACAGTACAAAACCATCTGTAAAGCAGATCTGAGTTTTCTCTTTTCCTGTTGAGTGGTAGGAAATACCTCATGCAGCCACATGTGCAGACTGAAAGAGGGAAGGTGGTAGGCTGGAGTGGGAATCATGGACACTTCTTCATGTAACATACTTACAGTTACAGGGCCTGCCTTTTTCTCATTATATATGTACCATTTCCATTCGATGATGGAGTATTGCTGTGCAAATGAGACTTTTGGCCCATAATTAAGCATTGAGATTCCACTAGAGCCCCGTAGACAAGGAGCTGTTTATCAAAGAGTTATTTGCAGAGGATCGCAGGATTTTGCTCTAAAATTTGAAGGACCTGTTCTGAAAATCACTTAGAGGGTCCTTCCAAAGGCTCTATATGCTACCCCTATCTGCCACTCAAACTTCAGGCACCATTGGATCTCCTGGGTCATATGACCCAAGTTATAGAGCAACTTGTTTGGCAGCCTGAGCCTGATGCAGTCTTCTTTCTAGGCACCACTCAAAGTTAGCGGCTTTTCACATCACTCAGAAAACAGGTCAATGTAACACACCCAGATATGTTGCCTCCAAAATTCAAAGAGATGCACTGTGCTTTTTGGGGGGAATAGAAGGGATCAAGTGTAGCAAATTTTCCTTCACCTTTGGGGGAAATCTTGGCAGGCCTTATACCAACAGACCCCTAGAAATTTCACTGACATAGTTGTCCCTGGTCTCTGTCAGATTTATTTCTCACCCCATGATGCACAAATATCTTAGTAAGTACTGCTACCAATATTCGCTTAATGAATAAGTTGTTACTTCTTGCTTACTAGGTTCAATCAATGTAATGGATCGGCATAACCCCTTGTGAAAAGAAAAGATGATCAAGGCTCCTTCAAGCTAATTTATGACAAAGGCTGAGAGTTGATACCTTTGGTATAGGGCAGTGAAGGTATATTATCGTCCCTGCCCCTTGGAGGTGGGGGTGTGGTGGGTAGGAACTGCTTCTCGCTGGTTTTATTGATAGGAAGGAGAAATTTTTTTAAGTTATTTCCCAGATCAATAGCTAAATACTGGTTACTAAGGAGTGTATTAATTTTTGTTTTCAACAATGGAGCGACTCCTGGTACAGCAGCTTCAGTTGGAATTACCACCTGGTTAAGCTTAGGAGAGTCATTGTCTTTATTGGAGATCCATCTATCATCTGCACAGTCCAACTAGGAAGGATGAATAGGAATGTGGTGGGACTTGGCACCACTACATCCTTCAAAACCATGACAGTGACACTAATCTCTGTTATTCATCTAGGAATGTGGTATTGCTTTTAATTTATTATTTTCCTAGGCAGAGCCAAGCTAGTGGCTTTCATTTTACCCTTTTCACCATCATAGCCCTCACTATGGGGAACTGATGAGGACTTTCTACTAACTGCTAAGTGTGTCTTTTCCAATAATCCAGTTGCGGACTGAGTAAATTGTCACAGGATGGGTTTGGAGGCCACGCTGGGACTACTGTGAAATTAATCTGAGCTAAAACTCTATCGATTATCTAGCCTTTTTAAGCCTCTACTCTAAGTAATGAACCACAGGGATTTTTTTTTTTTTTTCCTGGATTTAGAGTCAGTTCAGACCCAGTGTCTACTAGTCTCCAAAAGTTCTGATTCTGTATTTTTCCCCAATGCATAGTTACCCTGATAAAAGAGTAGTTCCCTTTGGAAAAGGCTGGGAAAAGGATTCACAGCATAAATATTGGGGCATGAACCAAGGTCCTTCCTCAAGAAGACCCATTCTCTCTATCACTCAAGGGGTTCTGATTTTGTAAAGACTCAATTCTGGGAATTGATTGAAGGATCATAACTCATTATTTTTATGATTTAAGCTAGAACTTTGTCCACTTGATCTAGGACTTTTCTACTTCTACAGATCAATTCAGAATTTAGTAGTCTTCACACTTATTTCACTTCTGGGAACATCATTATTGATTAACCAATGGCATACGTTTATAGGTGTCACACTTTCCTGATTTCTACTTAGACCCTCCTGTCTCTTAAGGTAACCACACCCAACTTTCCTTTAGTGGTTTAATGGTGTCACTTGGTATCTAATATCTGGGGATACAATAACTCTCATTGCACTTAACCTTCCCAGTTGAGTTCCCATCACAAACTTCTCACAATTTTTGTGGAAGCCTTGTCTTTTGACCTCCCAATGTGGATAAGTAGGTTTTAAATGAAAAATGTCATCAAAATTTCAGTCTCCTTAAGCCCATGAATCCTTTCCTCCACATTAACAAAGGAAGATTGGGCATTTCAAGTCTACTCACTATGGGTCACATTTCAGTCCATGCATCAGGCAACCGACCAAACAGTTACAAACCTATCTAACTCCTAGAGCTACCACATTAAAAGCTGAATCTCTGCTTAGTAAACCACACCCATCAATTTAATGTGATCCAACTATATCTTCCTTTTACTATGCTCCCACATCCTTAGTATACATTCCTATGCATGTTCTTTGTATTTCTCTATATAAATTATAAATACAAATGATTGTTTTGTAGTGTAATACACTTTGTACCTCACCTCTATAAGCCTGTTGGGATTTGAGTCTACGTAAAGGTCTAGGAAAAAAAAAAATAGAGTTCTGAGGATGGGTCCTCAGGAGAATTAGTATTGTCTTGAGTGGCCACTGCCACCAAGGAAGCCATAAGAATTTCCTCAGACAATGCAGGTGGGGATGGAAAGGCCAATATCTAAAAGTCTGGAGGCCTCTTCCACTGGCAAAAAAGTCTCATCAGAATTTAGGAACCTGATATCTCTAGGTTCATCAGGGTCTTCCAATATGTCATCATAGTAACTTAAAAGATTCTTTCCTAATCAATCCCCTCTCTTTAAAAGTAAGCACTTGGGGTGACTTTCAAGATAGTGGAGGAATAAGAAGGGGAGATCACCTTCCTCCCCACAAATATATCAAAAATACCTCTGCACTTGGAAAATGTCTACAGAACACCTTCTGAATGCTAGCAGAAGATACCAGACTTCCAAAATGACAATCCAATATCCTCAGAATGAAGTAGGGCAAAAGATAAAGATACAAAAGGAGACAGACAAAGGCTGTCAGGACAGGGACCTGTGCCCTTGGAAGGGAATCATTAAGGAGGAAAAGTTTTCTCATACTCGGAAACCCCCTCATGAGTGGGGATGGGGGTTGGTGCTTTGGAACTTCAGAGGAGAAAGCACACACTTGGAAACCAAAATGTAGAGAATCCACCACAGGGATCATTGCCAAGCATCTTGCATGTCCTCTGCAGTGAGTAGGGGCTAGATACTGATGCTCAGGCTTCAGGGATTGGACACAGGGGAGAAGACTGGGGTTTGATGCCACGGATACTCTGAGGGGGTTAGTGCAGCACATCTGAGGGAGTCCAGGAAAATGTCTGGACTGAAAGAAATCATTGCAATGGGGGCCCTCTAACTCTCCTTGCTTTCATAAAACAAGAACAAGCTTTGTGAATGCCATAAGTGAAATGAGTAATGGCTATGAACTGCCAAACCTCAGAGTTAGGCATGCTTAGTCATCACCAAAGCCAGCATGAGTGTCAGAGATAGGACTGGATGCAACTTCAGTTTATGATCCCAGAGTGGGGAATGCAAACAAAATGGCCACTACCAAAACTAAGGCAAGGGCCAAAGGTAGGGAACAAAATGCTGCTGCTGCAGTCCTGACCCCAGAGGTAGCAGCTGCCACCGAGTGTTGAGCAGGCACAAGTTATGACCCAAAACTTCCTGGGATCCTATGCAGCTTGGCTGTGCCTAAGGACACAAAACTTTTGGATAATTCCTCTGGAATTAAATTAATTAAAACCCACCTCTGATACAGTGGCTTCCCACAAGCCTCAGCTGCAGCAAGCACTTCACAAACACCACAGTTGTGGCTTCCATATCCCTCTATCTCCCCAGCCCAACTGAGCAAATGAGTCCTAATAAGCAGCTACTTTTATCCCCTCTGATCTGGGAGGGAAACAAATACCAGACGGTGGCCTACAGGCAGAGGTGGGCTCAGAACCATAGCAAAGCACCAGGGGCTGTGTGAGAAAACAAGAGAAAGGGAATTGAATTCTGTAGCCACATGTGCATCAGATTAAAACCCCACAATTATCCTGAGACTGCAGACTTTGGGGACAATTGCAGAATTTTGGAGAAAGTACAAGCTGGAATAAGGCCAGATTCAACCTGAGTTGATACCACACAGCATCCACAGCAGGCCCAGAGACCTTCCTAGAAATATTGGAGGACTTCCACAGTAAGCAAACTGTCTGTCAGTGTGAAGAGGACAATGGAGGAATTGGGAGGAAACTCTTACTGCCACTTTATATTTTTTTCTTTCTTTTTTTTTTTCATACTTTATTAATATTGTTCTTTCTTTATTAATCCTTTAATTTGTATTTTAGCCTTACTTTTTCCTTTTTAAAAAAATCTTATTTTTAATAAATGTATTTTTCCTATTTTTACAATATTATTTAGTTATACTGCAATTTTTCATATTTTTGATTTTATATTTTTGCTGCTCTAGTTTTTAGTGTTCATTTTCACTTATGGGTTTGCTTATGGGCTTGATTATTCTCTTCATTTTTGATTTCTGTTTTTATTATTTTTTCTCTCTCTTTACTCTCTTAATTTCTTTTTGTAGAAAGAAATATTTCGGTTTCTTTAGATGTTATTGGATATTGAGTAATGCTTTCACCATGAGTCTTGGGGTTTTGTCTTCTGTGCTGCATGGGCTGGGAAGTCTTGGTGCTACAGTAAGGGGTTGGGCCTGAACTTCCATGGTGGGAGACCCAAGTCCAGGACTTTGAACCAGCAAATAATTCCTGACTCAATAGATCCTTAATCAGTGAAAGCTCTCCCAAAGGCCTCCTTCTCAGCGCTAGAACCAGACCCACCAAAAGACCCACAATTTCCAGTGCTGGATGCATCATGCCAAACTTTCAGCAAAACGAGAACACAACTCTGCCCATTAGCAGACAGGTGACCTGAAGCCTGTAGACATTCCAGAACACAGTGCTGCTTCTTCTAAGTCGCTTCAGTCATGTCTGGCTCTGTGCAACCCCATAGATGGCAGCTCACCAGGCTCCCCTGTCCCTGGGATTCTCCAGGCAAGAACACTAGAATGGGTTGCCATTTCCTTTTCCAATGCACAAAAGTGAAAAGTGAAGGTGAACCTGTTCAGTCGTGTCTGACTCTTAGCCACCCCATGGACTGCAGCCTACCAGGCTCCTCCATCCATGGGATTTTCCAGGCAAGAGTGCTGGAGAGGGGTACCATTGCCTTCTCCCCAGAACACAATATTGGACATGAAACTGCCTTTTAGAGAGACAAAATTAAGCTCCTTTCACCAGAACATAGGCACAAGTCCCTCAACCAGGAAATTTTCACAAGGCACTGGTCCAACTTTACCTATGAGGGGGAAGATTTCACTCATAAGAGAAACTGCAACTCCCTAGCTTGCAGAGAGGAGACCCTAAAGACAGTAAACTAAACAAAATAAAATGACAGAAACATTTAGCCAATGAAAGAAAATGGTAAAAATTCACATGACCAAACAAATGAAGAGGAAGTAAGCAGTTTACCTGAAAAAATAATTCAGAGTAATAATAGTAAAGATGATCCAAAATCTTGGAAATAAAATGAAGGCAGAGATAAATAGAATGGATGCATGAATTGAGAAGATAAAGGAAATATTTAACAAGGACCTAGAATATATATATGACAATCAGCAATAAAAAACAGAATAACAAATTAAAAAAACACTAGAGAGAATCAATAACAGAATAACTGAGGCAGAAGAATGGATGAGTGAGCTGGAAGACAGAATGGTAGAGAAGCACAAAATAAAGAAAAATAAACAGAAAGAAATAAGGGCAGTTTCACAGACCTCTGGGACAACATTAAGTACACCAACATTCAAATTATAGAGGGTCTAGAATAAGAAGAAGAGAAAAAGAAAGTGTATAAGAAAATTTTGAGAAGATTATAGTCAAAAGTGTCCTTAACACAGGAAAGGAAATAACTACCCACGTACAGAAAGACCAGAGTATCCTATAAAGGATAAACACAAAGAGAAACACACCAAAATACATATTAATCAAGCTAATGAAGATTAAACACAGAGCAAAAATGGAGGCTCAGACAGTGAAAGCGTCTGCCTACAATGAAGGAGAACCTGGTTCGATCCCCAGGTTGGGAAGATACTCTGGAGAAGGAAATGGCAACCCACTCTAGTACTCTTGCCTGGAAAATCCCATGGACAGAGGAGCCTGGTAGGCTACAGTTCATGGGGTCACAGAGTCAGACACAACTGAGTGACTTCATTTTCTTTCAAGGGAAAGTTATCAAATAACAGGGGATCTTCATTAGGTTATCAGCTGATCATTCAGTGGAAACTGCAGACCAGAAGGGAGTGGCAGAATATAGGTAGAGTGATGAGAGGGAAAAACCTACAACCAAAATTATTTTACCCAGGAAGAATATCATTCAGATTCAAAGGAGAAATCAAAAGCTTTGCAGATATGTGAAAGTTAAGTGAATTCAAAGTAACTTTATAATAAATGCCAAAGGAACTTCTTTAGACAGAAAAACAAACAAACAAACAAACAAACAAAAACAGGAACAAGAAAATAAAAGGTCTAAAAAAACATAGCCAAAACCATAACGAAAATGGTGATAGGATCATGTGAAGTGAAGTGAAATTGTTCAGTCATGTCCAGCTATTTGTGACCCCATAGACTACACAGTCCATGGAATTCTCCAGGCCAGAATCTGGAGTGGGTAGCCTTTTCCTTCTCCAGAGGATCTTTCCAACCTAGGGATAAAAATCCCACATTACAGGTGAATTATTTACTAGCTGAGACACAGGGGAAACTCAAGATTACTGGGTTGGGTAGCTTATCCCTTCTCCAGCAGATCTTCCTGACCCAGAAATAAAATCAGGTTCTCTTGCATTGCAGGTGAATTCTTAACCAACTGAGCTATCAGGAAAACCCAACAGGAGCACACTTATCTATAGTTACCTTAAATACAAGTGGATTAAATATTCCAATCAAAAGACACAGGTTGGCTGAATGAGTATGAAAAGAGACCTCTATAAATGCTGTCTACAAGAGACCCACTTCAGATCTATGGACACCTACAGACTGAAAGTGAGGGGCTGGAAAAAGATATAGTATGCAAATGGAAATCAAAAGAGAATGGGAGAAGAAATGCTCTTATCAGATAAAATGATTTTAAAGTAATTAACCTCCAATTAAAATAAATAAATTTATATTATAAAAACAAAACAAAATAAAATCTGCTACAAAAGACACAGGAAAACATTATTCAATGATCAAAGAATCAATCCAAGATATAATAACTATAAATATATATGTACCCAACATTGGAGCACCTCAATACATAAGGCAAATGCTAATTAATATTAAAGAGGAAATTGACAGTAACACAATAATAGTGGGATGTGGGGGTTAAAAATCACTCCCACTAATGGACAGATCATCCAGACAGAAAATTAATAAGGAAACGGAAGCTTTAAATGATACATTGGACCAGACGTACCTAACTGATATCTACAGGGCATTTCATCCAAAAAAGAGTAGATTTCACTCTTTTTCTCAGGTGCACATGGAATATTCTCTAAGATATATTACATCTTGGGTCACAAATCAAGCCTTGGTAAGTTTAAAAAATATATAATTGAAATTATTTCAAGCATCTTTCCTGACCACAAGGCTATAAAATTACACATCAGCAACAGGAAAAAAATATTGGAGACACCAGAGATGTGGATTTGATCCCTGGGTCAGGAAATTCCCTGGAGGAGGAAATGGAAACATTCTTCAGTACCCTTGCTGGGGTAATCCTATTGCCAGAGGAGCCTGGTGGGCTACATTACATGGGGTCACAAAGAACTGGACGTTACTGAGCAACTGAGCACACACTCATAGGAAAAAAAAAATGTAAAAAGCACAAATACATGGAGGTTAAACAATATACTTCTGAGTAACCAAGAAGTACTAAAGAAATGAAAGAGGAAATCAAAAGCTATCTAGACAATGAATTAAAGAAAATGTCAACTGGAACGATATAGGATGCAAGAAAGACAACGCTAAAAGGGAAATTTATAACAATATAAGCTTATCTAAAGAAACAAAAGAAATGACAAATAAACAACCTAACGTTACACCTTAAGCAGCTAGGGAAAGAAGAAGAAGAACAACAACAACAAGAACAACAAGAACAACAACAACAAAAAAACAAAGGTAATAGAAGGAAAGAAATCATAAAGATCAATGTAGAAATAAATGAAAAAGAAACAAAGAAAACAATAGCATAGATCATTAAAACCAAAAGTTGGTTATTTGAAAATATAAACAAAATTGACAAATCATTAGCCAGACTCATCAAGGAAAGAAAAAAAAAAATAGACTCAAGTCAATAAAATTATAAATGAAAAAGAAGTTACCTCAGATAACACACAAATTCAAAGGGTCATAAAATAATAGTATGAGAAAGTATATGTTAATAAAATGGGCAACCTAGAAGAAATTGACAAGTATTTAGAAAAGTATAACCTGCCAAAAACTTATCCAAGAAAAATTAGAAAATATGAACGGTCCAATCACAAGTATGGACATTGAAATTGCAATAAAAAATCTTCCCTAAATAGCACATAGCCAGATGGTTTCACAAGCAAATTCTACCAAAAGTTTAAAGAAAAGTTAACACCTATCTTGTTCAAAATCTTCCAGAAAATTGCAGAGGAAGGAAACCTCTCTAGGAAGAAACCATCACCCTGATGCTAAAACCAGACAAAGACACCATCAAAGAAAAATTACAGACCAATAGCCCTGATGAATATAGATGCAAAACTCTTCAGCAAAATTCTAGTGAAACAAACGGCATGTTAAAATGATCATATATCATGATCAAGTGGCAGTTATCCCAGGGATCCAAGGATTCTTCAGTAAGTGCAAATCAATGTGGTACACCATATTAAGAAATCAAAAGACTAAGGAAAAAAAAAATCATCTCAATAGATGCAGAGATAGCTTTCAACAAAATTCAACACTGGTTAATGATAAAAATCTCTCCAGAAAGGAGCTTTAGAAGGAGCCTTTCTCAACATAAGAAAGACCATATACATTAAACCCACAGCAAACATTCTCATTGTTAAAAACCTGAAAGCATTTCCTCTGAGATCAGGAACAAGACAAGGGTGCCCACACCCACCACTATTATTCAACATATTTTTGAACCTCATAGCTGAAGCAATTAGAGAAGAAAAAGAAATAAAATTAATCCAGATTAGAAAAAAAAAATGAAGGAAAACTCATTATTTGAAGATGACATGATACTCTACATAGAAAACCCTAAATATGCCACCAGAAATTTACTAGAGCTAATCAATGAATAATGTAAATTCACAGGATATAAAATTAATACACAGAAATCCCTTGTATTCTATGCACTAACAAGGATAAATCATAAAGAGAAATTAAGGCAACAATCGCATTCACAATTGCAAAAAATAAAAATAATAAATAATAAAATATGTAATAATAAACCTACCTAAAGAGACAAAAATCCTATATGCATAAAACTATAAGATATTAATAAAGGAAAACACAGAGAATAGAAACAGATGGAGAGGTATATCATGTTCTTGGACTGGAAGAATCAATATCATGAAAATGACCACACTATCCAAAGCAATCTACTGATTGACTGCAATCCCTATCAAAATACCAATGGTATTTTTCACTGAACTAGAAAAAAAAATCATAATTTCTGTGGAAACACAAAAGATCTGGAATACCCAAGGCGATCTTGACAAAGATATATAGAGCTGGAGGAATCAACATTCTTGATTTCAGCCTATACTACAAAGCTATAATAATCAGGATGTTATCATTTCAGTTCAGTCACTCAGTCGTGTCTGACTCTTTGCGACCCCATGAATCACAGCACTCCAGGCTTCTCTGTCCATCAACAACTCCAGGAGTTCACTCAAACTCATGTTCATTGAGTTGGTGATGTCATTCAGCTATCTCTTCCTCTGTCGTCCCTTCTCCTGCTGCCCCTAAGCCCTCTCAACATCAGGGTCTTTTCCAATGAGTCAACTCTTCTCACGAGGTGGCCAAAGTATTGGAGTTTCAGCCTCAGCATTAGTCCTTCCAATGAACATCCAAGACTGGTCTCTTTTAGGATGGACTGGTTGGATTTCTTTGCAATCCAAGGGACTTTCAAGAGTCTTCTCCAACACCACAGTTCAAAAGCATCAATTCTTTGGTGCTCAGCTTTTTTCACAGTCCAACTGTCACATCCATGACCACTGGAAAAACCATAGCCTTGACTAGATGGACCTTTGTTGACAAAGTAATATCTGTGCTTTTTAATATACTATCTAGGTTTGTCATAACTTTCCTTCCAAGGAGTAAGCATCTTTTAATTTCATGGCCTGCAATCACCACCTGCAGTGATTTTGGAGCCCCCAAAAATAAAGTCTGACACTGTTTCCACTGTTTCCCCATCTATTTCCCATGAAGTGATGAGACCAGATGCCATGATCTTAGTTTTCTGAATGTTGAGCTTTAAGTCAACTTTTTCACTCTCCTCTTTCACTTTCATCAAGAGATTCTATAGTTCCTCTTCACTTTCTGCCATAAGGGTGGTGTCATCTGCATATCTGAGGTTACTGATATTTCTCCCGGCAATCTTGATTCCAGCTTGTGCTTCTTCCATCCCAGCGTTTCTCATGATGTGAAGTTAAATAAGTAGGGTGACAATATACAGCCTTGGTATACTCCTTTTCCTATTTGGAACCAGTCTGTTGTTCCATGTCCAGTTCTAACTGTTGCTTCCTGACCTGCAATCTCCTAGAGTAATGCAAATAAAAACAAAAATAAACAAATGCAAGTAGATAAACTTACAAGCTTTTTCATAGCAAAGGAAACAATAAACAAGGTTAAAAGACAACACTCAGAATGGGATAAAATAATTGCAAACTAAACAACTGACAAAGTCTCCAAAATGTGTAAATACTTCATACAACTCAGTATCAGAAAAATGAACAGCCCAATTAAAAAAAAGAAAAAAGAAAAATGGGCAGAAGATTTATAGAGGCTTTTCTCCAAAGAAGATATACAGATGGTCAATAAACACATGAAAAGATGCTCAAACTCACTCATTAGGGAAATGGAAATTATAACTATAATGAGATATCACGTCACAACAGAGAGAATGGACATCATCAAAAAATCTGCAAACAATAAATGCTGGAGAAAATGTGAGAAAAGGGAACACTTTTGCACTGTTGGTGGGAATATAAGTTGATACAGCCACTATAGAGAACAGTATGGATATTCTTTTTGAAAAAGAAGGAATAAATCTACAATAGGACCCAGTAATCCCACTACTGGGTATATACCCTGAGAAAACCATAATTGAGAAAGACACATGTACCCCCAATGTTCATAGCAACACGATTTATAATAACTAGGACATAAGTCTATCAACAGCTGAATGGATAAAAAGATATGGTACACATATACAATAGAATATTTTTCAGCTATAAAAAGGAATGGATTTGAGTCAATTCTAGTGAGGTGGATGAAACCAGAGTCTGTTGTACAGAGTGAAGTAAATCAGAAAGATAAAAACAAATAATGTATATTAACACCTACATATGAAATCTAGAAAAATGGTATTAATGACCCTATTTTCATGGAAGGAATGGAGAACTCACATATAGAGAATAACTTGTGGACACAGTGCACAGGGAGGAGAGAGTGGAAAGAATGGAGAAAGTAGCATCAGCAAGTATATACCACCATATGTAAAATAGGTAGCTTGTGAGAAGTTGTATAACACAGGGAGCCCATTGTGGCTCTCTCACTGATTACCTAGCGGGGTAGGGTCAGGAGGAGGAGGTAGGCTCAAGAGGGAAGAAATATATGAATAATTATGGATAATTTGCATTTTGTATGGCAAAAACCAATACAACTTTGTAAAACAATTTCCCCCAAATTAAAGATAAATTGAAAAATAAATAAATAAAAGTAAACACCCTGCCAACCTTGGAGCTAAATTTGCATTTTATTTTACCAAGTTGCAGAATGAGACTGTTTTTGATTTTCAGCAATTACAGTATTGAAGCCATAGGATATAGGGGTTTCCCTCTGAGTACACACAGTCATTTATTTATTATTTCTTATAAGTGACAGATCACTGTTATGTAACATAAACATTTTCCATATCTATGACCAGTTTATACCATAGGTTGTTAGTGTTTTCTTTGCAACTAGAATTAGTCACTGCCATCTTTTAATCTAATCAAGATAGAGAGGCAATTCCACATACCTCAAAACAAATTCAGAAAAATCATCTAAAAAATTCTGTACTTTGAACCATCTTCAGTACTAAAATCTGTAACAAGATTTTTTAGAGAAACAGAATCATGATAATTCATATATAAAAATGTAATTTCAATTATGGTAGTTTTAAATTTGGTCCCCAATTCTTGGAGACATTCATAAACATAAATGAGTTCTCCACTGTCTGACCCACACAAAATTGTATAAATTACTTCAAAGTCAGAAAGGTCATATGAATTCTGCATTGTTTGCCAGAACATGAATCACCAGGAAAGATGGTCAACTACTCCAATGCTGCCATTCTGAAAATATTATATTTAACTCTCTGTCAATAATACCAGGCTTCCCTGGTGGCTCCGCAGTAAAGATTACACCTGCAATGTAGGAGACATGGATTCAATCTCTAGGTCAGGAAGATCCTCTGGAGAAGAAAATGGCAACCCTCTCCAGTATGCTTGCCTGGGAAATCCCATAGGCAGAGAAGCCTGGTGGGCTTCTCAGTGTTTACTGCAGAGAGCATTTCTACTTCCATGTGCAAATCTGAACAAACAGCTGCAATCACCTCAGCTTTGCCCAGCTCACCTGGGACCCTGAAGACTTGAGAAGGGCCAAGTTGCTGTTTCAAAAGGTATCTCTGGTGAAAGTATTCCTGAAATTATTTATGCCAACATATCCCATTGTATACTGATAGGAAAGTTAATATTTAGGGAATATATTTAGGAATAGTAATAATAATAGACCCTTCATTTACCCTTATGCCTTTGTACCCAGCAACATGTAGTCTTGATATGGAAGGAACACAATGATATGTAAGTTACAAATCTATTATAGCATATTCTACGTTCTACTGGAAAGCCTCAAAAATCTCAATGTGTTGTCACATTGTTTATGCTGTGGCTTGATTTTCAAGGCCATACTAACATTTTACATTAAAATAAAATGGCCTCCACTGTCAAGATAAATGTTAGAAAGCATATAATTCACAGGAACTATCTTTCTACTGTGATATGAATTACTTTTTAGGTACAATGCTATACATCATAATGATCTTCAATGGATGTCCAGATCTTAAGAGTGCAAAAGAAATTGAACTAAATAAAATTACAAAATAATTACTTATTACATGTAAGACAAATCATTGACCACTATAATATATCAGGGGTTCATGTTTGAGGGAATTGTTTCAAGAAAATTGAAATTGTGCAAACTTTTTGAAGCAGAGTTAAGAATACATGTCATGAAAGTAGTCCATTAGTAGTCAAAATTCTTATCACAATTCACATTCTATTCACAAGCTCATTAATCTAAGAATGGTCACGTTTTCTAGCAGACATTTAAGAACATATTATGCCATTTAAATCTCTTGACACACATGCTCAGTAAACTAGTTTTAATGCTGAGATAATTAAAAAGGTCTGTTTAGTTTATTTTTTTCCAAAACACCTTTGACATTAGTCATCTACTTTTGCTACAGACAGGTTACTTATCATCTAGCTGGATAACCAGCCACTGTCAAGGAATTAGCATATTTGCCTCACTTCAGCTTTTGCTCCAGGTGAATGTGAACAAGATTTTTATTTAAGGTATTAATTTTCAGAAATAGAATGTACTAGAATATTTAAACCAAATCTCCAACTGAAAACAAATAGAAATGTGGATGGGCAAGTTAAAAGTCTTCTTAAAATCATAGGAGATTTATAAAAGGTTACAGTTAAGAGAAAGCTAGGTTACAGAGAGGAAGGAAAGACAGAAAACCACATTTTTCCTGAGAGAACTTGCCAATATTAAAAAGAGATTTATTATAATTTTGATGGCTTTATATAGTAAGGAGTTTAGAAATCATAGTTCATATACTACCAAATCGAATACCCTAAAAGAGATTTTCCCCATATTTAGTCTGGATCCTCAAGGGATATGTGCTCTTGAGACAACTGGACTAGTAGTACATACTATGACACATATTCTTTGTTTTTTTATATACAGCAAGAAGAAGAAAACTGTTTTTAAGAAGTAGCAGATACTTTTGGCATGCACACTGATTTACAGCCCAAGCTTACATCACCAGGGTACCATGAACTTCAAGTTATAAATTATGAACTAAATATGTATTGATTTGAGTCTACAAGAAGCATATCCAAATACTTTCTTGAAGACATTATCTTTATCCCAACCCTCAAAGATATCTCATAAATAATACTTCAAAAATGTCATAGGACTATATCAAACTAAAAAGTTTCTGCACAGTAAAAGTAACCACCAACAGAGTGAAAAGACAATCTAAAGAATAGAAAAGTCATATATTTGCAAGTCATATATCTGATAAGGGGTGAACATCCAAAGTTTTTACAAATCAATAACAAAAAATTAAAAACAAAACCTAAAAACAAATAGCCCACTTAAAAACGGGCAAAAAGTCTGGAGGTATTTTTCCAAAGAAGCTATATAAAAGGCCAATGGATATATGAAAAGATATTCAGCATCACTTGTTATTAGAAAAATGAAAATTAAGACCACAATGAGACATCAACTTAATTTTGTTAGGAAGACCATCATTAAAAAGACAAGAGATGTGGAGAATGGGAAATGCTATGTACCGTTGGTAGGAGTGTAAATTTTTGCAGCTACTATGGCAAGCAGTATGGATGATCCTCAAAAAGTTAAAAATAGAACTCCTATATGATTTAGCAATTTTACTTCTGGGAATACACGCAAAGGAAACAAAAATACCTTTCAAAAAGGTATCTGCACCCTCATGTTTATAGCAACATTATTTGCACTGATCAAGACTTGGAAACAAGTGTTCATTGATGGATGAATGGGTAAAGAAGCTGTGATATATATGGGTACATGTATGTATATGTATCTATACACATATAATAGAATGTTATTCAGCCACAATATATGAGGTGGTGCTAGTGGCAAATAACTTGCCTTTTAGTGCAGGAGATGTAAGAGATTCAGGTTTGATCCTTAAGTCAGGAAGATCCCCTTGAGGAGGGCATGGCAACCCACTGCAGTATTATTGCCTGGAGAATCCCATGGACAGGGGAGTCTGGTAGACATATATGCTTGCATATATATATATATATATATATATATATATATATATATATATATATATATATATAATAAGAAGTATAATGACAATCTATATCTATCTCACTATTGATATAGATATAGCTTCCCAGATGGTGCAGTGGTAAAGAATCCACCTGCTAATGCAGAAGGTGCAACAGATGTGAGTTCAATCCCTGGGTTGAAAGATCCCCTGGAGTAGGAAATGGCAACCTGCTCTAGTATTCTTGCTTGGAAAAATGTCATGGACAGAGTAGCCGGGCAGGCTACAGTCCATGAGGTCACAAAGAGTCAGACATGACTGAGCAACTGAGCACACCCACGCAGAAATATAAATACATACACAGAGAAAGAGACAAAGAATGAGAAAGAAATAGGGAGAGAGAGGAAAACAAAGAGCAAGAGAGAGAAACTGTAAAGAATAAGAGAAAAATCTCCAATCATATTGGGAGATTTTAATTTATTTTTTGGTAATTGATAGAAGACAAAATTATAACAGAATTGCACAATGAAAAATAAAGATTGATCTAGCATACATACATGAAAATGCATACAATTATGATAACATAGTTATTTCTTTCATGCACACATGAAATATTTGCAAAAAATTGAACAAGTATTTGACTATGTAGAAAGACCAAATTTTAATTAACTCATCATCTTGCTCAAAAATGTCCTTGTAAAGCTGTGATATGATAATAATAGAATTCTTTTTCAAAATCATGAAAATGACAGTGAATATACAAATATTAACAACAAGAAAAGGATATCAGAAAAGATGGTAAAGACGCATATTAAGTGAAATTTTATGCCAAATATTTGCATATCAAAATTAAGTGGACAAATACTAGAAACCATAATTTGCATTACTGACTCACAAATACATGTAAGTGAATATGCCTATAAACTTCAGAAAACTGAAATCAGTAATCAATGTTTACACAAATAACTCAAAGTTAGAAAGCTTTAAGCAGAAATTTCTAAAAGGCATTTATGAAAAAAAATTACAATATTACCAAAATTTTCCTGATAATGTTAGGAGGTGTATATAGGATAGTCTGTACTGCAATAACACATACACCCAACAGTGTTGTAATGTGTACTCATTTCTAACTTTATGTAGCTATTTCAATGATGAGTAAGTCATAACTGTAAAATTGAATGCTTAAAACAATATCCATAGAGGAAAAGCAGTCAGAAGACTGACACCACCCGACTTCAAATATTCGTATAAGTTTACAAAAATTATGAAATTTTCATATTAGGGAAAGGATAGCAAAAACATGAATAGAACAGAATAGACACCAGAAATAGACAACAACAACAAAAAAAGACACACACACACACACACACATAGTCAACTGATCTTTGACAAAAAAGTAAGGACAAGTAATTCTCTGAAGAAAATATATTCTCTTAAACAATTGCTCCTAGAAAAAATGGACATCTACATGCAAGAAACTAATTCTAGACACAGCTCCCTAGACTTTAAAACATTCATAAATATTAACTGAAAATGGAGCATAGATATAGCAGTGAAATACAAAACTATGAAACGTCTGGAAGATAAAAATGGAAAAAATGTAGGTGACCTCAAATGTGATAACTTTTTAAATACTACACTAAAATCACAGCCCATGAAAAAATAAATTGAACTTCATTAAAATTAAACAGTCCTTTCTGTGGAAGTTACTCTTATGATGGGAAGACATGTTGTAGTCTAGGAGAAAATTATATGCAAAACCTTTATCTGATAAAGAACTTCTTTTCAATATGCAAAACACTTTTCAGGGTTGAAATGTCCTAAAGATATCAATTAGGTCTAACTGGTCTATTGTATCATTTAAAGTTTGTGTTTCCTTATTAATTTTCTGTTTAGTTGATCTATCCATAGGTGTTAGTGGGGTATTAAAGTCTCCACTATTATTGTGTTATTGTTAATTTCCCCTTTCATATTTGTTAGCATTTGTCTTACATATTGCAGTGTTCCTATGTTGGGTGCGTATATATTTATAATTGTTATATCTTTTCTTGGATTGATCTTTGACATTATGCAGTATCCTTCTTTGTCTCTTTTCACAGTCTTTGTTCTAAAGTCTATTTTATCTGATATGATTACTTCCACTCTTGCTTTCCTTTGGTCTCTATTTGCATGGAATATATTTTTCCAACCCTTCACTTTCAGTCTGTATGTGTTCCTTGTTTTGAGGTGGTTTCTCCAGGATAGATGACATCCGGGGCCATAAATCTAGCCTTAGTAAATTATCAAAAAAAAAAAAAAAATCATTCCAAGCATCTTTTCTGACCACAGTGCAGTAAGATTAGATGTCTATTACAGGAGAAAATCTATTAAAAAATTTCAACATATGGAAGCTGAACAACACGCTGCTGAATAACCAACTAATCACAGAAGAAATAAAAAAGAAATCAAAATATGCATGGAAATGAATGAATATAAAAACACAACAACCCAAAACCTGTGGGACACTGTAAAAGCAGTGCTAAGGGAAAAGTTCATAGCAACAAAGGCATACCTCAGGAAATAAGAAAAAAGTCAAATAAATAACCTAACTCTACACCTAAAGCAACTAGGAAAGGAAGAAACAAAGAACCCAAGGGTTACTAGAAGGAAAGAAATCTTAAAAATTAGGGCAGAAAAAAACACAAAAGAAACAAAAGAGACCGTAGCAAAAATCAACAAAGACAAAAGCTGGTTCTTTGAGAGGATAAATAAAATTGACAAACCATTAACCAGATTCATCAAGAAACAAAGGGAGAAAAATCAAATCAATATAGTTAGAAATGAAAATGGAGAGATCACAACAGACAACACAGAAATACAAAGGATCATACGAGCCTATTATCAGGAATTATGCCAAAAAAATGGACAATGTGGAAGAAATTGACAAATTCTTAGAAAAGTACAACTTTCCAGAACTGAACCAGGAAGAAATAGAAAATCTTAACAGACCCATCACAAGCACAGACATTGAAACTGTAATCAGAAATCTTCCAGCAAACAAAAGCCCAGGTCCAGACAGCTTCACAGCTGCATTCAATACTTTAGAGAAGAGCTAACACCTATCCTACTCAAACTCTTCCAGAAAATTTCAGAGGGAGGTAAACTTCCAAACTCATTCTATGAGGTCACTATCACCCTAATATCAAAACCTGACAAAGATGCCACAGGAAAAAAAAGAAAGAAAGAAAGAAAGAAAGAAAACTACAGGCCAATATCACTGATGAACATAGATGCAAAAATTCATAACAAAATTCTAGCAATCAGAATCCAACAACACATTAAAAAGATCATACATCATGACCAAGTAGGCTTTATCCCAGGGATGCAAGGATTCTTCAATATCCTGAAATCAATGAATGTAATACACCATATTAACAAATCAAAAAATAAAAGCCATATGATTATCTCAATAGATGCAGAGAAAGCCTGTGACAGAATTCAACATCCGCTTATGATAAAAACTCTCCAGAAAGCAGGAAGAGAGGGAAAATGCCTCAACATAATAAAAGCTATATATGACAAGCACACAGCAAACATTATCCTCAATAGTGAAAAAATGAAAGCATTTCCCCTAAAGTCAGGAACAAGACAAGGGTGATCACTCTCACCACTACTATTCAACATAGTTTTGGAAGTTTTGGCCACAGCAATCAGAGCAGAAAAAGAAATAACAGGAATCCAAATTGGAAAAGAAGCAAAACTCTTAGTGTTTGAAGATGATATGATCCTCTACATAGAAAACCCTAAAGACTCCACCAGAAAATTACGAGAGGTAATCAATGAATATAGTAAAGTTGCAGGATATAAAATCAACCCACAGAAATCTTTTGCTTTCCTATACACAAATAATGAGAAAATAGAGAAATCAAGGAAACAATTCCATTCACCATTGCAAAGAAAAGAATAGAATACTTTGGAATATATCTACCTAAAGAAAATAAAGACCTATATATAGAAAACTATAAAACACTGGTGAAACAAATCAAAGAGGACACTAATAAATGGAGAAATATACCATGTGCATGGATTGGAAGAATCAATATAGTGAAAATGAGTATACTACCGAAAACAATCTATAGATTCAATGCTATCCCTATGAAGCTACGAATGGTATTTTTCACAGAGCTAGAACAAATAATTTCACAATTTGTATGGGAATACAAAAAACCTCGAATATCCAAAGCAGTCTTAAGAAGAATGGAACTGGAGGAATCAATCTGCCTGACTTCAGGCTCTACTACAAAGCCACATTCATCAAGTCAGTATGGTACTGGCACAAAGACAGAAATACAGATCAATGGGAAAAAAATAGAAAGCCCAGAGATAAATCCACTCACCTATGGACACCTTATCTTTGACAAAGGAGGTAAGAATATACAATGGAGAAAAGACAATCTCTTTAATAAGTGGTGCTGGGAAAACTGGTCAACCACTTGTAAAAGAATGAAACTAGAACACTTTCTAACACCATACACAAAAATAAACTCAAAATGGATTAAAGATCTAAATGTATGACCAGAAACTATAAAACTCCTAGAGGAGAACATAAGCAAAACACTCTCTGACATAAATCACAGCAGGATCCTCTATGGCCCACCTCCCAGAGTAATGGAAATAAAAGCAAAAAAAAAAAAAAAAAAAGGACCTAATTAAAATCAAAAGCTTCTGCACAACAAGGGAAACTATAAGCAAGATGAAAAGACAGCGGGGACAAAATAATAGCAAATGAAGCAACTGACAAAGAATTAATCTCAAAAATATACAAGCAACTCCTGCAGCTCAATTCCAGAAAAACAAACGACCCAATAAAAACATGGGCCAAAGAACTAAACAGACATTTATCCAAAGAAAATATACAGATGGCTAACAAACACATGAAAAGATGCTCAACATCATTCATTATCAGAGAAATGCAAATCAAAAACACAATTTGGTATGATTTCACGCCAGTCAGGATGCCTGCTATCCAAAAGCCTACAAGCAATAAATGCTGGAGAGGGTGTGGAGAGAAGGGAACGCTCTTACACTGTTGGTCGGAATACAAAATAGTACAACCACTATGGAGAACAGTATGGAGATTCCTTAAAAAACTGGACAGAACTGCCATACAACCCAGCAATCCCACTTCTGGGCATACACACCGAGGAACCCAGAATTGAAAATGACATGTGTACCCCAATGTTCATCGCAGCACTACTTATAACAGACAAAACATAGAAGCAACCTAGATGTCCATCAGCAGATGAATGGATAAGAAAGCTGTGGTACATATACACAATGGAGTATTAGCCATTAAAGAGAATACATTTGAATCAGTTCTAACGAGGTGAATGAAACTGGAGCCTATTATACCGAGTGAAGTCAGCCAGAAAGAAAAACACCAGTACAATGTGCTAATGCATATATATGGAATTTAGAAAAATGGTAATGATAACCCTGTATGAGAAACAACAAAAGAGACACAGATGTATAGAACAGTCTTTTGAACTCCGTGGGAGAGGGTGAGGGTGGAATGATTTGGGAGAATGGCATTGAAATATGAATAATATCATTTGTAAAATGAATCACCAATCCAGGTTTGATGCATGATACAGGATGTTCGGGGATGGTGGACTGGGATGACCCAGAGGGATAGTATGGGGAGGAACGTGGGAGGGGGCTTCAGGATGGGGAACACATGTACCCCTGTGTCAGATTGATATCAGTCAGTCAGTCAGTCAGTGAGTCAGTTCAGTCACTCAGTCGTGTCCAACTCTTTGCGACCCCATGAATCACAGCATGGCAGGCCTCCCTGTCCATCACCAACTCCTGGAGTTCACTCAGACTCACGTCCATCGAGTCAGTGATGCCATTCAGCCATCTCATCCTCTGTCGTCCCCTCTTCCCCCTGACTCCAATCCCTTCCATCATCAGAGTCTTTTCCAATGAATCAACTCTTTGCATGAGGTGGCCAAAGTACTGGAGTTTAAGGTTTAGCATCATTCCCTCCAAAGAAATCCCAGGGCTGATCTCCTTCAGAATGCACTGGTTGGATCTCCTTGCAGTCCAAGGGACTCTCAAGAGTCTTCTCCAACACCACAGTTCAAAAGCATGAATTCTTTGGCGCTCAGCTTTCTTCACAGTCCAACTCTCACATCCATACATGAACACAGGAAAAACCATAGCCTTGACTAGACGGACCTTTGTTGGCAACATAATATCTCTGCTTTTCAATATGCTATCTAGGTTCATCATAACTTTTCTTCCAAGGAGTAAGCCTCTTTTAATTTAATGACTGCAGTCACCATCTGCAGTGATTTTGGAGCCCCCAAAAATAAACTCTGACACTGTTTCCACTGTTTCCCCGTGAAGTGATGGGACTGGATGCCATGATCTTTGTTTTCTGAATGTTGAGCTTTAAGTCAACTTTTTCACTCACCACTTTCACTTTCATCAAGAGACATTTTAGTTCCTCTTCACTTTCTGCCATAAGGGTGGTGTCATCTGCATATCTGAGGTTATTGATATTTCTCCTGGCAATCTTGATTCTAACTCATGCCAGATTCATGTCAATGTATGGCAAAAACAATACAATATTGTAAAGTAATTAGCTTCCAATTAAAATAAATAATTTTATCTTAAAACAAAAACTTTTTAAACTCAACAATAAAAAGGACAAAAAAAAAAAAAAAGAGTGAAGATCTGTACAGATATCTCACCAAAGAACATATACAAATGTCACATAAGCAAATGAAAAGATGCTCAACATTATATGTAATTAGGGAACTGTAGATGAAAATAACAAGTTACCACTACATACCTATTAGATTGATTAAAATTTACAACAAAGTCATTATCCAATTTTGGCCAAGATTTGAAGCAATAAACACACTCATTCATTGTTGATGGGAATGCAAAATGGTACAACCACCTCAGAACAGTTTGACAGTTTCTCACAAAGTAAAATCTTGTCTTAGAATTTCATCTAGCAATCATATTTCTACATATCTGTACAAATGGATTGAAAACACATCTACACAAGAAACCTCCACACAAATCTTTATAGCACTATTATTCAATGATAAAATAAAATTAACTATCAAATCCCAAAAAAGCATAGATGAAACAAATTAATATTTTTAATTGAAATAAGTCCATTGGAGATGACTTTATGCTGTATGATTTCAACTAAATGACTCTCTGGAAGAGACAAACTATACAGACAGTAAAATAGAGATCAGTCTATGCTAGAGATTTAAGAGAGGGAGGCAAAAACAGAAGACAGAATTTTTAGAGCAGTGAAATTACTCTGTACAGTACTGTAATGATGGATACATGATATTGTGCATTTGTAAAAACATATGAAAGCATACAACATAAAGAATAAACCCTAAGGAAACTAAAGTGTCGTGGTGTCTAGTTGCCAAGTTGTGTCTGAGTCTTGGCAACCACATGGATTGTAACTTGCCAGGTTCCTCTGTCCACAGGATTTCCCAGGCAAGAATAATGGAGTGGGTTGTCATTCCTTCTCCAGGGAGGGGATCTTCCTTACCCAGAGGTCAAACCCACATCCCCTGCTTGACAGGCAGATACTTTAACACTGTTTTAGTTAATAATATTGTATCATTATTGTTTCATCAGTTATAACAAATATACCACAATAATATGATGCATTAATAGGAGAAACTCTGTAGAGAAAGAATTCCCTGAACTTTCTGCACAATGCTTTTGTTAGCTTAAAACTTTCAAAAATATAAAAACGCCTATTAAATTTTAAAAATTATACTTAATTTACCTGTGCAATAAATACAAAAAAAAAAAAAAGACAAAAAAATCAACACACTCTTATTACTCTGTACAGCAGAAAGCAAGGTTGTATATGCTGCAATCTCTGCTTACGACCATGTCAGGATGAAATTGAGCTTTTGGAAGTCTGTGTTGTCATCTGGAGCTTGGAGAACTTTTCCAAAGTCATTCAGGTTGACCAAATTTAGTTCCTTGCAGCTATAAAAACGGAATCCCAATTTCTTGGCTGGATGTCATCCAGAAGTCACTCTTAGGTCCTAAATGCCATATAGATTACTTGCCACAGCCAGCAATGGAGAATATTCATCACATCAACTCCCTCTTATGCTGCAAATTTCTGTCTTTAAATATTTTTCAAAAGAAAGATCCCCTTTAGTCCAGCTCACTTATAATAATTGTTCTATATGAAAGTCGACTGATTTTGAAAACTATCTGCAAAATCTCATTTGTTATAAAATAGTAAAATCATGGAAGAAATATCTCAGCATATTTATAGATTCTTTCCATATTCAAAAAAAAGGGGGGAATTAGACAAAGATGATGATCATAGGATGGAGGATGTCTAGTAGAATTCTATACACATTACACATGGAAGAATCAGGATGAGGGCTTTATGTCATCAATGGCTTGATTTAATCCACACAATAAAAAATGCTATGCAGTTATGCTGTTTACATGCTAGTAAGGTTATGCTCAAAATCCTTCAAGTTAGACTTCATCAGTAGCAAACCCAAAACTTCCACATGTACAGCTGGGTTTTGAAAAGAGAAAGGAACCAGGGATCAAATTGCCAACATCCATTGGATCATAGGAAAACTAAGGGAATTAAATAAAAAACATCTACATCTGCTTCACTGACTATGTTAAAGCATTTGACTGTGTTCATTTCAGTCACTCAGTCATGTCTGACTTTGCTACCCCATGAACCACAACATGCCAGGCCTCCCTATCCATAACCAACTGCCAGAGTCTACCCAAACCAATGTTCATTGAGTCGGTGATGCCATCCAATTATCTCACCCTCTGTTGTCCCCTTCTCCTCCTGCCCTCAATCTTTCCCAGCATCAGGGTCTTTAACAATGTGTCAGCTCTTCACATCAGGTAGCCAATGTATTGGAGCTACAGCTTCAACATAAGTCCTTCCAATGAATACCCGGGACTGATCTCCCTTAGGATAGACTGGTTGGATCTCCTTGCAGTCCAAGGGACTCTCAAGAGTCTTCTCCAACACCACAGTTCAAAAGCATCATTCTTTGGCATTCAGATTTTTTTTACAGTCCAACTCTCACATCCACACATGACCACTGGAAAAAAAAAAAACAGCCTTGACTAGACGGACCTTTGATGGCAAAGTAATGTCTCTGCTTTTTAATATGATGTCTAGGTTGGTCATAACTTTCCTTCCAAGTAGTAAGCATCTTTTAATTTCATGGCTGCAATCATCACTGGCAGCCACTTTGGAGCCCAGAAAAATAAATTCAGCCACTGTTTCCATTGTTTCCCCACCTATTAGCCATGAACTGATGGGACTGGATGTCATGATCTTAGTTTTCTGAATGTTGAGCTTTAAGCCAACTTTTCCACTCTCTTCTTTCACTTTCATCAAGATGCTTCTTAGTTCTTTTTCACTTTCTGCCATAAGGGTGCTGTCATCTGCATATCTGAGGTTATTGATATTTCTCCCAGGAATCTTGATTCCAGCTTGTACTTCCTCCAGCCCAGCATTTTATGTACTCTGCATATAAGATAATAAACAGGGTGACAATATACAGCCTTGATATACTCCTTTTCCTATTTCTACCAAATCCAAGTCTAACTGTTGCTTCCTGATCTGCATACGGGTTTCTCAAGAGGCAGGCCAAGTGGTCTGGTATTTCCTTCTCTTTCAGAATTTTCCACAGTTTACTGTGATCCACACAGTCAAAGGCTTTGGCATAGTCAATAAAGCAGAAATGGATGTTTTTCTGGAACTCCCTTGCTTTTTCGATGATCCAACAGATGTTGGCAATTTGATCTCTGGTTCCTCTGCCTTTTTTAAAACCAGCTTGAACATCAGGAAGTTCATGGTTCACGTATTGCTGAAGCCTGGCTTGGAGAATTTTGAGCATTACTCTACTATCGTGTGAGATTAGTGCAATTGTGTGGTAGTTTGAGCCTTCTTTGGCATTGCCTTTCTTTGGGATTGGAATGAAAACTGACCTTTTCCAGTCCTGTGGCCATGCTGAGTTTTCCAAATTTGCTGGTATATTGAGTGCCACACTTTCACAGCATCATCTTCAAGGATTTGAAATGGCTCAACTGAAATTCCATCACCTCCACTAGCTTTGTTCATAGTGATGCTTTCTAAGGCCCATTGCTGAGTTTTCCAAATTTGCTGACATATTGAGTGTAGCACTTTAGAGCATCATCTTTTAGCATCATCTTTTGACTGTGTGGATCACAACAAATTGTGTAAAATTCTTAGTGTTGGTAATACCAAACCACCTTTCTTGTCTGCTGAGAAACCTGTATATGAGCCAAGAAATATCAGAACCAGACCTGGAACAACAGACTGGTTCAATATTTGGAAAGGAGTATGACAAGGGTGTATATTGTCACCCTGCTTATTTAACTGATATGCAGAATACATTACACAAAGCGCTGGGCTGTATGACTCAGAAGGTGGAATCAACATTGCCAGGAGAAATTTCAACAACCTCAGATGTGCAGATGATAACCATTTAATGGCAGAAAGTAAAGAGGAACTCTTGACGAGGGTGGAAAAGAGAGTGAAAAAGCTGCCTTGAAATTCAGCATTCAAAAAACTAAGAGCATGATTCCTAGTCCCATCTTTTAATGGTAAATAGATGGGGAAAACTGGAAACAGTAACAGATTTTATATTCTTTGGCTCCAAAATCACTGCTGACGTTGACTGCAGCCATGAAATTTAAAGACGGTTGCTCCTTGGAAAAATACTTATGACAAACCTAGACAGTGTATTAAAAAGCAGAGACATCACTTTATGAATAGATGTCCCTATAGTCAAAGCTGTGATTTTTCTAGTAGTCATGAATAGATGTGAGAGTTAGAGCATAGGAAGGCTGCTGCTGCTGAGTTGCTTCAGTCGTGTCCGACTCTGTGCGACCCCACAGACGGCAGCCTACTAGGCTCCCCCATCCCTGGGATTCTCCAGGCAAGAACACTGGAGTGGGTTGCTATTTCCTTCTCCAATGCATGAAAGCGAAAAGCGAAAGTGAAGTCACTCAGTCGTGCCCGACTCAGCGACACCATGGACTGCAGCCTACCAGGCTCCTCCATCCATGGGATTTTCCAGGCAAGAGTGCTGGAGTGGGGTGCCATTGCCTTCTCCGATAGGAAGGCTGAGTGTTGAAGAACTGGTGTGTTCAGATTGTGGTGGTGGAGGACTCTTGAGAGTCCCTTGGACTGCAAAGAGATCAAACCAGTCAATTCTAAAGAAAATCAACACTGACTATTCATTAGAAAGACTGTTGCTGAAGTTCCAGTACATTGGCTACCTGATGTGAAGAGCTGACTCATTGGAAAAGGCCCTGATGCTGGGAAGGATTGAATGAAAAATCAGAAGAGGGTAGCAGTAAATGAGATTGTCAGCATCACCTACTCAATGGACATGGATTTGAGCAAACTTCAGAAGATATTAGAGACAGAGGAGCCTGCTGTGTTGCAGTCCATGGGGTTGCAAAGAGTCAGACATGACCTAGTGACTGAAAAACAATGACAACAATCAACACACTCATTTAAGGACACAGAGTCACAAATTCTTTGGTCTTTAACATATTGTTGTTTCCCATACTGCCCTGGGTATCATTGCCTTAGCCAACTAAAACCAGAAAGAAGAAAAAAAAAAATTTGAGCAATAGTACAATGGAAATAATTAAGTATGGAAATAGTAGACACATTTCTAAGTTCATTCTACAATGTCAGTGATATAGTCAGTCCTAAAAGTTAAAGAAACTAGAAATACATTCTGCCCCAAATGAAATGGAAATGAATTTAGATGGTTACTCTTCCCAGTACATTCAGAATACTACAGGAAAACACCTTACTCTGCATAGCTTATAAGATTCAGAAATTCATTTCTCACAGTTCTGGATGCTGGAAGAGTGAGACCAGCAGAGTTGAGTGAGGGCTCTCTTCTTTGTCACAGACTTCTTATTGTATGCTTACATGATCAAATGGACAGAGGAGTTCTGTGGAGCCCCTCTATGAGGCATTAATCCCATCCTGAGGGTTCCAGGATTTAAGCACCTCCTAAAAGTCCTATGTGTCAATACCATCATGTTTGGTGGCAAGGATTTGAATGTATGAATTTTGAGGGGACAAAAACATCAGAACATGGCAGTTATCTTTTTATCTCTTTCACAGGAGAAACCACTTCCTCAGTCATCTTTTCCAGAGATGGTCACAACCATATGGTCATTCCTGTGTGCTATCCTACTAAGTGGCGTTATCATTCTTTCCTCAAGAAAGTGTGCTTATCTCTCCAATACCGTGAATATGAGCAGGCCTTGGGACTGCTTTAAAAGATAGATGTGGAAAAATGTCACCTTGCCAGTTCTGGGGGTAGTCCTCAATCAAGTTTGGAGCTTCTTATAATTTGGGGTGCTAACTTTTAAGATACTCTCAGATGGAACAAGGGCTTCCCTGGTGGCTCAGGCAGTGAAGAATCTGCCTACAATGCAGATGACCTGGGTTCGATCCCTGGACTTTGAAGATGCCCTGGAGAAGGGCCTGACAACTGACTCCAGTATTCTTGCCTGGAGAATCCCCATAGACAGAGGAGCCTGGTGGGCTACAGTCCATCGGCTTGCAAAGAGCTGGACACGACTGAATGACTAAACACAGAACACCACAGTTGGAACAAAGATGCCATCCTGTTTCAAGACTAAACCACATTAAGAAGATAAGTACTATGGCTGAAAGTTCCAGCTGAGATTCTTGAGTGACAAAGAGCATCAAAGGCCATATCAGTGACCCTCCTTGGTGGCTTCAGTCCTATCTGTCACCTAATGGATAAGAGAGTTAAGAAAAGCCTCTTAGCTAGCCTGAGACAATCCACAAAAATACAGATGATAATAATTGTTTTAACCTATTAAGTATGAGGGTAACTTGGCATGCAATAATAGTTGGAAATTCCAGAAATTACATTCTCGAATGAGATATTGTTATTTAAAAAAGATCAATGAATTAAATTTGTATTAGGATTGTGGATAGGGGCGGGATCTGAAAACCTTCAGAAGATTGGAAAAAGAAAATCTTTCATTGGATGTTGGAGAAAAAATGTGACCCACTGTGATAGTTTTATGTGTCAATTTGACTGGGCCAAGAGGTGCCCAGATTAAACTTTATTTCTGAGTGTGTTTGTTTATTTCTGTGTTTCCAGATCAGTTTATTGTATGAATTTGTGGATCAACAAAGTACATTGTCTTCTCTTATGTGGGTGGGCATCCTCCAACTCATTGAGGCCTGAACAGGACAAAAAGGCAAAGACAGGAGGTGTTTGCCCTTTTTGCTTCTTGCCTTTCTGCTGAGCTGGGACATCTATCTTTTCCTTCCCTTGGGCCAGAATTTACAGCAGAAGTTCCCTGGGTTCTCAGGCCTTGGGAATGGGATGAGAATTACACCCCAACTTTTCTGGATCTACAGCTTAATGATAACAGATCATGGGACTTCTCAACTCTTATTATCATATGAGTCAGTTCTCTCTCACTCTCTCTCTCTCTCTCTCTATATATATATATATATATATATATATATATATATGCACACAGACACACACAATTTATTCTGTTTCTCTGGAAAATCCTTACTAATATATCAAAATTATATAGTATATAACAAGATAACATGGGATATGCACATGAATGTGTACATATATATTAATTAACCGGTATGTCTAAAAGGATGTCCAAATAGTAGTTCTGATCTGATATGCTCTTCAGTAATGTGACTTTGCAACTCCTCCATCAAGATATGGCTCTTGATTCTCAGCCCTCTTGAATCTGAGCAGGCTTGTAATTGCTAAGACCAATCCCACATGGTAGGAGTGGCACAGTAGTAGTTCTGGAAGTACCCCTTCATATTCTCAGTAGCTGAGATTTCTTATTTTCAAAATTCTTGTTCTTAGAGCATGGATGCCTTTTTTCAAGAGCCTGGCTACACAGAGAGGCCATATCATGGTTAGCAAAAGTCCCATCCTATGGCAAATATTAATTATCAGTCTTTTCAACAAACCAACTGGCTTGTCTAGCATTAAGGTGCCTCTAGCAGCAGATTATTGGTAACAGCATGAAAAATCCAAGCAAGTACTGCAAGCTATGCCAAGTCAACCCCCAGAATCTTTAGTGGTAATAATAAGTTATCATTTAAGACAAAAGTTTTATATGTGGTTCGGTCTGCAGAGTGAAGCCAAGCCTGCTGTCAAGGTCCCAGATGACAGAGCATAAAGCCACAAAAAATATTTCCAAAGACAAAATCTAATGGAATTTGCTTTGCTTGATTTTAAACTTGCTTTGGAGCATTAATCCCATTTGTTTCTTTCATTTTCTTCTTTTCCTAATGGGAATGCCTACATTATGCCTGTTTCACTGTTACATTTTGAATGCAGATGCTGTGCCTCCTAGATTTTACAGGTCCACAGGTGGAGAAACATTTTGCTCCAGGGTAGTTTATATCCAGAGTTTCACCCATATATGATATAGATGATGAAATTTGGAATATATTCAGTTGATGTCATTTAGATTAGAGTTTGCAAGGATTAATGCTGGAATAGGTTAAGACTTTGTGAGATATTGAGCCAAAGTGAATGCATTTTGCACATGGAATGGGTGTGGGAATTTAAGGGGAACCAAGAGTCTGTTGACCAGTGGTCAAATGTTCATGTTCACTTTTAAACTCAGAATTTTACCTTATTTGGAAATAGGATCTTTTCAGATGTAATTAGTTAAAATGAGATTGTACTGAATTAGGATAGACCTTAAACTCAGTGATTAGTGTCTATAAAGAGGAGGAAAGAAAGAAAGAACTGTTTAGAGATAGAGGCAGATGTTAGAAGGCAGCCACAAGTGAGAGAACAACAAGGGTTCCTGGAAGATACTAGACGCTCGAAGAGAAAAGGAATGATTATTTCCTAAAGACTTCAGAGAGAGCATGACTCTAGAAACATCTTCATTTCACACCTTTAGTCTCTAGAATTATGTAAGAATACATGTCTATTGCTTCAAGGCACCTAGTGTGTTGTGATTTGTTATAGAAAAGCTAAAAAAGTAATATAGATCCTTAAGAGATTTGAGAAAAAAATATATTTATAAAGCTATTTCCACTGATTTCAGGTCAAAAGATAAGGATGATGTTAAAAAAAAAAGTAATGAAAGAGGTTATTCTTGCCACTCAAAGCAGAAGGTGCCTGCTGAATGCTGAGAGAGGCCACAATGATGTGTTGTCAGGTACCAAGTCGTGTCCATTTTTGATACAGCTGGAGCATGTAGAATGCCTCTAACAATGTCTATTTACAGATGTTGTATCTTTACCATCAGTTGTATGCATGTTCTGTTCTTTCACACTGTCCTGGAAAGACAGCTATTTGCTTCTTTATATTTATGAAGTCCATTGATAGTAGTACTGAGTATGAATTTGGGAAGTGACTTAGTAAGTAAACCATTAATTTTATACAAAACTAAAAGCCAATCTCACCCTTAATATTTTTAAAAAATAGATATCTGTTTATTTGGCTGCACTGGATGTTTAGTTGTGGCAGTCAAACAGTTAGTAGTGGCATGCAGCTCTAGTTGCCTGAAAAAGGATTGAACCTGTGCCTCCTGCACTCGGAACATGGAGTATTAGCCACTGGACTGCCAGGGAAGTCCTGTCACTCTCAATATTTTAAATGGAAATGTCTTTGTCTACATTCAAATTGATATGTTACAATCAAGTTTTATCAAATATATATTAAAGATTTTTTCAGTTAATTTCAAGCATGTTTTGCTCACCAAAAGAAAGCTTCCTTATAAAGTATCTCTGCTAGTTAGCCCGTGTCACAATAATGCTTATTAACCACTGGAAAATCAGTGATATTCAATAATGAGCATTTATCCTCTTTTCCATAGCTCTCTGGTTTAGCTAATATGATTCTCCTTCAAGTCTCAAATCTGCAGGTTGGCTAAATTTTTATGAACTCAGCTGGCTTCAGCTGGGCTCAGCTGGCCTCAGCTCCAGACATCAGAGATAGTGGCTGTCTGGAGTATTTCTTTCACTTTCCAGTAGCAGAAGCATGAGAGTACTAAGTCCAAACATCCACACATATTTCATGTTGATGCACTCATTTCATTGGGCTAAAGCAAGTTAATGACCTCACCAAAAGTATGGCTTGGGAAAATGGAAATGTGCTCTTCTCACAATGAAACCACTGCCAGTGTGTGGCTTATTGTAGTACTAAAGGGAAACAAAGAATTGGAAATGAAACTCAGTCTACCACAGTGTTATTTGTAAGTGTGATCCAGGCCACCAAGAGGGCTTATTTTAAGACTCCTAATTAGAAATCTAAATACCACATTTTTCAGATACTATCAACAGTGTCATAGCATGGTAGATGATTAGCAATTCTGCAGAATTATACATATTCAAAGATTTAACGTGTCTCTGAAACAGAATGGAAAAGAGATATAGCAAATGTACGGTGTCCGACTGTGTAGTAGCTTTGTGCTTTGTTACCTTACTTGGTTGAAACTACATTTTCTGGAGTTATTTTCCCTGAATACTTCTGAATAGGGTTTATAGTACAGAAACATTGAGCAAGATTTGGAGAAAGAAGTGAAGCAGTGGCTGCTTTTATGCTTTGACGGTCAGGGCAAGGTGTTCTCGTTACATCAGATCACATGTTGTTGCTGACTCATCTCCTTGATGGTGGGACCACCCAGGTTGCAGCTCCAGCTCCCACAGATTTTCTCCTTCAGCTTTTTGGAGTTCTGGGCTAAACAGCAGTGTGGCTCTGCAGTGGTAGAGGGTGTAACATGAGTCAGTGGTAACACTGAAGTAGGAAGTGGTTGGAGGTAGATGTAGTGCTATAGTAATAAAGTTTTGAAGTTTGATTTCCAGAAAATAAAATCTCTAATGAGAAGAATCTGCCAATTTCCATGGTGAAAAGTTTCTCACCATGGCTTATTTTATGTTAACTACCTTAACAAATTCTCAACATTTACCATTTGGCCTTTCATGAGGTAATGAGTCAGGTCCATAACTCCACCAGATATATGTGAGCGCTAGTTTTTCATTCATCATCTCATTTTGTGCTTAATAGTTCCATATTGTTATGTTTCAGTTTTCCTATTTGCGTTTCAGTTTTCCACACATTCTGCCATCTTACCCTATGACTACTAGCCTCATTTATCATGGTGACTTAAATTCTAATGTGGTAGGCAGAAGTAACAGCCTTTTAGACTACTCCATCAGACTCTCCCCAATTGCATATCTATAATCTATAATAAACCCCTTATTTCTGTATAACTGCTCATCAACTTTAATCAATCTGCCAATATAGTGTATATATATTATACACATACACATTATTTTAATGTATACATATGTTTACGTTTATATGCTTTCCTTGCAGATTAAATCTCTATCAAGCTGATAGCCATATATCAGAAGACAGAGGCTTTATCAATTTATGAAAAGCCCATATCTGGAACAGCAGTTGCAGTTGGAGCCACTGCCTTATTTAATTTGAAGTCTTTACAGTTGAATGTTTCAAGCAGTTATTCAGGAATGTGCATCATAGATAGAGATTCAAAATGTTCTATTAAGCTCTAAAAATCAAAATTACTATAATTTAATACTAGAATTTTTCTAGGAGCTGAGTATATGCTTTCTATTATGTACTCATGAATGGAGGAAATGACAATGTTTTGATAAAGGATATCACTACAAAATTTAACTGTATTTGTCATCTGATTCCTGTAATACATCAGTCTTCTTCAAGGATAGCAGTGGTATCCAGATTTATGAAATATTCAAATAAGCTCAGAATTGATATTTAGTGGAATCTCACTGTCTTTTATTCTCCCATCATGTTACAGATTTGTCTGCATTTCCCTGATCGTCTATTCTGAGTATCCATTCTCTGGTAACAATTTCTGTATGATTAAGATTGATTGAAAATAGCAATAATTATACTGCATACTGTATACACAAAGGAATGTTTTGGAATTATGTGAATTATATTATATGACAGAATTTAGGGAAAAAATCTATTATTAAATAGGAAATTAGCTATCTACAAGAATTTAACATGGTTTCTTTACAAACAGTAGAAATGAACGGCTTTCTCATTTTACTCCTATGTATTAATTTACTACTGATTAAATGTAAGGGATAGAGCATCTCTTTAGCCCAGGCTTGTCCAGTGTATGTAATTTTGTGGAAAGAAAGTTATTAGGTCATTTGTTTAATAAATCAACTGTGCTCAACAATGGTATAATTGTTCCCATACCAAGACAGAAATAATACAGGAGGCAGAAAAATTGAGGGATCTTAAATATTCCCTCAATAATTTCAGCATTGAATTTACTAAATAAATACTGAATAAATATTGAATTTACTGAATAAATATTCAGTATTAAATAATACTGAATAAATTCAGTATTATAAATCAATTTTTTCTTGATGTTCATCTTTCCCTTCTCTTTCTCTCCAGACTTTAGCCAATATGTACTGCTAGACTTAAAAAAAAAAAAAAAAGTTATGGGTCTTTCTGTGCTCCTTACATCCAGCAGCTAAACTTTCTACAATTTTTTGACTATATTGTTTTGATTGTTAACTAGCAACTATGTATTTCTAATTACTGTATTTTGATATAATTATCATCTATGTCCTCTTGATTTTTTTTTTTTCTATTATAAACCATACTGGCAAAGAGGAATCATGTTGCCAGACAATGTTGTCAGCAAAATTCCAGCAACATGTGAAAGGTATATGTGAGTGTGTTCAGTCATGTCTGACTCTTTGTGACCCCACGGACTCCTCTGTCCATGGCATTTTTCAGGCAAGAATAATAGAGTAGATTGCCTTCTCCCAACCCAGGGATTGAACTTATATCTCTTGTGTCTCCTGCACTGCTCACTGTCAGGCATATTCTTAACACTAACACCACCTGAGAAGCCGTAGTGAAAGGCAGAAAAAAAAATTAAAAAAAAAAAAAATTCTCCTGGCTTGAAGGGTAGACATGTAGTCTAATGATAGACCTGAGGTTTATAGTTCCCAACAGAACACCTACCAATCGACAGTTACCCTGTTTAGGTGCTGAAGGAAGATAGATCATTGATGATAATCTATTGTGCTTCTGTTACTTTTTGATTTTTCAAAAGCGAGACTCCCCAAACTAAAAGGTTTTACCTTTTAAAGTGATTTTCTGATGATAAATCTGAAGGTCTTTATGTTCAAAAATCAATGATAAAAGATAAGATGAGAGGACCCTGGTTTGTCTATATCAGAGACTGTCCTGAGAGTCAGGGAATCTTGACTCCTTTGATAATATGAATAAATAAGAGAACATCTCTTTCCTTTACCAACACCAAATATTTCCTGGTAGCTTTTTTGGTTGTTTCTTGACAGTCTTCTGATCTTGCTTTCAAAATATAATCCACCTGCATCCCTTAGGCTTTGAGGTGAAGTATAGATCAAAGACCCACTTTTCCCTCCAGAAATAGTTTACTTTCATGACTTCATTACAACAGTCCAGGGGGAACACTTTAACCACTTTATTCAGTAAGCTTCGATTCTTCCTGAGCTTATGTGCTTGAACTCAGCTTATTGAGTTTTTCCCCCCCTCCTCTTCTGTTTCTCTACTTTCTTTAGAAAGAGCTGTTTTTATACTCTTTTTTCTTTGTATTTGAGTGCTAACCTTAGTATGACTTTAATAATATTCCATATATTGGTCTTCAAGCTCTACATAAAATTCACAAAAGTAAATGTAGAACTGTTCCTCTGTAAATTTTCAAAATGACTGAAATTTTCACTAAATAGAAGCTTCAAGCATCTATTAAGATTTCATCTGTTTTTACAGTTTCATGATTCTTGTTTCCAAATTGATTGTTTAGTAATTAGAAATTGTTAGGTGTGATTGAATACAATAGACTCTATTTCTTCTTTTTTAAGAAGGAATAGACAAACAGATATGTTTTCAAATTTAATTATTTAAATATTTGGATATTTCTTATCATCATTTGACAAATTTTGGCTTTACTGGTGGCTCAGATGGCAAAGAATCTGCCTGCATTGCCAGAGACAAGACTGTGTTTGATCTCTGGGTCAGGAAGATACCCTGGAAGAGGAAATGGCTATCCACTCCAGTATTCTTGCCTGGAAAATCCCATGGACAGAGGACAGTGGCAGGCTACAGTCCATGGGTTCACGGAGTCAGACATGACTGAGCACATGCACACTTACTCACATTGAGTATAATATATACAGCTGTTTCAATCAGAGCAATTTATGATCACACATTGTAGCATTAACTTATGATTTTTATTGACAAAAGGGGTCTTTTATTTTCTTCTTTATTCAGTCTGTGTTATACAACAGGCTTTTAAAAATATGCTTTTACATTTTGTTATAAATATTTTGCTTTTAGCTGTTAATACATCCTTGTAATGTATTCCTTTTTATGTTTGCACATTTTAAAGTATTTCTAGTGGGGTCAAATTCCAATCAATAGCAAACAGGTTAGTCAGTAGCAGTATACATTTGCCTGGTTCCTGTAACTTAGCCAGCAAGATTATGTACATTATAACTGTATGACCTATATTAACTATGAACTGTGGAAGAATACTTATGGAAATAATCAAAGCTGTAATATGCCCCTTTTTGTCTTAATTATCTTTTATATGGTACTTTATTTTGAACTTTTCCTCATCTATTGAGCTAAATGCTTTAATTGCTGGTAGAAATGAATAATCATAAAATATTATAGCTTTCTATAGTTCCTGGATTTATTTTGTTTTAAAATATTTAATTTCCTAGGGAAAGTATTCTATCATCCTTTCTCTTGAAGAAACCCCTATTAGGTTGTAATCATGTCTATTTGAATTAGACCTTGAAGTGGTCTTTCACGCTTTTGTTATTTCAGGATTAGATTACTGCAATCCTCTCCTGGCTTCTGGCCCAGGAGCAACCTGCATAAATGCCAGCTGGTACTGGATGCCACTGCCAGATTCTTCCTGCAAAAGACGTCAGTCTGAGGATATTTTCGTGCTCCTTTCTCATTTTTACACAATTATAGGTTAAACAATATATTGATTATAAAAAGACCCCTTTTCCTTGAAAATTTAGTGACATTAGCCTACTGAGTATTACCAAGATTTTTTTTTTCCCCAAGTACTCTTAAGTAAACTATCCATTAATCTCAAGTTTAGTTTATAATCATCTAAAAATAAATTCTTGTAAAGTTTTTCTGCCCCTTCATCTGTAGAACACTTTCAATAAATGTGTGTTTGGTATTCCAGATATACATGATTTTGAAAAAGTTACATGTTAACCTTTTGTAAATATTAAAAAAATTAAAAATTCTGTTTCAAGGTTATCACTCTTACATTCACATTGCTTTCTAGATTGTCAGAATCCATTGGCATAAAACTGGGAATAGAACACAGTGCAGTATATACTCCACATTTAAGTGTTAAGTTTAGGAGAAAAACAGGTCAAATTGTCTGATTTTCATTTGGAAACTGATTGATTTCTGTGAGCAGACATCTCTCAGGTAAACTCATGCACATTATTACTCTTCAAGAAAAAAAGAAAAAATTTACTTATAAAATATACTTGAGGTTATGATTATAAGGACATATAAGACAGTAGTGGGGCTTTCAAATATTTTATAATTTATAAAATGAAAAGAAAAGTTTATATAATTGAAACATAAAATAATTCATTATGCATGTTCTATAGATAATATACACAAAACAACAGAATAGGGAGGGAAAGATGAGTGTCAGTAAAAATTTATATACATTAATTTGCTGATCCTTAAAAAAAAAAAAATTGAGAAATTTCTATAGACCAGACCAGCACTGAAGGAAAGGTAATCGAAAATGAGAAAACAATGACCTGGGTAAGGGCACAGAGAAAGAGTTATCTAAGAAATATGAAGTCATATAGTTTGATAGGAATCTATATTTTGGGACCGGAAACAGGGGAAAGGTAAAAAAAAAAATTAAGGAGAAGAGTCAAGCACTTAAACATTTGATCAAAGAAACTAAGAGAAAGCTTGCAAATAGTGTGGTGATACAATCAATAAGCTCTAAAAGATTACATTAATAAGTAACTATGGTGTCATTATGAACAGCAATGATGAGACGTGTTAGGGCAAGAATAAAAGTAAAACAGCAATCACGGATATATTTACAGATGTATATGGTCTGAGGAACATTCACTTATATGTAAAGTACATCATGTGAAATGCTGGGCTGGATGAAACAAAATCTGAAATTAAGATTGCCAGGAGAAATATCAGTAACTTCAGTTATGCAGATGACATCACCCTTATGGCAGAAAGCTAAGAACTAAAGAGCCTCTTGAAAGTGAAAGAGGAGAGTGAAAAAATTGGCTTAAAGCTCAACATCTGAAAACTAAGATCATGGCATCCAGTCCCATCACTTCATGGCTAATAGATGGGGAAACAATGAAAACAGTGACAGACTTTTTTTTTTTGGGGGGGGGGGCTTCAAAATCACTGCAGATGGTGAAATTAAAAAAGACACTTACTTCTTGGATAAGGAAATGGCAACCCACTCCAGTATTCTTGCCTGGAGAATCCCATGGACGGAGGAGCTTGGTGGGCTACAGTTCACGAGTCACAAAGAGTCGGACAAGAGTGAGCGACTTCACTTTCATTTCTGAAGGCTGAACATTCCCTTGGAGATGTTTTGCAAGACTGAAGACCCTTTCAGTTTACTTCCCCCATGCATCTCCGTTTCTATTCTGTCTTTGGACTTTAGTTCCTCATCGCTTCTTTCTCTCTGATCTATAAAAGATCCTGGCATCCAGACCCCAATAAGATGGTTATTTTAAGGCTCTAGCTTGCCATCTTCTCAGTTAGTCTGCTCCCTGATTAAAGTCTCTTCCTTGCCTCAGCAAAAAAAAAAAAAAAAAAAAAAAAAGTAATAATAATTAATTAATTAACTAACTAATAAAAAAAAAGACACTTACTTCTTGGAAGAAAAGCTATGACTGACCTGCTGCTGCTGCTAAGTCGCTTCAGTCGTGTCTTACTCTAGGTGACCCCATAGGCAGCAGCTCACCAGGCTCCCCCGTTCCTGGGATTCTCCAGGCAAGAACACTGGAGTGAGTTGCCATTTCCTTCTCCAGTGCATGAAAGTGAAAATGAAAGTGAAATCGCTCAGTCGTGTCCGACTCTTAGCGATCCTGTGGACTGCAGCCCACCAGGCTCCTCTATTCATGGGATTTTCCAGCCAAGAGTACTGGCGTGGGGTGCCATTGCCTTCTCCATGACTGACATAGATAGCATGTTAAAAAGCAGAGACATCACTTTGCCATCAAAGGTCTGACTAATCAAGGCTATGTTTTTTCCTGTAGTCAAGTATGGACATGAAAGTTGGACTATAAAGAACGCTGAGCACTAAAGAATTGATGCTTTTGAACTGTGGTGCTGGAGAAGACTCTTGATAGTCCCTTAGACTGAAAGGAGATCCAACTAGTCCATCCTAAAGGAAATCAGTCCTGAATATTCATTGGAAGGACTGATTCTGAAGCGGAAACTCCAGTACTTTGGCTACCTGATGTGAAAAACTGACTCATTTAAAAAGACCCTGATGCTTGGAAAGATTAAAGAGGAGAGGAGAAGGGGACGAGAGAGGATGAGATGGTTGAATGGCATCGGTGATGCAATGGACATGAATTTGAGTAGCTCCAGGAGTTGGTGATGGACCCGGAAGCCTGGCATACTGCAATGCACGGGGTCGCAAAGAACCGGACACAACTGAGTGACTGAACTGAACTGAACTGGATGCATATATGTTAAGGATTTTACACAAGTTTTTGGCTCATAATTATTATCAGAAATGGTTACCCCTATTTTATTAGATGAGCAAATTTTAAATCACGTGCCCATCTCTACTTTCCTTAACAACATCAACTGTCAAATTCAGGTCTCACTAACTTTTTTCCAAATGATGTTAATGAATTTTATGTTTACTTGAATTGCTAAAGGTACATAAATCCCCAAACTTACTCTAATAAACTATCATTGTACCTCTTTAAAATATTTCTGCTGTTTTAATAGAATGTGTTTTATGCTGTTTTTCTATTTTTAAGAACCCTAGGGGAAAAATAAATCCATGGTACAGAAGAACACAGAAACACTTAAGGCCTGGGTATTATACAAGGTACTCAAAAATAATTGCTGCTTTTCTATTTTGTAAAATAAGTTCTAATCTCATATAATTATCTGTCCTTTAGTTTATTATGCATTTACAGCCAAAAACATATTATATATCCACAATTATAAAATATAATTTTATAAAAATCCCATTTAGCCATCTACATACTTTTTCAAAGTGTTTATGCTAAAATTTGCTTTTTTAGAACCCATATTTCTCCTTAAATTCAGTTTATGAAAGGATATTTTTGCTACGTTTGAATAGCAGATTTCAATATGTCCCCAAGTTGGGGGTAAAAGTTCTATATAATTTATAGACTGAAGCTTGAGGATGTGCTGCAGTGTAAATCTTTTTCAGTGGAACTAATGAGATATTGACCACTTCCTCCTTGCTACACAGTGCCTTTATTTTGTACCCTACACTGGTGATAATGCATAATAATTGGGGATTTTTTTTATCCTTGACAATGTGGGAATAGTCAAATCTTCAGGTAAAGAAAATTCTGCTTAGTGGATGCATCAACTGATATTTACATAACAAAGAACAGCATTGCTGCATATAATTTGAGATACATTACATTTAAATAAGCACAATTGTTTCTAATAAATTGTTAATGCATTCAGTTACTTTGAAATGTCAACTAAAATTTTAAATTACTAAAATGTAGAAAAGCATTCTCAGGAATATAATAATTTGCTGTTGCTGTTGCTGCTGCTGCTGCTGCTGCTAAGTCGCTTCAGTCATGTCTGACTCTGTGCAACCCCATATATGGCAGCCTACCAGGCTCCCCTATCCCTGGGATTCTCCAGGCAAGAACACTGAAGTGGGTTGCCATTTCCTTCTCCAATGCATGCAAGTGAAAAGTGAAAGTGAAGTTGCTCAGTCGTATCTTACTCTTCACAACCCCATGGACTGCAACCTATCAGGCTCCTATTATTTGCTAGATAACGTTAATCAATTTTATAGTTCATTTTCTGGCAAAGAGCAAATTATATTTCATGGGGAAAATTCCTATATATTTAAATTATAGTATAATTAATGATATTTTTTAAACAAGGAGTTTTGTAATATCAGAATGTTTTCTGTTTACATACTAATAACAATATTTTAAAGTGATCAATGTACTTAATTCTGAAATGTTTCATTAAAATTAAATGTTTTAATATTCTATTGAGGTAGGAGGTAGATTCCCTACCCTGGCTCCAGAGTGTAAAGCAATTGGAGATTCATCCCCTATGGACTGAAACTTTAAGATGAGAATATCAGGACAATTAAGAGAGCCATCTGGGCCCTGCCCAGACCACATATTTCTCATTCCTCCCACAAAGAAAGGCTCCTTGTAGGTCAAAGGTAGAGTAATTTTTATAGGATACTCTACTCATAAGCCTCTTTGGTAGAACCCATCTTGGCTAAAAGATACATGTGCACACATGGAAAAATCCTGAGATATACCAAATATGGACTGTGAATCAGGCAAATTAAAATGACTGGCCAAGGGAAACCAGAAGATATAGCAAATAAAATAATTCAAACAGCCAAATTTGTTTTAAAGGGAAAACTTCAAATAGGCTAAAGGCATAGTTTTTACCACTTGTTAAGAATAGTTTTGGTAATTAAAAAATAAATAAATAAAACTTCCTGGACTAAGCTGTATTCAAGGAAAATATGTAAGTGAAGGGCCAAACTACAGAGAATAAAGTAAAATGTGATTTAGTGCTATATACCTGAACATCTACAGAACACAATCACCAATCTAAATTTAAATTTAGGCTGATCAAAATATCACTGTGATTTAATAAAAATATTTTTGCCATTGTTTCATTTAGATGAGATTTCATTGTTTTTGTTTCTATTTATTATATTTATAACAGATTTTTAAAAGAGATTTATTTTGCATCTTCCTCTGGTATTTCTAAAACATGTAGCAATCCATAGAGCCAGACATCCTGGAATGTGAAGTCAAGTAGGCCTTAGAAAGCACCACTATGAATAAAGCTAGTGGAGGGGATGGAATTCCAGTTGAGCTATTTCAAATCCTGAAAGATGATGCTGTGAAAGTGCTACATTCAATATGTCAGCAAATTTGGAAAACCCAGCAGTGGCCACAGGACTGGAAAAGGTCAGTTTTCATTCTAATCCCCAAGAAAGGCAATGCCAAAGAATGCTCAAACTACCACACAGTTGCAGTCATCTCACACGCTAGTAAAGTAATGCTCAAAATTCTCCAAGCCAGGCTTAAGCAATGTGTGAAACGTGAACTTCCTAATGTTCAACTTGGTTTTAGAAAAGGCAGAGGAACCAGAGATCAAATTGCCAACATCCACTGGATCATGGGAAAAGCAAGAGAGTTCCAGAAAAACATCTATTTCTGCTTTCTTGACTATGCCAAAGCCTTTGACTGTGTGGATCACAATAAACTGTGGAAAATTCTGAGAGATGGGAATACCAGACCACCTGACCTGCCTCTTGAGAAATCTGTACGCAGGTCAGGAAGCAACAGCTAGAACTGGACATGGAACAATCAACTGGTTCCAAATCAGAAAAGGAGTACGTCAAGGCTGTATATTGTCACCCTGCTTATTTAACTTATATGCAGAATACATCATGAGAAACGCTGGACTGGAAGAAACACAAGCTGGAATCAAGATTGCCAGGAGAAATATCAATAACCTCTGATATGCAGATGACACCACCCTTATGGCAGAAAGTGAAGATGAACTAAAAAGCCTCTTGATGAAAGTGAAAGAGGAGAGTGAAATAGTTGGCTTAGAGCTCAACATTCAGAAAATGAAGATCATTGCATCTAGTCCCATCACTTCATGGGAAATAGATGGGGAAACAGTGGAAACAGTGTCAGATTTTAATTTTGGGGGGCTCCAAAATCACTGCAGATGGTGACTGCAGTCATGAAATTAAAAGATGCTTACTCCTTGGAAGAAAAGTTATGGCCAACCTAGATAGCAATTCAAAAACAGAGACATTACTTTGCTGACTAAGGTCCATCTAGTCAAGGCTATGGTTTTTCCAGTAGTCATGTATGGATGTGAGTGTTGGACTGCGAACAAGGCTGTGTGCCGAAGAATTGATGCTTTTGAACTGTGGTGTTGGAGAAGACTCTTAAGAGTCCCTTTGACTGCAAGGAGATCCAACCAGTCCATTCTGAAGGAGATCAGCCCTGGGATTTCTTTGGAAGGAATGATGCTAAAGCTGAAACTCCAGTACTTTGGCCACCTCATGTGAAGAGTTGATTCATTGGAAAAGACTCTGATGCTGGGAGGGATTGGGGGCAGGAGGAGAAGGGGACAACAGAGGATGAGATGGCTGGATGGCATCACTGACTCAATGAACGTGAGTCTGAGTGAACTCCGGGAGTTGGTGATGAACAGGGAGGCCTGGCGTGCTGCGATTCATGGGGTTGCAAAGAGTTAGACATGACTGAGTGACTGAACTGAACTGAACTGATGGAGTATAATAAACCCCAAAATATCTGGCCTGTGACTCTCTCTTACCTATTTCCTATGGATTTCATCCTTTGCCCACTCAACAACAACCATATATTTTACTAACCAGGATTCCTGGCCTTCTGAATCAATAGATATTTATACAAGGTGTAACAAGAAATTCAGGCAAATCTTTACTTAGACCCTTGCTGTAGTAAGGATTAGTGCAAAAATTAGTAACAAGTTTGCTTACTCACTCCCTGAGTGGGGCAAACTGTTCCTCATATGGGGTGAGGGTAGGGGTGTTCCATGGATTGAAATGGAGGGATGACTTAGGTGGTCTCCCCATCCCTTGGTGGTGCTTCATGGGTTTTTGGTCTTCTTGTATCCTCTTCATAATTTGCCCAAATTGCTCATGTATGGGGTCGCAAAGAGTCAGACATGACTGAGCGACTGAACTGAACTGAATTGAACTGAAGTTATTTTTAGTCCTTTAAAGTTTCTTTGTATTTTGTTACTGGAAAAGACATTTCATCAGGTGTAACCACTGCAGCATAGGGGCCCACGGCCCAGGGCTCATCCTGTCTAATATTAGCCTCTTTCTTCCCTGGTGGCTCAGACAATAAAGAATCTTACAATGCACGAGACCAGGGTCCCTGAGTCAGGAAGATCCCCTGGAGAAGGGAATAGATACCCAGCTCTAGTATTTTTGCCTAGACAATTCCATAGACAGAGGAACCTGGCTGGCTACAGCCCATGGGATCTCAAAGAGTCAGACAGGATTGAGTGACTAACACTTTATCTTTCCACTTTTAACCCTTAAATACACCAAGCATAGTCCTGTCTTTTCAGTCCTTTAGGCTCTGCCTTGAAAGCTCTTCTTTCCATTTATCCTTCACTTTACCATGTCTCTGCTCAAATCACCTCTTCAAAAAGGCCTTCAGTGATTTCTTTATCAAAAAGACCACCCTTATAATCTGAACTGACAAAGTTTGCTTTATTTAATCTTTATAACTCTTATATCAGTACCCTCACTGGATATTTATTTTTAATTATTTGCTTTCCCCCAATTGGAATGAAACTATAGGTGAGATGGGCCCATATTTAGTTTATTGTTCTATCTTTAGTGCTTATAATAATACTCTCAAAAAGTAGCAACTCAATACATATTTAAGAATTAATAACTGAATGCTTGAACAAATCATCAACACCTTCAAATCACTGAGCTTTTATTGGTATGAATGCATAATGCTAATATTTTGTATCTTTTAAACTTCATAGAAATAATCTAGTGTAGATACTATTATTTCTATTTTATAAATAAGAAAATATATTTAGAGTGAACTCACCAGTGGGAAATATAGTTGGAGAGGCTTAATAGGGAGTTGGAGTTAAGAGTATGAAGCTTGCCACATGGCACCCACCTCTGTCTGTAGCCATACCACCCTGAATGTGCCCAATCTTATCAAGAGTATAAAATTTAGGAGGAAAAACCAAGATAAGTATATTACATATATTATATTATTTCATTTTATATTATAATTATTCATTATGAGTATATAAGTTCTAGTTTAAACAACAAAAATCCATGGAATAGCCTAGGAATCCGAATGAGAGTGAAGTTAGCAAGGAAATAACATTGTATGTGTGAACACGTATACATAGACTCAATTTTAAAGAACTGAGAAAGTCACATTTTCCATTTTTTCTTTCTTTAAAGGCATTATAGTGCACACCTCAGAAATACAGAAATAATGCTACATTCTTCTGTTTTCATTTATACCTAGTCAGTCATTAAGTGTTTGATTGTATTTTCTAAGTATTTTCCATCCAACTTCATCCTGTATCCTTTATTTTGGCTGGACTCTTATCATTTCTTATTTTGCTCTCAGCAGTGACCTTCCAGCTTAATTTCCAATTGATATTTAGTCTTGTCTCTTTAGATTTCTTTCCTACACTAAGTATAGACATGAATTTGTACTAAATAACGTTCAAATATTTTTCTAAATTAGAATACTCTCTTAGTACATGTTGTTCTGCAGCCTTCTCTCCAGCAGCAGAGTCAAGAGAAACTCAATGCCCACCACTAGCATATAAAACTTTTAGCTTTACAATCTAATTTAAAGTGCAGCATTCAATCTTTGCAAAGATTCACTACAAGTAGAGTGAATATGGTACAACCAGAATATAAACCACAACTTCAAGAATAAAAATATTCAGGAAAAAAAAATATATATATGTAGATAGATAGATAGATAGATAGATAGATAGATAGATATCTCCATCTGTGAATCTTGCTGCATTGTGCCCCTACTGGGACTTGGGTCTAAGATCTGGAGAGAAATCTGATGATAGCAAGAATATGATAGCAATCACAGTTGGTAACAATACTTCAGGTGGCCTAGGCTGAGGTGACAGAGAGCCTTCATTTACAAGAAAAAAAGGGCCTGGTATGGAAAGACTGAAGTGAAAGAAGACTGTTTTATTTATTGGTCTACTCCATATGTTTTATTTATTGTTCTGCTCCATATGAAATGCAAAAAATTGGAAGTCAAGAGATACCTGGAGTAACAGGAAAGTTTACCATGGAATACAAAATGAAGCATAGCATAGAGTTTTGACAAGAGAATGTACTGGTCAGATCAAATATCCTCTTTGAACGACCCAAAAGATGACTCTACACGTGAACATCACAAGAGAACAATACTGAAATTAGATTGATTTTATTCTTTGCAGTCAAAGATGGAGAAGTTCTATATGGTCAGCAAAAACAAGATCTGCAGCTGGCTGTAACTCAGATCAACTACTTACTTCAAAATTCAGACTTGAATCAAAGGAAGTAGGGAAAAGTCACTAGGCCATTCAGGTGTGACCTAAATCAAATCCCTTATGATTATACAGTGGAGGTGAACAATAGATTCAAGGGACTAGATCTGGTAGACAGAGTGCCTGTAGAACTATCGATGGAGGATCATAACATTGTACAGGAGTTTGTGACCAAATCCATCCCCAAGAAAAAGAAATGCAAGAAGATAAATTGGTTGGCTGAGAAGGATTTACAAATAGCTGAGAAAAGAAGAGAAGCAAAAGGTAAAGGATAAAGGGAAAGACATACCCAACTGAATGCAGACTTACAGAAAATAGCAAGGAGAGATAAGAAGGCCTTATCCAAGGAACAATGAAAAAAAAAATAGGGGAAAACAATAGAATGGGAAAGAGTATAGATCTTTAAGAAAATTGGAGCTATCAAGGGAATGTTTCATGCAAAGATAGGCACAATAAAGGAGAAAGCAGCAAGGACCTAACAGAAGCAGAATATATTAAGAAGAGATGGCAAAAATACACAGAAGAATGGTACAAAAAAATCTCTTAATGACTCAGATAATCATAAATGTGTGCTCACTCACCTAAAGCCAGACATCCTGGAGTGTGAAGTCAAGTGAGCCTTCAGAAACATTATTACAAACAAAGCTAGTGGAGGTGATAGAATTTCAGCTGAGTTATTTCAAATCTTAAAAGATGATGCTGTTAATGTGCTGCACTCAACATGCCAGCAAATTAAGAGTACTCAACAGTGGCCATAGGACTGGTCAGTTTTCATTCCCATCCCAAAGAAAGGCAAAGCAAAAAATGTTCAAATTATAGTAGAACTGCACTCATTCCACATACTAGGAAGACATTATTCAAAATCCTTCAAACTAGGGTTCAGTAGTACATGAACTGATAACTTCCAGATGTACAGCTGTATTTAGAGAAGGCAGAGTAGCCAGAGATCAAATGGATATCTGCTGGATAATAGAAAAAGCAAGGAATTCCAGAAAAAAAAAAAAATCTACTTCTTCTGCACTGACTACACTAAAGCCTTTGACTGTGTGGAACACAACAAACTGTGGAATATTCTTAAGGAGATGGGAATATCAGACCACTTTACCTGCCTCCTGAGAAGCCTGTATGAAAGTCAAGAAGCAATAGTTAGAACTGGACATGGAACAACGGACAGATTCGAAATTGGAAAAGGAGTATGTTAAGGCTGTATACTGTCACCTGCTTGTTTAACTGATATGCAGAGCACATTATGTGTAATGTTGGACTGGATGACTCACAAGCTGGAATCAACAACTTCATATATGCAAATAATAACACTTTAATGGCAGAAAGTGAAGAGAGACAAACGATCCTCTTGATAGAAGTGAAAGATGAGAGTGAAAAAGCTGGCTTATAACTGAACATTCAGAAAACTGAGATCATGGCATCCTGTCCCACCAGTTAATAGCAAATAGGTGGGAGAAAAGTGTCAGATTTCATTTTCTTGGGCTCCAAAATTACTGTGGATGGTGACTGCAGTCACATAATTAAAAAAACAAAAAACAAACAAACAAAAAAAACACTTGTTCCTTGGAAGAAAAGCTATGACAAACATAGACAACATATTAAAAGGCAGAGAAATCACTTTGCAGACAAACGTCCTTATAGTCAAAGCTATGGTTTTTCTAGTGGCCATGTATGAATGTGAGAGTTGGACCATAAAAAAGGCTGAATGCCAAGGAATTGATGCTTTCGAGCTGTGGTGCTGCAGAAGACTCTTGAGAGTCCCGCAGACACCAAAGAGATCAAACCAGTCAATCCTAAAGGAAATCAGTCCTAAATATTCATTGGAAGGGCTAATGCTGAAGCTGAAGCTCAAACTTCAATTCTTTGGCCACTTGATGGGAAGCTTCAGCTCACTGGAAAAGACCCTGTTGCTAGGAAAGATTGAGGGGAAGTGGGGAAGGAGGTGACAGAGAATGAGATGATGGGATGGCATCACCGACTCCATGGACATAGTTTGAGCAAACTCAGGAAGATAATGAAAGACAGGGAAGCCTGCCATGCTGCACTTCATGGGGTCACAAAAACAGACACAACTTGGCGACTGAACAACAACAGCAACAACTCCATATGTCCAGCACGGTACCTGATACTCAATGGCTGCTTAACAAGTGTTACATTGAGAGGAATTTGCTTGCATCTCCAGCTCTTCTTCAGTGCAAGACTGAGAAAGTAACCTGAAGCCTCTGAACTTTGCTTGCTTTCTCTAAAAGTGAGCATGCTCTGTGATTTCACATGTGCACCTTCCCGGCAAATTTTAAGGCAAATCACAAATGAGAAGAATGAATGATAAGGCTGCTTCTGTTGTTGTTTGTGCTAACATATCTCTAGATATTAATATTAGCTTTCATTATTAAAGAGCAGTGCCAATTTCTCAGTAACATTCTTCTATTCAATAAAATAGATCATTCAAGTTATAAGAATATATATTATCCATGGGCTTCAACAAAGCCCTCTTAATTTGCAGAAGAAAAATGCCAACCATGAACATTTTATTGTTCTTATTATTCTCTATATATAAAACCTTCTTTTAATTGATTATATGTCATATTCTAAGTCTTTGGCTTTGCAGGAAAAGCATTTCATGTTCTGACCATTGCCTCTTTTTTCATCTTTATCTCCCTTCTGTACTACACATTAGATCAGCAGACATGGTAGCCTCCATCTGTGTTGAGCCATCCATAATCCCCTGAAATTTCAATGTTCTTTCTCACCTGTGAGAGCACTTTGAATCTGTAATATCTGTAATACTTTTTCTGCTCTCCTGTGACTCACATCAGTTCAGTTCCGCTCATTAGTGTCTGACTTTGAGACCCTATGAATCGCAGCACGCCAGGTGTCCCTGTCCATCTCAAACTCCTGGAGTTCACTCAGACTCACATCCATCGAGTCAGTGATGCCATTCAGTCATCTCATCCTCTGTCGTCCCCTTCTCCTCCTGCCCCCAATCCCACCCAGCATCAGAGTCTTTTCCAATGAGTCAACTCTTTGCAACAGGTGGCCAAAGTCACTGTGATATTAATATTTCAGGCATAGAAAGATTATACTGTGATCATAATATGTTGCTTTCCATGACCTGTAAGTACTGTAAAATATTGTGGGTAGGATATAAATATGGGAGTAGCTTTTGTGAACATATAAAATAATTTAACATGGCAACAGGACATCATTGTATATCTAATGTTAATTAACTCTATAGAGTAAAAAAAAAAATCTTAATACATCTTAACATACCTTCATTCCTTAGAAAAATATGTTGGCTTAAATATAATCAAAGTCAATGTCCTCTTCGAGATCAGTATTGTTACAATGTTTCACAGAAAGTTATACAAATTCCATTGAAGCAATTTCATGGTCATAATTAGTTAGGAAAGCTGTATCAAGCAAGAATATATTTTGTAAACTCTAGATAATTCAATACACTGAAGTACACTGAAGATACTACAAGAGAGATACTAACTATCAGGCAGTGTTTCCCAAACATTTTTATCACATATATGTATAAATAATATCTTACAGAAATACTGATGTAAATCTATTAATTTATCTCTATAGGAAAAAGCAAACAGAATAATTTTACCTTGGGAAATATATTCCAAAATAATCTTATCTATTCTAATGCTTAAAGTTCTAATTAAAATGTCTTTGGATTAAGACTTTTGTTTCTGTTAAAATACCAGAGAACAACTCTAGTTTATTCCTTACTAGTTATATATAATCTGCTTTAAAACAGTCTCTGAAAGTTAATGTAGAAAATCACTTAGATGGATTATGTAAACCTTAAACATTTGAGAAGATGCTGCTACTCTAACAACAACAGCAGAAATCCAGCAGTAAGAAAAGGGTCAAATAGCAATACTTCAACATTTTTCTTAGAGTCAAAATGTTACAACAGTAGAAAATTACAAAAAAAAAAAAAAAAAGAAAGAAAATTACAAGGCAACTAGCTAGTCTCGCCATCAAACCTTCCTTAAAAATTGCTATCTGTAATCTGCCTCAAGAATGAAGTCATTTGATGTTAACCATCATCTAAAATCTATTTACAAGTTAAGAGCTCTCTAAGCCTCCAGCTATGGAATCATGACATTATAATAGATGGTGTGCATTGCCTTTGGAAAAATGAAGGTTACTTACCTATAAACCTGCTTTTCTCACTGTGTATCATTAGAAAGTCACTCACCGCCCCAGAGCAGTTAACTTGCTGATTGGTTTCTGATTATTATATTTCCTTGGGCAACTGATTGATTCTTATCATTTTTTTCCTTCTATGTTGCCTGAAAAAAGATTTATATATTAGGGATCATTTTCTCAGTACTTTCTGCTAGCAGGGGGAGTTTTGTAGTTTTCATTCAAGCATTGACACTATTGCAAGTTCTTTTCCAGGAGACATAAACTGTGTTTCAGTGTTAATGGTGATGATGGTTCCTGTGCACTAAGAAGGAATTTCTGGTTACACTTTTAAAAGGCCTTACATATAAAGGACATCTTTACATCATAAGAGCAATGTTTTTTCATAAGCTTGGCACTATCATTGCCATATTGGCGATAACTGCAACATGACTTAGAATAGTCATTTTAAACACAGCCATCATTATTTTTATTCCTAAAATGATGGCAGAAGATGACTTTTTAAAAAAGTCTGTATACTTGCTCAAAAGGATTAATAAGTGCAACTACTGAATGATATTTTTACAATAAATGAAATGATGTATAAAAATAGTGTAGGAAACTAGAACACAGAATTTTGTTCTGCCTAGTATGCCTTAAATTCACCTACAAAATGCTCCTATATTTGTCTGATCATTGCTACACTAATTTGAGTTAAGCTATTGATATCTCTACACATTTACTGTTAAAATAAGTATACAAAGGCACAAGATAATAAAACACATCATCAGCTGTCCGTGACTTAGTTTATTAGACTACTTTTGCCTGGAAAATCCCATGGACGGAGGAGCCTGGTAGGTTACAGTCCATGGGGTCACAAAGAGTTGGACATGACTGAGCAACTTCACTCACTCATGTTTCATGACAATAGCTGAGAAAATAAACTAGAATATGGAGCACTGAATGTGGAACTTGAAATAAATACTTTGGATCATAGGTCAGGGGAGATAACAATTCTGTGGGGTGCTGGATCATGGGGCAATATACCATGAAAAGGAATCGCCAATGACAAGGACACTCATGGAGGTCACATGAGAGGAGGTGCTAAGAAAGAGAAATTTGAATGAGAAGCTGAGAGGGAAAAGAAGCATGCAGTATTCATCTCGCATCTTTGCATAGAAACAGTAAAATTCTAACACTGTCATGGATATTCAACAATTGTCATTCACTAAGAGGACACCTTTGTCATCAGTTTTCTAAATATTACCAATAAAATATCTGCCATGTTTTTGTGCCCTATTGGCAATAAAGATGACATTTCTCTTCTCTTTTCATAAAGGTTACTTTATTCTTCATATTTTCAACAGTTGAAAGGCAATATAACTCTAGTTGAGAGGACAATGAGTTTAAAGTTTTATAGAACACTAATTAAGAGTTATTCCTTTATCTTTAACTATATGATTTCTTCCCTAAAATTAGTATATCCTATTTTGATAACTAATAATAGCTTTTAAAACATAAATTTAATTTAAGTAAACATATAAAGGTCTGGTAATCTGATAGATGCAAAATCAGAATTAAGTAAATTAACTTCATTCCAGATTAGTGAGCTTTATGACTTAGATTTTGAGAACGGAGCGAAGCATCACACAAAACCTATAATTTTACACTTCTAATATAGTGTAGCAATATTACCAAAAACATTGTGAAATTGACTGAGGTTTGTATTGGTGAGCATACTAATTTCTTAACTAATTTAATTAAAATTTTCTAAGCTATTAATATTGCTCCTGGGAAAATTATATTTAGCAGAGACAAACTGATAAACTTTGCATTCTATCTTTATGGACCTTATAGTTTATAGGACAAGACAGAAGGTAAAATAATAAAGCCACTTAATACCTAGCAAATACAGCAATGTTGTAATTGTCACGTTAAGATAGTATGAGGCATTACTGGAACATTTACCAAGGGAATTGATCTGTGTAGGAAAGTTGCTTGAGGCCCGATCTAAAACAAACTTTATAAAGAATATTATCTGCTTTCCCACAAAATCCTTTTTAAAAAGACTTAACTTTTGGAATTTACTTATAAAAGACATAGTCATTGAATAGCTAACATGCATTATACAAAACTTTGTGCTATGTGCTAGAAATATATCAATGAACATGATGGACAAGTCCTTCTTTTCATAGAGCCTATAGTCTAGTGATGAGTAAAGAGTGGACCACTCTCAATCATATAGTTTGTGCTTAGTTTATAAATCATTATTTCTGCCTGAAAAGCACATGTTTTAAAATTCTATAATAAATTAATAATTATAATTCTATAATATGGATGACTATCATACATAAATGAATGATACTCTTTTTTGAGATATATTGAAGATTTATTTCTTCATTTTTACCCTTATATCTATAAATTGTGATCTGCGCCTCTATTACAGATATGTGTTTTTAACAGAGAGAGATACATAGACATATAAAGGGAGAAAGAAGAATAGATGTCTGATTTCTCTATGATGCACTGATTAATTTTTAGGTATTGCTAGACAATGTTTACATATGTTCTTCCAATCATCAGTAAACCTACAGAAAAACTTGCTACCACATTGACACTAACAAGGGGATATTTGTATGGGAGGGTCTCGTGCAGAAAGTTCACATATAAAATACACAAAATGGTAATGCAATAAATTATTTTGAGCAACTTCAATGTGCTAAATATTGTAGTAAGTGTAGTACAGAAAAAAATTAAGGGAATCTATTTCAGCACCTTCTTTTATAGCAAGAATCTCATAAATGTCTATTTGATTTAAACAGGGAGGAATGACATCTTTTTATTTGCATATTTCCAGATTCTCCCCTACAAGCTCTTTGAGGTCAGACATGTTTGCCTCATTTGTATTTATAACCTTAGTAGCAAGCTGAATTTTAGTATATATTTTGTGTTTAATAAATATTGCTTGATATTTGAAGGATTGAAGGAAAAAAGGAGGTAAAATAGAGAACAATAATTCATTACTTACTTTTATTATTTTTTATTAAATAAAGTCAACATGGGTTTCCCTTGTGTTTCTGCCTGCCTGCAAAACTAGAGACCTGGGTTCAATCCCATGGTCGGGAAGATCCCCTGGAGAAGCAAAATGGCAACTCACTCCATTACTCTTGCCTGGTGAATTCCATAGACAGAGGAACGGGACAGGCTGCAGTCCATGGAATCACAAAGAGTCAGACATAACTGTGTGACCAATTTTCACTTTTCACTTTTCCAAGTCAACATAGTTTGATTTCTCTATTGAATTCAGTAATAAAAAACTTTCTAAACTATGAAATTTCCAGGCTAAATTAACCCAAAGATGCTAAGCAGTGAACCAAAATAAAAATTAAAACAGTGATGCAGAGTTTTGCTAAGATAGCTCTCTCTAGTAAGTTTAGAAAAATGAAAACTATGTTTATATACTCATAATAAGCAGTGAACTTTATCATTACAAGTAGATTAAAAATATTGATTGTGATCTCAGTGATCACCCAGTGTATCAGACAATCAACAAATTATTTAATATTCTCTTGAATTCTCTTGACTATTTTTTCAAGACATATAGAGAATAAAGATATTTAATTATGGTTGTGTCAAAACTGGTTATTGACAATTTTTTTTATCTTATAGAGAAATAATGTACACTATAAAAAATGACAACATCAAAAATTTTTCACCTTTCACCAGAAAAGCTAGCAACATACTTACCTTTAATTGTTCTCTGGAACCTATGGTTTCATAACATTCTAAACTAGAGTTTTCTGTCCAAGATAGCTAATTAAAGAACATCTAGGTGCTACATATACACAGAAAAACATTGAATAATACATGAAGTTTGACTGAAGTCAGTCTCTTTATATTTTTATCTTTTATTCATTAGGAAATTCTGAAAAGAAAAGAAGAAATAGAAACAAATCCCACAAAACTTGCAGTCACCTACAATGCAACTTTAGAAGTCAAAAAGTAGTACTCACTTTAAAAGTACATGTGGATTATAGGACAACAAGCCACTAAAAAAAAAAAAATACAGAGAGTTTTTCTTTTCTATAAAATGGCTGTGTACTATGGGTTCTCCTTGACTCATTTGTCACTACCTATTTAAAACTTTTGCATTTTCCCTGTGGATTGATTATGTCTGGAATTAGAAACAATATGCATTAGTGATGGGGTGTTACTGTTAACATTTTAGTTTAATGAAAACTGTGGTTCTCTTGTCTCAAGTTTCATCTATTTACTTATTCATTCAGAAAATATTGTCAAAAGTTGAATATGTGTCAAACTGTTGAGGGCACTGGGAACAGAGCAATGAATAAAATCAGTAAAAATATGTACTTTTGTAACACTAAGTTCTTATATAGACTACAGGTGATGGACAACAGATAAAATACAAAACAAAACACATGTATATCAAAAAGTATTGATTGCATAGTATAAAATAAAAGAAAGGAAATGGGAAATATTGGCAATTGAATACCTTATTACTCAAAATTGGGAGGTGAAACAAACAATGACTATATAAGAGAATGAGGTTTTATTTCTTTATGTCTGTTTGCTTACAAATACATAGCTTCATTCTAACTGGTAGTCCATTCAAAACAAGTATTACAAAACACATCAACAACAAAAATAAGAAAACATATGCATAGAAAAGAATAATTAAACCACAAATGTAATTTTTCCTTTTCCTGATTCCCAGAAATTAAACAAGTACGCATAGTAAAAAAAAAGAAACAATTGTCAGAAAATGTGGGTACAATTCTTGTCAAGAAATATCTGTGTTTCTCTAAATGGAAATCAAAACACAATAAGGTATTGCCTCACACCAGTCAGAATGGCCATAATTAAAAAAAAAAAAAATCTACAAATAATAAATCCTGTAAACGATGTAGAGAAAAGGGAACTTTCTTGTACTTTTAATGGGAATGTACATTGATACAGCCACTATGGAGAACAATAAGAAAATTCTTTGGAAAACTAGGAATAAACCTACCATGTGACCCAAAAAATCCCACTACTGGGCATATACACTGAGAAAACCACAACTTTGAAATACACATGTACCCCAGTATTCATTGCAGCATGGTTTACAATAGCCAGGACATGGAAGCAACCTAGTATCCATTGACAGATAAATGAATAAAGTTGTTGTACATATATGCATTGGGCTATTACTCAGCCATAAAAGGGAATGCGTTTGAGTCCGTTCTAAAGAGGTAGGTGAACCTAGAGCCTATTACACAGAATGAAGTAAGTGAGAGAGAAAAACAAGTATCATATATTGCTGCACATATGCAGAATCTAAAAAATTTATACTGATTAACCTATTTTGTAGGGCAGCAGTAGAGACTCAGGTGTAGAGAACAGACTTGTGGACACAGTTTCGGAAGGAGAGGGTGGGGCATATTGAGACAGTAGCACTAAAACATATGTATTACCATATGTAAAATAGATAGCCAGTGGGAATTTGCTGTATGATGCAGGGAGCTCAACCCAGTGCTCTGCGACAATGTAGAGCCATGGGATGGACTGGGAGGTGGGAAGGAGGTTCAAGAGTGATAGGACATATGTATACATATATGGTTGATTCATGTTGATGTATGGCAGAAACCAATACAACATCGTTAAGCAATTATCCTCTAGTTAAAAATAAATTAATTAAAAAAGAAATATCTGTGTTTCTCTAAGAAAATAATAATCTATTATATCATCAGTTCCCAGGTAGGATGGAGGGCTTGACTTCAAAGGGCTGAATATTATCTAAAATACAAAATTATAATACCTTACAGCTTAGATTCTTCTCCTCCTTACCTTGTTTCTCTTGGCCTTTATGCTGGTCATCTAACCTCCTGAGAGCACGTAAGTGTTCTCTGGCTACTACATGAGTGACTTGCCTTTTCACCCAGATATGATCTTGCCAATATGGCCAGCGTCAAGGACCACCTCCTTATCCTCTTTATGTTTCATGCTTAAATCCCATGACAAGAAAGATTTCCCTAAAATAGAAAAATAGTTCTTTAGGTGGATGTAAGAAGGGGTGTCATCCCTGAAACGTCAGATGAGCTCTCAGAAAGCATTTGTAAAAGAGAAAAGTCAAACTTCCGAGAATTAAGTCAAAACTAAAGTTAAAATCCCAAGAGATTTCTAAAGATGAAATTTCATATACAGAGAAAGATAATGAGGAAGATAGTTTATTTTAAGTAAAAATAATTTTCCAGTACTTTCAAATCATATGACATATTCAGCTGCGTACTTTGACTCTGCATAAGGCCTACTCATGAATAAGGCTTGACAACTGGGTTTAAGAATGCCACATTTGATTGCAGTTTCTGTGATTACAGAGAGAACAATAAGTAATGCATCAATTTACCCAGTTTCAAGAATTCACAAGGCAGACTTACCAAATTTATTTGTGAAGAAAGTTTGCATAAGAAATAATTAATTAGATAGTTGAAATCAGTATGATATATCAAAGTACCATAATCCTCTTTTGGGCTTTCATTTTACATGCTTTTGAAATAGCTATTTTTAACTAAATAGCAGCAAAGCTGTTTGATTCCATCAAATGGGGGAATTTGTAAAGACATGTGACTATTTTAAGACTTATTAAGCGGATATTTTCTTGAGTGGATGTTATGATTTCATATCTTTCAGAGTCCTTTGTATTAAATAGGTTTTACATTTAAGACATTAGAGTATAAAAGGGTTTTTTTTTTTGTTGTTTTGTTTTGTTTTAATATTCAGTTCAGTTCATTTCAGTCACTCAGTCGTTTCTGAATCTTTGTGACCCCATGAACTGCAGCACACCAGGACTCCTTGTCCATCAAAAACTAATGAGTTTACCCAAATTCATGTCCATTGAGTCAGTGATGCCATCCAACAATCTCATCCTCTGTCATACCCTTCTCCTACCTTCAATCTTTCCCAGCATCAGGGTCTTTTCAAATAAGGCAGCTCTTTGCATCAGGTGGCCAAAACATTGGAGTTTCATCTTCAACATCAGTCCTTCCAATGAACACCCAGGACTGATTTCTTTTCGGATGGACTGGTTGGATCTCCTTGTTGTCCAAGGGACTCTCAAGAGTCTTCTCCAACATCACAGTTCAAAAGCATCAATTCTTCTGCCCTCAGCTTTCTTTATAGTCCAACTCTCACATCCATACATGACCATTGGAAAAACCATAGCCTTGACTAGACAAACCTTTGTTGACAAAGCAATGTCTCTGCTTTTTTATATGCTGTCTAGGTTAGGGATAGTGGTCATATATTAACTTCTTTAAAATAATTACCATTGAGTGTCAGCACTGTAATAACACTTTATATGCAGAGTAATTTTACAGTCACAGACTCAGGCTTCCAAAAATATATCTTTATATTTGTAAAACTTGATGCTGTGTTCCATCTCTAAGCCCTATACTGTATGATGCAGACATTTAATCCAGTGGCTTCTACATGAACTCAGTCTGTTTAAGTGACTTGTTGAAATCTTCTTCTCACTATTCCCCTGCCCTTGCTCTCCTGGAGTTATCTGTCTGTAGGGTGGGAGCTGTCAGCTCTTTGATCAAAGTTAGCAGTTCTCAAGCCTGGTGTTCATCACCATCTACCAATGTGCTTTTGAAATATGGCAGAGCCCAAGTCTGTCATCCACGTGGCTAGAAGTCACTAATCTAAGCCTCATGGGGATCTTCTACTCCAGATCTCATCTGGTTCTATGTACTGACTGAACAGCAGCCTTCTCTAACTTTAATGTATATATGTGATCCCTGATAATATTTTGTGAAATTTTTTTTTTTTTAGTTGTAGATTCCAGTACAGCAGTTCTGGAGCCTGAGAATCCACATTTCTAACACACACTCAGGTGATGTTGATGCAGCTGGTCTATGTACCCCACTTAAAGTAACAAGAGTGTACAGAACAAACTGAATTGATGCTTCCCAACCTTGATTCCATGTGGAAATTGCACAAGAAACTTTAAAACATAGTCATGCCTGGATATTGTTATGTGTTCAAGATTGTGATTAATTGTACTGGGACATGGTCCAGTCATTGAGAAGTTTAGAAGCCTCCAAGATTGAGAGTGTGCATGGTAGGTAATTTTCAGTTGTGTCTGATTCTTTGTTTCCCTGTGGACTGTAGCCCACCTGGCTCCTCTGTCCATGGGATTTTCCAGGCAAGAATACTGTCGACTTAAAAATTATTGTTGACTTAAAAAAAATGCACAATGTGAGACTTGCAAATTACATTTTATTTGGTGTAATATGCCCTGGAGAGGGGAAAGGCTACCCACCCCAGTATTCTGGCCTGGAAAATTTCATGGACTGCATAGGCCAAGGGGTTGCAAAGAGTCGGACACAGCTGAGTAAATTTCACTTTCACTTGGTGTAAAATGAGGACTGCAGCTCGGGGGACAGCACCTCAGATAGCTCTGAGAAACTGTTCTGAAGAGATATAAGGGAAGGACAATATATTTAAAGGCAGAGTACATGTAATCAATCACATTTATAATTTAGAAAGTTTCTGCTGGTCTTGTGAAGATTCTGCTACTCTTGAGAAACAGTCATCACCATGAAGGATTTCAGTGCTTTTCTAGAGATGAGGAGATATAAGAAATGGGCTCAGGAAATCAGTTCCTGAGAATATCTAACTGTCTGAAGACCTGTCCTGCTAGTTTTCCCAGAGCACAGAGTGACTTATTCCTGTTCTCCATCTTGAGTTCCATCGGGGGTGTTGAAGATCAGCAGCTCCAGCAGCACATGATGTAATCCTTGTAGAGGTAGATGACAAGCACCTATGGCAAGTGCCAATTTGTAGCTGACAATATTATCTCAGATAATCATATTTGAACAATGAAACTCAATTAGAAATGAATTTTCATAATCAGTGTTTACTAGATTATATATTTTTTCTCTCTCTGGCTTGAAAATCCCATACATGGGATTTTCCAATAATTTCAATACTCAATATTATAAGAAAATTATGATAGTGATATTACGTATTTACTCATTTACCTATTCATTCATGGACTTTATATTTCTGAGCCCTACTGGTAGATCCATTTCTAGATCAAACTGCAGTATTCAAAAACAGAAACAAGACTTTATATGTGGAGTTTACATTATATTGGGAAAAATAGATATATGCAAAGTAATAAAATTATATAAATCATTGAATATTTCCTTTAGTCAGAAAACAGGCTACAATGTGATGTTCAGTGCCAGGTTAGAAGCAACTGCAACAAAGTGGGTGACAGAAGGTTTCTATAAATAAGTAGCATTGGAACCAAAATATGACTGGCAATGATTAAGCTAGAAATCCCCTAAACTTTCAACCACGTCTACATGATCATGTCATTCTAAATCTGATTATATTTTAAAAACATGTTGAGTCATTTCTATCTTGTGCCCTCACATTTCACAAAATTGAGAACCTTTCAAACTATGTACAGAAAAATTATAACGCAATATAATAAAACGATAAAAGCATAGATTCATGCCCAAAAGAATCTGCTGCTGGTGCTGCTAAGTTGCTTCAGTCGTGTCTGACTCTGTGTGACCCCAGAGACAGCAGCCCACCAGGCTCCCTCGTCCCTGGGGTTCTCCAGGCAAGAACACTGGAGTGGGTTGCCATTTTCTTCTCCAATGCGTGAAAGTGAAAAGTGAAAGTGAAGTCGCTCAGTTGTGTCCAACTCCTAGCGACCCCATGGACTGCAGCCTACCAGACTCCTCCATCCATGGGATTTTCCAGACAAGAGTACTGGAGTGGGTTGCCATTGCCTTCTCTGCAAAAGAACCTATAGTAACATAAATACCAAAGTTGTCCATAGATATGTTAAACCTGAAAAACACATTATAGAAACTCTACATAAAAATGCATATATCTTCTTCAAAATATTAACAGCAGCTGTTGAAATTTTACTATGTTTCAGATTCTGAATAGAAAACCGATTTTCACCAAATCATATTAATATTTTATACCACACAAAAGAGGAAAGCAAAAACAAAAATACTGTACTTTTAATTTTGCATTCTTAGATAACGTTTAGGTCTGGTGCTGAACCAAAACAAAAATCTCTTTGTCTCTTAGTTTCTCTCATTTGATTTCGTTTGAAAAGTTATTCTTTCTGGACAAGATATTTGAATTGTCTAAGCTATAAGATGGGAAATAAAACCATCAGACTCATCAGTTTCAGCCTTTAAAAAAGTTGTTTGTGTGTGTGAACAACTCAAAATGACTTCAAAAGAAAGCAACAATCTAAAGAATGCATAGGCTAGATTGAGGAATATCATTCAAAAGATGGATGGAATGGGATTCTGGGTGTGGGATTATTTACCCTTGTACATATGTGGGTATGCATTTCTGTTGTTTAGGTCACAGCTTCAGTTCCATAGTTTTGAAGCATAAGCTTATACACCTATTCATCCTATGAAAGTGAAAGTGAAAGTGAAGTCGCTCAGTTGTGTCTGACTCTTTGCGACTTCATGGACTGTAGCCCACCAGGCTCCTCCATCCATGGTATTCTCCAGGCAAGAATACTAGAATGCATTGTCATTTCCTTCTCCAGAGGATCTTCCTGACCCAGGGATCGAACCCAGGTCTCCTGCATTGTGGGCAGATGCTTTAACCTCTGAACCACCAGGGAAGCCCTTTTATTTATCCTATAAGTCTTTTAAATTTTTATGGTGATACCTGGACTAACATAATTTTTCAAAGAATGTGTATATAGTGATATTGGTGAAATGACTGTACTTTAAGTTCCTCTTTTAGTTTCATTCTCTTGAGAATTTTCTGCAGGAAAATAAGTCTAACAATTTCTGCTTTAACTAAAAGCTAACTTATTAAAATAAAGGCATTCCTCCTCTCACATCTAAAGAACACAAATCATAATTCACCTTTTTATTATGCTGATGAATTAGTATTATTTTTCCTAACTTTGACTTAAAGTTGTTTGTGTCCTACATAGAAAAACCTCTTATCTTTATAACCTAACAGCTTACAAGTAGAGAGCAACTATGCTGCTTACTTAGTATGAAATTATATATAAGTATATAGGAAAGGCATACACACACACATACAAACACACACACACACACGCATACATACATACATATATATATATATATATATATATATATATATATATATATATATATATATAAAGTATATGACTTTGAGCAAGTTCTAGGAGCTGGTGATGGACAGGAAAGCCTGGCAAGACCATGGGGTCACAAAGAGTCCTACACGACTGAACGACTGAACTGAACTGATACAGGAAAGGTGAAACATAAACTGAGAACAAAGAGAGGATATATGAAAAAAAATATTCATAGAATTCAAACAATATTATTTTCTGAACTACTGACAATGATATTAAAATATGAACGAAAGGATAGTTCATAAAAAATGACTCAGACTACACAACTAAAGACAGTATTTAATAGTATATATTTTAGTTCAGTTTAGTTTGGACACTCAGTCATGTCCGACCCTTTGTGACCCCATGAATCGCAGCACGCCAGGCCTCCCTGTCCATCACCAACTCCCGGTGTTCACTCAGATTCACGTCCATCGAGTCAGTGATGCCATCCAGCCATCTCATCCTCTGTCGTCCCCTTCTCCTCCTGCCCCCAATCCCTCCCAGCATCAGAGTCTTTTCCAATGAGTCAACTCTTCGCATGAGGTGGCCAAAGTACTGGAGTTTCAGCTTTAACATCATTCCTTCCAAAGAAATCCCAGGGCTGATCTTCTTCAGAATGCACTGGTTGGGTCTCCTTGCAGTCCAAGGGACTCTCAAGAGTCTTCTCCAACACCACAGCTCAAAGTCATCAATTCTTCAGTGCTGAGCCTTCTTCACAGTCCAACTCTCACACCCATACATGACCATAGGGAAAACCATAGCCTTGACTAGATGGACCTTAGTCGGCAAAGTAATATCTCTGCTTTTGAATATACTATCTAGGTTGGTCAAAACTTTCCTTCCAAGGAGTAAGCGTCTTTTAATTTCATGGCTGCAGTCACCATCTGCAGTGATTTTGGCGCCCCCCAAAAATAAAGTCTGACACTCTTTCCACTGTTTCCCTATCTATTTCCTATGAAGTGATGGGACCAGATACCATGATCTTCATTTTCTGAATGTTGATCTTTCGGCCAACTTTTTCACTCTCCACTTTCACATTCATCAAGAGACTTTTTAGTTCCTCTTCACTTTCTGCCATAAGGGTAGTGTCATCTGCATATCTGAGGTTACTGATATTTCTCCCGGCAATCTTGATTCCAGCTTGTGTTACTTCCAGTCCAGCGTTTCTCATGATGTACTCTGCATATCAGTTAAATAAGCAGGGTGACAATATACAGCCTTGACATACTCCTTTTCCTATTTGGAACAAGTCTATTATTCCATGTCCAGCTCTAACTGTTGCTTCCTGACCTGTGCACAGATTTCTCAAGAGGCAGGTCAGGTGGTCTGGTATTGCCATCTCTTTCAGAATTTTCCACAGTTTATTGTGATCCACACAGTCAAAGGCTTTGGCATAGTCAAGAAAGCAGAAATAGATGTTTTTCTGGAACTCTCTTGCTTTTCCCATGATCCAGTGGATGTTGGCAATTTGATCTCTGGTTCCTCTGCCTTTTCTAAAACCAGCTTGAACATCAGGAACATATCAGAAACCAAGTTAATGCTTTAACATGCGTAGTGTTATTTAATCCTTCTAATATGTGTATGAGGATTGATGGTTTAAGATATTTATATAACAGTTGTCATTGCTGTTAATTAGCAATCTAGTCTTTTACTGAATAATGTAAAACATGTAAAACATTTTTAAAAGTATCTGACACATATTAAGTTCTCAAAATAAAGAAAATATATCTTTAAGAGAGTTGAAGCACAATAGTTAAGAATGTAAACTAATTTCACAATTTGTATGGAAATACAAAAAACCTCAAATAGCCAAAGTAATATTGAGAAAGAAGAATGGAACTGGAGGAATCAACCTGCCTGACTTCAGGCTCTACTACAAAGCCACAGTCATCAAGACAGTAAGGTACTGACACAAAGACAGAAATATAGATCAGTGGAACAAAATAGAGAGCCCAGAGATAAATCTACGCACTTATGGACACCCTATGTTTGACAAAGGAGGCAGGAATATACAATGGATTAAGACAATCTCTTTAACAGGTGGTGCTGGGAAAACTGGTCAACCACTTATAAAAGAATGAAGCTAGAATACTTTCTAACACCATACATAAAAATAAACTCAAAATGGATTAAAGGTCTAAACGTAAGACCAGAAAATTTAAAATTTCTAGAGGAGAACATAGGCAAAACACTCTCTGACAGAAATCACAGCAGGATCCTCTATGACCCACCTCCCAGAATATTGGAAATAAAAGCAAAAATAAGCAAATGGTACTTAATTAAAATTAAAAGCTTCTGCACAACAAAGGAAACTATAAAGAAGGTGAAAAGACAGCCTTCTGAATGGGAGAAAATAATAGCAAATGAGCAACTGACAAACAACTAATTTCAAAAATATACAAGCAACTCCTGTGGCTCAATTCCAGAAAACTAAACGAATCAATTAAAAAATGTGCCAAAGAACTAAACAGACAATTCTCCAAAGAAAACATACAGATTGCTAATAAACACATTAAAAGATGCTCACATTATTAGAGAAATGCAAATCAAAACCACAATGAGGTACCATTTCACGCCAGCCAGAATGGCTGTGATCCTAAAGTCTACAAGCAATAAATGTTGGAGAGGGTGTGGAGAAAAGGGAACCCTCTTACACTGTTCGTGGGAATGCAAACTAGTACAGCCACTATGGAGAACAGTGTGGTGATTTCTTAAAAAACTGGAAATAGAACTGCCTTATGACCCAGCAATTCCACTGCTGGGCATACACATTGAGGAAATCAGAATTGAAAGAGACACATGTACCCCAGTGTTGGTCACAGCACTGTTTATAATAGCCAGGACACGGAAGCAACCTAGATGTCCATCAGCAGATGAATGGATAAGAAAGCTGTGGTACATATACACAATGGAGTATTACTCAGCCATTAAAAAGAATACAATTGAATGAGTTCTAATGAGGTGGACGTAACTGGAGCCTATTATACAGAGTGAAGTAAGCCAGAAAGAAAAAACCAATAGAGTATACTAACACATATATATGGAATTTAGAAAGATGGTAACCATAACCCAGTATGTGAGACAGTAAAAGAGACACAGATGTATAGAATATTCTTTTGGACTCTGTGGGAGAGGGACAGGGTGGGATGATTTGGGAGAATGGCATTGAAACATGTATAATATCATATAAGAAATGAATCGCCAGTCCAGGTTTGATGCAGGATACAGGATGCTTGGGGCTGGTGCACTGGGATGACCCAGAGGGATGGGATGGAGAGGGATATGGGAGGGGTGTTCAGGATGGGGAACACGTGTACACCCATGATGGATTCATGTTTATGTATGGCAAAACCAATGCAATATTGTAAAGTAATTAGCCTTCAATTAAAATAAATAAATTTAAATTTAAAAAAAAGTATTACTAAATAAACAATCCTTTTAAATGTTTAAAATAAAAAAAGAAAAAGAATGTAAACTCTAAAGTTAGTATCTGGGCTCTGTTTTTCTTCACCCTGTGATGTAGGGAAGTGACTTTACTTATAAATGCCTCTAGTGCTTCATCTGAGGAATATAATAATGTATGTAACTTATAAAGCTATTCTTTTAATAATATAATTTTAATTCATTATTAGATCTAAATATTTTCTGTTTTTAAATTAATTAATTTTCCACAATTTTAAAAGATGTTTATGTTTTCATAGTCAATAGCCAAAAAATAATTAGTAATTACAACTGTAAGCCATAGTGGAAACATGATTAACCTAACAATATAAAATAATTACATATAATTTGGGGAGGGCTTCCCTTGATTGTTCAGTTGGTAAAGAATTTGCCTGCAATGCAGGAGACCACAGTTCAACTCCTGGGTCGGGAAGATCTGCTAGAGAAGGGATAGGCTACCCACTCCCATATTCTTGGGTTTCCCTTGCGGCTCAGCTGGTAAAGAATCTGTCTGCAATGTGGGATGCTACTGCTGCTGCTGTTAAGTCACTTCAGTCATGTCCGACTCTGTGTGACCCCTGAGACAGCAGCCCACCAGGCTCCTCTGTCCCTGGGATTCTCCACGCAAGAACACTGGAGTGGGTTGCCATTTCCTTCTCCAATGCAGGAAAGCGAAAAGTGAAAGTGAAGTCGCTCAGTCATGTCCAACTCTTAGCAGCCCCATGGATTGCAGCCTACTAGGCTCCTCCGTCCATGGGATTTTCCAGGCAAGAGTATTGGAGTGGGGTGCCATTGCCTTCTCCAGCAATGTGGTATACCTGGGTTCTATTCCTGGGATGGGAAGATTCCCTGGAGAAGGAAATAGCTACAACTTCAGTATTCTGGCCTGGAGATTACATAGACTGTGCAGTCCATAGGGGTCACAAAGAATCAGACACAAGACTTTCACTCACTAATTTAAGGAGTTAAGTAGAGTGATGTGGTAAGTGGAAGTGCATACATGCACTTTCATCTACCTGGCCAGTCTATCTTTAGGTTGGTGCATTTAATCCATTTACATTTAAGGTAATTATAGATATGTATGATCCTACTGATCGTCCATGTTAGCTCAATAGTAAAAAATCCACTTGCAATGCAGGAGACACAGGAGACACAAGTTTGATCAATGGGTTGGGAAGATTCACTGGAGTAAAGCATAGCAAGCCATTCCAGTAATCTTGCCAGAAAAATCCCATGGTGTTGGGAGCCCCTTTAGGCATTACTGACAAAATAGAGGCATGGCCCTAAACCCCCTCCCTTTGTTCCATAGGCACGGACCCCGAATGAAGAAATTAGGCTTTGTGATTCTGACTTGTTTTTTCATTTCCTCAGCTGAGTTGACTGAAGAGAATATTAAGGTGCTTACTGTTTTTGAGAGGAGTATGAGAAAGCATAAGGCCTTCTGCAGCTGTAGTCAAAGAATAATTCACAAAGTTAATCACTGACATTTGTTCAAGGACTTTTGCAAAACAGTGTTCCAGGGTGAGCACAGAAGCCACAGTTTGAGACCATGGGAGGGATTCCTATGTGAAGCTCATTTGTGAGAAAAAAGTGTTTATGGCAAATAAGTTTGCTGAATTTAAGGCTTAGGAATAATTAAAATAGTTAGAAGCTAAAGATTTAAGGATTGCTGTAATGTTACAATATTTTACTATAGCTTATAAAAATTAGGGACTTTAGAGATATTATTAGCTAGAAGCCTTTTCTAAGAAATAGTGAGCTTAGGATACTAGGGGCAAACAGGGCTTAGAAAGATAAGAATTTAACTGAGGAATGTGGTATGCAGGCCAGACATTAGCATAAGTCACAGTGTATTCACAAGGACACATGAGAAAAAGTAGATAAGAGAATCACTGAGGAAGAAACTCCTTTTGGGGGCCAACAATGATTTTTGGAGAAAATAAATCTGGGTCAATGGAACTAAAAATATCAAACCTCTGACCTAATGTTTTTACAAAACTATAAAAGAGAATCATAAGCTTGAAATAAACAGGCAGTCCAAAGAAAAACTGAGAGGCTGCCTCAGTTTCTCTCTCGCCGACATCGCTCACCCCTTCAGGCTAAATCCCTGGCTGCAGGAGCTGGACTCCAGCACCATGGACAGAAGAACATTGCAGGCTAAGATCCATGGGGTCACAAAGAGTTGGACATGACCAAAGGGACTGAGAATGCATGTACACATGCAAGATCCTATTACCATTTTCTTAATTATTTTGGGCTTATTTTGTGTAGGTCTTTTCCCTTTTGTTTCCTACCTAGAGAAGTTCCTTTAGCCTTTGTTGTAAAGCTGGTTTGGTGGTGCTGAATTCTCTTAACTTTTGCTTCTCTGGAAAGCTTTTGATTTCTCCATCACGTCTGAAGGAGAGGCTTGCTGGGTAGAGTATTCTTGGTTTTAGGTGTTTCCTGTCATCACTTCAAATATATCGTGTCATTCCCTTCTGTCTTATACAGTTTCTGTTGAGAATAGGCTGATAACTTTATGGGAGTTTCCTTGTATGTTGTTGTTTTTCCCTTGTTGCCTTTACTATTTTATCTTTATCTTTAATTTCTGTCAGTTTGATTACTATGTGTCTTGGGGTGTTCCTCCTTGAGTTTATTCTGACTGGAACTCTCTGCTTCCTGAACTTGATAGACTATTTCCTTTCCCATGTTAGAGAAGGTTTCAGCTATTAACTCCTCATATATTTTCTCAGGCCCTTTCTCTCTTCTTTTTCTGGAACTCTTATAATGCAAATATTGAGGTGTTTAACGTTGTCCCAGAGGTCTCTTAGGCTATGTTCCCTTTTCTTTCATTCTTTGTTCTGTATTTGGTTTTACAGCAGTGATTTCCACCATTCTACCTTCCACCATTCTATCTTCCAGGTCACGTATCCATTCTTCTGCCTCAGTTATTCTGCTATGGATTCCTTCTACTGTATTGTTCATCTCTGTTTGTTTGTTCTTTAGTTCTTCTTAGTCTTTGGCAAACACTTCTTGCACCATCTCCTTTTTTTTTTTTTTTAACCAACATTCTGATTCATCTTCACTATCATTATTTTGAATTCCCTTTCTGGAAGTTTGTCTATCTCTATTTCATTTAATTGTTTTTCCTGGGGCTTTATTTTGTCCCTTCATAATCCTCAATTAACTTAATCCTCTGATTAACTTTCTGTGATGTGGTTTTTGTTATAGCCACTGTGAGATTGTAATTCTTCTTGCTTTTGTCCCTCTGTTCATTTTTAGAAAAATAATAATCTGTTATATGTTAATTTGGTTTAATAATATATGCATTGTTTTACATTTTATTCATTTCTTTTAACAATTTATTGCCTCAAAATATAAAAAAAGAAACATATCATTTTATTCATTTTTAAGTGTACATTTCAGTGGCATTAAGTATATTCACATTGTTGTGTAACCATTGACACCATTCATGTCCAGAAATTTTTTCATGTTCCCAAATTAAAACTTTATACTCTGCAATAACTCTCCATCCTCCACTACCATCACCCACTGGTGACCACCATTTTGCTTTCTGTCTCTATGAATTTGCTTGTTCTATGTACCTCATATTCTTTTTGAACAGTTTTCTTAGCTATTGATTAGATTTTGCATTTTTTGCCCACTCTTAAGTTTTAATAATATTTTCTCATCTAAGATAAGCCTTAAAAAGAAAGAAGGATAAAGGTAGTCAAGCATCCATTCTACAAGATCACTTATCCTAGGTTCCTCTTTTCATTTAGAAAACACTTCCCTATAAGATACTATTCTCCATTTATTTAGGTTCATATTAAAATACACATAAGAAAAGCCCACTGCTATATTTGAGGAGGCAATATACTAGTCAACATGTTAAAAACTTGATTTTTTTTTTTTTACAATATTTCCAGAGCAAATTAGGCCAAAAAACTATGATAAATATATTGAAATTAACAGAAGAACAGCAAGGATATGCACTGCTGAATTGAAATTAGTTAAGCATGTGTGCCTCAAGTCTTGCCAAATGATGCAATATTATTGGACTTTTTATCATTTAAATAAATTTATCAATTTATTACAATTGTTTTTTGAAAAAAAATACATGATGCAACATTACACATTTGCTAATCCTATGGCAAAAAAAAATATATGGCAAATCTACAAAAATTTCCCCCCCTTTCTGGTTTAAATATATATGCCAGCTCCCAGAAATCCATAGTATATTAAAACCAATAACATATGAGTTTCTTTATTTACTAATTCTCATTCCAGCCTCTGGTAGGTCCAGAAAATTTGTTTGAGGAGACAGCCTTCTGAATATAGGTGACTGAAGAACTAGGGGTATGAATTTGCTGCCCTGTCCAGATTCCATAATGCAGCCTTTAAGGAAGCTGAATTTTGGTAGCCATGCATTTCTCTACTCCAGGAAGAGAGAAATTACACCAATTCAAGGTAACATTTTATTGATGGTTTGCTGCTAAGTAACTCAGAATATATATGGAAGAGTGTTGCTAGGCAGCAACCTCATCTTTCCACTGCTGAGAAGTGCAGTGAGAAATGAGAAAATGGCCCAACATTTATCTCTCATAAACTTTTATATGTGCAGGTAAGTATACACAAAGTAGAATCATGTTAAGTATGAAAGAGATATTAGATATTAAAAATAATATTAGAGATATTAAAACATTTTAGAAAATTCTACCACAATTTGGAGACTGGTAAAATTGCATGGCTGAGTGATTCACATCTATAAAGGTCAATTTGCACATAATGAAAAATCAACCATGATTGACAAAACACAACTGAAATAATAAAATTAGAGTTGATATTCTTAATACACAAAGGTTGGTATATAGAGATATGAGAATCTTTAAAACTTGATCAAGGATTAAAAAACAAAAGACATGCTCAGACATAATAGGAGAAGTAAAAAAGACAAATAGAGACAAATAAGCATATTCACAATGCTGATGTTCCTCAGGCTCTGTTGCAATGCTTCTTCTCAGTTTTTCCATTTAGCCATGTCTTCTGAGATAGAATCTGTGTTAGGCACTTTGAGCTGCCATAATGAAATGCCAGAGACTGGGAAGCATAAAGACAGAAATTTCTTTTCTCACAGTTCTAGGGAGATGAAAGTCCAGGACCTGGATACCAGCATAATTGGTGAATGCTATCTTTCTGACTTGCATAGCCAAATTCTCACTATGTGAGAATGGCCTTACCTCAGTGCAGGCACATGAAGAGAAAGAGAGACAGAGACAGACAGACAGAGGGAGGATCCTCTTGTTATAAAGCCATCAATCCTATTTGATTAGGATTCTATGCTTGTGATTTCATGTAATTTTAATTGCTACTTAAAAATCTCATCTCCAAGTATAGTCATATTAGGGGGTTAGATCTTAACCATATGAATTTTGTGGAAACATGGTTGAATTAACAGCAGAATCTCTTTGGGAGAGAATGGATCAGTTTAACTCCTTTACTTATTTAGCACAGTCTCAATATATGTAATACATACTTATAAAAGCAAACACATTGACTTTGTAAATGGTCAATTTAATGTGAAACAAGAAAGCAAGTTGTTTACATATATAAGAAAATACTGTACAATTTTATCATTAAATGAAAGGTTAAAATGGCATTATCTTACCACATTGTAATGAACTTTTCTGGAACATTCAATATTTTCAGGAACTTTAAAAGAACTATTCTTAAAGTAACTTCCTTTAGAATAAATCTATCTTAAGGAAAAATAACCAAATGCATGTAAAGTTTTTAGATGTCTATTTTGTTATCATTTATAATAACAACAACATAAAGAGAAGTGCATATGTATTAAACTAAAGGAAAGCTTAAAGTTAATACATTTATAGACTGAAATACTGCACAATGTATAAATTATGTTTTTAAATAATGCTTACTCTTCTTGACAAAATATTGACTTAGGATACAGAATTAAATCTAGTTTTTAAAATAAATGTGTGTTGTAAATGTATATGTACAGGTACATATGCAATGTACATATAAACATATTCCTCGAAGGTTTTAAAAGGACCAGAAAGAAGATATAATATTAATAGTTGTGTTTTGTTAGTAGTTAAATTATGAATTTATTATGTTTTCTTTATAATTTTTGTTTCCTAGTTCTCTATAGCATAATGAACTTGTATTAATTCTTACAGTAAAACATGAGAAGATAAAAATGAACTTTTAGAAATCTGTCTTCATGAAACAACTCTGAGCATGAATAGTATCTTAATTTAAGGGAATAGCCTGCTGTGCAGGTGCCACATCCCACTCAAATTCTTACAGAACTGGTATACCTTTCTACCACTTGAAAACACAAACTTGAACCCCCAACCTGACTTGATCTATCAAATACTTTGAATTTTAAATCAATAAGGAAAGGCAAAAGCACATCACTTGCCAAATTACTCCTACTCATGCAAAAACAGCCTGTGCAGGTACTTGGTGATGGTGTCAAAGGTAGTCTGGTTACTGAGCACCTGGTAACAGGTCCCGGGCTGGGATTTATTCTCTTTATTTCTTTCATCCTCGTTACCATTTATTTTCTACAGTTGCTTCCTCTTTTGCCCCATCAATTCTGCAACTAACAGGTGTCTTCACAAATAAATCCATCTACATTTCAGATCTCTAGAACTTTTACTTGTAACCCCAAACCCTGATTGATAACCTTATTTTGATGACTTCAAACAGACATATATCCAAATAAGTTGAAATATAAGAAAATCAAATTGAATCATTGTAAGTAACAACAAATTTACTACAAATATTTTCAAAAACTTACTCAAGTCATATAAATACATCAATAGTTGGAAATAATTTTTCAACATAGAGATATTTTCAAAATGATCAAATGAGCTAACACAAAACCTTTGCACAATTTTCAAGTTCTAGTAATTTTGTACTAGAACGTATGATAAATCTACTGCAGATTTTTGCATGGCTTAAAATATTGAGCAATCCTAATCAGCATAATTTCCCTACTCTATCTAGTAACACTTTTACATAAAACATATTTTCAGTAACAGGCAATATAAAATACTACATTTCCTAGTTAAATTATATGCCTGAAGAAGGAAAAAAAAAAAAAAACAAACAGGAAATAGGTTGAGATTTATATCAAATCAAAGAAAATTATAGCTACCTCAAAGCAAAAAGAGTTAGTTAACACACTGTTTTACTTAAGCTGATGTCTGTTGAAATCCAGATCTTTCTATCTCCTTTCTAAAGCAACACAGTACAGGAATGAAGAAGTTAAAGGGTAAAAGTGAAAGGGTTGGTTGTTCACTTGTGTCCAACTCTTTGCAATCTCATGGACTGTAGCCCACCAGGCTCCTCTGCTCATGGAATTCTCCAGTCAAGAATTCCAGAATGGGTAGCCATTCTTTCTCCAGGGGATCTTCCTGACCCAGGAAAGAACCTGGGTGTCCTGAGGTGCAGGCAGATTCTTCACCATCTGAGCCAACAGGGAAAATAGAAGTTAATTTCTAGAAAGAATAAATGTCAATTCAGTTACATTTTGTGTGGTTATGTCATTATTATAATTTTATCATTCCCTTTATCTAGTTAATTTTATCTCAAGGTACAAGGCACTGCCAAAATTTGTTGGTAATGAGACAGATGAATATAAGTGAAAGGTATGTTAGAGAAAAGAAATTACCTATATAGGTTAACTATGTCTAGAGAAATATGCTGAAAATAAAACTTGTTAAATTATTAAATCAGAGTATGGTCTTATCTAGTGAAGGATAAAGTAATACAAAATGGCAAACATTATGTTTTTAAACTACATTAAGAAAAACAAATCTGAGGACTGTAATAACCGAACCCCTTTCTTTAATTCACAGTAACATATTGTAAGCTTTCAAGATATTTTAGAAATTGGTAATTTTCCATTTTTTTTCAAGTGCAATTTTATTAGGATATAGATAGCTTCGTTGTTTTCATCTTTTAGTATATCTTGAAATGAGACAAAGTTTTAAAAATGATAATTATTTATGGTGAATAAAATAATAACTTTGTAGTAATTAGGAGATACATTTACAAAACAGAGTTAACATCTATAAACAGGACTTACAGGGTCCTGACTGGTTTCAGTATCAAAAATAAGGTCTGTATTTCTCATAAATATCATCTAAGTATTTGTCCTTACACTTGCAAAGATCTTTAATATAGTATAGGTTTTATATCCACTTCTGTAATTTTGACAAGTGTGTCCTGTAGGCCTTATCCAATAAAATGTTTAATAAGTTAGTGCTAAAACTTAGTTCCTTTAAAACTGAGTTCCCTGCTGAATTTATGATTAATCTCTCTGTCCAAAACTTTATTCCCTGCCTTGTCCTGCTCCTGTACTGGTCAGAAATGAAAAGTACCAAAAAAACAAATATAAAAAAGGGAGGCTGAAACCAAGGAAAACTCTATGAGGCTTTCCCAAGTAAAAATCTTTGCTGTGTCCTCTGTCCTTGTTTGTAGAAAAATACATGTTCATCTCATAGGTCTTGTCTGCATTTCAAAGAATAGGCTCCAGCAGCTAATTATCAGGACAATAGAGTCACAGGGCAGCTAGATCCTCATGAAAGGATATAGACAAAAATGTAATAAATATTTTTCAGTTGTTTGGTAGAAAGCAAGACCCCAACTCAGGTGGAGGATGGAGACTGCATGCTTACCACAAGCATTAGACTCCAGACTGCACCCTCTCCTCAAATATTGTCTTTAAAAGGTTTTGTGGACACACCAAGGGAAGGAGAGAGGGTGTGATGAATGGAGAAGGTAGCATTGACATATGTACATTACCATATGTAAAAATGCTAGTGGGAAACTGCTATATAACTCAGGTAACCCAGCCTGGTGTTCTGTAATAACGTAGAGGAGTGGAATATGAGGGGTGGGAGGAAGGCTCAATAGAGGAGGGTATATATAAGGAAATGGCAGCCCATTCCAGTACTCTTGGAAAATCCCATGCATAAGGGGGCCTGGTAGTCTACAGTCCATGGGGTTGCAAAGAGTTGAAGAAGACTGAGCGACTTCAGTTCACTTCTTCACTATATATATATATATATATATATATATATATATATATATATGCATATATGTGTATATATATATATATATACGTATATAGATAAATAGGCATAGATATTACTGATTCATGTTGTTGTACCACAGAGACTGGCACAATACTGTGAATTAATTATCCTTTAGTTAAAAAATAGATTAAAAAAAAAAAAAAAAGCCTTGCCTGAAATCCTTCCAAAAAACTTCAGGTCTTCTGAGCATGAGCTGCCCATTTTCCTTTCTTGGCACCCTGTAAATTAACCCTTCAGTTCAGTTCAGTCACTCAGTCATGGCCGACTCTTTGCAACCCCATGAATTGCAGCATGCCAGGCCTCCCTGTCCCTCACCAACTCCCGGAGTTCACTCAGACTCACGTCCATCAAGTCAGTGATGCCATCCAGCAATCTCATCCTCTGTCATCCCCTTCTCCTCCTGCCCCCAATCCCTCCCAGCATCAAAGTCTTCTCCAATAAGAAACTCTTTGCATGAGGTGGCCAAAGTACTGGAGTTTCAGCTTTAGCATCATTCCTTCCAAAGAAATCCCAGGGCTGATCTCCTTCAGAATGCACTGGTTGGATCTCCTTGCAGTCCAAGGGACTCTCAAGAGTCTTCTCCAACACCACAGTTCAAAAGCATCAATTCTTTGGCACTCAGCCTTCTTCACAGTCCAACTCTCACATCCATACATGACCACAGGAAAAACCATAGCCTTGACTAGACGGACCTTAGGCCGCAAAGTAATGTCTCTGCTTTTGAATATGCTATCTAGGTTTGTCATAACTTTTCTTCCAAGGAGTAAGCATCTTTTAATTTCATGGCTGCAGTCACCATCTGCAGTGATTTTGGAGCCCAAAAAAATAAAGTCTGACATTGTCTCCACTGTATCCCCATCTATTTCCCATGAAGTCATGGGACTGGATGCCATGATCTTCGTTTTCTGAATGTTGAGCTTTAAGCCAACTTTTTCACTCTCCACTTTCACTTTCATCAAGAGGCTTTTTAGTTCCTCTTCACTTTCTGCCATAAGAGTGGTATTATCTGCATATCTGAAGTTATTGATATTTCTCCCAGCAATCTTGATTCCAGCTTGTGTTTCTTCCAGTCCAGTGTTTCTCATGATATACTCTGTATATATATTAAATAAGCAGGGTGACCACCCTCAGTCAGAGTTAGGCTTTCTTGCTGTTGGCAAACAGTTCCTTTCTTGCTAACAGTGTTTCAAACAGATACAGGCATTATCTATGCTTAAAGTCTGTAGTTATTAAAAACTAGGATTAAGTTTTTAATAATCCTGACTTCCAAGGTAGTGCTAGTGTTAAAAGAAAACACCTGCCAATGCAGGAGATGTAAGAGATGTGAGATCGATCCCCAGATCAGAAAAATCCCCTGAAGAAGGGCACAGCAACCCATTTCAGTATTCTTGCCTGGAGAATCCCATGGATGGAGGAACCTGGTGGTCTATGGTCTATGGCATCGCAAAGAGTAGGACACAACTGAAGCGATTTAACACAGCACAAGATTAGTTTTTGTTCTCAGTCATGACATGCAATGTAATTTGAATAAAATTCCTTATTTTAGGTACAGGGCAGACAAAAATTATTCATTGTGTACTTTGTATATGTCAGGAATTGTGGTAATGGAATAAAGTTACTGTTAGATGAATCAATTCAGTTGCTTAGATTAACTGCGAGCTGTCCCTTTCATAAAGACAAAACAACAACAACAACAACAACAACTGTATTATTGCTTTTTTTCTTCTATTTGCCATCTTTGGCCATTTCACTGACCATTAACTCTTCAATTAGCACTGCAAATGAAATAAAATAAAATAAAGGAAAATAAATAGCAAAGCCTTGACTACCATGGAAAATTAATACAAATAATTGACAAAGACGAATACATTTTATCAATATGAACAATTTACCTAGAAATTTTTCAGCTTGGAAGTATATTTTTTCCTCAATACTAGAGACAATTTACTCTAAAACCCTATGCATAATTATCTCAATCATGTGCATTTTCCATTTAATTAGGTAATAATACAGTATTCTTGGACATCATGCAGCCTAGATACTGCTTACTTTCCATTTGGAAAGTACATAAATCTTTACTACCAATTTAAATATCACCTTAGTAATGAGTTTATTTTCTCCTAATAACAATATTTTTTTAACCTGATTTGTAATCATAATTGTTTAAAGTTGTTTCTTTTTTTTTTTTTTTTGGCCAGGCAATACAAGCAGACTGGCTAACAAAAGATGACAGAAAAAAAAAATATATTTCTTTTGAAAATCTCAGATGACAGAACTTAAATCAGTGGATAAAATAATATATATTTAAATATATTAATTTTGGCTATTTTATGCCATTATTGCTATTTACATAAAATGATAATTAATGGTCAGGGAGAAGGGAGGAGAGGGTGAGACCTATACTAAAAGTAACATGGAAAATTACATTACCATATATAAAATAGATAGCCAATGGGAATTTGCTGTATTGTTCAGGAAACTCAAACAGGGGCTCTGTAACAACCTAGAGGGGTGGGATGGTGAAGCAGATGGGAGCGAGGTTCAAAAGGGAAGGGATATATGCATACTTATGGCTGATTCATGCTGAGGTTTGACAGAAGACAAAATTCTGTAAAGCAATTATCCTTGAGTTAAAAAAATAAAAACAAGATGATGTTTTGAAAAATATGTATTTTGCTGTAAATTGAATCATGTGAAAAATTAAGAATGCAGGTACACAGCTCTTTACAACTGCTTTGAAATTTTGAGAGAGAAAATTTTATAATTAGCCATTTCAATTACAAAGTTTCCTCATTAGAGATGATAATGTAGAAATAAAACTTCTTTCATTAAAAGTATCATAGCATGATTATTATTAATGAGTATTTTCTGTGTAATATGAAAAACATAGTATATTCAAGGACATGGTTGCTTCTCTTAGGTCATGCCATAAGTTACAGTTGATATAATGTGGATATAAAATATACCAGATGAGAAATCAGTTAAATCTCTGAGGCGTGGTGTAGCTTAAATCACTTCTTAAACAAAGAACCCTGTTGCAATGTCCAAATAGGAGATTTTTATTGATTAAACACTATTCTGTGTTTTTTTAAATAGTTTCTATTTTTTTCTTTAACTTTTTATTTTATATTGAAGTATATCTGATTAACAAATTTGTGATAGTTTCAGGTGTACAACAAAGTGATTCAGTTATACATATACATGTATCTATTGTTTTTGATTTTTTTTTTTCCCATTGAGGTTGTTACATGATACTAAGCAGACCTCCCTGTGCAATACAGGGAGTTTTGTATACTTCAAAGTAAATGTGCAGCAATTTACTTCCAATTTGTGTAGTTTAACTGCAGTTAGCCTCTGCTAGTAACCCTGCTGCCCCAGTCATGATGAGTTCATAGCCATGATTAAGTTGCAATATTCAAAGTAAGAAAGAAAAAAAGAAAAACAAACAAATCTTGTACACACCAGGTTTTTCTTTAACTTTTCTTTTGCGGGGGGGGGGGGGCATTTTTTTAAGCAAAAACCTCCCCCAAAATATACACCTGCTTTTGATGATTGAACTAAATTATCTAATTTTACATATGAAGAGGATGAGAATTAGAAATGGGGCATATACTCAAAAGATTCTCAAAAACACAGTTCTATCCCTGGATTAACCACTAATGTATTAGTAAAACATTAATACCTCTGTACCTCATTCTCCTCTCCTAAAAATGAAGAGGCTGATCAAACGTCTATAAAGTGTAATTTTGTCTGCAGATGCCAAGGTTAAAGTCAATTGATATTAAAATCAGTTAAGTGTTAGTTGCTCAGTAGTGTCTGACTCTTTGAGACCCTATGAACTGTAGCCTGCCAGGCTCCTAATTCCATGGGATTCTTTTCTTTTTTTAAGTGATTTAATTTTAATTTTAATTTTTACTTTATTTTACTTTACAATACTGCATTGGTTTTGCCATACATTAACATGAATCCACCACGGGTGTACATGCGTTCCCAAACATGAACCCCCCCCCCTCCCACCTCCCTTCCCATAACATCTCTCTGGGTCATCTCCATGCACCAGCACCAAGCATGCTGTATCCTGCATCAAACATAGACTGGTGATTCGTTTCTTACATGATAGTATACATGTTTCAATGCCATTCTCCCAAATAATCCCACCCTCTCCCTCTCCCTCTGAGTCCAAAAATCTGCTATACACATCTGTGTCTCTTTTGCTGTCTCACATACAGGGTCATCATTACCATCTTTCTAAATTCCATATATATGTGTTAGTATACTGTATTGGTGTGTTTCTTTCTGGCTTACTTCGCTCTGTATAATAGACTCCAGTTTCATCCATCTCATTAGAACTGATTCAAATGTATTCTTTTTAATGGCTCAGTAATACTCCATTGTGTATATGTACCACAGCTTTCTTATCCATTCATCTGCTGATGGACATCTAGGTTGTTTCCATGTCCTGGCTATTATAAACAGTGCTGCAGTGAACATTGGGGTACATGTGTTTCTTTCAATTTTGGTTTCCTCAGTGTGTATGCCCAGAGGTGGGATTGCTGGGTCATAAGGCAGTTCTATTTGCAATTTTTTAAAGAATCTCCACACTGTTCTCCACAGTGTTTGTACTAGTTTGCATTCCCACCAACAGTGTAGGAGGGTTCCCTTTTCTCCACATCCTCTCCAGCATTTATTGCTTGTAGACTTCTGGATTGCAGACATTCTGACTGGTGTGAAGTGGTACCTCATTGTGGTTTTGATTTGCATTTCTCTAATAATGAGTGACGTTGAGGATCTTTTCATGTCTTTGTTAGCCATCTGTATGTCTTCTTTGAAGAAATGTCTATTTAGTTCTTTGGGCCATTTTTTGATTGGGTCGTTTATTTTTCTGGAATTGAGCTGCATAAGTTGCTTGTATATTTTTGAGATTAGTTGTTTGTCAGTTGCTCATTTGCTATTATTTTCTCCCATTCAGAAGGCTGTCTTTTCACCTTGCTTATATTTTCCTTTGTTGTGCTGAAGCTTTTAATTTTAATTAGATCCCATTTGTTTATTTTTGCTTTTATTTCCAATATTCTGGGAGGTGGATCATAAAGGATCCTGCTGTGATTTCTGTCAGAGAGTGTTTTGCCTATGTTCTCCTCTAGGAGTTTTATAGTTTCTGGTCATACATTTAGATCTTTAATCCATTTTGAGTTTATTTTTGTGTGGGGTGTTAGAAAGTGATCTAATTTCATTCTTTTACAAGTGGTTGACCAGTTTTACCAGCACTACTTGTTAAAGAGATTGTCTTTACTCCATTGTATATTCTTGCCTCCTTTGTCAAAGATAAGGTGTCCATATGTGTGTGGATTTATCTCTGGGCTTTCTATTTTGTTCCATTGATCTATATTTCTGTCTTTGTGCCAGTACCTTACTGTCTTGATGACTGTGGCTTTGTAGTAGAGCCTGAAATCAGGCAAGTTGATTCCTCCTGTTCCATTCTTCTTTCTCAAGATTGCTTTGGCTATTTGAGGGTTTTTGTATTTCCATACAAATCTTGAAATTATTTGTTCTAGTTCTGTGAAAAATATGGCTGGTAGCTTGATAGGGATTGCATTGAATTTGTAGATTGCTTTGGGTAGTATAATTAATTTCACTATATTGATTCTTCCAATCATGGTATATTTCTCCATCTATTAGTGTCCTCTTTGATTTGTTTCATCAGTGTTTTATAGTTTCCTATATATAGGTCTTTAGTTTCTTTAGGTAGATATATTTCTAAGTATTTTATTCTTTTTGTTGCAATGGTGAATGGAATTGTTTCCTTAATTTCTTTTTCTACTTTCTCATTATTAGTGTATAGGAATGCAAGGGATTTCTGTGTGTTGATTTGATATCCTGAAACTTTACTATATTAATTGATTAGCTCTAGTAATTTTCTGGTGGAGTCTTAAGGGTTTTCTATGTAGAGGATCATATCATCTGCAAATAGTGAGAGTTTTACTTCTTCTTTTACAATTTGGATTCCTTTTATTTCTTTTTCTGCTGTGATTGCTGAGGCCAAAACTTCCAGAACTATGTTGAATAGTATAGTTTCTAAAATGACATGATGTTTCACAGAATGAAAGAGAAAAAGAAAATACAGTATGGAAGAAGGACACCCATGAATATCTTAGAAGCCAAAATTAAAAAAAGATAAAGAATTTGCAAAAATACAATTATCAGCTGTTAAAAAACTGTTTACAGCATATGCTTTATATGTATAGAGGACTTTAATTTGAGTAGCCTTCAATATAAAATGGACTATATGGCATCAGTTTTTATCTATGCATAAATATTTGTTAAGAAAATATTCAAAATGAACAATAAGAGTTCAATTTATTCATCCAAATTCATCGATTGCCAACTGTTTGTTAGCTACTGAAGATGCAATGGCAAACAAAATAGACAAAGTCATTGGCTTTACAAATTATGGTCACCATATACACTTGATGTCCTTTTCCCATTTTGTGCAACATTTCCAACCCTCGTTCCTTCCAGTACCAATAAATTCATTTTCTGTTTTTATGACTTTGTTTCTGCTTTTTTTCTTTGTTCATATTTTGTTTTTGTTTTTTGGATTCTGCATATGAGTGATATCACATTGCTTTGATCTTTTACCTTCTGGTTCAATTAGCATAATACTCTCAGGGTCCATTGTTTTTGTCCAAATTACAAGATTTCATTTTTCTTTAAATGGCTAGTAGTCCAATTGTGTACAAAAATCATATCTTGATCCTTTTATCAACAAATGGACATATCTTGTTTCTATATCTTGGCTACTATAAATAATGCTGTTATGAATTTAAGAGTGCATATAACTTTTTCAGATTTGTGTTTTGCATTCATTGGATAAATACTCAAAAGTGGAATAGCTGAATCACAAGTAGTTCTATTCTTAACTTTGTGAAGAATCTCTGTAATGTTTTCCAAAATGGCTGTACTAATTTATATGCCCACCAACTGCCTGTTAGAGTGCCTTTTTCTCCACATCCTCTCCAACACTTGCTACTTTTTGTCTTTTTGGCTAATTAATTAGTTTTATCTTTTTAAAAAGAAATGTATTTATTTATTCTTGCATTTGCCTTGTATTTAGTGATGTCAAACATCTGTTAATGTTCATGTTGGTCATCTGGATTATGTTATTTGGAAAAATATCCATTTAGATTTTCTGCCTTTTTTAAAAACTGTACTGGGATTTCTGTTGTTAAGTTGTATATATTTTTAATATATTTTAGGCATTAATTTCTTTTTCAGTTCAGTTCAGTCACTCAGTTGTGTCCAACTTTTTGTGACCCCATGGACTGCAGCACACCAGGCCTCCCTGTCTATCATCAACTCCCCGGAATTACGCAAACTCATGTCCATTGAGTCGGTGATGCCATGCAACGGTCTCATCCTCTGTCGTCCCTTTCTCCTCTCGCCTTCAATCTTTCCCAGCATCAAGGTCTTTTCAAAAGAGGCTGCTCGTCTCATCAGGTGGCCAAAGTATTGGAGTTTCAGCTTCAACACCAGTCCTTACAATGAACACTCAGGACTGATCTTTAGGATGGACTGGTTATATCCCATTGCAGTCCAAGGGACTCTCAAGTGTCTTCTCCAAAACCACGGTTCAAAAGCACCAATTCGTTAGTGCTCAGTTTTCTTTATAGCCCAACTCTCACATCCATACATGACTAATGGAAATACCATAGCCTTAACTAGATGGACCTTTGTTGACACAATAATTTTTCTGCTCTTTAATATGTGGTCTAGGTTGGTCATAACTTTCCTTCCAAAGAGTAAGCATCTTTTAATTTCATGGTTGCAATAACCATCTGTAGTGATTTTGGAGGCCCCCCACCTCCCACCCTCCAAAAAAATAAAGTCAGCCAGTTTCCACTGTTTTCCCATCTATTTGCCATGAAGTGATGGGACCAGATGCCATGATCTTCACTTTCTGAATGGTGAGCTTTAAGGCAACTTTTTCACTCTCCTCTTTCACTTTCATCAAGAGGCTCTTTAGTTCTTCACTTTCTGCCATAAGGGTGATGTCAACTGCATTTCTGAGGTTATTCATATTTCTCCTGGCAAACTTGATTCCAGTTTGTGATTCATCCAGCCCAGTATTTCTCGTGATGTACTTTGCATATAAGTTAAACAAGCAGGGTGACAATATACAGCCTTGACGTACTCCTTTTCTTATTTTGGAACTAGTCTGTTGTTCCACGTCCAGTTCTAGCTGTTGCTTCCTGACATGCATACAGATATCTGAAAAGGCTGGTTAGGAGGTATTGTATTCCCATCTCTTGAAGAATTTTCCACAGTTTGTTGTGATTCACACAGTCAAAGTCTTTGGTGTAGTCAATAAAAAAGAAATATATGTTTTTCTGGAACTCTCTTGCTTTTTCCATGATCCAGCAGATGTTGGCAATTTGATCTCTTGCTCCTCTGCCTTTTCTAAAACCAGCTTGAACATCTGGAAGTTCACAGTTCACAAATTGCTGAAGCCTGGCTTGGAGAATTTTGAGCATTACTTTACTAGAGTGTGAGACGAGGGCAATTGTGAGGTAGTTTGAGCATTCTTTGGTATTTCCTTTCTTTGGGACTAGAATGAAAACTGGCCTTTTCCAGTTGTGGCACTGCTGAGTTTTCCAAATTTGCTGGCATATTGAATGTAGGATTTTCACAGCATCAGTTTAGGATTTTAAATAGCTCAACTGGAATTCCTTCACCTTCACTAGCTTTGTTCATAGTGATGCTTCCTAAGGCCCACTTGACTTCATGTTCTAAGATGTCTGGCTCTAAATGAATGATCACACCATCATGGATCATTATCTGCATTAAGATATTTTTTGTACAGTTTTTCTGTGAAATCTTGTCACCTCTTCTTAATATCTTCTGCTTCTGTTAGGTCCATACTATTTCTGTCCTTTATTGAACCCATCTTTGCATGAAATGTTCCCTTGGTATCTCTAATTTTCTTAAGGAGATCCCTAGTCTTTCTCATTATATTGTTTTCCTCTATTTCTTTGCACTGATCACTGAGGAAGGCTTTCTTATCTCTCCTTGCTATTTTTTAGAACTCTGCATTCAAATAGGCATATCTTTCCTTTTCTTCTTGGCCTATGCCTTCTCTTCTTTTCTCAGCTATTTGTTAGGCCTCCTGAGACAGCCATTTTGCCTTTTTGCATTTCTTTTTCTTGGGGATATTCTTGATCCCTGTCACCTGTACAATGTCAGGAACCTCTGTTCATAGTTCATCAGGCACTCTGTCTGTCAGATCTAGTCCCTTAAATCTATTTCTCACTTCCACTGTATAATCATAAGGGATTTGATTTAGGTCATACCTGAATGGTCTAGTCGTTTTCCTACTTTCTTCCATTTAAGTCTGAGTTTGGCAATAAGGAGTTCATAAGCTGAGCCACAGTCAGCTCCTGGTGCTGTTTTTTATGCATATGGATTTGCAAACATCTTCTCTCACTCATTAGGTTGCTTTTTGAGATGGTTTCCTGTTCTGTGCAAAAGATTTTTTAGTTTCATGTATTTCCATTTGCTTATTTTTGCTTTTCTTTCCCTTGCCATAAATCTTATCTGCCCCCCCCCACATACACACAAACTTTAATAAATATCAATGTTTTATACCACGGATTTTATGGTTTCAAGTCTTACCTTCAAGTCTTTAATCTGTTTCAAGTAAATTTTTGTATACGGGGTAGGAAATGATCTAGTCATTCTTTCATATGTGGCTGACTAGATGTGCAGTTTTCCCAGCAGAATTTATTGAAGATACTGTTCTGTCTTCATTGTATAATCTTGGCCTCTTTGGCATAAATTAATTTTTTTAATGTGTGACTTTATTAGAAGGTTTTCAATTCTGTTCTATTATCTGTATATCTGTAGCTTTTCCAATAACATACTCTTAATTACTATAATTTTGCAGTATGGTTTCACATCTGAAGGTGTGATGCCTTCAGCTTTATTATGTTTTTCCTGAAGTTGATTTGGCTCTTTGGAATCATTTGTGGTTCCATACAATTTTTAGAATTACTTGTTTTAGTTCTGTGAAAAACTACATAGGAATTTTGATATGGACTACATTAAATCTATAGTTTGCTTTGGATAGTATAGATGGTTTAGCAATATTAATTCTTCCCATTATGAGCATGAAATATATTTCTCTTTATTTTTGTCCTCTTCAATTTCTTTTATTAGCATCTTATAGATTTCACTGTAAATGCATTTTGCCTCCTTTGTTGAATTTATTCCTAGGTTATTATTCATTGCAATGCAATTGTGAATAAGATTATTTTCTTGATTTTCCCTTCTGACACTTATTACTGTATAGAAATTTCATTGATTTCTGCAGATTAATTTTGCACCCCACAACTTTACTAGATAGAATAAATTCATCCATTAGTTCTGACAGTTTTTTGTAGAGTCCTTAAGATCTTTTTTAATATAAAGTATATTATCTGCAAATGTGTCAATTTTACTTTTTTGTTCCGAATTTTGAGGACTTCTTTTCTTTATTTGCTGTGGCTAGGACTCCTGAATACTTTGTGACCAACAGAGATGCTTAATCATAAAGTCACACACCTGAAATTTATACAATGCTGTTAATCAGTTTTATCTCAGCTAAAAAAAAAAAATGCTCAAAAATGGAAATGAGTGTAGTATAAATGTTGAGAATATAAACCATACCTATTTTTCCTGGCCTATGATTTTTAATAAGTATATTTGCTAGACATTTTGAGTTCTTATCTAACTCTCTGGGTTAAATTTGAAGGTATATTAAAATGAATAATCAGACTATTTTTGTGCTTATCACTTGCATGGCAAGGTTTCAAATTATACATTTTATGAAACACTTTTATATTTGATTCTCTAAGTAATTCTATCAAAGCCATTTCTGAATAACTATAAAGATAGAGGGCAATTTAATATTTTTAAAATGTAGACTGAAGGATCTTATAAGATGGTGCTTCTTCAGAGACCTCATTGTTGTAGTTGTTCAGTCACTAAGTCGTGTTCACCTCTTTGCAACCCCATGGACTGCAGCATGCTAGGCTTCCATGTCCTTCACTATCTCCTTGAGCTTGCTCAAAATCATGTTCATTGAGTTGGTGATACCATCCGACCATCTCATCCTCTGTTACCCCCTTCTTCTGCCCTCAATCTTTCTCAGCATCAGTGTCTTTTCCAATGAGTCAACTTTTCACATCAAGTGGCCAAAGTGTTGGAACTTCAGCTTCCCATCAGTCTTTCCAACGAATATTCAGGGTTAATTTCATTTGGGATTGACTGACTAGATCTTGTTGTCCAAAGGGCTCTCAAGAGTCTTCTCCAGCACCATAATTCAAAAGTATCAATCCTTCTGTGCTTAGCCTTCTTTATGGTTCAACTCACATCCGTAAGAGGTTAAATAAAATACAATTGGCATGTTTTGAAATGTCAATATATTATTAAAAAGTATTGTATCAAGTATAGTCTGAATTTATATACATATATACAAGTAACTATATTATGCATGTTATTTTAAAATTAATCTCTCTGTTTTATAGTACTAAGAAAATAGAAACCAATATACCTATCTTCTCTTCCTGCTGTAAAGCATACATTTCTTTATCAACTTTTCTTATTTCCTTGGTGTACAAAAGCAAACATTATCTGAAAGCAAATATATCTTAACATCCAGAAGCATTTCTCAATAAATTGGTCTATCTTCCCTCTTCTATATCAAAATATGCTAACATATTTCCATCTTAAGAAATAAACCCATTTCTTCCTATATTCTTCTCCACCATCACATTTCTTCACTTTCCTTCTTAACATTTTTCGTTTGTATGTTTCCTTATATTCTTTTCAACACATAACCTATTATATTTTGGTTACTTCCGTGATGTGTGTAAAAATTATTTATGATAAAATTTTATTTTTTTATTTTTTTTTTAGTTTTTTAATTTTTTTAATTTTAAAATCTTTAATTCTTACATGTGTTCCCAAACATGAACCCCCCTCCCACCTCCCTCCCCATAACATCTCTCTGGGTCATCCCCATGCGCCAGCCCCAAGCATGCTGCATCCTGCGTCAGACATAGACTGGCGATTCAATTTTTACATGATAGTACACATGTTAGAATGCCATTCTCCCAAATAATCCCACCCTCTCCCTCTCCCTCTGAGTCCAAAAGTCCGTTATACACATCTGTGTCTTTTTTCCTGTCTTGCATACAGGGTCGTCATTGCCATCTTTCTAAATTCCATATATATGTGTTAGTATAATGTATTGTTGTTTTTCTTTCTGGCTTACTTCACTCTGTATAATCGGCTCCAGTTTCATCCATCTCATCAGAACTGATTCAAATGAATTCTTTTTAACGGCTGAGTAATACTCCATTGTGTATATGTACCACAGCTTTCTTATCCATTCATCTGCTGATGGACATCTAGGTTGTTTCCATGTCCTGGCTATTATAAACAGTGCTGCGATGAACATTGGGGTACATGTGTCTCTTTCAATTCTAGTTTCCTCGGTGTGTATGCCCAGCAGTGGGACCCAGCAATCCCACTGCTGGGCATATGATAAAATTTTAAATGATCCTCTTGTTATCAAATACAATGCTCACTTAATGCCAACATGATTTCACCCTGTAAAGCCCTTTCTTAAACTATTCCTTTCTTTCTGTATCTCCAAATCCTTTGGATTTTCTGGTCAGTTCCAAATTATCCCTTAAATATGTATATATTTCTGCATTTTGCTTTATAAAGGATATCTAATCAGTTTAGTCTTTCTCTCTGAAATGTGTCATATCATTTTATTTATTATATCATAATCTGAAAGTCCTTAATATTTTATCTATCTCCTTGTCTATAGATCTACATATTCAGTCATCTACCTTGCTTATCTTCTTGTGTATGCTTTATGCACTTTTAATTTAACAGTTGTAAAACACTCCTTGTTTCTTTCTCTTTTAAACACATACTTCATCTCAGTGATCTTGAATTGCACAAACCAGAAACCATTAAATTATTCCTGATTCCTTTATTTAACTACTATAAGCAACTCTGAAGGGTCTTGGGGTTAATTTACAAGCTGGCAAACTGGTCTGTTAATGTTTCATGGATATTGGCCAATGATGTATGACTCTTGGATCAGAGACAAAACACTTATTACTCAAGACAAAGTAGCCCAAACTTCAGGTGTTAAATCAGTTCTCCATGACACTCTAAATTCCATTGGAACAATACACTTTGGTCTACCTGCATGCACTGGATGTGCAAGCACAGAAGAAAACTGAGTTTTATAGTAAATGGTAAGTGTGTTCTGTGTCCTGGGAAGATTTTATTTCATCCATACATGTTGCTTTCTGCAAATATAATCCTTAGGACCCAAAGTGAAATAACTCTCTGAACAACCATTATCCACATGCAATCAATTATGAATTGCTATCAACTCCAAAGCCTAAGCATATTTTAAATTAATCCACTAGTCTCAATATCCACTAAGCTAGTACAGGACATATTGCCTCATCTCTCAATAGAAGTAAAGAAAAACCTCTAATATATTTGCTTGCTTATCAGTATCCTACCTCCTTCTCTACTATCCACCCCCCATTCCCAACGAATCTCAAAGTAGAACCAGCCTATCACTGCAAAATCACTGTAAAAAATATGCATATATAGATATATATGAATATACATATATGCAATTATATATATATATATATAAATTATTACCCCATCATGAGACTTTTAATTTTATTGGATATTAATGCCTTTCATCATCAACCTCTATTTACATTTCTAGATAAATTCATTTCACTTTTTTACCATTTCCTTTTCCACTTAATAGTAATTGTTGCACATTAACTGCCATTTCTTCCCGCTGCAAACTGCTGTTCTAAGCTATTTTCTATTCCTCTAACAGCCAAGTTTTTGGGTATGGATTTTCATTTGCTTTGTTTGTGCCACAGTTTCTATTTGGTAATTTTTTTTTTTTAATTCACATTTCTTCGAGTTTTAACTTTGAGGTCATGTCCACTAGGGCATTATTATTAACCTGTAAAAAATCAGCACATGACACCTCTTCCCAATGTCCTTGTGCTCAAGGTTTTCCAATTTGGGTACAACAGACAAGCAGTCTTTTCACTGGCTCACATCTCTCTCTCTGGGATCTTTGTGACCAGGGACCACATCTTTATATATTTATTTATTGATCCTTGATATATGTCCAACAAATAAAAATGGTTGACATACTCCTTTTTTAATAAATATATGAGTAAAGAGTGAAGGAAATAAGTTATAAAATATTTGTGACAGTTGAATTTCCCTTGTTCTCAAAGATGAATGTTCTAAAAAGGAATGGACCAGGTCTTGATTTTGTCTTTGCATCAAGAAGGATAGCACCTAACACATGCAGTGTATCCTCATTATTTGAAAATTTTGTATTTATGAATTTACCTATTTTATAAAAGTTATTCATAAGTCAGAAGTCAATACTGTATTTTTGGCTGAATCATGGACGTGTCCATGTGAAGAGAATAAAAACATTTGAGTCTTGCAACTCATATGTTCTCAATATGTTGTCTTCCTTATTAAAGTTTCATACTGTAAATGTATCATTTTCATGGTCATTAGTGTCATTATGTTCACACTTTTATTTTTTTTCCATTTAAAATAGACCTCAAATGAATACCAACTAGAGTTATTAAGTGTATATAGCCAGTTATGCCCCTTACCAAGAAAATGTGTTTTCATTCCTTTGGCTTGCATTGTAGTGAATTCAGTGATATTAAATCAACAATTCATATTAAACAAAGTGTCTTTAAATAGGAACATGCATAAACTAAGTTTATTTATTGGTGGGTCAGTTGAAAATGTCATGACCCACAGGAAACTAATTTTGTATTTTCCTTAAGGGCAATGGAATAATATTTGCTAATTCAGTGTCTACATTAACTTTATAGAACACCATTATAGTAAATAATGAGAACATACTCTAATTAGCTTCTCATAAGTATTTTACAAGTAATAGCTGAATGAAAAGAAATAAGGGATGAAGAAGGAAGATGTTGAAATAATGTCTCTGAATTTATAAGCTATATAACTTTTTCTATATTTTCTTTAATTATTAGGGTGAAGATCAAAACACATATTTGTGTAAATGATGAACAATGCTTATTTGTGCCATATAGCTATGCAGAATTCAAAATAATCTTATTAGGCTGAGGGAATTCATTGAAATTCAATGAGATAAAATTTAACAAGGAAGCCGTGCTTCACAATTTAAAGTCTGTATATTAGTTATCCAAGAAAATAAAAATCTTAGTTGTTTTAATAAAAATTTAGTTGAAAGTTTCATTTTACTTAATCATAAGAAAAATATGAAGAAAACATGTTGAAATCATGTGTCAATATTTAAAATCAGAAGACCAAAATAAAAGATGTAAATAACAATTGCAACTTAGCTTTATTGACCATGTACTAGGGCTTTAATTTTTAAAATAAGTATCAAATGAATAGATTGAATTACTCAATCATGTTTTGCTTTTCTAACTGGTTATATGTAATTTTTATCCTATTAACTTTAAAATCCTGATATCTATTATTGAATTTCTCATCCTCTATCTTACAGGACTAAACTCTACAAGAAACTTGTCAACTGGTCATAAATGACAAGTGAATCAACCCCCCAAACACATCCAATTGTGCAAAGTAAAATTCTGTTTCCCTTGGAGCCAATATTACCTTATCTAGGTATATTTTAAGATAATTAATTGATTATTAGAGCATAATGCAATAAGAATATTCTAAACTATATACCCATAACACAATATAATTTCAGGGGAATTTATAAGCTGTATCTTAAATGACCAACACTTTGTGAAAACTACACCTAATTGATTGAAGTAACATTGGTAAATTTAGTTTATTGTGATGCTATTTGACTTGGTGATAAAAATTATAATGAAATGCACTACGTGTTCTAATAATTAAAATCTTTTGTTTATCTAAATTTTCACTGATCTATGGAGCAAGCCTTTGATATTAGATTTTATTACACTGTTAGTACCATTCATGTGTTGCTTCAAAGTTAGCACAACCCTGAAAATATTCCGCTTGCCTTCCCACTTCCAGGCCTCCTGTTGGATTATTTTAAACTTCTAAGTCTCCTTAACAAAGTTTAAAGCTGCATAACTCTCTCTGAGATCATGCTGAGAGTACAAAAATTATATATCACTTACTTCAAAACTGAACCTCTTGAGAAGCAGGCCTAAGATTCTTTAAAAGAAACTTCAGCTTCTCTACCCCTGGATTAACCATCATATTTGATTTCAAAGAAGTCCAGTCATTTTGATAAAGATGGGACTTTTTGGAGAACATTTGGCATGCTCTTTAAACCTCTAGATAATTTATTGTTTTGAGCTACAGATTATTTCTATCTTGAGAAAGACGAAGTAACTCTTAAAATGATATTGTTTTTCCTTTAAGGTACATGAATCTTGAGGGAATGATGCCCATTATCTAGTATATGTAATGTTCATAACAGGATAATAAGTATTGTTAATTTCTTAATCCTTTTAAAATCAGTATTTAATGGTTATGATGACTACATTATTTTTTGATTCTCTTTAATGTAAATTAAGTCCATATTAGGGCTTCCCTGGTAGTTCAGGTGGTAAAGAATTCCCCTGCAATGCAGGAGACCCAGGTCTGATCCCTGGGTTGGGAAGATGACCTGAAGAAGGGAATAGCTTCCCATTCCAGTGTTCTTGCCTGGAGAATTCCATGGATAGGGGAGCCTAGTAGACTACAGTCTCTGGGTCACAAAAGGTCAGACATGACTGAAACTAAGTGCAAGATAAATGAATGCCTCATGAAATAACTGAAATATGACATTAGCAGCCTGCAAATTATAAAGTATCAAAAATATAATTTATTTCACTATTAGTGCTTAATTTAGAAATTCTTGACAAAGTGTACTCCTTATTAAATTATAATAATTGCATTGAATATTATTCTAAAAGGTTATTTATTAAAATATATATTTTGATACTATTTTGAAAATTTATCCAAAGGTATGTTTTCTAATATGTATTATCAGTCAATATAACATGACTATACTTGTTGTATGTAAAGCCGTATTTATGACTTGGAAATTTTAGAAAAAAAAATGTTTGTTAGTGTTAAAAGACTTTGACATATAATAATGTGGAAGAGATTTAATGATTTCTTTCAAAACTGTTGAAAGTAGCTGAATTATTTTGCACAAAAATATGGCTGGAATTTTCCTATGAAGAATGTATTAATATAGATCATTCCAGAATAAACTGACAAAATATATCATTTTAAAATTCTAAAATTCTGCTAATATGAATTGTTCATCCAAAGTTTGAGAAGATAAAATTAATGGTATTCCCAAATAGTGGATGTATTCATTACAACAAGCAGACTTTGGGATTATTATGGATAAGCTCTTATATCAATATTTTTATTCTCTGATTACTTATTAATCAAAATATAACTAAAATATTTGATTATTAAAACTGTGCTTATTGATATACATCATCATTTTTGCTTAGATTTTTAAGAGTAAATTATGGAAAATAAGCATAATCTAAAGATCTTTTAAGATGTGAAAAATATATAGAAAAATATATAGCTATGTATATTTCTCAAGATAGTCTTTAATAATTAAGGGCAATGAGGGTTTAGGCAGGTTTACCTAAAAATCATAGAGTTGAAACATTAAAACAGGGCCATCAAAGAATAAAGAGATAAAAGATTAAATCATACATTTTCTATCTTAATTCAAATATATTTAGGAATTCAATATATCACAAAAATAATTAATAAAAACAATATAAATAACATAGCAAATGGCTCTAAGCTCATCCACTTCATTAGAACTGACTCAAATGTGTTTCTTTTTATAGTTATGTAATATTCCATCATGTATATGCACCACAACTATTTTTTCCATTCATCTGCCAATGGACATCTAAGTTGCTTTTATGTCGTAGCTGTTGTACACAGTGCTGCAATAAACATTGGCATACACTTTTATTTTTCAGTTCTGACTTCCTCAGGGTATATGACCAGTAGTGGGATTTCTGGGTTGTATGGTACTTTTCTTTCTAACATTTTAAGGAATCTCCATAGTGGTTGTATCAGTTTACATTCCCAGGAACAGTATAAGAGAGTTCCCTTTTCTTCACACCCTCTCCAGTATTTATTATTTATGGACATTTTTTGGATGGCCATTCTGACTGGTGTAAGATAATACCTCATTGTGGTTTGATTTGCTTTTCTCTAATAATGAGGGATTTTGAGTATCTTTCCATGTGTTTATTAAGCATATGTTCGTCTTCTTTGGAGAAATATCCATTTAGGTCTTTTGACCACTTTGTGATTAGGTTGTTCATCTGCTGGTATTGAGCTGCATGAGTCACTTGTATATTTTGGAGATTAATTTTTGTGTCAGTTTTCTCATTTGCTATTATTTTCTCCCATTCTAAGGGCTGTATTTTCATCTTGCTTGTAGTTTCCTTCATTGTGCAAAAACTTTTAAACTTAATTAAGTCCCATTTGTTTATTTTTGTTTTCATTTCAATTACCCTGGGAGGTGGATCATTGAGGATCTTGCTGTGATTTATGTCGGAGTGTGTTCTGCCTACGTTTTCCTCTAAGAGTTTTATGGTTTCTGGTCTTAAATTTAAGTCTTTAATCAATATAAGTTTATTTTTTCTTCATGGTGTTAAAAAATGCTTTAATTTCATTATTTTATACTTAGCTGACCAGTTTTCCCAGCACTATTTGTTGAAGAGACTGTCTTTTCTCCATTGTATATTTTTGCCTCCTTTAGCAAAGGTAAGATGCACATAGGTACATGGATTTATCTCTGGGTTTTCTATTTTGTTCCATTGATCTATATTTCTGTATTTATATATTTCTCCTCAGAATGAGCACAACTGAGCAAGTGAGACTGAATCAGTGGTCACTGATTCAGGGCATGCTAGGGCAGAGATCAGACAATGAAGAGATACTTGCAAGCAGAGGTTGCCAATGTGAGCAAAGAAAAGAAAGGGTAACTGCCTCAGAAATGACAGATGAAACAGATTAAAGTCCTGCAGTAACACTGAGACTGTACACTTTATGGGAAACTGTAGAATTTGAGAACAAATACAAGGTGGAAGCAGGGAATAGCTGAGACAAAACTGACTCCACACTGCCCACCCACAAGTCTAGAGACCTTCCTAGATATATTGGAGGACCTTCTGAATAGGCAACTTAACTGGAGCAGGAAAATGGAAGAATCACATGAACATTCTTCTCACTATCACTGTATATATACTCCACATAATAGAGTATTCTGTTCAGTTCAGTTGCTCAGTCATGTCCAACTCTTTGCGACCCCATGAATCGCAGCACGCCAGGCCTCCCTGTCCATCACCATCTCCCGGAATTCACTCAGACTCACATCCACTGAGTCAGTGATGCCATCCAGCCATCTCATCCTCTGTCGTCCCCTTTTCCTCCTGCCCCCAATTCCTCCCAGCATCAGAGTCTTTTTCAATGTGTCAATTCTTCTCATGAGGTGGCCAAAGTATTGGAGTTTCAGCTTCAGAATCAGTTTTGCCAAATAACGCCCAGGACTGATCTCTTTTAGAATGGACTGGTTGGATCTCCTTGCAGTCCAAGGGACTCTCAAGAGTCTTCTCCAACACCACAGTTCAAAAGCACCAATTTTTCGGTGCTCAGTCTTCTTCACAGTCCAACTCTCACATCCACACATGACCACAGGAAAAAACATAGCCTACTTGGCCTTGAAAAAGAATGAAATAATGCCATTTGTAGCAACGTGGATGGACCTAGAGATTATCATACTATGTGTACTATGTGGAGTATGTCAGACAGAGAAAGAAAAATATATAGTACACCCAAATGTGAAATTTTATTTAAAAAATGCAAAAAAAAAAGAACGTATTTATAAGACAAATTGACACTGAAAAACAAACAAAACATACACAGGTATTGAAAATAAATGTATGGCTACAAAAGGGGAAACATGACAACGAGGATAAATCAGGAGCTTGTGATGAACAGGTACACACTACTATATATAAGATATATAACCAACAAGGACATTCTGCATATTGTACACTGTTTCTGGAAATGTAAATTGGTACATGGGACATAATATTGTGGGGTAACCATTTCTTTCTATATGTATATGTGTAACTGAATCACTTTTCTGTATACCTGAATCTATCAAAATATTATAAATCAATTATTTTCCTGTAAATTAAATAACAAAATATTTTGTTCTATAATTTTCACACAGAATTATAATTTGATACCTGCATATATTACAAAGTGATCACCATCATGAATCTAATTGCTATCCATCAGCATATAAGTGGACTCCCTTAATCTTTTCACCTATCCCATAACCCCCTTCCCATCTGGTAACCACCAATCTATTCTCTGTATCTATTAGTTTATTATTGGCATATTTTATTCATTTGTTTTTGTTCTTTTAGATTTCACATATTAGAGAAAACACATGATATTTGTCTTTCTCTGTCTGATTTATTTCATTTAGTATAATAATTTCAATATCCATACATATATTGCAAACAATAGGATTTCATTATGTATTAGGACTGAGTTCAGTTCAGTTCAGTTCAATCGCTCAGTCATGTCTGACTCTTTGTGACCCCATGGACTGCAGCACATCAGGCCTCCCTGTTCATCACCAACTCCCAGAGTCCACTCAAACACATGTCCATTGAGTCAGTGATGCCATCCAGCCATCTCATCCTCTGTTGTCCCCTTCTCCTCCTGCCCCCAATCCCTCCCAGCATCAGAGTCTTTTCAAATAAGTCAGCTCTTCACATCAGGTAGCCAAATATTGGAGTTTCAGCTTCAGCATCAGTCCTACAAAAGAACACCCATGACTGATCTCCTTTAGGATGGACTGGTTGGATCTCCTTGCAGTCCAAGGGACTCTCAAGAGTCTTCTCCAACACAACAGTTCAAAAGCATCAATTCTTTGGAATTCAGCTTTCTTCATAGTCCAACTCTCACATCCATACATGACCACTGGAAAAACCGTAGCCTTGACTAGACGGACCTTAGTCGATAAAGTAACGTCTCTGCTTTCTAATATGCTGTCTAGGTTGGTCATAAATTTCTTTCCAAGAAGTAAGTGTCTTTTAATTGCATGGCTAAAATCACCATCTGCAGTGATTTTGGAGCCCCACAAAATAAAGTCACCCACTGTTTCCACTGTTTCCCCATCTGTTTGCCATGAAATGATGAGACTGTATGCCATGATCTTAGTTTTCTGAATGTTGAGCTTTAAGCCAACTTCTTCACTATTTAGTTCAAGAGGCTCTTTAGTTCCTCTTCACTTTCTACCATAAGGGTGGTGTCATCTGCATATCAGAGGTTATTGATATTTCTCCCGGCAATCTTGATTCCAGCTTGTGCTTCATCCAGCCCAGCATTTCCTCATGACGTACTCTGTATATAAGTTAAATAAGCAGAGTGACAATATACAGCCTTGACGTACTCCTTTACCTATTTGGAACCAGTCTGTTGTTCCATGTCCAGTTCTAACTGTTGCTTCCTGACCTGCATATAGGTATCTCAAGAGGCACGTCAGGTGGTCTGGCTTTCCCATCTCTTTCAGAATTTTTCACAGTTTATTGTGTTCCACACAGTCAAAGGCTTTGACATAGTCAATAAAGCAGAAATAGATTTTTTTTTTTCTGTAACTCTCTTGTTTTTGCCATGATCCAGCGATGTTGGTAATTTGATCTCTCGCTTCTCTGCATTTTCTAAAACCAGCTTGAAAATCTGGAAATTCATGGTTCACATACTGCTGAAGCCTGCCTTGGAGAATTTTGAGCATTACTTTACTAGCGTATGAGATGAGTGCAATTGTGCAGTAATTTGAGCATTCTTTGGCATTGCCTTTCTTTGGAATTGTAATGAAAACTGACCATTTCCAGTCCTGTGGCCACTGCTGAGTTTTCCAAATTTGCTGGCATATTGAGTGCTGCACTTTCACAGCATCATCTTCCAGGATTTGAAATAGCTCCACTGAAATTCCATCACCTCCACTAGCTTTGTTCCTAGTAATGCTTCCTAAGGTATTCCACTATTTACAAGTATCACAATTTTTTTATGCATTATAGCAATAATTTGTATTTAGTTGTTTCCATATCTTCGATATCATAAATAATACTGTAGTGAACATAAGGATTCTTCCATATTAGCTTCTCTGTGTTCTTTGGATAAATATCGAGAAGTGGAATAGCTGAGTCATATGATACTTCTGAGTCATATGGTACAGAATTTACTTCTAGTATTTCTACAGGTTTCTTGAAAATCTACATACTGTTTTCAATAATGGCTGCACCAATTTACATTCCTAACAACAATGTATGAGAGTTCTCTTTTGTTCACATTCTTTCCAACATTTGTTACTTTTGTGTTTCCTATCATAGTCATCCTAACAGATATGAGGTGACACTAATTGTGATTTTGATTTCAATTTCTTTAATGATTAGTAATGTTAAATATCTTTTCACACCATCTGTATTTTTTTTCAGCAAAATTTCTATTTAGATCTTCTGTGCATTTTTTAAAATCTGTTTTTTTAATTAATTTTTAAAACCTTTAACCTCATAATGTAATCTTTTATTTATAGTAAGAAATTTTTTAAAAGCTGAGATGAATATTTTTTATTTTTCATAACATCTCATATTCAAATCACTCTTTGATATTACAAACAATTTGTTATTCAAATAATTACTTAAAGTTAAAAATAGCAAATACTTCATGCAGTTATCAGTGAATGCATGTGTGTCTGCTGCATCGCTTCAGTCATGCCAAACTCTGTGCAACTCTATGGACTGTGGCTAGCCAGGCTCTTCTGTTCATGGATTCTAAAGACAAGAATACTGGAATGGGTTGCCATGCCCTCCTTCAAAGGGTCTTTCTGACTCAGGGATCAAACCACCATCTCTTATGTTTCCTGCATTGGCAGATAGATTATTTACCACTAGCGCCACCTGGGAAGCTTCATCAAAGAATGGTGGTGGTTTAGTCACTAAGTCGTGTCCGATACTTGCAACTCTAAAGACTGTAACCTTCCGGGCTCCTCTGTCCACGGGATTCTTCAGGCAAAAATATGGGAGTGGAGTTGCCATTTCTTTCTGCAGGGGATCTTCCCAACCCAGGGATCAAACACAGGTCTTCTGCATTGCAGGCAGATTCTTTACGAACTGAGCTATAAGGGAAGCACATCAAAGAATGATTGAAATTAAATTCTTGTTTGCACATATGACAACTCAGTTTATACAATTTCAAATGTAAATGAAGAAATAGAAAGCATATCAAAGAATATTTGGTGCAGTTCCTTCTATGTAAGAGAAAACTGAAAGTCAGTGGAGGTGAAGCAATTTATCCAATAAGACACAGCTAAGAAGTGACACAAATGGGAGTGAAATATAAATTTCTAACTCTCAGCTTAATACTCCACCCTTTTTTATGAATGTAGCACAATGGTTTCAAGTATTTGCAATGCAATATATTGTTTATGTCTAGCAAATCATTTTCAGCATAAATTTCTTCTGAAAAAAAAATGTTGGCAAAATCTTTTGATTTAAGCTTACAGATAACTGGAATTTGCAACAAAAAGCAATTCTGACTTTGGTATATCGTATTGCTATTATTAAAGCAGAACCTGTATAGAATCATAGGTGAATATGATTACATATAATTTTATTTAGGAAGGAACTTAAAGAAATATAAACAAAGATTCTGCATACTATGCACTTTTTCTGCTTCACTACATTGCTTAATTAAGTAAATGTGTGTTATAACCAAGAATGTATTTTGAGATGAAATGTCACTCAGTTTAATTATTAGCCTAGATAAACTGTAAGACAGTTATAATTTCCCTTACAGCCTAGAAATGGTTTTATAGAGTCTTTGTAATTTATTCAAATTCTATATTTTAATGTTATTAAATATAAAGTATTAGCATAGATTAAAATTCTCATATTGAAATAGCATTTTTTATGTGTACCATTTTGAGGTCCTGATGTAAAATTTACCAACAGAGTATAAAGTAGATTTTTAATTTCTCTAATCTAAGATCCAGTATAAAATAAGCACTGAAAAATGTGTTTTAAAAATATTTATTTTTGGAAAAAAAATGTTCCTAGTCTATTAAAGTATTCAATCAGAAGTATATTCAATAAAGGTATAATAAACTTGTCTTCATTTTGTTTTAAAGCTAATGCCTTGAAAGTAAGAGGTATAAAAGCATATCATTTGTGTTCATTGATAATACACAGATATACAAAAATGTGTTTTGGTATTTTAAAGTTTCCCCTTTTATCTATTCAGTGAGACAAAATAAGACACTATTGTAAGCAACTGTAATTAATTTACTATGATAATGTAGAAGTAGTTAGGGTGAGAATAAAATAATAGCAGTTCACAGAAAAAGGAGGTTTGAATTTGACCTGTCAATAATCTAAAAATTTTATAAAATTTAATCTTGATAAATAAAAATAAACAAAAATTCCAAAATTCATATTGTCATTCACAAAATGAATTCAATTGAATTTATGCAGAAATCTGAAAATGACCTGGGAACAATTGAAACTTTTCTTTAAATGTATCTAGACAGAGAAAAGGGGAACTTAACCACTGAGAAAACGTTGCAATAGAGAGTGGTGGAATATGAGCTATAATCACTACCCCACCACTATCACACTAGTTTCTGTTAATAGAGCTTTACATTTACAAAGCATTTCTCCACCAACTTCCAAATGATTCTTATGCTCAGGTTTGTTGTAACCATATATTCACACCATCAATTGAATTAGCATGAAAAAGTGAAAAACTAAAACAAAATAGCACATTATTTTAATATAATTTAAAAGACTACCTTTAAAATTCATACCATGTACATGATGTTTCATTTATTTGAATTTTTTCAAAGTACACTAAAACACTTGGAAGTCACAAGGGCCCTTATTGCGATATGCCTCTAAGAAAATATTGTATTTCAGCCCTAACTTCCTTCAGGAATAGAACTTCACCTTTGTGGATGAAGTTTGAAGTGGAATAAAGGTAAAAAGGGTCTTTGTCTTAGAAAGGAACAGAAAAGACACATGAATGAGGTATAAGATAATACAATACTCAGTTGTTTTCTTTTGAATACACAATTACACTTTCTTTAAGTTTTAGCATCTTCACCTATAAAATTATGAAGTGGGATAAGTGATATTTAATGACTTTCCAATAAATAAAATCAGTGGTGTTCCCAGTCTTCTCATATAGCTGCATAATGGTGGTTATTTATTCCCACAATACAGAGAGAAAAACTTTCTGAACAGACACTAGCTAGAAGGTATATACAGCTGATGTGTTATCACACTCATTATAAATGCATTGTGAGTCACATAAATGAAGATTCCAGAGACTCCTGCTTTCTTAAGATGCAAAGAATGAATTCTTATTTTATTTTGCTTTTAAGAGAAAACCTCAATCAACATTTGATTATAATAAATGTTGTTCTTATCAGAGATTTTTAAAATTACTGTTTAATAGAGGGATTCTTACCCTAAAGCAATTCTTCAGAGATTTCCCTGGTGGCCCAGTGGTAAAGAACCTGCCTTGCAATTCAGGGGTTGCTGTTTCAATCCCTAGTTGGGTAACTAAGATCCCATATTCATGGAACAACTAAGCCCACACACTGCAGCTACTGAAACATGTACACTCTGGAGCCTATGACACAACAAGAGTGCCCACATGCCACAACTACTGAAGCATGTGCCACATGTTCCACACAATTAAGAGTTTGTGTGCCTCACTGAAAGGATCCAACATGGTGTAACAAAAATCCTGTATGTCGCAACAGACTTGACCAAGTCAAATAAATAAATAAATAAATAAATAAATAAATAAATGTAAACATGATTCTTCAATTTCTGTTGTTTATTTTAGTGTTTATAAGCTATTCAGGGAACTCTTTATTTGATTGCATACTCAAATAACAGGTTACCCTGACTTCATACGTGCTGCTGGAGAATAAAGAACATGTTTCAAGGGGCTGGGAAGAGAGCAAGCATGTGATGTCCATGACCCACATGACTGGGTCCGTCCAATCCTCCTGTACAAGTTCAGACAGCCTTGTGGCTCCAATGACATGCGAATTTATATAGGACACCAGGATGGCCAGCCTTCAGTTCTTCCCACTCCATGCTTCCCCCATGCAGTAGTGTTAACTAATTAGGAGACAAGCATGTCCATATGGATATGTAATAGTATGCTTTTAACAATATTGGCTTTATTAGTGGAGAAGATGGTCTGTGGGCCTCAAATATCACAACAAATTTTTCTTGAATTAAAACACAGATGTACAAAAGAGATCCTCATTTTCTTGTTTCCTTTCTTACTCCTACCATATATCTACCTATTTCCTCTCTGGATGATAGTGGAAGTTCCCTTTCTATTACCAAGACCTCAGCTCAGTTCAGTTCAGTCACTCAGTCATGTCCGACTCTTTGCTACCCCATGAATCGCAGCACGCCAGGCCCCCCTGTCCATCACCAACTCCACCCTGCTACAAATTTCCATACATAGATTACACCTGAACATTCATATTCTCATATTTTTAAACTATTATTTTATAAAGAGTGGGTGTGATGTTCTAAGTCTTCCTGACTCCTATATATATAGTACTTCTTTAGAGAGTGCCCTAATGCTTACTAGCTTTACTCTCAAGTGGTGTGCCTAAAAAGATATATGTTTCTGATAAAAAGAACCAGAGTCTTATTTTTTTTTCACTTTATCTAATTGTTCAAAGCTCAGTATAAAAACACTTTTTCTATAAATTTTATTTTTCTCAAATTTATACTTGGTGAATTATTAACTTTTTTTTTTGTCTTAGCATGTTAATATATTTTTCTCAATTTTTTACCTTGCAATTGAATTCTAAGGAAGGAGGTTCAAGGAAGCTTCAAATAATTAGAAACAAAGCATCATGCTTTAGAAAAGCACATTTCCATAAATGGCTGATATCCCTTAATATAAGATCCAAAATTTTTTAAAAAAATTAACCAAATAACCATAACAGCATGCCTTTTAAAGTATCTTTTTAAATAAAAGATATGGGACCATATTATCACTATCAGTTCTAACTTGCATTGAATTCTTTCCTCTTGTCTAAGATGGTAAACCATGACCCCTTCACTTCAATTTTGATTTTTTTAATCATGTTTTTATATTTATTAGTCTTTAGGAGCTTTACCCTTCTTCACAATAGAATCATACTGCTTTAGATGTAGAAATATATACTCTTCTTAAACCACCAGACAATCAATAGAAAACTCCACTGAGTGTTTCACTGGACATTTGCCAAACTTTTAGATTGAAAAAAAAAAAAAAAAAGAAGAAAATATTGCTCATGAGCAGCGTGATATCAGATTCCTCTCTTGAAGAATATGAGAAGCTCTCCTTGAATCAACATTGATAAAAGACTCAGACATCTCTCAATCTAACTTTATAATATACTGTCTCCTGGGACATCAAGAGGCTTTATCATACATACATTTGAGAACAGAAAATTAATGGCAAAAACAAAAACAGAAATACACTGATTGCTGAAAAGAACAACAGAACTTAAAAGACAAATAACTAAAGAATTTTTCACAGCAAATGACTCCCAGATAGAGACACTGGGTAATGGAGGCTATAAAATTTAAATATTGACCAGATATTATATACTTTTCAGTTTCTCAAAGTGCTGAACTATGTACAAATAGAGTAATTTATCGTTTTCAAAAAATCCTCCAAAACCACATGTAGATAAATGGAGCAAACCAAGCAAGAATATTATTTGCCTTTTAACCAATCATTGTCTATGGTCTGGGAAGTGAGATGGACACCTATGTGTCAATAGTCAAACACTGCATACCATCTTGCCACTTGCACTTGAATTTTTAAAAATCCTAAACCTGAAAAGTGAAAATAGATGTCTAATAAATCAATAAAGTTGACCTGCTCCATCCTGACCACTCAATGATCATTTGAGAATTCATATTCATTTTGCTTCATAAAAACTTAAAATTTTATTTAAGCTTATTAATGTATACAGTATGCATTTTCTGTATTCTGAAATGAATCATAGCTTGTTATTAAAAATAACTCCTATGAAGTACTTTTTTCTTAAGATGTGGCATACTACATAATCTTCTAGGAGTTTATATTAAAAAAAAAACAGAAAGGGAAGGAAAGGGAAAGGAAGGAAAAGAAGGAAAGAAAGAAAGAAGGAAAAGAGTTTTTGAGGTGTTTAGGAAGTAGGTTTTACTCACAAGTTCCCAGATAGATAAACACAATCATTTATTTTCTTACTTGCAACTCATTTTGTTTTGTGTTATACCACAGGATGCCAAACACATTATTATCTATTTTGACTTGTATAGTTCACAGTTAATCTGGAGTCTCCAGAAAAACTCACACTAGATAAGATAGGCTGAAACTCCATTAATATGTTCACCATTTGGTGGCCGAATGCTCAATATGGTAGCCAAAGAATTCCCCACAATCTCAGATTCTCTGAGATATTAAATTCATCACTACTACCTTTTCTCAGGTACTGCATTTCAGACTTCTTTGTTGACTATGAGGGCTTCTCTACCTCTTCTAAGTGATTCTGGCACACAGTAACATATATAATGGTCATCTGAATTAAATTTGCCCATTCCTATCCATTTTAGTTCAGTGATTTCTAAAATTGTTCCATACTGCATTGTACATTATTTTCACCACCAGACACATCCACAACTAGGCATCATTTTCACTTTGGATGAACTTATTCATTCTTTCTAGAGCTATTTCTCAGTTTTTCTCCAATAGCATCAGTTCAGTTCAGCTCAGTCACTCAGTTGTGTCCAACTCTTTGTGACCCCATGGGCTGCAGCACACCAGGCTTCCTTGTCCATCACCAACTCCCAGAGCTTGCTCAAACTCATGCCCATTGAGTTGGTGATGGCATCAAACCTTCTCATCCTCTGCCATTCCCTTCTTCTCCTGCCTTCAATCTTTCCCAACATCAAGGTCTTTTCCAATGAGTTGTCTCTTCACATCATGTGGCCAAAGTATCTTTGCATCAGGTGGCCAAAGTATTGGAGTTTCAGCTTCAGTCTCAGTTTTACCAATCTCCAATAACATATGGGACACCTACTGACCTAAGCTTCATCTTTCAGTGACTTTTTTTTTTTTTTTTGCCTTTGCATATGGTTCATGGGGTTCTCAATGAAAGAATACTTTAAATGGTTTGCCATTCCTTTTTTCAGTGGACCGTGTTTTGTCAGAACTCTCCATCATGACCTGTCCATCTAGGGTGGCCCTCCATAGCATGGCTTAAAGCTTCATTGAGTTACGCAGGGCTCCAAACTTATTGCAGTGACTGCAGCTAAAAATTAAAAGACATTTGCTCCTTTGAAGAAAAGCTATGACAAACTTAGACAACATATTAAAAAGCAGACATCATTTTGCTGACAAAGATTCATCTAGTCAAAGCTATGTTTTTTTTCAGTAGTCATTATGGATGTGAGTTGGGCCATAAAGAAAGCTGAGGTCTGAAGAATTGATACTTTCCAACTGTGGTGCTGCGGAAGACTCTTGAGAGTCCCTTGGACAACAAGGAGCTCAAACCAGTCCATCTTAAAGAAAGAAAAACAATCCTGAATATTCATTAGAAGGACTGGTGCTGAGGCTGAAAGTCCAATACTTTGGCCACCTGATACTAAGAGCCGACTCATTGGAAAATACCTTGATGCTGGGAAAGATTGAGGGCAGGAGGAGAAGGAGGCAACAGAGGATGATACTTTTGGATGGCCTCAGTGGCTTGTTGGACATGTGTTTGAGCAAGCTACAGGAGATGGTGAAAGACAAGGAAGCCTGGCATGCTGCAGGCCACGGGATTGCAAAGAGTTGGACTAGACTAAACAACAACCACTACCTGTTCCCAGGCATGTTTTCATTGAAATCTTTCAGCTTAATAATCTCAATATTTAATGTATATTGCTAATTATAAACCGTATAGACATTCATAAAACTAAATCCCTTCGAAAGCTAGTAGACACATGAAAACTTGCCTGGTTACCCTGAGAGGAGAGTAATTAAGCTCATAATAAAAGAAAGACTATTAAAAATATCTATTGTGAAAATGTCTCTTTAATATAACAATATCGGGGCTGGTTGCTTATCTCAACACTACTCCCAAACATAATCTTTTGTAGGCCGTTCAGTACACACTTTGCTGAGGGCTACTTCTCAACCTCTTATGTTATTCCCAGGAGACCATTCTTCTTTTCTTCTTCCTCTCTCCTAATATAGTAGTTTAGCCTTAAGGCTAGGTCTATTTTCTCTTTAATATGCAAAGTTATCAAGTTTCTTAGCATGACAGGAAAATCCCATCTAGCAAATTTATCCTTCTAAACAGGTATTTCTAATATTACTTTCTGCATTTCCCTTCAGGTACTTTTAACATAGCTTTTACCAAGAGAAATAGAAAAAAAAAAAAAAAAAAGAGAGAGAGAGATTATATTTGTTAAACTTTCCAGTGATAAAGCTATATTTATATAAAACCTCCAAATTTTCATCAGCAGATTCATCCTAATGGTTTTTATTCAGGAAAGGGGACACTTAATGATGTCTGGAGACACTTTTGTTTGCCACAACTGAGGTGGGAGGTGATAGTGTCTTTCTGGTTTCATGGCAGAGATGTTGCTAAATGCCTGGAAATGCACAGGGCCATTCCCTATGATGACAAGGAGCTATCTGGATCAAAATGACATTAATATTGAGGTTGAGAAACTCTGTGCATTGTACTGAGGGTCAACATTGAATGGGTGCCCTATACTTTAAAGAAATTATCACACAGTAAAAGTTTGATTTAAAATCATAATAAAATTCTGACTTGTGAAAAATGATAGTACTACATTCAATATTTATTGAAATTTGTATCTACTGGTCCTTCAACAACCTACACTCCCCTGGATTTTCCCCTCATCATCCACCAAGTCTCCCCCCTCATACCTCATACTCTGTTCCATCTATAGAAACTGAAGATCCTCAGTTTCATGCGTGCTAGAACAAGGTCCTTAACTCCTACTGTTTTTTCTGACTAGAACAGGTTTTTCCCTATTCTCCATAATATTAAAACACAAGTTATTATTAAAAGCCTCAAATAACTTTATCTCCTCTAGGGAACTTTTCTAAATCCTCTCTTCTCTAGGGAAGATACTTGTTATCCTCTCCTTTATGTTCTCAAAAGTATTTTTAATAGCTCAATTACAGCACACATTATGAAACATTTGACAGCTCTTTATACACCTGCCCTTCTAAATTGTTCATTTATTTGCTATTTAATGATGATATATATATTTAAATATATCTTATTAAATTATTTTTGACTACACTCTGTTGGACAACAGAAATGAAATCATGGCAAGAACTTGAAAGGGCTGATAAGCATAACGACATAGTTGGCCTTTACATATGTTCATGGTGTGCTCTGTCCCTTACATGCATGTCTTAATTAATTTGTTTCAGAAACCCTATGAAAAAGTTACTGTTGTTACCTCCATTAAACATGTGAGAAAATTGAGGCACTGGCAAGTCAGACATTTAGCAAAGCCAGAATTTTCAATCACATTTTTAGAGTCTCCATTTCATAGTCTGAAATATTGGATTGTGATACTTATTTTAATAAAGATAAGGCAAAAAGGCACCACATGAATGGTGAAAGAACAATGACAAATAGCTTTCCTGATTCTTGATTTATTTTTTTGAATGAAATTTAAGCTTTATTGCCCACAAATACGTTTTATTGGATTACAGTCATGCCCCATTATTTTACTCTTTTTTTTTTTAATAAGTAACTTTGAATAATTGGAAACACATACTAACTTTGGGCCTTCAAGTAGTAGGAACATTGGGGAGAAGAGTCACATTTTATTATTCTTAATATTTCTAATACCTTCAGATTGCAGGTATATGTGATGGTATTGTAACTGAAAGTGGGGACCAGCTGTTCATCACTGAAAAATTAATAATGAGGCAAGGTTGATTGAAAATTGGCTTTATTTTGGATACTGACCATCAAGGATGGAGGGGTAGGCATCTATTCAAAAGCTGAGTCCTCTCACTGATAGTTACTGGGCAAGAGTTTTTAGAGATGGAGTGAGGGAGCTACCTGCAGGAACAGTAGAGTTAGCTTTGACAGTCATCTTGAAATTGGTTGTGCAGAGGTCTGCTCAGTGTCATGCTAATTGTTTTAAGTACCATTAATCTTTAGTTGCAGGGTCCATTTGTTCCCGTTTGCTTGAGGCCAATTCTCTGAATTGTGGCAGCTTATGCCTAGGAAATCCCATGGAGAGAGGGGCCTGGATGGCTACAGTCCACGAGGTTGTAAAAGAGTCACACACAACCAAGCAAATAAACAACACAACATGTCTTGGCTACAGTCTGGTCATCATGTAGTTAATTTCTTTCTCCAAGTGGGAGTTCCAGTGCCAACAGACATCTCACAGTGTGTCTTAGAACAGTATCTTTAGCCCTTGAGGAGAAACTAAAAGCCCTTGATTTTGCTTAATGATTAAACTATTATTATTTATGATTATTTAGCTTTTGCTTTTTCTCTCTTCTCTGATTAACCTTTTTTTTTGCGGGGATTGGGGCATGGCTAAAGTTTCTCAGGAGTAAAAGACAGATGGAGAACATAGGGGTCAAGGACCACAAGGTTCTGCTCCATTTCAGTCTTAAAAATGATAATATATGTTAGCACTAAATAACATTTCCTGTATACAAGGAGAATTTATGTTTTATGTGTTGAATCATTTAATTCTCATGACAACTCTATGAGATATATCTTATCCTTATTCCTGACATACAAGTAAATAAGTTAAATAATAGAGGTTAAATAAATTTTAAAAGGGGATATAACTAATAACCTGTATAAACAATTTATTCCAGATTCTCATCTATAACAAAGGGTTTATGAAGGGAGGGATTATCAATGTACAGATGCTGCACCAGAATGTGCAATGTTAAACATGTTGGAAACTATGAAGAATGAAAAGTCCAGTTGCAACAGAAATAAAGGCAGGAAAAATATATGAAGCACAAATAAATATTTTTTACAAATATTTCATAATATAGTAATTACTTATATATCTTACTGTATATTGAGCTACCGTAACGTCTATATACAGACATATAAAATAAATGCTATTAATAATCATTCCATAAATAAGGATTTTGGGTGGAAGAAATTGTTAGGTCTCCTACACAGAGACTATAGTCCTTATTTGGAGAAGAAATCATTAGGTCTGCTACACAGGAAGAGCTGTTAAATTTCTTCTGACGTACAATAGCATGAATAAGGTGTGTGTGTATGTGCGCATGTGTACACACGTGAGATCTACTACATTCTGCAAAAATATGAACAGAAGACAATGAAAAAAAAGACAAGTATAAAAGTGGAAATAGGGCTAACATGATTTCTCTTCTTGTTTCTCTATGTGTGTGTGTGGGGGGCTTAATTATATGTTTTTTCCAAGAGACCAATCATTGAACTGATATGTCAGAGGTTATTGAACTGAATGTGGCTTCTGCTTCAGATGAAACATAGTGTACAGCTGTATTTCATGTGTCCTGAAGAAAGGGGTCATGTCCGTTTGTTCACTAATGTGCCCCTTAAGCCTGACACAGTGCTTGGCACTCCAAATTTAATAAATAAATAAATAACCCTTGAATTAATGGAATTAAAAACTAAAAGAAGTTTGAGATTCAGAAATATGGTCATCAGTGCATGTGTTCTATAAAAATTAGGTTAAAAATATGCAGTCTATGTTACTCTCTAGTTAATATGGTTGGGCAGAATCATCACATGATTCAGTTTCTGTCATTACAGCGATCCTCTTCTAAAACTTTCTTCTGAAAATGCTACACACAGGTACACATTTATAAAGGTATATATCACATATAATTACATATATATATATACCCCACCACACACACACACACACACACACACACACACACACACACCTATATGTATTTTAGCGGTTGTTGAGGAGCAGGAACACTTCGTAGAAAATAAGACAATATAAATAAACAATTTAGAGAGAAGGATGTTTAAATTTGTTTAGTTAAATCATCATATGAATAACATATAAAAATTAAAGTTAAAAGAGAAAAGAAGTAGTCATTGATAGATGAATGTAAATGACATTGTTTTACAAATGAAATGTAAGAGGTGGATATTTAATTTTCCCAATTTCTGATTTGTTATTCAGTGGAAATTATTTCCATCTCTGTTTCCTTCTTTTCCATTGTACATTTAAGAACAAAATCTCTATTTTTGCTTCTTTCTCACCCCTAATAATTGATGAATTAAAAAAAAAAGACACTACCGAATTCCCACAGTTGATAATCCTTACATATTTCTTTTGCCTCTGCTTATGTCATGCTTCTCCCTGAGGCTGAATTGTGTATAGAGGGATCAATTATAGAGAAAAGCTGCAATGACAGTCTAAGTCTTCTGTGGCTTGATTATATCTCAAGTTTCCTAGTTAGGTAAGTGAGACACTCCTTCCAGGCATGGATCATTGTATCATGAGCATTATTGGAAGAGAGAGAGAAAGAGCAAAGAGAGAGGGAAAATGAGAAGGAGAAAGAGCGGTGATTCTTGTGCTTAATGTATAGTTTGGTAATTCTACAAAATAGTAGACGCCATCATTTTAAAATAGGTCACACATGTTCCTTTCTGCTTGGCAGTAGTGCTTAGAAAGAAAGCATATATAAAGATATAGTCATTGTTGCAAATAATGTTGAATCATGCTCTCTTTTTAAAAATAGTAACAGAAAGATAAAGAAAAAATGTGCACAGTAATGTAAAAAATATACATTAATCTTTCTGAGGTTTTTTTAAAAAAATTCTCTATTTTATAAAACAAGAGAGAAATTAAGGGATAATTTGCATCTGGATTTTTCCAGTTCTTATTCTCATTCAACTATTAAGTCAGTTTTACTCAAGTGTCTATGTGTTTCATGCATCTTAAAAAGCATTTATATCAAGTATCATACAAAGTAAAGTCTAATATACAGTCATTTGAAGTCATATAAAGTCATTTTCAGTCCTAAATCATCTTCTTATTGACATTTTCTAAAAGTAAGTTAAGTGAAGCATAAAGAAAGACATAGAAATGCCATATACAGACATTAAAATGAATGATTGAACTGATTATTATGAGCAAAAGCAAATAAATAAATAAATAAAACTACTTAAATGAGGGGAAACTGTTGGTTTCTATTTCTTAACATCATAAAAAAGATTTTAGCAAAGCACATGGCTTTCTGAACCTGTCAAAAATATTATTCAGAAAGTGAGAAGCTACAGTTAGCAGCTTATGTCAATCAAAATTAGAACAAGAGAAAGAAAATCTCCAGCTGTTGTGTATATTACATTTGTAACTGGATAATTTGTTATGGTTTATTTTTTACCACAGCAGTCACCTAATTCAGACAATGGCTAATGGATGTCAGAATTCTGCTAAGAGATGCAAAGACTCAAGTAACATGAAAATTGAATTCTATTAGTTTATCAGACTCTGAAATTATAAAAAGTGTTTTAAAAGGTTTATGAATGATTTAGGTTATCCAAACAGTGTCAACTTATTAATGCTGCAAGTCTTCCATAACAAAAAGCTTTGGATTATAATACTGTATTTTATATCACCTGGGATCTAAAATTTGCAGAAAGAATTACATCTAAAAATTCCAAATGCAATTGACTTCAGTGGTTGAACCTAAAATGAACTCAAAATCTTTATTTAACTGTACAATTTTTTCTTCTTGTCTTCTGATGATCTTAAAAATTCAATATTTTAAAATATATTAGTTTTTAAAGCTGCTATTAAAAACTGTTTTCCCACAACCCAGATGACAATCTAGAGGATTCAAATGTGAAGTTCAGTCATTTGACTATAAAAAATACAAATAGTCATTTATTTCTGTATTTTTATGTTGAAATAAAATTAATTCAATCCAATAAGACAGAAATGACTATAAGCTACAGACTTGATAACAAAACTTATTTATGTTAATTATGAAAAATGTTAATATATTAACAGAATAATATGCTTATTCTACTAACAAATGTATAAAAACTACTTTCCTGTGCTCTTAGGATAATTTTGTTGATTTTAAAATACTGAATTTACAAGTAATTTGTTGAAGGCAAATATTATATTAAAATGCTTTTATTGGTAAATATTTATCCTTTTTGTACCTAACTAATCATAGCATGTTGAGAACATGTAAATATCCTCCTTCACTTATGGAACACTTAACCAGAGGCTTACAAAGTTTTAACAAGTCTTGGCTTTGTAAGAATTTTAACAGCCTACACTTCTGCATGCAGGAACATCCTGAAGATACTGTAGGCACATTTGAAGACAAGACTAAAATTGTTTACACAAATTTGAGATTTGTCAAAATGCTGTGTAATAGCTTTTTAGCAAAATATAGATTGGTTTTCAATTTTATTAGCACTCAAATATGAAGCATTAAAATTTGAATTAACACTTCATACTATATATTTATATGTAGAAGAAAGGAGCTTCCCAGGTGACGCTAGTGGAAAAGAACTCTGTCTGCCAATATAGGTGACATAGAGGACGTGGGTCTGATCCCTGGGTTAGGAAGATACCCTGGAAATGGCAGCCTACTCCAATATTCTTGCCTGGAAAATCCCATAGAAAAAGGATACTTCTGAGCTATAGTCCATGGTGTCACAAGAGTTGAACAAAACTGAAGGAACTTACCAAGCTTGTGCAGAAAAAAAAAAAAAAATCAGTTCATCTGATGGCAATGATAGAGGAAAAGGACTCCATTCCTCAAAACAGGAGCTGAGTGCTTTCCTTTCAAAAGTCAATCAAGAACTAATATGTTGAAATCAAATCTGACTATGGGCTGTCAAGAGACTTATGAGGAAAAATAATCACATGAACTAACATCTTGAAAAGCTTAACTGTTACATCTCGCTCATCTTTCTATTCAAAATTTTAGCTAATCAAACCTTGAAAACTAGATTTCTTTCATCTTAACAGCAAAGTATTTTCATTACTTTAGAAATACAGTTATGTCACTGTTCAAAAACTATGTTATCAGAAATTCCTTATTCACCTCTGCCGTAATAACATAATTTTAGTTTTTAAAAGCATATATTGCTATATTAACAGATCTTATAAAGCTACGTGTTTTCTTATTTACTGCCTTTGTCTCTTCATTTTCTTCAGGTGTTAGTAAGAAGCACTCCATGGGTCTAGTTTACTCAATATTCACATTCTTGCTTTGAAATTATTCTTGTTGTAGTTGTTTGAATGAAACAGGACTTCATAAATAATTGTTGAATGGATGAGTAAATAAAAAATACCTTAAAATGTTCTTGCCTAATTGCATTTATTTCTATATATACAGAATTAGAAATAAACATGTAAGTTAACTATTCCATAATTATTATATGGTAACACCTATTTCTGCTTTGTTGACTATGCCACAGCCTTTGACTGTGCAGATCACAATAAGCTGTGGAAAATTCTGAGAGGGATGGAAATACCAGACCACCTGACCTGCCTCTTGAGAAATCCATATGCAGGTCATGAAGCAACAGTTAGAACTGAACATGGAATAACAGACTGGTTCCAGATAGGAAAAAGAGTACATCAAGGCTGTATACTGTCACTCTGCTTATTTAACTTATATGCAGAGTACATCATGAGAAACACTGGACTGGAAGAAACACAAGCTGGAATCAAGATTGCCAGGAGAAATATCAATAACCTCAGATATGCAGATGACACCACCCTTATGGCAGAAAGTGAAGAGGAATTAAAAAGCCTCCTGATGAAAGTGCAAGTGGAGAGTGAAAAAGTAGGCTTAAAGCTCAACATTCAGAAAACGAAGATCATGGCATACCGGTCCCATCACTTCATGGGAAATAGATGGGGAAACAGTGGAAACAGTGTCAGACTTTATTTTTTTGTGTATGTTCCAAAATCACTGCAGATGGTGACTGCAGCCATGAAACTAAAAGACGCTTACTCCTTGGAAGAAAAGTTATGACAAACCTAGACAGTATATTGAAAAGCAGAGACATTATTTTGCCAATTAAGGTCTGTCTAGTCAAGGCTATGATTTTCCTGTGGTCATGTATGGACGTGAGAATTGGACTGTGAAGAAACTGAGCACCAAAGAGTTGATGCTTTTGAACTGTGGTGTTGGAGAAGACTCTTGAGAGTCCCTTGGACTGCAAGAAGTTCCAACCAGTCCATTCTGAAGGAGAACAGTCCTGAGATTTCTTTGGAAGGAATGATGCTAAAGGTGAAACTCCATTACTTTGGCCCCTCATGTGAAGAGTTGACTCATTGGAAAAGATTTTGATGCTGGGAGGGATTGGGGGCAGAAGGAGAAGGGGTCGACAGAGGATTAGATGGCTGGATGGCATCACTGACTCGATGGACGTGAATCTGAGTGAATTCCGGGAGTTGGTGATGGACAGGGAGGCCTGGCGTGCTGCGATTCATGGGGTTGCAAAGAGTCGGACATGACTGAGCAAATGAACTGAACTGAACTGACTGAAGATTCATTAAAGTTTATTCATCATTTATATACACATATATTTATAGTGTTCTCTTTAAAAAGCTACAAAAAGCACTGTAAATATTGAAAGTGGAGTTACAATTACTCCTCCTCATATATCTTTTTTTTAAATATGTTGTTTTATCTTGGAGTCTAGATGATTAACAATGCTGTTATAGTTTCAAGTGGAGAGCAAAGGGACTCAGTGTTACATATACCTATATTCATTCTCACTCAAACTCGTTCCCACCCAGGTTGCCACATAGCACTGAGCAGAATCCCTGTGCTGTAAAATAGGCCCTTGTTGGTTATCCATTTTAAATATGTCAGTGTGTACTTGTCCATCTCAAACTTTCTAACTGTCCCTTCTCCCCTTCCTTCTCACTGGCAACCATAAGTTTGTTCTCTGAGTCGGTGAGTCTCTTTTTATTTTGCAAATAACTTTATTTGTGTCATTTTTTTTTTTAGATTACTCATTAAAGGGATGCCATATAATGTTTATGGTTCTCTTTCTGTCCTATGTCATTAGGCATGACAATTTCTAGGTCCATCCATGTTGCTGCAAATGATATTATTTCATTATTTTTAATGGATGAGTAATATTCCATTGTATACCACATCCTCTTTACCCATTCCTTTGCTGGACTGGAAGAAACACAAGCTGGAATCAAGATTGCCAGGAGAAATATCAATAACCTCAGATATATAGATGACACCACCCTTATGGCAGAAAGTGAAGAGGAATTAAAAAGCCTCTTGATGAAAGTGCAAGTGGAGAGTTAAGAAGTTGGATTACAGCTCAACATTCAGTAAACGAAGATCATTCCATCCGGTCCCATCACTTCATGGAAAATAGATAGGGAAACAGGAGAAACAGTGTCAGACTATTTTGGGGGGCTCCAAAATCACTGCAGATGGTGATTGCAGCCATGAAATTAAAAGACGCTTACTCCTTGGAAGGAAAGATATAACCAACCTAGGTAGCATATTCAAAAGTAGAAACATTACTTTGTCAGCTAAGGTCTGTCTAGTCAAGGCTATGGATTTTCCAGTGGTCATGTATGGACGTGAGAGTTGGACTGTGAAGAAGGCTGAGCACCGAAGAATTTATGCTTTTGAACTATGGTGTTGGAGAAGACTCTTGAGAGTCCCTTGGACTGCAAGGAGATCCAACCAATCCATTCTGAAGGAGATCAGCCCTGAGATTTCTTTGGAAGGAATGATGCTAAAGCTGAAACTCCAGTATTTTGGCCAGCTCATGTGAAGAGTTGGGAGGGATTCTGATGCTGGGAGGGATTAGGGGCAGGAGGAGAAGGGGACAACCGAGGATGAGATGGCTTGATGGCATCACTGACTCGATGGACGTGAGTCTGAGTGAACTCTGGGAGTTGGTGATGGACAGTGAGGCCTGGCGTGTTGTGATTCATGGGGTCACAAAGAGTCGGACACGATTGAGCAACTGAACTGAACTGAACTGAACTTGTTGATGGTCATTTAGGTTGCTTCCATATCTTGGCTACTGTAAAGTGCTTCAATGAAAATGGGGTGCATGTATCCTTTTGGACCATGTTTTTCTCTGAATATATGCCCAGGAGTGGGATTATAGTATCATTTGTTAAATCTATTTTCTTTTTAATTTTTAAGGAACATCCAAGTAGTTCTCCATGACGGTTGTACCAATTTATATTCTCACCAAAAATGAATGGACATTCACTTTTTCCCACACCCTCTAGCATTTATTGTTTTTGGATTTTCTGAAGATATCCATTTTGATTGGTGTGAGTTGATATTTCATTGTAGTTTTGGTTTGTGTATGTCTAGTAATTAGTAATATTGACCATCTGTTCATGTGCCTCTCAGCCTTCTGTATGTCTTCCTTGGAAAAGTGACAATTTAGGTCTTCTACTAATTTTTGATTGGATTATTTTGGTAACGTTGTGCTTCATTAGATGTTTGTAGATTTTGAAGGCTAATCTTTTGTTGGTTACATCATTTGCAATATTTTATCTCAATCTGCGTTTCTTTTTGTTTGCTGGTTTACTCTTTCCTTTGCTGTGCAAATGTTTTCAGTTTAAGTAGGTTCTACTTGTTTATGTTTGTTTTTATTTCCATTATTCTAGGAGATGGATAGAGAAAAATGTTGATGGAGTTTACGTTAGGTTGGGTTTAACCTATGTTTTCCTCAAGCAATTTTATAATGTCTGTTCTCATTTCTAGGTTCTTAATCTACTTTGAGCTTATTTTGTATATGGTAGTAAAGAATGATCTAATTTCGATTTTTTAATATTTTGCTGTCTAGTTTTCCCATCACCACTTGTTAAATAAACTGTATTTCTAACATTATAGAGTCTTGCATCGTTTGTCATAGATTAATTGCCCATAAGTGCATGGGTTTCTTTCAGGAGTTTCAATTTGTTCCATTGATCCATATTGCCTTTTTTTTTTTTTTTGCCAGTTTCATACTTTTGTGATGGCTATAACTTTGTCGTGTAGTCTGAAGACAGGGAGTCTGATTCTTCTGGCTCCGATTTTCTTTCTCAAGATTGCTTTCACTATTCAAGTTCTTCTGTGTCTCCACATAAATTTTAAGATTTTTTTGTTCTAGTTCTGTAAAAAATGCCATTGCTGATTTGATAGGTATTGTGCTGAAACTGTGGATTTCCTTGGATATTATGGTCATTTTGATGATATTGATCCTTCCAATCCATGAACATGGTTTATCTTCCCATCTGTTTGTGTCTTCTTCAATTTCTTTCATCAGTATCTTTTATTTTTCATAGTAAAAGTATTTGTCTCCTTAAGTAGGTTGATTCCTAAATATTTTATTCTTCTTGAAGCAATGGTAAATAGAACTGTTTCTTTAATTTCTCTTTCTGATCTTTTTCAAATGCAACTTTCTGAGTGTTAATTTTGTAACCAGCAATGTTACCTAATTCACTAATGAGCTCTAGTACTTTTCTGTTAGAGTAATTAGGATCTTTTCTGTATAGTTCTCAGGTCAGCAGATGCCCAATATTCTACTGGAGAAGAGTAGAGAAATGATCCAGAACGGATGAACTGGCTGAGCCACAGCAGAAACAACACCCAGCTGTGGATGTATCTGGTGATGAAAGTAAAGTTGATGTTGTAAAGAATAACATGGCATAGGAACCTTGAATTTTAGGCCCATGAATCATGATAAATTGGAAGTGGTCAAACAGTAACATCAAGAATTAACATCATTTTAGGAATGAGTGAACTGAAATGGACTGGAATGGGCAAATTTAATTCCAATGACCATTATATCTACTACTGTGGGTGAGAATTCCTTAGGAGAAGTGGAATAGCCATCATAGTCAACAAGAGTCTGAAATGCAGTACTTGGATGCAATCTCAAAAATGACAGAATGATTTCTGTTCATTTCTAAGGCAATATCACAGTAATCCAACTCTATGCCCTCACCAGTGATACTGAAGAAGCTGAAGTTGAATGATTCTAAGAAGATCTATAAGATTTTCTAGAACTAACATCCAAAAATCTTGTCCTTTCCATTATAGGGGACTGTAATGCAAAAGTAGAAAGTCAAGAGCCACCTGAGGTAACAGGCAAATTTGGCCTTGGAGTACAGAATAAAGCAGGGCAATGGCTAACAGAGTATTGCCAAGAGAAAACGACAGTTATAGCAAACACCTTCTTAAAACAACAGAAGAGAAGACTCTACAGATGAACATCACCAGATGGTCAAATCCAAAATCAGATTGATTATATTCTTTTCGGCTAAAGATGGAGAAGCTCTATACAGTCAGCAAAAACAAGACTGGGAGCTGGCTGACTCAAATCATGAACTCCTTATGGCTAAATTCAGAATTAAAAGGAAAAAGTAGGGAAAACCACTAGACCATTCAGGTATGACCTAAATCAAATCCCTTATGATTATACAGTGGAAGTGAGAAACAGATCAAATGGTTTAATGGTTTAGAGCCCATAGACAGAATGCATGAAGAACTATGAATGGAGGTTTGTGACATTTTACAGAAGACAAGGGAGCAAGACTATCCCCAAGAAAAAGAAATGAAGAAAAGAAAAATGGCTGTCTGAAGAGGCCTTATAATTATCTGAGAAAAGAAGAGAAGCCAAAAGCAAAGGAAAAAACGAAAGATATACCCATTTGAATGCAGAGTTCCAAAAAATAGCAAGGAGAGACAAGAAAGCCTTCCTCAGTGATGATTCCAAAGAAAGAGGAAAACAATAAAATGGGGAAGACTAAAGATCTCTTCAAGAAAATTAGAGATACCAAGGGGCCATATTACACAAAAATGGGCTCAATAAAGGAGATAAATTATATGGACCTAACAGAAGCAGAAGATATTAAGAAGAGGTGGCAAGAATACACGGAAGAACTGTACAAAAAAGATCTTAATGACCTTAATCACAATGGTGTGATCACACACCTACAGCTAGACATCCTGGAATGTAAAGTCACGTGGTACTTAGGAAGCATCTCTATGAACAAAGCTAGTGAAGGTGAAGGAATTCCAGTTGAGCTATTTCAAATCCTAAAAGATGGTGCTGTGAAAGTGCTGCACTCAATATGCCAGCAAATTAGGGAAACTCAGCAGTAGCCCAGGACTTGAAAAGGTCAGTTTTCATTCCAGTCCCAAAGAAAGGCAATATCAAAAAATGCTCAAACTACTGTACAATTGCACTCATCTCACACACTATGACTACTCAAAATTCGCCAGGCCAGGCTTCAACAATACATGTACCGTGAACTTCCAGATAGTCAAAATGGTTTTAGAAAAGACAGAAAAGCTTGAGATCAAATTGCCAACGTCTGTTTAATGTTCAAAAAAATGAGATTTTTTCAGAAAATATCTATTTCTTCTTTATTAATTATGCTAAAGCCTTTGACTGTGTGGATAACAAGAAACTGCAGAAAATTCATAAAGAGATGGGAATAACAGACCATCTGACCTGCCTCTTATGATATCTGCATGCAGGTCAGGAAGTAACAGTAAAATTGGACATGGAACCACAGACTGGTTTCAAACTGGGAAAGGAGTACTTCCATTTTTCGTATCTGTAGCCTCATTTTGACAAATTATATGTTTGATAAGGCTTTTTAAACCTCCTTATGAATGTTAAACAGGAGAGTGTAAAAGTTGACTTAAAGCTCAACATTCAGAAAACTAAGATCATGACATCTGGTCCCATCACTTCATGGCAAATAGATAGGGAAACAGTGGAAACTGTGATAGACATTATTTTGTTTTTGACTTCAAAATCAGTGCAGATGATGATGGCAGCCATGAAATTAAAAGAGGCTTACTCCTTGGAGGAAAAGTTATGACCAATCTAGACAGCATATTAAACAACAGAGACATTACTTTGCCAACAAAGTTCCATCTAGTCAAAGCTATGGTTTTTCCAGTAGCCATGGAAGGATATGAGAGTTGGACTATAAAGAAAGCTGAGTGCTGAAGAATTGATGCTTTTGAACTGTGATCTTGGAGAATACTCTTGAGAGCACCCTTGACTGCAAGGAAAGGCAACCAGTCAATCCTAAAGGAAACTAGTATGAATATTCACTGGAAGGACAGATGCTGAAGCTGAAGCTCCAATACTTTAGTCACCTGATGTGAAGAACTGACTCATTTGAAAAGACCCTGATGTTGGGAATGATTGAAGGTGAAAGGAGGAGGGGACGACAGAGGATGAGATGATTGCAGGGCATCACCAACTCAATAGACACGCCTTTGAGTAAACTCTGAGAGTTGGTGATGGACAGGGAAGCCTGGCATGCTGCAGTCCATGGTGTTGCAAAGAGTCGGAAATGACTAAGTGACTGAACTGAACTGAGACATCTCTCATATTACTTTTATTTCTTTTCATTTTGCTTCTTCATTTTGTTTTGTGGCAGTGATTTCCACCTATCTGTACTCAAGGTCACTTATCCATTCTAACTCCTCAGTTATTCTGCTATTGATTCCTTGTTTTGTTTTGCTTTTAGTTATTGTTTTGTTCTTGCCTGTTTGTTCTTTACTTCTAAGTCTTTGTTAATTCTTCCTTACATCAGCTCAGTCTTTCCTCCATTGCCCCCCTTCTTTTTTTTCAGGATTCTAGATTGTCTTCACTATCATCATTCTGATTTTTTTTTTTTTTCTGGTATATTGCATATGTCCACTTCATTCAGTTGTTTGTCTGGGTTTTATGTTGGTCCTCTGCCTTCTGAAACATAATCCCCTGTCTTTTCATTTTGATTAAGTTTCTGTGATTGAGTTTTTCATTCCAAAGGCTGCTGGAATGTAGTTATTGCTTCTGCTATCTTCTCTCTTGTCAATGAAGCTATCTAAAAGAGGCTTGTGCAAACTTCCTGAAGGTAGGGGCTGTGGGTGGGTAGAACAGGGATGTGCTCTTGTGGGCAGGGCCATACTCACTAAAACTTTAATGGACTTGTTTGCTGATGGGTGGTGTTGTGCTCCCTCCCTGTTACTTCTTTGACCTAAAATGATCCTGTCCTAGAGTCTACACATTCTATGAAAGGGCTAAAGGTTACAACCTCCAGGAGGGCTCATACCAGTTGGTACCTCCTAGGAATGCTGCTTCCAGGGCCCTTATCCCCACAGTGAGCCACAGTCAACTGATGTCTGTGTAGGGGACTCTCCAGTGCTAGCAGACAGGTCTGTTTCACTCTCTTGTGGGGTCACTGATCCTTTCTCCTGGTGTATACAAAATTTTGTGAGTGTCCTTCAAGAGTGGAGTCTCTGTTTCCTTAAATCTTATGAATCCCTGCAACCAAATTCCACAGGCCTTCAAAGTCAGACTCCCTGGGGATTCCTAGTCCCTTTGTTGGATCCATAGTCTGAGAAGCCTATAAAGGACTCAGAAGCTTGACAACTGTGAGAAACCTCTGTGATATAATTTTTCTCTAGTTTGTGGTCACCCACCCAGGAGTTACAGGATTTGATTTTAGTATGATTGCATTCTTCTGACCATTTCGTTGTGGCTTCTACTTTTTCCTTGGACAATGGAAGTATTTTTTGGAGGGTTCCAGCATTCTCCTGTTGACAGCTGTAATTTCAGTACTCTTGCAGGAGCACATGAGCACATTTTCTTCTACTCCACCATTTTGAATCAATCCTTCTACATTTATGTCTACCACGAGCATTTCTGCTGCAATTCAATGCACAAAAAAAGTTACTAAAAAATGAATTTTATCCTGTAAATTTGCAGTCCTAACCTATGAAGTCTAATGAGAAAAGTGGTTTTGGAACATTTCACTCAAAAACCATGTGATTATACAACTATAAAGCTAACAAAAGCAATAATTATCCTAAAAGAAATGCTAGCATAGTTCAAATATGTTAAGTTTCTACTGGATATAGAAATATTCAGTAAATGTAAGATTTATATCTTGAAGAAGATAAGTGGCTATGATTAAGAATGTCAGCTGTGGAGTTATGGATACCCAGCAAAATACACAAGGAGAAGAGAGATCTCCAGAATAAACACTTTAAGGTCCAAGGAGGCCAAACAGGAAGAACAGAGCATGAATGACTTTTTTGAGTGTGATATGGCCTTTTCTGATGTTGTCTTGAGCTCATCATTGTGAGCAGAAGTATATTTGGATGCTACTGGCACTACTTGGTGGTTGAGAATATTAGTGGATGTGGACAAATAATATGTGAATCAAAATTATATCATTACCTTAATTCATCACTTATATATTTGCAGGTTCTCTCCCTGAATTATAGTCTTGTGATATAAGTTAGAACAGTTTTAGACATTTGATGAAGACAATTTTATTTTATTAAATAGCAAAACATGAATTTTACTGAAAATCAATTTTAATATTAAGATAAAGCCATCATCTTTTATACTCCTGGCCTTAGAAAAAAATTCCAAAAAACTGAACTGAACAGAATTTTATATATATATATATATATATATATATATATATATATATATATATATATATATATAAAATTTTTAATGTTATGCTTAGCTTGTAACACTTGGAGGAGGAAATGACAATCCACTCTAGTATTCTTGCTTGGAATATCCCATGGGCAGAGGAACCTGGCAGGCTATAGTACATGGGGTTACAAAGACTCAGACATGACTGAATGATTGTTACTTATTTAGGCTATAACGTTATTTTTGCATTAAAAGTATAAGCAAAAATAAAAGTGATAAACTTTATAGATAATTAGGTGTTTTCTTAAAGCATTTTATATTTATCTGACAAGATACTCAATTAAAGAATGATATAACCATAGGCTTCAATACAGGTAAATGGTAAATTTTAAAAAGGAAAGGTTCTTAGAAAAGATTGGTAATATTTTGGTTAAATATATAATATCAGGTTTTTTTTTTTCATTTTTTTCTCTATTACTACCATATAATGATTTCTGATTTAAACTACATACTCATTTTTGTACATGTTCTATTTGCTAGTTTCTCAGAATTTCTACTTCACTATCTTTCACTCTAAATTTATAAATTCACTGCTTTAATCACTGAATGTATATAAAATGGGTACATTTAGGAATATTTCTAGTTAAACCTGAATGGTAGAAGAAAAACAAACAGAAAGCAAGAAATTTTCTTTAGTAAAAACACAATTTCTCAATTTAAAAATAATGGCAAATATAAATCCTTAATTATATTGTATTATTAAGAATTATAACTCAGTTATATTAAAGTTCCTTCTCAATTATATCCAGCTTTTGCCCATTTTTACTTTATATAATTTTTTTTTTACTATGGGAAATTTATGATGTGATTTTTTTATTATTTGTGATTTTTTAGTAATATTTAGAGTGTTTGGCAATAAATATTTCAGACATCAAATCCATCACATGATTTAACAAGTATATGCATAGTAAAAATTAGATTAACTGGGTATTTATACAGTAAGTTTCTTTATATATTTATTTCCTACTACAAAAATGGTTTAATTTTTTTCTTTTCAGTGTTTTCTCACAGCCTCATTCACCATATTGAATTTTAATCAATAAATTTTTATAAACATAGCATAGTAAAATTGCTTTTCTAAGGCATTTAAATATTTTCATATGCACCTTCTTTAACATAAGTTTGAAGCAAATTTTGAATGTCTACTTGAATAACATTGATTAGCACTGGTGTCCATTGTTGTTGTTGTTGTTTTTGTAGATTGAGAATTTGTCCTAGACTAAATTCTAGGACTAAATATATAGGAAATAGTCGTGGTACAATCGGTAATTCTCTTCATCAAGAAAAATGTACAGCTTAGAAATGAATAAAGGCAGAACATCTAGAACAAGTCAAGCTGTGAAATCAAAGAAGATATGGAAAACAACCAATTTTATACTTTTTCAAAATAAGTCAGTTTCAAGAAATGTTGATACAGTGGTCTTAGTTGTTCAAATTCTTTGAAAAAGATGAGTTTCATTTATTAGGAAGTATGGTCAGGGCAAAGTCAAAAAAAGTGTCAATTGATTTCAGGAGAAATACTATGAAGAGTGAGTCATAACATCAGTTGAAGCTTAGTCAATACACATGAAGCAAATGTTTAGAGAAATTCTCTACTGTGATGATAGAGGAGGAATTAAAGCTTTATTTATTTATTTAATTAAAATCTCTCTGAGGCTATTTTTTTTTTCTTAAATAACAAATGAATTAAATATACTTGTTTCCATCAGACTTATTCCTACTAAATATGTTAATTAGTATATTTACCAGAAGGTTGCTTGAATGGATATGTAAATAGATTCTATTACTGAATGACAAATAATAAAAGGATCATTTTAAAGCTCAATTAATGAAGATGGACTTTAAATTCCTATATCCTGGTTTCAAACTTAGATTCTATTTTGTATGACTATTTGAGCTTGGATAAAATGCTTCATCTTCCTGAGTTGAGATGTTCTTATTGGAACAAAAACAATAGCAACAACAATGACACGATGGTGTTAATGTTAACATTATATAATATATATATATATATATATATATATAATGAGAATAATTTAATAATAATTGTATCCCTTTTATAATGCTTAATATTTGTCAGAAACCAATCTGTATATTTACTTTTCATAATAGCCCTACAAATAGGTACTATTATTTTCCCTACTGTGTACATGTTGAAATCACTATACAGAACTTTTCCAGTTTCAAATACTATTTGGAAAGGCCAAAAGTGAATTAGAAGGCTGGCCCCAAGACTGTCGAGTTTCCCTTTGGGTAACTAGTTTTATTAAGGGCCTTGCCCAGGCCTGACAAATTTTAAATGTTTAAAGAATTTTAGTTCAAAAGATCAAGATTCAGTTCAGTTCAGTCTCTCAGTCGTGTCCGACTCTTTGCGACCCCATGAATCACAGCACGACAGGCCTCCCTGTCCATCACCAACTCCCGTAGTTCACTCAAACTCACGTCCATTAAATCGATGATGCCATCCAGCCATCTCATACCCTGTCGTCCCCTTTTCCTCTTGCCCCCAATCTCTCCCAGCAGCAGAGTCTTTTCCAATGAGTAAACTCTTCGCATGAGGTGGCCAAAGTACTGGAGTTTCAGCTTTAGCATCACTCCTTCCAAAGAACATCCAGGGCTGATCTCCCTTAGAATGGACTGGTTGGATCTCCTTGCAGTCCAGGGGACTCTCAAGAGTCTTCTCTAACACCACAGTTCAAAAGCATCACAATATTGAAAACAGGGTAACATTTTATCCTGTGTTTTCCTCCTCTTTCTCTTCCACTTTCATACTACTTTATCTCCTAACTCGACCCCAGGGGTTCTTATGCAGCGTGAAAGTCCTTAGATTTTAAGGAATTTTATGCCAATATAATTGATATATATGTTCTACTCAATATGGTGCTGCTGCTGCTAAGTCACTTCAGTCATGTCTGACTCTGTGTGATCCCATAGATGGCAGCCCACCAGGCTCCCCCATCCCTGGGATTCTCCAGGCAAGAACACTGGAGTGGGTTGCCATTTCCTTCTCCAATGCATGAAAGTGAAAAGTGAAAGTGAAATTGCTCAGTCGTATCCAACTCTTAGAGACTCCATGGACCACAGCCTACCAAGTTCCTCCATCTTTGGTATTTTCCAGGCAAGAGTTCTGGAGTGGGTTGTCATTTCCTTTTCCAACTCAATATGCTGTGCCAAGGCTTAAAACAGGAAGGGAGGAATTCCCTGGTGGTCCAGTGGCTAAGCATCCACCTTCCAATGCAGGGTACTGGATTCAATCCCTGGTTGGGGAACTTAGACCCACATGCCACAGGGTAACTAGAGAACCCACATACAGCAACTACTGAGCCTGTGCACTACAACTAGAGAGAAGCCAGTGCACCACAAGAAAGAACCTGTGTGCTGCAACTAAGATTAGATACAGGTCTTAGTTATATTAAATTAATATTTCAAAACAGAACAAAGCAAACAAATTAAGACCAAATACAGGTCTTAGTTATAGTAAAGTGAAAAGTGAAATTGAAGTCGCTCAGTTGTGTCTGGCTCTTTCCAACCCCTTGGACTTTAACCTACCAGGTTCTTCCATCCATGGGCTTTTCCAGGCAAGAATACTGGAATGGGTTGTATTTTCCTTCTCCAGGAGATCTTCCCTATCCAGGGATTGAACCCATATCTCCCACATTGTAGTTTTAATAAATAAATATTTAAAACAGAATAAAACAAACAGACAAAAAACAACAAAAAAGGAAGCTAGTAAATTCTAAGATTGGTTTGATCATCAGGGATGCTACACATTTCTAGATTATAATCAGTATTACCAGTTGTTGCTATTATTTCAAGCCATTTTTTGTGACAGAGTTTTATTTTACTGAGTTTGTATTTAATTTGTTCTAGCTATTACAATAGGAGTTCCTTAGGTCATTTGCAATTTCCCTTAATTGTTTTAGTGGGTCTCACTCAAGTCTGATGGATGGTGATGGTAAAAGAGTTGTTGAAAAGCAAAATCCTATATCTGGGCTAAAGGTTAACTGCCAGGCCATCCTAAACCTTAAGAAGGCCCCTTGGTTTCTGATATTTGGGTATTCATCCAGTTCAGCAGTTAGGAAAATTCAACTTCTTTCATGTTCTTCATTTCTTGGGGCCAGGAAGACAAGAGCACACACACACATGCACAAAAGCAATTTGAAATAAATTAATGATGGTATTATCAATCTGATAATGATAATGGTATCACTATAAAATATTCAAATTCTGCACCAAATTTTATTTCTATAGCAAATAATGTAATCTACTAATTAAATAATTAAGTTCATGAATAATGGAGAAGATAGCCACTATTGAATCCTACATAAGTAACCTACATTACCTAATACAACAAATATCTTATAAAATTGATAAAACATACTGAGAAGAAAATTCTAAAAGAAAATTGTAAGGTAGATATACCAACAAGAAGTCATTAAACATATTAAATATGAAATTTATCCAAATTGAAAAATATGTCAGTTAAAAGGACTCAGTGAATTTAAAGAAATAGAGGAACAAAGACACACTTTTAAAGGTAAGCTTCTGAATTTTATATCAAAAGATAAATGATTATAATAATACACATAAACAAAAAAATTACCTACAAGGAACATCAGGTGGCATCAGGTTAACATGTGTGAGGAGATAAAATAGAAATAAGATTATATATTCAGACAACAGGGAGATTTATACCCTCATCGAAAATACCATTCACTTGCCATAGCAAAAGAAACATATCTGAGAATATGAATAACTCAGAGACAAAGAATCCCATTAGAGAAAATGCCAGTATCCCATTAGAGGAAAATATAACTACACTTAATTATTTGAATAATTTCACTCCTGAATTTAGATTGTAAGTGATGCTACATTATTTAAATCTATTTGGTTACTAAGTTCCATATGTTAAGTAGTCAGAACTATCTTATTTGGTTTCTGTGGTGGCCAGAATAACACCCATCTCTCCACCACAAAGTAGCCCATGCTATCTTAATTCAAACTTACAGAAAGGGATTTTGAAAATCTAGAGATGGGGAGAAAATCTAAGAACATCTAAATGGGGCCAATGTAATCAAAGGTCCCTATAAGCGAAAGAGGGAGGAAGGAGCATTGTATAAAGAGATGCGGCAAAGAAACCAAAGATTGGAGTGATTAAGTTGCTAGCTTTGAAGATTGAAGGGGCCACAACTCAAGGAATGTGGGCAGCCACTAGAACCTGAACAAGAATTCTCTCTCAAAGCTTCAAAAAGTAATACAGCCTTTCCCACCCTTGACTTTGATGCAGTGAGACCATTTCAAACCTCCAGCCCTTCAGAACTGTAAAAGTTTGTATTAAGCTACTAAATTGAGTTGTTTTTTGTTTGTTTGTTTGTTTTTTACAGCAGCCACAGAAACTAATGTAAGGATCATCTTTAAATAATGTATTCTAGTCTATTCATTTGCTGAGTTCAACTAGAGAGAATTTACATAATGAAGGATCAGCTCAGCTCAGTTCAGTCACTCAGTCATGTCCAATTCTGCGATACCTTGAACTGCAGCACGCCAGGCTTCCCCATCCATCATCAACTCCCAGAGTTCACCCAAGCCCATGCCCATTGTATCGGTGATGACATCCAACCATCTCATCCTCTGTTGTCCACTTCTCCTCCTGCCCTCAATCTTGCCCAGCATCAGGATTTTTTTCAAATGAGTCAACCCTCTGCACGAGGTGGCCATAAGTATTGGAATTTCAGCTTTAATATCAGTCCCTCCAATGAACACCCAGGACTGATCTCCTTTAGGGTGGACTGGTTGGGTCTCCTTGCAGTCCAAGGGACTCTCAAGAATCTTTTCCAACACGATAGTTCAAAAGCATCAATTCTTCAGTGCTCAGATTTCTTTATAGTCTAACTCTCACATCCTTACATGATCACTGGAAAAACCATAGCCTTGACTAGATAGACCTTTGTTGGTAAAATAATGTCTCTGATCTTTAATATGCTGTCTAGGTTGGTCATACCTTTCCTTCCAAGGAGCAAGTGTCTTTTAAATTCATGGTGGCAGTCACCATCCACAGTGATTTTGGAGGCCAGAAAAACAAAGTCAGCCACAGTTTCCACTGTTTCCCAATTTACTTGTCGTGAAGTGATGGGACCAGATGCCATGATTTTAGTTTTCTGAATGTTGAGCTTTAAGCCAACTTGTTCACTCTGCTCTTTCACTTTCATCAAGAGGCTCTTTTTAGTTATTCTTCACTTTCTGCCATGAGGGTGGTGTCATCTGCATATCTGAGGTTATTGATATTTCTCCCAGCAATCTTGATTCTAGCTTGTGCTTTCTCCAGTTGAGCGTTTCTCATGATGTATTCTGCATATAAGTTAAATAAGTAGGGTGACACTATTTAGCCTTGATGTACTCCTTTTCCTGTTTGGAACCAGTCTGATGTTTCATGTCCAGTTCTAACTGTTACTTCCTGAACTTCATACAGGTTTCTCAAGTGGCAGGTCAGGTGGCCTGGTATTCCCGTCTCTTTCAGAATTTTCCACAGTTTATTGTGATCCACACAGTCAAAGGCGTTGGCATAGTCAATAAAGCAGTAATAGATGTTTTTCTGGAGCTCTCTTGCTTTTTTGACAATCCAGTGGATGTTGGCAGTTTGATCTCTGGTTCCTCTGCCTTTTCTAAAATCAGTTTGAACATCTAGAACATCATGGTTCACATATTGCTAAAGCCTGGCTTGGAGAATTTTGAGCATTACTTTACTAGAGTGTGAGATGAGTGCAATTTTGCAGTAGTTTGAATATTCTTTGGTATTACCTTTCTTTGGGATTGGAATGAACTCTGACATTTTCCAATCCTGTGGCCATTGCTGAGTTATTGAAATTTGCTGGCATATTGAGTGCAGCACTTTCACAGCATCACCTTTCAGGATTTGAAATCGCTCAACTGAAATTCCATCACCTCCACTAGTTTTGTTCATAGTGATGCTTCCTAAATCCCACCTGACTTCACATTCCAGGATGTCCGGCTCTAGGTTTGTGTGAGTGATGACACCTTCATAATCATCTGGGTCATGAAGATCCTTTTTGTAGAGTTCTCTGTATATTCTTGCCACCTCTTCTTAATAGCTTCTGCTTTTGTTAGGTCCATATCATTTCTGTCCTTTATTGAGCACATCCTTGTATGAAATGGTCCTTTAGTATCTCTAATTTTCTTGAAGAGATCTCTAGTCTTTCTCATTATATTGTTTTACTCTATTTCTTTTCATTGATCACTGAGGAAGGCTTTCTTATCTCTCCTTGCTATTCTTTGGAATTCTGCATCCAAATGGGTATATCTTTCATTTTTTCCTTAGCTTTTTGCTTCTCTTCTTTTCACAGCTATTTGTAAGGCCTCCTTAGACAACCATTTTGCTTTTTTGCATTTCTTTTTCCTGGGAATATTCTTGCTCCCTGTCTCCTGTACAATGTCATGAACCTCCATCCATAGTTCATCAGGCACTCTCTCAGATCTAGTCCCTTAAATCTAGAGAGGAAAAAAAAAAAAAAAAAAAAAAAAACCAGAATACATGCCTTTCTGCCACTGCCAGCTGAAAAGTAGCCCAGACCCTCACATCTGCCACCAGTGAGTGGGGGCTGGACAGGGAAGTGCAGGCTGCACGTTTAGTGTAAGAACTGGCCTTGAATGCCCTGAGTGCAATCTGACAGAGCTAACATGAGATAGCAACCCAAACTGTGGGATAGCCAGAGAGCAAAAGAAAAAAAAAAAAAAAAGACAGTGAGAGAGAGAAAAAAATTTCCTGTGAAAGTCTCTAACTTAATCTGCAACCTGGCCTGATCACAGAAAAATGGATTGAGCAAATACCAAAGGAGAGGTAGCCAGCTGTGTACAGGCCCCTCCCCTCCACTATAGGTACAGAGGTAGGTGTATGACAGTCAGAGCTGAAAAAGTTAGTTGAAAGTTAAGTCGCTCAGTTGTGTCTGAATATTTGCGACCCCGTGGACTGTAGCCCACCAGGATCCTCCATCCATGGAATTCTCCAGGCAAGAATACTGGAGTGGGTTGCCATTTCCTTCTCCAGGGAATCTTCCTGACCCAGGGATCAAACCCAGGTCTCCCACAGTAGAGGCAGATGCTGAAAGGCAAGAGGTAATTTCATCCCCAGAGACCAGCATCCTCCACCAAACTGTGAGCAGGCTCCCAGTTGCTAACCATGTCTTCGTGGGATCCTGGATCATTGCCATCTGCCAGGAGGGTCACAGCTTGAGATCAGCTCCCCAGAGAGACCCACAGGACACGTGCGATGATGCTCTCATGGCACACTTAGGAAGCAGAATGGCTAGGACTAGGGAAGTGATTAAGACACACAGTCCCCCTGGGACAGGGCACTCATAAAGCACTTGGTTACCTGAGCTGCTCAGACCTGAGAAGGGCACAAAACACATGCCCAACCAAGTCTGTGCCCTTGTGGAGCATCCAAGAACCTAAACTTGAGCAGTTTAGACCTGGGAAGTGCATGAAACATAGGGCCCACTTTGGACAGAACCCCTGCAGAGCAACCTGGAACCTGAGCAGTGTAAACACGGAAAGCACATACTACCAGAGCTGGGACAAATCCAGTGTGGTCCATAACCTACAAGCACTCCCCATGAACACGAGTGATATTTGTTTGCAGTGTTCCTCCTTCCCACAATACAACTGAACAAGTGAGCCTAAATAAGGGACCACTTTTGTCCCCTTGTGTCAGGGTGGGAGTTAGATAGTGAAGAGACTTCCAAATAGAGGAATCCAAAATAAACATAGAAGAGAGAACCCTTCTGGAAGTGACAGATGCAGTATATTAAAACCCTGTAGTTAACATTGACTAAGATTGGAAGGAGCTCATAGAACTTGAGAAGTAAAACCTGGAACAAGAAACTATCTGAAACTGAACCGACCCCACATTCCCACAACAGCTCCAGAGAAATTCTTAGATATATTTTTACTACTATCATTTTTTAATTTATTTTTTACTTTTAAGTTCTTCATTGCTCCTTTAATTTTCATCTTCATAACCTACTGCTGCCATAGCTAAGTCGCTTCAGTCGTGTCTGACTCTGCGCGATCCTATAGACAGCAGCCCACCAGGCTCCCCCGTCCCTGGGACTCTCAAGACAAGAACACTGGAGTGGGTTGCCATTTCCTTCTCCAATGCATGAAAGTGAAAAGTGAAAGTGAAGTCGCTCAGTCGTGTCTGACTCTTAGCGACCCCATGAACTGCAGCCTACCAGGCTCCTGCATCCATGGGATTTTTGGGCAAGAGTACTGGAGTGGGCTGCCATTGCCTTCTTACCTTGCAAAAAATGCTTTATTTTTTAAAGTAAATTATATATATATAATATTTATATATAAATATATAATTTTTGTGATTGATTTTGTTTTGTATTTTTATTGTATTTCTGAGAGTCTAACCTCTACTCTAGATTCTTGATCTTTGCTTTTTGGTATTTGTTATCAATTTTGTCCCTTTCAGAATCAAATCTTCAGTATCCGTTTTCACTTAGGGGAGTGATTACTGGCTTGATTGCTCTCTCCCCTTTTGACTCCCCCTCTTGTCCCCCAGGTCACCTCTATTTCCCCCTTACCCCCTTCTCTTCTCTACTTAACTCTGTGAATCTCTCTGGGAGTTCCAGGGTGTGGAGAACACGTAGGGAAATGATAACTGGCTAGATTGGTTTCCCCCCTTTTGACTGCTCCTCTGCTCTTTCTGGTCACTTCTACCTCCCTCCTCCCTCTCCTCTTCTCCATGTAACTCTGAAACTCTCTGGGTGTCCCTCACTGTGGATAATTTTTTCACCATTAACCTATATGTTTCATCATCTGTGCTGTATGGATGGAGAAATATTGAGGCTACTGCAAGAATAAGACTGAAAGCCAGAGGCAGGCAGCTGCACTCCAAAACTTGAGAACATCAGAGAACTCCTGATTCCAGGTAACATTAATAGACTAGAACTCATTCAAAAGCTTCCATACCTAGACTGAAACCAAGCTCCACTCAAGAGCCTACAAGCTCCAGAGCAAGACATACCAGTCTAATTCTCTAGCAACAAAGGAACACAGAACTAAGCATTAAAATACAGGCTTCCCAAAGCCATGCCAAACCCATAGACACCCCAAAACTCACTACTGGACACTTCATTGCACTCTAGAGAGAAGAGATCCAGCTCTGTCCACCAGAACACAGATGCAAGCTACCCTCACCAGGAAACCTTGAGAAGCCACTAGTCCAACCACACCTGTAGAGAACAAGCTCCACAATAAAGAGGGACCACAAACTTTCAGCCTACAGAAAGACCACTCTGAACACAGTAATCTAAATAAAATGAAAAGGCAGAGAAATATTCAGCAGGTAAAGGAACAGGATAAATGCAACCAAACCAAACCAAAGAGGAGGAGATAGGGAATCTACCTGAAAAGAATTCAGAATAATGATAGTAAAGATGATCCAAAATCTTGAAAACAAAATGCAGCTACAGATAAATAGACTAAAGACAAGGATTGAGAAGATGCAAGAAATATTTAACAAGGGACTAGAAGAAATAAAACAGAGAATGAATAATGAATAATGCACTAACTGGGATCAAAACACTCTGGAGGGAACCAACAGTAGAATAAGTGAGGCAGAAAATACGATAAGTGAAGTGGAAGATAGAATGGTGGGAATAAGTGAATCAGAGTGGAGAAGAAGAATTAAAAAAAAAAAAAATGAGGACTACCTCAGAGACCTCTAGGACAACATTCAATGCCTCAACAGTGGAATCATAGGAGTCCCAGAAGAAGAAGATAAAAAGAAAGGGCACAAGAAAATATTGAAGAGATAATAGTTGAAAATTTCCCTGAAATGGGAAAGGAAATAGCCACCCAAGTCCAAGAAACCCAGAGAATCCCAAGCAGGATAAACCCAAGGCAAAACGCCCCATTACATACATTAATCAATATAATGAAAATCAAACACAGAGTAAATATTAAAAGCAGCAACAAATAACACACAAGAGGATCCCCATAAGGATAACATCTGATCTTTCAATAGAAATGCTTCAGGCCAGAAGGGAATGGCAGGACATATTTAAAGGGTTGAAAGAGAAAAACCTGCAACCAAGATTACTATACCCAGCAAAGATCTCATTCAAATATGAAGGAGACATCAAAAGTGCTACAGACAAGCAAAAACTAAGAGAATTCAGCACCACTGAACCAGCTTTTCAAAAAATGCAAAAGGATCTTCTCCAGACAGGAAACACAGGAAAGGTTTATAAACTCAAACCCAAAACAACAAAGTAAATAACAATGGGATCATAATTATCAATAATTACCTTAAATGTAAATGGGTTGAATGCCCCAATCAAAAGACAAAGACTGGCTGAATGGATACAAACACAAGACCCTTATATATGCTATTTACAAGAGACCCACCTCAAACCAAGGGACACATACAGACTTAGAGTGAAGGGCTGGAAAAAGATAATTCATGAAATGGAGACCAAAAGAAAGCAGGAGTAGCAATACACATATCAGATAAAATAGACTTTGAAACAAAAGCATGAAAAGAGACAAAGAAGGCCACTACATAATGATCAAAGGATCAATCCAAGAAGAAGATATAGCAGTTATATACATATATGCACCCAACATAGAAGCTCCACAATACATAAGGCAAATGCTAACAAGTATGAATGGGGAAGTTAACAGTAGCACAATAAGAGTTGGAGACTTTAATACCCCACTCACACCTATGGACAGATCAACCAAACAGAAAATTAGCAAGGAAACACAAACTTTAAATGATACAATGGACCAGTCAGAGCTAATTGCTATCTATAGAATATTTCACACTAAAACAATGAATTTCACATTTTCTCAAGTGCACACAGAACATTCTCCAGGATAGATCACATCCTGGTCCATAAAACTAGCCTTGGTAAATTTAAAAAAAAAAAAAAAAAGCAAACAAACAAACAAACAAAGAAAACTCAAATCATTTCAATCATCTTTTCTGATCCCAATATGGTAAGATTAGATGTCAGCTACAGGGGAAAAAAAAAAAAAAAAAAAAAAACTAGTGAAAATATAAGCAACAAATCACAAAAGAAATTTTAAAAAAATCAGAATATGCATAGAAACAAATTAAAATGAAAACATGACAACCTAAAACCTATGGGATTCAGTAAAAATCAATGCTAAGGGGAAGGTTCAAAGCAATACAAACTTACCTTAAGAAAGAAGAGAAAAATCAAATAAATAACCTGACTTTACACCTAATGCAACTAGAAAAATAAGAAATGAAAAATCCCAGATTTAGTAGAAGGAAAGAAATGATGAAAATTAGGGCAAAAATAAATAAAAAAGAAACAAAAGAGACTATAGCAAAAATCAACAAAACTAAAAGATGGTTCCTTCAGATAATAAATAAAATAGACAAACCATCCACATGACTCTTCAAGAAAAAACGGTAGAAGAATCAAATCAACAAAATTAAAAATTAAAATGGATAAATCACAACAGACAGTACAGAAATACAAAGGCTCATAAGAGATTACTATCAGCAACTACATGAAAATAAAATGGAAAATTGTATTTCTTCCGTGGAAGAAATGGACAGATTCTTAGAAAAGTATAACCTTCCAAAACTGAACCAGGAAGAAATGGAAAATGTTAGAACCATCAAAAGCACAGAAATCAAAACTGTAATCAGAAATGTTCCAACAAACAGTAGCCCAGGTCCAGATGGCTTCATAGGTGAATTTCACCAAAAATTTAGAAAAGAGCTAACACCTATCCTAATAAAAGTATTCCAGGAAATTGCAGAGGAAGGTAAACTGCCAGGCTCATTCTATGAGGCCACCATCACCCTAATACCAAAACGAGCAAAGATGTCACAAAAAAAGAAAAATTCAGGCCAATATCACTGATGAACATAGATGCAAAACTCCTCAACAAAATTCTAGCAAGCAGAATTCAACAATATATTAAAAAATCATACATCATGACCAAGTGGGCTTTATCCCAGGGGTGCAAGGATTCTTCATAATTCATATATCAATGTGATATGCCAAATTAACAAATTGAAAGATTTAAAAAAATGTATGATTATCTCAATATATGCAGATATAGTCTTTGACAAAATTCAGCATCCATTTATGATTTTAAAAAACCCTCTGGAAAGCAGGCATAGAAACAACATACCTTAACATAATGAAAGTCATATATGATAAATCCACAACAAACATTATCTTCAATGGTGAAACATTGAAAGAATTTAACCTAAAGTCAGGAACAAGACAAGGGTGCCCACTCCCACCACTACTATTCAACATAGTTATGGAAGTTTTCACCACAGTAATCAGAGAAGAAAAATAAAAGGAATCCATATTGGGAAAGAAGGGGTAAAATTCTCACTGTTTGCAGGTGGGATGATCCTCTACATAAAACCCTAAAGACACCACCAGAAAATTACTAGAACTAATCAATGAATACAGTAAAGTTGCAGGATATAAAATTAATACCCAGAAATCCTAGCATTCCTATACACTAACAATGAGAAAACAGAAAGAGATATTAAGGAAACAATTCCATTCACAATTGTGATGAAAGAATGAAATACTTAGGAATAAATCTACCTAAAGAAACAAATGACCTATATATAGAAAACTATAAAGTACTGGTGAAAGAAATTAAAGATGACACAAATAGATGGAATAACATACCATGTTCATGGATCTGAAGAATCAATATAGTGAAAATGAGTATATTACCCAAAGCAAACTATAGATTCAATGCAATCCCTATCAAGCTACCAATGGCACTTTTCGCAGAACTAGAACAAATAATTTCACAGTGTGTACAGAAATTAAAAAAAAAAAAAATCAAATAGCCTAAGCAATCTTGAGAAAGGAGCATAGAACAGGAGGAATCAACCTACCTGACTTCAGAATATACTACAAAACTATAATCATCAAGACAGTATGGTACTGGCACAATGCCAGAAATACAGATCAATGGAACAAAATAGAAAGCCCGGAGACAAATCCATTCCCCTATAGACACCCTATATTTGACAAAGGAGGCAAGAATATACAATGGAAAAAAGACAATTTCTTTAACAAGTGGTGCTGGGAAAACTTGTCAACCATCTGTAAAAGAATGAAAGTAGAACATCTTCTAACACCACACATGGATTAAAGATCTAAATATAAGACTAGAAACTATAAAACTTCTGGAGGAAAACATAGGAAAAACACTGTGACATAAAGCACAGCAGGATCCTCTATGTCTCACCTCCCAGAGTAATAGAAACAAAAGCAAAAACAAACAAATGGGACCTAATTAAACTTAAAAGCTCTTGCACAATGCAGGAAATTATAAGCAAGGTGAAAAAGACTGCCTTCAGAATGAGAGAAAATAATAGCAAACCAAGCAATTGACAAAGAATTAATCTCAAATATATACAAGCAGCTCATGCAGCTCAATACCAGAAAAATAAATGACCAAATCAGAAAATGGGTCAAAGAACTAAACAAATATTTCTCCAAAGAAGACATACAGATGATTAACAAACACATGAACAGATGCTTAACATCACACATTATCAGAGAAATGCAAATCAAGAGCACAATGAGGTACCATCTCATGCTGGTCAGAATGGCTGCTATCAAAAAGTCTACAAATAATAAATGCTGGAGAGGGTTCAGAGAAAAGGGAACCCTCTTACACTGTTGGTGGGAATGCAAGCTAGTACAGCCACTATGGAGAACAGTTTGGAAATTCCTTAAAAAACTGGAAATAGAACTGCCATACGAACCAGCAATCCCACTGCTGGGCATACACACCTAGGAAACCAGAATTGAAAGAGACATATGTACCCCAATGTTCATCACAGCACTGTTTACAATAGCTAAAGCATGGAAGCAACTTAGATGTCCTTTGGCAGATGACTGGATAAGAAAGGTGTGGTACATACACACATGGAATATTACACAGCCATTAAAACTAATACATTTGAATCAGTTCTAATGAGGTGGATGAAAGTGGAGCCTATTATACAGAGTGTTGAATGTCAGAAAGAAAAACATCAATACAGTATATTAACACATATATATGGAATTTAGAAAGATGACAACAATGACCTCATATGTGAGACAGCACTAGAGACAGATATAAAGAACAGACTTTTGGACTCTGTGGGAGAAGGCAAGGATGGGATGATTTGAAAGAATAGCATTGAAACATGTATATTCAGTTCAGTTCAGTTGCTCAGTCATGTCTGACTCTTTGCAACCCCATGAATCACAGCATGCCAGGCCCCCCTGTCCATCACCAACTCCCAGAGTTCACTCAAACTCACGTCCATCGAGTCGGTGATGCCATCCAGCCATCTCATCCTCTGTTGTTCCCTTCTCCTCCTGCTCCCAATCCCTCCCAGCATCAGAGTCTTTTCCAATGAGTCAACTCTTCACATGAGGTGGCCAAAGTATTGGAGTTTCAGCTTCAGGGTCAGTCCATCCAAAGAACACCCAGGACTGATCTCCTTTAGGATGGACTGCTTGGATCTCCTTGCTGTCCAAGGGACTCTCAAGAGTCTTCTCCAACACCACAGTTCAAAAGCATCAATTCGGTGCTCAGCTGCTGGGGTCCAGCCCCGGTGGATCCAGGGAATTCGAAGCTGGGACAGCGTTGGTGAGGAAAGACTAATGTCAGGCAGGCCAGATGGCTCAGTGAGGTGCATAGCACCAGGGACCTGAGTCATGTTTCCTGTTACCTGGGAAGAAAAAACAGCATTCCTTGACCAAATTAGGAAGACTTCCCGTACACACCAACCGGAAAGAGACAGGACATGCGTTCATCCTGTCTAGCCAATCATGTAACGCCAGCTACTCCTGTAACTGAGACAAAGAACTGACTGTATATAAACCGCCATATCCCTTTGTTCGGGGTCCTTGTCAGATTCCGCTGTGTAGGATGAAACTTGGACCCTAGCGTGCTAGAAATAAACTCCCTTCCTGCCTTTTTGCATTACTGTGGAGGACTTGCTTTCTCTCGGTCGGTTCGGAGATACGGGCTCGGTACATAACATTATTTATTTATTAATATAAGATTAGATCAGGAAGAAATAGTGTAGTGGGAAAATTTAGTGGAGAAAAGAGGCTGATTAGTTTGGCTTACGTGGAAAACCAATAAAGTTCCAGACAAAGAACTTGCACCATCTACGTTAGGCCGCCCGCACCCGTTTGAATATTGGAAAGTGCCCTGCCTTGGGCTCTCTCTCTTAGGGATCTTAGAAGCCGGGACAAGTAAGTAGACACAGTGAGCCTCCACGTTCCAAGGGATCAACCTGAAAAGGAGAGGGAGGGAGCAAGAGAAAGAATCGACATGGGGGAGGCCAGGCTTGTGCAAAAACCCCCTCCAACTTTGTTATTTAAAAGGTGTTTATATACCCTAAATTTTACATAATGGAAGATACAGAGTTATGCAGGGGCAGCAGTCCTGACCCTTTCTATATATCTTTTTTGTATACAAAAGGTCTCAGGTGATTTACAATATCTTCTGGCCAGGAGGCTTGCTAACACTTTTTTGGCTCTCTTTCTTAATGAATGTTAATCTCATTTCCCCTGAAGTGTTTTTCTTTAATCTGCTACTCCTTAAAGCACTAAAGTTACATCTCTATAGAACAAAGGTGCAGTGGGTTATAACAAAGAAGGTACTTAACTCAAAGGTCTAATTTGCTAATACCAGGTCTACTACTTGTTTTTCTATATACCAACTATATCTAAAAAATAAAGGATATGAAAATTTGACAGCTAGTGTTGGCTCAACAAATGAAACTTTTAATCAGTCCTATTCTAATGATTTTGACTCCTCAGAGGCCCCTACATTCCTAGGATGTTTTAAGCTTCCTGTGCCTCCTGTGGTCAGGAGGCCTCAAACAAGCACATGTGCAGCTGTATGAGTCCTGCAGGCAGGCTAGAAAGCCATCAGAGGGGTTTTTGGATAGAAACACTCTTTCAAATGCAGAAGACTAAAGCCCTGAATTGACTTTTTCCAGAGAATGTCAGAAGAGTAGAAAAGCAGGCAGATTCTTATTTTTTGGGGTACATGCTCAGGAAATGCGAGGGGATTTGAGATCTGATATCTGACTCGACCCTGCCCATCAGATCACTGCAGCATGACTTTGTCACGGGTGGAATTCCTCATGCTGGCTTCCGGCACTCACCTTTCTTCACAGTCCAAATCTTGCATCCATACATGACCACTGGAAAAACCATAGCCCTGACTAGACGAACTTTGTTGGCAAAGTAATGTCTCTGCTTTTCAATATGCTATCTGGGTTGGCCATAACTTTCTTCCAAAGAGTAAGTGTCTTTTAATTTCATGGCTACAGTCAGCATCTGCAGTGATTTTGGAACCCCCCAAAATAAAGTCTGACACTGTTTCCACTGTTTCCCCATCTATTTCCCATGAAGGGATGGGACCAGATGGCATGATCTTCATTTTCTGAATGTTGAGCTTTAAGCCAACTTTTTCACTCTCCTCTTTCACTTTCATCAAGAGGCTTTTTATTTTCTCTTCACTTTCTGCCATAAGGGTTGTGTCATCTGCATGTCTGTAGTTATTGATATTTCTCCCGGTAGTCTTGATTCCAGCTTGTGCTTCTTCCATCCCAGCGTTTCTCATGATGTACTCTGCATGTAAGTTAAGTAAACAGGGTGACAATATACAGCCTTGACATACTCCTTTTATTACTATATGTCAAATAGATCACCAGTCCAAGTTTGATGCATGGAGTAGCATTCTCAAAGCTGGTGCACTGGGACAACCCTGAGGGATGGGATAGGAAAGGAGGTGGGAGGGGAGTTCAGAATTGGGAACACCAGTGATGATTGTGTTCATTGTGTACATTGACATGTGACATGCCTGATCCATGTCAATGTATGGCAAGAATCACTATAATATTGTAAAGCAATTAGCCTCCACTTTAAAAAGAATATATATTTAAAAAATACATAGTAGGAAAAACGGCCAATGGAAAGAATAAAATCTTACAGAAAATATTAAAAAACACACACACACATGATCTGTGTATGTAACTTCACTGAGGGAAAAACTATTTTATAATTTTTACCTTATAACTTTTATTTTAAAGTTTAAACTTGATAATATAATAGCTGAAATTACAATGATAACTTTAGTTGGTAAATAGCCAGATTAGTGAAACAATAAATAACTGAGGAATAGATTTTACAATGTAGATATTTATTTAGTGAGTAGAAAATGTGAAAGTTTATCTCAGTAGGAAAAAGTTGAATAATTTAATAAAGGTTATTGCACCTGGTTGTCTGTGAGAAGATAAAAACACACCCATATCACATGTCTTATGAAACACAGTATTGACATATCAAATAATATGTTAAAAATACAAAAACACTGCTGTAATTTATACATGAAATTTTTAAGAGAATAAATCCTAAAAGTTCTAATCACAAATAATTTTTTTCTTTTATTTTCTTCTATATGAGATATTGGATATTCACAATACTTAAACTGATATTAATTATTAATAATTAATGTACAGCATGACAATTCCAGTTAATAATGCTGCTGTGTATTTGAAAATTGCTGAGTGTAAATACTAAAAATTCACATCACAAGTAGAAATATTTTATAAATATATGAAGTGATATATGTTAACTACATTTGTTGTAATGAACATCTCAAAAAATATACAAATATTAAATCAGTGTCATACACTTGAAATTTAATATAGTATTATACATTAGTCATATATCAGTTTAAAACTAAATGAAAATTAAAAATAAAAAAAATATAATTGCTAATGTAAAAATAATGACTAATGATTCATGAAAGTTAGAAAACTGGATACCCAATAATCTTCACATTTCTGAATACCATAATCCATTAAAATAGTCAGAAGAAGGATGTCAGCATTAAGTCTGATACAGTCAGGCAGTATCTCTATGCAGTTCAACCACATTTGTCTCTAGTTTTCTCTCAAAGGCAATGCAAGACATGATCAAGTAGAATAATTGAAGGTGAATATAATAAAACATAACTTCTGGAATTTATCAGATCAGTCACCATTTTCTATTTCTTTCTTAACTGAATTTTTAAGTATAGAATGCATTGTGCATTTTTAAAAATTTAACTATAAAACACTAGCTAAAGAGGCATCCTGAAAACTAAGAATTTAAAATAAAATTATATTGGTAAAACTGCATCTTTGTGTGTTGAAACTTCCACAAAAATTTCTATTTCCTACTGATAAATTTTTACACAAATGAAAATGCAAAAAGCATCTTTTGCATTTAATGTAGCAACAAAAGCTTGTCAAATAGATGTCAAATTGATTATTCATGTTAAAAATCATCAAAGCTATCCATCAACTACGTTCATTTAACATGGGTTTAGTGTTTTTTGAAAGACACGATTCTTCCCAAAGCTCTGTGTCTAATCAACAAGTCCATTAAAGCAATTACTTTCAGTTATAATTACCTCTGTTTAAGCTGATCAGTCATAATGCATTTTTATTTTTATACAATTTCTTTTATATTTTATGTAATATACTTGGCAATCATTCCATCACTGTCATCACTGAAAACAAGCTATCACGATAATGAATTGTTTCATCAAATTTTATTTTGTCTTACAGTTTCTCAGGCATTTCTTCACATGGATATAGAACAGGTAGATATGATTATTTCCAGTTTTAAGATGAAAGTATTGAATCAGAAACAAGTGATATAACCTTCAGAGAATCTAATATTAGCACTCCAGTCTGAAAATCTTTCTGTAGGTACCTTCAAAGACACTGTCAGTACATATAACATATTTTAAATATTTATAATTAGATTTAAACTCTTGAAATAAGGAATATTTTCTATTTCTTCTTCATTCTTCTGTTGACAATTGACTGATGTCTTGTAGCAAAAATAGAACTGATCAAGAAATGTCTGAAGATCATTATCCTATTTACAACACCGAAATATTTCAAACATTCATTTTATTAGAAACTGAGTTGGACCATAGAGAAGACTGAGCATTGAAGAATTGATGATTTTGAACTGTGGTGCTGGAGAAGACTCAAGAGTGTCCTTTGGACAACAAGGAGATCAAATCAGTCAATCTTAAAGGAAATCAGCCATTGATATCCACTGGTAGGACTGATGCTGAAACTGAAGCTCTGATACTTTGACCACATGATGTGGAGAGACAACTCATTGGAAAACACTCTGATGCTGGGAAAGATAGAGGGCAAGAGGAGAGAGGGCTGACAGAGGTTGAGCTGTTTGGAGGACATCGCTAACTCAATGGACATTAATTTGCAAACTCAAGCAGATAGTGAAAAACAGGGAAGTCTGGCAAGCTGCAGTCCATGGGGTTGCAAAGAGTCAGACTTAGTGACTGAACAATAACAACAAAAACAGTTCTAAAATATGTAAATAATATTTAAGTGATATTTTGCCTTACTTAAGTCATAAAACTATTTTGGAGATAAAATAGGGAAAATCTATCATATTTTTTGCCCAGTTAGGTTTCTTTTTCTAATGATTTCTGTTTCTTTGTACCACTCCAAAAGAATTATGCCTCTACTTTCTTCCCAGTTGCTTTAAATTAGGTTCAAGGTTAATTTGTATTAATAATCATCAAACTTTTTTATCAGAGTCAAATAAACTCAAAGGCCAGATTACTATTTTTACCCTTCCTTCTTTCTTTTCCTTGCCTTTGTTCTGGCTTACCACGGAAATTGTGATTGAAGAGTAAATCCTCCAAATGTCATTTGTATTGAAAAGATGGAGTTGCAATCTATTCATTAATGTTTAGAACACATTTTGACCCCAGTATGCCTCTGCTTCTTGGAGTGACATATATATTATGTGATAAAAGCGCTCTTGTACTATGAATACATTGTCTATGAGCTGTGTTTCCTGATAAACTAGGAAACAGCCCTGTCATTTCTACAAACAACTTCCTTAACAAGAACTCTAGAGCAATTTGTGATTAGTACCCGCTTCTACCCCCAAATTAGCATCTTAACATAAACATGAAATTGTTCCAAAAGGGATATACAATTGATATTCTTGTATTCAGATGAACCAAGGTCTATTTTTGCATATTGATTTCTCATATCACCAAGCAAGGGAGAGATATTATTACTGTTTTCTAGGCATAATGGCATGATGGGATGGGAAAGAGAACACTTAAAAAACAAGCTGGTATTCTTGTTCATTGCTGGTGTACTTGTATAAACAAGAGGTATACGACCTCTATCACAGAATGGCACTGCATGCTGCCTCTGGTGTTACTGCCTGATGTTATGTGGTGGTTTCCGGATATACCCTTGGCCCATACTCATGCTAAAGCAAGTTTTCTCTCCTGTACCCCTTCTGTATATGCATACACTTGACCACCTTGGTGTACAAAACATGACAGAGAAGCAAACTTGCCTTTGATAGTATCAACATTACACCAGTATGAATTCTTCTTGAAGTTCTGTTGGAATTTATATGTGAATAGGCTTTCAAACTGTGATGATGGAGAAGACTCTCGGCAGTCATTTGGACAGAAAGAAGATCAAATCAGTCAATACTAAAGGAAATTAGTCTTGAATATTCTTTGGAAATACTGGTGCTGAAGCTGAAGCTCCAATAATTTGGACCCCTGATGCAAAGATCCGATTCATTGGAAAAGACCCTGATGCTAGGAAAGATGAAGGTGGGAGAAGGGGGCAACAGAGGATGAGATGGTTGGATAGCATCATCAAGTCAATGGACATTAGTTAGAGCAAGCTCTAGAAGATAGTGAAGGATAGGGACTGGTATGCTGCAGTTCATGTGTTCATGAAAATGTGGACACGACTTAGGAACTGAACAACAACAACCTGTGTATACAGAATTTTAATTTTGTAACAATCTCAGTCATTATGAATCTAAGGGATTTACTACATAAATGTATTAATTAAGTAATATAATCATTATAATATCAGTAGCTAGATATGAGGATTTTATATATCACAAGAATTTCCTGATCTCACTACAATAGCGTAGCTGAGAGCAATTTTTAGCAAAACTTCAGAAGTGTCCTATAGTCTGACTCCAAATTAATTCATGGGTTCTTTTATAATACAGAGGTTTATAATACAGAGGAAGAAGATTCTGGGTTCTAGCAGATTATCAGACAGATTTTGCAGTCTACTTAAAATAATAATGAATAATTAGCCATTACCTTCTGCTTGTGAGATTTCTTCTTTTTAACTGGTTATAGCAAAATTGGAAATTCTTCCTTATTTTAAAAGAGGAAGGAAGTGCAATTTTAACTACAATCAAGCCTAGTAAAAATGACATTGTCACTGCCATTTTTTTTTTTTTTTGCTTTCTTTTATATCATACATGATTGACAGGGAAGATGCTGAATTATGCTTTTTTCTCTCATTTGAAATACTGAGGAGATGTCTTTCTCCACATGTTAACAAAAATACTACAAAAGTAGAAAAAGTGAAAAATTGTCAAGATACATAACAACACAAAAATTATGAAGAACCTCAAAGTTATTTCCTAGTTATAATTTTTAAAATTATTTCATGGGAAATACAATGACCATATTAAAAAGCAGAGATATTACTTTGCCAACAAAGATCCTATTGTTAAATCTATGGTTTTACTAGTAGTCACATATGGATGTGAGGGTTGGACCATAAAGAAGGCTGAACATCGAAGAACTAATGCTTTTGAGCTGTGGTGTTGAAGACTCTTGAGAGTTCCTTGGACTGCAAAGAGATCAAACCAGTCAATTCTAAATGACATCAAACCTGAATATTCATTAGAAGGACTGATGCTGAAACTGAAGCTCCAATAATTTGGTCACCTGATGTGAAGAGCTGACTCATTAGAAAAGACCCTGATTCTGGGAAAGATTGAAGGCAGTAAGAGAAGGGAATGACAGAGGATGAGATGATTGGATGGTATCACCAACTCAATAGACATGAGTATGAGCAAATTCTGGGCAATGGTGAAAGATAGGAAAGCCTGAAGTGTTGCAGTCCATGGGGTCACAAAGAGTCAGACATGACTGAGCAACTGAAAAACAGCAGCAAATAATTACCTTAGCTTTAGTAACTTGCTCTCTCAGAGGAAAGTTCTATTAAGATTTTGTGTTCAGGGTGCTCAGGGCTGGTGCACTGGGATGACCCAGAGGGATGGTATGGGGAGGGAGATGGGAAGGGGATTCAGGATGAGGAACACATGTACACCCATGGCAGATTCATGTCAATGTATGGCAAAACCATTACAATATTGTAAAGTAATTAGCCTCCAGTTAAATTAAATAAAGTTATATATTAAAAATAGATTGTGTGTTCAGATGAAGAAAGGATTTTTCAAGTGGCAAATGTTTAACAAGCCTCCTTGACCTGGTGTATTCCAAGTTGGTTGTGTATCTAGTTATATATTTAATGTGTTTCCTCAACACTATCATTCAAAATCTACCTTATAAAGACTGAAAATCTTGGAAAATATCAGAGCCTTATGAATATTCACGTAAGATAAACTTAGTTGTTTACATTTGGTTCTTTTATTACATGTTCCTGTCCCAAGCTGGCCTGTATTCTGTACTGCCAGACCACAGTAACTCAGGGGCAACTAGAAACTGCTTCCTTTAAGCCCACAGTCTGTATGATATGGTACTGTGGATCCCTGTTTTCCAAGCTTGTTCCTTGGAGGCCCTGAGTCCTACTGAAGTGATTCAAGATTTCAAAACATTGGTTTGCAATAGTAACATTTGGTAGTGTGGTAATTAAAGAAAACTCTCACATATGCTGTCAAATTTTAACACATTGCAGACCGCTGATATGCTAACTTAAATTGCAAGGTTAATTTGTTTTTGTGCTTCACTCAATAAAATTACCCTTACCGTCTTTGTAAATATGTTTGAAAATCTTATAACATCTACTGATTAATGAAATTGGAGCTTTGCCCTAATCCTTTAATGTTGCTAATTTCTGTGTGAACATTTCAACACTTTTAAAATTAACCAGCAAGTCCTTTATTAAAGTATCTGCCTAATGCACTCAATTAAATAGCAAATATAATTGAGATATAAGTGCATTGCATATTCTCTTCAGCAGAGAATGGTCAGTTACACAATGGCTATCAAATGAAAACACAGTAGTTTTATTCATAAAAAATATATAGGAGAAGTTTTAGCTTGCTTTTTTCATTCAGTTTTATTTTTTAAAGTGCTGTAAATTTGAATGTAAAAAATCAACTTTTAAAGTTATTGCCTTTATACGTTTTATGTAATAAGATTGCATATTTTTATTCATTTATTTTTGCAAAATTGAATTCCAAAAGCTGTGAGTATAGGAGAAATAAACCCTGGATACTCTTTGGATGGACTGACGCTGAAGCTTCAATACTTTGGCTAACAATTGACTCATTGGAAAAGATTCTGATGCTGGGAAAGATTGAAGGCAGAAGGAGAAGAGGGCAACAGAGGATGAAATGGTCGGTGTACATGAACTTGGGCAAATGCTGGGAGATGGTGAGGGACAGGGAATCCTGGCATGCTGCAGTCCCTGGGGTCACAAAGAGTTGGACACGACTGAGTGACTGAACTGAACTGAATTGATGCTATCGGAGAACGACTGAGAAATAGTTCTAGAAAGAATGAATAAATTCAGTTATAATTGAAATGTATCATAATAGGTTGTATTGAAATGTATCATATACGTTGTATTGAAATGTATCATATAGGTTGTATTGAAATGTATCATATAGATTGTCTTCTGACTTGTTTGTTTGAGGGGTTCCTTTTTCCTCAATGTCAAAATATGAATATTTATGATTCATTCCCTGCAATCCCATTTCCCACTCTCTTCCTCTTTAAATTGACTGCTCTTAAATTGACTTTGCTCTTATGCAAAAATTCTTACAATTAACGTTGCTGGCATGGACAAAATATAGAGTGAAAAAAAAATGAGTAAATGCCTGAGGATAAAATATTAAGAATTAATTTTATTTGAAATTTGCATGTTTATTTGGAAGCATTTCCAAAGTACTTGGAACTGAGCATGACTAATAAAATTTAGCAGAATTTCCCAAATGTTCTGGGTTACCTTTCTCTCTTTTGACAATGAGTATTTTTCCTCCACCTACATGTTGCTATCCATGGTTCTGACTCTGAGAGTTAGAGGAGAAGTAAAGGGTAGACAGATTTTACTCTGGTAGTACTGTTTTGAGATGGCAAGTGTTTGAAGCTGACTCACTCTCATGACATTTTAACACATTTTGCAGTTTCTGCACATGTTGATGATGCATTTCAGCTGACATGTTTCCTGTGATTAAATCCATACCAATTCTCTGTCTCTGGGTACTCCAAAATATTATTCTCTTAGTGGTTTCCTTGGCATGATGCAAAATGACTCAAGCTGGTTTTCCCCCATGTAGTCTATTTCTCTATTTTCTTGGGCATCACAAAGCTTTTGATCCTGTAAAATATAGGAGAAGAGGCTACTCCACCATACAGCCATTTTCTGTGGGTTTTTCTTTTTTTTTTTTTCTTTTTTCTTTTTAATCCTTTAGATCAGGGCCTAGTAAAATAGGGCCATTAGGACAAATCCAGTCAATTACCTGTGTGTGTAAATAAAGTTTTATTAGTACATATGTCCTTTAATTTGTATGTATTAATAGTATATGGCTGCTCGTGTACAAAATAGGTAGGGTTGAATAGTTGTGACTGAGGTCATACAGCCTGTAAAATATAAAATATTTATTTTCTAGCTGTATGCAGAAACAAAGTTTGCTGACCGTGATTAAACATTAGGAGTAAAAGTGAAGTTTAGTCCCATATACTATGCAAACATCCAGGAACACATAGTGAACTCTCTGAGTGAGTCAACTCAAGACCCATTTGGAGGAGTACAGACACTAGGTAAATCTCCAAAGACATCCTCTCATATTTTCTTCATTATTTATCACTGATACTTATGAATTTTGAAAAATATTTAAATACTCACTTTGACTTATTGACTTATTTAGGTGGCATTAGCAGTAAATAACTTTTATTGTGTATATTAGAAATTACTTTGACATCTATTATTAAAATTTATTTTGACATCTTATATTTTGTAATTTAACACTTCAGAAGTAAACTCCAGATTGACATTTCATTATAAAAACATTTAGTAGGATGAGCTACGGAGAAGGCAATGGCACCCCACTCCAGTACTCTTGCCTGGAAAATCCCATGGATGGAGGAGCCTGGTAGGCTGCAGTCCATAGGGTCGTGAAGAGTCGGATATGACTGAGCAACTTCCCTTTCACTTTTCACTTTCATGCATTGGAGAAGGAAATGACAACCCAGTCCAGTGTTCTTGCCAGGAGACTCCCAGAGACGGGGGAGCCTGGTGGGCTGCCGTCTATGGGGTCGTACAGAGTTGGACACGACTGAAGCGACTTAGCAGCAGCAGCAGCAGGATAAGCTACCTTTTACCTCTCACTTTGCTTCTGTTCAATCCTACTAACCTGGAATTTCTTTTGTAGAGCCTCTTGTGCTCTGCTGTTTGCTTTCAAAATTCTCCAAATATTATTTCAAATTCTTCTTCACATAGAATGAAGAATGACTTACTTATTCATTGAAAAGTATTGAAACATAGATGCTTCAATTAATTTGTTTCTCTGTATTGTATCTCTTTATTCAAAAAGTTGGATGGTATTTCCAGATCTTGTTGTATTTTTGAGGACATGTGGCCAGACTTTATAGATTCTACAAGAAGATCTAGAAACAAATACTTTCTCTCTTCCCATGTGAGAAGTCTGTGGGAGGCATTTCTATGTTTCTGTGTTCTACTTCCAAACATTCCATTAGATGCAGATGCACTATCTAAAAATCAAGATTGGAGAGGAAGATACTGGTTTTATCTTTGTAGTTGAACTGGGTTTTCTATTCTTAATCAGCAAAAAACCTGATTTTTAGATCTCTACTTGCCATTATACTTACCTTGATCTATACTCAAGAGGTCATAAGTAATTTCACTTTCTATAGAGCTAAATTATTAATAGTACATAGTAGGCACTCAATTAAAATCACCTCTTTCATTATTACAAACCATAAGTTCTGATTTTATAGCTAAGAATTTGTAATTAGCAAAAGGAAAATATCCTTCAAAATGATAATCATTTTTTTCTCCTTTTACCAATTCTTTCCCCTTAATTTCTCTTTTGCTTTTAGCCTGATATTTTAAAAGTAATTTTAGAAGGTTTTCAAAAATTCTGGACTGAATAGGTCTTGACCAACTTTTAGCAAAAACTTCTAAGTTCCTTAAAAATCACAATTTGGATAATATGAAGGAATATGTTATAAATGCACACAATTTTTTGTGTATATCTGTGTATAGTTTATGTTTGCATATATCATAATTATTATGAAAGAAAGAATCCTCATTAATATATGCAATGTATATGTATATATAGAGAGAAAGTAAATGACTGTAAAGCAAACATATTGATGTTTTATGTTCCTGGTGGACATGAATTTCATTATTTTAGCCCTGCAAGTAGTATGTCATTTTATTCAACTTGAACATTACAAATTGCTGCCTCCAAAAACAAAAACAAAATTTTAAATTAATTTAAAATTAGTCAATACATGTTAGAGCTTGGGAAGGTTGACATTACATTCTTAAAAGTTGCTGATTTCTTTGTGTTTATCTGGAATAAAATGGATCTAATAATCTCTTCAGTTCAGTTCAGCTACTCAGTCATGTCCAGCTCTTCACAACCCCTTGGATCCCAGCACCCTTGACCTCCCTGTCCATCACCAACTCCCAAAGTTTACTCAAGCTCATCTCCACTGAGTCAGTGATACCAACCAACCATCTCATACTCTGTTGTCTCCTTCTCCTCCTGCCTTCAATCTTTCCCAGCATCAGGGTCTTTTCAAATGAGTCAGCTCTTCGCATCAGATGGCTAAAGTATTGGAGTTTCAGATTCAACATCAGTCCTTCTAATGAATAATCAGAGCTGATTTCCTTTAGGATGGACTGGTTGGATCTCCTTGAAGTCCAAGGGACTCTCAAGAGTCTTTTTGTTTTTTTTTTTTTCTTTATTTTTAAATTTTTTTTTATACATGTTTCAATGCCATTCTCCCAAATCATCTCCAAGAATCAATTCTTCAGCACTCAGCTTTTTTACAATCCAACTCTCACATCCATGCATGACTACTGGAAAAACTGTAGCCTTGATGAGATGGACATTTGTAGGGAAAGTAATGTCTCTGCTTTTTAACATGCTGTTTAGGTTGGCCATAACGTTCCTTCCAAGGAATAACCATCTTTTAATTTCATGGCTATCATCACCACCAGTTATTTTGGAGACCCTGAAAATAAATTCAGGCGTTGTTTCCACTGTTTTCCCATCTACTTGCCATGAAGTAATGGAACCAGAGCTCTCTAGTCTTTCCCATTCTGTTGTTTTCCTCTATTTCTTTGCACTGATAACTGAAGAAGGCTTTCTTATCTCTCCTTGCTATTCTTTGGGACCCCACATTCAGATGCTTATATCTTTCCTTTTTTCCTTTGCTTTTCACTTCTCTCCTTTTCACAGCTATTTGTAAGGCCTCCACAACAGATATTTTGCTTTTTTGCATTTCTTTTCCATGGGGATGGTCTTGATCCCTGTCTCCTGTACAATGTCATGAACATCCATCCATAATTCATCAGGCACTGTATCTATCATATCTAGTCCCTTAAATCTATTTCTCACTTCCACTGTACACTCATAAGAGATTTGATTTAGGTCATACTTTAATGATCAAGTGGTTCCCCATACTTTCTCCAATTTAAGTCTGCATTTGGTAATAAGGAGCTCATGATCTGAGCCACAGTCAGGTCCTGGTCTTGTTTTTGCTGACTCTATAGACTCCATCTTTGGCTGCAAATAACATAATCAATCTGATTTCAGTGTTGACCATCTGGTGATGTCCATGTGTAGAGTCTTCCCTTGTGTTGTTACAAGAGGATATTTGCTATGACCAGTGAGTTCTCTTGGGAAAACTCTATTAGCCTTTGCCCTGCTTCATTCCGTATACCAAGGCCAAATTTGCCTGTTACTCCAGGTGTTTCTTGACTTCCTACATTTGCATCCCAGTCCCCTATAATGAAAAGGACATTTTTTTGGGCTGTTAGTTCTAAAAGATCTTGTAGTTCTTCATAGACCCATTCAACTTCAGCTTCTTCAGTATTACTGGTTGGGGCATAGGCTTGGATTACCGCGATATTGAATGGCTTGCCTTGGAAATGAACAGAGATCATTCTGTTGTTTTTGAGATTGCATCTAAGTACTGCATTTCAGACTCTTTTTCTGACCATGATGGCTACTCCATTTCTTCTAAGGGATTCCTGCCCACAGCAGTAGATATAATGGTCATCTGAGTTAAATTCACCCAGTCCAGTCCAGTTTAGTTCCCTGATTCCTAGAATTTTGAAGTTCCTTTTGTCATCTCTTGTTTGACAACTTCCAATTTGACTTGATTCATGGACCTAACATTCCAGGTTCCTATGCAAGATTGCTCTTTACAGCATTGGAACTTGCTTCTATCACCTGTCACATCCACAGCTGGATATTGTTTTTGCTTCGGTTCCATCCCTTCATTCTTTCTGGAGTTTTTTCTCCACTGATCTCCAGTAGCATATTGGGCACCTACCGACCTGGGGAGTTCCTCTTTCAGTATTCTATCACTTTGCCTTTTCATTCTGTTCATGGGGTTCTCAAGGCAAAATACTAAAGTGGTTTCCCATTCCCTTCTCCAGTGGGAAACATTCTGTCAGACCACTCCATTATGCAAAGATGGGCTCAATAAAGGACAGAAATGGTATGGACCTAACAGAAGCAGAGATAGTAAGAAGAGGTGGCAAGAATACACAGAACAATTGTACAAAAAGAATCTCCAACCAAAATAATCATGATGGTATGATCCCTCACCTAGAGCCAGACAACCTGGAATGCGAAGTCAAGTGGGCCTTAGAAAGAATCACTATGAACAATGTTAGTGGAGGTGATGGAATTCCAGTTGAGCTATTTCAAAACCTGAAAGATGATGCTGTGAAAGTGTTGCACTCAATATGCCAGCAAATTTGGAAAACTCAGCAGTGGCCACAGGACTGGAAAAGTTCAGTTTTCATCACAATCCCAAAGAAAGTCAATGGCAAAGAGTGCTCAAACTACCACATAATTGAACTCATATTGGTTCAGTTCATTTCAGTTCAGTCACTCAGTCATATCCGACACTTGCGACCCCATGAATCGCAGTACGTCAGGCCTCCCCGTCCATCACGAACTCCCGGAGTTCACTCGAACTCACGTCCATAGAGTCGGTGATGCCATCCAGCCATCTCATCCTCTGTTGTTCCCTTCTCTTCCTTCTCCCAATGCCTCCCAGGATCAGAGTCTTTTCCAATGAGTCAACTCTTCACATGAGGTGGCCAAAGTACTGGAGTTTCAGCTTCAGCATCACTCCTTCCAAAGAACACCAGGACTGATCTCATTTAGAATGAACAGGTTGGATCTCCTTGCCATCCAAGGGACTCTCAAGAGTCTTTTCCAACACCACAGTTCAACAGCATCAATTCTTCAGTGCTCAGCTTTCTTCACAGTCCATCTCCCACATCCATACATGACCACTGGAAAAACCATAGCCTTGACTGGATGGACCTTTGTTGGAAAAGTAATGTCTCTGGTTTTGAATATGCTATCTAAATTTTTCATAACTTCCCTTCCAAGGAGTAACATCTTTTAATATCATGGCTGCAGTCACCATCCACAGTGATCATCTCTCACGCTAGTAAAGTAAAGCTCAAAATTCTCCAAGCCAGGCTTAAGCAGTACGTGATCTGTGAACATCTAGATTTTCAAGCTGGCTTTAGAAAAGGCAGAGCAACCAGAGATCAAATTGCCAGCATCTGCCGGATCATCAAAAAAGCAAGAGAGTTCCAGAAAAAAACATCTATTTCTGCTTTATTGACTATGCCAAAGCCTTTGACTGTATGGATCACAATAAACTGTGGAAAATTCTGAAAGAATGTGAATACAAGATCATCACACCAGCCTCTTGAGAAATCTATGTCCAGGTCAAGAAGCAACAGTTAGAACTGGACAACTGGACATGGAACAACAGAGTGGTTCCAACAGGAAAAGGAGTGTGTCAAGGCTGTGTATTGTTACCCTGCTTATTTAATTTATATGCAGAGTACATCATGAGAAACACTGGGCTGGAAGAAGCACAAGCTGGTCAAGATTGCTGGAAGAAATATTAATAACCTCAGATATGCAGATGACACCACCTTTATGGCAGAAGGTGAAGAGGTACTAAAAAGCCTCTTTTTATTTTAATTTATTTTTAACGTAAATTTACTTATTTTAATTGGAGGTTAATTACAATGTTCTATTGGTTTTGCCATACATCAACATGAATCCACCACAAGCATACACATATTCCCCATCCTGAACACCCCTCCCTCTTCCCTCCCCATACCATCCCTCTGGGTCTTGACAAAAGTGAAAGAGGAGAGTGAAAAATTTGGCTTAAAGCTCAACATTCAGAAAAATAAGGTCATGGCATCTGGTCCCATCACTTCATGGGAAATAGATGGGGAAACCGTGGAAACAGTGTCAGACTTTACTTTCTGGGGCTCAAAAATCACTGCAGATTGTGATTGCACATGAAATTAAAAGACGCTTACTCCTTGGAAGGAACATTATGACCAACCTAGAGAGCATATTCAAAAGCAGAGACATTACTTTGCCAACAAAGGTCCGTCTAGTCAATTATATGGTTTTTCCAGTGGTCATGTATGGATGTGAGAGTTGGACTGCGCAGAAAACTGAGCACAGAAGAATTGATGCTTTTGAATTGTAGTGTTGGAGAAGACTCTTGAGGTTCCCTTGGACTGCAAGGAGATCCAACCAGTCCATTCTAAAGGAAATAAGTCCTGGGTGTTCTTTGGAAGGAATAATGCTAAAGCTGAAACTCCAATACTTTGGCCACCTTATGTGAAGAGTTGATTCATTGGAAAAAGACTCTGATGCTGGGAGGGATTCGGGGCAGGAGAACAAGGGGATGACAGAGGATGAGATGGCTGGATGGCATCACCGACTTGATGGATGTGAGTTTGAGTGAACTCCAGTAGTTGGTGATGGACAGGAAGATCTGGCGTGCTGTGATTCATGGGATCACAAAGATTCACACACGACTGAGTGACTTAACTAAACTGAACTGAATGGGACCAGATGCCATGATCTTAGTTTTCTGGATGTTGACATTTAAGCCAACTTTTTCACTCTCCTCTTTCACTTTCATTAAGAGGCTCTTTAGTTTTTCTTCACACTCTGCCATAAGGGTGGTGCCATCTGCATATCTGAGGTTATTGATATTTTACCTGTCAAGCTTGATGCCAGCTTGTGATTCATCCACCCCAGCATTTCTCATGATGTACTCTGCATATAAGTTAAATAAACAGGGTGACAATATACAGCCTTGACATTCTCCTTTTCTTTTTTAAAACCAGTATCTTGTTCCATATCCAGTTCTAACTGTTGTTTCCTGACCAACATACAGATTTCTGAAGGGGCAGTTCAGGTGGTCTGGTATTCTCCTCTCTTGAGGAATTTTCCACTGTTTTTTTTGTGATCTGCACAGTCAAAGGTTTTGGCATAGTCAATAAAGCAGAAATAGATTTTTTTTTTCTGGAACTCTCTTCCTTTTTCAACGATCCAGCAAAAGTTGGTGATGTGATCTCTGGATCCTCTGTCTTTTCTAAAACCAGCTGGAATATCTGGATGTTCACGGTTCATATATTGCTGAAGTCTGGCTTGGAGAATTTTGAGCTTTACTTTACTAGCGTGTGAGATGAGTGCAATTGTGGGGTAATTCGAATGTTCTCTGGTATTGCCTTTCTCTGTGACTGGAATGAAAACTGACCTTTTCCAGTCCTGTGGCCACTGCCGTGTTTTCCAAATTTGCTGGCATATTGAGTATAGCACTTTCACAGCATCATCTTTTAGGATTTGAAATAGCTCTACTGGAATTCCATCACCTACACTAGCTTTGTTCTTAGTGATGTTTCCCAAGGCCCACTTGACTTCACATTCCAGGATGTTTGGTTCTAGGTGAGTGATCACACCATCGTGATTGTCTGATTCATGAAGATGTTTTTTGTACAGTTGTTCTGTGTATTCTTGACACCTCTTCTTAATACCTTCTGCTTCTGTTAGGTCCAGACCATTTCTGTCCTTTATTGAGCCCATCTTTGCTTTAAATGTTCCCTTGGTATCTCTAAGTTTCTTGAGGAAATCTCTAGTCTTTCCCATTCTATTTTTTCCTCTGTTTCTTTGCCTTGAGTGCTGAGAAACACTTTCTAATCTCTCCTTGCTTCTTTCAAATTATCCATTCAAATGATTATATCTTTCCTTTTCTCCTTTGCTTTTTGCTTCTCTTGTTTTTACAGCTATTTGTAAGTCCTCCTCAGACAATCATTTTGCTTTTTTGCATTTCTTTTTCCTGGGGATAATCTTGATTTCTGTCTCCTGTGCAATGTCACGAATCTCCATCCATAGTTCATCAGGCACTCTGTTTATCAGATCTACTTTCTTAAATCTATTTCCCACTTCTACTGAATAATCATAAGGTATTTGATTTAGGTCATACTTAAATGGTCTAGTGATTTTCCATACTTTTCAACTGAAGTCTGAAATTTTTAATGAAGTTGTTCATTATCTGAGTTGCAGTCAGCTCCAGCTCTTGTTTTCCCTGACTGTATAAAGCTTCTCCATCTTTGTCTGCAAAGGATATAATCAGTCTGATTTTGGTGTTGACCATCTGGTTATGCCCGTGTGTAGAGTCTTCTCTTGTGTTGTTGGAAGACAGTGTTTGCTATGACCAGTGTATTCTCTTGGAAAAACTCTACTAGCCTTTGTCCTGCTTCATTATGTACTCTAAGGACAAATTTCCCTGGTTCTTTACTTTTACTTTTGCATTCTAGTCCCCTTTAATGAAAAGAACATCTTTTGGGGGTGTTAGTTCTAGAAGGTCTTGTAGAGCTTCATAGAACCATTCAACTTCAGGTTCTTCAGCATTACTGGTCGGGGCCTAGAGTTGGATTACTGTGATATTAAATAGCTTGCCTTGGAAGCAAATAAAGATTATTCTGTCATTTTTGAGATTGCATGCAAGTACTGCATTTTGAACTCGTTTGTTGACTGTGATGACTACTCCATTTCTTTTAAGGAATTTTGACCACAGTAATAGATATAGTGGTCACCTGAGTTAAATTCATCCATTCCAGTCCATTTTAGCTTGCTAATTCCTAGAATGCTGATGTTCACTCTTGCTATCTCCTGTTTGACCACTTCCAATTTGCTTTGATTCATGGACCTAACATTCCAGGTTCCTATGCAATATTGCTCTTTATAGCCTTGGACCTTTCTTCTATCACTAGTCCCATCCGCAACTGTTTTTACTTTGGTTCTGTCTCTTCATTCTTTCTGGAGTTATTTCTCCACTGTTCTCCAGTAGCATATTGGGTATCTACCAACCAGTTGAGTTCATCTTTCAGTGTGCTATCTTTTTGCCTTTTCGTACTGTTCATGGGGTCCCAATCTTTTGATTGTTTGTAATTCTCTAAATGTAGTCCTTGCAGAAAAAAATTGTATACTATTTGAATCAATATTTTATCCCAATAAGACTAACAATGACATTAACTTTTCTATGGCATAAAATAAATAAAAAAACTGTTCAAGTATTTGAGTTGAAGTAACATCTGAACTATGTTATTCTCAGCTGGTGTCTATTTTTGAGAAGCTTTCCATCTTATCAAACTACCTTAAAAACTTTCTAAAACAAGGTAAGACACACATACACACACATTCAAAGTCACATTTATTTCCACCAAATAGCATTAAAAGAACAACTCAAACTATTTTGGTTTACATAAAGAAGGCCCTTTAAGTAATAACATAAGCATTGTCATCATGAGTCCCAGTTTTGAAATTTCACGTGTATATTTCAAGGTTCATTTAAAAGATTCTCTCACTACACTTGAAAAATATTTGAAAGTGGGGCAAGAGTTGCATAATTAAATAACAGAGGAAAAATCCATTGAGTCATACCATCTCAAAGCTGAAGATTTTCTTATTTATGTAGCGTTAAAACATTTATTTAACATAAGGAACAAATTCAGTGTTGTCAGTTGAAGACCCAGGCTTTCTGACTCTTCAAATTCTACTATCTGATTCTTACATAAAGTCAGCAAATACAATGGGGAACTGGTGATATTTATATCAATCTTATCATTATTTCTAGATTTAATTCATTAGCATTACCAAATGTTTCATTCAACCGTTTTTCTCCCATCTTTCCCTTCAAACACAACAATTTCCTTGGCAAATAAAACATCCATAAGTACACTTGGGTCTATCTCTGGGGTTTCTGACAATTGGTATTTTAAGATAAGCATACAAATAAATGGAGGCAGCTTCAGGGTAAGATATCTTGGCAATATTCAATTTTTGTCTCATATAAAGGATTATGGGTTCCTCACAGAAAGCTATGCTACAATACAAAGATTAGAGCAATTATGAAAGCCTTCTTTTTAGTCATCACAAATGATATTTCCGAAAGAGCAATCTGTATTTTCTCCTCTATATATCTGTACAAAACTAACTTGGGAAAATTTGTGGAGTAATTTATGTCTATTTGTTACAAAATCTGACAGTAAATACATAGAGACATTTGAGCAAAGTATACCCTTTAGAAAAACTTAGTAGAATGACTCTATAAATATAAATTTTAAATACATTCTTATGAATTACCTAAATAATATAAGCACTATGTGTTCTTAATTCATTACTTTCACACAAATAAATGCCTCTAAAACACTTAAGACCTACCTTTATTCCTTCCTTTCTTTTTTCTCATTTTGAAAATTTTGCTTTTAAAAGAAAATGAATTTCTAGATGCCAAAATATAACTTCTCTTCATTTTGTTTCCTCAGATCCCATGCAGTGGGATGGCAGTGACAAAAGATAGTGGATTGATGATGTTGAAGAATAATTGCAAAGAAAGCAGTTTGACTTCATATTCAAATATTTTATGACATGTTCTAATAAAATACAGTTTCTTCCTTACCAATAATGGAAATTGATAAGAACCTGGTTTAGCTAAAACTTTCCTAGATAAATTGCTCTTTTTCAAATAATAAAAACAAAAGAACAATTGAAATTCACAGAGTTATTCTATTCTATAATCTTTTCCCCTCATTGCCCCATTCCCAGATTATTAGCTTTAAAGTGCAGATTCCTGAAATAGGTAATTCTATGTGTACAGAAAGATCACTGTACCTACTTTTCAGAAAGGCATTAATTTGCCAGAAAGATATTTACTTATAATTTCAATATTGAATTCTCCTTGAAACATGGTAGAGGCAAAACAAGCTTTTGATTATTTATTGCTTCCAATTTGTGAATTTGATATAATCCATTCTAAAAGTGAAAATATTGATATCTTTAATATATTTTATGAAGTGCATGGATTATGCAAGAACCAAGGAAGAAAAATATATAGCAGGATTCACAATCCACTCAGGTTATAAAGAAATATTTCCTTCCTTAAAAATAACTTCCTATTTGTTAGTCTGATCTTCATTATGAATTTCACCAGATAGATGTTATCAAGTAGAGGAAAGGTCAAAGAGGACCTTCTCTTGTTGGCCTCTGGTGTTGATAAGGATACAAAGAAGAATCTGGGGTCTTACCCATGTAGTAAACAAGTTTATTAAGGAAAGAAAAGAAACAGTACCTCAAGGGAGAGGGCCCTCAAGGGCCAAAGAGAGGCACTGGCCCCCTAATGATATAGGAGTTTTCAAGGCGGCTTTTACATATTCATTTAAGCAGGCATGAGCTTCCCTGGAGGGTGGCTCAGACGGTAAAGCGTCTGCTTGCAATGCGGGAGACCCAGGTTAGATTCCTGGCTCGGGAAGATCCCCTGGAGAAGGAAATGGCAATCCACTCCAGCACTCTTGCCTGGAAAATCCCATGGACGGAGGAGCCTGATAGACTACAGTCCATGAGGTCGCAAAGAGTCAGACACGACTGAGCAGGCATGCTTAAGTGCTCAAGACACTTCACTTAAGCAGGCATGGACTGATAGTTTTGATTGATAGTCATGTGTTACATAACAACTGGCTCTACTGCACATGTTTTTCCCATAATTCTATCTATTATAATCAGATGTATATTTATGAACACTTAATATGCTCCTGGCTGCCTAAGGTCACTTGAGGACACAGCAGCTGTGCGCTGTGCATCAAGGGTGCATGTGCTGGAGTTGGAGAAGTCTCTGTCGTTACTTTGTGGGCTTCCCAGGTGACACTAGCCTGACAATGCAGCAGACATTAAGTAATGTGGGTTCCATCCCTGGGTCAGGAAGATCCCCTGAATGAGGACACGGCAATCCCCTCCATTATTCTTACCTGGAGAATTCCATGGACAGAGGAGCCTGGTAAGCTCTAGTCCATAAGGTCGCATAGAGTTAGACACAACTGAAGCAACTTAGCATGAACAAGCACATTGCAGTTATTTTGTAGCATATCTGTGAAGTCACCTGGCCCACATTAGGGTATGTCTGTGGTGGGATATAGAGGTCAGTTTGCAACCTTCTTGGCTGGGTCACCCTTTGGTGCTCATGCCTAAATTCCTGTCTAATGTAGGACAAGTTGAAGAAAAATGACAAAATATTACCAAGATTTATCTAGTAACTTTAGTTGCACCTAATACTTTCTAGGCTTCCCTCATAGCTCAGTCAGTAAAGAATCTGCTTGCAATTAAGGAGACCTGGGTTCGATTCCTGGGTCAGAAAGATCCCCTGGAGAAGGAAATGGCAACCCACTGCAGTATTCTTGCCTAGAGAATTCCATGGACAGAGGACTCTGGCAGCTACAGTCCATGAACTGAACCAACATAGAGTTGGGTCCATAGAGTTGGGTCCATAGAGTTGGACCCAACATAGCGACTAAACCATCACTACAGGTAAATGCTAACAGAGACATATGTTCTTGGTATCTTTAGGAAATTTACTGTATGTTTGAATGTCATGTATATTTCTGATATTTTAGAATATTTCAAATTTCTGATAATTTCTAGCCTCACCTGGTGCTGCTCCTAACCAAGTTGGTGAGTGGCTGATTCTTCTGTGGTTGTGTATCTAATATATCTTGGTATAGAGCAAGAGAAATCAGGTGTACGAATCTATGTCTTCTGGATCCTCTTTTTGCTTCAGAATGACACATCTAGCTCTAGGGAAAAATACCATTTCATCCAAAGTTATCATCTGAGGTCCTAGTGCATGCTTCTGCTTTAAATGTCCCTGTATCTTCACCACAAACCTCTCTCTTCCTCAATGTTTCCTTAGAGATATTGAACACTACATTCCCTCTACACTGCATGCTGGACATGAAGAACAAAAGTCACCTCAATTGCATTCTCCTGCCAAAGCCACTGAACAATTTTCCTGCACAGTACTGAAGCTGATATTTTTTGGAATTTCTCATACGAGATTACAGTATGTGTTTGCCATTAGCTGCTTCTCCCTTTTATTGAGTACACTAACATAATGAGAGGTGGGATTTGTCCTTTGTATTTCTTTATCACCATGTCTTCTATATTCCGTTCCTAGATGTATAGTAAACTTTAATATGCCAGGACAGACACAGAGATTTGAAAATCTTGTAATTCGAAATAAAGTCTCACAATTTGTCTGTTCCTTGTCTGTTATTTAGGAAGTGAGAAAGTGAATATTTATTATTTTGGGGTTTTTGAATTTCTGATTTCTGATCTAGCATTTCTATAGCTTCACACTATTCTACCAGCTTCCTCTCCACCAAGGGGTTGACTCAGGAAAGGGCAAGAACACCTTGAAATTTGTTCTCTAATTGTATATTTTACTACTAAATGCTAATTTTGTTAAAAATTAATATTTTATATACTCTAGTGCTTATATGGGCTTCCCTGGTGGCTCAGAAAGTAAAGCCTCTGCCTACAATGCCAGAGACTTGGGTTCGATTCCCTGGGTCTGGAAGAAGTGCTTATATGAGGTTTTATTTTTTACAGTATAACAAATTGCAAGCTGTAATTTATTTCAACTCTAAGAGAAAGCTTAATATAAATATACATTAAATATATGTTAATCCTGTAAATATAATATAAACATATATAAAATATGTAATGTATAAATATAATGCAGATCAAGTAAATATAGGGGAGAAACAATTAGGGAAATTTGAAATGGAATAAGGTTATACAGATTTAGTAAATTGAATACCAATTTTTAACTGCATTCCTATACAGACCAAGCTGGCTCAAATCTCTGCTTGGTTTTCTATACACTGCTCTAAAGCAGACACACATTTTTGCTTCCCTGTGTTAAAACAGCATGCCTCCCATCCCAAATGCCTGCCTCTCTTTCTCTCTTTCCTAGTAGTAGTGTATACTTTGTTTTCCCCAAACTCAATTCTAAACTCATCATAGGGCAAAGAGGCATCACTTTTTATCAAGTAAGTTCTAAATATGTTTCTGTGGCATGAAGCCTGATGAGCAAAGTCTGCTACACTTCATTGATCCAGCTTTTCCTCCAGGGTATATGTATATATATAATATTCCTTTAGTACCTAGTCATCAATCTGTTTTCACCAGAACATTATATTATTTTCATTTACTTCTCATTTCCTTCACAAACACAGTAAACATTTTATTGATAATTCTCAACTTGTTATCTCCCATTCGATCTATTGAACATCCCAGCTCATGTGGCCAACTGCATGAAAGGCAGATATTTCAAAGCAAATACAAAATGCAAAATATTTTATCTCCAAATTAGCATTTTCTCCTGTATTACTTTATTTTTATCAATGGCCTCACTTTCCACCTACTTGCAGTCACTAGGAAAATGTAATGAATTTCATTTCAGTTCAATTCAGTCGTTCAGTTGTGTCCGACTCTTTGTGACCCCATTGCAAACAGCCAGCATGCCAGGCCTCCCTGTCCATCACCAACTCCCGGAGTTTACTCAAATCCATGTCCATCAAGTTGGTGATGCCATCAAGCCATTTCATCCTCTGTTTTCCCTTTCTCCTCCTGCCCCCAATCCCTCCCAGCATCAGAGTCATTTTCAATGATTCAACTCTTCACATGAGGTGGCCAGATTATTGGAGTTTCAGCTTTAGCATCAGTCCTTCTAATAAACACCCAGGACTAGTCTTTAGAATGGACTGGTTGGATCTCCTTGCAGTCCCAGTGACTCCCAAGAGTCTTCTCCAACACCACAGTTCAAAAGCATCAATTCTTTGGCGCTCAGCTTTCTTCACAGTCCAACTCTCACATCCATACATGACTACTGGAAAAACCATAGCCTTTACTGGATGGACCTTTGTTTGGCAAAGTAATGTCTCTGCTTTTCAATATGCTATCTAGGTTGGTCATAATGTTCCTTCCAAGGAGTAGGCATCTTTTAGTTTCATGGCTGCAATCACCATCTGCAGTGATTTTGGAGACCCCAAAAATAAAGTCTGACACTGTTTCCACGGTTTCCCCATCTATTTCCCATGAAGTGATGGGACCAGATGCCATGAACTTAGTTTTCTGAATGTTGAGCTTTAAGCCAACTGTTTCATTCTCCGCTTTCACTTTTATCAAGAGGCTTTTTAGTTCCTCTTCAATTTCTACCATAAGGGTGGTGTCATCTGCATATCTGAGGTTAGTGATATTTCTCCTGGAAATCTTGATTCCAGTTTGTGTTTCTTCCAACCCATCGTTTCTCATGATGTACTCTGCATATAAGTTAAATAAGCAGGGTGGCAATATACAGCCTTGATGTTTTCCTTTTCCTATTTGGAACCAGTCTGTTGTTCCATGTCCAGTTCTAGCTGTTACTTCCTGACCTGCATATATAGGTTTCTCAAGAGGCAGATCAGGTGGTCTGTTATTCCCATCTCTTGAAGAATTGTCCACAGTTTATTGTGATCCACAGAGTCAAAGGCTTCGGCATAGTCAATAAAGCAGAAATAGATGTTTTTCTGTAACTCTCTTGCTTTTTCCATGGTCCAGTGGATGTTAGCAATTTGATCTCCTGGCTCCTCTGACTTTTCTAAAACAAGCTTGAACATCTGGAAGTTCATGGTTCACATATTGCTGAAGCCTTGCTTGCAGAATTTTGAGCATTACTTTACTAGCATGTGAGATGAGTGCAATTGTGCAGTAGTTTGAGCATTCTTTGCCATTAACTTTCTTTGGGATTGGAATGAAAACTGACATTTCCAGTCCTGTGGCCACTGCTGAGTTTTCCAAATTTGCTTGCATATTGAGTGCAGCACTTTCATAGCATCATCTTTCAGGATTTGAAATAGCTCAATTGGAATTCCATCACCTCCACTAGCTTTGTTCCTAGTGATGCTTTCTAAGGCCCACTTGACTTCACATTCCAGGATGTCTGGCTCTAGGTGAGTGATCATAGCATTGTGATTATGTGGGTCATGAAGATCTTTTTTGTACAGTTCTTCCGTGTATTCTTGCCACCTCTTCTTACTCTCTTCTGCTTCTGTTAGGTCCATATCATTTCTGTCCTTTATGGAGCCCATCTTTGCATGAAATATTCCCTTGGTATCTATAATTTTCTTGAAGAGATCTCTAGTCTTTCCCATTGTATTGTTTTTCTCTATTTCTTTTCATTGATCGCTGAGGAAGGCTTTCTTATCTCTTCTTGCTATTCTTTGGAACTCTGCATTCAGATGCTTATATCTTTCCTTTTCTCCTTTGCTTTTCACTTCTCTTCTTTTCACAGCTATTTGTAAGGCCTCCCTAGACAGCCATTTTTCTTTTTTGCCTTTCTTTTCAAAATTTCATCCTTTTTGAGGATGGTCTTGATCCCTCTCTCATCTACAATGTCATGAACCTCAGTCCATGGTTCATCAGAGACTCTATTCATCAGATCTAGTCCCTTAAATCTATTTCTCACTTCTACTGTATAATCATAAGGGATTTGTCTTTACATAAGCTCTAATTCCAAGATAGCGTCTCATGAAAATTTTCATTTCTTTAACTTTATTGAGGTTTGCTGTTGTTGTTGTTGTTTTTAACCATTTATCATTTATTATATATATATATATATATATATTTTACTTTACAATATTGTATTGGTTTTGCCATACATCAACATGAATCCACCATGGGTGTACATGTATTCCCCATCCTGAACTCCCCTCCCAAGTCACTAAGTCATATCTGACTCCTTGAGATCCCATAATCTCTGTCCATGAGATTTCTCAGGCAAGAATACTGAAGTGGGTTTCCATTTCTTCCTCCAGGGAATCTTCCTGACCCAGAGATCAAGCCTACGTCTCCCAAACTGGCAGGTGGATTCTTTACTGCTTAGCCACTGGGGAAACCCTTTTGAAATGTAACTACAAATTAAATTATAGCATATTTGAAGTGTAAAACATGGTGTTTTGATGTACATAAATATTATGGAAAGAATCCCCCTGCCAATTATCACAACCATCACATATTTACTTTTGTGTGTATGTGTCTGTATATGTGTGTGTGAGAGAGAGAGAGAGAACACTTAAGTTCTACTCTCCTAGAAAATTTCAAATATATAATATAATCAACTTCAGTCACTGTGTTATATATTAGATCTTCATACCTTATTCATCTTATGCCTGAAAATTTGTATCCTTTTACCGACGTCTTCCTATTCCCATCCCTCTTTCAACCCTGGTAACCACCAATCTATTCTTTGCATCTGAGTTTAACTTTTTCATTTCTTTTTAGATTTCAGATATAAGTGGTACCACATAGTATTCATTTTTTTGTTTCTGGCTTGTTTCACTTAGCATGATACCCTATACATTCAACCATGTTGTTGCAAATGGCAAGATTTTTTTCTTCTTTAAAGCTAAATAATATTCCCTAATATATATATAATATATATTAAGGAGTGTGGCAAAAGCAAACAGATAGTAAATTTTATTTATAAGAATTTAAGATCTGACCCCAAGTGTTCAAAAGGGGTCTTAGGGCAGGAAATGCTTTGTTATATCAAAATATATGACACAATACTTTAGGCTTGTGAGGTAAAAGCACTAAGGCAAGTTTTAATGAGCTGTTTTTATAAATTTTAAGTGAACTGTTTATACAGAAGTACAGACTATCATAGTTAGATACTCGTTTTCTCAGATGAACAAAGTGAATGTTAAAAAAAAAAAAAAAAGTTTTCTAACCATTTCCTAGAAGAAATAGCGAAGTTTCTCATGATTGATAGCCTTACTGCCTGGATGAGAATTACTCTGAGCAGCCACCTATGTTGACACAGATATTCCCAAATCTGAGCCCCAAAAGTTGTAATGATGCTTCTGGGCTCTGTTCTCAATCTCAGCTTTGTGTCATTGCCTATTTGGAACTGAATTCAATCAACTTTTATTCACTTGTAAACTGAGAATCAAGAGTGCGCATATTATAACAAACGAAAAAATTCTATCCATCTTTTTTTTTATTTTTTTAAATTAATTTATTTATTTTTTTAATTTTAAAATCTTTAATTCTTACATGCGTTCCCAAACATGACCCCCCCTCCCACCTCCCTCCCCACAACATCTCCCTGGGTCATCCCCATGCAGCAGCCCCAAGCATGCTGCACCCTACGTCAGACATGGACTGGCGATTCAATTCTTACATGACAGCATACATGTTAGAATTCCCATTCTCCCAAATCATCCCACCCTCTCCCTCTCCCTCTGAGTCCAAAAGTCCGTTATACACATCTGTATCTTTTTTCCTGACTTGCATACAGGGTCGTCATTGCCATCTTCTAAATTCCATATATATGTGTTTGTATACTGTATTGGTGTTTTTCTTTCTGACTCACTTCACTCTGTATAATTGGCTCCAGTTTCATCCATCTCATCAGAACTGATTCAAATGAATTCTTTTTAACAGCTGAGTAATACTCCATTGTGTATATGTACCACAGCTTTCTTATCCATTCATCTGCTGATGGACATCTAGGTTGTTTCCATGTCCTGGCTATTATAAACAGTGCTGCGATGAACATTGGGGTACATGTGTCTCTTTCAATTCTGGTTTCCTCGGTGTGTATGCCCAGAAGTGGGATTGCTGGGTCATAGGGGAGCTCTATTTGCAATTTTTTAAGGAATCTCCACACTGTTCTCCATAGTGGCTGTACTAGTTTGCATTCCCACCAACAGTGTAGGAGGGTTCCCTTTTCTCCACACCCTCTCCAGCATTTATTGCTTGCAGATTTTTGGATTGCAGCCATTCTGACTGGTGTGAAAGAATGCAGAAACAGATATAGGGTATTAGTCAAAAAAAAAAAAAAAAAGCTTAATTATTTATTTATCTTAAATGTTTTTTTTCACAGAAGGTAAGAAGGTGTCAGAATCCAAGTATTGATTGCATTCTTACCCTAAGATAACACATATTCCTTCTTAAGAAGTTAGCATTATATCTAGGAATGTTCTCCTGGGATGTTTGTCAAATCTAATAAATACCTATGTCAAGTAGTTCTCTGACCTCAGTGATATTGCCTTGCTTCAATCATGATCTAAATCACCAGAGGAAGAATATTTCCTAATTTTCTGGGCCCTTTGTAAAGCGTGAAATAAAGAGAATAGAATACAGTCCAGAATTCCTTCCTTTTTGGGATCAGGGGTCACATATCAAGGGCTACATATTTTCCGTCTTGAATTAGGTTATTATATAATCTCTATTCCTTCTTTTTTTTTTTAATAGGAGAAATCAATATGGAAAATTAGACCCAAGGTTTATTAGAATATGAGACTATCAAGAAAGTTGGCAAATGTCTATTGTTTGTAGTAAGCTATAGGCTTTGGTACTAAAAATCTAATACCAGTAGTTGAGGGCCAACTAACTAGTTTTTAGAAAAATATCCATTAAAGGTAGCTAACCAGTATTGTACATTTTCAATATTATTCAACAAGGGAAGTCAGATGTCAGACAATCTGAGTCATAAAATCTAGATAAATAGCAAGATTCTTTTATGGACTTCCTTTCAAAGCCCTTAAAAGTGAGAAAACTTCAATAGATATATGATATATTTTGTATTTTTTTCCAAGTTGAATATTTATGAAAGTTTAGTTAAAGAAACAAGTCTTACAAAACATACCCAGACTTTTTCCTTATATTATGTATTACAGGGAAATTTGTGTTCAGCTATCTTTTTGTGATGTTGGCTTCTAAAATTTTGTTGGTTAAAATTGATTTCACCTATATAAAACAGTTGATTGTGTTTTAGATCTAGCCAAACTATAAGTAAACAGTAGCCAGATATTAGACTTATATCAGAGAGTAACTAAAAATGTAGTAAGCAATATTTAGAGAAAAACATCCTGGGTATCACGGTTAGGAGTTAAAGTCTGTTGAAATCAGAATGTTAAACAAGCAACGAGAAATAAAATATTTATGGGAATAAAGAATATTACTACACCTTAAACTTGATACTCTGCTGTTTTAGTCATCTGAATCTTGGGAAGGAACTTCTGGTTTACATACAAGCCTGAAAGTTTCTGTTTCTGGAAAATTTCAAGAATTCTTGGTGTAAAGTATGCATTCTTGTACTAATCTGAGGATGGTTGTGTCCCTTTGATGAACTGTAGTGATTCCAAAGACCAACCTCATTGAGTTTTTCTCACATATTGGCAATATTCTTCCAATAGACATTTGCAAGCAGTTTTATCTTTAAACTCTCTTCCAGAATATCAGATTTCTAGAATTTAAGCTGTGTGTAGGTTGTTAATACAATGCTGAGGAAAGTTTGCCTACACTCCCATTAAAAAGAGGTATTTTGCACAAGTTCTTTGCAGGAGTTTTTCAAGTCTATTTGCAATGAAGCAGATTTATAATCAAAGTGATCTTACCACCTGAGAGAAGCTGAATAATGGAAGGTGTTATTATTAATACTTGTTTACATTAAAACCAATAACAAATCGTATGCCATGGAAGATCAAGATTCTTTTAAGTGTTTTGTAAATTTTAGTTCTGAAATATTGGGTTGGCCAAAAATTTCCTTCAAATTTTTAAGAAAAAATTAAAGACATATTTTTCATTTTTATCAAGAATTTTATTGAAGAAAGTATTAACTTTAAGGGAATTAAAAAAAAAAGTCTACATCTGCTTCATTGACTATGATAAAGCCTTTGATCGTGTGTCATAACAAACTGGAAAATTCTAAAGAGATGGGAATATGAGGCCGCCTTACCTGTTGCCTGAGAAATTAGTATGCAGGTCAAGAAGCAACAGCTAGAACCAGACATGGAACATTGGAGTCATTCAAAATTGGGAATGGAGTGTGACAAACCTGTATACTGTCACCCTGTTTATTCATATTTAACTTATATACAGAGTATACCATGCAAAATGCTGGGCTGGATAATCATATGCTGGGATCCAGATTACGAGGAGAAATATCAACAACCTCAGATATGCAAGTGATACCACTCAATGCCAGAAAGTGAACAGGAACTAAAGAGCCTCTTCATGAGGGTGAAAGAAGAGGGTGAAAAAACTGACTTAAAACAACATTCTAAAAATGAAGAAAACGGAATCCTGCCCCATCATTTCATGGCAAATAAAAGGGAAAAATTGGTAACAGTGATAGGTTTTATTTTCTTAGGCTCAAAAACCACTGCAGATGGTGACTGAAGCCAGAAAATTAAAAGATGCTTGCTCTTTGGAAAGAAAGCTATGACAAACATAATACATTAAAAGCCAGAGACATCACTTTGCATACAAAGTGATATAGTCAGAGCTATGTGTTTTCCAATAATCATTACTGGATGTGAAAGTTGGGACATCAAGAAGGCTGCACACTGAAGAATTGATAATTTCAAATAGTGGTGCTGAAGAAGACTCCTGAGAGTCCCTAGGAATGCAAAGAGATCAAAGCAATCAATCCTATAGGAAATCAACCCTGAATATTCATTGGAAGGACTAATGCTGAAACTGGAGCCTCAATACTTTGGCCACCTGATGTGAAGAGCTGACTTTAGAAAAGACCCTGATGCTGGGAATGACTGAAGGCAAAAGAAAGAGGTGGAAGAGAATGAGATGGTTAGATAGCATCACTGACTCAATGAACAGGAATTTGAGAAAACTCTGGGAGACAGTGAAGGACAAGGAAGCCTGGCATGTTGCAGTCCATGGGGTTATAGTGTTGGACATGACTTAGTGACTCAACAACAGTCACCATTTTGTTCCACTACTTTTTGCCATTTTTCAGGCCCCTTCATAATTCCATCTTACCAAATATTTTTGACTAAAGAATTCTTCCATGTGTCTTTTACAGTCTTCCAGGTTTTGGATTTTTCTTCTAATAAAGACTGAAAAGACTGTAAAGATTGAAATACATTAAAATATGAAGTTGCACGGTTTGGTGAATATTGCCATTGAACCAGAACTTTTTAGCCAGTCTATAAATAGTTCTTGCCAGGTCATTGATGAAGCATGCGGTCTTATATTATTCTGATGGAGGATGATTACTGTTGACTAATTCTGAATGCTTTTCATTGAGTGCTGTCTTCATTTAGTTTAACTGGGAGAGGCACATGATCACCATCCTTTGATGTGGTTGGTCGCTGTTTATTTCACTTGCTCTGAAATGTCTTCCATTCCACATTATTGTACATTATCCACTTTTCATTACTCATTATAATTTGCTTTAAAAATGAAATATTATCATTCAGTAAAGAATCACATGCAGAAATAAGGTCGAGAAGCTTTTTTTTTTTTTTCCACCTATGTGGAATCCAAACATCAAAGTGATTAATATACTTCAGTTCAGTTCAGTTCAGTCGATCAGTCGCGTCCAACTCTTTGCGACCCTATGAATTGCAGCACGCCAGGTCTTCCTGTCCATCACCTACTCCCAGAGTTTACTCAAATTCACGTCCATCGAGTCGGTGATGCCATCCAGCTATCTCATCCTCGGTCATCCCTTTCTCCTCCTGCCCCCAATCCCTCCCAGCATCAGTCTTTTCCAATGAGTCAACCCTTCGCATGTGGTGGCCAAAGTACTGGAATCTCGGCTTTAGTATCATTTCTTCCAAAGAACACCCAGGACTGATCTCCTTTAGAATGGACTGGTTGGATCTCCTTGCAGTCCAAGGGACTCCCAAGAGTCTTCTCCAACACCACAGTTCAAAAGCATCAATTCTTTGGCGCTCAGCTTTCTTCACAGTCCAACTCTCACATCCATACATGACTATTGGAAAAACCATAGCCTTGACTGGACGTACCTTTGTTAGCAAAGTAATGTCTCTGCTTTTCAATATGCTATCTATGTTGGTCATAACTTTCCTTCCAAGGAGTAAGTGTCTTTCAATTTCATGGCTGCAATCACAATCTGCAGTGATTTTGCAACCCAAAAAGTCTGACACTGTTTCCACTGTTTCTCCATCTACTTCCCATGAAGTGGTGGGACCAGATGCCATGACCTTAGTTTTCTGAATGTTGAGCTTTAAGCCAACTTTTTCACTCTCCTCTTTCACTTTCATCAAGAGGCTTTTCAGTTCCTCTTCACTTTCTGCCTTAAGGGTGGTGTCATCCGCATATCTGAGGTTATTGATATTTCTCCTGGCAAACTTTATTCCAGTTTGTTTCTTCCAACCCAGAATTTCTCATGATGTACTCTGCATATAAGTTAAATAAGCAGGCTGACAATATACAGCCTTGATGTACTCCTTTTCCTATTGGAACCAGTCTGTTGTTCCATGCCCAGTTCTAATCGTTGCTTCTTGACCTGAATATAGGTTTCTCAAGAGGCATGTCAGGTGGTCTGCTATTCCCATCTCTTTCCGAATTTTCCACAGTTTACTGTGATCCACACTAAACTGGTGAAAATTATTTTCAATACTGTATTTGGATATTTTGAATATGTTGGCTATCTCCCACATGGTATAAGGTTGATTTTTCTCTAATGTCTCAGTTTGATCATCTTCAATGGTCTACTCAACCATGGAGAATCATCCAGCAAGAAATTTCCAACATGAGATTTCTCACAACTTTTGACATATTCAATTAATTATAGGATGTTCTCTATACATGAAACAAATCTTTTTCTTCAAAAGCTTTTTTCTCTTTTTTTGCATTCCAGTTGCATGTTTACCTTTCTTGAAATAATAAAGCATAATATGCCAAAAGTGTTGCCTTTTTCTTCCATCCTCAATATCAAAATGACTACATTAAAATGCACCATTTGTGATTTTTTTATTCTATTTTTGTAAATGCATTCTGATATGACCATTGTCACAATACAATCTAACAAAATTGTTTTGAATTAAGTTAAAGACAACTAAGTGCTGCTAGATCCATCTTATAGGGAAAAAAAAATGAACAGATTTTTTTGTCAACCCAATACATTTGTTCTTTTCAACTTTTTTGAAGATTGAGTACAATTTGGACATGGAAATTTCTGAATATGTAACAAGACTTTTCAATTCTGTGTAATACCAGTCACTCTAAATTGGCACTCCTTTCACTGGAGAGAGAAGAGATTGGAAATCTTCTGATGAGGAATAAAGCAATATTTTTGCTAACATTAGCATGAAACCAATAACCTCCCATCAAGTAAAACTTTCAATCTATCTTGTAAACAAGCCAACAGTGACCAAGACATATTCAAAATTCATTGCAGGGAATGCATTGTGAAACTCATTTGAATGCACTCTGAGGTGTCTTAGGATTCTTGTCCATATCCCATCTTTACAGGTTTACCAGGATAATGGTGATAACAAAGGAGGCATAACACAAAGATTTTGGCTTGCTAACACTTTGATATTGGTTGATATAACCAATAACACTTTAATATTGCTTGATATAATACCCTAATTTTCCTTGCTGTCGTAGAAAAGTCAGTGTAAAATCATTGCAAGTGATTTTGAGGGAACAGAAAGTTATTTTCATATAATATAAAGTGATAGTTCTCCCAATATTTCTTATTTTTCCTTCTCTTTTCTTTTTTTGAAACTGTGGTTACCAGTCACTGGCATACCATAATAGCTTCTTGGAAATTCCTTAAAGAATTAACTTTTTGGAGTCCTAACAGGGCCAAGATCTTAATTAAAGCTCCTGTCTTTCATAGCGATTAACTAATACATTTCCCTTTACCTTCAAGTCATCCCTTTGTGTACAGACTTCTAATTGTATAATGACTATCTACTTCAAAAGTATCAGAGATTAAAGAGTTATTTAATGTACTGGATAATCCAAATTGGATTTCCTGGTGATATCAAGAATGTGTGCTGTTTTCAAAGCAGTACAGAATTAAATATTGCATGTAAAAAAAGTCTGCTATTACAATAAATGTTAGCTCTCTGATCTCTAGCCATTTGTCAAGATCCAGAGTGTGCAGTGTATTTGCCATATAGGCTGATTTAGTACTTCCTGTGGTCATGTATGGATGTGAGAGTTGGACTGTGAAGAAGGCAGAGCACCAAAGAATTGATGCTTTTGAACTGTGGTGTTGGAGAAGACTCTTGAGAGTCCCTTGGACTGCAAGGAGATCCAACCAGTCCATTCTGAAGGAGATCAACTCTGGGATTTCTTTGGAAGGAATGATGCTAAAGCTAAAACTCCAGTACTTTGGCCACCTCATGCGAAGGGTTCTCATTGGAAAAGACTCTGATGCTGGGAGGGATTGGGGGCAGGAGGAGAAGGGGACAACAGAGGATGAGAAGGCTGGATCACATCATGGACTCAATGGACGTGAGTCTGAATGAACTCTGGGAGTTGGTGATGGACAGTGAGGCCTGGCGTGCTGCGGTTCATGGGATCTCAAAGAGTCTTACACAACTGAACGACTGAACTGAACTGAGCTGATCATTCCCCAAAAGTCAAGTCAGAACACCACAGACTTGTCCAGATTATTTATTTATGAATTGATGAGAAATTATTGAAGGGCTTATTTTAAATCATAAAATGTATTCTCCTGCTTAAGAGTTTTAGTTAATGAAAACTTGGTTAAATTATACACATACACAGTGATTTCAAAAAGTAACGAACCTACTGCTTATATTTGGTCCATGTGACCAAGGAATATTCTAATTACTTCTGGACCAGAATGAAAGAAATTTTAATGATATGAAAGCTCTCACAATGGAAAGATTTTCATTCTTAGAATATATTAAGTCTTGGACTAAGTCATATCTTTTGTTTGACAAAGTGTAGCTTTTTCTTAAAAACATTATATTCTTTGCAACCTGATTACATACATAAAATCAATCTTGGCACCATATTATCAACAGAACATAATGAAAATGGATTCATATATTAGACAAGAAAATCATGGGAAAATTTACCATAACTGTCTCATGAAAAATGGAGAGTGTCTTAGTAAAATTCTGAGGCATGATTCTGCAGGTATATTTTAGTTTTCTGAGAAAAAGGCCAATAAGTACTTAATTAGCTTAATGAGGGGATCCCTAAAACATAAAACTGAGTACAAATATAAAGTTGGGAAATGTGTAGGCTTAATTAGCACTGAAGATAAAATACTGCTTGGGTTCAGTATCACAGAAAGCAGAGGATTACTACTTTCCTTTATGGCCTTAGAGTACCGAACAAGTCAATGTCTTTTTTCTGTCATGCATTGTGACTTGGAAGATGAGTATTACAGTATGATTTTTTTTCTACCAGACTTAAAGTGATTGGTTGTTGCCCTTCTTTTTCTTCTTGTTTTAGAGGAAAATCTACAATTTGGGTAAAGGTATGTATAAAACAATCTAAACTTCATTGTATTCAACATCAGTGATACTTTGGCCACCTGATACAAGGAGCTGACTCACTGGAAAAGACCCTGATGCTGGAAAAGATAGAAGGCATAAGGAGAAAAGGGCAACAGAGGATGAGATTGTTGGATGGCATCACTGATTCAATGGACATGAGTTTGAACAAACTCCAGGAGATAGTGAAGGACAGGGAAGCCTGACATGCTGTAGTCCATGGGGTTGCAAAGAGTTGGACATGACTAAGTTTCTGAACTACAACAAAAAGTCTGTTAATATCAGCAGAATGTTTAGACCATAAAAAGTCGATGAACTGTTGGAAATCTTCAACTGGAGCTTTATTTAGACACAAGCAAAATGATAGATCAAGACCTAAATTACTTATGTCTTGATTACAAATAAAAGAATCTTTGATTATATGAAGAAAGATAGTCTCCAGGAGAACATTAAGAAGTAATTCTATTTACAAACAATGAATTGTTCAAAATTGGGAAAGGAGTAAGTGAAGGCTACAAATTGTAACCCTGCTTATTTAACTTATATGCAGAGAGTACTTTATGTGAAATGTTGGGCTGGATGAAGCACAAGCTGAAATCAAGATTGCCAGGAGAAAATCAATAACCTTGGAGATGCAGATGACATCACCATTATGGCAGAAAAAAAAGAGGAATTCTTCCTCTCGATGAAGGTGAAAGAAGAGCATGAAAAAGTTGGTTTAAAACTCAGTATTCAAAAAATGAAGATCATAGCATCTGGTCCCATTACTTCACGGCCAATATAAGGGGAAACAATGGAAACAGTGACAGATTTTATTTTCTCAGGCTCCAAAATCACAGTGGATGATGACTGCAGACATGAAATTAAAAGACACTTGCTCCTTGGAAGAAAAGCAATGGCAAACCTAAATAGCTTATTAAAAACCATATTACTTTGCCTACATGATCTGTATAGTCAAAACTATGGTTTTCCCAATAGTCATGTATGGATGTGAGAGCTGGACAATAAAAAAGACTGAGCACTGAAGAATTGATGCCTTTGAAATATCATGCTGGAGAAGACTCTTGAGAGTTCTTTGGACAAGGAGATGAAACTAGTAAATCCTAAAGGAAATCAGTACTGAATATTCATTGGAAGAACTGATGCTGGAGCTGAAGCTTACTTTGACCACCGAATGCAAAGAGATGCTGGGAAAGATTGAAGGTAGGTGGAGAAAGGAATGACAGAGGATGAGATGGTTGGATGGTATCACTGACTCAATGGAGATGAGTTTGAACCCTTTCTGGGAGATGTTGAATGACAGGGAAGCTTGGTGTGCTGTAGTCCATGGGGTCACAAAGAGTCGAACAAGACTGAGAGACTGAAAAAAAACAACTATTCACAAAAGAAAAACATTTCTATTAAGTTAACTGGTGCAGTTTTAGAATAGAAAAAATAATATTCTTTGATTGAAGGGACACTGGTGAGACTTATTGGCTGATAAATGGTAATGTCTGAAGTTGCTATTACAATACAAATTCTGATTACCTGAGTTGTCACTCTTTACAAGATTAAGTTTCTGTGATAATGCCAACACTTAAGATTAACATTGTAGAATGTATATCAATAAAAAAGTATTCTGTTTGTGTTTTACTATTTGGAGAAAATTCTTCTGGAGAGTTCAAAAGAAAATAGGATTAAGTGCTTGGTTCCCTCTCAGAGTGCCTGCATTTCTATCCACATTATTATTATTATTATTATTATTATTATTATTGTCTTTCCACTTCTTATCTGACATAGGACAATTTCAAACTGTGAGAAACTGCATAAATCAGGGTTATGCAGAGAACCAGAACCTATAGGATGTGTTTACATGGAGATTAACTATAAGGATTGGCTCATGTAATTATGAAAGCCAGTAAATTCAAAATGTGCAGTGTGGTTAGCATGTTGGAGACCCAGGGAAGAGCCAGGTTACAGTTCTATATGAAAGCTGTCTGCTTCAGAATTTTCTTTTGCTCAAGGGAAGTAATTTTTTTGTTGTTGTTCTATCTAAGACTTCAGCTAATAGAATATGACCCATTCACACTATGCAGAATAGCTTATTCTAGTTGAAGTCCATCAATTAAAATATTTATTGCATGTACACCTGTGGTGGATTCATGTCAATGTATGGCAAAACCAATACAGTATTGTAAAGTAAAAAAAAAAAAAGAAAGAAAGAAAATAAATAAATAAAAACACTGTTATTGAAAAAATAAATAAATAAATAAATAAATATTGATCTCAACACTGTAGCAGAAATACTCAAAGTGATGTTTGACCACCATGTCCCAGTCAAGTTAACAAATAAAATTAACAACGGCAACATATAAAAGACTAATTTTATTAACTTTTGTACTTTTAAAAATTTCCTTTTTCAAGATATCTTTTGCAAAAGTAAATATGTTATTTCAATTTATTTTGGAAATTCCTTTAATTTTTTAAAAAGATAAATTATTTGATGTCTTAAATTTTGCCCGTTTTTCCCCTAAGACATTTCTCAATGAATAATTGTGCTGTCATTAAAAGTTTCCCCAAGAAGCTACTGTAACTTCGATAAATTTGGTAATTTAAAGACAGTTAACCAAAGGTAAAACTTACCCTATAAAGATGCCAGTCTGAGAAGACCTTTGGAACTTGTTGGCCCTTGGGACTGAGACAAATTTATTGTGTCTATTCTTAGCTTTTTGTTTATGAACTTCCTCTGGAAAACTGGAAACAAATTGGAAAGGACAGTCCAAGAAATAAATAATGATGTTATATGACAGATTTTTGCCATACTGAGACCAAGGAAAGAGATTCCCAGGTGGCATTAGTGGTCAAAAACTTGCTGGTCAATGCAGGAAACATAAGAGATGGTTTGATACCTAGGTTGGGAAGATTCCTTGGTGAAGGAAATGGAAATCTGCTCCAGTATCCCTGCACAGAAAATTTAATAGACAGAGGAGCTTGTCTGCAGTTCATGGGGGCAACAAAATGTCAAACATGACTGGGGGCCTAAGCACTGCACAAGACAAAGCAAAAGGCTTTGTTAAATTTATGACGTTAACCTATTATTTTAAAATGTTTCTTTTATTTCCAAGAGACAAAATTATCTTAGAATTTGGGAGCTTGATGAAAGAAATAGATGTTCAGTCTCAAAGTGGGACTTACTTCACCCTCATGGTTAGAAAATCATTCCAAGCAACAGACTCATGAAGCTTCAGTTTATGAAGTTTTTTATAAGTCTTAAGCCTTAAAGGCCATTTTTGTAAGATCTTCAAGGTCGTCCACTGTTGAATACCCAATAGTATTTAAATTAGCACTCACACAGAAAAAAAAAAAGCCTACTGATCAAATAGTGCTGAATGTCAGATTTCAGGGAGAACTACAACTTAGTCGAGTCTTAATAATTTAAAATAGGAAATTAGGGTAAGATATTAATGAGTTTGGGGCATATTAGCTTGATGGATTCAACATGTCATCCAAAATGGGATTTGTCAGCAAAGTTTGCAATAGAATAAATTAGAATTGGTTCACATGGAAAGATGCAGATCTTAAGACAAAGTTAGATAAGAAAACTGTTCTGATAATTGAGTTTATTGTCCAGGTGAAAAAACACTTGTCTTGTGAGAAAATAATTCATCTAATAAGCAAATTTTTTGCTAAGATAAACTGTCTGGTAAAATTTCAGGAAGCAAAAAACAAAGATAATGCACTTTGTATTCTATTGCCCCAGGCAAGAATTTCCTGGAGCATATAGCTGTTAATGACAAAGTAGATATCTGTTCTGTCAAAGCAATTATGTTATATCGCTGTAAGCAGTATCAGTTTCATCATTAATTTGTTATATATTATAAACTATGAACTTAGCTTTAGCCTTTCGTAAGGATATATTACTGCACTTAATATTTTTTCTTACATACCTTTGTATCCTTTATACAACTTAATATAATTTTGTTTTTAAATATACAATTGATAAATCTAATCTTCTTTTGGTTCAGATTAACCAAGTAATCAAAAACAGGTTAGTTCAATTAAATTTCATATTTTGAAAAATTACTTTCATGAATAGTTTTACAAAAAGTCAATAAATTGTATTACAATAATATAATTATTTCATTAAGACTGACTTTTTCTTCAGCCATGACTCAGAAATTATTTAAATAAGAACATGATAAAGGAATAGGTAGGACAGAAACTGTAGACAGAATTGTACTACCTGAAAAGCATTATTTCTTACAATAAAACCTTCGAAATTGGCAACCTACTGAGTTGGACTGAGACTATTTAACCCATGTTAGCTTCTGATTCTCAATAGTGAAATAATATGGATTTGACTTCAGTACAATTCCTTATCTTTCATACAAAATCATTTCCACAACTAAATTAATTTGTTGTATTTATTTAACACAGGACAAATAAACTTGACTATAATACTAAAAGAGTTGGACAAAAAATGGTAAAGTAATGAGACTTGAAATTAATCATAAGATACTTGGATCATGATGGGAATAATATCTAAAGACTAAAAAGAAGAGATGGCAAGAATACACAGAAGAACTCTACAAAAAAGATCTTCATGCCCTGGATAATCATGATGGTGTGATCACTCATCTAGAGCCAGACATCCTGGAATGTGAAGTCAAGTGGGCCTTAGAAAGCATCACTATGAACAAAGCTAGTAGAGGTGATGGAATTCCAGTGGAGCTATTTCAAATTCTGAAAGCTTATACTGTGAAAGTCCTGCACTCAATATGCCAGCAAATTTGGAAAACCTCAGCAGTGGCCACAGGACTGGAAAAGGTCAGTTTTCATTCCAATCCCACAGAAAGGCAATGCCAAAAAATGCTCAAACTACTGCACAATTGCACTCATCTCACATGCTAGTAAAGTAATGCTCAAAATTCTCCAAGCCAGGCTTCAGCAATACGTGAACCATGAACTCCCTGATGTTCAAGCTGATTTTAGAAAAGGCAGAGGAACCAGAGATCAAATTGCCAACATCTGCTGGATCATGGAAAAAGCAAGAGAGTTCCAGAAAAACATCTATTTCTGCTTTATTGACTATGCCAAAGCCTTTGACTGTGTGGATCACAATAAACTGTGGAAAATTCTGAGAGGGCTGGGAATACCAGACCACCCAACCTGCCGCTTGAGAAATCTGTATGCAGGTCAGGAAGCAACAATTAGAACTGGACATGGAACAACAGACTGGTTTCAAATAGGAAAAGGAGTATGTCAAGGCTATATATTATCACCCTGCTTATTTAACTTCTATGCCGAGTACATCATGAGAAATGCTGTGCTGGAAGAAGCACAAGCTGGAATCAAGATTGCCGGGAAAAATATCAATAACCTCAGATATGCAGATGACACCACCCTTATGGCAGAAAGTGAAGAGGAACTAAAAAGCCTGTTGATGAAAGTGAAAGAGGAGAGTGAAAAAGTTGGCTTAAAGCTCAGCATTCAGAAAACGAAGATCATGTAATCCGGTCCCATCATTTCATGGGAAATAGATGGGGAAACTGTTTTCACTTTTTTTATTTTTTTAATAAAAATAACTGTTTTCACTTTATTTTGGGGGGGCTCCAAAATCACTGCAGATGGTGATTGCAGCCATAAAATTAAAAGATGCTTACTCCTTGGAAGAAAAGTTATGACCAACCTAGATAGCATATTCAAAAGCAGAATTAAAGATTTTAAAATTTAAATAAATAAATAAATAAATAAATTAATTAATTAAAAAAAAAAGCAGAGACATTACTTTGCCGACTAAGTTCTGTCTGGTCAAGGCTATGGTTTTTCTTCTGGTCATGTATGGATGTGAGAGTTGGACTGTGAAGAAAGCTGAGCGCCAAAAAATTAATGCTTTTGAACTGTGGTGTTGGAGAAGACTCTTGAGAGTCCCTTGGACTGCAAGGAGATCCAACCAGTCCATTCTGAAGGAGATCAGCCCTGGGATTTCTTGGGAGGGAATGATGCTAAAGCTGAAACTCCAGTATTTTGGCCACCTCATGTGAAGGGTTGTCTCTGGAAAAGACTCTGATGCTGGGAGGGATTGGGGGCAGGAGGAGATGGGGATGGCAGAGGATGAGATGGCAGGATGGCATCACGGACTCGATGAACATGAGTCTGAGTGAACTCTGGGAGTTGGTGATGGACAAGGAGGCCTGGTGTACTGCGATTCATGAAGCTGCAAAGTGTCGGACACGACTGAGCAACTGAACTGAACTGAACTGAACTGCATATGGAGTGAATGAAGCATCTTAGACACTTTGAGAAAGAATTCGAATACAATATTAAATTTAATAATGTACTTGTTTATACTTCTGGCATCAGTTTTAAAAATGAAAATATTTTACTGAATTTTATATTTTTTAAAAAAATTGAAGTATAGTTGACTCACATTATTAAACTAGTTTCAGGTATACGAAACACTGATTCAATATTTTTATAGATTATGTTACATATAAATAAGTTATTATGCAATATAAAATAAAATTACTATAAAATATTGGCTGTAAAGGACTTTAAAAGTTTGCTTTCCCTGGGGGCAACAACAACAACATCTAGTTCTCCAGGATTCATGAAGAGATTCTTTTCACAATCATGAATTTTTAAGGGAAATTTAAACATGGTGATGATGGTTCAGTTGTAAGTAATGTCTGACTCTTAGACTCCATGGACTGGTAGCCTGCCAGGCTCCTCTGTCAATGGGATTTCCCAGGTAAGACTACTGGAGTGGGTTGCCATTTCCTTCTCCAGGAGATCTTCCCAATCCAGGAATCAAACCCATGTCTCCAGCATTGCAGGAGGATTCTTTACCAACTAAAGTATGAGTGAAGTCAATTTAAACATATTAGTTGTGTATCATCTTCATGAAAAGGGGTTTTATTAACTTCACTTGGGAAATATTAAAATCATTTAAAAAGTTATCTTATTGCCTTGAATTTGTTTTCCTATATTTTTGTGAATGTTGATTAAAATGGAAACATTTTTTAATCTAATTTTTAAACAAAAGACTAGATCTGCTCATCACTCTTTTTCTTGTTCATACTCTTAAGGAAATAATTGTTTATTTTTCAGTGAGAAAGTGTGAAAGCTACTTATCTGTAGAGAATAATAATAAAAATAACACAACTCCTTAACAAAACATGATAAAAATTAAAAATTCACAAAGTTTTCATAATGGATAAACAAATACTACACTAATTCCAATGTATATTTATTACATGAAGAATTAATACTTCATTTAGTTTTACACAAGTTCAGCCATTCAGCTGCATGAAAACTCAAAGCTTTGCAAATAATAAAATATTATAAAATATAAATTTTTGCAGTTTGGCTCTAATATACATTTTTTCCTAATAAGAAAACAGCAATTGTTGATCAAAAGAAGTTAATCCCATCAGCTTGATAATCATAATGAATCTCTACCCAAATTTTCTATTTCAATATCAGTTAACAAGGGTTAATTTCTGCATTATCCTTTTTATGACATTTCCAATATCATAGGATAGATGTTGCTTCTTAACAAACCCTGACATTTTCCATCTTTCTTCTAATTTGTTTTAAAGGACATCTGCCTATGTCCCTCCATTTCTTGATTCAAAATGAAAACCACTGTAATAAACATACTAACTTTTAGATTTTAAATTATCAAAGCTACTTCTGACTTTTTGTCTGATTTAATAATTATTGTTTAGTCAATAGCTGAGAGAGGACACAAATAATATTTGAATGCATTATATGTGTTATGTCTGAATAAATTACATTGTGACCCACATCCCAGTAATGATTCAAATACTGATAGATTTCTCTTGACCGTCACACTGTTGACATTTCAGATATCTGTGAGATCAATGTGTTACAAGACACTAAGGGTAGATGAAAAGGTGAATACTCACAGCAAACATCTAAAATAATTTATCCACATTATATATCACATTATTGTCCTTCTGAAGGCATCAAAATCATTAGGTTTTTATGTAATTATTTATATTGACAATAACTATTGAAGCATACAATTAAAAATCTTTAGAACTAATTGCAAATATTGTATATTTAAAGAGATCTCTATCTTCCATCTGAATAAAAAAATCAAAATAAAAGCTAGATTTAGGTTTTACTCATCTGTATCATTTGCAATGTTTCTATAGATGTATGATAACACTATTTAGCTGTTACAAAATTTATAAAAAAATTTTAGAAGAAGTGACATGAATTTTCTATTTTAAATGTTAATGACTATTTAAATAAAGTTTTAGTGAATACATCAGGACCAAATGTGTAATTTTTATTTGTTTTGTAAGGCTATTCTTTGATAAAATAGGAATTTTTAGCTCAGGGGAAAAGGAAAAAATATATACTTCTTTTTGCTGTTATTTGCTTCATGCTTGTAATCCCATGGCTTCTTAAAAGAGAAAGTAGTAAATTACTATCAGTTTATGACAGCTTTTTGATGTGTCCCTTTGTACATGAGAAACTAAGTTGAGACACCTGAACACATTTCTCTTGAGATTTTGAACAACTATAAAAAATGGTTATGTTTTGGACTCATATGGTCCTCTGAAATGAAAATGCCATTATATCGAGGACTGCACATCAATCTAATTTGCTACCTGGATCCCCAGTCTCATCTTTTCCCAGTTGAGACTGCTTTACAATATGCAAGATATCAGTCTTACTTTACAATTTAGTAATATTTTCTAAGTGACTTTTATATTTGTATCAACAGGGATGGAACATAACAAATTAATTTAAATTACTAGTAAAGAATTTTCTTAAGTTGTGAATATAAGAGCATTGAAGTATGTCGGTGCTGTGTTTTTTTGTGAGCATGGAAGATATGCCAGCCAAGATTACACCAGGGACAACCCCCAGGAAGTAAATGAGTAGATAGAAGCCCGACACTACCATTATGTTTTGTTTAGAAACAATAAAGGAAAGTTTTAAATTGCTTAGTAACTTTATGCAAAAAGAGAAACAAAAATATTGTTTTCTTGATTTCAATTATATTTTTGTGATTGAACATAGATTTGATAGTTCAGAGGAAAAGGGAAATATCTATACAATAACGTCTTACATCATTTTATTGCCTTAAAAGAACTTATGAAATACCATGTTATATTAACTTAGTAAGAATGGCAACTTTAGGGAATCGACACAAAAAATTTTCGTTAAAAAATAAATCTCAAATTTGAAAATAAGGGTATTATGATCTCTTTTTCAATTTATCCAGAAATATACTGTGCTTATTATGCATGTTTATGAATGTTTGTTTTAATATAGTTATAAGCACACTTACATACACATGTAAAAAATGATCTAAAGTTTCACTGCTTTGCCAAAATTTTTTTTCTGCTGGATTCAATATCTGTATTCTGGGCGAGTCCTATTTGATCTGAAGTACATACAGCTTTAAAAATTTCATGTAAAACTTTGTGTTGTGTGAATGTGTGTAGTATTAGTAGAGAAGATATACGGTTATTGTCTTATAAAAGATACTAAGCCCCGAAAGTCTAGAACCAGTAATATGTAAAATAATTGAATGGTTATAGAGCCTTGGTTTCAAAATTAATCAATAACCCTTTCTAGCACATGGATGTGAAGAGACAAGAACTCTTTTAAATTGGCTGAAGTACGCACAGGTATTTTAGAGCATCACTCCTAGGAATAAGAATTCAAGGGCAACCTGAAGCCCATTTCTCCATATCAACCATGGTTCCCTCAAAATACAATACACTCTACCTCTATGTTTAAAAACTTTAATTGAAGTAACTATTTTAAGGTCGTAGATGGAATTAAGTGGTTTTATAGGGATTTCAAGCCACTCCAGGACTAGTACAACCAGAAACTATTTCCAACGCTGAATCTCAGTGTGAATTTTGTCACCCGTCAGGAGTTGTAGTTCAGAACTACATGAAAACAAAGTTGTAAGGGGGTTCCTAACGTGAACTCAGTCTTTTTCTTCATTTGACCTCCTATTAGATGCCCTCATTGCTTGAAGGTAACCAGTATCCAGAGAGAAGGGAAACCAAGATTCTGCAATCTGTACAGCACTCAGTCTCCCAGGATTCAGAGAAAGTGAGAGAGGATGAAGCATATGAGCTGAGAGGTACCAAAGAGAATAATCAGCATTGGGTACCATTTTCTTAAAATGCTGAATGAAAGTTATCTCAGGCAAAATTACTTAATCAAAATTTCTTGAATTAGAACCAAAAATCTGTGTATTGCAGACAGTGCCAAAGTGAACTTCTGTATATTAAAATTTGGAAAGTGGAAGAGAATCATCTGAAATATTCCCAACAAAAGATTTTATTTTGAATATTTTTGGTGAAAAGATTTTAATGAAGTTTTTCCAAACAAAGGAGTTATTCACTCCCAAAGATGACTTGCATGATTTTCTTAGAGAATATTCTCATGCTACGGGCAGTTTTTGAAACAAGAGGTTTTCTTTCTCTTCCAAATTTTGTGGAAAAAAAAGATCTGTTTAGCATCATTGTTAAATTATATCACTGCTTACTGTATTTCTGCTAAAAAAACTCATGATCTTTAATGTAAAATAATTTTAAACTTGAATAAAACACTAATATCAACAATAATTACATTAAAAGCACCTAATCCTACAGTATAATTTTCACATAGGTAATAATATGACTTTAGGCAAATCTATAAAATAAAGATAGTCAATGATTTTATTTAACTCATCAATTAATGAGAGAACCAATAAGATGTTAAAACTTGTGCCAAAAGTTTTTGAAATCTTACTCAATTTAACAAGCAAATATTGGAAAAATATTTTGGGTTAATTTCAAATCTAACAGGGCCATAAGCCACAGTCTTTATTGTTATTGACCCCAATGGACGAAAAATACTTCCATCTCTAGTGGCAAGTCTACAAGTCAACTTCTGCCTCTATAGAATTATAGACAATAACATATCAATGCTAAAATTGTTCTAAAACACATAGTATTTTTCTTTACTGATTTCTGAATTTAGAATAATCTTTCTGGCACTGATAACCATCACTAACATAAATGTTAAGTCAAGGGGTCCATAATGATTTTTGGGAACATAAGCTCTTCATCATTATCTAAATAGTGTAACTAAATGAAAACCCCCTTGATATTTAGATATATTAGAGATAAATATAATCAACTGCTCTTATATGAAAAGTTGCAATGAAGAAAACCACAAGCAGGAAAGGAATATGAAATATCAGTAATTATTGTTTTTAAAAATTTTATATATATATATATATATATATATATATATATATATATATCCCCATGATGGTAAAAGATCTTGAAGAACTGACTAAAGGTGGGAGCAACACTGCAACTCTACAGGAACACAAAAGTGACAGATGACACTTGTCTTAATAATCTCATAATAAAGATAACTATTTAAGAAATTTCATGCATTCAAGAGTAGTAACAGAGTGAATAAACATTGTGTGTAAATTAATACCACAGCATGTAGCAAACAATACAGGTGGTTCAGAATAGGAAAGCCAGGAATACATTCTGAATCAAATAATTTTTGAAATGAAACTTGTAGAGGAATGATATTTGGATTGCAAGATAAAATCTGAAAGGCAAAAATTGGAAGAGACAGAAATTATCCATGTTTGCATTCACTTCTAAATATTAATATTAATTAAGTTCCAATTCTGTAACAGGTATTAGCTTGCAACAGAGAATATAATGGTGAGCAATATGTAGGGATTTTTTGCTCTAATTGAACTTGCTTTATGTGTGTGTGTGCACATGCACGTGTGCACTTAGTTGTTCAATAGTGTCTGATTCTTTGCAAACCCATGGACTATAGTTTGTCAGGTTCCTCTGTTCTTGGAATTGTGCAGGCAAGAATTCTGGAGTGGGTTGCCATTTCCTACTCCAATTTAGTTCAGTTCAGCCACTCAGTTGTATCTGACTCTTTGTGACCCAAAGGACTGCAGCACACCAGTCTTCTCTGTCCATCACAACCTCCCAGAGTTTACTCAAACTCATGTCCATCGTATCAATGATGCCATCCAATCAACTGAAGCTGAAATTCCAATACTTTGGCCACCTGAAATGAATAACTGACTCATTTGAAAAGACCCTAATTCTGGAAAAGATTGAAGGGGGGAGGAGGAGGGAATGACAGAGGATGAGATGGTTGGATGGTGTCACCGACTCAATGGACATGAGTTTGAGCAAGCTCTGGGTAATGGTGAAGGACAGGGAAGCCTGGCAAGCTACCGTCCATAGGGTCACAAAGTCAGACACAACTGAGTGACTGAAAACAACAAGAAAAGAGAATTCAGAAGACAGAACTGGAAGTTCGTGTGGAACTAAATGTTGGCAAGTTTTCTTAAGTTAATGAGAATACTGAATCATGTGTGAATAGCATTTGACAGTTAAGGAGAATTGTTCTTTAAGCAATTTCTATATTAAACAGGAATACTAGTGGTACTGTCATGGTGGAGATTCCAATTAGTTTCTTTCAAGAACCTCTGAGTAACCCATAAAATTGCATGGAAATTTCACATAGGAATAGTTAGGGAAAATATTATGGAAGGCCTTGAATGATGAGTTAAAAATACTTGCTTCAATACTGTGGATTGTGTTACATGCATGATTATGAAGATAACTTTGTTTCCAAAACAGAACTCAGACTTCTACTAGCAGTCAGGTGGTGATCTTGAGCAAGACGGTACATGATCAACTATCAGTTTGTCTCCAAAACTGGTATGACTACTTGTTTTATGTCAGCTTGATACTATTGCTTAGAGACAAACATATACAATAAGTGTTTAGAAAGTATAAGTATTATAAATAATGAAACTTTTTAATCTGCTACCTCATTTTCATAATTGCTGAATATTCAGCATAGCAGTACTTCTTTCTACAAATTTTAAATGCAACAGAGAAAGTCAGAGAGAGAGAGAGAGAGAGATGGAGTGAAAGACAGAGATAGAGAGACTGAGATAAGGAGAGGCAGAAAGAAGTGGTGAGGGCATAGAGGAGTGTCCTATGGCACTCATGAATTCATGAATTCTTGGTGGCCAGTTCCATCAGGAGTGTATATATCTTTATGTACATATATCTATTTATCTATATATCTGATATGCTCTTTCCAAAGAGAGAATGATGAAGCCACATTGAAAGAATGAAAGATGCAGAGAGGGGACATCATTTCTTTACAGTAGGTCTCCAATTCCTCATTTTGTTCCTGAGCAATAGCCCCATCACTAATCTTCAGTTTTCTTAGATATCCCATTATTCTCCTGTTAAATTTGACCCCCTTTTTCCTAAAAGTTATTCAGATTGGGCTTCTGTAACTTGCAATCAAAAAAATCCAGGTTCCAAAAGCACCATTTTGCCCTTATAATGAAATACAAAGACCTTTGCTTGACCTCCTGACACCCTCTTGTCCTGCCTTTCTTTCCTACTTCATCTCTTTCAAGTCTCTTTTTACACTTTCTGTGGCAGAGCAGATGATCTCTGCTTGCCAAACTCTCAAACTGGTGTTTTTCCTCAAATCTCTATATGGCCTTTGTTCTTGGTCTAGTATATTCTGTTTCCAGGCATTTCCTGGCTGGCTTCCCTAGAGAAATCTACTTGCAACTCAGCAGATTAGGAGGCTTTTTTCTGACTGCCCTTATAAAGTAGCTTTCACTTTATCACTCCCCACAACATTACTCTGTACTCTCAAAAATTATATCTTAAGATTCATAATACTGGAGCCATTTTAGGCCTCTATCAGGCCTAAAATATAGATATTAGGCATTTATATATCACTGTTTCCACTTGACCTAGAGACCATAGTGATATCAAATATTTATTTGATGAATAAAGGATAAAAATGTAGCTAATGTATTATGGATTTTATAGATATTTTAAGAATTTGTAGAGTTCAAAATATAAAAGTTGTTGTCAAAGTTGTATTAGAGTATAGAGGAATCAGAGTCACTCATTAAACATTGTAATAATCAAAGCCTAAAGTGACAATGGTCTTACATGGAAGAAACCAGTAACCCAGGAAAGGGAAAAAAAAAAAAAAAAGATCCTTTACTAGGAAAGAGATAACTTTGTATTAAAAAGCACTTATTTTGTCTGCATAGCTTTAAAAAAAAATCAGTTTAAATGTGTTACTAATGGATGAGAATTTCTGACATTAAACAAATTTTTGTATACTTTTAAATCAGAGCTTCTGTGTTCTTGGTGCCAGGTGGGAAAAGATGAAAACAGTGGTTTACCTGTGCCTTAATGATGCAAAATGAAAGCATGCTGTCTTCTGTTCTCATGGAAAATCTTTAGTGATACAACAAAATTTCTAGTCTGCTTGATCTTGCTTTGTAATGTGTAGACATCAGATGTGCACTGCATTTTAGAAGAGCCATTTTTTTTTTCATTGAATAGGTAAACTAGACAGTCTGTGTGCGTAGGTGTGGTATGTAAAATGTGGAAGATCTGAACATTATTTAAATCAAAGAGTTCAAGTAATTACAAAGCCATTTTGTGGTACAGATGAACAATGAGAAAACGAAAATCTCGGAGTGAAATTAGAAAGGGAAAGAACTTAAAAACAAAACAAAACAAAATTTCATGAGTGGTTTTAGACTGTCCAGGTAACTAGTAAAGATATCAAGCAAGAGAGAGTGGTATAAGTGAGCACTTTGGAAAAAAAAAAAAGAGTAGAAGTCACTGCTGACAGTTGCTAATATCCAGGACTTCATAGTGGCTGACCACGACTTCCTTTTTAGCAGAGCAACACTGTGTCTTAGGGAAGGTAATAACAAACACGGGATTCCTGGATAAAATTGCATATCTATTTGGTCAAAGAAATGGACACAGAGTTCCCCCAAAAGTGGAGAAATAGGGAAATCAATATATCAGAAGCCTCAGAAATTTTGATGCTGGAGTGCTAGGTATAATATCTGAAGAATTTTTGATAGCTTGAGTTCAAACCCCTGCTCTGCTATAATCTGATTCCTTGCTTTCTGTGTCCTTCCTTGCAGAAGGTCCTGGGCTCAGCCTGCTTCCTTCTCTTTCAGTGATGTTTGACACAACACTCATACGACTACTCTAATTCTTACTACTTCTGAAAAAGGAAAAATGCACACATTATTTTGTTTAAATTTTAGCTAACTGTTGTGTTAGAACACCTTTGTTCTTATTTCTGAGTCATTTGCTCTTCAATTCTTGTCCCTCTCCATTTAGCCCCCTTCATTCTCCCGCAACACTGACATATAACTATTCAAATCCTTTCTTCTGATGCCATCTTAACAAAACTTATGAAATTATTTCCTTCAGTAACTTGACTCTTTGAAGACTAAGGGTGAAATGGAGGCAAAATGACACAAAATTTCCAATCTCCGGTGGCTATTTTCCATGATTTTGGATATGCCAGACTTGTCAGCCTTTTGAAGATACCAGCTTAATAGTGGCTAACATTTAGTAAAGTTCTAACTAAATGTCATACATGATAAACTAATTTTTGTAGCATCCTTGTCAAGTTCAGTTCAGTTCAGTTGTATCCAATTCGTTGCAACCCCATAGGCTGCCTGAGGCCAGGTTTCCCTGTCCATCATCAGCTCCCGGGTTTTAACAAACTTATGTCCATTGAGTCGATGATGCCATCCAACCATGTCATCCTCTGTCATCCCCTTCTCTTCCCAGCTTCTGTCTTTCCCAGCATCAGCGTCTTTTCAAATGAGTCAGCTCTTCACGTCAGGTGGCCAAAGTATTGGAGTTTCTGCTTCAACATCACTCCTTCCAATGAATATTCAGGACTGATTTCTTTTAGGATGGACTGGTTGGATCTCCTTGGAGTCCAAGGAACTCTCAAGAGTTTTCTCCAACACCGTAGTTAAAAAGCATTAATTCTTCAGCGCTCAGCTTTCTTTACAATCCAACTTTCACATCCATACATGACTACTGAAAAAATCATAGCTTTGAGTAGACGGACCTTTGTTGGCAAAGTAATGTCTCTGCTCTTTAATACGCTGCCTAGGTTGGTCATAACCTTTCTACCAAGGAGTAAGCGTCTTTTAATTTCATTTCGGCACTTACCATCTGCAGTGATTTTGGAACACCAAAAAATAAATCTGTCATTGTTTCCAGTTTCCCCATCTGTTTTTCATGAAGTGATGAGACCAGATGCTATGATCTTTGTTTTCTGAATGTTGAGCTTTAAACCAACATTTTCATTCTCCTCTTTCACTTTCATCAAAAGGTTCTTTAGTTCTTCTTCACTCTCTGCCATAAGGGTGATGTCATCTGCATATATGAGGTTATTGATATTTCTCCTGGAAAGCTTGGTTTCAGCTTGTGATTCATTCAGCCCAGAGTTTCTCATGATATACTCTGGATAAAAGTTAAATAAGCAGGGTGACAATATACAGCCTTGTTGTACTCGTTGCCCAGTTTGGAACTGGTCTATTGTTCCTTGTCTAATTCTAGCTGTTGCTTCTTGACCTGCATACAGATTTTTCAGGAGGCAGGTTAGGTGGTCTGTAATTCCCATCTCTTTAAGAATTTTCCACAGTTTGTTGTCATCCAAACAGTCAAAGATTTTGGCATAGTCAATAAAGCAGAAGTAGATGTTTTTTTGGAACTCTTGCTTTTTCGATGATCCAGTGGATGTTGGCAATTTGATTTCTGGTTCCGTTGGCTTTTCAAAATCCAACTTGAACTTCTGGAAGTTCATGTCTCATGTACTGTTGAAGCTTGACTTTGAGAATTTTGAGTATTACTTTGTTAGTGTGAGATGAGTGCAATTTTGCGATAGTTTGAGCATTCTTTGCCATTGCCTGTCTTCGGGATTGGAATGAAAACTGACCTTTTCCAGTCTTTGGCCACTACTGAGTATTCTAAATTTGCTGGCATATTGAGTGTAGCACTTTCTTCTTCTTCTTTTTTTTTTCCCTTTTTAACATTACTCTTTTTTTTAATTTAGATTTTTTATATTTTAATTCGAGGCTACTTTACAATATTGTATTGGTTTTGTCATACATCAACATGAATCCAGGACGGGTGTACACATGTTCTCTATCCTGAAACCCCCTCCCACCTTCCTCCCCATACCATCCCTCTGGGTCATCCCAGTGCACCAGCCCCAAGCATCCTGTATCCTGCATTGAACCCAGACTGGGGATTCATTTCTTATATGGTATTATACATGCTTCAGTACCATTCTCCCAAATCATCCCACCCTCTCCCTCTCCCACAGAGTCCAAAAGACTGTTCTATACATCTGTGTCTCTTTTGCTGTCTCTCATACAGGGTTATTGGAGAAGACAATGGCATCCCACTCCAGTACTCTTGTCTAGAAAATCCCATGGAAGGAGGAGCGGGGTAGGCTGCAGTCCATGGGGTCGTTAAGAGGTGGACACGACTGAGCGATGTCACTTTTACTTTTCACTTTCATGCATTGAAGAAGGAAATGGCAACCCACTCCAGTGTTCTTGCCTGGAGAATCCCAGGGACAGGGGAGCCTGGTGGGCTGCCGTCTATGTGGTCACACAGTGTCGGACACGACTGAAGCGACTTAGCAGCAGCATACAGGGTTATCATTACCATCTTTCTAAATTCCATATATATGTGTTAGTATACAGTATTGGTGTTTTTCTTTCTGGCTTACTTCACTCTGTATAATAGGCTCCAGTTTCATCCACCTCATTAGAACTGATTCAAATGTATACTTTTTAATATATGCAGAGTACATCACGAGAAACGCTGGACTGGAAGAAACAAAAGCTGGAATCAAGATTGCCGGGAGAATTATCAATAACCTTAGATATGCAGATGACACCACCCTTATGGCAGAAAGTGAAGAGGAACTAAAAAGACTCTTGATGAAAGTGAAAGCGGAGAGTGAAAAAGTTGGCTTAAAGCTCAGCATTCAGAAAACTAAGGTCATGGCATCTGGTCCCATCACTTCATGGGAAATAGATGGGGAAACAGTCAAAACAGTGTCAGACTTTATTTTTTTGGGCTCCAAAATTACTGCAGATGGTGACTGCAGCCATGAAATTAAAAGATGCTTACTCCTTGGAAGAAAAGTTGTGACCAACCTAGATAGCATATTCAAAAGCAGAGACATTACTTTGCCGACTAAGGTCTGTCTAGTCAAGGCTATGGTTTTTCCTGTGGTCATGTATGGATGTGAGAGTTGGATGGTGAAGAAGGCTGAGCGCCAAAGAATTGATGCTTTTGAGCTGTGGTGTTGGAGAAGACTCTTGAGAGTCCCCTGGACTGCAAGGTGATCCAACCAGTCCATTCTGAAGGAGATCAGCCCTGGGATTTCTTTGGAAGGAATGATGCTAAAGCTGAAACACCAGTACTTTGGCCACCTAATGGGAAGAGTTAACTCATTGGAAAAGACTCTGATGCTGGGAGGGATTGGGGGCAAGAGAAGGGGACGACAGAGGATGAGATTGCTGGATGGCATCACTGACTCAATGGATGCGAGTCTGAGTGAACTCTGGGAGTTGGTGATAGACAGGGAGGCCTGAGGTGCTGCAGTTCATGGGGTCACAAAGAGTTGGACACGACTGAGCGACTGAACTGAACTGAACTGAATACTCCATTGTGTATATGTACCACAGCTTTCTTATCCATTCATCTGCTGTTGGACATCTAGGTTGTTTCCATGTCCTGGCTATTATAAACAGTGCTACGATGTACATTAGGGTACACATGTCTCTTTCAATTCTGGTTTCCTCTGTGTGTATGTCCAGCAGTGGGATTGCTGGGTCATAAGGCAGTTCTATTTCCAAGTTTTTAAGGAATCTCCACACTGTTCTCCATATTGGCTGCACTAGTTTGCATTCCCAACAGTGTAAGAGGGTTCCCTTTTCTCCACATCCTATCCCGCATTTATTGCTTGTAGACTTTGGATTGCAGCCATTCTGACTGGTGTGAAATGGTACCTCATTTTGGTGTTGATTTGCATTTCTCTGATAATGAGTGATGTTGAGCATCTTTTCATGTGTTTGTTAGCCATCTGTATGTCTTCTTTGGAGAAATGTCTATTGAGTTCTTTGGCCCATTTTTTGACTGGGTCATTTATTTTTCAGGAATTGAGCTGAAGGAGTTGCTTGTATATTTTTGAGATTAGTCATTTGTCAGTTGCTTCATTTGCTATTATTTTCTCCCATTCCGAAGGCTGTCTTTTCACCTTGCTTATAGTTTCCTTTTTGTGCAGAAGCTTTTAATTTTAATTAGGTCCCATTTGTTTATTTTTGCTTTTATTTCCAATATTCTGGGAGGTGGGTCATAGAGGATCATGTTTTGATTTATGTCAGGGAGTGTTTTGCCTATGTGCTCCTCTAGGAGTTTTATAGTTTCTGGTCTTACACTTAGATCTTAATCCATTTTGAGCTCATTCTTGTGTATGGTGTTAGAAAGTGTTCTAGTTTCATTCTTTTATAAGTGGTTGACCAGTTTTCCCAGCACCACTTGTTAAAGAGATTGCCTTTAATCCATTGTATCTCTGTCGAAGATAAGGTGTCCATAGGTGTGTGGATTTATCTCTGGCTTTCTATTTTGTTCCATTGATCTATGTCTGTCTTTGTTCCAGTACCATACTGTGTAGCACTTTCAGAGCATCATCTTTTAGGATTTAAAACAGCTCCATTGGAATTCCATCACCTCCACTAGCTTTGTTCTTAGTGATGCTTCCTAAGAACCATTTCACTTTGCATTCCAGGATATCTGGCTCTAGGTGATTGATCATACCGTTGTGATTATCTGGGTTGTTAAGATCTTTTTTATACAGTTCTTCTGTGCATTCTTGCCACCTTTTCTTAATAACTTCTGCTTCTGTTAGGTCCATACAATATTTGTCCTTTATTGAGCTCATCTTTGCATGAAATGTTTCCTTGGTATCTATATATATGTATAATATGTATTACATATGATCAATAATATATTAATATAGATTAATAATATAATATATTATTAATAATTAATATATTATGAATTATATTATACAATATATGTTATATATGTATTATATTAAATATTATTGGTATATTATATATAATAATAATATATTATGTATGATTCTATTATGTATATTAGATACTATAATTAAAATAATATATATAAATTATATATATTAATATAAATTATATATAATATTATAGATATATAATGCATCTATCTATAATAGATATTATATTATATAATATAAATAATATATAATAGAATAATTATAATTATATATTATATACATTATATATTATATATATATACATTTTATATATTATATATCTTATATATTATTTATATTATATGTGTGTGTATATATGTGTTTGTGCATATATATGTATATATATATGTGTGTGTGTGTATATATATATATACATATATATATTATTTTTTACCAGTATGCTGTATTAACAAATAGAACATAGATACATAAAAACTGAAATCAAATGTAGACAGAAATTACATACATCAAAGAGGGAAATGAGGATAGATCACTTTGGTAAGAGTGTTAAGATGGTTATTTCAGAAACAAATAGAATGACAGGGACATTACATTTACCCAAAAATTACCCAAGCAGATACCCATGCCATATACCCAAGCATTAATGCATTCTAAAGTATTTTCTGTCACCAAAATTAGAGCAATAGTGAAGAAAGAAAACTTTAAGTGATTTATTTCAGTGGCATGTTTTTCTAGTTGTCACTAAGCAGTTAATTTGAATTATAGCAAAAAAATAAAATAAAATCACCACCACCACCAAAATCACAACATAAATACATATATAAAAGATGTTATTTCATAATAAATTTAGGGGGATTATTCACACAAAACATAAATAATGAATATTGTGCAGAATTTAAATGATTTTTTCTTTGTAGTTATTGGTAACAAACTATTATTAGTTTGTTAATTATAACTATTAATTTAGTAAACTCTGTAGTTAATGGTAACAATTAACCATGGGCATGTTTGATTTAGATATCACTCATTTGCTTTCCAAAGAGAATCACAAACTCCAAAGATAACTTAAGCATGAGAAACTTAAGCATAAGAATATACAAAAATACTTTATTTGGATTATATTTTTTTAATAATTCATTTTGAATTCTGAATTTTGTTAATATATTTTTATGAATATCACATCTCTCCCTTGTCCAACTAAAACCTACTTTTTTCCTAAGTAAGTGCCTTCGTTTTTTAGACTATTAAAAAAAAGAGAAAGACAATATTTAAATAAACATTGAAAATTATAGGCTTCCGAAAGTAAATTATTTGCCTTGATTTTTAGTAACTGCAAATAATAAGTCTAAAAGCAGCATAAATGTGTTTGCTTTTTAAACAAAGTTTCATGCCCTTATTCACAAGATAATTGAAAAATCAGGAAGGAGCTTGTAAATTCTTTACTGACAAATGTTATATTAATGCAAAACCAAAATTAGGTTTTCTTTTTGACAAATGATAAGTTGATCTGAATTCATTAGTTCTATTTTAACAAGTGGTAGTAAAAATGTAGTTGCTATCATCTGTACAATCTTTGTAGTTAGGAGATTTCATGTCTAACAAGAATAATTGTTGGTTTTCTGTTGACTTTGCCATGTCCTTGATTCAGAAAAAGCTAAGTTTTGCTACATTGTATTACTTTCTGTGTTTTTTCTTAAAATATTACCACCTTGATTAGAAAGCAATCAAACTATTGCTTCTTGATTATAATTATGCTTAATCAAGTAACCATGTCTCTATTGATAATTCTTTTGATTTTTTCTTCTGAGATCAAACTCTAAATTAAAAAAAAAATTATCCTGTATCAAACATAGACTGGAGATTCATTTCTTACATGATAGTATATATGTTTCAATGCCATTCTCCCACATCATCCCACCCTCTCCCTCTCCCTCAGAGTCCAAAAGTCCGTTCTATACATCTGTGTCTCTTTTGCTGTCTTGCATACAGGGTTATCATTACCATCTTTCTAAATTTCATATATATGTGTTTGTATACTGTATTGGTGTTTGTTTGTTTGTTTGTTTGTTTTTCTGGCTTACTTCACTCTGTATAATCGGCTCCAATTTCATCCATCTCATTAGAACTGATTCAAATGTATTCTTTTTAATGGCTGAGTAATACTCCATTGTGTATATGTACCACAGCTTTCTTATCCATTCATCTGCTGATGGACATCTAGGTTGTTCCCATGTCCTGGCTATTATAAACAGTGCTGCAATGAACATTGGGGTACATGTGTCCCTTTCAATTCTGGTTTTCTTGGTGTGTTTGATACAGGATACAGGATGCTTGGGGCTGGTGCACGGGGATGATCCAGAGAGATGATATGGGGTGGGAGGTGGGAGGGGGGGTTCAGGATTGGGAACTCATGTACACCTGTGGTAGATTCAGGTCAATGTATGGCAAAACCAATACAGTATTGTAAAGCAAAATAAAGTAAAAATTAAAATAATAATAATAATAATAATAATAATTTTAAAAAATACTTAAAAAAAATAAAAGTGGGCAAACTGGAAAAAAATTTAAAAATTTAAAAAAATTATCTTTTACTGTTACAATTCTTTGAATTCCCTCAGAGGTCCTTTGAGACAATTTCAAAGAATTATTTTCTCAGTGTATAAAGAGAAGTATACTAAATTATTTGATTTGTTTTGATTCTTCATATATCTCAATTAAATCCAACAAATTTGTGATCCCTTCATGAGAAGAGTTTTTACATCAAAGGACAGTTCTGTAAAATACTTTAGCATAAATGTTTCAGGGATTGCACACTTGGCAAAACTGGCAAATTGGCAAAAGTCTTCATGTCTTCAGTATAAAGAAAAACTTCTTATCTTAAAGTAAGATTTAATCAAATTGGTATACAATATCTATCACTGTATTCAAAAGAAAGTTTTACTATCCTACATTCAGATATTGTTAAACATTAAAAGAATTAACCACTCAATCCTAAAGGAAATCAGTCCTGAATATTCATTGGAAGGACTGATGCTGAAGTTGAAACTCCAATACTATGGCCAACTAATGCAAAGAACCTAATTATTGGAAAAATGCCTGATGCTGGGAAAGATTTAAGATGGGAAGAGAAGGGGATGACAGAAAATGAGATTGTTGGATGGCAACACCGACACGATGGACGTGAGTTTGAGTAGGCTCTGGGAGCTGGTGATGGACAGGGAATCCTGGCGTGCTGCAGTCCATGTGGTCTCAAAGAATCAGACACAACTGAACGATTGAGCTGAACTGAACTGATGAAAATTAACCACAGTCTGATCACTTCACAATATATATATGCATTGAGTCATCACACTGTACACTTTAATGTAACGCAAAGTTATATTTCAATTATTTGTCAATAAAGCTGGGAAAAACAAAGGAAAGAAAGACAAAGAGAAACAATAACAAAAATTAATCACAACAATCTAGACAAATTACGAAACAAGAAGTTTCCATTTTCTTCTAATGATTACCTGAATGTTTAGCTGTACAAACTACAGGCTAAATTTTGTGTTTTCAGCAGAGAAAAACAGTCTTGACCCTCATGGAAAAAGTGATACCAGGTAATTTCAATTAATGCTATTTCAAGAAATTGATTTATTAGCACAGGTTTGAGAGCTTAAAACTGGCATCGCTGAGACAATTCTTAATGAGTGTACTTACAAACAAAATCAAGGACTCCATTTCAGAAGCAGGCAATTATGTGAAAGCTGATTGGTGAACCCAGACTTAAAGGAGAAAGGATCATTTACTAATGAAATTTAACTGCAGTTATTAGAATAGTTTTGGTATTTCTTTATATTTAAATTTTTCACATTTATATGAGTACTTCAATCTTTCTTCTAATTTTGTCCTTAACCCTCAAGGTAGTGGACAATCATTTTACCTATAGAAATAAAACATTTTTAATGGAATCTAATTGCCATCAAAATTCAGAATTTAAAATCAAATACTTTTAATAAATCAAGTAAGTTTTCATGGTAATATAGTTATCTGAACAGGGAAAATAGAAACATGCAGTGTGCAATTGTGTAACAAAGGCTATTCCATTTAGTATGGCATTTGAGAGGTGTTCATTCACTTGTAATTATGAAAAAACAAGCTCATCATTAAGTCGAAAGTCTTTTCAGGAAAAGTTGGGTAGTATGTCAGAATTGTACATTCAAGGAGGGTTTGTACGTTTAATGGGCACCACTTGTTTTATCTAGGTAAACAGTCAGGGCAATATATAATAAAATGAGCATTTCATTATCAGGAATGATTTTAGAACATTTTTATGATCAGAATTTGGGGACTGTTATTTAAGAATGAGCCAAAATTTGGATATAAGGTATGAGACTTTTCAAGGTACCCCATGGTACATTGAAACACAGTATGAAACTTTGCAGGGAACCCCATGATTATTGTTAAAAACCTACTCATTGATTATTTTATTTTTGGAGGGGATGGAAATGTTCTATGTTTGAAATTGACATTTCCTATTAACTAACAGCACAGAATCTGTGACTATCTGTGAATTTACATGCCAACTGAAAGACACAGAAAGGTGTAGGTACAGATACTTTCTGTCCATTTAAAAAGATAGTCCCAAGATTTTAGTTAGCAAAGTAATGCTCAAAACTCTCCAAGCTAGGCGTCAACAGTACATGAACTGAGAATTTTCAGATGTTCAAGCCGAATTTAGAAAAGGCAGAGTAACCAGAGATCAAATTGCCAACATTCATTATAGAAAAAGCAAGAGAATCCCAGAAAAACACCTTCTTCTGCTTCATTGACTATGGTAAAGTCTTTCTGTGGATGACAAGAAACTGCGGAAAATTCTTAAAGAGGTGTGAATATCAGACCACCTTACTAGCCTCCTGAGAAATCTGCATGCAAGTCAAGAAGCAACAGTTAATATCAGACATGGAACTATATACTAGTTCAAAACTGGGAAAGGAGCACTTCAAGGCTGTGTATTGTCACCTTGCTTATTTAACTTATATGCAAAGTACATCATGCAAAATGCCAGGATGGATGAAATACAACCTGGAATCAAGATTACCAGGAGAAATATCAATAACCTCAGATATACTGATGACGCTATCCTTATGGCAGAAAGTAAAGATGAACTAAAGAGCCTCTTGGTGAAGGTGAAAGAGGAGAATGAAAAAGGTGGCTTAAAACTGAACATTCAAAAAACAAAGATCATGGTATCTGGTCCCATAACTTCATGGCAAATAGATGGGAAAACAATGGAAAACAGTGACAGACTTTATTTTCTTTAGCTCTAAAATCACTGCAGATGGTGACTGTAGCTATGAAATTAAAAGACACTTGCTCTTTGGAAAAAAAGCTATGACCAACCCAGATAGCATATTAAACATCAGAGACATTACTTTGCCAACAAAGACCAGCATAGCCAAAGCTATGGTTTTTCTAATAGTCATGTATGCATGTGAAAATTTGACCATAAAAGAAGGTTGAACACCAAAGAATTGATGCTTTTGAACTGTGGTGTTGGAGAAGACTCTTGAGAGTCCCTTAGATTGCAAGGAGATCAAACCAGTCAATCCTAACAGAAATAAACCCTGAATATTCATTGGAAGCACCGATGCTGAAGCTGAAGCTTCAATGCCTTACCACATGATGCAAACAGTCAACTCACTGAGAAAGACCCTGATGTTGAGAAAGGTTGAAAGCAGGAGGAGAAGGGGGTGACAGAGGATGAGACTGTTCGACTCAGTGGACATGAGTTTGAGCAAGCTCTGGGAGATGTTGAAAGACAGACAAGCCTGGTGTGCTGCAGTCCACGGGATTTCGAGGAGTCAGACACGACTGGGTGACTGAACAACAACAAAGTTTTAGCTGTATTGCTCTGTAGGATGTTACCAACAATTTTTAATACAACTTAATAATCTTTTCTAATATTTGTTTGTAAGGGTAAACATTATCTGATCTTTCAAATTTCTTTTGAGTCATTATCAATGAGTTTTAAAAATACTAGGAGTGAAGTAAGCCAGAAAGAAAAACACCAATACAGTATACTAACACATATATATGGAATTTAGGAAGATGGCAATGACGACCCTGTATGCAAGACAGGGAAAGAGACACAGATGTGTATAACGGACTTTTGGACTCAGAGGGAGAGGGAGAGGGTGGGATGATTTGGGAGAATGACATTCTAACATGTATACTATCATGTGAATTGAATCGCCAGTCTGTGTCTGACGCAGGATGCAGCATGCTTGGGGCTGGTGCATGGGGATGACCCAGAAAGATGTTATGGGGAGGGAGGTGGGAGGGGGGTTCATGTTTGGGAATGCATGTAAGAATTAAAGATTTTAAAATTTAAAAAATAAAAAACTAAAATTAAAAAAAAATACTAGGGATATGTTTATCTTATATTCCTACAATACTCATGCTTTTAACTTTTGGAAAATATACTTTGATGTGTCTAACTCTTTAGGACTTACCACTGAGTGATAAGTATATTTTTATTGAATATAGTCTTTTTCTTTTAAATATTTGACTGATGTGTCATGCATTCCCAGGGCTGTCAGACCCATTGGAAGAGACAGAACTCTACCTGTTTTTATGCTTTATAATCATTTATTTAAATTACATGCCTGTTTCTCTTAACATAATTAACTAAAATAAAAATAGAATACGTTTTATTAAAAATACTCATCACACAAGACAATTAATATCTATAAAACTTAATTGTATAATTTTTCTATTGCTGCTGTAACAAATTACCACACATGTAATGACTTAAAGAGCTTCCCTGGTGGTTGAGATGATAAAGAATCTGCCTGCAATGCAGGAAACCCAGGTTCAATACCTGGGTCAGGAAGATCCCCTGGAGAAAAGAATGGTTACTCACTCCAGTAATTTTTCCTAGAGAATTCCAGGGACAGAGGAGCCTGGTCGTCCACAATCCATGGGGTCACAAACAGTTGGACATGACTGAGTGACTAACACTTTCACTAATGGCTTAAAACAATATGAATTTATTATCTTGCAGTCTAGTAGGTCAGAAGTTCACCATGGGCTTCACTGGGTTAAAATTAAGTGTCAACAGGGCAGAGTTTCTCTGGAGGCACTGGAGGAGAATCCAGCTTCTGACCCTTACAAGCTTCAAGAGGTAACACACATTCTTTGATTCATGGTTCCTTTCCTCCGTCTAAAGTTGTTTCTTCTCACACTGCATTACTTCTCACATTGTACTTCTTGCTTCCAGCTTTAAGAACTCTTCTGATAACACAGGTCTACCTGGTTAATCCAAGATAATTTTCCAGTTTTAAGTTCAATCTTACCTCCATCTGTAGTGGTAATTCCATTTTCTATGCAATATAACATATTCACAAATTCTTGGAATTAAGATGCAAGCATCTTTGGAGGAGAGAGGAATGAGACTGAATAATTCACCCATGCAAAATAAAGTTGCCTCAGAAGTGTATTCCTTGGTAAAGCCAAGAACATTGATTGATTCACTTATTCTTATATTAGTTCACTCAGAGACAATGTGTTATAGTAGAAAAAGCTGGGATATAGGGATCACAAAGGAAAAAAGAAAACTAGAGTTTGCATGCCAATTTATTTCTCACAGGATGTGTAATGGTGGGGAATTATTTATTCTCTTTGAGATTCTCCTCTCAATTTTTTAATTAGAAAAAAAATGAGAGCAATTAAATGCACCTCAAAGTGTCATTCTGAGGACTGGGTATGATAATTAATATAATGCTCTCACCAGGTGCCAAGAAAAATTAGTCGACAAAAGTCAGCTATAAGCAGTGTAGCACAGTTCCTGCTCTAAATAGACTTTTAGTTAGTGATGTTTATTCATTAACAAAATAATTTATTTAATCATTTATTTTTCAAAAAATATGTTAAACCCCTGTTATTACTATGCAACACCAGCATATACACAAAATATATAGCATAGATTATTTCTAAAATATGAACATAACACTGTTGGCATTACTGAAAAAAACACTGATGCTTTATTGTAATTATAATTTCTCAATTTATAGTTATAAGAAATTAGTCATAAAGACATTAACACAAATAAGAAATGTCCTATAGGAAAGTACTGAAATTTATATTTTTCAGACTTTTGAATTCTGTGTGAGGATAGTTTTTTACTATGTCTATTATGAATTTTTAAAAAATGAGTTGCCATGGCATGCATCTCCAAATGCTTTATAACTTTAACACACCCTACCTTGTGTCCACAAATGAGCTTCAGCAAGGACTTTGCTATATTGTCAGTACTGTCTTTAAAAAACAAGCATTATTATAACTACTGCTATCAATTTACTTGTGGAAGTTAACCTTACTTTACATGATAGATAAATTGCCATTATAATATATATTCAATGATCTAAGGTTTATATGTGCATAATATATTAACATGTTATTGTGAGATATAAAATTTTATTTAACAAATTATTGATTAAATAATTTATAATTACCTTTCAAAAAATTGAAATTATCATGGTTGTTCATTTTAACCACAGAGAAAAATAAATTTTGTTTTTTATCCTTATTGACAGAAAGTTCAATAATCTCTAGCAAAATTTATATCTTTCAAAGTTGATTTTGAAATTCCTGAAAACTGTAAAACATTTTTTATTTTGTCAAGGTGTTAAATATTAAATAAAAAGTCTTAAATAATCTTTTTTTTTAAGCAGAGTATATTTCCTAGATTATTTTATCTTTCCTAATGAATAAACAATACCTTACTAGATTGCACTATAATGCAGTGTAATTCTTAGAATTCTTTAATGGTGCATAAATTATTTTCCTTTATCATTTATCAAGATGTTCCCAGTCACTATTCCTCTATTGTCTCAAAGTATTTTTGAGTTAGTTGGATTAAGTTTCAGCTAAATTTAATACTAGACAAGTATTTTTAAAAAAATAGAGGCACAAATTGTCTCAAACAATAATTTGGGGGGCACACAGAAACTCACCTCATATTTTTACCTCTCAATTTGCTCATTTATTATATGAAATTTCAATTAAATTTTCTTTGTTATCTATGTAAACCTGCTCTTCTCTTTAGAAAAGCTCTTCAACATCAGCTTTAGCATTCCTTGTCAAAACTTTTAGCCTCTATAAATTACAACTTTTTAGTGCAGGAGGATCTCTTTAATGGGACAGGAAATTCGTTAGAAATATTATCCCTATGGGTAGGGAACTAAGATTAATTGTGTTGCTAGGGAAGCAGTGCTAGATTTGCTTGAGATTATTTCTACACAATTTATGATTGGAACTTTGTGATAAACAAGACACCAGTTGTGTTTATTCTCAAAGATGTTAAAGAGAAAAGTAAGTAACCCTGCAATAAATGAGGGCCAAGTTCTATTTTCTGTTCTCTAATTGGCAAAAGCCACCTGATTAAGAGACTCATATATGCCATATTCAGAGATGTGATTTTTTTTTTCCTGATGGTTTTAAAGAGTGATTCTCAATTAAGGGCAATATTTATAGCTGGGGACATTTAACAATGTCCAAAGACGCTTTGTTCATTAAGATTGTGGGGATGGTTGTGCTACTGACATCGAGAAGATAGAAAAAACAGGCTGCTGCTAAATATCTTATGATGGAATGGAAAGGACACAGTAAAGAATTGTCTAGTTCAAAATGTCAATACAGCAACTTTAAGAAAGCTTGATTAAAATAAATTTGAAACTTTGATATTATCTTTGTTCCATTGTATTATGTAACTGTGATTATAATGATGTATTGGAATTGGAATATACAAGAGAGAGTATCAGATAAAGAGTTCAAACTAGAGACTTTAGTGGCCTGAACAAAAGATGCCATGGAGATATGGACAGTTTCAGAGATTTTGGAGTAAAGCAATTAAATATACTTTGCAATTAATTAGGTGAGGTCAGAAAGTGAGTCAACTGTCTCTGTGACAATAGAAGAGATGGTAGTTAAAGGAGATAAAGAGATTGTAGGAGAAGCAGCAAATTTAGGGAGATTTTAATAGGTCATGGATTTTGATTTGGAAAATTCAGCAGTGGCCACAGGACTGGAAAGGGTCAGTTTTCTTCCCAATCCCAAAAAATGGCACTACAAACAATGTTCAAACTACCACACAATTGAACTCATTTCACATGCTATCAAAGTAATGCTCAAAATTCTCCAAGCTAGGTTTCAAAAGTGCATGAACCAAGCACTTCCAGACATTCAAGCTGGATTTAGAAAAGGAAGAGGAGCCAGAGATCAAATTGCTAACATCCACTGAAACATAGAAAAAGCAAAGGAATTCCAGAAAGACATCTACTTCTGCATCATTGACAAGCTAAAGCCTTTGACTGTGTGGATCACAGAAAACTTTGGAAAATTCTTCAAGTGATGGGAATACCAGACCACTTTACCTGCCTCTTGAGAAAATCATATGCAGGTCAAGAAGCAACAGTTAATACCAGATGTGGAAAAATGAACTAGCTCCAAATTGAGAAAGGAGTATGTCAAGGCTGTATAATGTCACCCCATTTATTTAATTTATATGCAGAGTGCATCATGAGAAACACTTGGCTGGATGAAGCATAAGCTAGAATCAAGATTGCCAGGAGAAATATCAATAACCTCAGATATACAGATGACACCATCCTTAGGCAGAAAGCAAAGAAGAAGTAGAGTCTCTTGATGAAGGTGAAAGAGGAGAATGAAAAAAAAAAAAAACTGGCTTAAAACTCAACATTCAAAAAACTAAGACCATGGGATCCAGTCCCATCACTTCATGGTAAGTAGACGGGGAAAAAATGGAAAACAGTGACAGACTATTTTCTTGGGCTCCAAAATCACTGAAGATGGTGACTGCAACCAAGAAACTAAAAGACAGTTGCTCCTTGGAAGAAGAAGTATGACAAACCTAGATAGCATATTAAAAGCAGGACATTACTTTGCCAACAAAGGTCTATCTAGTCAAAGCTGTGGTCTTTCTAGTCATGTATAGGTGTGAAAATTGGACCATAAAGAAGGCTGAGCACTGAAGAATTGATGCTTTTGAACTGTGGCTTTGGACACGGCTCTTGAGAGACCCTTGGACTGCAAGGTGATCAAACCAGTCAATCCTGATAGAAATCAACCCTGAATATTCATTGGAAGTACTGATGCTGAAGTCGAAGCTCCTATACTTTGACCACCTGATGTGAAAAGCAAACTTGTTAGAAAAGACCCTAATACTGTGAAAGATTGAAGGCAGCGGGAGATGGAGACAACAAAGGATGAGTTGGTTGCATAGCATCACCTATTCAATGTACCTGAGTTTGAGCAAGCTTCAGGAGATTTTGAAGGACAGGGTAGTCTGCTGTGTTGCAGTCTATGGGGTTGCAAAGAGATGGACATGACTGAGCTTCTGAACAACAATAAATTTGGATAAATAATCTGAGGTGTCATGAAGAAATGTACATAACTCAGTCTGATATCAACAATAATGTAATTTCTATTATATATAGCATTAAGTAGCCACTTGTACATTACATTTATCCTACAGTAAACTTATTTTTAAAAGCTAATTTCATTCTCATTACCTTTTTGAAGAATTCTTCTAAGAGGTTTTAAGAATGCCTGCTCTCCAAAAACCCAACTCATATCATTCAAATTGAGAAATGAACAAACAAGTGCATGAAGGTTTTATACGTTTTAAATCATTCGAAGAAGTTTGTGACTCTTACCTCTCCCTATGTAGTTTTCTCCCATGTTATTTGCCAGTTTTTATTGAATTGGTGGATAATTGTTTTACAGTATCATGCTGGTTTCTGCCATACATCAACCTGAATCAGTCAGAGGTACATATACGTTCCCTCCCTCTTGAACCTCCCTCCTATCGCCCACCTCATCCCACCCTCCAGGTTGTTGCAGAGCACTGGGTTGATCTCCTTGTGTCACACAGTAAATTCTGGTTGTCTATTTTATGTAGGGTAACATGTATGCTACCTTCTCCATTCATCCCACCCTCTCCTTCCCCGACTGTCCACAAGTCTGTTCTCTGTGTCTGTATCTCCACTGCTGACCTGCAAATAGGTTGATCAGTGCCATCTTTCTAGACTCCATACACATGTGTTAATATAAGATATTTGTCTTTCTCTTTCTGACTTTCTTCACTCTGTACAGTAGGCTCTAGGTTTATCTACCTTATTAGGGCTGACTCAAATGTGTTCTTTGTTATAGCTGAGCAATATTCCTCTGTGTGTGTGTGTGTGTGTGTGTGTATACCCATATATATATATATATATATATATATATATATATATATATATATATATATATATGTATGTATAGTAGAGGAATTGTTGGGTCATATGGTAATTCTATTTCTAATTTTTAAATGAATCTTCATACTGTCCTCCATAGGGGTTATATAAATTTACCTTCCCACAATGGTGCAAGAGGGTTCCTTTTTCTCCACAACCTCTCTAGCATTTATTGTTTGTAGATTTCTTTCAATTATGGCCATTCTGACTGGTTTGAGATGATACCTCATTGTAGTTTTGATTTGCTTTTCTCTAATAATGAGTGATGTTGAGCATCTTTTCATTTATTTTTTGGCCATCTTATGTCTTCTTTGGAGAAATGTCTATTTAGGCCTTCTGCCCATTATTTTGTTGGGTTGTTTGTTTTTCTGTTACTGAATTGATTGAGCTGCTTATATTTTTAGAGACTAATCTTTTGTCAGTTGTTTCATTTGTAATGAATTTCTCCCATTCTGAGTGTTGTTTTTTAATCTTATTTGTTGTTTCCTTTGTTACACAATAGCTTTTAAATTTAATTAGGTCCCATTTGTTTACTTTTGCTTATTTTCCAGAGTTTTTTATGAAGCTAAATTTTAAATAATCCTGAAATGTTTAAAACTCGACATTAGTTACAAGTGTAGTAGATACTTTGTTTATATCCTACACCTAACAATCTCCAATGATAAGATCTTATATAACCAGAGTATGTTGCCAGTTTATTTCAACTTACCTTTAAGATACCTCAGTATTTTCATTGGATAATGGGCTCAGCAGCAAGGACAGAATTCAGCAATGAACAAAGAGAAGATCTCATTCTTAACTTCATTCCTTTTGGATGTTCTATTTTCCTCGGTAATAAACTGTGTATAAATTTGCTTGCCAAGTATCCTAACATGGTTGTTTGGAGGATGAAAATTGTCTCACTGACATATTGGAGATGCTTATAAACTCTAGTATAATGTTAATAGATAAAGGCTGATGATTCTGAGTTCCACTTTTGTTCATTGAGCTTTTATTTTATAGTAAATCTCTTTGAAATAGACAATGACACTTGAATAATCTTCATAAATCACTAGTTGACTATCCATAAAAGTATCATATATTCAATTTGCATTTCATGGATGGAGGAATAAATTACATAAGTTTCTCATGCTTATTAAATCAGAGTAGTGAATCAAAAATTTCAAATTAACTCTTCATTTTCCTGTCGATATGTCAAAGAGGTAGGAATAGAGCCATGCAAGTAAAGTGAGTGAGACAGTTGCCTTGGGTAAAAAGTTTAATGGGATACTAAATTCTTAGCAGTCAATATCTTAATGCAACATTTTTAAAAGTAAATATTAATATGAAATATTCATAATTAACAAAATGTCAGAATTTTAAATAAATATATACATTGAATTTTCCAATCAAATTTTGCCTTGGGGTACTGTATGCCTCTGCATGGCTCTGACAGTGTGGTTTGGCATATTGGATTCTGGAGTTGTGAAGCTTGGGCACAAGTTCCTACACATACTTATGGTGTAGTAAGCATATGACTTCACCTCTGTAAGTTCATATTTTTCTCACCTATAAGATGTTTGTAACATTATTGCTTCCTTGATAGGTTTTATGACAGGATGAAGAGACGAATGCACCTGGCACATTTTGTGGCAATTTATAAATGTTCCATACATGACATAGTTTTCAGCTCTTATTTATAGTTATAGTTCAAAGGAGCATTATATATATATATATACATATATATCATTATATATATATATACATATATATATATATATATATATATATATATATATATATATATGAAGCACATATCACGTCTATCACACAATTTTGGAAATGTTTCAAAATAGGAAAATTAGTGAAAAGCCTTTATGAGATTTTAGGTTAAATGCTGGATGATTTTAAGGAGAGTCATAAAGGTAAGTTAATTGTTTGAGATGGTCAATTTGACCAAATATCTTTGGATTGGGGATCACGGAGAAGAAAGAACTTAGATGTGAATCTTGGTGAGCACAGTGTTAAACTTGACAAATAAGATATTATTTGTTATGTATGCCTATCTTCTAAAAACAGTTATTTCCTAGAGCAAGCTGATGTTATTTTTTATAGCTATTAACATTGTTTGAGAAGCATGAGACATTATGTTACCTTAATTTTTCTTTCTCTCTCTCTTTGTGCACACTTACATGTGACTGGATTTATAAATATATAGACAGATAATAAATAGACAAAATATTTTCAGCTGAGCTGTAAATCAATTCAAATTTGGTAGTTACTAAAATGTATGCTGCTTGAGCTTGACATTAATCTAAAATCATCACTGCAATGCAGAGGATTCTGCTGGCAGTCATGCTCTAATCCTGTTTGGATTAGGTCTTCATAGGTTCACAACTTCCTTTGCATAGGATGCTGTCTTTTCAGATAAGGTGACATTTATTCTACCTTATTATTTTAATCTAAGCTCAGTTCAGTTCAATCTGTGATAACTGAGATTTTTTAATTTATTAAGAAATAGGTTTCTAAAACACATAAACATATGATTGGCTGTCTTTGAAATACCGAGTAGTATAGAGTTACTGCTGAATGTTTATATATGTGCTTTTTGTTGTTAACTATTATATTTTTAGAACAGTACTCCTAAATGGAATTTTATTGTGTTCTCTCAAGTCATATTTTTAAAATCAAAGCTAGTAGGCTACTTATTTCTGTTTCTCTCTCTCTCTCTCTTTTTTTTTTTTTTCTTTTAAAAATACTGACAACTATCTAACCAAAACAGCAAGGCAAGTGGCAGGTAGGAAAGATATACTGTAAGGAAGCTTGAGATCTAGAAGACCAAATTTGGATTTCTCTAAAATTCTATATTCAACAGGAAGTGATAGATGTCTTAGTTCCAACAACCCAGTATTGTTACCCACCGAGTTATAGAATTAGGAGGTTAAAAGATAATACTTTTTGTGCTATTGTATGCATTTACTTTAATAAGTAATAATTTTTATTTTAATGACTTATAACTGCATTACTGAAACTGCAAAAAAGTAAAGAAAATAATATAAATCAAATTACATTATATTGAACATAATATAAATCAAATTATATTATATTATCACAGGTTCTATTTTTTTTTTTAAGACTGAGATACAGTTCTTTTTTCTTTTTGGTTAATTGTCAATATCTGAAAGGCAAAATAAGATGTTCATATATTACTGTGATTTTCTTGTGATTACAATTAATAACATTCATATAATTGGTATTTTTAGGTGCCTGGAGATGCATAACTTTTCATCAGATTATATAATATAGCCATAGAAAAAAGGGAGAAATACATCTCACAATATCACCAAAAGTAACAGCATTTAAATTAATCAAAGTAAAATGTTCTTTTATTTCTGACTCTCCTGTATGTCATCAGAGAAAAATGAGAAAAATGATACTATATTGATAACAGGAAAACATACACATAAAGAACTTGTAAGTGAGATTAATTTGTTACTGTAGTATACATACATGACACTGACCAAATCACATACATAAAGCACAATACTTAGATGCTAGGGCATTGATAGTGTTTCCCAGATTACTTTTCTAGTTGAACATTAATAATAAGAACTAATTGTATTATGTACAGAAAGTGATTTCAATTGTTAGAAAAGGAGTACTTCCAAGAGCATTGGAAATATTTCCTAGTGCAACACAGGTTGTATTTTCAATTCCTACAATCATTGATTTGTATCCTTTCTGGTGGTAAAAGACAAATATTTCTTTCTTATATTGAAGTGATGAGAATACATTATAGCACTAAGGGGAAAAGCAATGAAGAAATGGGAAAGAAGGAACAAGGAGAAAAACAGTGTGAGAGAGAAGGAGAGGGTAAAATGCAAATAGGACTCAAGTTATTTATTTTCTAATTATATTGTTTATAGGACATAAGCTTAATATAAGGAACTATATCTAGACTATAGAACTATAGTGCATATAAAGTAGGCATACAGTCTATAAAAATAAATAACGTGTGTATTACTAGGAAAAGATGTCTTGAAATGTTATTTTTCTCACTTTTTTGGTCTCTTCATATGACATTTAAAAATATCCACATACATCAAACCTGGACTGGCAGTTCGTTTCATACATGATGTTAGATATGTTTCAAGACCACCCAGAGGGATGGTATGGGGAGGGAGGAGGGAGGGGAGTTCAGGATGGGGAACACGTGTGTACCTGTGGTGGATTCATGTTGATGTATGGCAAAATCAATACAATATTGTAAAGTAATTAACCTCCAATTAAAATAAATAAATTTATATTAAAAAAGAAAAATCTGCATAACATTAAATTTTATTAAACAGCTATTTTTGTTTCAATGTCAAGAAAAACACAGTCCCTGTATGTATTTCCTTTGTTTCTGGGTTTATTGAGATATAAGTGACATAGCACTGTATAAGTTTAGGTTCTAAAGCATAATTATTTGACTTACACACATTATCAATGATAATCACAGTAAGTTTAGAGAAAATCCAATATTTATAGATATAACACTGCTGCTGTGGCTAAGTCACTTCAGTCGTGTCCGACTCTATGCAACCCCATAGACGGCAGCCCACCAGGATCCCCAGTCCCTGGGATTCTCCAGGCAAGAACACTGGAGTGGGTTGCCATTTCCTTCTCCAGTGCATGAAAGTAAAAAGTGAAAGTGATGTCGCTCAGTCATGTCCAACTCTTAGCAAACCCATGGACTGCATACAAAGCTGTTTTTTGTGATGAGTACATATTATCTTGATATCTGTGCAGTACCAGGAATTCCTAGCACAGTGTTTTACATATGCTCTTAACATATGGAAATTAACAGTTAAGGACAGCAAATAACCACCAGTTAATAATCAGTATTTCTTGAGCCCGACACTGGGTTAATCATTACATGTGTGAATCTCAGTTTTCTATAAAACTAAGCTGTTGTGCTCTGAAAGATCAAAGATTTTATATTTCTGACTTTTGAAATATCCTGCATGAGACTTCTTTGGTTGTCCAGTTTTTAAGACCCTTTGCTTCCACAGCAAGGAACAAGGGTTTGAACCCTGCTCAGGCAATTAAGATACTGCATGCCAAACAGTATGGCCAAAAAGAATTACGTATAATAAAATATTCTGTTTTCCTACTAAAGCCAGTTCTAAGCATTTAGAAAAATCAGCGTCTTACACACTACCTTCCTTCAAGGAACCAGTTATACAGAGGTTAAATAGTACAAACCAATCTCAATTTTACCACAAAGGCTGAAACAAATTCTCAATTTGATCAAAAAATGCCTGAACAATATTGAGCATATGAATTTGATACTGAAAAAAATTGAGTAGGCTTACCAAAGCTTATTTAAAAATTAAAATTAATAAAACTGATACTTGTATGTTAAAAGATTTCTGAGGTAATCAAAGTATTTTTCTAAATGAAGCAGAAAATAATTCTAATTGATAATCTCATGTATTATCTAAAAGCACTTGTCTGATATCAATTTTATACCAAATATAATATTGTTTGATAATACTGAACCATCATTTACAAATCTATTATCATTCAAATTTAAATTGATACTCCATATTTTCATCCAAAATTAACCCAACAGGAAGCCATAAGGAATGTTATATTGAGGAATATGATGTATGTCCTTAGAGTATAAGTAATAAATCATTTCTAAAATCAGAAAAGACAAATGAATAGAATACATCTTGACATATTTTATTCAAAAATAAATGTCTTTACATATCAGCACTCATCAAGGCATTCCAAATAAAAAAATAAAGTCTTACCTGAAGGTCAACAAAAAAGATAAGATAACTCAGGCTCGTTAACATCTCAGAACATTTCTGGTGCTTAGATTTAATTAAATATCTTGGAATAATTTGTACACTGTTCATCAAAGCTAGACTTTTACAGAAAACTTCATTTACTTTTAACCTTTATTGGTACATCCAAGTTTAATTCGATGTGAAATTTTTCATGGGCTAAAGCATGACATATATACAACTAAATAAATGACATGATTTAAAATATAAAATCAAATGTTATATTTGAATAATACAGCTATATTGGTAGGCATTTTTATATATAACTCAAAATTGTAAATATCCTAAACACAAGGCATATCCCATGGCAAAATATTTAATTTTATTAACCATTCCAGAATACAGTATTTGACTGCTTGGTTTCACTTTGCAGTTTTGACAATCTAGAATGTTTTTTATCTCTTTTTCTAATATCATATTTACTTTTCTAATATAGAGAATGCTATATGAAAAGTCATATCAAAAGATTAATGAGTACCTTTAATTCCTACACTGTAAAGTATATAAACACAGTTTTAATACAGTTAGCAAATGTTATTATGTCCTCTTTTGCCACATTCTTAACGTTTCTTTCTTTCCCTTGGTGGTGATAAACAAGCAAGACAATGAGTTCGGTAATAGAGGGAAATATATGTGATGGCTTTATGAAAATCATCCTCCAAATTATCTCCTTTATGAGACCTGAGATTCTGAGTCCTGCTGTGTTCTGTTGAGGGTGCAAAAAAGAGATTTAAGGGTGATAGGGCTCCAGGAAAGAGGGTGGAGAGAGATTATGGATATGAAACTAATATTTTCAAGTATCAAGTTTTCATGCCCCCCCCCTTATCCTTTTAAAAACTAGGTTGCATACTGCCAACAAGACAGGTGACTTAAAATAACCGGTAAACTATTCTTTTCCCCTCTTAGATCATTATTCCACAAGCAATTATACCTCCTCTACTTTTCAAAATCTTCCAACTGTTATTTCAGAGGTTGATCTTCAGAGATTACCCACATAGCCTCACCCAGTTCACTTCAGTCGCTCAGTCGTGTCTGACTTTTTGTGACCACATGAATAGCAGCATGCCAGGACTCCCTGTCCGTCACCAACTTCCGGAGTTCACTCAGACTCAAGTCCATCGAGTCAGTGATGCCATCCAGCCATCTCATCCTCTGTTGTCCCCTTCCCCTCCTGCCACCAAACCCTTCTGCCACCAATCCCTCCCGCCACCAATCCCTCCCAGCATCAGAGTCTTTTCCAATGAGTCAACTCTTTTCATGAGGTGGCCAAAGTACTGGAGTTTCAGCTTTAGCATCTTTCCTTCCAAAGAAATCAGAGGGCTGACCTTCAGGAAGGATTGGTTGGATGTCTTTGCAGTCCAAGGGACACTCAAGAGTCTTCTCCAACACCACAGCTCAAAAGCATCAATTCTTCAGTGTTCAATTTCTTCACAGTCCAAATCACAAATCCATACATGACTACTGGAAAAACCATAGCCTTGGCTAGACGGACCGTTTTTGGCAAAGTAATGTCTCTGCTTTTGAATATGCTATCTAGGTTGGTAAAACTTTTCTTCCAAGGAGTAAGCATCTTTTAATTTCATGGCTTCAGTCATCATCTCAGTGATTTTGGAGCCCAAAAAGATAAAGTCTGACACTCTTTCCACTGTTCCCCCATCTATTTCCCATGAAGTGATGGGACCAGATACCATGATCTTCGTTCTCTGAATGTTGAGCTTTAAGCCAACTTTTTCATTCTCTGCTTTCACTTTCAACAAGAGGCTTTTTAGTTCCTCTTCACTTTCTGCCAGAAGGGTGGTGTCATCTTCATATCTGAGGTTATTGATATTTCTCCCAGCAATCTTTATTCCAGCCTGTGCTCCTTCCAGTCCAGGGTTTCTCATGATGTACTCTGCATATAAGTTAAATAAGCAGGGTGAAAATATACAGCCTTGACATACTCCTTTTCCTATTTGGAACCAGTCTGTTGTTCCACGTCCAGTTCTAACTGTTGCTTCCTGACCTGCATATAGGTTTCTCAAGAGGCAGGTCAGGTGGCCTGGTATTCCCATCTCTTTCAGAATTTTCCAGTTTATTGTGATCCACACAGTCAAAGGCATTGGCATAGTCAATAAAGCAGAAGTAGATGATTTTCTGGAACTCTCTTGCTTTTTCAATTATCCAGCAGATATTGGAGATTTGATCCCTGGTTTCTCTGCCTTTTCTAAAACCAGTTTGAACATCTAGAATTTCACATTTCACGTATTGCTGAAGTCTGGCTTGGAGAACTTTGAGCATTGCTTTACCAATGTGTGAGATGAGTGTAATTGTGTGGTAGTTTGAGCATTCTTTTGCTTTGCCTTTCTTTGGGATTGGAAGGAAAACTGACCTTTTAAAGTCCTGTGGCCACTGCTGAGTTTTCCAAATTTGCTGGCATATTGAATGCAGCACTTTCACAACATCATCTTTCAGGGTTTGAAATAGCTCAACTGGAATTCCATCACCTCCACTAGCTTTGTTCATAGTGATGCTTTCTAAGGCCCACTTGACTTCACATTCCAGGATGTCTGGCTCTAGGTGAGTGATCACACCATCGTGATTATCCTGGTAGTGAAGATCTTTTTTGTAGAGTTCTTCTGTGTATGTTTGCCACCTCGTCTTAATATCTTCTGCTTCTGTTAGGTTCATACCATTTCTGCCCTTTATTGAGCCTACCTTTGCATGAAATGTTGCCTTGCCACTTCTAATTTTCTTGACGAGATCTCTAGTCTTTCCCATTCTGTTGTTTTCCTCAATTTTTTGCATTGATATCTGAGGAAGACTTTCTTATCTCTTCTTGCTATTCTTTGGAACTCTGCATTCAGATGCTTATATCTTTCCTTTTCTCCTTTGCTTTCACTTCTCTTCTTTTTACAGCTATTTTTAAGGCCTCTGCAGACAGCCATTTTGCTTTCTTGCATTTCTTTTCCCATGGGGATGGTCTTAATCCCTGTCTCCTGTAAAATGTAACGAACCTCATTCCATAGTTCATTAGGCACTCTATCTATCAGATCTAGGCCCTTAAATCTATTTCTCACTTCCACTGTGTAATCATAAGGAGTTTGATTTAGGTCATACCAGAATGGTCTAGTGGTTTTCCCTTCTTTCTTCAATATAAGTCTGAATTTGGCAATAAGGAGTTCATGATCTGAGCCACAGTCAGCTCCTATTCTTGTTTTTGTTGACTCTATAGAGCTTCTCCATCTTTGGCTGCGAAGAATATAATCAGTCTGATTTCAGTGTTGACCATCTGGTGATGTCCATGTGTAGAGTCTTCTCTTGTGTTGTTGGAAGAGGGTGCTTGCTATGACCAGTGCATATTCTTGGCAAAATTCTATTAGTCTTTGCCATGCTTCATTCCGTGTTCCAAGGCCAAATTTGCCTGTTACTCGAGGTGTTTCTTGACTTCCTACTTTTGCCTTCCAGTCCCTTATAATGAAAAGGACATCTTTTTTGGGTGTTAGTTCTAAAAGGTCTTGTAGGTCTTCATAGAAACGCTCAGCTTCAGCTTCTTCAGCATTACTGGTTGGGGCATAGACTTGGATTACTGGTTTGCCTTGGAAATGAACAGAGATCATTCTGTCATTTTTGAGACTGCATCCATGTACTGCATTTCAGACTCTTTTGTTGACCATCATGGCTACTCCATTTCTTCTAAGGCATTCCTGCCCACAGTAGTAGATACAATGGTCATCTGAGTGATATTCATCCATTCCAGTCCATTTTAGTCCTCTGATTCCTAGAATGTCGACATTCACTCTTGTCATCTCCTGTTTGACCACTTTCAATTTGCCTTGATTCATGGACCTGACATTTCAGGTTCCTATGCAATATTGCTCTTTTATAGCATCGGATCTTGCTTCTCTCAATGGTCAAGTCCTCTTTTATAAAAAGACATTCATATTTGTAGAGTTCACAAAGGTTTTAAACAATTGCAAAATACAGGAGAGAACAAGATGGCTAGGGAGTCATTGTATATGAAGTGCATCCCTCTCCATGGATACATCAGGAATACACCTTAAGACACAGAAGTCCATGCAGAACACCAGCTGAAAGCAGAAAGGGGTACCTGACCAATGGAAAATAATACAGAGAGCCACACAAAACTTGGTAGGACAAAGGAACTAAAGGGAAAAACAGGAGTGTTAGTAGGACTGGACCTGCCTTGAGCAGATGGGGAAACTGAAGCAGGGGTCTAATCCCCACATTGGGGCAATTATCTGAATGAGAAGAGAAACATTTAAGGCTGAGAGTGAAACAGCTGATCTGTGGCAGCCTAAATGGAATGAGAATCACAGTCCTTGCTGCAGCCATACTTACCCCAGACAGGAACCCTGATCCCTTAGAAGGCACAGCGGCTGGGAACTGGACTTTAGGGATTGTGGAGCAATCCCAGGGTGATAGCTGCTGTCGACTGTGGGGAGACAGATTGAGGGGATGTGAGGGAGGAGATCATGGTGGGAAATGCCAGTGGAGGAGAGCCAGGCAGTCATGGAAGCAAGGTGATACTGCTGAGTCATGTATAGGGGGTAGAGTCATCATCATACCCTCTCTCCCCAAAGGCCAGCATCAGCAGCTGAACAATCGAGAGGCTGCCCCATCAAATGCCTGACACATGAAACTACAGAGTAGGACCCCACCAAGGGTGCTCCTTTAAGTAGCTGATGCTCTGAACAACAGAGTAGGACCCCCACCCAGGGTACCCCATAAGTGCCTGATTTGCTGAATAACAGAAAAATGTCCCAGGCAAGGGAGCCCTCTAAGTGCCTGAATGGGCAGAACTATGGAGACTGCCCAAAGAGGCCTTCTGATGCCAGCTACAAGAAGTTTGAAAAAAGACTCTGATAGGGCTATGACTCCTGCAGTAGAGGCAGTCTGTGTCCCTCCACACTAGGTGCCTCCAGGGTCCCCACAAGCCAAGCAGCTACACCACCTTCATGCTCAAATTTCACTGGGGCAGAGCTGCCACAGGCAAAAAAAAAAAAAAAAAAAAAAAGGCTTGAATCTATGCATGCAGGGTCGCTTTAGTCATGTCCAACTCTTTGAGAGCCTGTAGACTATGGCCTGCCAGGCTTCTCTCTCAGGGAGGAGGGGTCTCCAGGCAAGAATATGGGAGCTAATTTGCCAATACTGGTTACCATATCCTTTTAGAGCAACAGCTTCCCAAGCTGCCAATTTCCCTGAGCACGTGGTGCTGCCAGAAGCCCTGTGAAAGAAGCAGCTATACCACCTCCACACTTCCCCCTCACAGGGGCAAATCCAAGCCCTCCAGGGCAGCCTCAAGAGCAAACCCCAGGGGACAACCCACATGTAGAGGTGGAAATAAAATCACAATTGAAACCCAGGGGCAGTGTGGCTAAGGAAGAAGACCCAAAATCTTCCCAACAGCTTCAAAGCTACAGATTAAATCCACACAATCAACTAGGCAGACTCTGTGTCTATGGAATATATAAAAGGTCACTGAGAGCTCCCACAACAGAAAACGCACTAGTTCGGATAGCTGTGGACATTGGAGGCAAGAATACACAGGAGTAGGACCAGATTAGAATCAGAGCTGCCCGTACAGCAGGTACAGAGATCAGCACAGTTTTGGAGGGCATCTTAGGGAGGTAGAGTGGACTGTGACTCCCAGTGAGGGAAAGGACTCTGACAGCAGTGACTGGAGTAAAGCATTTATTATTCTTATGCTTTGACTTGTTCTGTAGGTTCTTTTGGACTTTTTTTTTTTCTTTCCCTTTTGTTCCTTCCACTGTTGTAGTTGTTGATTTTATCGGCACTAGGAATTCCAACTGAGATTTTGAGCTTTTTTTTTTTTTCCTCAGTAACATTTTTTATTGTTATTATATACCTTTGCCTCTATGTTGGGCTTTTGCAGTTCCGTAGAGTTGGTTTTTTCTTTTCTTTTTTCTTTTCTCTTTTTTAATTTTTTAAATCTATTTTTTTCTACATTTTTTCCTTTGTTTGTTTTTCCTATTTTTTCCCCTTGTAGTTAATCTTTAATGTAAACAAATATTCTTTCTATACCTCTATTTAACTTTGCATATCTATTTTATCCTTTCCTTCTCTTCTGTCCTCTCAATATATTTGTGAGTTTTATTTTAATTGCTTTATTCCCCAATCAGTACCTTGCTTTAGTTTTGATTTCCGGTTTGTGCTTTAGTTAGTTTTGTTCTGGTAGATATAATTTTTGGTTTCCTTTGTTCACTGGATCAATCTATTGTACTTTATTTTTGTTGGGTTGTTTCAATTTTGCTTATGGGGGAATATGTATATGTGTATATTCAGTCACAATTTTTATTGTGGTTATAAACCTCTGCCTCTACATTGAGCTTTTGTAGTTCTATGGCATATTCCGCCCCAATCCCCCCCCCAACCCCGCTTTTTCCTTTCTCCTTCCTTTTTTTTTTAATTTTCTATTTTTTAAAATTTTAATTTTTAAACCTATTATTATCTTTTTATATGTATTCCTTTGTTTTCCTTTCCTACTGTTCTTTTCCCCTGCAGTTAATCTTTAATGCATATAAATCTTCTTCATTTACCTCTATTTAAGTTTGAATATCTATTTTTTCTTTCTTTTCTTTCTTAGCTTTCCTCTCACCATATTTGTTTTTTTTTGTTGTTGTTTTCATTGCTTATTTCCCACTTGACAAACAACACAACTAGTGAAATTAAAAGTGCTCTAGAAGGAACCAATAGCAGAATTTGTGAAGCAGAAGAACAAATCAGTGAGCTGGAAGATAAAATGGTAGAAATAACTTCTGAAGAGAAGAGTAAAATAAAAAGAATGGAAAGAACTGAGGGTAGTCCCAAAAACCTCTGGGACAATATCAAATGTCCCAACATGCAAATTATAGGGGTCCCAGAAGAAGAAGAGAAAAAGAAAGGGTATGAGAAAATGTTTGAAGAGATTATAGTTGAAAATTTCCACAATATGGAAAAGGAGATAGTCAATCAAGTCCAAGAGGTACAAAGAATCCCATACAGGATAAATTCAAGGAGAAACACAAGAAGACACATGCCAATCTAACTAACAAAGACTAAACACAAAAAAAAGAATATTAAAAGCAGCAAGGGAGAAGGATCAAGTAACATACAAGGGAAACCCCTATAAGCTTAACAGTTGATCTTTCAGCAAAAGCTCTGCAAGTCAGAAGGGAACGGCAGGATGTATTGAAAGGGAAAAATCTACAAACAAGATTACTGTACCCAGCAAGGATCTCATTCAAAATTGATGGAAAAATAAAAAGCTTTTCAGACAAGAAAAATTAAGAGAATTCACTACCATCAAACTAGCTTTACAACAAATGTTAAAGGGATTTATATAGTCAAGAAGTATAAGAGAAGAAAAAATGTCTACAAAATGAACCCAGAAAAATTAAGAAAATGGCAATAAGAACATACGTATCAACACCTTCTTTAAATGTAAATGGGTTAAATGCTCTGACTAAAAGACTCAGACTGGCTGAATGGATACAAAAGCAAGACCCATATATATGCTGTCTACAAGAAACCCACTTGAGACCTAAAAACACATATAGACTGAAAATGAGAGGATGGAAAAATATATTCCATGCAAATGGGAAGCAAAAGAAAGCTGAAGTAACAATCCTCATATCAGAAAAAATAGACCTTAAAATAAAGAATAGTACAAGAGATAAAGAAGAACACTACATAATAATCGATTTCTGTTCTATCGACTATGCCAAAGCCTTTGACTGTGTGGATCACAATAAACTGTGGTAAATTCTTAAAGAGATGGGAATACCAGACCACCTGACCTGCCTCTTGAGAAACCTATATGCAGGTTAGAAACAGTTAGAACTGGACATGGAACAACAGACTGGTTCCAAATAGGAAAATGAGTATGACAAGGGTGTATATTGTCACGCTGATTATTTAACTTATATGCAGAGTACATTATGAGAAACGCTTGGCTAGAAGAAGCACAAGCTGGAATTAAGATTGCCAGGAGAAATATCAATAACCTCAGATATGCAGATGACACCACCTTTATGGCAGAAAGTGAAGAGGAACTAAAAAACCTCCTGATAAAAGTGAAAGCAGAGAATGAAAAAGTTGCCTTAAAGCTCAACATTCAGAAAACGAAGATCATGACATCTGGTCCCATCACTTCATGGGAAATAGTTTGTAAACAGTGGAAACAGTGTCCGACTTTATTTTGGGGGGCTCCAAAATCACTGAAGATGGTGACTGCAGCCATGGAATTAAAAGACGCTTACTCCTTAGAAGAGAAGTTATTACCAACCTAGATAGCATATTGAAAAGCAGAGACATTACTTTGCCAACAAAGGTCCATCTAGTCAAGGTTATGGTTTTTCCAGTGGTCATGTATGGATGTGAGAGTTGGACTGTGAAGAAAGCTGAGCATTGAATAATTAATGCTTTTGAACTGTGGTGTTGGAGAAGACTCTTGAGAGTCCCTTGGACTGCAAGGAGATCCAACCAGTCCATTCTGAAGGAGATCAGTCCTGGGTGTTCTTTGGAAGGAATGATGCTAAAGCTGAAACTCCAGTACTTTGGCCACCTCATATGAAGAGTTGACTCATTGGAAGACTCTGATGCTGGGAGGGATTGGGGGCAGGAGGGGAAAGGGACGACAGAGGATGAGATGGCTGGATGGCATCATTGACTCGATGGATGTGAGTCTGAGTGAACTCCGGGAGTTGGTGATGGACAGGGAGGCCTGGCATGCTGTGATTCATGGGATTGTAAAGGGTCGGACACGACTGAGTGACTGAACTGAACTGAACTGAACTGAACATAATGATCACGGGATCAATCCAAGAAGAAGACATAGCAATTGTATGCACCCAACATAATAACACCTCAATAAATACATAAGACAAACACTAACAGACATAAAAGGAGAAACTGACAGTAACACAATAATAGTAGGAGACTCTAATACCCCATTCACACCAATGGACAGATCATCAAAACAGAAAAGAAATAAGGAAACATATCTTAAATGATACATTAGATGAGATGAATCTCACTAATGTCTTCAAGACATTCCATCCAAATCTAGAAGAATACACCTTCTTCTTAAGTGCACATAGAACATTCTCCAGGAGAGACCACATCTTGGCCACAAATCAAGCCTCAGTAAATTTAAGAAAACTGAAATCGTATCAAGCATCTTCTCTGACCACAATGCCATGAGACTAGACACGTTACAAAAAAAAAAAAAAGGTAAGAAACACAAACACATGGAGATTAAACAACATGTTTCTAAATAACCAACCGGTTACTGAAGACATCAAAATGGAAATAAAAAAAATTTTCTAGAAACAAATGACAATGAAAACATGACAACTCAAACGTATGAGATGAAGCAAAAGCAGTTTATAGCAAGACAATGCTACCTCAAGAAACAAGAAAAACATCAACTAGACAACCTAACTTTATACCTAAGACAACTAGAAAAAGAACAAAAAGATCCCAAAATTAGAAGAAAAGAAATCATAAATATACAAGCAGAAATAACTGAAAAAAGAAATGAGAGAAACAATAGGAAAGGTTAATAAAACTAAAAGCTGGTTCTTTGAGAAGATAAACAAAATTGGCAAAGCTGTAGTGAGACTCATTAAGAAAAAAGAAGGGAGAGTCAAATCAACAAAACTAGAAATGAAAAAAGAGAGGTTGAAACAGATAATGCAGAAATACAAAGGATTATAAAAGACTATTATGAACAACCATATGGCAACATAATAGATAGCCTAGAAGAAACGGCCAGATTCTTAGAAAAGTTCAATCTTCCAAGACCGAACCAGGAAGATATATAAATTATGAACAACCAATCACAAGCACTGAAATTGAAGGTGTGATCAAAAATTTCCCAAAAAACTAAACCCCAGGACAAGATGGCTTCACAATAATATTATATCAAACATTTAGAGAAGAGCTAATGCCTATCCTTCTAATACTCTTTCAAAAGGCCACCATTATTACCCTTATACCAAAACCAGATAAAGACAACACAAAAAAACAAAAATTACAGGCCAATATCATTGATGAACATAGATGTAAAAATCCTCCACGAAATTTTAGCAACAGAATTCATCAATATATCAAAGAGCTCATGCACCATGATCTAGTTCAGTTTTTTTTTCCCCCTCTGCCGAGGAATGCAAGGATTCTTCAACATATGCAAATCAATCAACGTGATACACCATATTAGGAAACTGAAAGATTAAAAAAAATATATATGATAATCTCAATAGATGCAGAAAAAGCCTTTGACAAAATTCAGCACTCATTTATTATAAAAACTCTTCAAAAAATAGAAATGGAAGGAATCTACCTCCACATAGTAAAGGCCATATATAATAATATTACAACTAACATTGTTCTCACTGGTAAAAACCTGAAAGCATTCCCCCTAAGATCTGGAACAAGAGAATGGTGCCCACTTTCCCCTCTGTTATTCAACATAGTTCTGGAAGTCTTAGCTACAGTAATAAGAGAAGAAAAAGAAATAAAAGGAATCCAAACTGGAAAAGAAGAAGTAAAGCTCTCACTGTTTGCAGATGAAATGAAACTGTACACAGGAAACCCTAAAGATAGTATCAGAAAATTACTAGAGCCAATCAGTGAATTTAGCAAAGTTGCAGGATACAAAATCAATACACAGAAATCATTTGCATTTCTATATACTAACAGTGAAAAATCAGAAAAAGAAATTTAGGAATCAACCCCATTCACCATTGCAACAAAAGGAATTAAATATGTAGGAAGAAACTTACCTAGGGAGACAAAAGAACTGTACACAGAAAATTGTAAGACACTAACAAAAGAAATCAAAGGTGACGTAAACAGATGGAGAGATATTCCATGTTCCTGGGTAGGAAGAATCAATATTATGAAAATGACTATACTACCAAATGCAATCTACATATTCAGTGTGATTCCCATCATATTATGAATGGCATTTTTCACAAAAGTAGAACAAAATATTTCACAATTCATATGGAAACACAAAAGACCCGAATAGCCAAAGCAACCTTGAGAAAGAAGCATGGAGCTGTAGGAATCAACCTTCCTGAGTTCAGATTACACTACTAAGCTACAGTCCTCAAGCCAGTATAGTACTGTCACAAAAACAGAAACATAGACCAATGGAACAAGATAAAAAGCTCAGAAATAAACCCATGTACCTATAGGTACCTTATTTTTGACAAAGGAGGCAAGAATATACAATGGGGCAAAGACAGCCTCTTCAATAAATGGTGTTGGGGAAACTGGATAGCTACATGTAAAAGAATGAAATTAGAACACTTCCAACACTATACACAAAGATAAACTCAAAATTAATTAAAGCCTAACTGTAAGATCAGAAACTGTAGAACTCTTAGAGGAAAACATAGGCAGAACACTCAATGACATAAATCAAAGCAAGATCCTTTATGACCCAGCTCCTAGAGTAACAAATAAAAACAAAAGTAAACAAGTGGGACCTGATTAAACTTAAAAGCTTTTGCACAGGAAAGGAAACTGTAAGCAAGGGGGAAAGACAATCCTCAAAATGGAAGAAAATAATAGCAAATGAAACAACTGGCAAAGGATTAATTTCCATAATGTACAAGCAGCCCATACAACTCAATACCATAAAACAAGCAACCGAATCAAAAAGTGGGAAAAAGACCTAAACAGACATTTTTCCAAAGAAGACATATAGATGGCTAGCAAAAGCATGAAAAGATGTTTAACATTCCTAATTACTAGAGAAATGCAAATCAAAACTATAATGAGATATCACCCCACACTGGTCAGAACCATCATCAAAAAGTCTACAAACATTACATGCTGGAGAGGGTATGGAGAAAAGGGAACGCTCTTGCACTGTTGGTAGGAATGTAAATTGATACAGCCACAATGGAAGATAGTATGGAGATCCCTTTAAAAAAAAAAAAAAACTAGGACTAAAATGACAATATGATTTAGCAATCCCACTCCTAGGCATATACCCTGAGGAAACCAAAATTGAAAAAGACATATGTATCCCATTGTTCTTTGCAGCACTATGTACAAAAGCTAGAACATAGAAGCAATCTAATGCCTATCAACAGATGTATGGATAAAGAAGTAGTGGTACATATACACAATGGAATATTACTCAGCCATAAAAGGAACACATTTGAGTCAGTTTTAATGAGGTAGATGATCCTAGAACTTATTTTACAGAATGAAGTAAGTCAGAGAGAAAAATATAAATATTGTATTCTAACACATGTACATGGAATCTAGAAAAATGTTACTGAAGAATTTATTTACAAGGCAACAATGGAGAAACAGACATAAAGAATAGACTTACAAACATGGGGAGAGGGGAAGAGAGGGCTAAATGTATGGAAAGAGAAACATGGAAACTTTTACATTACTACATGTGAAATAGATAGCCAGTGGGAATTTGCTGTATGGCTCAGGAAACTCAAACAGGGTCTCTGTATCAACCTAGAGGGGTGGAATGGGGAGGGAGATGGGATCGAGGTTCAAAAGGGAGGGGAAATATGTATACCTATGACTCATTCATATTGAGGTTTGACAGAAAACAACAAAATTTTGTAAAGCAATTATTCTTTAATAAAAAAATAAAAAAAACATTTGAAAAAATACAGCATATAAGCAGAAATCAAGAGCAGATTGATCAATATCTAAATATTAATGCAATCCATATTTGAAAGGAAACTCTTTAGCTTAGTATGTTTCTTAGAGTTATGATGTTTTATTTCATTGCAATACAAGATTATCTAAATTAATATTGGGCTTCCCTGTTAGTCCAGTTTATAAAGAATCTGCCTGCAGTGTAGGAGACCCTGGTTCAATTTCTGAATCAGAAATACCCACTGGAGATGGGATAGGCTACCCACTCTAGTATTCAGGCCTGGGGAATTCCATGGATTGTATAGTCCATGGAGTTGCAAAGAGTCAGACACAACTGAGTGACTTTCACTTTCACTTTTGAATTAATTTAAGCATTATGTGTCTGAGAGAAGCAGACACTTCTAATGTTAGGTAAGCCCTAAATCTTTCAGATGTACAAGCTGGACTTAGAAAAGGCAGAGTAGCCAGAGATCAAATTGCCAATATCCACTGAATCATAGAAAAATCAAGGGAATTTCAGAAAAACATCTTCTTCTGTTTCACTGACTACACTAAACCCTTTAACTGTGTGGTTCACAACAAACTAAAAAATTCTTTAAAACATGGGAATACCAGACCATCTTACCTGCCTCCTGAGAAACCTGTATGCAGGTCAAGAAGCAACAGGTAGAACCAGACATGGGACAATAGACTGGTTCCAAATTGGGAAAAGAGTACATCAAGGCTGTCTATTGTCACCCTGCTTATTTAACTTCTATGCAGAGTACATCATGCGAAATGCTGGGCTGGATGAAGCTCTAGCTGGAATCAAGATTATGGGGAGAAATATTAATAACCTCAGATATGCAGATGAAAACCACCCTTATGGCAGAAAAAAATGAAGAGGAATTAAAGAGCTTCTTGATGAAGGTGAAAGAGAAGAGTGAAAAAGCTTTCTTAAAACTCAACATTCAAACAAAGATTGAGGACTATTGTGATGGTCCAGTGTTTAAGACTTTACCTTCCAATTGCTGAGTGCTTGATTCCTGGTTGGGGAGCTAAGATCCCACATTCATCTCACCAAAAAACCAAAACATGAAACAGAATTAATATTGTAATAAATCCAATAAATATTAAAAAAAATAATAAACAGCTAAGATTGTGGCATCTGGTCCCAACACTTCTTAGCAAATAGATGGGGAAAAATTAAAATAGTGACAGATTTTATTTTCTTAGACTCCAAATCACTGCAGATGGTGACTACTGCTCTGAAATTAAAAGACCTTTGCTCCTTGGAACAAAAGCTGTGACAAAACTAGACAGTGTATTAAAAAACAGAGACATCACTTTGCCAACAAAGGTCCATCTAGTCAAAGTTATGGTTTTTCCTGTAGTCATGTATGAATGTGAGAACTGGACCATAAAGAAAGGTGAGCATCGAAGAACTGATGCTTTCAAATTGTGCTGGAGAAGACTCATGAGACTCCCTAGGAAAGCAAGGAGATCAAACCAGTTAATCCTAAAGGAACTCAAACATGAATATTCATTCTAAGGACTGATGCTAAAGCTGAAGTTCCAATAATTTGGGCACCTGATTCAAAGAGCTGACTTATTAGAAAAGACTCTGATTCTGAGAAAGATTGAGGGCAGGAGGAGAAGGGGACATGTGGACACGTTAACTAAGTGGAGATGAGTGTGAGCAAATTCTGTAAGATAGTGAAGGACAAGGAACCCTGGCAGGCTGCAGTCCTGGGGTAACAAAGAGTTGGATATGACTTAGCAACAGAATGGCAACAGCAACAAAGCCCTAGAACAAGAGGACAGTATTTAAGGAAGGAAAGATATTGAGGAAGAAAGCAGTTGTTGCTAAGGTTTGAAAGTGAAACATTTCTTTTAACAGTTTGATGCTAACATTTGGCAGGAGCATAAGATAGAGAGAAGCTACTTTCTTCGTTGTTGTTGTTGTTGTTATTCTATTACAAGCATTAATGAAGAAAAGAAGAAGAAAGCATGAAAGCAGTGAAAATTTTTATTTTCTTTGGCTCTAAAATCACTGCAAACAGTAACTGAAGCCACAAAATTAAAAGAAGTTTGCTTCTTCGAAGGAAAACTATTTGAAAACTAGACAGTATATTAAGAAGCAGAGACATGACATTGAAGACAAAAGTCCATTTAATCAAAGCTATACTTTATCTGGTTTTTCCAGTAGTCATGTGTGGGTATAAGAGTTTTGTCATAAAGAAGGCTGAGCACTGAAGGACTGATGCTGTTGAATCATGGTGCCAGAGAAGATTCTTCAAAGTCTCTTGGACTACAAGGCAATCAAATCAACCAAACCCAACAGAAATCAAACCTGAATATTCATTGGAAGGACTGATGCTGAAGCTGAAACTCCAATACTTTGGCCGCCTGATGGGAAGAGCCGACACATTGGAAAAATCCTAATATTGGGAAAGATTGAAGGCAAATGGAGATGAGGGTGCCAGAGGATGAGATTATTTGTTAGCATCACAGACTCAGTGGACATAAATTTGAGCAAACTCAAAGAAAGGGATATAATGGAAGATGGAGGAGCCTGGCATGCTGCCATCTGTGGGACACAAAGAGTTGGACATCACTTGATAACTGACAGCAATAATTAAAATGTACAAATATGAAAAATAAATACAGAGAGAGAAAAATTCGAGACCAAATAGAAAATTGACTCTATTATTCTTTTTTGCTGCATTATGATAGAAGGGGTAGAAATATCTTGCTTTTGAGAGTAGATGGCAAGTTAGACATATGGGACTATTCCTAAGTATTATCCTTACATCACTGCTTATTGTAGAATATCTACTCATAATGAGAATGAAACATGATTACTGTGTGTGCTTAGTCACTCAGTTGTGCCTGACTCTCTGTGATACCATGGACTATAGTCCACCAGGCTCCTCAATCCACGGGGATTCTCCAGGAAAGAATATTGAAGTGGGTTTCCATGCCTTCTTCCAGGGGAACTTCCCAACCCAGGGATCAAACCCAGATCTCCCACATTGCAGTTAGATTCTTTACCATCTGAGCCACCCAAGAATTCTGGAGTAGATAGCCTATCCCTTCTCCAGGAGATCTTATTAACCAAGGAATCAAACCAGGGTCTCCTGCATTGCAGACAGATTCTTTACCAGCTGAGCTACCTCAGAAGCCCCAAATTTGATTCTGTTCAGTTCAGCTCAGTGAAGTCTCTCAGTCATGTCCGAATCTTTGTGACACCATGAATTGCACCACACCATCCCTCGTTGTCCATCACAAACTCCTGGAGATTACTCAAACTCATGTCCAGTGTGTAGGGGATAACATCCAACCATCTCATCCTCTGTTGTCCCCTTCTCTCGCCTTCAATCTTTCGCAGCCAACATGGCCTTTTCAAATGAGCCAATTCTTCTCATCAGGTGTCCAAAGTATTAGATTTTGAGCTTCAGGATCAGTCCTTTCAATGAATATTTGGGACTGATTTCCTTTAGGATGTACTGGTTGTATCTCCTTGCTGACTAAGGGACTCTCAGGAGTCTTCTTCAGCACCACAGTTCAAATGCATCAATTCTTCAGCACTCAGCTGTCTTTATAATCATCCTCTCACATCCATACAAGACTACTGGAAAAACCATGGCTTTCACTAGATGGACCTTTGTTGGCCAAGTAATGTCTCTGCTTTTTAATATGCTGTCTAAGTTGGTCATAACACTTTTCTTCCAAGGAGCAGAGTCTTAGTTTCATGGCTGCAGTCACCATCTGCAGTGATTTTGGAGCCCAAACAAATAAAGTCGGTTACTGTTTTCACTGCTTCCCCATCTATTTGCCATGAAGTGATGGGGCCAGACGCCATGATCTTTGTTTTCTGAATGTTGAGTTGTTTTTTTATATATATATTAAAAATAAAACGCTTTCTTTTTTTCTAATTTTATTTATTTATTTTTTTTACTTTACAATACTGTATTGGTTTTGCCATACATCAACATGAATCCGCCATGGGTGTACATAAGTTCCCACTCCTGAACCTCTCTCCCACCTCCCTCCCCGTACCATCCCTCTGGGTTATCCCAGTGCACTAGCACCAAGCATACTGTATCCTGCATCGAACCTAGACTGGCGATTCGTTTCTTATATGATATTATACATGTTTCAATGCCATTCTCCCAAATCATCTCACCCTCTCCCTCTCCCACAGAGTCAAAAAGTCTGTTCTGTACATCTGTGTCTCTTTTGCTGTCTCGCATACAGGATTATCATTACCATGTTTCTAAATTCCATATATATGTGTTAATATACTGTATTGGTGCTTTTCTTTCTGGCTTACTTCACTCTGTATAATAGGCCCCAGTTTCATCCACCTCATTAGAACTGATTCAAATGTATTCTTTTTGATGGCTGAGTAATACTGAGGCAATATAGATACCACATTCTTATCCATTCATCTGCTTATGGACATCTAGGTTGCTTCCATGTAATGGCTATTATAAACAGTGCTGCAATCAACATTGGGGTACACGTGTCTCTTTCAATTCTAGTTTCCTCAGTGTGTATGCCCAGCAGTGGGATTGCTGGGTCATAAGGCAGTACTATTTCCAGCTTTTTAAGGAATCTCCACACTGTTCTCCATAGTGGCTGTACTAGATTGCATTCCCACCAACAGTGTAAGAGGATTCCCTTTTCTCCACATCCTCTCCAGCATTTATTGTTTGTAGACTTTTGGATTGCAGCCATCCTGACTGGTGTGAAGTGGTAGCTCATTGCGGTCTTGATTTGCATTTCTCTGATAATGAGTGATGTTGAGCATCTTTCCATGTGTTTGTTAGCCATCTGCATTTCTTCTTTGGAGAAATGTTTATTGAGTTCTTTGGTCCATTTTTAATTGGGTCATTTATATTTCTGGAATTGAGCTGCATGAGTTGCTTCTATATTTTTGAAATTAGTTGTTTGTCAGTTGCTTCATTTGCTATTATTTTCTCCCATTCTAAAGGCTGTCTTTTCACCTTGCTTATAGTTTCCTTTTTGTGCAGAAGCTTTTAATTTTAATTTGGGCCCGTTTGTTTATTTTTTTATTTTATTTCCAATATTCTGGGAGGTGGGTCATGAGGATCCTGCTGTGACTTCTGTCAGAGAGTGTTTTGCCTATGTTCTCCTCTAGGAGCTTTATAGTTTCTGGTCTTACGTTTAGATCTTTAATCCATTTTGAGTTTATTTTTGTGTGTGGTGTTAGAAAGTGTTCTAGTTTCATTCTTTTATAAGTGGTTGACCAGTTTTCCCAGCACCACTTGTTAAAGAGACTGTCTTTAATCCATTGTATATTCTTGTCTCCTTTGTCAAAAATAAGGCGTCCATAGGTGTGTGGATTTATCTCTGGGCTTTCTATTTTGTTCCATTGATCTATATTTCTGTCTTTGTGCCAGTACCTTACTGTCTTGAGGACTGTGGCTTTGTAGTAGAGCCTGAAATCAGGCAAGTTGATTCCTCCAGTTCCATTCTTCTGTCTCAAGATTGCTTTGGATATTCGAAGTTTTTTGTATTTCCATACAAATTGTGAAATTATTTGTTCTAGTTCTGTGAAAAATACCGCTGGTAGCTTGATAGAGATTGCATTGAATCTGTAGATTGCTTTGGGTAGTATACTCATTTTCAGTATATTGATTCTTCCAATCCATGAATGTTGAGTTTTATGCCAACTTTTTCACTCTCCTCGTTCACTTTCATCAAAAAGCTCTTTAGTTCTTCTTCACTTGCTGCCATAAGGCTGATGTCATCTGCATACCTGAAGTTATTGATATTTCTCCCAGCAATCTTGATTCCAGTGTGTGCTTCTTCCAGTCCAGCATTTTGAATAATGTACTCTGCATGTAAGTTAAATAAGCAGGTGACAATATACAGCCTTGATGTACTTATTTCCCAATTTGGAAACAGTTGATCATTCCACATCCAGTTCTAACTGTTGCTTCTTGACCTGCATACAAATTTTTCAGGAGGCAAGTCTGGTGGTCTAGTATTCCCATCTCTTTCAGAATTTTCCAGTTTGTTGTGATCCACATAGTCAAAGGCTTTGGCATAGTCAATAAAGCAGAAGTAACCGTTGTTCTGGAATTCTCTTGCTTTTTCAATGATCCAGCAGATGTTGGCAATTTGATCTTTGGTTCCTCTGCCTTTTCTAACCTGACTTGAACATCTAGAAATTCATGTTTCAAGTACTGTTGAAACCTGGGTTGTAGAATTTTGAGCATTGCTTTGCTAGCATGTGAGACGAGTGCAATTGTGTGGTAGTTTGAGCATTCTTTGGCACTGCCTTTCATTGGGATTGGAATGAAAACTGACCTTTTCCAGTCCTGTGGCCACTGCTGAGTTTTCCAAATTTGCTGGCATATTGAGTGCAGCACTTTTACAGCATCATCTTTTAGGATTTGAAATAGCTCAACTGGAGTTCCATCACCTCCACTAGCTTTGTTCATAGTAATGCCTCCTAAGGCACACTTGACTTCATATTCCAGGATGTTTGGCTGTAGGTGAGTGATCACATCATGGTAATTATATGTGGCATGAAAATTTTCTTTGTATAGTTCTTCTGTGTATTCCTGCCACATCTTCTTAATATCTTCTGCTTCTGTTAGGTCCACACCATTTCTTTCCTTTATTGTTCCCATCTTTGCATGATTATATTAGATAGTTTAAGTGAATGACACTGAGACGAGGGAATAGAAAATATCCCTGCTCTATTCTATTTTAGGGGGATACTCATCTTATTCTTCCCTTACGAAGACTCTTAAAGGAAAATGTTACTGCCTGTAAAAGATTCAGTACCTTATCCATATACCCATAGCCATAGAGAGATGTTGTGAATCAAACATATGGATAAATATTTCTAAAGTCAAACTGCATTTGTGATAGTAGTGAACTATCAGCAACAACTACAGAATTTAAAGCACACAATGTGAACTGAAAATGTGAGTTACCTTTTCAAAAAGCATGCAAAGGTGTCTCTGCTGCTGCTGCTGCTAAGTTGCTTCAGTCGTGTCCGACTCCGTGCAACCCCAGAGATGGCAGCCCATCAGGCTCCCCCATCCCTTGGATCTACAGGTATTAAAATGTAAAACTTATTTTCTTCTGTGTTCTCTTTTGACTCTTATAGTGTTTTTAATTTGATATTTAATTTTGTTCTAAGTAAAGAAAAATTTGCATTAATTATTCAGTCATTATTATATTCTGCAATGTTTATTTGAAAGAGAAAGGTAAAAGCACTTATTTTATATGTAAAATAACCAATAATCCATTATTTTTATTTGATAACTCATACATGTACATGCGTTGTTTACCAGAATAATGGAAACACTGCACTGAACTAACTAAACTGTTCTTATTTCAATTAATGATCTGTGCAGTCTACCAATACTCTCTACCTTCAAGTTTACCAAAGATTAAGGAGTGAGAAATTATAGGTAGCCTTATGTTTTGCGTTCCTTTTATGTCTTCTTTTTCAACTTAAATAGCTCGCTAACACAAGGAAGTAACATAAATAGGAAAGAGGATGATAAGGTTTCTTGCTGGTTCATGTTTGTTGGAATGCCATTGCTTGCTTTCTGTGTTTGAAGCACATTATAGTTTGAATGGAAAATGCAGCCTCCCTTACACCTTGTTCTGGCTTGCAGTATCATGTGTTTTCCATACATTTTAGTCATATGTATTTCATGCTCATGGGATGTCAGAGCATGATAAGTGGGGACAATTGCAAGGAATGGCAGACATTGCATGTATATTCTTTGTTCATGCATGCAATCCATAGTATTTTTTACAAGCATACATTCAAGAAACTAAGACACTGGATTAAAATTTAATTAAAAAATTTAAAACAATAATGGCAAAGCATTCAACTAATCATGCTGTCATTACAGTTTGTATGCACATGAAATAAGACTTCCGATTTTAAATTCTGAGCTACGGGGCCATATCAGGACAAATAGAGCAACACTCTTCCTGAAATTAACACATGATACGACAGGGTTGTGAACAAATTACCGGTCAGTGTAACTTTTTGCAGAGGGTATGTTTGCCAATTTTATGGAAGCAATTCATGTCCAGAAGGTTCAGTGTTTAAATCAACTGAGGTTGACTGGATATTTCAGGAGGTTTACAGTGATGAAATAATAGGTAGCTCAGAGGTTAAAGCATCTGCCTGCAATGTGGGAGACCTGGATTCTATCCCTGGGTCAGGAAGATCTTCTGGAGAAGGAAATGGCAACCCACTCTAATATTCTTGCCTGGAGAATCCCATGGACGGAGGAGCCTGGTGGGCTACAGTCCACAGGGTCGCAAAGGGTCAGACAAAATTGAGCGACTTCACTTATGCTGTGAAATTAACCATTGGTTTTAAAGACTTGAATGGTAGTGAAGGAATTTTATTTGGGTGGTCAAATGACCAGATAAGTAAAGGAATGTAATTTTTGTTCAATCATTACTAATTCTGAGTTATAAATGAGAGATATGGGATAGAGAATAAATACACAAAGGCACTTATTTAAACCCACAAAATACAAAAAGTTAAGTCCTAGAACTAGAACATGAGGGCCCACAGGGTCACAAGAGTGCCTGTGCTTACAAGACAAATGTACCTGCTTAAGGCAGGTAAAGTTGACTTGAACATAGTAAGCACTCAAAAAAGAAGTTACTGTATGGTGATTGTCATTATTATCAAAACATTTGAAAGCAGATTTTGGTCTTCACAGTGAAGCTTTGAAGATTTCTCTAAGAGAAGAACTGTCAATAAAATAACCAAATATATGAACACACTATATTTGATTAAAAACCCTAAATTTTGCTCCATATTTATTCTAAACCATGGCTATTAAAGTTGACTTGAAAGAGTTAATAGAACTTGCTCCTTTGACATTTATATAAAAAAGAAAGACAAAAATGTTGCAAAACAATTTATATTCTCTAAGTCTGATGAGTTTATGATTTATTCCATGTTCTCAGCAGTTTCAGAAAGTTTAGTAGATTTTGTACATATATATATATACATACACTATATATATACATATACATACATACACTTTTAGGAAATTGGCTTACTGTAGAAGGCAGTGCTTCCCTAGTGGCTCCCTAGTGACTTCCCTAGTGTTTCAGCCAGTAAAAATCTGTCTGCAATGCAACAGACCTGGGTTGAATACTTGGCTTGGAAAAATCCCCTGGAGAAGGGAAGGGCTACCCATGCCAGTATTCTGTCCTGAAGAATTCCATGGGCTATATAGTACATGGGGTCAGAAAGAGTCAGATACAACTGAGCGACTTTCACTTTCAATACTTTCAGAAGGCAATGCACATTGTTGCATCTAAATAGATTAAGTCCACTAAGTTTTTCTTCTAAAAATATATATATATAAAACCATTCTCTACTGAAATAAAGTAAATATAATCCTGACATAGTTCCATAAGCAAGGGATAAAAAAAAAAAAGAAAAGAAAAGAAAGAAGCTTCCATTCTGCCAGTAAATAAATGTACTTGAAATTTCACAGAAGAAAATACCAGCCTATGTATGTCATGCTAATTATTTCTAAATAAAACTGGGGGGAAAAAAGAAACAACTTGTCTCATAAACCTGTAAAAAGCACCAGGTTTATATTTTAAGAAGAATAAAGGAAGTATAAAAGATAGATTTTGAGGTAAGTATTAAAGGAGAAGTAGTGTAACAATGGAGAGGAATTATCCCAGAAGATTTTTGAGGGATGTAAATTTATTTTTCTGGTTTTATAAGTAAGAAAAATGTATAAAGATTTTGGGTAAGCAATATCCATGAGCATTAATAGCTTGGTGTGTGTGACTAACAGTAGTCTGTCTTTTGGGTCAGAGACAAAATTAAGCCATCCAGTCAAGAGGCTGAATCAAAAACAAGAAACCCAAGGTGCTGATCAATATTAACTTATGCTTTTCATAATGCAGCATACAGTTTTCCAGTACCAGTGAGTGTAGGTAAGAAGCAAAAGTCATCAAGAATAATTGTATTCTTATTTTATTAAGCTTATGTAGAGAGATGGAGTAAAAATCAACAGGTTCATAATAAAACAATCATTTTATATAATATAATGTAAACATCTATTTGCACAAGATAATATTATATCTATTTAAGAATATTGCCTCAGAAAAACAGAAATCACTATCTTAGCATTTTAACTTACAACTTTTACTTTATTTATTTCAATCCAGGCAGTTTTCAAGCAAATATATCAATAAATTCATCTTCTAAGCTAATCATAACTCTTTTCTCTATTTAATTTCTTGTTCAGGTTGTATGCAAAATCATAATATCTTCTAAGGGCCTGCTATGCACAAGCCACATAAGAGGATGAAGATAGAAATAAAATCTCCTTATCACAAAATTACCAACAATTCATACAGAAAAGACATTTCCCTGTCTAAAGCAATAAGACCAAAAAAACAAAAACAAAAACAAAAACCGGGATGGGGGGGGCGGTGGGGGAAAGTTTAGTAAATACATGTTAAAACACTTTTCCTATTCTGTTGCTGCTCTAACACACTACCAAAAAACTTAGTAGCTTAAAACAGCACATATTTATATTGTCTTACAATTCAATAGGTCAAAAGTTTAAAATGGGTCTTAATGGGTTAAAATCAAATTTTCAACAAGACTACATTTATTCCATCTGGAGGCTTTAGGACAGCACCCATATCCTTGCTCTTCCCACTTTGTAGAGATTGCACACATTTATTAACATGTTTCGTTCATATTTAGTGCCAGCAACAGTAAATCCTGGATATCACATAAAATCACATCACTTTTACCTCCTCTCTGATAATTTCTTCCATTTTTCAAGATCGTTTGATTACAGTAAACATACCTAGATAACCCAAGATAAATGACAGCTGAAATAGGAGTTTGGAGATTAACATATACATACTAAAAAAGCATGTGTGCATGCTCAGTTCAGTTCAGTTCAGTTGCTCAGTCGTGTCCGACTCTTTGTGATCCTGTGAATAGCAGCACACCAGGCCTCCCTGTCCATCACCTTCTCCCGGAGTTCACTCAGACTCACATCCATTTAGTCAGTGATACCATCCAGCCATCTTATCCTCTGTCGTCCCCTTCTCCTCCTGCCTCCAATCCCTCCCAGCATCAGAGTCTTTTCCAATGAGTCAAATCTTCGCATGAGGTGGCCAAAATACTGGAGTTTCAGCTTCAGCATCACTCCTTCCAAAGAAATTCCAGGGCCGATTTCCTTCAGAATGGATTGGTTGAACCTCCTTGCTGTCCAAGACACTCTCAAGAGTCTTCTCCAACACCATGGCTCAAAAGCATCAATTCTTCAGCACTCAGTCCTCTTCACAGTCCAACTCTCACATCCGTACATGATCACAGGAAAAAACATAGCCTTGACTAGATGGACCTTAGTTGGCAAAGTAATGTCTCTGCTTTTGAATATGCTATCTAGGTTGGTCATAACTTTTCTTCCAAGGAGTAAGTGTCTTTTAATTTCTTGGCTGCAATCACCATCTGCAGTGATTTTGGAGCCCCAAAAAACAAAGACTGACACTGTTTCCACTGTTTCTTCATCTATTTCCCATGAAGGGATGGGACCGGAGGCCATGATCTTCATATTCTGAATGTTGAGCTTTAAGCCAACTTTTCACTCTCCAATTTCACTTTCATTAAGAGGCTTTTTAGTTTCTCTTCACTTTCTGCCATAAGGGTGGTGTCATATGCATATCTGAGGTTGTTGATATTTCTCCCGGCAATCTTGATTCTAGCTTGTGTTTCTTCCAGTACAGTGTTTCTCATGATGTACTCTGCATATAAGTTAAATAAGCCAGGCGACAGTATATAGCCTTGACATACTCCTTTTCCTATTTGAAACCAGTCTGTTGTTCCATGTCCAGTTCTAACTGTTGCTTCCTGGCCTGCATAGAGATTTCTCAAGAGGCAGGTCAGGTGGTCTGGTATTCCCATCTCTTTCAGAATTTTCCACAGTTTATTGTGATCCACACAGTCAAAGGCTTTGGCATAGTCAATAAAGCAGAAATAGATGTTTTTCTGGAACTCTTTTGCTTTTTCCATGATCCAGCGGATGTTAGCAATTGAAGAGATAAGAAAGCCATCTTCAGCGATCAATGCAAAGAAGCAGAGGAAAAGAACTGAATGGGAAAGACTAGAGATCTCTTCAAGAAAATTAGAGATACCAAGGAAACATTTCATGCAAAGATGGACTCGGTAAAGGATAGAAATGGTATGGACCTAACAGAAGCAGAATATATTAAGAAGAGGTGGCAAGAATACACAGAAGAACTCTACAAAAAAGATCTTCACGACCCAGATAATCATGATGGTGTGATCACTCATCTAGAGCCAGACATCCTGGAATGTGAAGTCAAGTGGGCCTTAGAAAGCATCACTATGAACAAAGGTAGTGGAGGTGATAGAATTCTAGTTGAGCTCTTTCAAATCCTGAAAGATGATGCTGTGAAAGTGCTGTATTCAATATGCCAGCAAATTTGGAAAACACAACAGTGGCCACAGGACTGGAAAAGGTCAGCTTTCATTCCAATCCCAAAGAAAGGCAATGCCAAAGAATGCTCAAACTACTGCACAATTGCACTCATCTCACATGCTAGTAAAGTAATGCTAAAAATTCTCCAAGCCAGGCTTCAGCAATATGTGAACCGTGTGCATGCTCAGTCGTGTCCAACTCTTTGCAACCCTATGGACTGTAGCCCTTCAGGCTCCTCTGTCCATGGGATTCTGCAGACAAGAATACTGGAGTGGATTGCCATTTCCTACTCCAGGGGATCTTCCCAACCCAGGAATTGAACCCACATCCCCCTGTGTCTCCTGAATTGGTGGGCAGATTCTTTATCACTGTATCACTTGGGAACATATTACTATATATAAAGTAGATAACCAAGAAGGACCTACTACAGAACACAGAGAACTGTATCAGTATTTTGTAGTAAGCTGTAAGGGAAAATAATATGAAAAATATATAATATATGTATAAGTGAACACTTTTCTATATACCTGATATTAACATAGCATTGTAAATCTACTATACTACACTTTAAAAATAAAAAGGACTGCTGATTAGCAATTGTAATTCTCCCTTCAATCTTAATTTTCCTTAGCTACATAAGATAAAATAGTCACAGTTTCTGGAAATTAGAGGTTGAATATCTGTGAGGGTACTGCCTATAGTTATGTTTTTAGAGTAGTAGGGAAAATGCTATGTAAAAGACATGAAACTTACACTATGCTTTGATATGTATGTAAAATATAGGACAAATCTACTGGAAATTTTAAGAATACCAAGTGATAAAATCTCTTTATTACTACTTCCAATAAAATCAGAACTTGTGTCTAGTCTATAAACAATAAAGTAAAAGTGAAAGTTGAAAGTGAAGTCGCACAGTCGAGTCCGACTCTTTGCGACCCCATGGACTGTAGCCTACCAGGCTTCTCTGCCCATGGGATTTTCCAGGCAAGCAGACTGGAGTGGATTGCCATTTCCTTCTCCAGTCAATGGACAATAAAAATAAATGCTATATGTTCATATTGCTTTTTAAAAACCAGCCTAAATTAATAAAATAGTTAGACTGATTTTTAATACATATATCAGAGTCAACACAAATTTTGGAAGATCTCTTGAAATGATTCTAATCCAAGTTTGTACAAAATACATTTTTTATATTGTTGACAAAACATCACTGTAAATATATTCAAGCAGCGTATAATTCAGTATGTCTTCAATTATTTTCAACAAGATTGTTTTATTTCAGCTTAATGTATAGTACTTTAATTCCTTAACATTCACGTTGTTCAATAAAATGATAAACTCTCAGTTAACCTAAACATAAAATTATCTTTAAAAAACACAAATATTTTTGGTCAAGGAGAAACATTGCATTTTGTAAAACCTTTACAACTATCTACTTTTAAACGCATCTGAGTCAGTGGCCATTTTTTACCTCATTTTAATCTAGATGTTGGGTGTCTCAGGGAAAAAAATTAGTTCTTTATTTCATGAACACCTGAACAGGCCTTAAATCTAGATGAATGGCACTGTTATATGGATAGATAATCCATTTTTCTATAGTGACAATCTGCTGTAATATTTCAGCAGTGCCCCTTTCAAGATATGCTGTTAGATGCTCAAATCTATGCTTTAGTCCCTGAAATGACATTTTAAAAAGGTACCATGAATGAATCTTTTAGTAAGAGAATAGATATAACACACAGAAGGCAATGATCCCTCTTATACAATTAAATAACATGACAATGAGGAAGTAATATTCTTATTTTAATATATTTATCATAAAGAAGACAATGATATATTTTATCTTTCCCCCAAAGTACGTCTTCAATGTCTTTGATGAGAATGCAATTGATATAACAGATATCTTCAAAAAATGTAAAGTGCAGTTGGATTCAATTTCTGTTTATTATGTCAAATAACTGATGTACTTGGGGGGGGGGTCCCTGTATTATTATACAATATAACATATTATGTCACATATTCACAGCAAATGAACATGTTAACATGTTAAGAGGCTCGTTACTGCAGAAATACTGCTAAATGATTGACATAATTACAATTGTAAAGGCAATAGTATTTTATATAAAGTAATATCACAAATCTGAATAGTGTGAACAGATAAAAAAGGAGTAGTTGGTACCTCAGAGTCCCTATAGAAATTGACCTTGTTTAGGGGCATTAAGGAGCTTCCCTGATGGCTCAGATGGTAAATCATATACCTGCAATGCGGGAGACCTGGGTTCGATCCGTGGGTGGAGAAGATCCCCTAGAGGAAGGCATAGCAACCCACTCCAATATTCTTGCCTGGAGAAGTCCCATGGACAGAGGAGCCTACAGGTTGCAGTCCATAGAGTTGCAAAGAGTCAGACATGACTGAGTGACTAAGCGCAGCGCACACAGCACAGGGACATTAAAGTGAATTTCTGGAAGTTTGGGAATGGATGCTTTCTGAAGTTTTCAAAAATTTATACAATATATACTAAAGTATACACACACACACTCGCATACATGTAGGCATATACATGTATAAAATATATTTAAGTTGATATATTTTAAGGAATATGATTGGATACTATCTCTCCAAATTTCTTTGTCCTTTTTTTTTTTCTTTGTCTCTTTTTCTTTTTTTTGGTCTCTTCTTTTTTTCTTTGTCTTTTTTTGGTTTTCTTTATTTGTCTCTTCTTTTGTTTTTTTCTCTTTGTATTGATTTTGGATAATTTGAATTGAATTGGCCTAAAAGACACTGGCACTTTCCATATATATATATATACACCAACACTTTACCACTAACACCACCTGTGAAGCTCTTATTCCTTCTTACCCCATTGATATGTAACCATCTTGAAACTGCTGGTCATCCATGGAGGAAATAAATTATGGATCATATACCCCTGGGAATGCCCAGTCATTTTCTAGATTTTAGTTTATTTAGGTTTGTTTGAGGTTCATATATATATATATATATATATATATATATATATATATAATGTAATTGCATAGTAAATATGATATATATGGTTTATTTTAATTCTCTTATCATTGTTCCTGTATTCTGTGGACTGTTTTGCACACAGGGAAAACATGAGAATCACCATATACCTCCCTATCTTCATCTTCAGAAGCTAAAATCTTATACTTTGTGAATTCCTGAGATAAGATATAGGTATGGATATAAATGAACTCTTTGGTCCTTTTGATATACTGTCCTCATAAACTTAGTAAAGAAGTGTGGGACAGAGTTAGTGGGGTGTGAGTAGGACCACACACAATGTTCTAATACTCAGCATTAGCTCATATGTAGTCATTACAGTTATTTAAAACACCACTTTATTCCTTCTTGCATAAATTCACGCTAAGTCACTCCAGTCATGTCCAACTCTTTGCAACCCTGTGGACTGTAGCCTGCCAGGCTCTTCCCTCCATGAGATTCTCCAGGCAAGAATATTGGAGTTGGTTGCCAGGCCCTCTTCCAGGGGATTATAGCAACCGAGGGATTCCAAACTAGTAAGCAAGACATTTGCATCTCCTGTGTCTCCTACATTGACAGGACACTAGCAGTTTACCACTAACACCACCTGTGAAACTCTTATTCCTTCTTACTCTATTGATATGTGACCATCTTGAAACTGTTGGTCATCCATGGAGGAAATCAATTATGGATCTCATACCCACTAGGAATGCCCAGTCACTCTCTAGAATTTAGTTTATTTAGTTAGATTTGTTTGAGGTTCTTTTTTTAAATTATTTTTACTTTTACTTTATTTTACTTTACAATACTGCATTGGTTTTGCCATACATTGACATGAATCCACCATGGGTGTACATGCGTTCCCAAACATGAACCCCCCTCCCACCTCCCTCCCCATAACATCTCTCTGGGTCATCCCTGTGCACCAGCACCAAGCATCCTGTATCCTGCATCAGGCATAGGCTGGCGATTCGTTTCTTACATGATAGAATACATGTTTCAATGCCATTCTCCAAAATCATCCCACCCTCTTCCTCTCCCTGTGAGTCCAAAAGTCCACTCTACACATCTGTGTCTCTTTTGCTGTCTTGCATACAGGGTCATTATTGCCATCTTTCTAAATTCCATATATATATGTGTTATTATACTGTATTGGTGTATTTCTTTCTGGCTTACTTCATTCTGTATAATCGCTCCAGTTTCATCCATCTCATTAGAACTAATTCAAATGTATTCTTTTTAATAGCTGAGTAATACTCCATTGTGTATATGTACCACAGCTTTCTTATCCATTCATCTGCTGATGGATATCTAGGTTGTTTCCATGTCCTGACTATTATAAACAGTGCTGCGATGAACATTGGGGTACATGTGTCTCTTTCAATTCCAGTATCCTTTGTGTGTATGCCCAGCAGTGGGATTGCTGGGTCATAAGGTAGTTCTATTTGCAATTATTTAAGGAATCTCCACACTGTTCTCCATAGTGACTGTACTAGTTTGCATTCCCACCAACAGTGTAGGAGGGTTCCCTTTTCTCCACACCCTCTCCAGCATTTATTGCTTGTAGACTTTTGGATCGCAGACATTCTGACTGGTGAGAAGTGGTACCTCACTGTGGTTTTGATTTGAATTTCTCTAATGATAAGTGATGTTGAGCATTTTTTCATGTGTTTGTTAGCCATCCGTATGTCTTCTTTGGAGAAATGTCTATTTAGTTCTTTGGCCTATTTTTTGATTGGGTCGTTTATTTTTCTGGAATTGAGCTGCATAAGTTGCTTGTATATTTTTGAGATTAGTTGTTTGTCAGTTGCTTCATTTGCTGTTATTTTCTCCCATTCTGAAGGCTGTCTTTTCACCTTGCTTATATTTTCTTTTGTTGTGTAGGAGCTTCAAATTTTAATTAGATCCCATTTGTTTAATTATGCTTTTATTTCCACAATTCTGGGGGGTGGATCATAGAGGATCCTGCTGTGATTTATGTCAGAGAGTGTTTTGTCTATGTTCTCCTCTAGGTTTATAGTTTCTGAACTTACATTTAGATCTTTCATCCATTTTGAGTTTATTTTTGTGTGTGGTGTTAGAAAGTAATCTAGTTTCATTCTTTTACAAGTGGTTGACCAGTTTCCCCAGCACCACTTGTTAAAGAGATTGTCTTTACTCCATTGTATATTCTTGCCTCCTTTGTCAAAGATAAGGTGTCCATATGTGTGTGGATTTATCGCTGGGCTTTCTATTTTGTTCCACTGATCTATATTTCTGTCCTTGTGCCAGTACCATACTGTCTTGCTGACTGTGGCTTCGTAGTAGAGCCTGAAGTCAGGCAGGTTGATTCCTCCAGTTCCATTCTTCTTTCTCAAGATTGGTTTGACTAGTCTAGATTTTTTATATTTCCATACAAATCTTGAAATTATTTGTTCTAGTACTGTGAAAAATATGGCTGGCAGCATGATAGGGATTGCATTGAGTTTGTAGATTGCTTTGGATAGTATACTCATTTTCACTATTTTGATTCTTCTGATCCATGATCATGGTATATTTCTCCATCTATTAGTGTCCTCTTTGATTTCTTGTATCAGCGTTTTATAGTTTTATATATATATATATAGGTCTTTAGTTTCTTTAGGTAGATATATTCCTAAGTATTTTATTCTTTTCATTGCAATGGTGAATGGAATTGTTTCCTTAATTTCTTTTTCTACTTTCTCATTATTAGTGTATAGGAATGCAAGGGATTTCTGTGTGTTGATTTTATATCCTGCAACTTTACTGTATTCATTGATTAGATCTAGTAATTTTCTGGTGGAGTCTTTAGGATTTTCTAGGTAGAGGATCATGTAATCTGCAAACACTAAGAGTTTTACTTCTTCTTTTCCAATTTGGATTCCTTTTATTTCTTTTTCTGCTCTGATTGCTGTGGTCAAAACTTCCAGAACTATGTTGCATAGGAGTGGTGAAAGTGGACACACTTGTCTTGTTCCTGACTTTAGGGGAAATGCTTTCAATTTGTCACCATTGAGGATAATGTTTGCTGTGGGTTTGTCATAGATAGCTTTTATTATGTTTACGTATGTTCCTTCTATTCCTGCTTTCTGAAGAGTTTTTATCATAAATGGATGTTGAATTTTGTCCATGGCCTTCTCTGCATCTATTGAGATACTCATATGGTTTTTATTTTTCAATTTGTTAATGTGGTGAATTACATTGATTGATTTGCAGGTATTGAAGAATCCTTGCATCCCTGGGAAAAAGCCCAATTGGTCATGGTGTATGATCTTTTTAATGTGTTGTTGGATTCTGATTGCTAGAATTTTGTTGAGGATTTTGGCATCTATGTTCATCAGTGATATTGGCCTGTAGTTTTCTTTTTTTTGTAGCATCTTTGTCAGGTTTTGATATTAGGGTGATGGTGGGCTCATAGAATGAGTTTGGAAGTTTACCTTCCTCTGCAATGTTCTGGAAGAGTTTGAGTAGGATAGGTGTTAGCTCTTCTCTAAATTTTTGGTAGAATTCAGCTGTGAAGCCGTCTGGACCTGGGCTTTTGTTTGCTGGAAGATTTCTGATTACAGTTTCAATTTCCAGGCTTGTGATGTGTCTGTTAAGGTTTTCTATTTCTTCCTGGTTCAGTTTGGAAAGTTGTACTTTTCTAAGAATTTGTCCATTTCTTCCATGTCGACCATTCTATTGGCATATAATTGCTGATAGTAGTCTCTTATGATCCTTTGTATTTCTGTGTTGTCTGTTGTGATCTCTCCATTTTCATTTCTAACTTTATTGATTTGATTTTTCTCTCTTTGTTTCTTGATGAGTCTGGCTAGTGGTTTGTCAATTTTATTTATCCTTTCAAAGAACCAGCTTTTGGCTTTGTTGATTTTTGCTATGGTCTCTTTTGTTTCTTTTGCATTTATTTCTGCCCTAAATTTTAAGATTTCTTTCTTTCTACTAACTCTTGGATTCTCCATTTCTTCCTTTTCTAGTTGCTTTAGGTGTAGAGTTAGGTTATTTATTTGACTTTTTTCTTATTTCTTGAGGTATGCCTGTACTTTCCTCTTAGCACTGCTTTTATAGTGTTCCACAGGTTTGGGGTTGTTGTGTTTTCATTTTCATTCATTTCTATGTGTATTTTTATTTCTTTTTTTATTTCTTCTGTGATTTGTTGGTTATTCAGAAGCATGTTGTTCAGCCTCCATATGTTGGAATTTTTAATAGTTTTTCTCCTGTAATTGAGATCTAATTTTAATGCATTATGGTAAGAAAAGATGCTTGGAATGATTTCGATTTTTTTTAATTTATCAAGTTTAGATTTATGGCCCAGGATGTGATCTATCCTGGAGAAGGTTCCATGAGCACTTGAGAAAAAAGTTGAAATTCATTGCTTTGGGGTGAAATGTCCTATAGATATCAATTAGGTCTAACTGGTCTACTGTATCATTTAAAGTTTGTGTTTCTTTGTTAATTTTCTGTTTAGTTGATCTGTCCATAGGTGTGAGTGTGGTATTAAAGTCTCCCGCTATTATTGTGTTATTTTAATTTCCCATTTCATACTTGTTAGCATTTGTCTTACATATTGCAGTGCTCCTCTATTGGATGCATATATATTTATAATTGTTATATCTTCTTCTTGGATCGATCTTTTGATCATTATGTAGTGGCCTTCTTTGTCTCTTTTCACAGCATTTGTTTTAAAGTCTATTTTATCAGATATGATTATTGCCATTCCTGCTTTCTTTTGGTCTCTATTTGCATGGAATAACTTTTTCCAGCCCTTCACTTTCAGTCTGTATGTGTCCCTTGTTTTGAGGTGGGTCTCTTGTAAGCAGCATATAGAGGGATCTTCTTTTTGTATCCATTCAGCCAGTCTTTGCCTTTTGGTTGGGGCATTCAACCCATTTACATTTAAGGTAATTATTGATATGTATGATCCTGTTACCATTTACTTTATTATTTTGGGTTCGGGTTTATACGTCCTTTTTGTGTTTCCTGTCTAGAGAATACCCTTTAGTATTTGTTGGAGAGCTGGTTTGGTGGTGCTGAATTCTCTCAGCTTTTGCTTGTCTGTAAAGCTTTTGATTTCTCCTTCATATTTGAATGAGATCCTTGCTGGGTACAGTAATCTGGGCTGTAGGTTATTTTCTTTCATCACTTTAAGTATGTCTTGCCATTCTCTCCTGGCCTGAAGAGTTTCTGTTGAAAGATCAGCTGTTATCCTTATGGGAATCCCCTTGTGTGTTATTTGTTGTTTTTCCCTTGCTGCTTTTAATATTTGTTCTTTGTGTTTGGTCTTTGTTAATTTGATTAGTATATGTCTTGGGGTGTTTCGCCTTGGGTTTATCCTATTTGGAACTCTCTGTGTTCCTTGGACTTGGGTGATTATATCCTTCCCCATTTTAGGGAAGTTTTCAACTATTATCTCCTCAAGGGTTTTCTCATGGTCTTTCTTTTTGTCTTCTTCTTCTGGGACTCCTTTAATTTGAATGTTGGAGCATTTCATGTTGTCCTGGAGGTCTCTGAGATTTTCCTCATTTCTTTTAATTTGTTCTCTGATTCATTTATTTCTACCATTCTATCTTCTATTTCACTAATCCTATCTTCTGCCTCTGTTATTCCACTATTTGTTGCATCCAGAGTGTTTCTGATCTCATTTATTGCATTATTCATTATATATTGACTCTTTTTTATTTCTTCTAGGTCCTTGTTAAACCTTTCTTTCATCTTCTCAATCCTTGTCTCCAGGTTATTTTCATGTGATTCCATTTCGATTTCAAGATTTTGGATCATTTTCACTATCAATATTCGGAATTCTTTCTCAGGTAGATTCCCTTTCTCTTCCTCTTTTGTTTGGTTTGGTGGGCATTTTTCCTGTTCCTTTACCTGCTGAGTATTCCTCTCTCTCTTCATCTTGGTTATATTGTTGCATTTGGGGTGGCCTTTTTATATTCTGGGAATTTGTGGAGTTCTCTTTATTATGGAGCTTCCTCACTGTGGGTGGGGTTGTATCAGTGGCTTGTCAAGGTTTCCTGGTTAGGGAGGCTTGTGTTGGAGTTCTGGTGGGTGGAGCTGGGTTTCTTCTCTCTGGAGTGCAATGGAGAGACCAGTAATGTGTTATGAGACGTCAATGATTTTGGAGTAACTTTGAGCTGCCTGTATATTGAAGCTTAGGGGTGTGTTCCTGTGTTGCTGGAGATTTTGCATGGTATGTCTTGCTCTGGAACTTGTTGGTCCTTGGGTGGAGCTTGGTTTCTTTGTAGCTATGAAGGCATTTAATGAGCTCCTATTGATTAATATTCCCTGAATTCAGGAGTTCTCTGATGTTCTCAGGCTTTGGACTTAAGCCTCATGCTTCTGGTTTTCAGTTTTATTTTTACAGTAGCCTCTACACTTCTCCATCTATACAGCACCGATGATAAAACATCTAGATTAAAGATGAAAGGTTTCTCCGCATTGAGGGACACCCAGAGAGGTTCACTGAGTTACATGGAGAAGAGAAGAGGGAGGGGGTAATTAGAGGTGACTGGAATGAGATGCGGTGAGATCAAAAGAGAAGAGAGCAAGCTAGCCAGTAATCACTTCCTTATGTGCGCTCCATAGTCTGGACTGCTCAGAGGTATTTATGGAGTTATACAGGGAAGAGGAGAGGGAGGAAGTAGACAGAGGTGGCCAGGAGTATAAAAGAGGGAAATGAAAAGGAGAGAGACAAATACAGCCAGTAACCAGTTTCTTAGGTGTTCTCTACCGTCTGGAACACAGAGAGACTCACAGAGTTGGATAGAGAAGAGAAGGGGGAGGGAAGTGACAGAGGCCATCTGGTGGAGAAAAGGGAGAGTCCAAAGGAGGAGAGAGTGGTCAAGCCAGTAATCTTGCTCTCAGGTAAAATTGGATAGTGAAGTTTGGGTTTTTAAACGTACAAAATTGACAACAAAAAAACAAAAAAGCAAAGATTAAAAATCCAGAGTAGAGGTTGGATTTTCAAAAATACAATATTAAAGAAAAGAAGAAGGAAAAAAGAAAAAATAACAAGAAAACAACAACAACAACAAACAATCAAAGCCACAAGAATTATTTAAAAACACCAACAACAATCACACAAAGACTATATATGGTATTTGCTTTAAAAAACAGAGTATTTTTTGAAAAGTAATAATAGGTTATAGAAATAAAAATTAGAAAAGAAATAGAGGAGTCAACAATTTTAAAAAGATAGAAAAAAAAAGAAGAAAAAGAAAAGAAGAAAAAACAACCCCACAACAGCATCAACAACAACAACAACAACAAAAAAAAAGAAATGATTGTAAAAATAGTAAAGATGTATCTGGCCCTTTTTCTGGTGTTGTGGGCAGTGTGGGGTCACTTGAAAGGTGGTTCCCTCTGTTTAACTTCTTCTGTTTGCTGGTCACTTCAGTGTCTGGTTTCCGTCCTGAAAGGGGGAGTGGTGGTGGACACTTTTTTTTTTTTTTTTTTTTAGGATCACTTGTTCAGTCATGCTGTGGGGAGGGAGGGATGCTGCAAACAAATAGCACTGTCGTGTGCACGCAGTGTCTCAGCCCCGCTGGGCCTGGCCCTGCTCTCGGGGCACAAACCGTTCTGCCTCTACGATGCTCAGCAGGAACCATCTGAGGCTGGCCCTAGGCTGCGTGCACCTCCCTGGTCTAAGCCACTCAGATTCGGTGCTCAGGTAGCCCTCAGAGGCATAGACTCAGTTGGGACTGTGTTTTGTGCCCTTCCCAGGTCCGAGTATCTCAGGTGTTTGGCAAGTGCGGTTGCTGCGACTTGTCGCCTTTCCTGTCTCTGTTGCTCAGTTTTCTGGGTGTACCGCTGGCACCCCTTGTGAGGCAGATGGTGACTGTCCAGCACCCCCAGAAGTCTTAGCAAAGAAGCCTGCTTGCAGTTTGGTAGGTAAAATCCCTCCGGGACTGCAATTGCTCCTTTCCAGCCCTTACAGCTATGGCTGCCTGTCCCGGCGGGGGATGGTCTGCAGCCGGCTATTTCCATTCCGTCCTTTGTTCTGTGCGCGGTCCTGGCAGTGTCTTATGTTTGATTTCTTTGCGTGGTGGCTATCCCACAGTCTGGTTTGCTAGCCCAAGTTAGCTCATTCTGGTTATGCATGGGGCATTCCTGCCCGATTCTTACAAAGCCCTGCAGCCGGCGCCTCCCGCACCTCCCTGCCCTGCCCCCACTTGTTAGTGGCAGATGCAGGTGTCTGTGCTGTTTTTCCACTGGGGGAGTTACTGTTGGTCTTGTAATCTGTTGGTTTTAATTATTTATTTATTTTCCCTTCCTGTTATGTTGCCCTCTGTGCTTCCAAGGCTCGCCACAGACTCGGCAGGGAGAGTGTTTCCTGGTGTTTGGAAACCTCTCTTCTTAAGATTCCCTTCCTGGGACAGGCTTCCCTTCCTGGGAAAGAGCTCCCTCCCCACCTCCTTTGTCTCTTTTTCCATCTTTTATATTTTTTCCTACCTGTTTTTGAAGACAATGATCTGCTTTTCTGGGTGCCTGATGTCCTCTGCCAGCATTCAGAAGTTGTTTTGTGGAGTTTGCTCAGCATTGAAATGTTCTTTTGAGGAATTTGTGAGGGAGAAAGTGGTCTCCCCATCCTATTCCTCCGCCATCCTGTTTGGGGTTCTTAATTTGCTAATATGTTTTCAGAAAATTATAAATTTGCAAATTATCAAAACTCTCATTGTTAGAGTAGGAAAGACAATCTCTCATGAATTTCTAAACTCCAATTTGAGAATATCCATTATATATGTAATTTTAGGAGCATCAAATATGTGTACGAGTTTTCCTTTAATCCATTATATTTTATAATGTAGATAAGGTCTACTGAATAAAATATTCAAAATAAAACTATGACATACAAATAATATGACATAATTTCTTATATTCAAAAATTTAAAAACTAATTAAGAAAGTAAATGAAGCAAAATAAAAAGAGAATTTTAATAAATAGCATTTGACAATGATAATTTGTGAAAGGTGTTCAGTTGTATCCAACTCTTTACCACCCCATGGACTATGCAGTCCATGGAATTCATCAGGCCAGAATACTGGAGTGGGTAGCCTTCCCATTCTCCAGGAGATCTTCCCAAGCCAGGGATCAAAGCCAGGTCTCCCACATTACAGGTGGATTCTTTACCAGCTGAGCCACAAGGGAAGCCCAGTGATAACATCTCTGGCATAAATAAATCCATATAGGAATTAAGATAATTTTACTTAAAGCCTCTCTTTGCTTTTAAGCCATCACAGATGAGAAGAGATAAAAGTTCTAACTTGACTACCTCTTTAACTAAAAAAGAAAACTGCAATAGCTTAAGAAATCTTCATGCATTCCCAGGTTATTTTTATTATTAATTTTTTATTCATATATATTTACAAAGAAAGTGGGAGGTTATAAACTCAGTATCAAGAACTATGTCTAGACCACAAGTAGCAGTGTAAGTAACCAATCTAAAGACATAATAGTTCTGAAAGATTTAGGTATGGATGGTAAGGGCAAACAAGTTTTATTAGAATAAAATAATAAATCAAGAGGTCTAAAGAAAAAAAGTAGCAAAAACAGCAGAATTAAACAGCACAAGGTAAAAACAAAAAATCTGCAATTATTAAAGGCCAGAGTAAAGCATATAGTCAAAATTCAGGTAAGAAAAGCTGCTTTGAATTTTTATATTAAGACAAACCTTGAGTTTGAGAGTTACATATATATTTTCTACTTCCTATATAGGTGTTGAAAAATCCGAATGTGAAAACAGCTATCCATATACTAAAGTGAAACATGAAAAGGAACAATAGAGTTAAGCAGTAAAACTGATCATTCTGTGGAATGACATCATCAATATGGTGGTCTAGGAGACTCCAGTCTCCATACTTCAATAAAGATCAACAATTAAATAAAAGTCTATTTAAAAAAATAACTCTGGGTAAACTCTGGAGTCAGTGAAAGAAATTTTAGCAATATAGTGGAACATAAAAAAAAAAATTGAGAGTAGCCTTATATGTAGAAAGTTCTAAAGATCTCAGCAAAAGAAAAAAAAAGTAGCTAATTAATATAATAAAGTTTCGGGATATAAAATCAACAAACAAAAATCAGTTGATGTTCTATACATCAATATGGAATTATCTGAAAAAGATATAAAGGAAACAACCCCATTTACAGTAATATCAAAAATAATAGAGTACTTAAGAATACATTTGACAAGAGAAGTAAAAGATATATAAACTGAAAATATCACTGTAAGAATCTGAAGAACAAATAAATGGAATGATATGTCATGTTTATGGATCAGTAGAGTTAATACTGTGAAAATGTCCATATAAAATGTTCAAGGTATTCCCTAGAAAATGCCAATAGCTTTTCTCAAATAAATCAAAGCAATACTAAAATTCTATTGAACCTCAAAAGACCCTGAAAAGTAAACTTGAGAAAGAACAAAGCAAGAAACATTATATTTCATAGTTTCAAACTACTTCACAAAATTATAATAATCAAAAAATATAAAACCAGAAAGAAAAGACACATAGACCAATGAAACATAACTAAGAGCCCAGAAATAAATCCAGATGTAAATGACCAAATAATATTTGACAAAGGAGCCAAGAATACTCAATGTGGAGAGGATTGTCTCTTTAATAACTGGTGAAACCATATATTCATGCAAAACAGTAAAATTATATTTTTTTTCCTCTCGCTCATAGATGTTTTACTAAACCAGTTTTTGTGTTTTGTGTGTGTGTGTGTGTGTAATTGTTTTACATCATGTTAGTTTCTTCAGAACAATGAAGTGAATCAGCCATGTATATATGTATGTCCCCTCCCTGAAACTCCCTCCCATCCTCCACCACCATACCACCCATTTACAGAGAACCAAGCTAAACTATGCTTCCCTGATGGCTCAGAGGTTAAAGTGTCTGCCTCCAATGCAGGAGACCTGGGTTCGATCCCTGAGTCAGGAGGATCCCCTGGAGAAGGAAATGGTAACCCACTCCAGTATTCTTGCCTAGAGAATCCCATGGATGGAGAAACTTGATAGGCTACAGTCCACGGGGTCACAAAGAGTCAGACATGACTGAGCGACTTCCCTTTCACTTTCTTTCCCTTTCAAGCTAAACTCCCTGTGCTATACAGCAGCTTTCCACTAGCTGTAATTTTACACATGATAGTGAATATATGTCAATCCCAATCTTTCAATTAAAACTACCCTGCTGGTCCAGTGGTTAAGACTCCCTGCTTACACTGCAGGAGGCATGGGTTCAATTCCCAGTGGGGGAAATTAAGATCCCTCATGATGACAGAGAAACCCAAATAAGATGGTAGGTGTTGCAAGAAGGCATCAGAAGGCAGACACACTGAAACCATACTCACAAAAAACTAGTCAATCTAATCACACTAGGACCAGAGCCTTGTCTAACTCAATGAAACAGAGCCATGCCCGTGGGGCAACTCAAGATGGGCAGGTCGTGGTGGAGAGGTCTGACAGAATGTGGTCCACTGGAGAAGGGAATGGCAAACCACTTCAGTATTCTTGCCTTGAGAACCCTATGAACAGTATGAAAAGGCAAAATGATAGGATTCTTGCTGGGAGCCACCATGGGAGATCCCACCCATGACAAGGTCATGTGGAAGAGAACTGTTAAGCAAGGCTTCAGAACTCAACAGGCTCCCTAGGCTTTCTCGAGCATCTACCCCCAAACCAGAATCTGTCTGTTTTACTATTTCATGACTTTCACTAACTCCTCTGACATTAACAGGGGCTATTCCTGACCACCTTTCTCTGGAAAAAATTAACTTAGGACTATAGCTAATAAGTCTGCTGGACATGAGAGGAATATTTCCAATCAAAACCCCTCTGTTAGCATTTTAGCTTGCTTGGCAGATATATCCAGACTCTTGCAGCTACACATGTGATTATTTACAGCCTCCCAACTGTGAGAGGCACAGAAAGCCTAAAACATAGAGCCTTTCAAAGAGTTAAAAGTTATTAGAGTAGTGCTAATGTAAGATTTCATTATTGGGCCAGTGCTTGTTGCTAAGTTCCCATATCTCTTATCCAGTGTGCACCTGGGAGTGCATTAGTTAACATAGTTAGAAAGTAAGAAAAACAAGTGTAGCCTTGAAATTAACCATATCAGACTTTTGAGCTAATTGGTTCTTTTTTGTAACTCACTGCACCTTTGCTTTGTGAGAATGTAACTCTGTTTAATACTTTTGGAGGCTGACGTATATTAGAAATATAAGAAAAAACATTTCAAGGGAAAATAAGTTTTCTGGTTGAGAAGCCTTTATCAAAAGAGGGTCATAAAATGTTCACAGGCCTCCAAGGCCAAAAGATAATGTACACAATATTGTTTTGGGAAAGGTTTGCAAAAAAAATCCTGGTTTCAATAAAGACAAAACATATAATATTTGGGCTGACTCTGTATGACTTTGCATCTTTCATTTCCCTCTATGTACAAGCAAAGGTATAAAAGACGCTTTTGAAAATAAAAACAATGGGCCTCGCTTGAAGAAGCTTTTTTTCTCTCTTACTTTCTTTTTTCAGGCTGATCCCTTGGAGCATAGAGGCTCCCTGCGTTCACTTATCTGCCCGGGTTTCTAAGACCTGAACGGGAAGACATTCTGCGTCTTCACTCCCTTGGGAGACTGAGAAGACACCTGTGGCCTCCGTGAACAAGGCAAACTTCTTGTCTCGAAGTTTTATTGGCTTTCTATGTAAACCAAGGAGTATCAGCCTCTGTCTCTCCTCTATTTTCTTATCTACAATATTTTTTTCCTTATCTCTCTCTAAATCATCTGCTGACACCATTTTTCCTTCAGGTTCCCCTGGATCCTGTGGGGGCTGGACTCCGGCAGATTCTGAAAGAGGAACTCCCCAGGTCAGTAGGTGCCCAGTATGCTACTGGAGATCAGTAGAGAAATAACTCCAGAAAGAAAGAAGGGATGGAGCCAAATCAAAAACAATATCCAGCTGTGGATGTGACTGGTGATAGAAGCATGGTCCGATGCTGTAAAGAGCAATATTGCATAGGAACCTGGAATGTCAGGTCCATGAATCAAGGCAAATTGGAAGTGATCAAACAAGAGATGCCAAGAGTGAATGTCGACGTTCTAGGAATCAGCGAACTAAGATGGACTGGATTGGGTAAATTTAACTCAGACGACCATTGTAACTACTACTACAGGCAGGAACCCCTCAGAAGAAATGGAGTAGCCATCATGGTCAACGAAAGAGTCCAAAATGCAGTAGTTGAATGCAATCTCAAAAATGACAGAATGATCTCTGTTTGTTTCCAAGGCAAACCATTCAATATCACAGTAATCCAAGCCTATGCCCCAACAAGTAATGCTGAAGAAGCTGAAGTTGAACGGTTCTATGAAGATCTACAAGACCTTTTAGAACTAACACCCAAAAAAGATGTCCTTTTCATTATAGGGGACTGGAATGCAAAAGTAGGAAGTCAAGAAACACCTGGAGTAACAGGCAAGTTTCACCTTGGAATAGGAAATGAAGCAGGGCAGAGACTAATAGAATTTTGCCAAGAAAATGCACTGGTTATAGAAAACACCCTCTTGTAACAACAGAAGAGAAGATTCTACACATGGACATCACCAGATGGTCAACACTGAAATCAGATTGATTATATTATTTGCAGCCAAAGATGGAGAAGCTCTATACAGTCAACAAAGCAAGACCAGGAGCTGACTGTGGCTCAGATCATGAACTCCTTATTACCAAATTCAGACTCAAATTGAAGAAAGTAGGGAAAACAGCTAGACCATTCGGGTATGACCTAAATCAAATCCCTTATGATTATGCAGTGGAAGTAAGAAATAGATTGAAGGGTCTAGATCTGAAACACAGAGTGCCTGATGAACTATGGAATGAGGTTCATGACATTGTACAGTAGACAGGAATCAAGACCATCCCCATGGAAAAGAAATGCAAAAAAGCAAAATGGCTGTCTGGGGAGGCCTTACAAATAGCTGTGAAAAGAAGAGAAGCAAAAAGCAAAGGAGAAAAGGAAAGATATAAACATCTGAATGCAGAGTTCCAAAGAATAGCAAGGAGAGATAAGAAAGCCTTCTTCAGCGATCAATGCAAAGAAATAAAGGAAAAGAACGGAATGGGAAAGTCTAGAGATATCTTCAAGAAAATTAGAGATACCAAGGGAACATTTCATGCAAAGATGGGCTTGATAAAGGACAGATATTGTATGACCTAACAGAAGCAGAAGATATTAAGAAGAGGTGGCAAGAATACACAGAAGTACTGTACAAAAAAGATCTTCACTACCCAGATAATCACGATGGTGTGATCACTCACCTAGAGCCAGACCTCCTGGAATGTGAAGTCAAGTGGGCCTTAGAAAGCATCACTATGAACAAAGCTAGTGGATGTGATGGAATTCCAGTTGTGTTATTTCAAATCCTGAAAGATGATGCTGTGAAAGTGCTGCATTCAATATGCCAGCAAATTTGGAAAACTCAGCAGTGGCCACAGGACTGCAAAGGGTCAGCTTTCATTCCAATCCCAAAGAAAGGCAATGCCAAAAAGGCTCAAACTACTGCACAATTGCACTCATCTCACATGCTAGTAAAGTAATGCTCAAAATTATCCAAGCCAGGCTTCAGCAATACATGAACCATGAACTTCCTGATGTTCAAGCTGGTTTTAAAAAAGGCAGAAGAACCAGAGATCAAATTGCCAACATCCGCTGGATCATGGAAAAAGTAAGAGAGTTCCAGAAAAACATCTATTTCTGCTTTATTGACTATGCCAAAGCCTTTTACTTTGTGGATCACAAGAAACTGGAAATTTCTGAAAGAGATGGTAATACCAGACCACCTGACCTGCCTCTTGAGAAATCTGTATGCAGGTCAGGAAGCAACAGTTAGAACCGGACATGGAAAAACAGACTGGTTTCAAATAGGAAAAAGAGTACGTCAAGGCTGTATATTATCATCTCACTTATTTAGCTTCTAGGCAGAGTACATCATGAGAAACACTGGACTGGAAGAAATACAAGCTGGAATCAAGACTGCCGGGAGAAATATCAATAACCTCAGATATGCAGATGACACCACCCTTTTGGCAGAAAGTGAAAAGGGACTAAAAAGCCCCTTGATGAAAGTGACAGTGGCGAGTGAAAAAGTTGGCTTAAAGCTCAATATTCAGAAAATGAAGATCATGGCATTCGGTCTGATCACTTCATGGGAAATAGATGGGGAAAAAGTAGAAACTGTCAGGCTTTATTCTTTTGGGCTCCAAAATCACTGCAGATGGTGACTGCAGCCATGAAATTAAAAGACGCTTACTCCTTGGAAGAAAAGTTATGACCAACCTAGACAGCATATTCAAAAGCAGAGACATTACTTTGCTGACTAAGGTCCATCTAGTCAAGGCTATGGTTTTTCCTGTTTTCATGTATGGATGTGAGAGTTGGACTGTGAAGAAGACTGAGTGCTGAAAAATTGATGCTTTTGAATTGTGATTTTGGAGAAGACTCTTGAGAGTCCCTTGGACTGCAAGGAGATCCAACCAATCCATTCTGAAGGAGATCAGCCCTGGGATATTTCTTTGAAAGGAATGATGCTAAAGCTGAAATTCCAGTACTTTGGCCACCTCATGCTAAGATTTGACTCATTGGAAAAGACTCTGATGCTGGGAGGGATTGGGAGCAGGTGGAGGAGGGGAAGACAGAGGATGAGATGGCTGGATGACATCACTGACTCGATGGACGTGAGTCTGAGTGAACTCCGGGAGTTGGTGATGGACAGGGAGGCCTGGCGTGCTGCAATTCATGGGGTCAGAAAAAGTTGGACAAGATTGAGTGACTGAACTGAACTGAATATTTCGATTAATCCCATCTTCCCCTTTCCCATCTCCATATTGACGTGCATTCTCTATATCCGTGGCTCTATTCCATTCCTGCAAATATGTTCATCTGTAACATTTTTTTTCTATATTCCACATATATACATTATATACTATATTTTTTTTTTCTCTTTCTGAGTTACTTCACTCTGTATGACAGACTCTGGATCCATCTACTTATCTATAAACTATGCAATGAACAAAGGATTAATTTCCAAAATAACAAACTCATACAACTCAATATCAAAAACCAAAACAACAATCCAATCAAAAATGGTCAGAAGACATAAATAGACCTTCTCCAAAGACATACAGAAGACCAAGAGGCATATGGAAATATGCTCAACATCACTAATTATTAGAGAAATGCAAATACACACTACAATGAAGCATCATCTCACAACAGTCACAATGGCCATCAGCAAAAATCTACAAACAATAAATGCTCGGCGTTGAGAGGGCATTGAGAAAAGGGAATCCTCTTGCACTGTTAGTGGGAATGTAAACTGATACAGCCACTATGGAAAACAGTATGGAGGTTTCTTAAAAAATGCAAAATTAGAACTACTGTATGACTCAGCATTCCCATTGCTGAGTATATACCTTGAGAAAATCTAATGTTCTTTACAACACTATCATATTCAAGACCTGGAAGCAACCTAAATGTCCATTGACAGATGGATGAACAAAGAATAAGTGGCACATATATACAATAGAATATCATTGTTGCTGTTCAGCCACTTGTCATCTCCAAATCTTTGTGACTCCATGGACTGAAGCATGCCAGACCTTCCTGTCTCTCACTATCTCCTGGAGTTTGCCAAGGTTCATGTCCATTGAGTTGGTGATGTTATCCAACTGTCTCTTCATCTGCCTGCCTCTTCTTTTGCCTTCAATCTTTCCCAGCATCAGGGTATTTTCCAATGAGTCACCTCTTTGCATCAGGTGGACAAAGTATTGGAGCTTCTGCTTCAGAATCAGTCCTTCCAATGAGAATTCAGGATTGGTTTCCCTCAGGATTGACTGGTTTAATTTCCTTGCAGTCCAAAGGACTTTCAAGTTTTCTCTAGCACCACAATTTGAAAGTATCAATTCTTTGGTGCTCATCCTTATTTATGAATCAAACAATAGAATATTACATAGCCATAAAAAGGGATGAAATTGGGCTATTTGTAGAACCTTTTCTTTATATCACTCACACACACAGAAAAAGCTAGAACTAGAATAAGGAATTAAATGCCATGACTCAAAATTATAAAATTTCTAGAAGAAAACATGGAGGCAAATCTTCTTCTCCTCGGGAATCCTCCTTGGCAATAATTTTTTGGATATGACCTAAATAATATCCAAAAGTAAAATGTAAAAACAGAAAAAGCATAAATTAGTGTTCAGACTATATCAAACTAAGAAACTTCTGCAAGGCAAAGGAAACAATCAACAAAATGAAAAGGCAACTCATGCAGTGAAAGAAAATATTTGAAAACTATGTGTCTAATAAAAGCTTAATATCCAAAATACATAGGAATTTATAGAACTTAATAACTAAAGAACAAACAATATAACATAAAAATTGGCAGAAAAACTGAAAAGAAGTTTTTCCAGAAAAGGCATACAAATTGCCAAAAAAATAAAATGAAAAGATGCTATTGACCATGAATCATCAAGAAAATGAAAATCAAAACTACAGTGAAATATCATCTCATGCCAGTTAAAATGACAATTATCGTAAAGACAAAAAGTCATAAATTCTGGTAAATATATGGAGAAAAGGGAACACATATTCATTGCTGGTGGAAATGGAAATCGGCACAGCCACTAGAGAAAACAATACAAAATTTCCTCATAACAATTAAAAATAAAATTATCATATAATACAACTATTCTATTTCTGGATATGCATCCCCAAAATTAGAAACCACTGTCTCAAAGAGGTATCTGCATTCCCATGCTCATTGTAGTGATGTTACAGTGGTTAAGAGTCACTTATATATACAATGGAATACTCATCACTCATAAAAGCAGAAAGTCCTTCCATTTGTGATAATGTGGCTGGAACTTGAGGCCATTATGCCAAAGGAAATAAGTCAGACAGAGAAAGAAAAATAATGTATGATCAAAAAGTACAAACTTTCAGTTATAAATGAACAAATTCTAGGAGTCTAATGTACAGTAGAGTGACTATAGGTAACCATTCTATTGTATACTTGAAAGTTGCTAAGAGAGGACAGCTTTGATGCTCTTGCCATAACAAGAGCAAAGTGGTAATTATGTGAGGTGAAGAATGTGTTAACCAGCTTTATTATGGTAAATATTTAATGATATATAAATTTATCAAGTCATCACATTGTACAATTTAAACTCACACAATTTTATGGGTTAGTTATATCTCAGTATAGCTGGAAGAAAAACTAATCAAGTGCAAAGGATATTAGAGTATTTTTTATTGAGGATATAAAATGAATAAAGCTCCTTTCTTCAAAGATTACAAAATTAATTGAGTTAAGAATATGTTGAGACTCACTAAATTTAGAGTTTGGGGCAATATGTACATACTTTCAAGCAGCTTTATAGGTCATAAAAGTGCTTGAAATGTTGAAAAAATACCTAACTCATGAGACAATGTTGAAATAAATGAAAACTTTGTAAAAATGCTTCAAAAGACTTTTCAAATTTTGTTTCAATTTTATTATAGAAAAATTATTGCAGATTTAAAAGCAATAAATCAAAATAGATTCATTCAAGGTGAATATTATTTCCCTTTTTTTTGCACATTTGAAAATTAGAGTAAGATAATTGCCCAATAAATTGTATTATTATCTTTAATTAGGTGGATATTAGATATGATCTTTTTATTTTTATTTTTTTAATATCACATATTGCCCCTAAGCATTATTTCTATATAACTAATTACTTTTAGTATTTAATTTTGTCCAATGGAAACTGTCCAATGGACTTTCCTGATAGCTCAGTTGGTAAAGAATCCTCCTGCAGTGTGGGAGACCTGGGTTCAATCCCTGGATTGGGAAGATCTTTGGAGAAGGGAAAGGCTACCCACTCCAATATTCTGGCCTGGAAATCATGGACTATACAGTTGCAAAGAATCAGACAGGACTGAGTGACTTTCACTTTCAATGGAAAAGTATCTTTTGAAATTCAGGGTATATGTTAACAAAAGTAATCATATTCTTCTTTTAGTATAATTTAAGAAAAACAGATTAATGTGTGTTTATTTTCCAAATAATTATTTAGTTTGAAATGCAACTTTAACAACAGACTATAGAGAGTATAATGAAACTATTAGTAACTTGTCAATGCAGCACTCTAAATCAAATATATAATTAAAACAAAAAAGACCATGTTGTTGCCATTTCCTGTGGATATACCTTTATTTGTGAAATATTAAAAGGAAACTATATTAAAACATTTAAATGATGACACTTTCGCAGTTGCACTTAAAATTAAAATCAACAATTAAAAACAGACTAAACCATGTTATTCACCCATATGGTAAAATATACTTTATAAAAAATAGGAATATAAGCAATTAATCAAAATGAAAAATTGAAATCAAATATTTTCAAAATACTGTAAAACTGAAAAAGAAATCAGTCTAATATGTTTTCCATTAAACATTCAGAATATAAGGATAATCTCATTTACTTTTATTAGTAAGTAAAGAGGAAATTGCTTCAAATAATATTCATAATTTAGGATTAATATTGATTTTAGTTCTGCTCAGTTGCTCAGTCGTGTCCAACTCTTTGCAACCCCATGAACCACAGCATGCCAGGCTTCCCTGTCCATCACCAATTCCCAGAGTCCACCCAAACCCATGTCCATTGAATCAGTGATACCATCCAACCATCTCATCCTCTGTCGTCCTCTTCTTCTCCAGCCCTCAATCATTCTCAGCATCAGTGTCTTTTCAAATAAGTCAGCTGTCCACATCAGGTGGCCAAAGTATTGGAGTTTCAGTTTCAACATCAGTCCTTCCAAAGAACACCCAGGACTGATCTCATTTAGGATGGATTCGTTGGATCTCCTTGCAGTCCAAGGGACTCTCAAGAGTTTTCTCCAACACCACAGTTCAAAAGTATTAATTTTTCTGTGCTCAGCTTTCTTTATAGTCCAACTCTCATAGCCATACACAATTACTGGAGAAACCATAGCCTTGACTAGACGGACCTTTGTTGACAAATTACTGTCTCCGCTTTTTAACATGCTGTCTAGGTTTGTCATAACTTTCCTTCCAAGGAGTAAGCGTCTTTTAATTTCATGGCTGCAGTCACCATCTGCAGTGATTTTGGAGCCCCCAAAAATAAAGTCAGCCACTGTTTCCCCATCTATTTGCCATGAAGTGATGGGACTTGATGCCATGATATTGATTTGCAAAAGGTTATATATTGTTATTAAAATACTTTCAGATTTACTTTCTTGAAACTTAATTTGATCCTATATAAATCTGATATATTTATTTTTCCAATTTTCATTTTTGATTGGAAATTTTGCTATTAATGAGAAACTAGCATTGCTTTTATAGTGATTGATGATCTTATGCATATTTTATCAAATTGATGGTGAACATATGCTGAAAATGAGAAAACATATACATATTTCTATTATCATATTTTCCTATTGATTATCATAAGAGACTATAAGAAATCTACATATACATTCAACTATGTTACAATTAAGGAAAATACAAAAAAACTTTGATTACTTTTACGCCTGCCAAAGCAAGAAATCTAGCATTATGATTTTAGATTATCATATTAACTAGAATCCAGAGTTTCAAACTGAGGGCATGAAAAGCTCTTTTTGGCTGCAAACTTTTCTAAACTCAGTGATAAAGCTGGATTGATGACTGTTTATAATAGCGATAATCCCTGAAAAATCTGTCATTAGCACAGTTAACAACTAATTTGTTGGAGTGTTAACTGCCCTTGGCTTTGCCTCAAGCTGTTAGCAAACTGGTCATTAACTGCTGGTTACAATTGATTTCTTGGGGCACTATTTAACAGAAATTTGATTTCAATTCAACACCCGGAGAGACTAATTTCGATTCAGTAAACAAGTCTCTTTTCTTAAGGTTAACCTTGATACAATATTGGTTCCTCTGATATATAAAAATGCATATTTATGTGGAACATGTGTGATTACTCTATAGATAATTGGATCACTGTTTGCGTTTTTCAACTCACATGGCTGGACTGACAGACAATATAAGACAAGAAAAGCAATGAAGAATAAAATGTCTTTGGTCTAATATGTTCATATAATACATATTTCCAAAAGTGTTCCAATGAATGAAACCACAGTATATACTTCAAAGACTTACTATGTTAGTCAATCATGTAATGATAACAAAAGCAATGACTAACAATAGTTTAATATGACAAATGTCTTCACTATGAATAATAAAAGAAAAACTCAACCAGGTATATTATCATAATCATTTTTTATTTCTGAGTGAAAACCTGTATTCATATACTTCTGAAAAATGCTGTTTAGTAGAACACTTAAATAATTCATCAAGTTAACAAATATTTGTTGAGCACGATGTGATAGTCATTGTTGCTTCCATTTGAATAAAATAAATATTACCTCTTTGGGAAATTTAATTTCTAATGGGGTTAACAGACAGCAAACATTAAAATCAGATTAAAATATGTATTAGAAAATAAGTTCTGTAAAAAAGGAAACATAGAATAATGAAAAGAGTATCAGAAAATAAAAATGTGGTTGTGTTGGAATTCAAGATTGAACATAGGGTTGTTAGGATAGGCTTCAAAAAGAAAAAGTTTCAACAAAGACTTGAAGAACATCAGAGAATTAGTCAAGAAAATATTAGACAAAAGTATTAGTCACTCAGTTGTGTCTGACTGTTAGCAACCCTTGGACTGTAGCCCACCAGGCTCCTCTGTTCATGAAATTCTCTAGGAAAGAATGCTAGAGTGTGAAGCCTATCCCTTATCCACCACCCAGGGATTAAATCCAGGTCTCCTGCATTTAGAGGTAAAAGTAGATTCTGTACCATGTGAGCCACCAGGGAGCCTCAAATATTACGCAAAGTACAAGCCAAATAAAAGAAATAGCTAGAGAAAAGTTCTTATTTTCTAATATGGTAAAATACACATGAAATCAAGTTTATCATATGCACCATTTTGAAATGTACAATTCAGAGGCTTTAAGTACATACAGTTTTATGTATACATCACCACTTTCTAATTTCAAAATATTTTCATCAACCTAAACAGAAACTCCATAATTGTTAACCAATAATTTCCGATTGCTCCTATTTTAGACCTCCTTGGTGGCTCAGACGGTAAAGCGTCTGCCTGTTATGCAAGAGACACAGCGTTGGGAAAATCCGCTGGAGAAGGAAATGGCTACCTACTCCAGTACTCTTTCCTGGAAAATCCAATGGAAAGAGGAATGTCATAGGCTACAGTCCGTGGGGTCTCAAAGAGTCGGACACGATTGAGCATCTTCACTTCACACCAATACTATTTTAAAATCTTGAAAACTCAGTTCTTTTTTCCATCTTTATGGATTTTCCCATTCTACATTCTTTATGAAGCTCTCTGTGGAATTATGAATAACATTTACCTTTTTGTATAGCATGTTTTCAAAGTTTGTCTATGTTATAGCATACATTAGATATATATTCCATTTTAAGGTTGAAGAATATTACATTGCTTATCTATTTATCTGTTAATGGACAGTTGGGTTGTTTTCATCCTCTGGTTATTGTGGATAATGCTGGCATTAAAGTCAGTCCCTGTTCTCAATTCTTTGTGCATGTGTATATATATATGACTGTCTCCCATATTATGTTAAATTGTTTAACTATATTTAACTTTTGGAGGAACCACGTAATTATTTTCCACAATGGCTCCATGACATTTGTTCTTTTCCTGTTTTTAAATTTAATGATAGCCATCATAATGGATGTGAATTGGCAACTCATTGTGATTATGACTTGCATTTTTCTAATGACTCATCATGTTTAGCATCTTTTCATATGCTTAGTGGTCATTAATCTTATTGGGAGAAATGTCTGTTCTGTACCATTGACACATACTCTCTATCACATGGTTTTAATTATGCTAGCTTTGTAGCTAGCTTTGAATCAGAAAATGTAAGTGTTTCAACTTTAATTGTCTATATATACAGAGAGTTGCTACTTGTGGTCCCTTGAGATTCCATATGGCTCTGAACTAAATGTTTATGTCTTCTCCAAATTCATATGGTGATTCCATAATTCTCAATATTGTGGAAATCAGAAGGTAATTTTAGCTAGATTAGGTCATGAGGGTTGGGCCCTCAGGATGGGATTAATGGATTTATATTAAAAAAAAAAAAAAGGAAGAGATTTGATATCTCTGTCTGTCTGTCTTTCTCTCTCTGAATGAATATACCAATGAAAGCCAAGTCAGGACATGATCTAGAAGAGGGTTCTTATCAAGAATTGGATCATGCTGGCATTCTGATTTCTTGCTTCCAGACAGACTCCAGGATGTGAAAAATAAATGTGTGCTGTTAAAACTACCAGTATATGATATTATGTTATAGCAGTCTATACTGACTAAACTGCCTATAAATTTTGATATAATTTTTCTCTTTTTGAAAAAATTTGTAATTGAGATTTTGATGGGAATTTCATTGAATTTGTAGATCACAATGGGTAATATAAGTCTTCCAATGCATGAATCTCATATTTCTTTTAATTTATTTATGTATTTAATTTTTCAGCAAGTTTATAATTTTTAATGTAAGTTTTTGCTTCTTTGATTAATTGTATTTCTAAGTAAATCTTTTTCAATGCCATTGTAAAACAAATGTTTTCTTACTTTTTATTTTGAATTGTTCATTAGTAGTGTACACAAATATAATTGATTTTGGAATTTTAATTTTGACTTCTGCAACTTTGCTCAATTAGTTTCTTGACTTTAATAATTTGTTTATGTATATGTATGTATGTGTGTCTGAGGGGGGTTCTTTAGGGATTTCTACATATGAGTGATATCAGAAATAAGATCTACATATCAGTGGTGCCATCAAAACATCTCATCCTCTGTCCCCCGCTTCTAATCCTGCCCTCAATCTTTTCCAGCATCAGAGTCTTTTCCAGTGAGTCAGCTCGTTGGATCAGGTGGTCAAAGAATTAGGACTTTAACTTTGCCATCCATACTTCCAATGAATATTCAGGGATAGTGTATAATGATTTTAATATGCAATTTGATTCCATTTGCTCTTTGTTATTGAGGATTTTTACATCTATATTCACAAGGGTCATTTTCTACAATTTTCTTTTCTTTTAATGTCTTTTGTGTCGGGAGATGCTAGCTTTGTATAATGGACAAATGTTCTTTTATCTTGCATTATGCAGAAGAGTTTGAGAAGAATTATATTAATTCTTTATAAATATTTGGTAGAATTCATTAGTGAGGCAACTTGGTCCGGAAGTTTTCTTTGTTCAAAGGTGTTTTATTACTGATCCAACGTCTTGCATATGATAAATAATTTCTTTCTTATTGCTTTCATTTTTTCCCTTTAACTTTAGGTTTCAAAAATCTGACTGTATTTCTCAGTGTGCATTTCTTCAGGTTTATATTGCTCATAGTTTAGGGGGTTGCTTGTTTAGTTTCTTGAGTGTGTGTATATGCTCTTTGCATTAAATTATATAAATCTTCAGCTATTATTTCTTCAAATATTTTCTCCTATCTTTTTCTCTCTCTCTCTTCATCTAGGACTCATATTTCATTTCTTCCAGGTCTTCAGACTTGACCATTTCAATTACCCGTTCTTCAAATTTGCTGATTTTTTTTTTCTGCCTGCTCAGATCTGCTGTTGATCCATGTAATGACATTTTTCATTTCAGTTATTTTGTTTTTATTTCAATTATTATACACTATTATATCTTTTATTGTGTTTATATATTTCTATATTATATATATATATATTATTTATTTATATATCTTTTATTTATATATTTTTCATACATAAGTTTCCTGATGTCCTTTACGTCTTTGCTTATGGTTTCCTTTAGATCACTGAGTATATATTGTTTTAATGTCTTTGACTAGCATTTCAAAAGTCTAGGTTTCCTTCAGAATGGTTTATTATTATGCTTCCCCCGCCTCCATGAGTGGTCTATATTTTCCTGTCTCTCTTTTTTTTTATGATTTGTGTTTTCTTTTCTTGCTGTTATTGACAATTGTACATCCCAAATATTATAATGCAGTCACTTTAGAAATCTGATTCTCCAATTCCTCAGGAATTTCTGATTTCTGTTTGCTGAGATATAAAACTGTTTGCTCTAGACCTTTGCAAACTATTTTTGCAAAGTGGGCATTATTTCTGTGCAGTTACTGAAGCTTCTATTCTGTTATCTCTGAAGTCTGCTACTGACTTAGTTACTGACTTATTCAAAGTTTTCTTATTTTAAATATTTGTCTCCAAAAGGAAAAAAAAAAAAATACTAGCTCTTTAGAGGTTTTTGAGGGATGTCTCTGGTGAAAGCTACTGTGGCTAAAGGGTCAAAACCAAGGCAAGCATTTACATGGGTTCCTAGGGTTATTGCCATACCTACCAAGCTGCATAACGTCACATTTTTTATAGACTAAGGACTGCACTACCCACCTTGATAACAACTAGCTGCACCCACAGTTCAGAAAAGCCTTAACACCAGCTGTTGCCAAGGCTGAGGAATGGATGTGGGGACCTGTTCATAATTATACCTCTCTTTATTTAGAATAGCACTTTCTCCCTTCATTCAAACTCCCATAGTTGCCATAAGTGTTAAATTAAATATTAGCATTATAAATTATTTTATTCCAATATTTCTATCCAACTCATTTGCTTTTTTGGTGATAGAGCTAACACGTAGAATTTCAACTCTGCTCTTTTGTATACCACTCCAGAGAGTTAAAAAAAATAAATAAATAACACACACATGTTAGGGAACAATTATTTATGAGTCAGTCATGTTTCTTTGCATCTATTAAGTAAGGCATTTTATTATGAATTATCTTTACAATGCTTTTTGCATGGCAAACACCCTTGGCAGATAGAAATTTTGACATTTGTTTGTCATGCAGTAAAATAAAGTTAACGTCTGCCTCATCAGGGAGGGTATGGAAATGGCAGCTTGTTGACAGCCCATTTTTAAAAAACAATAATAGAATTTTCTAAGTTTGGCATTTCTCCCTTATAGCAGAACCCATAGCATGTGTAAGCATCATCTTATTTCTGTCATGCTGCCCAGCTGAAATTGGGGCTTGGGGAATTAGTTAAGAAAATGTGATATTCTAGCTATAATAAACTGCTCTTTGTTTCTGACACAACTCTTTGTATCTTCAATCAACTTCTACAGGACAGTAGCAGGTTAGCTTGTTAGCTTGCCCATAGACTAAAACTCAGACACTTCAAAGTTCTTGAATATATAGTATGCTTGAGGAATAGCAAGGAGTTCAATGTGATTTAAGCAGGATAAAAACCGGTGATAGAATATTAGGAGATGATGCCAGAGAGGAAGGAATTGGAAAGATGGAGAGAACATTTTGCAGGGTTTTAGAAGCTACTGCAAGGAAAAATATACCTACATTTAGAGGAGTGAGAGCCATTTGGTATTAGGAAACATGTGACATGATGTGACTAAAGTTATAAGAAGATCATTCTGGCTGCTGTGTTTTTTCAGGTTACTGGATATAGTTAGTATACAGGATGATGGACAATGCTAGGCTAATGGATATAAGAAAAACTGTTGTCAAACCACCTGCAACTGCCATCAACAGGGAAATCTGCAGGTGGAAAAGGTTTTGGTAATAAAATCAAGACTTCAGTTTTGATATGAGATATAGTGTTTGAGAGGTTTATGAATCATGAAAATCAAAATGTTAAGTAGAAAATTAAATATGCTTATAGGCTAGAGATAGACATTTAGTAATAAACACATCAGTAGTATTTTAACAATTAGACTGTACAGGTCATTAAACTATGTGTGTGTAAATGTTTATATTTCAGTTTCATTCAGCTTAGAATTCTAGCCTGGAAAGATTGTATTCTGGCTCCACTTTGTGTGCGTTTTTTTGAGTTGTCAATCATCAACTAGATTTTTACTCTGTGAAAGATGGCCTGTGTTTTCCTAAAGCTGCTTTCTAAGATTTGCTTTTTGCCTTGATTTATAACAAGTTTTACACACTGTGTCTATTATTTATTGTTCTTGAGATATGCAAATCTTGAATCTATAGGTCATCTTTAAAGAACATTTCCTTAACTGTAATCTCTTCAAACACTATTTTTGTTCTATTCTCAACTTTTGTTTTAGATCTTCAATTACATATATATTAGACACTCTCCTGTGTTCTATATTTCAACATATATTAATTATTTTCAACTTTCTCTCTTTCTGTAATCCAGTCTAAATATTTTCTTATGATTTGTAACCATACACACTTTTATACATCCAATAATGCAGGTCCCTTTTGTTCTACTGGTTTTTCTATAAGTTGTCTTGTTTCTTTTTTTAAATTTATTTATTTTAATTGGAGGCTAATTACTTTACAATATTATAGTGGTTTTGCCATACATTGACATGAATCAGCCATGGGTGTATATGTGTTCCCTATCCTGAACCAATAAGTTGTCCCCACCTCCCTCCCAATAAGTTGTCTTGTTTCCTAATGTGCCTATGTTTGTGTCTATTTAGACAACTTTTTGAAATATTGTGAAAACTAGGATAATATCTTTCCCCAAGGAAACTTTGTTTATTTCTTTCAAGATAACCAAGGGCATAATTAACCCAGTATCATCTTAAACCAATATCAAGAATTAATATGATTTTAAAATGCACTACAGCCTCTGTATTACCTGCATTATTCTTCTTCATATTAGCAAACAATTGTGTCTCAGTCTACTGTTGAAGGTGTTCACTAGGCATTCCTCTTTAGCAAGACTTAGAAATAAATTTTCCCCCTTCCCCTGTGAGGGTATCAAAAACTCCATTCCACCTCTGACTTTCAGTCAATATCTTCAGAAATAACTATCTGTCTGCAGGAGAAAAACATCTCTATGACCAGGCTCACCTTTTAGATTTTGCCCCTTTCTATCATTTTTGGTAAGTTCTTTGAAATCTTCTTACCTCCGCAATGCATTCAGTTATTCAGAAGATTGGTATTGTTTTTATCAAGCAGTAGTACTCTGAGTTCATTTATTGTAAATTACTCATTCATCATTACCAAAGAAAGAGCTACCTCTATTAGTTTATTATTAAATCTGTGGTTCCATAATTACTTAATCAAAAAATTAATCTAAGTGTATATAACAATGGCTCATGTCAATGCATTGTTGTAAATACCTAGTTCAGTTCCATTCAGTTCAGTCACTCAGTCATGTCCGACTCTTTGAGACACCATGAATTGCAGCACACCAGACCTTCCTGTCCATCACCAACTCCTGGAGTACACCCAAACTGAAGTCCATCAAGTCAATGATGCCATCCAGCCATCTCATCCTCTGTCGTCCCCTGCTCCTCCTGCCCCCATTCCCTCCCAGCATCAGAGTCTTTTCCAGTGAGTCAACTCTTCACATGAGGTGGCCAAAGTACTGGAGTTTCAGCTTCAGCATCAGTCCTTCCAACAAATGCCCAAGACTGATCTCCTTTAGAATGGACTGGTTGGATCTCTCTGCAGTCCAAGGGACTCTCAAGAGTCTTCTTCAACATCACAGTTCAAAAGCATCAATTATTCAGTGCTCAGTCTTCTTCACAGTCCAACTCACACATCCATACATCACCACTGGAAAAACCATAGCCTTGACTAGACGGACATTTGTTGGCAAAGTAATGTCTCTGCTTTTCAATATGCTAATATGATATTTAGGTTGGTCATAACTTTCCTTCCAAGGAGAAAGCATCTTTTAATTTCATGGCTGAATCACCATCTGCAGTGATTTTGGATCCCTAAAAAATAAAGTCTGACACTGTTTCCACTGTTTCCTCATCTATTTCCCATGAAGTGATGGGACCAGATGCCATGATCTTCATTTTCTGACTGTTGAGCTTTAAGCCAACTTTTTCACTCTCCTCTTTCACTTTCGTCAAGAGGCTTTTTGGATCCTCTTCTTCACTTTCTGCCATAAGGGTGGTATCATCTGCATATCTGAGTTATTGATATTACTCCCAGCAATCTTGATTCCAGTTTGTGATTATTCCAGCCCAGCGTTTCTCATGATGTACTCTGCATATAAGTTAAATAAGCAGTGTGACAATATACTGCCTTGACATACTCCTTTTCCTACTTAGAACCAGTCTGTTGTTCCATGTCCAGTTGTAACTCTTGCTTCCTGACCTGAATATAGGTTTCTCAAAAGGCAGGTCAGGTGGTTTGGTATTCCCATCTCTTTCAGAATTTTCCACAGTAGGTCAATGTCAAATAATATTTGTTGTTGCTCTTCAGCCACTAAATCATATCTGACCATTTGCAATCGAATAAACTGTAGCTCATCAAGTTCCTCTGTCCATGGAGTTCTCCAGACAAAAATGCTGGAGTACATTGCCATTTCCTTCACTAAAATAATAACATTAGGTTGGTGCAAAAATAATTGCAGTTTTACATTGTTGAATTTTGACATCGGAATACATTCTTAAATAAGTACTGATATGTTATACATCACTGTACTGAGCATTTCTTTATGTTTCTTTGCTAATGTCTTATTACTTGGTGTTTGTTTATATTTATTTTGGAATTGGAAAATGGTGTTAGACAAAAAGCAAAGTCAGCCCATTTTTTATTGGAGTTCAAAATGGGTCATAAAGCACTGACAACAACTTTCAACATCAAAAACACATTTGGCCCAGAAACTGCTAAAAAAACATACAGTGTGGTGGTGGTTCAAGAAGTTTTGCAAAGGTGATGAGAGCCTTGAAGGTGAGGAGTGTAGTGGCTAACAATCAGAATTTGACAGTGACTAATGGAAAGCAACCATCGAAGCTGACTGTTTTACAACTACCTGAGAAATTGCTAAAGAACTCAACGTTGTCCATTTTATGGTCATTCAGCATTTAAAGCACACTGGCAAGATGAAAAGTTAGATAAGTAGGTGCCTCATCATCTGATCAGAGAACAAACAACAAACAAAATCATTTTTTTAAAATGTTGTCTGCTTTTATTCTCAGTTAGTCAGTTCAGTTGATCAGTCATATACAACTCTTTGTGACCCCATGGATTGCAGCATGCCAGGACTCCTTGTCTACCACCAACGCCTGGGGTTTACTCAAACTCATGTCCAGTGCGTCGGTGATAACATCCAACAATCTCATCCTATGTGATCCCCTTCTCAGCCCACCTTCAATCTTTCCCAGCATCAGGATCTTTTCAAATGAGTCAGTTCTTCATATCAGGTGGCCAAAGTATTGGAGTTTCAGCTTCAGCTTCGGCATCAGTCCTTCCAAAGGATATTTAGGACTGATTTGCTTGCCGTCCAAGGGACTCTCAAGAGTTCTCCAACACCACAGTTCAAAAGCATCAATTCTTGAGCTTTACATTTTCTTTATAGTCAAACTCTCACATCCATACATGACTACTGGAACAACCATAGTTTTCACTAGATGGACCTGTGTTGGTATAGTTATGTTTCTGCTTTTTAATATAGTATGTAAGTTGGTTATAACTTTTCCTCCAGGAGCAAGTCTCTTAATTTCAAGGCTGAAGTCACCATCTGCAGTGTTTTTGGAGCCCAAGAAACTATCTCACTGTTTCCATAGTTTCCCCACCTATTAGCCATGAAGTGATGGGACTAGATGCCATGATCTTAGTTTTCTGAAAGTTGAGTTTTAAGTCAACTCTTTAACTGTCCTCTTTAACTTTCACCAAGAGGATCCTTAGTTCTGCTTCACTTTCTGCCATAAGGGTTGTGTCATTCGCGTATCTGAAGTTATTGATATTTCTCACAGTAATCTTCATTCCAGTTCATGCTTCATCCAGTCCAGCATTTTGCATGATGTACTCTGTATATACTCTATAGGAGATGCAGTGATCAAGACCATCACCAGGAAAAGGAAATGAAAAAAGTCAACATGTTTGTTTGACAAGGCCTTATAATGAAAAGAAGAGAAGTGAAAGTCAATGGAGAAAAGGAAAGATATACCCATTTGAATCCAGAGTTCCGAAAAATAGCAAGGAGAGATAAGAAAGCTTTCCTCAGTGATCAGTGCAAAGAAATAAAGGAGAACAACAGAATGGGAAAGACTAGAGTTCTCTTTAAGAAAATTAGAGATATCAAGGGAACATTTCATGCAAAGATGGCTCAGTAAAGGACAGAAATATTAGGGACCTAACAGAAACAGAAGATATTAAGACAAGGTGGCAAGAATACACAGAATAACTATACAAAAAAGACTTTCATGACCAAATAATCACAATGGTGTGATCACTCACCTAGAGCCAGACATCCTGGAATGTGAAGTCAAGTGGGCCTCAGAAAGCATCACTACGAACAAAGCTACTGGAGGTGATAGAATTCCAGTTGATCTGTTTCAAATCCTGAAAGATGATGCTGTGAAAGCGCTGCACTCAATATGCCTGCAAATTTGGAAAACTCAGCAGTGACCGCAGGAATGGCAAAAGTCAGTTTCATTCCAATCCCTAAGAAAGGCAATGCAAAAGAATGTTCATACTACCACACAATTGCACTTATCTTACAAGTTAGCAAAGTAATCCTCAAAAATCTTTAATCCAGACTTCAAGAGTATGTGAACTGTGAATGTCCAGATGTTTAAGGTGGATTAAGAAAAGGCAGAGGAACCAGAGGTCAAATGTCAGCATCTGCTGGATCAATAAAAAAGCAAGACAGTTCCAGAAAAACATCTACTTTTGCTTGATTGACTATGCCAAAAGCTTTGACTGTGTGGATCACAATAAACTGTGGAAAATTCTGAAATAGATGGGAATACCAGACCACCTGACTTGCCTCCTGAGAAATCTGTATACAGGTCAAGAAACAACAGTTAGAACTGGACATGGAACAGTTCTTTTGCATTGCCTTTCTAAGGGATTGGAATGAAAATTGACCTTTTCCATTCCTGCAGCCACTATTGAGTTTTCCAAATTTGCTGGCATATTGAGTGTAGCACTTTCATAGTGTCATCTTTCATGATATGAAACAGCTCAATTGAAATTCCATCACCTCCAATAGCTTTGTTCGTGTGATGCTTCCTAAGGCCCACTTGACCTCACATTTCAGCATGCCTGGCTCTAGGTGAGAGATCACACCGTCGTGGTTATTTGGTCATGAAGGTCTTTTTTTGTACAGTTCTAGGTATTCTTGCCACCTTGTCTTAATATCTTCTGCTTCTGTTAGGTCCATACCATTTCTTCCTTTACTGAGCCATCTTTGCATGAAATGTTCCCTTGGTATCTCTAATTTTCTTGAAGAGATCTCTAGTCTTTCCCATTCTGTTGTTCTCCTCTATTTCTTTGCACTGATCACTGAGGAAGGCTTTCTTATCTCTCCTTGTTATTTTTTGGAACTCTGCATTCAAATGGGTATATCTTTCCTTTTCTTCATTACGTTTAGCTTCTCTTCTGTTCATAACTATTTGTAAGGCCTTGTCAGACAATCGTTTTTCTTTTTTGTGTTTTTTTGTTTGTTTGTTTGTTTGCTTTTCATGAGGATGGTTTGATCTGTGCTTCCTGTACAATATCTCAAACCTTCGTCCATAGTTTTTTTTGCCACTCTGTCTATCAGATCTAATACCTTGAATATACTTGTCACTTCCACTGTATAGTCATAAAGGATTTGATCTACCCATCATACCTGAATGGTCAAATGGTTTTCCCTACTTTCTTCAATTTGAGCCTTAATTTGTCAGTCTCTTATTCTAAGGAGGAACAATGAACCATTTCTTGATTGGATTTTGGAAATTGGATTTTATACCCAGTGAAGACACTCAGCTCAATCAGTGGACCAGAAGAACCTCCAAAGAAATTCCCAAAGCCAGTTTTGCACAAAAAAAAAAAAAAAAAAAAAAAAAGCCATGGTCACTGTTCAGTGATCTTCTGTGCACCTGATGCACTACAGCTTTATGCATCCCAGGGAAAGATTACATCTGAGAATTTTATTCAACAAATTGATGAGATGCACTGAAAATAGTTAGACCTTCAGGCAGCATTGATCAACAGAAAAAGCCCACTCTTCTCCATGAAAATGCCCAATTGCACATGCTACAATCAACGCTTTCAAAGTTGCAGAAATTGGGTACAAAATTTTGCCTCATCTGCCATATTCACCTGTACTCTTGGAAATTGGCTATCACTACTTCAAGCATCTCAACAATTTTTGCAGGGAAAATACTTTCACAAACAGCAGGAGGCAAAAAATTATTTCCAAAAATTTATCAAATCCTGAAGAATCAATTTTTATGTTACAGGAATAAACTGACATTTCCATTGGCAAAAATATGTTGATTGTAATGGATCCTATTTTGATTAATAAACATGTGTTTGAGTCTAATGACAATTATTTTTGCACCAGTCTAGTACTCTAAATAGTCTTTGCCTTGCTTCATTCTGTATTCCAAGGCCAAAGGCCTTACAAACAGCTGTGAAAAGAAGAGAAGCGAAAAGCAAAGGAAGGAAAGATATGAGCATCTGAATGCAGAGTTCAGGGGAATAGCAAGAAGAGATAACAAAGCCTTCCTCAGCAATCAATGCAAAGAAATAGAGTAAAACAACACAATGGGAAAGACTAGAGAGCTCTTCAAGAGAATTAGAGACACCAAGAGAACATTTCATGCAAAGAAGGGCTTGATAAAGGACAGAAATGGTATGGACCTAACAGAAGCAGAATATATTAAGAAGAGGTGGCAAGAATACACAGAAGAACTGTACAAAAAAGATCTTCATGACCCAGATTATCACAATGGTGTGATCACTCACCTAGAGCCAGACATCCTGGAATGTGAAGTCAAGTGGGCCTTAGAAAGCATCACTATGAACAAAGCTAGTGGAGGTGATGGAATTCCAGTTGATCTGTTTCAAATCCTGAAAGATGATGCTGTGAAAGTGCTGCACTCAATATGCCAGCACATTTGGAAGACTCAGCAGTGGCCACAGGACTGGAAAAGGTCAGCTTTCATTCCAATCCCAAAGAAAGACAATACCAAAGAAAGCTCAAACTACCACACAATTGCACTCATCTCACATGCTAGTAAAGTAATGCTCAAAATTCTCCAAGCCAGGCTTCAGCAATACATGAACCGTGAAATTCCAGATGTTCAAGCTGGTTTTAGAAAAGGCAGAGGAACCAGAGATCAAATTGCCAATATTTGCTGGATAATCAAAAAAACAAGAGTTCCAGAAAAACATCTATTTCTGCTCTATTGACTATGTCAAAGCCTTTGACTGTGTGGATCACAAGAAACTGCGGAAAATTCTGAGAGAGATGGAAATACCAGACCACCTGACCTGCCTCTTGAGAAACCTATAAGCAGGTCTGGAAGCAACAGCTAGAACTAGACATGGAACGACTGGTTCCAAATAAGAAAAGAAGTACATCAAGGCTGTATATTGTCACCCTGCTTATTTAACTTCTATGCAGAGTACATCATGAGAAACACTGGGCTAGAAGAAGCACAAGCTGGAATCAAAATTGCTGGGAGAAATATCAATAACCTCAGATATGCATATAACACCATCCTTATGGCAGAAAGTGAAGAGGAATCAAAAAGCCTCTTGATGAAAGTGAAAGTGGAGAGTGAAAACGTTGGCTTAAAGCTCAACATTCAAAGAAAATGAAGATCATGGTATCTGGTCCCATCACTTCATGGGAAATAGATGGGGAAACAGTGGAAATAGTGTCAGGCTTTATTTTGAGGGGCTCCAAAATCACTACAGATGGTGATTGCAGCCATGAAATTAAAAGACGCTTACTCCTTGGAAGGAAGTTATGACCAACCTAGATAGCATATTGAAGAGCAGAGACATTACTTTGCCAACAAAGGTCCATCTAGTCAAGGCTGTGGTTTTTCCAGTGGTCATGTATGGATGTGAAAGTTGGACTTTGAAGAAGACTGAGCACTGAAGAATTAATGCTTTTGAACTGTGGTGTTGGAGAAGACTCTTTAAAATCCCTTGGACTGCAGAGAGATCCAACCAGTCTATTCTGAGGGAGATCAGCTCTGGGATTTCTTTGGAGGGAATGATGCTGTAGCTGAAACTCCAGTACTTTGGCCAGCTTATGCGAAGATCTGACCCATTGGAAAAGACTCTGTTGCTGGGAGGGATTGAGGGCAGGAGGAAAAGGTGAGGACAGAGGACGAGATGGCTGGATGGCATCACTGACTCGATGGGCATGAGTTTGAGTGAACTCAGGGAATTGTTAATGGCCAGGGAATCCTCACATGCTGCAATTCATGGGGTCGTGAAGAGTGAGACATGACTGAGTGACTGAACTGAACTGAATTGAATACTCTAATATTTTTAATGGGAAGCTTTGTTTTTGCCTCTTTGGTACTTCCTTGATAGATTAAAGTTTAACCTATATTTTGTTTCTAGTTATTCAGAAATATCATCTTACTTCATATTCCCTGATACTTCAAAGCAAATGAGAATTAACACAAATTAATGCAGTGGATTGGGGCGTATACTATTAGTTTAAAAGTAAGTGGAATGAAAATTTTGAAAAGAAATGTATTAAAAATTGTAGTTAGTGCTGAAAAGGTAAATGTTAGATATATTATATTTGTAACTAGAATAAGAAAAATAGTACTTATTCCTCCCCAAGTTATTATTATTATTTTCTGGTAATGACAACATTTAATGTTATTCTATGTGTTTTATATATATCTAAATGTGTGAAGAAATTATATTCCTTATTTCACACTAATATGTGTATCTCTATTTAAGTATCTTTCAACTCACTATTTTTGGTTTACAAAAGTAACCTACTACTCAGATAGACTCAAACCCTAAACTGCAGAAGGCATACATTTTAAACTGTGATGTTGTGATCAGAGATAACTCATCCTAATTATAGAAGCACTTTCCCGGCATGTAAAATGTGAAGATGCCATATCCTATCTCCTCTGTCCTTCAAGTTAAAGGCATTTTCTGTGATCATAATTTAAAAGTGGCATACAAATTCATGATACTTGACTATTTAATTTGATTAATTTTTATATGATAGTATTCCTATTCTTTTGGATATTAAAGCTATATAACTTATTTTACCTTTTGCCTGAGGCAAAGTGCTAGTATTTGATTTATCTTCTGTACTTGTCTTTCTTTTAGCAATATGAACTTTTTCTCAGACAAGTGCAATGTTGTGTGTGACCCCACAGGGAAAATGCTTTCTTTTTAAGAAATGTGTACAAAGTACTTAATAAGTCATATCACTCCCTGATTTACTGTATATTATATTTTCAGTGACTACAGTTAACTTCCTTGGTCTCTAGATGCCAACATTTTAATAAAAACAAGACATTTTCAACAAAATGTCAAAACCAAAGTGATCAAAGTGATGTGGGAGCAGTTTGGCAACAGTTTGAGCTTTGAATTTCCTATTCACTTTCCAAAACATTCACTTAAAAAGCATTTATTGAAGCTGAACTGCCTTTATCAGCCTGATCAGAGCTCCATAAAGAGCATGCATGATTCAACTGCCTTCCCAAGCTTTAAAAAAATATAACTTTGATATATACCTCACAAGTGTGGCACAATAGTTTTCATGCTCACGTTTGTTAAGATTTAGTGCAGCCATTAAAGAACAGAAGGGCTCTTTGGTGGCAATCCTCACACATACCAAATATCCCAAAGCAAAACCTTCTACAAATCAGAGATTAAGGTACTGACAAAAATTTCCACTTGATTGCAGTTTTCCCCTTTAAACCTTATATCAGGAGTGACTATCTTTTCGATCAAGTCTCTCAGGGAGGTGAATAGATAGTTTTTTTTCCTCTTGGAGGAAAATATCAACTGAAAGATAAAAAGTGACATTTTATGTGTCTTGTCCAGGAGTCAGTCGATTTATTTAAAAAACGGTGTGTGAGCCTGACCTATACATGAAGTTTGTGGCATGTCTCTTGTCAAGTATTGATCATTTAAGACTTTACTGTTTGCCCACTGCAATGTAGCTAATAATCTCTTTTTATTTAGTTTGTGTCTTTGAATTCTTATCATGGCTTTAGTGATTTCTCTGGGACCTATTAGATCTTGCTTTTGCTGTGCAAATGGCTATGGAAATTAAGCTTGCTGAAGCACTTTTCCTGGGCAAACACTCTTTGTTTTCCATCAGTTCATGTGTCAAGTGGTTTGCATGCAGATAGGGTCCATTTGGAAGCAGCGGGCACCATCAATCTTCATGACTTTGCTATACACACCATTTCACCTCAACCTGTTTCAATGGGAGATTGTAAAGGATGGCTGAGCAATCAAGCTATTCCCCTTGACTGACATCAGGTATTTCTATCTAACTCACCTTAGCACTTTGGGGTCAATGCTTAGTGGGAAAAAAAAAAAAAAAAGGCTCTAGGTGATGTGGTCAAATGTCCTCCACATTTTGACATAATTGCCAATTCAGTTGGTTTTCAAAATTGTGGTTTTGAGCTTATTTCCACTAATCAGAAGCAAAACTGATTTTTCTTTATTTGTACCCTCTACTCTCAGAGTTGGCCAAAATTTTTTGAATGATTAGTACAATTGCTTTATTTCCTGCATGACTTCACTGAGTTATCTGTCATGCAACCAAAAAATTAACCATACATATAAGAAATACAATGTTTAACTCGATTGTATTCAAACATGATGGATAATAAATGAATTAAGCATCTTTTCTTTCAAGGCAGTGGTTGATATAAATTGAGGAAATTATAATAATAATTTAAAAGTCTCATGGAAAATATTCTTGTGTATGTGTCTGAGCTTTTTCATGTCTGTTTTCCTATATACCCATATACACATAAAAAGTAATGTGCTATTCTATCATATATTGTGTTTGGTGGATTGATCAATTGTGTTCAGGGTTGTCCATTACTATTTAATATATCTGTTAGTCCCAATTCATAGCTCAAGAAGTAATGCACAAAAACTCAAATTATATCAGTTATATAATAGCCACAGTTTTTCATTTTTAATTGAAATGATATTAGCATCAAATGATACTGTGAAAGAGCTACATTCAATATGCCAGCAAATTTGAAAAATTCAGCAGTGGCCACAGGAATGGAAAACGTCAGTTTTCATTCCAATCCCAAAGAAAGGCAATGCCAAATAATGCTCAAACTACTGGATAATTGCACTCATCTCACATGCTAGTAAAGTAATGCTCAAAATTCTCCAAGTCAGGCTTCAACGACATATGAACCATGAACTTCCAGATGTTTAAGCTGGTTTTAGAAAAGGCAGAGGGACCAGAGATCAAATTGCCAACATCCACTGGATCATCGAAAAAGCAATAAATTTTCAGAAAAAACCTTTACTTCTTCTACATTGAGTATGCCATAGCCTTTGACTGTGTGGATCACAATAAACTGTGGAAAATTCTGTAAGAGATGGGAATACCAGACCACCTGACTGCCTCTTCAGAAATTTTTATTCCGATCAAGAAGCATCAGATAGAACTGCGCATGAAACAACAGACTGGTTCCAAATTCGGAAAGGAATACATCAAGGCTGTATGTTGTCCCCCTACTTATTTAACTTACATGCAGAGTACATCATGAGAAACCCTGGGCTGGATGAAGCACATGTTAGAGTCAAGATTGCCATGAGAAATATCAATAACCTCAGAAATGCAGTTGACATCACCTTATGGCAGAAAGTGATGAAGAACTAAAGAGCCTCTTGACGAAAGTGATGAAAGAGGAGAGTGAAAAAGTTTGTTTAAAACTCAACATTCAGAAAACAAAGGTCATGGCATCTGGTCCCATTACTTCATGGTAAATAGTTGGAGAAACACTGGAAACAGTGACAGACTATTTTGGGGGCCTCCAAAATCACTGCAGATGGTGGCTGCAGCCATGAATTTAAAAGACACTTGGTTCTTGGAAGAAAAGCTATGATCAACCTAGACAGCACACTAAAAATCAAAGACATTACTTTGCCAACAAAGATTCACCTAATTAAGGCTATGGTTTTTCCAGTAGTCATGTAGGGATGTGAGAGTTGGACTATAAAGAAAGCTGATTGCTGAAGAATTTGATGCTTTTGGACTGTGGTTTTGGAGAAGACTCTTGAGAGTACTTTGGACAGCAAGGAGATCCAACCAGTCCATCCTAAAGGAAATCGGTGCTGAAAATTCATTAGAAGGACTGATGTTGAAGCTGAAACTCCAATACTTTGGCCACCTGATGTGAAGAGCTGACTCATTTAAAAAGACCCTTATGCTAGGAAAGATTGAAGGCGGTGGAGAAGGGAATGACAGAGGATGAGATGGTTGCATGGTGTCACTAACGTAATGGAGATGAGTTTGAGTAAGCTCTGGGAGTTGGTGATGGACAGGGAGGCCTGGTATGCTGCATTCCATGGGATCACAAAGAGTTGGACACCACTGAGCAACAGAACTGATTCTGATGATTATTATCATTTTAGAACAAGAGAGCCAAATCTTGGTTTTAACCTGCAAATTCTTCCCTCGTAGGCAGCATGCAAGGATTTTCTCAAAGCAGAAAACTTAGGACCAGACATAGTTTTTAATCCAGAATAGTTGAGTTCCAAAGAATAAATTTCCTAACAAAGCTGGTTTGCTTTGTTGAGGTCAGAGCCTTGGTTAGGAAATAATGGGACATGACACACGGGGTGGGCTATCTGGATTTATTCCTTGGAAATTTGTATATAAATAGGTTCCTCTGAACTTAGAGGTGTTACAGGAATGAACTATTCATACATACTATATACTAGCACAAGCTTCTTGTCTGAGATGTTGCAGGGTTCTCTCCACTGTAAGATAGCATAATCCACTGACCATTCAGTATTTGCCCCCACTTCCTTTTAGGCCTGTAACTAGAGTTAATTAGTTACAACACTTCTTTTGAAGACATGCTGGGAATTATCAGAAAAGGAAGAAAAAAATTCCTGAAATCCAAGAAATCTGTGAGACTGAGCTAGTGTGTATCACTAAAATAAAGGATAGTGTGTGAGGTATTGAATTTTGTGGCTTCTTGATCATGGGAGACTTAATTAAGGAGCACTGACCTGGAACACAGGATGTAACAACTTGGAAAGGGCCACATGACACATTTGCTGCTAGCATAACAGCAATGTGTAAAAAGTAGTGGCTTACTCTACATGACATTGAAATGTCAGAGTTGATATTACATAAAGCAAAATATTAAAATACCTGGAGTTTTCTTTTTTTGTGACATCTTTGTCAGGTTTTGGTATTAGGGTGATGGTGGCCTCATAGAATGAGTTTGGAAGTTTACCTTCCTCTGCAATTTTCTGGAAGAGTTTGAGGAGGATAGGTGTTAGCTCTTCTCGAAATTTTTGGTAGAATTCAGCTGTGAAGCCATCTGGACCTGGGCTTTTGTTTGCTGGAAGATTTCTGATTACAGTATCAATTTCCGTGCTTGTGATGGGTCTGTTAAGATTTTCTATTTCTTCCTGGTTCAGTTTTGGAAAATTGTACTTTTCTAAGAATTTGTCCATTTCTTCCACGTTGTCCATTTTATTGGCATACAACTGCTGACAGGCCAATATCTCTGATGAACATAGATGCAAAAATCCTCAACAAAATTCTAGCAATCAGAATCCAACAACACATTAAAAAGATCATACACCATGACCAAGTGGGCTTTATCCCAGGGATGCAAGGATTCTTCAATATCCGCAAATCAATCAATGTAATTCACCACATTAACAAATTGAAAAATAAAAACCATATGATTATCTCAATAGATGCAGAGAAGGCCTTTGACAAAATTCAACATCCATTTATGATAAAAACTCTCCAGAAAGCAGGAATAGAAGGAACATATCTCAACATAATAAAAGCTATCTATGACAAACCCACAGCAAACATTATCCTCAATGGTGAAAAATTGAAAGCATTTCCCCTAAAGTCAGGAACAAGACAAGGGTGTCCACTTTCACCGCTACTATTCAACATAGTTCTGGAAGTTTTGACCACAGCAATCAGAGCAGAAAAAGAAATAAAAGGAATCCAAATTGGAAAAGAAGAAGTAAAACTCTCACTGTTTGCAGATGACATGATCCTCTACATGGAAAACCCTAAAGACTCCACCAGAAAATTACTAGAGCTCATCAATGAATATAGTAAAGTTGCAGGATATAAAATCAACACACAGAAATCCCTTGCATTCCTATACACGAATAATGAGAAAGTAGAAAAAGAAATTAAGGAAACAATTCCATTCACCATTGCAACGAAAAGAATAAAATACTTAGGAATATATCTACCTAAAGAAACTAAAGACCTATATATAGAAAACTATAAAACACTGATGAAAGAAATCAAAGAGGACACTAATAGATGGAGAAATATACCATGTTCATGGATTGGAAGAATCAATATAGTGAAAATGAGTATACTACCCAAAGCAATTTACAAATTCAATGCAATCCCTATCAAGCTACCAGCCACATTTTTCACAGAACTAGGACAAATAATTTCAAGCTTTGTATGGAAATACAAAAAACCTCGAATAGCCAAAGCAATCTTGAGAAAGAAGAATGAAACTGGAGGTATCAACTTGCCTGACTTCAGGCTCTACTACAAAGCCACAGTCATCAAGACAGTATGGTACTGGCACAAAGACAGACATATAGATCAATGGAACAAAATAGAAAGCCCAGAGATAAATCCACACACATATGGACACCTTATCTTTGACAAAGGAGCCAAGAATATACAATGGAGTAAAGACAATCTCTTTAACAAGTGGTGCTGGGAAAACTGGTCAACCACTTGTAAAAGAATGAAACTAGATCACTTTCTAACACCGCACACAAAAATAAACTCAAAATGGATTAAAGATCTAAATGTAAGATCAGAAACTATAAAACTCCTAGAGGAGAACATAGGCAAAACACTCTCAGACATAAATCACAGCAGGATCCTCTATGATCCACCTCCCAGAATGCTGGAAATAAAAGCAAAAATAAACAAATGGGATCTAATTAAAATTAAAAGCTTCTGCACAACAAAGGAAAATATAAGCAAGGTGCAAAGACAGCCATCTGAATGGGAGAAAATAATAGCAAATGAAGCAACTGACAAACAACTAATCTCAAAAATATACAAGCAACTTCTGCAGCTCAACTCCAGAAAAATAAACGACCCTATCAAAAAATGGGCCAAAGAACTAAATAGACATTTCTCCAAAGAAGACATACGGATGGCTAACAAACACATGAAAAGATGCTCAACATCACTCATTATTAGAGAAATGCAAATCAAAACCACAATGAGGTACCACTTCACACCAGTCAGAATGGCTGCGATCCAAAAATCTGCAAGCAATAAATGCTGCAGAGGGTGTGGAGAAAAGGGAACCCTCCTACACTGTTGGTGGGAATGCAAACTAGTACAGCCACTATGGAGAACAGTGTGGAGATTCCTTAAAAAATTGCAAATAGAACTCCCTTATGACCCAGCAATCCCACTTCTGGGCATACACACCGAGGAAACCAGAATTGAAAGAGACACATGTACCCCAATGTTCATCGCAGCACTGTTTATAATAGCCAGGACATGGAAACAACCTAGATGTCCATCAGCAGATGAATGGATAAGAAAGCTGTGGTACATATACACAATGGAGTATTACTCAGCCGTTAAAAAGAATTCATTTGAATCAGTTCTGATGAGATGGATGAAACTGGAGCCGATTATACAGAGTGAAGTAAGCCAGAAAGAAAAACACCAATACAGTATACTAACACATATATATGGAATTTAGGAAGATGGCAATGACGACCCTGTATGCAAGACAGGAAAAAAGACACAGATGTGTATAACGGACTTTTGGACTCAGAGGGAGAGGGAGAGGGTGGGATGATTTGGGAGAATGACATTCTAACATGTATACTATCATGTGAATTGAATCGCCAGTCTATGTCTGACGCAGGATGCAGCATGCTTGGGGCTGGTGCATGGGGATGACCCAGAAAGATGTTATGGGGAGGGTGGTGGGAGGGGGGTTCATGTTTGGGAATGCATGTAAGAATTAAAGATTTTAAAATTAAAAAAAAAAAGAAAATACATCAGAAAAAAAAATAAATAAACCAAAAAAAAATAATAATAATAAAAAATAAAAAAAAATAAAATACCTGGAAACTGGGCTTGCTAAAGTGGTTACTGTATGTAAAGGCCTAAAATTCTAAGATAATTATATTAGAAGGGAAAATCCACATAACATACAACTTATCATGTCCATTAGAAATATGCTAGTGATAGAGGTCTCAGCTGGTCTTCCCTGGTAGCTCAGAGGGTAAAGAATCTGCCTGCAATTTGGGAGACCCAGGTCCAATCTCTGGGTTGGGAAGATCCCCTGGAGAAGGAAATGACAACCCACTCCAGTATTCTTACCTGGAAAATCCCATGAACAGAGGTGCCTAGTGGGCTAAAGTCCATGGTGTCACAAACAGTCCAACATGACTAACACACAGAGGTCTCAGCACCACTAAAAGTTTGATGATGGTTCTCTGGGTAAATCACTCCTGACCATCTAAGATGCTTTTATGGAGACAGACTTACTGATAGCAATCAGGATTATATGACTCTGAAACAATGATACTTCTGTTAAGTCAAATGGATGCAAGTATTGTGATGTGTGGCAAAGTCAAAAGGGCAACTATGGAAGTCTGACTTGAAACTAGTATTAAAAATAACACCCATAATTACAAAACATGACATACCAGGGAAAAATGATTAGGTAACCAACAAGTGTATTTCATACTGTTCATGGGGCTCTCAAGGCAAGAATGCTGAAGTGGTTTGCCATTCCCTTCTCTGGTGCACCACGTTTTGTCAGAACTCTCCACTATTAACCATCTTTCTTGGGTGGCCCTACACAGCATGGCTCAGAGTTTCATTGAATTAGACAAGGCTGTGGGCTGTGGTCGTTGTGATCAGTTTGGTTAGTTTTCTGTGATTGTGGGTTTCATTCTGTCTGCCCTCTGATGGATAAGGATAAGAGGCTTATGGGACCTTCTTGATCGGAGAGACTGACTGTGGGGAAAACGGATCTTGTTCTGATGGGCAGGGCCGTGCTCAGTAAATCTTCAATCTAATTTTCTGTTGATGGTTGGAGCTGTGTTCCCTCCCTGTTGTTTTTCCTGAGGCCAAACTATGGTAGGAGAAATGAAGGTAATGGAAACCTCCTTCAAAAACAGTCTGTTTTCCCAGTCTTGTAGAAGTTCTGTTGTCAAATTACCTGAAAGTTCTCAGTGCCTTTGCGAGATCCCCAGGTTGGGAAATCTGTTGTGGTTCCTAGAACTTTCTTAACATTGGAAGAATTTCTTTGGTATAATTGTTCTGTAGTTTCTGGGTCATCTGCTTGGTTGCTTTATGGTGGGGATAATGGTAACCTCCTCCAAGAGGGCTTAAGCCACACTGCATGACACAGGTCTGCTGCAGCCAGAACCCCTGTCTCTGTGGCAGGCCACTGCTGACCCCTGCCTTGCAGGAGACACTCAAATGCTCAAAAGCAGGTATGGCTCAATATCTGTGGAGTCTCTGGGCCCTGATGCACACCAACTTAGACACCATATTAAAAACCAGAGACAATACTTTGCCAGCAAAGGTCTGTTTATAGTCAAAGCTATACCTTTTCCAGGAAATGGCAACCCACTCCAGTATTCTTGTCTGGAAAATCCCATGGATGGAGGGGCCTGGTGGGCTACAGTCCATGAGGTCATAAAATGTCAGACACAACTGAGGGACTTTCACCTTTCATGATTTTTCCAGTAGTCATGTACGGGTGTGAGAGATGGACTATAAAGAAAGCCGAGTGCCAAAAAATTGTGCTGGAGAAGACTCTTGAGAGTCCCTTACACTGCAAGGAGATCAAACCAGTCAATCCGAAATGAAATCAGCCCTGAATATTCATTGGAAGCACTGATGCTGAAGCTGAAGTTCCAATACTTTGGCCATCTAATGCAAAGAACTGAATCACTGGAAAAGATCCTGATGCTGGGAAAGCTTGAGGACAGGAAGAGAAGGGGACAATAGAGGATGAGATGGTTGGATGGCATCACTGACTTGATGGACATGAATTTGAGCAATCTCTGGGAATTGGTGATAGGAAACCCTGGCGTGCGGAAGTCCCATGGTTCTCAAAGAGTCAGACACGACTGAGGGACTTAACTGACAACAAGTATATTACTCAAGTTTTAACATTCAGTGGAAAAAAAGAAAAAAAAAAAAGCGGGTAACCCAGAGGCTAAGTGACATGAGCCTAAAAAAAATAAGCACCTTTTTCCAGGTTCTTGGGACTTGAGACTGTTTTTAGATTTAGATCCTTTAAGAGTTTGAATCTCAGGAAGGATCCTACAATACTAAAGTAAGTGTACAAATAAGACAGTTATGTGCTGGAGAAAGGGAAAATTTCAAATACTTTGAAGACTCCTGGACACAAGGCCAAATTCCTTTTATATATAAGGATATGGAGAATCATAATGGCACCCTTTTTCAACTGGACACATGTTACTGAACCAGACTCAGGCCATTCACCTGACACAAAGCAAATCCAAAGTAGTGGCACCAGGTTGTGGTGGGAAAAAAAAAAAAAAGATACAATGTTTGTTGAAGGATATCAAGCAAGGAAATGAAAGACAAGCCTCATATCCATTCAAACTTTGTCTCTGAGTTAGATTTTTTTTTTTTTTTTTTTGTTAAATGGGAAGAGTAAAGAAGCATTGTTTGTTCCTTCCTCTTATAACTTTTATGTGATATTTTTTAACCATAATTTTGGGAGTTAGAAAGTCTCTGGTTTACAATTATCTGGCTAGGTGGTCTATGGCTCTGAGGCCTCTTAGCTCATCCTGGTTTGGAGAAAACACCCTGAGTTTTTCTGATAATGGTGATATCTATAATACCAATTTTACTATATTTATAGAGTTATCAACAATACTAATTTTAGTCATCTGACTCTGGTTGATTTGTGGTTAGTTAGCACTGAATTGAGATCAGAGAGGACAAGAAAGGGAATAAAGCTTTATATTAAGTGATCAATTATAAATTCAGTGAAGGGAACTGGGTTTTAAGGGGTCTCAGTTTCAATATGGTGAAAGTGAAAGAAAGTGTTAGTCACTCAATCATGTCTGATTCTTTGCAACCCCATGGACTGTAGCCCACCAGGGTTTTCTGTCCATGGGCTTCTCTAAGCAAGAATACTAAACTATGTGCCCATTCTCTTTTCCAGGGGATCTTCCCATCCCAGAGATCAAACCCAGGTCTCCTGCATTGCAGGCAGATTCTTCACCTTCTGAGCCACCAGGGAAGCCCTTCAATATGGAGTGCATGTAACAAATGGCATTGTGTCCAATGTCTAATGCTTTCAGTCTACATTAGTTCTGTAATCCATTCCATAGTCATTGTGTAGTTAGAATAGACATAATTGGTTGTTGGCACAAGGTTTTGGCCTGTGGGATTAGGGTTATCATCATGGCAAAGTTAAAGTGGAAGCCTCTATAATTTATTCCCCCAGCCCTAGCCAGGAAAGTAAATTTAAGAAGCACATAAATAAAAAAAATAAAATTATCTTTCCCTGAGGAGATTATAGAATATATAGCCATTTTTAAGAATACAAAGTTACAGTTTGGTCATATCTTATTTTATTCTCCAGACAGATCTGAGAGAATAACAGTAGACTGCCACAAATATAACCAAGTAGTATCTCAAATTGCAGCCACTATATGATGTCTTTGCTAGAGAAGATTGGCACAGCTTTTGTTGAATATGTTTTCTTTGTTTATCTACCTTTATAGAAAAAAAAAAAGATCAGAAATATCTTATGTTCACATGGAATAGACAACAATATATATTACATAAGAATAATAAGAGTATGCTGACTGTTTCACCCTCTGTATTAGTCAAATCCAAAGGGATCTGAACTGCCTAGTCATCCTGTAGAATATCACATTGACGCTCTCTATGTACAAATCAAAGATTGTGGAGATAAATCCTATTCAGATTCACTGAAAATACCAGTAATTTTTGTTTGTTTGTTTGTTTTATCAAATCAGCAGTCAGAGGCATGTTGACACATCCATTAAAAAAAAAAAAATCAGCATAGTTTGTACTTCTCACCATGACCAGAAAGCACAATGCCTGATAGTCTTTTCTTTAGGCTCTGGAGGTGGCACATCCACATCCAGGAATACAGATCCAAATAATATTTGGGGCCATAAAAAAAGCTACTGACATTGTGTGAGCTCCAGAGAAAGAAAACTCTGCATCAGGCCCATGCATGTATGCTCAGTTGTTCATTCATGTCTGACTCTTTGCAATACCATGTATGTAGCCCGCTAGGCTTTTCTGTCCATGGAATTCTCCAGACAAGGATACTGTAGTGGTTTGTCATTTCCTCCTCCAGGGAATCTTCCTGATCCAGGAATTGAACCTGCATCTCTTGCTCCTCCTGCGTTGGTTGGTCTGGGAAGCTTTGGACAGGCAACAGTAAAAGCCACACTGATGCCAAACTTCTAAACTGTAACAGTAATTGTCATATTAAAAATATAAGTAACAGGAAAATATTCTGTGTAGTTTATGAACAACTCTGATGGAAAGACCAAGTGTGGGCGCTTGTCCGCAAGCAATATTAATCTCAGCTCCTTCATAGATGCCTCAGCTTCAGAGAGCTATTTCTGTCTGAGCAGAGAGCTAGGGCTCACTCTTAGCTCCTCCCTCAAGGGCAGACAACCCATATAAAGTAATGAATTGATACAGGGGTATAATCCAGGACAATTTAAGATTTTTCAAGGCTGCCAATAGGCTTCCATTGTAACACAGCTTTGCCTCAGATTTGATTTCCTGGTGAATTCCACCCCAAATAATTCTGTGGGATTTTTTTCCCCCTAAATTCTCAAAATATTACTTTGATTACTTTGATACTAAGACAAATTAACAGAAAACCCATGATTAATTTACAGCAAACTCAATTTTGTTAATTACAAATAAACCGAAGTTTTCATGCATTAGACTTTGTTTACTAATATTTAAGACATTTGCATCAAGCTTCCTTTGCAAATTTGGCCTGTTAATTGTCTTACAAAAATTATCTTTGTTACATTTGAGATCTAGGTATTTTTAAACTTATAAAGTGAGCTGTAAGAGTACTCTCTTTTCCTATTCTTGTGAAGAGTGTGATATTTCATTATTATACATTTTATATTACTAATAAAAATATTGACAAATTATTTTTACTTAATTATTTCTTATGTTTCTCATAGCTCATTGAAAAGTCATCCTAATCTAGAATATTAATTGGAGTATTTTAATTATTGTTTATATATTACTTCTGCTACCCATTCTGTATTTAATTTTGCAAGAAATAATTATTTCTAAAAATTTGTTCATTGCCACTTAATAGTTCAAGTGTAACTACATGCAGTTCTTTTGTAATTATTATTGTATTTCAGTGTCTATGGCATCTATAACCATTTGTATGACTGATGTTGGTCAGCTGCTCTTTTCATCTTCTTAACTTTCTTTTTTGTTTTTCAAATTACAAAAATATGATAACACATTTATAGGAGACTTGGAAAATACAGAACAAATATACATACAGTTCCATTATATATTACAATTGTCCATGCTAAGTAGATAAATTAAGAATTTTGGTTGGACATTGAATATCAAACTCTCAGAAATTAATAGAATGAATGTACAGAAAAGTAGAATATAGTAGATCTGAAAAGCATTATGAGCAAATTTGACATGACTAAGATTTATATAATTTTGACACAACAACAGTATACACGATTCTATTCAAGTTCCCATAGACTAAAAACTAAGAGACTCTGGGATGTATCCAGAGACATAAGACCAGGTGGAGAGGTGGGTGGTCCTAAGATGGTGGAGGAATAGGATGGGGAAACCACTTTCTCCCCCACAAATTCATCAAAGGAACATTTGAAAGCTGAGCAAATTCCACACAACAACTTCTGAATGCTGGCAGAGGACATCAGGCACCCAGAAAGGCAGCCCATTGTCTTCAAGAGGAGGTAGGACAATATATAAAAGATAAAAAGAGAGACAAGAGTTGTAGGGATGGAGATCCATCCCAGGAAGGGAGTCTTAAAAAAGAGAGACGTTTCCAACACCAGGAAACACTCTCTCCAGCAGATCTGTGGCAAGACTTACAATCTCAGAGGGCAAAATAACCAGGAGAAAAAATAAATAAATAATTAAAATCCACAGATTACGTGCCTAACAGCAACTCAGCGGAGCAGCGGCCCAGATGCTTGCATCCCACAGGGAGATTCAGGCTGCATTGTTTTGGGTAAGGACCAGGCCTGAATGTCCCAAGGGCAATCTGAGGGAACTAGCTCGAGATAGCAACCCAGATGGTGGGATAGCTATCCCATGAAAAGCCCTAACCTAAGATACCTCCAGGCCTGTTCACAGAACAAAGGGCTGAGCAGAGACAGCCAACTGTGGAGCAGCCCATCCCCCGCCAGAGCCAGGCAGGGCGAGGGCAGCCAGAGACAGAAGGGGGCCCAGAGAAGCATCCTATACCAAACTGCAAGCAGAATTCATTGCTAACCAAGACTTCTTGGGATTCTGTTCAGTCGACATCCGCTGGGAAGCTCACAGTCAGAGATCAGCTCCCCAGAAGAGACACACAGCACACTTGAGAAGATGCACCCATTGTACACCCAGAAAACTGAGTGGCTGGGACAGTGGAGGCAACAAGTCGCAGCCTTCAACTGGGGGTGACTGTGCTTGCCAAGTACCTGGTCACCTGAGCTGCTTGGACCTGGAACAGGCACAAAACACAGGCCCAACCAAGTCTGTGCCTTTGTGGAGTACCAGAGAACCTGAACCTTAGTGGCTTAGACCTGGGGAGTGCATGAAACCAAGTGCCTGCATCAGACAGTTCTTGGCAGACTAACCTAGAGACTGAGCAGTGTAGACTGGGAAAGCACACACTCTGTGAGCAGGGGCAAACCCAGTGTGGCTGAATCACTGTAAGCTCATGCCAGTGAAATTTGTTTGCAGTGTTCTTCCCTCCCCACAGCACACCTGAACACATGAGCCTAAAAAAGTAACCACCACCACCCCTCTTGTGTCAGGGCTGAAAGTAGACACTGAAGAGACCAGCAAACAGAAGAAGCTAAAGTAAACAGAGGGAACCACTTTGGAAGTGACAGGTACAATAGACTAAAACCCTGTAGTTAACACCGACTACATGAGAAGGGGCCTATAGACCTTAAGAAGTACAAGCCGGACCAAGGAACTATCTGCAAATGAACTGACCCCACACTGTCCGCAACAGCTCCAGAGAAAGTCCTAGATATATTTTTACTATTATCAATTTTTTAAATTTTTTTTGTTAATTTTTAAGTCACCTATTATTCCTTTAAATTTTCATTTTTATAACCTACTGCTGCTACTGCTGCTAAATCACATCAGTTGTGTCCAACTCTGTGAGACCCCATAGATGGCAGCCCACCAGGGTCCTCTGTCCCTGGGATTCTCCAGGCAAGAACACTGGAGTGGGTTGCCATTTCCTTCTCCAGTGCATGAAAGTGAAAAGTGAAAGTGACGTCACTCAGTTGTGTCTTACTCTTAGCGACCCCGTGGACTATAGCCTACCAGGCTCCTCCATCCATGGGATTCTCCAGGCAAAAGTACTGGAGTGGGTTGCCATTGCCTTCTCCTTATAACCTTACTATTACCTGATCAAAAAAAAAAAAAATCCTATTTTTTTAAAGCAAACCATATATATATATATATAAATTTTTGTGACTTTTAAAAAAATATTGTATTTTGATAATCTAACCTCTACTCTAGATTTTTAATCTTTGTTTTTTGATATTTGCTATCAACTTTGTACTTTTAAGAGTCCAATATTCAATACCCATTTTTACTTGGGAGCAAGATCACTGGCCTGATTGCTCTCTCCCTCTTTTGACTTTCCTTTTTCTCCACCAGGTCTCCTCTAGCTCCCCTTCCCCGTTTTCTTCTCTGTCCAAATTTTGAGAACACCAGAAATATCCTGAATCCAGGGAACATTAACTGATTGGAGCTCATCAAATGACTCCATACCTACACTGAAACCAAGCACCACTCAAGGGCCAACAAGTTCCAGAGCAAGACATACCGCACAAATTCTCCAGCAACACATGAACGTAGCCCTGAGCTTCAATATACAAGCTGCCGAAAGCCACAAGAAACCCACTGACATCTCAAAACTCACCCCTAGACACTTCACTGTGCTCCAGAGAGAAGAAATCCAGCTCCAGCCACCAGAACACAGATACAAGCTTTCCCAACCAGGAAACCTTGACAAGCCACCCATCCAACCCCACCCACAGTGAGGAACCTCCAAAATAAAGAGGAACCACAAACTGCCAGAATACAGAAAGGCCACACCAAACACAGCAATATAAACAATATAAACAAGACGAAAAGGCAGAGAAATACCCAGCAGGTAAAGGAACAGGATAAATGCCCACCAAACCAAACAAAAGAGGAAGAGATAGGGAATCTATCTGATAGAGAATTCCAAATAATGATTGCGAAAATGATCCAAAATCTTGAAAACAAATTGCAGTTATAGTAAATAGCCTGGAGACAAGGATGGAGAAGATGCAAGAAAGGTTTAACGAGGACCTAAAGAAATAAAAAAGAGTCAATACACAATGAATACTGCAATAATGAGATCAAAGACTCTCTGGAGGGAACCAAGAGTAGAATAACTGAGGTAGAAGATAGGATAAGTGAGGTAGAAGATCAGTTCAGTTCAGGTCAGTCACTCAGTAGTGAGTGAGCGACTTCCCTTTTACTTTCATGGATTGGAGAAGGAAATGGCAACCCGCTCCAGTATTCTTGCATGGAAAATCCCAGGGACGGTGAAGCCTAATGGGCTGCCGTCTATGGGGTCACACAGAGTCGGACACAACTGAACATATGCACATGTTTTTATCTGCCCTGCCATTCTGTCTTTTGTTTTGTGCATTTAATCCATTTATGTTTAAGGCAATTATTATTAATAATTAATTATTGATAAGTATGTTACTATTACCATTTACTTAATTTTTGGTTTATTTTTTGTAGGTCTTTTCTTCTCTTGTGTTCCTGCTTAGAGAAGTTCCTTAGCATTTACTGTAAAGCTGGTTTGGTGGTACTAAATTCTCTTAATATTTGCTTGTCTGGAAAACTTCTGATTTCTCTATCAAATCTGAATAAGAGTCTTGTTAGGTAGAGTATGCTTGGTTGTAGGTTATTCTCTTTCTTCCCTTTAAAATATCATGCCGTTTTCTTCTGACTTCATTTTCTATTGAGAAGTCAACTGATAACCTTATGGGAGTTCCCTTGAAACTTATGGGAGTGCCCTTGTATGTTATTTGTTATTTTCCCTTGCTGCTTTTAATATTTTATCTTCATCTTTAATTTTTGTCAGTTTGATTACTGTGTGCCTCAGCATGTTCATCCTTGAGTTTTTTTCCTGCCCGTGACTCTGTGCTTCCTGGACTTGGCTGACTATTTCCTTTCCCATGCTTTCACACGTTGGGAAAGTTTTCAGCTATTATCTCTTCAGATATTTTCTCAGGTACTTTCTCTCTTCTCCTCTGGGACCCTTATAATGTGAATATTGGTGCGTTTGATGTTGTCCCAGAGATCTCTTAGGTTCTCTTCTTTTTTAAAGTTCTTTTTTTTTCTATATTCTGTTCTGTAGCAGTGATTTCCACTGTTCTGTCCTCCAGGTCATTTATCTGTTCTTCTGCCTCAGTTACTCAGCTATTGATTCCTTCTAGTGTATCACTTATCTCTGTTTGTTTGGTCTTTAGCTCTTTCAGGTCTTTGGTAAATGTTTCTTGAATCTTCTCCATTGTTTTCCTGAGATCCTTCACTATTAATATTCTGAATTCTTTTTCTGAAAGGTTTCCTAAACCACTTCATTTAGTTGCTTTACTGGGGTTTTATCTTGTCCCTTCATTAAGACATAATTTTCTGCCTTTTCACCCAGATTAACTTTCTGCTTTTTGGCCTAGCTGCTGTGAGACTGTCGTTCTTCTTGGCTCTTCTGTCTGCCTTCTAAAGAGGGAGGATATGAGGCTTGTGTAATCTTCTGAATGGGAGGGACTGGGGATGGGAAAAACTGGGTCTTGTTATGGTAAACAGGTTTGTGCTCAGTTCAGTTCAGTTCAGTGGCTCAGTCATGTCCAACTCTTTGTGACCCCATGAATCGCAGCACGCCAGGCCTCCCTGTCCATCACCAATTGAGTCAGTACTGGAGTTTTAGCTTTAGCATCATTCCTTCCAAAGAAATCCCAGGGCTGGTCTTCAGAATGGACTGGTTGGATCTCCTTGCAGTCCAAGGGACTCTCAAGAGTCTTCTCCAACACCACAGTTCAAAAGCATCAATTCTTTGGCGCTCAGCCTTCTTCACAGTCCAACTCTCACATCCATACATGACCACTGGGAAAACCATAGCCTTGACTAGATGGACCTTAGTTGGCAAAGTAAAGTCTCTGCTTTTGAATATGCTATCTAGATTGGTGATAACTTTTCTTCCAAGGAGTAAGCGTCTTTTAATTTCATCTGCAGTGATTTTGGAGCCCAAAAAAATTTAATCCAATTGTCTGCTGATGGTGAGGTTCTGCTCCCTCTCTGTTAGTTTTTTACCTTGACATGACCCAACTCTGGCTTCTATGGACTCTATGGTAGAGTTAGTGGCAACCTCCAAGAAGACTTACTCCAAAGGGTCCCTTCCAGACCTGCTGCTGCCAATTCCCCCATCCCTGCAATAAGCCACTGCTGATCCATGCTTGTACAAGAAACCTTTCAACACTAGCAGGTAGGTCTGATTCAGTCTCCTATGGGGTTACTTCTCCTTTCCCCTGGGACTTTTTGCATGTGAGATTTTGTTTGTGCCCTCCATGAATGGAGTCTTTTTCCCCAAGTCCTGTGGAAGTCTTATAATCAAACCCCACTGGCCTTCAAAGTCAGATTTCCTGGGGATTCCCAGTCTGCTTGTTTGATCCTCAAGCTGAGAAATCTGGAATGGGGCTCAGAGCTTTTACAACAGCAGGAGAACTTCTTTGGTATTATTGCTCTCCAGTTTGTGGGCCACCCATCCAGAGAGTATGGTATTTGATTTTATTGTGATTGATCCCTCCTACTATCTCATTACAGCTTCTTCTTTGTCTTTGAATGTGGGATATCTTTTTGGTTGGTTCCAGTGTTCTCCTGTCAATGGTTGTTCAACAGCTAGTTGTAATTCTCAGCTGGGTTTTTTAGGTGAAACTATTTGCAAGGTAAGGATAGAATCACAGACATAGGGAGTGAACATGTAGACATAGTGCAGTAGAGGAGGGTGGGATCAACTGGGAGATGAGGATTGACATATATATATATATATATATATATATATATATACACACACACTACCATATGTAAAAGAGATAGCTAGTGGGAAGAGAGAGCTCACATTTGTGCTCTGTGATGACCTAGGTGGGTGGGATGGGGCAGTTGGTATAGGATGGGTAGGAGAGAGGTTCAAGAGGGAGGGGATATATGTATGCACATAGCTGATTCACTTCACTGTGCCACAGAAACTAACACAGTATTGTAAAGCAATTATATTTCAATTAAAAAATCAGCATTTCTATAGTTGAGCTAATTCTAGGTTTTGCCAAAGATAAAATTATTATTTTGATTAGGTCAATTGTATCCAATGTCTAATGCATTAATTTCTGGCTGTTTTTATTACCCCCTCATATTTTTTGAACATTTAATTTGCTGTTTTTTAAAGGTAAATTCTTGGATGCATGCATAGCTTAGTAATTTTCATTCTTTCTTAAGTAGCATTAAAGTTTACAAATTTTCCTCTAAAGTTTTATATGTTTTATATAGGTCCTTTATGGACTGAAACTGAAGCTGAACTTCCAATATTTTGATCACCTGATGCAAAGATTCAACTTTTTAGACAATACCCTGATGCTGGGAAAGACTGAAGGCAGGAAGAGAAGCAGACGACAGAGGATGAGATGGTTGGATGGCATCACCAACTCTATGGACATGAGTTTGGGAAAGCTCCAGGAGATGGTGAAGGACAGGGAAGCCTGGCATACTGTAGTCCAAGGGGTCACAAAGAATCAGACATGACTGAGACACTGAACAATATTACAGTCCCAGTACTTAGTATTTTCTTTATACTGCAGCCACGAAATTAAAAGATGCTTCCTCCTTGGAAGAAAAGTTATGAACAACCTAGATGGCATATTAAAAAGCAGAGATATTACTTTGCCAACAAACGTCCGTATAGACAAAGCTATGTTTTTTTCAGTAGTCATGTATGGATGTGAGAGTTGGACTATAAAGAAAGCTGAGCACCAAAAAATCCGTGCTTTTGAACTGTGGTGTTGGAGAAGACTCTTGAGAGTGCCTTGGAATGTAAGGAGATCCATCCAGTCCATCCTAAAGGAAATCAGTCCTGAATATTCATTGGAAGGACTGATGCTGAAGCTGAGAATCCAATACATTGACCACCTGAGGTGAAGAGCTGACTCATTTGAAAAACCCTGATGCTGGGAAAGATTGAAGTTGGGAGGAGAAGAGGACAGCAGAGGATGAGGTGGCTGGATGGCATCACTGACTCAATGGACAAGAGTTTGAGTAAACACCGGGAGTTGGTGATGGACAGGGAGGCCTGGCGTGCTGCAGTCCATGGTGTTGCAAAGAGTTAGACACACTGAGTGACTGAACTGATCTGAACTATGCAGTATTTTTACATATTGCTATATTCTTATGTTTTATTATTTGTTCATATTTATTTAGATTTATCATTTAAATTTCTAAACACAAAGGCTTTTTTTTTTTTTTTAGTTTTTTATTTTTTAAATTTTAAAATCTTTAATTCTTACATGCATTCCCAAACATGAACCCCCCTCCCACCTCCCTCCCCATAACATCTTTCTGGGTCATCCCCATGCACCAGCCCCAAGCATGCTGCATCCTGCGTCAGACATAGACTGGCGATTCAATTCACATGATAGTATACATGTTAGAATGTCATTCTCCCAAATCATCCCACCCTCTCCCTCTCCCTCTGAGTCCAAAAGTCCGTTATACACATCTGTGTTTCTTTCCCTGTCTTGCATACAGGGTCGTCATTGCCATCTTCCTAAATTCCATATATATGTGTTAGTATACTGTATTGGTGTTTTTCTTTCTGGCTTACTTCACTCTGTATAATCGGCTCCAGTTTCATCCATCTCATCAGAACTGATTCAAATGAATTCTTTTTAACGGCTGAGTAATACTCCATTGTGTATATGTAAATGACACCTTACCATGGATTTTGACCCCAATTGCCTTGTGATTTGAGAACAAGCTCTGTATATTAACTATTTAGTTATCTGAGTTTTTTCACTCTTAACATACAGGAAGAGAATGTCACTTACTTCCAATTTGATAATCTTTAATCTTTATCTTTTTAGTGAAATGATTAGTCCCATTATATTTATTATAATTGCTGATACATCTGAATATCTAAACTTATTTTGTACTCTTTCATTTTGTATTTTTTTCCTATTTTCATTCCATCTTATGGATTTATGGTTAAAAATAATTTCATTATTTTTTTATCCAATGTTTTGCAAGATATTTCTTCTGTTTTCTATTTCTAACATTTAGAAACTTTTCCTTTTTGATTTCATTATAAACCCCATCATGTATGTTCAATTCATTACAGTAAAAAAAAACATCCTCTTTCCATATACTATAAAATTAGAAAATATTTAAGCTAGCCTTCACTGTTATTTTAAAAATCTCTTTTTCCTTTTAAATTCCAAATTAATTATCAATATTTTTATGTGATTAAAGTTAATTTTTATTCATCTACATGCTTATACTATCTCCACTCTTCCTTATTTCTTGTACATTGAAGACTCATATTTTGAGCATTAAAAAATTTGCTAGAATATTTTTGTTATTTTTTTACTAGTTTCAGTTTGATGATGGCAAAATCCTTCAACTGTTTTTTATGAAAATGTTTCAAATGTTCACAATTTCTGAATTTTAGAAATAATTTTTTTGTATATAAAATTCTAAATTTTCAGTTATTTCTATTGGTATACTCATAATATTATTTTACTGTCTTCCAGATTCCTGTTTTATAATATATGTCTGATAATTTCAGTAGCTAAGATCTCTTCTTGGGTGTTCCTGCTCTTATATACATATGTACTTACTTATTCAAGTACAAATGGATATTCATCATGAAAGAATTGAAAGATGTCAGCCACTCAGTTGTTTTTGACTCATTGTGACTCCATGGACTGTTAGTCTGTCAGGCTGTACTGTCCATGGGACTCTCCCAGCAAGAATACTGGAGTGGGTTTCCATTCCCTTCTCCAGGGGATCTCACCAACCCAGGGTTTGAACCCAGGTCTCTGGCATTGCAGGCAGTCTCTTTACCATCTGAGCCACTTATGTTTAATTATACTGCTAGACTTTAGAAGGCATTAAATTCAGAAACCAGTTTAAGCTAAATTAATTGTTTAATGTTTTTCCCCACCTAGGTAAGATGAACTCTACCTAAATATCTACACAAGAGATGCAATATTTACAATTTTTAAACATCTTTTTCCCATGCTCTGTTTTATATCAAAGAAACTCCTTCTTAACTTTAAAGCAATATTTCCTGAAAGTGGATGGTGCAGTTTTAGTTTGGGTTCACGCTCACTCTACGATTTTATCCTTTTGAAGTTCACATTACTAGATCACACCATTAGACTTCACAATTAGATTGCAAGTTAGATGGGTGCTGCTGCTGCTGATGCTAAGTCACTTCAGTCAGACAACATGATCAAGTGGCATTTATATAATATCTGAAAATCAGTCAATGTGATGCATCAGATTAACAAATTGAAGAATAAAAATGTAATCATCTCAATAAAAAATCTGAATAAACTCAACATCCATTCATGTTAAAAACTCTCAATAAAGTGGATATGGAGGAAACATAACTAAACAAAATAAAGGTCATCAATGACAAGCCCAAAACTAACATCATGGTCAATGTTAAAAATCTGAAAGCATTTCCTCTAAAATTAGGAATAATACAAGGTTGTCCAATTTCACTACATTTATTCAACAAGTTGTGGAAGTCCCAGTCACATCAATCAGGCAAGAGAAAGAAATAAAAGGAATCCAATTTGGAAAGAAAGAAGTAAAACCATCTTTTTTGCAGATAATATGATACTAAACAGAAAATTCTGAAGAAACTACTAGAAAACTGCTAGAGCTCATCAGTAAATTGACAAGCTGAGAGATGAAAAATTAAAAATCTGTTGCATCTGTATGCACAAATGATGAACAAACAAAAAGAGATATTAAGAAAACAATGTCATTTACAATTGTGACAAAAGAATAAAATACCTAGGAATAAATCTAACTAACCATTATAAATAATTCTAATATATGTTTGGAAATGCAAGTGATCCTAAAGAGCTAAAATAGTCTTGTTAGTCGCTCAGTTGTGCCGGACTCTTTGCAACCCCATGGACTGCAACCCTCTGTCCATGAGATTTTCCAGGCAAGGATAGTGGAGTGGGTTGCCATTTCCTTCTCCAGGGGATCTTCCCAACCCAGGAACAGAACCCTGGTCTCCTGCACTGCAGGCAGATTCTTTAGCAACTGAGCTAAAAAAGCTAGTCGTATCACTCTGCTGATTTCAAACTACAAGGACACAGTAATCAAAAGAGTATGGTACTGAGACAAAAGTGGACAGATAGATCAATGGAACCAAACAGAGAGTCCAGAAAGGAATTTATGATTATACAGTCAAATAATCTATGACAAAGAGTGCAAGAATATACAATAAGAAAAAAGAACCCAGCCTTTTCAATAAATAGTGTAGAGAAAACTAGTTAGCTATTTGCAAAAGAATCAACCTGGACTATTTTCCCATACTATATAAATCATAAACTCAAAATGTATTTGAAAATTAAATGTAAGCCCTGAAATCATTAAACATCTGGAAGAAAACTCAAGCAGTATACTCTTTGATATAAATATTAATATTTTATGGATATGTGTGCTCACAGAAGTGAAATAAGAGCAAGAATAAGGAAATGAGACTACAAAAAATTCAAACTTTTTGCACAGCCAAGGAAACTATCAATAAAACAAAAAAACCACTTCTGAATATTTTAAAATATTTGAATATTTGCAACTGATAGATCTAATAAGATGTTGTAGTCAAAATAATCAGAGAATGTCTACAACTAGACATCAAAATAATAATAATTAAAAATTGAACAGAGGACTTAAGTTGACATTTTTTCCAAAGATTTACCTGGGCATGTGAAAAGATGCTCAACATCACTAGGCATCAGGGAAATGGAAAACAAAACCACAGTGAGATGTCACCTGACACCCATTGTAATGACTATTATAAACAAAGACAGTAACTAACAAATGTCTGTAAGATTATGGAGAAAATAGAACCTCAGGCACTGTTGGTGGGAATATAAAATGGCACAACCACTACAGAAAATGATATCAAGCTTCACCAGAAAATTAAAAATAGAGCCACCACAAAACCCAGCAATTCTATGCCTAGGCGTTTATCAGAAGAAAATGAAAACACTGATTTTAAAAGATATTTGTTTTTCAGTCTCTAAGTCATGTCTGACTCTGTGATCCCATGGACTGCAACATGCCAGGCTTTCCTGTCTTTCACTGTTTCCTGGAGCTTGTTCAAACTCATGTCCACTGAGTCAGTGATACCATCCAACCATCTCATCCCCTATTATCCCCTTCTCCTAATGCCTTAAATCTTTCCCAGAATCAGGGTATTCTCTAATGAGTCAGCTCTTCACTTAAGGTGGCCAAAGTATTGAAGCTTTAGCTTCAGCATCAGTCCTTCCAATGAATATTCAGGATAGATTTCCTTTAGGATTAACCGGTTTCATTTCCTTGCAGTCTAAAGAACTCTAAAGGGTGTTCTCTAACGCCACAGTTCAAAATCATCAATTCTTTGACACTCGGCCTTCTTTATGGTCCAACTCTCACATCCACATAAAATTACTAGAAAAATCATAGTTTTGAATATACAGTCCTTTACAGCAAAGTAATGTCTCTGAATTATAATACACTGTCTATGTTTATCATAGCTTTTCTTCCAAGGAGCACACATCTTTTAATGTTATGGCTGCAGTCACCATCTGCAGTTATTTTGGAGCCCAACAAAATAAAGTCTGTCAGTGTTTCCATTGTTTCCCCATCTATTTGTCATGAAGTAATGGGACTGGATGCCATGATCTTCGTCTTTTGAATGTTGAGTTTTAAGCCAGCTTTTTCATTCTCCTCTTTCATCTTCGTCAAGAGGCTCTTTAGTTCCTCTTTGTTTTCTGCCATAAGGGTGGTGTCATATGCATATCTGAGGTTACTGATATTTCTCCCAGCAATCTTGATTCCAGCTAGTGCTTCCTCCAGCTCAGCATTTCACATGATGTACTCTGCATATTTGATAAATAAGCAGGCTGAAAGTATACAGCCTCCTTTTCCCAAATTGGAATCAGCCTGTTTTTCCATGTCTTGTTCTAACTTGCTTCTTGACCTGCATACAGGTTTCACAGGAGGCAGGTAAGGTGGTCTGGTAAGCCCATCTCTTTAAGAATTTTTCACAGTTAATAAAATGTTATCACAATAATGATCCACACAGTCCAAGGCTTTACAGTAGTCAATGAAGTAGAAGTAAATGGTTTTCTGGTAGTTGTTTTGAAGCAGAAGTAGATGTTTTGAAAAGATTTGCATAACCCTATGTGGAAAAAGCAAGAGAGTTCCAGAAAAACATCTATTTCTGCTTTACTGACTATGTCAAAGCCTTTGACTGTGTGGATCACAATAAACTGCGGACAATTCTGAAAGAGATGGGAATAACAGACCACCTGACCTACCTCCTGAGAAACCTATATGCAGGAGAGGAAGCAACAGTTACAACTGGACACAGAACAACAGACTGGTTCCAAATCAGCAATGGAGTACGTCAAGGGTATATACTGTCACCCTGCTTATTTAACTTATGGGCAGAGTACATCATGAGAAACGCTGGGCTGGAAGAAGCACAAGCTGGAATCAAGATTGCTGGGAGAAATATCAATAACCTCAGATATGCAGATGACACCACCCTTATGGCAGAAAGTAAAGAGGTACTGCAATTCATGGGGTCGCAAAGAGTTGAACATGACTGAGCGACTGAACTGAACTGATGCTCACTACAGTATTATTTACAATAGCTAAGATATGAAAGCATACTAGGTGCCCATTGATAAATGAAAGTAAAGCCTCTTGATGAAAGTGAAAGAGGAGAGTGAAAAAGTTGATTTAAAGCTCAATATTCAGAAAACTAAGATCATGGCATCTGGTCCCATCACTACAAGGGAAATAGACGGGGAAACAGTGGAAACAGTGTCAGTCTTTATTGGGCTCCAAAATCACTACAGATGGTGATTGCAGCCATGAAATTAAAAGACGCTTACTCCTTGGGAGTAAAGTTATGACCAAGACCAACCTAGACAGCATATTAAAACCCAGAGACATTACTTTGCCAACAAAGGTCTGTCTAGTCAAGGCTATGGTTTTTCCAGTGGTCATGTATGGATGTGAGAGTTGGACTGTGAAGAAAGCTGAGCGCTGAAGAATTAATGCTTTCGAACTGTGGTGCTGGAGAAGACTCTTGAGAGTCCCTTGGACTGCAAGGAGATCCAACCAGCCCACTCTAAAGGATATCAGTCCCCGGTGTTCTTTGGAAGAAATAATGCTAAAGCTGAAACTCCAGTACTTTGGCCATCTCATGAGAAGAGTTGACTCTTTTTAGGAAAGACTCTGATATTGGGAGGGATAGGGGGCAGGAGGAGAAGGGGACGACTGAGGATGAGATGGCTGGATGGCATCATCAACTCAATGGACATGAGTTTGAGTGAACTCCAGGTATTGGTGATGGACAGGGAGGCCTGGTGTGCTGCAATTCATGGAGTCGCAAAGAGTCGAACATGACTGAGGGACTGAACTGAACTGATGCTCACTACAGTATTATTTACAATAGCTAAGGTATGGAGGCGTACTAGGTGCCCACTGATAAATGAAACAATTAAGAAGATATGGTATAATATATGCAATGAAATATTACCTAACCATAAAAGAGAATCAAATCTCACCCTTTGTGACAACATGGATGCATGTAGAAGGATTTATAAGAACTGAAATAAGTCAGACAAAGAAAAATAAATACTGTTATGATTTCATTTATATGTGGGATATATAAATCAAAACAATGGACAAACAGAAACAGTCATAGATACAGAGAACAGTTAGGAGGTTGCCAGAGGGGAGGATGGGTGAAAAGAGAATTAGGTGAAAGAAATTAAGAGGTACAAAAGTTCTGGGGAAAAAAAAAATAATATGCCTGCAATGCAGGAGACCCAAGTTCGATTCTTGGGTCGGGAACATTCCCTGGAGAAGAAATGAAAACCCACTTATTGCCTGGAGAATTCCATGGACAGAGGAGCCTGGAGGGCTGCAGTCCATGGGTTGCAAAGAATCAGACATGACTGAATGGCTAACACTTCATTTTTTTTAATATATGAGGAAATTAATGTTCACTAAATTTGTGAACACTTCATGATATTAACATTTTACAAATGATGTGAACATTTCATAATTATATGAATAAAATCATTATGTTGTGCAGCTTAAATTTATACAATGCTGCATGTCAATTATATCTCAATAAAACTGGAAGCATAAATGTTTTAAAATAGTAAATAGTATTGGAAAAGATAATAGGTTTACAAAATAATGAAGAAATGCTTCATATCAAGTTTATGTTTCCGTGATTCTAACTCATAAGTATAAATACTGTTCAAAAGCCATGTTTATGTGTGTTACGGTTAATCAAAGAAACATTAATAAACATACAGTGTTTATTTATCCATGAATAAATATGTAATACATGTAAGAGTTAAGGAAATCATGTTAGAGGAATCACAGTTTGAACTACAATTTTGAATAGAGATATATGTTTATCAGGTAATAATGAGAGCAAGTATGCTGCTGCTGCTGCTGCTGCTGCTGCTGCTGCTAAGTCGTTTCAGTCGTGTCTGACTCTGTGCGACCCCAGAGACGATAGCCCACCAGGCTTCCTCATCCCTGGGATTCTCCAGGCAAGAACACTGGAGTGGGTTGCCATTTCCTTCTCCAATGCATGAAAGTGAAAAGTCAAAGTGAAGTCGCTCAGTCGTGTCTGACTCTTAGCAACTCCATGGAGTTGCAGAGTCCTCCATCCATGGGATTTGCCAGGCAAGAGTACTAGAGTGGGGTGCCATTGCCTTCTCCGAGAGCAAGTATATTCCTAGCAAAATAAGTGATACACAGAAATTTAACACGAAACAATGGGAGGAGTGTTTTTGTCTGCAGAACAACTGAAAAAACATGAACCCAAAGAGAGAAATGAAAAAAATAGAGACAAAATTAAAACTAGGAAAGGCTTTACATTGCATGGTAACTAGAGCTTTTTCTGTGCATTTTAATAAAGTATTTAAAAGTTTTAAGAGTGCAGAGATTGCATTAGAGGCCAATAGTGAGAGACAAGTGTAGAACATGTAATAATAATGCCAGTAAAAGCTGAAGAAAATCTGCATTATATTCACAATGCTCAACTTAGACCAAAAGAATGTCCTTGAACAGAGTGCATTTTGGAATCTATATAGGTTTTTGTCTCTGATTGGACTGAGGGAAAAAAGTAATAAAATAAATGGAAAAAAAAAACACTCATTTCTTTTAGATAGTAATATTAAGAAATGGTAACTCACTTAGAGAATGCTTAAGTCAGTTATGCTTATGCCTTCATGGATGCAAGCCCAAGTGTCTTTGTTTTACTTATAGCTCTAGCTTTTTCCTGTGTCCCAGAGCAATGAGTGATAACAACAGCCTCCTTCTCAAGTTTCCCAGTTTAGCTGATAAATTACATGGTCCACACAACTGTAAGTTATATCTGCTAATCTCTACTTTTATTCTTATTTTATATGGTATTAAAATCAAAGGGTAACCATCCTCTAGTGGGAAAAGTTGGGGGAAAGTTATATGTGAAAAGAAAATTTAAAGATTTAATCTATCCAACATTCAATAAATTTTATCACCAGAACAAAGTTAACTAAAACTTAAAAAATCTAATTCAGCATCTTATGTGCTTTTGACCACAACACAAGCAAGGGTGCTATGCCTGCATATTGGCTGAAACTTCTTTTTAACAAGGTAGGAGATGGACACTGAGATCTTGCTGCAAAACATTTTACTCTTTTCAGTAGGCAACATTTTCACTATTTCTTATATCATCCTCTATAGTACAATGCCATAGCAATTTAAATTTTAAATGATAAAGCAGTATACAGTCAATATACAGTCATATATATATATTACTCTGAAATTAAAACTTTTTAGAAACTATGTAAAGACATTTGATTACTACATGTGAGTGAAAGTCACTCAGTTTTGTCTGGCTATACAGTCGATGGAATTCTCCAGGCCAGAATACAGGAGTGGGTGGCCTTTTCCTTCTCCAGGGGATCTTTCCAATCAAGGGATCAAATCTAGGTTTCTCACATTGCAGAAATATATATATATATATATATGTATATATATATATATATATTTACCAGCTGAGACACAAGGGAAGCCCAAGAATACTGATGTGGGCAGCCTATCCCTTCCCCAGTGGATCTTACTGACCCAGGAATCAAACTGGAGTCTCCTGCATTGCAGGTGGATTCTTTACCAACTGAGTTATCAGGGAATCCTTGATTACTACCTACTGAGACATTAATCTTATAACTGGCATTCTTATCTCATAGATTTACTTTAAAACTGCCTCCCTAGTAGAGCTTGACTCACTATTCAGAAAATACATATTCATATTCATGACATATGTCACTCTTATGAGTCTTATTTTGATTTTTTTAGTTATAATTAAAAGTTTTAATTCCTATTTTTGTTAAATATAATAAAGTAAAACAAATGAGTAAGGAAGTAAAATTGTCAAATGTTAATCAAGGTGCATAAAATGCTTGCTGCTGCTGCTGCTGCTGCATCGCTTCAGTCGTCTCCGACTCTGTGCAACCCCATTGATGACAGCCCAAAAGGCTCTCTCCATCCCTGGGATTCTCCAGGTAAGAACACTGGAGGGGGTTGCCATTTCTTTCTCCAATGCATGAAAGTGAAAAGGGAAAGTGAAGTCACTCAGTCATGTCTGACTCTTAGCAACCCCATGGACTGCAGCCTACCAGGCTCCTCCATTCATAGGATTTTCCAGGCAAGAGTACTGGAGTGGGTCACCATTGCCTTCTCCAGCATAAAATGCTTAGGAAATATTTAGCATACCATGCATAATTATACAATGTTTATCATTAATATGCCCCAAATTGACTGGTCATTATTATTAAAACTTCACCAAAAGAAAACAACTTTATTCCTTTTGTAGATAACAGCTTGAAACTCTAGGTAAAAAAAAAAAAAAAAAAAAAAAAAAAATCAGCTATCTAAAGGCACTGAATAATGGCCATATGGTGAAGGAAGAAATTTAAAACTTGGAAAAAAGTGATTTCACTGGATAAGTGTGTGTGTGTGTGTGTGTGTGTGTGTGTGTGTGTGTGTGTGTGTGTGAATGGCTATTTTACCTTGGGACAAGTCCCAGTGTGTGTCATATAAGTGGCTAAATCTTACATAGAAAATGTATAGTTGTCTTTCTTAAATATTAGAATCAAAGTTGAGGCAATCATAAATGTATGGTCTGAATGTTTGTGTTGAAATTTTAATGTTCAGTACAATAGTATTAAGAGGTGGACCACTTGAGAAGTAAGTAGATTTTAAGATGGATCCCTCATGAATGAGATTAACCCTCTTACAAGGAGATAACGTGGAGAAGGCAATGGCAGCCCACTCCAGTATTTTTGCCTGGAGAACCCCATAGGCAGAGGAGCCTGGTGGGCTATAGTCCATAGGGTCACAAAGAGTTGGGCACGACTAAGTGAAACTAAACCACCAAAGAGATAATGAAACACGCCCTAGGCTGTTTCACCATATGAGCTAGAAGTTCTATGAAGTGGGTCCTCATTAAGCATGGAATCTGCTGGCCTCACAGTCTTTGCTTCCCATCCTTCAGAACTGAGGGAACTAGGTTTTTGTTATTTATAAACTACCTATTCTAGTGTATTTTTTAAAGCAGCCTGAATGGATTAGTCTTTATGTGAACCATTGTCTTAATCAACCTCCCTAGAAGAAGAGCAGCCAGTTTGAACCAAAGGGGAAGGATACAGGAAAGAATGAAAGATGGCTGTAGAATTCTTATGTTCTATAGGATGTGACCATAGAGCTATTTGGTTGAGAATGTGTGATATTCTTCAAACGTAAGGGAAAAAGGACCCAAAAAGTAATTCAGAGATCATTAGGACTGCCTCCTCAGTTTAAAAAAAAGAGGCCTTTGCCTGGGTTTCAACAAATCTAATGACCACCACCAAAAGCCATGAGAGTCTGACTCTTTACCCAGCAGAGCTATGGGGGCATGGCCATTTTCACCTAGGTTTTGAAGGATAGAGCATTATGGAGGTATGGCAGAAGATTTTAACAATAAGGGCCGGGCTATCTATAGGAAAATGCTCTGTGGAGAAATGGAGGTAGAGCTTCCTGGAGACCTTAAATGGGTAAAGCCACCAGCATACAATTCAGCCCAAAACAGCATGGGACTCCAACTCATGAGAGTTGATGCATGAACTGTGCCCAGTCAAAACTTGGTGGTGAGGATGTCCCAGTGTGTCCAGAAGGCAAGACCCCTGCCCCTGTGAAAAGGGCAGGAAAAGTGAAGTTTTAAGGTTTAATGTTTTCTCTGTTGGGTTTTGGATTTGCTTGCAGGCTGTCACCCCTTGCTTTCCTATTTCTCCCATTTGGAATGGAAGTGTTTACCCCATATCTATCCTACCACAGCATTTTAGAAACACATAGTATTTAATGCCATAGGTTCTTCAGTTCAGATCAGTTCAGTCGCTCAGTCGTGGCCGACTCTTTGCGACTCCATGAATTGCAGCAGGCCAGGCATCCCTGTCTATCACCAAATCCCGGAGTTCCTCAGACTCACGTCCATCGAGTCAGTGATGTTATCCAGCCATCTAATCCTCTGTCGTCCCCTTCTCCTCCTGCCCCCAAATCCTCCCAGCATCAAAGTCCTTTCCAATGAGTCAACTCTTTGCATGAGGTGGCCAAAATACTGGAGTTTCAGCTTTAGCATCATTCCTTCCAAAGAAATCTCAGGATTGATCTCCTTCAGAATGGACTGGTTGGATCTTCTTGCAGTCCAAGGGACTCTCAAGAGTCTTCTCCAACACCACAGTTCAAAAGCATCAATTCTTCAGTGCTCAGCCTTCTTCACAGTTCAACTGTCACATCTGTACATGACTACTGGAAAAACCATAGCCTTGACTAGACGGACCTTAGTCCACAAAGTAATGTCTCTGCTTTTGAATATGCTGTCTACGTTGGTCATAACTTTTCTTTGAAGGAGTAAGCGTCTTTTAATTTCATGGCTGCAGTCACCATCTGCAGTGATTTTAGAGCCCAAGAAAATAAAGTCTGACACTGTTTCCACTGTTTCCCCATCTATTTCCCATGAAGTGATGGGCCCAGATGCCATGATCTTCGTTTTCTGAATGTTGAGCTTTAAACCAAATTTTTCACTCTCCTCTTTCACTTTCATCAAGAGGCTTTTTAGTTCCTCTTCACTTTCTGCCAGAAGGGTGGTGTCATCTTCATATCTGAGGTTATTGATATTTCTCCTGGCAATCTTGATTCCAGCTTGTGTTTCTTCCAGTCCAGCATTTCTCATGATCTTACTAAGGAACAATTTGCCTCAGAATTAATTTATATTTAGATGAGACTTTGGACTTTAGCTTTTCAGTTGATTTAGGCATGATTAAGATTTCTGTATTGTTGGAAGAGAATTAATATATTTTTAACATGAGAGGACATGAATTTTAGTGGTCCAGGGATCAAATGTTGTGATCTGAATGTGTACGAAAAGTGAAACTGAAAACCACTCAGTTGTGGCTGACTTCCTGTAATCCCATGGACTATACAGTCGGTGGAATTTCTCTAGGCCAGAATACTGGAGTGGGTAGCATTTCCTTTCACCAGGGGATCTTCCCAATTCAAGGACAGAACCCAGGTCCTCCACATTTCAGGTGGATTCTTTACCAGTTGAGCCAAAAGGGAAGACCTAGAATACTGGAGTGGGTAGCCTATCCCTTTGACAGCGGATCTTCCTGACACAGGAATTGAAACAGAGTCTCCTGCATTGCAGGTGAATTCTTTATCAACTTAGCTATCAGGGAAGTCCCTCAATGTGTATGTCTCCCCCAAAATCTTATTTACTGATATAATGTTATTAGGAGGTGGAGATTTTGGGAAGTACTTAGGTCATGAGAATGAAGCTCTCTTGGATTGACTGTATTAATGCTGTTATAAATGAGACACCCACAGAGCTTCCTAGCTCCCTCCATCATGTGAGGATACATTGAAAAGGCATGGTCCAGGAAGTGGGTCCTCAGAAAACACTGAATCTGTTGACCTTCTAATCTTAGACTATCCATCCCTCAGAACTATGAGAAATACACCTGGTTTTTATAAGCTACCCTAATTGAGGTATTGTGTTATAGTACAAAGACAGACTAGGAGAAGCAAGAAAGTAAGGATAAAATTCCAGAAAGGAGCAACCAAGAGTGGAACAGCTCAAAATCTAAGGGTAAATTCAGCCCAGGTACCTGGAAGTATCACATATGCTTATGGCTAATATAACTGAACATAGATTTCAGCTGCCACCACTTCACAGAGAGGCAGTTTGCAACTTGAGTTCTGCCAATAGTGTCTGGATTTTGTTTAGGATATCTTGTAGAAACACAAGATTCTGTTATATTCTTCTAAAGAGTGTGTGTGTGTGTGTGTTTCTACTTACATAATTGTGTCAGTATAAATGATGATTTCTTCTAATTCATGCACAAGGTAATTTTTTTCCAGTTTGTCTGAATTTTCTAGAATATGTGAGACAGTATTTACTAATAGTATGATTAAAAATATTCTCCTAAAGTTCTAATTTTTGCAATCATATTGCAGTTTTGCTTTTTCAGTTCAGTTCAGTTCGTCACTCAGTCATGTTTGACTCTTTGCGACCCCATGAATCGCAGCACGTCAAGCCTCTCTGTCCATCACCAACTCCCAGAGTTCACTCAGACTCACACCCATCAAGTCAGTGATGCCATCCAGCCATCTCATCCTCTGTCGTTCCCTTTTCCTCCTGCCCTCAATCCCTCCCAGCATCAGAGATTTTCCAATGAGTCAACACTTTGCATGAGGTGGCCAAAGTATTGGAGTTTCATCTTCAGCATCATTCCCTCCAAAGAAATCCCAGGGCTGATCTCCTTCAGAATTGAATGGTTGGATCTCCTTTCAGTCCAAGGGATTCTCAAGAGTCTTCTACAACACCACAGTTCAAAAGCATCAATTCTTCGACGCTCAGCCTTCTTCACAGTCCAACTCTCACATCCATACATGACTACTGGAAAAACCATAGCCCTGACTAAATGGATCTTTGTTGGCAAGTAATGTCTCTGCTTTCCAATATGCTATCTAGGTTCCTTCCAAGGAGTAAGCGTTTTCTTTAATTTCATCGCTGCAATCACAATCTACAGTGATTTTGGAGCCCAAGAAAATAAAGTCTGACACTGTATCCATTGTTTCCCCATCTATTTCGCTGGAAGTGATGAGAATGGATGCCATGATCTTCATTTTCTGAATGTTGAGCTTTAAACCAAATTTTTCACTCTCCACTTTCACTTTAATCAAGAGGCTTTTTAGTTCCTCTTCACTTTCTGCCATAAGGGTGGTGTCATCTGCATATCTGAGGTTATTGATATTTCTCCCAGCAATCTTGATTCCACCTTGTCCTTCTTCCAGCCGAGAGTTTCTCATGATGTACTCTGCATAGAAGTTAAATAAGCAGGGTGACAATATACTGCCTTGACGTACTCCTTTTCCTATTTGGAACCAGTCTGTTGTTCCATGTCCAGTTCTAACTGTTGCTTCCTCACCTGCATATAGGTTTTTGAAAGGCAGTTCAGGTGGTCTGGTATTCCCATCTCTCTCAGAATTTCCACAGTTTATTGTGATCCACACAGTCAAAGGCTTTGACATAGTCAATAAAGCAGAAATAGATGTTTTTCTGGAACTCTCTTGCTTTTTCCATGATCCAGCAGATGTTGGCAATTTGATCTCTGGTTCCTCTGCCTTTTCTAAAACAAGCTTGAACATCTGGAAGTTCATGGTTCACATATTACTGAAGCCTGGGTTGGAGAATTTTGATCATTACTTTATTAGCATGTGAGATGAGTGCAATTGTGCAGTACTTTGAGCATTCTTTGGCATTGCCTTTCTTTGGGATTGGAAAAAAGACTGACCTTTTCCAGTCCTGTGGCCACTGCTGAGTTTTCCACATTTTTGGCATATTTAGTGCAGCACCTTCACAGCATCATCTTTCAGGATTTGAAATCGCTCAACTGGAATTCCATCACCTCCACTAGCTTTCTGCGTAGTGATGCTTTCTAAGGCCCACTTGACTTCACATTCCAGAATGTCTGACTCTAGGTGAGTGATTATACCATCGTGATTATCTTGCTCATGAAGATCTTTTTTGTACAGTTTCTGTGTATTCTTGCCACCTCTTTTTAATATCTTCTGCTTCTGTTAGGTCCATACCATTTCTGTCCTTTATCATGCCCATCTTTGGATGAAATGTTCCCTTGATATCTCTAATTTGCTTTTTAGGATGACTATTTTTGAATCTTAGAAAAGGTGTTGATCAAGAAGGAAACTATACTCAAGATCCTATAAGAGAAAAAAATCTGAAAGAGAATATATATTTAACTGAACCACTGTGCTATAGCACTTGAAAGTAACACAACATTGTAAACCAACAATACTTCAATAAAAAAAAAAAATTCTGCTAAAAAAAAGAAAAGATAATATTCTTTTATTTTTTCTATTCATATTTATCATAGATAATCATTAGGAAAGCTGATTTTTCTTAAATGATATTATAGAGTTTATTGCAATTAATATGAATTTACATCTTCATTTGTTGAAGTCATAGATATTCTGATATGTAGCTATGTAATAAAATTATGCCTTGAAAATAAATTCTGTTTGATATTAATTAATTATATCCTGCTTTGTAATAATGTGAATGTTTCATAATACTCAGGAAATTACATTTACTTTGATTGATTTTAATTGACTTTCTCGAGTCATAATTTACCTAAAGTAAACTTTGCACATTTTAAGTATAATGTATATTGGATTAGTTGCTCAGTTGTTTCCGACTCTTTATGAACTCCATACATGGAATTCTCCAGGCAAGAATACTGGAGTGGGTCACCATTTATGGAAAATAAATGGCGAAAAAAGTGGAAACAGTGACAGATTTTATTTTCTTAGGCTCCAAAATCACTGTAGAGAGTGACTGCAGACATAAAATTAAAAGATGCTTGCTCCTTGAAAGGAAATCTTTGAAAAACTTAGACAAACATATTAAGATGCAGAAACAGCACTTTGATGACAAAGATCTGTCTAGTCAAAAGCTATGATTTTTCCAGTAGTCATGTATGGATATGAGAGTTGAACCATGAAGAAGGCTGATGGCCAAAGAACGGATGCTTTTGAATTGGGTGCTGGAGAAGCAAGAAGATGAAATCAATCAATCCTTAAAGAAATCAGTCCTGAATGTTCATAGGAAGGACTGATGTTGAAGCTGAAGCTCCAGTATTATGGCCACCTGATGTGAAGTGTTGACTCATCAGCAAAGACCCTGATGCTGGGAAAGACTGAGGGCAGGAGGAGAAGGGGACAACAGAGAATGAGATGGTTGGACGGTATCGTCAACACAATGGACTTGAGAACAAACTCTGGGAGTGAGTGAATGAGAGGGAATCCTGGCACGCTGTAGTCCATGGGATTACAAAGGTGTGGACATGGCTTATCAGCTGAAAACAACAATATATTGGGTTGGCTAAAATTTCATTTGGGTTTTTGTACCAACTTACAGTAAAACACAAATGAACTTTCTGGCTAACCTAATAGTTCAAAGGCTTTGGAAAAAATTATGTATCAGAATAGCTGTCAATAAAGTTTAAAACTGTTCTATTATCTCATAAGGTTTTTGGTTCTCTTTTGTAGTAAATTATTGACTCCAAATTCATGGCTTAGACATCACTGATCTGATTTCTACCATATAAAATTATATCTACTTTCAGAAATTCATGTAAAAAGAATCCCATAGTAGCCATCTTGGCTTATTTTGCTCAGCATACTGTTTTGAATTTTAGACATAGTTTCATGTGTCAGTAGTTTATATATTCTTTTGCTGATTAGAATTCCATCCTATAAATTCACAGGGTATATATCCCTTTTACTATCAATGGGTATTTGCTGTTTTGACTTTTTTTCTTTTTATCGTTATTGCTGTTTAGTCGCTCAGTCCTGTCTGATTTTTTGTGACCCCATGGACCTGCAGCACGCCGGGTTCCCTGTCCTTCACCAACTCCCAGAGTTTGCTCAAACTCATGTCCGTTGAGTCAATGATGCCATTAAACTATCTCGTCCTCTTTCATCCCCTTCTCATCCTACCTTAGATCTTTCCCAGCAGCGGGTTCTTTTCTGAGTCAGCACTCCATATCAGGTGGCCAAAGTATTGGAACTTCAGCTTTAGCATCAGTCTTACTATTAAAAAATAATATTGTTATAATTATAAAAAAGTATATTTTGGACAGAAGTTTTCATTTCCTTCAATAAATACTTAGAAGGGTAATTCTTAAGTAATATCAACCAAACTGTTTTCCCAAGTAGATATATAATTTTGTAATTTTCTGTTTTTCTTTTTTTTTTTTTTTTTGCAATGACAAGTTCTAATGGATCCATATCTAGGTAAACTATAGATACCATCAATATCTTTAATTTTAGCTATCTAATGGGGTGATACCTCATTGCTTTTTAATTTCTCCTGTGATATTTTATCTTTAACATTTATTTATTTGCTTGTTGGCCATTCATATATAGTATGTATAGTACATATCATATATAATATGTGTGTGTGCTAAGCTGCTTCAATTGTGTCTGACTCATTGTGACCCTATGGACTGTATACCACCAGATTCCTCTGTCTCTCTGTCTCTTTCTATGTGTATGCTACTAAGTTGCTTCAGTCGTGTCCGACTCTGTGTGACCCCAAAGATGGCAGCCCACCAGGCTCCCCTGTCCCTGGGATTCTCCAGGAAAGAACACTGGAGTGGGTTGCCATTGTCTTCTCCTTCTATGTGTGTGTATATATATATATACACACACATATATATGTGTATGTGTGTATATATATGTATATATATATACATATATATATAATATATATATACTCCATATATAGAAAGAGAGTTTTGTTATTATATTGGGGACTATATATCTTAATTTTTGTGTATGTGTATGTGGTGTGAAGTGCAGTGAAGGTACATTTTCTTTCCCACATGTCTATCCACTTGTCACACTATATATGTATATATAATGTTTATTCAAGTCTTTCACTCATTCTTAGATTTCTGAAATTCTTTATATTTAGTTATAAAACTTCCTTATATATTAGGAACATAAGTCCTTTAATAGATTCATGTATTGGGAGTGTTCATCCCTGTCTGTGACCTGCATTTCTATTTTTTGATAATGGCACCTTTTTGAAGAGGAGGTGGTTTTCATTTTGAAGATAATTCAATTGATTATTGCTATATGTTAATATTTAATCTGTCTAAATATTCTTTATATACTCCAAGGTAGTTAACATCCCTTCATGTATTTTGCTTTAGATATTTAGAGTTTTGTTTTTATATTGGGGACTATATATCTTATTTTGTGTGTATGTGCATATTGTATGAAGTGGAATGAAGGTACACTTTCTTTCTCACATATCTATCCAATTGTCATGCTTTATGATTTCTTAAAAGTCTATTCTCTCTGATGAATTCTATCAGTATTTTTATAAATATCTATTATATTTGGTTATTTAAAATTTTGTTGAATTTTCATCAGTTTATTAGCAAAAATGTTTTTCCTCTTTTATTGTCTTTTAGTTTTTCTGCTTGTGGAGTTTGTTTTCTTTCATGGGACTCTAATAATCAGATTAGATGTTGGAAAAGACTCTTGAGAGTCCCTTGGGCTGCAAAGATATAAAACCAGTTAATTCCAAAGGAAATAAATCCTGATTATTCTTTGGAGGGATTAATGCTGAAACTGAAGATCCAGTACTTTGACCACCTGATGAGAAGAGCTGTCTCACTGAAAAAGACCATGATGCTGGAAATGATTAAAGGCAGGAGGATAAAGGGATAATGATGACAGAAGATGAGATGGTTGGATAGCATCCCTGAGTATATGGATATGGATTTGAGCAAGTTTGTGAGATGATGAAGGACAGGAAAGCCTGGTGTTGTGCAGTCCATAGGGCTGCAAAGTGTTGGACACAACTGAGCGACTGAACAACAATTAACTGATTAATTTATTATAAATCTTCCATGTATTTTTAAATAAGTTGATATTTCTGTTTAATAATGACTTCTAAATCAACTAAAGTGAAAGTGAAAAGTGAAGTCATTCAGTTGTGTCTGACTCTTTGTGACCCCGTAGACTGCAGCCCACCAGGCTCTTCCATCCATGGGATTCTCCAAGCAAGAATCCTGGAGTGGGTTGCCAATTGCTTCTCCAGTGGATCTTCCCGACCCAGGGATCGAACCCAGGACTAAAAAAATCATTATTTTATTATACCATTGAATTCTTTTTTTTTTTTTTTTTTTCATTCTGGGTCACTTAAATTCGTATAAAAGTTTACCAAAATTTTCTTGCATTTCTAGTTTTATCTTATATATTTAGTTTCATTGTCATTTAATATATACTCTTCATGTATTTTAATTTCCTCAAAATCTGCACCCCTTATCAAAGCATAATGAATATTTTTTTTACTATTTAGTGTTATCATTAAATTCCTCACATCTTATATTGTTATTCTTCCTGTATTCACAAGATATTGTATAACCTGCTCATGCACATATTTTAAAACTGCATTCATTTCATGTTAATGTATTGCTTAATCTTTCTTTGCTATTTTACTTAGGGCAGCTAACACAGTTTCTTCCACGTGTTACACGTAGGCAAAAATAAGGAGTAATTTCTCATACAATTTTCCCTCCCAGGTCTTTAACATACTTCTTATATACTTCATCTTATTATAGGATATTCATCTCCTATCAGTCAAACTACAGTCCTTCTCTACTTTAAATTGCAGTCAAGATAAAATTTACCCAAATGTATAGACTACCCCTCCAGCATTCTTGCCTGGAGAATCCCATGGGCAGAGGAGCCTGGCAGGCTACAGCCCATGGTGTCACAAGAGTCGCACATGATTTAGCGACTAAACCACCACCACATAGACTAACTCCTTACTAAAGTTACACAATTCTCTTCATTTAATTTCTAATAATATCCAAGTTTTCAGTATTCTTTTTTTTTTTTGCCTCACAGGTTATTAATCTATTGGAAATGTTGAATAAAAGTCTCTGATTATTTATGTGAAAAGTAAAACTTCAAAGATTTTGCATTTATGCACTTCTTGACAGACTGTGATTCGAACATTTCACCAGAGGCTTCTTCATTAATATTCAGAAGCTCAACAGATTTGCAGGGCTTTTGATTCTCTCAGAAGGAATGACATCAATTTGCAGTAACATTGAATATTCACATACTTTTGAATACATCACAGGCAAGAGTCTATACACTGATTACCAAATGTTTAATTTGAATACTTACCTTGTCTTTTTAAAATATCTCCCCTTTTTAGAATTAAAGGGGTCTCAAAAAGTCATTTCAGTTTTTAAATAACACAGGATGAATAAAAGTTCTATTCAAAAGGTTAAAAGAACCCATAACTCTTTGAAGAGAGAAAACACAGATGATCTCTTCTGGTAATTGTTAAAGGTCATGTTTTAATCTAGTGCCTCAAACTGATAATAGGGAACAGCCACAAGACTATAGTTGAAGGTCATAACATCACACTGAACTAAAAGTATATTAGAATAAAATCAGTTAGGCATTGTATTTGTCTTCTGAAATTATTGGGTTTAACCAAGTTCACACCCCCATATTTGTTATGAATATTTATCTAAATATTTAGAGACAATTACAAAGAAGAAGAAAATAAATTAGGTGGATTAAAATGTAATTCAGTCATTTTAACATTGTGAATGTTACTTTTGACTTACATGAAACTCACTTTAACATGTGCTGATTATTGAATAATAGTATATTGATCAGATTTCTATTTATCTCTTTTTCAAAATTTTCCATCCTCCATAATCTTTATTTCCTGACAGATTAAATATATAACTAATTTTTCTGATGAAAATTGTCCAGGGTTAAATAAAAAACAGTTGCTAAACTTGGTGCTGTCATTGCCTGTCTCTTAGTATATATTCATTATATTGAAATAAACTTAACCCCAAAACTGAATGGTTTGTAAAAATTGTAGCATTTTATGTTGCCAATATAGAACTCAATATTATTCACTACTCATTAAAATATTAAGATTAGAAAAGTGATGATAATGAGATAGATATTTCCTCAAAATGCTTTATAATTTGTTGCATCGACAAGAGAAAAGATCCAGTAATTTTACTGGTTTGTAAATTCTTCTTTGCTATGGGTGCACCCTCTGAGACAGATACTTTTGTGACAAGTTTTAAAGATGTCAAACTAGGGTTAATTTGGTTTTCAAAGTTTAACATATAAATTAGGAATGGATAAGGACTTGAACAAATTGCCAACATCTGCTGGATCATGGAAAAAGCAAAAAGGTTCCAGAAAAACATCTATTTCTGCTTTATTGACTATGCCAAAGCCTTTGACTGTGTGGATCACAATAAACTGTGGAAAATTCTGAGAGAGATGGGAATACCAGACCACCTGTCCTGCCTCTTGAGAAATCTGTAGGCAGGTCAGGAAGCAACAGTTAGAACTGGATGTGGAACAACAGACTGGTTTCAAATAGTAAAAGGAATACGTCAAGGCTCTGTATTGTCACTTTGCTTATTCAACTTCTATGCAGAGTACATCATGAGAAACGCTGGACTGGAAGAAACACAAGCTGGATTCAAGATTGCCGGGAGAAATATCAACAACCTCAGATACGCAGATGACACCACCCTTCTGGCAGAAAGTGAAGAGGAACTAAAGAGCCTCTTGATGAAAGTGAAAGAGGAGAGCAAAAAAGTTGGCTTAAAGCTCAACATTCAGAAAACGAAGATCATGGCATCTGGTCCCATCACTTCATGGGAAATATATGGGGAAACAGTGGAAACAGTATCAGACTTTATTTTGGGGGGCTCCAGAATCACTGCAGATGGTGACTGCAGCCATGAAAGAAGACGCTTACTCCTTCGAAGAAAAGTTATGACCAATCTAGATAGCATATTGAAAAGCAGAGACATTACTTTGCAGACTAAGGTCTGACTAGTCAAGGCTATGGTTTTTCCAATGGTCATGTATGGATGTGAGAGTTGGACTATGAAGAAGGCTGAGCACGGAAGAATTGATGCTTTTGAACTGTAGTGTTGGAGAAGACTCTTGAGAGTCCCTTGGACTGCAAGGAGATCCAACCAGTCCACTCTAAAGGAGACTAGTCCTGGGTGTTCTTTGGAAGGAATGATGATAAAGCTGAAACTCCAAAGTTTTGGCCACCTCACGCGAAGAGTTGACTCATTGGAAAAGACTCTGATGCTAGGAGGGATTGGGGGCAGGAGGAGAAGGGGACGACAGAGGATGAGATGGCAGGATGGCATCACTGACTCAATGGAAATGAGTCTGAGTGAACTCCGGGAGTTGTTGTTGGACAGGGAGGCCTGGCATGCTGCGATTCATAGGGTCGCAAAGAGTCAGACACGACTGAGCAACTGAACTGAACTGAAAGGACTTGAACTCAGTCCTGTATTCTTGCCTGGAAAATCCCATGGACAGAGGAACCTGGTGGGCTGCTGTCCATGGGGTCACTAAGAGTAGGTCACAACTGAGTGACTTCACTTTCATTTTTCACTTTCATGTATTGGAGAAGGCAATGGCAGCCCACTCCAGTGTTCTTGCCTGGAGAATCCCAGGGACAGGGGAGCCTGGTGGGCTGCCGTCTATGGGGTTGCACTGTCGGACACAACTGAAGTGACACAGCAGCAGCAGCAAGGACTTGAACTTGGGCAAACTTCAGGAGATGGTGAGGGACAAGGAGTCCTGGTGTGCTGCATTCTGTGGGGTCACAAATAATCGGACATGACTGGACAAGTGAACAACAACAAGAGCTAATACAAAGATCTTTTTGGTATTCTTTATTTACCTTGTCTTCTTGCAATCTGCCCCCTAAGTAATCTCTTCAAAGACTGGTTTCAGAGCCTCAGACAAGGCTCTAAAAGTTTACACTACAAGGCAGATGCAGAATGGCATAAGGGCAGTGAATTTAAATTAAAATATGCATTAAGAAGACATTATGAGATTATATTCTCCAAAATTAATAAAGAAAAGGAATACAGCAATAGAAATAATATGACATTAATTATTTCAAGTCCTAACAAAATCTACTGACAATGTTCTCTATTTTTTGTTAATAGGAAAAAAATATAGTCTCCAAAGTATAGGATTGTTTAAAGGAGCCACTTTGAAGGAAGAAAAACAGTAAATACTTTCTACTATGTGTGAGAAACTACTCAAAATACTTAAAAAGTTATAAATTTTACCAACTAATGGCATATTTTTAAATTTATTTAAATGATAGTACATTATTGTCACAAAAGTTTCTGATCAAAAGAAATTGAGATGTACAGGAATCAATATTTCTAAGATCATGAGACTAGCTAGTGAAATAATTGTTATTAAACCCACTTCTGCTTTCCTTAAACTTTTCATTATGAAGTTACCAAAAACTTAGATGATGAAAACAGTAAGCAAATTCTCACAACAGAAGATAGTATGTTGATATTTTCGTCTCTTCTAATGGAGCCGTTGGTATCATCTTTCATATCATAACTGGTGTATGTATCAGGTTAAAATTCAAAGACTGAAAACTAAACTTTGAGGAGAGAAGTTGGTGCAACTTAATTATATCTTGGTTCAATTATATGATTTTAAGGTATATTTGATATACTACATTTTTATATCACTTGTGTTTTTAATCTCTAAATTATTTGTAGATGAATTTGCGTCTGCCTTCTCTTAATTTCTTCAGTTCAGTCACTCAGTCATGTTCAATTCCTTGTGACCCCATGGACAGTAGCATGCCAGGCCTCCCTGTCCATCACCAAATCCCAGAGTTTACTCAAACTCATGTCCATTGAGTCAATGATGCCATCCAACCATCTCATCCTCTGTCATCCCCTTCTCCTCCTGCCTCCAATCTTCCCCATCAATAGGGTCTTTTCTAATGAGTCAGTTCTTTTACATCAGGTGGCCAAAGTATTGGAGTTTCAGCTTCAGCATCAGTCCTTCCAATGAATATTCAGGACTAATTTCTTTTAGGATGAACTGTTTGGATCTCCTTGCAGTCCAAGGGACTCTCAAGAGTCTTCTCCAACACCACAGCTCAAAAGCATCAATTCTTCAGCTTCAGCTTTCTTTATAGTCCAACTCTCACATCCATACATGACTACTGGAAAAAGCACAACTTTGACTAGATGAAACTTTGTTGGCAAAGTAATGTCTTTGCTTTTTAATATGTTGTCTAGGTTGGTCATAGATTTCCCCCCCCCCCCCCAAGGAATGAGCATCTTTTAATTTCATGGCTGCAGTCACCATCTGTAGTGATTTTGGAGCCCCCCCAAATAAAGTCTGTCACTGTTTGCATTGTTTCCCCCTCTATTAATAGAAGCATATTTTGTATTGACTAACTCTTCTGTAGAATAAAATTGTAGTTCTGGGTAGAATATAGGAACAACTATTTTGGAAGGAAGTAAGCGTGAATAAATACAGGAGAAATCAAAAGGAAGTATGCCATAAAGGGCTTCCCTTGTGGCTCGGGTGGTAAAGAATCTGCTTGCAATGTGGGAGACCTGGGTTTGACGTCTGGGTTGGAAAGATCCCCTGGAAAAGGGAAAGACTACCTTCTCCAGCATTCTGGCCTGGAGAATTCCATGAACTGTATAGTTGATAGGGTTTCAAAGAGTTGGGCATGACTAAGCGACTTTCACTTTCACACCTTAAAGAGTTAAAAAAAAAATTACCAACTAAAATTCTTACAAATTTTGAAAAATGTTTTGCCTGCAGACATGCTCCAGATCAAGTAGTATAGTATGAGTAGATATAGAAAACTACAAATTATTATTTGTTTGAAGATTCAGAATGTGGGTTTTGGCACTGTCACAGTCTAGAAACTGAGAAAATTAATTCAGGAAGAAATTGAGGCACAGAGAAGATGCTCCAAACTTTCCATTCAAACATTTCTATAGCCATTAGTTAAGTGTGGATGAATGTACACTCCTTAAATGTGAATTCATAGGCAAGATTTCAATCATGTGGGCAAAAGGGCAACAGTCAGAATTTTGGAAGAACTGAACAGTTTCAGCTGCTGCCCATCATGAGGAAGACATGTTTCATTTTAGCCAGTAAAAACATTCTTCAGAAGAAGATAATAAAATCCAATGTCTCTGCAGAACATCATTCTCAATAATTTATATAAAATGAAATATTAGACATGTCCAAATTAAGGCCCACAGTCAAAGAAGAGGTTACAAAAAAAATTGATGGCATAATAACCCAAATGCTGAAATTGATATGAATTTAAACTATCATAAATATACAGAAATACTTCAGAGACATGTTTATAACAAACATTTAAACTCAATACAAAGATGAAAACTCTAAATAAAAAACATGAAAATATTTTTATATTACTAACAGACATATTTAGAGTAGAAACTTGAGCATATAGTACAGCAAGTTTCCATATACTCCCTCTCTTCTCTCATAGTTTTCCCTATTTCTGATGTATTGCATTGTTTTAGTACATTTGATAAAATTGTTGAACCAATATTGATACACTATTTTTACTACAATACATTGGTTACATTATGATTTGCCCTTTTTGTATTACAGTTCTTGATAAATATATAATTTTACCTATCCACTATCAAAGTCTTATAGAGCATAGTTTCACTGCCCTAAAATTCCTTGTACTATATTAGAGCAGTTCACACATTCTCCACTACATCTCCAAACCCCTGGCAACCAATGATGTTTCTACTGTATCTATAGTATGAGCTTTTCCAAAATGCTGTATAAATGAAGTCATATAGTATGTTCTATTTTCAGACTGGCTTCTTTCACTCAGCAATATGAATTTTGGGTCCTTCATGTCTTTCTGTGGCTAGATAGCTCGTGTGTTTTTATCACTAAATAATGTTCTATTGCATGTAACATACATAGCTTGTTTATTCATTCACTTATTTAGAGACATCTTGGTTGCTTGCAGTTATTAAATATTTATGTGTAGATTTTTGTGAACTAATTGGAAATTTTAAAATTAAAAATTATAGTAATTGAAATAAAACTGTAAGCAAATAGCTATAATGACTCAGGAGGACAGCAAAAATATTCAGTGAATTTGAGTAAACACCTAGAAATATAACTGGATCTTAAGAATGAAGAAAGCACTTTAAAAAAAATCCAAAGTCTTATTTATATGGTACAGTATCAATTCATTTAGCATATACGTATATATGGCTGTCTTTGTTCAGTTGCTAAGTCATGTCTGACTCTTTGTGATCTCATGGACTGTAGTAGTAATAGTCCTTTACTGTCTTCTGGAGTTTGCTCAGATTCATGTCCATTGAGTCAGTGATGCAATCTAACCATCTCATCCTCTGCAATCCCCTTCTCCTTTTGACTTTAATCTTTCTCAGCATCAGGGTCTTTTCCAGTGAGTCACCTCTTCACATTAGGTGACCAAAGTATTGGAGCATAAGCTTCAACATCAGTCCTTTCAATGAATATTCAAAGTTGATTTCCTTTTGGATTTACTGGTTTGATCTCCTTTCAGTCCAAAGGACCATCAAGTGTCTTCGGTGCTCAGTCTTCTTTATGGTCCATCTCTCACATCTGTACATGACTACTGGAAAAGCCATAGCCTTGACTATATGGACCTTTGTTGGCAAAGTGATATCTCTGCTTTTTAATACACTGTCTAGTTTTGTCATACCTTTCCTTCCAAAAAGCAAGCACTTAATTTCATGGCCATAGTCAACATTCACAATGATTTTGGAGTCCAAGAAAATACAAGTGTAGGTATTAGTATTATTATCTCAATTTTACATTCAGTCCATTGTTGACATTGTATTTCATCATGGGTCTCTGGTCCAAAGTATTATCAATTCCCCTCATACAATCATAAAAATAGTCTCTCCATTCTTACTCATCTTGCTAATGCACTTCCTATATTCATCTATTCTAAATATTAAATTGTTTAATTTTTGTTCCCACATTATATCTTGCCCTTTTGTATGCCTTAAGCTTCTTATTTTTAGGCATTAATATGGTTCATTAATCCAACATATCAATTGCAGAAAACCACTACTTAATTCTATTGCCTTAGTTTACCTAAGTGTGAAAAATCTTCCCATGAGATTGGTGGTAGGTCAAATAATGATCCCCCACAAATGTTCACATCTTAATCCCTGAAACTTTTGTATATAATTTTATGGTCAGTGGGATGTTACAGATTTAAATAAATTAAAGATCTTGACCTGAGGAGATTACCCTGGAATAATCCCCAGCTGGGCCCAGTGTAATCACAAGAGTCTGATGAGAGAAAGACAAGGACACAGGTCAATAGTGAAAGAGGTGATGATAGAATCAAAAAGCTGGAGTTAGGAAAGAAGTCATAACCTAAGTAGTGCAGATCCTGTTGTAGAAACTGAAAAAATAAGGAAATGACTTTTCCCCAAAACCTCTAAAAAGAATGCAGCCCTGAAGACATTTTTATTTTAATCTTCTGACCTCCAGAACTTCAAGAGAATAAATTTATGTTGTTATTTACCACTAGGTTTGGGATCATTATTACAGCTGGAATAAGAAACTAATTTAGAGTTCTGCCCCTGAAAGTGGAGTACTGATGTAAAAATATTTTTTAAATGTAGAAGTGTTTTTAGAATTATAAAATGAGTATAAAGTGGTAGAGTTTTGAGATACTAAGAGAAAAAAGAATCATCATAAACTGTTGGTAGAAATACGGATGTTAAAATCTCTGCTGGTGAGAGCTCAGGATGAAGTGAGGAGCATGTAGATCCAACTCAAAATTCAAGAATTCCCCTAGAAGCTGAAAAGAAACAAAAAAATAGATTCACCCTTTCAGAAATTTCAGAAGCAATGGACACTACCTACACCTTGACTTTAAACTAGTAAACTTGATTTTAGAGTTCTGACTTCCAGAACTGTAAGATATTAAATCTGTGTTGTCATTCAATTTGTGTTAATTTGTCAGAGCAGCAACAGGAAACTAATGAGCCTGAAAGTGACTAATTTAGCTTCATTCTCAAACCTATTTTCCATTCAAGTTATTGGAAGTAGTGTGATGAGAAATATTAATCTGGTAGGGATTGAGGTTTCTTTCACTGGGACTAGCCGGGATTGCTAGAATTAAATTTGGTGGAAGAGGAACTCAGTAATGTAAGAATTTCTGTACCATTTAAGAAGAAATTTACACTGACATGAAAGTTGATAGAATTTCAAACTGTATGTTATAATAATCTTCACTTTAAACTTGTCCATTAAGATCCACTTAAGACTATTCTTTGTTTTATCTTCCTAATAGAAAATAATCTCTATTCACTTTAGTAACTAACACTCACCTCATGTAGGTTAGTTATGCGGTCACATTGAATAAACACATCCTATTCTATAGCTAATTATATTACAATGAGTTTCTCTTTCTATATTTAATATTTTATTTTTATGTTCCAGGAAATTCTAATGGTTGTGAAGAAAATCATTTTTAGTTTTGTTTTTTAATGGTTATAGTTATAGTTTATTGTTATAAATTGTCTTTGCCTTGGAGTAGCTTGAGTCTGCACATGTTATGTCAGTTGCCAATATGGAAATTGATGAGAATTTATGGGACACAATATAATTATTTATCACTGAGCCAACTGTAATTATATGCTACTGGAAATCTGATAAGCTATTTTTCTATTTTTAAATATAGCCCTAAATTCCAACTCAACCGTGTGAAAGTGTCTTTTCCTCACAAGCAGCATGTAAGCATCAAGATTTAGTACTAGACCACTGATCCACTTTTTGAACCTGAAAACAGGCCAAATTAATTTTAAACAATAAAATAAACTAAGTTAGATTATACTTAAGTGCTCAAGATATGTGTTATATATTTGGCATATATTCTGTTTATTGGAAAAATAATGAATAACTTCATCAGAAGCAATTGTTTTCTTGGCTGCTATCTCAGTGATTGCGCTCTTTAATTCTTATATTCTTATATCTTTTCATTTATTCCTCTCTTCCTACTCAGAATTTTTCATTGGCTAAATACAAGTAAGGACTGCAAGCTTCCTATTGTAAGAACTCATTTACTCCAAGTTTTCCAAACCAACATTCAGTTCAATGAAATATATTTAATTTTTTTTCATTATCCATGTAAATGTAAATAAAAATATATTGCATTGTTCTCAGTGAACATATTTATGGTATTCTTGGTATACCTTAGCTCCAATACATTTGTAACTTCTAGCGAACTATGACAGAATCTTCATTATCATACTCTGCATAGTAGAATACACAGTGAAAGTTCAGGTTATTTCAGTTAAGCAACAGAAAGCTTCTTTCCTAAATAACCTCAGTGCAATTTCTTAGACAGATACTCTGTAATACCACAGTGAGATGTCTTGCCAATATAGCTTCATCCTACTAATAGTTGCTTCATAAATATGGAAGGATGTAGCTGCTCTATTTCTCTCTCCTCTCTTTCTCTCCCATTCTATTCCTAAAAACAAAAAATGATTTGAAAAAGAAAACTTTTCATGAATGACAGGAAAATCTCTATTCACCTTTGGTTGTGCAGAAATGTTAATGAGTGTGTTAGGGTTTTGTTCTTCATATGCACTTGTTGTAAGGTGATGACAACAATAGTCTCAGAGTGCTCACCTGTACAGTGGTTAAAGCCTTAGAAATATTTTTTTGTGCATGTATGTGGGGAGGATGGGGTGAGGAATGTTCTGTTGCAATCAATGCAACTAATAATCTGCATGGATATATGTTTTGAATGTTCTAAAGACCTGTTAATCTTTTTTTAACCTCTGAATTTCTACAAACGTCCTTGCAGAACCAGTTAATAAGTTGCCATATGCTGCTGCTGCTGCTATTCAGTCTCTTCAGTCATGTCAGACTCTTTGAGACACTATGGACTGTAGCCTACCAGGCTTCCCTGTCAATGGGATTTTCCTGGCAAGAATACTAGAGTGGGTTGCCATGTCCTCCTCCAGGGGATCTTCCTGACCCCAAAACTGAACCCTCATCTCCTGCATTGGCATGCAAATTATTTACCACCAAGTTACTGGGGAAACCCAGATAATTAATAATACATCAATAAATACAGTAATAACAGAAAATTAAGAATATGCATTGCCCTATCATTGCAAGTGAAAGTGAAAGTCACTCAGTTGTGTCTGACAGTCTGCGACCCCATGGTCTATACAGTCCATGGAATTCTCCAGGCCGGAATACTGGAGTGATAGCCTTTCCCTTATTTAGGGGATCTACCCAACCCAGGGATCGAACCCAGGTATCCCACTTTGCAGGCGGACTATTTACCAGCTGAACCACAAGGGAAGCCCATGAATACTGGAGGGGTAGCCTATTCCTTCTCCAGCAGATCTTCCCGACCCAGGAATTGAACCAGGGTCTCCTGAATTGCAGGCAGATTCTTTACCAACTGAGCTATCAGGGAAACCCAAATGCAAACTTGGTGTCAAATGAAAATATGTACTTGACCTAACAATTTTGAGAAAAAATCTTAAATTCTGAAGCCTTCACATTAAGATGCAAAGTGATACACTTGAGAAATATAAACATGCCAAAAGATAAGTAAAATTAGAAAGATTTCAGTGGTCACAGAGAGTAAGGGTACAATCTTAGCACTGGAGACAGTTTGGGTTTCTTTACTGTCTTCAATTCTTAGCTGTATGACCATGGGCAAGTTGGATAATCACTCTGTGCCTCAGTTTCCTCATCTTTTTAGTTTTTAAGTACATGCAAACAGGCACACAGGCAAACTCACAGAGGGAGTCTCCCCTTTGGGAAGAGTCTCCCCTTTGGCTGCATCAGGTCTTAGTTGCTGAATGTGTAATCCCTCGTTATGAAGCGGGGGCTTAACAGTTGTGAGGCATGGGCATAGTTTCTCTGCTGCATGTGAAATCTTAGTTTCCTGAACAGAGATGAACCCAGGTCCCCTGCATTGCAATGTGGATTCTTAAGCCACTGGGCCGCTAGGGAAGTCCCGTAAAATTAGGATAAACTCCATACCTGTTTTATGTAGTTGTTATAAGGAGTAAATGAATTAATACTTTTAAAGCACTTGAACAGTATTTAGTACATAGTAAGAGCTGTATATTTATTATATTAAAATTATTTTTAAAATCCATGGCGACATTTGAAGTCTACACTTTCACAGAAAATTTCATAGATCCTTTGTGATCTTAGAAAATCTCTCAAGCAGCTGTGAGTAATTAAGTTACTCTCTAAACCTTGAGGAAAAGTAGAAAAGAAATCATGGGGGAATGGGCAGAGAGAATTCAGGGTTCTCTCAGATAATAGTAAAAGGTGAAACTGCAGGGTCTTTCTTCCCAATACAAACACACTAGAAATTTGCTAACTCTATAAGTCCTGTTAAAATTATACTCAGTGCCACAATTATATATTTTACTGCAGCTGCCTTTGAATAATCATGGCACATGGTCCTCTAGATCATTTCTGTATGCCTGGTGCACCTAGGAGCCATTCATTGTTTAAGTCATTTAATCCTCCGTGTATTTAAATATAACTTAAAAAACACATATACATGAACTCTGAATATTCACTGGGAGGACTCATGCTGAAGCTGAAGCTTCAATACTTTGGCCACCTGATATGAAGAGCCAGCTCGTTAGAAAAGACCCTGATGCTGGGGAAGATTGAAGGCAGGAGAAGAAGGGGACAATAGAGGATAGATGTGTGGATGGCATCACCAAATCAATGGCCATGAGTTGGAGTAAACTCAGGGAGATGGTGAAGGACAGAGAAGCTTCTCTAGCTGAAGTCCATGGAGTCATAAAGAGTTGAACATGACTGAATGACTGAACAACAACAGTAAATCATCATCCAGAATCAAAAAATTAAATAGAATTCACATGCTATTCTTATAGGAGATGATACTGGGCAAACAGATTCAAATATTCATTATAAACAGATGAAACAAGGGAGGAGTAGGGAAGTAGTCTTTGAAGAAGGATTGCCCTTTTTATCAGTTAGACAATATGAAGACACAGCCCCTCATAGCAGTCATTTTGAAAAAGAAATATTTTTAAGCAACTCATAGTAAACTACTCATAAATATACATATTAATTTTACCTATCTACATATGTAATTGATTTTATTGTTAGATTTGTGCCCCATTAACGTCTATAGGTAGCCATAACCCATTGTTGATGATACATTTATAATTTTATTTAATTGCCTTAAATTTAGTTTTTAAATGTATCATAAATAATGTATCAGTGAACAAAGATTAGTGCAAGCAGCACTAAATGAGTAGCCAAGAGACCAGAATACTAATCCCAGCTCCAAACCAGCACCAGCAGTGCAACTTTAGGCAAATTACTTCAAATGTAAAAGAGCTAAGTTGAATTAACTGTCTCCCAGTGTTGTATGATTTAATGTTTTTGATGAATTAGAAATGCTATTCCTATTACTATGATCATAGGCCATTGATTTGAAATACGGTTTAAAACACTACTTTAAGAATCACAAGGTGAATTATTAATCCAAATCATCATACTTTAGAGACAAATAATGTAAGACTGAAAATGTACCTACATAAATTTAAACACTTTACTTTCCAGTCATGTGTTATATTTAAAGCTTCTTATTTTATGTTATCTTGATCTTTCACCAAGTTATTATGTTATAGTAATGACTTAAAACAATTTCACAGGATTTTACATTATAAAGAATTAGTTATCCAACAATTTTGTCTTGATACAAATTTACACAAGATAGATGTAGTTTTCTTTGAGCCAAATGGACCTGCTTCTACTGGGTATTACATAAAGGGTTAAAACAACCAACTCCTTATGAAACATGAAAGGCTCCAGTAATAAAGTATTTACTTCCTAGAGAGTCATAAGTGTGTACAAATATTGTATATATACATATATATATAATATGTATAATAAGCTACAGATAACCACTTTAAAAATTAAAAACTTTCACATAACTATTTACACATTTAGGAATATAATGTTTGAATACATATTGATGTATCTACATATGATCTAAATAAGACTGTCTCCATTTATTTAATTCCAATATCTTAGATCTTTATTTCATCTCTTTTATATAAACAAAATAATTGAAAGTATCGACTGACTCTACTCTATTGATTGATATAAACTTATCATATAAGGAAGAGCAATTATCCATTGCTAAATTAATACTGCATAGCATACCACCTAAACAGAGTGGCTTAAAGCAAAAATCTTTTATTATATTTTTTGTGTCTGTGGATGGGAAGAGTAGTTTTGATGATCTGGGTCATTTTGGAGTTGAACTCATCTGTGTTCATTCATTTATTTGAGATAGGTTGGCAGTGGATTATAGCTGGCTGCTAAAATTGCCTCAGCTGGGACACTGGGCTCTTTTCCATGCAGCCTTCACTTTCCTCCAGTATTCTAGCCATATTCTTATGGGTGAAGCAAGCATTAAAGAGGAAAAGTGCTCAGTCACCAAACAGGAAGCAAGAAGTCATATGCACGTACTTCTCAAGCTTCTGCTTGTCCAGTGATATCCACCTGGATGAAGAAAGTCACATGTTGAGGCCGGAATTAGAGCAGGAGGGCACTGAAATTTACCATATTAAGATACAAGGTACAGGTAGACTTTTAATTTCCACAACTAATGTTGCACAGTATAAAAATCCTGAAGGATACAATGAATCATATAAATTTTCAGAGATACCTGTTTTCAGGATACTCAATTACTAAAGCCCTTAATCAATGCAAATAGATGAATGGTACTTACAGTCATTTTCTATGTTCTGACTATAAAAGTATTAATTTTAAAAAATAAAAATTGATAAATCAGCAATCATGTTAAAAATCTTCAATATTTTAATAATTTTGCTTTAACTCTACCCATGTGATTACATATTAAAAACAAAATTATGGCAAAATCAATACAATATTGAAAAGCAATTTAATTAAAATAAATAAATTTATATTAAAAAAGAGAATGTACTGTATATATATTATGTTTATACTGTTTGAATGCATATAATGTGTTTATGCATCCATGTGAATGTCATATGATATGACATTCACAATGTCATATATCATATAAACATATATGTGAACCCACATGTACACATGCACATACATCCAGACTTATATATAAATATATTTATATCTTTACTGATTTGCTTTTCAGTAAATACCTTTTACTGAATCATCTGCCTTACATGTATATATTTAAATCTTTCTTATCATAAACATTTCTCCACATAAAAGTTATTGAAGCTCTCAAATTCAACACCATATTTATTAAAATGTTTATTTTGGGGATCATATATTGAAGCTATGTTATACTTTCTAATATATAGATATATTGTCAATTTTTTTCAAAAGGAATCATAGAAATTATATTATTGGATCAAAAATGTAAATATTGCTAGAGTCTTAACGTGTCATCCTCTATCGCCCATGAGAATGCTCTTATAATTTACCTTTCTAGTAAGAGTATTTGAAAAATACAGGCCTCACTTCACTCTCCGTGAAGTACGGTAGTTTGATTTGCCAGTGCAAAAATCAGACATGTTTTTCTTCTTTTATTCTGACAAAGTAAACTCTTTAACATGTATAATATTGTCAGTTTATTTGACCTTCCTCTCCTTCAGTTTTCTCATATGAAAAACTGGTATAACTCCACAGACAGGTTGGGTAAAGATCAAAAGAAGAATGAGAATTATAAATCATGGAGCATATATTCAGGAAACACAAGCACTCAAAGTTGTGTAGTGTTTTTTATTGTTGATAGTACATTTGCTGATTTTATCTTTTATGAATTGGGCAATAAAATATTTCAAATATTTTCTATCAGAGTATTTCTCATTTTCTTATCAACATAATAGAGCTCTTTACACTAAGTATAGAAATTCATTGTTACATACATAGAAATGATTTTTTCTAGTTAAAAGCTAACTTTGTTCACAGTGCTTTTATGAGCAGATTTATTTTAATTTTGTGTCTTCAAATGATTATTCTTTTAACTTATCTTAGAATTTATTATTATTATTATAATTAATTTAGTCAGGTGATTTTTTAAAGTTTTATTTTATGTTGAAGTAAATTTACCATGTTTTGTTAGTTTCTAGTTCACAGCAAAGCAATTAAGTAAAAGGTATACATGCATCTAATCTTTTCCAGAATTATTTTCCCATATAGATTGTTACAGAATATTGAATAGTTCCCTGTGCTATACAGCAGTTCTTGTTGATAATCTATTTTAGATATAGTAGTGTGTATGTGTTAATCCCACACTCTTGATTTATTTTCCCCCTACCAAATTTCCCCTTTGATAACCATAATTTGTTTTCTATTTCTGTATGTTTCTATTTTGTAACTATGTTCATTTTTGTATTTTTTTTTAGATTTCACACATGTGATATGATATATTTGTCTTTCTCTGTATGCTGAACATCCATGTTGCTGCAAATGGCAATATTCCTTCTTTTTTATTCTATTGTGTATTCTCTTCTACCACATCTTCCTTACCCATTCATCTGTCAGTGAATATTTAGGCTGCTTCCATGTGTTGGCTATTATAAATAGTGCTGCTGTCAATATTAGGATGCATGTACCTTTTCAACTTATGTTTCTTTTCTTTTTTTTTCCAGAAACTTTCTCAGGAGTGGGATTGCTGGATCACATGGCAGTTCTATTTTTAGTTTTTGAAGGAACTTCCATACTATTCTCCATAGTGGCTGCACCAATTTACAGAAGGGTCCCCTTTTCTCTACACTCTCTCCAGCAATGGTTGCTTGCAGACATTTTTATGATGTCCATTCTGGTCATTGTGAGAAAATGCTTCTTTGTAGTTTTGATTTACATTTATTTTATAACTAGTGATGCTGAGAATCTTTGCATGTGCTTCTTTGGAGAAATGTGGATTCAGTTCTTCTGCACATTTTTTATTAGTTTTTATTTTATTTAATTTTTATTTGTTTTATATTGAGCTGCAGGAGTTGTTTGCATATTTTGGAGATTCATTTATTGTCTGTTTCATTTTCAAGTATTTTCTCCCTTTCTGAGGGGAATCTTTTCATGTTGTTTATTGTTTCCTTTGCTATGTAAAGCTTTTAAGTTTAATTAGGTCCCATTTGTTTATTTTTGCTTTCATTTTCATTACTCTAGGAGATATCACTGCAATTTATGTGAAAGAGTGTTCTGCCTATGTTTTCTTCTAAGATGTTTATAGTATCTGATCCTGCGTTTAGGTCTTTAATTTTCATTTTGAGTTTATTTTTATGTATAGTGTTAGAGAATGTTCTAGAGTCATTCTTTTGAGTGTAATTGTCCAGCAACACTTAGTGAAGAGACTTTCTTTTTTCCATTGTATGTTCTTGCCTCCTGTTTCATAGATGAATTGACCATAGGTGTGTGAGTTTATTTCTGGGCTTTCTATACTGTTCCATTGATCTATATTTCTATTTTTATGCCAGTACCATACTGTTCTGATTACTGTAGTTTTATAGTATAGTCTGAATTCAGGATACTTGATTTTTCCTTCCTGTTCTGATTCTTCTCTTTCTCAAGATTGCTTTGGCTATTTTGGTCTTTTGTGCTTCCACACAAGATTTAAATTTTTTTTTTTTTTTTTTTGCTCTAGGTCTACAAAAATGCCATTGATAATTTAATAGGGAGTGCTCTGAATCTGTAGATTGTCTTGGCTAGTATAACCATTTTGACAACATTGACTTTTCTAATCCAAGATCATGGTATATCTTTCCATCTGCTTGTGTCATCTTTGATTTCTTTCATCAGCATCTTACAGTTTTTTGAGTATAGGTATAGTTTTCTGGGTACAGGTCTTTTGCCGCTATAAGTAGCTTTATTCCTAGGTATTTTATTCTTCTTGTTGCAGTGGTAAATAGGATTGTTTCCTTAATTTCTCTTTCTGATAAGCAGTCATCTGCATACAATTTACCTGAGTTACATGACACTTTAGCTTATCAAAACCTTGTCAGACTGTCAGGTAAAATGTTCATGGACACACCTCATTAGTACCAAATGATGCAGATATAGGGCTTAATGGGAGAAAGACTTCATAGCAGAAAACACATGCTCTCCCAAACTCTCATTATTCTATGGCTTATACTGAGCACAGATGGTTTTCAAATCTCATAACCAAGTTCCAATAGAAAAGCATCCCATCTACATAATGCTCTCTATATGTTTAGTTTGGGAGAAGCAGAGATGATCCATGTAACCATGTAATAATAACTGCCTAGTTTGAGAACTATCCTTGTTCGAAAACGGAACACTTACGAGTCCAGTAATTAATACTAACCTATTTTCTGTTGAACTAACTCAGACCTGCTGAGCCAACACTTGACTAAATCACGAAAAGAGGGATGATGAACATTCAGGGCTATCCTTTGGACATATTGATAAATACATGCATTGCTACTCATATCATTGGATTCTACAGAAATCAATGTTATACTCAGCAAGAACGTTCTTTATCCCTAAAAGCTGCCACAATTGTACAATTGAAATAGTACCACAGTCAGGAGAAGAAGAATATAACCTCACAGGAAATTTATTAAAGCAATGGTGTTATTCAGTATGTTTTTTAAGTATAATAATTGTCCTGGCCTATGAAGGCTAGTGACACTTGGAGCTTTCTGTGGATGACAGAGTATTGGATAAGAAAGTCTCCACTGCACTTACAGTACTGACCCCCTAATTGTGTGTGTTGTTAGTTTGTATTTTGCTATATCTATATCTGTATCAACAAAGCAATATACTAAAACAACCACAATTGATATTTTGCTTTGGTTATCAACAATGCCTTACTTCTTATTGTTCTCCAAAAATAAATAAATAAATAAATAAGATTCTCTGCATTTTGTTTGGTATGCCAGCAACCTGACATCAGAAGGTTGAATAATCTCTAATACAATATGAAAGAATGGTAGATGTATAAATGTTTTGCTGATAGCAAGCTACTGACCCTTCAGCCACCAATTGTAAATAAACTGGTCTAAGACCAATTGACTTATTTGTAAATTGGGAATAGCACATTCTATGTCTAGAAATTGGTACAGCCTTTATACCAGAAAAACAGATATGTATTTAAATTTGAATGGAACCTCTTGGACCAAGAAGCTTTAGATGCAGTAAAAATTTTATAAATTAAACTTTACTGTGGAGTCTCTGAACTTTTTTTAAGAATAAAATCCTTTTTTTGTTGTTGTTGTTTTCCAAGTTATTACTTTATTAATTTTTATGCTTTCATATTTTATATTGGAGTGAATGGTGATTCTGAACTATTTTGTGTGCCTGTGAGATTGAAAATGTTAGCTGTCAGCCTCAGAGCTGACAAGAACTTTTGTCAGCAAGACTTACCTGATATTTGGGCCTGTGGACTTTCAGAGCTGCCTCTCTGTCTTGAGTAGCTACTAACTGCCCTGTTAAAGAATCTTAATGGAAACTATTGTATCATTAAAAAGCAGCCAATGTTTTCACTGCAGCCCTCTCATCTTGAAATTTGTCTCTCTTGTTTAAAAAAATATAACTTAGGATAAATCCTTGAAGTTTCTACTTTGGTTAACAAAATAAGTATTAAGCGTTAATTAGGTAAGCCTCTAATTGAAAGATAAACCTGACCCCTAAGGCCTGAGGCATTTCATAAATATATGGCTCTGTGCTCATTAAAAATAGACAATATCCTAATCACCTACCTCTAACGTGGGTAAACCAATAAAATGGTGCATCATCATAGCAAAGAGTTGCCAGTAGCAAAAGACTTGAGATCCTTTCTATGATGGGCTGAACATCACATGGTATTCTTATCTATGGACATACTGACCTATATATACTTTTATATAGACTTACAGTTCAAATCTAATAGCTTAACTAAATAATAAACTAATGGACCACAGCACTGAATCACTAAGACACACCCATTAGGGTTTCTTCCTTTGGAAACAGAACAAACTCCTCATGTACGGGATATTTATGTGTCAGATGTATATGCCCTTATGAACCAAACACATTTAGAGAAAAACATTTGGATTGGTGAATCCAAATCAAATGTTTTTGGCTATTACCTTTATAACACACTTGATCAGTAACAAAAGCTATCATAGTAATGAAACAATAACAGTGCACTCAATTACCCAAAGAAAAAATATTTTTAAGTGTCGAGAATCATTTTAACTCACAAACTATGCTATTCACCAACATAGCAGCTTCTCTAGCAATAACTTCCATGGAACATAAATTCAACTGTTGTCAATTATTTTTATGTTGCATATAATCATACCCTTTTTGTTCTGGATGAACTCTCAGGTAACTGAGAGTCACTGCAAGTTAGCCCTCACTCCAGGTCTCACTCACTCTCTTTCCTTTTTCTCTCTCTCTTCTCTGTTCCTCTCCCTTCCATCATGCCCATCCCACCTACTTTGCACTGGCCTGAGCAGATGGATGGGTAGTTCACATAAACTCAGTAAAAAATTGTGTAATCCATGATGCTCAGATCAAGAATACCTGGAGAGAACGAATTTGAAGACTGCCTGAAATTGTGACTCCTAGGTCTCCATGCCATGATCCCCTTAACTCCAGAACAAGGAAAAACAAAAAAAAAAAAGATTTGGGCCTATCCCTTGCTGGAGGTTGTGAGGGAAAGGGGTATCGCTCACCAGGGTAGGAAACAGACTCCAATTGGTTTAGCATGTATACAACTGATCATTGTAAGAGGATGGGGAATGAGGGAGTAAACGATTCTCTTTTGCTATTACATAGCTGAATGAATTTACGCAAGTGGCATTCCACCGCAGTTTTAAAACTGGCTCATAATATAAACTCCAAGTTAATAGATACATCACTTTGTCCCTGGCCTAGCATTTTGAGGATATCATTAATGTTCAGCTCTCAGAAAAAGCTGCAGAAACTTCTCTGCCCTGTGATTTTACATTTTACAATCTGGTGATCAATTGAAACAAAGATACTTATATGTACAGAGATCTCAAAGGCTACAGGATGAATAGACAAAATATATACTTCGATATCTATATCATCTCCCCTTTGGTGCCTGAGCAGGTTTGATTTTACTCAACAAAAGAACAGATGAAAACTAGGCAGTAGGATGCCAAGACCCACTTTTTCCAAGAAAGTCACATTGCTAACCAAGGTGCTCCCATTGCTGCAGAGTCTGATAATACACTCTGCCTCCCAGTCCATTGAATTTACATGACCATCACTTTGATTATGGTTGTTCATTAACATAAATGTCGTGCTGTTGTTGTTGTTGCTCAGTTACCCAGTCATGTCTGACTCTTTGTGATCCCATTGACTACAGCATGCCAAGCGTTCCTGTCCCACACTATCTCTAGGAGTTTGTACAAGTTCATTTTCATTGCACTGATGATGCTATCCAGGCATCTTATCCTCTGACGCCCTCTTCTTCTGTCCTCAATCTTTCCCAGCATCAGGGACTTTTCCAATGAGTCATCTAATCACATCAGATGACCAAAATGCTGGCGCTTTCAGCTTCAGCATCAATCCTTTCAGGGACTATTCAAGGTTGATCTCCCTTAAAATTGACTGGTTTGATTTCCTTGTAGTCCAAGGGACTTTCAGGAGTCTACTCCAGCACCACAGTTTGAAGGCATCAACTTTTTGGCATTGTGCCTTCAAAGCTCATTCTGTATATAGACTATTAGTGCCCATCCTAAGTTTTAGGATGTTAGATATTTAAAGCATAATGTGTACTCCAAAATTTATATGTTTTTAAGTTTTTCTTAGTAAGTTCAGTTTTATATTTTTTTCTGTATCATTCTAGTGGTTTACGTCCTAAAACCCTTGCACAACATCCACTCAGTTGGTCATTGTATGAACGCTATCAATGCTTGAGACAAAATACATTTGGGGCTTAAATTTGTCCTTTATAGCTTTACTTACATAATTATTATAAAAGTGTTTTAATTTGTAAAAAAAAAATGCCTTTTAAAATTAGGGAATAAAGCACAATGTCATTGTGAATGAATAAATCAACACTAGGAAATTACTGGGAAGTTTTCTGGTCCATATGGGCTACATTCAGGGATTGGAGTGGGATTTTCTTTTATAGAAAGACTTTCAACTGCTATTCATCTTGAGTGAGAAGCAATGAAAGGCTTTTTGTGTTTTGAGTGAGGGTAACATCATATTTTCTCTGAGGATCGGAGGGCTTGCACTTTGAGGCTCAGAGATTTCTGCTGTGTTCCTTCAAACAGAAGGTAAATTCCTCCTCCCCATTCTATACTGATGTTCATTCTGGAGTAAGTGATAGTGCCATGCATTTTCCCCCACTAGTATGCAGTTTGGTGGCATTACTAGAAATGGGTGCATTTGCTTTAAAATTAACTGTTTTCTAAAACACCATACATGTGTGATACAGTTGAAGATAATTTTAAAGCATATTGTCAATCCATGATTTGGAGTAGGGGTGTCACCTTTTGTTGCTAACTAAGACAGTTGATCCCTGCAAAACAGTGATCTGGTAGTATCACCAAGAGATGAAATCACAAGAAGTCCTCAGCAGAGAAGCATAAAGTGTGATAAAGACAAATGGTTGACTAAGAAGTGATCAAAAGCTAAGGCACACTTACAAATGTGGTAATATTCCTCCTGCTAAGGGATGTTCTCCAGAGAGAACATAATGTATAATAACATCTCCAGAGAGCTTCATAATATATAATGGTGCTGAAAACAACTGTGCAGTGTATGTACTCTAATTCCTGTTCACTCATTCGGTCCCAAGGGGTTCTTCAGATAGTCAAGACTTCTGAGAGAGGACTGCCCTCCTCCAGCATTGTGGTATCGGGCATTTATGCTCATACTAAGAACAGGGTAGGTCTTATCGCCTCTCTAGCAAGATAGATATAACAGAGGACACAAGTTGGGCCACATTTTATAATGAGGAGGACAAGGTAGCTGTGTCAAGCTTGCTGCATGTTATATTGCCTAATTGGGAAGCTGTGTATGGAGGATCAAGTTCTCAAGGGATCAAAGCTTTGGAGAGTTTCTATTTCCAGGAGAGCATGGCATGGGGACAGCAACTGTTGATTGAGAGGCACATAGCATGGTGCCACAGAAGACAGCATTTTGCATCAGAAGGCCAAGGACAGTTTCTAGCAATCATGAATTATTCAGAGACTCCAAGAGGTTTGAGAGGAGGTAACTAAAGCCTCCACTTTACTAAAATGAAGCCATCTCTGAGAGACACTAATGGTAATATCTATTGAATTGCAATTTGGGCAGATTCTAGACCCTTTTGATATACGATACCCCATTCAAGATGAATCAGTTATCAAGTAGCAGTATAAATGGCCTAACTAAAAATTTAAAGCAAGGAATAGCTTGCTTCCAGAACCCAAAAGGCTTAAAAAATGTTGGATTTGTTGTTAATATTGTGAGTGCTAAGAGGGTCAATTGCTGTTTCTTGCAAGTGTGAAGGATGGAACAGCCCTCATTCTACCAAATAGTTTTTAGGAATTTAATCAAGAGGGCGTGGACCTTCAGTGTGTGAATCAATATCCTATTCCCATTTTGGAAGATCCTGTGTAAGTATTGTTGTGCCTTGAATAAGTGTGAAATGCATCCCTTCTGAGGAGAAGGCTATCAATGTGACGTCATACCTGTGTTTCTGGAAAAAGTTAGATCAGTTTAAGGCCTTGCCTGAGAAGACTTTGTGTAATGACAAGGCAGTTGAAGTTTCACTTTTATAGCCAGGTAAAGATTTGCTGTGACCTTTGGAGGTATGGTTAAAACTTTCTCTAAATGTTGAAATATCCACTGTACAAAAGTTAAATTAGCCATGTACAAAAAATTTAACCAAGTGTACAACTTCAAAATATTTACCAGCAGTCTATTGAATGAAGTATGTCAAGGCTGTATACTGTCACCCTGCTTATTTAACTTATATGCAGAGTACATCGTGAGAAACGCTGGACTGGAAGAAGCACAAGCTGGAATCAAGATTGCCAGAGAAATCTCAATAACCTCAAGATATGCAGATGACACCACCCTTATGGCAGAAAGTGATGAGGAACTAAAAAGCCTCTTGATGAAAGTGAAAGAGAAGAGTGAAAAAGCTGGCTTAAAGCTCAACATTCAGAAAATGAAGATCATGGCATCTGGTCCCATCACTTCATTTGAAATAGATGGGGAAACAGTGGAAACAGTGTCAGACTTTTTTTTTTTTTTTTTTTTTTGGTCTATAAAAATCACTGCAGATGATGACTGAAGCCATGAAATTAAAAGACGCTTACTCCTTGGAAGGAAAGTTATGACCAACCTAGATAGCATATTCAAAAGCAGAGACATTACTTTGCCAACAAAAGTACAGCTAGTCCAGGCTATGGTTTTTCCAGTGGTCACGTGTGGATGTGAGTGTTGGACTGTGAAGAAAGCTGAGTGCCAAAGAATTGATGCTTTTGAACTGTAGTGTTGGAGAAGACTCTTGAGAGTCCCTTGGACTGCACGGAGATCCAACCAGTCCATTCTGAAGGAGATCAGCCCTGGGATTTCTTTGGAGGGAATGGTGCTGATGCTGAAACTGCAGTATTTTGGCCACACCATGAGAAGGGTTGACTCATTGGAAAAGACTCTGATGCTGGGAGGGATTGGGGGCAGGCAAAGGGAACAACAGAGGATGAGATGGCTGGATGGCATCAGTGACTCGATGGACGTGAGTCTGAGTGAACTCCGGGAGTTGGTAATGGACAGGGAGGCCTGGTGTGCTGTGATTCACGGGGTCGCAAAGAGTCAGACATGACTGAGCAGCTGAAATGAACTGAACTGAACTGTTTGAATAAAGTCATTTTTTGGCGATTTGATGGACAGGTTAGACTTTAGGGATTCCTCTCTATTCTACAATGCCCAGATTTATAACATTTTTTTTCTTCTAGAGAGCCCCAAGTTAGTATAATTTAAGGACTTAACACTCAGGATTTAGGGCTTTTCCATGGAATCAGTGGAATAACTCTTTGGATTTGCCACAGTGATTATGGATATACCATGGGTAATTTCCCAGATAGCCATGAAGATCAAGATCATTTCTAGTGATAGAGGCATAGGAAGAAGCAGCAACAAACGTAAAGCAGAAGTCTTAGTAAAATATTTGCATTTATGAGTATAACCTCTGTATGACAAATAGTAGCTCCTTTTGCTGCACTTGAGTGATCACTCAATGAATATGTGTTATCACTTTAGTATCTTCTTTTCCCCTGAACACTCTATAGAAAGAGGATAATGCCTGGCTGACAAACACAACTAGCAGTCACAAGGATGACTTGTTTCCCTGAACTTACCTAGCCTCAGCCACTGTTCATGCTGGGACCAAGAAAATCAGTTCAATCTGAAAAACAGAGACAGGTCTAGGACAGCACATATGAACACAGCCACCATAAAGAGGACCTTAAATTCATATTCCTGCTCCTGAATGCCAAATCTTGAAATCCCCAACACAATTTAAGGCAGAGACTGGGTAAAACTCAGAAAACACCACACAAAGCAGCACAGCTCAAAATGCAAGATAACTACTAAGCAGTAACACAAAGAATATACTGCCAGCAAGCAGCAGAAATAGCAACTGCTCATAGCACCAATTGGTGTGAACATGCCCAAGATGGATCTCCACAAAACTTGGGTTCTGATGATAACGATGATACCAAACACAAACCAAAAGATTGTACAAAGGTTAATTAGGCACATAATCAGGCTTGGTAGGGAGAGTAGGGTGGATCCCAAACATGTGTGAAAGTAATTTGAGACAGCACTGTATGAAAATTGACTTGGATTTTATTAATAAAAGTAGGGCAGGGAGTGAAAATTTCCCAAAGGTATAGACTCATGGTTTCAATTCTCAATGCTGCTAAAAAGAAGGAACACTCTAATTTTCTTATCAGCTTGTCCAAATGTGGACAGAAAGGGAAAAAGGAAGAATGAAGAATAAAAGCTAGAAGGATCAGATAGCAATAGATGGAGTCATACGCTTAACCCACATAGTCAACTATCCCTTATTCATCTTCCACACAGCAATCATTGATTTTTTTTTCTGTCTCTGTAGTTTTGTCTTTTCCAGAATATCATATTGTTAGAATCTTACAGTATGTAGTCTTCTCAGATGGGCTTCTTTCATTCAGTGCTACACAATTTCCTCCATGTTTTTTCCTAGCTTGGGGACTCATTTCTTTTCATTGTTGAATCGCTAGATCTCTTCTGAACATGCACCACATGTTTGTTTATCCAATAACCTATTGAAGGAAGTTGTAGTTGCTTCCAATATTTGGTAGTAGTGAAGTTTTCAGGGATTTCTCAGTGGCTCAGTGGTAAAGAATATACCTGCAATGCAGGAGACCTAGTTTCAATTCGTGGATTGCACAGATCCCTTGGAGAAGGGAATGGCAGCCCACTCCAGTATTCTAGCCTGAAAAATCCCATGGACAGAGGAGCCTGGTCGCTTGCATTCCCAAAGGGTCACAGCATCAGACACAACTGAGCAACTGAACACACAACACACAGTGAAAATATAAACACTTGCAAATATGGTTTTGTGGGGACATGCTTTTAATTTAGTTGAATGAATATTTAAGAGCACAAATCCCAAAGTGTATGTTAAGATTATACCTACATTTGTGAGAACTTATCAAACTATCTTTCACAGTGGCTGTATCATTTTGCATTTGCTTCAGTCATGTTTAAGAATACAATACCAGAACCAGTTTATATTCTCTTATCTTAATTAGCATAATCTTCATAGTTCTCTGTCTGTCATATAGACATTTTGAATCATTCTCTTTAATATCTATAGTTGCATATAAAGCTAGTAGTATATGAATGTGCATTCTTTCAAAATCTAAACTTATTCAGGCATCTAAACAGTCTTCATTGGGAGAACACACATTCATCAATGACCATTATCATTCCATAGTACAAAGGTTTCATATATTTATCATCACAATAAAACTTATAAAGTAGGTATGATAATGGAATAAAAACTTATGGAGATTTAATGAGTTGTTTAACATCATACAACTAGTAAGTGATGTTCAAACAATGATACACAGCTTCAGAGCTGATGCTTTTTTCACTTCAGTCTACTTTTTCATAATAGTCACTCTCCTGGATTTAAAGAATGTTAAAGTGGAGGAGAAATAAATTAGATGGAAAGTGTAACCACACACACAGGTAGAATTGATATGTGTCTTCATCAAGTGTGTTAACTACAACTATGCCTGGGGCAAGTTTCTTTCCCTGAGTTTTGTATGGGCTTCCTGTACAGACCCTTCTTCATTTTCTGTTCTACTTTAGGATGATAATGAAAGATTTTCTCTTTATGATACCCATGTTTTATAAACTGCTATTTAGCCTTTACTTTGGAGAACAAAGTATACTGCAAATGTGGCAAGGACTTTTAATATGTTTCCACAAAAGGAATAATGTATCATCAGTGTCTATAGAGGCTTTATCTGGAAACATAATGTCCATGGATTAAATGCAATCAACAGAATGTATCAATTGTCATCCCTCTCATTTAAAGACTGGCACTGAAGCAATCAGTAGATTTCATTTGTGAATCTATGTATCTGTTGAAAGGAAAACCTCTCAAACTTTTCCTATGACCCTGATTGGCCATAAGTATTGGACACATGCTCTATTCTCCACCATAGTCCTTGCTTCCAGGTTGCTTTTTACAATGTCTGTTGTCATTTTTCAACGTTTTTGGGTATTTGTATGTATTACAGACAATGTCTGATGTTTCCATGTCACATAAAGAATTGGGGAGAAAATAGTTTTTTCTAGAAATAAAAAATTTCCCTCATATTTAATATGCATCCAAATATAGATTTTAAAATTTAACCTTGTTTTATATTATTTCATTTTCTTCACATATTCTTTACTTTGTATCATTTATTATGCTATAATATTATATACTGTACTATCTTTATCAAATATATATTTTCATATTTACAAATATATTAATGTTATTGAGAGTAAGTGTTTATCCACTGGTTCATAGTAAAGTATTTAGAAAATAAATAATGAGCTGTGTTTTCTAAGCTCCCTTATAATACATTATTTTATGTATGGATAGACTGATGGAAGTTCTTTAACTTCATTTTTTTTTAGAATTTTCAGGAACAGGGACTAAAATTCAAGTTTCATTTTCTCATAACAACATTTTTATTAGAACTTCTTACATGTGAAATAGAATATATACTAACATTCTGCACACAAATGTGTATATTTATATTGTACTGGTGCTAATTACTGATTGCATTAAATTTAAGAAGTTTAGCCAAAACCTCTTTGTGTTTAATATACTTGTAGGAAATAATCAAGAATCAAAATCATTTCATTTTAAAATAATATTTCACAGAATGCTGCAGTGATTTTTAATCAATATCTACTAATAATCAAAATACATACAACGCATATAAACAGTTTTTTGATCATCTTGTTATACTTGTATCTAGGCCTGACGATTTAGTTCAGAGGGATGTGTATTTTATTTTTAAAATTTATTTTATATCATGCACAACTCCAGGATTCATGATTGTAAAACTAAATAAGATAATGTATACAGATAATGTGTGTGTGTTCTCATGGTCTTTTCTGTTAGTTTGAAATTTACAATAAATAGCTTCATCTTTTAACTGAAGTATAGCTTATCTTGCTGTGTTACTTTCAGATGTATGGCATAGTGATTCAGGATTTTTGCAGATTTTATTCCATTATTATAGGCTATTACAAGACAATGAGTATAATTTCCTATGCTATTTGGTATAGCCTTGTTTCTAATCTATTTTATATATATTGATAGTAATTTGTATCTGTTAATCCCATACCCATAGTTTGTCACCCCAGTTCCTTCTCCCCTTGGTAACCACAAGGTTGTTTTTTATACCTGTGTTTGTTTCCATTTTGCATACAAATTTATTTGTTTTATTTTTTAGGTTCCACATGTGATAGCAAATAGTATTTGGTTATTGAATTATTGTCAAAGTCTAAGAAACTTATGCCAGTGGTAATTAGTCTTCAAGATTTGTAATGTTTAATCTAACTAGTAAAATGGTTTTAAAATGTCTATTTATTGTTATTATAAAAATATTTATTATATACTATAATACAATGATTAAATATTTTACATTACAAAAGTTATTAATAATAAAAATATAAATTAAAAGGAATGAGATAAAAGTATAACATACTTCATTTTCTGTTATATAGATGTAGTTGATTTTCCTATATAAAAAGCTTATTGAATTTAAATCTTTAGTTTATTGTGTGGCTTATTGCATTCTACACTTGACCATCAATTTCTCTATTTAATAATGTTTGCTAAGTCGCTTCAGTTGTGTCCGACTCTGTGCAACCCCAGAGATGGCAGCCCACCAAGCTCCCCCATCCCTGGGATTCTCTAGGCAAGAATACTGGAGTGGGTTGCCATTTCCTTCTCCAATGCATGAAAGTAAAAAGTCAAAGTGAATTCGTTCAGTCATGTCCAACTCCTTGCGACCCCATGGACTGCAGCCAACCAGGCCCCTCGGTCCATGGGATTTTCCAGGCAAGAGTACTGCAGTGAGGTGCCATTGCAGCATGATTAAATATGCTTCACTAATTTTTATAGTTTTAGCATAAAACTTTGGACATTGAAGGTTTATTTTGTTCATTGTATTTAATAGTTTATATAAATGAAAAATAGATTTCACAGATAAGTAGATCCAAATGCTGTTGCTGTTCAGTTGCTCAGTCATGTCCAATTTTGTGACCCTATGGACTGCAACACGCCAGCTTTCCCTGTCCTTCACTTTCTCCAGGAATGCTTAACCTCATGCCAATTGAGCTGGTGATCCTATCCAACCATCTCATCCTCTGGCACTCACTTCTCCTCTTACCCTCAATCTTTCCCAGCATCAGGATCTGTTCCAATCAGAGTCTCTTCACATCAGGTGGGCAAAGTATTGGCACTTCAGCTTTAACATCAGTCCTTCCAATGAATATTCAGGGATGATTTCCTTAGGATAAGCGCTTCCTTGGTGGCTCAGAGGTTAAAGCATCTGCCTGGAATGCAGGAGAGCCGGGTTTGATCCCAGAGTTGGGAAGATCCCCTGGAGAAGGAAATGGCAACCCACTCCAGTACTCTTGCCTGGAGAATCTCATGGAGGGAGGAGCCTGGTAAGCTACCGTCCACGGGGTTGCAAAGAGTCGGACACGACTGAGCAACTTCACTTCACTTCCTTAGGATTGGCTGGTTTGATCTCCTTATTGTCCAAGGCACTCTGAAGAGTCCTCTCCAGGACCACAATTTGAAAGCATCAATTTTTTGTTGCTCAGCCTTCTTCTGGTCCAGCTCTCACATCTGTACATGACTACTGGAAAAACCATTGCTTTGACCATATGGATCTTTGTCAGCAAAGGTATGTCTCTACTTTTAATATGCTGACAAGGTATATCGGAACTTTCCCTCCAAGGAGAAAGTATCTTTTAATTTCTTGGGTGCAGTCACCATCCACAGTGATTTTGAAGCCCAAGAAAATAAAATCTGTGACTCTTTCCACTTCTTGCCCATCTATTTGCCATAAAGTGATGGGACTGGATGCCATGTTGTCAGTTTTTTGAATGTGGAGTTTTCAGCCAGCTTTTTCACTGAACAGTATGAAAAGGCTGGAAGAAATATCACCAACCTCAGATATGCAAATTCAAATGGAGGTATATTATTAGTTATGTTTTCTAAATTATGATGATTAGATTCCAAATCAATCTAACCATTATGCACATATTTTTGTTAAAGTTTTGCTTGTAAATTTTTATTCTCTTTATTTTTATTTGATTGTTTTTATAAACTAGTATAATGCTTCTTTTGATTTTTATTTAGAGTATATATTTCCCTGAAGTATTTTTATATATATTACAAAATTCTTTGCTTATAATTTTTAAATGTGAACATGAGAGGGCTTTTATAAATGATAGAAATATCACTGCAGATAACAAGGTAAAATAGGAAACTATTCTACATAACTCTTTCAAAGTTCTCTCATCATAAAATGTACTTACTGAAACAAAAGCAAGCCTATTATTTCTTCAATCATACTTAAAAACATCATGTGAATATTAAAGAAAAAGATAGGCATGCATATTAAGCAGCAAACCAAAAAAGTCAGTTTTTATGTTATAACTTCACTGATAAATCATCCTAGAAAAAAATGTCAACTTTGTTATTTTCTTATGTCCTTGTGCTTGTAGTTAATTTTGATTAATTCCCAAAAGTTGTCAATATTTTGTGCTGATTTTGCGCATATTGGTTACATGCCAGATATGTAAATCCACATAAACAGAAATGTACAAACTGTAATATGTGAAGAGTCAATGAATAAATGAAGATACAATTGCTGATGCCCCCAAAATGTGAGAAATCCTATCCTTTTCTGCTTACCATAAATGATACATCACCTTCGTTTGAGAGGATGTGAGAGAACATCCATATCAATTCATGACTGAAATGTTAGTAAAGCTTAGTATCTTTGGAGCATCAGGTGTGTGTGTGTGTGTGTGTGTGTGTGTGTGTGTGTGTGTGTGTGTGCGCGCTATATCACAGTGATCACTGTCATGTTTTGCTTTGGAGGTGCATGCATATAGTTTTGTCTAGACTAGTTCAGACTACTGAATAAATCCATTATTTTAAAATTCCAAATATAGAATATAAATTTTAAGTTACTACTAAAAACAACACAATTGTAAAATACTCGAGAATAATGAGCTTGACTCATTTATATACTATCTTCCATTTTGCCTAAAAATATGTTAATATGCATTCACCAGGTAAGTGTATTTAATATTGATTGATAATTCAATCTAATAAATTGCTGAGGTATGAAACACTCAAACTGTAGATTTTGAGTTATTTGAATACAGAATTCATATAATACAAATTGTTGAAGAGAATCTTTGTTATGCATATATATTTTCAGGAATCAAAAGCTTATACAATAATCTACTTTTCCCAGAAGTACTTCCTTCAGAAGTTGACTTAGAAGATTTTAAAAAACTTCAAAATTGATCTTCTTTTCTTAAAAAAAATGGCATTTCAAATAAGTACTCTTCAAATTTTGATATGGTTTCCAATGATAGATTTTTCTTGAAGGCAATGGCACCCCACTCCAGTACTCTTGCCTGGAAAATCCAATGGATGGAAGAGCCTGGTAGGCTGCAGTCCATGGGACCCCAAAGAGTCCGACACGGCTGAGGGACTTCACTTTCACTTTTCACTTTCACTTTTCACTTTCATGCATTGGAGAAGAAAATGGCAACCCACTCCAGTGTTCTTGCCTGGAAAATCTCAGGGACAGAAGAGCCTGGTGGGCTGCTGTCTACTGGGTCGCACAGAGTTGGACATGACTGAAGCGACTTAGCAGCAGCAGCAGCATTAATCAATATATAATAGAAACCAATAATCAGCATTTTTAGCAATCTTCCAGCCCTGGGATTTCTTTGGAAAGAATGATGCTAAAGCTGAAACTCCAGTACTTTGGCTACCTCATACGAAGAGTTGACTCATTGGAAAATACTCTGATGCTGAGAGGGATTGGGGGCAGGAGGAGAAGGGGACAACAGAGGATGAGATGGCTGGATGGCATCACTGACTCGATGGATGTGAGTCTGAGTGATCTCCGGGAGTTGGTGATGGACAGAGAGGCCTGGCATGCTGCGATTCATGGGGTCGCAAAGAGTCGGACACGACTGAGCAACTGAACTGAACCAAACTGAGGACATTTTAAATCAGACCAAAGTTTAACAAACACTACTTCAAATGGTTTCAGTATCATTTCAGATCACAGTTAAGTATGTTACCCACTTTCTATGTGACAGAGCCGAAAGGAGCTCAAGTGCTGTAACTCCAGAATCTGTGCTCTTAAATCACTCTTATTATGTTTCTTGACAGATTCAATCTAGCATGCTCGTATCAATGATTTTTAAATGTTTTCTCTTAAATTATGCCAAAAATTTCTTCTATCATAAGTTCCTTACCCAGAGCCAAACTTTTCAATGAGCTACCCAACATATTGCTGAAAGAAATTACATACTGAATTAAGAATATTTTTAAGTAATCAATGTGGGCAAGTTAAGCCTGGTCTAGGGTATGGTTTATTATTCTTGGTTAAATATTCTCAAAATAGTCTCTTATTTTATAGCAGAGTTTATATATACATATATACACATACAATTTTGGTTTGCTCTGTGTGCTAAACAAGTCACTCCTAATGGTTTACCATTCTGTCCCAGGAGTCTTTTGGAATTTTCCTTAATTTCCAACAAAATGCAGAGTGAGCCTCTAGAGGATTTTGAGCAAATACTCTTTCTTTGAGTAGCGCAAAGGATGCTGGAGAGTTGAACCAGATGTGGACAATCAATGCAAAAACCACTGTTGTTGATCATAGTTTTACTCTGGGGTGCTGACCTTGTCAACCATCATCAAAGTTAATCCTTCCTGGTTCTACATCACTTGATGTGTCCTACCCATCCAAGTTCTTTGTTCACCTAAAATTTAAGCTTTCCTTTAATTTATTCCATTGCATAATGTCATGTTGTTTTTAATTGTCTTATATTGTTTATATTATTCTTGGTGCTTTCTAAATTGCCAAATGCAGCAGTAGAATTAGACAAATTGATCCATGCTAATGTTCATAGCAAGTTCAGTTCAGTTCAGTCAGTCAGTTGTGTTTGACTCTTTGGTACCCCATGAACTGCAGCATGCCAGGCCTCCCTATCTATCACCAACTCCTGGAGCTTACTCAAACTCATGCATGTCAAGTCAGTGATGTCATCCTATCATCTCATCCTCATTTGTGCCCTTCTTCTCTACCCTTCAATCCCTCCCAGTATCAGGGTCTTTTCAAATGAGTCAGTTCTTTGCATTGGGTGGCCGAAGTACTGAAGCTTCAGATTCAGCATCAGTCCTTCCAGTGAATATTCAGGACTGATTTCCTTTAGGATGGATGGTTGGATTTCCTTGAAGTCCAAAGGATTTTCAAGAGTCTTTTCCAACACTACAGTTCAAAAGCATGAATTCTTCTGCACTCAGCTTTCTTTATAGTCCAAATCTCACATCCATTCTTGACTACTGGGTCTAGAAAAACTCCTGACAAATTACAAATGAATAACATATAATGGAATAAATAAGTAAATGACACAAATGTACTGTAATATTCATTTGCAACATCTCAGGTAAGATGTATTCATCTAAGACATAGAAATTTGAAAAAAAAAGTTTCTAATTATCTGGCACAAATTATTTCACAAATAAATCTGATAAACTGACAAACGTTTGATGAAAGAATAGAGGACATGGATAATGTCTGTTGAAAGAGTATTATGGGGATTCATGCTAGTATCTTCCTGATTAATTTGATTTATGAAGTTATTACTTCTTCCTTATAATAGTATTTTCATATACTGGAAAACAGTGAACTATGTCCTTTAATAATGTTTTTCAGTAGATATGTCATTTTATATTTAACTTATATTTACATTTTAAATTTTAAGAATATAAACTAAATAACATCCTGTTTAAAATACACTTAATAAAAAAAAATATATAACCATTATGTATCAGTCAGTTCAGTTCAGTTGCTCAGTCATGTCTGACTCTTTGTGACCCCATGAATCGCAGCATGCCAGGCCTCCCTGTCCATTACCAACCCCCAGAATTCACTTAGACTCATGTCCATCGAGTCAGTGATGCCATCCAGCCATCTCATCCTCTGTCGTCCCCTTCTCCTGCCCCTGATCCCTCCCAGCATCAGTCTTTTCCAATGAGTCAACTCTTCTCATGAGGTGGCCAAAGTACTGCAATTTCAGCGTTAGCATCATTCCTTCAGTAGAAATCCCAGGACTGATCTCCTTCAGAATGGACTGGTTGGATCACCTTGCAGTCCAAGGGACTCTCAAGAGTCTTCTCCAATGCCACGGTCCAAAAGCATCAATTCTTCGGCGTTCAGCTATCTTCACAGTCCAACTCTCACATCCATACATGACCACTGGAAAAAACTTAGCCTTGACTAGCTGGACCTTTTTTCACAAAGTAATGTCTCTGCTTTTGAATATGCTATCTAGGTTGGTCATAACTTTTCTTCCAAGGAGTAAGCATCTTTTAGTTTCATGGCTGCAGTCACCATCTGCAGTGATTTTGGAGCCTATAAAAGTAAAGTCTGACACTGTTTCTACTGTTTCCCCATCTATTTCCCATGAAGTGATGGGACCAGATGCCATGAGCTTCGTTTTCTGACTGTTGACCTTTAAGCCAACTTTTCCACTCTCCACTTTCATTTTCATCAAGAGGCTTTTTAGTTCCTCTTGACTTTTTGCCATAAGAGTGGTGTCATCTGCATATCTGAAGTTATTGTTATTTCTTTGGCAATCCCTGATCTAGGGCGTGACTAAAACCAAACAACCAACTTTAGGTCATATGCAAAAACCTTAACTAGAGAAAAAACTGTTAGTAAATATGTAACAATTCACATTGTCTTCACATAAACATTTTGACTTAATTTTCTGTCTGTCTACCTATTTATCATCTGTAAGAAAACACTTAACTAGATTGTGAATTTAAAATGTCTGCTGCTGCTGCTGCTGCTGCTGCTGCTAAGTCGCTTCAGTCGTGTCCGACTCTGTGCGACCCCATAGACAGCAGCCCACCAGGCTCCCCCATCCCTGGGATTCTCCAGGCAAGAACACTGGAGTGGGTTGCCATTTCCTTCTCCAATGCATGAAAGTGAAAAGTGAAAGTAAAGTCGCTCAGTCGTGCCCAACTCTTCGCGACCTCATGGACTGCAGCCCACGAGGCTCCTCCGTCCATGGGATTTTCCAGGCAAGAGTACTGGAGAGGGTTGCCATTACTTTCTCCTAAATTTACTTCTAAATGCATTTTAATTGTTTTTGTATTGCATAGCTTTAAAAGACAAAAATTGAGTTACTGTTGCTTAAAATCTTATTTTACACAGCCACATGAGTGGCAAATTATTTATAAATTATTAGAAGACTTAAACACAAGAACACAGCATAAAAAAGTTCATCAGGGGATTTCCCTGGTGGTCCAGTGGTTAAAAGGTCACCTTCAAATATATGGAGTGTGGGTTTGCTGCCTGGTCAGAGATCTAAGATCCCACATGCCTCAAGGCTGAAAAACTGAAACATAAAGAAGAAGCAATGTTGTAACAAATTCAATGAAGACTTGAAAAAAAAAAGTCCACATGAAAAACAATATCTTTTTTTAAAAAAAGTTCAGTTTGCATTCCCACCAACAGTGTAGGAGGGTTCCCTTTTCTCCACACCCTCTCCAGCATTTATTGCTTGCAGATTTTTGGATCGCAGCCATTCTGACTGGTGTGAAGTGGTACCTCATTGTGGTTTTGATTTGCATTTCTCTAATAATGAGTGATGTTGAGCATCTTTTCATGTGTTTGTTAGCCATCCGTATGTCTTCTTTGGAGAAATTTCTATTTAGTTCTTTGGCCCATTTTTTGATTGGGTCATTTATTTTTCGATTCCTTAAAAAATTGCAAATAGAACTACCTTGTGACCCAGCAATCCCACTTCTGGGCATACACACCGAGGAAACCAGAATTGAAAGAGACACATGTACCCCAATGTTCATTGCAGCACTGTTTATAATAGCCAGGACATGGAAAAAACCTAGATGTCCATCAGCAGATGAATGGAAAAGAAAGCTGTGGTACATATACACAATGGAGTATTACTCAGCCATAAAAAAGAATTCATTTGAATCAGTTCTGATGAGATGGATGAAACTGGAGCAGATTATACAGAGTGAAGTAAGCCAGAAAGAAAAACACCAATACAGTATACTAACACATATATATGGAATTTAGGAAGATGGCAATGACGACCCTGTATGCAAGACAGGGAAAGAGACACAGATGTGTATAACGGACTTTTGGACTCAGAGGGAGAGGGAGAGGGTGGGATGATTTGGGAGAATGACATTCTAACATGTATACTATCATGTAAGAATTGAATCGCCAGTCTATGTCTGACGCAGGATGCAGCATGCTTGGGGCTGGTGCATGGGGATGACCCAGAAAGATGTTATGGGGAGGGGAGGTGGGAGGGGGGTTCATGTTTGGGAATGCATGTAAGAATTAAAGATTTTAAAATTTAAAAAATAAAAAAAAAGAATATTAAAAAAAAAAAGATAATTAACAGGCCTCAATTATATAAGCCCACAGAAATGACAGTTTAATCCATTTCACTACAAACACATAAAACTAGAGAAAAGGACTAATAATTTTCCCATGATATAAGCAATACTGACTAAATTAAATCAGAGTTTATAATTAAGACAAAGCAAACTTATCAAAAATTAGATTTGGACATCAAAGGAAATAAAGACAGGAAATGTGGAGGGGAGCAAAAAGGGAAATATGGTTCAATAAGTAAATCAATTCTTCCACAAAAGCACTACAGTGCACTGGCGGCTTAAAAATAAACATTTATTAACTGCCTAGAAGTCTTTGAGAAATAAAAGACATATATATATTTTATATATGGTAAATCACTTTCTCTATATATAAAATTATAACTACATATTGAAAACAGACACAAAATAATATGTCTAATTTAAATGAAAATAAAATTTATTCATTGCCTGCATGTACATTTTTAAACTATTTTGTTAGCAATTTAAAACTGAATCACTTTACTGTACACCTGAAACTAACAAAATATTGTTGGTCAACTATACTTCCATAAAAAATGAATTAAAGATTAATAAAAATGAAATTCATTTCAATGATAAAAATAAAATATTAAATACTCCTATATATTTACCTATGTAGACTCAAGGAGATTTTTTTTTCTTTTTAATAAGAAGGATTTCCTTAAACAAAGAATCACATGTAGTTAAACTAGAAAGCTCCCATTTATTTTCAAATACTTTGGAAGCTCTGTGAATCTTTGAAAATTTCTATTGATTTTAACTTATACGAAATTGAAGAATTTTCAAATAATGAAGCCCCCCCTTTTTTTTTACTTAATAGGTTGTATTAATTAAAATTTTTAGCAGTGTGTCTGTTCCGTGTTTAATTGTAGCCAACCTACCCCAGAGAGAAATCAAAGCTGTCAGATAACTTGCACTATTTTGTAAATTGAGAAAGATGGAAATGGTATATGAGGCTGAAGGGATCAGGAATAATCTGTCAATCTAGAAACCAACAACTAATGAACAGTTATGAGCAGCTTTAGCCAGTTTTATCTTAGGTAGTAATCCAAACCCAGAATTGTAAAACTCTGTCTTTTAAAATTTATAATTCCTTTCACACAGAAATTTAAGATGTTTTTATCTATCTAGCTATCTATATACCTAATACCACTTAATTCAATTATTCTTATCCTTAACAACATCATTTCATACTCTTATGCAGAATATAATATTTTCTAAAAAGTCATTCTCTGTATCTTTATAAATATAATTTATGTGATTGCTAAGAAATAAATGCTGACAAAGTTTATAAGAGGGTATTTTTATAATAGAATCATAGTGCAACTGTTGAAGTATTCAAGTTTAGGACAAGTTCAAAATGCAACTATTGATGTTTCAAAGGAAAGTTTGATATACCACTTTTTCCCCCCTTGTAAACATTTCTGTTAATTACTTGGAGTTTGAAAAAGCTTTACTTCATCCTGGCAGTTCCCTAGAGCTAATAATCTGTGGCTGGGTTTAGTGACTGTGGCAGAATGCCAATTGCATTTCATGATGAGTGAAATGTCTGTTGCAACTGTCAGAAATCAACAAAAGTCACAGAAAACATTTAAAAGCCAGAGACTTAGTATTAGTTTTCATATTGAATTTGTAAACAAGACAATGTCTCAAACTTATCTGTAATGGTAAAAAATATATTCCTATATTAAAAATTATTTCCTTATTTGATCTTCACTGTTCTTTCATGATCAATGAACAAAGGAAAAGAGGACACACTAAAAAAGGAAGCTGCTGCTATTATTATTTATTTATAGCATCAGTAACATTAGAATAGCTTTTCTATGTTCCCAAAACTGCATAAACTAATATGCATATAACTAGCCATATATAATATACAAGGTACAAATAATTTATGTAAATGGAGCACTTGAAAATAATCTTAAGCTTTTTAAAGTGGATTAGGGAAAGGATGGAGAAATCCAGTGATATTGAAAGATGTTTAAAGTACATGCTATTTATAGCTCAAAATATCAAAAAAACACAGGTTTTCCCATTCTGTACTTGTTTGGAAAATTATGTATTTTCACTTCACTTTAATGTACATTTGCTAATTTGATACAAAATCTATTTATACTCAAAGATCTACAGAGGTAGAATACCTTCTTATGCATCCTATTTTTGTGAGAAGAGAATGTAAATAACTCTGACAGGCTTTATTGTTTCTCAGAAGAAATCGCACATGGGCCCTTCATATGTTTTAGCCACTACTCTACTTCAAATATACACTAAAAACACAAACATATATTATATACGTGTCTGTATAAAATTTCTAACAAATCAACAATATAAAATCCCACTGAATATTTATATCTGTAATTTTTCACAATAAGTCTCCATTTTAACTATTGTTTTCTTTTATGTGTGTGAGCCATATATTGTTTGGTTCTTCCAAAGAGGTAGATATATCTTTAAGGAAATAAAATTAAAATTCTAGAAAGGAAAATTTAAGTGACTGTTGAAGAAATGCCTATACTGCTAAACACAAAGGCAAAGAAAAAAAAAACTATAGGAAAAAGGGATAGATTTCATTGAATAAAAAGTAAAATAATGAAGATATATGTATATAAATACAGAAAAACAGGGACAAAACATGAAAGTATCATGAGCGTGTAGAGATAAAAAATGGAAAGCAAATCAAAGATTTGATGTAGTGAGTTGTACGTAAGAATTTAGAATGATTTCTAAATGTCACCTTAGACAATAAGTGTCTTCCCTCAAACTGATCTATTCTGTGAAGCTCTTCATTTTCTGACAAGCAGCAATGCTGAAGACCAATGGCAACCACCATGGGAGAGATATTTTATTGAAGTTTCATGAAGTTCTAAAAGTGTTAATGCATTAATTCATTTAAAAAATATTGTTTCCACATGTTCATGAAGTAAACGGTGTCATCATTACCATTTTATGCTTGGTCACATTCAAACCCAGAGATTTAAAAACTGCACAAGGTCATAAGCATAAAGAGTCCATATTTGCCTTCTAGGGATATAAACTTTGCACTGATTACTACTTTCTTAGATTAACAGGTTTGCTAGTATGCACTCGTATCTGTGTAATGTGACCTTATTTAGCTCAAAATCTCTGAAAGCACAATGATGCACATGACACAAATGCAGTTTTTTTTAATAACCATTCAGAAATAGCAAATCCTAAGAACATTGAGATAAAAATTAGAGATAAAGATAAAAATCAAAGATAAATGTAATTATCAATTGATTCAAATTTTCTTAAGTTTTTCTCTTTTCTGTCAGGATCTATATTACACTCCTTCAGTAAACATTGACTTTGTTCTTACTGTAAGCCTGGGATGACAATAGAATAAAGTTCATATTCACTGTGTTCAAAGTAGACTGCGTTTTCCACCATCATTTCCTAAACTTTAGAGAATAAAGATATTAAGTATTTAATAAGAGTTGGATATAATTCAGCTTAATTTCAGAAACAAATGTCCTAATGCAAAATTTTATTGCATAAAGCCAGGGCCAAGGCTGAAGTCCACAATGCCAGTCACAAAGCCCAGTACACTTATTTGATTGAGGGAGACCTCTGCTTGGTTTAGAAATTTTTAACAATCAATGCAAAAAAACACTTTTATTTTAATTTATATAAAAATTTTAAAGATTATATTAGTTGTTCTTAATAAGCAAAGTGATTTCTGATATTTAGATCTAAAATCGTTTTCTTCAATGGATCCTCATAAAGAACATATTATAAAAAATAGTGTAAAATACAGCCAGTGATTTCCATGGAATAAGGACAGGAGTGGTTTTATAAAAGGCTTATGTATAAATCTGTCATTGTATTTAAAAGTAAAAGTACCTAGACTTTGTAATTATTCTAAGTTTAAAGAATTTTATACATTATTATTTGCTTAATAATGACAATTATACTAACAAAATGAGCATTAATTCCTTTTATTCAACACCTGTGGTACATCTATTATACAATTTTTTCATTTAAGTTTAATTTCATTTAATTTTCTCATTTAGTTCCCAATACCTTCAAAGTAATATGGGTACCAGTAATATATTATTTAAAAGAGAGGGAAATTGACACTGAAAGGTTCAGGTACATTGCATAAATTCACAAAGAAAGTGGTAACTGAGTTTCTCTTAATGGGTGGATGGATGAGATACAGAGATAACTAAGAGGGAAAGAAACAGTCAGTCATAGACCTAAAGAGATACCACCTGGGGATATATTTATCTGGGGGTCTTGATTAGGATAGAAGCTTTGAGTTCTTTCATTCACTCTCTTCCTAAGGCAACTGGAAATTTTCAGAAAAAAAATACACACTGTAAGAGGTGCATATTCCTATCTTCCTTCCATCTATACATGGCCACCCTACTTTTTTTTTCTTTTTTTATATTTTACACTTTTTATTTTGTATTGGGATATAGCCAATTAACAATGTTTTGATAGTTTCAGGTGAACAACAAAGAGACTCAGCCAAACATATGCATGTATCCATTTTCTTCCAAACTCCCCTCCCATCCAGGCTGCCACATAACATTGTTTTTTTACATGATCTCTTAAAATATAATAGCTAAAGTTCTTACACAACAGCCCAAAACTCTCAAAAATTACTTAGAGGGAAGTATTTTGGCTTTTGTAAAGTATAAATCTAAAACTGTTAAAAGTGTTTTTTTTTTTTTTTTACATGATACTGGAAGCAACAAACACTCAGCCCTCCAGATTCAATATAGAAGAGTCTACACAAAAGTTTGATAACTGGGATATATAGTTCATTGTGGGCCATCTTTAAGAATAGCTACCAAAATGAAACTGTCCAGATAAAAAAAGGAAGAGAAAAATAGAATCTCTCTAAGATTAGCAATGATGGATTCCCAGGGAGATAAGATATGATAGAATGAAGAAGTACATTTATTGGGGGTCATTATTTTGATATTAGCCACATTAATGTTTCCATAATATTTTACTTCTTAAGTTACTATTACATAATAAAGGACAGAAATGGCATGGACCTAACAGAAGCAGAAGATATTAAGAAGAGATGGCAAGAATATATAGAAGAATTATACAAAAAAGTTCTTAATGACCCAGATAACCATGATGCTGTAATCATACACGTAGAACCAGATATCTTGGAATGCAAAGTCAAGTGGGCCTTAAGAAGCATCAAGGTGAACGAAGAGATTGAAGGTTATAGAATACAAACTGAGCTACTTCAAACCCTAAAAGATGATGCTGTCAAAGTGCTGCACTCAATATGCCAACAAATTGGAAAACTCAGCAGTGGCCACAGGGCTGGAAAAGTCAGTTTTCATTCCACTCCCAAAGTACGGCAATGTGAAAGAACATTCAAGCTCCCACACAATTGCACTCATTTTATGTAATAGCAAAATTATGCTTAAAATTCTCCAAGCTAGCTTTCAACAGTACATGAATCGAGAATTTCCAGATGTTCTAGCTGGACTTAGAAAAGACAGAGGAACCAGATATCAAATTGCTAATATCTATTGGATCATAGAAAAAGCAAGAGAATTCCAGAAAAGCATCTGCTTCGTTGACTACACTAAAGCCTTTGAGTGTGTGAATCAGAGCAAACAATGGAAAATTCTTAAAGAGATGGAAATACCAGACCATCTCCCTGCCTCCTGAGAAGTCTGAATGCAGGTCAAGAAGCAACAGTTAGAACCAGACATGGAACATCAAACTGGTTCAAAATTCGAAAAGGAGTACATCAAGGCTATATATTGTCACCCTGCTTATTTAATTTATATGCGGAGTACATCAGGTGAAATGCCAGGTTGAATGAAACACAAGCTGGAAACAAGAACGCTGGGAGAAATATCAATAACCTCAGATATGCAGATGACACCACCCTTATGGTAGAAAGCAAAGAACTGAAGAGTCTCTTGATGAAAGTGAAAGAGGAGAGTAAAAATGCTGACTTAAAACTAAATATTCGAAAAACCAAGATGATAGTATCCAGTCCCTTCACTTCATGGCAAACAGATGGGGAAACAATGGAAACAGTGACAGACTTTCTTTTCTTGTTTTCCAAAATCACTGGAGATGGACACTTGCTCCTTGGAAGAAAAGCTCTCACAGTCCTCGACAGCATATTAAAAAGCAGAGATATTACTTTACCAACAAAGGTTCATCTAGTGAAAGCCATGGATTTTTTTGCAGTAGCCATGTATGAATGCGAGAGTTGGACCATAAAGAAAGTTGAGCGCTGAAGATTTGATGCTTTGAATTGTGGTGTTGGAGAAGATGCTTGAGAGTCCTTTGTACTGGAAGGGGATCCAATCAGTTAATCCTAAAGGAAACCAATACTGAATATTCACTGGAAGGACTAATGTTGAAGCTGAAGCTCCAATACTTTGACCAACTGATGCCAAGAGCTGACTCATTTAAAAAGACCCTGATGCTGACAAAGATTGAAGGCCAGAGGAAAAAGGGTGAGGAGGATGAGATGGTTGGATGACATCACCAACTCAATGGACACGAGTTTGAGCAAATTCCAGCAGATGTGCTGCAGTCCATGGGGTAGCAAAGAGTTGGACACAACTGGGGGACTGAACAACAACAAATAATGTCTTCTAAATTATGTTTTGATTTCTTGACTCATTAGTGAGACTGAAGTGTATTATTAAATTTCAAAGTCTGTGAAATTCGATAGATATATTTATTTTCATTGTATTAGTATTAATCAGTAATGATAATGATAATAGTGATAATAATACACAGTGGTATTTGCAATAATAGTAGTGATGGAGGTAGTGGTAGTAACAGAAGTATTCTAGCTCAGTTGCATGATAAACCAGAATATATTATCTCTATGACGTCTCTATTTGTAAGATTTTTGAGACTTGATCTATGGCCACACACAAATTCAATTTGGTAATTGCCCCATGTATTCTTACAAAACATATATTTCTATCATTGTTGAACACAATGTTACACAGTCAATTATGTCAGATATCAAACTGAAGTTGCACAAACTTTCTATTTTTCGCTGGCAATTTTCTTTTATATTTTCTTATCGATTACTGAGAGATGTATTAAAGTTACCCATTACTATAGTTTTGTCTATTTCTTTTTAAGTTCTCTCAGTTTTTGCTTCATATTTTTAGGCTATATAATTATATTTATACAAATTTATCAATTTTATACACCTCCTGTGAATTAAACTTTAGTGGCTATGAAATTACTGACTTTTCATAAAATGTCCCTTTATAAAAATTTATTTTGTCTAATATTGCTATATCTTATTTTAATTTTTGCATCAGTATATTTTCAGTCCTTTTTCTTTCAAATATTTTATTCATTAGGGTATATTTTTTATAAGCTCATGGATTTTAATATTTTATTGAGATAATCTTTCCTTTTCTTCAATTTGTGTTCCTCAACTGTACACATTTAGTGGAATTTAATGTCTTCCTATCAAGATTCTGAACCAGACTACTCTTTCCACTCCACAAGATAAATACCAGATATAATGTGAAAAGAACCAGAAAGACATTCTATTATAGGAATTAATAAGGGTGACAATGGAAACTGCTTTGATCTTGTGCATTTTTTTACACAGTGGCTAGGAAATGGCAACCCACTCCAGTACTCTTTCCTGGAGAATCTCATGGATGGAGGAGTGATGGGGTCCAGCCCCGGTGGATCCAGAAAATTCAAAGTGGGGATGGCGTTGGCAAGGAAAACTTATTTATTTATTAATATAAGATTACATTAGGAAGAAATAGTGTAGTAGGAAAATTAAGTGGAGAGAAGAGGCTTTTTAACTTGGGTTACGTGGAAAACCAACAAAGTTCCAGACAAGGAGCTTGCACCATCTATGTTAGGCCGCCGGTGCCCGTTTGAATATCGGAGAGTGCCCCGCCTTGGGCTCTCTCTCTTACAGATCTTAAAAGCCAGGACAAGGAAGTAGACATAGTGAGCCCCCACGCTCCAGATGGGAATTCAGCCTGAAATTAGAGTAAAGAGGAGATACGGGGGAAACCAGTCCAGCGACTGGATCCACTTCTATTGTCCTTCAAGGCCTTTTATACTTTTGATTATACATAGAGATCAATGGGTAATACAAAATTATGTAGTGTTAGCAGCCCAAACTCTTTCTGTATATCTTTTTGTATACAAAAGGTCTCAGGTGATTTACATTATCTTCTGGCCAAGAGGCTTGTTAACACTTTTTGGCTCTCTTCCTTAATGAATGTTGATTTCATTTCCCCTAAGTGTTTTTCTTTAATCTGCATCTCCTTAAAGCACTAAAGTTACATCTCTATAGAACAAAGGCACAGTGGGTTATAACAAAGAAGGTACTTAACTCAAAGATCTAATGTTGCTAATACCAGGTCTACTACTTGTTTTTCTATATACCAACTATATCTAAAAATAAAGGATATGAAAATTTGGCAGCAAGTATTGGCTCAACAAATGAAACCTTTAATAAGTTCTATTCTAATGATTTTGACTCCTCGGAAGCCCCTACATTCCTAGGATGTTTTAAGCTTCGTGTGCTTCCTGTGGTCAGGAGGCCTCAAACAATCACATGCACAGCTGTATGAGTCCTGTAGGCAGGCTAGAAAGCCATCAGAGGGGTTTTTGGATTGAAACACTCTTTTAAATGCAGAAGACTAAAGCCCTGAATTGACTTTTTCCAGAGAATGTCAGAAGAGTGGAAGAGCAGGCAGATTCTTATTTTGAGGGGTACATGCTCAGGACATGCCAGGGGTAAAACCTGAGATCTGACTCGACCTTGCCCATCAGATCTCTGCCACATGACCTTGTCACGGGTGGAATTCCTTACGCTGGCTCCCGGCAGAGGAGCCTGGTAGGCTACAGTCCACAGGGTCGCAAAGAGTCAGACACAACTGAGAGAGTGCTTTGCCTTTGCCTTTGGCATACAGCAGGAGGCAGTCAAATACGAATGAATGAATGAAATGGTGAAAACAAACAAGCAGTTACTGTTTGCACTTGCTCATTGTTAACTTGGAAGAAACAGTATCTGTCTCTGCCCCTGATTTTTCTTAGACCTGTGTATAATGCTTCCCAGGTCGCATTAGTGGTAAAAAATCAACCTGTCAGTGCATAAGACTTAAGAGACAAAAGTTTGATCCTGGGTCAGGAAGATCTTCTGGAGAAAGAAATGGCACCCTGCTCCAGTATTCTTACCTGGAAAATGCCATAGGCAAAGGAAACTGGCAGGCTAGAGCCCATGGGGTTACAAAAAGTTGGACATATCTGAGCATCTAAGCCACACAGGGTACTATAGTAACAAAGTCAGTGCAGAATTCCTGTACTTTTGGGCAATTGGGAAAATGATGGCAACTAAGTCCTGAATGTTACTTTTGACATTATATAAACCTCCTGGCCTGATAGGAAGTAATCTAAAGACAAGCAGCTCCAAAGTTGTTTTTTCCTCATTAGCAAAGGATGGAGCCTTGATCTGATAAAATGTTTTGTGGGATGGGGAAATGATTGTGATTTTACCTGCTTGGAGTTCTTCAACTGAGATCTTAAGTTCTTCCAACCACTGAAATAATTGGCTGTCCCCAGCCCTGGGTCCCAGACTTAACCAAGTATATAATGGTTGAGAGAATAGCTGATACCTTCAGTGGGTATTGAGCTTCAGACTAAAGTTATAAGATATGTTATTAACATCATCATTTTAAGTGAAATACACACACACATATATACTCATGCACTACTGAAGAGTACCAAGATCAGGATTGCTAGAACTGAAAAATGAAGAATTCTAGATTAAAGAAATGGACATATTAAAAACACTAAGGGAATGTTATCATATGAAATAACCTGAAAATATATCACAAATTACAAATGTGAGAAATAAAATTCACCCATTAAACTATCCTTAAAAGAACTTGTTATTTTCTCCCTTACTAGCTGTTATATCTGAAAAATTACTATGTCAAGCTTAATTTTCTTCCTATAAAGTGACAATAATAATAGTGTGAAATAGCATAGATTCATTTAAAAATTAAATTAATTTGTGTAAAACTTATTCTAGAATCTCTGGCAAGTAGAGGAGCTATAAAAATTTTATGTTTTATTGTCATAATTGTTGAATTAAATCTAGGACTGAAAAAAGTAACCAGACTATTATAATACATATATCTGCATAAATTATCAAAAAGTGAATATAAAAGGGTATATAATAAATAAGAAAAACTAAGAATTTACTAAGCTGTAAATAATTGTATCTTATCTTTTAGACCATAATATAACAAAGTTATATACAAATTTGTAATAGTTAAATAAACCTCAGGTTATTTAAACTTTAGGAAAATACTTCTTAATTACTCATAGATCAAAGAGCAACAGGAATAGAAATGTAAACATTAAGAACTAATTTTAATAAAATATATTTTAGAACCCAGAAGATGCAATTCAAGCATCAAAAGGATTTGTATAGACTTCATCATTATATTAGTAATTAAGATGAAAATAAATGAGTTATGTCTCCAATTTAAGAGAGAGAAACAAAGAGGGAGGTAAAGGGAGGAAATGTACCCACTTTACATAGAGATGAGGTTAGTTTGAAAGTATCAGAAAAGACAAAAGTATACCAAGAAAACATCAAGCTTCAGAAAGGGGGTGCAAAGACATTAATTAAAGATAAACTGCACACCAGTCAGAATCAGTTCAGTTCAATCGCTTAGTCATGTCCGACTCTTTGTGACCCCATGAATTGCAGCACGCCAGGCCTCCTTGTCCATCACCAACTCCCAGAGTTCACTCAGACTCATGTCCATCAAGTCCGTGATACCATCCAGCCATCTCATCCTTTGTCATACCTTCTCCTCCTGCCCCCAATCCCTCCCAGCATCAGAGTCTTCCAATGAGTCAACTCTTCGCATGAGCTGGCCAAAGTACTGGAGTCTCAGCTTTAGCATCATTCCTTCAAAGAAATCCCAGGGCTGATTCCCTTCAGAATGGTCTGGTTGGATCTCCGTGAAGTCCAAGGCACTCTCAAGAGTCTTCTCCAACACCACAGTTCAAAAGCATCAATTCTTTCGTGCTCAGCTTTCTTCACAATCCAACTCTCACATCCATACATGACCACTGGAAAAACCATAGCCTTGACTAGATGGACCTTAGTTGGCAAGTAATGTCTCTGCTTTTCAATATGCTATCTAGGTTGGTCATAACTTTCCTTCCAAGGAGTAAGCACCTTTTAATTTCATGGCTACAATCAGAATGGCCATTATCAAAAAATATACAAACAAATGACAGAGAGGATGTGGAGAAATGGGAATTCTCTTTCACTGTCAGTGGGAATATAAATTGATATAGCAACTACGGAGAACTGTATGGAGTTTCTTAAAAAAAAAAAAAAAAAAAAAAAACTAGACATAGAGCTAACAACTGACACAAAAATCTCACTGCTGGGCATTTGCCCTGTTATTATTCAATCACTGAGCTGTTTCTGACTCTTTGCAACCCCATGGACTGCAGCACACCAGGCTTAACTGTCCTTAACCATCTCCCAAAGCTTGTTCAAACTCAGGTCTATTGAGTCGGTGATGCCGTTGAACTATATAATCCTCTATCATCTGCTTCTCCTGCCTTCAATCTTTCCCAGTATCAGGGTCTTTTCCAATGAGTCAGCTCTTCACATAGGTGGCCAAAGTATCAGAACTTCAGCTTCAATATCAGTCCTTCCAAAGAATATTCAGGATTGATTTCCTTTAGGATGGACTAGTTTGATCTCCTTGCAGTCCAAGGGACTTGCAAGAGTTTCCTCCAACACCACAGTGCAAAAGCATCATTTCTTCAATACTCAGCCATCTTTACAGTCCAGTTCTTACATCCACACATGGCTACTGCAAAAGCCATAGCTTTGACATTACAGAACATTGTCAATAAAGTAATGCCTCTGCGTTTTAATGTGCTGTCTACGTTGGTCATAGCTTTTCTTCCAAGGAGCAAGCGTCATTTCCTTTCTTGGCTGCAGTCATCATCTGTAGTGATTTTGGAGTCCAAAAAAAGAAAATCTGTCACCATTTCCATTGTTTCTCCATCTATTTGCCATGAAGTGATGGGACCAGATGCCTTGATCTTGGTTTTTTGAATGTTGAGTTTTAAGACAGCTTTTTTACTCTCCTCTTTCACTTTCATCAAGAAGCTTTTTATTTCTTCTTCATTTTCTGCCATAATGGTGATGTCATCTGAATATCTGAGATTATTGATATTTCTGCCAGAAATCTTGATTGCAGCTTGTGCTTCATCTGGCCTAACATTTCACATGATGCTCTCTGCATTTAAGTTGAATAAGCAGGAGGACAATATACATCCTTGATGTACTCCTTTCTCAGTTTGGAACCAGTCTGTTCTTCCCTGTCCATCTCTTTAATAATTTTCTGGTTTGTGATGATTCACACACTCAAAGTCCTTAGCATAGTCAATGAATAAGTAAATGTTTTTTCTGAAATTCTGTTGATTTTTCTATGATCCAATGGATTTTGGCAATTTGATCTCTTATTCCTCTGCCTTTTCTAAATCAAGTTGAATATCTGCAAATTCTCAGATCATGTACTGTTGAAGCCTAGCTTACATAATTTTGAGCACTATTTTGCTATCATCTGAAATGAGTGCAATTGTGTGGTATTTTGAACATTCTTTGGCATTGCCTTACTTTGGGATTGGAATGAAAATTGACCTTTTCTCGTCCTGTGGCCACTGCTGAGTTTTCCAAATATGCCGGCAGAATGCGTGCAGCACTTTCACAGCATCATCTTTTAGGATGTGAAATAGCTCAACTGGATTCCATTACCTCCACTAGCTTTGTTCTTGTGATGCTTCTTAAGGCCCAATTGACTTCACATTCCAGGATGTCTGGCTCTAGGTAAGTGATAACACCATCGTGGTTATCTGTGTCATGAAGATCTTTTTTGTCTAGTACTTCTGTGTATTCTTGTGACCTCTTGTTAATATCTTCTTCTTCTCTTAGGTCCATACCAATTCTGTCCTTTTTTGTGCCTATCTTTGATGAAATATTTCCTTGGTGTCTCTAATTTTCTTGAAGAGAACTCTAGTATTTCATATCCTATTGTTTTCCTCTATTTCTTTGAATTGTTCACTTAGGAAGGTTTCTTATCTCTCCTTGCTATTCATTGGAACTCTGTATTCAGATGGGTATATCTTTCCTTTTCTCCTTTTCCTTTTGCTTCTTTTCTCAGCTATTTGTAAGATATCTTCAGACAATCATTTAGCCTTTTTTTCATTTCTTTTTCTTGTGAATGGTTTTGTTCACCACCTCCTGTACAATATTACAAAATTCTGTTTATATTTCTTCAAACACTCTGTCTCTCAGATCTAATCCCTTGAATCTGTTTGTCACTTCCAATGTATACACACTGAGAGAACCATAATTGAAAGAGATACATGTATTCCAGGGTCTGTTTTGGCACTATTTACTATATTTAGGCCATGGAAGAAACCTAGATGTCCTTCAATAGATAAATAGATAAAGACGTTGTGGTACATGTACACAATGGACTATTCAGTTCAGTTCAATTCAGTTGCTCAGTCATGTCCGACTCTTTGTGACCCCATGAACTGCAGCACGCCAGGCCTCCCTGTCCATCACCAACTCCCTGAGTTCACTCAGACTCACGTCCATCAAGTTGGTGATGCCATCCAGCCATCTCATCCTCTGTCGTCCCCTTCTCCTCCTGCCCCCAATCCCTCCCAGCATCAGAGTCTTTTCCAATGAGTCAACTCTTCACAAGAGGTGGCCAAAGTATTGGAGTTTCAGCTTTAGCATCAGTCCTTCCAAAGAACACCCATGACTGATTGCCTTCAGAATGGACTGGTTGGATCTTCTTGCAGTCCAAGGGATTCTCAAAAGTCTTCTCCAACACCACAATTCAAAAGCAACAATTATTCAATGCTAAGCTTTCTTCACAGTCCAACTCTCACATTCATACATGACTACTGGAATAACCATAGCCTTGACTAGACAGACCTTTGTTGGCAAAGTAATGTCTCTGCTTTTCAATATGTTATCTGGGGGGGGGGGGGGGTCATAACTTTCCTTCCAAGGAGTAAGCCTCTTTTAATTTCATGGCTGCCGTCACCATCTGCAGTGATTTTGGAGCCCCACAAAAAATAAAGTCTGACACTGTTTCCACTGTTTCCCCATCTATTTCACATGAAGTGATGGGACCAGATGCCATGATCTTCGTTTTCTGAATGTTGAGATTGAAGCCAACATTTTCACTCTCCTCTTTCACTTGCATAAAGAGGCTTTTTCGTTCCTCATCGCTTTCTGCCATAAGGGTGGTGTCATCTGCATATCTGAGGTCATTGATATTTTTCCCGGCAATCTTGATTCAGCTTGGGCTTCTTCTTGCAGTCCAGTATTTCTCATGATGTACTCTGCATATAAGTTAAATAAGCAGGGTGACAGTATACAACCTTGACGTACTCCTTTTCCTATATGGAACCAGTCTGTTGTTCCACGTCGAGTTCTAACTGTTGCTTCCTGACGTGCATATAGGTTTCTCAAGAGGCAGGTCAGGTGATCTGGTATTCCCATCTCTTGAAGAATTTTCCATAGTTTATTGTGATCCACACAGTCAAAGGCTTTGGTATAGTCAATAAAGCAGAAATAGATGTTTTTCTGGAACTCTCTTGCTTTTTTGATGATCCAGCAGATGTTGGCAATTTGATCTCTGGTTCCTCTGTCTTTTCTAAAACCAGCTTGAACATCTGGAAGTTCATGGTTCACATTGTTGCTGAAATCTGGCTTGGAGAATTTTGAGCATCATCTTTCAAGATTTGAAAGAGCTCAACTGGAATTCCATCACCTCCACTACCTTTGTTCATAGTGATGCTTTCTAAGGCCCACTTGACTTCACATTCCAGGTTGTCTGGCTCTAGGTGAGTGATCACACCATCGTGATTCTCTTGGTCTTGAGGATCTTTTTCACACATTTCTTCTGTGTATTCTTGCCACCTCTTCTTAATATCTTGTGCTTCTGTTAGGTCCATACCATTTCTGTCCTTTATTGAGCCCATCTTTGCATGAAATGTTCCCTTGGTATATCTAATTTTCTTGAAGAGATCTCTAGTCTTTCCCATTCTGTTGTTTTCCCCTATTTCTTTTCATTAATTGCTGAAGAAGGCTTTTTTTTTCTTTTTTATTCTTTAATGCATTTTATTTTTTTAATTTAAATTTATTTATTTATTTGGAGGTTAATTACTTTGCAATATTGTATTGGTTTTGCCATACATCAACATGAATCCACCACAGGTAAACACATGTTCCCCATCCTGAACCCCCCTCCCTCCTCCCTCCATGTACCATCCCTCTGGGTCATCTCAGTGCACTAGCCCCAAGCATCCAGTCTCATGCATTGAACCTGGACTGGCGATTTGTTTCATATATGATATTATACATGTTTCAATGCCATTCTCCCAAATCATCCCACCTTCTCTCTCTCCCAAAGAGTCCAAAAGACTGTTCTATACATCTGTGTCTCTTTTGCTGTCTCACATACAGGGTTATCATTAACATCTTTCTAAATTCCAAGATGGTGATTGCAGCCATGAAATTAAAAGATGCTTACTCCTTGAAAGAAAAGTTATGACCAACCTAGATAGTATATTCAAAAGCAGAGACATTACTTTGCCGACTAAGGTCCGTCTAGTCAAGGCTATGGTTTTTTCCTGTGGTTATGTATGATGTGAGAGTTGGACTGTGAAGAAAGCTGAGTGCCGAAGAATTGATGCTTTTGAACTGTGGTGTTGGAGAAGACTCTTGAGAGTCCCTTGGACTGCACGGAGATCCAACCAGTCCATTCTGAAGGAGATAAGCCCTGGGATTTCTTTGGAAGGAATGATGCTAAAGCTGAGACTCCAGTACTTTGGCCACCTCATGTGAAGAGTTGACTCATTGGAAAAGACTCTGATGCTGGGAGGGATTGGGGGCAGGAGGAGAAGGGATGACAGAGGATGAGATGGCTGGATGGTATCATGGACTCGATGGATGTGAGTCTGAGTGAACTCCGGGAGATGGTGATGAACAGGGAGGCCTGGCATGCTAAGATTCATGGGGTCACACAGAGTCGGACACGACTGAGCAATTGAACTGAACTGAATATGTTAGTATACTGTATTGATGTTTTTGTTTCTAGCTTTCTTCACTCTGTATAATATGCTCCCTTTTCGTCCACCTCATTAGAACTGATTCAAATGTATTCTTTTTAATGGCTGAGTAATACTCCATTGTGTATATGTACCACAGCTTTCTTATTGATTCATCTGCTGATAGACATCTAGGTTGCTTCAATGTCCTGGCTATTATAAACAGTGCTGCTTCAGAATGGGAGAAAATAATAGCAAAAGAAGCAACTGACAAACAACTAATCTCAAAAATATGCAAGCAACTCCTGCAGCTCAATTCCAGAAAAATAAACGACCCAATCAAACTATGGGCCAAAGAACTCAATAGATATTTCTCCAAAGAAGATATACAGATGTCTAACAAACACAAGAAAATATGCTTAATGTCACTCATTATCAGAGAAATGCATATCAAAACCACAGTGATGTACCATTTCATGCCAGTCAGAATGGCTGCGATCCAAAAGTCTACAAGCAATAAAACTGGAGAGGGTGTGGAGAAGAGGAAACTCTCTTACACTGTTGGTGGGAATGCAAACTAGTACAACCACTATGGAAAACAGTGTGGAGATTCATTAAAAAAAACTGGAAATAGAACTGCCTTTTGACCCAGCAATTCCATTGCTGGGCATACACATAGAGGAAACCAGAACTGAAAGAGACATGTGTACCCCAATGTTCATGGGGAAGGCTCTCTTTTCATCTTGCTATTCTTTGGAACTCTGCATACAGATGGTTATATCTTTCCTGTTCTCCTTTGATTTTCACTTCTTTTCTTTTCACAGCTATTTGTAAGGCCTCCCCAGACAGCCATTTTGCTTTTTTGCATTTCTTTTCCATGGGGATGTTCTTGATCCCTGTCTCCTGTACAATATCACAAACCTCAGTCCATAGTTCATCAGGCACTCTATCTATCAGATCTAGGCCCTTAAATCTATTTCTCAATTCCACTGTATAATCATTAGGGATTCGATTTAGGTCATACCTGAATGGTCTAGTGGTTTTCCCTACTTTCTTCAATTTAAGTCTGAATTTGGCAATAAGGAGTTCATGATCTGAGCCACAGTGAGCTCCCAGTCTTGTTTTTGCTGACTGTGTAGAGCTTCTCCATCTTTGGCTGCAAAGAATATAATCAATCTGATTTCAGTGTTAACCATCTGTTGATGTCCATGTGTAGAGTCTTCTTTTGTGTTGTTGGAAGAGGGTGTTTGGTATGACCACAGCGTTCTCTTGGTAAAACTCTATTAGTCTTTGCCCTGATTCATTCCATATTCCAAGGCCAAATTTGCCTGTTACTCAGCCATAAAAAGCATTTGAGTCCATTTTAAGGAGGTGATGAACCTAGAGCCTCTTTTATACAGAGCAATGTAAGTCAGAAAGAGAAAAGCAAACATTGCATATTAGCACATATATATGGACTCCAGAAAGATGGTACTAATGAACCTATTTGCAGGGCAACAATGGAGACGCAGACATAGAGAACAGATTTATGGACACAGTGGTGAAAAGAGAGAGTGAAACGAATGGAGAATGTAGTATGGATACATATACATTACCATATGCAAAATAGATAATCATTGTGAATTTGCTGTGTGATGCAGGGAGCTGTTGCTCCCTGTTGCTCTGTGACAACAGAGGGGTGGAATTGGGAGGGAGTTGGGAGGGAGGTTTTAGAGGAAGACACCATATATATAGCTGTGCCTGATTCATGTTGATGTATGGTAGAAACCAAATGATGCTGTAAAACAATTATCCTTAAACTAGAAATAATTTAAAAAGAAATAGATGAGGTAAAGTTGAATGCATTGAGGATGACAAAATGGATGGTGACAAAAATAAACTCAAAACATTCACACTATGTATAGATCTATTAAAAGTACTTTAAAATATATGGAGCAAAAATGAAAAAGGAAAATAAAGGAAAAATTGGCAAATTCATTAGCCTATAGGGAGATTCAGGAAACAAGTTTTAATAATTAGTAATGGCTTGTGTTGATTAGAATGAAAGTGTGCAATCCCTGTGGGCCATGATATTGGAAATTCTTACCACTCTGCAGACTTTTCTTCAGGAAAACAGACACACAAGAAAGATTGTGGAGTTTCCTGGAAAAGCTTCTTCTGGGGCTCTGGCTATAGGAGCATCACAGTACTCACTGTTAAAACATTGTATATTAACACATATATATGGAATCTAGAAAGATGGTACTAATGAATCTATTTGCAGGGCAACAATGGAGACACACACAAGAGAACAGATTTGTGGACACAGTGGAGGAAAAGAGTGAGATGAATGTAGAATCTTGTCCTACAAAAATCTATCTTAATCTATAGAACAAAGGACAAAGGAACATACCTGGAAAATCATTATTGAAACTTGCAGCATCAAAGAGAAAATAGCCACTGCCAAAGTTCCCCTCAAACCCGTAATACCATTTCCACACCCATCTTCTACCAGAAAAATGAGAAAAGAGAAAATTCAAAATGGATATTAGATCCAAATGTAAAAATGTAAAAGTATAAAGATTTGAAAGAAAACATAGGAGGAAATTCACGTGGTATTGATTTTGGCAAGGAGATTTTAGTTATGACACCAAAATCACCTTTATAGAAGAAAATTCTTAAATTAGAATTGATCAAATGTAAGAATGTTTGTGCTCAAAAAGACATTGCTAAAAAATAAAAAAAAAGCAAGGCATAGACTCAGAAAAATATATTTGCAAATCATGTATTGATTTAAAAAATTGTATCCTGAAGAAATATCTCTCATATCCAAATAATATCTATAATTTTCAGTGATGAAAAGACCCAGATTAAATAATTTCACATTCATTCTATAAAATTAAAATCTGAGCAAGTCTAAATAATGCAGTGTTTATGCGGGTATATATATATATGTGGCAATAACACAGAAAACAGAAGAGCAGTGGAATAATGAATAAAAAAATTTAAAAGGTAGAGGGAAGATGTAGATATAATTAAATTACTGGTAAACATCTAGCTATTGTTTTGAGTGGTGAGTTCAAGATTGATCATATTTTAAAATAAATGTAAAGAAGTGAAAGTGTTAGTCACTCAGTTGTATCCAACTTTTTGTGATTCCATGGCCTGTAGCCCACCAGGCTCCTCTCTCCATGGAATTCTCCAAGCAAGAATATTGAAGTGGTTTGCTGTTTCCTTCTCCAGGGGATCTTCCTGACCCAGGGATCAAAACTGGGTCTCTGGCATTGCAGGCAGATTTATTACTGTCTGAACCACCAGGGAAGCCATATGTATATGTGTGTGTGTGTGTGTGTGTGTGTGTGTGTGTATAGATAGATAGAGATTAATTTACAAAAATAAATCAAATATAATAGGGATATATATATATATCAAAAACCTGGGTATATCATTGCTGTTATCTCAAAGTTTGTGTATCCTCAAATTATGTATGTTGGAATTCTCACAATCAAAGCCATGATGTTATGGAGGTGGAGCTGATTTTGGTGGCAAGAGGACTTCAGTCTTGTTTTCTTTGAGGCAAGAATTCAACAAAGAGACTAAGATTACAAGGCAGGTATTGAATTCATTGGGAGCACAGTATGTGCAAAGGAAACAAAGTAGCAATTTACTTGCTCCTAAATCACTTCAGTCATGTCTGAATATGTGTGACCCCATAGACGGCAGCCCACCAGGCTCCCCCATCCCTGGGATTCTCCAGGCAAGAACACTGGAGTGGGTTGCCATTTCCTTCTCCAATGTATGCAAGTGAAAAGTGAAAGTGAAGTTGCTCAGTTGTATCCGACTCTTAGCGACCCCATGGACTCCAGCCTGCCAGACTCTTCTGTCCATAAGATTTTCCAGGCAAGAGTACTGGAGTGGGGTGCCATTGCCTTCGAGAAATTTACTTCAGTTCAGTTCAGTCGCTCAGTCGTGCCCAACTCTTTGTGATCCCATGAATCGCAGCTCGCCAGGCCTCCCTGCCCATCACCGACTCCCAGAGTTTACTCAGACTCACATCCATCGAGTCCGTGATACCATCCAGCCGTCTCATCTTCTGTTGTCCCCTTCTCCTCCTGCCCCCAATCCCTCCCAGCATCAGAGTCTTTTCCAATGAATCAACTCTTCACATGAGGTGGCCAAAATACTGGAGTTTCAGCTTTAGCATCATTCCTTCAAAGAAACCCCAGGGCTGATCTCCTTCAGAATGGACTGGTTGGATCTCTCTGAAGTCCAAGGGACTCTCAAGAGTCTTCTCCAACACCACAGTTCAGAAGCATCAATTCTTCAGCGCTCATCCTTCTTCGCAGTCCAACTCTCACATCCATACATAACCACAGGAAAAATCATAGCCTTGACTAGACGGACCTTAGTCGGCAAAGTAATGTCTCTGCTTTTGAATATGCTATCTAGGTTGGTCATAACTTTCCTTCCAAGGAGTAAGTGTCTTTTAATTTCATGGCTGCAGTCACCATCTGCAGTGATTTTGGAGCCCAAGAAAATAAAGTCTGACACTGTTTCTACTGTTTCCCCATCTATTTCACTTGAAGAGATGGGACCGGATGCCATAATCTTCATTTTCTGAATGTTTAGCTTTAAGCCAACTTTTCACTCTCCACTTTCACTTTCATCAAGAGGCTTTTTAGCTCCTCTTCACTTTCTGCCATAAGGGTGGTGTCATCTGCATGTCTGAGGTTATTAATATTTCTCCCGGCAATCTTGATTCTAGCTTGTGTTTCTTCCAGTCCAGCGTTTCTCATGATGTTCTCTACATATATTTTAAATAAGCAGGGTGACAATATACAGCCTTGACATACTCCTTTACTATTTTGAAACCAGTCTGTTGTTCCATGTCCAGTTCTAGCTGTTGCTTCCTGACCTGCATACAGATTTATCAAGAAGCAGGTCAGGTGATCTGGTATTCCCATCTCTTGAAGAATTTTCAACAGTTTATTGTGATCCACACAGTCAAAGGCTTTGGCATAGTCAACAAAGCAGAAATAGATGTTTTTTTCTGGAACTCTCTTGCTTTTTCCATGGCAGGACAAAAGCTACACACTAAGAGAAGTGTTGTGGGCATACCAGTTAATGAGGGGCATGCAATAGAAGCAATTTAGGTTGTTAATATGGGTTAATTTTCCATGGTTTAGATGAGGATGACCCCCATTTTCCTCCCTGTACAATTGTGTCATCTGAAATTCATTATTTGGGCTTCCAGCAGGGACAATTTTGAGTCTTTCTCATGAGTACCTAAGCAAAACCCATGGAGGAGGGAATCAAAACAGCAATTCTAGTGACATTATAATTAAATTACACCAAGGCCAAGATAACTAGATGATGGCATGAGATTTTTCTGTTCATGCTGCAGGCTGGAAACTCTTCTAGACACAGAATGAGGAGGCTTTGGGGGCTGCTTTGTATTTTTATCCAGTTATCACCAACTCATGCATACTTATTTGAGCATATTCCATAGTTTCCAAGGTCAGAGTTTCTTGCTCAGATTCTACCAAATTTCTGTTTCAAATACCATTCCTCCATGCATCATGGGCTCATTGAGTGTAAAACAAGGAGGTGGTTTTGCCTTCTAACGCCTATGCATGAGAAGGATGTTCTTGTGCCTAGACTTTCCAGCCTCAAGAATTAACAGATCATGAAGATGTGGTGGTAGTTTATTTGCTAAATCGTGTCCAACTTTTGTGACCCCATGGACCATAGCCCACCAGGCTCCTCTATCCATGAGTTTTCCCAGGCAAGAATACTGGAGTAGGTTACCATTTCCTCCTCTAAGGGATCTTCCCAATCCAGGGATAGAACTCGCACCTCCTGAATTGGTGGGCAGATTGTTAACCACTGAACCACCAGGGAAGTCATGAAGATGGAGACCTCACAAATGAAGTTAGTGATTCTTTTCTAAAAGAGATGCCATAACACTCTCTAGCCTCTTCCACCAAGTGAGGAAAAAGCAAAATATCACCATCTAGAAAGTAAACCTCACAAAACAAATCTACTCAAGTCATAATCTTGGGTGTTCAATCTTCTAAAACTGTGAGAAGGAAATTTCTGTTGTTTATAAAGTCACTTAATCAGTGGTATTTTTTCATAGCAGCCTGAACAGACTAAGATGCATATAATAAAAACTAAGTTTAAGAAAATAGACCTTACATAATAACGGATAAAATAATAATGTCATAGATAAAAAAACAGAACATCATTTTGCCATTAAAAGAAAGGAAAAAAAAATGTTGTGTAGCAACATGAATGAATCTCACCAACACATTATTAGGTGAGAAAGGTGATGAAAGAAATTTACATATAGAATTTATTCTGGATTATACATGACTTGAACTTTATACTAACTAGGATACCCTGTCTTATGGGCTGTCAAACATGCATTTGTACATTTGCTTTAACCATTAAAGAAAAGAACACCTGAAATATAAAAAATAGAGTAACTGGTTCACACATTCAAAATGAAGCTGGGTGGCCATAGCAGATGTTTCAGACATTCCTGCATTAGTGAAAACTTGAATTTTCTGAATTGCATTAAACTCAAGGACACAGGTGGTGCTAGTGGTAAAGAATTCTCCTGCAATGCTGGAGACATAAGAAATACTGGTCAGGAAGATCCCCTGGAGGAGGGAGTGTCCATGAAAACCAGTATTCTGGTCTGGAAAATCCCATAGACAAAGGAGCCCACGACTGAGTATCTGACCACCACCAAAGACACTACCTGCTGTTATCAAAACAGTATCTGCTACCAGCTGCAACCCATGGTCTCAAGATCTCTTGTAACCATTCAACTATTTTGCATCCCCATCAGTCTTTCTTTAACAAGTATCCTTACCTTCTTGCAGCTCCCATTGTAATTCTTGATAAACATCTCATGTGACTAGTTGAAACTCTGAGGTTTTTGCCTATTTTGTGGTCTTGAACACCATTCAAATTTATTTTCCTTAGACTGTTTTCCTCAGTTTGACTCTAATATTTTTTTTTCTATTCCTATTATAGGTTGTTTATTGATTATTTTCACCTACAAGAGAAAGCACCAGCAGAAGCCCACTTATGCATGTCAGTTATATTATGATGCTCTTTATTTAAGATTAGAAGCCAGTAATACAATATTATAGATATATATTATGAGTATATGCCATAAATGTAAAAAGGAAGATGAATGTGAAAGTGAAGTCGCTCAGTTGTGTCTGACTCTTTGTGACCCCATGGACTGTAGCCTACCAGGCTCCTTTGTCCATGGGATTTTCCAATCAATAGTACTGTAGTGGATTGCCATTTCCTTCTTCAGGGGATCTTCTGGACCCAGGGATCGAACCCAGGTCTCCCGCATTGTACACAGACACTTTACCATCTAAGCCACCAGGGAAGTCCCAAAAAGGAAGATAAGTGTAAATAATATTATTGAAACTAATGAAATTAGTTTTCTCTTTGAGAGAGTGGAGAAGAAAGCAATGAAATTGAAGAAGTGTGTATGGTGGTGGTTTAGTTGCTAAATTGTATCTGACTATTGTGACCCCATAGACTATAGCCTGCCAGGCTTCTCTGTCCATGGGATTCTCCAGGCAAGAATACTAGAGTGGGTTGCCATTTCCTTCTCCAGGAAGTATGCATGCTGCTGCTGCTAAGTCGCTTCAGTGGTGTCCGACTCTGTGTGACCCCATGGACGGCAGCAAACCAGGCTCCCCTCTCCCCGGGATTCTCCAGGCATGAACACTGGAGTGGGTCGCCATTTCCTTCTCCAATGTGTGAAGGTGACAATGAAAGTGAAGTTGCTCAGTCATGTCTGACTCTTAGCGACCCCATGGACTGCAGCCTACCAGACTCCTCTGTCCATAGGATTTTCTAGGCAAGAGTACTGGAATGGGGTGCCAGACTCAATTTTATTGATAAAATATTCTATTACTTAAGCTGATTATATGTACATAGACACTTTGCCTCTTCAATAAGTAATAATTTGTTGTCATTGGAATAGTACTTTTCTGAAATATGTAACCTTTTATACATAAATGAGAGGCAGAGGGAAAGGGTAAGAAAAAAGTTATTAAAAAGTATATGCATAGCCATTTACAAATATTAGAATTACTATAATAGTTCAAGATTATTTAATATCAGAGAAAAGAAAAAAATTAAAGCAATAAATGGGTAAGAAGTGACATATAATTAAAGTAACTATGAATTAGCTAAGGTTTTTCAGATAGCTCATATTTTTATTTAATATATATAGTATACATATGCATTAGGTCTTTTAATTCTCATTCTATAGATAGATGTAGAATTTGAATTCAACAAAATTAGCTAATGATCTTCTGGTCTGAAATTCCTGCCTCTTCCTATATGATTGCTTCTAATGGAGTCACTATGGAAACATTGATTTCACTTCATAGCTTTGGAAATAGAGTTTAATTTCAGTCAAGAATGAATGAATGAGAAGAGCTATCAAGGTAGGACTTCGAGTTTGCCAGTCAGATTTTGGTGACTTTTTAAGGAAGAGTTTTTATAGAGTAGAGGGATTAAATTGTCTTTAGGAATATTAGGCAACAAGTACTATTAGTTTATTTTTGTCTCCTTAAATTTAGCTGCCTGCTTTGGAATTTTTTGTCTTTTCAAAATCTTGCACAGAGATGAACATCCTTAATAGGAACACTACTTTCTTCTGTCTTTCCACAGGTTGTTCAACTTGCTTAACTTTGGAAAAACTGAAACTTCTGATTACAGTATTCCTCAGATATCTAATGTGGCTCCCCAAAGAGTTACATGCCTTCAGATGTTTTTGTAGCTGTTAACAAAGAAGTGTTCCTTCTCAGAAAAATGAACTGACTCCCTGTTGGACACTGTTTAGATACCACTCTAAAGAAAGTATTTATTGGTTGCTAACAGGAAATTTTGTTTTTTCAGTGCCTCTAGTAGCAAATAAGTATCCAAGAGCTAAAATACAGCTACAGCTGGAGCTGACTTCCATTCATTCATCACTGTCAATTCATAAATAAGGAGCCAACAGACCATTTCTCTCACTTACCTCAGCTCCTTTCCAGAATGAGGTGAAGTTCAGAATGCTCAGATATGATAGTTCTTTCTTCTAACCTATTATTTACAGAGCAATCAATTTTGATCTGTGTCATTCTATAAACTCTTGAGATTTTCAAAGGAAAAATAAATTCTGATTGGTGTTTGTGTATAATTATGTGCATCCATGTTAATGGGACATACAGCAATGGGATTTGCTTAATATGGCTGTGACATTTTTTTGAGTGCATTTTAACTTCTCTAAAACTTGAAACAGCTCTCCTTTCCTCTTATTAAAGTAATTACATTCCTTATAAATCTCTTTTTAAGGACGTTAAATTAAAAGATCCACATTTTCCACATATAAAAGGTTTTATTAAAGCATTTTAATGGTAGTGGATGAAATGATTGTATGTCTACTGACCTGCCAATAGAATAATTGGTCACATCATCATGAAAGGGAAGTTTTTCCTTAAAATGGATTGCATTGCATTAATTTATTTTCTTTAAAGAGTTACATGCATTAACCTTTGAAATGACCATCACCCTTTAATTGGCATTCTTATACTATCTAGTGTATCATTAGCCTTTGTAGATGGTATCATTAAAAGTGGCAATCATAATATTCAGTAAATTATAATACAAGTTGGGATCATCTTTTTAGCCCCCTCAAACCACTAATTAACCATATGGTTGTGTCATAAAATAAAATGAAGCTTTGTGGCAAACAGTTTTTGACTCTTTTGTCTATCACAAATAGAGAAGTATACATCCACATAATTTATAAAGTTGCAAGACATAATTATAACTTAATCTTTGACAAGACAGATAAAGTACTCTGTGTAAGAGAAAACCATGACAAATATAAATGATCCTTTAAAATGCACCTCAATGACCTGAAAACCTTTGAAATTTTCTAATATAAAATCTATGATAAAAATATGAGATTATATATGTAAATTCACCTGATTATTAACCATATAAAAGTCAACTTTCCAATGTGAACATATGGAGTCAGCATGGCAAAATCATTTGAAATTAATGTAGTGTCAAAATATATAGATATTGATATAGATGTATAGCTAGACATTAGTATTTCAAATTTGAAAAATCGGTTACTATAACCCTTGTAAACTGAAGAAAATAATATTTGTAAACATTTTCAACACCATAAGGTACAGAATTTACTAATTAATTTTCACGTACAAGTTAACACCAGATTCATAAGGCCCAAGTTGAATTAGTTGTTTATCAAAATGCACACATAAACATTTAAATTGTTTGATATAAGTATTTTAAAATAACATTCTTACTTTTTTAATATATATAACAGTTTTGGCTTGATATCATGGTTTGTTTTCTGACCAAAGTTATAAACTCTGAACAAGTGTAACTTTCTCTAAATGAATGAATTTGCTATTGACATTGAAGGATACTTGGTAAAACAATTCACAGTTGACAGGCTTTTCTCCTCTAGCTACCTTTATACAAACCATATTTTTATAAAAAGGGGAAACCTTGAGCCATCACCACTTGTTTTAATCTGTAATTAATTTTTCAGGCTTTGCAGATTGTTCCAATATTCAATGAAAGGACAGAATAGTCTCTGCATTAGGGTTTTTCCAAAGTAAAATAACTCACTCTGACCTAGCTTTCTCAAAATAGTGAACAAGTTAAATTCCAACAAAGATTATTATAGTTTTATTTCAAATATAATTGAAAACAAAAGTGCTTTGAGACTAAATTCCAATAAATAATTCACAGAATTCTATTTACTTATCAGACAGAAGATATGTCAAGAGGATGAGATGGCTGGATGGTATCACCAATGCAAGGAAAATGAACTTGGGCAAACTCCAGGGAATGGTGAAGGATAGGGAGGCCTGTCCTGCTGCAGTCCATGAGGTCAAAGAGAGTCAGACACTACTGGGTGACTGAACAACAACAAAAGTGTCCTTGTATTTTTTTGCTTGTTTGTTTTTTTGAGAGTTCTTATCATGACAAACTATTGATTTTGTCAAATGCTTCTCCCGTAGCTATTGAGATGATCATGTGATTTTTTTATCCTTCATTCTGTTAATGTGTTATATCACTTTGATTGACTTTCATATGTTGAACTATCAAGGGTTAAGTCGCACTTTGTCATATCTATGGTCTTTTTAAAGTGCTGCTGAATTTGCTTTCCAAGTATTTTATTATTTATTATTTATTTTTTTTAGTTAGGGTCATCAGGTATATTGGCCAGCAGCTATCTTTCAGTGTGATGTCTTTTTCTGCTTTTATTATCAAGGGAATATTGTCCTCATAAAATCAGTTTGGAAGTATTCCCTACATTTTGATATTTTGGAAAAGTTAAAGGAAGTGTATATACGTGCATTGGAATATTATTCAACCTTAAAAAATAAAAAGTCAATCTGAACCTGAAAAACATTACATTAACTGAAATAAGTCACTCAAAATAACAGATAATACATGATCTCTATATATATGACTGAATCACCTTGCTGTACATTAGAAACTAACATGTTATAAATCAACCGTACTACAACCCCCACCACCAAACCATAGAGAGGCATGGAGTAAAACTTAATAATCCATTAAATAAAATTAATTTCATTAAAAAAATAATCAAACTCATAGAAGCAAAGAATAGAATAATAGTTCCTGATCTGGGAAGAGAGGGGTGGGGAGTTGCCTACCAATGTGTATAAAATTTCAATTATGAAAGATGAATTCATTTCAGAGATTTCATATCTATAGTTGTTACTATGTATTGTACACCTAAAAAGAACTATTGAAAAGTTAAAGATGGTGTTCTTAATACAACAAAATATTATTTGCATTGCTCTAGGAAATGGCAACCCACTCCAGTGTTCTTGCCTGGAGATTCCCAGGGACGGGGGAACCTAGTGGGCTGCCATCTATGGGTTCACACAGAGTCGGACACGACTGAAGTGACTTAGAAGCAGCAGCATAGAACCTAAAATTCAAATATATATGTATATTTAGGTATATTATGTATATGTATGTGTGTATACATTTTATATATACAAATACTAAAATGAAATCTGTTCAACTTTTTTTGAAAAGAATGTCTCAGCTCAGTGTTGAGCTGCAGATGATTAAATGAGAAACACATTGCTCTTGTCATCTATGATAGAGAAAGCAGTTTTCATATTCCTCACATTAAACTATAGTTAAATATTTGTGCTGAGTTTGCATTTACTGACAGGATTGTGCAGTGACAGCATAGAGGACATGTGGTAGAAAAATGGTTGGATAATATCTCAACACCACTATGAAAAAATACACTACAAAGGTATTCAGCCGCATGCAACAAAAGTTTGAAAACAGCATGCCACTTCTCAGTCAGTGGTTCTACCTTGGAAATTTTACCAAAAAATAATTCTAAGTTAAAAATTCTGTGTTTATAAGTGTTATCAGAATTTGTTTTTACATTATTAAACTTGGAAAACAATGTAAAAATATAAATATACATAAATCTGATTACATGTAATGGACATTACTCAGAAGCATATTATTCAAGGGACATATAAATTTTCATACAATTGGAGACACTTTTAACAAGGATAATTTGGAAGAAAGCCAGTGCTATAGGTATAAAGTTGGACTGGTCTAGGCAAACCAAACCATATGGTTACTTTACATATTAATCACCTTTTAGTTCAAGGTTAAATATAATAATTGGCTTGAGGAAGCATTTCTGTTATATATCAACTGCATAAAGAGAAAATTCAGAATGATCATAAGTATATACAATGAAGTGGTTCTATTCATCATTTTATTTTTTTTTTATATTAATATGCATTAACTTCTTAAAAGAATGCATAGTAAACATAACTTTATTTAAAACGTAAACAGGAATTACCTAGGTAGAGTTGTATGATTACTCAGAATTCTTACAGAGACAAAGATAATAGCTATAGAGAAGAGAGAAAATGGGACAAAGAATACATGTATTATTTTTCAAAATTATGCAACTCAAAATTGCCCCAAATATTTAACAGCTTTAAGTCACATTTCAGAACTATTCAAAAAGCTACAAATTATTTTACAGGTGACCTACAAGTAGGTAAAACAGGTTAGAATTTTATTTTGAGAGATCAATAGCTTCTAGAGAATGCCTTGAACACATAATACTTTTTAGTTTATTTGGGAATGTAGTTTCATTATTTTAATATATTGCCTAGTTAAGTATCATTCTCTCCTAATGTTAACTCGTTAATAGTTAAATATTATTCATCATACACTGATGTTGGAATAAAATTACACTTTCTACCACAGTCCGTGTAAGTGAACATGGAGGGTCCAGCTAATTCTATTACACCAAATATTCCCTGCCTTAAAGAAATCTCCCAGCAAAAGAAGGAATAAAACAAGCATCTAAAAATGTTATTTCTAGGAAATATGCTACCTAATTTTCAGTTTATGCAATCTCACTTTATAGGCTTAAAATAATTTACTTCAATCACATTAGAACAAATAATTAAAAATTATTTTAAAATATATATGAAAGGACTTATGAATATAAGATGTTCCAATGTTTATAAGATAATTCTCATACCTAAGAGTCAGCTATTGTTTATGAAGCCAAATTAATTTGTGATCAGATTAGCTAATTCAAAGTTTTTAAAAAATTGATCAAGGTATTCAGAGTCATTATTCTAGAAAATAAGTGTTTACAGTCACTTGAGTGGTTTTTAAAAATAATAACCAACTGAGTCAACATCCACTCTTTCTCCACAGCCAAACTTAGGAATTTCTCCCTACTGCAGTAAGTAAGCATGAAAGGAGAAATTACTACAAAATCTCCAGAAAGACAAAAGAAAATGACTAACAGTCTGTGGATATGACTAATTTTCATTCACCATAATCCTTTCTGTAATCTTGTGTGGTAGTTATACCATCCGCTTTTGAAAATGGGTCAAGCACATTGGGTCAAGGAGAGATTAAATATATTTTCTAAGATGCACTCCTAATAAGAGTCTTGAGGCAAGTCCACATTGTCCAAATACAGATTCTTAAAGTTTTGTTTTTTTTTTTATTCCATGCCATTCATAAAATGTTGTTGATGTTACAATTTCTCAAAATAGATTGGATTTTCTATTCTCATCTAATTAATTCCTCCCTATATATTTAGAAGATATTTAGTCAAGAAATAACACATTTATCTTTATTATGCACGTAATTTAAATCCCAGTAGCCATCATATATTATTTTTTAAATAATTTTAATAAATAAAATATATTGAAAGAATAAGAAAAAAATTCTCTGAACAACATACTGATCCTAGCACATTGACTTTCTTTGTTCTGTTAGAAAGCATATTGTATAGATCATATCATGTACAGTTAATCATGTCATTTGAATCTAACTGCCTTTCAATTTTATTACAAATGTGTCATCCTGTTACTTGATTAAAAGAAAATAATCAAGAAACTCAATGTACCCTTTTAATTTTTTCATATAACTCAAAAATACAGAACATGCCTAGCAAAAGGAAAATGCTGCTGATTTTTCATATATTTTCTTTGCTTTTTCTCCTTAGCTTGAAACCTATAGTATTTGTTTCCTTGTAATGAATTCACATGCTTTTCTTAGATTTCTTTTCCTCTGCAACAGTCCAATGAGTCTTTATCTATTGCTCCAGACAGCCATCTTGTCAAATCACCTAGAGATGTGAATGATAACCCAATCACCTACTAGACAGAAACATCAAAATTCTGGCCACCATTCACCAAGATAGCTTTTTCTTATCTGAACCTATCCATCTATAATGTGTAAGGACAGAGCCTGCTTTCAGTAATGCAGCTGGTTATAGCAACTAAGAATAGCACAAGCTTCCTTCCAGATGATGCAGAGTAACTCACCTTCATCAAAATGAACTAGAACTGGATGCATTGACTTCTGAAGGACAATTGGAAAATTCTACATTGCACATAAATCTCATAGGAAAACTGAATCAAACCACTAATTTAAATATATTTTATGACCAATTATCTAAATAGGTATGATTTGACATCTATAGGCATTTTAATTAGCTTATAATCATAAGGCAAGTATTTTGCATTTGTTATTATGTAACCAAAAACAATAACAATAATTGTACAAAATCAGGGACTAAAATATGTTTGATGGAAGCTGAAATTTTAATGCCATGAAATAATTAAATATGTATTGCCTTGTCAGATAACATACCTCTCAAACCTGGACTTTTTTTTTTTTTTTTTACATCACCTAGTGTTACATAAGTGGATCCAAATTCTCCACGGTACAAATTAATCCTGAATAAGCCATTGTGATACAAAATTTACTTTGACAGTTAAGATAAAACAGGTTATTGTCTTAGTACTAATGTTATGTAATATAAAATTACTTTCTTCAATAAAATAGAGAAAAATATAAAATTGTTCTAAAAAGTACATTTATTTTGGCAACAAAGTAATTTATTATCTTTACCTTAAATGATAAACATCACACTCTGTTTTACATACAGATATATACATATATATGTGTGTATGTGTGTGGGTGTGTGTGTGTGTGTGTGTGTGTGTGTGTGTTTAGGCGTGCATGCTCAGTCACTAAGTCATATCTGACTCTTCTCAACACCATGGACTGTAGCTCTCAGGCTTTGCTGTCCATGGGGTTTTCTAGCCAAGAATACTGGAGTCAAGATATTCCTCTTCTAGGGAATCTTCCTGACCCAGGAATTGAACCTACATCTCCTGTATTGGTAGGTGGGTTCTTGACCTTCAGTTCAGTTCAGTTCAGTTGCTCAGTCCTGTCTGACTCTTTGTAACCCCATGAGCCACAGTACACAAGGCCTCCCTGTCCATCACGAACTCCCGGAGTCCACCCAAACCCATGTCCACTGTGTCAGTGATGCCATCCAACCATCTCATCCTCTGTCGTCCACTTCTCCTCCTACCCTCAATCTTTCCCAGCATCAGGGTCTTTTCAAATTAGTCAAGCTTTCTGCATCAGGGGGCCAAAGTATTGGAGTTCCAGCTTCAACATCAGTCCCTCCAATGAACACCCAGGACTGATCTTTAGGATGAACTGGTTGGATCTCCTTGCACTACAAGGGACTCTCAAGAGTCTTCGCCAACACCACAGTTCAAAAGCATAAATTCTTCTGTGCTCAGCTTTCTTTATAGTCCAACTCTCACATCCATACATGACTACTGGAAAAACCATAGCCTTGAGTAGATGGACCTTTGTTGGCAAAGTAATGTCTCTGCTCTTTAATATGCTGTCTAGGTTGGTCATACCTTTCCTTCCAAGGGCAAGTGTCTTTTAATTTCATGGCTGCAGTTACCATTTACAATGATTTTGTGTGTGTGTGTTTTTAATATAAATTTATTTATTTTAATTGGAGGCTAATTACTTTACAATATTGTATTGGTTCTGCCAAACATCGACATGAATCTGCCACAGGTGTACACGTGTTCCCCATCCTGAACCCCCCTCCTACTTCCCTCCTCATAACCTCCCTCTGGGTCATCCCAATGCACCAGCCCCAAGCATCCTGTAAAATGCATCAAACCTAAACTGGCAATCCACTTCACATATGATAATATACATGTTTTAATACCATTCTCCCAAATCACCCCACCCTCTCCCTCTCCCAAAAACTGTTCTATACATCTGTGTCTCTTTTGCTGTCTCACATACAGGGTTATCGTTACCATCTTTTTAAATTCCATATATATGTATTTGTATACTGTATTGGTGTTTTTCTTTCTGGCTTACTTCACTCTGTATAATAGGCTCCAGTTTCATCCACCTCATTAGAACTGATTCAAATGTATTCCTTTTAATGGCTGAGTGACACTCCATTGTGTATATATACCACAGCTTTCTTATCCATTCATCTGCTGATAGACATCTAGGTTGCTTCCATGTCCTGGCTATTATAAACAGTGCTGCAATGAACACTGGGATACATGTGTCTCTTTCAATTCTGGTTTCCTTGGTATGTATGCACAGCAGTAGGATTGCTGTGTCCTAAGGCAGTTCTATCTCCAGTTTCTTAAGGAATCTCCACACTGTTCTCCATAGTGGCTGTACTAGTTTGCATTCCCATGAACAGTGTAAGAGGGTTCCCTTTTCTCCACACCCTCTCCATCATTTGTTGCTTGTAGACTTTGGATAGCAGCCATTCTGACTGGCGTGAAATGGTACCTCATTGTGGTTTGATTTGCATTTCTCTGATAATGAGTGATGTTGAGTATCTTTTCATGTGTGATTTTTGAGCCCAGAAAAATAAAGTCAGCCACTGTTTCCACGGTTTCCACATCTATTTGCCATGAAGTGATGGGACCAGATGCCATGATCTTAGTTTTCTGAATGTTAAGCTTTAAGCCAACTTTTTCATTCTCTTCTTTCACTTTCATCAAGAGGCGCTTTAGTTCTTCACTTTCTGCCATAGGGTGGTGTCATCTGCCTAGCTGAGGTTATTGATATTTCTCCCAGCAATCTTGGTTCCAGCCTGTGCTTCCTCCAGCTCAGTGTTTCTTAAGATGTACTCTGCATATAAGTTAAATAAGCAGGGTGACAATATACAGCCTTGATGTACTCCTTTTCCTATTTGGAACCAGTCTGCTCTTCCATGTCCAGTTCTAACTGTTGCTTCCTGACCTTCATACAGATTTCTCAAGAGGCAGGTCAGGTGGTCTGGTATTCCCATCTCTCTCAGAATTTTCCACAGTTTATTTTGATCCACACAGTCAAAGGCTTTGGCAAAGTCAATAAAGCAGAAATAGTTTTTCTGAAACTCTGATGATCCGGTGGATGTTGGCGATTTGATCTCTGGTTCTTCTGCCTTTTCTAAAACCTTCTTGAACATCTGGAAGTTCATGGTTCACATATTGCTAAAGCCTGGCTTGAAGAATTTTGAGCATTACTTTACTAGCATGTGAGATGAGTGCAATTGTGTGGTAGTTTGAGCATTCTTTGGCATTACCTTTCTTTGGAAGCCTCATGTATATGTGTTATAGATCTTTATGTATCCAGATATGGAAATGTTTACCTGTTTGTCATTCACTTCCTCGAGAGGATATCCTTCTATCTCATATAAAGGAGGTCTCATAAGATCTTGTGAAAGCCTGAGATTATCAAAATCATTTTGTTTGTAATAAATTTAAACTTGAGTCCTTAAGAGTAAAAGGCAAATGCACCATTCTGCTCCATCCTGTTCTCTGTTCCAAGGGCCTTTAAATCTTTCTGATTTATGCTCCAGAAATGGACTTAGGCATCACTTCACTACCTCTCATTTTAGAGCTCCTATTACAAAAGCTCCAGGGTTTGGCCATTTGTAGTAGGAGAGACTAAGCAACTCTGCACAATTTTCCTCTCTATCATTTAAACATGGGTGTGGGGTTTTCAGTAACTTACAGACAGTATTAAAGTATTAAAGGATTAATAGAGATTTATTAAATGAGTATTAAGCTTTTGGTGCACCAGAGTGAAATTACCTAATTGCCTGTGGTGTATTTAAATGACCTGAAGACTCACATATCTATCATTGAATAAATGCTGGCATATAGAAATGTTTGGATTAATCATAATATCATCTGGACCTTAAAGAGTGCTTTAGTTTCTTGAGGCAAAGCCCACCAGTGACAGCAGGAGTTAAGAAGATACTACAAAGGAATGACTGCAACTGACTCTCCTTTTCCACTAGCATTTTCCTGAAGTATTGATTGTTATCAACAGCATGGCTATTATTTAAACATCATGTTTGTCAAAAGATAAACTAATTGTGTTTTGTTGCTGTTCTTACCTGAGGCGGAGCCTGGTAACACTGCCCTTTTTCTTTTCTCAAACATATGCCTCCTTCACATATTCAGATCTTTAAAATACACATAAAATGTTTTTTACTATATTGATTCTTCCAATCCATGAACATGGTATATTTCTCCATCTATTAGTGTCCTCTTTGATTTCTTTCATCAGTGTTTTATAGTTTTCTATATATAGGTCTTTAGTTTCTTTAGGTAGATATATTCCTAAGTATTTTATTCTTTTTGTTGCAATGGTGAATGGAATTGTTTCCTTAATTTTTTTTTCTACTTTCTCATTATTCGTGTATAGGAATGCAAGGGATTTCTGTGTGTTGATTTTATATCCTGCAACTTTACTATATTCATTGATGAGCTCTAGTAATTTTCTGGTGGAGTCTTTAGGGTTTTCCATGTAGAGGATCATGTCATCTGCAAACAGTGAGAGTTTTACTTCTTCTTTTCCAATTTGGATTCCTTTTATTTCTTTTTCTGCTCTGATTGCTGTGGCCAAAACTTCCAGAACTATGTTGAATAGTAGCGGTGAAAGTGGACACCCTTGTCTTGTTCCTGACTTTAGGGGAAATGCTTTCAATTTTTCACCATTGAGGATAATGTTTGCTGTGGGTTTGTCATAGATAGCTTTTATTATGTTGAGGTATGTTCCTTCTATTCCTGCTTTCTGGAGAGTTTTTATCATAAATGGATGTTGAATTTTGTCAAAGGCCTTCTCTGCATCTATTGAGATAATCATATGGTTTTTATTTTTCAATTTGTTAATGTGGTGAATTACATTGATTGATTTGCGGATATTGAAGAATCCTTGCATCCCTGGGATAAAGCCCACTTGGTCATGGTGTATGATCTTTTTAATGTGTTGTTGGATTCTGATTGCTAGAATTTTGCTGAGGATTTTTGCATCTATGTTCATCAGAGATATTGGCCTGTAGTTTTCTTTTTTTGTGACATCTTTGTCAGGTTTTGGTATTAGGGTGATGGTGGCCTCATAGAATGAGTTTGGAAGTTTACCTTCCTCTGCAATTTTCTGGAAGAGTTTGAGTAGGATAGGTGTTAGCTCTTCTCAAAATTTTTGGTAGAATTCAGCTGTGAAGCCATCTGGACCTGGGCTTTTGTTTGCTGGAAGATTTCTGATTACAGTATCAATTTCCGTGCTTGTGATGGGTCTGTTAAGATTTTCGATTTCTTCCTGGTTCAGTTTTGGAAAATTGTACTTTTCTAAGAATTTGTCCATTTCTTCCATGTTGTCCATTTTATTGGCATACAACTGCTGATAGTAGTCTCTTATGATCCTTTGTATTTCTGTGTTGTCTGTTGTGATCTCTCCATTTTCATTTCTAATTTTATTGATTTGATTTTTCTCTCTTTGCTTCTTGATGAGTCTGGCTAATGGTTTGTCAATTTTATTTATCCTTTCAAAGAACCAGCTTTTGGCTTTGTGGATTTTTGCTATGGTCTCTTTTGTTTCTTTTGCATTTATTTCTGCCCTAATTTTTAAGATTTCTTTCCTTCTACTAACTCTGGGGTTCTCCAACTCTTCCTTTTCTAGTTGCTTTAGTTGTAGAGTTAGGTTGTTTATTTGACTTTTTTCTTGCTTCTTGAGGTATGCCTGAATTGCTATGAACTTTCCTCTTAGCACTGCTTTTATAGTGTCCCACAGGTTTGGGGTTGTTGTGTTTTCATTTTCATTAGTGAAAATGAGTATACTACCCAAAGCAATTTACAAATTCAATGCAATCCCTATCAAGCTACCAGCCACATTTTTCACAGAACTAGAACAAATAATTTCAAGATTTGTATGGAAATACAAAAAACCTCGAATAGCCAAAGCAATCTTGAGAAAGAAGAATGAAACTGGAGGTATCAACTTGCCTGACTTCAGGCTCTACTACAAAGCCACAGTCATCAAGACAGTATGGTACTGGCACAAAGACAGACATATAGATCAATGGAACAAAATAGAAAGCCCAGAGATAAATCCACACACATATGGACACCTTATCTTTGACAAAGGAGGCAAGAATATACAATGGAGTAAAGACAATCTCTTTAACAAGTGGTGCTGGGAAAACTGGTCAACCACTTGTAAAAGAATGAAACTAGATCACTTTCTAACACCGCACACAAAAATAAACTCAAAATGGATTAAAGATCTAAATGTAAGATCAGAAACTATAAAACTCCTAGAGGAGAACATAGGCAAAACACTCTCAGACATAAATCACAGCAGGATCCTCTATGATCCACCTCCCAGAATTCTGGAAATAAAAGCAAAAATAAACAAATGGGATCTAATTAAAATTAAAAGCTTCTGCACAACAAAGGAAAATATAAGCAAGGTGAAAAGACAGCCTTCTGAATGGGAGAAAATAATAGCAAATGAAGCAACTGACAAACAACTAATCTCAAAAATATACAAGCAACTTCTGCAGCTCAACTCCAGAAAAATAAACGACCCTATCAAAAAATGGGCCAAAGAACTAAATAGACATTTCTCCAAAGAAGACATACGGATGGCTAACAAACACATGAAAAGATGCTCAACATCACTCATTATCAGAGAAATGCAAATCAAAACCACAATGAGGTACCACTTCACACCAGTCAGAATGGCTGCGATCCAAAAATCTGCAAGCAATAAATGCTGGAGAGGGTGTGGAGAAAAGGGAACCCTCCTACACTGTTGGTGGGAATGCAAACTAGTACAGCCACTATGGAGAACAGTGTGGAGATTCCTTAAAAAATTGCAAATAGAACTACCTTATGACCCAGCAATCCCACTTCTGGGCATACACACCGAGGAAACCAGAATTGAAAGAGACACATGTACCCCAATGTTCATCGCAGCACTGTTTATAATAGCCAGGACATGGAAACAACCTAGATGTCCATCAGCAGATGAATGGATAAGAAAGTGTGGTACATATACACAATGGAGTATTACTCAGCCGTTAAAAAAAATTCATTTGAATCAGTTCTGATGAGATGGATGAAACTGGAGCCGATTATACAGAGTGAAGTAAGCCAGAAAGAAAAACACCAATACAGTATACTAACACATATATATGGAATTTAGGAAGATGGCAATGACGACCCTGTATGCAAGACAGGGAAAGAGACACAGATGTGTATAACGGACTTTTGGACTCAGAGGGAGAGGGAGAGGGTGGGATGATTTGGGAGAATGACATTCTAACATGTATACTATCATGTGAATTGAATCGCCAGTCTATGTCTGACGCAGGATGCAGCATGCTTGGGGCTGGTGCATGGGGATGACCCAGAAAGATGTTATGGGGAGGGAGGTGGGAGGGGGGTTCATGTTTGGGAATGCATGTAAGAATTAAAGATTTTAAAATTTAAAAAATAAAAAACTAAAAATAAAAAAAAATAAAATAAAATAAAAAGAAAAAAAAATGTTTTTTACTGTCAAAAACAAAAGTGTAGTAACAACAAAATTTGAATCTATGTTTTGATAGTCCTTGGATCATTATTTCATCCATGAATCTTACAAATCAAGTAAAACTCAGTGATCTGTGAACAAAAGCACAGCCTCCATGAAGCGACAACATACACACAGTGACATGCAGACTGTGAGCTGGGATCCATCTTCAACACCTATTATTTTTTGTCTTTTGTGTGTTTATGGTCTCAATTTGCTCTTCTCAGTTCCCTATTTTCAAAATGGCGAAATCACCTGCTTCAATTGAAACCTAAAAGTAAATCATAAGACTTAGAGCTATGTAATCATTTACAATTATATAATCATTTAACCTGTAGAACAAATATTTTTCTGAAGGAAGAACATTTTTTTTTCAGAAAGCCTTGTTGGACATTAAGAAATTATTTCATGAAGTATTAAAAAGCCATTAATGATAAAACCATTCTTAGACAGAAGTACCGATAAATCATTACCACTTGTTATTTTGATTTTACTTGGATGAGTTGATGAGTTTCTCTAATAATTCAAGAGTGTAATGTCTAACTGAAAAAAAATCTGGTGGTTGGCTTGTTCAGGGATGTGTTTATTTTGTTTATTCTATTTATGGTATTTTATAATTGTCTCAGAGGTAGGACAAGAGGATAGCTTTCTTTTTATTTTCTAAGAAACTTAAGAAATGTTTTCAAATACATTTGTTCCACGAGAAAATTGTAGCCTCTGTTCTGGGCCCTCTCACTTGCTTTAAACAATATGGAAGGGCATTATCTCCTTGCTAAAGATTGGAAGCTTGCTTTGATTTTCAGCTCTAATGGTCTCATCTGAACCCTCCACTCAAGAGCATTAGCTGACAGAGACCCCATGCTGTGATTCACAGTATTTAATGCCAAGTTGGCAGGTAATAAAGTTATCATAATCCATAATTTAATTATAGATGATAGTCTCTGCTCTGATTGTAATACTGAGACTCTGGCTTCATTTACACTTCTGGGATGCTTCACAAATGATTTGGGCTGAACTTTGATACAGGGTCAAGGGTAGAAAATTTTTTGATGTAACTGCATTCCCTCTTACTTGAAAGAAACATTCTATGTTCAAATTGGATTTATTTTGGGGTTGACATATGTCTGTAGTTTCTATGATAAGTATAAATTTTAATAACGATTTGTGTAGGTGTTTCCTCTTTACAAGAGATATTTAGATTGAATTTATCTTCCTATTTGCATGTAAAAATCACTTGGTTACTGCTATAAACCTCAAAAAATAAGCAGAATATAATTATTGCTAGGGAAAATAGAAAAAGGCATATTTGGAAATTGATTTTATTTTCCCAAACTGTACTATCCTCATGCAAATTTCATGTCATTTTGTGAATTTCTGAGGCTGTTCACTTAGCTGAGCATAATGCCCTCCTCTTTTTATTTTAAAACAGTATCCAATTCTATCTACTCCATGAAGCCCTTTTCTGCAAGGAAGTATAGTAGATGCTAAATTCACACAGAAAATGAATTAGATAATACTAGCTAAATGATTGAAACCTTCATCAAAACTTTCTAAATCTCTCTTAACTTCTCAAAAAAATGGTAATTCAGCCCCAATCAAAGAACTATAATGAGTAAGCAAGATAATACTCAGGCAGATCTAGCATCCTCTCAGAAGGACTTAAAATCTATGACATATATATAGATCAAAAAATAAAGTGGCCTTGCATCAGTTTTAATTCTTTATTTTTGTGCATAAGTGTATATATGAAAATGGTTTTAATGTTTAAATTTATAATATAAATCATTACTTAAGAAGAATACTTTATGCTAAACATTCTTTGCAATGCTGCTAAGTCACTTCAGTCGTGTCCGACTCTGTGCGACCCCACAGATGGCATCCCACCAAGCTCCCCCGTCCCTGAGATTTTCCAGGCAAGAACACTGGAGTGGGTTGCCATTTCCTTCTCCAATGCATAAAAGTGAAAAGTGAAAGTGAAGTCACTCAGTCGTGTCCTACCCTCAGTGACCCAATGGACTGCAGCCTTCCAAGCTCCTCTGTCCATAGGATTTTCCAGGCAAGAGTACTGGAGAGGGGTGCCATTACCTTCTCCAATTCTTTGCAATATCACCCTTCAAAGCTAAGAAGATTAGAATTATTAGAAATTCCTTGAAAACCTGCATTTATATTTAGAAAGAAAAAGCATTTGACTGTGAAAAACAAGAGACTGCAGGGAATATGATTTACTTTCCATATCTTGAGGAGTATAGTAAGTCTTATAACCAAACAAAATATTCAGTTTTTTGTGATCACAAGTATCATCCACTCCTGTATTCATGCCTGGAGAATCCCACAAATAGTATGAAAAGGCAAAAAAGCTATGATGACAGGAGACAAGCGCCCAGGGTTGGAAGGTGTCCAATATGCTGCTGGGGGAGAGTAAAGGGCACTTACTAATAGCTCCAATGAGAATACAGCAGCAGGGCCGAAATGGGAATAACACTCAGCTGTAGAAAGTCTGTTGGTGAATTTAAAGTCTGACTGCATAGGCCCTTGAAATGTGAGGTCCATGAATCAAGGTAAGCTGGATGTGGTGGAGTAAGAGATGGCTAGAGAAAACATCAACATCTTAAAAATCAGTGAACTAAAATTGACTGGATGGGCAAATTTATCTTTTATAGGGTATTGGGATGTCACAGTAGAAACTTAAGAGATGCCTGGAGTAACAGGCAAATTTGGCCTTAGAGTACAAAATGAAGCAACACAAAGGCTAACAGAGTTTTGTCAAGAGAACAAACTGGTACAGTAAACATCTTCTAACAACACAAGAGACAACTCTACACAAGAACATCATCAGATGGCCAATACCAAATCAGACTGATTATGTTCCTTGCAGCCTAAGATGGAGACAGTCTATACAGTTATCAAAAACAAGACCTGGAGCTGTTTGTGGCTCAGATCATCAGTTCCTTATTGCAAAATTCAGGGTTAAACTGAAGAAAGTATGGAAAACCACTAAGCCATTCAGGTATGTCCTAAATCAAATCCTTTCTTTATGTTCATACATTGGAGGTGACAAATAGATTCAAGGGATTAGATATGGTAGACACAGTGCCTGAAGAGCTATGGATGGATGTTCATAACATTGTACAGGAGGTAGTAACCAAAATCATCCCCAAGAAAAAGAAATGCTAGAGAGCAAAGTGGTTGTCTAAGGAGGATTCACAAATAGCTGAGGAAAGAAAAAAAGTGAAAGGCAAGGGAGAAAGGGAAACACATACCCAATTGAATGCAGAGTTTTAGGGAATAGTAAGGAGAGAAAAGAAAAACTTCTTAAATGAACAATGCAAAGAAATAGAGGAAAACAATAGAATGGGTAAGACTAGAGATCTCTTCAAGAAAATTGGAAATATCAAAGGAACGTTTCCTGCAAAGACGGGCACCATAAAGGACAGAAGCAGTAAGGAACTAACAAAAGCAGAAGAGATTAAGAAGAGTTGGCAGGAATACACAGAAGAACTATACGAAAAAGGTCTATGTGACCAGGATAACCATAATGGTGTGATCACTCACCTGGAGCAAGACATTCTGTAGTATGAAGTCAAGTGGGCCTTAGGAAGCTTTACTATGAGCTAAGTTAGTAGAAGTGATGGCATTCCAGCTGAGCTATTTCAAATCCTAAAGATGATGCTGTTAAAGTGTTACACTCAATATGTCAGTAAATTTGGAAAACTCAGCAGTGGCCAAAGAATGGAAAAGTTCAGTTTTCATTTAAATCCAAAGAAGTAAGTGAAAGTCACTCAGTTGTGTCCAACTCTTTGCAACCCCATGGACTGTATAGTCCATGGCATTGTCCAGGCCAGAATACTGGAAATGGTAGCCTCTCCCTTGTCCTGGAGATCTTCCCAACCCAGGGACCAAACCCAGGTCTCCTGCACTGCAGGTGGATTCTTTACCAACTGAGGCATCAAGAAAGCCCAAGAATACTAGAGTGGGTAGCTTATCTCTTCTCCAGTGGATCTTCCTGACCCAGGGATTGAACTGGGATCTCCTGCTTTGTAGGAGGATTCTTTAACAGCTGAGCTATAAGGGAAGCCCTTTATTGTGCATGGCCAAATAATGTTCATGATACTGTACAATTATATTCATATCACATGCTAGTAAGGTTATGCTCAAAATCCTCCAAGCTAGGCCTCAGCAGTACATGAACCATACACTTTCAGAGGTACAATCTGGGTTTAGAAAAGGCAGAGGAACATGAGATTAAATGGCCAACACTGTTGGATCATACAGAAGGCAAGAGAATTCCAGAAAAATATCTATTCTGCTGGCTTGAAAGTCAATATTTAAATATATATATATATAATGTATGTATGTATCATGACATCTAGTCTCATCACTTTATGGAAAATATAATGGGAAAAAGTGCCAGATTTTATTTTCTTGGACTCTAAAATCACTGTGGGTGGTGACTGTAGCTTCCTTATAGCTTTAACTATACGGGTCTTTGTGAGCAAAATGATGTCTCTGCTTTTTAATATGCCATCTAGTTTTGTTATGGGCTTCCCAGGAGTTTCAGTGTTCAAGAATGTGCCTGCCAATGCAGGAGAGGCAAATTCAATCAAGAAATTAAAAAGTTTCCCTCGAGAAGGAAATGCCAACCCATTCCCATATTCTTTCTTGAGAAAACCCATGGAGAGAGGAGACTGGCGGGCTACAGTCCATAGGATCTCAAAGAGTTGGACACAACTGAAGTGACTTAGCATGCAATGGGACTGGATGCCATGATCTTAGGTTTTTTTTTTGTTTGTTTGTTTGTTTTAATGTTGAGTTTAATGCCAGCTTTTTCACTCTCCTCTTTCACCTTGGTGAATCTAATTCTATTAGCATAGCTGTTATTTTTTCTTTTATTTACATATAAATATTACTATTATTAGTTAGTTCACTCACTCTGTCATGTCCGACTCTGTGACCCCATGGCCTGATGCACACCAGGCTTCCCTGTCCATCACCAACTGCCAGAGGTTGCTCAGACTCATGTCCATTGAGTCAGTGATGCCATCCAACCATCTTATCCTCTGTCATCCTCTTCTCTTGCCTTCAATCGTTGCTACTATCAGGGTCTTTCCCAATGAGTCAGTTCTTTGCATCACGTGGTCAAAATATTGGAACTTCAGCATCAGTCGTTCCATTGAGTATTCAGGACTGATTTCCTTAAGGATTGACTGGTTTGATCTCCTTGCAGTCTAAGAGACTCTCCAGAGTCTTCTTCAACACCACAGTTCAAAAGCATCAATTCTTAGGCATCTCAGCTTTCTTTATGGCCCAATTCTCACATTACTTATGTTCATTTATTGAAATTAAAGAGATCACAGACTAATATGCTATATGTCACATTTATACAAAAGCTGTTGTACCTGTATTTTCAATTATCATGCATTTTAAGTTACTACACTAAAATTTTATGTAAGTACATATGTATTCTATTTTGATTTACATTTAAAGGTTGTCATGCCATCCTTGAGGCATATTCAAGGAAGAATAAAATAAATACAATGGAAAAGAAAAGAAAATGGAATTCACAAAAGAGAAGAATATTAATTTGCTCTTTATCTTTTGCTTTTAGCTTTTTGTCTTTGAGTCACTGTTATGAAGCAATATTATTTCACTTTGTTAAACAGAAAGAGTTCTGAGAATCTGGAGAAATTTTAAACATTTTCTTACGTATAGCATTCCCAATTCATATCTGAATATAACCTTCCTTACTCTACTATCATTGTTGGTGTCTGTATACCATCTAAAAGTGATTGTATACGTATCTGTGGAATGAAGCTGAAACAATTTTCTATGTTTAAATTTAGTTTTGTTTTATATTGAGCATCCTTAGATACTTAAAGCTTGGTTTCATGAATGATCTTCGGCAATAAAACCTTCCAGAGCTTACCTATCACAGTAAATATGATTTGACAATTTAATTTATTTAAATACAGGTTTATTTATACTTCATTGAATTCTATGTTATCTATATCTCAAAAAATTGAAAAATATGATTCATGTACTAAAGGAAAGTGATTTATATATGCAAATATTCTATTTGTATTTGAGACCTCATGTTCAACATATATTTAAAATACAAATTAAGGTAAAAATATGTGTGTGCGCAAAGTCGCTTCAGTCATGTCCTACACTTTCCAGCCTTATGGACCTTGGCCCATTAGACTCCTCTGCCTGTGGGATTCTCCAGGCAAGAATTCTAGCATGCATTGCCATGACCTCCTCCAGGGGATCTTCTTGATTGAACTCAAGTATGATTTTGCTGAAACAACATGACATATTGAGAAAGTAAATCCATTTCCAGAATTTATATCTCTTATCCTGAGGAAAAAAACATTGCCTCCGATCTGTAATTTGGGGGCAAATTTATACCTGGTAATATATTGCCTGCCAGAGACTAAAGACAGCTCATTGTTACTAACCATTTGGGTACTCAGTTTGGGACATTGTCTTGACTGAGAAACATGTTACTGCAGCCATGTAAAACTATCATCCTGTCTCCATGGCCACTGGGTTCATCAGTCTATTGAGTAAGCACAGGTGTGGCTGAGGAGAAACTGATTGCAATCAAACTGGTGGGTCACAATGTTCACCTGATTATTTAAAACATCCTATTTAATGAATACCCTGCAGTGACATTTACAAGGATAAGTATTACCACATTATATTCTAAGCAGTTCATTCACAAAGCTCTCCGTGTCACTAGATCTTTCAGTCTTGCTTTGTCCAAGTCTGACCTCCTGTTGAATCATAATTGTTTATCTAAAGTAAATATGTTATTGAGTCCAACCTCAAACTACTCACCCCACAATAGGTCAATAATTTAAGAGACAAGATGTTTGGGCAGGGAATAAGGACTTTATTGAGAAAGCTACCAGACCAAGAATATAGTGGACTAGTGTCCCAGAGAACCATCTTACCAGAATTAGAATCCAAGCTTCTTGCATACTAAAAGGGCAGAGAGCTTGGCTGGCTGTTGAAAACTTCTTGGTACTGACCAGACCCTGGAGAGTATGTCATAATCCTTTGTTCTTAACAGTTGCTCAGGTAGGTCTGCTCAAAATGTTCCTTTATTTTTTTTTTTTTGGTATAATAATACACATTTATTAAATGTGAACTCTCATTTTTTTTTATTTTTTTTTTAATTTTAGTTTTTTATTTTTTAAATTTTAAAATCTTTAATTCTTACATGCATTCCCAAACATGAACCCCCCTCCCACCTCCCTCCCCATAACATCTTTCTGGGTCATCCCCATGCACCAGCCCCAAGCATGCTGCATCCTGCGTCAGACATAGACTGGCGATTTAAACCTTCAACAAGGAAATTATTAGTTTCTGTTCTGTAACTTTTATCTCTATATGAATTAAAAATTATTATACCTTTAAATGTCAAGCATGGGAGGCAGAGACTTAAGAAAGGGTTATATATATTTCAACATTCTGTTACAAAGGTTCAGAGCCAGCATGACTAAGTGAGGCAAGAGAGCACAGAGATTAGAGCTAAAGGAATAGGTTTGTTCTTCTCTATTACAAACACATTGTCTTTGAACAGTGTTATATTCTAAAGCTGGTATATGTGTTAGTCACTCAGTTGTTCCTGACTCTTTGTGACCCCATGGACTGTAGCCTACCAGACTCCTCTATCTGTGGAATTCTCCAGAAAAGAGTATTGGAGTGGGTTGCCATTTCCTTCTCCAGGGGATTTTTCTGACCAAGAAATCCTACCCGGGCCTCCTGCATTGCAGACAGATTCTTTACCTTCTGAACTACAAGAAGTCCCCAAAACTGATTATATATATATATATATCATCAGTTCATCAGTTCAGTTGCTCAGTCGTGTCCGACTCTTTGCGACTCCATGAATTGCAGCATGCCAGGCCTCCCTGTTCATCACCAACTCCCAGAGTTCACCCAGACTCATGTCCATCGAGCCAGTGATGCCATCCAGCCATCTCATCTGTCAGATATCTGACTTCAAATAATCATTATTATCAAGTAAACTATGACATATTTCTAAAAATTTCATTCTTTATAGGGCAATTTCTTCCAAACTTTCCTATAGCACCACATCTCAGTGTGAAAGAGTATGTACATTTCTGGATGTGTACAGAACTATTTTAAAGTATATTCAATAGTTTTTCTGAGGTCATCTTGTCACAAAATCTTCTCAGTGGTTCACAGGTGTGGTGGTTTCAGAAGGAATAAGAGAGCAGCAGGAGAAGTCATTCTGGGAAAAAAGTCAATGGTTCACACGACTTTCATATGCCTTTAACACTGTCTTGAATATACTACTTCTACTTAATGTTGGAATGTTGCTGTGTGTATCTGTCCTAATTGCCATACTTGCCCTAATTTTGAGAGCTTTGATGAAGAGACTGTAACCTGAGATCCGCTTGGTGAAGGTACTTTGGTGTGTCACCCAGGATGATTGATTGCAACATTGCCATCTCATTCTTACTTATTATACTGAAGAGTGTCCAGTCCTTCAAGTCTTTCATTGTAAGCCTCAATTAAGTATTTAAAGGATGAAAAACTAGAAGGTCCCTATCACTTAATTCTCTACTGTTCTGACTCATGGATCAAAATCCTCTGACCTAGGGATGAATAAGTTGCTACAGTGACCATTGGCTTCAGGACTACACTAGCTTCACAAAATGCATGCTATTAAATAGTTGCTGTATGCTCTGTCCCTCAAGCTAGCAACTATATATTGAGTCCTGTGCATCATTGCTCCAGAAAAATTAAATTCTTCTATGACTCTGCTAGCAAAATCAATTGAAGTAAAAAAAAAGAATTTTTTCCCTTATTTATACTTTACAGATAACATGTGAACCTGAATGTTTGGTGCAAGCCAAAATACTTATAAAACATGAACTGTTAGGCAATCTAGAGAGGGTAGACTTTAACATTCTGGCTTTTATCATGAACAAAGCCATCTAAAAGAGAGTTGAGTGAACAAATCAGCACAAAATCCCAGATTTTATGAAGATTTACTAATATGTGTCTCACAGTATGTTTGAAGAACCTATATCTAGAAACCACATTTCTTCAGGCTGCAGTGGCATTACCTCATTGATTTATAACAGCCTTTCATTCAAATTTTCTTGTATAAAATGACACATGAATTTCCCTTACTTTCTCAAAGTTCAGCTATGTATTAGATTTTCATTCTCATAATACATATTATAATGTTTGCATAGGCTTCTAGAAGGAAGAGGTCTTCCCAGGTGGCACTAGTGGTAAAGAACCAACCTGAAAATGCAGAAGACATAAGTGACATGGGTTCAATTCCTAGACTGGGAAGATACCCTGGATGAGGGCATGACAATGCAATCAAGGAGAATCCCATGGACAGAGGAGCCTAGTGGGCCACAGTCCATAGTGTCTCAAAGAGTCAGACATGAGTGAAGTGACTTAGCATGCACACTAGAAGGAAGAAAAGCATCCAAATTCATCCACTCTATGTGGGAATTAGAAATGCCTTTTCATGTGCATGTTTCAATGGTCATTTTTCTTTCCATTGTTTTTGACCAGCATTTCATGAATTGTTTCACTTTTCTGTCCACATCTTCCTTCAGTTCAGGAACATTCTTTTCTTCTATTGCTATTATTATGTTTAAGTTTTGATTGTGTTCCATTTTCAGATATTCATTAATAAAACATCTTTGAGTATAATTTATCTTCCTTTGACTGTAACTCCTTTTCAAATAAATTATTATATACCGTCTTTCTGTCAATTTATTATGCTTTCTGAGGATTATTTTTAAACCTATGCTCCAAAGCATAATTTTTTCTATAATCTTTATTCATTATTTTGCCCCATTAGCACTTGAAGATTTATAGTTTCCTTATCCACATCTTCATTTTGTTTTGGCCATGTGTGTGTGCTAAATCACTTTAGTCTTGTCTGACTGTGCGACCCTATGGACTGTAGCCTGCTAAGCTCCTCTGTCCATGGGACTCTCCAGGGAAGAATCCTAGAGTGGGTTGCCATGTCCTTCTCCAGGATATTTTCCTGACCCAGGGATTGAACCTGCATCTCTTAGTCTCCTGCACAAGCAGGCGGATTCTTTACCACTAGCACCACCTGGGAAGCCCTTATTTTGGCTAGTTTTACTTATTTTGTAATTAATTTTTTCATGTTTTGTTTAATAAAATTCAGAATGCCTTCTATAAATATATGTGGGTTACAACAAACTCATTGTATAAACCCTTCATGATTATTGATGTAGAAAATTTTATCCAATTTGAAGTTTTTCCATACTCACTCTTCCTTTTTTGATGTTGTTGATCCATGTAGTTTTTCCACTACTTTGATGATAATCAAATAGTAGTCTAGTTGCACTTTCACTTTGCGTCTCTCTTGGTTATCTAGGCAACATTTATATTCTCTTCACTTCCTAAGTTCAGGTCTTAAGTAATCTGCAAGGGCACAAGGGAACTTGAACCACATACTTAATCTCCGCATGCTTTCTGCATCAGTAAACAATTTCAAGTTAAAGTCAGTCATGGAAAATGTGCTGTCCACTTGGGGATATATCTCAACTTTCATCTTCTTCCATAGTTTAGAGATGAGAAGTCACTTAAATAAATTGACTACAAGTTACTATTAATAGTCTAGCAGACTCAGTTAGCACACTATTTTTTTTCATATATCTTTAGCTTGATTTAATACTGTTTTCCCACACTTGAGAAGGGTAACTGAGAGATTACAGCTCATTTTTCCTATCATGTATATTCCAATTTACACATTCTCTCTTTTTTCCCTTATCATTCAATTGAGTCTATGAAATTATAAAGAAGTCTGACAGAAAAAACAAAATAGAAAAAAAATTTGAAAAATCATTTCTCCTCCAGATTGATCATAACCATTATAGCTGACATTTCCCATTTTTTCCCATGAATACAATATTCATATGTGTATATTGAAGATATCTCTTTTATGCTTCACTTTGAAAAATAATACTTTTGTCTTGCTTTCCATGAAGATGTAGTATCCTCTAGAGAAATACATAGTGTTTGAAGACAAATGTATACTTTAAATTAAATTAAAATTTATTTCTGGGAGATTACCCTCAAAACATTTTGTGACAGAACTAAAACTCTTAGAAATTTTAAATCTAAGAAAATTTTGGTGGCATTAGAAAAATGAGATGTTTACTCAGATGGTAAAGCATCTGCCTACAACGCGGGAGACCCAGGTTCGATCCCTGGGTCGGGAAGATTCTCTGGAGAAGGAAATGGCAATCCACTCCAGTACTCTTGCCTGGAAAATCCCATGGATGGAGGAGCCTGAAAGGCTACTGTCTATGGGGTCGCAAAGAGTCGGACACGACTGAGCGACTTCACTTTCAATGGTTTTAAAAATTATTTGGAGACATTTTGATGACTCATCACAATTAAACTTTTCCAATGTCTGATATTGGTTGTTTTGCTTTATTATAGAAAAATTAAATTATTATATGGAGGATCCCTATACCTCAAAATGGAATAAATATAAATAATTGAAAAGAGATTTATTCATCAGGAAGCAAAGCAACTATTTTATTAAAACTTAACTTTGGAATACACTTTGAGTATCTCTATGATAATCATAAAAATTTTTATTTCCTTAAAAATAAGAATTAAATTCGTTTATTGATTTAGATCATTTTGGTTGATTCCATTAAATTCTATCACCATGGTATTCCATAATATTAGTCATAAAAACTCTGGGTTTTATTTTTAATAGTAGCTTCTGGTTGATAATTCAAGAGTTAATAAAAAAATATTTCTAATAGTCTTTTTGATGAAAATAATGAATAGGTGAAAACAACTTATTAGAATAAATTTTACTTTTTGTAAGTATATTCTACATGAAAGACACTTGGAGAATCTTAAAATTAAAGACTATAATTAATATTCACTTATATTAAGTATAAGCTGGGAAAATGTTCAGCACTTAAATTTATTATTCTATTATGAAATTATGTCATTTAAGGCATGTAGATATATTTTGAATCATTGTAATGTGCAATTTCTAATCTATTTCAAACTTATAATATTCATTTCCATTAAATGAAATTGTCAGAAAATTAAAGCAAAACACTACAAGTGTTATATAGGGCAGTCAAATTTGCTAAGTTACTGGAGATTAGAAAGAAGGGAAACTCCAGCATTCTAAAATATAGTATACTAAAAATTTCCTGTGGAAGACTTTATTTCTTTAATTTACTCTTCATGCAAGAAATTTGCTAGTTTGATCAGGTATAACTTAAGAAAATAATTTAAAAATATTTTTGGTCCGTTCAGTTCAGTTCAGTCGCTCAGTCGTGTCCAACTCTTTGTGACCCCGTGAATTGCAGCACGCCAGGCCTCGCTGTCCATCACCATCTCCCGGAGTTCACTCAGACTCACATCCATCGAGTCCGTGATGCCATCCAGACATCTCATCCTTGGTTGTCCCCTTCTCCTCCTGCCCTCAATCCCTCACAGCATCAGGGTCTTTTCCAATGAATCAACTCGTCGCATGAGGTGGCCAAAGTACTGGAGCTTCAGCTTTAACATCATTCCTTCCAAAGAAATCCCAGGGCTGATCTCCTTCAGAATAGACTGGTTGGATCTCCTTGCAGTCCAAGGGACTCTCAAGAGTATTCTCCAACACCACAGTTCAAAAGCATCAGTTCTTCAGTGCTCAACTTTCTTCACAGTCCAACTCTCACATCCATACATGACCACAGGAAAAACCATAGCCTTGACTAGACGGACCGTAGTCGGCAAAGTAATGTCTCTGCTTTTGAATATGCTATCTAGGTTGGTCATAACTTTTCGTCCAAGGAGTAAGCGTCTTTTAATTTAATAGCTGCATCACCATCTGTAGTGATTTTGGAGCCCCCCAAAAATAAATGTCTGACACTGTTTCTACTGTTTCCCCATCTATTTCCCATGAAGTGATGGGACCAGATGCCATAATCTTCATTTTCTGAATGTTGAGCCTTAAGCCAACTTTTTCACTCTCCTCTTTCACTTTCATCAGGAGGCTTTTTAGCTCCTCTTCACTTTCTGCCATAAGGGTGGTATCATCTACGTATCTGAGGTTATTGATATTTCTCCCAGCAATCTTGATTCCACCTTGTGTTTCTTCCAGTCCAGCATTTCTCATGATGTACTCTGCATATAAGTTAAATAAGCAGGGTGACAATATACAGCCTTGATGCACTCCTTTTCCTATTTGGATGGAACCAGTCTGTTGTTCCATGTCCAGTTCTAACTATTGCTTCCTGACCTGCATACAGATTTCTCAAGAGGCAGGTCAGGTGGTCTGGTATTCCCATCTCTTTCAGAATTTTCCACAGTTTATTGTGATCCACACAGTCACAGGCTTTGGCATAGTCAATAAAGCAGAAATAGCTCTTTTTCTGGAACTCAACTTGAGTCTTACTTTCTATAAACTTTATAATGGACTTCAATATCTCAAACCAAAACAAATCTCAGCACATTGCCTTGTGTTTAGATATCTCCATGTACTTTTTCATATATTATATTATTCCCTATTGATGATAAAAAGATAAGCAAGACATCATTTAAATCAAAACAAAAAGACAACAAATAAGTAGATCTATGAGAGGAATAAGCAAATCACCCTTTAGTACCATCCAATAAATGGCAAACCACTCCAGTATTCTTGCTCGGGAAATCCCATGGACAGTAGAGCCTGTGGGCTACAGTCCATGCAGTGTCAAAAGAGTTGGACACAGCTTGGTGACTAAACAACAAGGCAATCAGAGAAACATAGAAAACACTTGTACAAGGATCAACAAAATAGAAGGTCAGAGATGCTTAGAGGTAACCAGTCAAGATTTCTCGAGAAGGTAGCATGTGAAATCAAAACTGAAGTATAAATAGGATGTTAACAGAAAAAGGAGACGGCATTAACCCAGAGACAATATTAGAAGGAAAGTTGTAGAGGCAATTGGAAGTTGAGAGAAGTCCAAGTATATTTATATATCCATGCAGAGGGTTTTTAGTTTGCTTGTACAGGCAAGAATGAAAGTCCTAAACAAAACACTGATTCAGGAAGATTATGTTGTCAGCTTTGTTTAGGAAGAATGAGCAACATAGGAATCACTTTTCAGTAGTTTTCAGTAAGCTGGACATAATTAGGGCCTCAAATCACTCATTGATAATGGCCTTGGAAATAATGAAACAGATGAGATTTAATGGAGGCAAACTATGCATAGCTTGGCAATTATTTGCAGAATGAGAGATGAAGTAAAAATGGTCAATTTCAGCATGGGTGACTCTAGGTTGTATTATTACCACACATAAAAGTATTTCCACTGACATTTGCTTTTTGTGTATTAGAGTTCTCCAGAAAAAGAGAACCAAAAGGAAATATATGTGTAAAAATATATATATATATATATTTGAATAATAAAGTAGTATAGTGTCTTTAAATATTATCTATTATACAATTCTTCTATATAATATTGTATATATGTGCATATATGTATATATAAAGATATTTATTATAAGGGATTGGCTCATGTGATTATTGAAACATAATTCCATAATCTGCTGTTACCAACTGAGAACCCAGGAATGTTAATGATGCAGTTCTGAGAACCATAGTGCCAATTGTGTAAATCTCAGTCTGTTAGGGGAGAAGACTAATGTTGAGCTCAAGCTATCAGGCCAAGAAAAATTCCCAAACGGATTATATTAGGCCCACCCACACTGAGGAGAGCAATCTGCTCTACTCAGTCTATCAACACAAATGCTAATCTTATCCAACAAATATCTGAACACTCTGTGATCTAATCAAGTCGACACATAAAATTATCCATTAAATCATGGTTGAATGATAAATATATTGCCTACTTTTCAAATATTTCTGGCTATATTTTTGTAATTGGTTCTTACTTTTACTATGATTAGAGCAATAACATAAATCTTCACAAATTTGTTGACTAATACTCGGTATGTGGTCAATTTTGATAACTGCACTTGAATGTGCACTTGAAAATAAGTATTCTTCATTTGTCAGATATATTATTCTTTATGTGTCAATTAGGGTCAACCTTGTGAATCATGCTGTTCACATCTTCTGCATCTTTAATACTTTGTCTACTTTATCAGTTCCTTAGAGAAGTACTAAAAATATCTCACACTGATTGTGAACTTGTTTACTCATACTTTCAGATAAGATTATTTTTATCTGATATGTTTTGACAGTATGAGATAATTATACACATTTAGATTTCTTTCTTTTTCTGTGGACATACATTTCTATCATTATAAGCTTTTCTCTTTATCTCTAGTAATGCTTCTTCTTTTCTGTATACTTTCCTAGCATTATTATAGCTACTCAGTTTTATTGAGGTTTACATTTTAAGAGTATATCTTTTTCCATAGATTTACTTTTGATTTTTCTGTATATTTACACTTAGGATGTATATCTTATAAGCAACCTACTTATTATTTAATCAAGTCCAAATATTTCAGCCTTGAATCTTTATAAGATCAGGGATATTATCTGTCTTCTTCATGACACATTTTGGGTACAGCAACATATTTTACATACAAGAAGAGCTAATAAATGTTTGAAGTAATAGCTAAATAAACTCATTATGAACTCTCATTCCAGTTATCTTAAGTATCAGCTATCACTTCTTTTATCCTGTTTTATTTTTATTTTTCTAGATAGTAGTCAGTTCTCCCTATCTGTCCCTAAACTAATTAAAGTCAGCTATTTTGTCAAATTATTTATCTCTAAGACCCCCTCGAGAAGGAAATGGCAACCCACCCCAGTACTCTTGCCTGGAGAATCCCATGGATGGAGGACCCTGGTAGGCTACAGTCCAGGAGGTCACAAAGAGTTGGACACGACTGAGCGACTTCACTTTCTTTCATCCTATATGATATTGAGACAATACTTGTCTAACCATTTATTTATTCATGCATACATATATATATATGTACACACATAAATTAGGATATGTGCACATCCCATTTCTTATCTCATATCCTTATGTGTTTCCAAAATTAATAATAGATTTAGGCAGTGAAATTTAGGTTTATGTATTCACAAAATCTACTCACTATTTGTACTGTATAACATTCATAATATACATGACTTGCTAGCTGTAGAATTGAAGAACCTAAGCCACTCCATTTTGTTAAAAAAGACTCCATTTTAGAGTTCTGAGGAAAGAGTCTTTGGAAATCCCCTGACCTCACCCCACCTCCTGCGAGTCAATCAGATCCCAGATTAGGATCTCCTGACTTTACCTTCAGGGCTTAGGACTTTCCCTGGGAAATTCGAATTAAGCCCAGGAAATGGGAACCAATCAGAACCCAACACCTAACCCTTCCACAGAAGGTAACCAATTAGACGTCTCCCAACCCGGAAACTCCTGTTTTTAGAATTTTTCGCTCGAGAATACCCTATATAAGCAATGTAACACAGAGTTCGGGACTCCTCTCCTTAGCTGCTGCGTCAGTAACGGTGGGAGCCCCAGCTTTAGCTTGGTAATAAAAACTCTCTTGTTTTTGCATCGGATATCGGCTCCCTGCTGGTCATTGGGAGATTTTGAGACTTAGGCATAACAGAATAAACTAATGTAAAACTATGCTATATATATCACAATCCAAGCACTGAATTTCCCTGTTTATATCTTCTAGATTTATTAAAATAGAATAACACAAACTTTTAGGTAATTGATTAATATGAAATTTCAGATAACCTCATGAGAGCCTACCAAAAAATACATAAATAATTTTTTTTTCTAGTAGAGATTGTGAGGTAGCTCATTATATACTAGATAACATATTTGAGTTTTAATGGAGACATTGGGAATATTTCACATTTAAGGCTATGATAGATAAATTTAAATCTAAAAATGTTTTAATTAATTAGGCCCGACAAAACAGTCTTACTCAATGGCAACTTTACTTTGCTATTTTAAAAAACAGTAATACTTGTGTATAGCTTAGAAATATCCAGTGTGGAATTTGGACACAGCATACACATGCATCATTTATATTTTGATTGCATTTCAAGTGCCAACAAGGTGTTGTATTCATGAATAATTCAAACAATCTAAAAGAATGGGCTTTTTACAATTCCATTCCAGAGTTTTGTTTTTCAGACAGGATGCCTTAACAATGTAAAACATGTGTCACTGATGGAATATGATCAAAAATACACTGTGATCTGACAGCTAACAGTTATTCCCTTTTGTATGATTCTTACAGACTATGTAAATGATACAAAAGATACACAGTAATTTAAAGTATAAAAGCCAGAGAAGTTTAAAAAGTAAGCAATATGTGTAATATATTTTGTATGAAAAATAGAAAAAAATTGAAATATAGAAATATAGTGCTTTAGCCAATTAAATGCAATGGATTTTGTAAATAGAATATAAAACATTATAAAAGTTGCATTAAAATATAAAAAAATTAAGCTAGTTTGAAAGGTTTATTTTTCAATTTCTTAAGCAAAGTATTTAAATATTTAAAAATACATTGTTACCCTTGATTGAAGCTCATCATTTTCTTCATTTATAACAAGTTTATCTCTGTGTTTTAAAATTTCTCTACTTAAGAACAAAAAAATAAGATTTACGCAAATTTGAAAACAAGATCAAAAGAAAAAAAGGTTATATTTTTCTAAACAGTACACAATCTCATTGTGGGCAAATATCAGACACTAGTAAATGTATATATATTTTTTTCAGTTAAACAGTAGTTAATTTCAGCTCAGATATTTAGATATTTAAAACTATATAATTATAAGGTGAGTACAGGCAGCAATTTAGGAATATTCATTTGTTGTGCTCTCCTACACGGATTATTTTTCTAAGCCGGTTTCTTTGGGTTGATTCAAAACACTATTTTGACCAGATTAATAGACTAGACTAAATTTTAGAAACTTATGTACTTCATGTTCCACTCTTTTATTTATAATAACATTCTCTTTGTTATACAAAATAGTATATTTTCTGCATAAACAATTAATTACAAATGCATATTTATTGTAATTCATTATTGTATGATGCATAATTTTTAAAATATGTTAATGAACAATTTATTATTTTGGTAGATAACTTTCACATAATTTATAACTTTAAGAATCAAAAATAATTGAAAAGCACATATAACTGAAAACATACACAATTCTAATAAATCTTCTTCCCGATTCTGTTCCCTTATCACATGAATCACCTCCTAAGAGACATTTTCTATTGTTCTTGCATTATATATGTTTATAGATACTCTTTCTATATGCAAATATATGCATGCTAATTTTATTATAAACTATAGCATACTATATGTGATTTTTATATCTTGCCTTTTTCATTTGTTAATATACATTAGAGATTGAACTACTTCATTCTTTTCAACTTGATTCTATTCTATTTAGGACTCTACTGCAATTTATTTGAAACATTATTTAGATTGTTCCTGAAATCTAATGCTGAAATGAATGCCCTTACCCTTCTGTGAGTATATTCATGAGTATAGTCTAAATCCCAAAAGCTGCATGGTTGAAGGGAATATACTTGACAGACTGTGTCAGGAATTGCTAACAAAGACCAGATATATTCTTGAGTATACCACAGTAACCTGACAGTGATATCAATTTGATACTTTAAAATGTCATTTCATTGTCCTTTTAATTTTTGTTTACCTTATTAATAGTCAAAGGGAGCATGTATTTGTGTGCTGAAGAACTATTTTTATTTCCTATTTCTGTTTCTTTAAACACTTTACTCTTTTACAGAGTCCATTTCTCCCAAGGAGATTTTTACTCCAGTCTTCTTACTTTTAATATACACATATATAATATGCTGCAGTTAATTTTCCCCTTGTCATTTGTGTTTTAACTATGAATGGTAATCTTTTCTATATAGAATTTTTCAATGTAGTTAAATTTATCCAGTTTTATATTGCTTTTTCATATTATATTTGATCATGCTTAGAAAAATGACATATTATATTTAATTTTTCATGTTTTTTCTTCAGTAAAAATGTTTGATTTAATATTCTATTTGGAATATATTTTATAAACAGCTGTATTGAGTATTACTGAATGTCTTTCTAGCATGACAATCATATGATTTTTATGTTTCTTAGATTCAATACAATATTTTAATAGATACGCTAATGTTAAAGCATCATGTCATTTGAAATCTGAATGAAACTGGTTTTTGTCATGTTCATTTGTATGTTAATTTCTCCTGGCTTGTGTTTACAAATTTGAGGTGGATGGGAAATGCCTTTTACCTGGTTTATGCTTCACCATTGAGTTTAAAGCCTTTGGCTTAAATATACCACCTTACTCAACATTTGTCAAAGGAAGGACAGTGAATTACCTTGATGATGAAGTTTTTAGACCGGTCCCTCAAAAAGTGAGCCCAAGATAAAGCCCTTAGGCAAGAAATTAATCTGATTTATCAGTCCATCATAAAGGAACTCAGTCCTGAATATTCATTGGAAGGACTGATGCTGAAGCTGAAGCTCCAATTCTTTGGCCACCTGATACAAAGAACTAACTCATTGGAAAAGACCCTGAGGCTGGGAAAGCTTGAAGATGGGAGGAGAAGGGGACAACAGAGGATGAGATGGTTGGATGGCATCACCGACTCAATGGACATGAGTTTGAATAAACTTAGGGTGTTGGTGATGGACAGGGAGGCCTGGCATGCTGCAGTCCATGGAGTTGGAGTCAGACAAGACTGAACAACTGAACTGAACTGAACTGATCATTCTAGGGAGCTGCAATGAGCATTTGGGGGACTGGAATAGGAAATTACAGACAATCAATTAAATATATGTATATATATACATATATACACACACATATATATAGCCTATGTTTGACCACTGCTATGGATTTCTTCAGCTTACCCTTCTTGAAAGTTCTTAAAGCTCATCTCAGAATTATCCCTTTTGGAAATAGTAACCTGCTGCCTTAATTTACCTAGTGGTTAGTAGCAGTCCTACACATTTAAGCCTCTAACATTCAAGATTGTTTATGTGAAGTTTTTAAGTGTATTCCCATGGGCATTGTACATCAATAGATTAGAAAAGGAGAGTTTCTGGGAGCGGAAGTAATAGGCAGGAAAAGGCTCAGCCTGAGACACTATTCATTGTATCTGCAAAGTTTCTCAGAAGGTTACTTAAAAATAGTTGCTTTAGCAGTGCTGGGAGCAAGAAGGACTCTCAGGATTTACAATAGTGTCTGAATATGTCCACTGCCATCAACTATTTGTATCACATAGCTGAATTAGAGCCAGTCAGCCAGAGACCTCAACAAGATGCTAACTCGATCTCTTAAATGATATGTGAAAGAGAAAGTGTTAGTAACTCACTCATGTCCAACTCTTTGTGACCCCATGGACTGTAGCCTGCCAAGCTCCTCTGTCCATGGAATTCTCCAGGCAAGAATACTGGAATGGGTAGCCATTCCCTTCTCCAGGACATCTTCCTGACCCTGGGTTGGAAATTGGGTTTCCTACATTGCAAGTGGATTCTTCACCATCTGAGCCACAAAGGAAGCTGATTAAAGCAGATTCTCCTAAATGTTATAATAGAAGTCAATTAATAGAAAGAGAAAACAGTTTCTTCTCCAACAACAGTAGGCATCCCCAAAGTAATGGCTAATATTCATCATTTTTTTTTTCCCCCACAACTTATACTAAATTTCACTTACTCTTGGCTTTTATTATGGTTGGTAAAGATTGCTTGCCAGGTGGGTTGATTCAGATCTTCTTTCCCAAGAGTTATGAGTCTTTGTTTATCTTATCATCCTCTGTCTATGATTGTTGCAATTGCCCAAATACAGTTACTGCAGGGTAGAAAAGAAGCAAGAGAAAGAAAATTTAATTTTCCAGGTTTAAGATGTACTCTTACCTTCATCCATCATGTAGCTTATGGCTCCGTATGGTAACTGGCTGCTATCCCCTTAATACAGCAACTCTTTTTTTTTTTTTTGTCTGTTTGTTTTGTCTGATAGTTGGAGGGGCAGGGTTCCCTGGTGGTTCAGAGGCTAAAGCGTCTGCCTGAAATGCAGGAGACCTGGGTTTTATCGCTGGGTCGGGAAGATCCCCTGAAGAAGGAAATGGCAACCCTTTCCCTTTTTTGTCTGTTTCGTCTGATAGTTGCAAGGAAGAGGAGTAAAAATTGGCCAAATAGTAGTCACAATTTTAATTTCTATGGACATTTACTGTACTACCTAGAGGAAGTATTTTGTCACTGGAAGTAAGGATCTCTAATTTAGCAGAGAATACAACAGTAGTGACAGATAGCACATATTTTCCAAGTTAAATTTTAAAGTTATTAATAAGATAAAAGAAATCTATATGACTTCTGGGCCTCCCAGGTGGCACTGGTGGTAAAGAACCCACCTGCCAGTGCAGGTGGAGAAGGCAATGGCAACGCCTTACAGTACTCTTGCCTGGAAAATCCCATGGATGGAGGAGCCTGGTAGGCTGCAGTTCATGGGGTCGCTAAGAGTCAGACATGGATGAATGACTTCACTTTCACTTTTCACTTCCATGAAGAAGGAAAGGCCAACCCACTCCAGTCTTCTTGCCTGGAGAATCCCAGGAACTGTGGAGCCTGGTGGGCTGTGGTCTATGGGGTCGCACAGAGTCAGACATAACTGAAGTGACTTAGCAGCAGCAGCAGCAGCAGCAGCCAATGCAGGAGACATAAGAGACCCAGGTTCAACCCCTGAGTTGGGAAGATCCCCTGGAGGAGGGTATGTTAACCCACTCCAGTATTCCTGCCTGGAGAATCACATGGACAGAAGAGCCTAGAGCCCGGTAGGTTACAGTCCATAGGGTCACACAGAGTCAAACACAACTCAAGTGACTTAGCACACACACAGCACATATGACTTCTATCTACCTGTTAGGGGTACATCACCATTTGTCAGGAACTGACAATATATCATATTTCCACAGATTGATATTCCTAAGATAGTGTATCTGTTGAGACTTTAATAGGCTATTTTACTCTTCTAGTAGACTAATTGCTTCAGACATGTGGGATCTATTGCAAGACCAGTGGAAACCATGTTCATCTGCCTATAGTTGCTTCTTCTTTGCTGTAAAGTCAATTTCTTGGTTTGAGTCAATGTTATGTGAATGATCATAGTAGTTGACCAGACCTTTTCAATGTGTATTTGGATGTGAGACACACCATGGTTATGAAAGACAAGCATATATGGAAATGATACCAGTTCTATTAACGACAAATCACTGCTCCGTTGATGGGGAATAATATCTCTCCATGGTATCTACATGCCAGCAATTGACTGATATAGTTCATCAGAGGATAGTAAATGCTAAGAACTTGGCATTAGTCTCAGCCCATGGCAGTCATGAATACATTCTGCATTGTCAGTATCTAGAACATCCTTGATTAAGAAGTAAACCCCTGCTGTCGAGCCCATGTATAGCCATTACAACTGCCACCATTGTCAACTTGTTTGTGTCAGCATCAAGGGTCTCAAATTTAGCCTGGCTAATTTCTACAGAGTTAGTCAACTTGGCCACTTAGTTTCTGAGTTCCTCTTATAGAGATCATTGACAAGATAATAAGTAACAAAGTTCATCCACATTCTCATACCATACACGTGTTTTTTTCTTCATATCACTAACTGGTGTATTAAGCCAGTTGCTACTATCCAAAAGCCTATGTATATCAACTTCAGGCTATTTCTCTACTTCTTTCTCCAAACAAAGTGAACAAATAATATTTAACCATTCCATCTGGGAGGATAGCTTTTTCTTTGTGGTTTTTTTTTTTTTTTCACTGTCCTTTAGGAATACTCTTGAGTAAGATTTTATTGCAATAGTGGTACATCTATTGCTTTTGATTCTCATTACTTTTGAAGCTTGAGAAGAATGAATTTTCCAGGTCAATAATTATATAGCAAGTGTTAGAGGCTATGCTGTTCTGCTCCAATAAATATACCACTTCTAACATAATGGCTCTGATTGAGATAGCCATTTGGTAAAAGTTTTGGTAGTTCATCATCATCTGCCACAATCTAATTCATTGTTCTAAAGCCAAACAAAGAAAAACTAATAATAAGTGGAGAGATGATAGAGACAATGTGCTTGACTACTTTCAGTCTTTGCTTGAAGCACTAAATCCTTTCAATCTGTTTAAGATGTAATTTAGTTTAGATAATTATTTTGGCCAAAAGTAGAAGAGTGTCAAGGCTTGCATCTCTCTTTCCTGCTGTTATAATGCTTATCTCACAGGTGAGATACCCAAGGTGATATAACATATGACATGGCTACACTTGTCTGATAATAAAAATTTAAAAATAAGAAATAGAAGAAGAAATAGAAGAAACAACATCTTTACAAAATAGATTTGCTGTCAAATTAGATCCCATCTAGATGATATCAAGTATCCACTAGTAAATGATAATATAATATCTATGTCTCAGTCAAAACTCAAAGTTATTTGAAATGTGTCTTAATAAATCGACTCAATTATTTAAGTATGAATGGATCTTTTTATGTTAAATATGAATATCACCAACTGAGAGCATTTATTATAAACTGATGTTAGAAAAACCATGTATATCAGTCATGGATCTAGATAATTTTGAAACATTATGGCAAATACCAAAGGACTAAAAATGATTCCAGGAATGATAATGTAAATGATACATTTATATGATACTTTGAAGCACTGGGGTTTGATTTGAAGAAAACAAAAACACTTGCTTTGTAAAAAGAAAATTCTAAAATACATGATTAAATATATCCTTTAAAATGTCTTCAAGTATATATATGTAATAATCACATAAAAGTAACTTAATAGGATACTGACAAATCGAACATTATAATTGAAAATGGAATAATAAGAATACAATTAACATTTTTTTCATTATCACCATGAGAAATCTAATTAAAATTCTCTCTGAATAATGTTTTTAAAAATCTATTCATATACACTGAGAAAAATATGATTTTAATATATTCTCTTTAACTAGATATTACAGTAAACTTTAAGAAAACCTCTCTAAATTAATCTAAATTCACTATGTCTTTTATTTACTTAATATGTAAAGCACTGTTATATTTTTTCTAAATGTCCAAATTAAAAACAAGCAAACAAACAAACAAACAAAAACCTTTTGACTCATGTCTAGAAAAAGGAAAAGCAACAGCATTTTAACTTTACAAAAATATACTTAATTAGATTGTGATGCTTTCATACACAAGCAGAAAATATTTTTCAAGAAGTTAGATGCTATGATTTTAGGATTTTAAAGTTTTTCTTAAAAAATAATTTGTAAATAGAAATATGAACTGTTTTTCTCTTTCTATTATAAATACTAGAATATGTACTTAATATTGAAATGCACATCTCATTCATGTCTTTTGTTTCTGTAAAATTTGCCAATAAAGCCTCAAAGCTGCTGAATACATGTTTAGTTCCAATTTCATTTCTTTCTGAACTGCATCATCTTAAGCAATGCATCATCATCACAGGTCATTGCACTGATGGAATTAATCTGATAAAGCACCTGTGTGACAGGGAAAATGATATATTAGTGTGATTAATCATTAATGAACATCATCAGCACATGATCTATTAGCGTATTGCTCAAAGGATGGTGTCATTAGGAGTGAGTTCCTAGTGTTAAATTACGGTGTTGAAAGCAGTAGCTAGAGCTTGGCATAATCCAGAAGGCAGCAAATAGATGTGCCAATGTAAAATCAAGTTCCAGAGAACTTTTTTTTTCTGGCTTTAAAGTGTCAGATTTGCATCTTTGCTAATAAGGTTTACTACCCTAGGGCGCAATTAAATTTGAACTTATTATTCATCTACTATTAATTGCTTATCTATCCTCCATAAATTATACCATTTATGGGGCTGACTCACATATGCTGCATCACCAGTGAGAATGGCAAACAAATTTTTATTTGAAAAGGAAATAAAGATGAATTTGATATATCTGTGAGAAAATAATGATTTTTGCCAGGTTATTTCTTCAAACATGTAGGCATAAATGCGTCAGAAACTACATTTCACTTGACCAACTCATGATATAAAGATTGAAAATGTCATGCAATGCCTTTGCTAAAGTAATCTAATCAAGAAATTTGTTTATTTAAGATAACACATTTGCATATATAATAGATTTTAAAATCAGAGATTGATACATAGATAAATTTTAAGAATTCAGAATCTGACTAGATTAATTTCTAACATAAACGACAATTTTGATCTTTTATATTTAAGTAACCCTTTTAGATTTTGGATTTAACTTCCAGAAAAACCTCTATTTCTGCCTTATTGACTATGCCAAAGCCTGTGACTATGTAGATCACAATAATCTGTGGAAAATTCTGAGAGAGATGGGAATACCAGACCACCTGACCTGCCTCTTGAGAAACCTATATGCAGGTCAGGAAGCAACAATTAGAACTGGACATGGAACAACAGACTGGTTCAAAATAGGAAAAGGAGTATGTCAAGGCTATATACTGTCATCCTGCTTATTTAACTTATATGCAGAATACATCATGAGAAACTCTGGGCTTGAAGAAGCACAAGGTGGAATCAAGATTGCTGGGAGAAATATCAATAACTTCAGATATGCAGATGACATCACCCTTATGGCAGAAAGTGAAGAGGAACTAAAGAGCCTCTTGATGAAAGTGAAAGAGGGGAGTGAAAAAGGTTGGCTTAAGGCTCAACATTTAGAAAACTAAGATCATGGCATCTGGTCCCATCACTTCATGGGAAATAGATGGGGAAACAGTGGAAACAGTGTCAGACTTTATTTTTGGGGGCTCCAAAATCACTGCAGATGGTGATTGCAGCTATGAAATTAAAAGAGGCTCACTCTGGAAAGAAAGTTATGACCAGCCTACCTAGATAGCATATTAAAAAGCAGAGACATTACTTTGGTGACAAATGTCCGTCTAGTCAAGGCTATGGTTTTTCCTGTGGTCATGTATGGATGCGAGAGTTGGACTATGAAGAAAGCTGAGCGCAAATGAATTGATGCTTTTGAACTGTGGTGTTGGAGAAGACTCTTGAGAGTCCCTTGGGCTGCAAGGAGATCCAACCAGTCCATTCTAAAGGAGATCGATCCTGGGTGTTTGGAAGGAATGATAGATACTAAAGCTGAAACTCCAGTACTTTGGCCACCTCATGCAAAGAGTTGACTCGTTGGAAAAGACTGTGATGCTGGGAGGGATCGGGGGCAGGAGGAAAAGGGGATGACAGAGGATGAGATGGCTGGATGGCATTACCGACTCGAAGGATGTGAGTCTGAGTGAACTCTGGGAGTTGGTAATGGACAGGGAGCCCTGGCCTGCTGCAATTCGTGGGGTCACAAGGAGTTGGACATGAGTGAGTGACTGAACTGAACTGAAAATGTGACTGGATATTTAATCACTGTATTATTTTAAACAGGTATTAAATGCTATTCATTTCTAAGAATGTTTGTTCAATGAGGCAAAAGGTTGTATCTGTTCAGTTCATTATTTTATCCCCTGGATATAGGCTGCTACTGCTGCTAAGTCACTTCAGTCGTGTCCGACTCTGTGCAACCCCATAGACGGCAGCCCACCAGGCTCCCCCGTCCCTGGGATTCTCAAGGCAAGAACACTGGTTTGGGTTGCCATTTCCTTCTCCAATGTATGAAAGTGAAAAGTGAAAGTGAAGTCTCTCAGTCTTGTCCAAATCTTAGTGACCCCATGGACTGTAGCCCACCAGGCTCCTCCATCCATGGGATTTTCCAGGCAAGAGTACTGGTGTGGGGTGCCAATGCCTTCTGTGGGATATAGGCTAGAGACCCCCAAATGTGAGACAATCAATATTTTCTCTAATTAATTAATTTAATAATGTCATGAAACATATTCAGATTCCACAGATCATTTATGCATATAAATAACTTCTGTATACATGTTTTTTTGAACCATGATTTAAATTACTGTTTTTTAAATATTAAAAGTACCCTGTTTATATTATCATTAATTTTCACTCTGTATCAAAAGATAAATCTGCATATGTTTTTCAAGAAGATAGTGCCACATAAATGTTTTTAATAGTCTAAATGTGTATAATGTGAGAGTTTTATTAAGATCAGTCATAGTATAAACAAAAACTATTGATTGAATCATTGAGACTTTGAATTCAGACAACATAGCATAGCCTGAGTTTTGTTCTTTCTCTCCATTAAATGCAATCACAAACGCTTGAAATAACACTAAGGGTATGTATAGAAATTTCTGAAACTGTTATAAAGGCAGCTAAGTGGTTTGGAATCCCAGCATTGGAGGAACAACACAGTGGCCTCCATCCACAAGAAGGTCTTCCAGACCTGGCATTTCCCCAGCCTCACCCTAACAAGAGAAGTTAGCTCAGATAGGTCTCTTTAAGAGCCCATTTGTTGTTGTTGTTGTTGTTTATGTGTTTGCTTTTTCCCTCCAGATATAATTTGTTTCCTCAGTAACACTGTTTGGTTACCTACCTCTTTAATGTTACTTCCTAACTAGAATTTTCCTAACTATGTACTCCATTAGAGCACAGTATTTGTGCTTCGGCCATTGTGCTTTGTTCATTCTTTGTGCTTTGTTCATTGTTCATTGTGCCAAAAGTCCACAAGAAGGCTTGCCATCAAGTCATTCTCTCTCCTTCTGTTCCTCCTCTTATATAAATTTATTCTATCTCCATTTCACTTCCTTCTTCCTCCTAATCCTGTGGAACCAATTTTTCTTTGAAACATAAACCTATGTCTCTACTGGTTCTTATTAAGCTTTTTAATCTCTTAGTTCTCTCTCAGTAAAACAAACCAATCCAACAAAACCTAAACCCCAGACACTTCACATTCCTTTAGCTGTGTAAATTTATTTTTTCCCTTTACATCCAGATATCCTTGAGTAATCAAGCATGCTTGCAGAATCTCTCTTAGTCAGCCACTCTCTCATGTAGTTTCAACACCCCATTCAGTTACAAAAAACACATTGCTAAAGGTCAACATTATATATTCATCTATCTATTCTTTTTTCAGATTTTTCCCATATAGATTATTAGAGAGTATTGAGTATAGTTCCCTATGTAATACAGTAGGTCCTTGTTAATAATATGTTTTACATATAGTAGTGTGCATGAAAAATATGTTAGTCACCCAGTTGTGTCCACTCTTTGCAACCCCATGGGCTGTGGCTAACCAGGATCCTCTGTCCATGGAATTCTCTAAGCAAGAATACTGGAGTGGGTTGCTATTCCCTTATCCAAGAGATTTGCTTACCCAGGGATTGAACCTGGGTCTCCTGCACTGCAGGTGGATTCTTTACTGTCTGAGCCACCAGGGAAGCCCATAGTAATGTGCATATGTATAACTAACTAGGTATAAATAAGTCACTTTGCTGTATACCAAAAACAACAGAACATTATGACTCAACAGAACATATGACTCACTTTTATATGCTCCAATATGAAAGTGTTTTAATTCAAAAAATATAAACGAAGATAAAAAGTCAAAATTACATCCAAGTCAGTAATTTAAAAAAAAAGTTTTTGGGCCTCCTCTTGCAATACGTTATAGCAACAGCTGTATGTCTAATCTCTTCTAAATTCCAGAAACCCACCCTAAATCCCTCTTACCTATATACTCACTCCATCTTTCTATTCCTTATTGGCTCACCTTCTTCAAACTAAACATCAGATTTTAGAGATTCTAAACTCCAGTGAAACTTTAAACTTATACCCAAATCAACATTCAAATACTTAGGCAAACTTACCTATTTTGTTGTTGTTCAGTAGCTCAGTCATGCTCAACCCTTTGCAACCCTATGGACTACAAAGATAGGCTCAATAAAGGACAGTAATTGTATGGACCTAACAGAAGCAAAAGATATTAAGAAGAGGTGGCAAGAAAATACAGAAGAATTATACAGAAAAGATCTTCACAACACAGATAATCATGAGGATTTCGTCAATCACCTAGAGCCAGACATCCTGGAATGTGAAGTCAAGTGGGCCTTAGAAAGCATCACTATGAGCAAAGGTAGTGGAGGTGATGAAATTCCAGTTGAGCTCTTTCAAATCTTAAAATATGATGCTGTGAAAGTGCTGCACTCAATATGCCAGCAAATTTGGAAAACTCAGCAGTGACCACATACTGGAAAAGGTCAGTCTTCATTCCAATCCCAAAGACAGGAAATGCCAAAGAATGCTCAAACTACTGCAAAATTGCACTCATCTCACATGCTAGTAAAGTAATGCTCAAAATTCTCCAAGCCAGGCTCAAAAAATATGTGAACCCTGAAATTCCAGATGTTCAAGATGGTTTTAGACAAAGCAGAGGAACTAGACATCAAATGTCAACATCCGCTGGATCATGGAAAAAGCAAGAGAGTTCCAGAAAAGCATCGATTTCTGCTTTATTAACTATGCCAAAGCCTTTGACTGTGTGGATCACAATAATCTGTGGAAAATTCTGAGAGAGATGGGCATACCAGACCACCTGACCTGCCTCTTGAGAAACCTATATGCAGGTCAGAAAGCAACAGTTAGAACTGGACATGCAACAACAGACTGGTTCCAAATAGGAAAAGGAGTACGTCAAGGCTGTATATTGTCACCCTGCTTATTTAACTTCTATGCAGAGTACATCATGAGAAACGTTGGGCTTGAAGAAGCACAAGGTGGAATCAAGATTACTGGGAGAAATATCAATGACCTCAGATATGCAGATGACACCACCCTTATAGCAGAAAGTAAAGAAGAACTAAAGAGCCTCTTAATGAAAGTGAAAGAGGAGACTGAGAAAGTGGCTTAAACCTCAACATTCAGAAAACTAAGATCATGGCATCTGGTCCCATCACTTCATGGCAGAAAGATGGGTAAACAGTGGAAACAGTGGCTGGCGTTATTTGGGGGGGGGGGGGGCTCCAAAATCACTGCAGATGGTGATTACAGCCATGAAATTAAAAGACACTTACTCCTTGGAAGGAAAGTTACGACTAACCTAGACAGCATGTATAAAAGCAGAGACATTACTTTGTCAACAAAGGTCCATCTAGTCAAGGCTATGGTTTTTCCAGTAGTCATGTATGGATGTGAGATTTGGACTATAAAGAAAGCTGACCATCAAAGAGTTGATGCTATTGAACTGTGGAGTTGGAGAAGACTCTTTAGAGTCCCTTGTAGTGCAAGAAGATCCAACTGGTCCATCCTAAAGGAGATCAGTCCTGGGTGTTCATTGGAAGGACTGATGCTGAAGTTGAAACTCCAATACTTTTGCCAGTAATGCAAAGAGCTGACTCATTTGAAAAGACTCTGATTCTAGGAAAGATTGAGGGCAGGAGGAGAAGGGGACAACAGAGGATGAGATGATTGGATGGCATCACCAACTCAATGGATATGAGTTTGGTTAAACTCCAGGAGTTGGTGATGGACAGGGAGGCCTGGCATGCTGTGGTTCATGGGGTCACAAAAGGTCAGCCATGACTGAGTGACTCACCTGAACTGAACTGGAGTGCAACATGCCAGTCTTCCCTGCCCTTCACCATCTACCAGAGTTTGCTCAAACTTATGTCCATTGAGTCAATGATACCATCCAACCATTTCATCCTCTGTCATCCCCTTCTCCTGCTGCCTTCAATCTTTCCCAACATAAGGGTCTTTTCCAATGAGTCAGCACTTTGTACCAGGTGGCCAAAGTATTGGAGCTTCAGCATCAGTCCTTTCAGTGAATATTCTGGTTTGATTTCCTTTAGGATTGACTGGTTTTATATCCTTGCAGTCCAAGGGACTTCCGTGAGTATTCTCCAAAACCACAGTTCAAAAACATCATGTCTTCATTGTTCAGCCATTTTTATTGTCCAGCTCTCATATCCATATATGACTATTGAAAAAACAATACCTCTGACTATATGAATGTTTGAAGTAATGTCTCTGGTTTTTAATACACCATCTAGGTTTGTAACTGCTTTTCTTCCAAGAAGCAAGCATCTTTTTATTTCATGGCTTCAGTCACCATCCACAGTGATTCTAGAGCCCAAGCAAATAAAGTCTGTCTCTGTTTTCATTGTTTCCCCATCTACTTGCCATGAAATGATGTGACTGGATGCCATGATCCTCGTTTTTTGAATTACTAGTGTGTAATAAAATAGCTGATCTTAATCTGGTTCCTGGGTGGTAACCTGTAAATCCTTGAGATTTCTTAAGTGATAGAGATGTCTTTGTTATTCATTGCAGGCCTCTAATACCACAAGGGATGCAATGTGCTCACAAGGTGACTCAAGATGTGTCTTAGATAGTTTGTGCTAATGAGTTAACTTAAGATTGGGTCTAATCATGCCTGAAAGACCAACCGTGTGATTAGATGGTTGGGATTCTTAGCCAAGTGATATCAGCTTGACCTCTAAGAAGGGAAGGAGGGTGAATTTTGAGCTTCAATCGTGTGGCCAGTGATTCAATGAATCATGCCTAGATAATGAAATGTCAACAAAATTCTAGGTACTAAAGCTTAGGTAAACTTCCCTGGTTGGCAGTAGCCTATGTACTGTCACACATCAATGTGCTGGGAGGTTAATGTGTCCTGATTTCATGAGGAGAGGACAAATAGAAGCTTCACATTTGAAACTTTCTGAATAGTACATATGCATTTCTTCCTTTGGCTGGTTCTGATTTGAATTTGTTTGTAATAATAAAACTCCAATCATAAGCATAGCATTTTCCTAAGTTACATGGGATGTTTTAGTGAATTATTGACACTGGAAGCAAGTGAGATCCCCCAAATTAGAAGTCAGCTGGTCAGAGGTGAAGGTTGTCTGGGGACCTAGCAACCTGCATCTGATATCAGAAGAAAGAGTAGCTTTGTGGAAGACTGTGTACTTAATCTGTTAGGTTTGATTTAGATCTGTATACTTGGTGTCAGAAGTCATTTTAGGTAAACTAGACATCTATTTCAGATTGTTATGTTCAGCTCACTATTAAAATCTCAAAACCACAAACTGTTCCATGTGTTCCAGTGAAATGAATGATCCTCCTGTATCTGCCCTTCTTCAAAGATACCTGTATTACTGAATTACTCTACCACCTACTGAGTATTGCACAGTAGAAACACAGTGCCATTCTTAACTATTTCCAATCTTTTGCTATCCCTCCAAATATCCAATTTACTTTTCTGTTTTAAAGTTTAACTATGTACATCAAACCCACTGACTGTAGCTATTTGCATCAGTAATCATAATAACCCAAGTTATTATTATCACTCCTTTGGATTTCTATAACAGATTTCAAGGTGATTTTGTTTGTTCATACTTTCAATCTATATTCTACAATTGGAAATAAGGATTTCTTTGAAATACATATTTGACCATATCCACTTTCCTGCTTGTTTCAGGCATGGTTAAATCCTCTAATTGTTTCCAATTGGTCCTATTACAAAGCCAAAACTATTGAAAGAGATTAGAAAGGCTCAGCATGAAATAGGGCTCTCCCTACCACTTCAGGCTTTTATTATACCTTGTGCCCTCTTTCACTGTCTGCTCTAGTGATACAGAGCTTCTTACAGCTCTGGAAATCTTTACCGGCTCCCTCCTGCAATAACAACTTTATGCTTATTACCCCCCTTCCCCAGAGGGCTCTTTCATCTTCTTTTTATCAGTTATCTCCTATGTAGCATTCAGATTTAAGCCTGGGCAAAATTTACTCAAGGAGACTATATTTCTGCCCTGCTAAATCTGATGCTCTCATAACACTTAGCATGGCTGTGTTTTTTATTTAGTTATCTTATTTGACTAATGTCTCTTTCAGCAGAATATGGTCTCTATGAATACGTCTACTCTCCTCAAAATTTTATCATAGGTTCTTGAAACTTAAGTCCTTAATGTTTATTCAATTATCAGTTCAATGATTTAATATAAAGTTTGTACTTATTTTATGCCATAATAATAATAATAATAAAGTATATACTGATTGCATACTTTTAGTACATGAGAAAATAATCAAGTAAAAAAAGAGAAATCATGTTCTCATTTTACCAAAACAGATATTGAACAAGATAATACTAATAGTTTATTTCCTGGTGGCTCAGAGGATAAAGCATCTGCCTACAATGCAGGAGACCTGGGTTCAATCCCTGGGTTGGGAAGATCCCCTGAAGAAGGAAGTGGCAACCCACTCCAGTATTCTTACCTGGAGAATCCCATGGATGGAGGAGCCTGGTGGGCTACAGTCCACAGGATCGCAGAGTCGGACACGACTGAGCGACTTCACTCACTCACTCATAGCATTTTTTAACATCATAAGTATAAAAACATATATGCTAGATAAAGTTTTTTTTTTTTTTTTTTTTGGTAGGACTGGATTTGGTGAAAGGTGTTAAAATGGTGTTACCATTTTAAGACAAAATTCAAGTATCAGCTTTAAATTTTTCAGTATGGTTGGGATTAAACACAAATATTTCCCCCCATTCTGAGGGTTGTCTTTTCATCTTTATGGTTTCCTTTGTTGTGCGAAGGCTATTAATTTGAATTAGATCCCATTTGTTTATTTTTGTTTTTATTTCCATTACTCTAGGAGATGAGTCAAAAAGGATCTTGCTGTGATTTATGTCAAAGTATGTTCTGCCTAGGCATTCCTCTAAAAGTTTTATAGTGTCTGGCCTTACATTTAGTTCTTTTAAACATTATGAGTTTATTTTTATGTATGGTGTTAGGAAGTGTGCTAATTTAATTCTTTTACATATAACTGTCCAGTTTTCCCAGCATTACTTATTGACTGTAAAGCGAGTGCAGAGAAAAAGAGAGTGAGCTGGGCAGTCAAGCAAGAAAAGGGAAATTTATTAGAGGGGAAAGAGATGGTGACTGGCCCTTAAGAGGAACCAGCATCCTCCCTTTCTGATGGAGTTCTTTTTATACCCCACCAGTGAAAAATTCTCTGAAGGGATGGTTACATAGCCAGAGGTTTGGAATCTGATGGTCTCGAAGCTTTAAGAAGATAAGCACCAGTGAGATAACAGGATGCCATTTGGGCAATTTGGTCAGTCTCAAGGATCACTGTGATTTATTCTTTTAGAGGTCAATATAATGAGCCACCTTATCATTGAGACCCCAAAGGGATCCTGTCATTGACAATACTATCTTTTCTCCATTGTATATTCTTTACTCCTTTCTCAACGATAAGGTGTCTGTCTGTAGGTGAATGAAATTACCTCTGAGCTTTCTATCCTGTTTCGTTAATCTACATTTCTTATTTTGTGCTGGCACAATATTGTCTTGATTACTGCAGCTTCAAGGTATAATTTGAAGCCAGGGAAACCACAGAAAGGGAGAAAATATTTGAAAACTAAGCACCTGTCAAAAGATTAATGTACAAGCTGCTCATGTAGCTCAAAAAACAACAAACAAGGGAACTCTCTTGTGCTGTTATATGAAACGTAAATTGATACAGCCATTATGGAGAACAGTGTAGAGGTTCCTTTAAAAAGCTACCATATGACCCAACAATCCCACTCCTTGGCATATGCCTGGAAAAATTAATGATTCAAAAAAGACACATGTGCCCCAATGTTCATTGTAGTACCATTTACAGTAACTAGTACATGTAAGTAAGTAAGTAAAGTTGCTCAGTCGTGTCCAACTCTTTGCGACCCCACGGACTATAGCCTACCAGGCTCCTCCCTCCATTGGATTCTCCAGGCAAAAGTACTGGAGTGGGTTGCCATTTCCTTCTCCAGGGGATCTTCCCAACCCAGGGATCGAACCCGGGTCTCCTGCATTCCAGGCAGATGCTTTAACCTCTGAATCACCAGGGAAGCCCTGAAAGAAACCTAAACATCCATCAGCAGATGAATAGATAAAGGCACGGTACATATATACACTGGAATATTGCTCAGCAATAAAAAGAAATTCAATTAGCTCATTAGTAATGATGCAATAGGGCCTAGAGTTTGTCATTAAAATAAAGTAAGTTATAAAGAGAAAAACACTGTATATTAATGCATATATACACAATCTCTAAAAAATGATATGTATGAATCTATTTGCAGAGCAAGAATAGAGGCATAGACTTAGAGAATGGACATCATACACACACACAAACACACACACACACACACTATTATGTGTGAAATAGATAGCTAGTGGGGAGCTGTTAAACAGCATAGGGAGTTTAGTTCCATGCTCTATAATGACCTAGAGGTGTGGGATTGGGGAGTGGGAGAGAGAATCACAAGGGAGGGGTTATTTGTATACATATAGACACTTCACTTTGTTGTACAGCATAAATTATCAACAGCATTATAAAGCAATTATATGCCAGTTTAAAAACAAATAATAAATAATTACATCAAAAAGAAAAAAGAAAAGATTTAAACACAATTATGCCAACTTCATCCAATGCATTCAGAGGAAATTTACTATCGTTCCAAATATATATGGGAATTCTTGGTGGACTGACATTTATCCTCAACATCTGTTTCCACATTCATGATATTCCTGAGTTTTCATTTTCTGCTTTTGTGTTTTGCCTTTGTATATTTCCCTTCCACAAAATTTCATACACCCCCTCCAGATTCCTCTACAAGTCTTTTAAAAATAACACTAACAGTGTTTTTAGCCAAGTTTTACTTAAATAAAGAGGAGAGGCAGATTTTAGAGGTAAATTGAACACTGCCTACTTACCAACTTTGCCTTGAAAATATCTGAATTTCAACTTTCCCATTTTGTTCCAAATTCTTTTCCTTGTTTGGCTCTATCTAACACTTTAATTCTTTCAAATACTTATAGTCTTATATTGAGGAAAAAAAAAAACAAACACTGCAAAATTTCACATTATTATCAAGTAGTTTGAGGCTCTATTTGTTAAATCCTCTCTTTCATAAGGGCTTCCTAGGTGGCGCTAATGGTAAACAACCTGCCTGCCAAAACAGGAGATGTAAGAGATGCAGGTTTAATCCCTGGATTGAGAAGATCCCTGGAGAAGAAAATGGAACTTCACTCCAGTATTCTGGCCTGGAGAATCCCATGGACAGAGGAGCCGGACAGACTACAGTCCATAGGGGCTCAAAGAGTTGGACACAGCTCAAGTGACTTAGTAAACACACAGGTACTCTCCATGAACCTGCCTGTTGTTCTAATGTTTCATATCCACATATCCCATCAAGTTATTCTAACAGACAGTTGTCTTCTGCAGAAGAACTATGAGTCTCACTTTAGGAATGGTGGGTTTTGTTAGTCAATAATTATCTCTCAAAAGATAAGTTAATAATGAAGTCAAATAATCTTATAAGCTTGGTATCTGACATGACAGAATTTCATTGAAATCAAAATGAAGGAAAACTCTAACAGAAAGGTTAACTCAAAATCATAACCTCAAACTAGAAATGCCCCAGTATATTCTAGGAGCCCTTCTTAGTTTAGTATCCAATTCTACTTTTCTAAGCATATATATAATTATATACAGGTTAAACTTGCCCTCAACATGTGAAATTATCGTCTGACTTAATTCAGTCTGTTAAATAAAATATCATATACTCAGTACCTTATAAACAGAAGAAAATATTTTCTCACAATTCAGGAAGTTGTGAATTTCAAGGTCAAGATACTAATAGATGTGGTGTCTGGTAAGAACCTGTGCAGAAGAGTGCCTGAGGTCAGGGGCAGCAGCCAAGAGTGCCAGGCTGCGACTGTGCAGGAGTGGCTGAGAGAAGCTACCCCACGTCCAGGGTCAGGGACAGCTACTGGGAGGAGTTAGCCCATGTCCAAGGAGCAGTGGCTGCGTGGGTGCAGTAGGGCCAAGAGGAGCTACTCCACGTTCAAGGTCAGGAGGGGTGGCTGTGAGGAGTTACCCCTCATCCAAGGTAAGGAGCAGTGGCTTCACTTTGCTAGAGCAGCAAAGAAATACCCCAAGTCCAAGGTAAGAGAAACCCAAGTAAGACAGTAGGTGTTGCAAGAGGCATCAGAGGGTACACACAAACCATAATTACAGAAAACTAGTCAATCTAATCACATGAACCACAGCCTTGTCTAACTCAATGAAACTAAGCCATGCTGTGTGGGGCCACCCAAGACAGGCGGGTCATGGTGGAGAGGTCTGACAGAATGTGGTCCACTGGAGAAGGGAATGGCAAACCACTTCAGTATTTTTACCTTGAGAACCCCATGAACAGTATGAAAAGGCAAAATGATAGGATACTGAAAGAGGAACTCCCCAGCTCATTAGGTACCCAATATGCTACTGGAGATCAGTGGATAAATAACTCCAGAAAGAATGAAGGGATGGAGCCAAAGCAAAAACAATACCCAGCTGTGGATGTGACTGGTGATAGAAGCAAGGTCTGATGCTGTAAAGAGCAATATTGCATAGGAACCTGGAATGTTAGGTGCATGAATCAAGGCAAATTGGAATTAGTCAAACAGTAGATGACAAGAGTGAACGTCGACATTCTAGGAATCAGCAAACTAAAATGGACTGGAAAGGATGAATTTAACTCAGATGACCATTATATCTACTACTGTGGGCAGGGAATCCCTGAGAAGAAATCAAGTAGCCATCATGGTCAACAAAAGAGTCCGAAATGCAGTACTTGGATGCAGTCTCAAAAACGACAGAATGATCTCTGTTCATTTCCAAGGCAAACCATCCAATATCACAGTAATCCAAGTCTATGCCCCAACTAGTAATGCTGAAGCAGCTGAAGTTGAACGGTTCTATGAAGACCTACAAGACCTTTTATAACTAACACCCAAAAAAGATGTCCTTTTCATTATAGGGGACTGGAATGCAAAAGTAGGAAGTCAAGAAGCAACAGGGATAATAGGCAAATTTGGCCTTGGGATACGGAATGAAGCAGAGCAAAGGCTAATAGAGTTTTGCAGAGAGAATGCACTGGTTACAGCAAACACCGTCTTCCAACAACACAGGAGAAGACTCTATACATGGACATCACCAGATGGTCAACACCGAAATCAGATTGATTATATTCTTTGCAGCCAAAGATGGAGAAGCTCTATACAGTCAGCAAAAACAAGACTGGGAGCTCACTGAGGCTCAGATCATGAACTCCTTATTGCCAAATTCAGACTTAAATTGAAGAAAGTAGGGAAAACCACTGGATCATTCAGGTATGACCTAAATCAAATTCCTTATGAGTATACAGTGGAAGTGAGAAATAGATTTAAGGGCCTAGATCTGATAGATAGAGTGCCAGATGAACTATGGCCAGAGGATCGAGACATTGTACAGGAGACAGGGATCAAGAACATCCCATGGAAAAGGAATGCAAAAAAGCAAAATGGCTGTCTTGGGAAGCCTTACAAATAGCTGTGAAAAGAAGAGAAGTGAAAAGCATAGGAGAAAAGGAAAGATATAAGCATCTGAGTGCAGAGTTCCAAAGAATAGCAAGGAGAGATAAGAAAGACTTCCTCAGTGATCAATGCAAAACAATAGAGGAAAAAACAGAATGGGAAAGACTAGAGATCTCTGCAAGAAAATTAGAGATACCGAGGGAAAATTTCATGCAAATATGGGCTCCATAAGACAGAAATGGTATGGACCTAAGAGAAGCAGAAGACATTAAGAAGAGTTGGCAAGAATACACAGGAACTATGCAAAAATCTTCAAGATAATCTTGATGGTGTGATCACTCACCTAGAGCCAGACATCCTGGAATGTGAAGTCAAGTGGGCCTTAGAAAGTATCACTATGAGCAAAGGTAGCGGAGGTGATGGAATTCCAGTTGAGCTACTTCAAATCCCGGAAGATGATGTTATGAAAGTGCTGCACTCAATATGCCAGCAAATTTGGAAAACTCAGCAGTGGCCACAGGACTGGAAAAGGTCAGTCTTCATTCCAATCCCAAAGACAGGGAATGCCAAAGTATGCTCAAACTACAGCACAATTGCACTCATCTCACACGCTAGAAAAGTAATGCTTAAAATCCTCAAAGCCAGGTTTCAGCAACACATGAACAGTGAACTTGCTGATGTTCAAGCTGGTTTTAGAAAAGGCAGAGGAACCAGAGATCAAATTGCCAACATCTGCTGGATCATGGAAAAAGCAAGAGAGTTCCAGAAAAACATCTATTTCTGCTCTATTGACTATGCCAAAGCTTTTGACTGTGTGGATCACAATAAACTGTGGAAAATCCTGAGAGAGATGGGAATACCAGACCACCTGACCTGCATCTTGAGAAACCTATATGCAGGTTAGGAAGTGACAGAACTGAACATGGAACAGACTGGTTCCAAATAGGAAAAGGAGTATGTCAAGGCTGTATATTGTCACCCTGCCTATTTAACTTCTATGCAGAATACATCATGAGAAATGCTGGGCTGGAAGAAGCACAAGCTGGAATCAAGATTGCCAGGAGAAATATCAGTAACCTCAGATATTCAGATGATACCACCCTTATGGCAGAAAGTGAAGAGGAACTAAAAAGCCTCCTTATGAAAGTGAAAGAGGAGAGTGAAAATGTTGGCTTAAAGCTCAACATTTAGAAAATGAAGATCATGGCATCTGGTACCATCACTTCATGGGAAATAGATGGGGAAACAGTGGAAATAGTGTCAGACTTTATTTTGGGGGGCTCCAAAATCACTGCAGATGGTGATTTCAGCCATGAAATTAAAAGATGCTTCCTCCTTGGAAAAAAAAGTTATGACCAACCTAGATAGAATATTCAAAAGCAGAGACATTACTTTGCCAACAAAGGTCTGTCTAGTCAAGGCTATGGTTTTTCCAGTGGTCATGTATGGATGTGAGAGTTGGACCTTGAAGACGGCTGAGCGCTGAAGAATTGATGCTTTTGAACTGTGGTGTTGGAGAAGACTCTTGAGAGTCCCTTGGACTGCAAGGAGATCCAACCTGTCCATTCTAAAGGAGATCAGTCCTGGGTGTTCTTGGAAGGACTGATGCTAAAGCTGAAACTCTAATACTTTGGTCACCTCATGTGAAGAGTTGACTCATTGGAAAAGACTCTGATGCTGGGAGGGATTGGGAGCAGGAGAAGAAGGGGATGACAGAGGATGAGATGGCTGGTTGGCATCACCGGCTCTATGGACAAGAGTTTGGGTGAACTCTGTGAGTTGGTGATGGACAGGGAGGCCAGGCATGCTGCAATTCATGTGGTCACAAAGAGTTAGACATGACTGAGCGACTAAACTGAACTCAACTGTACTGAAGAACCTGCTTCCTGGTTCACTTATGGCCATGTTCTCTGTGTTTTCCCACATGGGAGAAAGATTAAGGATATTAATGTCATTCATGAAGGCGTATGACCTAATATTCTCCCAAGAACCTTATATACAATATCATAATCTTAAGGATGAGGATTCTTCCAGTGAATTACGGGGAGACATAAACCTTTAGTCTATAGCATCATTTCATATCTTCATGTTATCTTTGATTATTTTATCACATACAAGTCATGCTGCTGCTGCTGCTGCTGCTGCTGCTGCTGCTGCTGCTGCTGCTGCTGCTGCTGCTGCTGCTAAGTCCCTTCAGTTGTGTCCGACTCTGTGCGACCTCATAGATGGCAGGCCATCAGGCTCCACCATTCCTGGTATTCTCAAGGCAAGAACACTGGAGTGGGTTGCCATTTCCTTCTCTAATGCATGAAAGTGAAAAGTGAAAGTGAACTTGCTCAAGCGTGTCCGACTCTTAGCGACCCCATGGACTGCAGCCTACCATTCTCCTCCACCCATAGGATTTTCCAGGGAAGAGTACTGGAGTGGAGTGCCATTGCCTTCTCCGATGCAAGTCATAAGTAACTTGATATTAAAATGATAAATATAAGACCATTCTTGTGAAAAATACTAATGTATATGGATTTTGCCACTTTTATAATTTTATTTTCAGTAAACTGATAGATGTGTTATTATCTCTTCTTAGATCCTAATGCAAAGTTAATTTTAGAAAATCATAGCTAAATGTAGCTAATTTTAGAAGAGGGACACATCACGCAAAATAATTGTGTCCCTAAAGACCAAATTGAAGTTAATGCTGCTAGAGATTTAAAGGTTTCAAGAGTTCCAACTATCAAAACACTCTTTCTATAGTAACTTTAGGCTTTCGGCACTAATGTCAAGTAGTTTGGTGAAGAATTATTTTCAATCTAAGCTCAATAAAAGTGGATCTAAATCAATATGTATACCCTGCTAAATTTACCATACTAAATCACTTTTGGATTTAGAAAGTTGTATTTAAATTCTCAATTTCAGAGAAACTTCTCTTATACCTTTAAATATATAAAATCATTAAAATATAGAATAAAATATAAGTAAATAAAAATAAAACCATTTTTCCCACTCTAATAAATGACAGAGCTCTTATACTGAAAGTTGTGTGAATGAGCGTCAGAACTTTGACATTCGGTAGAATAATTTTATATGACAATCCAGAGTAGCTGCCAGTTAGTGAAAGGAAGGTCACTCAGTCATGTCTGACTCTTTGTGACCCCATGGACTATATAGTCCATGGAATTCTCCAGACCAGAATACTGGAGTGGGTAGCCTTTTTCTTCTCCAGGAGCTGCTAATAAGGAAAAGATTAAAGGAAGAACACCAAAGAGGTATTCCAAACAGCACAAAAATGAAGAAGAATGAAAACTAGTGAGACAGGATAGTTATCCTGAAAGGCACTTGAAAATATGTATGAAAAATCTTTTTATTTTATTTTATTTTTTAATTTTTTTTTAATCTTGACAGTATGTTTTTTTTTTTTTTTTAATTTTTACTTTTACTTTATTTTACTTTACAATACTGTGTTGGTTTTGCCATACATTGACATGAATCCACCGTTTAACAATTTCAGTCTTGGAAATGAAGACTTTTTTTTTCCTGAAAAGTAAATGATTGGGGGAAAATTCAAAGATTTATATATGAAATCAATATATGTAGCAGAAAAAAATTTAATAATTGAAATGCTCAAGAATAGGTGATCACTTAATTGAATTATCATAATATGCATAACAATTTAATTTCAAGAGAAATAAGTACTATAAAATGTTAAATATAAAACTAAACAAAATTAGTAAGCAAAATATGACAAAAGTTGTATCTGTATGGTATTTCTGCAGCTTCTTGAAGTTTTCAAACTGTGACTTCTCTAGAACATGTTCCATTTGGTGGGGACTTTAGTTCAGCAGAGCTTAAAGATATTGTTATATGTATCCCTGGAGGGAGAATCAGGACCCTGCTCCAAGGCTGCACTATTGTTTCTTAACTGCTTTTCCTTTATCTCTGTATCCCCTTCCTTCCTTTGCTAGCAACTGTGCAAATCTACCCTTTGTAACTCAGGAAATGTCATGGAGACCGGCATCTTTTCCCTGCAAATGAACAACAGGGGACATAGAAAGTCTTCCATTTCTAGAAGCCCCACAGGGTCCTGCTTGGTTTCAGTAATGTGTTACATAATGTCTGATATGTTAGAAACTTGGTAATTTTTTGGTAGCTTACTGCTTTTGATTATGATTGGGGTTGTGATTAATGGTACTGATTTATTATTCCAGGAAACATATCTAGAAGGCAGAACCATAATTTTTATGCAAATTTGTACAAAGCCTAAATCCAGTCACTATTCAGAGTCTATAGCTAGGTTTTAAGGTGCCTACAATGAAACTTATTAGATATAATAGGTAATTTTTCAGTTTCTTCTTGTCTTCCTTCAAGGTAGCTGAGACTACATAGACCAGTTATTGGATGAAGTTCCTGCAGCAATTGGCTTATTTATTATGCCTCAATAAGTATACATACATTTATATGTATGTTTATTGCTTAAAATAAATTTACATATGTGTACTTCAAAAACTTTATATAATTACTAAACAATTGGTTGATGAAATGTATCCATTTCAATGACAATAAATAAGTTATTAATACTTACTTCATTTCTTTCATCATCTGCACAGGAATAGATCAATGATTTGTTCCCACTAACTCTATGCTACGGTATGAAGGCAATAAACTCATATCTTTCTTATCATTTTTGTGGGAAGTTTCATGGCAGGGATTCTTTTTAACCTTGAATCTCCAATGACTTATATGAATTCCGACCCTTAAGAGGCATTCCATAAATTTTGAACAAAACTGAATTTTACTGAGGAGCATATAGACAAGTAGGAGAATAAGGCGTGTACCAATCTGATTCTGATACAATGTAAAAATGTTATGGCTGCCATAAAGAGATGGAGGAAATTACTTTTAGAATTCAGCAGTGAAAATCTCTCCCAGAATTTGAAATAACATTTCATGAAGAAAAAAAATTAAGTGGAGCATTGAAAGAAAAGCAGGGCTCAGAAATGAAGAGACAGGAAGAAATGTTGTGCAGGCAAAAAGAATGTACAGTGCAGAAAGAAAATAATTTTGTTTTCTTTTCTCTGTACCAGACAGTAACCTTTTTTTGCACATTTCTACATTTCTTTCACTGCTATGAAGTTAATATCATTTTACAGGAAGAAAATAGGGTTCAGGATGTTTAGGACACTTGATTAGTAAAAGTAAAACTGCATTTGTCAGGGATCTGTTTGACCATCCAACCGTGTCTCTTAGAAAAAGAGAGACTGGGTATTGGGTGGGAAGGCAATGAGAATCAAAAAACAGTTCACTATAACTGGAGAAAGTTGTTTTGGGTCTCTTGAATCTTATACCCGTTCATAAATGGCCAGAATCGTACTGACTCAGCTTTTGCATAATAAAATCAGGTTATCTTGGTTTGCATATTATGAATCATAGTGTGATCATGGGTTTCTTCCTACCTCTTCTTTTACCTTCTTTCTGCAGGGTAAAAATTAATAATCATATTTAATTACAAAGAGAAATCTTGGCTCAGTTTCTGATGAAAATTAGAGATGAGTGAATGCATTTTTAAAACTTCAGTTTCAGGAGACCACCTGAAGATGTTGGGCCCTGATCAGATCTTGACCCTTATCAGCAATCCCATCCTTGAACCATTGCTTTAAAACTCCTCGCCAGTTCACCCTAGGGTGGGATACAGTTTTTGAGGCACAATCACACTATGCCCACCTTTGCCTTGGGAAGCCATAAAGCTATTCTTTTCTACTTCTCCCAAAACACTGTCTCTGAGATTCAATTCAGCACCAGGGCACAGAGGCCAAATCTTTGGCATCATTGCTGCTGCTGCTGCTGCTGCTGCTAAGTCCCTTCAGTCATGTCCGACTCTGTGCGACCCCACAGACAGGAGCCCACCAGGCTTCCCCATCCTTGGAATTTTCCAGGCAAGAGTACTGGAGTGGGTTGTCATTGACTGCATACTATTTCATTTAGTTTTCAATTCAACTCAGTTAGTTCACTTCACTCAGTCGTGTCCATTTGTTTGTGACCCCATGGACTGCAGCACACCAGGTTTCCCTGTCTATCACTGACTCCCGGAGCTTGCTCAAACTCATGTCCATTGAATCGGTGATGCCATTGAACCATCTCATTCCCTGTCGTCCCCTTCTCCTCCTGCCTTCAATCTTTCCCAGCATCAGGATCTTGTCCAATGAGTCAGCTCTTCACATCAGGTGGCCAAAATATTGATATTTCAGCCTCAGCATCAGTCCTTCTAATGAATATTTAGGACTGATTTCCTTTAGCATTGACTGGGTTGATCTCCTTACTGTCCAAGGGACTCTCAAGTGTCTCCTCCAACACCACAGTTCAAAAGCATCAATTCTTTGGTGTTCAGCCTTCCTTATATTCCAGCTCTTACATCCATACGTGATTACTGGAAAAGCCATAGCTTTGACTAGACAGACCTTTGTCAGAAAAGTAATATCTCTGCTTTTTACTATGCTGTCTAGGTTGGTCATAGCTTTTCTTCCAAGGAGCAAGTGTCTTTTAATTTCATGGCTGCAATCATCATGTACAGTGATTCTGGAGCCCAAGAAAATAAAATCCTCTTACTGTTTCAATTGTTTCCCCATCTATTTACAATGAAGTGATGGGACCGGTTACCATAATCTTAGTTTTTTAATGTTGAGTTTTAAGCCAATCTTTTTACTCTCTTCTTTCACTTTCAGCAAGAAATGCTTTAGCTCTTCTTCAATTTTTGCCATAAGTATGGAGTCGTCTGTGTATCTGAGGTTATTGATATATTTCCTGGCAACCTTGATTCCAGCTGTGCTTCATTCAGCCTGGAATTTCACATGATGTACTCTGAATATAAGTTAAATAACTAGGGTGACAATATACAGCCTTGACATACTCATTACCCAATTTGGAACCAGTCTATTGTTCCATGTCCAGTTCTAACTGTTGCTTCTTGACATGCATACAGATTTCTCAGGAGGCAGGTAAGGTGGTCTGGTATTTCATCTCTTGAAGAATTTTCCACAATTTGTTGTGATCAACACAATCAACCCCACCCTTATGGCAGAAAGTGAAGAACTAAAGAGCCTCTTGATGAAAGTGAAAGAGGAGAGGGGAAAAGTTAGCTTAAAGCTCAACATTCAGAAAACTAAGATCATGGCATCTGATCCCATTGCTTCATGGGAAATAGATGGGAAAACAGTGGAAACAGTGGCTGACTTTATTATCTGGGCTCCAAAATCACTGCAGATGGTGATTGCAGCCATGAAAGTAAAAGATGCTTAATCCTTGGAAGGAAAGTTATGACCAACCTAGATAGCATATGAAAAATCAGAGACATTCCTTTGCCAACAAAGTCCATCTAGTCAAGGCTATGGTTTTTCCACTGCTCACGTATGGATGTGAGAGTTGGGCTATAAAGAAAGCTGAGCACTGAAGAATTGATGCTTTTTAACTGTGGTGTTGGAGAAGACTCTTGAGAGTCCCTTGGACTGCAAGGAGTTCCAACCAGTCCATCCTAAAGGAGATCAGTCCTGGGTGTTCTTTGGAAGGACTATGTTGAAGCTGAAACTCCAATACTTTGTCCATCTGATGCGAAGAGCTGACTCATTGGAAAAGACTCTGATGCTGGGAAAGATTGAGCGCAGGAAGAGAAAGGGACGACAGAGAATGAGATGGTTGGATGTCATCACCGACTCAATGGACATGGGTTTGGGTGGACTCCAGGAGTCAGTGATGGACAGGAAGGCCTGGCATGTTGTGATTCATGGGGTTGCAAAGAATCAGACACAGCTGATTGACTGAACTGAACTGAACACAATCAAAGGCTTTGGCATAGCCAATAAAGCAGAAGTAGATGTTTTTCTGGAAATCTCTTGCTTTTTCTGTGATCCTTCGGATGTTGGCAATTTGATCTTTAGTCTTCATTAAAACTTTCAAAAAAGTATTATTAGGCTGTAGATACAAAAAGAAAGCTAGGAAACTGAATTAATTAGATCCTATACCAAATCTCTCTGACTTTAATGTCCAGTAACTTAACTACAAGCAACATGATACTTCCTGGTAAAAAGTAATTATATTTCAGAAAGTTGTTGAAATGATTAAAGTATGCCAAATCATACAAATGGCCTGGAACACCTCATTGATGTTCAATAAGCTAATGGTAAAATAATAAAAAATACATAGCAATATGAAACATGAGTGCTCAAATCAAATCTTGTGATTTAGTCCTACCTTTTTAGGCTGCTAAAAAGTACACTAGCCAACTGGAAGACTGAGTAAGTTACAAATTTTTCGACTAACTGGTTGATGGCAAAATATGTAGAAGCTACATTTCTTCATAGCTTGGGGGTTGCAATGGTAAAGTACTATTTAAAAAACTGAATGAGATTCAAAGTTGAACGAGGTAATATTATCATAAGAGATGAAGCTCTTAAAATGACAAAAACTTTAGGTATTAAGCATTGAGACAAAAATATAACTTCAAAATTCTCCTTAAGTATACAAATGTGTGACCACTCTATTCCATTGAGAATTAAAGAAAAAAAACATTTTTTTTTCTGTTAAATTGAGCAAGAACTCTTTAGTTAAATGTGAAAGGCTCTTTTGCTGAAAACTGGAACAAGTTAGTATGGGAGTTCTTAGAAATACTCTCTTTTAAGATTGTAAAGATCAAATAGATAACGATCTCTTTGAGATGAATTAGGCTCAGTACTGTCTATGCAGTGGAATAAATATGAGGGCATCTGGAGCTCAATACTTTGTGATTTGTATTCTGCCAACATATAGAAATATCTTAATCCATAGATCTTATTATATTGAAAATTTGATATTTCATATAATTAAGAGAAATTTTTCAAAAATGCAACCAATTTAAACAAGCTATTCAGCTTCAAGATTCTCTCTAATACTGTTTCAGTTGAAATAACTCTTACAAGTGAAGATAAAGTAATAACTCCATTTTACTTCTTTAAATTGTGTAATAATGGCTTGTAATTATAGAGTTCCTCTCTTCTGTGGAGCTTAATGTGTTTTGTGGACATTGCCTCATTAATCCTTCCACCTTCCTTTTAAGGTAAGTATCACAGTCTTCATTATACAGATAGAGAACCTGAGGCTCAGAGAAGTTAATTGATTTGCCCAAGGTCACACAGCAAGTAAGTGACGAGGCTATGACTTCTGACTCACCATCTAATGTTTTGCACGCCAGGCCATTCAGCTTTTCCCAGTGGGGGAAATAATTCATTCATTTTTATCAAAGTTCAACTCTAGGCTGCTAAATTCCTTAGGGCAAAGTTGCATACTGCAATTTCACACCACAGCTTGGCACACTGTCAATTTACACAGAGGAGATCTCATACTGAGCTGCAAGGTTACTCATAAAAATAGAGAAGAAAAGAGGTTTAAACATGGTTCTCTGAGATGCCTGATTTTGTGCTGTTGAGAACTCGCACTGTCTTTCTCAAACAAGCCACAGCACAGAAACCTGCAAACTTCAGAAGGAAAATTCTAATGATTGTTAATGGTTTGAAAACATTTTTAAAGTGATAAAACAAAAATGTTAAATAGGTCATAGTAAAAGTGTTTTACAGGTGTACCTCACTTATTTATGCATGTATATTTTTATTGACTTGTCTCAAACACAAAACCTTCACTATATTCTTTGGCAAGCATTCATAAATAATCACCCTCATCTTAACAAGGCTAATAACCAGCACATTAAAATGTTATCACTTTAAAACAACAGTAAAACATTACGTGAACACACTAGTATGCACAGTAAATCTCTCCTTGTGTAAAAGGTGAAGAAAGATATTCCAGACACAAAGGTTGTCTGATGATTTGCTATACCAGTAGGCTCCCTAAGAGAGCAATACAGAATACCATTTCTCAGTGACTGAAATGCGGTGACACCATTCAGCATACTATTTATATCACTTATCCAAAATGGGAGGAATTCAGAGAAGTGCCAAAATGTAACTTTTGTTATCCCAGATAAGTCTCAGAAGATTATTGTCATGAATGATTTTTTTCTCTGAAGTGTAACCTACTAAAACCTTCAGAAATTCTCACTAGATTTAAAGTCTTACAGGCACTGCAAGCACTAGTGAAAGTGAAACAATAACAAAAATCCATTTCCATAAAACAGTATTGATATTTAATTAAGGAATGGGCTCCTTCTTTCAGTTCTCATAGATTTCCAGTGTGTTGAAACTTTAGTTCATCCCTGCAGACACTGAGGAACACACATTACTGACTTGTAAAGGGATGGTACTCTAGAAGCTGTGCAATGGATTATGCCTTAGTGCACTGAGACATACTTGGTTAAATCTCTCTTTGCAGGTCTGGATCCACCTGGCATTCACTCTAAGGTCAATGATATATATTCCCATCTCTTTAGAAAAAGATGGAAATAAACCAATCTTGCCTCTCAACAATTCCCTCTTTGAGGAAGTAAACTCAGTGACGGTAAGAATCTTTCTGTTCAACAATGAATTCCAAAATCCTACACTGAAGATTTTCAATATATGTTCATGAATTGAACAAATAAAAAGAAAAATGTTTTAATTGTTTTTTTTTTAAGTAATGTCTATGACTATGTGCACATATATTATAAACGTATTTTATGTTATTTCTACAAGTGGAACATGTCATACTTTTATGGTTTCTGGAAGAAAGCTATTTCTAAACTTATACCAGCTTGTTCTTTAATGTTCTTAATTTTTCGAATGGTAAAGTGTTAGATAGGTTTGGCTCTAATCACAACTACAAAACTTAATAACCTTATAATCATGACATGCTTATTTAACCCCTCTGTGTCTCAGTTTTTCTCTAAAATGAGAATAATCATATAGATTGATCCATATGGTTATTGTGAAAATTAAATGTTAGTATATGCAGAACTCATATTCAAATCCTTAAAAAAATATTAAATACTACACACTGGTGTTCAGTCGTCAAGTCATGTCTGACTCTTTGTGACCCCATGGACTACAGCATACCAGCTTCTTTCCTCTGTTATCTCTCGAAGTTTGCTCAAATTCATGTCTATTGAGTCAGTGATGCCATCCATCCATCTTTTTTTCTGTCATCCCCTTCTTCTCCTGCCTTCTAGCTTTCCCAGCATAGAGTCTTTTCCAAGGGGTCAACTCTTCACATCAGATGGCCAAAGCTTCAGCTTCAGTATCAGTCCTTCCAATGAACATTCAAGGTTGATTTCCTTTATGACTTACTGGTTTGTTCTATCTTACAAAACTAAGAGACTCTCAATTCAGCACCACAGTTTGAAAGCATCAGTTCTTTGGCCTTCAGTCTTCTTTATGGTCCAACTCTCACATTCATACATAACTCCTTGAAAAATCATGGATTTGACTATATGGATATTTGTTGACAAAGTGATACCTCTGCTTTTTAATAGGCTGCATAGATTTGTCATAATTTTCCTTCCAAGGGACTAACATTTTTTTTTTTTTTTGTGTGTGTGTGTAATTAAGTTTTATTAAAGTATAAAGGAGATAGAGAAAGCTTCTGACATAGGCATCAGAAGGGGGTTGAAAGAGTACCCGCTTGTTAGTGTTAGCATTGAAGTTATATACTCTCCAGTAAATCCAAAGAATGTCTGGATGTTGTAAAGACCTCACCAGACCTACTCCGATAATTTACATTTTAAGATAACAGAATTAGCCAGAAAGTTTAATCCAGAGACTGTCCTCAGACAGAATACATTGTTGTTATATAATCCTTGTAAAGAGCAGGTCTCCTCCCATAATTTACAGAATTAGCCAGAAGGTTTAATCCAGAGACTGTCCTCAGGCAGAATACATTGTTGTTATATAATCCTAAGGAATGTAGAGAAGAAAAAACTTTGTCCTTTCTTCCTCCTTGAGAATTCCAGACCCCTCTCTCCTTGGGGACCCCTAGACTTCTTATCAACCTGCCTAGGAAATGACTCTCTCAATCCCCCCTTTTCTTTTAGGAGAATTATGTTGCCTAGGGAAAAGGGGTGTCATTCTCGTTCCATAACTGCTTCGAGCTGAGAAGGGGTGTTGTCCCTAAATTGGCGAGGCAACATATTCACCTAATCCTATTGAGGATATCTGATCCAGGGGCCCCAAATAGTAGTTGGAGGAAGGTGCAGCAGTAGCAGGAGTTTGAGCAACCTTTTGTAACTTAAAAGCTTTCATGCAGCTAGAAACAAATTTAGTTACACAGTTACAGATGTAAGGCAACATAGTCATTAAAACAAGTTAAAATCAAAATTAAAAGACACATTAAGTCCATAGTTAAAGTGCAACGTATTGCACCAGTCCATTTTAGGGTTGGTAGATGTCATCAGATGAAGAAGAGGCATCGCATGTGATTGCTGTTGAAGGTATTCACAGACTTGGAGAAAGTCCTTTCCTTGAAGTGGAGATGTCCACCACCGGAAGCCTTCCATTGATGAAGAGAATCTTTATAACCTCCTTAGCCTGTTCACTACGACAGAGAAAAGCCTCAATCCATCCAATAAATGTATCTACCCAAACTTGTAAGCAAGAATATCCATTAGCTTTTGGCATATGAGTAAAATCAGTTTCCCAGTCCTCTCCAGGATACTTCCCACTTCGTTGTAATCCAGATGGAGAGAGATTTTGCTTCCAAAACCTGTTCAGCAGTCGCCACGGCATAACCTGCTTTACGCTTTCCATCCTGAACAAAAGAACTGCCATCTGTAAATATTTCCATGTCAGGATTGTCTAATGGGGTATCCATTAGATCTTCCCAAGCTGCATAGTTTAAAGTTAGGAATTGGGAACAATCGTGATCAAGTGTTTCATTTTCCTTCTCAGGAAGGAAAGTGGCAGGATTTAAATTTCCACAAACTTTAAGCTTAGTTACTGGTATTTAAGAAGCCTACTGTCTGTCATCCAAATATTAACCTTAGAATTTAAGATTCCACTCACATCATGAGAAGTCAGTACAGTAAGGTTTTGTCCATTAATTATTTTTAAAGCTTCAGGTGCTAATAAAGCCACTGCCCCAATTACTCTTAGGCAGTGCGGCCACCCACGTGAAATTACATCTAATTCTCTGCTTAGATAAGCAATAGGTTGCTGGTGAAGCCCTTGGGGTTGTGTCAAAACTCCCAAGGCCATACCTTTTCTTTCAGTGACAAATTAAATTCTGACCCTGTGGGCAAGCTCAGAGCTGGAGTTTGCAGGAGAACAGTTTGAAGAACCTTAAAAGCCTTTTGAGTTGGTGACCAAACCAGTTTATCAGTTTGGGCCTGCTGAGTTTCAGCTATAAGTTTATATAAAGGCCGGGCAAGTTCTCCATAACCCAGAATCCAAACGCAGTAACCTGTGATTCCCAAAATCCTCTCAATTGTCTTAAAGTCATAGGCAGGGGCTTCACTGAGATTGATCCCGAAAGTGAAGAAGGAAAAGTGATCTTAAAAGATTTATCACTCAGTCGGCTCCAGATATCCGCCATAAGCTACAAAAATGGGCTTATGGACCAAATCAGTCTTTAGATACTGTTACAACTGGCTTAGATGGTCTATTACGGTAGGGAATATGAGGAAAAGAAAGAAAGGCAAAGAAAGACAAAGGAAAAGGCGGAAGCCTTCGCAATGGCTATGAAAAACGGTCTTAAGCAGCCTGAGAAAAATGCCCAGAGGGACCCAGGTGAAAAGGGATGGGCTTGCTATTACTGTGGAAAGGAGGGGCACCTCAAGCGGGATTGCCCTCAGGCATCTAAGCCGCCCCTGGCTCCATGTCTGGTCTGCAAAGAACCACACTGGAAGAGACTGCCCTCAGAGGCGTAGGTCTCCAGGGTCAGACTCTCAAGACAATCAGGACTGAAGGTGCCTGGGGGTCCCCACACAAGCTCCCGTCCTAATTACACCTGAGGAACCCCGGGTATTAATAATTGTGTGGGGGCCAATCCATTGATTTCCTATTTAGATACTGGGGCAACTTACTCTGTGCTTACTGAAGCCCCTGGCCCACTTTCTTCCCGATCCGCTTCTGTAATGGGACTGCCTGGACGAGTCAAAAGGTATTATTACAGTTATTCTTTATATTGCAACTGGGATTCTGCGCTATTTTCACATGAGTTTCTGATCGTGCCAGAATCTCCATCACCCCTTTTGGGGAGGGATATACTGAGCAAGGTCCATGCCTCTGTTTTTATGAATATGGAGCCCTCCCTTTCTTTTCCTCTAGTTGAACAAAATGTAAATCCTAGAGTCTGGGCTGATGGAAAATCTGTGGGTTGAGCACAAAATGCTATTTCTGTAGTTGTCAAGCTCAAAGACCTGCACTTATTTCCACATAAGAAGCAGTATCCTCTGAAACCTGAGGTTAAGGAAGGGTTAAAACCCATCACTGAAAATTTAAAGGAACAGGGACTATTAATTCCCTGTAACAATCCTTGCAACACTCCTATTTTGGGTATAAAGAAATCAAATGGCAAATGGAGACTAGTTCAAGATTTACGTATAAAAAATGAGGCTGTAGTCCTTTACACCCCGTGGTGCCTAATCCTTATACTCTATTGTCTGAAATTCCTGAAGGAGCCAAATATTTCTCAGTAATTGATTTAAAGGATGCCTTCTATTCAGTGCCTTTGGTGGAGGAAAGTCAATGTCTATTTGGCTTTGAAGACCCTACACAGCCAGCTTCTCAGTTAACCTGGACAGTTTTGCCCCAGGGATTTCGTGACAGTCCTCACTTATCTGGACAAAGTTTGTCACGGGATCTACAAAACTTTAATAGTTCTGAAGCGGTGGTGTTACAATATGTAGATGATATTTTGCTCTGTGCTGAGACAGAGGAAGCTTGTTTGCAAGCCTCAGAAGATTTCTTAAACTTCCTGGCCAGCTGTGGTTACAAGGCATCAAGAGAAAAGGCTCAGCTGTGTCAACAATCAGTTAGATATCTGGGCCTAATCATATCAGTAGGGACTAGGGCCATAGGCCCTGAAAGAATTAAGCCTATACTAAATCATCCCCTGCCTATGACTTTGGGACTAACATATTTTAACTTCCTGGTTTCAGTCACCATCTACAGTGATTTTGAAGATCAAGAAAATAAAATCTGTCACTGCTTCCCTTTTTTCCCTTCTGTTAATATTTACCATGAAGTAATGGGACTGGATGCCAAGATCTTAGTTTTTTTAATGTTGAGTTTCAAGCCAGTTTTTTCACTCTCCTCTTTCACCCTCATCAAGAGGCTCTATTGTTCCTCTTCATTTTCTACCATTAGACTGATATCATCTGCATATCTGAAGTTGTTGATATTTCTCCCAGCAATCTTGATTGCAGCCCTGTGATTTATCCAGCCTGGCATGTTGCTTGTTCTCTGCATATAAGTTAAAGAAGCCTAGTGACAATGTATAGCCTTGTTGTATTCCTTTTCCAATTCTGAACCAGTCAATTGGATCAAAGAGAGGACTTTGGTTTTGAACTTATATGCTTAACATAACATCTCCCAGAGAGAGCCATTTACCTTCAGATTGGATTTTTTTGTATTATAATATCAGGCTAAATTAGCTTCCCAGAGAAGACTCTGGCTCTTGGACCTGCTAGCCAGCCCACAAAATAAGAGGCATATATCAAAAAACTGTCAGAGTAGGGGCAATGTTCCAGATTTTAAAAATCATCAATATCTTTTTTTCAATTGTACCAAGTAACACAAAACGCCCTGGGAGAGGAAATGGCAACCCACTCCAGTATTCTTGCCTGAAAAATTTCATGGACAGAGGAGCTTGGTGGGCTACAGTCCATGGGGTTGCAAAGATTCAGACATTACAGTGATTGAGCATACATGCACCACAAAATGAAACAAAGTAAATCAAAACAAAAACAAGGAAGAAAAAGAAAGAAAAGTAAATGAAAAGCCAAATAATTAAAGTGACTATGGCAAGAAATGTCACATTTAACTGTCCAGTTATGATTAAAACGTAATGAGAATGGTCATTCCAACTTATTCTAGTAGCTCCCCTTTGCTAGTTGGCAATTAAACAATGTCAATGAAGCATTCATAATAATGAAACAATGTGACTTTCAAATATTCTCACAACCTTCCTACCCAGTCTGTTTCTCTCTTACTTTCATAACTAAAACTACTATCCAGAAAGTCATACTCATAGTTGTTCCTAAATTCTCACTTTCCATTACATTTCACGTGTAATCCAACAGATAACTCCACAGACTTTATGTATAGAATACATTCTAAATTTGATCATCCTTCCATCCTCTCCCCACTGCTTTCACTGTTACCTCCATAGTCCAACTTCTACTGCACCAGCCTCCTAACTCACCTCTCTGCGTCTATTCTTCCCTGAATCCTCAGATATCAAGTGATGCTCTGTCCATTAAAATATGTCCAATGGTTTCTCCTCATATTGAAAATAAGTCTTAAACTCCTTATTCCAAAGTACAAAGCTCAACATGTCCTAGCTTTGTCTTCATTTTATATTATGACCACCATACTCTTGTTGACCTAAAAAGATAGACTGTCAGTCATTTTTCCATTAAAATGAATTTATTCAGGATCAGCAGAGAATTGCAACTCAGTATCTGCCACCATGGTGAGTCATGTTTGAGTCCCCACACAGCAAGGGAAGGAGAACTCTTTTATAGAGGGGAAAAGGAAGTGGTGGGTGTGGAAGGGATTCTGGTAAATGGAGACCATGGCTTTTCATTGGCTGGGTCATTGCCAGGAAAGAACAGGTGTCTCTCTTCCTGTTGGACCCTTGGTATCTTTGCAAGGCAAGGCATGAGAGCTCCTGTTTTTTGGTCTTTCAACCCTATTTAATTGAGGTTTCTGTTTTGCTTTTAAAAAATATATATATATATATATATATATATATATATATATATATATATATACTGTGCAACAGCCATATAGACTTTCTTGTTCTTTTAATAATTCTAAGCTTATTCCTGTCTCCAGGGGTTAGAATTTCTTGCTTTTTCAACTTGCAATGCTCTTTTCTGAAATCTTCACATGACTCGCTGCCTCATTATTCTGGTTTCAGATCAAAGATTACTTCCTTAGATTAGTTTTCTGATATCATTCACAGTACAATAATCTTCACATACGCTATCCCCTGTTCTGTTTTGTTTTCTTATATATTTCTTTATAGTTTGAAAGAGAAAATTGGTGTATAGCCAATTTTAAATGAAATAAGCAAAAACTTGAAAGAGTTATTTGTGAAATACATTTAAACATTTTTAATATTTTAATAAAGAAATGTGTTTAATATTAGTTGTTATACTACTGTGGAGTGTGACTTTTACTTATTTCCAAATGCATAGAGGAATTTTTCTTATATTTCACTGTAGAAAGCACACTTAAATTCAGAAAAAATAATCTATATTAGTCAAGCTAATTATTGAGTATTGTTAGATTTCTTGTGTTTTATTGTAATTCACCTGAGTTTAGGATTGTTAATAACAATTGTTAAAAAATTGTAGCATATTTTAGATTTGGTTTGACAACATCCTCTCCCTTCCCTGAACCCAGTCCCTATGCCTCCCTGTTCAATAAATTTCAAGTATTTTCCATATGCTCTATGAAGCCTTGTAAAATAGCTTAATGGCATGAGATAGTGAAAATGTAAGGATTAAATGTGGTACGGGCCATGATGTTTATAAAATATAGCTAAGGTTTAATCTAGCTGCCACAAATGACTTTTTAAAAATTGGCAGTTTAATGCAGAAATAAGCACACACACATAATTTGAAGAAAAAATTTAAAAAATATTTTAGCTTTTCTTAAAAAAAAAAAAAAAAAACGCTATTTACAAAAAGCTAGCTCATTCGGTCTCGCATTATATTTAGCATGTCAGGATGATACTCCCAGGAGAATTTTCAGGATTATTCATTCTTTGAATAATGGCTTCAAAAAAATGCAGTAGGAGTGGGAAGAAAAACACTTTCATTTCCAAAGGAATGTTCTGAACTTCCCAGATTTTGCTGAACTGAGAACACTTGACAGCCAGTTAAGTGGCTCAGTGCATTCACAATAAAAACTACTTTTCCTCTTCTCCACATCCTAGTTTTATGCATGAGAACAACTTGGTATTCAAATAATGCGTAATCTCACTTATAGTACAGGGAATTCATTAATGGGTAACAGAGAGAGTAAGTGATACAATGTCATCCGCAGAAAAAGCAAAGCGCTCCCTTGTGGCAGGATAAGGTTTCATTCAGTCTGACCTGAATTGAAAGAGCTGTGAGCTTAGAGAGAGTTAGCTACTTAGAGAGTTTGGCTTTTCAATAGGAACTGCTGGAAAAAAATGTAGAATTTTGAAAATAACAAGTATATTTTGATCAGCATTAAATTCAGGGCATTACTCTTCGGCTACTCACCTATCATGAGTTTGTCAATGTCTTTCTTGGCAAAAGAAAAGTGCATTTAATTCAGTGGGAAATAGGTGGCTTGAGTGTACAACCACAATGCACTCAAGTCAGCTTTATATGCTGACTCTTCCTTTGTTTTCACTTAAGGCTTTGCAAAAATTTAAAATATGAATCTAATGGCATGGGCATATAATGCACTGTCCTCCTACACATAAATCTTGAAGCTGGATGGTGTCAAAATAATAAAACTATTAGAATATGTCCCCATGTAAGCAACCGATATTAAATCCGAGCAGTGAGAAATCATCTTCTTTTGTGTTTTGTTTCTAGTTAAGAATAATTTTTTTTTGGAAGGAATCTAATGCCTCTTGAGAAATCTATATGCAGGTCAGGAAGCAACAGTTAGAACTGGACATGGAACAACAGACTGGTTCCAAATAGGAAAAGGAATATGTCAAGGCTGTATATTGTCACCCTGCTTATTTAACTTATATGCAGAGTACATCATGAGAAACACTGGACTGGCAGAAACACAAGCTGGAATCGATTGCTGGGAGAAATATCAATAACCTGAGATATGCAGATGACACCACCCTTATGGCAGAAAGTGAAGAGGAACTAAAAAGCCTCTTGAAGAAAGTGAAAGAGGACAGTGAAAAAGTTGGCTTAAAGCTCAACATTCAGAAAATGAAGATCATGGCATCTGGTCCCATCACTTCATGGGAAATAGATGGGGAAACAGTGGAAACAGTGTCAGACTTTATTTCTTTGGGCTCCAAAATCACTGCAGATGATGACTGCAGCCATGAAATTAAAAGACGCTTACTCCTTGGAAGAAAAGTTATCACCAACCTAGATAGCATATTCAAAAGCAGAGACATTACTTTGCCAACTAAGGTCTGTCTAGCCAAGGCTATGGTTTTTCCAGTAGTCATGTATGGATGTGAGAGTTGGACTGTGAAGAAAGCTGAGCGCTGAAGCATTGATGTTTTTGAACTGTGGTGTTGGAGAAGACTCTTGAGAATCCCTTGGACTGGAAGGAGATCCAACCAGTCCGTTCTGAAGGAGATCAACCCTGGGATTTCTTTGGAAGGAATGATGCTAAAGCTGAAACTCCAGTACTTTGGCCACTACGTGCAAAAAGTTTACTCATTGGAAAAGACTCTGATGCTGGGAAGTATTGGGGGCAATTGGAGAACAGTACGACAGAGGATGATATGGCTGGGTGGCATCACTGACTCGATGGACATGAATCTGAGTGAACTTCAGGAGTCGGTGATAGACAGGGAGGCCTGGCGCGCTGCTATTCATTGGGTCGTAAAGAGTCGGACATGACTGAGTGACTGAACTGAACTGAACTGAAAGTCTTTAACAAGTCTTGTTATTATTCTTAGTGATTTCTTAAAAATGTTCTATTCATGCAGGTAATGCATGACATCTATAACGAAAGCTTTTTTTGTAATAGATTTAGTTTTCTACTGTCAGAGATTTTCTTTTTTAAAATTAATGCAGAAATGCAGAAGTATTTCTTATAAAGAGTACAGATTCTGATCACTGGGACCTCTACCCACTGGTTCAATGATTGAATCTCCCCCATTTAGCATCCAGATATTAAAATTTTCTCTACACTGTCGAGAACTTACAAAATCCATTTTATCATTTATTCATGGAGTTTAATGTTTTTCCTAACAATTCACTCAGTGTCTGATATGTACAAATACCTGAGTTTGGTGTGGGAAACTCAGCAGAAATAAGGCAGACAAGGAAATATTGTGGAGATTTTAAGATAAGGGGGTTTAATGAAGATTGCTGTGAGACGAATCAGAGAGGCTACAAGGAGACCAGGAAAAGGCATCTGTTGCACACTTGGGTAGGTGTGACTGTGGTAGGTCCAGAGTAGTTGCAGTTGGGTAAACAAAAGTGAAAGGACAGAAGTGAAACTGACAGATCGGACAGAGAGAGAGGCAGAGGTCATACTTAATGCTAACATAAGCTCTGGAGGCTAGTTGATTTACTGGGGTAGGTTAACTAGAGGGGACATTACTTGAGTGGAATATGAGTTCAATCTTAGACTTCCTGTGACTTGTTTGGCAAATAGGAAGGATGAGTGGAAAAATGCTATATAATTCTGATGCTCAATGTCAATGACTGTGCTCAGAATAATATACATTTTTTATTTGAATAATTGAGATGTATTTTGTGCTTGAAGTTATAAGAATGGATGAGGGCATTTAAGGAGAATGATTGAAACAACAGTATAGCAATTTTAATGCCAAATCCAGAGGAAATAAAAATATAAGGATTAGATAAAAGAGATAAAACTAGAAGTAGACACCAAAAGTGTAGCCAAAGAAGTAGGATGGAAACCAGGACAGTGTGATTTTTTCCATAAAGAGTATTTAGTCCTGTCCACTGATATGAAGAAATAAAACATAAAATCAGTAAATAATTGAGCCAGTGTTGAAATAAACAAGATCTGAAAGCATAGAGTTTTCTCTTATAAGCTGATGCACAGCAGGGATGACAGCCTCCAATGAAACTGCTTGAAAGTGATTAAACGGAGATGGGGATTTGTAGGGCTTTTGCCGAAGGAGCCATGCTAAGGACAAGTAGGAGTGATTCTGGGAAAGCAAATTGCAAGGCTTTAAACTTTCTGACATGCAAGCTTTCAGCAAAATAGGACACCAGTTTATGTGAGTAAAAACAAAAGGACCCCTGCTGGTTTCTTGAGAAAGGTACAGGTTGTTATTGCTAGTAACCTTGTTTTAACTTGGGGTAGAGTGGATTTTTCCATCTGGAGTAAATGGGGCTCTGTAAAAGGTTATAAGAATAGAAAGATCCAAGTGATTTCAGGAAAATACAGTCTTTCAACTGAATTCTGTTGTTTGAACATATCAACATGGATAGCATTGTTTTAACAGAGAAATTCAGAATGAAATAAGTTTAAAAATAAGATAAAGAACAGAAAGTTTTATTAAAAGTTTGAAAAATTATTTTGAGAAAGTTAACTTTGAATTAAAGGTGAGTGAAAGGAATAGTTAAAGCTATGTGAAATAAGATTAAAAGCTTCTGCACAACAAAGAAAACTATAAGCAAGGTGAAAAGACAGCCTTTGGAATGGGAGAAAATAATAGCAAATGAAGCAACCGACAAACAACTAATCTCAAAAATATACAAGCAACTCCTGCAGCTCAATTCCAGAAAAATAAATGACCCAATCAAAAAATGGGCCAAAGAACTAAATAGATATTTCTCCAAGGAAGACATACAGATGGCTAACACAAGAAAAGATGCTCAACATCACTCACTATCAGAGAAATGCAAATCAAAACCATAATGAGGTACCATTTCCTGCCAGTAAGAATGGCTGCGATCCAAAAGTCTACAAGCAATAAATGCTGGAGAGGGTGTGGAGAAAAGGGAACCCTCTTACACTGTTGGTGGGAATGCGAACTAGTAAAGCCACTATGGAGAACAGTGTGGAGATTCCTTAAAAAACTGGAAATAGAACTGCCTTAGGACCCAGAAATCCCACTGCTGGGTATACACACTGAGGAAACCAGAATTGAAAGAGACACGTGTACCCCAATGTTCATTGTAGCACTGTTTATAATAGCCAGGACATGGAAGCAACCTAGATGTCCATCAGCAGATGAATGGATAAGAAAGCTGTGGTACATATACACAATGGAGTATTACTCATCCATTAAAAAGATTACATTTGAGTCAGTTCTAATGAGGTGAGTGAAACTGGAGCATGTTATACAGAGTGAAGTCAGCCAGAAAGAAAAACACCAATACAGTATACTAATGCATATATATGGAATTTAGAAAGATGGTAATGATAATCCTGTATGTGCGACAGCAAAAGAGACACGGATGTATAGAACAGTCTTTTGGACACTGTGGGAGAGGGAGAGGGTGGGATGATTTGGGAGAATGGCCTTTAAACATGTATAATATCATATAAGAAACAAATCGCCAGTCTAGGTTCGATGCAGGATGCAGGATGCTTGGGGCTGGTGCACTGGGATGACCCAGAGGGGTAGTATGGGGAGGGAGGAAGGAGGGGGCTTCAGGATGGGGAACACGTGTACACCTGTGGCATATTCATGTTGATGTATGGCAAAACCAATATAACATTGTAAAGTAATTAGCCTCTAATTAAAATAAATAAATTTAAGTTAAAAATAAAGTTGTGTGAAATAGATGGAAGAATGTTTAGAAATTGATGATTTATTTGATTATTTATATGTCAACTACTAGAATTTTTATTTTCTTTTTTGGAGAAATTGTTAATTATAAGTGCTTCTCTGGTGCCTCAGTCAGTAAAGAGTCCACCTACAATGTGGGAGACCTGGCTTTGATTCCTGGGTTGGGAAGATCCCCTGTAGGAGGGGATGGCAACCCATTTTAGTATTTTTGCCTAGAGAATCTGCATTGACAGGGGAAAATGTCAGGCTACAGTCCATGGGGTCAAAAAGAGTCAGGCACAACTAAGTGCAGCACAGTCATCATTAATGCATTATTTGCCACTTTTATTGTTTATTTATTGATGTGATAAACTAGAACATATGAAATGGAGTGAAAAGATCCAGTGTAAAGGAAAATGTTGATGATAAAAGAGAATTAAAGAATAATCAATAGTACACAGTTTGGGAGATTTAAAAGAATAAAATCAAATTAACAGATAAAGCATCCAGACTTTGAGGGAACACTTTTGTCTAGTTGTATCATGATAGAGGATGATCACAAACTGAAGGTGACCTTGAATTTGGTGCTGAAAAGGCTAGAAAATCCCCATTTGTAAACTTTATTTTGTCTATGATGAAGTCAAAAGTCATCTGACAAGAATGAGGATAAGGGAAGGTGAGATATTCAATAACGTTGAAAAAACGATACTGTTATCAGGATAGCGGAAAGAAAAACCTGCAAAATAAATAGTAAAACTAATTAGAAATAATGAAGTTCTAATAATTAACCCAATAATATATAAACTTCATGGCAAACAGATGGTGAAAAAATGGAAATAGTGACAGATTTTACTTTTTTGGGCTTGAAAATCACTGAGGACCCTGACTGCAGCCATGAAATCAAAAGACACTTGCTCCTTGGAAGAACAGCTATGGCAAAGTAGACAGTGTATTAAAAATCGGAGACTTCACTTTACTGATAAATCTCCATCTCGTCAAAAACTATGGTTTCTCTAGGAGTCATGCATGGATGTGAGAGTTGTACCATAAAGGGTGTTGCACACTGCAGAACGGATATTTTTGAACTGTGGTGCTGGAGAAGATTCCTGAGAGTTCCTTGGGCAGTAAGGAGATCAAACCAGCCAATCCTAAAGGAAATCAACCTTGAATATCATTGGGAGGACTGATTTGAAGCTGAAGCTCCAATACCAACCAGTGATTTACTGGAAAAGACCCTGATGCTGGGAAAGATTGAGGGCAGGAGGGGAAGGGAACGACAGAAGATGAAATGGCTGGATGACATTCTAGGCTCAATGGACATGAGTTTGAACAAACTCGAGGAGATAGTGAAGGACAGGGACCCCAGGCATGCTGCAGTCCACGGGTTGCGAAGAGTCAGACATGACTGAATGACTGAACAACAGTAATTAATCACCATTAACTATTATGAGCTCAAATGTTCAGGAAACAGAGTGTTATTTTTCTCAACTTTATTCAGATGCTAGGTTCAGTACTGGAAAAGGAGATGACTGAATTAATCCATTATTTACCAAGAAAATCAACATTTTCTTTTCACATAAGAATGGAAATGTTTCTCCAACAAAAGTAAGAAATCTTTCAAAAAGCAGATAACACGGGCTTTGGAAGTGAGAGAAATATAAATAAGAAATTGAAAATATAAAAGTTAAAATATATGCAAGAATAGATGACAGATGATGTAAAAACTGGAGGAGTAACTATACAGAATAGATAAAAAGAATGAAATTGTTTGAAAAATATAAGATAAAAAGACAGTATTTTATATGCTTTCCCCTAAAATTAGTGCATCTTATGTAATTTTGCACAAGATTTACTTGTAATTCTTAAGTCTTTATCAGAGATTAGCAAACCACAGCTCATGGGCAAAGTTTAGACTGTGAGCTGTATTCATAAATAAAATTTTAACAGAACCCATCTATGTCCAGTCATTTGCCTATTATATAGGACTACTTTTGTGCTGCCATGCTCGAGTTGAATAGTTGCAAGAAAATCATATGAGCTTCAATGCCTAAAATGTGTGCTAGCTAGAAATATACACAAAAAGCTTACTAATACCTAAATTAGTCCTTGGAAGAAAAGTTATGACCAACCTAGAGAGCATATTCAAAAGCAGAGACATTACTTTGCCGATTAACGTCCGTCTAGTCAGGGCTATGGTTTTTCCTGTGGTCATGTATGGATGTGAGAGTTGGACTGTGAAGAAGGCTGAGCGCTGAAGAATTGATGCTTTTAAACTGTGGTGTTGGAGAAGACTCGAGAATCCCTTGGACTGCAAGGAGATCCAACCAGTTCATTCTGAAGGAGATCAGCCCTGGGATTTCTTTGGAAGGAATGATGCTAAAGCTGAAACTCCAGTACTTTGACCACCTCATGCGAAGAGTTGACTCACTGGAAAAGACTCTGATGCTAGGAGGGATTGGGGGCAGGAGGAGAAGGGTATGACAAAGGATGAGATGGCTGGATGGCATCACTGACTAGATGGACGTGAGTTTGTGGACGCTTGGGGAGTTGGTGATGGACAGGGACGCCTGGCAGGCTGCAATTCATGGGGTCACAAAGAGTCAGACACGACTGAGCAACTGAACTGAACTGAACTGAACTGAATACTAAAGAGAAAACCAAAAATTGGTAGGAAGAGAAATTACTTACTTTATTTTGGGTTTTAGAAAGGCTTCTCTAGCACAAAGAAAATGCTAGAACAGATTCCAGGAAGAGGAACTGACTAAAGAAAGGTTCTGGAGATAAAACAAACTTGACATATTCAAGAAACAGGTCTGTTCCTTCGAATCATCAGACAAGTGGCTGATCTGCATTAAAACATGTTAGTCAGATAGATGAAAATCAGTTCACATTAACACTTTGTAAATCAGATAGTAAACTGCATTTTATTTCAATTAAAAAGAAAGGCTGTTAATTATTTAAAGCAGTAAGTAAAATGGTCTGATTTACTTTGAAATAAATCACTCTGGCTGCTATGCAGAAAGTGCAAGTGAAAGTCATTCACTAATGCACTACTCTTTGTGATTACATGGAATTCTCCAGCCCAGAATATTGGAGTGGGTAGCCTTTCCCTTCTCCAGGGTATCTTCCCAACCCAGGGATTGAACCCAAGTCTCCTGCATTGCAGGTGGTTTCTTTACCAATTGAGCCACAAGGAAAGCTCAAGAATACTGGAGTGGGTAGAGTATCCCTTCTCCAGCAGATCGTCCGAACTCAGGAATCCAAATAGCAACTGGGCTATGAGGGAAGCCCTACTATGCAGAGAAGACAAAAAATTGTAGCAACCAAGAGCAGAAGTTGGGAGACAAGTTAGAAAGCTACTAATTTTCAAGGTAGTGTGGATTTATGTGTATGATAGTGGAGATGGACAAAATTAAACTGCTTCTGGTTGTTCATTCTCTCAGTCTTATCTGACTCCTTGTGATCCCATGGACAGCAGCACACCAGGCTTCCCTGTACTTCTATATCCTTGAGCATGTGCAAACTCATGTCCATTGAGTAGATGATGTCAACTAACCATCTCATCCTCTGTTGTCCCCTTCTCCTCCTGCCATCAGTCTTACCAAGCATCAAGGCCTTTTCCAGTGAGTGGGCTCTTGACATCAAGTGGCCAAAGCATTGGACCTTCAGCTTCAGCATCAGTCCTTCCAATAAATATTCAGGGTTGATTCCTTTAGGAATGACTGGATTGATCTCCTTGCAGTCCAAGGGACTCTCAAGAGTTTTCTCCAAAACCCCATTTCAAAAATGTCAGTTCTTCTGCACTCAGCGTTTTTTATGGTCCTACTATCACATCCATACATGACTACTGGAAAAACCATAGCTTTGATTATATGGATTTTGTTGATAGAGTGATGTCTCTGCTTTTGAATACACCAACTAGATTTGTCATAGCTATTTTTCCAAGAAGCAAATGTCTTTTAATTTCATGGCTGCAATCACTATCTGCAGTGATTTTGGAGCCCAAGAAAATAAAATCTGTCTCTGTTTCCATTTTTTTTTCCACATCTATTTGCCATGAAGTGATGGAACTGGATGCCATGATCTTAGTTTTTTTGAATGTTGAATTTTAAACAAGCTTCTTTGCTTTCCTCTTTCACCTTCATCCATTGATTTTTGTGTTCCTCTTTGCTTTCTGCCATTAGGGTGGTGTCATGTTCATATTTGAGGTTATTGATATTTCTCTTGGCAATCTTGATTCAAATTTGATCTTCATCCAGCCTAGCATTTCACTTGATGTACTCTTCGTAGAAGTTAAATAAGCAGGGTGACAATATACATCCTTGACATTCTCCTTTCCCAATTTTGAACAGTTTGTTGTTTGTTCCATGTCCAGTTCTAACTGTTGCTTCTTGACCTGAATACAGATTGCTCATGAGGCATAAGGTGTTCCCATCTCTTTAAGAATATCCACAGTTTGTTTTGACCCACACAGTCAAAGTATTTAGCACTGTCATTGATGCAGAAGTAGATGTTTTATTCTAGAAATGTCTTGCTTTTTCTATGATCCAATGGATGTTGAACTGATTCTAAGATTTTTAAAAAAGAAATAGAAGTAACAGGTTTTGCTGGTGGGATGACATTGAGATGGGAACTTTAAGTGAACAAAAGATAATCTCTGATTTTAACATAAGCAATGTAGTGGTGATAGTAACAGAACAACTGTTGTGTTTGTCCTAATTCACTCAGTTGTGTCCAATTCCTTGAAACCCCATGGATTGCAGCCTAGCAGACTCCATTTTCCATAGGATTTTTCAAGTAAAAATATTGGAATGGGTTGCTATTTCCTCCTCCAGGGGATCTTCCTGACCCTGGGATCAAACTCATGTCTCCTGTGTCTCCTGCATTGCAAATGAATTCTTTACCTGCTGAGTCAAGAGAAGTCCTAGAACCCCTGTTAGTACATTAAATACTTAAGAAGGTAAAAATGTGGAGAGAAAACCAAGGATTTTCTCTTAACAATGTCAGACAGAGACTTATGTCCTAGTGGAGAATTTATATAATTAATTTTGGTATTTGTTATTCTAAGATCAGTATTAGATATAGATAGGTTGTGGTGATAACTCAGTATAGCTTGTAGCTTATATTGACTAGACAGACTAATCCCAATATTAAACAAAGAAAAAACAAGGGAACAGAATGGAAACTTCATCATTTAAGAGTCAAGAAAGAGACATAACACAAAAGATGGTCTAGGGGTACAAGGGAGATTGCAGACAAAATGCTGAATGTGATTGAAAGGAAACTGTCCCTGATTCTAGTGTATATAGTAGATGAAGAATTTTTTAAAAATCCAAATTTGGAAACAGAATTCTTTGACTTTGATGGAGCTGAGGTAATGGAAGACTGATGAGATTGAGGAGAGGATGTGAAATGAGAACATGGATATAGAATGTTCTAGAATCAACATTTTGTGAAACATTTTGAAAATACACAGGCAAAAAGGGCTATCTTATAGGCAGAGAGAGGGTACTGTCTCAAGAAGTATTGTTAATATAGGAAATTCTAGGATATGTGGTATTCTTAGGTGAAAACTCCAGTATAGAGTTATTGAAATATTAATACTTGAGTAATAAAGGAAGAGATATTCTGGAAGAGAAGAAGGAGGATGATTGTATCTAAAGCAGCAGAAGAGTGACCTAAAATGTACAGCTATAGCTATTTATTCATCTAGAGCCAGATATCCTGGAATGCAAGGACAAGTGGGCATTAGGAAGCATCACTACAAACAATGCTAGTGGAAATGATGGAATTCCAGTTAAGTTATTTCAAATCCTAAAAGATGATGCTGTAAAAGTGCTGCACTTAATATGACAGGCAATGCCAAAGAATGTTCAAACTACCACAAAATTTCACTTATCTCACATTAGCAAAGTAATGCTCAAACTTCTCCAAGTCATGCTTCAAAAGCACGTGAACAGTGAAATTCCGATGTTCAAGCTGGATTTAGAAAAGGCAGAGGATCCAGAGATCAAATTGCCAACATTCATTGGATCGTCAAAAAAGCAATACAATTCCAGAAAAATGTCTACTTCTGATTTATTGACTATGCCAAAACCTTTGTGTGGATCACAACAAACTGGAAAATTCTTCAAGAGATGGTAATACCAGACCACCTGACATACCTCTGGAGAAATTTGTATGCAGTTCAAGAAGCAACAACTAAAACTGGACATGGAACAATATACTTGTTCTAAATCAGGAAAGGAGTACATCAAGGCTGTATATTGTCACCCTGCTTATTTAACTTTTATATGCAGAGTACATCATGAGAAACACTGGGCTGGATGAAGCACAAGCTGGAATCAAGATTGCTGGGAGAAATATTAATAACCTCAGATATGCAGATGACGCCATACTTATGGCGAAAAGTGAAGAAGAACTAAAGAGCTTCTTGATGAAAGTGAAAGAGGAGAGTGAAAAAGTTGGCTTAAAGCTCAACATTCAGAAAACGAAGATCATGGCATCTGGTCCCATCACTTCATGGCAAATAGATGGGGAAACAATGGAAACAGTGGGAGACTTTAGTTTTGGGGGCTTCAAAATCACTGCAGATGGTGACTGCACCCAGGAAATGAAAAGAAGCTTGCTCCTTGGAAGAAAAGTTATGACCAAACTAGATAGCATATTAAAAAAGCAGAGACATTACTTTGCCAACAAAGGTCCATTTAGTCAAAGCTTTGTTTTTTCCAGTAGTCAATGTGTAGATGTGAGAGTTGGACTAGAAAGAAAGCTGAGTGCCAAAAAATTGATTTTTTGAAACTGTGGTGTTGGAGAAGACTCTTGAGAGTCCCTTGGACTCTAAGGAGATCCAACTAGTCAATGCTAAAGGAAATCAGTCCTGGATATTCATTAGAAGAAATTATGCTGAAGCTGAAACTCCAATACTTTAGCCACCTGATGCAAGGAACTTATTCATTTGAAAAGACCATGATGCCGGGAAAGATTGAAGGCAGGAGGAGAAGGGAACAACAGAGAATGAGATGGTTGGATGGCATCACCAACTCAGTGGGTATGAGTATGAGTAAACTCTGGGATTGAGTGATAGACAGGGAAGCCTGGAGTACCGCAGCCCATGGGGTCTCAAAGATTCAGACACGACTGTCGAATGAACTGAACTGATAGCTATGTACTGTGAAAAGAAGGGAAGCAAATATATGAATAAGGATGTGCATAGGCTGATGCATCTTTGGTAGGTGCAGGAACTGGTTCCTACGTGATTACGTCTGTTTTCTCCATAGTAGATGAGTTTATGTCATCAATTTAGAATTTCTATCATTTTATCATAATGCCTCCCCTCTGTAATGCTTTGACTATAACCACCAGAAATTGCGCTTCTTAGGCTTACTTGCCATTGAAGTTTTGGGATGTGTTGCCAGTACAAAGCCCCAAGTACTGGTCAAGGAAAACCAGAAGCAATGGGGCTTTGAAAGGACAGAACATAAGCTTGGTTGCCTGTGGTACCTGCATCAGGGAAGTGCCTACTTCTTCAGCGTGGTGGCAGTTTCCTAAAGTTGTTGACTTCCAGATAACACTATGTTCCTTCTTCAAATATTTCAGTCCTTCCAACAATTTTGCAACCTAAGTCCCATTCTTTTCTTTTTCTAGTCTCTAGAGAGGTAGCTTTGGTTTTATTGTCTAGACCCCAATAGTGGTGAGTGAATTCTGAGGAAGGGAAGATAGGAAAGAGTCAGAAGTCTGGCATGTGATGCACATAAAAGCAAACCTTTTATGTTTGCAATAAGACAAAATTAGAGAAATCCAGCTATTCAGCCCCTTTCATCTCACCCTTGCTGTGGCATGTGGTTCATTAAGCAACTCCAGAAAAACACGGATCATGGAGCCTAATTTTAAAATCCTCAGTAGATGCTTACTATTCTTTAAGACATTAGCAGCAAAGTTTACTTAGCCAAAACTGGAGCCCTAGGAATGGCAGAACTCTTTTTAGATTTTGAGCAAATTTATTTTCTGATAAACTCTTAAATATCCATTCTGTGACTGTAACTTCTTTCCCTTAATCTAAATTTTTTCTTTGTGATCATTTTGAAAGAAAATAAATGTCTCAATGACAGTCCTTAAATATTTTAAAATCTCTATTATGAGAACTCTCCAGTTTTTTTCATCTTCAGTGTAAAATCCTACCCCCCAACCAGTCTCTCCTTGTGTACTTGATATGAGGGTATTCAACATCCATATTCTTGCTTTCTGGATACAATTAGGTTAATTAATGTCTTTCTTAAGTTTTAGCAGCTAGAATTTTATAAATATAGTTTGAGTAGCCTAGAAAAAAAGAAGGCCATTGCTTCCAATGCATCTAACTTCACATCAGTGTTAATTACAAACCTAATAGTACTGATAAACGTTTTAGTAACAGTCAATTGAAATAGTTAAAATAGTTAAGACTTTCTTTGTGGTATTTCATGTGGTGTGTTTGGCTGTATCATCTCTACTTTATAAATATAGTTTTTAGAGTTATATTCAAGGTATTATATTCATGCTTATTTAATAGTTCTTTATTAGACTTGGCTTCATGCCAGCTCATCTCTTTGATGCCCCTTCAGCCAAGCATTGTGTTCACTGTATCATGGCATCTAATTACATCTGTTGGCAGATTTTTATCATCACAGCATTATTACTTTCATCTAAGCCAGTGTCTAAAATATTTATGGATGATTACTACAGAATGACATCAAAGACTTGAAATTTACATTGTTTAAACATCAGTGTACTATTTCAAACTATCAGAATTAAGATCACATAGAACAGAAAATCCAAAAGATGGAGGCATATGGGGAAAAATATGGACTGAGACCAGAGATGCTAATCTAAAGAATAGTACAAGTAAGGAAGGCACTCTATTATTTGCTAGCATGTCCATAACAAGAACCACAGACTGGAGTGTAGTATAAATAGCAGATATTTATTTTCTCAGAGTTTGGAAGCTGGAAATAGAAGATCAAGTTGCCAGCAAGGTATATTTCCTCTGTGGCCTTTCTCCTTGGCTTGCAAATGAGCACCCAATTGCTGTCTCATCAATCTTTCCACAGAGAATGTGATTTTTAAAGGAGTTCTCCAGTTAATTGCTTAATGGCACTTAAAACTCAGAATATTCAGAGTTGAACTCATTGTCTCTGCTTGTCACTTGCTCATGTTTCTACCTACTATTTTTCCTGTGTTAATTTTTCTGATTAATGGGTCAGCCATGTACCTAAGAGCTCAGGTTAGGGCAGCTATTGGAAAACCATTATCCCATTGGTTTTCCACACTCATTGCTATTTGGATAAAATTCAGACTACTCAGTATGATGTCACAGGGATATACACAGGACTTGATCTTTGATCTCAGACATTATTTCCAATCATGTTTCCTTCTTTTACTGTATTTCATGTACACTGGGCATATGCTTGTCCTTAAAGAAGTACACCAAACTGTTCTCATTCTAAGGTTATTTGAACTTTCCTTGATGTCTACTTAGAACACTATTCAACAAGATTTTCAGATGACTTATTCATTCTAAGCATTCTTAGCTTAAATGTGTCTCATTACTAGGGTCTCAGCTCAAATGTCACCAGTCAAGAAAGGATTTTTTTTTACTATAATGTCCAAATTAAGTCCCCTGGTGTCATGACTACTTGTCACTCTCTGCCCTAATATCTGCTTTGCTTCCTTCATCTATCACTTCGTAATATCAGAACTTGGTCTGTCTTGCTCATTAAGGGGAGGGAGGTGGGAGGGGGGTTCATGTTTGGGAATGCATGTAAGAATTAAAGATTTTAAAATTTAAAAAATAAAAAACTAAAAATTAAAAAAAAAAATAAAGTCAAATCTTGTATTTCTGTTTTCACAGTACTAAAATAGATTTTGATCACCTACAGAATGTTGTCTGACATTTTTGCCATGGTGTGTAAGCCCCTCATAATCTGGCCTTACTTCTTCCCATTTTTTTCATTTTACATTAATTGCCCATTCTTCCATGTATAAACCTCTCTCACTATCCTGCCATAATCCACAAACAAGGTTCCTATCCATCCAATAACAAAATAATTATGTTTACTCAATTTAGCCTTGATATGCTCACCCATAAAGTAAGGATAGGAAAAGGGGGAGGATAGAGGAGATAATTTATTTCTAAATTTTACTCAGAATTTGATGTCAAGTGGTGTGTATAGTAAATCACATAATAACCACTCAATAAATTTAACCGTGATTATTGTGACTACTCCATTCCTAGTCAATGCTGTTAGTAATAAAATTTAAGGAACTAAGATGATGACTGCAACTTTTAAATAACTTATCATCTCAAAAAGGGCAATTTTGTCACCGTTTGCACTTCACATAAAAATGTTATCAAGTTTTTTTATATATTTGCATATCTGCTCCATAGTGATAAAGTGTCAAAGCATAAATTAAAATGTGTCAAATGTTATATTTTCATTAAAATATAACATTTCAAGCCAAAGTGCATTCACATTTACAATATTTATTTATATTTTTCTGTCATCATGAAAAGACACATGAATATGCCATCTCTAGAAAAGTGAAAAATAAATATTCTAAGAACATCACAAATGAATTATTCTTAAAATTTAGTTTATAGTTCATCACTACCATTCTACTTTTATTACAAAAACTATTTAAACATGAAAAAATATTTTTGAATAAATTGCAATTACTAAAGTTAAAAATAATGCATTAAATTACAATCATTAACTTCTCCAATTGTATAACCTCAATAGGAAACTTAAATCCATTTCACATAATGCCTTGTATGATTTTAAACATTGGAAGGGGAAAACAAATAATAAGGTAATAGTGCTTGAGTCTACAAGGGGGCCTTTCCACTTTATTGATCCAGTGCATGAACAAGAATCATATTTGCTTTGTTTATTTCTGTGAAATAAAAGCATGAGGTGCAAGAGTGGTATATATCATAGCTACTAACATAATGGACTGTGGCTGTCTAGCACAACTGAACCATTGTGTTTGCCTCATAACAAAGTACTGCTAGGTTCATTCAAACACTGCATAAACCAGGTGGCATACTAATTTTCATGTCAGTATATCATTGGCTACACAGTAATAGAAACTTAAGGCAGATGGTGTTTTGAAAAATCATTACACAGGGGAAGTCTCTTATCTGCTAGAAAGAATGTTTAGACCATATCTATTTCTATAATGTAGAAGAACACAAAACATGAATCCTAATGTTAGAATAAACTTAGATGTCATCAGGTCAAATATTTTACCAAATTGCAAAATTCTGTCACAAAATTCTGAAAGGTTCTTTCTCATTCTTTTTTAAAAAACCTTCCAAGAATGTGTAACTTTATATTTCACATATGATTTTATATTTTATTGAAGGATAATTGCTTTACAGAATTTTGCTGTTTTGTCAAACCTCAACATGAATCAACCACATGTAAAACTAAAAAAAAAAATTCTAATAATAAAACTTCCTTTTTAAATTTGAATTTTAAAGTCCCCTTTTAATTCCTCCTTCTGTAGTGATGTATTAAGCCTACTCCCTATCCAAAACAGTCCCTTTTTTGCTTTAAAAATGAATATGATAACCCTCCAATCCCAGGCCCAGAGTTACTCTGACTGCAGTGCTATGAAATTTGTTTGAAGTTGATTTGATTGATACAGCCAAGAGAGAATAAAATACAATGAATGTATCTTGATAGCAAAAGGGACTCAGAATCAAAAATCATGAATCTAAAAGTGAATACATATATCACTCCCTATTATATTCTCTTTTCTATCCTATAATCCTGAATTTAAAATCTTTCATGAATACATCTAATAATGGAGAAGTTTCTGACTTTAAAGACATTTATTTCTAAGTTAGCCAATACAGCAATATTAAGTCTAGTGGAAATCAGATATTTAACAGAAACTAGATACTCTTTAATTTACATATTTAATCTTGCTTCCAACATTTGAGGCTTATAACATAAATGTATTTTTTTTTGCAAGACAGATTGTTCAAACATTTAAAGATGGTTAGATAGTTACTCACTACCTCCCACTTCCTTCTCTCGAGTCTGCATTACATTTGTTTTATTCTAAACAATACTGTTTGCAACAGATAGCATAAAGATATTTAATATGAAATGAAACCTGCATTTTACTTATGATATAATAAAACGCTTTACTGTATGATCCAACAGACTGTTCTTTTTTCATTTCTACAATGTTCTGTATTTTCAGATTTTCTCAGTATTGTATTATTGAGATCTAGAGATTTAAGATTAGGTTATGAGTTTGGAAAACTTGACAGAAGAGGTTGTTAGATCCAATATTATTTCTACAGATGTATCCTAGGCCACTGTTTTTCCAAATATTATACAATTCCCACAGATTCATTCTTTCTTTCAATATATATAGGCTTATTTGTGTGCAAATAATATTAGTACAATATTAAATTTTGACAACAGTGGGAAAGTTATAGACTTTCAAATAGGCTATAGAATAGAAGAGACTATACTTTGAATTTTGATCTTTTCCTCAGGCTAGCTATATGTTGTAGACACTTTCTTGTTAGACTGGATGACAACTGCGAGCAGCAGCTCCTGGTCAGTCATGTGATCACAAGAATAAACAACCCTAACACTTAAAACAATTCTGGTTGCATATATCCATTCTACTTTTTACTTTCTCTATAGCATTTGATAAATTATATAAGATATTCAATACTTCATTATAAAATAGGCTTTCTGTTAGAAGATTTACATAATTTCAGTCTAATGCAATTGTTCTGAGCATGTTTAAGCTAGCCCAGGCTCAGCTATTGCCAAGAAAGATCCATCTAGTCAAGTGTATGGTTTTTCTAGTAGTCATGTATGGATGTGAGAGTTGGACCATAAAGAAAGCTGAGCAACAAAGAACGAATGTTTTTTAACTGTGGTGTTAGAGAATATCCTTGAGAGTCCCTCAGACTGCATGATCAAACCAGTCAATCCTAAAAGATATCAGTCCTGAATACACATTAGAAGGGCTAATGCTGAAGCTGAAGCTCCAATACTTTGACCACCTGATGCAAAGAACTGACTCATTGGAAAAGACCCTGACGCAGGAAATATTGAAGGCACAAGGAGAAGGGGATGACAGAGGGTGAGATGTTGTATGGCATCACTGGCTTGAAGAACTTGAGTTTGAGCAAGCTCCAGGAGTTGGTGATGGACAGGGAAGCCTGACATGCTGCAGTCCATGGGGTAGCAAAGAGTCATGACACAACTGAGCAACTGAACTGAGGCTAAGCAGGTTAGGTGCACTAAAAGGAGTTTTGACTTAATTTTCAACTTAGAATGGGTTTGCCAGGACAACCTCACTGAAAATTTAGGAAGATTTGTAACACAAATAGTATAGTCACTGCCTCAAAAGGATTAAAGTATCTATATAAAAGAGCTTAGCACAGTGCTTGATCATAAAAAATAGACCATCATCATTGTTTTTTTTTTTTTTCTTTTAACTTTTTCTTTTCTTTTATCATTTTTCAGTCCCTCTCCTTAGGTCACTATGGCCTGTGATTGAGACCACCTCAGTGTTCCACTCAGCATGAGTAAACTTTAAAGAAGTTTCTTTCAGACTATTAAGTCTCATGTCACCATTTTCTTAGACAATTTGCTTCATAATGAGCAATTATAAATTATTTTTCTGCTTCTTTGAGATGTAAATCTCTTAGCACCTTGTTAGGTTTTACAACCCAGAAATGTCTTTCCTTAAGGTAAGGACCTTGGAGTCATTTCTTTACAGTGTACAATAAGGAATGCTAGCACTCCTATCTTCCAGTATCTGTTCTGGTTTTATAATCTAGGCCCAGTATACACTTTATTTATTTTTTTATGATTGATTTCTTTCTTGGAGGCTAATTACTTTACAATATTGTATTGGTTTTGAAATACATTGACATGAATCCACCATGAGTGTACATGTGTTCCCCATCCTGAACATCCCTCCCACCTTCCTCCGCATCCCATGCCTCTGGGTCATCCCAGTGTACCAGCCCCAATCACCCTGTATCATGCATCGAACCTGGACTTGCAATCTATTTCACATATGATAATATACATAGAATGGCAGTAAACCACATTTTAAACAACATCTATCCAGTTAGCTTTTAATTTCCTCAGTGTAACCTTACCTTTTAAATAAATAATTTCAATTAAAAACAAGAATGTGTGTGTGTGTGTGTGTGCTGTGCTTAGTTGCTTGGTCCTGTCTGACTCTCTGTGACCCCATGGACTGTAGCTCACCAGGCTCCTCTGTTCATGAGGATTTTCCAGGCAAGAATACTGTAGTGGGTTACCATGCTGTTCCTCCAGGGGATCTTCCCAACCCAGGGTTCAAACTCTGGTCTCCCATATTGCAGGGAGATTCTTTACTGTTTGAGCCACCAAGGAAGCCCAAGAACACTGGAGTGGGTGGTCTATCTCTTCTCAGGGGAACTTCCTGACCCAGGAATTGAACTGGAGTCTCCTGCATTTCAAGCTTATTTTTTACCAGCTGAGCTACCCTGGAAGCTGATAGAGATAGAGAAAGTTAGATGGATAGATGTCTGCTACATCTCCAACTGTCCTGTTATATAAACAAGAAATTTAAAAGAGTAAAACAATGCTACAGATTTCATGAGGTAGAATCCTTCATTCTTTCATGGATAAGAAATAAATGGTAGCCATTGGGATGTATATGACCTGACTCTTGATCATGACCTGCACTTAGTGTTTCCTTCAGAAGACAGCATGTGTAACTATTTTCCCTGCCTTCTCATAGATGACACCATCTCATTTGTAGAAGAAACAATGAGGAGCCCTGTGTACCTGGTCAAATTAGAATAATTTTTTTACCATTTATATTACTTGAATGTTCTGTGTTGATCCTTTGACTTGAAGTATTAAATACTATTTTCTCAAAAGTCTGAATTTAAATTTCTTAAAATATGTGTGTTATTTAGTTTCAGTAGTACATGTTTATTCTATTTTTTCCTCTGTATCAATTTATTAAGTTGCAAAACGTGTCTTGAATTCAAAATGGTACTTGTAAAATATTTTTCAATTATTCAATTTTAATGAGAATATCTTCATCTTTTATAAATAAAATAGCAATTCTAAATCTTGTCAATTTCTTTTAAATGTAGGACCAACTCAACCCTAAAACACATCTAGTTGGTGAGCCCCTCATTAGGAGAATAATCTTACACATATATTTATGATCATGGAACAGTTCTCCTGAGATTCCTATCTCTTACACTTCCCCTGGACATGCCAATATTTCTGGCCCATTTTTCCCTGGGTGTCTTCTTGTATACTACTTCCATGTTCAGAGAAAGTGTTGGGTAGCTAAATTAGAGAATGCCATACAAAGACAGTCACATTTAGGTAAAATCCTGATGGCAATGAGAGAAAAAGAAGGACTAGTGAGTAGGTATTTAACATGTATGCTTATATAACTTCGGTGCAGAGTACACCATGTGAAATGCCAAGCTGGATGAAGCACAAGCTGGAATCAAGATTGCCGGGAGAAATATCAATAACCTTAGATATGCAGATAACATCACCCTTAAGGCAGAAAGTGATGAGGAACTGAAGAGCTTCTTGATGAAAGTGAAATAAGAAATTGAAAAAGTTGGTTTAAAACTCAACATTCAGAAAACCAAGATCAAGACACCTGCCCCCATCATTTCATGGCAAATAGATGGGGAAACAATAGAAGTAGTGAGAGACTTTATTTTGGGAGGCTGAAAATTACTACAGATAGTGACTGAAACCATGAAGTTAAAAGAGGCTTGCTCCTCAAGAGAAAGGCTATGACCAACCTAGACAGCATATTTTCAAAAGCAGAGACATTACTTTGCTGACAAAGTTCCATCTAGTCAAAGCTTTGGTTTTTCCAGTAGTCAATGTGTAGATGTGAGAGTTGGACTATAAAGAAAGCTGCGTACCTAAGAATTGATGCTTTTGAACTGTGGTGTTGGAGAAGACTCTTGAGAATCCCTTGGACTGCAAGGTGATCAAACTAGTCAGTCCTAAACAAAATCAGTCCTGACTATTCATTGGAAGGACTGATGCTGAAGCTGAAACTCCAATACTTTGGCAAACTGATGTGAAGAACTGACTCATTGGAAAAGACCCTGATGCTGGGAAAGATTTGAAGGCAGGAGGAGAAGGGGACCACAGAGGATGAGATGGTTGAATGGCATCACCAACTCGATGGACATTAGTTTGTGCATCTCCATGAGTTGGTGATGGACAGGGAAGCCAGGGGTGCTACAGTCCATGGGGTCACAAAGAGTCGACATGACTGAGCGACTGAACTGAATTGTGAGTGGATAGTTGAATTACTTTTCAAGCAGGAAGGAATACCACTAAAGGAAAATTTCATAAGGCTATAACTTATTTGCAGAGGCTCAAGAAATGAGGACCACATTAAAGAGGTGACTGTTGCTGAAGTAGAGATGAGGCCAGCGGGATAAAGGCTCAGGATAATAAGCCTGATATGGTTTTCAGGACATTTCCACAACTTAGACTGTTTACTCTGAATGAGAGAGAAGAGAGTGGAAGAATAACAGTTAGGCTCCATTTTTAAGAGAACCACTCTGGCTGCTCTGATGTAAATAATCTCCAAGGTTAAAAAACAGCAATTAGCTAGAAAAATTTTGTATTAAGAAATCAAGACATAATGGTTAATTTTCACCACTCTTTACGAGAGGAAAAGCAGATAGAAGTGGTGAGAATTTGGATTTAACAATATTTTGAAGGTTGAGTGAACAAGAATTGCTGATACACTCACTGTATTTGGGCCTCAAGAAGAGTATTGAAAGTGTGGACATTTACAGCAAGCCCCTGATTTGCACTATAGTATGGGATGGTTAGATTATCCTGCAAGTTAAACAAATCAATCTTATTAATCAATGGGAAAATTTGTGATTGTTGCATGGCTTTTAACTTATTTTGACAAACATTAAAACTCTTCTACTATCAGTTATAAATTAATGCAAAAATTAAAAAAATCATGTATAGAAGTCAATATTTATTTATCACACTATAATATAAAATACTGGAAACATAGAGAATTAAAGTCTTATTTCTGTGTAAAAAAGGTAAGAAATTATTTATTCTAGCTCTGTGAAAAATACAATTCGTAGCTTGATAGGGATTCACAATTTGTATGGAAATACAAAAAAACCTTGAATAGCCAAAGCAATCTTAAGAAAGAAGAATGGAACTGGAGGAATCAACCTGCCTGACTTCAGGTTCTACTAGAAAGCCACAGTCATCAAGACAGTATGGTACTGGCACAAAGACAGAAATAAAGGTAAATGGAACAAAATAGAAAGCCCAGAGATAAATCCACGCACCTATGGACAACTTATCTTTGACAAAGGAGGCAAGAATATACAATGAGGAAAAGACCATCTCTTTAACAAGTGGTGCTGGGAAAACTGGTCAACCACTTGTAAAAGAATGAAACTGGAACACTTTCTAACACCATGCACAAAAATAAACTCAAAATGGATTAAAGATGTAAATGTAAGACCAGAAACTATAAAACTCCTAGAGAACATAGGCAAAACACTCTCCGACATAAATCAGAGCAGGATTCTCTATGACCCACCTCCCAGAATACTGGAAATAAAAGCAAAAATAAACAAGTGGGACCTAATTAAACTTGAAAGCTTGTGCACAAAAATGAAACTATAAGCAAGGTGAAAAGACATCCTTCAGAATGGGAGAAAATAATAGCAAATGAAGCAACCGACAAACAACTAATCTCAAAAATATACAAGCAACTCCTGCAGCTCAATTCCAGAAAAATAAATGACCCAATCAAAAAATGGGCCAAAGAACTCAATAGACATTTCTCCAAAGAAGACATACAGATGACTAACAAACGCATGAAAAGATGCTCAACATCACTCACTATCAGAGAAATGCAAATCAAAACCATAATGAGGTACCATTTCCTGCCAGTAAGAATGGCTGTGATCCAAAAGTCTACAAGCAATCAATGCTGGGGAGGGTGTGGAGAAAAGGGAACCCTCTTACACTGTTCATGGGAGTGCGAACTAGTACAGCCACTATGGAGAACAGTGTGGAGATTCCTTAAAAAACTGGAAATAGAACTGCCTTAGGACCCAGAAATCCCACTGCTGGGTATACACACCAAGGAAACCAGAATTGAAAGAGACACGTGTACCCCAATGTTCATCACAGTACTGTTTATAATAGCCAGGACATGCAAGCAACCTAGATGTCCATCAGCAGATGAATGGATAAGAAAGCTGTGGTACATATACACAATGGAGTATTACTCATCTATTATAAAGATTACATTTGAATCAGTTCTAATGAGGTGGGTGAAACTGGAGCCTATTATACAGAGTGAAGTCAGCCAGAAAGAAAAACACCAATGCAGTATACTAACGCATATATGTGGAATTTAGAAAGATGGTAATGATAACCTGTATGTGAGACAGCAAAAGAGACACAGATATATAGAAGAGTCTTTTGGACTCTGTGGGAGAGGGAGAGGGTGGGACGATTTGGGAGAATGACGTTGAAATATATATAATATCATATAAGAAGCAAATCGCCAGTCTAGGTTCGATGCAGGATACAGGATGCTTGGGGCTGGTGCACTGGGATGACCCAGAGGGATGGTGTGGGGAGGGAGGAGGGAGGGGGGTTCAGGATGGGGAACACATGTACACCCTTGGCAGATTCATGTTGATATATGGCAAAATCAATACAATATTGTAAAATAATTAGCCTCTGACTAAAATAAATTTAAATTTAAAAAATAAAATAAAATAAAGAATATCTAACTATCTATTACAAAAAGCATAAATATTTTAATGCCTTTATAAGTATATGCTGTTTTAACTAATAACTACTGTATTTACTATCATTAGAAAACAGTAATCATGAATATTGTCCACAAAACAGCATGTTTAGCTAATTCCTCATCTGTCACAACTGTGTGATTTATGATACAACATCATTTATTTTTCTGTGATGTTAAAATAATCCCTTTTAAACCAATGCCTATTTTTCAAAATGCCTTCTACCTTTCTGCTGAGCAGGGAGGGAAGTGCAGCATCTTTTCAGAATTTACCTTAAATAATAAATTGTTCCATGTTTTCTTTGAAAAAAAATAGATAAGAAACTTATGCAGTTTAAGCAATGTTTGCCTTCTCATTAAATACAGTGAGATGAACTTCAAGCATTTTATACTTGGCACTCTCAATGTTATGAAATATCTCCAAGAGTCTCTTAAATGTGAAGTTTATGCCAGTGTCAGTGAGTGGTGTTTCTTCATCCTTTTCATCACAATCACCTTTTTTTTTTTTTTTTTTTAGGTTATGTTGATAAGTTTGACCTTGCCAAATTTCTCTGGCTGCAAATCTAGAGTTTTTCTAATGGTAATACTAAAATTTTCCCGATCATCTATTTCCTCTAAAACTCCATTTACATTTGATTCAAACTTCACTTTCAGCATTCTGACTTTTAGATTCATTGCTGAACATTTATCTCACCCTATTCTCTGGAACTCTGCATTCCAGAGTATATTTTGGGTATATTTTCCCTTTCTCCATTGTCTTTTGTTTCTCTTCTTTTTTCAGTTATTTGTAAAGCCTCCTCAGACAACCACTTTGTGTTTTCATGTATTTTTCTTGGGTATGGTTTCAGTCATGGCCTCCTGTACAATATTATGAACCTCTTTCATAGTTCTTCAGGCACTCTGTCTACCAGATATAATCCCTTGAATCTATTTGTTACTTTCATTGTATAATCATAAGAGATTTGATTTAAGCCATATCTGAATGGTCTTGTGGTTTTATGTACTTTATTCAGTTTAAGGCTGAATTTTCCAATAAGGAGCTAATGCTCTGAGCCACTGTCAGCTACTGGTCTTGTTTTTGCTGACTATATAGAGCTTCTCCATCTTCAGCTGAAAAAAAGTAATCAATCTGATTTTGGTGTTGACCATCTGGTGATGTCCATGTTAGAGTTGTCTCTTGTGTTGTTGGAAAGGGGTATTTGCTATGACCAGTTTGTTGTCATGACTTAATTCTGTTGAATTGCCCTGCCTCATTTTGTGATACAAGGAAAAACTTGTCTGTTACTCTAGGTATCTCTTGACTTTCTACTTTTGCATTCTAATCCCCTATGATGAAAAGGACATCTTTTTTGATGTTAGTTGTAGCAGGCCTTTAAGTCTTCATAGAAACAGTTAACATTAGGTTTATTAGCATCAGTGGTTGGGGTATAGATTTGGATGACTGTGATGTTGAATGGTTTGTCTTGGAAATGAACCAAGATCATTCTGTTATTTTTGAGATTACACCAAAGTACTGAATTTTGGCAGATGACACCACCCTTATGGCAGAAAGTGAAGAGGAACTAAAAAGCCTCTTGATGAAAGTGAAAGTGGAGAGTGAAAAAGTTGGCTTAAAGCTCAACATTCAGAAAATGAAGATCATGGCATCCAGTCCCATCACTTCATGGGAAATAGATGGGGAAACTTCGGAAACAGTGTCAGACTTTATTTCTTTGGGCTCCAAAATCACAGCAGATGGTGATTGCAAAAGACACTTACTCCTTGGAAGGAAAGTTATGACCAACCTAGATAGCATATTAAAAAGCAGAGACATTACTTTGCCAACAAAGGTCTGACTAGTCAAGGCTATGGTTTTTCCATTAGTCATGTATGGATGTGAGAGTTGGACTGTGAAGAAAGCTGAGTGCTGAAGAATTGATGCTTTTGAACTGTGGTGTTGGAGAAGACTCTTGAGAGTCCCTTGGACTGCAAGGAGATCCAACCAGTCCATTCTGAAGGAGATCAGTCCTGGGTGTTCACCGGAAGGAATGATGCTACAGCTGAAACTCTAGTACTTTGGCCACTTCATGCAAAGAGTTGACTCATTGGAAAAAACTCTGATGCTGGGAGGGATTGGGGGCAGGAGGAGAAGGGGACAACAGAGGATGAGATGCCTGGATGGCATCACCAACTCGATGGATGTGAGTTTGAGTGAACACCAGCAGTTGGTGATGGACAGGGAGGCCTGACATGCTGCAATTTATGGGGTCGCAAAGAGTTGGACACGACTGAGTAACTGAACTGACTGACTGCATTTTGGACTCGTTTGTTGAGCATGAAGGCTCAGTTCAGTTCAATCACTCAATTGTGTCTGACTTTTTGCGACTCCATGGAATACAGCATTCCAGGTTTCCCTGTCCATCCCCAACTCCTGGAGTTTATTCAAACTCATGTCCATTGAGCTGGTTATGCCATCCAACCATCTCATCCTCTATCATCCCCTTCTCCTCTTGCCTTCAATCTTTTCCTGCATCAGTGTCTTTTCCAGTGAGTAAATTCCTTCCATCAAGAGGCCAAAGTATTGGAGTGTCAGCTTAAGCATCAGTCCTTCCAATGAATATTCAGTATTGAATTTGTTTAATGTAGATTGGTTGGATCTCCTTGCCATCCAAGGGACTCTCAAGAGTCTTCTCCAATACCACAGTTCAACAAAATCAATTCTTCGGTGCTCAGCTTTCTTTATAGTCCAAATCTCACATCCATAAATGACTACTGGAAAAACCGTAGCCTTGACTAGTAATGTCTCTGCTTATTAATATGCTGTCTAGGTTGGTCATAACTTTTCTTCCAAGGAGCAAGTGTCTTTTAATTTCCTGGGTGCAGTCACCATCTTCAGTGATTTTGGAGCCCCCCAAAACAAAGTCTGACACTGTTTCCACTGTTTCCCCATCTATTTCCCATGAAGAGATGAGACCAGATGCCATGATCTTAGTTTTCTGAATGTTGAGTTTTAAGCCAACTTTTACTCTCCTCTTTTACTTTCATCAAGAGGCTCTTTAGTTCTTCTTCACTTTCTGCCATTAGGGTGGTGTCATCTGCATATCTGAGGTTTTTTTATGTTTGTCCCAGCAATCTTGATTCCAGCTTGTGCTTCTTCCAGCCCAGCATTTCTCATAATGTGCTCCGCATATAAGTTAAATAAGCAGGATGACGATATACAGCCTTGACGTACTCCTTTCCCTATTTGTAACCCGTCTGTTCTTCCATGTACAGTTCTAGCATGAGGGCTACTCCCTTTCTTCTAAGGGATTCTTGCCCAGAGAAGAAGATGTAATAGTCATGTGAATTACATTTGCCCATGCTTGTCCAGTTTAGTTCACTGTTTCCTGATATGTCAGTGTTCACTCTTGCCATCTCCCACTTGAGTACATCCAACTTATTTTGATTCATTGACATAAGATTCCAGGCTCTTGCGTTATATTGCTCTTTACAGCATCGGACTTTACTTTCACCACCTGACACACCCAGTACTGAGCATCATTTCTGCTTTGGGCCAGCTGCTTAATTCTTTCTGAAGCTATTAGTAATTGCCTTCCACTTTTCCCCAGTAACATATTGGACACTTTCCAACCTGGGAGTGGGGGTGGAGGTCAGGGGCTCATCTTCTGGTGTCATATCTTTTGAATTTTAATACTGTTCATGGGGATCTTGTGGTAATAAAACTGGAGTGTTTTGCCATTCCCTCCTCTAGTGGACCACATTTTGTCAGAACTCCTCATTATGACCCATTCATCTTGGGTGGCCCTGCACAGCATGTTCACAGTTTCATTGAGTTATGCAAGCCATGACAAGGCTGAGATCTATGAAAGTGAAAGTAAAGTTGCTCAGTCATATCCGACTCTTTGCAACTCCATGGACTGTAGCCTACCATGCTCCTCCATCCATGGGATTTTCCAGGCAAAAGTACTGGCCATTCCTTGCCATTTCCTTCTCCAGAGGATCTTCCTGACCCATGATCAAACCTGGGTCTCCTACATTGTAGGCAGACGCTTTACCGTTTGAGCCACCAGGGAACGAGATCTATGTAGGAGTCTATTAACATTGGTAACTGGAACTCATGTTTACTATAAATCAGAGTTTCCTATAATCTAGGTAACAGACATTTTAGAAAGATTCCAGTTGCTGCTTTCAAACATATAAAATGAAAGATATAGATACCTTATATGTAGTCAAGAAACATATGTGAAAATTCTAGATGGTAAGGTGGTAATTTTTCCAGGTAGGTGAGTTCATTCAAAACAAGATAGGGCTTATATAAATTAGAAATGTCTACTACTGAAATAGTTGACTCTGAAATAAGTAAAAGTCCAATTAATAGATATTTTCTAACAGATACTGAATAACCATGTTGTGTCCAGGAGTGTTATATATGGAGTGTTATACGGCCAACACCAAAATAAATTAAATTAAATTTCCAACCAACTAACATTTAGGTTCTCATCTAGCTGGAACATGCTTTCTTATTTCCAAAGTACATTTAATTTGATGGAACCATACCACACAGAGACATCTACTCCCTCATTTCCTGTAGGGAGAAGAAAAGAAGCTCTTTTTGAAAACTAGGCCATTCAAATTTTTATAGATGCTAAGAAATTTTTATTATCTATGCATGACTTTTTAAATCAGTTACTGGAAATGTGAAAAACGTAGTGGACAAACCAACAGGGTGCCCAAAATAGATACTGTTTCAATAAGTAGAAATAGTTATTATTTTCTCAGAATTGGAAACAATTTTCAATAGCTGATTTGTGCATGTTCCATGACGTATCTGTAGTACACATGTATATATGTTCTTATAAACTGTAAAGTAAAATATATCCTATTAAGTATGCAAGAGATTACTTTTATATGTGTCATAGAATCAACAGTAAAAATTTTCATTATATTTTAATATAAATAATACTATTTTCACTTTATCCCCTCAAAGGTAAAACAGATATTGATTTGTTCTTTATAGCCTGAATTTTAGAATGTATTTAATATATGCTTATTGTATTTAAAAATTAACTCCACCTCACTTTAATAAAATTTTGAAACATCTTCTGTTTGTGGCATACTTTATAAATCATTGACAATGTGTGACTTTTTATACATTAGAAAGAACAAGTGCTAATCTGATATTGGGGAAACTTTAGCTTTAAACTTAAAAGTATTCCAGTTATATAGTTATTTCTGAAAATCATCCTACAAAATACAAAACAGAGCAATGACTGATTTTTATTTCAATTTTTAGATGACTGAAGCTCATGAAAATTAAGCAACTTATTACAAATCCATAGTTAGTGACAGAGTCCTGGCAAATGTTCCAGTTCTTACTTCATAGTGATATACTAACAAAGAAGGCAACAAGAAAGAATTGAAAACTTCATAAGCATGGGAATGATTTGGATTAAAAAGGCATAGTCAGTAGTATAATGCAATTTATATTTGGGAGAATGAAAGAAAATTCAATAGCTCAAGCTTAGTACAATCTAGCAGTGATTAAGCACATACAGAGAAGGAATTCTAGATCAGCAATATCCCTGAATCAGGTGCAACCTAAGAGAACATAATGAAACCTTGAAGTGAGAAATTATTTCTGTTTATGGAAGTGTTTAAGGAAGCATAAAAAATGTTTTATATACTATTTAATTCTTTAGAATACCAATGAACAAACCAAAAAGACAAAGAAGGATCTTTAATATACATGATTAAAGAAAAATATATTATGCAGTCTTTATTTCATATGAATTGCTCTAAAGATGACAAATATTTATTTTTATTTACATTCATTAAAGATCATTAAAGAATCATTTTTATTACTCATTTATTGTCAAACAAGAGAAGGCAATGGCACCCCACTCCAGTACTCTTGCCTGGAAAATCCCATGGACAGAGGAGCCTGGTGGGCTGCCGTCTATGGGGTCACACAGAGTTGGACACGACTGAAGTGACTTAGCAGCAGCAGCATTGTCAAACAAACCTCAGAATACTTTCTTGAAACAAGCTTTACTACATCAAAACTTCAAACCAAAGTCTTATACACAGACTTACAAACACTATGTTGAGCTTGAAGTTACTGAATGGGTTTCAAATTGTCATTAAAAAAAATGCATCTCAATATGTGTAACAGAACATAATATTTTTTGCAAAATACCTATCCATACATTGTTGTCTGGATTGTCTTACTGCAATGTTTCCCAGACTTTTTCTAAATTCTTTCCTCCCTAAAACACCTTTTTAGATATTATTTTCCCTGTTTCCTCCATGAAATTTTAATATCACAGATATACTGTATATCTATTTATGTACTGTGGCCTTCCTGAAGGCCAATAAATCCCAATAAAAGCCAAGCCCCCTGAAAAATAATTTTTCTTTCCCTTGGGGTGACTCTGTCCAGGTTGAAAGCACATCTCATACAGCAATCAGATTTACAAGTATAGAAATTCTGAAAAAAATACTCTGATTGATTATATAAATGCAGCATCACTCTTATGAAATTCACAGTTGCCTGGTTGTTTCTGGTCAAACACTAGGTAGTAAATTCAGCACAATCTGAATAGTCATCAGGTCATAGTTTTACTGTTTGTCATACAATTATCATTTTTCCCAGTTCTAAATTATGAGATATATGAATTTCATCTATAAATACTACTGTTCTTCATTGAAATATATTACTATTACTATGGGAACATAAGAATTCATAGAAATGTGTACATATCAAAGTCAAGTTTTCATGTAAAAAAAAAAAGTTATTTTACCTCCAAGGGAAAAAACGCACAACTAATGGATCTATTTTTTCCTAAGCCTATTTTCTGAATGTAAACCTACCCTTATTTCTGCATTTGAAAACTATGAAGTTAAGGGCAATTATGTATAAATTCATAATTTCAGTGACAATTAATGTTATTTTGCATGCACTTATGTACTAATAGAGACAATATAAACTATAGGAAAAATGCTAAGATAAAAAGTGACATAATTAACAGTGAAAAAAAAACCATAGCTAATTAGAGATGCTCAGTATTTTGGTGCTCTTCTCTGTAATCAGCTTCTTGCAAACAAAATCTCATATTTTTTAATTTCCAGAAACCAGTGATATATTCAAATTGAATTTCTCTCATGCTGAGCCCTGTACATGTTCCTTTAGTGCACATTTCCTTCTTGGCTCACAGTGGTTCAAGATGTAAAACTTTGGTAAGGACGGAAGACATGGTGTAGTTGTGAGATAATACACATGCTGTTCTTAAAAGATTAATATTTCATTAACTAAAGTTTATATAATCATGATTTATATGTCTTCATACCTGGGGTTGAAATCATATATAATGCTTGCTCCTGGTGCTTAATAAGAGAAGAAACATGAACACGGACATCCTTTTATATTCACACCACCAAACACATACAAGAAAAAAATCTAAATAGCGTCAAATTTGCCTATTTCTAGAACTTCATGAGCAACTTTATCTACCACTTCTTACTTAGTCCTTACAGCACTATAAATTAGACTCTTTTGCATACAAAAAATAAATCCTAGATAGGTTAGTTTATCTATGTGCTGCTAAATGAAGAAACCGATATTCTACACAAGATACATCTCATTCAAGAGCATATGAAAACATTCTTAAATCCAACAGAAAAATATGACATTCTAAATATGCCACTAATGTTAGACTTGGTTTAAAAATGCATTGGTTCAAAAATTCCATCCCCTCATCAAATCCTAGTGAGATGGTAGATATATGCATGTTTGTACTTAAAGATGAGAACATAATTGGCATGAAAACTCATGCAATTTTACCATTAATTTTCCAGAAATTTTAGTGAATTTTTTTAGAATTTGGAGGTGAGTGGAGTCAAATTGACTGAGAAATAAGAAAGATAAGATGAAATAAGGACTACAAAAGTACATATTCATGGATAAGGACTCTATTTCAGATAACATCTGTAATATAAAGTATTTGAAAGATCCTGAAATAAAATAATCAAAACAATTTAATGGAAACATGAACAAGTCAGAGGAAAATGCAGTCCCAAGAACAATAAAAAAATACATGACATATAAATCTTAAAATGCATTGAAAATACTCACTGGTATCAGAAACAATTTAAAACAATAATTATTATTGATGAAAAATGATTTTTCTCCCATTCTATTGGCAAAAATTAAATCTATTAGTTGATTCTACATAAATTTATTTTAGATGTGAGAATTAATTCTATTAATGTCACTGATGGACATGAAAAGCAGTACAGTCAAAGACATATAACCACATTGGCTGTATTAATCAAAATTTAAGTGAATGTTTCCTATCAGTCTAGAAATTGTCTATCTAGGGATCTATTTTGTAGACAAAACTGTATATGTATTTAAGTATGCTAGTTGCAACATTGTTTGTAATAAACAGAAAAAGGAAGAAAATATGTGTGGAATGTTATATCAGGGTGATAGAAAATGATGTATATATCTATAAACTGACATGAAAGACAATCATAAGAAATTTCGCTTAAAAATAATGGTAACCTAACTGCATATATCAGAGAGGGCAATGGCAACCGACTCCAGTACTCTTGCCTGGAAAATCCCATGGACGGAGGAGGCTGGTGGGCTGTAGTCCATGGGGTGGTGAAGAGTCAGACATGACTGAGCAACTTCCCTTTCACTTTTCACTTTCATGCATTGGAGAAGGACATGGCAACCCACTCCAGCGTTCCTGCCTGGAGAATCCCAGGGACGGTGGATCCTGGTGGGCTGCCGTTTATGGGGTCACACAGAGTCTGACACGACTGAAGCGACTTAGCAGCAGCAGCAGCAGCAGCAGCAACTGCAGCAACTGCATATATAATTCCACTTATGTTTTCTAATTTGTGAACAATAAGACACACAAAAACCTGTGTAGAAAAATGTCCAGGAGAATAGACATCAAATTATTTAGAGCCTTAAGAGGAGAGGAAAGGCTTGTAAAAAAAAAAAAAAAAAGTAGCTTTTTCTTTTCTTATGTCTGCATTGATAGGTATCTTAATATTTATTAGGAATTAGTATATTATAATTACAGTAATAAATGCATATTTTGGGAAATGAAATTAAATAAACAATGTAAGATGATAGGGCTTCCCAGGTGACACTTATGGTAAAGAATCAGCCTGCCAATGCAGGAGATGCCAGAGATGCAAGTTTAATCCCTGGACCAGGAAGACCTCCTGGAGAAGCAAATAGCAACCTACACCAGTATTCTTGCTTGGGAAATTCAAGGGACAGAGGAGTCTGGTGTTCTACAGTCCATGAAGTCACCGGAGTCAGACATGAATGAACACACACACACCATCTATGTAAGATGATAGATGGATTAACTAGCTTCATTGTGTTAATAATTTCACAATATGTACATCTTTTGAATCATCACTTGTATAACTTAAACTTACATAATTTATTACATGAATTACATCACAATAAAACTGGAAAAATAATTTCTACTATATTATATCTTACTAATACAGCATTTTTGCATGTTTTCTTTGTGACCATCAAGCTCCATATTTCTTACTAAAACCTGTATGTTTGCACCACATAGGTGAAGATACCTGTAATGATAATACACTTATTTAAAGAATTGATAGAAATAAGGGTATTTCCTTCAAGGCAGTTTCAAAAATAATCCCCTCTTCATTTAGTATGGATTTATCTTAGGTGAAGTTGCACTTAGATAAGAATTCAGGAGCAAGGTGCCATTCCCTTCTCTAGGAGATCTTCTCAACTCAGGGATCAAACCATCTGAGCCACCAGGGAAGACCACTAATTCAGCAATTCTGTTTAATTAGACTCTTGAGTACCCTTGAGTCACCACGGAAGCCCTAATTATATATTCTAAATTTAATTATATATATATATATATAATTCTAAAGTATAATATATAATTCTAAATTTAACCCTGAAAATTCAGTAATTATTGATGTTAATGTATGTTAAATTTTTAATTGATGATTTAAATGCATATAGGATTATTACACTGTTAACTAACAATTAAAGCTGTAATGAGGGTTCCTAATTCTACAGTTTAAAAATGATAAAATAAATATGCTCAGATTTGGAGTGTGGATATATGAAGGTGTATTGTATATGTAAGTGTGTGGTAGAGTGATAGAACACTAAATATTTTCTAATTTTGATAATCAATAGTTTTATACAATGTAAACTATAATTCATATTTTATTTTTAGGTTGGTGCAAAAGTAATTGCAGTTTCAGATTGTGAATTTTATTTTATTTTTTTTTTAGTTTTTTATTTTTTAAATTTTAAAATCTTTAATTCTTACATGCATTCCCAAACATGAACCCCCCTCCCACCTCCCTCCCCATAACATCGTTCTGGGTCATCCCCATGCACCAGCCCCAAGCATGCTGCATCCTGCGTCAGACATAGACTGGCGATTCAATTCACATGATATTATACATGTTAGAATGTCATTCTCCCAAATCATCCCACCCTCTCCCTCTCCCTCTGAGTCCAAAAGTCCGTTATACACATCTGTGTCTCTTTCCCTGTCTTGCATACAGGGTCGTCATTGCCATCTTCCTAAATTCCATATATATGTGTTAGTATACTGTATTGGTGTTTTTCTTTCTGGCTTACTTCACTCTGTATAATCGGCTCTAGTTTCATCCATCTCATCAGAACTGATTCAAATGAATTCTTTTTAACGGCTGAGTAATACTCCATTGTGTATATATACCACAGCTTTCTTATCCATTCATCTGCTGATGGACATCTAGGTTGTTTCCATGTCCTGGCTATTATAAACAGTGCTGCGATGAACATTGGGGTACATGTGTCTCTTTCAATTCTGGTTTCCTCGGTGTGTATGCCCAGAAGTGGGATTGCTGGGTCATAAGGGAGTTCTATTTGCAATTTTTTAAGGAATCTCCACACTGTTCTCCATAGTGGCTGTACTAGTTTGCATTCCCACCAACAGTGTAGGAGGGTTCCCTTTTCTCCACACCCTCTCCAGCATTTATTGCTTGCAGATTTTTGGATCGCAGCCATTCTGACTGGTGTGAAGTGGTACCTCATTGTGGTTTTGATTTGCATTTCTCTAATAATGAGTGATGTTGAGCATCTTTTCATGTGTTTGTTAGCCATCCGTATGTCTTCTTTGGAGAAATGTCTATTTAGTTCTTTGGCCCATTTTTTGATTGGGTCGTTTATTTTTCTGGAGTTGAGCTGCAGAAGTTGCTTGTATATTTTTGAGATTAGTTGTTTGTCAGTTGCTTCATTTGCTATTATTTTCTCCCATTCAGAAGGCTGTCTTTTCACCTTGCTTATATTTTCCTTTGTTGTGCAGAAGCTTTTAATTTTAATTAGATCCCATTTGTTTATTTTTGCTTTTATTTCCAGCATTCTGGGAGGTGGATCATAGAGGATCCTGCTGTGATTTATGTCTGAGAGTGTTTTGCCTATGTTCTCCTCTAGGAGTTTTATAGTTTCTGATCTTACATTTAGATCTTTAATCCATTTTGAGTTTGTTTTTGTGTGCGGTGTTAGAAAGTGATCTAGTTTCATTCTTTTACAAGTGGTTGACCAGTTTTCCCAGCACCACTTGTTAAAGAGATTGTCTTTACTCCATTGTATATTCTTGCCTCCTTTGTCAAAGATAAGGTGTCCATATGTGTGTGGATTTATCTCTGGGCTTTCTATTTTGTTCCATTGATCTATATGTCTGTCTTTGTGCCAGTACCATACTGTCTTGATGACTGTGGCTTTGTAGTAGAGCCTGAAGTCAGGCAAGTTGATTCCTCCAGTTCCATTCTTCTTTCTCAAGATTGCTTTGGCTATTCGAGGTTTTTTGTATTTCCATACAAATCTTGAAATTATTTGTTCTAGTTCTGTGAAAAATGTGCCTGGTAGCTTAATAGGAATTGCATTGAATTTGTAAATTGCTTTGGGTAGTATACTCATTTTCACTATATTGATTCTTCCAATCCATGAACATGGTATATTTCTCCATCTATTAGTGTCCTCTTTGATTTCTTTCATCAGTGTTTTATAGTTTTCTATATATAGGTCTTTAGTTTCTTTAGGTAGATATATTCCTAAGTATTTTATTCTTTTCGTTGCAATGGTGAATGGAATTGTTTCCTTAATTTCTTTTTCTACTTTCTCATTATTCGTGTATAGGAATGCAAGGGATTTCTGTGTGTTGATTTTATATCCTGCAACTTTACTATATTCATTGATGAGCTCTAGTAATTTTCTGGTGGAGTCTTTAGGGTTTTCCATGTAGAGGATCATGTCATCTGCAAACAGTGAGAGTTTTACTTCTTCTTTTCCAATTTGGATTCCTTTTATTTCTTTTTCTGCTCTGATTGCTGTGGCCAAAACTTCCAGAACTATGTTGAATAGTAGCGGTGAAAGTGGACACCCTTGTCTTGTTCCTGACTTTAGGGGAAATGCTTTCAATTTTTCACCATTGAGGATAATGTTTGCTGTGGGTTTGTCATAGATAGCTTTTATTATGTTGAGATATGTTCCTTCTATTCCTGCTTTCTGGAGAGTTTTTATCATAAATGGATGTTGAATTTTGTCAAAGGCCTTCTCTGCATCTATTGAGATAATCATATGGTTTTTATTTTTCAATTTGTTAATGTGGTGAATTACATTGATTGATTTGCGGATATTGAAGAATCCTTGCATCCCTGGGATAAAGCCCACTTGGTCATGGTGTATGATCTTTTTAATGTGTTGTTGGATTCTGATTGCTAGAATTTTGTTGAGGATTTTTGCATCTATGTTCATCAGAGATATTGGCCTGTAGTTTTCTTTTTTTGTGACATCTTTGTCAGGTTTTGGTATTAGGGTGATGGTGGCCTCATAGAATGAGTTTGGAAGTTTACCTTCCTCTGCAATTTTCTGGAAGAGGTTGAGGAGGATAGGTGTTAGCTCTTCTCGAAATTTTTGGTAGAATTCAGCTGTGAAGCCGTCTGGACCTGGGCTTTTGTTTGCTGGAAGATTTCTGATTACAGTTTCAATTTCCATGCTTGTGATGGGTCTGTTAAGATTTTCTATTTCTTCCTGGTTCAGTTTTGGAAAATTGTACTTTTCTAAGAATTTGTCCATTTCTTCCACGTTGTCCATTTTATTGGCATACAACTGCTGATAGTAGTCTCTTATGATCCTTTGTATTTCTGTGTTGTCTGTTGTGATCTCTCCATTTTCATTTCTAATTTTATTGATTTGATTTTTCTCTCTTTGCTTCTTGATGAGTCTGGCTAATGGTTTGTCAATTTTATTTATCCTTTCAAAGAACCAGCTTTTGGCTTTGTTGATTTTTGCTATGGTCTCTTTTGTTTCTTTTGCATTTATTTCTGCCGTAATTTTTAAGATTTCTTTCCTTCTACTAACTCTGGGGTTCTCCAACTCTTCCTTTTCTAGTTGCTTTAGTTGTAGAGTTAGGTTATTTATTTGACTTTTTTCTTGTTTCTTGAGGTATGCCTGTATTGCTATGAACTTTCCTCTTAGCACTGCTTTTATAGTGTCCCACAGGTTTTGGGTTGTTGTGTTTTCATTTTCATTAGTTTCTATGCATATTTTGATTTCTTTTTTGATTTCTTCTGTGATCTGTTGGTTATTCAGAAGTGTGTTGTTCAACCTCCATATGTTGGAATTTTTAATAGTTTTTCTCCTGTAATTGAGATCTAATCTTAATGCATTATGGTCAGAAAAGATGCTTGGAATGATTTCGATTTTTTTGAATTTATCAAGTTTAGATTTATGGCCCAGGATGTGATCTATCCTGGAGAAGGTTCCATGAGCACTTGAAAAAAAGGTGAAATTCGTTGTTTTGGGGTGAAATGTCCTATAGATATCAATTAGGTCTAACTGATCTAATGTATCATTTAAAGTTTGCGTTTCTTTGTTAATTTTCTGTTTAGTTGATCTGTCCATAGGTGTGAGTGGGGTATTAAAGTCTCCCACTATTATTGTGTTATTGTTGATTTCCCCTTTCATACTTGTTAGCATTTGTCTTACATATTGTGGTGCTCCTATATTGGGTGCATATATATTTATAATTGTTATATCTTCTTCTTGGATTGTTCCTTTGATCATTATGTAGTGGCCTTCTTTGTCTCTTTTCACAGTCTTTGTTTTAAAGTCTATTTTATCGGATATGAGTATTGCCACTCCTGCTTTCTTTTGGTCTCTATTTGCATGGTATATCTTTTTCCAGCCCTTCACTTTCAGTCTGTATGTGTCCCTTGTTTTGAGGTGGGTCTCTTGTAAGCAGCATATAGAGGGGTCTTGTTTTTGTATCCATTCGGCCAGTCTTTGTCTTTTGGTTGGGGCGTTCAACCCATTTACGTTTAAGGTAATTATTGATAAGTATGATCCCGTTGCCATTTACTTTATTGTTTTGGGTTCGGGTTTATACACCCTTTTCATGTTTCCTGTCTAGAGGATATCCTTTAGAATTTGTTGAAGAGCTGGTTTGGTGGTGCTGAATTCTCTCAGCTTTTGCTTGTCTGTAAAGCTTTTGATTTCTCCTTCGTATTTGAATGAGATCCTTGCTGGGTACAGTAATCTGGGCTGTAGGTTATTGTCTTTCATCACTTTAAGTATGTCTTGCCATTCCCTCCTGGACTGAAGAGTTTCTATTGACAGATCAGCTGTTATCCTTATGGGAATCCCCTTGTGTGTTATTTGTTGTTTTTCCCTTGCTGCTTTTAATATTTGTTCTTTGTGTTTGATCTTTGTTAATTTGATTAATATGTGTCTTGGGGTGTTTCGCCTTGGGTTTATCCTATTTGGGACTCTCTGTGTTTCTTGGACTTGGGTGATTATTTCCTTCCCCATTTTAGGGAAGTTTTCAACTATTATCTCCTCAAGGATTTTCTCATGATCTTTCTTTCTGTCTTCTTCTTCTGGGACTCCTATAATTCGAATGTTGGAGCGTTTCATATTGTCCTGGAGGTCTCTGAGATTGTCCTCGTTTCTTTTAATTCGTTTTTCTTGTTTCCTCTCTGATTCATTTATTTCTACCATTCTCTCTTCTATTTCACTAATCCTATCTTCTGCCTCCATTATTCTACTATTTGTTGCCTCCAGAGTGTTTCTGATCTCATTTATTGTGTTATTCATTATATTTTGACTCTTTTTTATTTCTTCTAGGTCCTTGTTAAACCTTTCTTGCATCTTCTCAATCCTTGTCTCTAGGCTATTTATCTGTGTTTCCATTTTGATTTCAAGATTTTGGATCATTTTCACTATCAATATTCGGAATTCCTTCTCCGGTAGATTCCCTACTTCTTCCTCTTTTGTTTGATTTGGTGGGCAACTCTCCTGTTCCTTTACCTGCTGAGTATTCCTCTGTCTCTTCATCTTGGTTATATTGCTGCGTTTGGGGTGGCCTTTTTATATTCTGATAATTTGTGGAGTTCTCTTTATTATGGAGCTTCCTCACTTTGGGTGGGGTTCTATCAGTGGCTTGTCAAGGTTTCCTGGTTAGGGAGGCTTGTGTTGGAGTTTTGGTGGGTGGAGCTGGGTTTCTTCTCTCTGGAGTGCAGTGGAGTGACCCGTAATGGGTTATGAGACATCAAAGGTTTTGGGATAATTTTGAGCTGCCTGTATATTGAGGCTCAGGGGAGTGTTCCTGTGTTGCTGGAGAATTTGCGTGGTATGTCTTGTTTTGGAACTTGTTGGCCCTTGGGTGGAGCTTGGTTTCAGTGTAGGTATGAAGGCTTTTGATGAGCTCCTATTGCTTAATGTTCCCTGAATTCAAGAGTTCTCTAATGTTTTCAGGCTTTGGGTTTAAGCTTCCTGCTTCTGGTTTTCAGTTTTATTTTCACAGTAGCCTCTAGACTTCTCCATCTATACAGCACCGATGATAAAACATCTAGGTTAAAGATGAAAAGTTTCTCCACCTTGAGGGACACTCAGAGAGGTTCACTGAGTTACAAGAAGAAGAGAAGATGGAGGGGGTAGTTAGAGGTAACTGGAATGAGATGTGGTGAGATCAAGAGAGGAGAGAGCAAGTTAGCCAGTAGTCACTTCCTTATGTGCGCTCTATAGTCTGGACCGCTCAGAGGTATTTACAGAGTTATACGGGGAAGAGGAGAGGGAGGAAGTAGACAGAGGTGACCAGGAGGATAAGAGAGAGGAATGAGTAGGAGAGAGACAAATCCTGCCAGTAACCAGTTCCTTAGCTGTTCTCTACCGTCTGGAACACACAGAGATTCACAGAGTTGGATAGAGAAGAGATGGGGGAGAAAAGAGACAGAGGCCACCTGGTGGAGAAAAAGGAGAGTCCAGAGGAGGAGAGAGTGGTCAAGCCAGTAATCTCGCTCTCAGGTAAACTTGGGTAGTGAAGTTTGGGTTTTTAAATGTACAAAATTGACAACAAAGATTAAAAATCTGGAGTAGAGGTTGGATTTTCAAAGATACAATATTAAAGAAAAGCAGAAGGAAAAAGGAAGAAAGAAAAAAAAAAGAATTATTAAAAAACAAACAAACAAAAAAAAACAAAACAAAACCTCAACAACCATCCAAAGAGTATATATGGTGTTTGCCTTAAAAAAAAAAAGTCTTTTTTTTAAAAAAATAGTAATACTAGGTTATAGAAATAAAAATTAGAGGAGAAATAGAAGATTTAACAATTAAAAAAAAGCTCGGAAAAAAAAGAAAAAAAAAGCAAAAGGCAAAAAAAAAAAAAGAATGATTTTTAAAATATTAAAAAATTAAAAATATATCTGGCTCTTCTCTGATGTTATGGGCCGTGTGGGCTCACTTCCAAGGTGGTTCCCTCTGTTTAACTTCTTCTGTTTGCTGGTTTTTAGGCTCACTAGTTCAGTCGCGCTGTGTGGAGGGGGGATGCTGCAAACAAATAGCACTGTCGTGTGTACACAGTATCTCTGCCCCGCTTGACCTGTCCTTCCTCGCGGCGCACAAACCGCTCCGGCTCTACGATGCTCAGCCGGGAACCGTCTGGGGCCGGCCCTAGGCTGCGTGCACTTCCCCGGTCCAAGCCGCTCAGGTTCGGCCCTCAGGCAGCCCTCAGAGGCACAAATGCGGCTGGGACTGCGCTTTGTGCCCTTCCCAGGTCCGAGTAGCTCAGGAGTTTGGCGAGCGCAATCGCCGCGGCTTGTCACCTTTTCCGCCGCTGCCGCTCAGCTCTCTGGGTGGACCACTGGCGCACCCCGTGAGGCAGACTGTGACTGTCCAGCACCCCCAGAAGTCTTAGCAAAGGAGCCTGCTTGCAGTTAGGTAAGTAAAGTCTCTCCGGGTCTGCAATTGCCCCTTTCCAGTCCTTACGGCTCTGGCTGCCTGTCCCCGGTGGGGAATGGTCTGCAGCCGGCTTTTTCCGTTCTGTCCTTTGTTCTGTGCTGGGTCCTGGCGGTGTCTTATGTTCGAGCTTTTCGCGTGGTAGCTATCCCACAGTCTGGTTTGCTAGCCCAAGTTAGATCGTTCTGGTGGAGCGTGGGGCGTTCCTGCCCGATTCTTACAAAGCACTGCAGCCCGCGCCTCCCGCGCGTCCCTGCCCAGCTCCCACTTCCCAATGGCGGATGCAGGCGTCTGTGCTGCTTTTCCGCTGGGGGAGTTACTGGTGGGCTTGTAATCTGTTGGTTTTAATTATTTATCTATTTTTCCTTCCTGTTATGTTGCCCTCTGTGTTTCCAAGGCTCGCCACAGACTTGGCAGGGAGAGTGTTTCCTGGTGTTTGGAAACCTCTCTTCTTAAAATTCCCTTCCCGGGACGGAGCTCCCTCCCCACCTCCTTTGTCTCCTTTTTCGTCTTTTATATTTTTTCCTACCTGATTTTGAAGACAATGGTCTGCTTTTCTGGTTGCCTGATGTCCTCTGCCAGCCTACAGAAGTTGTTTTGTGGAGTTTGCTCGGCGTTGAAATGTTCTTTTGAGGAATTTGTGAGGGAGAACGTGATCTTCCCGTCCTATTCCTCCGCCATCTTTCCCTCCCTCCCAGATACCAGATTGTGAATTTTAAATCATTATACTTAGGTTCAAAAAATCCTTATTAATCAAAATGAGAACTTTTATGATCAGCACAATTTGGCCAATGAGATAAAGTTGGTTTATTTCTTTTTTTTTTTTAGTTTTTTATTTTTTAAATTTTATTTTATTTTATTTATTTTTTAAATTATTTTTTATTAGTTTTTTATTTTTTAAATTTTAAAATCTTTAATTCTTACATGCGTTTCCAAACATGAAGCCCCCTCCCACCTCCCTCCCCATAACATCTCTCTGGGTCATCCCCATGCACCAGCCCCAAGCATGCTGTATCCTGCATCAGACGTAGACTGGCGATTCAATTCTTACATGATAGTACACATGTTAGAATGCCATTCTCCCAAATCATCCCACCCTCTCCCTCTCCCTCTGAGTCCAAAAGTCCGTTATACACATCTGTGTCTCTTTCCCTGTCTTGCATACAGGGTCGTCATTGCCATCTTCCTAAATTCCATATATATGTGTTAGTATACTGTATTGGTGTTTTTCTTTCTGGCTTACTTCACTCTGTATAATCGGCTCTAGTTTCATCCATCTCATCAGAACTGATTCAAATGAATTCTTTTTAACGGCTGAGTAATACTCCATTGTGTATATATACCACAGCTTTCTTATCCATTCATCTGCTGATGGACATCTAGGTTGTTTCCATGTCCTGGCTATTATAAACAGTGCTGCGATGAACATTGGGGTACATGTGTCTCTTTCAATTCTGGTTTCCTCGGTGTGTATGCCCAGAAGTGGGATTGCTGGGTCATAAGGGAGTTCTATTTGCAATTTTTTAAGGAATCTCCACACTGTTCTCCATAGTGGCTGTACTAGTTTGCATTCCCACCAACAGTGTAGGAGGGTTCCCTTTTCTCCACACCCTCTCCAGCATTTATTGCTTGCAGATTTTTGGATCGCAGATATTCTGACTGGTGTGAAGTGGTACCTCATTGTGGTTTTGATTTGCATTTCTCTAATAATGAGTGATGTTGAGCATCTTTTCATGTGTTTGTTAGCTATTCATATGTCTTCTTTGGAGAAATGTCTATTTAGTTCTTTGGCCCATTTTTTGATTGGGTCATTTATTTTTCTGGAATTGAGCTGCATAAGTTGCTTGTATATTTTTGAGATTAGTTGTTTGTCAGTTGCTTCATTTGCTATTATTTTCTCCCATTCAGAAGGCTGTCTTTTCACCTTGCTTATATTTTCCTTTGTTGTGCAGAAGCTTTTAATTTTAATTAGATCCCATTTGTTTATTTTTGCTTTTATTTCCAGAATTCTGGGAGGTGGATCATAGAGGATCCTGCTGTGATTTATGTCTGAGAGTGTTTTTCCTATGTTCTCCTCTAGGAGTTTTATAGTTTCTGATCTTACATTTAGGTCTTTAATCCATTTTGAGTTTATTTTTGTGTGCAGTGTTAGAAAGTGATCTAGTTTCATTCTTTTACAAGTGGTTGACCAGTTTTCCCAGCACCACTTGTTAAAGAGACTGTCTTTACTCCATTGTATATTCTTGCCTCCTTTGTCAAAGATAAGGTGTCCATATGTGTGTGGATTTATCTCTGGGCTTTCTATTTTGTTCCATTGATCTATATGTCTGTCTTTGTGCCAGTACCATACTGTCTTGATGACTGTGGCTTTGTAGGTTTATTTCTGTAGTGTGAAAATTCGTGCTTTGGAATTTGACGAATCCTTGGAAAGTATTTTTGCCTCCTGCTGATTACAGAAGCAATTTCCCTGTGAATAGTTGTCAAGATGATTGAAGAAGTGCAGTCAGTTAGTGAGTGGTCAGGAGATTATGGTGGATGAAGCAAAACTTTGTAGCCCAATTTGTTCAACTTTTGAAGCATTGGTTGTGTGATGTGTTCGGGTGTTGTCATGGAGAAGAACGGGTCCCCTTCTGTTGGCCAAAATCAGCTGCAGGTTTTGCAATATTTGCTGCATTTCATTGATTTGCTGAGGACAATTCTCAGATGTAACGGTTTCACTGTGATTCATAAAGCATAGTGGATCAGACAACCACCAAACAGTTACCATGACCTTTTTTTTTTTTCTTTTGATGCAAGTTTGGCTTTGGGAAATGCTTTGGAACTTCTTCTCAGTCCAATCACTGAGCTGGTCATCACTGGCTCTATAAAATCTACTTTACATCTCACATCACAATCTGATCAAGAAATGGTTCATTGTTGTTGCATAGAAAAAGAGAAAATAACACTACAAAATGTTGCCTTTTTAAATTTTCAGTTGCTCATGAGTCATCCACTTATCAAGCTTTTTCACCTTTCCAATTTGCTTCATATGCTGAACAACCATAGAAAGGATGATGTTGAGTTCTTCCGCAACTTATCCTGTAATTGTAAGAGAATCAGCTTTGATATTTGCTCTCAATTGGTCGTTATGAACTTCCAATGACTGGCCATTGTGCTCTTCATCTTCAATGTTCTTGTTTTCTTTGCAAAATGTCTTCAACCACCACTGCCCTGTACATTCATTAACAGTTCCTGGGCCAAATGCGCTGTTGATGTCACAAGTTGTCTCTGCTGCTTTGTGACCCATTTTGAACTCAAATATGAAAATTGCTCAGATTTGCTTTTTTGTCTCACATCATTTCCATTGTTCAAAATAAATAAAAAATAAACAGCAAGTAATGTCATTAGCAAAAAATATAAAGCAAGAAATGTGCATTAAAATGATATATAACAACTATATTTATTAATAATGTATTCCAATATCAAATGGTTTATTTCAACAATGTAAACAAAGCTGCAGTTATGTTTCCACAAACCTAAGATAAGTTTCTTAATTTTAAATTTTGTTTCTATAAATTGCCAGATATACATCCAGAAACATTTAAAGAAACTTATTCAGATTAAATCTGAAACAATTTAATGTGAAAGAATTTATCCTTCATTCATTTTATTCTCAAAAAACATTGGTAAAAAACATGTTTTAAAAATTAAATACCTTCACTAAACATTGGTGCTACATTTTATTGGGGTTTGCTATATAATGCTCTAGCCAAGCTAAATATTTGTAAGGACAAATTTAATTTATCTTAAATTAAAATTAGAGTAAAAAAATATTGTTTTTAAATAAGATGGATTCGACTTGTCCTATCTTAGCAAGCATTGTCTATATTCCTCCACCTCAACATTCTTTTACTTTCTATATAAATGGTTATAATATCTTCTTTTCCTTTAATACACTTTAAAGAGAAGTGTCATTCTTACTGCGTCAGAACAGGAAATTTGAATGCTGAGGCTCTGCCAAGATTCATAATAACATCACATTGTTTCTGATGTGCTTACAGTATTAACAGCTTGCCATAAAACAATTTATAACTCAAAGGCTTAAAATCCATTCCCTGTGAAACATACCTGCTGATGACTCACTTGCAAATGATCTAATTTTCAGGGTTATTTGAGTTTCCATATTGAACATTTTATATTAGATCCATCTTTTAATCACAGCATATACTATGTCATATCTATGAATTGCAACCAATGAATGTTTGCATATTGATTGTTCAGAACTCAAAATACATTTTCTCATGAAGCAGTAGTTTGGTTTCAGGATGTTGGGCACAAAAATGATATAAAGTGGCTAAAAATAACAACTCAAATTTTCATTCCTAAGAACAGAAGCTTTTAATATAGGAGGCAAGAAGTGAAGAAAAAGAAAAAAAAGGGCAAAGAGAAATAAAATTTTTTTAATATATGTCTTGATCTTAAATTCTGTCTTTTTTAGACAATAGTAGATTGTCTAAGTTTGGGAAAATTACTTAATTTTTCTGGTCTTAGTTTCTAAAACAGGCTTATATTATTTTGATTATTTCTAGGATAATTAATGCATGATGTATCTTGATGTACATCCCAAAAATTTTTTATTAGTTTTGCTATAAATCTTTCTTCATAAATGCAAATTTTAATTAAATCAACTATGTAGAAATATAAGAAACTTTCTGATTGTGTGGATTCAATATTTTGAATATACTTCACTGTGGCTCAGCTGGGAAAGAATCCGCCTGCAATGTGGGAGACCTGGGTTCGATCCCTGGGTTGGGAAGATCCCCTGGAGAAGGGAAAGGCTACCCAATCCAGTATTCTGGCCTGGAGAATTCCATGGACTATACAGTCCATGAGGTCGCAAAGAGTCAGACATGACTGAGCAACTTTCAGGAAGCATGATGGATTATTTTCCAGAGATATGTTATGTATCAAAAAGATAAAAAATATCCCTGTCTTCACAGAAGCTTGTAATTTCAGGTATAACTAATCCCTGGATTTATTATTTACTATTTATATAATTTGTCATTACCAAAGGGTGAGAGGTGGGGAGGATGGTGAAGGAGAACAAACTTAAAATTTAAAAATTCAAATACAATTTGTTAGTTTTCCAGGCATTTTTAGATTTCATATATGAGACCTATCACTAATGGTGGTATGGTTTTTATTCCACCTCCAAGTATGATACTAACCTCAAAAAAAAAACAAAAACAAACAAACAAACAAACAAAAAACAGAAAAAGCTCTACAAAGCTGAAATTTACTTGAGAGTCATTTGGTAGCATTTGAAAAAGAATCAACATATAAGAGAATATACTTCATAAAAAATACATCTCATAAGATTGATACTTGCTTATCTTGGCTAAAAGCACATTGGACAGTGGATTCATTTTATTTGTTTTTTCAACTTGGTTAATGCACAGAAAAGCAAGTTTTATTGTTAATGCTTATGGTTGCCTTTTTCTCCCACATCGCACCTCTGACTAATGGCTAGGCACAGCAAGATTGATAAAAAAAAAAAAAAAAAAATTGTTAGTAAGAATGATATTTGAAGCTCTTGAAGGAGATCAGATCCTTTTAGCAAGGTAAATGGCCTATGACAATATCTGTAGATAGTTGTTATTTTGACTACAGCACGCATCAGGCAATTGAGAATGGTATAAGGAGTACATCCCAAGGTTGTTTTATGATACACAATGCTCCATTAAAATCAGTCCTTTATGAAACTAAAACCGTGTGACTTTGTAAGATTTTATTTTCATTCTAAAGTGAATACATTTCAAGCACAATGTTTTCTCCAATTATCAGTGCAATGCATCTTTCTATTTAGTCACCTTTTTGCATTCAATCATCTTTTATGCTTATTCTGGAAGTTGGAGCTTACCATATTCAAAGTTTATTATGCTAACAAATTATCATTAACACAAAGATTTTTTAGCAGGATGAGAGTCATTTTAAGTTTTCTCCATAATCAATAAGATGAGCAGAGAAACTGAATCACCAGTAAGCTTTTTTAGTTCTACAGCAGTAAATACTCACAGTGAATATATAAACAGAATCAGGTTTGGACCATAAAAAAAGGAAATGTTTCCTTGTTGGTTTTTTAAAGGTGACTTTCCTTTTAAAATTCTTATTATCATTGCTAAAATTTTACACACCTTAGAGATTCAATAAATGTTCCTTTTTGATGAAGATAGGCTTGCTGTAAAGAAGGTCAAAAAGATTAAAACTCAAACTCTCTTCTGACCAAGAAAACTTAACAGCATAAATCTTATGTTGATATGTCTACCTCAAAAAGAAATTTATTCCCTTGATTTTATTGAAAGGTGTGGAGCTCAGTTTATCATATCTTATCAATTTTTATGCACTATATATTGTAAACTGAAATAAAGGCATTGATTATATAGAATTTATACTTGCTTATGTTCTTTCATAAAATAAATTAAATATTAAGATTTCAAGGTTTGCAAGATGGTTTTGCAATGTTTACAACTTATCACAAAAATGAATAAATTACCGATTTCTTTGTCTGGATTTACCTGGTGGCTCAGACAGTAAGGAGTCTGCCTGCAATGAGGGGTATCCAGGTTCAATCCCTGGGTTGGGAAGATCCCCTGGAAAAGGAAATGGCAACCCACTCCAGTGTTTTTGCCTGGAAAATCCCATGGAAGGAGGAGCCTGCCAGGCTACAGTCCATTGGGTCGCAAAGCAGCTGAGCAACTTCACTTTCATTTTGTCTGGATTAACTTGTGGGTGTGTACATATGTCATGGCTATATATATATATATATATATATATATATGTATGCATATTCAAGAAAACACATATTATACATATGCTGTGCTGTGCTATGATAATTCACTTCAGTTGTGTCCAGCTCTTTGGAACCCTATGGACTGTAGCCCGACAGGCTCTTCTATTCATGGAATTGTTCAGGTAGGACTACAGGGGTGGATTGCTGTGCCTTCCTCCAGTTGATCTTCCTGACCCAGGAACTGAACCCGTGTCTCTTACATCTCCTGCAGTGGTAGGCAGTTTCTTTAATACTAGCACTTCCTGAGAAGCCTATATGTTATTTTATTGCTTATCTTCCTGTAATATGAATATTCCTGAGAGGTCAATATTATTAAAACACATACAGAAATGTTTCCTTAATTTATAGTATAAACTATATGAGTTGGAATATATTAGAATATATATGTTAGCCTGAATGTTGGCTTGTTAGGAAATAATATATTCCTATGATGTTAAAGGATTTCCCAGGTTGCTCAGTGGTAAAGAATTCACCTGCCATGCAAGAGATGTGGGTTCGATCTCTGGGTAAGGAAGATCCCCTGTAGAAGGAAAGAGCAACCCACTCCAATAAGGTTGCCTGGGAAATCCCATGTACAGGCGAGCCTGGCAGGCTACAGTCCATGGGGTCACAAAATAATTGGACTTGACTTAGTAAATAAACAACAAAATAATGTTAAACAAATTAAAATTATTTTTGACTTCTGAAAATGAAAAATCACTAAAGTTAAGTCACATCACAATATTATCATCACATTTTAATTTGAACTTCAAATTATAACATTTATCATAAAATTCAAATATATTCATCAAACTTGACTGCTGGTATTTTTGACCATTTCCAAAATTCAGATTAATTCCCAAAGGACTATGTTTTGCCTCTATTTAACAAGAGTAAATGTTAAAGCTCTGTTATTAATCATTGACATCTCCTGCTTCCTTAGTTTTCCCAAATATAACTCTATCAACACTCTCATTTTTGTTAAACAGTATCTTCAGTAGGAGCTTCTCCCCTTGGTTCAGTGGTAAGGAATCCACCTGCAATGCAGGAACCTCAGAAGACTCAGGTTCAATCTCTGGGTCTGGAAGATCTCCTCAATGAGGACATAGCAACCCACTCCAGTAGTCTTGCCTAGAGAATCCCACAGACAGAGGAGCCTGGTGGGCTACAGTCCAGAGGGTCCCAAAGAGTCAAACATGACTGAAGTGACGTAGCATGCATGCACATCTTCAATTACTTCATTTTAACTGATTCCTTTTTTTTTTCTTTTTTATAATCAACTTCAATCATCTCTCATCTAGAAAGGACTAGCCATACTCATGCCTCTCCTCAAATTACCACTTTTTTACTTTGCTGACCAGATTTCTTGAGAAATTGATATCCAGTGCCTCTGCTTATTACCTTAGGTCCTTCAGACAAGTCTGGCTTTGGTCACCAACACAATTGTGAAATTGCTTTTACCAGACATACCAGTGACCAAGAGCTGAACTGAAGGTGATCTAATCAGATTCATTCTATTTTACTTTCTGAAGCATTTTAGTCTTTTGACTAAATTCTTTGGAATCAGAGAGTCTCTGTGCAAAAACCATTTGTATTGTTACTTGTGCATACATTTTTGTTCTTTTAATTTACTTTGGATTCTCATTCTTCTCTTATGGGACTAGTGCCCTACTCCTTGGTTGACTAAATTAATTATACTTGGTAATACATAAAAAGAATATTTAATAGTATCTGATATACATCAAGCACTCAAGAAATGTTAACTACCCTTCCTTTCTAAAGTGATGTTTATATTTAACTCCTTTCACTCTATTTTTCTTTTCACCCACTCATTCTAAATCACTTCAGTTGTGCCTGACTCTTTGTGACCTAATGGGCTCTAGCCCCTCAGATTCCTCTGTCCATGGGATTCCCCAGACAAGAATACTGAAGTGGACTGCCATGCCCTCCTCCAAGAGATCTTCCTGACCCAGGAACTGAACTAAAATTTCTTGTCTCATGCATTGGCAGAAGGGTTCTTTACCACTATCGCCACTTGGGAAGCCATTTCAACCAATATTTGTATTGCATTTAAAATGTGTAATTCAACTGTATAGTCAAAGCTAAGATATTTCCAGTAGACATATATAGATGTGAGAGTTGGACCATAAAGATGGCTGAGTGCCAAATAATTTATGCTTTGAACTGTGGTGTTGGAGAAGGCTCTTGAGAGTCCCTTGGACAGCAAGGAGATCAAATCAGTCAATTCCATTGGAAATCAACCCTGCATATTCATGGGAAGCAATCATGCTGACGCTGAAGCTCCAATACTTTGGCCACCTGATACAAAGAGCTGACTCATTGGAAAAGACCCTGATGCTGGGAAAGACTGAAAGCAGCAGAAGGGGATGATGCAGGATAAGATGGTTGGATAGCATCACTGACTCAATGGACATGAATTTGAGCAAGCTCTGTGAAATGATGAAGGACACGGAAGCCTGGCATACTGCAGTCCATGGAGCTGCAAAGAGTCAGACAGGACTGAGTGATACACATTAGCCAAAGACCATTAGAAACATAGTTGTTAGCAAAAGTAGATTCTCTACTTCCTGGAACAAGGGAGATATTTAATATAACTATTTCATAGCATAGAAAGGGTACTAGATGCACTAGAAAGGTTTGTGCTCAAGTTAGTTGTAGGAGAGTCTTGAAAGGAATGGTTTAGAAGTCAGTGGACTTAAATTGTAGTTCTAAACAAAGAAAACACAAAGGAGAACCAATAGAAGCTATTCATTCAAAGTTGCTTATGACAAAGGAATTGGGCAGAATCACTTGAAGTTTAGTGGTTCATCGGCAAGCACCCAGTGAGAAAGCATTCATTTTTTTTCTTTATAGAGAGAAATAAAGGGAAGTCTTCAATTTTCCTCTGATAGGAGGATGTTTGCATGAGAAAACTGGGGGCAATGTGACTAGAAGTTGGGCATTTATGTGAGTGGTTTGGCGACCACTTTGGTTTTCTCTGGTCCTCAGAAGCAAGGAAGAAAACTAGGGAAGCTGACAGTCACTGTTTTGGACTGACTGCTGCAGAGGTGGGTTTGGCTCTCTGGTTAGGCTGTTGCAGAATTTGTGAATCAGAGCTCTGTTGTCATTTATGGCTGATAAGTGTCCATTTTTATATTCAGTCTCTAAGAACCCATGAATTTGTGCTGAGTAAATCTTAGGTTAATTTCTTGGACCCTATGCCTCTGGAAGGACTGCTTTTAGAAAAAAATTAAGTTAGATATTTTGTAATGAACATGGTGACTTTGATTTGATTCAGTTTCCTATTTTGAGAACCATGGAGTAGTGGACAAGCTATGGTTTATTTTTCAATTGTTGGTTCTCAACAGTTTAGCAGCCAGAAGGTCAGGGTTTCACTTATCAAAGATCACAATTAAGATATATCCATCTGGATATTACAAAAGCATCTCAAAACAAATGTATAAGTTGTCCACTCATACCTGGAAAATATTTTTACTTATATTTAAGTGTGGAGTATTCACCATTCCCCTTATTCCTTGAGTTTTTGTTGTTGTTGTTTGTTTGTTTACTTTACAATATTATATTGGTTTTGCCATACATCAACATGAATCTGCCATGAGTTTGTACTGATATAGTCAAGGTTTTAGCTATCTCTTGAATGAACAATTGTAATATACCCCTAAGTGGTGTATGTAATGCCAATCTTTCCCAACTCTAATCTATATACCTTCAAGCTACTAAAGTTTATTTCTAAAGCATAGAATTTGCTTTAAAACATTAAGTTAATTCTGCATTTAATATACAATAAATTCCAAACATAATAAACTTCATATCCTTGTTCAGCCCCCTTTTTCATAGCCTTTACCTTTTCCTGTTTTATATATGTCCCTGAAGACTCGAAAAACTGACTCATTGGAAAAGACCCTGATACTGGGAAAGACTGAAGGCAGGAGGAGAAGGGGATGACAGAGGATGAGATGGTTGGATGGCATCACTGACTCCATGGACATGAGTTTGAGCAAGCTCCAGGTTTTGGTGATGGACAGGGAAGCCTGGCATGCTGCCGTGCATGGGGTCACAAAGAGTTGAATACAACTGAATGACTGAACTGAACTGAACTGAAATGAAGGATGTGAATATTTCATGAGTCTAACAAATACTTTCACAGCATTGTTCATTTCTTGCTTTTTCTCTTTTTTCTTGCCTGTAATTCCATGTTCATCTAAAACTTCAAGATCCAGATTAATATAATCTTTTCACTTCCTTCTCAGATAAATGTTCCTGCTTTTTCCCCTGTCTCCATTACCCTATATCTTAGAATCCCCATAGTACTCCAATTCACATAGTAATAACCTGGGGTCACACTGAATTAGGTGCCCCCTCATTATCTTATCATCTCCATTGTACAGATGAGACTTAGCAAGTTAAGAATTTGTATGCTATCTCGAACATTTAGTTTTCCATATGTAAAATTTCTTATTTTATTGCCTTCAAAGACTAAAATACTTACTAGTGCATCCACCTTTTTCCTCCTGTTTCAAAATAGATGCTTAAGAATGTTTCTTTTTCACCATTGTACCCACTGCAAGGCAGGAGTTAGATATAATTCATTTTTAAATTCCTTATATAAATCATCGTCTCTCTTAAACCTAATACAGGGCAGAAATTGAATGCATGTGACAAAATTTCTAAATTTCTAATGATGTTTCAGAAATACCTCAGAAATTAGCAATTTATCTCAAGTATTTTCCCACGTAGGTTAAAATTTTCTTATCATCATATATATGCATGATTGAAAAGGTAAATTTCATAAAATGTTAACCTGAATTTTAATTTTTGACAAATTTAAATATTTAATCTACTTGTTGAATCACCTATTTGTTTCTTCACCTTCCTTCTTTAGTAAAAAAAAATTGTGAAAGTATCAGAACTACATACTATTTACATACCATACCACTTATATATTAAATATTATTTAAATAGACATTATTTAAAACTATCTGCATACATGCCACATGTATACTCTTTTGTTGATAATGCATTATGGAGACATGATGTACTATTTGCCAGTTATTGTTTTAACCAACTTCAAAATGTACGTTGAGCATACCTAAGGGAAAATATATTTTTGGACAAGCAAATATTGAAATTACATCACTGAAAAGAAGAAATATAGCATTTTGTAGTTATCTCCTTAAGTCACTATTCCTTTGTTAACATACTATCAATCAAAAAGTAAACCTGGGCTTATCAGGAGAGGCTGTTTTGAAAGGGTTATCAAAGAATGTGAAAGAGAAGATGGCAACGAGGGAGACGGAGTATTAACATAGGTAGAATGCTCTTAATCTTCCCTTTTTTTCATAATCACAGACCTCAGGTAAAATTCAACACTGCTAGGATTCTATTACATCACAGTGTATACCATATTATCTATTTATCCAAAGCTGCCCTGAATGTGGAAAATTCTTTGAAGGGGCCAGAGTCTGATACAAACTCAGCCTTCCCACACACTCATAGCCCAAGCTGGATGTTATCAGTCACCTGGGAAGGTGACTTCAGAGAAATAACGTGAAATAATGTTTCATGATGAAGATTCATCAGTACACCTAAGGCTATTCCATTGGTCTCCTTCATGTCTGCCTTCCAATATCCTGCTTACTTATTGCAAAAAGCAAAAATTCAGCAGTCACAGTATTCTCAGATGCCCTTTAGTAAGTTTATTTTAAAAATAATTGTTTCTTTAGAAATAGTATATGTCCTTCCCATATAGAAAATTAGGGAAATACATCAAAATAAAAGAAATGAAAATTAATTGCAATCATATTACCAATTAATAAATACTGTTAACATATGTGAATATCACATACATATTTGTGTACTTGAGATTATGCTGTTAAAAATTTTGCATTCTACTTTTTATATCTTACATTTTGTCATATATATGACAAAATTATTATAAAAATAATTTAAAATTTTGTATAGAAGTCATTTCTAATATAATAGCCCCATATATTGTCATATCATGTTTAATGAAATATTACTGATTTTTCATTTCCTAATTTCCTAATAAGGTTAATGATGCTTAATAAAAATAATAGCTCATTAACATTTATCTGAATCTGATTACTTTTTAAAGTTATATTCATGTAATTATAATTACTGGCATGAAGAATATGAACATTTTAAAATATTTATATCTGAGTTGCCTTCTAGAATGAAGTGCTAAATATATTACTTTACCACATTTTGTATTAGACATATACATTCAAGTTTTCTCAATTTTAAAAAATATAATAGTTAAGTAATATTTCATTATCTAATATACATTCATTGATAATGTTGAACAGAGCATTATCTCATTTAATTTCCAATTTACAAACAATGTTGAGCATTTTATTTTCCTTTTGAATTAATAAGCCTCTTTTCTATAAGAATCCTTCTTGTGTAGTTATGTTCTTTGTATTTATATGTATTCATAGCACATAGCTTACATACAAAACATTTTTGTTCTAGACTGTGAGTTTATTAAGCATAAGGACCAGCTTTTTGCTTTGTTTTGTTGTCTTCTTTATATAGTGCATGTGATGAATGTTTCTGGAGAGAAGGATCTAGCAAACACAAAAGCACATGTTACAAACTTGTGACACAGATGAACTAATGTGGAAATTAGTTACTCAAGATCAGCAGAGATCATGAAAGAAATGACAAATTCAGACAGGATATTGGAAACAGAGAGGAGAGACAAAAATCAAGTCATCCTTGATTTGTACAAAGGTGGTTGTGTAGTTGGCTGTCAGCAACCAGCAGAAAAATTGGAACAAAAGGCTTGCAAGTAACATGGAAACATCATTCTAATTTGCACATTATTCAAAGATTTTTTTCAAGTTCTCTCCACTACATTTTGAAGTAGCTAGTGTGAGTCCACTGACAGTCTACCATCTGTATTTAAAGGACTTTTTATTTGTAAATGTGCAGAGCTTCAGACGCAGAATGTACAGATATTTGGACTGTTTTAATACCTAACTTAGATAGTGTTACTAGGATTAGATTAGGTGTGGAAAAACTGATAGATAATAAAGCTGCTTAAATGACAAATACATGATCAGAGATAATTCTTTATAAAACAGTGAATGTTCAAAGGTGCTGCACATAATTGGTCAATGCAGAGTGATGCTCTGAATATCCAAAACAATGTGTTGCACTTTGGTCCCTCATTGTCTGTAATTGATCAAAATATTCAGGTAAGGTTTGGTGTGCATGCCAGTTGGCACCATATATTTCCATTTTGAGCTACATTTTGCAAGGAAATGCTAGATAGCAGTTGGATATAATTTTTCTGTAATGAAAATAGCAAAACATCTTCCCAGTTAGCCCATAAGAAACAACATACAAAAAAGAACCTATTTAATAAAAAGTGTAGTTGCTTTTACACACTTTTATAGCAGTTTAATCATATTTTGGCATAATCAGCCCTAAAATAAATCTTGTATATGTCTCAACAGAAAGTATTAAAGCTGAATAAAAAATTGCACAGATCTAGTTTTCTCATGCATAGGTTTTTTAAAATGATGCCCAAAATTATACAGAACTATGCTGCTGAAGCATTTCTTTAATGAATTGGAGCGAATGATAGTACATTCTTATAAACAAACAGGCACATAGAAACAGTAAGGTGAAGAGGAGGATTCAGAGAATTGCATTGTACTAATACTGAGAAACTAATTCTTTTGATGTAGTACAAGAATAGTCTATATTCCATTCACTTCAAATAAGAATATATACTGCAGAAGCTATTTAGAAATTGCTGTTCCATCAGGGTACATTCAGTGACTCAATGTAGTAATTGTTTACTCTTTTGGCAATGTGGGCTGTAAGGGTGCTGTCAGAGTTCCAAAATTCTATGAACTCATCTAGAAGAGAACAATTTCATTTTTTTGTTAAATAAATACTTTTGTACTGCTTAATAAGTATTAATTTTGTTAGATAGAATGTGCTTTTAATTAGTGTTTTCCTTTGAAGAAATTTATAGTGTCTGATTTCAAATATATTATGATTATATTTTTGTGGGACCACCATGATGATTTGGGAGTATAATTTTAGTAGGTTAATATTTTATTTATTTTATAATTATGATTCTTCATTCAAAGTAATGCCAAATAGGAAATTTTATGTTTAGTACAAGTAATATTGATGGTCTATTTAAGATGCATGCTACTCTAACATAAAAAATGTGAAATCTTGTTGGCTTTAGCAGAAAGTCATGTGTCCAATTCAATTGGCACTTTTTATTAAATTGTTTAGTACAAAAAACATGTTTTATTCGAAGAGGCCTTTATAGCATGTTGAAAAGAGGAGACATTACTTTGCCAAATAAAGGTCCATCTAGTCAAGGCTATGGTTTTTCCAGTAGTCATGTATGGATGTGAGAGTTGGACTGTGAAGAAAGCTGAGCGCCGAAGAATTGATGCTTTTGAACTATGGTGTTGGAGTCCAACCAGTCCATTCTGAAGGAGATCAGCCCTGGGATTTCTTTGGAAGGAATGATGCTAAAGCTGAAACTCCAGTACTTTGGCCACCTCATGCGAAGAGCTGACTCATTGGAAAAGACTCTGATGCTGGGAGGGATTGGGGGCAGGAGGAGAAGGGGACGACAGAGGATGAGATGGCTGGATGGCATCACTGACTCGATGGACATGAGTCTGAGTGAACTCCGGGAGTTGGTGATGGACAGGGAGGCCTGGCGTGCTGCGATTCATGGGGTCGCGAAGAGTCAGACACAACTGAGCAACTGAACTGAACTGAACTTATATAAAAATATATAGAAAAAAGTGTCAAGTAAAGTCAAGTGCCAGACTCAGTCTCAAATGAGATTCATGCTTTCATAATTTCTTTTGCAAATAGCTTTCAGAGTTTCATTAGAAGCTAGTCTGAAAGCATTCTGTTGAGTGTAGAATATTCTAATCATTTGAATGGGGGAAATTTTGCAAACATGCTTGTTTTAGATCAAAAATTTTTCGCTAGGGTGGTATTATGAAATAGGTCTATTGTTCTAAGGTGATTTTATTCATGTAGTGTGCAGAGTAAGATTATATCCTAAAGTACCAGATGCTTTTATTTAAAACATACCTCAGCTGATTCATGTGAATGTATGCAAAACCCACCACAGTAGTGTAATCAGCATCCAATTAAAATAAATAAATTAAAAAATAAATAAAGCTAACTTTATCCAGTCCTGTATGTGTGACCTTGACATAGTTACAAAGCCTAACAATATATGAGTACATTCACCTTTAAATCGAGGGTAATAATAGAAACTTTTTAATAGAAAGTGTGTAACTTTGAAAAAATTTGTAAAGTGTTACTCCTATATAAACATTAAAAAAAATGAACATCTGACAGAGTTGATATTTAACTCACTATTTAATAATGGAACGGGTAACATGCTATGAACAGCTAGAGAGAGTTTAAGTGTATATGTAGAAATAGAAATAAAGATAGATATGAAATTGATAGATTGCTGAATAAAATACAAAACTGGCTAGCATCCAACAAATCCATAAATCACAATATTTGAGATTATCTCTTTTACTGTGTGGAAATTATTTACATCTCTACCAGGCAAAACTCTGTAAGTTTACCACTGCCCCTAGAGGGTTGGTATGTGTGTGTCTGTGTATGTGTGTGCTCAGTTGTGTTCAACTTTTTCCCACCCTATGGACAGTAGCCTGCCAGGGTCTTCTGTCCAAAGAATTTTCCAGGCAAGAAATACTGAAGTGGAATGCCACTTTCTACTGCAGGGGATCTTCCTACTGAACCAGGGATTAAACCTGAGTCTCTTGCATTTTCCTGCATTGGCAAGCAAATTCTTTACCACTGTACCAACTTGGGAAGCCGAGAGGGTTGGTAATCACTAGTAAATACACCCAGAGTGGCATTAAGAATAACTGGTAATCTTTTTACTTATATTCAAGTTGGGAATATTTTTGATCTCACAATTTTCCCCTGTTGTGATCACAATTGCCCAGAATTATTCTTGATCACACACACACACACACACACAAATCTGACCCTATTAGATTTATACTGATTATTTACATAGATAAAACGAGTGTTACTTAATTCAATAATCTATATTCAGTTCTGTAAATCAGACTTGAAAAGTTTTGTAGCTAATAATGTCCTCTGTAGCTAATAAAGTTTAAAAATAAGTCCTAGATTGACTCAACAAATTATATAACTACTTCTTTATTTGTGAAGGCAAGATTCAAGATTCTTTTCATCATATTTCAACTGTTATATCTATATATTTGACTAAATTTCCTTAGTTGAGATTCCCTAAGATATATTAAAATCCTTAGATTACCAGATAATGCATTTCTTACTAAGAAATTAATGAATTTTAAAAGTGTGGCATTTACTTGGAAATCCAGGTAGCAAGTCAGATTTCTTGGAAGAATATTACAGAATCTGTCTCCAAATATTAGGTAAACCCCTATTCCTAAATATATCCTCATCATATCTGATTAGATGAAATTTGTCTCAAATGTAACAGTCCAAATACAGCTTTGGTTGCACTCATTTGTCCAATTTTTTTCCTGGTAAGACAGAGGACAGATCTGTATAGCACTCACTTTTATAAGAAGACTCAGCAAAAAATATTTGCTTTTGATTTTTGAAGAGACAAAGAGAATCAGATACTACTTTAGAATGGTTCATTTTCATGTACAAAAGCAAAACTTCCTAAATAGTGAATTAGAGATAATTTAAAAAGAAAGATAAAGTGCTTTGTCATCAGTTCAGTTCAGTTCAGTCGCTCAGTCGTGTCAGACTCTTTGCGACCCCATGAATTACATCACATCAGGCCTGCTTTGTCATATACCCATATAAAATAGACTACTAGAAACAGTGCTAACAGTATTTCAAGACCCCCACGTGAAACAATTAAACCCGACAAATTTTTTTTCAAAAGTATATTTTAGAATTTGAATGATTGGCAGCTCAGGACATTGACCCCTGAGCAAGGAATGACAGAAAATGATGAGCCCTATGGATCTTTTAGCTTACGCCTGACACAAGTGAGTTTCCAGGATATGGAGAGATGGGACTACAGAAGCAGAAACCATAGTGATATGATTGATGGTTTCGAGGAGCCCCTGAGCCAAGGAATGGGTATAGTCTTCAGAAATCAGAAAATGCAAGTTAACAGTGTTTTCCCTAAAGACCTTGGGAGGCACACTGCCCTGCTGACATCTTTACTTCAGTTAAGTAAGCTTCAACTTGAATTTCTGACTTCCAATATTATATAAACTTGCGGTGTTTTCAAGCCAAGTTTGTGATTATTTGTTACAATAGTAATTGAAACTAATATGTTTTTCAGTTTGGTTCAGTACACATAGGCAAAGTCGTGTCTGACTCTGTGACCCCATAGACTGTAGCCCTCCAGCTCCTCTGTCCATGGAATTCTCCAGGCAAGAATACTGGAGTGGGTTGTCATTTCTATCAGGGTAAATAATATTCCCTCTCTACTCATAATCTTTTATATCTTGCTATACTTCCTGAAGTTTTATCTTTTATTATACTTTTACATATTCTGAGACAACCTATATCTATACTTTAGAACAAAACTATTTACTTTGCCCTTGAAAAAATTAAAATTCTTCCTGTTGTCTTGCATGCCTCTTCTGTTTCTTTGTCACTATTGCTCTGAGTAAAATCTAAACTGTGTGTGTGCTTAGTCACTCAGTCATCTCCAACTCTTTGTGATCCCATGGACTGTGGCACCCCAGGCTCCTCAGTCCATGGGAATTCTCCAGGTAAAAATACTGGAGTGGGTTGCCATGCTTTCCTCCAGGGGATCTTCCCAACCCAGGGATCAAACCCAGGTCTCCCGCATTGCAGGCGGATACTTTTCTGTCTGAGCCACCAGAGAAGCCCATAATTTAAACTATCCATATGAATTTTTAATCAGCATAGCTTACTCCTAAGTGACAGATAAAGCTATGAGGTAGAAAGTTCCAAACTGCCACAATCAAATGTTTTAGCAGGTTAGAAAAACTTAAAAATGCATTAACACAAATATCTATAGACACTTACATCTCCTTTATACTTTTTTTTAAAATTGGTAACTGACTCAATTTAATAATAAATTATTATTATATAATTAATTAACTCAACTTAGTAATCCAAAGATTTAAGTTACCTAAATATCTTGAAAATAGTTTAAGATGAAAAAGAAATTAAAAATTGTGATGCAAAAACTTCTGCTATCATTATTATGTTGTTATAATTCATGTTAGCTTACTTGACATATAACAAGTATAAGCAATAATTCAGTTTAACTAGTCTCTTGACTGAGCCACCATGGAAGCCCCATTTAAAATATACATAACACAAATGTATTAAAGATAAATAAATAAATACAGTGTACATGTGCACTATTCTCAAGAAAAACAAACACGGCTGTTTAATATTTTTCAAAACACACGAAATTATTATACCAGTCTAAAGATTTGTCTAAACTATGAATGTAGACTTTGAAAATATTTTTTAGTCCAGAAATTTGTCTAAGGATTGTTTTTCCTTAAAGTTCTATATGTTTAAAGTATTAAGATTCACGTTTTTTAATTCTCAGAGAATTGGAGAATATTTTATTTACTTAAGCACTTGTTAATACCTGTAAGTCATTAAAAAGAGATCTCCTTTTATGCGAAAGATTTTAGAGTAGGAAATAATCTCATTCTTACATAAAAGGGAAAAACTTTTCTCAAGTATGAACACACAAACTCACAGACACATAAGGAGTTTATATTTTTGGTTCTACAAAATCATCCATAAGTCAAAAGAAAATATAGTAACACAACGACTGATCATTCCAAATTTCAAGGCCTGCTTTTTTTCCTAGCACACAGAAAACTATTAATTGATTTGAGCTCATAAATAAACAAACAAAAAAGACTAACAAACTAGATTCTCTGTTATCTCTTACTCTACAGAGAGTTGTTCTCAATCATTTGTTTACAGAGATCACCAATGTTCATATCATTAAACTAAACACTGCTAAACTAAATTCCTACCATAGATGAGAAGTATGTTATCAGCCATGTGAATCAAAGAAACAATAAAGTCAGTATCCTGTAATAAATAATAATAGAAGCAAGCAAGCTAACAAACAAAAAGAGCAAGAACCCCAAAAGCAGGGGAGGGAGGGGACAAAGTTCAAGTACTATCACTTTTTGACATTTACTCTAGGTCTCTGTGAGCCAAGAAAGATAGGAAGGGGGTAAGAAAGTGAAGGAGGGAGGAGAGGGAGACAGGAGGGAGGGAGGGAAGGAAGAAAGCAAGGAAGAAAATAAAACCAGCCTGGGCTAAACAATCCATAAGGCACCTGCTGAGAAAAAATTCTCCACACCTATCTCAAATTCTCTAAACAGAGACAACAGCTTCTTGTCTAGATAATACTTCAGGATGTTTGTAGAGCCTGTGACCTTGAAAGCTACAGTGTGTTCCTCACTCCAGGCCAGGGAATAGATTTGTTTTACTGTGGAGGAGAAGGAAGATAATACCTCCTTCTGGGTCTAAATTTGGACAGGTTTACTAGGAGCCACTTGAAAAGATCAGAGTTCCTTAGCTGTGTTACAAATATGCTGAGTGTGGAAAATTCACCTAGGCTCATCTCTCTGTCATCCCACATGAGGGTGCAAGATAAGTTCTGAAAACCGGAAATTGTACTGCCTACTGTGCTGTAATAAAGCTTTTTGCTTTGTCCCAGGAGTTTCATATCTTCTGCAAACATCAGTGAAAACTGGTTGGCTAACTTTAATTTGTAGGCTAAAATCTTAGACCCTGAACCTTTCTTGACAAGTGCATTTCTTTAACCATGCAGTTTCCTTGAATATTTTAGGGATGTCTACTTGGGCATTTTCCCAGATTATTTCCAAAACTGTTAAAGCATAAGTTCCAAAAGTTTAAAATTATGACTCTCCTAAAAATATAAAATAAACATACATCCAAGATTTTATTTGAATCATTAACTAATAAGGTCACAGGTAAATTATTGTGACTCTTTTAAAAAGCATTGGAGAAGCTAGGTTATTTATAGAAAATAAGAACTTTGAGTTGGATACAAAAGATGTTAATGTTCAATTGGAATAGAAACCATAACTTCTGGCCTTTGACCAGAACAAAATAGTCAAGACAACCCTGCTGCTAAAAAGTTGTAAAATAGTCCAATGAAAAAGTTGTAAATAGTTCAATTTCACCTAGTAATCTATTGTTTATTTGCAGGTTTCAGATCATATTTTGTACTTGCAGTTGGAAAGATTAGAAGGTTAATATATTTAAATCTTTTAGAACAGATCTAAAGAATCTTAAGATCTTTAAGAATCAAAGATCTTAAGAATCTTTGATCTTAAGCACAAAATTAGATGCTATATATATATATATATATATATATATATATATATGTTAGCTATTATTCATTTATTTATTACATTTACAAAACCAAGTATGAAACCATTTTTTGTTCTTCTAGGTAAGAAATACAGCTGAATCTTAGTTTATCAATGATAAATTATCATAGATAATTAATGAGGATACTTCCCTTCCACCCAAACAGCCATAACACAATGGTATCAAAATCTTAGGCCACTTACCTTAATCTATTCTCCCATTTTATTTTACCATTCTCACTCCATGTGTTAGGAGCACTGTTAGAATTCTGTTACAGTAGAATTAGTAATGAATTCTCCCTCAGTCATAGTTCCCTGATGCTTCCATCGTGTATAATGAATTCTCTTCTATGCATCCAGAAGTTGCTAGCTATATATTGTCCTTGGGAGACTTTAGAAAACAGCCATTAAAATTCTTCTCTGTAGTTCTACATTCTCTTGAGGAACCTTGATTCAGAAAGGCTAGAGCTGGACAAGCAACACTGGTAACAACTGGGAAACCGTTAGAAACTTGAAAGCTCAGGATCTACCTCACCTACTAAACTCCAGAATGACAATTTTAGCCAGATACCAAAGTAACTCATATGGCTATTAAAGTTTCTGAGGCACTGCTCCAGAGTATCCAGCTGTATAGATTTTCCTCTGTTTATGATGGCGTTCCATCCTGATAAATCCACTGTAAGTTGTAAATAAGTCAAAAATGCATTTAATACCTCAACACTACTTAGCATTGTAGCCTAGCTTAGCCTAATTTAATATGCTCAGAATACTTACATTAGCCTCCTGTTGAGCAAAATCACCTAACACAAAGCTTATTTTATAATACAGTATACATATAAATCATTGACTACTGCACTGAAAGTAAAAAGCAGAATGGTTGTTAGTATACTGCTTATTCCCATCATGATCATGTGACTGACTGCGAGCAGCATCTTCCTGCCCTGTTGAACTTCATGAGAAAGTTATTGCAGAGAGCTAGCCCAGGAGAAGATCAAAAATCAAAACTGTTTCTATTGAATGTGTGTTGGTTTCACATCATCATTAAGCTGAAAAATCATGTCAAACTATTTTAAATCAAGGACTATCTGTTGACTAGACTACACCAGAGAGTAAATCTTCATTTGAGAGGCAGTTATGTAGCAGTTAACTGTGAGGCCTCTGAATCCTGATGACCTGGTTTAAAACTTGGTTCCATTATTTAATAGTTTTGTGACTTCTGCAAGATAAGTAACCCTTAACTAAAATACTTCAGTTTCTTTATCTGTAAATTGAGTTTAAGGATACTAATTCATTGGGTTGTAGAATGGAATTCTAGTTATGCAAATGCTTTCTATTAGCACCTGACACATGGTAAGCTCTTAATAAATGAGAATTATTGTTACTTATATCCGTGTATTAGAGACACTTTTCTCTAAGTGTCTCTAAGTGATTTTACCCAGATACAACAGTTGGATATATTTTAATTCTTACCATTTTGAACTGAATTTTGTTTAAAGCAATACATTCTTTCTCGCATTAATACTTCATGCTTTTCTATATGAATTTAGTAAAGAATGTCACAAACACTATAGGAAAACAAAACCTGAATATCGTCTCATATTGCTGCATTCAAGAATTTCAAGATGACATTTATGTCAGATAAATACATTTACTTTTATTTTAAAAGCTTGTCTTATGTGATTTTCAGTTGTTATAATATTGGATATTTTTCCATTAATAAGTACACATACACTTTGCCACATCACTTATTATCCTAAAGTAAATGAATTTAATTTTTAATTGATGTATCTATGAAAGAAGAGAGATTTGGCTCTAGAAGAATTTAGTCCAAAAGTTTAATTGCAGCCTAGGAAACAAGACAGGGAGTTTAGAGAAGGGTCATTCTGAGGTGGAGAAAGCTTTGGAATAATCTGACAACATTTCGGCATTAGTACAACATGAATACCATAGGGCTATAAACACAGAATGGTATTCTTAACAAAGCTATCGATCTAGAAGAACTAGGCAGAAAATCATTTCCTTCCCTAGAAAGAATTCCTCTACCTTTGTTTCCATAATAATATGCTCATGTGAGATTTTGGTATCTTTCTCTGTGTTTCTTTTGCCATCTTTTGCTGAATCATTCACTTTTCTGTTTTCCTTGAAACCTTAAAATATTTGTGCATAATAACAAGAATCTACAGATGCAGATAAAAATAAAAAACAATAATATTTTGCTCCAATTCTCCACATCCCCTCTCTTCATCATTTAAACTATTTAAAAATTTTTGCTTAAAAAATATTTGCTAGTTTCATCCCCAAGATTAAATAACAGACTTATTTGCTGTTACTTGATCTATCCATTTTAGAATTTGGTCTATTTTTAGAACTTTAGGTCTATTTTTATATCACTATAATTCCCTTTTTTATATTTTAGCATCTGTCTCCACACACTAGAGTTTTAAGCCCTGAAAAAGCATAAATGCATATCCTCTTGGTTCACTGCTCTATTCTCAGTGACAGAATAGTGCCTGACAATCAGTACTGGTTGTATAATAAATATTGATCAAAATTGCTCACATATCAATCCCCAGAAATTTTAACCCTCCAGTATTGATAATCTATGTATTTTTCTTTTTCTTCCTTTAGTTAGATTTTCAATTTTAATTATCTGCCTAAATGAAGTGCCTTACTTCTTGAACTAGAAATACCTAACTTTCTAATGATGAAGGCCCTCAATTATTTTTCCCATTACTTCTTTTCTACTCATAGATGATGCTTTCTAAACAAGGTCATTCATATTTATATTCTTTGTCTTGCTGGGTTCTGAATTTATATCATTATTTTTATATTATTTCTGAGTTATGCAGTGGAATATTCCACATAATGGAATATTCAAATAATATTTTATAATAGCAAATAATTATGTTATTTAATTTTGGGGATGAAACTAGCAAATATTTTTTAAACAAACTGTTGAAATTTTAAAAATATTATTTTATACTTCTATTTGGTTATCTGAAAATTACTGTAGGAGATTTAGTTTAAAAAAAATTGCAGATGAGATTTCCAAAATAACACCATGCAAAGTTTTAATGACAGTATTAATTTCAGGAGTTTTGTTAGACTCTCATGAAAATCAAACTTTTGGAAATTCCTTCATGACTTTGCTATAAAAACAATATATTCTAGACCTTCAGAGATTTGTTTTTACACCTAAGTCATACCACCTTGAAATGATTTCGTATACAAAATGAGCTAGAGCTCTACTTTTTTTTTCAGCCAAATAAAAAGTTCAAAACTGTGAAGGATTTAAGATACTATCCTCTGACAAGTTAACAAGTTATCTTGCTACAGTTAAACACACACACACACAAAAATCACACCACTTAGTCCCAGATCATCATAGCCACACTTGTCCCCACACAAATTCTCCCACAGAGGATGTTTAGAGCTTCAGATGAACTTAACATGTGCAATGAAGTTTACACCACAGGTGAGGGACCTTAATATTATGAGGGTCAGATTTTATATAGAGCAGCTGTCAGATCCCTCCCTTTTAAACTCAGAGGATAAAAATAGAGAACTTTTCTCTGGAATATAAAGAAATCATCCTTGGCTAGAAATAAAGACTTCTGGGTCCATTACCTTTAAAACTTGTGCCAATGGATCCAAGGAAGAGGAGTCTTTAAGTCTCTCCTGAGCAACTTGTCATCTTGAACTTCCAAGGCATGCTTGTCACTCAGTAATAAACCCAACTAAGATAAAATGTGAAAACACTCAATGAAAATATTTTCATTGTTTCATCCCAACAATAATTTTCCTCAATGTTGTTTAGTGAGTAGTCATTGTTTCTCCAAGCGTCTGCAAAGCAAATTGGTTGTATAATATATTTTCATATAAGCCTTAATTTGTTTTGGGTCCCCTACTAGGTTTAATTGCTTTATTTCTATTTTCACATTAAGTGTTTAATTTCACAGCATTCATGTTAAACCTTATAACAAATCATGTGACTTGATGGGGTAAATTGTTCAACTTCATTTGTTTTAGGATTCTCTTGGCTATTTTTGAATTAGAATTAGTTGATTGATTACCATGGATGAAATTTGCATAATTTTATTTATATTGAATTGAATCTATGAATCAATATTGCTAGAACTAATGCCTAATAATATTTAATAATCTTATTTATAGCATCATATTTTATGGTTAATATTAAAATATTTAAAATATAAACAAATTAATGGGTAATTCAAAATAACATCTGAACTATCATGAATACAAAAAAAAAGAGGCTTATTTATTCAATGGAACTTATCTTACAGTAGAAAAGAATAAACTACAAGCACCTACTTGAACAGTCTTCCCAGGAAGCACTAGTGGTAAAGCACCCACATGCCAATGCAGGAGACGTAAAAGACTCTGGTTTGATCCATAGTCAGAAAGATCCCCTGGAGGAAAGTATGGTAACCCACTCCAGTATTCTTGCCAGGGAAATCCCATGGACAGAGGAGCCTGGTGGGCTATATCATACACAGGGTCAAAAAGAGTCAGAATCAGCTGAAGCAACTTAACTCACAGGACCCACCTGAACATAAACTTTTCTCAACAATTAATACTAAACAAGAAAAACAAATTTCCAAGAAACAGATTTCTAAAAATAATTTGAGTATCAGTATGTTCTTTATCACATTTGGGAAAATTTTGGTAAATCTGGCAATGTTGCTTCTAGGTTAGTTGTTGGTATTTCCCTTAACTAGTCCTCAGACTGCAGAACTTGAAGATATATGCTGCTGCTGCTGCTAAGTCGCTTCAGTCATGTCTGACTCTGTGTGACCCCATAGACAGCAGCCCACCAACTCCCCCATCCCTGGGATTCTCAAGGCAAGAATACTGGAGTGGGTTGCCATTTCCTTCTCCAATGCATGAAAGTAAAAAGTGAAAGTGAAGTCACTCAGTCATGTCCGACTCTTAGCGACCCCATGGACTGCAGCCTACCAGCCTCCTCCGTCCATGAATTGACCCTAAAATTCACCTGGCAATTTAGGTGACAATCTGTGTTAACTTGTTGGCTTTATCCAGAAGATTAAAAAAAGAGAGAGAGAGAGAGAGGAGACAAAAACAAAGAAACAATTCTTCTTTTTTGTTTATGCTGGAGGCAGTTTTGAGACTTGGAGCAAGATGTTCACTGATTTGGGGCTCCTACCCTCCCACAGAAACTGGGAGATAAGTGGTACCATCTCCCTTCAGTTCAAAGAGATGGCTCCCAAGTTCTTAAGGAAGACTTTCCTGGATCACCAAAGTGACAAAAGGCCAGCTAGAAAGACTTTGTGAATCTTTGGAACAAATTATATACATTTCAAAGAGATAAGAAAGTGCTTATAATTTTCTAAGGAAAATACTGGAAGAGAAGGTACAGAAGAGAGATCTCTTACTTATTTTCAATAAAGAGGATTAATCAAGCCCTTATTTTTAATTTGTATTTTTCCTTATAGTTGTGAGATAAAATACAAGATGTCCAGATAGATTTTAATTTTAGATATATACATTTAGTATATATGTAAATATATGAGCTTCCCTGGTGGCTTAGGTGGTAAAGAATTCACCTGCAATGCAGGAGACCTTGGATTCGATACTTGGGTTGGGAAGATGCCCTGGAGGAGGGCATATTTACCATGTGAGTTACTCATTCCAGTATTCTTGCCTGGGGAATCCCATGGACATGAGGTCACAAAGAGTCAAACACAACTGTGCTACTAAGCATACATGTGTACGCATGCTGCTAAGTCACTTCAGTCGTGTCCGACTCTGTGCGGCAGTCCACCAGGCTCCCCCATCCCTGGGATTCTCCAGGCAAGAATACTGGAGTGGGTTGCCATTTCCTTCTCCAGTGCATGAAAGTGAAAAGTGAAAGTGAAGTCGCTCAGTCATGTCCGACTCTTAGCGACCCCATGGACTGCAGCCTACCAGGCTCCTCTGTCCATGGGATTTTTCAGGCAAGAGTACTAGAGTGGGGTGCCATTGCCTTCTCCAATGTGTATGCATTTATCTATCCCAAAGTATGTATGTAACAAACTTGGTAAATCTGTCCATTTTCATCCCAGGTTCATTGTTGACATGGTATAGAGAAGAAAATTCCTACTAATGCAGTACTTCAAGCTCACTCAACTAAAGCAGGTGGAAGATCCCTCCCAGAAAATCCCAGTGTTTCAAAGGGAAAGCACTGAAGTTCTGATTTCTGATGCAAGTGTCATCAGATAGATAATAATTCTTAAGAGGAGAAGACAATAAAAGCAACTAGGTCCTGGGTGAGAATGCAAGACACTTCACCTGAACAACTTTATGCAACTAGTAAATAAATACAAAAATCTTTTTAGACAGAAATCTTGGTAGGTTAAGAGAGAGACTTGAATCCAACTTTAAAAAAAGTAAAAAATAAAACTTAAAATCCACTTTTAAAAAATTTTGAACTGAAAATGGAAAAAAAATCCGTTCACATTGTCAACAGAATAATAAAATAACTAGTAATAAATTTAACCAAAAAATACAAAATTTATATGACTAAAACTATATTTAGTCATAAAACAAGATTTGAATACAAATTTCTTTAAAAAAAAAAAGTTAAGCAATGATGGCAAAATAAATTTGTTTGCATACCTGTTTCGTACATTGCAGCTATTGGAATCCAACAAGAACACTTAAAATGTAGATCATTTTCTCCATGAGGATGAAAGACTAATAAATTACCAACAGCCCCTCTCAGGCTGAGCACAGTTTAAGCTGTTCTTTGGTATTCAACTATAGCTGCTGTTTGTAGACCCTAATCACTTAAACTACAATTAGTCTGCAGACTTCGCTCAAAAACACTTATTCCTTTTGTAATTATAATGCTTTTCTTAACTGATTTAGCAATTGCCATTTCTCTAAAATTAAAATTCCCTGTTGCTTGCACACCTCTCAGGGACAGGAAGGATGGTGAATAGTTCTCTTATATGGTCTTCTCTGCAATTTTGCTACTTAGATTCATCTTATTCAGTCACTGAGAAAACTAAAAGGTGATGGCTTTAGGGATTTGCACGCATTTTTATTTAAATAAGCTTCCCTGGTTGTTCAGATAGTAAATCCCATGGACAGAGGGACTTGAAGGGCTACAGTCCATGGGGTAGCACAGAATTGGACAGGACTGATCAACTAAGCATGCACACATGAACATTTTCATTTTGCATGATTTTCTAGATTAACACATAAAAATTTTTGAGTGTTTTTGCACTCTTCAATATACAATTCAAAGAGTAAGTTACAGAGCCAACACTCCGGAGGGAAAATCTTCAGAAACTTCAACAGGATAGTAGTTAATTTGCCCTGAAAAGAAAAGAAAAGAAAACAAAACAAAACAATATATAAATTATCAAAACATATTTTTCAGTTAAGCTCATATACATGTAATACATGTACCCAAATTATGGTTGGATTGCTTCCCTGTCTCAAAAACCTACATATTAAGTTGATTGACCACTTAAACCATTTCTTGCTTCCTCTGACTCCCCATCATTTGCTAGAGTGCCTACTGACTGCCATTCCCAGCATAGGTGCCTCACTAGACAGATCACTAGCCTACAGAAAAAGGGAATGGAAACAAAAAAACATCCGTTTAATACACATGATCAAATGATATTTTACAAGCATATTATCACTGTCAGTTAAATGAATAGGTAAGCGAAATAAATGTGATTTGAAATTAGAAATGAAAAGACATTCTACAACTTAAATTTCAAAGACAGAACAACACTGAGGGTAAAATTATTCATGAATGTCACATTGTTTTACTGTCCAAAGCATAGAAACGATTTTCAGATAATTCATATCTGCACACTTCTGTAATGTTTATGCAGTTGGGAAGCTGAGTGCTTTGTTGTTAGTGATTTAAAACTCTTGCTTTTTTTTTTTTTCCCTGACTGTAAAACAACAAACAAAAGCCACCATAAGATCAGAGCATTTTGTATCTGCTTATCTCAATATGCCTATCAATCATTTTATTTTTATCAGTTACTATTGCTTTTCATTGTATATAAAGGAAAATAAATTACACCATCTGGATTTATCTGAACCAAGTAAACTTAAGAAATCATTTAAAATGCAGTTTATAGCTTAATGCTCTCCATAGCAATGATCTAAAATAGCATCCTACTGCTATTTATAATTGCAACTCTAGCAGAGAAGGATTAAGCATTATTACCAAAATTACAGAGTAAATAAGTCAGTCTCTTCTCTGTGAGTTCTTACACCTTGATGTTGCTTACCATTTCTACTGTCTACCTTGAAGCCCTCAAACACATGTTCAGTCTCAGCTTTTATGAAAAAATTCTATGTCCCAAAAATCTTAATTACAACAAAAATCCAAATAAAACACTACGCACTCTAAATGTTCTTATAGTTTCATATTTTCCATCTTGATGTTAATTTGTGAAATCTATATTTGAGAGCCAATGTTTCTATTTTGCATTGGAGTGACAAACACTATGACCTAACAGGTCTTTTCTCCTCCAATTTCAAAGATTAAACTGAATTGCAAGGACAAGTTATTTGTGCAGAAACACTTACACTAATGAAAGAAGCTTGTATTAAACCTTGGATTTTCAGCGTGCAATTCCTAAGGGAGTTGTTATCAACCTTTTATCCCCAGCTCCTTCCTTCTGACTAGCTCTTCTGGCTACTCAGCTTTCCTTGTGTCAAGTGTGAGTCTTTCCCAGTTCTCTTTGTCCTTCAGGAATCTTCATCACTTTAATTGTGGCATGTTACCTGAAATAACCTACTCAGAAAACTCTCCTCTCCTGCTATTTTCATGCTAAATTTTAATGTTAGTTCATAAGATTTTAAGGTAGTATGATTAAATCCCAGTGAAACTAAACACAAGGGAGAGAATAGAATATAAAATAAGTCAGATAACCTAAAGGAGATCAATTTAAATCTGTTTTTAAGCTTATTAATAACATAGGGCCCGCTTTCTCCCACATTAGTGGACCTTCTGGGATTTATAGGGATAAACTAGCAGGAATGTTTCTCTTTGATATGTCCTGTCTTTGGGCATCTTACCGCCCCATCTGGAACATCTCAAATCTTCAACAGTGGCCATATTACATCCTTCAAGTTCCTTTAACTTTCTTGGACCTTCTCCAATCCTTGTTCCTTATTCCTCTTGGAAAACAAATGCTATTCTGGAAATTAAAAAAAAAAAATTCTCCACCATATTTAGAATATGATTCTCAACTGACCTACTGAAAGATCTCAAATCTTTGATTAAATCATTTGTGCTTTTTACCCTAGAGTTGATCTGATTTTTCTCAAGAAAACTAAATAACAAGTTTGCCTACAAATCAAAAAATTCTTTCTTTCGTCTCCTACTTCCTTAGCATCAATCACATTAATTATCCTGTCTTAAAAACTTCCCTTTCTTTTCATATATTCAATGAAAAAGAACAAAAATAAAAAGCATTCAGTTCGGTTCAGTCGCTCAGTCATGTCCGACTCTTTGCAACCCCATGAATTGAAGCATGCCAGGCCTCCCTGTCCATCACCAACCCCCGGAGTTCACTTAGACTCACTTCCATCTAGTCAGTGATGCCATCCAGCCATCTCATCCTCTGTCGTCCCCTTCTCCTCCTGCCCCCAATCCCTCCCAGCATCAGAGTCTTTTCCAATGAATCAACTCTTCGCATGAGGTGGCAAAAGTACTGGAATTTCAGCTTCAACATCATTCCTTCCAAAGAAATCCCAGGGCTGATCCACTTTAGAATGGACTGGTTGGATCTTCTTGTAGTCCAAGGGACTCTCAAGAGTCTTCTCCAACACCACAATTCAAAAGCATCAATTCTTCAGCACTCAGCCTTCTTCACAGTCCAACTCTCACATCCATACATGACCACAGGAAAAACCATAGCCTTGACTAGAAGGATCTTAGTCGGCAATGTCTCTGCTTTTGAATATGCTGTCTAAGTTGATGATAACTTTCCTGCCAAGGAGTAAGCATCTTTCAATTTCATGGCTGCAGTTACCATCTGCATTGATTTTGGAGCCCCAAAAATAAAGTCTGACACTGTTTCCACTGTTTCCACTCTTTCCCCATCCATTTCCCATGAAATTATGGGACCAGATGCCATGATCTTCATTTTCTGAATGTTGAGCTTTAAGCCAACTTTTTCACTCTACTCTTTCACTTTCATCAAGAGGCTCTTTAGTTCCTCTTCACTCTCTGCCATAAGGGTGGTGTCATCTGCATATCTGAGGTTATTGATATTTCTCCCAGCAATCTTGATTCCAGCTTGTGTTTCTTCCAGTCCAGCGTTTCTCTTGATGTACTCTGCATATAAGTTAAATAAGCAGGGTGACAATATACAGCCTTAACGTACTCCTTTTCCTATTTGGAACCAGTCTGTTGTTCCATGTCCAGTTCTAACTGCTGCTTCCTGGCCTGCATACAGATTTCTCAAGAGGCAGGTCAGGTGGTCTGGTATTCCCATCTCATTCAGAATTTTCCACAGTTTATTGTGATCCACACAGTCAGAGGCTTTGGCATAGTCAGTAAAGCAGAAATAGATGTTTTTTTCTGGAACTCTTGTTTTTTCCATGATCCAGCGGATGTTGGCAATTTGATCTCTGGTTCCTCTGCCTTTTCTAAAACCAGCTTGAACATCAGGAAGTTCACGGTTCACATATTGTTGAAGCCTGGCTTGGAGAATTTTGAGCATTACTTTACTAGCGTGTGAGATGAGCGCAATTGTGCCGTAGTTCGAGCATTCTTTGGCATTGCCTTTCTTGGGGATTGGAATGAAAACTGACCTTTTCCAGTCCTGTGGCCACTGCTGAGTTTTCCAAATTTGTTGGCATATGGAGTGCAGCACTTTCACAGCATCATCTTTCAGGATTTGGAATAGCTCAACAGGAATTTCATCACCTCCACTAGCTTTGTTCGTAGTTTTCTAAGGCCCACTTGACTTCACATTCCAGGATGTCTGGCTCTAGATGAGTGATCACACCATCATGATTATCCAGGTCGTGAAGATCTTTTTTGTACAGTTCTTCTGTGCCTTCTTGCCACCTCTTCTTAATATCTCCTGCTTTTGTTAGGTCCATACTATTTCTGTCCTTTATCAAGCCCATCTTTGCATGAAATGTTCCCTTGGTATCTCTAATTTTCTTGAAGAGATCTCTAGTCTTTCCCATTCTGTTGTTTTCCTCTATTTCTTTGCATTGATCGCTGAAGAAGGCTTTCTTATCTCTTCTTGCTATTCTTTGGAACTCTGCATTCAGATGCTTATGTCTTTCCTTTTCTCCTTTGCTTTTTGCTTCTCTTCTTTTCACAGCTATTTGTAAGGCCTCCCCAGACAGCCATTTTGCTTTTTTGCATTTCTTTTCCATGGGGATGGTCTTAATCCCTGTCTCCTGTACAATGTCAGGAACCTCATTCCATAGTTCCATCAGGCACTCTATCTATCAGATCTAGGCCCTTAAATCTGTTTCTCACTTCCACTGTATAATCATAAGGGCTTTTATTTAGGTCATACCTAAATGGTCTAGCGGTTTTCCCTACCTTCTTCAATTTAAGTCTCAATTTGGCAATAAGGAGTTCATGATCTAAACCACAGTCAGCTCCTGGTCTTGTTTTTGCTGACTGTATAGAGCTTCTCCATCTTTGGCTGTAAAAAATATAATCAATCTGATTTCGGTGTTGACCATCTGTGATGTCCATGTGTCGAATCTTCTCTTGTGTTGTTGGAAGAGGGTGTTTGCTATGACCAGTGCATTTTCTTGGCAAACTACTATTAGTCTTTGCCCTGCTTCATTCCACATTCCAAGGCCAAATTTGCCTGTTCCTCAAGGTGTTTCTTAACTTACTACTTTTGCATTCCAGTCCCCTATAATGACAAAGACATGTTTTTTGTGTGTTAGTTCTAAAAGGTCTTGTAGGTCTTCACAGAACTGTTCAACTTCAGCTTCTTCAGCATTACTGGCTGGGGCATAGACTTGGATTACGGTGATATTGAATGGTTTGCCTTGGAAATGAAAAGAGATCATTCCGTCGTTTTTGAGATTGAATCCAAGTACTGCATTTCAGACTGTTTTGCTGACCATAATGGCTGCTCCATTTCTTCTGAGGGATTCCTGCCCACAGTAGTAGATATAATGGTCATCTGAGTTAAATTCACCCGTTCTGGTCCATTTTAGTTCGCTGATTCCTAGAACGTCAACGTTCATTCTTTCCATCTCTTGTTTGACCACTTCCAATTTGCCTTGATTCATGGACCTGACATTCCAGGTTCCTATGCAATATTGCTCTTTACAGCTTTGAACTTTGTTTCTATCACCAGTCACATCCACAGCTGGGTATTGTTTTTGCTTTGGCTCCATCCCTTCATTCTTTCTGGAGTTATTTCTCCACTGATCTCCAGTAGCATATTGGACACCTACTGATCTGGGGAGTTCCTCATTCAATATCCTATTATTTTGCCTTTTCATACTGTTCATGGGGTTCTCAAGGCAAGAATACTGAAGTGTTTTGCCATTCCTTTCTCCAGTGGACCACATTCTGTCAGACCTCTCCACCATGACCCACCCGCCTTGGGTTGCCCTGCGGGCATGGCTTAGCATGTTATAAATACAAAGGATGTCTCAATAAAAGTAATTATTCACATTAAACAATAATAAAGAAAAAAAAAGAATAAAAGTATTACAAAAAGAATATGTTAAGCCTCAGAGCTGGGTAATCTCTAAGCATAAATGATTAAAGCGAGTTGCTTTGAATTATATTAAACAGGGTGGAATTATGAAAGATGTCCAATAATCGCACCTAACATGCTTTATAAATTTTATTGTTTTAAATTTATTTTTATGTAGTTTATAGAAGGTAGTTCCTGGAATTGGGTTTAGCAGCATATCATAACGGTAAAATAATCATTAACCTAAACCACCACTAATCCAAGCTACAAGAGAATAAGTATTGAAGAGCAGGGTCAAGGATATATCTTGAATAATTTTGTTCTTATCCATATATTTGAAAGTAGTTTAAATATACTTCCTAAAAAAGTCACTAAGTATAATATGTTTCCTACTTCATGTGTATGTGTGCGTGCTCAGTCACTTCAGGCTTGTATGACTCTTTAGGACCCTATGGACTGTAGCCTGCCAAGCTCCTCTGACACTGGGATTCTCCAGGAAAGAATACGGAAATAGACTGTCATGCCCTCCTCCCTCCTTCACACATGTATAGTTTTTTAAACAAGAAAATTTGCATATGAAATTTTCCATATGTAGCAGAAAAAGGTGTTATGACAATTTTTAATTAAAATGCTTTACTAAGCTTGAATAAATTTTGACTCTAAGATTGTGCTGGTTAGAGTTGTTACTGTGCATTTTACTGCCTTATTTGCCTATTTAAACAATTACTTATGTTTTATAAGATGATTAGCCATTATAGAGTCAGCCTCATACAGAAGACCAAATGTAACCATGAATGTCAATGAGATCACTAACAAAATTTCTTTAAAAAGACTGATCAAGTGATGTTAATATTTTCTGCAGATGTCATATGTATTTTCTAGATGTTCTGTGTATCATTGTTTAATAGGTAAAAATATCAGTTATTGGATTCCTGGGACTATTTTTTATATAGCCTCTTTCTTAATTTAATTTACAGTTATTGTCTGCCATTTTAATTTACAAAATACACAAATTCAGCTACATGCCATTTGCATTTTTTCTTTAGGGCAGAGCTTACAAAAATTGAAAACAATATTTTTGCAAAGAAAGACATTACGCCCATGGGCCTACTAGTAACACTTCTCAATTTGCTATTATAATTCCACCTCACTCAGTAAAAGTCGTCCTTGAAGTAGCTCTTCATTGTAAAAATGGTACCCACTTTGTCATTTCTAAGCAAGGTATCAATTTGTCTCTCAAAATGAAGAGAATGCTGGCAACATAGAACGGATACAAGACCAAGCATTTCTGGATTGAACACACAGCATGAAGTGGAATGAAGATGCTAAAAGGTGATCATTTGGAACTGCTGTCACCTGACCCAGAAAAAGCAATATTTAAGATTTTTCTGTGCTTCCTTGTCACTATGGAATTGATATTTGGGTATACACTGAGCTTCCTGGAGGTTCAGATGGTAAAGAATTGCCTGCAATGCAGGAGACCCTGTTCAATTTCTTGATTGGGAATATCCCCTGGAGAAGAGAAGGCTACCCACTTCAATATTCTTGCCTGGAGAATTCCACGGACAGAGGAGCCTGGCAGGTTATAGTCCATAGGGTTACAAAGAATTAGACACGACTGAGTGACTAAGCACACATGCACATAAGCATAATGCACCATATTATAAACTTGAAAGCAAAAAGTTAGAACATGCCTAAGTTTTATGGGGATGATGTGGTTAACCTTGCAATTATCTAATAATCAGCCAAAGTCTGGGTTAGGCATCCACTGCTAACTCTTACCCCCCTGACTGACCACCCAAAGACAGAGAAACAAAAAATGAAGACTTTAAAAGATTTTTAAAAATTCTTTATCTTTTTCCAGCATTCATTACTTGGCTTGACTAATGGGAAAAACACTGCACAGAAGATCAATTCATCATCTCCATTTCCCATATACAGTATTACATAGCTTAATTCTACTTGTGATAGAGCAAGGCAGAAACCTTGACCTGCCCTCTATTTTTGCCTTGTCTACATTTCAAGATAGACTACCAGTGGTTTAGCACTTTTAAATCTTTGCTCTCATGTGATTTGGCCTCATCACTCCTCTCAACCTAAAATTCTTCCTTTATAAATTATAAATATGTATGCAGCACAATATGTTAATAACTTGAGCAACTGTGAATTGTCAGTTTAGAATGGTGATCTCTATCCATATCTATGTCTATGGTGAGATGACTCTGTTTCTTTTGAATATTCTAATAGTGAATCAGGAAACATTTGTAAACTAAGCTACTTTACTTATACTATTTTAACAAGTAATGAGATAACAAGTCCACATTATCTCATTGTATGATCTTGCTGAACTAGGAAGAGTCTAGGTGACAGAAGAAGAGCAAAAATAATAGAAACAGACAATGCTGAGGTTCACTTCTCCTCTATTTTCTTAAATGCCTACTAGTTTAAAACCAGAAATTTAAGTTGCAAAATCATATATCAATGAAAAAGTAAATTATTTAATAAAGGATAACAAAAGGTCAATTTACTGTACACAATTTTATATTTTCAAAGATCAATAATTTTGAAGGTATGTAGTTCATCTGGTCCTGTTATTGAAAACCAGGTTTGTTTTGAAAATATAAATATAAAATTGGGAATATAAATATAAAATTGAAAATATGAATATATAAATTATCCTCAGAGCAATTTAACTTTCATAAGAACACTAAATCCAAATTGTGGTCTTTCTTTCAAAGGTAGAGTATAATTTTACTATATGTGATTAGATTTTATTTGGATCATGATACACATTCTATTTTATGAATTTACTCCTCTAATCTGTCAAAATCATTCTCTGAGGCTAAAAATATTAATAGTGATACAATCACCTTTGGTCTTTGTGCAACAACACTTAGTTTTTCTAAATAGGTAGTAATTTATTGAATTGGATAAATGTTACATTCATCAGACTAGAAAAGGCATATGTTTTTAATGATACAATATTCCAAAGGAGTGCATGGTTAGTTTATAAACATAATATATAATTACTATTTAATTTCAAGGATATAACTATAAAAAATATTTCACAATAGCATCTTCAAATTACTTATATTTTTATTTTTATATCAGTATGGATCAATGTTATCAGTTCAGTTCAGTTTCTCAGTCGTGTCCAACTCTTCGTGACCCATTGGACCACAGCATGCAGGCCTCTCTGTCCATCACCAACTACTGGAGTCTACTCAAACTCATCTCCATTGAGTTGATGATGCCATTCAACCATCTCATCCTCTGTCATCCCCTTCTCCCCCCATTTTCAATCTTTCCCAGCATCAGAGTCTTTTAAAATGAGTCAGATCTTCACATCAGGATGCCAGAATATTGGAGTTTCAGCTTCAACGTCAGTCCTTCCAATAAACACTCAGGACCGATCTCGTTTAGGATGGATTGGTTGGATCTCCTTACAGTCCAAGGGACTCTTAAGAGTCTTCTCCAACACCACAGTTCAAAAGCATCAATTCTTCGGTGCCCAGCTTTATTTATAGTCCAATTATCACATCCATACATGACTACTGGAAAATCATAGCCTTGACTAGACAAACCTTTGTTGGCAAAGTAATGTCTCTGCTTTTTAATATGCTGTCTAGATTGGTCATAATTTTCTTCCAAGGACAAAGTGTTTTTTAATTTCATGGCTGCAGTCACCATCTGCAGTGATTTTGGAGCCCCAAAAGATAAAGTCAGCCACTGTTCCCACTCTTTCCCCATCTATTAGCCATGAAGTGATGGGACCAGATGCCATGATCTTAGTTTTCTGAATGTTGAGCTTTAAGCCAACTTTTTCACTCTCCTTTTTCCCTTTCATCAAGAAGTTCTTTAGTTCTTCTTCACTTTCTGCCATAAGAGTGGTGTCATCGGTATATTTGAGGTTATTGATATTTCTCTCAGTAATCTTGTTCCAGTTTGTGCTTGATCCAACCCAGCGTTTCTCATGATGTACTTTGCCTCTAAGTTAAATAACCAGGGTGAAAATATAAGTGCTGCTGCTGCTGCTGCTTCTGCTGCTGCTGCTGCTGCTAAGTTGCATCAGTCATGTCAGACTCTGTGCGACCCCATAGACGGGATCCCAGCAGTCTCCGCCATCCCTGGGATTCTCCAGGTAAAAACACTGGAGTGTGTTGCCATTTCCTTCTCCAGTGCATGAAAGTGAAGTCGCTCAGTCATGTCCGACTCTACACAACGCCATGGGCTGCAGCCTACCAGGCTCCTCCGTCCATGGGGATTTTTCAGGCAAGAATACTGGAGTGGGTTGCCATTGCCTTCTCCAACAGCCTTGTTGTACTCCTTTTCCTATTTGGAACCAGTCTGTTGTTCCATGTCCAGTTCTAACTGTTGCTGCCTGATCTTCATACCGATTTCTCAAGAGGCAGGTCAAGTGGTCTGGTATGCTCATCTCTTGAAGAATTTTCCACACTTTATTGTGATCCACACAGTCAAAGGCTTTGGCATAGTCAATAAAAGCAGACATAGATATTTTCTGGGACTCTCTTGCTTCTTCCATGATCCGGTGGATGTTGGCCATTTGATCTCTGGTTCCTCTTTTCTAAAACCAACTTGAACATCTGGAAGTTCACAGTTCATGTATTGCTGAAGCCTGGCTTGGAGAATTTTGAGCATTACTCTACTAACGTGTGAGAGGAGTGCAATTGTATGGTAGTTTGAGCATTCTTTGGCATAGGAATGAAAACTAACCTTTTTAAGTCCTGTGTCTACTGCTGAGTTTTCCAAATTTGCTGACATATTGAGTGCAGCACTTTCATAGCATCATCTTTTAAAATTTGAAATAGCTCAATTGGAACTTCATCACCTCTGCTGGCTTTGTTCATAGTGATGCTTCCGAAGGCCACTTGACTTCACATTCCAGGATGTCTGGCTCTAGGTGAGTGATCACACTATCTTGATTGTCTGGGTCATGAAAATCTTTTTTGTACAATTCTACTGTGTATTCTTGCCACCTCTTCTTAATATTTTCTGCTTCTGTTAGGTCCTTACTATTTCTGTCCTTTATTGATCCCATCTTTGTATAAACTAGTCTCTTGGCATCTTTAACTTTCTTGAAGAACTCTCTAATATTTCCCGTTCTATTGTTTTCCTCTATTTCTTTGCACTGATCATTGAGGAAGGCTTTCTTATCTCTCCTTGATATTCTTTGGAACTGTACATTGAAATGGGTATGTCTTTCCTTTCCTCCTTTGTGTTTGCTTTCTCTTTTTTTCACAGCTATTTGTAAGGGCTCCTCAGACAGCCATTTTGCTTTTTCACGTTGCTTTTTCTTGGGTATGATCTTGATCCCTGTGTCCTGTACAAGGTCATGAACCTTTGTCCATGTTTCATCAGGCACTCTGTCTATCAGATCTAGTCCCTAAGTCTGTTACTTCCATTGTATAATTGTAAGGGATTTGATTTAGGTCATACCTGAATGGTCTAGTGGTTTTCCCTACTTTCTTCAATTTCAGTTTGAATTTGACAATAAGGAATTCATGATCTGAACTACTGTCAGCTCCCAGTCCTGTTTTGCTGGCTGTATAGAGCTTCTCCATCTTTGGCTGAAAATAATAGAATCAATCTGATTTCAGCGTTGGCCATCTCATGATGTCCATGTGTAAAGTCTTGTCTTGTGTTTTTGGAAGAGGGTGTTTGCTATGACCAGTGCATTCTCTTGGCAGAACCCTATTAGCCTTTGCCTTGCTTTATTCTGTACTCCAAGGCCAAATTTGCCTGTTACTCCAGGTGTTTCTTGACTCCCTACTTTTGAAAGTACCCAGAATGAAAAGGACATCTTTTTTGGGTGTTAGTTCTAGAAGGTCTTGTAGGTATTCATTGAACCATTCAACTTCAGCTTCTTCAGCATTACTGGTCAGAGCATAGACTTGGATAGCTGTGATATTGAATGGTTTGCCTTGGAAACAAACAGAGATCATTCAGTCTTTTTAAGATTGTATTTCAGACCCTTTTGTTGACTATGATGGCTACTCCATTTTTTCTACAGGATTCTTGCCCACAGTAGTAGATATAATGGTCATTTGAGTTAAATTCACCCATTCCAGTCCATTTTAGTTTGCTGATTCCTAAAATGTCAATGTTCACTCTTGCCATCTCCTGTTTGACCACTTCCATTTTGCCTTGACTCATCGACCTATCACTCCATGTTCCTATGCAATATTGCTCTTTACAGCATTAGACCATTACTTAGCAAATCATAGTATGACTAGGTATATGAAGTGTCTATTTTTTTTCAGAATTTAATATATTCTGATTACCTAAAAAATAGATTCCTCATTTACTTTTTATGTTATTATTTTTTTCTTCCAGTTTTATTGAGACATAAGTGACATACAACACTGTATACATTTAAGGTCTACTGCATAATGATTGACTTATATCATGAAATAACTACCACAATAATTTTAGTAAGTCTCCATTATCTTATACAGATACAACTGAAAGAAGTTTTTTTTCTTTGAGATGAGAACTGTTCAAATTTACTCTTTTATCTTTCTTAGATAACACAGAACAGTGTTAATTAGTCATGTTGTGGGTTATACTCTTTGTACTTATTTACAGCATAACTGAAAGTTTGCACCTTTTGACTACCTTCATCCAATCCCCCTCCTTGCCAATCCCTCCACTTCTGGTAACCACAAATCTGATCTATTTCTCTAAGAGTTAGTTAAATTTTTGACGTATAGTTGACCTACAATACTATAATACTTTTTGCCTGGTAAACAAGATAGTGATTTGCTATATGACAAAATAATCACCACAATATGTCTAGTTGCCATCTGTCACCATTCAGAAATGCACAATATTATATTTCTCATGCTTTACATTTATCTCTATGATTCCTTTACTTTGTAACTGGAAGCTTTTACCTCTTAAATTCCCTTACCTATTCCATACATCCTAGCATCTCCCTCTCCTCTGCCAATCACCTGTTTGTTCTTTATATATATGACCTTGTTTTTGTTTTGTTTGTTAATTTTTAGAAATATATTTCATATAGAAGAAAAATCATATTATATTGTCTTTGTCTGGTTTATTTCACTTAGCATGACACCCTTTAAACCCATCCATTTTGTCGTAAATACCAATATTACTTTCTTTTCTATGGTTGAATAATATTCCATTGCATATATCTTGTGTATATATATCACATATTCTGTATCCATTCATCCTTGATGGACACTTAGATTGCTTATATCATGGTAATTGTAAATAGTACTGCAATGAACAAAGAGGTGTATGTATCTTTTCAAATTAGTGTTTTTTAATTCTTTGAAAATATGCCTAGAAGAGAAATTGGTAAATCATATAATATTTTTTTAAGAAACTCAAATACTGTTTGCATAGTGACTGCACCAATTTATATTACCACCAAGAGTGCACAGTGTTCTCTTTCTCCACATAACTTCCAATCCTTGTTTTTTTGAAGTCTTTTTGATAACCCCATTCTAACAGGTATGAGGAGGCATATTATTGTGGCTTTGATTTGCATATTCCTGATAAATAGTGATATCAAGCATCTTTTCACGTGTCTGCTGGCCATCTGCATATTTTGGGGTTTTTTTTAGGGGTAGAGGGAAATGTCTATTCAATTCTTCTGCTGATTTTTAGTTGGGTTACTGTGTTTCTTTCATTCTTTTTTGAAGTTGAATTATATGAGTTCTTTGCATATTTTGGGTATTAACCCCTTATCAGACATATTGTTTCCAGATAAATTGTCTCATTTTTTTTTAAAGTTACTTTTTTTGTTATTGTTAGTTAAAATTATTTACCAATCTACAGCATGATTTGGCTCATTAGTTCATTGTTTTTAAAAGTAAAAGTTTTCTGATTATTTATGATACAATTAAGTTTTAGTTATACCTGTAAAAACAAGAATTATATAAATCTGAGGATTTCTATAATTTTATATTTATATTTTATATATATTGTTATATATATATTTTATATAACTGCAATTTTACTAATGAAATAGTATAATAATATAAAACGTATTGAACATTTATTTTCCAAATAACATCACTATGATGCAAATTTTAATATGAATCTGACATTCACTTAAGGAAACACTCTAATCATTTCTTTGCTGAATAACCAGCGATCATACACAACGCAATAGTGGAATTGCTAAGGATTAATCAATTTAAGGTTTAGGAATATTGTCAATTTGTTTTAACAGTTTTATAGTAGAGAAGGTCTTCCAATTTGGTAACTCTACTTTAAAAGGAAAGCAAACTGATACAATGCTATATATTTAAATTAAGGATTCTATTTTGGCCTTGACACATCCAAAATAAGAACATTATTCAGTTTCATCCACCTCATTAGAACTGATTCAAATGAATTCTTTTTAATGGCTGAATAATACTCCATTGTGTATATGTCCCACAGATTTCTAATCCATTCATCTGCTGATAGACATTTAGGTTGCTTCCAAATTAAAAAAAAAAAAAAAATTATTCAACAGAAGCACAACTTATCTATGTATTAACCAAAACTATTGGACCTTAGTGTCCTCTGTAGACATTGAAAACAATTACTCAATGTGTAGAAAGGTAATTGTTTTTCACTGACTTGAAAGAACATATGCAATAATTAAAATTTGTTTAAAAAACTTACTTTACCTTTTTGAACCTGGCTTGAGTAAATGATGACTGAGAAGTCTTTCATGGAATTGATTTTGAACACTCTCAGCTAGACTTTAGGAAAAGTTTAGGAAAAGATCCTTTATATTTGACAAGCATTTGACAATTGAACAAAAAATCTTTTTCCATTATATACAGGTCATTTTACTCACATGTTTGCAAAAGATTATGAATGTGCAGAAGAAGTGAAAACTATCACTTGCTAAATTTCAAATCTTTTTAAAAATTTACCCAATTTTCTTGTTCTTAAAGAAATGTAACATAGGAGGCAGGCTGCTTCAGATTTATGACCTCACTATCATCAACAGCTTTTTAATTAGCTGACCAAATGGAGCATTTTGCTTTTAGTTTTTGAGCCTGACAGTGAGAATGGGAAATTTTTAATTGTTTTACTAAGAAGACTTTCATTAAATAATTTCCAAATAGTCTACATGAAGCTCTCCCCTTTCATGGAGATGATAATTGTAAGTAGAAGTATTCTCATTTCATTGTGGTTATTGTCCTTAATAACTATTTAGGGATAGTTTAAAGCAAGAACTGCAGGGTGCTTTTCATTTTGTGGAGAAAATCAGAATGCTTAACCATGTCATTACAAAATCAGAAAGGTCTCTATATCTTTAGATAACTTCAAAAATTGAATATTTCTCAACCTGTCATGTATAGTAAGAGTCTCCTGAATGCTTAACTATCTGACAATATTGAAAACTCCTAGCACCTTAAAGGTGCTAGTAAGTGCATGCCCTGTAAGAGCAGAAACTTGCTCCTTAATGTCAGAAAAAAAAAAAGTGTAATAGAAAATGCTTTGATTGCATAAAAGTGATGGTCTATGAAAGCTCAAATCAGAAAGGAGAAAAGGCTATTGGAAAGTGATAATATTTCATAGGTCTTCTTAGTTTCTATTTCACCAATAGATGATTTCAGGAGTACCCAGGTTAAGATGATATTTATAAAGGGCAACTTTATGAACTTCATGTTCATCAGTAAATGAGCAGAGAGGCTGGAAAAAAAAAATAGACTTCATTGTTTAGCATGAATGCTCAGAAATGTAAATTGGTCATGGAGTAATGAAAAGCCAGAGTTCATGAATATAAATGTTATGCCTGATAAATCAGATTGTCTCTATCTTGTTGTTCAGTTACTCAGTCATGTCTGACTCTCTGTGACCCCAAGAACTTCAGCACGCCAGGTTTTCCTCTCCTTCACTATCTCCCAGAGTTAGCTCACACTCAGGTCCATTAAGTTGGTGGTTCTTTCCAACCATCTCATTCTCTCTTGCCCCATTGTTCTACTGTCATCAATCTTTTCCAGCATCAGCGTCTTTTCCAATGAGTCAACTCTTCTCATCTGGTGGCCAAAGTATTGGAGTTTCAGTTTCAAAATCAGTCCTCCAATGAGCACTCAGGACTGACCTCCTTTAGGATGTACTGTTTGGATCTCCTTGCAGTCCAAGGGACTCTCAAGAGTCTTCTCCAACACCACAGTTCAAAAACATCAATTCTTTGGCACTCAACCTTCTTTATGGTCCAGCTCCCAAATCCATATATGACTACTGGAAAAACCAATTTTGACTATACAATACTTTGTTGGCAAAGTGATATCTCTGCTTTTTAATATGCTGTCTATACTGGTCATAACTTTTCTTCCAAGGAGTAAATGTCTTTTAATTACATGGCTGCTGTCACCATCCACAGTGATTTTGGAGCCCAAGAAAATAAAGTCTGTCATTGTTTCCATTTTTCCTTATCTATTTGCCAGGAAGTGATGGGACTGGATGCCCTGATCTTAGTTTTTTTAATGTTGAGTTTTAAGCCAGCTTTTTCACTCTACTCTTTCACCTTCATCAAGAATCTCTTTAGTTTTTCTTTGCTTACTGCCATTAGGGTGGTGTCATCTGCATATCTGAGGTTATTGATATTTCTCCCAACAATCTTGATTGCAGGTTGGGTTTCATCCAGCCTGGCATTTGGCATGATGTCTTCTGAATATGAGTTAAATAAGCAGGATGACAATATGCAACTTTGATGTACTCCTTTCCCAATTTTGAACTAGTCCATTGTTCCATGTCTTGTATTAACTTGCTTCTTGACCTAGATACAAGTTTCTCAGGAGGCAGGTAAGGTGGTCCGGTATTCCCATCTCTTGAAGAATTTTCCATAGCGTGTTGTGATCCACACAGTCAAAGCTTTAATGTAGTCAATAAAGCAGAATTAGATGTTTCTCTGGAATTCCCTTCCTTTTTCTGTGATCCAACAGATGTTGGCAATTTGATCCCTGGTTCCTCTGCCTTTTGTAAATCCAGCTGCCTATCTGGCAGTTATCAGTTCACATACTATTGAAGCCTAGCTTGAGGGATTTTGAGAATTACCTTGGTAGCATGTGAAATTAGCACAATTCAGTAATTTGAACATTCTTTGGTATTGCCCTTCTTTGGGACTGGAATGAAAACTGAAATTTTCTATTCCTATGACTACTGCTGAGTTCTCCAAATTTGCTGGCATAATGTGTGCAGAACTTTCATAGCATCATCTTTTAGGAGTTGAAATAGCTCAGCTGAAATTCCATCACTTCTACTAACTTTATTCATAGTAAAGCTTCCTAAAGCCCACTTGTCTTCATGCTCCAGAATGTTTGACTACGTGAGTGGGCACACCATTTTGCCGGGGTCCAGCTCTGGTGGATCCAGGGTGATTCGAAAGTGGGAGGACGGAGTCGGTGTCTTTGGAAAAATACATATTTAATCACAGATAAAGAGAGATTAGAAATGGATAGTGTAGTAGGAAGATTGGTGGAGAAAAAGAGGCTGAATAACTTGGATTACGTGGAATAGCATCCATGCTCCAGATGGGAATTCAGCCAGAAAAACGGGAGCAAGAAAGAAGCAACATGGGGGAATCAGTCTTTCCGGAAACTGATCCGATTTCTTTATTTTTGGGTTTGCTTATATACCTTTTGTTACACATAGGGATGAATACAGAGTCACGCGGGAGTCAGCAGTCCTGACCTTTATCAAAATCAGGTGCTTCACATAAATATATAAAAAAGGTACATCATCTTCTGGCCATGAGTGAGACCTGCTGACATTTTATGATCCTTTCTTTCTGATAACCAAAAAACTTATTTCTTCCAAGAGTGTTTTTTCTTAAACCAGGCAACACCCTCCAAATAAAGTTACATTCCTATAGGGTGAGGGTGTAGTGAGTTGCAATCAAGAAAGGAATTTATTTAACCCAAGGCTAACATGATTAATCTTAAAGGTTAATACTTATTTCTCCTATATGCTTAAAGGTTAATACTTATTTCTTCCTATATGCTAGTTATATTCATTATAAGGGTAGGGAACATGAAGATTTAGCAGCAAACATCAGCCCAACAAATGAAAATCCTTTCACCAATGCTCCCCTTAAGATCTGTTTAGTCTTAAGATATGATAAAGTTACATTCTTACATAGCAAGGACACAGTGATTTATAACAAAGTACAGTGATCTATTACAAAAGAGAAAATCCATTAACTCAAGAAGTCTAGTATTGCTAACATCAAAACTACTATATTCCCTTTGCTATATTCCAAATACATTGATTAATATATCCCCAGGTGCCTAAGGATATTGGAGGCCTGGCGGCAATCATTGACTCAACAAGAAGAAAAAGCCCTATGCTAATTAAGACTCTCAAAATACCCCAAAATTCTCTGTGCTGTTTATGGTTGAGAGGTAGTAAACAATCATGTGGCAGGGGTATGGATAATCCTGTCACACAAGCTAGTTTGTCAGCAGAGAGGTTTGACCTGAGACATTCTTGTCCCACCCAGAGCAGGGAATTAGCAGCAATTATTGACACAACAAATGAAAAACCCTTCACCAATATAATCCCTAACCAACCCATTATACTAATAATTTCTAACTCCCCAAAAGAATTTGCCTTTAGTAAGTCTAAAACATCTCATGCCTCTCAGATTGGGAGGCTGTAAACAATCACATGTGGCCGGACGAACCTATACAGGTGGGCTAGAGAACCTTCAGAGGAGTCCTTAAGCTGAAACAGTCTTGTCACACCCAGGGATTTTTATTGCCTTGGAGCTGCATGTTTACTCCTTCTCCGAAAGAAATGGTTATGGGGGAGAGCCCCCTGTAAAGTCAGAGGAGAGGTGTAGGTGAGAGCATAAAACAGACTCTGGTTTGGGGGTTAGATGCTTGGGAACAGGGGGTTTCCTGAGGCTTGATCATGCCTTTGCTTATGCCAAGCCTCCTTCCTCAGGACTTTGCCATGGGCGGAGTTCCTCACGCTGGCCCCCGGCACCATTTTGGTTATCTGGGCCAGTAAGACCTTTATTTATGTAGTTCTTCTGTGTATTCTTGTCACCTTTTGTTAATATTTTCCGATTCTATTAAGTCCATACCATTTCTTTCCTTTATTGTGCCTATTTTGGCATGAAATATTCCCTTGGTATTTCTAATTTTCTTGAAGAGATCTCTAATCTTTCTTATTCTATTGATTTCTTCTATTTATTTGCATTTTACATGTAAAAAGCCTTTCTTATCTTGTTCTTTGGAACTCCACATTCAGATGGGTATATATTCTTTTTCTTTTTCTGTCTTGGTCTCCCTTTTTTCTGTGGTGAATCTTTCTTTATCCTCCTTCTTCTTTTCTCCTGGGTAAACCTCCTATAACTCTTTAAGTTTTAAGTTATATATTTATACACTATTAAAACATTTCTAAGATACCCCCCAAGAAATATTATGTGCTATTATAAACATCATTTTACTAAAGCTATGATGATATATTTTCAACTTTGAATTCTCCAAAGATTGAAGCATGCATCTGCACACACACACTGTCAATGTTGTATCAATTGACAATACCAAAAAATATAGATAGTTTACATGTAGGTAAAGGCAATAGGGACTGTCTGTTTGGCATTCTCTTTTATGGCTACTCAATACCCACATAAATATATCTGTCCATTTTTAAACTTTCATATAACAGCAGTATCAATGACATGCTTTTTCCCTAGAGGATGCAGTGATCTGTATGTAAGGAAAGAAGTGTTTATTTTCTTCAAAGTGGACAGTAAGTTCATATCAGTTATTATATCCTTTTCTGAGTGATACTAATTCCTCTTTTAGATTGCTGCTTCAGTATTACATTAAGATCAAATAATAGATTTTGACATTATTATAAAACCTTCCCATTTTATTACCATAATAAAAAGGCTGTGACCTAGCTCAGTTCTGGCTCAGTTTCTTGTGTGGTAACTCAACAGTAGTCTGTGTTCATGAGACTTATAGTTTTTCTGAGTAAGTATGCAAATAATACAATAATAGGCTCTCATCCAGGATACTGTGGTTAATTAAGTCAGTGATATTAATCTCTGCAGGTCAAAACATTTCAGTTGTCTCTCTGGACCTATGCTCACCACAGTTGCTCCATTTGCTATTCTAGGATTTAAATCAAACCCACTGAAATGAGAGAATCCTGGTCAAAGGAAACACTGGCCACTATCATCACAGACCTTCAAAGAATAAACTACAGAGAACTTAGAGTTCTGTTTTTGGAGATCTTTTTGCAAACACATTTTCAAGCTGTTTCAAATATTTTCAGGTTGGTATCCTAGGACCTATCATTAAAGAGGAATCCACACCAAGATGGCTATCTTCCTACATATTTAGATTCCTTCTTCTCAGTTTACTAAGGAAATTCTGGCAATTAATTTATTAATGTGGGCCACTGTGTAGATCAGGTTTCAGCCAATTAACCGTGAAAGTGTTAAAGTGAAAGTCAAAGTTGCTCAGTCATGTCCAACTCTTTGGGAGCCCATAGACTATACAGTCCATGGAATTCTCCAAGTCAGAATACTGAAATGGGTAATCTTTTCCTTTTCTAGGGGATATGCCCAACCCAGGGATCGAACCCAGGTCTCCTGCATTGCAGGAAGATTCTTTATCAGCTGATCCACACGGGAAGCCCAAGAATACTGGAGAGGGTAGCTTATCGCTTCTCCAGCAGATCTTCCTGACTCAGGAATTGAACCACGGTCTCATGCACTGCAGGCAGATTCTTTACCAACTGAGCTATTAAGAAGTATTCTAAACTGCTTGAGTTTACAGTTGAATCAGCATCTCTGTTACATGCTCTACAATATTTGTAGATACAAATTTTGTTTGCTCTAATGCTACATCTTATCCTTCTTGATACAAACCCTTAGAATATAGCCCCACAAAGTATGTCTAGATTTTGACTCATATAAATTGGCAAAACTTGGCAAATCTTTTAGGATATAAGTTTTCTTCTCCCAAATCATGCTTTCTTCTTGTTTCCTAGAGGCACTAGTATATGCTCTGTAGTAATGGATATGAAAGGGAGGAGAAAAAGGGTATGGAGATTGGTGAATAAATTAATCATATAAAGTAACTGCCTAGGATAACATTATCACAGAAATTTGAAGCAAAGAATAGCTAGTGTGTTGCCAAGGTAGAAGCGGCTGATTCTGTTGGTAAAAAAGGCTTGAAGGTCTTGAGTTTCTTTATTACTTGAAATTTTATCTTGTTGTTGTTGTTCAGTAGTCCAGTCATTTCCAATTCTTTGAGACCCTATGAAATGTCACACACCAGGCTCTCTGTCCCTCATCTTCTGGAGTTTGCCCAAGTGTGTGTCCATTGCATTAGTGATGTCATCCAGCCATCCCATGCTCTGTTTCCCCCTTCTCCTTGTGCCTTCAATCTTTTCCAGCATCAGGGTTTTCCAATGAATCAGCTGTTCTCATCAAGTGGGAAAAATATTAGAACTTCATCTTCAGGGTCAATCTTTCCAAAGAGTATTCAGGGTTGATTTCCTTTAAAATTGACTGGTTTGATCTCCTTGCTGTCCAAGGGATTCTCAAGAGTCTTCTCCAGCACCATAGTTTGAAAGCATCAGTTCTTCAGTGCTTTGCCTTCTTTATGGTCCTGCTCTCACAACCATAGGTGACTACTGGAAAAGCCATAGTCTTGACCATACTGACCTCTATCAGCAAAGTGATATCTTTGCTTTTTAGCACATTTTCTAAGTTTGTCATAGCTTTCCTGACAAGAAGCAATCATCTTCTAATTTCATGACTGCAGTCACCATCTGCAGTGATTTTTGGCACCCAAGATGAGGAAATCTGTCACTGCTTCCACTTTTCCCCTTCTATTTGCCATGAAGTGATGGAGCTGCCATAATCTTGTTTTGTTTTGTTTAACATTTAGTTTTAAGTTAGCCTTTTCACTCTCCTCCTTCACCCTTATCAAGAGGTTCTTTAGCTCCTCTTTGCTTCCTGCCATTAGAGTCATATTATCCACATATTTGAGGTTGTTGATATTTCTCCTGCAAATCTTGATTCCAGCTTGTAACTCATCCATTCCAGCACTTTTCATAATTTGCTCTATTTATAAATTAAAAAAGCAAGGCTGTAATAAACAACCTTGTCATATTTCTTTCTCAATCCTGAACTAATTATTCCTTCCATACAGGGTTCTAATTGTTGCTTCTAGACTAGCATACAGGTTTCTCAGGAGATAGGTAAGATGGTCTGGTATCTTCATCTGTTTAAGAGTTTCCCACAGTTTTTTATGATCACAGCAATTCAAGTCTATGCCCCAACCACTGATGCCAAAGAAGCTGAAGTTGATCAGTTTGATGAAGACCTAGAAGACCTCCAGAACTAACACCAAGAAAAGATATCCTATTCATCACTGGGGATTGGAATGCAAAAGTAAGATGTCAAGAGACACCTGGAGTAACAGCCAAGTTTGCCATTGAAGTACAAAGTGAAGCAAGCCAAAGGCTAACAGAATTCTGCCAAGAGAACACACTGGTCATAGCAAGCATTGTTTTTCAACAGTACGAGATAGACTTTACACATAGACATCACCAAATGGTCAATACTGAAATCAGACTGAGTACATTCCTTGTAGCTCAAGATGGAGCAACTGCATACAGTCAGCAAAAAAACGACCTGGAGCTGACTGCAGCTCAGATCATCAGTTTCTCATAGCAAAATTCAGGTTTAAACTAAAGAAAGCAGGGAAAACCACTACTGAAGTCAGGCATGGCTTAAAGCCTGTTTGAATATACGGTGGAGGTGATTAATAGATTCAAGAGATTAATAGATTCAATAGATCTAGTAGACAGAGTGCCTGAGGAACTATGGGCAGAGGTTCATAATACTCTACAGGAGGCAGTGTACAAATCCATCCCAAAGAAAAAGAAAAGCAAGAAGGCAAAGTGGTTGCCTGAGGAGGCTTTACAAATAGCTGAAGGAAGAAAGAAGTGAAAAGCAAGGGAGAAAAGAAAAGATACACCGAACCAAACACAGGGTTCCAGAGAATAGCAAGGAGAGACAAGAAGCCTTTCTTCAGTGATCAAGGAAAAGAAATGGAGGAATCTTATCTACATGTCCTTAATTTCTACCCTCTTGTCCCCAGTTCTTACCAAATAAAATAGTATGTAAGTCACATGTGATGCTCTAGATTCTACTTGCCTTGCATGATTATATTTTGATCTTATTTTAGTGTCATCACATAAACTTTTTCTCTGATTGGATCTTGATCTAAGTGTTTAACAGGCTGGCATGATGTGCATACTCAGTCGTGTCTAACTCTTTGAGACCCTATGGGCTGTAGTCTGCCAGAATCCTCTGTCCATGGGATTGTCCCAGTAAGAATACTGGAGTGGATTGCCATTTCCTCCTCCAGTGCATCTTCCCAACACAGGGATCAAACCTACATCTCCTGTGTCTCCTGCATCCACCAGGTTGATTCTTTTACCACTACTTTGGTATTATTTTTCAGTAAACTCTCCAGTACATTCAAAAATAGTCAACATCCCATAATTCTTGTTTTTTTTTACATTTTATTTTATTTTTATTTTTACTTTATTTTACTTTACAATACTGTATTGGTTTTGCCATACATTGACATGAATCCACCACGGGTGTACATGCGATCCCAAACATGAACCCCCCATGTTCACCCCATAATTCTTATAAGCAGTATCCACCCTAACAATCCAGTTCTGTCTTACCTTCACTAATCACTTCATCCCAGGAATTAGGTGTATAAATGACAATTTGCCTGTGTATGTCATGATTATCTATGGTTCATTTTCCAAATGTGGTAAGGTTAATATTTACAATCAGGTCAGATAAATACTCTCAAATTTTCAGATTTAATGGTTTATTCCATGGGGATACTCTTTTAGCACATCTATCAGCTGATATCCTGCCATTATAAGAGACACTACTCTTGATAGTTCCAGTAGAAATAAAATTGATTAAGATGATGTTATCTGTAGGCATATGTTAGAGGAGCAAAAGGGAAAAAAAGAGGTCACATCAAGCTCAGGAATCTGCTGCCTATCCTGAACTCCTGAGCCCATACGCTTGCTGAGTTCCTGGAGATTCTGAGGTTGCCTTGCCATAACTGTACCCACGGTTACTGAGCAGGATGCAAGGATTCAGTCTTCTTGCTTCTGTGGTTGCAACTGTGTTAATACAGTTGTTGTCTTCAGCCTTCTGCAGTCACTGTTATTTACCTTGTGTGACTACTACTATTATCAAAGTCACTTCCAGAAGAACAGAAATGTGATGTCTAATTTCCTCCATCTTTCAGTCTCTCACTTGTGGCTCCCAATTGTAACATATTTCTTGACCATATTCTGTAGATAATTTGTATTTCCTTTTGAAATAGGCAAAAATTATTTAAATATCAAGTTGTCAAATAAGTGAAGTAAAACTCAAAGTAAATTTAATTAAAAAATAAATTATAAAGATCAAATTGAGGACTTATAGGGAAAGGGAAATAATTGTCATAAACTTTATCTTAAATTGGGTGGAAGAGTAATATTTTTATACAGAGAACATTATATACTTTGACCTGGTATTACCAATGACTTCCTTTTCTCCAGACTACTGCTTTTTTAAAGCACATCAGAATAATCACCCTCATATCATCTAAGATGATACAGTTTGAAAATTTTCTCTCTATTGAAATTGATTTTCTTTCTTTAACATACATAAGCATATATACATATATATATTTGAAGGTGTTTTATAAATTGTAATAATTTGTTTTAAAACAAAATGTGGATACAATCATTGTGACTTTCACTTTTTTTTGTTTGTTTGTTTAATGGAGAAGAGAGACATTGCTCTTGGAGAAAACGGTTCAAAAAGTACATAAACTGACATTGCATTAGAAAGGGATTATTACATAAAATCACTATGCAAAAGTAATTGTTTTTAAAGTTGAATAGCAGAAGAAACTAATAAGATATCATATTTCCCTGTCATGCAAGACAATTTAGTCTCTAAATGTTATTGCTGTCAGTATTTAGGGGTCAAAACACTTCAAAGGTCAAAAACAGCTCTGTTTTCACAAAAACATCTGTAAATTTTGCAAAAATGAGATCTGCAGAATTCCTTGCAAAACTAAGAAAAGTACTGGTACCCAGACGTCTATTAAATGTTTAATGTCAGGGAGCACTAGACAAATATAAATTTCTCAATAATTTTCAAACCACTGTCATCCAATATAATTCTGACATTATTCAAGTATATCCATTATACTTTGGAGCATAATAACTGTCCAATAATTATATCACAGCTGTTTATTAGATGCTTGCCTTATTTTGTTTATTAGCACATGTATGTGTTTATATCTACCTTTATTATTTTCCACTCAATTTTACCTTATTCTTTTTAATATCTTCTTTCTGTACTCTCATCAGGTTTTTAAAAACATATTCTCTCTATAGTGCTTTTGATTCAAGTTATTCATATATATATATATACACATATATATACATATTTATATATATACATATATGGCATTGACAAATTTTGTTGAATGATCAATATCAGTAAGATACCTTTTGATGCTATGAGTGATGCAACGATATATAGATTTCTTCCCTGTCTCTTTAAAAAGACAAGCAACCTAGAAAGAAAATGAGATAATTACAAAATGTACTAGAATAATTTAATTGCCTTAGACCCAAAAAGAAAAGACATTTCAGGATGTTTGGACCTAACCTGCTCATAACCAACATGGGAATACCCAGTAAAATTCCCTGAATAGATACTTAGCCTATCTCAATTTCACATGGAACATTCCAAGTTCGTTGATTTTATTCATTAAAATCTCCCACTATATGAAGCTGGAATCTACTTATCTTTTTTATCACATGATGAATAGATAATTCTGGGCAAAGGTATTAATGAGGAATCAGCAATACTAAACCACAAAAGCTGAAAAGCATAAGGACTTTTTGACAACAGTGAGGAATTCAGTTTAAACAGTGCAAGTAAAAGTGGCATGGGACAAAAAACGTAGGGAGAGTGATACTTATCAGAAACGAGATTTTAACAATATTTTAGTAAACTATACTTCTAAGGATGAGGGAAACAAAAAAATGTGAGAGGTAAGAAGTAATTGGTAAATAACCTAAGTTCATAGTTTACCAATTGTCTGTATATCTGCCATTTATTAACTGTGCTTTATTGGGAAAAAAAAATCACTTATACTCTGTGGCTCCATTTTCTTATTTGTAATATAATACTTTTAATACTTACGTAAGGATCTTTTAAGCTTAATGGCATATTATATTTGAAAGTACTTCATACACTATATTATTGTTCAAGTTTAAATGGTTCTTTTATATACATGAGTCAAGGCTATTACCACTTTCAGGAACTATGAAACATGGCATTGTACATTTACTGAGAAGGGAATAAAAATTGCTGTTGTTTTCACTTCAATGAATTTTTTCTCATTCATCAGAAATCAGAAACCATTAACATTTATTTCACTTACTTGAAAAAATTAGACACATCACATATCTATTTATAGTTATTTGATAATGAACATATACACACATTAGGTGGCATCAGTTCAGTTCAGTCCAGTCTCTCAGTGTGTCCGACTCTTTCCAACCCCATGAATTGCAGCATGACAGGCCTCCCTGTCCATCACCAACTCCCGGAGTTCACTCAAACTCATGTCCATCGAGTCAGTGATAACATCCGGCCATCTAATCCTCTGTCATCCCCTTCTCGTCCTGCCCCCAGTCCCTCCCTGCATCAGAGTCTTTTCCAATGAGTCAACTCTTCGCATGAGGTGGCCAAAGTATTGGAGTTTTAGCTTTAGCATCAGTACTTCCAATGAAAACACAGGGCTGATCTCCTTCAGAATGGACTTGTTGGATCTCCTTCCAGTCCAAGGGACTCTCAAGAGTCGTCTCCAACACCACGATCCAGAGGCATCAGTTCTTCGGTGCTCAGCTTTCTTCACAGTCCAACTCTCACATCCATACATCCATACATGATCACGGGAAAAACCATAGCCTTGACTAGACGAACCGTTGGCAAAGCAATGTCTCTGATTTTGAATCTACCTAGGTTGGTCATAACTTTCCTTCCAATGAGTGTCTTTTAATTTCATGGCTGCAGTCACCATCTACAGTATTTTGGAGCCCCCCAAAATAAAGTCTGACACTGTTTCCACTGTTTCCCCATCTATTTTCCATGAAGAAATGGGACCAGATGCCATGATAGTCGTTTTCTGAATGTTGAGCTTTAAGTCAACTTTTTCACTCTCCTCTTTCATTAAGAGGCTTTTTAGTTCCTCTTCATTTTCTGCCATAAGGGTGGTGTCATCTGCATACATGAGATTATTGAGATTTCTCCCGGCAATCTTGATTACAGCTTGTGCTTCTTCCAGCCCAGCGTTTCACATGATGTACTCTGCATAGAAGATAAATAAGCAGGGTGACAATATACAGCCTTGATGTACTCCTTTTCCTATTTAGAACCAGTCTGTATCCATGTCCAGTTCTAGCTGTTTCTTCCTGACCTGCATATAGGTTTCTCAAGAGGCAGGTCAAGTGGTCTTGTATTCCAGCTCTCAGAGTTTTCCACAGTTCATTGTGATCCACACAGTCAAAGGCGTTGGCATAGTGAATAAGGTAGAAATAGATGTTTTTTCTGGAACTCTTTTCCTTTTTCCATGATCCAGCAGATGTTGACGATTAGAGCTCAGTATCCTCTGTCTTTTCTAAAACCAGCTTGAACATCTGGAAGTTCAAGGTTCACGTACTGCTGAAGCCTGGCTTGGAGAATTTTGAGCATTACTAGCGTGTGATGAGTGCAATTGTGTGGTAGTTTGAGCATTCTTTGGCATTGCCTATCTTTCGGATTGGAATGAAAACTGACCTTTTCCAGTCCTGTGGCCACTGCTGAGTTTTCCAAATTTTCTGGCATATTGAGTGCAGCACTTTCATAGCATCATCTTTCAGGATTTGAAACAGCTCAACTCGAATTCCATCACCTCCACTAGCTTTGTTCATAGTGATGTTTTCTAAGGCCCACTTGACTTCACATTCAAGGATGTCTGGCTCTAGGTGAGTGATCATACCATCATGAATATCTTGGTTGTGAATATCTTTTTTTGTACAGTTCTTCTGTGTATTCTTGCCACCTCTTATTAATATCTTCTACTTCTGTTAGGTCCATACCATTCTGTCCTTTATTGAGCCCATCTTTGTATGAAATGTTCCCTTGGTATCTCTAATTTTCTTGAAGAGATCTCTAGTCTTTCCTATTCTGTTGTTTTCCTCTATTTCTTTTCATTGATTACCGAAGAAGGCTTTCTTATCTCTCCTTGCTATTCTTTGAAACTCTGCATTCAGATGCTTATATCTTTCCTTTTCTCCCTTGTTTTTCACTTCTCTTCTTTTCACAGCTATTTGTAAGGCCTCCCCAGACAGCCATTTTGCTTTTTTTCATTTCTTTTCCATGGGGATGGTCTTGCTCCCTGCCTCCTGTACAGTGTCACGAACTTCCATCTGCAGTTCATCAGGCACTCTATCTATCAGATCTAGTCCCTTAAATTTATTTCTCACTTCCACTGTATAATCATAAGGGGTTTGATTTAGGTCATACCTGAATGGTCTAGTGGTTTTCTCTACATTCTTCAATTTAAGTTTTATTTGGCAATAAGGAGTTCATGATCTGAGCCACAGTCAGCTCCTGGTCTTGTTGTTGTTGACTCTATAAAGCTTCTCCATCTTTGGCTTCAAAGAATATAATCAATCTCATTTCAGTGTTGACCATCTGGTGATGTCCATATGTAGAGTCTTCTCTTGTGTTGTTGGAAGAGGGTGTTCGCTATGACCAGTGCATTTTCTTGGCAAAACTCTATTAACCTTTGCCCTGCTTCATTCCGTATCCCAAGGCCAAATTTGCCTGTTACCCCAAGTGTTTCTTGACTTCCTACTTTTGCCTTCCTACTTTTGCCTTCCTGTCCCCTATAATGAAAAGGGTGTCTTTATTGGTTCAGCTTCTTCAGCATTACTGATTGGGGCATAGAGTTGGATTACTCTGATAATGAATGGTTTGCCTTGGAAACGAACAGAGATCATTCTGTCGTTTTGGAGATTGCATCCAAGTACTGCATTTCGGACTCTTTTGTTGACTATGATGGCTACTCCATTTCTTCTCAGAGATTCCCTGCCCACAGTAGCAGATATAATGGTCATCTGAGTTAAATTCACCCATTCCAGTCCATTTTAGTTCCCTGATTCCTAAAATGTTGACGTTCTCTCTTGTCATCTCCTGTTTGACTAATTCCAATTTGCCTTGATTCGTGCACCTAACATTCCAGGTTCCTATGCAATATTGCTGTTTACAGCATCAGACCTTGCTTCTATCACCAGTCACATCCACAACTGGGTATTGTTTTGCTTTGGCTCCATCCCTTCATTCTTTCTGGAGTTATTTCTCCACTATTCTCCAGTGGCATATTGGGCATCTACTGACCTCGGGAGTTCCTCTTTCAGTATCCTATCATTTTGCCTTTTCATGCTGTTCATGGGGTTCTCAAGGCAAGAATACTGAAGTGGTTTGCCATTCCCTTCTCCAGTGGAACACACTCTGTCAGACCTCTCCACCATGACCCGCCCATCTTTGGTGGCCCCACATGGCATGGCTTAGTTTCATTGAGTTAGACAAGGTTGTGGTTCATGTGATTAGATTGACTAGTTTTCTGTGATTATGGTTTGTGTGTCTGCCCTCCTATACCCTCTAGCAATATCTACCATCTTACTTGGGTTTCTCTTACCTTGGACGCATGATGTCTCTTCAGGGCTGCTCCAGCAAAGCGCAGCAGCTGCTCCTTACCTTGGATGAGGGGTATCTCCTCACAGCTGCCCCTCCTTACCTTGAATGTAGAGTTGCTCCTCTTGGCCCACCTGCGCCTGCGCAGCCACCGCTCCTTGGACTTTAAGTGGCTTAGGTCCAGTAAATAATTTAAAGTTCAAATTTAGTCTAGGATTTGAACAGCTGCCAAAATCTGTGGGCCCATACAGTAAGTAGTCTTGCACATTATTCTTGAATATGAAATTCATAATGGAAATAAGATAATAAAAATATGAATTTCTCCTCCAAATAATTTATTCACTATTTGGGATAAACATATAGAAGCAAAATATATTAATGTACTGATAGGGAAATTCACAGACATAAAGCAATCTAAAATTACTTAAAAGGACAAAAAGAGAAGAACAAATAGGATCTAGGGAATATTATCATGTAATTGCATACTGTCTGCTTGTTTAGGAAGACTAAGCTTTTCCATGAAGACTACAAATATGTAGGTAAAATGTGCTTTTTGTATAAATGAGAGTTTCAAAGACCTACATGCTCTATAGTAGTTTCAACAAGCTAAAAACAAAATTTGCAACATTGCTAAAGTGAATAAATGTGTGTGTGTGCATTCTCAGTCATTGCTGATTCTTTGGGACCCCATGGATCTTAGCCCTCCAGGGTCCTCTGTCCATGGAATTTTCCAAGTAAGAATACTGGAGTTGGTTTCATTTCCACTGCACGGGATCTTCCCAAGTCAGAATAGAACCCACATCTCTTGCATCTCCTGCATTGGCAGGTGGATTCTTTACCACTGCACCAGCTGGGAGTCCCAAACTGAAGCTTACAACTCAGAAATTAGAAAAGTGGACAAATATACATTGAATTCAATTCTGACCAAAACGTGGAACAAACTAATGCTAAAAAAGTGAAATAAATGCAATACGTAGGAAACATATATTAGACAAATTATAGTAGCAAACTTCTTTTTTTCCAAAAACCAATGTTCAGCTGATAATATAGTCCTTTTGATTAAGCAAAAGAACTTTCTAGAGATTTTTCTAAAGATAAAATATGTCTTGTTTCAACCCAAGAAGATTTATTTTTATATGTCAAAAGAATAAGGTGTATTAAAACATTCAAAGCTGATAAAAATTAAAAATGTCCACAAATATATATATATAAAATATGGTATGGGAAGCATCCTGCAAGTTATGCATCCATGTTACTAGAGAGGCATTACTTTTTAAGATCAACTCTTCAAAGACTATATGTAGACCTTATGCTTGATAATAAAAAAAAAAAAAAACAAAGCAAAATCATAAATTCACCTAAAATAAATGGAAGAAATTTTGAGGCTCTAATTTGTTGTTTAATCACAAAGTCCTATCTGACTCTATGCGACCCCATGGATTGTAGCCCACCACGTTCCTCTGTCCATGGGATTTCCCAGGCAAGAATACTGGAGTGGGTTGCATTTTTCCTTCTCCAGGAGATTTTCCTAACCCAGGAATCAAACTTGTATCTCCTGTATTGGCAGGCAAATTATTTACCATTGTGGCACTAGGGAAGCCCAAGGCTCTGATAACATGTTGCATAAAGGAAACACCTACTTTAGAAATACACATTTTTAGAGGTAAGTAAGAATTTGTTACCTCTGAAAGGATGATAATGATAGTAAGAATTATTCTATAATTTTTATGTTGGAAAAAGATTTTGGGATTGTTATATGTGCAAAGCCAAATTATTCCACTTGAAGAAATAATTAATATTACTGACACTGATCTAATTTTGAGTTTATCTGGGGGTTTGTAAAAAGTATTATACAGAAAATGCAATGATTTTTACATTTTCATACACTGATTGATTTGGTTTTGGGTGGACTCCAACAGACAAATGACTTAACAAAAAAGATCAAAAAGCACAATTCTCTTTTTGTTATTATAATACAGCAGAACATTTAGTACCTAATAAAAGATATCATCACTAGAAAACATGAAACGTTAAATCAGACAGTCCATTAGTCAGGCTGCCTAGCTTCTGGTGACAATGTCTGAGACATATATATAATGGCTCAAAACAAGAGCAGTCTGTTTCTTGCTCATGTAACAATAGTGAGTAGGTGAACAGATCCAGGAGGCAGGTCTCAAAAGTTTAATTCAAAGACCCTGGCTAGTAGATCCTCAGTCATCTTCAACATGTGATATTCAATATATCCATTCTTCTCCATCCAACAGAACTGATTTGATGAGTCAGAGGAGAAATTCATATTAGTGATTGGGAGTGTAAGAGAGATCCCTGGATACAATGAAAAGATAATGGGACCTAGAACCTGTGCCCTCAGAAACAAATTATAATATACAATGAAACAGAAAACCATTGAAAAAATATAATAAAGCCACAGCAAATAGATTACTTCACAGTGTTGAAACGAAAGTAACAGATTGTTCTGAAGATATTAAAATAAGTGTATTAATAACACTCAGAGTGACTATGAAGAAAATAGCAGCATAAAACAAGATTAGGAGAAAAAGGAAAAACATGAATTGTAGATATGAAAAAAATTTAAAATGAAAATGAAAGGATAGGATAATTAGTAGTTTGGGAACAGGGAAATAATTAATGAGTCAAGAGTTAGAATTAGTCATCTAAGACATTATGAGATAAAAAAAATGAATTGTAGATTGAGTAGTTATAAATTACATTTAATGGAATTTCCAGTAGAATAGAATGGAATAATTTGGAGAGCAGCAAAAGTCAAATAAAGTTTCAAAATTCTCTGTAATTGACATAAAGCTTACATTAAAATGAAAATATAGTCCACTTCTGAGTGAGACAAGCATAGAAACAAACATAAGAACAACAACAAAAGAAACCTACACAAATTATAAGATAATATTTTGAGATAATAGGAAAATACTTCAAAGCTACCAGAATTAACAATCTATAATCTACTGTAGGACATTCTATAAGGTATGATACATAAATCGCTACAGTGAAAGAGAATAAACCAAATATCTATATCTAGCTAAACTAAATCCTAAGTATAAAAAGCTAAATCATTTTGCCCATACTTTATTGCTCCAGATGCTTGTGAAACCTTTATTGAACAATATATTTAGACATGAAAAACTCGTGTCCTTATTAAAAAATAAGGAGCAAAAGCTAAAAAAGCAACAATATTAATTAAATATGTCATAAACTGGACCAAATACAGAAAGTATATGAAATAGATATACCACTGTTTTTTGCTTTATAAAAGATTTTAAAAATGCAATTTTACAAAAGAAAAATCTTTCAGCTGGGTAAGTAGTATTTAGAGAAATTTTATAACAAGCTAATCTCTTTAACATGGATAGATTAGAGAAACATTTAAAAATTAAGTATGCATGTAAAAATTAAGTAATTTTTAAGGAAAATTACTAAAATAAAATACTCAGCTTTCCAGTATAGTAAAAAGGGAAAGAATAGAAAAAGATTGTCTCAATCCAACAGTGCACAGGATCAAGGTGTACTAACAAGTCTTTGACCATGTTTTGCTCACTTACTAACTGGACGAAAATTATATAATTATGAAGTATTTGAGGATGTTATTGTCTCAATTATGAAAGAGTTATTAGAGAAATTTCTAATACACAGCAATTAGAAAGCAAAGACATATTTACAAGCTGAGTTTACTAAAATCAACAATTTATCAGAACAAAATACTGTCCTTGCCTTAAGTTTTAAATATCATCTAAAAAGCAATCTATCTAGGATTAACTGAAAGATGTGGGAAAATTCTGTGACTTTTAGTTAACTGCAAAATCAGTAACCATTCATAAAATTTTAAAAGAAATAATTATATGATGAGATATGTACAATGCAAGTAGTGTATGAAAATGACTTATAAATAACATGTATTCTGTTCTTAAAATACTCAGTTGCTAGGCCATTAATTCATGTAATTCTTATAGCAACGCTCTGATGGTGTGCTATTATAACTGTTATACCTACCATGTAAAGGAAAAGAAAGCAATAGATATATAAAGCATCCTCAGTGATCAATGCAAAGAAATAGAGGAAAACCATAGACTGGAAAAGACTACAGATCACTTCAAGAATATTAGAGATACCAAGGGAACATTTCATGCAAAGATGGGCTCAATAAAGGACAAGAATGATGTGGACCTCATAAGCAGAAGACATTAAGAAGAGGTGGCAAAAATACACCAAAGAACTATTCAAAAAAAATCTTTATGACCCAGATAACCACGATGGTGTGATCACTCACCTAGAGTCAGACATCTTGGAATGGAAAGACAAGTGGGCCTTAAGAAGTATCACTACAGGAAAAGCTAGTGGAGGTGATGGAATTCCAATTGAGCTATTTCAAATTCTAAAAGATGATGCTGTGAAAGTGCTGCACTCAATATGCCAGCAAATTTGGAAAACTCAGCAGTGGCCAGAGGACTGGAAAGGGTCAGTTATTTTTTCCAATCTCAAAGAAAGATAATGCCAGAAAATGCTCAAACTACCACACAATTACACTCATCTCATATGCTAGCAAAGTAATACTCAAAATTCTCCAAGTCAGGGCTTCAACAGTATGTGAACCATGAACTTCCAGATGTTCAAGCTGGATTTAGAAAAGGCAGAAGAACAAGAGATGAATTGTCAACATCTGTTGGATCATCAAAAAGCAAGGGAGCTCCAGAAAAACACTTACTTCTGATTTATTGACTATGCCAAAGCCTTTGACTATGTGGATCACAACAAACTGTGGAAAATTCTTAAAGAAATGAGAATACCAGACCACCTGACCTGCCTCTTGAGAAATCTGTGTGCAAGTCAAGAAGCAACAGCTAGAACTGGACATGGAAAAACAGACTAGTTCCAAATAGGGAAAGGAGTGCATCAATGCTGTATATCGTCACCCTGCTTATTTAGCTTATATATAAAGTACATCATGAGAAAAGCTGGGCTGGATAAAACACAGGCTGGAATCAAGATTGCTGGGAGAAATATCAATAACCTCAGATATGCAGATGACACCACCTTTATAGCAGAAAGCAAAGAAAAATTAAGGAGCCTCTTGATGAAAGTGAAAGAAGAGAGTGAAAAGAGTGGCTTAAAACTCAAGATTCAGAAAACTAAGATCATGGCATCTGGCCCCATCACTTCATGGCAAATAGATGGCAAAGCAATAGAAACAGTGACAGGCTTCATTTTGGGGGGCTTAAAATTGCTGCAGATGATGACTGCAGCCACAAAATTAAAAGAGGCTTGCTTCTTGGAAGAAAAGTTATGACCAACCTAGACAGCATATTAAAAAGCATAGACATTACTTTCAGTTCAGTTCAGTTCAGTCGCTCAGTCGTGTCCGACTATTTGTGACCCCATGAGTCACAGTACACCAGGCCTCCCTGTCCATCACCAACTCCCGGAGTTCACTCAAACTTACATCCATCGAGTCAGTGATGCCATCCAGCCATCTCATTCTCTGTCATCCCCTTCTCCTCCTGCCCCCAATCCCTCCCAGCATCAGAGTCTTTTCCAATGAGTCAGCTCCACATGGGGTAGCCAAAGTACTGGAATTTCAGCTTTAGCATCAGTCCTTCCAATGAACACCCAGGACTGATCTCCTTTAGAATGGACTGGTTGGATCTCCTTGTAGTCCATAGGACTCTCAAGAGTCTTCTCCAACACCACAGTTCAAAAGCATCAATTCTTCAGCACTCAGCTTTCCTCACAGTCCAACTCTCACATCCATACATGACCACTGGAAATACCATAGCCTTGACTAGACAAACCTCTACCAACAAAATAATAGCTTTGACATCTATTCAAAGCTATGGTTTTTCCAGTAGTCATGTATGGATGTGAGATTTGGACTTTAAAGAAAGCTGAAGGCTGAAAAATTGATGCTTTTGGACTGTGGTGTTGGAGAAGACTTTTGAGAGTCCCTTGGGCTGCATGTAGATGCAACCCATCCAACCTAAAGGAAATCAGTCCTAAATATTCATTGGAAGGACAGATGCTGAAGCTGAAACTTCAATACTTTGCCACCTGATGCAAAGAATTGACTCATTTGAAAATACCCTGATCCTGGGAAAGATTGAAGGAGGGAAGGGAAGGGGGTGACAGTGGATGAGATGGTTGGATGGCATCACCAGCTCAATGGACATGAGTTTGAGTAAACTCTGGGAGTAGGTGATGAACAGGGAGGCCTAGCACTCTGTAGTCCATGGGGTCGCAAAGATTCGGACACAATTGAGAGACTAAGCTGAACTGAACCTCATCATGATACAAAAATATTAGATGATTAAAAAACAAGATTCAAATCTAGACATGTTAGTCACTCAGTTGTGTCTGATATTTGTGACCCCATGGATTGTAGCCTGACAAGACACTCTGTCCATGGTCTTCTCCAGGCAAGAATACTAGAGTGGGTTGCCATGCCTTCCTCCAGGGAAAATCTAGACAAATAGTTTCTGAACTCTGTGATTTTAATCATGATATTCCACTGCCTTTTATATTGTCACTGTTTAGTGGTTAAGTGGTACCCAACTCTATGTGACCCTGCCAACTATAACCCACCATGTTCCTCTGTTCATAGAATTTCCTAGGCAAAAAATACTGGTAGGTTGCTGGTTCCTTATCCAGGGGATCTTCCCCTCAAAGGAATCAAACCCATGCCTCGTGCATTGGCAGGTTCATTCTTTACCATGGAGCAATCTAGGAAGCCCGTATGTATTGTTACCTCTCATTAGTTGCTAGGCTCTGGTAGATTCACCCATTTTTAAAATTTAATTTATTTTTATTTTTTAGTTGGCAAACAGTTGTTTTAACAATATTGTGTTGCTTTCTGCCATATATGGTAGATTCGCTGTTAGCCATAATACATTATACTTTCATTGCATAATGCCATACTTCTTAAGTAGAAATACAGTGAACTGACTGTGGGGGTTTTGATAGATTAAAATATCTCTTTGTTTTTCTTCTCCTCTTACAAGAGGTGAAATCTGTTCCCTTTGCTTTTGAATCTTGTATGTCCCAATGGCTGGCTTTCACCAATAGAATGTGCCCTCTTAGAATCCTAAGACCCTCATTCTGCATGTTAGCAGAGGTAAGCCTCCTCGAAGATGAGAAATTATGTGAAGAGAGACATTACATAGACAAAGAATGTCCAGCCATACAGCAAAAGCTCCAGACATATAATGAGTCCATTTAGGACCATAAAGCCTCAGATTATGGTAACTGCATGAGTTGCCACAGCAAGATCAGTAGGATAACTGTCCAGCTGAGACAAGTTTACAAAGCTGTCAATACAGAAATGTGAACAAATAAATGAGGATGGTTAGAATTACTAAGCTTGGAGTAAAATTTTCCCTGAAACAGAGGTTAATAAGCCTTCTGTGATTTTTTCCAGTTTGACTTATCTTGAGTATTGAATCTGTTTCTCCACTCCACAGTTGTAAAATACATTGAACAAAATATGTCAACAATCTGACAATTATAGTGATTGATGACATATACAAATACCATATGTAGATAAAAAGATAACAGCTGCTCAAAACTACTATACTGGACTTAGAAATTTCTGAAAGTGTGATCTAGGACTACTGCTTCCAGAAATAACTGTGCAATGATACCTTATCTATGTGCTATTGAGCTAGAAATTGCATCTAACTGTCATAGATTTTCATTGTGATACATTGACCAATAGATTGCAATTACAATGTGAGGCATATGACTTAACATATATTCCTTAAAAGGGTATGTAACATTTAGAGTATAAATGATAGGAAAGAAATGGCAGGGATATGTTTAATGAATTAAAGTGGACAGAGCTGATTTCAATGTTGCTTTTTTTACAGTAAAGTACACCTGTAGAGGGCAGAGGCCTGTGAGCTGGGCTTGAGATGGAGCCAAAACTCCCCAGACTGCAAGTCATAGATGTAGTACCTGCCAGAGATGTGCCTACTAGTGTATCTACCAGAAATGTTGGTATGTTAGGGATTTGCATCCAACAAGCCAAAGAAAAATTGTTCACAATAATTGTACAAAGAATTATTCACCAGTGTGCCTATTGTGGATCATATAATGGAAATAAAATGAGTTGAGACTTTATTTCTTTTGAATCTTTTCAGATGCTAAACAATATCACGTGACATTGAACCAATGGTTATGTAGGAGGCAGATTTTGGGCATAAGTAGAACTGATACAAAGAGACCTATTCAACACACACAGCAAAAAAATTTATTATGTTAAATACAATATGGAAGAAAAGATTGTGATCTCTGGTGGTGGACAATTCATTCATGGTCTGATATGGTATGACTAGCAATTTCTCCTTTTAAGTGAATTTAAATGATGTAAATATGATTACACTTAAAGGAGAGAAGAAGACTGAAAATGGACAGAAAAGATTGTATAGTGACTTTTCTTGACTATATTGACAAAAGTGAAAACATTAGCTACAGAATACCTAAGTAAATGATTTCAGTTCAGTTCACTCACTCAGTCGTGTTCAACTCTTTGCGACCCCATGAATTGCAGCACGCCAGGCCTCCCTGTCCATCACCACCTCCCCGAGTTCACTCAGACTTACGTCCATCAAGTCAGTGATGTCATCCAGCCATCTCATCCTCTGTCATCACCTTCTCCTCCTGCCCCCAATCCCTCCCAGCATCAATCTTTTCCAATGAGTCAACCCTTCGCATGAAGTGGCCAAAGTACTAGAGTTTCAGTAAATGACTTAAGTGAGTACATAACAGAAAAAAACTATTCATATTGATGTTCTTTGGAAGACTGGAAGGAAATTAAAGTTAATCCAGTGGTTTGATACGTAGGTATTACAGATTAAGGTCATTCTAGGTGGCTCAGTGGTAAAGAATGCATCTGCCAATTCAGGTGATGAGAGCTTGATCCTTGGGTCAGGAAGATCCCTTGGAGAATAAAATGGCATTCATTCCATTACTCTTGCCTGGGAAATCCCATGGATAGAGTATCTTGGCAAATAACGGTCCATGGGATCACAAGAGGCAGAAAATACTTATGGTTAAACCAATTAAGAATAAAGGGATATATTTGCCAAAAATCTGCAAGCAGTAAATGCTGGAGAGGGTGTGGAGAAAAGGGAACCCTCCTACACTGTTGGTGGGAATGCAAACTAGTACAACCACTATGGAAAACAGTGTGGAGATTCCTTAAAAAATTGCAAATAGAACTGCCTTATGACCCAGCAATCCCACTGCTGGGTATACACACTGAGGAAACCAGAATTGAAAGAGACACAAGTACCCCAATGTTCATCGCAGCACTGTTTATTATAGCCAGGACATGGAAACAACCTAGATGTCCATCAGCAGATGAATGGATAAGAAAGCTGTGGTACATATACACAATGGAGTATTACTCAGCCGTTAAAAAGAATTCATTTGAATCAGTTCTGATGAGATGGATGAAACTGGAGCCGATTATACAGAGTGAAGTAAGCCAGAAAGAAAAACACCAATACAGTATACTAACACATATATATGGAATTTAGAAAGATGGCAATGATAACCCTGGATGCGAGACAGCAAAAAAGACACAGATGTGTATAGCGGACTTTTGGACTCAGAGGGAGAGGGAGAGGGTGGGATGATTTGGGAGAATGGCATTGAAACATGTAGACTATCATGTAAGAATCAAATCACCAGTCTATGTCCAATGCAGGATACTGCATGCTTGGGGCTGGTGCATGGGGATGACCCAGAGGGATGTTTTGGGGAGGGAGGTGGGAGGGGGGTTCATGTTTGTGATCACATGCACACCCGTGGTGGATTCATGTCAATGTATGGCAAAACCAATACAGTATTTTAAAATAAAATTAAGTAAAATTAAAAAGTTAAAAAAATTTTTTTAAAGCTAAAAAAAAAAAAAAAGAATAAAGGGATATATTTGGAATAAGTAGTTACCTAAGGTTCACTTTCTGCCATAAGGGTGGAGTCATCTACATATCTGAGGTTATTGATATTTCTCCCAATCTTGATTCAAGCTTGTGTTTTATCCAGCCTGGCATTTTTCATGATGTACTCTGCATATAAGCTAAATAAGAAGGATGACAATATACAGCATTGATGTACTCCTTTCCTAATTTTGAACCAGTCTGTTGCTCTCTGTCCAGGTCTAACTGCTGCTTCTTGACCTGCATACAGATTTCTCAGGAGGCAGGTCAGGTGGTCTGGTATGCCCATTTCTTTAAGAATTTTCCGCAGTTTGTTGTGATCCACACAGTCAAAGGCCTTGGCATAGTCAATAAAGCAGAAGTAGATGTTTTTCTTGAACTCTCATGCCTTTTCAAAAATACTAAGGATGTTGTCAATTTGATCTCCAGTTCCTCTGCCTTTTCTAAATCTAGCTTAAAAAGTTCATGGTTCATGTACTGTTGAAGCCTGGCTTAGTGAATTTTGAACATTACTTTGCTACCGAGTGAGACATATGCAACTGTGAGATACTTAAAACATTTTTTGGCATTGTCTTTCTTTGAGACTGGAATGAAAACTAAACTTTCCTAGTCCTGTGGCCACTGCTGAGTTTTCCAAATTTGCTGGCATATTCAGTGCAGCACTTTCACAGCATCATCTTTTAGGATCTGAAATAGCTAAACTGGAATTCCATCACCTCCACTAGCTTTGTTCATAGTGATGCTTCCTAAGGCCCACTTGATTTCTCATTCCAAAATGTCTAACTTTAGGTGAATGATCATACCATCCTGATTATCTGGGTCATGAAGATCTTTTCTGTACAATTCTTCTGTGTATTCTTGCCACCTTTTCTTAATATCTTCTGCTTCTGTTAGGTCTATACCATTGCTGTCCTTTATTGAGCCCATCTTTGCATGAAATGTTCCCTTGGTATCTTTAACTTTCTTGAAGAGATCTCTAGTCTTTCTCATTCTTTTGTTTTCCTCTATTTCTTTGCAGTGATCACTAAAGAAGGCTTTTTTATCTCTCCTTGCTATTCTTTGGAACTCTACATTCAAATGGGTGTATCTTTCCCTTTTTACTTTACCTTTAGCTTCTCTTCCTCTCTCATCTATTTGCAAGGCCTTTTCACACCACCATTTTGCCTTTATGTATTTCTTTTCCTTGAGGATGGTCTTGATCACTGCCTCCTGTACAATGTCATGAACTGCCATCCATAGTTCTTCAGGCACTCTATCATCTCTAATCCCTTGAATCTACTTTTAACTTCCACTGTATAATCATAAAGGATTTGATTTAGGTCATATCTGAATGGTCTAGTGGTTTTCCCTACTGTCTTCAATTTAAGTCTGAATTTGGCAATGCATAGTTCATGGTCTGAGCCACAGTCAGTGAGCATTCAGCATTCGGAAAACTAAGTCAACATTAAACATAGTCAACAGTCACAAAACTAAGATCATGGCATCCGTCCCCATCACTTCATGGAAATAGATGGGGAAATAATGGAAACAGTGAGAGACTTTGTTTTGGCTCCAAAATTACTGCAGATGATGACTTTAGCCATGAAATTAAAAGATGCTTGCTCCTTGGAAGAAAAGCTATGACCAATATAGACAACATATTAAGAAGTAGAGACTTTACTTTGCCAACAAAAGTCCATCTAGTCAAAGCTATGGTTTTTCCAGTAGTCATGTATGGATGTGAGATTTGGACTATAAAGAAAGCTGAGTGCTGAAGAATTGATGCTTTTGAACTGTGGTATTTTATAAGACTCTTGAGAGTACCTTGGACATTAAGGCGATGAAACCAGTCAATCCTGAAGGTTATCAGTCCTGAATATTTATTGGAAGGACTGATGCTATAGCTCAAACCCCCATACTTTGGGCATCTGATTCAAAGAACGGATTCATTTTCAAAGACCCTGATGCTGGGAAAGATTGATGGTGGGAGGGGAAAGGGTGACAGAGAATGAGATGTTTCGATGGCATCACCAATTCAATGGACATGATAGGGTCATAAAATATTGGACACTACTGAGAGACTGAACTGAACTGAAAGTTGTGGTTTGGCATTCAGTTCATTAATGTAAAAAATGTAGCAGATCGCTCCTCCCTAAAGTGATAAAAGCCAGAGTTAAGTGAGTGTTCAAAAAAAAAAAAAGAGAGAGAGAGAGAGAGAGAGAGAGAGAGAGAAGTGTCCTATTTATTATTTCATATTAAAATAGAACAAACCTATAGAATAGAATAGAATAGAATAATGAAGATATTAAGACAGGCAGAACCACTTCATTGGCTATATGATAATCAAAATAGAGTTGTCCCCAGTGACATGCTCCCTTCTGAAACAGTATTGGGAACAATGAAATTCAGAGAAACACTTCCTAAACTTACTGTTCAGTGAAAAAAAAAGGGTATTATAATACAGTAGTAGAAAAATTTCTTCAGTTATCTGTCATGGATTTTGGGAGAGTGAGTGTAAAGGCTTAGAGCAATTCAAATGGCCAAAGAAAGAGAAAGAAAAACAAGCCTAAGTGTAATGATTAAGTCAGGTAGAGTTTTGCTATTTATTAAAAAGAAAAGGGAAATGAAATAGATTTTTAAAGAGCATTCAGTTCAGTTCAGTTCAATCTCTGAGTAGTGTCCAATTTTTTGTGACTCCATGGATGCAGCATGCCAGGCCTCCCTGGTCCCTCATCAATTCCCAGAGTTTACTCACACTCGAGTACATTGAGTTGGTGATGCCATCCAACCATCTCATCCTCTGCCATGCCCTTATCCTACTGCCTTCTATCTTTCCCAGCATTGGGGTCTTTTCAAATGACTTATTTCTTCACATCAGGTGGCCAAAGTATTGGAGTTTCAGCTTCAGCATCAGTTCTTCCAATGAATATTCAGGACTGAATTCCTTTAGGATGGACTGGTTGGATGTCCTTGCAGTCCAAGGGACTCTCGAGAGTCTTCTTCAGCACCATAGTTCAAAAGCAACAATTCTTCAGCACTCAGTTTTCTTTGTAGCCCAACTCTCACATCCATATATGACTATTGGAAAAATCATAGATTTGACTAGACAGAGTTTGTTGGCAAAGTAATGTCTCTTCTTTTTCATATGCTATCTAGGTTGGTCATAGATTTTCTTCCAAGAAGCAAGCATCTTTTAATTTCATGGCTGCAGTCACCAACTGCAATGATTTTGGAACCCCAGAAAAAATAAAGTCTCTAACTGTTTCCATTGTTTCCCCATATATTTGCCATGAAATGATGGGACCAGATGCCATGATCTTAGCTTTCTGAATGTTGAGTTTTAAGCCAACTTTTTCACTCTTCTCTTTCACTTTCATCAAAAGGCTTTCTAGTTCTTCTTTGCTTTCTGCCATAAAGGTGATGTCATATGTATATCTGAGGTTTCTGATATTTCTCCCAATCTTGATTCCAGGTTGTGTTTCATCCAGCCCAGTGTTTCTCGTGATGTACTCTGCATAGAAGTTAAATAAGCAGGGTGACAGTATACAGCCTTGACATACTCCTTTCCCTATTATTCACAAAATACCTATTTTACATCCTTTAAACATATTTTAAAGGATCTTGTCACATTCAATCTATCTTCTACCAGACGAATTTTAAGTGGGTAAGTTTAAAGGATAACTAAATAGCCTTAAACATGATGCAAAATTCATCTCATTTATGAATCATGATGTAGTTCGGGACTTTGTAACTGCATCTCCCAACATGAACTCTATGGCAATGTGAAATTTTTAGAATAAATATCATGTGTGTGAAGGACTTCTTCAAGTCCTTAACTGAACAGCATCCCTGACTATGACAGTGAGGAGACACTGCAAAGTCTTCAGTGGAACTGGGTGGTTATAGAGATGCTTTCTTAAGACATTTAGTGAATAAAATTATTCATGAATTGCACACCAAAGAACTTGAAGCAAAAAATCCTAAATCCATATTTGGAATGAATTTGGCATAAGTGCAAACATTGCTGGTATCTCTTTTATGTCAAATTTCATTCAGGATAAATTGGACATGAAGTTTGGTAGTGAGTACTAGGTGATGTAGAATTCCCAAAGGGCAATAGAAAACATAAACTTTGACTTAAAAAGTGGTAGAAAGAGAACAGTGAAAAAGAAATACTGGAGAGGGTGTGGAGAAAAGGAACTACACTGTTGTTGACAATGTAAATGGGTGGAGTTACTATGAGAGAACAGTATGGAATTTCCTTGAAAAATTAAAAATAGAGCTACCATATGATCCAGCAATCCCTTCTGAGCATATGCCTTCTGGGCATATGTGCAAAGAACACCATAATTTGAAAAGATTCATGTACCCCAGGTTTCACTGCAGCACTATGTACAACAGCTAGGATATGGAAGCAACTTAAATGTCCATCAACAGATTAAATAAAGAAGGTGTGGTACTTATCTATAATGAAATATTACTTAGCCATTAAAAAAAACAACATAATGCCATTTAGAGACATGGATGGACCTAGAGGTTGTAATACTAAGTGAAGTAAGTCAGACAGTGAAAGGCAAATATATGATATCACTTATATATGGAATCTAAAAATAATACAAATGAACTTATTTATTCAGTATAAAGCAGAAATAGAGCCATAGATGTAGAAAAGAAACTTATGGATATTAAAGGGGAAAAGAATGGAAAAAAAATTTGGAAATTGCGATTGACATATATACACTACTACATATAAAATAAATAACTAAAAGGACCTACTAAATAGCACAGTACTCTGTATCATATAGGTCAGTACTCTATAATGATCTATATGGGAAAAGAATGAAAAAGACGGATGGATATATGTGCATATATATACACATATATATGTGTGTGTGTGTGTATATATATATATAAACTGATTCACTCTGCAGTACAGAAGAAACTAACACAACATTGTACATCAACTACGTTTCAATAAAAATACTTTAAAATATTAATTTTGGTGGATGTGGGAGTAATAATATCAATGCACCCTACATTAATTTCTGTTTAATTAATGAGAAAGTTTAGAGGGTCATGGATATTGATGATAAACTGACAGGGAATGAATCATATAGTACACTTGATATCAGTATCTTTTATAAAGGAACTATTTAAAAGATGCAACAGGCTAACAGAGATCAGTATAATGTGACATTGTGGTAACACTTTTTCAAATTTACAGAAGAAACTGAAAAAAAAAAGCTTTATAATTGCCTTTATGTACATTGTAACTCAATGCAATTATACCACATTGTCAAAGGTATTAAAATTGTACCATGCACTATCATACTTTTTGTGAGGAGAAATTTGGTCATGATATTGGTGAAAATCATGCTGAATCATTGTCGTTGGCATTGTACTAGCAGCAAAATAAGAAAAGGGACGTAAAAAAAGTTTGCCAAAAAAGTTATAGAGAATGGTTGATACATTTCAAAAAACTTAGAAATTGGCTAATTCTATGAAATTTGGAAAATGATTTACCTGGTGGTTCAAGAGGTCTTTCTAAAATAGAGATAATTACTATTTTTGGAGAAGTTGACTACTAAAAAGACAGTCCACATTTAGTGGTTATATCTCATTCCAGATTATGTACCTTCATAATTAGGAAATTTAATTGTGTCTTTAAAAGAGGCAAAATGAAATAAGTGAGTGAGTAGATGCTGACTATTCAAATGGACACCTGAATAGAGTTTCACATTGTAGGATTAAAAACATGCTATAGTATAAGACTTGTCTAGGTCACTGGGACTATAAAATCCTAGTGAATATACTATATTAGACATTTTACCTACTTGCCACCATGCTCTTTTGACTTGTTGACAGAAGTCAGATCATGCATCCTCAACCCCTTATTACAGGTTACTCTAGTTACTACAGACCTAAGAGCTACCAAATGCTGCTACTAAGTATATTGCTGTTTTCAACAGAAACTGTTCTCTTGAGCTCTAATAGAGACAGTATGCAATACTAAAGATATATGGATATAATAATGAATTTGCTTTCTAAATTATCTTGCATGGGAATTGTGAATGGGATTAATACTAAAATACTTCAGAGAAAGTGTGTCATAAAGCAAAGGGGAAACTCTAGAACCTATGACAGAAACAATTGAAACTATAAATGAGGATGCCTCCCAAGAGAGTTCATTTATCAAGTGAAAATTATGTGTGTGTGTGTGTGTGTGTGTCTGTGTCTGTGTGTACTGTATGCTGAATAGAGTAGGTGTTGCCTCAGGAGGATTGTCACATAACATGGCTACAATTTGCATGACAATAAATGAGCCTTAGGAACTTCTTTTCTCCATATTCCATTGATGAGTGAACTGACCATATAATTATCTTTTTAATAAAACAATTCAAGTACCATGGTATACATGTAATAACTCTCAGAAAAATGGAAGTTTCAGCAATTCAGCTGGTGGAGAAAAAAATTCTTATAAGTAGAAAAACGAAAACTTGTACAGTAGGCTAAATCACTTACAGTAGCACATTCAACTTTTTGTACAAATACTACAAGCTTATTATCAGGGGACATCTGTGGATTTTTTCCAAATTCTTGAGCAGTGGTAATAACTTACCTATGAGTTTTGTTAATGGGTCCTAGACAGAGGGGAAAAAAAATGTGGAAATCCCTAATGCTTGAAAGATTTCTGAAATTCCAAAGAATAAAGAAAAGGTAGTATATGATACACTGTCCCCAAAAAAATCTATCAGAAAGTTCTGAAGAGACTGAAAACTGATTTTTAAAACAGTATTTGAGGTAGCAGGCTGATAGAAGAGATGAGTCTCCATGATACTACTAGTTACTAAGGTATATTTCTTTATTCTCCATTGAAATATCAATAGTTGCTTACAGCTCTTCAGAATGACAATGAGGTCTTTTCATTTTCTTTTTTTTAGTTGCTGTGGAATAAATTACACAGAGATAAAATCCAGCTGATAGTTATCAGTTCAGTTCAGTTCAGTTCAGTCGCTCAGTCGTGTCCAACTCTTTGCCACCCCATGAATTGCAGCACGCCAGGCCTCCCTGTCCATCACCAGCTCCCGGAGTTCACTCAGACTCACGTCCATCAAGTCAGTGATGCCATCCAGCCATCTCATCCTCTGTTGTCCCCTTCTCCTCCTGCCCCCAATCCCTCCCAGCATCAAAGTCTTTTCCAATGAGTCAACTCTTCGCATGAGGTGGCCAAAGTACCGGAGTTTTTAGATCATACTATGCCATCACTTACAGGTTCCAAAGAATTTATAAGGGCCCGCATAAGTGTTTGTACAATCTCTACTTTTGTTTATTCATTTTTGGTGGATGTCATTACTGAAACAATGATCAAAATTTTATAAAATATAGGTATGATGTGAATTATTTAAATTTAAAAATCTGAATCTATGTTCTCAACTTAAAGGACCTGTTTCACAATGACTATGATATGTGGTTCAGCTAAAAGTGTCATGTTATTTGGACATATTCCATTCATTCTTACCTTCAGAGTAGCATTTTTATAAGAAATTTAAAGGGGCATTAAAAATGTTTCCTAAAAAAGGTTTAGAAAGTGTTCTAATCATTCTTTTACATGTAGTTGACCAGTTTTCCCAGCATCACTTGTTGAAGAGATTGTTTTTTTCTTAATTGTATATTTTTGCCTCCTTTGCCAAAGAAAAGGTGTCCATAGGTGAATGGATTTATCTCTGGGGTTTCTATTTTGTTCCACTGATCTATATTTCTGCTTTTGTGCCAGTACCATACTGTCTTGATGACTGTAGCTTTGTAATATAGTCTAAAGTCAGGAAGACTGATCCCTCCAGTCCCATTGAGGTCTTTTGTGTGTCCATAAAAATTGTGAAATTATTTGTTCTGTGAAAAATACCGTTGGTAGTTTGATAGGGATTTCATTGAATCTATAGATTGCTTTGGGTAGTATAATCATTTTCACTATACTGATTCTTCAGATCCAAGAACATGGTATGTTTCTCCATCTATTTGTGTGAATTTGATTTTTTTTCATCAGTGTTTTATAGTTTTCTGTATACAGGGTTTTTATCTGTTTAGATAAATTTATTTCTAAGTATTTCATTCTTTTCGTTGCAATAGTGAATGGGATTGTTCCCTTAATTTTTCTTTCTAATTCTTCATTGCTATTGTATAGGAATGCAAAGGATTTCTATGTGCTAATTTTATATCCAGCCACTTTACTATATTCATTAATTAGCTCAACAAATTACATTGAATTAAAATTTACAACCACTAAACTTACAACCTAAGATTACAACCACTAGTAATTTTCTGGTGGCATCTTTAGGGTTTTCTAGATAGAGAATCATGTCATCAGCAAACGTTTAGAATTTCATTTCTTCTTTTTCCATAAATGAAATTAGAACATTTCTAATACCACATACAAAAATAATCTCAAAATTGACTAAAGACCTAAATTAAGACCAGAAACTATAACACTGTTACAGAAAAACACAGGCAGAACACTCTCTGACATAAATTACAGCAATATCCTATATGACCAACCTCCCAGAATAATGGAAATAAAAACAAAAATAAATGGGACCTAATTAAACTTAAAAGCTTTTGCACAATGAAGGAAACTATAAGCAAGGTATAAGAAAAGCAGCCCTCAGAATGGGAGAAAATATTAGCAAACAAAACACCTGACAAAGAATTCATCTCCAAAATTCATAAGCAGCTCATGCAGCTCAACACCAGAAAAATGAACAATCCAATCCAAAAGTGAACAAAAGACCTAAATAGACATTTCTCCAAAGAAGACATATAGATGGCTAATAAACACATGAATGTATGCTCAATATCACTCATTATTAGAAAAATGCAAATCAAAAGCTCAGTGAGGTATCAGCTCACACCAGTCAGAATGGCCATCATTAAAAAGTTTATAAATAATAAATGCTGGAGAGGGTGTGAAGTAAAAGGAACCCTCTTACAAAGTTTGTGGGAATACAAACTGATACAACCACTATGGAGAACAGTATGGAGATTCCTTTAAAACCTAGGAATTAAACTGCCATAGGACCCAGCAATCGCACTACTTTATATATACCCGGAGGAAATCAGAATTGACAAAGACACATATATCCCAGTATTCAATGCACTAGTTTACAATAGCTAGGACATGAAAGCAACTTACATGTCCCTTGACAGATGAATGGATAAGGAAGTTGTGATACATATACCCAATGGAATATTACTTAGCTATAGAAAAGAACATATTTGAGTCAGTTCAAAAAGGCAGATGAACCTGAAGCCTATTATACAGAGTGAAGTAAGTCAGAAAGAGAAAGACATTATCTATATTAATATAGATTATATATATACGTATATATGGAATTTAGAAAGATGGTACCAATGATCCTACATGTAGGGCAGTAAAGGAGACACAGATGTAAAGAAGAGACGTTTGAACTCATTGGGGGAAGAAGAGGATGGGATGATTTGAGAGAATAGCATTGAAACACAAGCATTGCCATATGTGAAACAGATAGCCAGTGAGTTGGTTGTATGACACAGGACACCTAAAGCTGGTGCTCCGTGACAACCTGGAGGGATAGAGTGGGATGGGAAGTGGGAGGCAGGGTTCAGGATGGAGGGTACGCATTACACATGTATACCAATGACTGATTTATACTGATGTATGGCAAAAATCATCACAATAGTGTAAAGTAATTATCCTCCAATTAAAATAAATAAATTGATTTTTTAATTTTGCTTAAGAAAAGAAAATAGAACCAAGAGCTTGTCTGCATGATAAGGTGCCTGGAATTAATCTTTTTTAATAGAGAGGCTACAAAATGGGGTATTTTGGGGTGTAGAAGTGAGAATGCAAGTGTAAGATATGATACCATAATACAAGTTTGTCTTTTCCACTTGATAATGTGTTTCTGTTGTAATGTAGAATCCCATTATACCAAGATCTTGATTCAATTTGTTGGCTCCTATTGGGAGAGACATTTTGACACATAGTATTATCTCTAAGACTTTACACCCTGCAACATTTATCCTGAAAGAATTCCAGGTTGGATGACTCTTATGTTAGCAGCTTTTCCTTCTTTTCCAAAGAAACCCTCTTTGAAAGTTCTTATGGTACATATGAGAATGAACATACTTCAGAAATAGAAAATGAACAATTAATGATTTCCTAATAACCACAATATGTGTGTAAATATGATTTTCTATACTGCCATCATGTTCAACAATAGCAAGGACACATGTAAAGCAAAGTCAACAATTGCCCAAGTGGTCTGGAAGGGATTCAGAAACCATTGATTTGTAGCTGAATGCTTTGAGCCAAGCAGAAATAACACTTTTGAAAGCATGCCACAATGTTAAAAAGTAATTCTGCTCCATATAGATATTTTAAACTGATTTCTTTGGCAAGAGACTAGCCAAATTAGGCAAGACTCAGAAAAATGATGAAGAACAGTTAGGTGGAATACATATATTTATAAAATGATGAGACATTTTCCGGAGTGACCATTTGGGAAAAGGCATAACCTTCAGCATATGAAGAACTCTCTTACATGTGAATCATCATAAAGTCAAATAGGCTGTGAAAAATATAACTGAGTATTGTGGAAGTACAGGTGAAATGAGTTCATTCATCACTGTTTTTCAGGTGCTAAGTTCTGTCCAAATCTTTGCGAACCCATGAACTGCAACACGCCAGGCTTCCCTGTCCTTAACTATCTCCTTGAGTTTGTTCAAACTCATGTCCTTTGAGTCAGTGACGTGATCCAACCATCTTATTCTCAGTCACGCTCTTCTCCTCCAGCTTTCAATCTTTCCCAATATCTGGATATTTTCCAATGAGTCAGCTCTTTGCAACAGGTGGCCAAAGTATTGGAGCTTCAGCTTCAGCATCAGTCCTTCCAATGAATATTCAGGGTTGACTTCCCTTAGGATTAACTGGTTTGATCTCCTTGCAGTCCAAGGGACTTTGAAGTGTCATCTCCAGCAGCACAGTTTGAAAACATCAGTTCTTTGGTGCTCAGCCTTTTTTATGGTCCAACTCTCACATCCACACATGGCTACTAAAAAAGCCATAGCCTTGACTAGATGGAGCTTTGCCAGCAATGTGATGTCTCTGCTTTTTAATAAACTGTCTAGGTTTGTCATAGCTATTCTTCAAAGGAGGAAACATCTTTTAACTTCATGGCTAAAGTCACTGCATTGAAAATGGAGCAAAAAAAAAAAAAAAAAAAGAAGAAGAAAAAGAAAGCTGACACTGTTCCCACATTTTCCCCATCTATTTGCCATGAAGTATTGGGACCAGAAAGCATGATCTTCATTATTTTTGATGGTTGAGTTTTAACCCATCTTTTCTCATTTTCCTCTTTTATATTCATCATGAGACTCTTGGATATCTCTTCACTTTCTGCCATTAAAGTACTATCATCTTCATATCTGAGGTTATTAATATTTCTTGCCACAATCTTCATTCCAGCTTGAACTTCATCCAGCCTAGCATTTCATATGATGTACTCTGCATATAAGTTAAGTAAGCAGTTGACAATACACAGCCTTGATGTACTCCTTTCCAATTTGGAACAAGTTCTTTGTTCCATGTCCAGATCTAACAATTGTTTCTTGACCTGCATATAGATTTCTCAGGAGGCATGTTAGGTGGTCTGTTATTCCCACACACTCAAAGTTTTAGCATAGTCAATGAAGAGAAAGTAGATGTTTTTCTGAAAGTTCCTTGGTTTTTCTATGAGCCAGCTGTTGTTGGAGATTTGATCTCTGGTTCCTTTGCTTTTTCTAAATCCAAATTTGCATCTGGAAGTTCTTGATTCACATACTGCTGAAGTCTAGCTTGAAGGATCTTTAGCATAGTTTCATTAGAATATGAAATGAGTGCAACTGTATGATAATTTGAATATTCTTTGGCATTGCCTCTCTTTGGGATTGGAATGAAAATTGACATTTTCCAGTCCTGTGGCCACTGCTGAGTTTTCCAAATTTGCTGGCATAATGAGTGAAGCACATTAGCAGCATCATTTTATAGGATTTGAAATAACTCAGCTGGAATTCCATCACCTCCACTAGCTTTGTTCATAGTAATGCTTCTGAAGGCCCACTTGACTTCACATTCCAGGATATCTGGCTCATGGTGAGTGACCACACCATCATGGTTATCTGGGTCATTAAGAGCTTTTTTTTTTTTTTTTAAATGATTCTTCTGTGTTTCGTGTCACCTCTTGTTAATATCTTCTGCTTCTGTTATGTCCTTGCCATTTTTGTCTCTTATTGTGCCTATCACTGCATGAAATGCTCCCTTAGTAGTAGCTCCAATTTTCTTAAAGAGATCTCTAATCTTACCCATTCTTTTGTTTTCCTCTATTTCTTTGCACTTTTCATTTAAGAAGGCTTTCTTATCTGTCCTTTCTATTCTTTGGAACTCTGCATTCTATTGGATATATCTTTCCCTTTCTTCTTTGCCTTTCATATCTCTTCTTTTCTCAGCTATTTGTAAAGCCTCCTCAGAAAACCACTTTGCCTTCTTGCATGTCTTTTTCTTGTTTATGGTTTTGGTCACCAAGTCCTATGCAATGTTATGAACCTCTGTCCATAGTGCTTCAGGCACTCTGTCTACCACATCTAGTCCCTTGAATCTAATTGGCATCTCCACTTTATGTATAAACATAAAAGATATTATTGAGATCATACCTGAATGGCCTAGTGGTGTTCCCTACTTTCTTCAATTTGAGCCTGAATTTTGCAATTAGGAGCTGATGATCTGAGCCTAAGTCAGCTCCAGTTCTTGTTTTTGTTGACTGTATGGAGTTTGCACATCTTTGGCTGTAAGAATATAATCAATCTGATTTCAGTACTGGCCATCTGGTGACATCCATGTGTTGAGTCATCTCTTGTGTTGTTGGAAGTGTGTATTTGCTTGGCAAAAGGTGTGTTCTCTTGACAAAACTCTGTTAGCTTTTGCCCTGCTTCATTTTGTACTCCAAGACCAAACTTGCCTGTTTTTCCAGGTATCTCTTGACTTCCTATTTTTGCATTCCAGTCCCCTATGATGAAAAGGACATCTTTCTTTGGTGTTAGTTCTATGATGATTTGTAGGCCTTTGTAGAATCATTCAACTACAGTTTCTTCATCATCAGGGGTTGGGCATAGACTTGGGTTATTGTGATGTTGAATGGTTTGTTTGGAAATGAACTGAAATCATTCTGTCATTTTTTCAGATTGCAGCCAAGTAACACATTTCAGACTCTTTTGTTGACTTATGAGGTCTATGCCATTCCTTCTAAGGAATTCTTGCCCGCAGTAGTAGATATAATGGTCATCTAAATTAAATTCCTTCATTTCCATCTATTTTAGTTCACTATTTCCTAAAATGTTGATGTTCACTCTTGCCATTTCCTGTTTGACCACATCCAATTTACTTTGACCCGTGAACCGAACATCCAGATTCACGTACTTCACAATATCAGACTTTACTTTTTACCATCAGATAAAATCACAATTAGGTGGCATTTCTGCTTTGGCTCAGCTTCTTCATTATTTCTGTAGCTATTTCTCTGCTCTTCCCTAGTAGTGTATTGGACACGCACTGACCTTGGAGGTTCAACTTTCAGTGTCATATCCTTCTGCATTTTCATACTGTTCATGGAGTTCTTAGGCAAGAATACTGCAGTGGTTTGTCATTCCCTTCTCCTGGGGACTGTGTTTTGCCAGACCCTAACTAGCAGAGACATGGCCTTCAGCTGTTCAAAATAGCTGGATGACATGCTGTCCCACTGCTTGTCCTTGTTGAGCATGTAAACCTTCACTGACTGCCAGTTCAGTTCTGTTCAGTTGCTCAGTCATGTCTGACTCTTTGCAACCCCATGAATTGCAGTACGCCAGGCCTCCCTGTCCATCACCAACACCTGGAGTTCACTCAGATTCACATCCATCGAGTCAGTGATGCCATCCAGCCATCTCATCCTCTGTCATACCCTTCTCCTCCTGCCCCCAATCCCTCCCAGCATCAGAGACTTTCCAATGAGTCAACTCTTTGCATGAGGTGATCAAAGTACTGTAATTTCAGCTTTAGCATCATTTCTTCCAAAGAAATCCCAGGATTCATCTCCTTCAGAATGGATTTGTTGGATCTCCTTGCAGTCCAAGGGACTCTCAAGAGTCTTCTCCAACACCACAGTTCAAAAGCATCAATTCTTCAGCACTCAGCCTTCTTCACAGTCCACTCTCACATCCATACATGACCACAGGAAAAACCATAGCCTTGACTAGATGGATCTCAGTCGGCAAAGTAATGTCTCCGCTTTTGAATATGCTATCTAGGTTGGTCATAACTTTTCTTCCAAGGAGTCAGCATCTTTTAATTTCATGGCTGCAGTCACCATCTGCAGTGATTTTGGAGAAAAAAATAAAGTCTGACACTGTTTCCACTGTTTCCGCATCTATTTCCCATGAAGTGATGGGACCAGATGCCATGATCTTCGTTTTCTGAATGTTGAGCTTTAAGCCAACTTTTCCACTCTCCTCTTTCACTTTCATCAAGAGGCTCTTTAGTTCCTCTTCACTTTCTGCCATAAGGGTGGTGTCATCTGCATGTCTGAGGTTATTGATATTTCTCCTGGCAATCTTGATTCCAGCTTGTGTTTCCTCCAGTCCAGCGTTTCTCATGATGTACTCTGCATATAAGTTAAATAAGCAGGGTGACATTCTTCTTTTCCTACTTGAAACCAGTCTGTTGTTCCATGGCAGTTCTAACTGCTGCTTCCTGGCCTGCATACAGATTTCTCAAGAGGCAGGTCAGGTGGTCTGATATGCCCATCTCTTTCAGAATTTTCCACAGTTTATTGTGAACCACACAGTCAAAGGCTTTGGCATGGTCAGTAAAGCAGAAATAGATGTTTTTCTGGAACTCTATTGCTTTTTCCATGATCCAGCGGATGTTGGCAATTTGATCTCTGGTTCCTCTGCCTTTTCTAAAACCAGCTGGAATATCAGGAATTTCATGGTTCACGTATTGCTGAAGCCTGGCTTGGGGAATTTTGAGCATTACTTTACTAGCAAGTGGGATGAATGCAATTGTGGGGTAGTTTGAGCATTCTTTGGCATTGTGTTTCTGTGGGATTGGACTGAAAACTGTCCTTTTCCAGTCCTGTGGCCACTGCTGAGTTTTCCAAATTTGCTGGCATATTGAGTGCAGCACTTTCACAGCATCATCTTTCAGGATTTGAAATAGCTCAACTGGAATTCACCTCCACTAGCTTTGTTCGTAGTGATGCTTTCTAAGGCCTACTTGACTTCACATTCCAAGATGTCTGGCTCTAGATGAGTGATCACACCATCATGATTATCTGGGTCATGAAGATCTTTTTTGTACAGTTCTTCTGTGTATTCTTGCCATCTCTTCTTCACTGACTGTTAAGTGTTGGTCAACTCATAGAGAGTCTCAACAGCCTAAGTTGTAAAGAGTGTCACAGAGAAACATTGACTGGTAAAAGTTTCCAGGTAATACAGTTGGTGCAAACAAGGAAAAATACAGTCTGCAATGTCATCTTAGTGGGAAGTATACAAATCATAGTAAACAATGATATGTAAAATTATTAAAATTATTAAGGTGATTATTTGTAACTGGGTTATGAATGGAGCACAGCCTTGATAGACTCTAAATTTAATAAACAGTGATTTTTAATAACTGCTTCTTATTGTGAGTATATAATATAAATGAGACAATGGTATATTGTGAACATATATTTGATATAGAAAACATTGATACTGGTATTTGATATAATAAAAGATTTTTTTCTTTGAAAGTAACTGAATAGAAAAAGATATAGTTCAAATAATATTATTTGGGAAAATTGATTTTTGATTCTTAACTGACATAGCTTCCATGGAAATTAACTGGACTGAAGAAGAAATAAATTTATTTTCTGAATAATTATATGTACATTTAAATGCAAATCATATTTATTTTTGAAAAGTACAAATAGTAGTAAATGAAGGGATTAAAAGTAAAATCAAATTGATTTACAAACTATTCAAAAGGTGGAAAGATTTCATCAAGACTAGATGCTTTTGAACTGTGGTGTTGGAGAAGACTCTTGAGAGTCCCTTGGACTGCAAGGAGATCCAACCAGTACATTCTAAAGGAGATCAGTCCTGGGTGTTCTTTGAAAGGACTGACACTAAAACTGAAACTCCAGTACTTTGGCCACCTCATGCGAAGAGTTGACTTATTGGAAAAGACTTTGATGCTGGGAGGGTTTGGGGGCAGGAGGAGAAGGGGACAACAGAGGATGAGATGGCTGGATGGCATCACTGACTCGATGGAGGTGAATCTGAATGAACTCTGGGAGTTGGTGATGGACAGGGAGCCCTGGTGTGCTGCAATTCATGGGGTCGCAAAGAGTCAGACACGACTGAGAGACTGAACTGAACTGAACATATCTAGTCAATCATATTAATATTCACATAAGTTTGTCTACCCTGTTAGCTACAGACAAAAAAAAAATCATTTGTTATTTTTGCAATATCAAAAATTTGCATTTCAAAAGAGATATAAAAGGATGTTAAAATTATAAATGACACAGTTGTATCCAGAGCTCAAGGATAGACAATTGTTAAAAGGTTAAAATTTCTTCTGAACTCATAATTCATATCCAAGAACAACTGAGAATATGGCTCTGAATTTATCTGTCCCCTGTAATGTGTTGACGTGAACAGTGATGTCATGTGTATTGTACCCGGTTATCAGAAATGTATATTGTTAAACTCTGCTGAGTTGTGGCTGCCATGGGAATGATGCAACTTGCACATATTGCTAGAAGGACAGCTTAGCAAAACTGTAAAAGTTAGATGAGGCGTAGAAGGGTTGCTTCCCTGATTAGCCTTGTCTGGGCTCTCTTCAGTGTATTTTGCCTTCAAACACGAGGGCTTTGACTATAGTGAAACCCCTGGATGCACTTCTATTTGCTGTGTGATTATTCCCTAATGAATGAGAAAGTTAGGAAGGGCAAGTCGAACAGTCTATCTGTAATCTAATTTTAGATATGACATTCTATAACTTGTGCCATATTCTATTTGTTAGATGTGAGACATTAGATCTAGGCCCCAAACAAGGATGTATATATATGATAAAGGCATAAATACTAGGAGAAGTAATCACCAGGAGCCAATGTGCCACACTTGTGATTTAAGCATTGAATTTGCATTTGTCCAGAAGTGAGTTCATATGACTTCAGAGTTCTTTTCAATTTTACATTTCTATACTTGTATGGCAACAGTAGAGTTAGAGAGTTTATAGAAACATTTTTGAACACAATTTAAAAAACTAAATGCATTTTAATATTTTCAAGTTTTTTCCTCAAAAAAAAAAATTTAAAATGCTTGGTAAAAATTCATTCTGAAAAAAAGAATACAAAATATTTTGTCAAATTCTGATTATTTTTAATAGCTGTGAAGTATTTTAAGTTCCTAAACCTTCTATAAATTTATTAAAATATTTCTGATTTGAAGAAATTATTAATATTATCATTAATTGTCAATTTTTTTTTTCAAAACTGCTTGCTGGGTTTATTTTTATAAATGTGGTTTTCTCAAGCAATGCAAATATTTTCCTTAATTTATTTTATAATTGTAAGATTAGTATATTTTGTAATTATAAAATTTTTCACATTCAGTTTTGTCTGTCAGGAATTAAATGTTTTACTACAGTTTACAATGTTTAAGTTAAATCCCTGAATGTCCAATCTACTTCTTAATGAATGAGTCACACCGGTTCACATTTGTTCAATATAAACTTTGTTATATGATATTTCTCCTTCTTATATACAATTGTAATATTCTTATTCATTAAAAAAAGTGAAGTTGCTCAGTTGTATCCGACTCTTTTTGATCCCATGGACTGTAGCCTACCAGGCTCCTCCTTCCATGGGATTCTCCAGGCAAGAGTACTGGAGTGGATTGCCATTTCCTTTTCCAGGGAATCTTCCCAACCCAGGGATTGAACCCAGTTCTCCTGCATTCCAGGCAGATGCTTTAACCTCTGAGCCACAAGGGAAGCCACATTATTCTTATTCATTAACCTAGGGTAATTTTTAAAGGAATAAACCAAACATTTTTTTCACTCTAAGGGCCTTGTTTGTTATTTCTTAAATAAATTTCTCTAAACTGAAATTTTAACTTACTTTCCCTCTAATATACAGAATTAACTTGTATCAAAAGTACCCTAGGTTTTCTATTAAATAATGAGGAAATCTTCATGAGATATAAATAATACAGCATTTCAATACCTTTGATTTTTTTTTTTTTAAATTCTTAGGGCAGATTCAAAACATACATATTTTTTAATACTCTGACTTTTCAAAATCTATCAAAACTGATAACTAAGTTACAAGTATGTTTATAACTGAATCAGATCAAATATTCTGAATGACCCTACAATGTTAAAGTAAATAACACACTTTATTTTGTTTCTGTTGTGTAACCAGGTAATAAGCAATTGAAAGTCACATTTACGATGTCCATAATATTACCCTTTTCATATTACTGTGTCCTGAGCTTATAAAACTCTCTCTACTTTTTAAGCTTTACAGTTCAAAGTATGAATCTATGTGATTGGTTGCTGGGTTAAGAGGTTGCATAGATTACTAGATCAAGCTACATTTTACATCCAAATTAATGTCACAACTGTAACAAATTGGGATGCTCGGCTATTGTCAAACAATGTAGGGCCAAGGTTGGCAAATTAGTTAGTATTAGCATATAGACCTTTTGGCAGGAAAGAAAAGCTTTTTACTTGGAGCTGGGCATTCTGCAGGATTTGTCAACTTGAATCTGCCACTGGTCTCATTATCTCATTTGTCTTATTTAGGCTAAATTGGCAGTTATGTCTTCATGGCAAATGTTTGCTTTTACAAATGAGCAATGAAGCAGAATCTGTGAAACATATACTAAAATTGCTTTTCTGCAAGTTTGTAAGGCATTTCCAGAGCTGGATAAGCCATGGAAAAATTTATTTACCCTTTGACTTTGTTTTATATTGTAAATTTGTGGCTATTAAGGCAAATACTACAGAAATTAGAGATCCTGTAGTCAACTGAAAAAAAATAGAGTATTGAAAATATGAAAGCTGAAGTTATGACGTTAGACAGGTTAAAGAGTAAGAGATTACTTTCATTTTGATTTTTTAGTGTTGTAAATTAAAATGTCCTTATCTGATCCTGATTGGCACGATCATATATCTTATGTACCTATGTGAGTATATATATGTCTGCACAAAACCACATAGACATATACAAACACACATCCATATATATGTATACATGCACATACACACATGACTTCACTGTAACATTGTATTCTGGTCAATAATGTGTAAGACAGGCTTATTTTGGTTAGCTTGTGAACATGAAGCTTAGAGAATTAAGTGATAGATGGGCTCTATTATGAAGACATATAAACAGACTTTCATATACACATATATAAGGCCTCAAAATAGTATGGTGTATAAGTAATATGTTAGTGTAAGTAAGGGGCTTCCATGGTGGCTTAGTGGTAAAGAATCCACATGCAATGCAGGAGATGCAGGTTCAATCCCTGGATTGGTAAGATCCCCTACAGAAGGAAAAGGCAACCCACTCCAGTTTTCTTGCCTGGGAAATCCCATTGAGAGAGGAGCCTAGTGGGTCCACGAGGTCACAAAAGAGCCTGACACAACTTCGTGACTAATCAACAACAAATGTATAAGTTATAGTATGAGTGAAAGTTACATGTTAATAATAATATATATAAACTGTTTAATACATTTAAAGTTAGATTAGCTAGGTTATACTATATGTAACAAAAATAACATCATTTCTAGCCTATATGTGTGTGTGTATATATATATATATATATATATACACAAGAAAGATATCTTCATTATTTTATGTATTAAACAAAATGAAAAAAAAATAAATGCTACATCAGAAGAATTGTTCATAAGGTTATCTTACTTTAAGTTATATCCTCAAAATTACAGTTTAAGATCTACAAAAGAAGTGCTGCCATGCTCTTCAACCCAAATCTTTACAGACTTTCTAGGTTACAGATCGTGAAAAAATCTTTGCTCAAACTAGAAGACAAATATTTTTTGGACAGGTACAGAGTTCATTGAAACAACAAAATAATTAGGAGTCTTTTGCTAAAATGAATAACAGAAAAAATACATTTTCCATTTCAGTTCAGTTTAGTTCAGTTGCTCAGTCGTGTCTGACTATTTTCCAGATACATGATCAAAAATAGTGTGTCTCCATGGCTTTTATTTAAGCTATGATTATTGGGATTTTTATAGAGAAATTCCCAATACAGTGTATCATTTGATAATCAGTAAGAGCCAAGTTCTTTTGTCACAGATATAATTCGTATTGGTTCTTTCTCAGTTTATGGATGTATAAAGGACCAAAGTTCTACTTGCTTCGATTTCAGTAACAAGAATAGAACAAGACCTATAGATTACAGTAGAAACCCCATGTTGAAAATAGTAGTAAGTAATCATTGGCCATAGGGGGCATGAATGAAAATATAATAAGTCAATTTTTATCTAAATTACCTAGAATGTTTCCAAGTACATAGGAAATAGACCATTTGTAATAATTGCTACACATATATTTAAAATTACATTTTTACCAATTAATATGGGAATTTGTTCATACTTTTAAGATATGATTCCTTTATAGTTCACTTACTGACAGAATAATTTTTTTAGCTTTAAACAGTTTTGTTTCAGTGAAGTCTGATCAGAACATTTGGGTAAGTATAAACTTTTGTGGATTGTTTCACTTTATAAAATCTCTGCTAGAGATTAGCATTTAGGTTTGAGAAAGGGCTATATAAATTATTTTCTTTATCCATACCATTTCATGATAGATTATTGCTATCTTAACTTTTTTAATGCTTCTATGAACTCTTTTTAACCTCAAAATACAAAGAGAATACTCTATTCTGAAAACTTGTGATATAGTATGCCCAAAAGGATAATTATTAAATAATTATTGGCAAACTCTCAATAAGCAATAGTTACTGTCATAAACTCAGAACATGAAAGTAAATTTCTAAAACCTATTTTTCAAGTTCTATTTGATTGAAATAGCTCTCAAGTAGGATTAAATTGCCATTTTCAAAATGGAATCCAATTTTTAATGAACTAAATAAATCAATATTTACAAAAACTGAGACTTCCTTGTTTCCTTAAGTACAAACCAATGGCTATTAAATGTCTAAAACTGCTACCTAAAATACAAACCATGCTTTTTTAAAAGAGTGATTGTATAAGACTTGGAGAAATGGAACTTCTTATGGCAGAATTTCTCAAGGAAGACAGTTAGGAAAAGGAGCATTTGCTGAAGCTGTTGTGTATCCTGAATGTGTGTTCCCCTTCAGGAAGGGAACATGTCAGGATTCTGTGAGCCTGCACCTGTGCAGGGTGAGGAATCATGGGAATTTGCCATATACAAAGTTAGGAGTAGAGAAAGATCTATACTATTAGAAAATACAGTTAACTAAAAAATTAATTTGAAGCCAGTCAGAAAGCAAGGACAATTTCTCTCTCATATTTCAGGCTCTTTTTCTAAGTAAAATAGAAATAGTTTCCCATAAGAATTTATGGCAACAAGGTAGGTATAGGAATTGAATTTGTACTATTTGTCTGGTTCCAAAAAAATACAAAAGAATAATTAATTTGAAGTGGAATGGATTTGTATTTCTTCCAGGTCTCAGGAAGAAACAAAAGAAGATAATAACAAACAACTTAACTTCTGAGGGAACTGACACTAAAACCGGGCCTCATGGAAATGCCATAGAGTTATAAAAAATTATGAGCCCCAATTAAAAATCATTCAATAGTATAAAACTATATGGGTAGTATTCATCAAGGAAAAAAATAAAAATACTTGGTACATAAAGATTATATTACAATTTCTGAGTATGTGGCAAACAATAATAAATGCCCCCCCTAAACTTTGACACTTGAATCCTTGGAACCTGTGAGTATATTATGTTACATGCCAGAAGGGGCCTAACAGATGTGATTAAGTTGAAAAATTTTAAAGAAGGCACTATGCTGGATTATTCTGTAATCAGAAGGGTCCTTTCAAGTAGAGTTAAAGTCAGGGAGAAAGTGATGTGATAATAGAAGCAGAGATTGAAGTGGTGTAGCTATAAGCCAGAAAACTCAAGGAGTCTTAGTAGACTTTAGAAGCTAAAAAAATCAAGGAATAGATTTTCTTCTGGAGCCACCAGAAGGAACCAGACCTGCCCCAAATCTGGATTTTAGCATCTTACGACCCTTTTAAGATTTCTAACCTCCACACTTTTAAGTGAATAAACTTGTGTTTGCTTCAGTCCATCAAATTTTAGTCCACTAAAATAACTCTATAAAAATTGAAACAAATTATTGTGAAAATTTGTCACAGCAGCAATATTAAATGAGTACAACTATGAAATAATGCATAAAAATTTTAAATTATTAGAATGTAAGTTGAAAATGTTTCTAAGGAAGGGAGATTATAAATACACATAAGCAGATTTGGGAGGGAAAAGTTCACTAAAAGCCAACTAGCAGAGATTAAAAAAAATAAAACAATACAAATTAAAAATTCTATATGAGTTAAATAGCAGAATAGGCACAGTTAAATAAAGAATGGATTGGCTGGATGAACCATTAGAATAAATTATTGAAAACAATATAAAAAGTCAAAAATGTGAAATGCAAAAATTAAAATAATTGGAGTATAGAGTGAGAAAAGAAAATACACATTTAAATGTAAAGTAATAGGATGAAGAAAATATTGGAAGAAATTTAATCTGAGAAATTTTTAGAACTGATGAAAGACACAACCTTCACATTTGGGAAAAATCAGTGACCTCTTCACAAAGAAAAATATATACTTCAGTACATTATAATCAAATTAGAAATCACTAAAGAGAAATAAAAGACATGAAAAACAGTCAAGTAATATTTAAGGCAGATATATGGCTAAAATCTGTTGAAACATTACGTAGCTCAGTAATATGTATTATACAGGTAGCATTAGTGTTTTGGAAATACAAAACCAAAAGATTCTTGTATGAATCAAACCCATGTCTCCTGCATTGACAGGTGGATTATTTACTACTGAGCACAATTTCATGGGTAAGAATGGCATATCTTATGCTTAAAATATTTCCCAATATTTTGAAATTTCAATGTTCTGAGTTTTAAAGAAATTTATTTTAAAGCAGAAAAAACGTATATAACAAAAAGCCTCTGCAGTTGAAACCTGCTGTTAAAAGTATATTAAAAAAACCGATTACTAATTTTTATATTAACTGATGAGGATTCATCTTCACAATTTATTCATCCCTTTTGATTCAGAGCAAACAGTTTAGCATATTACTGATTGCTCCATTGATCAAAATGTACCACCTAGTTCAGTTAAGTTCAGTTCAGTCCCTCAGTTGTATCCGACTCTTTGTGACCCCATGAATTGCAGCACGCCGGGCCTCCCTGTCCATCACCATCTCCCGGAGTTCACTCAGACTCACGTCCATCGAGTCCATGATGCCGTCCAGCCATCTCATCCTCTGTCATACCCTTCTCCTCCTGCTCTCAATCCCTCCCAGCATCAAAGTCTTTTCCAATGAGTCAACTCTTCGCATGAGGTGGCCAAAGTACTGGAGTTTCAGCTTTAGCATCATTCCTTCCAAAGAAATCCCAGGGCTGATCTCCTTTAGAATGTACTGGTTGGATCTCCTTGCAGTCCAAGGGACGCTCAAGAGTCTTCTCCACCACAGTTCAAAAGCATCAATTCTTCAGCGCTCAGCCTTCTTCACAGTCCAACTCTCAAATCCATACATAACTACTGGAAAAACCATAGCCTTGACTAGACGGACCTTAGTCGGCAAAGTAACGTCTCTGCTTTTGAATATGCTATCTAGGTTGGTCATAACTTTTCTTCCAAGGAGTAAGCGTCTTTTAATTTCATGGCTTCAATCACCATCTGCAGTGATTTTGGATCCCCCCAAAAATAAAGTCTGGCACTGTTTCCACTGTTTCCCCATCCATTTCCCATGGAGTGATGGGACTGGATGCTATGATCTTCGTATTCTGAATGTTAAGCTTTAAGCCAACTTTTTCACTCTCCTCTTTGACTTTCATCAAGAGGCTTTTTAGTTCCTCTTCACTTTCTGCCATAAGGGTGGTGTCATCTGCATATCTGAGGTTATTGATATTTCTCCCAGCAATCTTGATTCCAGCTTGTGTTTCTTCCAGTCCAGCGTTTCTCATGATGTACTCTGCATATAAGTTAAATAAGCAGGGTGACAATATACAGCCTTGACGTACTTCTTTTCCTATTTGGAACCAGTCTGTGGTTCCATGTCCAGTTCTAACTGCTGCTTCCTGGCCTGCATACAGATTTCTCAAGAGGCAGGTTAAGTGGTCTGGTATGCCCATCTCGTTGAGAATTTTCCACAGTTTATTGTGATCCACACAGTCAGAGGCTTTGGCATAGTCAGTAAAGCAGAAATAGATGTTTTTCTGGAACTCTCCTGGTTTTTCCATGATCCAGTGTATGTTGGCAATTTGATCTCTGGTTCCTCTGCCTTTTCTAAAACCAGCTGGAACATCTGGAATTTCACAGTTCATGTATTGCTGAAGCCTGGCTTGGATAATTTTGAGCATTACTTTACTAGCATGTGAGATGAGTGCAATTGTGCAGTAGTTTGAGCATTCTTTGGTGTTGCCTTTCTTTTGGATTGGAATGAAGACTGACATTTTCCAATCCTGTGGCCACTGCTGAGTTATCCAAATTTGCTGGCATATTGAGTGTAGCACTTTCCCAGCATCATCTTTCAGGATTTGAAATAGCTCTACTGGAATTCCATCACCTCCACTAGCTTTATTCTTAGTAATACTTTATAAGGCCCACTTGACTTCACATTCCAAGTTGTCTGGTTCTAGATGAGTGATCACACCATCATGATTATCTGGGTCGTGAAGATCCTTTTTGTACAGTTCTTCTGTGTATTCTTGCCATCTCTTCTAAATATCTTCTGCTTCTGTTAGGTCCATACCATTTCTGTCCTTTATTGAGCCCATCTTTGCATGAAATGTTCCCTTGGTATCTCTAATTTTCTTGAAGAGATCTCTAGGCTTTCCCACTCTGTTGTTTTCCTCTATTTCTTTGCATTGATCACTGAAGAAGGCTTTCTTATCTTTTCTTGCTATTCTTTGGAACTCTGCATTCGGATGCTTATATCTTTCATTTTCTCCCTGGCTTTTCACCTCTCTTCTTCTATCAGATTGATTATATTCTCCGCGGCAAAAGATGAAGAAGCTCTATACAGTCAAGAAAAACAAGACCAGGAGCTGACTGTGGCTCAGATCATGAACTCCTTATTACCAAATTCAGATTTAAATTGAAGAAAGCAGGGAAAACCACTAAACCATTCAGGTACGACCTAAATTACATCCCTTATGATTATACAGTGAAAGTAAGAAATAGATTTAAAGGCCTAGATCTGATAGATAGAGTGCCTGATGAACTATGGAATGAGGTTTGTGACATTGTACAGGAGACAGGGATCAAGACCATCCCCATGGAAAAGAAATGCACCACCTAATAAAGCTAATATTTTAATATAACGAGGAGAGTGATTCTAACTGAAGGATAGAGTTATTGTTCTAATTGTTAGAATTCTTCCCTTTTGGATGCAATGCCCTCTTCATTTCTCAGCCTTTCTACATCTACCATAAAAGTCTGAAAGTAAGCAAATATTACCCTTTTCCCTACAACAAAGTGACTGTTGAATAAATAGACCCCTAATCAAAACTATAAAACTGTGTTAATTGATTGGGTCATTCACAACATGGACAGGCATTAATATGAGAGATTTATGTATGAAATCTATATGAGCATCAGTATGAAAGATTTCCCCCATTATTTCCTTCCATGAGCTCTCCTGTGAGGGTTTAGATCCCTAGTGGTTGATGGTGCCAGGAGAAACCTAATCAACTTTAGGGAAAATCATGCCAAAAAAGAAAGAGGCAAAGGGGGGAGAGTGTTAAGTTCAATGTTCTTGAGTAAACTTACTGGATTTCCTAGGGCTTCCAGGTGTTTGCATGCCCAAAGTTTGACATAGTTTGACATAACTCTTCCTTTGATTATTTGAGTGAAGTGAGTGAAGTCGCTCAGTCGTGTCCGACTCTTTGTGACCCCAGGGACTGTAGTCTACCAGGCTCCTCCCTCCATGGGATTCTCCAGGCAAGAGTACTGGAGTGGGTTGCCATTTCCTTCTCCAGGGGATCTTCCCGACCCAGGGATTGAACACAGGTCTCCTGCATTCCAGGCAGACGCTTTAACCTCTGAGCCACCAGGGAAGACCTATTTGAGTGAGTATCCTTTAATATATTACAGGCTAACTCACTTTAAGTTTATTTTACCAGAAGACAGATTTCTAACTACTAAATATATATAGATTTTACAATCTATTTTCTTGCATTCTATTTTACATGCTATAAAATTTTTAATGTCACAATGAGCATTGGATCCACAGAAAGATCTATCTTTTTTCTTATAAAGGTTTTTAATTGATATGTACATAAAAATTTGACAGCAAAGAAAATATTTTCCCAGAGAAATAGAAGTATATACATTTTTTTTTAATTTTAGTTTTTTATTTTTTAAATTTTAAAATCTTTAATTCTTACATGCATTCCTGATTCAGCTTCATTCTAAAAGCAACTTGTAAATGAAATACATTTTGTTATATATTAATCTTCAGAGTGACCCAGTGATGGTATTATTAACATTCTAGAAAAGAAAAGAAAAGAAATAGACTAAGAGAAGCTAAGGGAATTGTGTGAATTCAATCTATGACTGTACTGTACCAGAGTTATGTACTTAACCACTGTACTGCAGTCACTCATCATTCACTGAGTACTCTTTTAAGAGAAAAAAAAAATCAAGAAAAAATGAATCTGCTTCCTAAATGTTTTAGGTGAATTAAAAATGATGGTAGCTGACCTTTGGCTACTGATGTTACCCAGTGAATCTTCCTGGAAAAAACAAATGGGTGCAATAATTTCTTTCATCAGTATGTACTATATATTGATAAATATGATGATGATACCAGAATGTATTGTTTTGTTCTTATTATTTAGAAAGAATGTTTATACTCTTCTACAGGTTTTCCTATTGGCCATTATATCTAACTGAAAATAAAAGATTGTAAGGTAAGCAATAATACATGTATTTATTTATTTATTTAACATTTAAATGAATAATTTATTCTGTCAATGTACATCTGTCCCAGTGATAGGAAAACTTAAACCAATTAATGGAATAATAATAGAACATTTTGCCGCTTCTCATGTTCTCTCTTTTCTCATCATGCTAATTTCTCTTTCCATCTATCTCTCCCTCCATCTATTTCATTTGGCTTTCTCCATTGTTATAATATAATACATGCAACATATGTACAGCTATATCTTCCTAGTTTACATTTTATAGTTTTACAAAAGAGGAAGAGAAAAGAATTTACATTATAAAACATACTAAACAAATATTTTTTAATGTATTGAAAGCACAAAGTCGTTTAGTCATGTCCAATTCTGTGACTCTATGAATTATAGAGTTCATGAAATTCTCCAGGCCGTAATACTGGAGTGGGTAGACTTTCCCTTCTCCTGGGGATCTTCCAAACCAGGTCTCCCATATTGCAGGTAGGCTGTTTACCAACTGAGCCACCAGGGTAGCCCAAGAATACTGGAGTGGGTAGTCTATCCCTTCACCAGGGTTCTTCATGACCCAGGAATCAAACTGAGGTCTCCTGCATTGCAGGCATATTCCTTACCAGCTGAGCTAAATGGAAGTGTATTGAAACAAACATACATTCTGCAAGAGTAATAAGAAGGTTCAACATATGAACCAATGTAACCATATAAATTACCTATTAATTATATGTCACATAAATCAATGTTGTATAATCTAAGCTGTGCTAATAGAATTTATTGCAATGTTGGAAATCCTGTTTCTTCTCCATCCAGTTTGGTAGCTCCTGATGGCCACGTGTGGCTTTGCATACTTGACATGTGGGGACTGAGACTAGAACTGACATTTTAACTTCATAGCAACATGTGGCTAATGCTAACTGTGTTTAACTTCTGCAGATACAGAAGAAAAAAATTTGGAGAGAATAGATTCATAAGTATAAATAAAAATATTGATTTTTTATCATAAAAAATTTAAATAATCATTTTATCCAATTGAATGTGCTAAATAGCATTTCTGAATTAATAATATTAAATATTTTCAGGATCATTTGCTGCACAATAATTTTGCATTTTTTTAATATGGGAGGAATTTGAATTGTCATATTCAGTAAGTAAACATTAGAATAAATAAGTAGATAGTGAAAATCATCTGATATCCATTAAATATACTTAGGGACTTTTCCGGTGGCTCAGTGGGTAAAGTATCTGCCTGGAATGCAGGAGATGCAGGAGGCAAGGGTTAATTCCTTGGGACCAGAAGATCCCTAGGAGGAAGGCATTACAACCCCACTCCAATATTCTTGCCTGCAGAATTCTATGGAAGGAGGAGCTTCAGATGGTTACACTCCATACAGCTGCAAGAGTTGGACACGAAGTGATTGAGCAGATATATTTAAAATATTTTAGAAAAAAATAATGGGCTCTCAAGATGAAGGAATTGTTTCTTCCTATGTAGCATCCTGTTGTATGCTTGGTGAAAGTTGTTTTATAATGATACACCTCTGCTCTATTATTAATTTTCCTCTAAGAAGAACAATGTACTCTGAGAAAATTTATACAAAATCTTATGAAAATGTTTCTGAGGTGATCAAAAACGGAATGTGATCAAAAACTGAATATGATAAACACAGATTTAGAAAAAAAGTTTAAATTTTTAATTATTAAAGAGATTTATTTAAAAAAATCTTCCATACGCCTCTTATCATTGTCCACCAAAGGATAGACAGACTGGAAACCACAGTCACAGAAAATTAACCAGTCTGATCACATGGACCACGTCCTTGTCCAACTCAATGAAACTAGGGCCACCCAAGATGGACAGGTCATGGTGGAGAGTTCTAGTCTCCACTGGAGAAGGAAATGGCAAACCACTTAAGTATTTTTGCCTTGAGAACCCCATGAACAGTATGAAAAGGCAAAAAGACAGAACACTGAAAGATGAACTCCCCAGGTCAGTAGGTGCCCAATATGCTACTGGAGATCAGTGGAGATATAACTCCAGAAAAAACTAAGAGACACAGCCAAAGCAAAAACAACACCCAATTGTGGATGTGACTGTTGATGGAAGTAAAGTCCAATGCTATAAAGAACACTATTGCAAAGGAACCTGAACTATTAGGTCCATGAATCAAGGCAAATTGGAAGTGGTCAAACAGGAGATGGCAAGTATGAACACTGACATTTTAGGAATCAGCAAACAGAAATAGACTGGAATGGACGAATTTAACTCAGATGACCATTATATCTACAACTGTGGGCAAGAATCCCTTAGAAGAAATGGAGTAGCCCTTATAGTCAACAAAGGAGTCTGAAATGCATTACTTGGATGCAATCTCAAAAACGACAGAATGATGTCTGTTTGTTTCCAAGGCAAATGAATCAATATCACAGTAATCCAAGTCTATGCCCCAACCAGTAATGCTGAAGAAGCTGAAATTGAATGGTTCTATGAAGACCTACAAGATCTTATAAAACAAACACCCCCAAAAGATGCCCTTTTCATTATAGGGGACTGGAATGAAAAAGTAGTCAAAAAAAACCTGAACAGGCAAATTTGTCCTTGGAGTACAGAATTAAGCATGGCAAAGGCTAACAGAGTTTTGTCAAAAGAACACACTGCCTATAGAAAACACCTTCTTCCAACAATGCAAGAGAAGACTCTACACATGGACATCAACAAATGGTCAATAATTAAATCAGATTGATTATATTCTTTGTACCCAAAGATGGAGAAGCTCAATACAGTCAGCAAAAACAAGACCAGGACCTGACTGTTGCTCAGATCATGAACTCCTTATTGCCAAATTCAGAATGAAATTGAAGATAGTAGGGAAAACCACTAGACCATTAAGATATGACCTAAATCAACCCCCTTAGAATTATACAGTGGAAGTGACAAATAGATTCAAGAGATTAGATTTGATAGACAGAGTGCCTGAAGAACTATGGACCAAAGTTCTTGATATTGTACAAGATATTGAGATCTAAACCTTCACCAAGAAAAAGAAATGCAAAAAGGTAAAATGTTTGTCTGAGGAGGCCTTATAAACAGCTGAGAAAAAGAAAAGAAGTGAAAAGCAAAGGAAAAAAGAAATATAATCCAATTTGAATGCAGAGTTCCAAAGAATAGGAAGGAGAACTAAGAAAGCCTTTCTCAGCGATTATTGCAAAGAAATAGAGGAAAACAATTGAATGGGAAAGACTGGAGATCTCTTCAAGAAAATTAGAGATATCAAGGGAACATTTCATGCAAAGATGGGCTCAATAAAGGACAGAAATGGTATGGACCTAACAGAAGCAGAAGATATTAAGAAGAGGTGGCAAAAATACACAGAAAAACTGTACAAAAAAAGATCTTCACAACTCAGATAATCACGATGGTGATCACTCACCTAGAGCCAGACATCTTGGAATGTGAAGTAAAGTGGGCCTTAGGAAGCATTGCTATGAACAAAGCTAGTGGAGGTGATGGAATTCCAGTTGAGTTATTTCAAATCCTGAAAGATGATGCTGTGAAAGTGCTGCACTCAATATGTCAGCAAATTTTGAAAACTCAGCAGAGGCCACAGGACTGGAAAAGTTCATTTTTATTGCAATCTCTAAGAAAGGCACTGGCAAAGAATGCTCAAATTGCCTCACAATTGCTCTCATGTGACACGTTAATAAATAATGCCTAAAATTATCCAAGCCAAGTTTCAACAGTACATGAACCCTGAACTTCCAGATGTTCAAGCTGGATTTAGGAAAGGCAGGGAACTAGGGATCAAATTGCCAACATCTGCTGGATCATTGAAAAAGCAAGTGAGTTAAAAAAAAAAAAAAAAAAAAAAAAAAAAACCTACTTCTGCTTTATTGACTATACCAAAGCCCCTGACTGTGTGGATCACAACAAACTGGAAAATTCTTCAAGAGATGGGAATACTGGACCACCTGCCCTGCCTCTTGAGAAACCTATATGCAGGTCAGGAAGCAACAGTTAGAATGAACATGGAACAACAGACTGGTTCCAAATAGGAAAAGAAGTATGTCAAGGCAGTATATTGTCACCCTGCTTATTTAACTTATATGCAGAGTACATCATGAGAAACGCTGAGCTGGAGGAAGCACAAGCTGGAATCAAGATTTCTGGGAGAAATATAAATAACCTCAGATAAATAGATGACACTATACTTATGGCAGAAAGTGAAGAAGAATTGAAGAGCCTCTTGATGAAACTGAAAGAGGAGAGTGAAAAAGTTTGCTTAATATTCAACATTCAGAAAACTAAGATCATGGCATCTGTTCTCATTACTTTTGGTAAATATATGGTAAACAATGCAAGCAGTGAAAGACTTTATTTTGGTGGGGGGGACTCCAAAATCACTGCAGATGGTGCCTGCAACCATGAAAGTAAAAGATGCTTGCTCCTTGGAAGTAAAGGTATGACCAACCTAGATAGCATATTCAGAAGCAGAGATATTACTTTGGCAACAAATGTCTGTCTAGTTAAAGCTATGTTTTTTTTTGTTTTTTTGTTTTTCCCATTGATCATATATGGATGTGAGAGTTGGACTATAAAGAAAGCTGAGAGCTGAAGAATTGATGCTTTTGAACTGTGGTGTCAGAGAAGACTCTTGAGATTTCCTTGGACAGCAAGGAGATCCAACCAGTCCATTGTAAAGGAAATCAGTCCTGAATATTCATTGGAAGGACTAATGCTGAAGTTATAACTCCAATACTTTGGCCACCTGATGTGAAGAACTAACTCATTTGAAAAGACACTGATGCTGGAAAATATTGAGGGAAGGAGGAGAAGGGGATGACAAAGGATGAGATAGTTGGATTGCATCACGGACTCAATGGACATGAGTTTGAGTAAACTCCGGGAGTTGGTGATGGACAGGGAGGCCTGGCATCTGTCCATGGGGTCAAATATAGTCAGACATGACTGAGTGACTGAACTTAATTAAACTGATTTTCAGATCTAAAAGTCCTGGCTCTGAGATCGCTGTTTAAATCAGAAAGAATAGTTTTCCAATTGCATTTTAGATTGAATAATTTCCTTTAATTTGGGGCTAAAGCTAAAGACAAGAATCACTAACTGATTTATGTTTTATATTTATGTGTCATCTGTGTTTGGAGATTGAACCAGGACTATCAGCTACATTCACTTCAGTTCAGTCGCTCAGTCATGTCCTACTCTCTGCAACTCCATGGACTACAGCACTCCAGCCTTCCCTGTCCATCACCGATTCCCAGAGCTTGCTCAAACTCATGTCCATAGAGTTGGTGCTGCCATCCAACCAGCTTATACTCTATCGTCCCCTTCTCCTCCTGCCTCAATCTTTCCCAGCGTCAAGGTCTTTCTCAATGAGTCAGTTCTTTGCATCAGGTGCCCAAAGTGTTTCACTTAGGCCATTGAAAAAGTTATTGGATATTTTAGTGTTTAATTACCAGTGGTTTGGTTTGTGAGCTAGAAGTTACCATCTTTGTATCCTATTACTAATTTCCTGAGAAAGCCAGACTTATTTATTTACCTATTTTAGATCCAAGGGATCATTTGTTCCTCATTAAAGACAGATATCAATCCTTAAATTAAAAAAAAGAAAAAAAGTTTTGCAATGTCTGGTACTTGCTTTCCCTACTGTGACTTTTAAGTGTGAAAGTATAATTTAGTCTAGCAGAGAACCTCTTTACAGAACAAATTCTGCTCTAAAATTATCAATATCAATATGTAGGCCTTTTTGAGAAACTGCTTTCCTTTCGGTGGCACTTATTATCATAGGCACGATAAGGTTCCCTCCTTTTTCTTTCTTAGTCTGTACAGGATTCAAAAGTTGTTGAGTTTCTTTCTTTTTTTTTTTTTTCCTTGCAGAGTTAAGTTGCTTATCACAAATGTTCTTTCCTTCCTTTTCTGCAATAAAAATGAATGCTAGTGATGTCAGCAATGGCAGCATTTGGAAGGTAAAGAGAAATACTGTGCTTTGCCCTGTCAACAGTCAGCCCTATGAGCAGTCAGCCTCTGCAAGTCTCTCAGCCTTACTAAAGAAAATGCGTGGAAAAGGAGAGCTAACCCTGCTGGGTGTACCCACACTCTATTTTATCATCAGGACTTGCATTACTGCAGGACATGGCAGTTATAAATAAAAACAGCAGTTTGTGACTCATGCTGAAGGACAATAAAGTATCTGCACCAGACAGAGTCACCTTTTTGTTCTATTAAGTTATCACTCCAATTTTCAATTCAAGTTTTCTGAAGCACTTATTTGATTTTTTCCCCTTTCAATCACAGATGTCCTTATATTTTTATTTTTCTCTCTCAAAATTTCTATCAAAATTTTTGAATAATAGAACTTTTTTTATCATGCCATATTTTAAAAATACATTTGTGTCCCTCTCATATTTTCAACACTTTTCCATTTATTAATTCATCTGAAAATTCAATCCAAAAATAAATTTTGATAACCTGCTATATGCCATGTTCAGTGCTATTAATAGGACAAAAATGTTACATGAGTAACATCTTCTGAAAAAAGGAACATCCACCTAGTGTGCCTGTAAAAAGGTATCATCTGTCATATAGGTATTGGTCCTCAATAGACTGGAATATAAAAATTATCTAAATAGTTACTCTAAATCTCCAGATCATTTAGAACCATCTGTGAGGCTTTAAACACTAAATTCTTTGAACCTTATTTCAAATTGATTGAATTAGACTTTCAGGTGGTAGTTCTTGACATGTAGGCTGTGAATAATAAACCCAGGTGACTTTAATAATGCCAATTGAGAACCATTGCTCTAAGATAATAAATAATTTGTATTTTCATTATAATGGGGGGAAGCAAACACTTAGAAATAAAACTTGATCAAGTGAACAAACTCTAACATTAAATTATAGAAACTATTTTGTAATTATGTAATCAATGGACTTACATGATATCTCAGTTGGTAAAGAGTCTGCCTGCAATGTGGTTTCATATCTGGGTCAGGAAAATCCGCCATCTTATCACACAAAATGTGGTAGAGTAGAAGGACATGTGCTTATCTTCTGCTGTGAGAACTCCAAAATGACAACTTACTGCTGAACAATGATTGACAGAATATTGGGGTCCCACCAAAAAATATACCCCACATCCAAGGGCACAGAGGAAGTCCCAGAAAGACTGTATGAGGGGAAAATCACATTTACAACCAAACTCTATACCTGCCAGAGACACTCGAAGGGCTCAAACAAAACTTTGTATGCATCAGAACCCAGAGACACCACAGAGACTGGGCAGACCTGTCTTTGAGTGTTTGAGAGTCTCGTGCAGAGGTATGGGTCAGCGGCAGCCAGCAGCAGAGGCAGGGGCTCTGGGTGCAGCTACCTGAGTCACACAGCTTATGGCATAGGCCCTCTTGGAGGAGGTCACCATCAACCCCACCATAGAGCTGCTGAGCAGAACCCACAAACTTCAAAACTATTATACCAAATAAATTCTTGCACTGTTAAGAAAGTTCTAGGATGCAAAAAAAGATTTCCCAACCTGGCGATCTGGCAAAGGTACTGAGAACCTCTAGGAAATTAGATTTTGGAAGCCAGTGAGATTTGATTACAGAACTTACCCAGGACTGGGGAAACAGACTCATGGAGAACACAAACAAAACCTTGAGTGAAACCAGGACCCAGGAGAAAGGAGCAGTGACCCCAAAAGAGACTTGCCTGTGAGTGTCCAGGAGTCTCTGGCGGAGGTGTGGGAAGGCAGTTCCCTGCTGTATGGTCAGGGGCATTGAGTGCAGCAGTACTTGCACAGGACACTTTGAAGAGGGTCACCATTATCTTCATAACCCCTACAATAGTTTGGTCTCAGGTCAAACAGTAGGGAGGGAACACAGTACTTGGATGCAATCTCAAAAATGACAGAATGATCTTTGTTCATTTCCAAGGCAAACGAATCAATATCACAGTAATCCAAGTCTATGCCCTAACCAATAATGCTGAAGAAGCCAAAGTTGAATGGTTTGATGAAGACCTATAAACACTTCTAGAACTAACACTCAAAAAAGATGTCCTTTTCATCATAAAGGACTGGAATGGAAAAATAAGAAGTCAAGAAATACCTGGAGTATAGGCAAATTTGGCCATGGGGTACAGAATGAAGAATGGCAAAGGCTAACAGAGTTTTGCCAGGAGAATGCACTGGTCATAGCAAACACCCTGTTCCAACAACATAAGAGAAGACTCTACACGTGGACATCAACAGATGGTCAATAACTAAATCAGATTGATTATATTCTTTGCACCCAAAGATGGAGAAGCTCAGTACAGTCAGCAAAAACAAGATCAGGACCTGACTGTTGCTCAGATCATGAACTCCTTATTGCCAAAATCAGAATGAGATTGAAGATAGTAGGGAAAACCACTAGACCATTAAGATATGACCTTAATCAACCCCCTTAGAATTATACAGTGGAAGTGACAAATAGATTCAAGAGAATAGATCTGATACACAGGGTACCTGAAGAACTATGCACCAAAGTTCTTGATGTCTTGCAGAAGTCAGTGATCAAAACCATCACCAAGAAAAAGAAATGCAAAAAAGATAAAATATTTGTCTGAGGAGGCCTTACAAATAGCTGAGGAAAGAAGAAACTAAAGGCAAAGGAAAAAAGAAAAGATATACCCATTTGAATTCAGAGTTCCAAGAATAGGAAAGAGAGCTAAAAAAGCCTTTCTCATTAATCAATGCAAAGCAATAAAGGAAACAAATAAAATGGGAAAGACAAGTGAAAATTAGAGATACCAAGGGATCATTTCATGCAAAGATGGTCACAGTAAAGGACAGAAATGGTATGGACCTAACAGAAGCAGATGTTAAGAAGAGGTGTCACAGACTGTACAAAAAAGATCTTCATGACCCAGATAACCACGATGGTATGACCACTCACCTAGAGCCAGATATCCTGGAATGTGAAGTCAAGTGGGCCTTAAGAAGCATCACTACAAAAACAAAAGCTAATGGAGGTGATGGAATTCCAGTTGAGCTATTTCAAAGCCTAAAAGATGATGCTGTTAAAGTGCTGCACTCAATGTGTTGGCAAATTTGGAAAATGCAGCAGTGCCCACAAGACTAGAAAAGGTTAGTTTTCACTTCAATTCCAAAGAGAAGTAATTCTAAGAATTTTCAAAGTACCTCACAATTGCACTCATCTCACATGCTAGTAAAGTAATGCTCAAAATTCTCAAGCCAGGTTTCAACACTACATGAGCCATGAATTTCCAGATGCTCAAGCTGGATTTAGGAAAGGCAGAGGAACCAGACAGATATGGATCATCAAAACACCAAGAGATTTCCAGAGAAACATTTACTTCTGTTTTATTGTGTATGTCAAAGTTTTTGACTATGTGTGTTATAACCCACTATGGAAAATTCTTAAAAGAGCTGGAAACACTAGACCACGTGACCCTCCTCTTCAGAAATTTGTGTGCAGGTCAAGAAACAGCAGTGAGAACAGGACATGGAAGAAAAGACTGGTTCCAAACTGGGAAAGGAGTACGTCAAATCTGTATATTGTCACCCTACTTATGAAACTTATATGCAGAGTACATCATGCAAAATGCCAGACTGGATGAAGCACAACCTGAAATCAAGATTGCTGGAAGAAATATCAATAACTTCAGATATGCAGATGACACCACCATTATGGTAGAAACTGAAGAAGAACTAAAGAATCTCTTGATGAAAGTGAAAGAGGGGAGTCAAAACGTTGGCTTAAAATTCAACATTCAAAAACTAAGATCATGGCATCTGCTCTCATCACTTCGTGGCAAATACTTGGGGAAACAATGAAAACAACAAGAGACTATTTTTGGGTCTTCCAAATCACTGCAGATGATGACTGCAGCCATGAAATTAAAAGACACTTGCTCCTTGGAGGAAAAGTTATGACCAACCTAGTCAGCGTATTAAAAAGCAGAGACATTACATTACCAACAAAGGTCCCTCTAGTCCAAGTTTGGTTTTGCCGGTCGTCATGTATGGACGTGAGAATTGCACTATAAACAAAGCTGAGCACCAAAGAAGTTATGTTTTTGAACTATGGTGTTGGAGAAGACTCTTGATAGTCCCTTAGATTTCAAGGAGATCGAGCCAGTCAACCATAACGGAAATCAGTCCTGAATATTCATTTGAAGGACTGATGCTGAAGCTGAAATTCCATTACTTTGGCCACATAATGCAGCAAACTGGCTCATTAGAAAAGACCCTGATGCAGGGAAAGATTGAAGGCAGAAGGAGAAGGGACAACAGAGGATGAAGTGGTTGGATGGTATCACCGGCTTGACTGAAATGAGTTGGAGCAAGCTCCAGGAGTTTGTGATGCACAGGGAAGCCTGGCATGCTGCAGCCCTTGAGGTCACAAACAGTTAGACACGAATGTGTGACTGAACGGAACTGATCTGATGTGATCAATGATTCCATATATTATATTAGTACAATATGCTGCTGCTGCTGCTAAGTCACTTCAATTGTGTTCAACTCTGTGTGACCCCAGAGAGGGCAGACCATCAGGCTCCCCGGTCTTTGGGATTCTCCAGGCAAGAACACTGGAGTGGGTTGCCATTTCCTTCTCCAATGCATGAAAGTGACAAGTGAAAGTGAAGTCGCTCAGTTGTGTCCGACCCTCAGCGACCCCATGGACTGCAGCCTTCCAGGCTCCTCCATCCATGGGATTTTCCAGGCAAGAGTACAGGAATGGGGAGCCATTGCTTAAAAAAAAAAAAAAAAAACTGTATTTAAGTGTATTCTAAAAATAGACAACTGTTATAAAATGAATTGTATTCCCCACCATCCCAAAATATGTATATTGAAACTCTAACCCTCAGTGGGAGTATATTTTGAGGTGAAGACTTCAGGAGGTCATTAAGAATAAGTGATATAAGGGTAAGGGCTTTATCTGATTTGACAGATGTCCATATAAGAAGCAGAAGAGCCACCAGCAATCTTTCTGCCTGCAAGTACAGAAAAAAGTCCATGTGAAAATATAGTAAGAAAGCAGCCACCTTGCAAACCCAGAAGAAAGATCTCACCAGAAACCAACCCTCCTGGCATCTTGATCTTGGATTTGTTATCACAGAACAATGAGAAAGAAATGCTTATTGTTTAAGCCACCGTCTGTAGTTTTCTATTATGGAAACCTAAGTAGACTAATACGATATCTTATGGCTTCTTATCCTGTCCTTCTCTTCAGAGGGGATGGGAAGAAACCAGACCTAAGTAAAGTGTGTCATCTTAATTGAACGTAGTAAAGCCAAAAGTAGTTACCCATTCCTGCAACAGTTGACAGGAAAAAGCAAGTTCAAAAAAAAGAGACATGCCATATATAAAATGACAGTTCTAGCACATTCCTCAAGACCCCTTGTTGCCGAAACTCTTTTCTCCAGTGCTGAATAGAAACATGGAGACACAGCTTTGGGTGAAGTAGAAAAGAGTGGCTTTAATTTCTTTGCCAGGCAAAGGGAGTCACAGTGGACTAATGCCATGAAAATCATGTGACCCACTCTGGAAGGGGTATTTACGAGTTTCAAGGAGCAGGAGATGATCAGCTCATGTACAGTTCTTGGATTGTTTGGCATCAAGGGGACGTTTCACATATCATCAACCTTCTGGTTTCAACTAGTCTAGGGTCTATGTTCTTGGGGTCTGCTTCATATGGAGAGGGGTCTGCTTCCTCTAAAAACAATTTTAGGAATGTGTATCAGGCCTCTATCTGTATTTTTCAGGGAGTTGGGAGTCTGGTTATTTTATAATGTAGAAGAATTATGATTTAAATTGCTACCAATTCCCTAGTTCAGTAGCTATTCTTTGTTTCTACATCTTCACATTTCCAAATCAATAACTCTTGAGTCAACATTTTACTTCACAAGAGAAGGACACAGGGCTTGTACACTATTTCACTTTCATCTTAACATACTAAAACTCTTAACATTTATTAATTAATTCAAAAACACTGATAACCAGTCTCTGTGTTAATTCCTGCATGATTATTTGAGGTTCTTTGTGAGTTACTACTAAAACAGAAGAGAAATTTAACAGTGGCCAACAGGGAGGAACATATGGATACAAAGTACACAGCAAGACAGTTAAAGGCAGGTGGTTACCTGATGACAATAAATGGATTGGGCATCCACTTAAAATAAGGAAAGGAAACTTAAGATTAATATCAATACCCACAGGGGAGCACAATTTATTGTATAATATTTTGTGATACATTTACCTCTTCTGTAGTTATTTTATTATTTGTGGTAGAATAATATAGAAAAATACACTGCCTATTTCATGGGAGAGGAAAAAGAAATACATAATTATTATCTATAGAGCATGCTAAGAAATATGCTAAAATTTTATATCAAAGAGTCAGTATAATCTTAAAATTTAATGCAAGTCATTATTGAAAGTAATAATCCAAAAGAGGATCAATTATTGGTAAAATTTTAAAGCAAAAGAAAAATAATGTAAGTGGAAACTTGGAAATTCTGAGCCTGTGACAATATTAGGAATGAGCATATTGAACTTACTAATTTATTTTTCCACAATTGTGTGTCTGTATTTGGTTTAGGGAGTGTCAAGGGAGTGATTTCCAGAACACAATGGAATAGGTATTCCCTACAGTTTTTCTGTAACATACCCAGAAATGATGTATGACACACCTAACATTCTGAATGGAGCAAAAATAATTTTGTCTGTTTTGTTCAATGCTATTGAACAAAGCTGAAAAGTTATGTCCAGATGAAAAGCTGCACCTGGATATTTACAATAGCTTTATTCATAGTTGTGTAACTTGGAAGGGACTAAGTTGCCCTTCACTACATGAATAGATAAATAAACTGTGGTGTATTCAGACAATGGAATATTATTTAATGCTACAAAGAAATGATCTATCAAACCTAAAAGAACATGAAGAAACCTTAAATCATAAAAAAAAAACCTATATATTGTCTGAGTTCAACTATGACATTCCAGAAAAGGCAAAAACATGGAGACAATAAAAAGATCAGTGATTAGCAGGAGTTAGGAGAAAGAGAGGATGGATGAATAGAAGATTTTTAGGACAGTGAATCTACACTCTACCATACTATCAATAGTGAATACTTGTCATTTTGTGTGTGCTAAGTTGCTTTAGTCGTGTCCAATGCTTTAGGACACTATGACTTGTAGCCTGCCAGTCTCCTCTATGAGAGTCTCCAGACAAGAATACTGGAGTGGATTCCCATGTCCTCCACCAGGGGATCTTCCTGACCCAGAGGTTGAACCTGCCTCTCTTATGTCTCCTGCATTGGCTGGCGAGTTCTTTACCTCTGAGTCACCAGGAAGCCCCACAAATCATTATACATATGTCCGAACCCATAGAAGTTAAACCACCAAAAGAACTAACTCATATAAACCATGGACTTCAGATAATAGTGGTGTGTCAGTGCAGGTTCATCTATTGTAACAGAAATACCACTGTGATGGGGATGTTGATAATGGGGGAAGCCATGCAAGTGTGAAGGCAGGGGGTTTATCAGAAATCTCTGTACCTTCCACTCAATTTTTCAGTGAAGATAAAAATCATAAAATTTTTCTAAAAGATAAAGCCTACTTAAAATATAAACAAGAATAAATACTCTAAAATATGTATCATATTTGTTCAAATAACCCATAAACTTGCAAATATATGATGAATAAAAATTGGAACAGTAGCTACTTCTGGTGAGGGAAGGACATAAGACATGTTTCAATTTTAACTGTAAAGATGAAATTACCTAAGCTGGGTGTGACTTCATTTGTGTCTATTATATCATTTGCTGTAAGCTTTGTATACCTGAAATATTTCATGTCTAAACAAAATAACAAGAAACATATAGTGTGGAATAAATGGCAAAAACTATCACAATATTGTAAAATAATTAGCCTTCAATTAAAATTTAAAAATAAATAATAATTTGACAAAAAAAGAAATACCAATAATTTACAACTTCCATCCTCTGTAAATATTATTCCTCAAATAAGATCTGTACGAACCCAAATTACGGATCCCTTTATTCTTTCCTCTCTTCCTGGTAACACAGCTTCCCTGCTCCCAGTTTCCTTCTTCACTTTCCTTGTATTATTCAGTCAATAGTCACACAGGGTTGTTCAGCTCTGTCTCTGCCCTCACTTTTTGTCCCCCCAAACTTACTACAGAGCACAGCAAGCAGATAGCCCTCTAATTAACAGGTCCTCTTTCTACTCAAACACACACACACACATACACACACACATATATATATATATATACAGAGTTTTCATGACAATAAAAATATATTAATATATGCATATACAAGTATTTATATATTATATATATGAAACTGAATCTTCTTTAAGGCAGTGAACTATTTAATGCTATTCCTTTTTTTCCCAGTATCTAGCACATATCTCAGTACATGACATGTGTATGTGTGTGCTAAGTCATTTCAGTCACGTCTGGCTCTTTGCCACCTTATGGACTGTAGCCTACCAGGCTCCTCAGTCCAAGGTATTCTCCAGGCAACAATACTGGAGTGAGTTACCATGTCTTCCTCCGGGGAGTCTTCCTGACCCAAGGATCGAACCTGCATCTCTATGCCTCCTGCATTGGCAGACGGGTTGTTTACCACTAGTGACACTTGGGAAGCCCTTCAGTACATGATGAGACCTATTAAACACGAAGTCACTTGTTGCTGGCATGACCTGTCTGGCCAGCACCTTAACAGGCTAGCTCTGAAAGGTCTGTCACTCATGTCCCTGTAGATACTACATTATTTGAGTCATTTTTGAAACATATTTGCAAGAAAAAATGTACAAGAGGAGAGAAAACATTATAAATCATGGTTAAAAAATATAAAACCAAGAAAGGGGAAATACTGCTCAGATAAATTTTGTCAATTTCCATAGAAACAGTCTTCTTTAAATTTTGTTGAAACAGTATTAAAATAATTTCTTACTGAATTTTAAAATATACTAAATAATATATTAAAGTAGTGAATAAGGGAGAGATGCAGTTCATATATAAGAAGGCTGTCATAATTACATTGCTTTTGAGAATGTGTGTTCCTACCAAACAACAACAATATACATGTTTGTGCCATTGGCTGTTTTCCTGATTTTTTGAACCCTAATCCAGTCTGCTTGCCACTAATCAAGTGCAAGCTACCAACAGCTCTTATGAGCTGGTGGTTTGTTGCTTTGCAAACTTCAGAAATTTTTTTTTGGTAGCTTTATTTATTTATTTGGTATATTTTTGCTTTGGCTTTCTCATTTCAACCTATAGGTGCCTAGAGTTGGGTTAGATAAATTATTGATACATAGTAAATTCTGATTGAATTGAGATGCATTTGATAAGTCTTCTATTGAGTTCCTTTACCCAAAGGCTATCTACTCAGGAACACTATCTCTAAGAGGTGAAAAACCCATAAACTATGTGTCTTTGGTAAATTAGAAGAGTCCATTCTAGGTCCTTGAGTACATGGAAATGTTATGCTTTATAAGATCTGCTTCAATTTTCACTAGAAAGTTAATTTAATTTAGAATTTGAATGATTTTATGTATCTTTCAATATATTTACACTATCCTCTATTTTTATGGCCTTTGTTGTTATTGTTGTTGTTGTTGTAGTTGTTTCAAAAGATTAATAATCAGATTTCACCCACAGTATATACTTTCTCTAGATATTTTTATAAGCATGTAAGAAAAAGTATGAAATATCAGCTGAATTGTAATGTGTTTTGAAGAAAGAAACATTGAATATTATTATCCAACAGGGATATGCTGCTAATACACAAAGGAAAAAAATTGACTTCAACACTCAGGATGATATTTTTGGATGACTTGAAAATATTGAATAAAGTGAATAGCAAATGCACAAATTGACTTTTGGCTGAAGTACTTATATTTTCTAAATATGGTTTTTACTGATCTTTAGAAAATGCCATTTTATGAACTGAATTTGAACTAAGAAGGTTAACTCATTAAAGGTTAGATAACTACACAAAAGGGCTTAAGAAAATATAAAACCTCTGTGTTGTATATATCATAACTGAGAATAAAAGACGCAGATTAAGGAAAGACTTTAATATCTCATGTCGCTTCATCATTGCTGTTTACTAGATCTTATTTTATTTGTGTCTCCTAACTAACTTGAAACATATTTAGAATTAGATTTAAATTACTTTGAATAATTTTCTGTTTGCAGCGACTGTATGTATAGCTAATCTCATTATATTCTTCTCTCTACCAACATTTTGAGAGACAACATAGAAAGTATAGGCTTTCCACATCTTCAGAGAAAGTGATATTTTATACCCCTGGGAACTCAGAAAACACAATTTGGTACAAAAGAAAAATGTGTTAATGAGTAGCTTTACTCTGATATTGTATATTTATTGTTCTATTTCATGTCAAAGGTCACAGATCTATGTTCCTGCTCCCCTCTACCAAGGTATACATGCACTGTGGATTTTGCTTATCATTTTCTGGTATTATGATATGCAGACCTCTTAAAATGTTGTGCCTTCTCATTTTGTCAAATAAAATATGGAAAACCAGTAAGATGGATCTGTGCTGATATATAGCACAAAGTGGCAAAAGAAGAGGTGACCTCCATTTCAGTAAAAGCAAAATTCAGAGTCGTCAGAGGAAAATGTTACCAAAACATATAAAATTTTAGGAATTCATGAACTGAATATGAAGCTAAAATATAATTAACACAGAGAACCACTTCATTTTCTTCAGTAAAGTTATTCAGAATTTCTTGGCTTCTACATTCCTCTTCATAGTATGCCTCCTTCCCATATTTTCCTCTCAATAGCTTGTTTTGATTTTGTCCACATTTTTCAGTCTTCATGGGGCTTTTTGTAGATTATATGAGACACTTGGGAGTAGCCTGTCTTTTCTTTTTAATATGCTTTCCTTGTAACCATAGATTTTAAAGACCCAATTCTTCCAAGAGACTTCCTAGACTGAAGGAATATTGGATAGAAATAATTTCTATCCCTTTTTCTAATTGTCTCATCATATTGAAGTCTATAAATTCATTGGGTATTATAGCTATTTCTTATCATCAGCTGTATTTTAGCTTTTGAAGTTGTTGATGGTACTCAAGTTGTTCTACATTCTTTCTTTTTCTTTACATCTGTCTGAACAGGGCATTGACATCCTTTCAACTGGGAATGTCAATCTTAAATGTTTTTAAAAGCCAAGTGGTAAAATGGTTCATATGTGTGGAGTATCAGAAATTCAGAGAATTAGAACTGGATACCACTCTTAAAATTATTCAGGTGCAAATTCCTAGAAACTATACCAGTCAAATTAAATATAAGATACTGCTACCAGTTATAATGGAGAGAGCAATGGCACCCCACTCCAGTACTCTTAAAATCCCATGGATGGAGGAGCATGGTAGGCTGTAGTCCATCAGGTTGCTAAGAGTTGGGCACGACTGAGCGACTTCACTTTCGCTTTTCACTTTCATGCATTGGAGAAGGAAATGGCAACCCACTCCAGTACCAGTTATAAAGGGGCTTCCCTGATGGCACAGTGGTAAAGAATTTGCCTTCAATGCAGGAAATATGGGTTCAATCCTTTCGTCAGAAAGATCTCCTGAAGGAGGAAATGTCAACCCACTCCAGTATTCTTGCCTGGAAAATTACATGGACAGAGGAGCCTGACAGCTACAGTTCAAAGGGTCAAAAGAGTTGGTCAGAACTGAGGGACTGAATACACATGCACCAGTTATAAAGAAATTTGTAGAGGAACAAATAGAATCTTATAAAATTAGAAGGAGATGAACAAAAACTAGAAGTTTGCTTACCTCAAATTACTAAACCTTATATTGAAGATTATCTTAAATGTCATGGTAAGAACATTATTAACAATATTAAAATGAAAACAAATGGTCTCATATAATTATACATAGTTCAGTATTCAAAAAAGCATTTGAATACTAAGGTTCTGGATTGTTTTGCATGTTAGAAAGAATTTACCAATCATCAACAAAAAGATTTATATATTGTAGTAGATTTGGTAAGAAAAAACATTTTTTTTCCTCCATCTATGTAGAAGATCTTGTCATCTGCAAACAATGAAAGTTTTACTTCTTCTTTTCCAGTCTGGAGGAATATATCATGTTCCTGGATCAGAAGAATCAACATAGTGAAAATGAGTATACTAATCAAAGCAATCTACAGATTCAATGCAATCCCTATCAAGCTACCAACAGTCTTTTTCACAGAACTAGAACAAATAATTTCACAGTTTGTATGGAAATACAAAAAACCTTGAATAGCCAAAGCAATCTTGAGAAAGAAGAATGGAACGAGAGGAATCAACCTGCCTGATTTCAGACTAGACTACAAAGCTACAGTCATCAAGACAGTATAGTACTGGCACAAAGACAGAAATATAGATCAATGGAACAAAATAGAAAGCCCAGAGATAAAGCCACACATCTATGGACACCTTATCTTTGACAAAGGAAGCAAGAATATACAATGGAGAAAAGATCATCTCTTTAACAAGTGGTGCTGGGAAAACTGGTCAACCACTTGTAAAAGAATGAAAATAGAACACTTACTAACACCACACAAAAATAAATTCAAAATGGATTAAAGATCTAAATGTAAGACCAGAAGCTGTAAAACTCCTAGAGGAAAACATAGGCAAAACACTCTCTGACATAAATTACAGCAGGATCCTCTATAACCCACCTCCCAGAGTAAAGGAAATAAAAGCAAAAATAAACAAATGGGACCTAATTAAACTTAAAAGCTTTGGCTTTTAAGAAGATATTACCAACAGTAGTATTTGCCAGAAAGAATGAAAGAGGAAAAACAAACAAACAAACTAGTGATAGGATCTCATCAATCTCATGAGCTACAAGAGGCCTTTTTGGGAGGAGAGGGAAGGAGTGTGAGAAACACACTGATGGCTTTCTCAGACTGTAAAAGCAAAGATGTTAATCTTCAGCCAAGAAGCATCTGCATAAGTCCTTGCTGGCAGAGGTAAAGCAAGCTCAGAGATTCTATTTAACACTGCTGTGTTGAACATAGTCTCTACATATATATCTAAATTTCCACCCCAGTCCCATATGGTCCAATCACATACTTATGCACAAGCTCAGCTGTGTCCACATGTGCTCAAAACTCTCACACATGTATATTCCCATTCACATTTATTCATTCACACTGTCCTTCACACTCACACCTGTGTTCAACTGTACTTCCCCTCCTATACCAGCAGAGATATCTAAATCCTATAGAAATTAAAAATAGTTTTTGAAAATTCCCCTTTTAAGAAAAAAATTTTTAATTCCCAGCAGATGGATTGTGGACTTGATATTTATATTTTGAGAGGTTTCCACTGTCATAAAATCTATCAGTGTTTTTCATTCTATGCTGAGCCTTTCATTTTTGTTTGGAATACAATTCCATTTTCAAAATTTGTCTAAATTAAACATATTTAAATAAAATTATGTATCAAAATGAGACATATTTACAACTGGGAAAAAATGCAGTATTTGCACATTTATTTTACCCTCTGAGACAGTATAAATTCTGACAATTTTTTCCTTTCTTTTTGAAAATCAGTAACCTGATATACTTTCTTTGACTATATGAATACTGTTAGGTCTCTGACTCCTTCTCTTAATTAAAAAAAAATTTAAATTTAAATTTATTGAATTAAAATAGATTTACAATGCTGTGTTACTTTCTGGAGCAATGAAAGTTGATTTATATATATTTATATATAAAATACATATATTATATATATACACACATATATATATACTTTTCAGATTATTTCACATTATAGGTTACTACAAAGTATTGAATGTAATTCCTTATGGCATATGGCTCAATTCAGTTCAGTCACTCAGTCATGTCTGTCTCTTTGCAACCCCATGGACTACAGCACAGCAGGCCTTGCTGTCCATCACCAACTCCCGGAGCTTGCTCAAACTCAAGTCCATCGAACTGGTGATGTCATTCAACTATCTCATCCTCTGCTGTCTCCTTATCCCCCTGCCTTCAATCTTTCCCAGCATCAGGGTCTTTTCAAATGAGTCAGTTCTTCACATCAGGTGGCCAAAGTATTGGAGTTTCAGTTTCAGCATCAGTCCTTCCAATGAATATTCAGGTCTGATTTCCTTTAGGATTGACTGGTATTATCTCCTTGCAGCCCAAGGAACTCTCAGGAGACTTCTGCAACACCACAGTTCAAAAGCATCAATTCTTTGGTGCTCAGCTTTCTTTCTAGTCCAACTTTCACATCCATACATGACTATTGGAAAAGCTATACCTTTGACAATATAGATCTTTGTTGGCAAAGTTGAATCTCTGTTTTTTTTTTTTTTATACACTATCTAGGTTACCCATAGCTTTTCTTCCAAGGAGCAACATCTTTTAATTTCATGGCTGCAGTCACCATTGGCAGTGATTTTGGAGCCCGAGAAAATAAAGTCTGTCATTGTTTCCATTGTTTCCCCATTTATTTGCCATGAAGTGATGGGACCAGATGGTATGATCTTAGTTTTTTGAATGTTGAGTTTTAAGCCAGTTTTTTCACTCTCCTCTCACTTTCATCAAGAGGCTCTTTCATTCCTCTTCTATTTCTGCCATAAGGGTGGTGCCATCTGCATATCTGAGGTTATTGATATGTCTCCCATCAATCTTGATTCAAGCTTGTGCTTCGTCCAACTCAGCATATTAGATGATGCACTCTGAATATAAGTTAAATAAGCAGGGTGATCATATACAGTCTTGACTTACTCCTTTCCCAATTTGAACTAGTCCATTGTTCCATGTCCTATTCTAACTATTGCTTCTTGACCTTGATACAAATTTCTCAGGAGGCAGGTAAGGTGGTCTAGTATTCCCATCTCTTTAAGAATTTTCCACAGTTTGCTGTGATCCACAGAAAAGCTTTACCACAGTCAGTGAAGCAGAAATAAAAGTTTTTCTGGAATTCTCTTACTCTTTTATGATCCAGTGGATGCTGACAATCTTATGTCTGGTTCCTCTGCCTTTTGTAAATTCAGCTTGAACATCTATTTAATGTATAATAGTTTGTATCTATTAATCATAAACTTTTAATTTATCCATCCCCTCTTTCCCTTTTGGTAACCGGCAGAAAGTGAAGAGGAACTAAAAAGCCTCTTGATGAAAGTGAAAGAGGAGAGCGAAAAAGTTGGCTTAAAGCTCAACATTCAGAAGACAAAGATCATGGCATCCGGTCCCATCACTTCATGGGAAATAGATGGGGAAACAGTGTCAGACTTTATATTTTGGGAGCTCCAAAATCACAGCAGATGGTGATTGCAGCCATGAAATTAAAAGACGCTTATTCCTTGGAAGAAAAGGTATGACCAACCTAGATAGTATATTCAAAAGCAGAGATATTACTTTGCCGACTAAGATCCATCTAGTCAAGGCTATGCTGTTTCCAGCGGTCATGTATGGATGTGAGAGTTGGACTGTGAAGAAGGCAGAGCACCAAAGAATTGATGCTTTTGAACTGTGGTCTTGGATAAGACTCTTGAGAATCCCTTGGACTGCAAGGAGATCCAACCAGTCCATTTTGAAGGAGATCGGCCCTGGGATTTCTTTGGAAGGACTGATGCTAAAGCTGAAACGCCAATACTTTTGTCACCTCATGCGAAGAGTTGACTCATTGGAAAAGACTGTGATGCTGGGAGGGATTGGGAGCAGAAGGAGAAAGGGATGACGGAGGATGAGATGGCTGGATGGCATCACTGACTCGATGAACGTGAGTCTGAGTGAACTCTGGGAGTTGGTGATGGACAGGGAGGCCTGGTGTGCTGTGATTCATGGGGTCACAAAGAGTCGGACACCACTGAGCGACTGAACTGAACTGAACTGAACCTTAAGTTTGCTATATGTGTTTGTTAGCATGTTTCTCTTTAATAAATAAGTTCATTTGTATCATTCTTTTAAGATTTCACAGGTAAGTGATTATTTGTCTTTCTCTGTCTGACTTACTTCTCTTAGTATGATAATCTCTAGATCCATCTGGATGTCTGACTCCTCTTAAGAGAAGAAGAAGAAAATGAAATATGAAGATTGGACTCTTTGAACTGAAGAAGGGAAGAAAACTCTAGTACTAGAACACGTTTGTAATGTTTACTGGAATCTAAGCACAGTGTTAGACCACATAACAGGCATAATATAAGCATATTTTCACTTAAGAACAAGGGCTTTATTCTTGCTTCTGGGACAAGCAGCTGAGCAACCCTGGATTCCAGTTACTTGTTCTGGCTCAAAGCTATGCCATTTAAAATTAAAGTCTTTAACTTTAATTTTAATTTTAGAAATTTGATTGATAGATCATTTATACTATCATATTCCAGTAGTCATGTATGGATATTAGAGTCGTACTGTGAAGAAGGCTGAGCGCTGAAGAATTGATGCTTTTGAACTGTGGTGTTGGAGAAGACTCTTGAGAGTCCCTTGGACTGCAAGGAGATCCAACCAGTCCATTCTGAAGGAGATCAGCCCTGGGATTTCTTTGGAAGTAATGATGCTAAAGATGAAACTCCAGTACTTTGGCCACCTCATGCGAAGAGTTGACTCATTGGAAAAGACTCTGATGCTGGGAGGGATTGGGGGCAGGAGAAGAAGGGGAAGACAGAGGATGAGATGGCTGGATGGCATCACTGGCTCTATGGACGCGAGTCTGAGTGAACCCTGGGAGATGGTGATAGACAGGGAGGCCTGGCATGCTGCGATTCATGGGGTCGCAAAGAGTCGGACACGACTGAGTGACTGAACTGAACTGATGCTGATTTAAATTTATATCATTATATAGGATAATAAAACTTTCATTTGATAACTTTATTTACAAAATCATTTTTATGAGCATTGTGGTCTAAGGCAATGCATGTTCACATGTCCCTTCTCCAATAGGTTTTAAAAAGCCCAACTTTCAATTTCCTTGTATTTCCTTTAAAATTGAATTCTCTTTTTTGGAGTTGGAAAAATCTAGGCTACATCTTATTATTTCTAAGTGCTTGTTTTCACTAATAGTGAAGTCACTCAGTCGTGTCAAACTCTTTGCGACTCCATGGACTGTAGCCTACCAGGCTCCTCCGTCCACAGGATTTTCCAGGCAAGAGTGCTGGAGTGGATTGCCATTTCCTTCTTCAAGGTAAAATAGCTAAACATTTTACAGCCTCTACTGTTTATGGAGTGCTTTCACAAATGTTAAATTGGCCCACCTTTATGTAAACAGAGATCTTCGATAGTCAAGGAATTGAAGAAGAGCTTCAGAGTTTAGGATTTCTTGGTTAAAGAAAGAAGTGATAAGGAGGATTACGACCTCTACTGTTTTTCCTTCAATTTATTAACTAATAGAAGTGTCACACAGATGGAGATCAAGATATAAAATTGATATAACTAGTTTTGATAAAATGGCAAAACCAATACAATATCAGAAAGTAATTAGCCTCCAATTAAAATAAATAAATTTATATTTTTAAAAAAAATCCAAAATGGCAATTTCATCTTCAATATCTAGACTCAAGGAAAGCTTTAACTTTTCACTGCAGATCAGTGTCTATATTGTTTCCCCTGTTGCCAGCATAGCCTGAATCCAGATTTCCCCCATCACTATAGGCCAGGAATCCATCATGGAAGAAAGAGTACATCCATCTTTTAGGCAGGAAATTAGCCACAGGGAACTAAATGTCCAATGGCTGCCTAATCTCACCAAGATATCTACCAGCCCCACCCCAAATACACCCTCATGAATATACTCCAAAATAGTCAAAGGACTGGAAAAATTCCCCACTGGCTGACTGGAGGGACTTTCCCTACTCTGACACATGTACATACCTAATGCTAGCATGTACTTAGATAACCTTTAGTCACCATTGGACTCATTAAATATTTAAAAATATACCATGAATACATATATCTAATCATGACAGAGTGAATTATGAGGAGGACATGTGAAGTAAAGTCTCTTGTTCTATGATCTGCAGTTCTAAAATAAGATTGTCAATCAACAACTTCCTGGATAATGCAAAAACCTTACCTTAAAAACTCTGCACCCCAGCCCTCTGGGGCCATTGCTTTCCTTAGCCTAGCCCAACTCTCTCTTTAGGTGTACTCTCTGTTCTTTCCTTCCTTATCTTCAATAAAGCCTCTTACAATGAGTAAGATCTCAGATTCTTATTTGCATCCTTACCAAGAACTGAGACTCATGGGAGGAGGGCTCACTAGATCCTCTGCTAACACATTCAGAGAAGAGGCTGCTCCAAAGAGTGAGGATCCAGAAAAGCTTAAATCCTGCATGCTATAGATTGAATGTCTGTGCCCTCCTCTACAAATTTGTATATTGAAACCTAATTCCCAGTATGATGATTTTAGAGGTAGGGGCCTCTGGGAGCTGATAAGGTCATGAAGGCAGAGCCTTCATACATAGTGGTATTAGTACTTTTATAAAAGAGATCCCAGAGAGCTCTTCTGCCTCCTCCTCCATGTGGTTATTGTGAAATTCTGGCTATTTATGGACTAGGAAGTAGGCCTAACCAGACACCAAATCTGCCAGTGCCTTGATCCTGGATGTCCTAGCTTCATGAATGAACTGTGAGAAATGTATTTCTGTTGTTTATAATCCACTTAGTCTATGATATGTTATTATAGCAGCCTCAAATGGACTAAAACAGAAATCTAACAACTCCTTTCTCCTCAGTTTGATGATTAGCTCAATTGTTCCTCTAGTGGACACAATGAAAGGACTCATAGAGGAATAAAGCTGAAGGATCTTGTAATACTCTCCCTACAGTGGAGTAGTAGTTTTCTGTCTTCTAAGAGACATGGCAAGTAGGTATTCAGACCTTTTCCAGTGGTCATGGCTAAAAAGACTCAAAACACTTGCCTGAGCTTCCATGGTTCTTCAAAAAGGAGACAAGATTTCTCTTCTACTTGAAGACTGAATGTTTTAAATGTGTTATTATGAAAATCAAATAATCTACTTTATATCATGTAATTAGCATGTAAAATGTTACCTAGGATATGGTAGCTATATTTGGACAGAGGTAGACTTTTTAATTCTGGATTTTCTATTTACTAGCTATGTATTCTATTTATATAAAATTTAGGTACATGGTCTATTTACCATGAGCAAGTTAGATAATTTTTTTTTTCCATTTCTAAAGCTAAGAAATGATCTTCAGAACTTTGGTGAAGAAGCATTAAAAAACAGGGAAATATATATATAAACCATTGAAGCTGGAACTTGACATACACTCATTAAATGTTAACAGTTATTTTCAAGGGTTCAGTTCAGTTCAGTCACTCAGTCGTGTCCGATTCTTTGCAACCTCATGAATCGCAGCATGCCAAGCCTCCCTGTCCATCACCATCTCCCGGAGTTCACTCAAACTCATGTCCATCGAGTCAGTGATGCCATCCAGCCATCTCATCCTCTGTCGTCCCCTTCTTCTCCTGCCCCCAATCCCTCCCAGCATCAGAGTCTTTTCCAATGAGTCAACTCTTCGCATGAGGTAGCCAAACTATTGGAGTTTCAGCTTTAGCATCAGTCCTTCCAGTGAACACCCAAGACTGATCCACTTTAGAATGGACTGATTGGATCTCCTTGCAGTCCAAGGGACTCTCAAGAGTCTTCTCCAACACCACAGTTCAAAAGCATCAATTCATCAGCGCTCAGCTTTCTTCACAGTCCAACTATCACATCCATACATGACTACTGGAAAAACCATAGCCTTGACTAGAAGGAACTTTGCTGGCAAAGTAGTGTCTCTTCTTTTTAATATACTATCTAGATTGGTCATAACTTTCCTTCCAAGGAGTAAGCATCTTTTAATTTCATGGGTGCAATCACCATCTACAGTGATTTTGGAGCCCCCAAAAATAAAGTTTGACACTGTTTCCACTGTTTCCCCATCTATTTCTCATAAAGTGATGGGACCAGATGCCATGATCTTAATTTCCTGAATGTTGAAGTTTAAGCCAACTTTTTCACTCTCCTCTTCCATCAAGAGGCTTTTTAACTCCTCTTTACTTTCTGTCATAAGTGTGTTGTTATCTGCATATATGAGGTTATTGATATTTCTCCCAGCAATCTTGATTCCAGCTTGTGCTTCTTCCAGCCCAGCATTTCTCATGATGTACTCTGCATATCAGCTAGTGCTAAGATTTGTACATCTGCTTGTAGAGTCAAGTGTTGTTTGTTTTTTCAGGATAAATTCCCATACATTCTTATATTACCTACTAGGCAACAGCACTGCCCTGGGTATATGAGTTACATTAGGGAAATAAACATTGAAAAATCCCATTGTTGGTGGAACTCATATGACAATAATTGATTTAATTGTTAGGTGTCATAAATGTAAATAGAATATAAATATGCAAAATATGTCATCCCGTTTTTCACACAAATAATCTAGCTAGCGCTCAGGTAATTTTGTGAACCATGACTCTCTTTTTCCTAAACATGTACACATTTAATATCTGAAGAATAAAGAAAAACTATGAAACTAAGATTCTTATTATTTGCTTTAGGTAAAGATGGGCAGCTTTTGGAAAAAAAAAATTGAGAAGTTCTTATTTTTATGTGTGTGGCCAAGATTCAAGTCAAGAAATACTTTATATAGAAATGTATGTTGCAACCAGACACTATGCACACAGTGTAAGTGAAAGCCTTCCTTCACTTAGAGAAGTGAAATTCAAAGAAGTGAAATAAGACCAAGGTAATAGACTGAACAGCAAAGACATTCATTCATAGTGGAAATGTTCAGCAGGAGAAGGTCTCCAGAGAAGTTCCAGAACATAGGGAGAACAATGGGCTGGATATCATCAAGCACAGAAAGCCAACACGGTAGCAACATAGGTATGAAACTACAGACAATAGGGAACTTTAAAATAGATCCATATATCCTTAACTGTGATCAGCTTTGTACAATACATAGATATCACTGCATATTCCATTTCTTTTATTTTTCCTGCCTAACAAGCTTATAATAATAAAAAGAGCAACTTCTTGTGTTTTCTCTTTCTGAAATATGAGATTCTGCCTTTAGAAATATATTAAAAATGTTTATACTTCTCTTTTTATAGGTTGTACCTTTCTTGTTAAATGTATTCTTAAGAATTATATACATTTTATCAAGACAATTTTCTTTTTTTATTTGAGTATTTCATTTCTGTTTTTAGTTGGATTTTTTTTTAGTGAAAAGTAAAACATCTTTACTTTTATTCTCACTTATTTTAGACTAAAAGGATGGCATTTTCTTCTCACCCCTTAACAGACTGAAAACATTATTTTTCTATCTTTAAGAAAAGGAAAACTATAATTTTTTTACTCATTAATGATTTAAGACCATAATTTTAATAAGGCATCAAGTTCTGTGTAAAACAATAATATATTTTAGCAGAAGATAAAAGATAGAAGACAAGTGTTCACTAACTGAGGTAGTGAAATAAATATGAAAGAGGAAATCTGAGTACTGGGAAGAAAGAAAAGAACTGAACTACATTAAAATTAATAGCAGGATTTCCCAACTGGGAGGCTTTGCTCTGCATATAAATCTTGCCCAAGAAAGGCAGGGATCAGCTGCCAGTTGAGTAAATACAGAAGGACTCTCCAGGAAAATGATTCATATGACCAGTAGTCCTGGGAGCTAAGACATCATTTACTATTGTACCCATTCTCACTTGACTGAGAATTTCTCAATATCTACTCTAAGAACTTCTGCCAGGTTACTCCTCATCAATATCTAAAGAAGACTTTCCACCAGCTTCACCCATTAACTCTTTTATTCCCTGTTCCTCCAAAATGTAGCTCATTTATGCCATAATAAGATTTTACTCAGTTTGTCGTGTTGTTGTTGTTTTTTAGGGCAATGTGGATTCTATCCGTTAAATGCCTATAACAGCTAAAAGCATCTAGGAGGAGATATAAATATATGTATCTAGTGGTCTAGGATTTGAAGTTACGATGATCAGAACAGGTTAAGGGATATCCCATTATATTAGCACTTAAAAACAAACAAACAGCAGTTAGAGATCACCCAGCCACTTTAGCATTCTATTGTCATTCATAAACACCATCTAGCTGAGTTTATTGGATTTTCTAAGCTCCTCATGTACACCCGTGGCGGATTCATGTCAATGTATGGCAAAACCAATACAGTATTGTAAAGTAAAATAAAGTAAAAATAAAAATTAAAAAAAAGACAAGGCAAAAATATAAATAAATAAATAAATAAAACCAGATCCACAGGATAACAATAGTAACTTTAACTCCAGCACTACACATTTTGAAGTTCAGTGAAACTTGGCTGGATTTGGGTGACATGCCCCAAACCAACCAGTCACTGTGGTCAAGGTAAGGTCTAGTTTACATGCTCCACTCATATATTCTTGAGTGAAATCAAACATATCAGAACCACAGACACTGAGAATGTAGGAGAATGTTGATTTCCATAGGGACACACTTTAAGTTAAATTGTAAGAGGAAAAAAGTCTTAACAAATGGTATAATAGATTAACTATCCTCTAGGAAGTAAATGGCACCCCACTCCATTACTCTTGCCTGGAAATCCCATGGACGGAGGAGCCTGGTGGGCTGCAGTCCATGGGGTAGCTGAAAGCCGGACGGGACTGAGAGACTTCACTTTCACTTTTAACTTTCATGCATTGCAGAAGGAAATAGCAACGCACTCCATTGTTCTTGCCTGGAGAATCCCAGGGAAAGCGCAGCCTGATGGGCTGCCATCTATGGGGTTGCACAGAGTTGGACACGACTGAAGCGACTTAGCAGCAGCAGGAAATAAGTAAAAACTTGATATCACTTAAAATGCCAAAATAAAATACAAGACAATGATATTTTAATTAGAGTCAAAATTTTAACTTGATTAAATGTTTTCAAAGTTTACATGAAGAAAAAATGGAAATAAGGAAGTCTTGAAAAGTGAAACACTGATTGAGTAAAGATTTGCTATACTCAAAAATAAAAGTTGTTATAAATCATCATAATAAAAAACAATTCCGTGTCTTTGGAAAGGTAGCCAAATAGATATCCATTACAGAGTCTAAGGATAAATCCAATTAAGATAAATGAGGGAGTCCGTGTGACATTTAGGTAAAGGAAGGGCTTGATTATACAAGTAAGTATACTGGGCCAGTAGTCAAAGAATGCTACATTTCTTTATTTCTATAAATCAAACATAATCTACTTAGAAAGTATGCAAAGTGGTAAGGAAGTAACTGTCAATGTTTGGAAGGAGTGGACCACTGTTTTCCTAAGGCCTTAAAAGTGAGAATCTTTGTATTAGTGTACAAACTGTGTAACAAATTACCATAAATTTAGCAGTTTAATACAGCACAGATTTTTTAGCTCAGTTTATGTGGGTCAAACATCTGGGCACAGCAAAACCAAATCCTCTGTTCAGGGTCTCACCAATATGGAATCATGGTGCTAATTGGTCTGTGTTCTCATCTGGAGTTTAAAGTGTTCCTTCAAGCTTATCCAGGAAGTTGAAAGATTTCAGTCCTTTTGGAGAAGGTTCCTATTTTTGTGTGGTCAGTTGGGGTCATCCTCAGCTCTTAGAGACTGTCCTAATGTCCTAGCCATGTGGCCCTAAAACAACATCAATATTGATCTTATTTTCAATGCCAACAGGAGAATCCCTGACAGTCCAATAAGAAGGTGTCTCACTTAACATAATGCTAAGTCACTTAACATAATGTTTTGTCACTTAATATAATGTTATCCCAAAATATTTTCCTCCATGTTGGCCACTACAAAATCTGATGAATTGAATTTCTGTGCACTTGGCAATTTCACCTCTTGAGTCTATAATTCACAGCACGTTTACAACATATGCATGTAAAGGTTTAAAATCCTAAAAGATTATTATATTAAAGTGCTGCACTCAATATGTCAGCAAGTTTGGAAAACCTAGAAGTGCCCACAGGACTGGAAGAGGTCAATTTTCATCCCAATTCTCAAAAAGGAAAATACTAAAGAATGTTCAAACTCCCAGATGATTGCACTCATCTCCCATGCTAGTAAATTTGTGCTCAAAATTCTTCAAGCTAGGCTTCAGCAATACAAGAACCGAGAGCTTACAGATGTTCAAGCTGGGTTTAGAAAAAGGCAGAGGAACCAGAGATCAAGTTACTAACAGTCACTGGTTCATATAGAAAGCAAGACTTTTCAGAAAATCATCTACCTCTGTTTCATTGCCTATTGTAAAGCCTTTGAGTGTATGGATCATAACAAGCTGTGGAAAACTCTTAAAGGGATGGGAATACCAGACCATCTTACTTATCTCCTGAGAAATCTGTATGTAGGTGAAAAAGCAACGGTTAGAACCTTATATTGAACAAATGACTAGTTCAAAATTGAGAAAGGAGTATGACAAGGCTGTTTATTTTCACCCTAGTTATACAGCTTATATGTAGAGCATATCATGCAGATTGCCTGGCCGGATGAGTTACAGGCTGAAATTTAGATTGCCAGAAGAAGTATCAACAACCTCAAATATGCAAATGATACCACTTTAATGGCAAAAAGGGAAGAGGGACTAGACCTCTTGATGAAAGAGGAAAGTGAAAGTGAAAGTAGCTCAGTTGTGTCCACTCTCTGTGACTCCATGGCCTAAACAGTCTGGAATTCTCTAAGCCACAGCAAATAGAAGGGGAAAGGTGGAAGCAGTGACAGATTTCCTCTTCTTAGGGTTTAAAATCATTGTGGATGATGACTTGCAGCCATGAAATTAGAAGACTGTTTCTTAACAGGAAATCTATGACAATCATAGACAATGTATTAAAAAGCAAGGACATCACTTTGCCAACAAAGGTCCGTATAGTCAAGGCTATTGTCTTTCCGGTAGTCATGTACGGATATGAGAGTTAGACCATCAAGAGGGCAGAGTGCTTTCAAACTGTGGTGCTGGAGAAGACTCCTGATCATCCCTTTGACATCAAGGTGGTCAAACCAGTCAATCCTAAAGGAAATCAATCCTGAATACTCATTGGAAGTACTGATGCTGAAGCTGAAGCTCCAATACTTTGGCCACATGATGTGAAGAGCTGATTCATTAGAAAAGACCCTGATGCTGAGAAAGATTGAAGGCAGGATAAGAGAGCATCAGAGGAAGAGATGGTTGGATGGTATCACTGATTGAAATGGCATCAACTTCAGCAAACTCCAGAAGATGGTAAGGAACAGGGAAGCCTGGCATGCTACAGTCCATCAAGTGGCAAATAGTTGAACACAAATTAGTGACTAAATGACAACATGTAAAATTGCAGCCATTATAATGAGACAGCAAAGGAATAATACTTCTTATTATCTCTAATTTTTGATAAAATGTAAACAATCATGAATTAATTAAGCCTAGGTTATCTCTCCAGGTAAACAGGACGTAAAACAAAAATAGATAAGTAAAAAGATCAAAGAACAAACTAAACAAAAATGAAATTATTCATTTGGTAAAAACTATAATAAACAGTATTTAAATGCAAATGATAGACCAATAGAAAATAAAACATTATTGTATATAACAGCGAAGTACATACAATAAACAATTTTAAATTAATGCAAACAGTTTCTGTAAATTAATAAGTAAAATAGTTTAATGGAAAAATAATAAAAGCCATGAACAAATAACTCACAGAACAGAAAATTCAAAACGACAATAACTATATCATTAGACATCTAGCATTACTAGAAGTCAGGAAATTGCAAATTAAATCAGTGAGAAAATACCATTTTTTACCATTGCACTGAAAGATACAGAGGAAAAAATATCCTTACACATTGTTGATGGTACAGTATATTATAAAAAATTTAGGAAGCAATCTAGCAGTATTTTTAAAATTTAAAATATATGTACTCTTATAACCAATATTTTCTTCTATGAACTTTCTCTACAGATATGAAAGTATCAATAATTGAGAGAAATCAGCATGACTGAAATTAATTTAAAATTCCAGTAACAATGTTAATACTTAAGTATAGAAAAATGATTGAAAATGCATTGAGTTCACTCAATATAAAGCTGTAAACTATTGAAAGATGACAAGTTAAATGTATATTAAATGCATATAAATTTGGAAGGATGTCCATGGCATATTTTTAAGTGGGAGCAATTAAGTTAAAAATTTTGAAAATTATCTTACATTTTTGAAAGATAAATCAAATAAAACAATAATTTAATTGTGTATATATTTGAAAAAAGGTACTATTTTGAAAGATATAGTTTATATCAAAATGTTAATAACCTTTAGGTCTGTTTTTCAGTACTCAACCAATATAAGTGCTTTTAAATTTTGCAGGAATATATTTCTACCATCTAAAAACCATGTATCAGTGAGTTGAGATGACCTTAATCTAAGAATGTCTTAGATAAGCTTGATCCTTGGGCTCTAACTCCCATAGTGTTTTGCTTTTGCCTTCTACACAAAACAGCTCTCTGACCAAAATACTTTAAGTCAATACCTGAGACTACTTTTGCATTTCCAAATCTATATATGAAATTGCTTATAATATTGACTTATAATATATTGACTTATATATATTGCTTATAAATATTGACTGTTTCAAAGAATATTAATTTTTTGAAGTTATTTTTCTGAAGCCAAACAACGTGTGTGCTAAGTCATTTCAGTCATGTCTGACTCTTTGAAACCTCCTGGACTGTAGCTTACCAGGCTCCTCTATCCATGGGATTCTCTAGGCAAGAATACTGAAGTGGGTTGCCATTTCTTTTTCCATGGAATCTGTCTGACACAGGGATTTAACCTGCATCTCTTATGTTTCCTGCATTGACAGGTGAGTTCTTTACCACTAGCATCACCTGGGAAGTCCAGCCAAACATACTAGAGAAGACAAATGTGACCATCATGTTTTGAATAACTATTTTGTATCACACAACTTTCTAGTAGCTTTCAGTGTCCATAAATGTGAAACTTATTCATATGAACACTTCTTTGTAGAGCAGTGAGTAGAATCCTGATTAGTAGGTATACACGCAAGAAAAATACTAACATAAACAGTGATGACAACAACAACAAAAAAGTGAATGAATTTGACTCAAAATAGAGTTAAGGGACATTCCCAGAAACAACGTAAATGGACCAAAATTGTTTATTTTCCCGTATGTTAAACACTTCATTTTCCCTCTAGCAGCTTGTGTCTATTCTTGTTTCTTAAGTAGGCCTGAAACAAGATCTGATCTCGATAAATTAGAGTTTTGAAGGCAGGAGGCAAGACAGCCACTTAGAAAACCAAAGTTCTATACTTTCAGTTTTCTTTTTTCACAACCAGCTAGGAAATATATAGTTTATTTTTCCCAGACACATTTTACTCCTATTCAAAAGATTCTTGTGTAAATTTGACAAATTTAAATAATTTTTATCTTTTGTTTTTTCATACTATCAGTCCGCTTGGGCTACCATAACATTATATCATTTGCTGGGTGGCAGAAACAACAGAACTTTCTCCCAGGGAAGCTCAAGACCAAGCTAGCAGCAGGTCTAGTTTCTGGTGAGACCTCTCTTCCTAGCTTGTAGATGCCCACTTTTTTTTCTTTTGCTGTTTCTTCACATGACTTTTCCTGAGTCTGTTTGCAGAGAGACAGAGAAATCTTTCTCTCTTCTTATAAGCCGCCAATACTATTGGATTAGTACCACACCTTTATGACCACATTCAATTTTATTTACCTCCTAAAAGCCTGATTTCCAAATGCAGTCATTTTAGAAATTAGAGCTTTAACATGTGGATTTGGGGTGGGGAGCCACAACTCAGATATACCAATGTTTAACATTTTAGTTATTTATTTCATAGTAATTAATCTATGAATGGGGCTTCCTGAATGGCTCAGTGGTGAAGAATCTGCCTGTGAGGCAGAAGACTCAGGAGACACTGCAGATTTGATCGTTGGGTTGGAAAGATCCCCTGGAGGAGGGCATGACAACCCACTCCAATATTCTTGCGTGGAGAATCCCATGGCAGAAGAATCTGACAGGCTGCATTCTATATGGTCACTCAGAGGCAGATGTGGCTGAAGCAACTGAGTACACCCGCGATCTATATTAATACCTATTATATGCAGAGAAAGTAGAAGTCACAGTGTTGTAAACAATTATTATAATAATGGTACCATACATGTCTTTGTATTCATTCATTAACTTACTCTTTCAACAAACATTTTCAGAAGCCTATTCTAGATATATGAAACATAAAAGCCCAAATAATAAGTGAGTAACTTCAGTTTGTGTAGTTTAGGGAAAATTTGTACATTTCTATTGCCATATCAAATGATCAGTCAGCACTACTTTTGGTCACCTGTTCTATACTCAACATTATAGGATGCATTTGGGGGAATGAAAATGGAAGTACATAATACATATTTTGATGTTGAAAATATAATATATTCATAAATCTTTTAGTGGAGATTTGGAATTATCAGCAATTATTGCTATTTCAGTTATCTATGTCAACAACAATACTGTGTAATAATTAATCATGACACTTCCATGGCATATAGCAAGAGGATTATTTCCACTCTTGAGACTGTCAGCTGGGCAGTTCTGCTGACTGAATTGGGCTCAGTGGAGACCATTCATTCACCTGTGGTTAGCTATTAGTTGCTCTGCTTTACTGATTTTGGGTAGGTTCTTTCACAGGTCTGGGCTTGTAGCTGGAAAAAAATGATCTCATTTGGTTCCACTTGATGCACAGTAAGGATAGCCAGGGTAAGCTTCAGAAAGAGAGAATGGAATTCTGGAAGGCCAAATAACCTGAGTCTCAGAACTGTCACAGCATCAGTTCCTTATAATCCACTATGCAAACATGTTACAAGGGGCCAAATCCTATAAGTAAAGAAAAGAAGTGCATCATTTGTGAAGTGAAAAATTGTATTGCAAAGTATGTAAATACTGAGGTTCACCGATGATTAGGTGAAGACTTAGGACCATTTTTTCAATCAACATAGTACCATAACACACATAAAACCTGGGGGAAACATAAACTTAATTTGCTAAATCACTTTACTTCATAGAAAACCAGGGAAATTATCAAATGAATCCACAGATATACCCAAGCTTGCAGATCACAGATAGGAAAATAAACTAAGTCAGTGAAGTTCAGTTCAGGTGCTCTGTGACTCCATGAACCGCAGCACATCAGGCCTCCCTGTCCATCACGAACTCCCGGAGTTTACGCAAACTCACGTCCATTGAGTCGGTGACGCCAGCTAACCATCTCATCCTCTGTCGTCCCCTTCTCCTCCTGCCTTCAATCTTTCCCAACATCAGGGTCTTTTCAAATGAGTCAGCTCTTCACATGAGGTGGCCAGAGTATTGGAGTTTCAGCTTCAACATCAGTCCTTCCAATGAATACCCAGGACCGATTTCCTTTAAGATGGACTGGTTGGATCTCCTTGCAGTCCAAGGGACTCTCAAGAGTCTTCTCCAATATCACAATTCAAAAGCATCAATTCATCTGGACTCGGTTTCCTTTAGGTCCAACGCTTACATCCACACATCATCACTGGAAAAACCATAGCCTTGACTAGATGGACCTTTGTTGATAAAGTAATGTCTCTGTTTTTTAATGTGCTGTCTAGGATTGTCGTAACTTTCCTTCCAAGGAGTAAGTGTCTTTTAATTTTATGGCTACAATCACCATCTGCAGTGATTTTGGAGCCCCCAAAAAATAAAGTCAGCTACTGTTTCCACTGTTTCCCCATGTATTTGCCATGAAGTGATGGGACTGGATGCCATGATCTTAGTTTTCTGAATGTTGAGCTTTAAGCCAACTTTTAACTCTCCTCTTTCATTTTCACCAAGACGCTCTTTAGTTCTTTTTCCCTTTCTCCCGTAAGGGTGGTGCCATCTGCATATCTGAAGTTATTGATATTTCTCCCGGCCCTCTTGATTTCAGCTTGTGCTTCATCCAGCCCAGCATTTCTCATGATGTACCCTACATCTAAGTTAAATGACGTACTTTGACATACTCCTTTTCCTATTTGGACCAGTCTGCTGTTCCATGTCCACTTCTGTTTCTTCCTGACCTGCATATAGATTTCTCAAGAGGGAGGTCAGGTGGTCTGGTATTCCTATCTCTTTCAGAATTTTCCACAGTTCAATGTGATCCACAGTCAAAGGCTTTGGCATAGACAATAAAGCATAGACAATAAAGCAGAAATAGATATTTTTCTGGAACTCTCTTGCTTTTTTGATGATCCAGTAGATGGCAATTTGATCTCTGGTTCCTCTTGCTTTTCTAAAACCATCTTCAGCATCTGGAAGTTCATGGTTTACATATTGCTGAAGCCTGGCTTGGAGAATTTTGAGCATTACTTTTGTAGTGTGTGAGATAAGGGCAACTGTGCGGTAGTTTGAGCATTCTTTGGCATTGCCTTTCTTTCAGATTGGAATGAAAACTGACCTTTTCCAGTCCTGTGGCCACTGCTGAGTTTTCCAAGTTTGCTGGCACATTGAGTGCACCATTTTAACAGCATCATCCTTTAGGATTTGAAATAGCTCAACTGGAATTCCATCACCTCCACTAGCTTTGTTCATACTGATGCTTCCTAAGGCTCACTTGACTTCACATTCCAGGATGTCTGGCTCTAGGTGAGTGATTACACTATCCTGATTATCTAGGCCATGAAGATGTTTTCTATACAGTTCTTCCATGTATTCTTGCCACCTCTTCTTAATATCTTCTTTTTTTTGTTAGGTCCCTATCATTTCTGTCCTTTATTGAGCCTGTATTGAATGAAATATACCCATGGTATCTCCAATTTTCTTGGAGAGATCTCTAGTCTTTCCCACTCTGTTGTTTTCTTCTATTTCTTTGCACTGATCACTGAGGAAGGCTTTCTTACCTCCCCTTGCTATTCTTTGGAACTCTGCATTCAAATGGTTATATCTTTCATTTTCTCCTTTGCTTTTTGCTTCTCTTCTTTTTACAGCTATTTGTAAGGCCTCCCCAGACAGCCATTTTGCTTTTTTCATTGCTTTTTCTTAGGGATGGTCTTGATCTCTGTCTCCTGTACAATGTCACGAAGCTCCATCCATAGTTCATTAGGCACTCTATCTAGCAGATCTAGTCCCTTAAATCTATTTCTCACTCCCACTTTTTAATCATAAGGGATTTGATTTAGGTCATAAATGAATGACCTAGTGTTTCCCCCGCTTTCTTCAATTTCAGTATAAATTTGGCAATAAGAAGTTCATGATCTGAGCCACAGTCAGATCCTCTTCTTGATTTTGCTGACTGTATAGACCTTCTCCATCTTTGGCTGCAAAGAATATAATCAATCCGATTTAGTTATTGACCTTCTGTTGATATCCATGTGTAGAGTCTTCTCTTGTGTTGTTGGAAGAGGGTATTTGCTATGACCAGTGCATTCTCTTGGCAAAACTCTATTAGCTTTTGTCCTGCTTCATTCTTTACTCCAAGGCCAAATTTATGTGTTACTCTAGATGTTGCTTAACTTCCTACTTTTTTATTCCAGTTCCCTCTAATGAAAAGGACATCTTTTTTGGGTTCAGTACAGTTCAGTCACTCAGTCGTGTCCAATTCTTTGCGACTCCATGAATCGCAGCACGCCAGGCCTCCCTGTCTATCACCAACTCACAGAGTTCACTCAGACTCGCATCCATCAAGTTAGTGATGCCATCCAGCCATCTCATCCTCTGTCATCCCCTTCTCCTCCTGCCCCCAATCCCTCTCAGCATCAGAGTCTTTTCCAGTTAGTCAACTCTTCGCATGAGGTGGCCAAAGTACTGGAGTTTCAGCTTTAGCATCATTCTTTCCAAAGAAACCCTAGGGCTAATCTCCTTCAGAATGGACTGGTTGGATCTCCTTGCAAGGAACTCTCAAGAGTCTTCTCCAACACCACAGTTCAAAAGCATCAATTGTTTGGCACTCTGCCTTCTTCACAGTCCAACTCTCACATCCATGCATGACCACAGGAAAAACCATAGCCTTCACTAGACGGACCTTAGTTGGCAAAGTAATGGCTTTGCTTTTGAATACACTATCTAGGTTGGACATAACTTTTCTTCCAAAGAGTAAGCGTCTGTTAATTTCATGGCTGCAATCACCGTCTGCTGTGATTTTGGAGAAAAAAAAAATAAAGTCTGACACTGTTCCCACTGTTTCCCCATCTATTTCCCATGAAGTGATGGGACCGGATGCCATTATCTCCGTTTTCTGAATGTTGAGCTTTAGGCCAACTTCTTCTCTCTCCTCTTTCACTTTCATCAAGAGGCTCTTTAGTTCCTCTTCACTTTCTGCCATAAGGGTGGTGTCATCTGCATATCTGAGGTTATTGATATTTCTCCCAGCAATCTTGATTCCAGCTTGTGTTTCTTCCAGTCCAGCATTTCTCATGATGTACTCTGCATATAAGTAAATAAACAGGGTGACAATATATAGCCTTGATGTACTCCTTTTCCTATTTGGAACCAGTCTGTTGTTCCATGTCCAGTTCTAACTGCTGCTTCCTGACCTGCATACAGACTTCTCAAGAGGCAGGTCAGGTGGTCTGGTATTCCCATCTCATTCAGAATTTTCCACAGTTTATTGTGATATACACAGTCAAAGGCTTTGGCATAGTCAATAAAGCAGAAATAGATGTTTTTCTGAAACTCTCTTGCTTTTTCCATGATCCAGTGTATGTTGACAATTTGATCTCTGGTTCCTCTGCCTTTTCTAAAACCAGCTTGAACATCTGGAATTTCACTGTTCACGTATTGCTGAAGCCTGGCTTGGAGAATTTTGAGCATTACTTTACTAGCATGTGAGACGAGTGCAATTGCGTGGTAGTTTGAGCATTCTTTGGCATTGCCTTTCTTTCGGATTGGAATGAAAACCCACCTTTTCCAGTCCTGTGGCCACTGTTGAGTTTTCCAAATTTGCTGGCACATTGAGTGTACCACTTCAACAGCATCATCTTTCAGGATTTGACACAGCTCAACTGGAATGCCATCACCTCCACTAGCTTTGTTTGTAGTGATGCTTTCCAAGGCCCACTTGACTTCACATTCCAGGATGTCTGGCTCTAGGTGAGTGATCACACCATCTTGATTATCTGGGTCATGAAGATCTTTTTTGTGCAGTTCTTCTGTGTATTCATGCCACCTCTTCTTAATATCTTCTGCTTCTTTTAGGTCCACACCATTTCTGTCCTTTATTGAGCCCATCTTTGCATGAAATGTTCCCTTGGTATCTCTAATTTTCTTGAAGAGATCTCTAGTCTTTCCCATTCTGTTGTTTTCCTCTATTTCTTTGCATTGATCACTGAAGAAGACTTTCTTATCTCTCCTTGCTATTCTTTGGAACTCTGCATTCATATGCTTATATCTTTCCTTTTCTCCTTGGCTTTTCACCTCTCTTCTTTTCACAGCTATTTGTAAGGCCTCCCCAGACAGCCATTTTGTTTTTTAACATTTATTTTCCATGGGGATGGTCTTGATCCCTGTCTCCTGTACAATGTCATGAACCTCATTCCATAGTTCATCAGGCACTCTATCAAATCTAGGTCCTTAATACTATTTCTCACTTCCATTGTACAATCATAAGGGATTTGATTTATAAATATCATGATGGAGAAGAAGAAATGATGTAATCTGTTACATATAAATTTGCATGTTAAGTGTTTGGCTGGAAAGGGGTAACCTCTGCAGCTCCTCTCTGTGGAAATTCTTTTTTAGCATCTTAAAACACAGTGTTTCATCCAACTTGGAGAGGAAAGACTTGCATTTGATTCCTTAAAGTCTCATAGTAACATGTTAAATATGTCAAGATATTATTTTTCTAGAGCTAAATTCTTTTTATAATAAATTACTTTTATTAATGAAAACATAACTTCACAGGAATTACTTAAATGCATTTTTAAATCTGTTTTTATGATGGATTATAGAAGACAGGATAAATGAGCTGCCTGTGATTTTGATTTAACTTTCAAACACATGTTAATTCTAAGCTTTCTAATGTTTACACATGGTCAGCCCTGTGTTACAATCAGTCCTATTTATATTAACTAAATGAATGAAAATAATGAATTTAAATAATGTAATATGTGAAAAATTCACTCCACGAATAACAATTTATAATGATGTGTACAGAATAGCTCTTTAATATAAGGATTTAGTTGTAGTCATCTTGTACACTAATGCCAAATCTCAATACTTGTAAAAAGAAAGATCTAAATATTTACCCAACCCCATAATATAGCCCTCATTTAATTTTATACTATTTTTAATCAGATATAGTAAAAAACGTATAGGAGCATTTTTGTCTTCAAAAAACATATACAGCATCTTAAATATGTATCAGTTCAGTTCAGTGCTCAGTCATGTCTGACTGTGACCCTATGGACTGCAGCAGGCCAGGCTTCCCTGTTCATCACCAACACCTGGAGCTTGCTCAAACTCATGCCCATGGAGTCAGTGATGCCATCCAACCATCTTATCCTCTGCCGTCCCCTTTTCCTCCTGCTTTCAATCTTTCCCAGCATCAGAGTCTTTTCTAATGAGTCGGCTTTTCAAATCAGGTGGCCAAAGTATTGGAGCTTCAGTTTCAGCATCAGTCCTTCCAATGAATATTCAGGACTGATTTCCTTTAGGATTGACTGATATATGATCCTATACCAGGGCTGATTTCCTTTAGAATGGATAGGTCTATATACTAATAATTAAAATTTGAATTCCAAGGAAAGTTATAACTTCCAATGTTTATCTATTCCATCATTTGCCTTCTTTGTACAAAACCGAACTAGGAATTAAAAAAAAAAAAAAAAACTAAAACTAAAACCTAAATATTTTTGGAGTTTTCTCTTTTACACAAAAGATAATTGTTTTATCAGAGATTTCTATACACTTCTTTGTGTGATCATACTGAGAAAGTTCTGATAACAAAAGGAGTGATGGTAATGGCAGTTAGACAATGAAAATAACACTAATTAATTTCCTGAAGTTTTTTTCTTTTTTGTCCCATTCAGTGTCAGTGTTATACTTTGTCCCGTGACCTTTATATTGTCATTAAATTGCTACTACAAGCATGCTTTGCTTCCCATTTGCCTTCACTCATGGCGCGAGTGAGTGATGCTTCAGTCAGTCACTTCAAAGACTGAATCCCATGGACAGAATCCCAAGGACAAAGAAGCTTGGCTGGCTACACTCCATGGGGTCACAAAGAATTAGACATGACTAAAGCGACTGAGTATATATACGGAAACATATATATATATATATATATATATATATATATATATATATATATATAGTTTATTACAGTTATTTCAGAAAACATTCATTAACTTTTGTCCACAATATTTTTGCTAGGAATGTGATTTTATGAAAACAGACTTCCATTCTCAACAGTTTATAATCTGCAAGTGTGAAATAATCACCTTATTTTCAAGATGGGGTAGAGATAGGTAAAAATCTGAAACACAAATGTGGGTATAGATATTATATGTGTAGATGTTGATACATAAATAAAACCAGAGCAAGTCATATAGTTGGTTGCAAAAACAATCATCACTGGAGATTCCAGACAGATAAATTAGCATTGACTTCATGGAATAAATGACCTTTAGCAACATATATACTCGCTTGAAAAGACAAATGAAGAATTTTGACAGAATTATAAAATATTTTCATACTTAGTCAGTTTTTATTGTTTGCTAAGAAAGAGCTAATACTTTTCAGATATCTTTTTCCCTCTGATTGTTAAGAAGACTGTCTAGAGATAAGTAGCATCTTTCTAAAATATTGATGTAACATTGCTTTATAATATTATGTTTCATGTGTACTATATTATATTTTGATTTCTGTATACACTAAAGTGTGCTCATCTCCGAAAACTTTGTTTTCCATCTGTCAACATACAATTTTCCCTCTTTACCCATTTTCTCTCCCTCTCTTACCTCTGGTAACCACTAATATGATCTCTGCATCTATGTCTGTTTTTGTCTGGTGTGTTTTGTTCATTTTTTAATGTCCCATATAATAGTGAAATCATAAAATATTCGCTTTTCCATCTGATTTATTTCACTTGGTTTAATACCTTTAAGGTCCATTAATATTATTGCAAATGGTAGGATTTTATCTTTCTTATGGCTGAGTAGTGTTCTATTTTTTTATATACACCACATCTTTATCCATTCATCCATCAGTAGATTGTTTCCATATTTCAGCTATTGTAAATAATGTTGTGATGAACTTTGGAGAACATGTTTTCTTTCAAATTAAAATTTTTGTGATTTTCCAAAAAATACCCAGAAGAAGAATATTTAGATAAAATGGTAGCTCTCTCTTCTTAAACTTAAGGAAATTTTCTTATATTTTTCAATAGAGGCTGCATCACTTTACATTCCCAGTAAGGTGTACATTTTCTTCAAATCATCAGTAACACATCATTTCTTGACTTTATGATAATAGTCACTTTAGTTAACAAGATATCTCACTCTGGTTTTTACTTACATTTCCATAATAATTAGTGATGATAAACATCTTTTTCTATGACTGTTGGCTGTGTGTATGCCCTCTTTGGAAAAAAAAAATCTATTCAGATCCTCTGCCCACTTTTCAGTTGAGTTGTTTTGGGGTTGTATAAGTTCTTTATATACTTTGGATGTAAACCCCTTATCAAACAGAGGATTTGCAGATATTTACTTTCATTTAATCAATTGATTTTTTGTTTTGTTTTGTTGATGGTTTCATTTGTTTTGCAGAAACTTTTTCATTTGATGTATGCCCATTTGTTTATTTTTACTTTTATTTCCTTTGCTTGAGGAGATATGCAGAAAAACATTTCTAAAATGAATGTCAAAGAGCCATTTTCTTCTCTAGGGCATCTTCCTGATCAAGGGACCAAACCCATGTCTCCTGTATTGACATACAGATTCTTTACCACTGAGCCATCAGGGAAGCTCCTAGTGTAAAAAGAAAAAAAGAAAAAAAAAGACAATTAAAATAGATGAAGAGATATACCATGTTCTTGAATTGGAAGAATCATGTTGTGAAAATGATTGTATTACATAAAGAAATCTATAGGTTTAATGCAATCCCTATTAAACTGCAAATGGTATTTTTCACAGAATTAGAACAAATAACTTCTGATCTGTATGGAAACACAGTAAGCCCTGAAGAGCAAAAAAATCTTGAGAAGGAAGTATGGACCTGGAGAAATCAACCTTCCTAACTTTAGATTATACTATAAAGCTACAGTCATCATGACAGTATGGTATTGGCATCAAAAAGGAAATATAAACCAATGGAACAAGTTAGAAAGCCCAGAGATAAACACATGCAGCTTATCTTTGGCAAAGGAGGCAAGAATATACCATGGAGAATAAAAAATGTCTTCAATAAATGGTGTTGGGAACACTGGACAGCTACATGTAAAAGAGTGACATTAGGATACTTCCAAAGACCATACACAAAGATGAACTCAAAAAGAAATAAAGATCTATATGTAAGACCCAAAGCTATAAAACTTTTAGGGGAAAAAATAAGCAAACTACTCTTTGACATAAATCACAGCAAGATTCTCTCTGATCCACCTCCTAGAGTATTGGAAATAAAAACAAACAAACAAACAAAAAATAACTGTGACCTAATTAGCTGGTTTTAGAAAACGCAGAGAAACCAGAGATAAAGTTGTCAACATCTGCTGGATAATCAAAAGAGCAAGAGTTACAGAAAAGCATCTATTTCTGCTTTATTGATTATGCCAAAGCCTTTGACTGTGTAGATCACAATAAACTGGAAAATTCTGAAAGAGATGGGAATTCCAGACCACCTGACCTGCCTCTTGAGAAACCTATATGCAGGTCAGGAAGCAACAGTTAGAACTGGACATGGAACAACAGACTGGTTCCAAATAGAAAAAAGAGTACCTCAAGACTGTATATTGTCACCCTGCTTATTGCAGGGAGAAATATCAATAACCTCAAATATGCAGATGACACCACCCTTATGGCAGAAAGTGAAGAGGGACTAAAAAGCCTCTTGATGAAAGTGAAAGAGGAGAGTGAAAAAGTTGGCTTAAAGCTCAACATTCAGAAAACGAAGATTATGGCATCTGGTCCCATCATTCCATGGGAAATAGATGGGGAAACAGTGGCAACAGTGTCAGAATTTATTTTGGGGGGCTCCAAAATCGCTGCAGATGTTGATTGCAGCCATGAAATTAAAAGACTCTTACTCCTTGGAAGGAAAGGTATGACCAATCTAGACAGCATATTAAAAAGCAGAGACATTACTTTGCCGAAAAAGGTCCATCTAGTAGAGGCTATTGTTTTTCCAGGAGTCATGTATGGATGTAACAGTTGGACTGTGAAGAAGGCTGAGCGCCAAAGAATTGATGCTTTTGAACTGTGGTTTTGGAGAAGACTCTGGAGAATCCCTTGGACTGCAAGGAGATCCAATCAGTCCATTCTGAAGGAGATCAGCCCTGGAATTTCTTTGGAAGGAACAATGCTAAAGCTGAAACTCTAGTACTTTGGCCAACTCATGCAAAGAGTTGACTCATTGGAAAAGACTCTGATGCTGGGAGGGATTGGGGGCAGGAGGAGAAGGGGACAACAGAGGATGAGATGGCTGGATGGCATCACTGACTCGAAGGACATGAGTCTGAGTGAACTCCAGGAGTTGGTGATGGACAGGGAGGCCTGGCGTGCTGCAGTTCAACAAAGAGTCGCACACGAATGAGCGACTGAACTGAACTGAGTATATCATGAGAAACACTGGACTTTAAGAAACATAAGCTGGAATCAAGATTGCTGGGAGAAATATCAATAACCTCAGACATGCAGATAACACCACCCTTATGGCAGAAAGTGAAGGGAACTAAAAGTCTCTTGATGAAAGTGAAAGAGGAGAGTGAAAAAGTTGGCTTAAAGCTCAACATTTAGAAAACGAAGATCATGGCATCTGGTCCCATCACTTCATGGCAAATAGATGTGGAAACAGTGTCAGACTTTATTTTTTGGGGGCTCCAAAATCACTGCAGATGGTGATTGCAGCCATGAAATTAAAAATCACTTACTCGGGGTGGTGCTAAGATGGTGGGGGAATAGGACGGGGAGACCACTTTCTCCCTCAAAAATTCATCAAAAGAACATTTCAACGCTAAATAAATTCCACAAAACAACTTCTGAATGCTGGCAGAGGACATAGGGGATCCAGCAAAGCAGATCATTGGCTTCAAAAACAGGTAGGAAAAAATATAATAAGACAAAAAAAGAGACAAAGGAGGTAGGGTGGGAGCTCCGTCCTGGGAAGGGAATCCTGTCCCGGGAAGAGACTCTTAAAAAGAGAGGTCTCCAAACACCAGGAAACATTCTCACAGCCGAGTCTGTGGCGAGCTTTGGAAGCAAAGAGGGCAACATAACAGGAAGGGAAAATAAATAAATAATTAAAACCAGCAGATTACAAGCCAAACAGTAACTCCCCCAGCGGAAAAGCAGCGCAGATGCCTGCATCCACCACTAGCAAGTGGGGGCTGGGCAGGGAGGAACGGGACATGCAACCGGCAGTGCTTTCTAAGAATCCAGCCGTGAGAGGTGTGGACTGCAGTGGTTTTTTTTGAGAATTGGGCTGGAACACCCTGCACACGGACAGAGTGAACTAAATTGGGCTAGCAAACCAGATTGTGGGATAGCTACCACGTGAAACCCTCGAACATAAGACACTGCCAGGACTGCGCACAGAACAAAGGACGGATGACATCCCCTTCCGGTGACAGGCAGCCAGAGCCTTAAGGACTTAAAGGGGGTATTTGCAGCCCAAGAGAGACATTACTTACCAAAATGCAAGCAGGTTTCTTTGTTAACTAAGACTTCTGGGGGTTCTGGACAGTCATCATCTGCCTGAGAAGGAACGCCAGCAGTACACCCAGAAAACTGAGCAGCAGGGAAAGGTCATAGTCGCAGCGATTGTGCTTGCCAAACTCCTGAGCCACTCGGACCTGGGAAAGGCACAAAATGCAGGCCCAACCCAACCAAATCTGCATGTCTGAGGGCTTCCTGAGTGCCGAGCCTGAGCGGCTTAGACCGGGGAGGTGCATGCAGCCTAGGGCCGGCCTCAGACGGTTCCCCAGCGGAGCTACGTAGAGCCTGAGCAGTGTGCGCCGTGAGCAGGGGCAAGCCCAGAGTGGATGAGACACTGCAAGCACACGCCAGTAATATTTGTTTGCAGCATCCCTCCTTCCCCACAGCGTGACTAAATAGTGAGCCTAGTGTGTCCACCACCTCCCTCCCTGTGTCATGACGGAAATCAGACACAGAAGAGACCAGGAAACAGAGGAAGTTAAACAGAGGGAACCGCCTTGGAAGTGACTCCACACAACCCACAACACCAGAGAAAGGGCCAGATATACCTTTACTACTTATAATCTTTTTTTTTTTTTCTGTCTTTTTTTTTTTTTTTTGAGTTGATGGGGTTGCGTGATTGTTTTTTTTTTCTTTTTTTGTTCTTTTTTTTAACTTTCATAAATTTTTAAGTACTCTATTTCTCTAATTATTATTTTTAATAATTCTTGTGGCTTTGTTTTCTTTTGTTGTTGTTGTTTGTTTTGTTTGTTTTGTTTGCTTATGTTTTCATTCTTTTTTTCCTCTTCTTCTTTTCTTTAATATTGTATTTTTGAAAATCCAATCTCTACTCCAGATTTTTAATCTTTGCTTTTTGGTATTTGTTGTCAGTTTTGTACATGTAAAAATCCAATCTTCAGTACCCAATTTTACCTGAGAGCGAGATTACTGGCTTGACCACTCTCCCCCCCTTTGGACTCTCCTTTTTCTCCACCAGGTGGCCTCTTTCTCCTCCCTCCCCCTTCTTTTCTCTACCCAACCCTGTGAATCTCTATGTGTTCCAGATGGTGGAGAACACTCAGGGAATGGGTTACTGGCCGGATCTCTCTCTCTCCCTTTCATTTCCCTCTTTTATCCTACAGGCCACCTCTGTCTACTTCCTTCCTCTCCTCTTCCCTGTATAACTCCGTGAACACCTCTGAGTGGTCCAGACTGGGGAGCGTACATAAGGAAGTGATTACTGGCTAGCTTGCTATCTCCTCTTTTGATACCAAATCATCTCATTCCAGTCACCTCTAACTACCCCCTCCCTCTTCTCTTCTCCGTGTAACTCAATGAACCTCTATGGGTGACCCTCAATGTGCAGAAACCTTTAATCTTTAACCTAGATGCTTTATCATCAGTGCTCTATTGATAGAGGAGTCCTGAGGCTAGGGTAAAAATAAAACTGAAAACCAGAAACAAGAGGCTTAAGTCCAAATCCTAAGAACATCAGAAAAACCCTGAATCCAGGGAACATTAATCAATAGGAGCTCATCAAAAGCCTCCATACCTACACTTAAACCAAGCACCACCCAAGGGCCAACAAGTTCCAGAGCAAGACATACCACGCTAATTCTCCAGCAACACAGGAACACACCCCTGAGCTTCAATATACAGGCAGCTCAAAACTACTCCAAAACCACTGACATCTCACAACCCATTACTGGACAATTCATACCACTCCAGAAAGAAGAAATCCAGCTCCACCCACCAGAACTCCAACACAAGCCTCCCTAACCAAGAAACCTTGACAAGCCACTGATACAACCCCACCCACAGTGAGGAAACTCCATAATAAAGAGAGCTCCACAAATTCCCAGAATATAGAAAGGCCACCCCAAACGCAGCAATATAACCAAAATGAAGAGACAGAGGAATACCCAGCAGGTAAAGGAACAGGAGAAATGCCTACCAAACCAAACCAAAGAGGAGGAGATAGGGAATCTACCTAAGAAAGAACTCCAAATATTGATAGTGAAAATGATCCAAAATCTTGAAATCAAAATGGAATCACAGATAAATAGCCTGGAGACAAGGATTGAGAAGATGCAAGAAAGGTTTAACAAGGACCTAGAAGAAATAAAAAAGAGTCAATATATAATGAATAATGCAATAAATGAGATCAGAAACACTCTGGAGGCAACAAATAGTAGAATAACTGGAGGCAGAAGATAGGATTAGTGAAATAGAAGATAGAATGGTAGAAATAAATGAATCAGAGAGGAAAAAAGAAAAACAAATTAAAAGAAATGAGGACAACCTCAGAGACCTCCAGGACAATATGAAACGCTCCAACATTAAAATTATAGGAGTCCCAGAAGAAGAAGACAAAAAGAAAGACCATGAGAAAAGTCTTGAGGAGATAATAGTTGAAAACATCCCTAAAATGGGGAAGGAAATAATCACCCAAGTCCAAGAAACCCAGAGAGTTCCAAATAGGATAAAACCAAGGCGAAACACCCCAAGACATATATTAATCAAATTAACAAAGACCAAACACAAAGAACAAATATTAAAAGCAGCAAGGGAAAAACAACAAATAACACACAAGGGGATGCCCATAAGGATAACTGCAGATCTTTCAATAGAAACTCTTCAGGCCAGGAGGGAATGGCAAGACATACTTAAAGTGATGAAAGAAAATAACCTACAGCCCAGATTACTGTATCCAGCAAGGATCTCATTCAAATATGAAGGAGAAATAAAAAGCTTTACAGACAAGCAAAAGCTGAGAGATTTCAGCACCACCAAACCAGCTCTCCAACAAATACTAAAGGATATTCTCTAGACAGGAAACACAAAAAGAGTGTATAAACCGGGACCCAAAACAATAAAGTAAATGGCAACAGGATCATACTTATCAATAATTACCTTAAATGTAAATAGGTTGAATGCCCCAACCAAAAGGCAAAGACTGGCTGAATGGATACAAAAATAAGATCCTTATATGCGCTGCCTACAAGAGACCCACCTCAAAACACAGACACATACAGACTGAAAGTGAAGGGCTGGAAACAGATATTCCATGCAAATAGAGACCAAAAGAAAGCAGGAGTAGCAATACTCATCTCCGATAAAATAGACTTTAAAACAAAGGCTGTGAAAAGAGACAAAGAAGACCACTACATAATGATCAAAGGATCAATCCAAGAAGAAGATATAACAATTATAAATATATATGCACCCAACATAGGAGCACCACAATATGTAATACAAATGGTAACAAGCGTGAAAGGGGAAATTAACAATAACACAATAATAGTGGGAGACTTTAATACCCCACTCACACCTATGAACAGATCAACTAAACAGAAAATTAACAAAGAAATGCAAACTTTAAATGACACAATAGACCAGTTAGACCTAATTGATATCTATAGGACATTTCACCCCAAAACAATGAATTTCACCTTTTTCTCAAGTGCTCACGGAACCTTTTCCAGATAGATCACATCCTGGGCCATAAATCTAACCTTGATAAATTCAAAAAAAAATCGAAATCATCCCAAGCATCTTTTCTGACCATAATGCATTAAGATTAGATCTCAATTACAGGAGAAAAAATATTAAAAATCCCAACATATGGAGGCTGAACAACACACTTCTGAATAACCAACAAATCACAGAAGAAATCAAAAAAGAAATCAAATTATGCATAGAAACGAATGAAAATGAAAACACAACAACCCAAAATCTGTGGGAAACTATAAAAGCAGTGCTTAGAGGAAAGTTCAAAGCAATACAGGCATACCTCAAAAAACAAGAAAAAAGTAAAATAAATAACCTAACTCTACACCTAAAGTAACTAGAAAAGGAAGAAATGGAGAATCCCAGAGTTAGTAGAAGGAAAGTAATCTTAAAAATTAGGGCAGAAATAAATGCAAAAGAAACAAAAGAGAACATAGTAAAAATCAACAAAGCAAAAAGCTGGTTCTTTGAAAGGATAAATAAAATTGACAAACCATTAGCTAGACTCATCAAGAAACAAAGGGAGAAGAATAAAATCAATAAAATTAGAAATGAAAACGGAGAGATCACAACAGACAACACAGAAATAAAAGGATCATAAGAGACTACTACCAGCAGTTATATGCCAATAAAATGGACAATGGGGAAGAAATGGACAAATTCTTAGAAAAGTATAACTTTCCAAAACTGAACCAGGAAGAAATAGAAAATCTTAACAGACCCATCACAAGCGTGGAAATTGAAACTGTAATCAGAAATCTTTCAGCAAACAAAAGCCCAGGTCCAGATGGCTTCACAGCTGAATTCTACCAAAAATTTCGAGAAGAGCTAAGACCTATCCTACTGAAACTCTTCCAGAAAATTGCAGAAGAGGGTAAACTTCCAAACGCATTCTATGAGGCCACCATCACCCTAATACCAAAACCTGACAAAGATGCCACAAAAAAAGAAAACTACAGGCCAATATCACTGATGAACATAGATGCAAAAATCCTCAACAAAATTCTAACAATCAGAATCCAACAACACATTAAAAAGATCATACACCATGACCAAGTGGGCTTTATTCCAGGGATGCAAGGATTCTTCAATATCCGCAAGTCAATCAGTGTAATTCACCACATTAACAAATTGAAAAATAAAAGCCATATGATTATCTCAATAGATGCAGAGAAGGCCTTTGACAAAATTCAACATCCATTTATGATAAAAACTCTTCAGAAAGCAGGAATAAAAGGAACATACCTCAACATAATAAGAGCTATATATGACAAACCCACAGCAAACATTATCCTCAAAGGTGAAAAACTGAAAGCATCATTTCCCCTAAAGTCAGGAACAAGACAAGGGTGCTCACTTTTACCGCTACTATCCAACATAGTTCTGGAAGTTTTGGCCACAGCAAACAGAGCAGAAAAAGAAATAAAAGGAATCCAAATTGGAAAAGAAGAAGTAAAACTCTCACTGTTTGCAGATGACATGATCCTCTACATAGAAAATCATAAAGACTCCACCAGAAAATTATTAGAGCTAATCAATGAATATAGTAAAGTTGCAGGATATAAAATCAACATTCAGAAATCCCTTGCATTCCTATACACTGATAATGAGAAAGTAGAAAAAGAAATTAAGGAAACAATTCCATTCACCATTGCAACGAAAAGAATAAAATACGTAGGAATATACCTACCTAAAGAGTCTAAAGACCTACATATAGAAAACTATAAAACACTGATGAAAGAAATCAAAGAGGACACTAATAGATGGAAAAAATAAACCATGTTCATGGATTGGAAGAATCAATATAGTGAAAATGAGTACACTACCCAAAGTAATCTACAGATTCAATGCAATCCCTATCAAGCTACCAGCAGTATTTTTCACAGAACTAGAACAAATAATTTCAAGATTTGTATGGAAATACAAAAAACCTCGAATAGCCAAAGCTATCTTGAGAAAGAAGAATGGAACTGGAGGAATCAACTTGCCTGATTTCAGGCTCTACTACAAAGCCACAATCATCAAGACAGTATGGTACTGGCACAAAGACAGAAATATAGATCAATAGAACAAAATAGAAAGCCCAGAGATAAATCCACACACCTATGGACACCTTATCTTCAACAAAGGGAGCAAGAATATACAATGGAGTAAAGACAATCTCTTTAACAAGTGGTGCTGGGAAAACTGGTCAACCACTTGTAAAAGAATGAAACTAGATCACTTTCTAACACCACACACAAAACTAAACTCAAAATGGATTAAAATCTAAATGTAAAGCCAGAAACTATAAAACTCCTAGAGGAGAACATAGGCAAAACACTCTCCGACATAAATCACAGCAGGATCCTCTATGATCCTCCTCCCAGAATACTGCAAATAAAAGCAAAAATAAACAAATGGGATCTAATTAAAATCAAAAGCTTCTGCACAACAAAGGAAACTATAAGTAAGGTGAAAAGACAGCCTTCTGAATGGGAGAAAACAATAGCAAGTGAAGCAACTGACAAACAACTAATCTCAAAAATATACAAGCAAATTATGCAGCTCAACTCCAGAAAAATAAATGACCCAATGAAAAAGTGGGCCAAAGAACTAAATAGGCAGTTCTCCAAAGAAGACATACGGATGGCTAACAAACACATGAAAAGATGCTCAACATCACTCATAATCAGAGAAATGCAAATCAAGACCACAATGAGGTACAATTTCACACCAGTCAGAATGGCTGCAATCCAAAAGTCTACAAGCAATAAATGCTGGAGAGGATGTGGAGAAAAGGGAACCCTCTTACACTGTTGGTGGGAATGCGAACTAGTACAGCCGCTATGGAAAACAGTGTGGAGATTCCTTAAAAAATTGCAAATAGAGCTGCCTTATGACCCAGCAATCCCACTGCTGGGCATACACACCAAGGAAACCAGAATTGAAAGACACACATGTACCCCAATGTTCATCACAGCACTGTTTATAATAGCCAGGACATAAAAACCACCTAGATGTCCATCAGCAGATGAACGGATAAGAAAGCTGTGGTACATATACACAATGGAGTATTACTCGGCCATTAAAAAGAATACATTTGAATCAGTTCTTATGAGATGGATGAAACTGGAGCCGATTATACAGAGTGAAGTAAGCCAGAAAGTAAAACAACAATACAGTATACTGACACATATATACGGAATTTAGAAAGATGTAAATGATGACCCTGGATGCGAGACAGCAAAAGAGACACAGATGTATAGAACGGACTTTTGGACTCTGAGGGAGAGGGAGAGGGTGGGACGATTCAGGAGAATGGCATTGAAACATATATACTATCATGTAAGAAACGAAGTGCCTGTCTATGTTCGATACAGGATACAGGATGCTTGGGGCTGGTGCATGGGGATGATCCAGAGAGATGATATGGGATGGGAGGTGGGAGGGGGATTCAGGATTGGGAGCTTGTATGCACCCATAGTGGATTCATGTCAATGTATGGCAAAACCATTACAGTATTGTAAAGCAAAACAAAGTAAAATAAAATTTAAAAAATTAAAAAAAATAAAATAAAAGTCACTTACTCCTTGAAAAGAAAGTTATGACCAACCTAGATAGCCTACTGAAAAGCAGAGACATTACTTTGCCAAGAAAGGTCAGTCTAGTTAAGGCTATGGTTTTTCCAGTGGTCATGTATGGATGTCAGAGTTGGACTGTGCAGAAAGTTGAGCACCGAAGAACTGATGCTTTTGAACTGTGGTGTTGGAGAAGACTCTTGAGAGTCCCTTGGCGTGCAAGGAAATCCAACCAGTCTATCCTAAAGGAGATCAGTCCTGGCTGTTCACTGGAAGGACCGATGCTAAAGCTGAAACTCCAGTACTTTGGCCACCTCATACAAATAGTTGACTCACTGGAAAAGACTCTGATGCTGGGAGGGTTTGGGGGCAGGAGGAGAAGGGGGTGACAGAGGATGAGATAGCTGGATGGCATCACCAACTCGATGGACGTGAGTTTGAGTGAACTTGGGATATGGTGATGGACAGGGAGTCCTGGCATACTGCAATTAATGGGGTCGCAAATAGTCGGACATGACTGAGTGACAGAAGTGAACTGAACCGAATTAAACTTAAAAGCTTTTGCACAGTGAAGGAAACTATAAGCAAGATGAAAATGCAACCCTCAGAATAGGAGAAAATAAGGAAAAATGAAATAACTGGCAAAAGTTTAATCTCTAAATGATACAAACAACTCATGCAGCTTAATACCAGAGAATCAAACAACAAAATGAAAAGGTGGGCAGAAGACCTAAACAGACATTTTTTCCAAAAAAGACATTCACATGGCTAATAAACACATGAAAATGTCCTTATCATCACTCACTATTCAGTTCAGTTCAGTTCAGTCACTCACTCATGTCTGACTCTTCATGACCCCATGGACCACAGCATGGCAGTCCTCCCTGTCCACCACCAACGCCCAGAGTTTACTCAAACTCATCTCCATTGAGTTGGTGGTTCCATCCAACCATCTCATCCTCTTTCATCCCCTTCTCCTCCTGCCTTCAGTCTTTCCCAGCATCAGGGTCTTTTCCAATCAGTCAGTTCTTCGCAACAGGTGGCCAAAATATTGGAGTTTCAACTTTAGCATCCATCCTTCCAATGAATATTCAGGACTGATCTCCTTTAGGATGGACTGGTTGGATCTCCTTGCAGTCCAAGGGACTCACAAGAGTCTCCTCCAACACCACAGATCAAAAGCATCAATTCTTTGGTGCTCAGCTTTTTTCACTCATCATTCAGTTCAGTTCACTCACTCAGTCGGGTCCAACTCTTTATGACCCCATGAATCGCAGCATGCGAGGACTCCCTGTCCATTACCAACTCCAGGAGTTCACTCAGACTCACGTCCATCAATCAATGATGTCATCCGGCCATCTCATCCTCTGTCATCCCCTTCTCCTCCTGCCCCCAATCCCTCCCAGCATCAGAGTCTTTTCCAATGAGTCAACTCTTCTCATGAGGTGGCCAAAGTACTGGAGTTTCAGCTTTAGCATCATTCCTTCCAAAGAACACCCAGGGCTGATCTCCTTCAGAATGGACTGGTTGGATCTCCTTGCAGTCCAAGGGACTCTCAAGTCTTCTCCAACACCACAGTTCAAACGCATCAGTTCTTTGGTGCTCAGCCTTCTTCACAGCCCAATGTCACATCCATACACGATTCCTGGAAAAACAATAGCCTTTACTAGACAGACCTTTTTTGGCAAAGTAATATATCTGCTTTTGAATATGCTATCTAGGTTGGTCATAACTTTTCTTCCAAAGAGCAAGTGTCTTTTAATTTCATGGCTGCAGTCACCATCTGCAGTGATTTTGGAGCCCCAAAAAATAACGTGTGACACTGTTGCCACTGTTTCCCCATCTATTTCACATGAAGTGATGGGACCGGGTGCCATGATCTTCGTTTTCTGAATGTTGAGCTTTAAGCCAACTTTTTCACTCTCCTCTTTCACATTCATCAAGACACTTTGTAGCTCCTCTTCACTTTCTGCCATAAGGGTGGTGTCATCTGCATATCTGAAGTTATTGATATTTATCCCGTCAATCTTGATTCCAGCTTGTGTTTCTTCCAGTCCAGCATTTCTCATGATGTACTCTGCATATAATTTAAATAAGCAGGGTGACAATATACAGCCTTGATGTACTCCTTTTCCTATTTGGAACCAGTCTGTTGTTCCATGTCCAGTTCTAACTGTTGCTTCCTGGCCTGCATACAGATTTCTCAAAAGGCAGGTCAGGTGGTCTGGTATTCCATCTCTCTCAGAATTTTCCACAGTTTATTGTGACATACACAGTCAAAGGCTTTGGCATAGTCAGTAAAGCAGAAATAGATGTTTTCCAGAACTCTCTTGCTTTTTCCATGATCCAGCAGATGTTGGCAATTTGCTCTCTGTTTCCTCTGCCTTTTCTAAAACCAGCTTGAACATCAGGATGTTCACAGTTCAAGTATTGCTGAAGCCTGGCTTGGAGAATTTTGAGCATTACTTTACTAGCATGTGAGATGAGTGCTATTGTGTGGTAGTTTGAGCATTCTTTGGCATTTCCTTTCTTTGGGATTGGACTGAAAACCCACCTTTTCCAGTCTTGTGGCCACTGCTGAGTTTTCCAAATTTGCTGGCATATTGAGTGCAGCACTTTCCCAGCATCATCTTTCAGGATTTGAAATAGCTGTACTGGAATTCCATCACCTTCACAAGCTTTGTTCGTAGTGATGCTTTTTTCTAAGGCCCACTTGACTTCACATTCCAGGATGTCTGGCTCTAGGTGAGTGATTACATCATCGTGATTATCGGGTCTTGAAGATCTTTTTTGTACAGTACTTCTGTGTATTCTTGCCACCTCTTCTTAATATCTTCTGCTTCTGTTAGGTCCATAGAATTTCTGTCCTTTATTGAGCCCATCTTTGCATGAAACATTCCCTTGCTATTTCTAATTTTCTTGAAGAGATCTCTAGTCTTTCCCATTCTGTTGTTTTCCTCCATTTCTTTCCATTGATCGCTGAGATAAGGCAGCTGCGGCTGCCTCTAAGTGCGGCTGAGAGGAACTACCCCATATCCGAGGTCAGGGGCAGAAGCTGGGAGGATCCCATGCCTGAAGGGTGGCGGCCAAGAGGAGTTACCCCACATTCGAGGTCAGGGTCAGCAGCCAAGACTGCCAGGCTGCGATGGCACAGGAATGGCTGAGAAGAGCTACCCTGCATCCAAGGTGAGGGGTGATGGCCGAGAGGAGCCACCCCATGTCTGAGGCCAGGGGCGGTGGCCGGGAGGAGCCACCCCACATACAAGGTGCGGTGGCTGCACAGGCACAGGAGGGCATAGAGGAGCTATAGCACCTTGAAGGTCAGGAAGGGCAGCAGGAAGGAGATACCCCTCATCCAAGGTAGGAGCCGTGGCTGCACTTTGCTGGAGCAGCTGTGAAGAGATACCCCACCCCCAAGGTAAGAGAAACCCAAGTAAGACGGTAGGTGTTGCAAGAGGGCATCAGAGGGAAGACACACTGAAACTGTACTCACAGAAAACTAGTCAATTTAATCACACTAGGACCACAGCCTTGTCTAACTCAATGAAACTAAGCCATGCCTGCAAGGCAACCCAAGACTGGTGGGTCATGGTGGAGAGGTCTAACAGAATGTGGTCCACTGGAGAAGGGAATGGCAAACCACTTCAGTATTCTTGCCTTGACAAATTCATGAACAGTATGAAATGGCAAAATGATAGGATACTGAAAGAGGAACTCCCCAGGTCAGTAGGTGCCCAATATGCTGCTGGAGATCAGTGGAGAAATAAGTCCAGAAAGAATGAAGGGATGGAGCCAAAGCAAAAACAATACCCAGCTGTGGATGTGACTGGTGATAGAAGCAAGGTCTGATGCTATAAAGAGCAATATTGCATAGGAACCTGGAATGTCAGGTCCATGAATCAAGGCAAATTGGAAGTGGTCAAACAAGAGATGGCAAGAGTGAATGTCGACATTCTAGGAATCAGGGAACTAAAATGGACTGGAATGGGTGAATTTAACTCAGATGACCATTATATCTACTACTGCAGGCCAGAATCCCTCAGAAGATATGGAGTAGCCATCATGGTCAACCAAGAGTCCGAAATGCAGTACTTGGATGCAGTCTCAAAAACGACAGAATGATCTCTCTTCATTTCCAAGGCAAACCATTCAATATCATGGTAATCCAAGTCTATGCCCCAACCAGTAACACTGAAGCAGCTGAAGTTGAACGGTTCTATGAAGACCTACAAGACCTTTTAGAACTAACACCCAAAAGAGATGTCCTTTTCTTTATAGGGGACTGGAACACAAAAGTAGGAAGTCAAGAAACACCTGGAGTAACAGGCAAATTTGGTCTTGCAATGCAGAATGAAGCAGGGCAAAGACTAAGAAATAGTGTTTTGCCAAGAAAATGCACTGGTCATAGCAAACACCCTCTTCCAACAACACAAGAGAAGACTCTATACATGGACATCACCAGATGGTCAACACCAAAATCAGACTGATTATATTCTTTGCAGCCAAAGATGGAGAAGCTCTATACAGTTAACAAAAAACAAGACCAGGAGCTGACTGTGGCTCAGATCATGACCAAATTCAGACTTAAATTCATACCAAATTCAGACTTAAATTGAAGAAAGTAGGCAAAACCGCTAGACCATTCAGGTATGACCTAAATCAAATCCCTTATGATTATACAGTGGAAGTGAGAAATAGATTTAAGGGCCTAGATCTGATAGATAGAGTGCCTGATGAACTATGGAATGAAGTTCGTCACTCATCATTAAAGAAATGCAAATCTATCCTGCAAAGAGCTATCACCTCACACTGGTCAGAATAGCCATCATTAAAATATTTACAAGCAATAAATACTGAAAAGGATTCGAAGAAAGGGAACTCATTCCCCATGTTTGTGGGAATGTAAATTCATACAGTCACTCTGGAGAACAGTATGAAAATTCCATAAAAAAACTAAAAATAAAACTACAATATAACCCCCAAATCCCACTATGGGGAATATACACTGAAAATATCATAATTTAAAACACACATGTACCCCAATGTTCATTGCAGCACTAGTTACAATACCTGAGACGTGGAAGCTATTCAGATGCTCATTGACAGATGAATAGATACAGAAGTTATAGTACATATATACAATAGAATATTACTCAGCTATAAAAAGGAGTGCATTTGAGTCCATTCTAATGAGGTGGATGAACCTAGAGCCTATTATACAGAGTGAAGTAAGTTAGAAAATAAAAACAAATATTGTATATTAACACACACACACACACACACACACACACATATATATATATATATATATATATATATATATATATATATATATATGGAATCATTAAAGATGGTACCAATGAACACATTTGCATGGCAGCAAAAGAAGTGTACTCATAAAGAGCAGACTTGTGGACACAGTGGGGAAAGGAGATAATGGGATGAATGATAAAAGTAGCATTGAAATATATACATTGCCATATGTAAAATAGAATTTGCTCACTATCCCATAAACAGAGATTTTGCTGTATGATGCACAGAGCTCAACCCCAATGTTCTGTGACAATCTAGAGGGTAGAATGGGGCTAGGAGGTGGGAGGGAGTTTCAAGAGGGAGGGGACACACATATATCTATGACTGATACATGTTGATACATGGCAGAAATCAGCGCAATATTGTAAACTAATTATCCACTAAATATAAATAAATTAAAATTGCTTAGTCTTAAATAAAAACATACTGTATATGTTTTCCAGTGGAAGTTTTAGTTTTAGGTTTTACATTTAAGGCTTTAACCCTTTTGGGGTTAATTTTGGTGTTTTATGTAAGATAGTGGTTTAGTTTCATTATTTTGCTATGGTCGCTCAGTTTTCCCAACACCATTTATTAAAGTGACTATTCTTATCCGTTAGGTTTTTTACTACGTTGCCGTATATTTATTGTCTATATACGTGTTAGTTTATTTTGGTCTCTCAATTCTGTTCCATTTATCTGTGTCTGCCAGTAGCACACTGTTTTGATTATTATAGTTTTGGCAGTTTGAAATTAGGGAACATAAAAACGTTAGGCTTGTTCTTTTTTTCAAGATTGCTTTGGTAGAATCAGTGGTTTGCTTCAGGTAACATGGACATTTTGATTTCAGTTCAGTCACTCAGTCATGTCTGACTCCTCATGACCCCATGGACCACAGCATTCCAGGCCTCCCTCTCCATCAGCAACTCCCGGAGTCCACTCAAACTCATCTCCATTGAGTTGGTAATGCCATCCAACGATCTCATCCTCTGTCATCCCCTTCTCCTCCTGCTTTCAATCTTTCCCAGCATCAAGGTCTTTTCCAAAGAATCAGCTCTTTACATCAGGTGGCCAAAGTATTGGAGTTTCAGCTTCAACATCAGTCCTTCCAATGAACCCCCAGGACTGATCTCCTTTAGGATGGACTGGTTGGATGTCCTTGCAGTCCAAGGGACTCTCAAAGAGTCTTCTCCAACATCATAGTTCAAAAGTATCAATTCTTCAGTGTTCAGCTTTCTTTATACTACAACTCTCACATCCATACATGACTACTGGAAAAACCATAGCCTTGACGAGATGAACCTTTGCTGATAACATAATGTCTCTGCTTTTTAATATGTTGTCTAGTTTGGTCATAACTTTCCTTGCAAGGAGTAAGCATCTTTTAATTTCATGGCTGCAGTCACCATCTGCAGTGATTTTGGAGCCCCCCAAAATTAAGTCTGACACTGTTTCCACTGTTTCCCCATCTATTTGCCATGAAGTGATGGGACTGGATGCCATGATCTTACTTTTTTCTGAATATTGAGCTTTAAGCCAACTTTTCCACTCTCCTCTTTCACTTTCATTAAGAGGCTCTTTAGTTCTTCTTCCCCTTCTGCCATAAGGATGGTGTCATCTGCATATCTGAGGTTATTGACCTGTATCCCAGCAATCTTGATTCCAGCTTGTGCTTCATCCAGCCCAGCATTTCTCATGATGTACTCTAGATATAAATTAAATAAGCAGGGGGACAATATACAGCCTTGACATACTCCTTTTCCTATTTGGAATGAGTTTGTTTTTCCATGTCCAGTTCTAACTGTTGCTTCCTGACCTGCATACAGATTCCACAAGAGGCAGGTAAAATGGTCTGGTTCCCATCTCTTTCAAATTTTTCACAGTTCATTGTGATCCACACAGTCAAAGGCTTTAGCATAGTCAATAAATAACAGATGTTTTTCTGGGACTCTCTTGCTTTCTCGATGATCCAGTGGATGTTGGCCTTTTGATCTCTGGTTACTGTTCCTTTTCTAAAAACCAGCTTGAACATCTGGAATTTCATGGTTCACATATTGCTGAAGCCTGGCTTGGAGAAGTTTGAGCATTACTTTACCAGTGTGTGAGATGAGGCCAATTGTGTGGTAGTTTGAGTATTCTTTGGTATTACCTTTCTTTTGGATTAGAATAAAATCTGATATTTTCAAGTCTTGTGGCCATTGCTGAGTTATCCAAATTTGCAGGCATATTAAGTGCAGCACTTTCACAGCATCATCTTTCAGGATTTAAAATAGTTCCACTGGAATTCCATCACCTCCAATAGCTTTGTTTGTTAGGATGCTTCCTAAAGCCCACTTGACTTTATATTCCAGGATGTCTGGCTATAGGTGAGTGACCACACCATCCTGATTATCTGGGTCATGAAGATGTTTTCTGTACAGTTCTTCCATGTATTCTTGCCACCTCTTCTTAATATCTTCTTCTTGTGTTAGGTCCGTACGATTTCTGTCCTTTATTGAGCCCATCTTTGCATGAAATGTTCCCTTGGTATCTCTAACTTTCTTGAGGTGATCTCTAGTCCTTTCCAGTCTATAATTTTCCTCTATTTCTTTCCACTTATCACTGAGGAAGGCTTTCTTATCTCTCCTTGGTATTCTTTGGGACTCTGCATTTAAATTGGTATTTCTTTCATTTTCTCCTTTCCTTTAATTTCTCTTCTTTTCACAGCTATTTTTAAGGCCTCCTCGGGCACCTGTTTTGCTTTTTTTTTTTTTTTTTTCATTTCTTTTTCTTGGGTATAGTCTTGATCCCTGTCTCCTGTACAATGTCTCGAATCTTCATCCATAGGCACTCTATCAGATCTATTGCTGTCCATCAGACACTCTATCAGACCTAGTCCCTTAAATCTATTTTTCACTTCCATTGTAGTCATAAGGGATTTGAGTTAGGTCATACATGAATGGTCTAGAAGTTTTCCCTACTTTCTCCAATTTAAGTCTGAATTTGGCAATAAGGGATTCATGATCTGAGCCACAGTCAGCTCCCGGTCTTGTTTTTGCTGACTGTATAGAGCTCTCCATCTTTGGCTGTAAATAAAATGGACATTTTAACAATGCTAAATTCTTCCCATCCATGAGAGAGAAATCTTTCTATATTTTTCTGACTTCAATTTTTTTCAATATCTTATAATTTTAGTGTACAGGATTTTAACCTCCTTGAGTAAATTTTTTCCTAGATATTTCATTCTTTTAGTTGCAATTGTAAATGTATTTGTTATGTTAATTTTGTTTCTGCTGGTTTGATGTTAGTATACAGAAATACAACAGATTTTGTATCCTGCAACTTTATACATTTTTTAATTTCTAATAAATTTTTAGTTCTCATAAAGTTTTTAGGGTTTCTTATATATAAAATTATATTATCTGAAAATATTGGCAGATTTACTTCTTCCTTTATATATATATATGTTTTTTTTTCTTGCCTAATTGTTTAATATGGGACTTTAAATACTATGTTTAATAAGAATAACAAGAGTGGGCATTCTTATCTTAATCTTGATTTTAGAAGAATAGATTTCAATGTTTCACCATTGAGTATGATGTGGCAATAGGTTTATCATATATGATCTTTATTATGTTGAGGTATATCCTTTCTATACTCACTTTATTGAGAGGTGTTGAATTTTATCAAGTAATTTTGCTGCATCTATTAAGGTGTTGGTATGATTCATAGCCTTCATTTTGATAATGTGTGTCATATTGATTGTTATGTGGATTTTGAGCTGTTCTTGAATCCCTGGAATAAATACCACTTGATCAGGCTTTATGACATTTTTAGTGTATTGTTGTATTCAATTTGTTTATAGTTTGTTGAGAATTTTTGCATCTTTTTTCATCAGTGAAATTGGCCTATCATTTGTGTGTGTGTGTGTGTGTGTGTGTGTTGCCTTTCTGTATATTTGGTATCAAGGTGATGTTGGCTGCTTATTTTAGGAAATCTTCCTTCTCTTCCCTTGAAATGTTTTGATGATAGGCATTAAAATCATTGAATATTTGGGAGAACTGACCTGTAATACTGTCTTGTCCTGAACTTTTGGATTTGGGGATATTTTTATTACTGTTTCAATCTCTGAACTAATGACTGGTCTATTTAGACTTTCTGTGTGTTCATGATTCAATATTGGAAGATTTTATAATTTTAAGAATTTGTCCATTTCTTCTAGGTTGTCCAATTTGGTGGCATGTATATGTGCATAATGTTCTCTTACAATTCTTTATTTCTTTGGAATATATTTTTTAAATTGTTGTTTTATCTTAATTGGAGGCTAATTAACTTTACAATATTATGGTGGTTCTTCCATACATTGATATGAATCAGCCATGGGTGTACATGTGTTCCCCCATCCTGAACTGCCCTCCCACCTCCTTTCCTGCCCTATCCCACTGGGTTGTCCATAGCTTTGACTAGACCAGGCCTTTGTTGACAAAGTAATGTCTCTGCTTTTTAGTATGCTGTCTAAGTTTGTCATAACTTTTCTTCTGAGGAGCAAGCTTCTTTTAATTTCATGGCTTCAGTCACCATCTGCAGTGAGTTTGGAGCCCCCCAGAATAAAGTCTGTCACTGTTTCCATTGCTTCCCCATCAATTTTCCATGACGTGATGGGAATAGATGCCATGATCTTAATTATTGAATGTTAAGTTTTATTGCTTTATTTTTGTTGAGTTTCATTTCTGCTTTATTGACTATGCCAAAGCCTTTGACTGTGTGGATTGCAACAAACTGGAAAATTCTTAAAGAGATGGGAATACTAGACCACCTGACTTGCTTCTTGAGAAATCTTTATGCAGGTCAGGAAACAACAGTTAGAATTGAACATGAAACAACAGACTAGTTCCAAATTGGGGAAAGAGTATGATAAGGCTGTATAGTATCACCCTGCTTATTTAACTTACATGCAGAGTACATCATGAGAAATGTTGGGTGGGATGAAGCACAAGCTAGAATGAAGAATGCTAGGAAAAATATCAGTAACCTCAGATAGGCAGATGACACCACCCAACTTCTAGAAAGCAAAGAGAAACTGAAGAATCTCGTGATGAAAGTGAAAGAGGAGAGTGAAAAATCTGGCATAAAATTCAACATTCGAAAAATGCAGATGCATGGCATCCAGTCCCATCACTTCACGGCAAAAAGATGGGGAAACAAGGAAAACAGTGACAGACTTCATTTTCTTGAGCTCTAAAATCACTGCAGATGGTGAGTATAGCCATGAAATTAAAAGACACTTGCTCTTTGGAAGAAAAGCCATGACCAACCTAGACAGCATGTTAAAAAGCAGAGACATTACTTTGCTGACAAAGGTCCATCTAGTCAAAGGTATGGTTTTTCCATACCTTTCCATTGAATCTGAAACTCCAATACTTTGGCCACATGATGCAAACAACTGACTGCTTAGAAAAGACTTTGATGCTGGGAAACATTGAAAGCAGGAGGAGAAGGGGAAAATACAAGATGTGATGGTTTGATGGCATCACTGACTCGATGGACATAAGTTTGAGCAAGCTCTGGGAACTGGTTATAGGCAGAGAATCCTGGGGTGTTAACGTCCATGGGGTCACAAAAAATTGGACATGACTAAGCAACTGAAGTGAACTGAGAGTTATACAACTTGAACAGTAAAAAGTGAAATTCCCCAAAGTTTCACATGTTTTATAGTTAACACAGTGACATCACAAAATGACAACTAGTTTCCTGAGGTAGAATTCAGTGTATGTCTATAAAACAACTATTGGTACATTTTTAAAACACCATTAGTGGTAAGTTATTAATGGACCTTACAAATAATTCCAATTAAATAGATTTTTCTCTTATTTTGAGTCAGGAATTCTTGTGATGACTGTCATTTTAATCTGTGAAGACTTTTCTCACAGGATTTTTCTCATTTGCAGGATGCAAACATTATTACCTATTTCATTGTGAGAATCCTATTAAAATGTGTATTATTACTTACTGCTCAGTCATATCTGACTCCTTGCGACCCCATGGACTGTAAACCATAAGTTTCTTCTGTCCATGGGATTTTCCAGGCAATATTACTGGAATGGGTATCTATTTCCTTCTCCAAGACATCCTATCAACCCATGGATAGACCCTGGGTCTCCAGAATTGCAGACAGATTCTTCTGACTGAGACATCAGGGAAGCCGCATTTACCCAAATAAGTATACCCAAAATATCTACTAATTATCTAGAAATGAAATAAGCTACTTTTTAAAAAAAATTGTGAGTTTTATCTCAGTATTTTATTAAGATATGATAAAAATTGTTGGAGATTGCGAGTGAAATGACACAAAGACAAGACACACACACAAGAGACGGACAAAGCTTTGGCCGGAGGAAAAAAGAACTGTGCAAGCAAGCTTGCGGTTTACTTTTATATAGCTCCCCCCTGGGCAGAATTCCAGATTGTATGACTAAGCCTTAGTATAGCGCATGTGCATAAATGTTATCGTACAGCAAAAGGGAGTGAAATTCCTGCTTACTGCACAGTCTGTCCAGAGCCCTTTCTTCCTCCTTATCACAGGAAGGGAATGTTCCCTCATTTGCGAAGGACCATTAAACTCAAGGCTGTGTCCAGTCTCCTTGGCAGAATATCTTGTTTGTAAGCACATTCAGCCCAAGCAGAGAGTCCCGTTTGCAGGCACATCTCTGCTTTCCGTATTGTGGCCGCATTAACTTCCTTCATCTCCCCCTTTTTTATTTGCTTTAATAAATTGTAGCATGGTTTGGATTTTCTCTGCTTCACGCTTTAGTTGTTTCCCTTTCTGCCATCGCTGGAAGCCTAGAGAAGTAACACAACATAAAAGTAATATAAACACAGTGTTCCCAAAGGTAGTCCCAATTAGTGTGGATACATGCCCTAATGGATTTAAGTTATTCAATCCTTCTTGAAGACTTTTCAATAAATCAGACCCTGTAATGTCAGGTAAAGTCCTGCTAAAAGTAGACAAAATTTGTCATTCCAGGTCCATAATCTCTGTAGTGAGATTTTGATGTCCAGTCAAAGATCGTTTTACTTTGTCCCATCCCTCACTCATGTTAAATGGTACAGGTGTTATACAAAACTGAGAAGAATTCCAATCACATTTAAACACACTTCGTGTAGATTAAACAGCTAATTGATCTCCAAGCCAGGAAATGGTGTGTTGAAGATTGAGCATGTCGGTAGCAAGTTGTGCATCCAAATCTCGCTGTTGTTGCCATAACAAATGAGAGTCTTTATGCCAGTCCTGAACAAAATCAGCTGTTTGAATTCCTTGGTGTAATGCAAGGCTTGCCACCGCTGCTGTTGCAGTTACTGACACAACTGCTAGATTCGAAGCAATGACCACACCAAGCATAAGTCAAGATCGGTGTAGCAAAGTCTGTATAGCGGTTACTAAATGAGAAACAGCAAAAGAATTTGACCGTGGCCTAGTTAGATTTATAGGCAACCATACTTCTGTCTGAGCTTTAACAGTTACTAATGAAAAATTTGAGTTACAGGCTTGCCTTTCAAATTCTTTCCACCAAGACTGATTTACACACTGAGTCAGATTACAAAAATCACATGACATAGACCCCACAGTATCATTCTAGGTCCAATTCCCATATAACAATGCAAAAGGATATTTTACATATGCCATTGTGGAATAAGATTTATTAACATGTAAATTAACATGAAATGGACCCGAAGAGTTGCCACTATCCAAAGTATAGTTTTCTGACCAGATAGTGAGATTACCAGAAACTGCCCATAGTTTCCAAATATCCCCTTGAATGTGTGGATATCCCTGCAATTGTAATTGAGGAGGGACAAGTGCAAATTGCTGCCATTTAACTGTTTCATTACCATTGCCCATGATCTGGACTCCAATCTACAATGATAGACCCAGAATAATTCATGACTTTAAAGGGTTGATGACCTCGGCAACGTTCCCATTCCAAAGATTCTAGTGAAGGAGTAAAAAAGTTAACAGGACATAGTGACATATGTATTCAAGCAAAAGATTGGCAGGATTCAGATGTTGTCCCGCCTTCATTAACGTCTTCTCTGCATAGTAAGCTCTTCGAATTTTTGAACAAAGAGATCAGCCATTGTTGATTTTGATCAATATCTCTCTGGGATCCAAAATCTGTAATTATTAACAGAAATGAAAGCATACCCTCGTCCCAGATATATTAATGATGCCGGGATCCAACATTTTTCTTTATCTTTATACCAAATAGGCGTATTCAAGATCTTCTTATCCTCTTTTTTCCTTTGAAAATGCAACTCTGCTGCTGATAAATTTCCCTCGCTCCAAATATTCAAAAAATTTAGGGTAAGTAAGATTTTATTCAGAATGTCTTTTGGTTTCATAAATCTCTCCTGTTCCCCCTTTTGTATTTTTTCAAGATATTCACACAATGTACGATTAGCTCTTTCAATGATAGCTTGCCCTTGACTGTTATAAGGAATACCAAAGTATGAGTTACATGGTATTGGGATTAAAAGTGAGTTAATTTCACAGATTGGTAGGCAGGTGCATTATCAGTTTTCAATTCAATCGGTAGTCCCATAATTGCAAAACAAGATAACAAATGAGTAATAACAGTGTCAGCCTTTTCAGAATGTAATACAGTGGCCCATTGAAAATGTGTGCAAGTATCTATAGTATGATGCACATATTTTTGTTGTCCAAAAGAAGAAATATAAATTACATCCGTTTGCCATATCTGATTTGCTTGTTGTCCTCTTACGTTGACACCTGGTGGGGTAAACGGCAAAGCAAAGGGTGCACATATGGAACAAGAATGAACAATATTTTGAGCTTGTTTTCAAGTAATAGCATGAGATTTTTGTAACCCTTTGGAATTGGTATGCTGTAGGAGATGTTCTTGTTTTGCTGCTTCTATGGGATAAAAAAAGGCATCAATTGTAGTATTTCTGAATGATAAGGGTCCAGGAAGGGCGGAATGTGCACGAATGTGAGTAAAGAAAATTAATTCTGAAAATTGCAAGAGCAATTGTTGTACTTGGTAAAACAATCTATCAATAGCTGTTTTAAGGGTCAGTGGAAGGGAGACATGGGGAAGCTGTAGGCAAGAGAGAACAGCATATCGAGAATCTGAAACAATGTTGATAGGAAGTCAGGGAAAATCTTTCAAAACTAAATAGATAGCCCACAACTCAGTGGGCTGTACAGAAGAAAATGAGTGGGGGAGAACCTTAGAACTTTCCGGGGTCCAATATCCAGCAGTATTTTTATTTGCATCTGTAAAAATAGTGGGTCCCTTAAGTGGAACATCTGAAATTGGGGATTGAGATATCATAGAGTTAGTTCGGAGAAAATCAATCAATTTAGATGAGGCAAGAGAAATTTGCCAGTTTTCATTAAATTGTAAACATCGAGATATTTGAGCAGTTGTTAACTGAGTAACAATCTGGTGTGGTTCATATCCTGCAATTATAAAATACAATGGTGACCTTTCTGTATAAGGAAGGCTAATTTATCCATATATGTAGTCATTTTTTTGGAAAAGTTGTTAGTTAAGAAAACCCATTCTATTAATCCTTTTTCTTGAGCAATTACATCAGATGGAGAATAAGGGTTATGAAATATTATAAAGGAAATAGGTTGAGACTCATGTAAGTAAGTCAAAAAACCGTCATTTAGTCGTTGCTCAACAAATTGAAGTTCCTGTAAAGCCAATGGGGTTAAAGTTCGGGGGCTATCCAGAGCTGTATCTCCCTCTAAAGTAGAAAACATATGTCGTAATTGATAAGTAAGAATCCCAAGTACCGGGCATAGCCAATTGATATCTCCCAATAACTTTTGAAAATCATTTAAGGTTTTGAGGTGGTCTCTTCTGATTTGCAACTTTTGGGGCCTTGTTCCATGTTGTTCCAATACCGTTCCTAAATAGGAAATAGGAAAGTCTTTTTGAATTTTTTCTGGGGCTATTTGCAAATTGCATAGTCTTAAAGCCTCCTGTACTTTTAGAAAGAATTCATCACGTTCAGCAATACTAGGAGCTGCTAATAGGAGGTCATCCATATAATGATATAGAATATAATTGGGGTATTCTTGACGGAGGGATTGTAAAGAGTGAGCTATGAATTCTTGACATAGAGTAGGACTATTTGTCATTCCCTGTGGTAAGCCTGTCCATTGATAATGCTTAACAGGCTGAGCATGATTAAGAACAGGAAATGTAAAAGCAAATTTATCTCTATCTTGCAATTGTAGGGGAATGCCAAAAAAAAAAAAAAAAGTCTTTAAGATCTAGCACCATTAAGGATTAATTCTGAGGAATAAGAGCTGGAGAGGGGAGTCCCAATTGTAATGCTCCCATAGGTTCAATACATTTATTAATTTCTAGTAAATCGGTTAATATTCTCCATTTTCCAGATTTCTCTTTTATAACAAAAACAGGAGAATTCCAGGGGGAGGTAGAGGGCTCTATATGACCAAGTTGAAGTTGTTCTTGTAGTAATTGTTCTAATGCCTCAAGCTTCATTTGTGGTAATGGCCACTGCTCAACCCATTTTGGAGTATTAGTTAACCATTTTAATAGGAGTGCTTGAGGAATTTGAGCAGTGGCTACTAGTTTTCTGGTGGAATGGTTACAAAAGCCCCCAAAGGAGAGAGAAGATCTCTTCCCCATATATTAATAGGTATGTTTACAATGTAAAAGGTAACAGACATTGATCTTCCATTATGGAACTGGCATTGCAAGGAATGGATACTTTTCCAGACATCTGCAATGGAGCCCAGTCCCATCAGCATTAGAGGGCTTTTTTCTTTTTCCCAATCTTGGGGCCATTGTTGAGAAGAAATAATTGAAACATCTGCCCCTGTGTCTACTAGTCCCTCAAAGCTTTTTCCTTGTATAATCAAGGAGAGAACAGGGCGAGAATCTTTGATAAGCATTTCCCAAAATATATGTCTCCCAGTACTTCCAAATCCTCCTGTTTGTTCATTAGGAAGAGCCAAAAAGGGATAATAAGGTAGGAGAAGCATTTGAGCAATACATTCCCCAGCTAACAATGAAAGTGTGGCAGAAGTAGAAACCATAATCAAAATTTCCCCAACATAGTCGGGATCTATTACCCCAGGAATTATGGTTAGACCTCTCAAAGCCTCATTGCTATGGCCTAATATCAAACCAAAAGTGCCTTTAGGCAATGGTCTGAAAACATTTGTTTTTAATTTGTAAATGCCTCCTCCTGGTGACAAAAGAACATTCTCAGCTAGTGACAAATCAGCAGTAGCACTCCCTGAAGTAGCAGACCGTAAGTCCGAAATCATCATTTGAGGTCCTTTTAATGAGGCATTGACTGGTAACTGTTGTTGGGAGGGAACAGGGTTGGGGTAGGTGGGACGGCAGGAGGGCAGGGAGGAGAAGTCCCCGGTATTGTCCCTGGGCCCCAAGGACTTAGGCCCACAGGATAGTTTCCCGGTACCGGGTTGCCCATTTTGTCTGTTTTAGATTTGCACTCATTAGTCCTTCCCACATCGACGGCAAGGTCCAGGAGGAGTTTTAGTCCTCCCAGCAAGAGATCTGTCTTTAGGAATTGCACCTTGATCAGCTTTTAATTTCTCACACTCTCTTTTCACATGACCAGGTTTTCCACAATGGAAGTAGTTACCTCTCTTTTGCGGTTTCATAGCTTTGTCCAAGGCTGTGGCAAAGACATTAGCCTGATGCTCTGTTCTTACTCCCAAGCAGGCTCTGATATAGTCAGCTATAGATGCACCCTGTCCTTTTAATGGTCCCAGTATACGTTTGCATTCAGTATTTGCATTTTCAAATGCTAAAGTTTGTAATAATATCGCTGAAATTTCATCCCTCCCTACAGCTCGTTCCATAGCTACCCTCAATCTTGCTAGAAAATCAGTATATGGCTGATTGGGTCCTTGCATTGTTTTAACAAAGGAGGGCTGGGCATGGCCAGTAGGCACCACAGGGTGCCATGCTCGTAAAAAGACCTGGCGGACTTGTTGTAAGTCCTGGTCAGAGTATTGAGCCTGTTCTCTTAAAGCCCGATAATGGCCCTCTCCCATTAACTTGTCCTCGAGAGGACCAGGGGGATTCTGTCCCTCATTAATCTGAGCTTGCTTTCTAGCTTCTTCCTCCCACCAGCTACGAAGTTGCAACCATTGAGAACCCTCCAAGACAGCTTGGGCAATAGATTCCCAATCTAATGGAATGATTAATTTGCCTTTTCCCAATGATTCCAGCATAGCCAAAACAAAGGGAGATTGAGGACCGTATTGTGCTACTGCAGCTTTAAGATCTTAAAAAAAATTATATTCCAAAGGAGTGTATTGAATATTTATCACGTTGTCATCTTGCTGTCTCTGGATGGGAAATAATTGTGGAGGATCAATAAAACCACTAGGGGGAGCAGGTAAGTCATCATCATAAAGCATAGACAAAGGAAAGGAGAACTGACAATGTTCGTTGCCCACATCAGGCCGATCAACCCCAGTGACGAAAAGAGAAGCATAAGGAGGAGTAGAAGGTGTAGATTTCTTCTCCTCTTTAAGGGACTTCCACCACTCCTGGAATAGATGTGTCATTTCTTTAATCTCTTTGCCCTCCTCTGACGAAACCAAAGAAGCCTCCTAATCTGATTCTGAACTAACAGATGTTTCACCATTTCCAGAAGGAGGCTCACCTGTATCCTTACCTTCAGGCAATGCAGAAACCCCACCAACGTTTGGCACATCCTCATAAATTGCCTCTCCCTTCATTGAAGCATTAGATTTAGTTTCATTATCAGTAGATAGCAAAGTCAAAGCCTGTGTTTTAGCATTACATAAAGTCCATAACTTCAAAGGGATCACATTACCCTTTTGATGTTGCTTTCTCAATTCTTTTTGAATTATTTTCCATTCCTTCAAATTTAACTGTAACTTAGTTTGATATTGAAACCAATGACAATATTGCTCCACCAAGCAAAAGAGCTCACTCAATCAATGAGTTGAGACCCTAACGCCTATGGAGTGGAGAAGTCCTTTGACAAACTCCATGTATTGTGTCTGTAATGATAATGAGGAATTCCCCATGATTTTCCCAAAAGTTCCCCTGTTATGGATTTAAAAGCCCCCCAGGGTTATTCACCCTTTCGGTTTCACTTGAGCCCCACGTTGGGCACCAGATGTTGGAGATTGCGAGTGAAATGACACAGACAAGACACACACACAAGAGACGGACAAAGCTCCGGCCAGAGGAAAAAAGAACTGTGCAAGCAAGCTTGCGGTTTACTTTTATATAGCCCCCCTGGGCAGAATTCCAGATTGTATGACTAAGCCTTCTCAGTATAGTGCATGTGCATAAATGTTATCGTACAGCAAAAGGGAGTGAAATTCCTGCTTACTGCAGAGTCTGTCCAGAGCCCTTTTTTCCTCGTTATCACAGGAAGGGAATGTTCCCTCGTTTGCGAAGGACCATTAAACTCAAGGCTGTGTCCAGTCTCCTTGGCAGAATATCTTGTTTGTAAGCACATTCAGCCCAAGCAGAGAGTCCCGTTTGCAGGCACATCTCTGCTTTCCCTATTGTGGCTGCATTAACTTCCTTCAAAAATATTTTAACATTTTTCATAGTAATGATATAGATATGTAAATAAATTTCCAGTGAAAGACTGCTTTAGTCCTCAAATGGTTTTACTTCTCAAAGGAGCACACAATTTTAACTGGAAACCTCCTCAAACAAGGCATTTATATATCTTGTTATGCCGTGGTCCTTTTAAACCAAATGAAAAAAAATAAATATCAGCTTCTTGGGAAGACACTTAGTATAGAGTGATCTTTTTCAATCAACATAAAAATGACCTACTGTCTATCTATAATTTTAAGTATATATAGGCAATTAAATTTTACTATAATAGTTTTGTTCTTATTCAGGTATTCAGAGCATTGAAGATATTTAAGTGGTTGAGAATTCTCCGCTTAGACCTAATTAAAAAAAAAACATAAAAATAAAAAGAAACAGTTAACAAAAATTAGTTATAAATTATTTATAACATTTAAAAAATATCATGCTCTGTGCCAAGCATGCAGTTAAATACTTTCCATGCATTGCTATGTTTAGTCTAATCCTAGCATAGTGAGAAAATATATGTAGTTCTATCATCATATCTATTTAAACAGAAGTGTACTGATAGTTAATGATAAAAGTATATATGTTAAAGCCAAAATTTTGTTATTTGAAAATACAAAAATATAAATGATCCATTTCATTGTTCCCCATCATAATGCCATGGTATTTAACATTTACTATATTGAAGTTTAGAGTTTTACTAATTTATAAGTCTTGGCTTTTTTTTTTTTCTTTCTACTGAGTTTGTTTATTGATTAGAAACAAAAATTTTTCTATTCTGCTGTTTGGTTTTTTATTTTAAGAATGTTTAATCTTTAAAATAAGCTTTCAGTTAAACAGAGATATGTGTGTGTTTTCTTTTTTGTCAAATTGAAACCTTAACTGTTTCTTCAATTACTGTCTTCAGTTCAGTTAAGTCACTCAGTCGTGTCTGACTCTTTGAGACCCCATGAACAACAGCACGCCAGGCCTTTCCATCACCGACTCCCAGAGTCCACCCAAACCCATGTTCATCATGTCAGTGATGCCATCCAACCATCTCCTCCTCTGTCATCCTCTTCTCTTCCTGCCCACAATTGTTCCCAGTATCAGGGTCTTTTCAAATGAGTCAACTCTCTTCATCAGGTGGCCAAAGTATTGGAGTTTCAGCTTCAATACCAGTCCCTCCAATGAACACCCAGGACTGACCTAATTTAGGATGGACTGCTTGGATCTCCTTGTAGTCCAAGGGACTCTCAAGAGTCTTCTCCAACACCACAGTTCAAAAGCATCAATTCCTCTGTGCTCAGCTTTCTTTATAGTCCAACTCTCACATCCATACATGACTACTGGAAAAACACAAAAACTATTATTATAAATTTAGTATATATGTACCCCAGAAAGGTCATCACACCGCTGTAGAAAGTACAATTAACTGAAACTTTTTGTGTCAGAGGATATCTTTTGAGATTAAAAATATGGAACTTACAAAAATTAGCTAATTTCTATATAGCTCCCAAATTATTATGACAAAATTATTCAAATTTTATTCCATCCAATTTAAGAATAATATTTGAAGAAGGCCCTAATTTGGTCTCATGTAATAAACTTTGATAATTTCTCTTTGAGACATATTTTAATGGATACTAAATGATATTTTGTTTATTTGCTTCCTTAAGTATGAGCCTTAGCAATCTCAAACCAGGTTACAATTTCCTGAAATGGTTCTGTGTTGCAAATAATCAGAATATAATGGGCTCAGAATAGCTCTTTCAGAAAACATGAAAGTTCTACCTCGACCATTTGTTGTTTTGTTTTGGAAATTTTTATTTCCTGTTTCCTAAAGCTTTGTTTGAATCAAGATATGAGGCATATATGCAACTAAATTTTAATAGGTTGGGAAAATATCATCTCTAATGCTATACTTCAACATAATGACAGCATAAACCAATGAATATTTCTTTCAGTCAAATGAAGCAACTGACAAACAACTAATCTCAAAAATATACAAGCAACTTATGCAGCTCAATTCCAGAAAAATAAACGACCCATTCAAAAAATAGGCCAAAGAACTAAATAGACATTTCTCCAAAGAAGACATATGAATGGCTAACAAACACATGAAAAGATGCTCAACATCACTCATTATTAGAGAAATGCAAATCAAAACCACAATGAGGTACCACTTCACACCAGTCAGAATGTCTGCGATCCAAAAATCTGCAAGCAATAAATGCTGGAGAGGGTGTGGAGAAAAGGGAACCCTCCTACACTGTTGGTGGGAATGCAAACTAGTACAGCCACTATGGAGAACAGTGTGGAGATTCCTTAAAAAATTGCAAATAGAACTATCTTATGACCCAGCAATCCCACTGCTGGGTATACACACCAAGGAAACCAGAATGGAAAGAGACACATGTACCCCAATGTTCATCGCAGCACTGTTTATAATAGCCAGGACATGGAAACAACCTAGATGTCCATCAGCAGATGAATGGATAAGAAAGCTGTGGTACATATACACAATGAAGTATTACTCAGCCATTAAAAAGAATTCATTTGAATCCGTTCTGATGAGATGGATGAAACTGGAGCCGATTATACAGAGTGAAGTAAGCCAGAAAGAAAAACACCAATACAGTATACTAACACATATATATGGAATTTAGGAAGATGGCAATGACGACCCTGTATGCAAGACAGGAAAAAAGACACAGATGTGTATAACGGACTTTTGGACTCAGAGGGAGAGGGAGAGGGTGGGATGATTTGGGAGAATGGCATTCTAACATGTATACTGTCATGTAAGAATTGAATCGCCAGTCTATGTCTGATGCAGGATACAGCATGCTTGGGGCTGGTGCATGGGGATGACCCACAGAGATGTTATGGGGAGGGAGGTGGGAGGGGGGTTCATGTTTGGGAACACATGTAAGAATTAAAGATTTTAAAATTTAAAAAATAAAAACAAACAAAAAAAAGAGAAATCAGGATATTTAAAAAAAAGAAATCAAACTAATAAAGTCTCTGGATTAGAAAAAAAAAGTTCTGGAGACAGATATCAAATGTTAGTGTAGTGATAATTACTGCCTCAAGTCTGTACTACATATGTTTGAAGAGTCTTTTTTTTTTTTTCCTTTCCTAACCTCAAATTATAGCTCTTAAAATCATGGAAAAACATTACTTATTAGAATTCTAAAGGTAGAAATTTTTATACCGATTAAGTTTTACTTAATACCTTCCAGGAATTATTTACAATATTCTAAGATTATCTAGGCTACTGTAGAAAAGTTTCCAGTTCTGACTGATGACTATAATATACTGTAGAAGTCTTAAGCAATGCAGAATTCTAAGTTAGTAGATCAGAGGTGAAGTCCAAGAATAAGCTTTTCAAAATGTCCCATAGGAAGTAATTCCACTGTGGTAATGGTAGAATAGCATAAAACCCAGACTTAGACTCTTGCAGATAAAAATTAAAATATCTGCACAAATGTTTTTAATGACATAGCTTTTTAAATACACTGGCAAGTGGCCATAAGCAGATAGAAACTGGCAGTCTAACCTTGGAACAGAGTACAAATTGGATGGAATTTGCAACTATGTAACTTTTTTGCCTAAGTGGGGACACTCTTTAATGGGCCTTCCCAAGAGAGCTGAAAAGTAATCAGAAAACTATAATCTTACTGACTTGTAGAGTCAGAGTGTGGCTTTTGTGGTTTTCAGGAGTGGAAAGTGAGATAGAAAGAGCTACTATTCCAGAAAGAAAGAGCTACTGAGAAGAGGTACAAAATTTGCCTATGAATATTGCCTGCCTTCTTGTCTGAACTTACTATATGCTTTGAGCAAGCTCCAGTTTACTCAAAATAAAGCAATGGCTAGAAGACTAAAATAACAAAGTGGAGAATTTAGCTGCAAACTATCACTTGAGTGTCAGACTTTAGAGCTTGAGTTTAGCCAATTTTTCTGCGTTACATACTTTAGAGGAAGAAAACAGAATCCAGATCCACATCAGATTATCCATAATGTTCAAGATATAATCTTCTTGTTAAGAACTCTCTGGGTCTAGATAGTTTTACTGCAATTCTATCGGGCATTAAAAATAAAAGATAAAGCTAATCTTGCACAAAGTCTATTCAAAATAAGAATAAAGAAACCATCCTTAATTGCTTTATGTAGCCAGGATAATCTAGAAATTAAAACGAGAAGACATTAAAGAAGAAAATTGCTGACTTGTATTGCCAATAAACATGGTTAAAAATAATAACAAAAGTACTCATTACAGGAGAGTGAGGGAAGAGCAGAAGACCTGGTTTCATCTCCTTTAAAACATGCAGATGACAACCCTACTAGCTGACACACTTATGTTATATGTTTCAAGAAAAGTTCAAGACACTGGAATTTTTAAACAAGATGTAACTGGTGGAGAATTGTGTCTAGTGTACAAAAACAAAACAAAATTCAATATTGGGGGGAAATGTTACTTATGTCAGTTGACTATTCTAAAACAAAATTAATTCTTTCCTAAATATTTCCAATTATTATCTAGGTTTTGAAACCACTGTAACCTTAGCTCAGAAGGGCAGCAGGAGGATTTCAATTATTCTTAGATACAGACTTCAAAGACTAATCAGAAAAGGACAAGATGGTTGTTTATAATCAAGTTTTTCATTATGCCAGCTGCTAACATTTATCCACCATCAGAGCAAAGGTTACCACTAACATAAAATTTATCTTTCTTCTTAGATGCTCCACCCACTTATTCAGCCATTATTCACTTACTAATGAGCATATAAAAATACCTGGAATTTTTACTATTTTTTGATGTTTCAGATGTCTATAACAGTTAACAAAATTACTTTGAAGATATGAAATATCTAGACATTATTTATTATGTCATAAATATGCTTATACTTTTACCCAGTGCTTTCATGACAAATCATTATATTGAAAGCAAACATTAATATTTTTTTTTATTTTCTCACTTAAAAGAAAAGTGAGGCACCAGAGATTATCATAAAGTTAATATGTTTAAGCTCTCATTATTTTCCAGCCATTATGGCAAGTGTTTATATACTTTATACCAGTTAATCCTCAAAACTGTACTGTAAACATTTTTACTATCTCTTTTCTCAGCAGAGCAAAAATAATGTGAACTTTTCAGGTAATTTTGATATACCCTGATTTATAACTTTATGAAGCATTACCTTATTCAAATTGTTTCAAATGAGCATTTAATTAATAATTTTCAGGTGAAAATTTAGATCTATTTATTTTTAAAACACGACATGTTATTTGTACAGACATCAGAAATATAAAATTCTACCCTTGAATTGTACTTCAAAGAAACGGAAAATTTATGAATAGTTTTACATAGATCTGATAGAGTCAATTACTTTTGTTCACATATTTGCTCATGATTTCATCAGTTATATTGGACTGGTCAAAAAGTTCATTTGGGTTCTCATAGTATCTTATGGGAGAAGCATGGCGGCTGCGACAGACCACACAGAAGGTCGGGGTGGCGACCGGAAGCGCCAGGCTGAGACTCTGCAGGAGCGGCCAAAAGGAGCTATCCCAAGTCCGAGGTCAGGGGCAGCAGCTGAAAGGAGCTACCCCACATCTGAGGTCAGAAGCAGCGGCCAAGAGGAGCAACCCCATGTCCAAGGAACAGCAGCTGCGTGGGCATAGAAGAGCTGAGAGGAGCTACTCCACTTTCAAGGTCAGGAGAGGCAACTCATACAAGGTAAGGACCAGTGGCTGAGCTTTGCTGGAGCAGCCATGAAGATATATCCCATGTCCAAGGTAAGAGAAACCCAAGTTAAGATTGTAGGTGTTGAGACAGAGTATAAGAAGGCAAACACACTGAAACCATAATCACAGAAAACTAGTCAATCTGATCACATGGACCACAGCCTTGTCTAACTCAATGAAACTAAGCCATGCTGTGTGGGGCCACCCAAGACAAACAGGTCATGGTGGAGAGGTCTGACAGAATGTGGTTCACTGGACAAGGGAATACTAAACCACTTCAGCATTTTTGCCTTGAGAACTCCATGAACAGTATGAAAAGGCAAAATAATAGGATACTGAAGAGGAACTCCCCAGGTCAGTACCAAAAGCAAAAACAATACTCAGTTATGGAGGTGACTGGTGATAGAAGTAAGGTCTGATGCTATAAGAGCAATATTGCATAGGAACCTGGAATGTTAAGTCCATGAATAATGGCAAATTGGAAGTGGTCAAACAGGAGATGGCAAGAGAGAACGTCAACATTCTAGGAATCAGCAAACTAAAATGGACTGGAATGGGTGAATTTACTGAGATGACCATATATCTACTACTGTGGGCAGGAATCCCTGAGAAGAAATGGAATAGCCATCATGGTCAATAAAAGAGTCCAAAATGCAGTACTTGGATGCAATCTCAAAAATGACAGAATGATCTCTGTTCGTTTCCAGGGCAAACCATTCAATATCACGGTAATCCAAGTCAATGCCCCAACCAGTAACACTGAAGAAGCTGAAGCTGAACGGTTCTATGATGACCTATAAGACCTGCTAGAACTAACACCCAAAAAAGATGTCCTTTTCATTATAAGGGACAGGAATGCAAAAGTAGGAAGTCAAGAAACACCTGGAGTAACAGGCAAATTTGGCCTTGGAGTACAGAATGAAGCAGGACAAAGGCTAATAGAGTTTTGACAAGAGAATGCACTGGTCATAGCAAACAGCCTCTTCCAATAACACAAGAGAAATTTCTAGATATGGACATCAAAAGATGGTCAACATGAAAGCAAATTGATTATATTTTTGCTGCCAAAGATGGAAAAGCTCTATAAAGTCAGCAAAAACAAGACTGGGAGCTGGCTGTGGCTCAGATAATGAACTCCTTATTGCCAAATTCTGACTTAAATTGAAGAAAGTAGGGAAATCCACTAAACAATAAAGGTGTGTCCTAAATCAAATCTCTTATGATTATAGAGTGGAAGTGAGAAATAGATTTAAGGGACTAGATCTGATAGAGCGCCTGATGAACTATGGACAGAGGTTTGTGACATTGTATAGGAGACAGGGATCAAAGCCATGCCCATGGAAAATAAATTCAAAAAGTAAAATGGCCGTCTGGGGAGGCCTAACAAATAGCTGTGAAAAGAAGAGAAGCGAAAAGCAAAGGAGAAAAGCCAAGATATAAGGATCTGAAACAGAGTTCCAAAGAACAGCAAGGAGAGATAAGAAAGCCTTTCTCAGCCATCAATGCAAAGAAATAGAGGAAAACAATAGATTGGGAAGGACTAGAGATCTCTTCAGGAAATTAGAGATACCAAGGGAACATTTCATGCAAAGATGGGCTCAATAAAGGACAGCAATGGTAGGGACCTAAGAGAAGCAAAAGATATTAAGAAGAGGTGGCAAGAATACACAGAAGAACAGTACAAAAAAGATCTTCATGACTCAGATAATCACGATGGTGTGATCACCCACCTAGAGGCAAACATCCTAGAATGTGAAGCCAAGTGGGCCTTAGAAAGCATCACTATGAACAAAGCTAGTGGAAGAGATGGAATTCCAGTTGAGCTATTTCAAATTCTGACAGATGATGTTGTGAAAGTGCTGCATTCAATATGCCAGCAAATTTGGAAAACTCAGCAATGGCCACAGGACTGGAAATGGTCAGTTTTTATTCCAATCCAAAAGAAAGGAAATGCCAAAGAATGCTCAAACTACCACACAATTGCAATCATCTCACATGCTAGTAAACTAATGCTCAAACTTTTCCAAGGCAGGCTGCTGCAATACCTGAACTGTGAGCTTCCAGATGTTCTAGCTGGTTTTAGAAAAGGCAGAGGAACCAGAGATCAAATTGCCAACATCCGCTGGATCATGGGAAAAGCAAGAGAGTTCCAGAAAAACATCAATTTCTACTTTATTGACTATGCCAAAGCCTTTGACTGTATCGATCATAATAAACTGTGGAAAATTCTTCAAGAGATGGGCATACGAGACCACTTGGCCTGCCTCATGAGAAATTGATATTAAAATCAGGAAACAACAGTTAGAACTGGACATGGAACAACAAACTGGTTCCAAATAGGAAAAGGACTACATCAAGGCTGTATATTGTCACCCTGCTTATTTAACTTATATGCAGAGTACATTAAGAGAAACACTGGGCTGGAAGAAGCACAAGCTGGAATCAGGATTGCTGAGAGATATATCAATAACCTCAGATATGCACATGACCCCAGCCTTATGGCAGAAAATGAAGAGGAACTAAAGAGCCTGTTGATGAAAGTGAAAGAAGAGAGTGAATAAGTTGGCTTAAAGCTCAACATTCAGGAAACTAAGATCATGACATCTGGTCCCATCACTTCATGGGAAATAGATGAGGAAACAGTGGAAACAGTGTCAGACTGTATTTTGGGGGGCTCGAAAATCACTGCAGATTGTGACTGCAGCCATGAAATTAAAGGACGCTTACTACTTGGAAGGAAAGTTATGACCAACCTAGATAGCATAGTCAAAAGCAGAGACATTACTCTGTCAACAAAGGTCCGTCTAGTCAAGGCTATGTTTTTTCCAGTGGTCATGCACGGATGTGAGATTTGGACTGTAAAAAAGCTGAGTGCCAAAGAATTGATGCTTTTGAACTGTGGTGTTGGCAAAGACTCTAGCGAGTCCTTTGGACTCCCAGGAGATCCATCTAGTCTATTCTAAAAGAAATCAGTCCTGGGTGTTCATTGGAAGGACTGATGCTAAAGCTGAAACTCCAATACTTTGGCCCCCTTATGTGAAGAGTTGACTCATTGGAAAAGATCCTGATGCTGAGAGGGATTTGTGACAGAAGGAGAAGGGGATGACAGAGGATGAGATGGCTGGATGGCATCACCAACTCAATGGACATGAGTTTGGGTAAATTTCAGGAGTTGGTGATAGGTAGGGAGGCCTGGCATTCTGTGATTCATTGGGTCACAAAGAGTCGGACACAACTGAGTGAATGAACTGACTGAACCAAATTGAGTATTATGGAAAATCTGGGATGAAATTTTTAGCCAACCCATTATAACTATGGGTAGTATTTTGCTATTGAATTGTCACATGATACTTTGGAAAACAGTTCATTGTGATAAGCAGTGTTAATTGCTGTGGGCAAATCAATCCTGTAGGACATTGTTCATTTCATATTTGTGAGCCAATGAAAACAATAGCAGGATTAACAGACTGACTAAAGTGGTAGCAACATGACTCAGACACTACATGGAAATAATGCCTTAGAAAGAATTCTTTCAATGAGCAAGAAAGACATTGTAAAGTAATCCTGTTAGTGGATATGGAGAGTCAAAGAGGGCCCTCGCTTGTGGGCCTCAGTTCTTTGTAAGGGCACAAAGAAGAATCTGATATCTTATCCATGCCAAAAATTTATTGAAGAAAGAATACCTCAAGGGAGAGGTGGGCCAAGTCAAGAGAGGCACTGGCCCCAGGTTGATGAGGTACAGATTTTTCAAGACAGGACTTTTCATATTCATCTAGGTTTGTGAGAACTGAGAGTTTTGACTGACAGTTGCAATTTACGTTAACAGCAAGCTATATTGGGCAGGTCTTTCCCACAGTTCAGTCTGTTATAAACAGATGTATGTATATATGTATAGAATATTTTATGAACCCTAAATGGGCTCCTGGCTGCCTAAGGTCACTTGAGGAGCAAAAGATATGAAGAAGAGGTGGCAAGATTATTAAAGTTGGAAAAGTCCCTATGGTTAGTTTGTATCCACTGTGCACCTAAGCTGAATGTACTGGAATTGTTAAAGTCTCTGTGGTTATTTTGTAGCATATCTGAGAGTTCCTCTGGTTCACACTTGGGCATGTTTGGGGTGTAGTTTAGAGATCAAGTTGAATTTTGTTGACTAGGCTATCCATCACTCAATTCAGTGCAGTTCAGTCACTCAGTCGTGTCCAACTCTTTGAGACCCCATGAAACGCAGCACACCAGGCCTCCCTGTCCATCACCAACTCCCGGAGCCTACCCAAACTCAAGTCCATTGAGTTGCTGATGCCATCCAGCCATCTCATCCTCTGTCGTCCCCTTCTCCTCCTGCCCCCAACCCCTCCCAGCATCAGGGTCTTTTCCAGCGAGTCAACTCTTCTCATGAGGTGGCCAAAGTATTGGAGTTTCAGCCTCAGCATCAGTCCTTCCAGTGAACACCCAGGACTGATCTCCTTTAGGATGGACTGGTTGGATCTCTTTGCAGTCCAAGAGATTCTCAAGAGTCTTCTCCAACACCACAGTTCAAAAGCATCAATTCTTCAGTGCTCAGCTTTCTTCACAGTCCAACTCTCACATCCATACATGACCACTGGAAAAACCATAGCCTTGACTAGACTGACCTTTGTTGTCAAAGTAATGTCTCTGCTTTTTAATATGCTATCTAAGTTGGTCATAACTTTCCTTGCAAGGAGTAAGCGTCTTTTAATTTTATGGCTGCAATCACCATCCCCAGTGATTTTGGAGCCCCCCAAAATAAAGTTGACACTGTTTTCACTGTTTCCCCATATATTTCCCATGAAGTGATGGAACCAGATGCCATGATCTTAGTTTCCTGAATGTTGAGCTTTAAGCCAACTTTTTTTAAATTTATTAATATTATTATTATTTTTTACTTTACAGTATTGAATTGGTTTTGCCACATATCACTCTCCTCTTTCACTTTCATCAAGAGGCTCTCTAGTTCCTCTTCATTTTCTACCTTAAGGCTGGTGTCATGTGTATATCTGAGGTTATTGATATTTCTCCCAGCAATCTTGATTCCAGCTTGTGCTTCTTCCAGCCCAGTATTTCACTTGATGTACTCTGCATATAAGTTAAATAAGCAGGGTGACAATATACAGCCTTGACGTACTCCTTTCCCTATTTGGAACCAGTCTGTTGTTCCATGTCCAGTTCTAACTGTTGCCTCTTGACCCTTCATTGCTCATGCCTAAATTCCTACCTAAAAATCCACCAAAGTATCAGGCCATATATATTTCATCAGGGGTGAAATAGATGAAAAAGTTAGGAAACAAACTCTTATAAATATCTGAGTTGATGTATAATGTTGCCAAGCCAATCCCAGAATCTAGAGATACTAACTGTGGACTAATAATTACTGGCTCTGATTTAGCTGATGTAAAGTGTTTTTCTTTCAGCCATTTCCGACTGTTTGTGACCCCATGGACTGTCACCTGCCAAGCTCCTCTGTACATGGAATTTTCTAGACAAGACTACTGGATCGGGTTGCCATTCCCTTCTTTGGGGGTCTTCTTGACCCAGGGATTGAACACAGGTCTCCTGCATTGCAGACAAATGCTTTACTTCTCAGACACCAAGGAAGCCTCACTTCAACTTGCAGCCCCTAGATAATAAAGTCTCTCAATCTAGGAGTCTAGTCACATGGGAAGGACAAAAAAAAGGGAGGTAGAGGGGACTCTTGATTGAATACCTCTATAAGTTTATGTTATATTTTCATTTCCTTGGGAGTCTTTTAAAATTACGCACTAAAAGCACATATAAAGGGAAATTGGCATTCTGCCGTCTATGGGGTTGCAAAGAGTCACCAACATGACTGAGCAGCTGAACAACAAAAACAAAAAGGAAACTAAAAGACTGTGTGTATATGTAGAGGATTTTGTAAAATGAGTCAGTATTGCTCAAGCACATGTATTGGTGCCTTAGCCAGTTGTTAAACAAGACTACTGCCTAATTTTGTGTATAGGGTTTTAGTGGAACACAGTCACACTCATTTTTCACATATTGTTTGTGAACGCTTTCATGCTACCCAAAGCTGGGGATGATCATGTGGACTTTTTATTATATTGTACCTTACAAAAAATTTGCTGTCCCATGCATCCAACAGACTGTGTCAATATTTAAGAACTGCATAATGCTGGGGGAAAGAATCCTTCAGTTTTAATTTTGCTATGTGATAATATTCCCTTTAAAAAAAAAAAAAAGCACCTCTTGACCTATATGTTACTTATTTCCCCATGGCTGAAGAGTAAGTTATCTGGCTGATAGATGATGCTTATTGCCGTATGTTGCTGCTTTGGATGGAGCTAACCCACTAAGAGGCTATAAATCACAGGACTTCAGTATTTGTCTTAAAAAAATTTTTAAACTACTCTACTCTTCAGACTTGTGAATGGATAATTCTAGATATGTTTATTACTCTGTAGACTCTCATTTTCCTGTGGGACTCTCTCACAAACTTTACTGGGGGCATGGGAAGTATCTGCAAACCTACTTTTTCTTATTCCCAAGAAAAGTTCTCAATCAACTTTATTAGAAATAAAGTGATATCCTAATCTCTATCTACTGGAATTTATCTATTATTTATTGTTTTCAAAATTGTTATTAGGAAGAAGAGTGCAATTAATTTGGCATCTATGATTCTAAGTTTCACTGTATCAAATGCCACATGTTGTTGCCACTCAAATTGATTACATTTTCCTGGGATGACCAACAAGTTAAAATATAGTTAAAAATGCCATCTCAGAAACATGGAATACTAAAATACATACTATGGAATGTGTGGCAAAATCAACAATATTGTAAAGTAAAAAAATGATAATTATAATAAATGATAAATGGTTAAAAAAAAAGGAAAAGAATTTAGAAAATACTTAGAAAGAGATGAGCATTGAATGTGACTAGGAATATCCTTCACAGGTAGGGTGTATTCTGTGTGATTTATGGATAGAGTAGAAAGAAATATGTTAGGATTCCAGATAAAGCAAATTAAGAGGAAAATATGCAGCCATGAAAGAATTTGAGAAGTATGTTAACTTTGCTGACTAAGGTCCATCTTGTCAAGGCTACGGTTTTTCCTGTGGTCATGTATGGATGTGAGAGTTGGACAGTGAAGAAGGCTGAGCGCCGAAGAATTGATGCGTTTGAACTGTGGTGTTGGAGAAGACTCTTGAGAGTCCCTTGGACTGCAAAGAGATCCAACCAGTCCATTCTGAAGGAGATCAACCCTGGAATTTCTTTGGAAGGAATGATGCTAAAGCTGAAACTCCAGTACTTTGGCCACCTCATGTGAAGAGTTGGCTCATTGGAAAAGACTCTGATGCTTGGAGGGATTGGGGGCAGGAGGAGAAGGGGACGACCCAGGATGAGATGGCTGGATGGCATCACGGACTCGATGGACATGAGTCTGAGTGAACTCCAGGAGTTGATGATGGACAGGGAGGCCTGGTGTGCTGCGATTCATGGGGTGGCAAAGAGTTAGACACTACTGAGTGACTGAACTGAACTGAACTGAAAACATAGAATGAAACTAAAGAAGAGGATTAGGAAAGACTGAAATGGAAAACATGAGCAAGTTCATCAGCCTGAAAAGAAAAACAAATAATCATGGTTTTGCTTTGTAGATATATTGAATTCCTTTCCTCTGCAAAAACTATTCCTCTTACCCTTTCAACCTTTGTAATTAAGTGTAATTCAAATTGACCTCCATTACCAGATCAGGGATATTTGTAACTTTGACGCTTTGACCCCATACTCTTGGGTGCAGCACTTGATTCAGATTAGAGCCAATGAGGGGGAAAATGAATATTTTTTTCTGACAGATTAGTGAAAATAAACTCATATTATTTATGGGAAATGATCTGGGAAGTTTATAATTATTAGAATTAATTATAGCTCTTTTGAAACCACCAAGGAAAAGCTTATCTGAAAAATGAACTAGCACAGTGGAGGCCAAACTGTTAAATTAAAAAGAAATCTTTTGATAGAATATAATCCCTGGGTCAGGCTGTATTTGAAATCAAGTCTACTTCCAAAGATTTGTGCAAGAATAAATTCTCTTTTTTTACTTAAGATAGTTTGCATCAGAATATGTACAACAGACTTATTGGGGTATTTAGCATAGCTCTTCAAGCAATATGGGAAGGTGAAACAAATAAAAGGATTATAAATATAAATATGCTTTGATTGAGTTGTTAATTAAGTCATAGAAAGATCAGTGAGAGAATAGTATCTCTAAAATGCTGTAATTACACATTTTACTCTCCTGGTCAAAGTTCTTTAATGACTGTGATAGGCAGAATGATGGCTCTCCAATATTGCCCATATTTTAGTTCTTTGACTATTTTAATATATTATTTCAAATGGCAAATGGAAATTAGAAGGTGTGATTACATTATGGAAATAAAGATGATTAGTTATCTTATATTATCCAGGTGAATACAGTCTGTCATATGAGTCCCTCAACTTGAAAATTTTCCAGTTATAGTGAGAGAAAAGTGACTATGGAAGAATACTCGGAGAGATGTGGCACTGCATATTTTGAAGATAGACAATAGATGCTAAGCCAAGGAGTATGAGTCACCTCTTGAAGCTGAAAAGGCTGATACATGTATTCTTGCTAAAGCATCCAAAAAGGAACACAACACTGTCAATACCTTGATTGTAGCCAGGTGAGACTCCACCTTGTGCTTCCAAGTTCCAGAAGTTTAGACAGTACATTTGTGCTATTTGAAGTCACTGTTAGTATAATTTTTTTTATAGTTTCCATATGAAACCAATACAATGATCCTCTAAAATTTTATTTAGCTACCAAGGCTCATGACACAGAACTTCTTGCCCCATGAGATTATTTTACTCATCTAAACATATTATTCTGTTACAGGAATCTGTCCCTTTTCTTGTATCCACATCACGCTTGCTTTCCGTTTGCCTTCACCTCAAGCTTCAAAACCTGGTTCAAGAATTATTTTCTCAGAAACATTTCCAGATACCCTGCTATATATACAGATTTCTCTCACCCATGCACTTTCATTTCCCCTGAGCTTATTATTACAGACACCACATTGTGCAGTAATCATGATACTTCAACATGTGAATATCTCATAAGATAAAAATGTTTAAAAAATTAATATTAATAAAATGTCTTCACTGGAGCATATGTTCATTTTTTTGTTGATTGAATAGACGAATGATGTAATGATAAATTACAGCTGTTTGTCATGGGCACCCAAAAAGACCCCAAGTTTCAATGATTCACTTGGAAGACTTGTAGGTACCGTGGCTATTTGTGTCATAGGAAATGTATATAAAGCATGAGCAGCAAAGGAAAACAAAAAAATGTTATATGTTTCCAAGAAAATCAGGTACAATCTTCCAAGAGTCTTTACCCGATAGAATCACAACAGGATGCACTTAAATCTCTTGGCAGTGAATGCAGTTCAGTTCAGTTCAGTCGCTCAGTCGTTTCCAACTCTTTGCGACCCCATGAATGGCAGCATGTCAGCCCTCCCTGTCCATCACCATCTCCCGGAGTTCACTCAGACTCACGTCCATCAAGTCCGTGATGCCATCCAGCCATCTCATCCTGGGTTGTCCCCTTCTCCTCCTGTCCCCAATCCCTCCCAGCATCAGTCTTTTCCAATGAGTCAACTCTTCGCATGAGGTGTCCGAAGTACTGGAGCTTCAGCTTTAGCGTCATTCCTTCCAAAGAAATCCCAGGACTGATCTCCTTCAGAATGGACTGGTTGGATCTCTTTGCAGTCCAAGGGACTCTCAAGAGTCTTCTCCAACACCATAGTTCAAACGCATCAATTCTTCCGCGCTCAGCCTTCTTCACAGCCTAACTCTCACATCCATACATGACCACAGGAAAAACCATAGCCTTGACTAGACGGACCTTAGTCTGCAAAGTAATGTCTCTGCTTTTGAATATACTGTCTAGGTTGGTCATAACTTTTCTTCCAAGGAGTAAGCGTCTTTTAGTTTCATGGCTGCAGTCACCATCTGCAGTGATTTTGGAGCCCAAGAAAATAAAGTCTGTCACTGTTTCTACTGTTTCCGCATCTATTTTCCATGAAGTAATGGGACCAGATGCCTTAGGACAACATTTATAAAACATTGCTAAACAGGGAAATTCATCTGAGACTAAATGCCCATGGTTTTTTATTGGAAGCTGATCATGACTTGACTGACTTATAACAATATTCTGTACACACAAAAGAAGAGCAGATTTTCACTCTAAACAACATTGTTCATTCAATCAGTGGAGGTCCAATGAGGCACCTTAGAAGTTAATGGTGGAAATCCTCCTGAAATCCAAGTTCACAAATTAAAGCCAAGGATAATACTTCAGGCCTGCCATATAGAATCTTTCCTATATAGGGTGATAGTATCATCTAGAGGCAGAAATACTGTCTGAATGTATCACTTTGGATATAAACAGTCTTATTTTAGTTGAGAAATTATTCTCTGACTACAGATACTGAGTACCTAATACACTGATACAGATATGGAAGCTCATCTATAAGTATGAGTAGGTAACAAGGAATCACAAAATATTTGATAAAAAATAGAAATACAAATACAACAATAAAATAATTAACTACTGTAGAAATACAGTAAACAGAAAAGAGCATATAAATATGTCTGAACTTAAATGACTTCCAGTTTATTATAAAACAAAGAGATGTAGGTTAATATATATAAACTCCATGGTAATGAAAATAATAATCCTATAAAAATGCACAAAAACTAGAAAGAAAGAAACATAAGCATACTGGTAAAGAAAATCATCAAATCATGAAGGAATAAGCAAAGAGAAGAAAATAACAGAAAAGAACTATAAAAACAAGCAGAAAAAGTAACGAAATGGCAAAAAGTATAAACTTGTCAATCATTATTTTAAATGCCAGTGGACTAAATATTCCAAAAAAACATATAAAGTGGTAGACTAGTTTAAAAAGGAAATGTATTGGCTGCTTACAAGAGACTCACTTCTGGGCTAAGGAAACATACAAATGAGGACTGGATAAAGATATTTTAAGAAAATAGAAATTACAATGAAAATGAAATAGCAATACTTAGATTAAGTAGACTTTAAAAAAAATTTCATACCCAGAGGAATAGTACGGGGAGGGAGGAGGAGGGGGGGTTCAGGATGGGGAACACATGTATACCTGTGTTGCATTCATGTTGATGTATGGCAAAACCAATATAATATTGTAAAGTAATTAGCTTCCAATTAAAATAAATAAATTTATATTATAAAAAAGACAAAAAGAGGCACTATATAATGATAAAGAGATCAAAGCATGAAGAACATATTACATTCCTCAAAATTTATGTACATTGTATTTAAGCTCCCATATAAATAAAGGAAATATTAATGGACATAAAAGAAGTAACTGTCAATAGTGCAATAATAATAGGGGACTTTGACAGCACATGTATATCAAAGGATAGATTATCAAGACAGAAATTAAATAAGAAAACAGTGATCATAAATGAGACATTAAACCACTTGGACTTGTCACAGGATATTTCACCCAGAAACAAAACCTATTATTTGCATGTATGCATGGAATGTTATCCTGCTAGACCTCAAACTGAGTCTCAAGAAATTTAAAATAATATAAATTATATCAACGTTTTTTCTGACCACATTCAGTTCAGTTCAGTTCAGTCACTCAGTCGTGTCCGACTCGTTGTGACCCCATGAATCGCAGCACGCCAGGCCTCCCTGTCCATCACCAACTCCCGGAGTTCACTCAAACTCACGTCCATCGAATCGGTGATGCCATCCAGCCATCTCATCCTCTGTCATCCCCTTCTCCTCCTGCCCCCAACCCCTCGCAGCATCAGAGTCTTTTCCAATGAGTCACCTCTTTGTATGAGGTGGCCAAAGTACTGGAGTTTCAGCTTTAGCATCATTCCTTCCAAACACCCAGGGTTGATCTCCTTTAGAATGGACTTATTGGATGTCCTTGCAGTCCAATTAGGCTGAAACTGATAATCACTTACAGAAAGAAAACTGGGAAAAGAAAAAAAAAAGGATTAAATAGTATGTTACTTAAAAAATGGATAAATGAAATGAAAGAGAGAATACCTTGAGACAAATAAAAATGGAAGCATAGCTCTCATTCCAAAATCTATGGAATGTGCAGTTCTATGGCAGAAACCAACACAACATTGTAAAAATTTTAAAAATAATTAAAGCTATTCATAGCCAGAAAAGCAGTTCTGAGGTTTACAGTCATACAGACTTCTTCAAGAAATAATTAAAATGCCAAACAAACAACCTAACCTACCAGCTAAGATAAATACACACACACACACACACACACACACACACACACACACACACACACACACACAAGTACAGAGCCCAAAGTCAGCTAGAAGGAAAAACTAAAGATCATAAAGGAAACAAAATTTAGACCATAAAAAGAATAAATAAAATAAAATAAAAGTTGTGGTTATTTTCAATCTTTTTAAAATTGAGGTAAAAGTCACATAATTATGAAACAAACTATTTTAACCATACTTAACAGTGGCACTAAGTATAATTCATTAACATAGTTGTGCATGCATCTCACCATTATCTATCTCCTGAATTTTTCACCTTCCTAGACTGAAATTCTGTCCCAATTAAGCATTAGCTCACCATTTCCCTTCCCCTCTACACATCCCCAGCCCCTGACATCTACCAATATATTTTCTGACCTATGCATTTGACTACTCTAGGGTACCTCATATACAGGGAATCAAACAGCATCTTTATGCACCTAATAAGTGTTAGAATACATTTTTATGATTAACTTAATGTGTCTAAAGCAGACTGTGCCTTCTTTTTCCCCTCTGTGTTATAAAATAAGTCCTCATTAGTTACCTATAAAAAGATAACAAACTGACAAACTTTTAGCCAGAAACACGAAGAAAAGAAAGAAGACATCAGTAAATAAAATAAGAAATAACACATGAAATAGGAGAAATAATAAATACCACAGATATAAAAAATAATAATAATAAGAGAATATTACAAACTGTTATGAGCCAACAAATGGACAACGTAAAAGAAGTGGACAAATGTTTAGAAATGTTCAACTTACTAAAGCTGAATGAAGAAGAAACAATTTGAACAGACCAATAACTAGTAGTAAAAATAATAATAACAATAATACGCTTCCAGTAAACACAAATCTAAGAAAAGATGGCTTAATGTGATAATTCTACCAAACATAAAAAGAATACCTATAATTCTTAAACTATTCAAAAAATTGAACAAGTGTGAACACTCTCAAATTCACTCTACAAGGCCATTATTACCCTGTTACCAAAACCAGAAAAAAAAAAGATACCATAGAGAAGGAATCACCAGCCAATAACTTTGATAAATATAGCTGCAAATATCCTTATTGCTGTTCATTGTTCAGTCACTAAGTCATGTCCCACTCTTTGCAACTGCATGGGCTGTAGCACACCGGACTTCCCTGTCATTCAGTATTTTGTTGAATTTGCTCAAGCTCACCATTGAGTCGGTGATGCCATCCAACCATCTCATCCTCTTTTGACCCCTTCTCCTCCTATACTTAATCTTCTCCATCATTAGGGTCTTTTCCAATGAGCCAGCTGTTCACATCAGGTGACCAAAGAATTGGAGCTTCAGCATCAGTGCTTACAATGAATTTTCAGGGGTGATTTCCTTTAAAATTGACTGGTTTGATCCCCTTTAAGTCTACAAACTCTGAAGAGTCTTCTCCAGCATGACAACCCAAGTGTATCAGTTCTTTGGCACTCAGCTTTCTTTATGGTCCAAAATGAAATCCATACATGATTACTACAAAAAAAGCATAACTTTGAATATACAGACGATTAAGAGCAAAGTAATGGCTCTGTATTTTAATATGCAAATGATAACACTATAATGGCATAAAACAAAGAGGAACTAAAGAGCCACTGATGAAGGTAAAAAAGCTGCCTTAAAACTCAACATTCAAAAAACAAAGATCATGGAAACTGGACCCATTCAGGTCAGTTCAGTTCAGTTCAGTCAATTGGTCATGTCCAACTCTTTGTGACCACATGGACTGCAGCACACCAGGCCAACCTGTCCATCGCCAACTCCCAGAGTTTACTCAAACTCATGTCCATTGACATGAGTCAAACTCATTTCCAACTATCTCATCCTCTGTCTTCCCCTTCTCCTGTCACCTTCAATCTTTCCCAGCATCAGGGTCTTTTCAAATGAGTCAGTTCTTTACATTAGGTGGGCAAAGTATTGTAATTTCAGCTTCAAAATCAGTCCTTCCAATGAATATTCAACTGATTTCCTTTAAGATGAACTGATTAGATCTCCTTACAGTCCAAGAGACTCTCAAGAGTTTTCACCAACATCACAGTTTAAAAGCATTAATTCTTTGTAACTTAGCTTACTCCAACTGTTACATCCATATATGACTACTGGAAAAACCATAGCCTTGACTAGATGGACCTTTGTTGGCAAAGTAACGTCTCTGCTTTTTAATATGCTGTCTAAATTGGTCATAACTTTTCTTCCAAGGAGTAAGTGTCTTTCAATTTCATAGCCACAGTAACCATCTGAAGTTACTTTGGAGACCCCCAAAATAAAGTTTGTCCCTGTTTCCATTGCTTACCCACCTATTTACCATGAAGTGATGGTACTGGATGCCATGATCTTAGTTTTCTGAATGTTGAGCTTTAAATCAACTTTTTCACTCTCCTCTTTCACTTTCATCAAGAGGCTCTTTAGTTCTTTACTTTCTGTAGTATGGATGGTGACATCTGCATATCTGAGGATATTGATATTTCTCCTGGCGATCTTGATTCCAGCTTGTGCTTCATCCAGCCCAGGGTTTCTCATGATGTACCCTACATATAAGTCAAATATGAAGGTGACAATATACAGCCTTAATGTACTCCTTTCTCAATTTGGAACCAGTCTGTTGTTCCATGTCCGGTTCTAACTGTTGCTTCCTGACCTGCATTCAGATTTCTCAAGACTCAGGTCAGGTGGTCTGGTATTCCCATCTCTTTCAGAATTTTCCACAGTTTGTGGTGATCCACACAGTCAAAACATTGGCATAGTCAGTAAAGCAGAAAGAGATGTATTTCCAAAACTCTCTTGTTTTCTTGATAATCCAGGAGATTCTGGAAATTTGCTCTCTGGCTCCTATGCCTTTTCTAAAATCAGCTTGAACATCTGGAAGTTCATGGATCACATACTGTTGAAGGCTGGCTTGGAGAATTTTGAGCTTTACTTTGCTAGTGTGTGAGGTGAGTGCAATTGTGTAGTAATTTGAGCATTCTTTGGCATTGCCTTTCTTTGGGATTGGAATGAGAACTGACCTTTTCCAGTCCTGTGGCCACTGCTGAGTTTTCCAAATTTTCTGGTAAATTGTGTGCAGCACTTTCACAGCATCATCTTTTAGGATTTGAAATAGCTCAACTGGAATCTCAACACCTCCACCAGCTTTATTCGTAGTGATGCTTCCTAAGGCCCACTTGACTTCACACTCCAGGATGTCTGGCTCTAGGTGAGTGATCATACCATCGTGATTATCTGGGTCATGGTGATCTTTTTTGTATAGTTCTTCTCTGTATTCTTGCCACATCTTCTTAATATTTTCTGCTTCTGTAGGTTCATACCAGTTCTGTTCTTTATTGAGCCCATCTTTGCATGAAATGTTCCCTTGGTATCTCTAATTTTCTTGAAGAGATCTCTAATCTTTCCTATTCTTTGTTTTCCTCTATTTCTTTGCACTGATCACTGAGGAAAGCTTTCTTATCTCTCCTGACTGTGGTTTTGAACTCTACGTCCAAATGCTTATAACTTTCTTTTTCTCCTTTGCTATTCACTTCTTTTTTTCACAGCTATTTTTAAAGCCTCCTCAGAGAGCCATTTGATTTTTTGCACTTCTTTTTCTTGGGGATAGTCTATATCCTTATCTCCTGTACAATGTCATGAACCTCCATTCATAGTTCATCAGACACTCTGTCAGATCTAATCCCTTTAATCTGTTTCTCACTTTCCCTGTAAAATCATAAGGAATTTGATTTAGATCATACCTGAATAGTCTAGTCATTTTCCCTACTTTCTTCAATTTAAGTCTGAATTTTGCAGTGAGTTCGTGATCTGAGCCACAGTCAGCTCCCAGTCTTGTTTTTGCTGCCTGTATAGAGCTTCTCATCTTTGGCTGTAAAGAATATAATCCATCCAATTTTGGTGTTGACCATCTTTTAATGTCCATGTGTAGAGTCTTCTCTTGTGTTGTTGGAAGAGGGTGTTTACTATGACCAGTGCATTTTCTTGGCAGAACTCTATTAGCCTTTCCTCTGCTTCATTCTGTACTCCCAGGGCAAATTTGCCTGTTACTCCAGATGTTTCTTGACTTTCTACTTTTGCATCCCAGTCCCCTGTAATGAAAAAGACATCTTTTTAGGGTGTTATTTCTAGAAGGTTTTGTAGGTCTTCATAGAACGGTTCAACTTCAGCTTTTTAAGCATTACTGGTTGGGATATTTTCTTGAATTACCATGATATTGAATGGTTTGCCTTGGAAACAACTGACCTGGACCGATACCTTCATGGCAAATAGATTGGGAAATAATGGAAACAGTGACAGATTTTATTATCTTGAGCTCCAAAATCACTGCAGATGGTGACTGCAGTCATGGAATTAAAAGATACTTGCTCTCTGGAGGAAAAACTGTAACAAAACTAGACAGCATATCAAAAAGCAGAGACATTACTTTACCAACAAAGGTCCATCTAGTCAAAGGTGTGTGTGTGTGTGTGTATGTGTGTGTGTGTGTTTCCAGTAATCTTGTATGAATGTGAGATTTGGACCATAAAGAAGTCTGAATGCTGAAGAACTGATGCTTTTGAACTGTGATGTCAGAGAAGACTCTTGAGAGTACTTTGGGCTGCAAGGAGATCAAGCCAGTCAATCCTAAAGGAAATCAATCCTGAATATTCATTAGAAGTACTGATTCTGAGGCTGAAGCTTCAGTACTTTGGCCACCTGATGCGAGAAGCTGACAATAGAAAAGACCATGATGCTGGGGGAGATTGAAAGCAGGAGAAGAACACAACAGAGGACAAGATAGTTGGATGGCATCATTGACTCAATGAATATGAGTTTGAGTGGGCTCTGGCAAATAGAGAAGGACAGAGAACCCTGAGTTGCTGTAGTCCATGAGGTCACAAATGTCAGACATGCCTGAGCAACTGAAGAACAACAGCAAGGTTTGTCATGGCTTTTCTTCCAAGGCGCAAGCACCTGATCATTTTATGACTACAGTCACCTTTTACAGTTATTTGGAGACCAAGAAAATAAAATCTGCAATTCTTTCCGCTTTTTCCCCATTTATTTGCCATGAAGTGATGGGATCCTATGCCATTATCTTAGTTTTTAAATGCTGAGGTTAAGCCAGCTCTTTCACCCTTCTCTTTCAGCTTTTTCAAGAGGATCTTTAGTTCCTCTTCATTTTCTGCCTCAGAGTATTATCATCTGCATATCCAAGGTTGCTTACATTTCTGTCCACAATGTTGATTCCAGCATGTGATTCATTCAGCTTGGCATTTTGCATGATGTACTATTCATAGAAATTAGATAAACAAGGTGACAATATACAGTCCTGACATAATCCTTTCTCAATTTTGAACCAGCCTGTTGGTGCATGTCCAGTTCTAACTGTTACTTCTTGACCTGCCTACAGAATTCTCAGGAGGCAGGTAAGATGGTCTGATATTCCCTTCTCCATAAGTATTTTCACAGTTGGTTGTGGTCCACACAGTCAAAGGCTTTAGCACAGTTGATGAAGCAGAAGTAGATGTTTTTTCTGGAATTCTCTTGCTTTTTCTGTGATTCAATGGATGTTGGCAATTTTGTATTTGATTCCTCTGCCTTTTCTAAATCCAGCTTGTACATCTGGAATGTCTCAGTTCACATACTGTTGAAATCTAGTTTGAATGATATTGAGCAGTACCTTGTTAGCTTGTGAAGTGAGCACAACTGTACAGTAGTTTGAACATATTTTGACATTGTCTTTCTTTGGCAGTGGAATGAAAACTGACATCTTCCCATCCTGTGGCCATTGCAGAATTTTCCACATTAGCTGACATACTGATTATAGCACTTTAACAGCATCATCTTTTAGAATTTGAAATACCTCATCTGGAATTCCATCACTTCCACTAGCTTTGTTCATGGTAATTTTTCCTAAAGCCAACTTGACTTCCCACTCCTGAATGTCTGGCTCTAGATGAGTGACCACAGCATCATGGTTGTCTGGCCCATTTGGAGGGTTTTTTTTTGTATAGTTCTTCTGTGTAATCTTGCTACCTCTTCTTAATCTCTTCTGCTTCTGTTATGCTTTCTCTATTTCTGTCCTTTATTTTGCCTATCTTTGCATGAAAGTTTCCCTTGTCAACTCCAATTTTCTTTTAGATATCATATCTTTTCCATTCTATTGTTTCACTTTATTTCTTTTCATCTTCACTTAAGAAGGCTTTCTTCTCTGTCTTTGCTATTTCTCCTTGGAAATATCACTAATAAAGTGTAAACAAACCAATTCCAACAATACATAATAAGGATCATATTAATACAATATGATCAAGTGGAATTTATCCAAGGATGTAGGGATATTTCCATATTATAAATCAGTCCGTGTAATACACTATGTTAGCAAAAAGAAGGATGAAAATCATCTCTATAGATTCATAAAAAAATCAACAAATTTCAACATTTAATTGAATGTTTCCATGTAAAAACTCTCATCAAAGCTGATATAGTGAACACATCTCAGTACGATAAAGGTCTTTTACAACAAACTCACATCTAGCATCATACTCCAAGATGAAATGTTCAAGTATTTCCCTTAAATCAGGAACAAAATAAGGATGCCCTTGCTCATCACTACTTAACACTTTATTTGAGTCCTAGATATAGCAATTAGAAAAGAAAATGAATCATCCAAATTAGAAGGAAGAAATAAACTGTGCTATTTGCAGATGATATGCTTTTTATACAGAAAACTCTGAAGTGTCCACCAAAAAACTATTAGAACTGATAAATTCAATCCGTAAATTTTCAGGAACTAAGATTAAAAGTTTGAAATCCATTGCCTTTCTGTACACTATTAATGAATTGTCAGAAAGAGAAAGCAAAAAACAATCCTGTTTAAAATCACGTCATAAAGAATAAAATATCTAGAAATAAACTTAACTAAGGAGGTGGAAAATCATACTCTGAAAACTATAAAACACTTATGAAAGAAATTTGAGATACAAAGAAATTAAAAGATATCCCATGCTCATGGATTGGAAGAACTAATACTATTTAAAAAATCCATATAACCTAAGGTCATCTACAATTGAATGCAATTCCATCAAATTACCTATGACACTTTTCATAGAACTAGAATACATGATCTTAAAATACATATGGAATAACTGATATCCAAAGCAATCATGAAAAAAGAATAATGCTAAAAGCATCACATTCCCTGATTTAAGACTGTAAAAAGAAAAAAAGAAAAACTACAGAAATTGAAACAGTATGCATTGCACAAAAATATACATAGGTAATTGGAAAAGAATCAGAGCCCAGAAATAAATCATCTGAGCCACCAGGGAAGCTAAACCCACATCAGTTCAGTTCAGTTCAGTCGCTTCGTCCTCTGCGACTCTTTGAGACTCCATGAATCGCAGCATGCCAGGCCTCCCTGTCCATCACCAACACCCGGAGTTCACTCAGACTCACGTCCATAGAGCCAGTGATGCCATCCAGCCATCTCATCTTCTCTCATCCCCTTTTCCTCCTGCCCCCAATCCCTCCAAGCATCAGAGTCTTCTCCAATGAGTCAGCTCTTCACATGAGGTGGCCAAAGTACTGGAGTTTCAGCTTTAGCATCATTCCTTCCAAAGAAATCCTAAGACTGATCTCCTTTAGAATGGACTGGTTGTATTTCCTTGCAGTCCATGGGACTCTCAAGAGTCTCCTCCAACACCACAGTTCAAACGCATCAATTCTTCAGTGCTCAGCTTTCTTCACAGTCCAACTCTCACATCCATACATGACTACTGGAGAAACCATAGCCTTGACTAGATGGACCTTTGTTGGCAAAGTAATGTCTCTGCTTTTCAATATGCTATCTAGGTTGGTCATAACTTTCCTTCCAAGGAGTAAGTGACTTTTAATTTCATGGCTGCAATCATCATCTGCAGTGATTTTGGAGCCCCCAAAAATAAAGTCTGACACTATTTCCACTGTTTTCCCATCTATTTGCCATGAAGTGATGGGACCGGATGCCATGATCTTCGTTTTCTGAATGTTGAGATTTAAGCCAAGTTTTTCATTCTCCTCTTCCACTTTCATCGAGAGGTTTTTTAGTTCCTCTTCCCTTTCTGACATAAGGGTAGTGTTTTCTGCATATCTGAGGTTATTGATATTTCTCCCACATACTTCTGCTCAGTTAATTTATGACAAAGGAGGTAAGAGTATAGATGGAAAAAAAGACAGTCTCTCAGTAAGTGGTGCTGGGAAAACTGGACAGCAACATGTGAATGGATGAAATTAGAGTTTTTCTTCACTCCATATACAAAATAAACTTAAATGTATTAAAGACTTAAGTATAAGTTTGGAAACCACAATACTTAAAAAAAATTAGAAATAACACTGTGGCAAAATTGCCACAATATTTTCTTGGATCTATATCTTTAGGTGAAAGAAACAAAAGCTTTATTCATTAACAAAATTAAGAACTTTTCTTTAAAAATATGAAATAGTCTACAAAATTATGGTCAGCAAACCCAAATAGACACTGTTTCAAAGAAGACATACAAATGTTCAACACATATGTGAAAGTTGCTCCGTTGTGTCCAACCATTTATGACCCCATGGACTATACAGTCCACGGAATTCTCCATGCCAGAATACTGGAGTGGGAATCCTTTCCTTTCTCCTGGGGGTCTTCCCAACCCAGGAATCGAACCCAGCTCTCCCACATTGCAGGCAGATTCTTTACCAGCTGAGCCACAAGGAAAGTTCAGTAGGCACATGAAAATATGCTCAACATCACTAATCATCACATAAAGGCAAATTAAAACCACAATGAGATATCACTTCATACATATCAAAATGGCTATCATAAAAATGTCTGCAAATAACACATGTTGGTGAGCATGTGGAGAAAAGAGAATCCTAGTACACCAGGGGAATATAAATTGGAGCAGCCACTGTGGAAAATAGTACAAAACTTCCAAAAACTAAAAAAAAAGAAAAGAAAAACCAGCTATTCTACTTCTGATATACATCTGAGGAAAATGAAATGACTAGTTTAAAAGGATATATGAACACCGATGCCCATAGCAGAATTTTTTATGATAGCCAAAATATGAAAGCAACCCAAGTGTCCAGCAACAGATGAATAGATATGGACAAGGGTGGGTGAGATGAATGGAGAGAGTAGCTTGGAAGCATATACACTAATGTATGTAAATAGATAGCCAAAAGGAATTTATTGTATGAATTAGGGAACTTAAAGAGAGGATGAGATTGTTAGATGGTATCACCAACTCAGTGAACATGAGTTTGAGCAAGCTCCGAGAGTTGGTGATGGACAGGGAAGCCTGGCGTGCTGCAGTTCAGGGGGTGGCAAAGAGTTGGACACAACTGAGAGACTGAACTCAGTGGGGTGGGAATGGGTGGGAGGTGGCAGCGAGATTCAAGAGGGAGGGAACATATGTACACCTATGGTTACTTCATGTTGATGTATGACAGAAATCAAGCCACTATTGTAAAGAAATCAATCATTAAAATAAATAAATATTTTTAAAATATAGTAAATTATATATATGATACAATATTACTCACCATAAAACAATGCAGGTTTGCCATTTGCAACAACATGGGTGAACATAGAGGGTTATTATGCTTAGTGAAATAAGTCAGACAGAGAAAGACACATACTGTACATTTTATCTTATATGTGGAATCTAAATTAATATAAATAAAACAAAATAATATAATAAAACAGAAATAGACTCAAAGATACACATAAAATAACTATCATAGTGAGTAGAATGGACAGGGGAGAGGCAATATAAGTTTAAGATATTATAAAGTATAAATTACCCACAGCAAACACTTTTCACTTTCATGCATTGGAGAAGTAAATGGTAACCCATTCCAGTGTTCTTGCCTGGAGAATCCTGGGGATGGGGGAGCCTGGTGGGCTGCCGTCTATGGGGTCACACAGAGTCAGACACGACTGAATTGACTTAGCAGCAGCAGAACAAATAATTTCATAATTTGTATGGAAATACAAAAAAAAAAAAAAAAAGAACTCTAATAGCCAAAGAAATCTTGAGAAAGAAGAATGGAATGGGAGGAATCAACCTGCCTGATTTCAGGCTCTACTACAAAGCCACAGTATGTGGTACTGGCAGAAAGACAGAAATATAGATCAATGGAGCAAAATAGAAAGCCCAGAGATAAATCCACACACCTATGGACACCTTATCTTTGACAAAGGAGGCAAGAATATACAATGAAGAAAAGATCATCTCTTTAACAAGTGATGCTGGGAAAACTGGCCAACCACATGTAAAAGAATGAAACTAAAACACTTTCTAACACCACACACAATGATAATCTCAAAATGGATTAAAAATCTAAATGTAAGACCAGAAACTATAAAACTCCTAGAAGAAAACTTAGGAAAAACCCTCTCTGACATAAATCACAGCAGGATCCTCAATGACCTACCTCCCAAGAGTAAAGGAAATAAAAGCAAAAATAAACAAATGGGACCTAATTAAATTTAAAAGCTTTGGCACAACGAAGGAAACTATAAGCAAGGTGAAAAGACAGCCTTCAGAATGGGAGAAAATGATATCAAATGAAGCAACTGACAAAGAATTAATCTCAAAAATATGAAGGAGCACATGCAGCTCAATTCCAGAAAAATAAATGGCTCAATAGAAACATGGGCCAAAGAACTAAACAGACATTTCTCCAAAGAAGACATACAGATGGTTAACAAACATATGAAAAGATGGTCAACATCACTCATTAACAGAGAAGTGCAAATCAAAACCACAATGAGGTACCATTTCACGCCAGTCAGAATGGCTGCAATCCAAAAGTCTACAAACAATAAATGCCGGAGGTGTGTGGAGAAAAGGGAACCCTCTTACACTGTTGATGGGAATGAAAACTAGTACAGCCACTATGGAGAACAGTGTGGAGATTCCCTAACTGGAAATCAACTGCCATACAACCCAGCAATCCCACTGCTGGGCATACACACCAAGGAAACCAGAACTGAAAGAGACACGTGTACCCCAATGTTCACTGCAGCACTGTTTATAAAAGCCAGGACATGGAAGCAACCTAGATGTCCATTGGCAGACGAATGGATAAGAAAGCTGTGGTACATATACACAATGGAATATTGCTTAGCTATTAAAAAGAAAGCATTTGAATCAGTTCTAATGAGGTGGATGAAACTGGAGCCTATTATACAGAGTGAAGTAAGGCAGAAAGAAAAACACCAATATAGTATATTAATGCATATATATGAAATTTAGAAAGATGGAAAAGATGATCCTATATGCGAGACAGCAAAAGAGGCACAGATGTAAAGAATAGTCTTTTGTACTCTGTGGGAGGTTAGGGTGGGATGGTTTGAGAGAATAGCATTAAAATATGTATATTACCTACGTGAAATAGATCACCAGTCCAGGTTTGATGCATGAGACAGGGTGCTCAGGGCAGGTGAATTGGGATGACCCTGAGGAATGGGATTGGGAGGGATATGGGAGGGGTTTCAGGATGGGGAACACATGTACACCAATGGCTGATTCATGTCAATGTATGGCAAAAACCACTACAATATTGTAAAGTAATTAGCCTCCAATTGAAAATCAATAAATTAATTTAGAAATATAAAATAATAGAAACTACTGCAAATAGGAAAATGAGTATTTCAAGGCTGTATATTTTCACCCTGCTTATTTAACTTATATGCAGAATACATCATGAGAAACGCTGGGCTGGATGAAGCACAAGCTGGAATCAAGATTGCTGGGTGAAATATCAATAACCTCAGATATGCACATGACATCACCCTAATGGGAGAAAGTGAAGAAGCACTAAAGAGCCTCTTGATGAAAATGAAAGAGGAGAGTGAAAAAGTTGGCTTAAACTCAACATTCAGAAAACAAAGATCATGGCATCTGGTCCCATCACTTAATGGCAAATAGACGGGGAAACAGTGGCTGACTTTATTTTGGGGGGCCCCAAAATCACTGCAGATGGTGATTGCAGCTATGAAATTAAAAGATTCTTACTCCTTGGAAAGAAAGTTATGAACAACCTAGACAGCATATTGAAAAGCAGAGACATTTCTTTACCACCAAAGGTCTATCTGGTCAAGGCTATGGTTTTTCTAGTGGTCTAGTATTGATGTGACAGTTGGGCTACAAAGAAATCTGAGCACCAAAGAATTGATGCTTTTGAACTGTGGTGTTGGAAAAGACTCTTGAGAATCCACTTGACTGCAAGGAGATCCAACCAATCCATCCTAAGGAGATCAGTTCTGGGTGTTCACTGCAAGGACTGTTGTTGAAGCTGAAACTCCAATACTTTGGCCACCTGATGTGAAGAACTCGTTGGAAAAGACTCTGATGCTGGGAAAGATTGAGGGCAGGAGAAGAAGTGGTTGACAGAGGATGAGATGGTTGCATAGAATAACCAAATGAATGGACATGAGTTTAGATAAACTCCGGGAGTTGGTGATGGACAGGGAGGCCTGGGGTGCTGCAGTGCATGGGGTGGCAAAGAGTCAGACATGACTGAGGAACTGAACTAAACTGAACTGAATATAAAATAAATAAGCAAATACAGTCAATATTTTATAATGAGTTTAAATGAAGTATATATAAAGCAAACAAAAACAAAAACAAAAAACCTCTGTGCATAAATTAATGGATGTGACTGTGCTCTAGTAAAATGTTATTTAGCAAAATGCATTGATGATATATGCATGCTGTGACTCATATTTCATCAAGATCTGACTTAAAAGATTGAATCACTTTTTATGCAAAAAAAAAAAACCCTAGAGACAATATAAATAGTGGGATTGAGTCAACATTAAACTGGATAGAGCAATTTAATTCACTAACAATTGGTGCTACTCAAAAAACCTGTTTAAAAATTTTACAGAAGATACAAAGCACGTGAATTGATTTTTCAGTTCAGTTTAGTCCCTCAGTTGTGTCTGACTCTTTGTGACCCAGTGGACTGCAGCACGCCAGACTTCCAAGTCCATCACCAACTCCCAGAGCATACTCAAACTCACGTCCATCGAGTTGGTGACGCAATCCAACTATTTCATCCTCTGTCCCCTTCTCATCCTGCCTTCAATCTTTCCCAGCATCAAGGTCTTTTCCAATGAGTCAGTTCTTCGCATCAGGGACCCAAAGTATTGGAATTTCAACTTCGGCATCAGTCCTTCCAATGAATATTCAGGACCGATTCCTTTAGGATTGACTGGTTTGATCTCCTTGCAGTACAAGGGACTCTCAAGAGTCTTCTCCAACACCACAGTTCAAAAGCACAATTCTTTGGCACTCAATATTCTTTATAGTCCAACTCTCACATCATACATGACTACTGGAAAAACAATAGCTTTGACTAGATGACCCTTTGTAGGTAAAGTAATATCTCTGCTTTTTAATACACTATCTAGGTTTGCCATAGCTTTTCTTCCAAGGAGCCAGTGTCTTTTAAACTCATGGCTGCAGTCACCATCTGCAGTGATTTTGGAGCCAAAGAAAATAAAGTCTGTCATGGTTTCCATTGTTTCCCCATCTATTTGCCATGAAGCAATAGGACTGGATGCCATGTGTCTTTACTTTTGAATGTTGAATTTTAAGCCAGTTTTTTCACTCTACTCTTTCACTTTCATCTAGAGGCTCTTTAGTTCCTCTTTGCTTTCTCCTAAAGGGTGGTGTCATCTGTATATCTGAGGTTATTGATATTTCTCCTGGCAATCTTGATGCCTGCTTGCACTTCATTCAGCCTGGCGTTTCTCCTGATGTACTCTGCATATAAGTTAAATGAGCAGTGTAACAATATACATCCTTGACGTACTCCTTTCCCAATGTGCAACTCATCTGTCATTCCAAATTGATTACAAATTGCTCCAAATTGACTTTTGCAATAAGTTAATTTTTAAGTATTTCTATATAAACATAAATAGCTTCTCAGATAGAAGTTATCATATGCTTTAGAAAACACTATTAAAAATAGTTATTATGTAAAACAAGAAATCATTTTACCTGAAATAAAACAAAAAAGATCACTGATATGATAACAACAAAAAAATCACTCAAAAGTGGACTAAATATGACTGAACTTGTAGAGTTCAAGATCAGTGGTGTGCTGAACACCATACAAAATACTGATGACATTAAAAAAAAAAAAGCAGAACTAGAGAAGGACAAAACAGTGTTTCAATTTATGTCAAGCAGGCATAAGACAAGTAGTTAACAGAGAACATGAATGGGAGGAAAACATTCAACTGAATAATACAAAAACATTTCTGTAACTTTTTCTTTGCTCTGATACTGCTGAAAAAGATATCAGTGGCTTAGAAAAAGAACTATCCATTTTTGTCTTGCTCTGCACATCAACAAGGTAGGCTCTGTTTGGGGATAAATGCTCAGGTCAGGACTGCTCCATGAATCTTTTATTCCAGGACCAGTAGCAACCAAGACATTCTTTTCTCAAGGTGAGTTACAGAAGGGCTAGAGTGCTATCGAAGCAATGCTTCTTAAGACGTTGCTTTGTAACTGGCATGCTGACTTTGGTCTACATCCCATTGGTGAGAAAATCACTTAGAGAGTTCAAAATCAATAGCAAAAGGGAAATAGATTATGTCCACGGTGATGGCATGGAAAAATCATATGACCAAGCACACGAGTTTATAATTCTATTATAGGGATAGAGTAAAAACTTGAGGCAATAGTTTAATCTACCACCCTTACAATAAGCTTATGTATTTCTTTAAAAAAAAAAAGTATTTGTATTCTCTTAGAATCTAATTTTTACAAGGAAGTAGATTTTATCTGTATTATTAATTACAAGACACTGTTTTCTAGAACTGACTCATACAATAGGGTAGTCACTAATTAGATGAGGCTATAAATCACTGAAATTAAGTCTAGTCTAAATTGATGTATCCTATATACACACTGAATACCAAAGACCATGTGAAAAAAGATAAAATATCTCAATGATAATTTTACATTTATATTATATATTTTTATACATATTACATTTTAAATAAAATATATTATTACAATTAATCTTATCTTTTTTGTCTTCTTTAATGTACATACTAGAAAATTTAAAAATTGCCTATTAGATTTACATGTAATATCATAATCTATCCTGAAGAATTCACTATACATGGAAAATGCAGATGAAAGAAACAAATAACAATGCAAAAAAGTTACATTTTATATTGATATAGGTAAAATTCATCCCAAATATATATTACCCATTACTTGTATGATGGCATAATTTCAAAATACAGAGAGCAAATGTTAGAAATGCAGGGGGAAAAAATGAATAACTGTTATGTTTCCCATAGAAGATTTAACAAATTTTTTTAAATACTATGAATCACTAAATAAATAAATAGACTATGTATTAGGAGGCATGTGGAAGAACTGAACAATACAGGAGATAATCTTAACTCAACAAATGTTTATAACTTAGTTATCACTTTTCAGAATATATACCATCAATTTAATAATTCCATCATTACATAAAAGAAAAAGCACTATATTTTAATCTGTACATTGTTGGTAAAATAAATCTAGTATAACAGAGAGGCCACATAATTTTTGTTCAGTAAATATTTTATGAAAAATAAGGAAACTGGACTTTACAATCTTTACAATATGCAGCCAGAAGTTAAGAACTAATCACATTTCAATAACAAGCAAATTCTTAGCAAGTCTCCACAGAATATATAATTTTTCTATTTATTAGACCAAAAGAAAATCTCAAATTCCACATGCAAAAAAACAAATTACTTTAGAACTTTTCTCTCACAACAAAGCATTATAACTAAAAGTGATTATAAAAAGATAGCTTTTTAACCCTCTCCATAACTCAAACTATTTTGAAAATACCAAAAACTCCATCGGGGGGGAAAAAAAAGATATCAGAGTTGAAATTTCAAGCTATCAGTAAAAATATTGAGTACAAAAAACTTCAAGGAAGCACCGTAATACACAATAGAAAAATTTCCAGCTAGAATTAAATGTGTTCATTAAAAATAACTAATAATTTGAAGTATGAAATAATTAAATAAAACAAGGAAATACACTAAAAGGTAGCAAAACTAATGATGCAGTAATCATAAAATAAGAAATTAATGAAATAGTAAAAGTTTAAATGAAACTTTAAAATTATGATTATTAAAGAAAATTGGTTCTTGTAAAATGTCAGACTAGACTGAATTTAACAGCCCATTCAAGAAAAAATTTAGAAAGTATCAAGTAAGTTGGTTTAGGAAGTGGAAGGTGGAAAAGATTCAGATATAAAAAGTGCTTTTTTTTTTTTCTGTACATCCTACATCAATAGAGAAAGCAAGGAAGAAATTGCTTAAATTTTTTACTTCATAATACTTAATGTATGATTTTTGTCTCTGTTTTGAGAATTCTCAAACTGAAAGGGTTGCTATGCCCATAGCACTCTCAATGGTTAACTGAGGCACCTCACTTTTTCTTCTAGTTCCGGATGATGGACATGGGCAAAATTACAATACTGAGCAATCAGATTTTATTTTTCTAGGAAACTGATTCTTAAGCTGATAAACACAAACAAGCACTGAGTTGCTTTCAGAGACTTTACAGAAAATCTCCAGGAGGTCCTGTACCTAAGGTCTCAAGGCTTTATCAAAGAGTATCTTTGTTCACTTCTTTTAAGTTTTAGTTACTGCAATAAGTTTCCAATAAAATCTTTTTTTTTTCATTTTCATTCAAGCAAGCCAAAGTAAATTGTCAGCAAACAAAAAACCTTCTGCCAGAGATCTGTGAGAGATTAAAAATACCTAATTTAAGGGTCAAACTGTTGCTTCTGATATTTCTAAACTCCAAACAATAGAATGATAATTTCAACTCTCAAAAGTTTACCTCAAATAGACAATGAAATATAAGGCTTTCTTGTGCTTCTCAATACTTACTGCTTATAGTCATGAGGCTGAATTTCCAGAAATCATTTCACAAAATACAACTTCAAATAAATGCACCCTCCAAATTCACAAATGTTTTACTTCTCCAGTTGCAATGTTATGGGAAATTTATTATTGCATGTCAAAGGATGTATAGATTCAGAAACTTTCTCAAGCCAGTCCCTTTCTTATTTAATGCTATTCTGAAATTATTATTGCAGCTACTCTGCACTGAAAGCATTGAATAATTTGCTTCATTCAACTATTTTTTCTTTGAACCTTAACCTGAACTATAGTTTAATATGGCAATCAAAATGAAGTGAAACATTCAGAAGGAAGGAAAAAAAATAAAGACCACATTCAAAGGTGATAGATGACTCTCCTAATTTACATGTTATTTTTTTTTTAATGAGAAATTTTCCAAGGTTAATTTGAATGTATTTAATCAAAGAAGAGGGCTTCCCTGATGGCTCAGCTGGTAAGAATTTCCCTGCAATGTGAGAGACTGGGTTCCATCACTGAGTTGGGAAAATCCCTTGGAGAAGATGCATGTTTTGACTTATTTCATTGCTACAGGTTTGCATGCTTCATATGTGCATATTTTCCTACTCACACACAAGTAGACTGCATTTAATATGATAGTTTAGAAAGCCGGCTATAGTTAGGTAATGCAAATCTTATCAAAAGTCTAACCCATGTTGTGCAGCATTCGAAAGTTGTAAATAATTTAATATAATACAGAGGAATGGCTAGCAAGTTTGCAGAGATAGGGATATTGGGTTTGTTTGGTTTTTTTTTTCCATCAGTGGTCTTTTCACAAGGCCCAATTTGTGATATCTCCAGGCTTTCTCTATATATATGTAATAAGGAGCTATTTATCATATAGATGATAGATAATATATAGATATAGATATAAAATAGATTGATGAGGAGAATATAATCTTTGAAACTTGCTTTGTGAAAAATTAATAAACAGAAATGCCAATAAAACAGATTCAAGAGACCAGGGGAATGGAGTGTTCTCACATCAGGTAAACGGAATATTTACCTCAATTGTTATTTTAAGGCCTCCCAAAGTGATCAGGAGTGTAAAAGTGCCTTTATGCAAAAAAAAAAAATTTAAGATTAACTGAGGCAACAAACTATTAAGAAAGATAAAATGACTCCAAAAGCCTATTCTCCAATAGCCTATTTGGCTATTCTTTCTTGACTTTGCCTCAAGTTCTGCCTTCAGCACGATTTTGTCTCTCTCCCATGACTCCTTATGTTCAGATTCTGCCCCCAGGACCACTTTCCTAGCCTGCATCCCCCCTTCTATAGTCCTTCTATCTCTTCTATACCCTTAATTCCTCTGTGCTAATTCTTACAAGAAACTTCCCACTTCCTTTTCCTCTGAATTTTTCAGAAAACATCCCTTTAAAATTAAGCCTTCTGAAGATCCAGAGGCTAAACTAACAAATTATTATACTCCCTGGACTAACACTGAACTTCAAATTAACCAAAGATTCTCATAAATTTGCTAAGAAATTTAATATAGTCATTAGAACATATCAGTCTGATGTCTCTGACTAATACGAGCTATTCCAAATGCTTATCAATGAACACTCCTGTTGCTCCAGCCAACTACTTTAAAGCAGTTCTTACCTCAAAAATACTAATAGAGTTCAAATAGTGAGGACTTATTATTATTATTATTATTATTATTGCTTAATCAATCATGTCTGACATTTTACCAGCACATGGACTGTAACCAGCCAGGTTGCTCTGTCCTTGGCATTTTCCAGGCAGTTTCTAGTGAATCTAAAATTGTTTCTGTCTCTGAACCTTCGCCCTTTTGTTTAGGCTCTTTAAGAAATACAAATGCAATTATCCTCAGTTCCTTCACCCTTGTTCATTAATTAAGTTGAGATTTCTTGGAGGAGTATGGTGATAAATTTCCCTTTCCAAAAGGGGGAAATGATTCTATAATTTGACAGCAGTCATCAAAGTAACCAACCAGATGAATTAAATGACTCTGTGATATCTTTTGTTTAATCTCTGAGAGTACTAGAGTTGATATTAGAAACCCTGACAGATTACCCTTATTGAATTAACTATCAAATTTCTTATGCAAAAAAAAATCCAAGTGACATTGACAAAATTCATAGCACACCTCACATCAAGATTCACATAGATCCCTCAGAACTCCTTAGCATAAATAGTCAATATCTCATAAGTAAATACATCCTTTAAGGCATAATGATCATAATAAAATATTACAAAGACTATCCCTTTGTGCATAATAAAATATTATAAAAATTACCCCTTGTGAAAGTCTCTACTAATACTTTTACTTAACTGGTGAGGAAATATAAGGGCAGAAAGTAGAGGTTTGTCTAGCTCATATGAGCAATAATTCTTTTTGTTGTTCAGTCACTAAGTCATATCTAATTCTTTGTGATCCCATACACTGCAGCTCCTCTGTCCTCCACTGTCACCAAGAGTCTGCTCAAACTCATATCCATTGAGTCCATTATGCTATCTAGCCATCTTATCCATTGCCACCCTCTTCTCCTTTTGCCTTCAATCATTCCCTGTAGCAGAGTCTTTTCCAATGAGTTAGCTTTTCACATCAGGTGGCCAAAATATCGGAGCTTCACCTTCAGCATCAGACCTTCCAATGAATATTCAGGGTTGATTTCCTTTAAGATTGATTCTTTTGATATACTTGCTGTCCAAGGGACTGTCAAGAATCTTCTCCAGCACCAAGTTTGAAAGCATCAATTCTTCCGAACTCACCCTTTTTTATGGTCCAACTCACATCTATACATAGACTTGACTATACATACTTTTGTCAGCAAAGTCATATCTCTGCTTTGTAATATGCTGTCAAGGTTTGTTATAGCTTTCATTTCAAGGAGCAAGCATTTTTTTTTTGTTAATTTCATGATTGCAGTCACCATATGTAGTGATTTTGGAGCCCAAGAGAATAAAATTTCTCACAGCTTCCACACTTTCCCCAACTACTGGCCATGAAGTGATGGGACCGGATTCCATGATCTTAGTTCTTTATAATGCTGAGTTTCAAGCCAGCTTCTTCATTCTCTTCCTTCTCCCTCATCAGGAAGCTCTTTAGTTCCTCCTTGCTTTCTACCATTAGAGTGGTGTTTTGTATGAGGTACTCTGCATAGAAGTTAAATAAACAGGGTGACATTATATAGCCATGTTTTTTTTTTCTTGTTGCTTATCCATTTTTATTTTTATTTTTTTTTAATTTTAGTTTTTTATTTTTTAAATTTTAAAATCTTTAATTCTTACATGCATTCCCAAACATGAACCCCCCTCCCACCTCCCTCCCCATAACATCTTTCTGGGTCATCCCCATGCACCAGCCTCAAGCATGCTGCATCCTGCGTCAGACATAGACTGGCGATTCAATTCACATGATAGTATACATGTTAGAATGTCATTCTCCCAAATCATCCCACCCTCTCCCTCTCCCTCTGAGTCCAAAAGTCCGTTATACACATCTGTGTCTCTTTCCCTGTCTTGCATACAGGGTCGTCATTGCCATCTTCCTAAATTCCATATATATGTGTTAGTATACTGTATTGGTGTTTTTCTTTCTGGCTTACTTCACTCTGTATAATCGGCTCCAGTTTCATCCATCTCATCAGAACTGAGTCAAATGAATTCTTTTTAACGGCTGAGTAATACTCCATTGTGTATATGTACCACAGCTTTCTTATCCATTCATCTGCTGATGGACATCTAGGTTGTTTCCGTGTCCTGGTATAGCCATGTTTTACACCTTTCCCAATTTTGAACCAGTCAGTTTTTCCATGTACAGTTCTAAACTGTTGTTTGTTTACCTGTATATAGGTTTCTCAAGAGGCAGGTAAGGTGGTCTGGTACTCCCATCTCTTTAAGAATTTTCCAGAGTTTGTTGTGATTCACATAGTCAAAGGTTTTAGTGTATTCAATGAAGCAGAAATAGTTGTTTTTCTGGAACTCCCTTGCATTTTCTATGATCGAACACATGCTAGCAGCTTGATCTCTAGTTCCTCTGACTCTTCAAAATCCAGCTTCTATGTATGGAAGTTCTGGGTTCACATAGTGCTAAAGTCTAGCTTGAAGGATTTTGAGCATAACCTTGCTAGCACATGAAATGAGTGAAGTTATACAGTAGTTTGAATGTATTTTGGCATTGACTTTCTTTTTGAGTGGAATGAAAACAGGACTTTTCCAGTCCTGTGGCTACTGCTGAACTTTCCAAATTAGCTAACATACTGAGTGCACTTTAACAGAATTATCTTTCAGAATTTGAAAGAACTCAGCTGGAATTCTATCTCAGCTACTAGCTTTATTCATAGTAATGTTTCCTAAGTTCCACTTGACTTCCCACTCTAGAATGTCTGGCTCTAGATAAGTGACCACACCATTGTGGTTATCCAAGTCAGTAAGACTTTTTTTTTAATTTTTTGATAGCTCCTCTCTATATTCTTGCCATTTCTTCTTAATATCTTCTGCTTGTGTTCGGTCCTTACTGTGCTTGTCCTTTATCATGCCCATCCTTGCATGAGATTTTCCCTTGATATCTACTATTTTCTTGAAGAGATTTCTAGTATTTCTCATTCTATTGTTTTCTTCTAATTTTTGCATAGTTCAATTAAGAAGCCCTTCTTAATTCCCCTTGCTATTATCTAGAATTCTGCATTCAATTGAGCATATCTTTCCTTTTTCTCTTGTATTTCACTTCTCTTCTTTCCTCAGCTGTTTTAAAAACAGCTTTGTTTTCTTGCACTCTTTTCTTCTTAGGGATGGTTTTGGTCACTACTTCCTATACAGTGTTATGAACCTTCATCCATAGATCTTCAGGCACTTTGTCTACTAGACTTAATCCCTTGAATCTATTCATCACATCCAACTATATAGTCCTAAGGGATTTTATTTAGGTCATATCTGAAGGTCCTAGAGGTTTTCCCGTGGTAATTTACTTACAGTCTATTATATAGTTTTCTAGAAGATAAAGCAAGCCAGATAAAGCTCACTTTTACTTGGAAGGAAAAACATTTCCACCTGGAGAGCAATGCCTCAGAATTTTACTAATAGTCCTTACTCCATGCAAATATTAAAGGCTGATTATAAATTTTGCTAGAAGCTCTACTTTTTTGCAATATATGGATGGTTTTCTTCTTTATTCTCCATCTCAAGTCTTCTCACAGGAAGACAACATCAACTTGCCAAAACTTTTAGCTTTACAGGGACATAAGGTCATCAAAGAAAAATTGTGTTATAGTTTGCCCAAACCCAATTTCAATATTTAAGGTATCCAATATCAGAACAAGGTCAATATCTAAATTCAGATAAATTTCACAGTTTCTCAAGTTTTTCCAGTTTGTTTTAAGTTTTTCAAATCCAAAACTAAGTGCCAACTGCAGGTTTTTCTCAGGCTAGTTGGTGATTGCCAGAATTGAATTCCAATTTTCTCTTTTATGCCTAAATATTTGTATGTTTTACTAAATAACAACAGCCTCCATGCAGTTTTATAGGAAGAATCATATGACATGGCTCTTAAGCCCTTAAAAAGAATTTGTTGAACCTACTTGCCTTTGGATAACCCAGTAATCAAATTCCCTGTTTTACATTTGTTTATGGAAAAGAAATGCAGCCCTCTGGGTTTCTACCCCAAAACAAGGGGACTTCAATTGACTCATAGGATTTATAGCCAGCAACTTGACCCTGTAGCATGGGGAAATAGCCCCTGTCTTATTTCATTATAGCCACTGCCCTTTTGGATAAAAGCACTCGTAAAATTATCAGATAACCGTTAACACTCATAAAATTATGAGATAACCATTCTAATAGAAACCCTCCTAATTTCCCACCACATTCAACATTTTTATCATCAGCATCACCTCCTATGAAGTCTATTTTTTTAAATTGCTCCTCACATAACTTTTGTGTACAGTAATAAACTTAACTCATCTATTCTCCCATCCATTATTAATGAAGTTCCTCAAGATTGCTTAATGGTGACAGACTACTTCTAGTGATGATTCTCAGGAGACACTTCTAGGTATTTACGAACTTCTCATGGTTCACTGGAAGTGTTTATTTAAAAGGTGACAACTGCAAATATTGTGCTCGGTATGCTATTACAGGGCTGCCCTGGCAGCTCAGATGGTAAAGAATCTGCCTGCAATGTGGGAGAACCTGGCTTAATCCCAGGGTCAGGAAGATCCCTGGGAGAAGGGAATAATTACTCACTCCAAGATTTTTGCCTGGAGAACTCCATGGACAGAGGAGCCTGGTAGGCTACAGTTCGTGGGATCACAGAGTTGGACATGACTGAGCTAATAAAACACACACACACATGCCATTACAGCTCCTTTTGATGTTGTTGTGGCAGCATCTTTAACCATGGATATATCAGTCCAAAAGAATAAAATATATGATTTTACATGGACTTGCACTTTGGCCAAGGGGGGAAAAAACTGTCAATATTTATACTGATAGTAAACATGTCTTAGGAGTAGCTCATAATTCTGAAATGCTATGGTAGCAATGTGTTCTCCTTACTTACAGTATAAATAAAATTTAAAAATGCCTCTATATAATCATTGGATATAATACTTTTACCTGTTGCTTTAGCTATTATTAATATACTTGGGCATTTCATTCTTGACTCTCTGGGACCTCAGGGAAATCACCTTGTTGACATTTTCTCAAGGAATTCTGCTCTTAAAGTGACTGATAGTAGTCAGATTTTTCATGCTCCAAGAGTATATTTTCCTAATGATACTTTAGAAAAACTGGCTAGAGAAGCCAGACAATTGGCCTCTGAAAGGTAAAAACAAGATTGGAAAATCAACAATTTTTGTTTTGATGAAAAGAGAAAGCTCTGGTTTGGATGAAATAGCAGCTCAATTCTACCAGAGACTCTAAAATTCTTACTCCTAACCATTGTATGTCTACAGACAAAATGATAGTGACCATTGGTTTGCTGACAAAATGGTAGCCTTTGTGAACTAATATTAATAAAGGAAAATGACATAATGGAAAAGACTAGGGATCTATTCACAGAAAAATGGAGATATCAAGAGAATCTTACACAAAGGTGGGCACAATAAAGGACAGAAACAGCAAGGATCTAACAGAAGTAGAAGAGATTAAGAAGAGGTAGCAAGAATACACAGAAGAACTATACAAAAAAAAAAAAAAAAGTCTTAATGACCCCGATAACCACATTATGTGGTCATTCACCAGAGCCCAACATTGAGAAGTGTGAAGTCAAGTGGGCCTTAGGAAGCATTGCTATGAAAAAAGCTGGTGAAGGTGATGGAATTCCAACTGAACTAGTTCAAATCCTAAAGAATATGCTGTTAAAGTGCTGCACTCAATGTGCCAGCAAATATGGAAAACTCAGCAATGGCCACAGGACTGGAAAATGTTCTTTTTCATTCCAATATCAAAGAAAGGAAATGCCAAAAAATGTTAAAACTATCACACAATCATGCTCAAGGTAATGCTCAAAATACTTTAAGCTAGGGTCAAATAATGTCTACCAAGAAATTTCAGATACACAAGATGTATTTAGAAAAGGCAGGGGAGCCAGAGAGAAAAACGCCAACATTTGCTGAATTATAAAATAAGCAAGAGAATTTCAGAAAAAAAAAAAAAAAACAACAACTCTACTTCACTGAGTACACTAAAGCTTTTTATTGTATGGAACATAACAAACAGTGGAAAATTCTTAAAGAGATGGGAATACCAGATCATCTTACCTGCATCCTGAGAAACCTGTATGCAAGTCAAGAAGCAATAATTAGAACCAGACAAAAACAACAAACTGGTTCAAAATTGGGAAAGGAATATACCAAGGCTATGTTTTGTCACCCTGCTTATTTAATTTCTATGCAGAGTACATCATACAAAATGCTGGGCTAAAAGGATCACAAGCTAGAGTCATGAGTGCCAGGTGAAATATCAATAACCTCAGATATTCAGGTGATACACTCTAATGGCAGAAAGTGAAGAGGAACTAAAGAGACTCTTGATGAAGTTGAAACAGAAGAGCAAAAAAGCCTGGCTTAAAATTTTACATTCATGCATTGAACCTGGACCCATGATACTGGATGCTTGGGGCTGGTGCACTGAGACGACCCAGAGGGATGGTATGGGGAGGGAGGAGGGAGGGGGCTTCAGGATGGGGAACACATGTCTACCTGTGACAGATTCATGTTGATGTGTGGCAAAACCAATACAATATTGTAAAGTAATTAGCCTCCAATTAAAATAAATAAATTTATTTTTTTTTTAATGAAAAAAATTTTTACATTCAAAAAACTAAGATCATAGCATCCAGTCCCATCAATTCATGGCAAATAGATGGGGGGAAAGTAGAAACAGAGGCAGATTTTACTTGTTGTTTTCCAAAATCACTGTAGACGATGACTGCAGCCACTAAATTAAAAGGCCTTTGCTCCTTGGAAGAAAAGCTATGGCAAACCTAGACAGTGTACTAGAAAGCAGAGCTATCATTTTGTCAACAAATGTCAATATAATCAAAGCTTTGGTTTTTCCAGTAGTTATGTATGGAAGTGAGAGTTAAACTGTAAAGAAGGCTGAGCACCAAGGAATTGATGCTTTTGAACTGCAGTGCTGGAGAAAACTCTTGAGAGTCCCTTGGATAGCAAGGAGAACAAACCAGTCAATTCTAAAGAAATCAACCATGATTATTAATTGGAAGGACTGATGCTGGAGCTGAAGCTGCAACACTTTGGCCACCTGATGGGAATAGCTGACTTTTGGAAAAGATTCTGATGGGGGGAACGATGGAGAGCAATAGGAGAAGGGGACGACAGAGGATGATTGACATTACTAACTCAATGGACATGAGTTTGAGCAAACTCTGGGAGATGGTGAAGGACAGGGAAGCCTGGCATGCTACAGCCGATGGCATCCAGAGAGTTTTACCTGACTTAGTGACTGAACAACAGCAACAATTAAGAAGCCCACAAAAAAGAACCTATCTCACTTGTCCCACTTCTCTGAAGATAACCCAGGGAAGCCTGTTCGTAATACTCCCTGACATACTAAACTGTACAATGCACAGTTCAAGTTCTGACAAATATGTTTCCTCAAACATCCTCCCTCTCATGGATGCAAATATGTTTTAGTCATGGAGTTTGTTTTCATACTAGACTGAAGCCTTCCCTTGCAGACAGGGGTTGGCCTCTTCTGTGGCTAATGTCATTTTGTCAAAGATTTATCAATATCTGGGGAAATCCTGTCTAATTTCATAATGATGAAGGAACCAATTTTCCTGACCAAATGCTTCAATAAATCTGTTCTGTTTGGCCAATTTTAACTTCAATATTTTTACCACCTTCAATCTTCTGGTTTAGCTGAACATACTAATGGTTTATGAACATTCAATTGGCAAAATTTATAGATTTCTTCCAAATATCTCAGCCGAAAACAATGCTGTTAGTCCTTCTATATCTCAGATGTATCCCTTTTGGAAGTCATATTTTTTTTTTTCTTTTTTTTTTTTCTTTTTTTTTTTTTTTTTATTAATCTTTTGGATATTAACCCAGCCCCAAGTTTTTGTTTTTTGTTTTTTTTTTTTAAATTTTAAAATCTTTAATTCTTACATGCGTTCCCAAACATGACCCCCCCTCCCACCTCCCTCCCCACAACATCTCTCTGGGTCATCCCCATGTACCAGCCCCAAGCATGCTGCACCCTACGTCAGACATGGACTGGCGATTCAATTCTTACATGATAGTATACATGTTAGAATTCCCATTCTCCCAAATCATCCCACCCTCTCCCTCTCCCTCTGAGACCAAAAGTCCGTTATACCCATCTGTGTCTTTTTTCCTGACTTGCATACAGGGTCGTCATTGCCATCTTCCTAAATTCCATATATATGTGTTAGTATACTGTATTGGTGTTTTTCTTTCTGGCTTACTTCACTCTGTATAATTGGCTCCAGTTTCATCCATCTCATCAGAACTGATTCAAATGAATTCTTTTTAACGGCTGAGTAATACTCCATTGTGTATATGTACCACAGCTTTCTTATCCATTCATCTGCTGATGGACATCTAGGTTGTTTCCATGTCCTGGCTATTATAAACAGTGCTGCGATGAACATTGGGGTCCATGTGTCTCTTTCAATTCTGGTTTCCTCGGTGTGTATGCCCAGAAGTGGGATTGCTGGGTCATAAGGGAGTTCTATTTGCAATTTTTTAAGGAATCTCCACACTGTTCTCCATAGTGGCTGTACTAGTTTGCATTCCCACCAACAGTGTAGGAGGGTTCCCTTTTCTCCACACCCTCTCCAGCATTTATTGCTTGCAGATTTTTGGATCGCAGCCATTCTGACTGGTGTGAAGTGGTACCTCATTGTGGTTTTGATTTGCATTTCTCTAATAATGAGTGATGTTGAGCATCTTTTCATGTGTTTGTTAGCCATCCGTATGTCTTCTTTGGAGAAATGTCTATTTAGTTCTTTGGCCCATTTTTTGATTGGGTCGCTTATTTTTCTGGAGTTGAGCTGCATAAGTTGGTTGTATATTTTTGAGATTAGTTGTTTGTCAGTTGCTTCATTTGCTATTATTTTCTCCCATTCCGAAGGCTGTCTTTTCACCTTGCTTATATTTTCCTTTGTTGTGCAGAAGCTTTTAATTTTAATTAGATCCCATTTGTTTATTTTTGCTTTTATTTCCAGAATTCTGGGAGGTGGATCATAGAGGATCCTGCTGTGATTTATTTCTGAGAGTGTTTTGCCTATATTCTCCTCTAGGAGTTTTATAGTTTCTGATCTTACATTTAGATCTTTAATCCATTTTGAGTTTATTTTTGTGTACGGTGTTAGAAAGTGATCTAGTTTCATTCTTTTACAAGTGGTTGACCAGTTTTCCCAGCACCACTTGTTAAAGAGATTGTCTTTACTCCATTGTATATTCTTGCCTCCTTTGTCAAAGATAAGGTGTCCATATGTGTGTGGATTTATCTCTGGGCTTTCTATTTTGTTCCATTGATCTATATGTCTGTCTTTGTGCCAGTACCATACTGTCTTGATGACTGTGGCTTTGTAGTAGAGCCTGAAGTCAGGCAAGTTGATTCCTCCCGTTCCATTCTTCTTTCTCAAGATTGCTTTGGCTATTCGAGGCTTTTTGTATTTCCATACAAATCTTGAAATTATTTGTTCTAGTTCTGTGAAAAATGTGGCTGGTAGCTTGACAGGGATTGCATTGAATTTGTAAATTGCTTTGGGTAGTATACTCATTTTCACTATATTGATTCTTCCGATCCAGAGAAGGCCTTTGACAAAATTCAACATCCATTTATGATAAAAACTCTCCAGAAAGCAGGAATAGAAGGAACATACCTCAACATAATAAAAGCTATATATGACAAACCCATAGCAAACATTATCCTCAATGGTGAAAAATTGAAAGCATTTCCCTTAAAGTCAGGAACAAGACAAGGGTGTCCACTTTCACCGCTACTATTCAACATAGTTCTGGAAGTTTTGGCCACAGCAATCAGAGCAGAAAAAGAAATAAAAGGAATCCAAATTGGAAAAGAAGAAGTAAAACTATCACTGTTTGCAGATGACATGATCCTCTACATGGAAAACCCTAAAGACTCCACCAGAAAATTACTAGAGATCATCAATGAATATAGTAAAGTTGCAGGATATAAAATCAACACACAGAAATCCCTTGCATTCCTATACACGAATAATGAGAAAGTAGAAAAAGAAATTAAGAAAACAATTCCATTTACCATTGCAACGAAAAGAATAAAATACTTAGGAATATATCTACCTAAAGAAACTAAAGACCTATATATAGAAAACTATAAAACACTGATGAAAGAAATCAAAGAGGACACTAATAGATGGAGAAATATACCATGTTCATGGATCGGAAGTCATATTTACTTTGTGTTTTGTTTGTTTGTTTGTTTGTTTGTTTTATTTTTTATTTTTTTATTTTTTTAATTTTAAAATCTTTAATTCTTACATGCGTTCCCAAACATGAACCCCCCTCTTAGCCACAGAACACTCAACGTATTGTGCTCCTGCTGCCTTTGACCTACATTAATCAAAAGAAAGATATTCCACTATTCTAAGACCTAATGGCTTCTATTTAAATAACTGTGTTTTGGTAGAGCAATCTTTTAATAGTACACTCTCTGGAGATGAACTTAAGCATCACACCTGGCTCTGACTGGACCTGGGCATCATCTAGCAACCTGAAAGTAAAGTTTTCCTGGAATTGAATCAGATAACATTTGATAAAAAAGTTTTCCCAAAATATTTGGATCAGGCCTCTTGGAACTTTATTACTAAACATTTGATGATTACAAAAAACTTCAGATAATTTTTAATCTATAGTCTTGATAACATATATCTTTAAATTAAAAAATATCTGTGAGTTCTCCTTTCTATTCTATTTATTCAAATGTGACCTCAGTAAGTTTCCAATCTTTGCACTTCCCTCAGGTGTGAGATACCACATCCAGGAAAGGCTTTTCCTGGTATTAAGGGACAAAATATTCCTGAATATTCATTGCAAGGATTGATGCTGAAGTTGAAGATCCAATACTTTGGCCACCTGATGCAAAGAACCGACTCATTGGACAAGACGCTGATGCTAAGAAAGAGGGAAGGCAAAAGGAGAAGGAGCAGGCAGGGTATGAGATGGTTAGATAGCATCACCAACTCAATGGACATGAATTTGAACAAGCTCAGGGAGATGGTGAAGGACAGGAAAACCTGGTGTGCTGCAGTTCATGGAATCACAGAGTTGGACATGACTGAGTAACTGAAAAACAACAACAAAGGTGCAAAAAGTCACTGAAACTGGAAAACCTCACTCTTATTCAGCAATGACAGTGAAAGTGTTAGTCACTTAGTGTATTCAACTCTTTGTGATCCCATGGACTGTAGCCTGCCAGCTTCCTCTGTCCTTTCAGAGAAAACTTTTAATCAAAAGAGGAAAATGTAAAAACAAACAAAAGATATAATAAACAGAAATCTCAATTAAAGAGTCAGGAGACCAGAACAGGGAAGTTACATGCCTTGCAATGATACATATGTGCTAAATCACTTCAATAGTCTTTGATTCTTTGCGACCCTGTGAACTGTAGCCTGCCAGGCTTCTCTGTCTGTGGGGATTCCCCAAGCAAGAATACTGGAGTGAGTTGTCATGCGCTTCTCCAGGGTATCTTCCGAACCCAGGGATCAAACCTGAGTCTTTTATGGCTCCTGCATTGGCAGGTGGGTTCTTCACCACTAGCGCCACCTGGGTGCCCTACAATGATAGCAGAGCTCAATAAGAGCAATAAAGACTCCTATTCTTTCCTGACAGACAATGAAAACCACGGACTTCTTGTTTACTCTAGCACCCTGCCGCCCATCAGCTTCCTTTTCCCTTCTATTAATATCTTCTCCTTTACTTTCTGTAAAGAGGCTTGCATGCAGCTTGTCATGGTTGCAGACCTTATATTTTAGTTCTCTGCTAATTCTGAATAAGTCTTTATCTTTACTGGAGAAATATCTGACAGTCTGTTTTAGGTCAACATTTGTCAGTCTTTCCTATATATTAGAAAATGATGAAAGAACATATAATGCAAAGGGGTTTTCTGATCTCAACTGAAACTGAAGAAACCTTTAGCTACATGAATTCATTTACTTTAGAAGTGAAGTGTGTGTGGTCATTGTGTTAGTCCTTAGCACAATAATTAGGGGTAAAGGGATGGCATAACATTCAAAATTTGCTGATAGCCAACAAATTTCTAGGAATTAAAATGAAACAACTAAACTAATTGTCTTGTAAAGCCAAGATCATTTAGAATTGACAAACAATCCCATTTTTCACTTGATTCACAGTCATGAAAAATAAAAACCTTGATAAAAGTCATAAAATTAACTTCATTTATCAGTCCTATAGTCCAACTGCAATCTAACTTGATTATAGGGGACACAGGCACTTTTTCAGGAGGCTGCATCTATTAAATGACATGTACCTATTATCATTTCTTACATTTCCCACAGATAAGTATGCTAAAATATATAAATATAAATATTTTGAGAGAATGAGCTTAACTCTAAGCTAACAATAATTACTAGGGACCTGAAATATTATTTTGAGGTGCCAATTAGAGTGTGAATTTGTGGGAGTTGACCCTCTGATCTTTTGACACTAATCTCTGATTACTTTTGCAGTTTCTGGAAATATCACAAAAATAGATATTCTAACATTGGCTTCATAGCTCATAAGTGATATTTAGTGTTGAGAAACAATGGTAAGTCAATGGAAACCCACCCATATCAGCCTTATCATTGACATCACCATTCTTGATGAAATATTAAAATTATTTTAATCATCAAAATCTTGAAATCACAGCTATAAAAATAACCTTCGTTATTCCTATTCAGTTCTACAGATTAGGTAGTAAAAAACAAAATGTGCACATTTCTAGAAAATAACATAAGATGGTGACTAAAATATTACTTTTGTTACAAATAAAATAATCTGGTATGGTAGATAAAATAATGCTCCTCCAAGATATTTCTCATGAATTTTCAGAATCTATAAGTATATTACATTACAAGAGAATCAAAACTTTGCAGATATAATTAAGTTCAACAATCTTGGTTTTGGGTTTTTGTTTTTTTTTTTTTTTTCCCATACCATAATGGAAGCATCTTGGATTATCCAGGTGGGGCCAATCTAAATCCATGAATCCCTAAAAGCAGAAAATTTTCCCAAACTTGGTAAGAAAAGAGCTGAAGAAAGGGAACACTTTCTTTAGAAAATGGAGTATCAGAGAGACACTATGTTGCTAGATTTGTAAACATGGAAGAAATCCATGAGCTGAAGAATGTAACTGGTCTCTAGAAGATCGAGGAGGCAAAAATGTGGATTCTGGTCCCAGATCTCAAGAAAAAAACATCTATGCAGATACACTGATTTTTTGCCAGTGAGACCCATTTTATAGGTTGCCAACAGAAAAGGAATATGATAAATTTAAGTCAAAAATTTTGTTGTAATTTGTTACAGCAAAAAAATAGAAAATTATGTTTGTTTACATTAGTATAGCATCTGATATTTGGAGTATTATTATTGATGAGGATAACACACTCCAAGTGAAGAGAGAAAACACAATGCTATCAGAACCCATTTGCTTTTCTTGAAGAAAAGGAAGAGCAGACTTTATACCATTGCCTCAATAATAAATCCATTCTTATACTTTATGTCACAGTGTGGTTCACAAAGTCCAAAACTTCAAGCCATCTCACAGAATATCATCTTGGTCCATCACCTGAATGCTATCATGCTAATGTTCATAGGACCTAGAAAGCAACAAGGAGCAAGCACCTGATTATATATATATATATATATATATATATATATATATATATATATATATATATATAATTACCTGAATATTAGAAGATAAGAAAGACATTTCATGATAAAGTTCTGTTACTTCATTAAGTTAGTGGTGGAATAAAGTATTATAATTTATATATGGTATACACATTATTGCTTAGTAAGCCTCCCTACATCTAAGGAAGAGGGTCAATGTTGAGGATTCTGGAGGCAGAATATAAGATATTTCCTGATGGAATCCATTTTCTTAATATTTTAAGTATCCAGCTTTTAAATACAGTTCAATATAAGAGGAAAATCTAGTACCATTCCATGTTTCTGAGGGAAAATATTTATAATTGTGGCTTTATGATCTTGTATATCTTACAAAGTAAAAATGGTGGCATATTGCAGAGTTAGGAAGTATCACAGAAGAGAACTATAAAAAAGAAACCAACGACTTTTGACCAAGATCCAGCATTATTCAGTAAGACTATCTTCTACTATTGAAAATATCTCTGAAATGGTTTTGAGACTTTAGTAGACACTAAATGTCTAAATAATTCAGATTAGGATATTGATCTAAATTAATAATTAGTTAATAATAATAATTTAGATTGAATTTAGGTACTAAATAATCATTTGGTAATTATGTGATTTGGGACCCCATCACAAAGTAATATTAATTAATCTAATAGTCTTAATGTCATAGTCATAATGTCAGGTAAGTCCTGTAGCACTGAATCAAAAGTTATAAAAAAGATAGGCCTTGTACAATGCTTGAATGCAGTAATAAGTTTCATGTATACAAATGTACTATCTGATAGGTATAACCCCACAAAATGGCTGTGTCAGAAAAACTTGTTTAATTTGCTTGCCATCCACTGCATTCTGACATTGATGAATGTCACTTAAGGATGTGGTGTATATACGTTATTGATGACTTTTGTACTTTATCTCCCACAGTCAGTGCATAGGTTAGCACCTTTAGTGTCAGAGAGTAGAACACTGCAGCTATTTTAAGGATGAAGTGATTATTACAGGTGTCAAAAATACAAAAATAGAAAAATTAAACATACCAAATCAATGATTAATAACAGCTTATTTTGCATATAAAAAGACTAAGAACTGGGAGCTTGCAAATCCAAAGACAGATATGAAGCTTAGCAGAATGAAGTTATGAGATAACTTATAAAATGAAAGTAGAAAATTATTAACTTTTATGATGATTGGTTATTACAATAATGATTGATTGAAAGTGATTTTGTCATACCATTTTAAGAAAGATGACTTAAGGTTTTCTTTATGAATTGTACAGGCTTTTATAAGAAACAACTTAAGGTAAGTTTTTATTATGCTCATGAAATAAGCTAGACTTAGTTTTGCTGCATGGCTTACATAGTTTCATTTGTTCAAGGCATTCTAAAGTCCAGTCTCCATTTCATATTTAATTTTAACACAGGTTTACTAATGGGCAGTTTACAAAAATCATTTAATAGTTGGAGAAGCCAAATCCTTCCAGGAACAACTCCTAAAACACTGCATACTCAACTGCCATTGTAACCACGTAGTACTGCTATTACCCTCAGTAACAAAATTGATTTTATGTCTCCTGAGTGTTCCTCATGTAATTAACTTCCATGTGGTGGTGTTCTAGAAGACAGATAGCCTTTGAAATGTAATTATATTATTATTTTTATTTTGTATTTGAAAAGCAGAATTTATACTGTGATAAGCTATCAAAATATAGTAATCTCGGCTGCCGTCTTCAGGGGGTCGCACAGAGTCGGACACGACTGAAGCGACTTAGCAGCAGCAGCAGCATCATGTTCAAATGTAGTTTCCTACATTTCATTCTCCAGTAGAAGGAATCAGGATTTCTTGAAGAAAAGGCTGATTTTATGGCCAGGTTAAGGAAAATGCACAACATCTTGCAGTGCAAAATGGGAGGAAATAAAAAGCTGAAGGGAGAAAAAGAAAGAAACTGGGGTACAAAGAGATTACCTGAAAGAACTCTCAATGCCCAGGGATGAAAATATTTGAACAATTAAAAAAATACAGTATTAGATTATAAGTCAAATGGTATAATAAATATTCATGAATCCTGCATGATATTGCTTGAATAAATAAATAGACCCCCCCAAAAAAAATTCTTTCTTAGAGAAAAACTAGAACTATTGTAAACAGTTACTTTATTCTTTCAAGGCACTCCACTAGCTTAATTCTCCTCATCTTGAGTGTGGGTTGAATATAGTGACTTATTTCCAAGCCAGACTATAATATAGAAATATAAATAGCTTTAAATACTAAGTTCAAACTATAGTATAGTATAGAAAAAGGAAAATAAACAGCAAAGTGAAGAAACTTGTCAAACACTACCTTAAGCAAGTGATCACCAGCAATGAGTAATACTGACATCATGAGGCTTCATGAGAAAAACTTCAGATATACAAAATTCAGAAACATTTTACAAAATACCTGACCAGTATTCTTCAAAATCATCAAGGTTGTAAGAAAAAAGTAAAGACTGAGAATCTGTTAAATGCAAGATGGTATCCTGGATTAGGTTATGGAACAGTAATAGGAGTACTAAAAATATAGTAAAATATTAGTAAACTAAGATTTACATGACAATATCTTAGTTAATGACAATATCTTAGTTTTGGAAGATGGTTATGATTATATAGTATGTAACATTAGGGGACTCGTGGTAGGAAATCTGTACATTGTTCAACTTTTCTTTAAAAGTAAAAGATTTTCAAAGCAAACAATTATTTTTTAAAAAACAAAGAACATCTTGCAAAAATGTTGTGCTATCAGTATAGATCTTCAATATGAAAGATACAAAGATAAGGAATATAGTTTGAAAGAAAAAGCAAAGTTCCCAGACACTCAAAGAAGCAGATCAATGATGAGACATACTAAAAATGTTCAAACACTAGAAAGATTATTTACAAAATTTTGCTATTGGAGTTTGTGACAACTTTAAGCCAAAACAAACTTCTACTTTTATATTAAAAGAAGTGGGGCCTACAGTATGCCCTATTGAATATTTATGATGTCAAATTATATTATTATCACATGTAGTGCCAAAACCAAAACATGTACCATTAAATAAGCTGTAATTTTCCATCAGTGAGGGATTAATAACAACATGTAAAGTCAACAGAGTTGGGTTTAGCACATGCTATAGCAAACAAGATCTCATAATACTGGGCACTCTGGATCATCTTGGTGGCAGTTTAGTGGTTAAGTTGTGTTGGATTCTTGAGATCCCACCTGCCAAGCACCTCTGTTTAGGGGATTATCCAGGCAAAAATACTGGAGTGGGTTGCCATTTCCTTCTCAAGAGAATCTTCCTAACCCAGGAATCGAACCTGGGTCTCCTGCATTGCAGGCAAATTCTTTTCTGACTGAGCTATAGGGAAGTTCCTATTAATAAAGTTTGAAGGACAGAATTTGGTTATGAAATGCTCTTGTCAGAGACTTTAAGAATGTATAAACTAGAGAGTTAGAAGTGTTAGTGATGTAGTCTTTAAAGCACATGAGGCCACGGGGAGTCACTGTAACATTTTCTTGGAGTATATGTATCTAATGAACTAGAAAGAATTTAAACTAGGTCTGTGATGAACATCATAGCTTGGTATAAAACAGTTCATCTGCCTTGAAAATTATAATGCAATCCATTTTGAAAAGTTGTGGCTTCTGTTGCATGTCTTAATTCACCCCAACTGTTTAGTTGACAGAAGGACCATTTTTCACTTTATCAAAGCCAATGAACACAGCAGAAGATTAAATAATGAAGCAAATGCAATTTTAAATGCTTTGAAATAAACCTGTTATGTATGCCAGGTGTCGCTCTATCCAGTATTAATGCGGTTTTTAATCCAGGAAAGTCATTGTGATTGTATGTTGTCATGATTTAGAATAGAATTAGCCTGGAGCTATGTTTATGACAATAAAAGTCTATTTTGCTATAGTGCTTGCCTATTCCACAAATACAAAATTGCCTTTTTTTAAAGAACCCTAGGAACTCTAAATATTTTTCCTCTAATAACCTGTTTCATTTTCAAATATAGCTAAATAAATAATGTATAATCTATAGCAATCCTTTATTTGCTTTACAATTTAATTTGTATGTCACCTTGTATGTTTTGACTAGTTTAACATATTAAGGTTAACAACTTTTACTCTGCATGTTTATGATTCCAAGCAGAAAGACAGGATGTTTTATGCTTATCCTGAAGCAGTGATTGACATCTACTTAATGCTCAGTAAACCCTGTTAATCAGGTGATTGTATGGTGAGTGAATGGAAGGGGTCAGGTGGAGAGAAATTTGAGGTGTACTCTCAAATGGTAAAGCATAGGGACTAGAAGATAGAAATAATAAATTAACATTCTTAATGCTAACATTGTTATGTTCTTACCTGTTTTTTGACTTAAAAAATTGGTAAGTAAATATTGAAGTAATTAGTTGTAAGTCATATACCATATAGACTATACTGAGTTACAAAAAAAAAAAGACAAAGATGCCTTTTTGTATTCAATTTATTTTCTTTGCACTAATGAGAAAATGATGTCCCCTCAGTGGCTCAGTGGCAAAGAATCTGCCTGCAATGTAGAAGAGATGTGGGTTTGATCTCCAAATCAGAAAAACCTCCAGAGGAGGAAATGGCAACCCACTCCATTATTCTTCCCTGAAAAGTCCCAAGAACGGAGGAGTGTTGTAGGCTATAGTCTATGAGGCAGCAAAGAGTCTATAGTCCATGAGGCAGCAAAGAGCTAATTCAGGAGACACATTGAACAATTAAGCACAAGGTAAAAATTATAATTAAGCCTTGAAACTATTGCTGAAAATGTACATGAATAAATATTTTAATAATTATTTTTTTCTATGGATTTTATCATACCTGTAGGAAAAATTAATCTAAGGTTCATAGCAGAAATAATAATTAAGAAGCCAATATTTCTTTAGAGGAAGATTTGAATTTTCAATGAGTTTTTGAGTCCCTGAATTCCAGAAAACATTTTATGTACAGAGTTTCCTGTTTTAATACTTTGCTTTTCCCATATAAATTGATTCTCTGGGAAGAAGTCATAATTGAGTAATATGCCCTTTTCTCAATCTCAGAATAGTTATTCCATATCAGTATTTGAATAACTATTAGCACACAAGCAAATATTATCCTTAAATTGTATTAGAACAAAGCAATCAAACTCTGGGCCTTCCCAGGATGCACCAGTGATAAAAGAACCTGCCTGCTAATGCAGGAGACAGACGTAAGAGACTTGGGTTCTATTCCTGGGTCGGGGAGAGGCCCTAGAGAAGGAAATGGCAACCCACTCTAGTAATTTAAATTTTCCACTATCTTTTTGAAATCACAAAAATCCTGAAAATTTTCACATTTACCTTACAGATCATTGTAATATTCTCTTGTCAATAGTGTCAACATGATTATAACATCCTAGAAACTTAGCTTTGTTTCATCTGAAGCACAACCTATTTTGTACCCACTCAGTACAGAACTCATTAAGCAAAATTCTTGAACATTGGAATGTTTTAACCTCCTGATTGTTTTTATCAAATTCAACCCACATCCATACATATTTAATATATATGATTTTGGAACCCCCCCAAAATAAAGTCAGAGCTTCCCTGGTAGCTCAGACGGTAAAGCATCTGCCTACAATGCGGGAGACCTGGGTTCGATCTCTGGGTTGGGAAGATCCCCTGGAGAACGAAATGGCAACCCACTCCAGTATTCATGCCTGGAAAATCCCATGGACCAAGGAGCCTGGTGGGCTACAGTCAATGGGATTGCAAAAAGTTGGACACGACTGAGCAACTTCACTCAAAAATAAAGTCAGCCACTCTTTCCACTGTTTCCCCACATTGAAAATAAATCAAGAAGTATTAATACAGGAAAAAGAAAGTAGTGCCATGCTTACATCTTCTTTTTAAGATTTTAAAAATTTATCTTTACATACTATATTAATTACATATCATTATTACAAATTATTGTCTAACTATTCATATTACATAATAGACATATTTCTGTTAATACATTTTTAAAATGTGGAACCAATTTATATGGTTTAGATCAATATTAATCACTGATTATCAGTTCAGAGAATAGCTACCAATTATTCAGTATATACCATGAAAGTGGCCCTGTACTTGATATATATATATGTATATATATATATCTGTTTTTGTGCCTATATATGTATATGCGTGCATATGTAATACGGATATATGTATATACCTGTATATATGTATATATAACATAAATGTGCATGTGTATATAATATATATATGTATCTATGTATGTGTATATATATATATAAAACCTCCCATGTGTAGTTAGAACTATAGGAAAATATTTATCACTTAAGATCTTTTCTTCTTTAAATGTTAGTATCTTAATATGTCACTTTATTCTCTATTTATTTCATGTTTTTATAATTTATTTTGAAGGTTTAAATATATTTTATCTTGCAATATGTCTAGTGATCAAGAACATATAGTCCTTTCCTGATATTTTTAAAAACTCACTATGTGTTCTGTATTCTCATACTATGTTTCTTTGCAAACAGACACAGAGGTAGAAGCAAATGTTTTGTTTTGAGGAATAAAATTTAGTTTTTATAGAGAGAAACATCCTATGATAGTTGAAATGCTTAGATTCCCTTGACATAGATGAAATTCTGTGTAACTCTTCACTTCATTAAACCACTGCAGACACTGTCAGACTTGGGTAAAGAATTGGAAATGATATACTTTGGGAAAGATTTTAAGCAGGCACAGTTTAATGTTATAAGTTGGACTTATTCCAAGGTGCTGCAATATTTATGTCTTGTTTCTGCTGTCAAGTAACTTGCTACATGTGAATATTATTTGGACATAGAATCATTGACTGTTAGGTTGCTAAGTTATTGTACAAGTAAAGAAAGTTGAAATCTTTACTTTATAGTCAGTTGAATTTGATGCACTTTGAATTTCAGATAATATTCTTGCTGTGCTTCAAGAAGAATAATCTTTAACTGAGCCTCCAGGGATCCACATAGATACAATACCCAAAAGGAAGAGAGATGCCTGAGATGTCACTTGCAGAGGATACTTTAGTTGCAGGGAGACTCAAAAGAGCCTATTGATTTAATCCAGTTTAAAAATGGTCAATGAGAAAGGAAAGGAGAGAATTATTGTGGAAAAAGAGTAAAATAAAGAGGCAAATAATATAGGAGAATGAATTATACATTCGTAACATCCTTATAGGCTTCCCTGTTGGCCCAGCTGGTAAATAATACACCTGCAATGCAGGAGACCTGGATTTGATCCCTGGGTTGGGAAGAGCCCCTGGAGAAGGGAAAGGCTACCCATCTCCAGTATGGAGAATTCCATGGACTATATAGATTGTGGAGTCACAAAGCGCTGGACATGACTGAGCGACTTTCACTTCACTTCAACATCCTTATTACTTTTCTAGACTTAAGAGATTAATTCAGTATAAAGTTATAAAATAACAGTGTGAGTTGCAAGCAAGATTATTGCAATTATAATCATGATTATTATGATAAATTACTTACAGAAAAATGAGAAATGCTTGAGTTTTAAAAGATATGTAACAATATTCTAAGAACATCTATGTTGTCATTTACTCTTCTCAGACAAAAGTAGAACATACAGCAAAAGTTAAATCTCTCCACCTTAACTTATTTCCAGAGAATATTTAACAATCTAAATTTTAAAGTTAAGGTTTTTTTTTAATTTTTAAGGATAAAATAAATCATATTTTGTTAGTTGTCTCCTTGAAGAAAATAAAATATTTCATTGCATTTCCTTTAGTTGTTTTTATTTTTTTTAAATAATGAATATTAGTGACAAGTCCACAACCTAAACTATGCATGGACCAAATTCTCTGCTTGAAGTCAATCATATTATCAGAGGAGAGACTGAGCAAAACTTTTAAAATTTATGTATAATTTAACCTATGTGTCTAGGACAGTATATCACTATGGAGGACTATATATCAAGAAATGAATTAGCCAATTAATTAACAGAATTAATTAAAAGAGTAAAACTCAGTTTCTATTTAACAACATTAAATGAATCACTACATAAAATACCCTGTATATATCTAGATATTCTAAGTATTAGTTCCCTCATGTAAAAAGTTATTATTTTATTTTTATATATATGTGAGTTCATTTTTACTAAGGTTTTTATTCTCCTTTATTTAGATCAAATTTGAATGTGTTTTTCTTTTTTTATTATAAAGTTTCCATGGTCAACATAACAACATAAAAGCTTTGTCTTAATTGCCTAAAATAGGTTTGAACTTACTGACTTCAATTTCACACATTTTATCTTTAAAAATTAACTAATAGTCTTTTTATGAGATTAATCAGAGTATCTCCATCATGAATATTTTGACGTAGGGTCTCTCAGGTTTTTAACTCTCGATAATAAATGAAACTACATTAACAATTGTTTTAAGATACATAAATGTACCTTTCACATGCTCATGTTAATAGCACAGTCCAAAAGAAAATGTTCTCTATTTCCTAAAATCTCTTTCTGGCTCATGTTTTCTTTCTTTCTTTCTTTTTATTTTTAATGTAAAGACAGTTGATATGCATTATGTTAATTTCAGGTATATTTCTTAATGATTTGACATTTGCATACATTTTGAAATGATCACATGTCTAAAAACCATCTGTCTACATACAAAACAGTTAAAATATTATTGATCACATTCAAATTAGTTTTTTGGTTTTGTTGGTATAAACACCCAGAAATGAAATGGCTGGATCATATTGCAGTTCCTTTTTTAATTTTTTTGCAAAAACTGCACAATGTTTTCATAGTGGTTGCATCAATTGACATCCCACAAACAGAGCATGATGATTCCCTTTTGTTTACATTCCAATCAATAAGTTTTATAGCTTAACTTTTTGATGATAGGCATTTTGATGGTTATGAGGTGGTAGCATTTCATTGTCATTTCAATTTGCATTTCTTTGATGATTAGTGATGCTGAGCATTTCTTCACATGTTTATTGATTATCTGCGTGTTTTCATTAGGAAAAAAAGGTCTGTTTTGGTCTGATGGCCAATTTTTAATCAAATTGTTGGTCTTTTCGATGTCAAGATGTATTCTTTCTTTGAATATTTTAGATATTAACCCCTTACTGGATACATTGTTTTCAAAGAGCTTCTGCCATTCAGTAGGCTGCCGTTCCTTTGGATTGATAGTCTCTTTGGCTGTACAAACTAAAAGATTTTTAGTTTAATGTGGTCCATTTGTTTATTTTGCTTTGTTTCCCTTACCTGATGAGACGTATACCTCCTCATCCCAAATAATACTAAGACCAGCGGTAAAATCACACTATAAATATGGTATTGGCACAAATACAGACTTATAGATCAAAGAAACATAATTTGAATTTTAAAAAACTGCTATATATAAAACAGATAAGCAACAAGGGTTTACTGTTATAACATGGTGTATTATACACAATGTCCTGTATTAACTTATAATGAAATATAATCTGTGAAAAAAGCCTAAATAAAAAGTGTACTTTCTAAGTTTTCTTCTAAACATTTTATAGTCTTAGGTATTACATTTAATTGTTTAATCCCTTTTGAGTTTCTTTTTACATATGGTGTAAGAAAATATTTCAATTTGGTTATTTTGCATGTAGCTGTTCAACATCCATAACACCATTTATTAAGGAGGATGTGTTTTCTCCATTATATATTTTTACCTCCTTTGTGCTAGATTAATTGGTCATATGTGTGCATTTATTTATAGGCTCTCTATACTATTCTTTCATCCTATGTGTCTGTTTTTTGTGCCAGTACCACACAGTTTTGATAACTATAGATGAGTACTATAGTTTGAAAGCCCAGAGTGTGATATCTTCAGTTTTGTTCTTCTTCTCAAGATTGTCATGGGTATTAAGGGATTTGTGAGTTTCCACATACATTTTAGAATTACTTATTCTAGTTCTAAGAAAAAAAAAATTCCATTAGTATTTTGAAAGGGATTTCATTGAATCTGTATATTGCCTTGGGTAGCATGACTATTTCAACAATATCAATCCTTTCAATTCATGAACACACAGTTATTTTCCATTTGTTAGTGCGGACTTCTGTTTATTTCATCAATGACATGATTTTCTAAGCACAGCTATCGTACCTACTTAATTATATTTATTTTTATGCATTTTATTCTTTAAAGTACAACTACTTTAAAGTACGAATTGGATTGCTTTCTCAAATTATCTTTTTTAAAATTTTTTATTTTTTAAATTTTTATTTTTACTTTATTTTACTTTGCAATACTGTATTGGTTTTGCCATACATATACATGAATCCACCACGGGTGTATATGCGTCCCCAAACGTGAGCCCCCCTCCCACCTCCCTCCCTATAACATCTCTCTGGGTCATCCCAGTGCACCAGCCCCAAGCATGCTGTATCCTGCATCGGACATAGACTGGCGATTCATTTCTTACATGATAGTATACATGTTTCAATGCCATTCTCCCAAATCATCCCACCCTCCCCCTCTCCCTCTGAGTCCAAAAGTCCGCTCTACACATCTGTGTCTCTTTTGCTGTCTTGCATACAGGGTCATCATTGCCACTTTCCTAAAATCCATATATATGTGTTAGTATACTGTATTGGTGTTTTTTCTTTCTGGCTTACTTCACTCTGTATAATCAGCTCCAGTTTCATCCATCTCATTAGAACTGATTCAAACGTATTCTTTTTAATGGCTGAGTAATACTCCATTGTGTATATGTACCACAGCTTTCTTATCCATTCATCTGCTGATGGACATCTAGGTTGTTTCCGTGTCCTGGCTATTATAAACAGTGCTGCGATGAATATTGGGGTACATGTGTCTCTTTCAATTCTGGTTTCCTTGGTGTGTATGCCCAGCAGTGGGATTGCTGGGTCATAAGGCAGTTCTATTTGCAATTTTTTAAGGAATCTCCACACTGTTCTCCATAGTGGCTGTACTAGTTTGCATTCCCACCTACAGTGTAGGAGGGTTCCCTTCTCTCCACATCCTCTCCAGCATTTATTGCTTGTAGACTTTTGGATCACACACATTCTGACTGGTGTGAAATGGTACCTCATTGTGGTTTTATTTGCATTTCTCTGATAATGAGTGATGTTGAGCATCTTTTCATGTGTTTGTTAGCCATCAGTATGTCTTTTTGGAGAAATGTCTATTTAGTTCAAATTATCTTTATGAAAGTTTGTTTTTGCTGTGAAGAAATGCAACAAAATTCTGTATACCAATTTTGTATCTGTCTAGTCAAGGCTATGGAGAAGGCAATGGCAACCCACTCCACTACTCTTGCCTGGAAAATCCCATGGGCAGAGGTGCTTGGTGGGCTGCAGTCCATGGGGTCGCGAAGAGTCTGACACGACTGAGTGAATTAACTTTCACTTTTCAATTTCATGCATTGTAGAAGGAAATGGCAACCCACTCCAGTGTTCTTGCCTGGAGAATCCCAGGGACAGGGGAGCCTGATGGGCTGCCATCTATGGGCTCACACAGAGTCGGAGACTACTGAAGCAACTTAGCAGCAGCAGCAGCAGTCAAGGCTATGGTTTTTCCAGTGGTCTTGTACGGATGTGAGAGAACTCTGTTGGACTATAAAGAAAGCTGAGTGCCAAAGAATTGATGCTTTCCAACTGTGCTGTTGGAGAAGACTCTTGAAAGTCCCTTGGACTGCAAGGAGATCCAACTAGTCCATCCTAAAGGAGATCAGTCCTGGGTGTTCTTTGGAAGGACTGATGCTAAAGCTGAAACTCCAATACTTTGGCCACCTGATGCAAAGAGCTGACTCATTTGAAAAGACCCTGATACTGGGAATGATTGAGGGCAGGAGGATAAGGGGATGACCAAGGCTGAGATGGTTGGATGGCATCACCCACTCGATGCACATGAGTTTGGGTGGACTTCAGGAGTTGATGATGGACAGGGAGACCTGGCGTGCTGCGGTTCATGGTGTTGCAAGGAGTCGGACATGACTGAGGGACTGAACTGAACTGAATTTTGTATCCAGCAACTTCATTAAGTTCATTTATTAATTCAAAAAAAACTTCTGAGTTTTAAATTTTGTTCTCTATATGTCATCTACAAATAGGGATAGTTTTATGTTTTTCTCTCCAATTTAGATTCCTTTTTCCTTGCCTAATTGCTGTGACTAGAACGTCTCTACTTTGTTATTATATAACAAAGTTTTATAAACTGATGAAAGTAGCCATCCTTATTGTGTTCCTGAGCTTAGAGGATAGACTTTCGGTTTTGTTTTTTTTTTTTTTTCCTTCTCATCATTAAGTATGATGTGGTGTAGATGTGTCTAATGTGGTTTTTTTATGCTGAGATATGTTTATTCTATACCAAATAGTTTTATTGTTCTTTTTTTAATCAAGAATGGTTGTTGGGTTTTGTCCAAAGCTTTTCTGCATCTATTGAGATAATGACATAACATTTATTATTCAATTTGTGAAAATGGTGAATCATATTGATTGATTTGAAAATATTGAACCATTCATATTTACATCCCTAGGATAAATTACACGTGATCATGGTGTGTGATCTTTTCAATGTGTTATTGAACTCAATTTACTCATACACATATTTGTTCATCAGTGAAATGGAACTGTAATTTTCTTTTTTTATTTTATCTTTATTTAGTTTTGTTATGAGAGTGATGATAGCCTTGTAGAATACATTTGGAAGTATTTCTTTCTCTGCAGTTATTTGAATAGTCTGAGAAGAATGACTGTTAACTTTTCTTTTAATATTTGGTAGAATTCACCTGTTAATTCATTTGGTCCAGGACTTTAGTTTGCGCTAGTGTTTTTTTAATGCTAATTTAATTTTATTACTGGTAATTGGTGTATTCATAGTCTCTAACTCCTCCTGGTTCAGTTTTAGGAGATTATATGTTTCTAAGAATTTGATTTTTCTAAGTTTTCCATTTTAGTGACATATAGTTATTTTAAGTACTCTATTATGATCTATTGTATTCCTGTGGTGTAGGTTGTAACTTTTCCTTCAATTCTGATCTTATTTTCTTTGTTCTTAATGAGTTGGCTGAATTTTGCCAATTTTATTTTTCTTTTCAATTAACCAGCCGTTAGTTTCATGATATTTTCAATTATTTTTTGGTTTATATTTCTGCTCTGATTTTAATCATTTCTTTCTGACTCAGAAGTTTGGGTTTTGTTGGTTCCTTTTTTCTTTTCTACTTCCTTTGGTATAAGATTATACTGTTTATTTGAGATTCTCTTACTTCCTGAAGCAGGCTTGTGTCACCAAAAACTTCCCTCTTAGAACTATTTTTTCTGTGTCCAATACATTTTGGATCATTGCATTTTCATTTTTATTTCTTTTTAGTTTTTTTTAATTGCTTTCTACTTTAGTCTATAAACAATTGATTATTTAGTAGTATATGTTGTTTAGCCTCCAATTGTTTGACCTTTTTACAGTTATTTTCATGCAGTCAATTTCTAGTCTCATAGTGTTTTAGTTAAAACACACACACGTGTGTGTGTGTGTGTGTGTGTGTGTATTATAGGCTTCCCTATATTGGTGCTTCAGTGGAAAAGAATCTACCTGCAATCAGGAAATGCAGGAGACATGGGTTTGATCCCCAAGTCAGAAAGATCCCTTGCAAGAGGGTGTGGCAGTCCACCCCAGTATTCTCACTGGGAAAATCCTATGAACAGAGGAAGCTAAGGAGGCTATAGTCGATGGGGTCTCAAAAGAGTTGGACACAACTTAATGACTAACAATGACTATATATATGTATATGTATATGTATATGTATATGTATATGTATATGTATATGTATATGTATATAATGAATCCATGTAATTTACTGTGTCATTTTATATCTGTTTTCTTATTAATTTTCTGTCTACATGATCTGAACTGTTCTGACCATTGGTGTCAGAGAGTTGTCAAAGTCTCCTTCTATTATTGTGCTGCTGTTAATTTCTCCATTTACGTTTCTTAACATGTTGTTTATATTTATTTGCCTTTGTAACCACTGCAGATGATGACTGCAGCCATGAAATTAAAAGACGCTTGCTCCTTGGAAGGAAAGTTATGACCAACCTAGATAGTATATTAAAAAGCAGAGACATTACTTTGCAGACTAAGGTCTGTCTAGTCAAGGCTATGGTTTTTCCTGTGGTCATGTATGGATGTGAGAGTTGGACTCTGAAGAAGGATGAGTGCTAAAGAATTGATGCTTTTGAACTGTGGTGTTAGAGAAGACTCTTGAGAGTCCCTTGGACTGCAAGGAGATCCAACCAGTCCATTCTGAAGGAGATAAGCCCTGGGATTTCTCTGGAAGGAATGATGCTAAAGCTGAAACTCCAGTACTTTGGCCACCTAATGTGAAGAGTTGACTCACTGGAAAAGATTTTGATCCTGGGAGGGATTGGGGGCAGGAGGAGAAGGGGACGACCGAGGATGAGATGGCTGAATGGCATCACTGACTCGATGGATGTGAGTCTAAGTGAACTCCGGGAGTTAGTGATGGACAGGGAGGCCTGGCGTGCTGCAATTCATGGGGTTGCAAAGAGCTGGACACGACTGAGCCGCTGAACTGAACTGAGGGTACATATTTGTTTCAGATTGATTTATTTTCTTCCTTGAATCTTCTCCTTATAACTACATAATATCTTTGTTTCTTATTGCAGTATTTGTCCATAGTATGTTTATCTGTTATAAATATTGCTACCCCAACCTTCTTTTTGTTCCCTTTGTATGGAATACATTTCCCTGTCTTTCAGTCTCTGCGTGTCTTTAGATCTGAGGTGAGCTTCTTGTAGGCTGCTTATAGATGAGTCTTGTTTCATAAACAAATATTCAGCCACTCAGTGTCTTTTGGTTGAAACTTTTAGTTTATTTATAAAGTAATTGTTTATTGGTATGTGCTTATTTTCAGTTCATTAATTGTTTTTCAGTTGTTTTTATAGTTCTTATTCTTCACTTCCTCATTATCTCACCTTATGAGTGAGTGTCTATCTTTATTTTTATGTCTGGATTCCTTTCTCTTTTGTGTGTGTGTTTTTGCTATAGATTTTTGGTTTCTGGTTGTTGTTTGTTAGTGTCTCAGTCATGTCTGAATCTTTTGTGACCCCGTGGACTGCAGCTGGCAACACTCCTCATTTCCCAGGCAAGTATACTGGAGTTGATTGCCATTTCCTTCTCTGGGGAATCTTCCTACCCCAGGGATTGAACATACATTGCCTGCATTGCAAGTGGATTCTTTACAGCTGAGCAACTTGGGAAGGGTATACACACACACACACATATTTCTTAAGTGATATCCCAAGTTCTAACACATTCTTGCAACCTTAAATTTTTACTTCCCACTCATTGTTGCTTTATCCTCCAGACTAGCTTTATAAATAATGATATAATTTTTTATATGTTTGCCTTTACTAATGATATCTTTTTCTTTCTAATTTTCATCTTTCCAGTTGGATTCTTTTTTCCCATTGAGAGGAGTCTTTTAAACATTTCTTTTAAAACTGTTTAGTGATTTAAAACTATTTTAGATTTTGCTTCTATTAAACCTTTAATCTCTCCTTCAAATCTTAATAGCTGCCTTGTCAGATGGAGTGTTTCATTGCAGGTCTTTTCCTTTTATCACTCTGACTGTATCATGCCACTCCCTCTGGTCTGCAAAGTTTCACTGAATAATCAGATTTTAGTCCAATGAGTGTTTCTTCTTTTATAACTAGTTGTTTTTCTCATTGTTTTTAATGTTCTCTCTTATTTTCTTTATTTTTTGCCATTTATATTATAATATGTCTTGGTGTGGCTTTCTTTGGTTGATTTTGCTTGTGACTTTCTATGCTTCCTAGATATGAATGTGCTTCCTTTTCCAGTTTGGGGAAGTTTTCAGCTATTATGTTTTTGAAATAATTAATCTGCTCATTTCTCTCTCTCTTTTCTGTCTGAGACTCCCATAATGTAGATGGTAGTACATTTGATTTACCAGGGGTGTCTTAGAGTAGCCTCATTTAATTTTTTTTTTTTTCTGCTCAGCTTAGGTGATTTACATGATTCTGTCTTCCAATTTGCTTATTTCTTTCTCTGTATCAGTGAATCTATTGTTGATTCCTTCTAGTGTCTTTTTTGTTTCAATTGTTGTATTATTTAATTTTTTTCCTTCTTATTTACATTTTATAACTTTTTATTAAAATTCTCATGTGTTCATCCTTTCTTCTGCTGATTGATAATCTTTATGATCATTATTTTGAAGTATTCATCAGGTAGTTTGCTTATCTCTAAGCAAAGTTTGCTTATATATCTCTCTTATGAGATTTCATTTTGATCTTTCATTTGGAACATATTCCTCTGTATCCTCCTTTTTCCTGATTCTCTTTTATTTTCATGTATTAGATAAGATGGTTAAATTTTCAAATCTTGGAGAAGTGGTCTTATAGAAGACATCTTATAGGAGCCAGCTATGTATTCTCCTTTGACCCCCATACCTATATGCTCTAGGGTTACCCCAATTGTAGATACCATGGACTATTCTGCCCAGTAGCCTTACTAGTGTTGATATGTTTGTATATAGAGCTGGCCTCTGTCCGGGCTCACAGCCAAGCTCTCTCAAGTGGTTGCTGCCAGTCAGCTGTTCTGTACAGTTAGGTCTCAGAGCAGCTGGCTGAGGGTCCTGGGGGTTGTGGGGTTGGTGTTAGCCTATTACTGATTGACTAAGCCCCAAGCACTAATGACCAGAGGGATGAGTTCAAAATGGAATTTTCCTGTGTCAGTGTCACAAGATTAACAGGAAAAAAAGAAGAAAGAAAGAATTTTTTAAAAAAAGAGATAGTTTTAAAGACTCTCGGTAAATCAAGTATAATACCATTTACATTATGGAAGTCTCAGAAAGAGAGAAAAAAAAAAAGAGGCAGAGTAATTATTTGGGAAAAAAAAAAAAAAAAACAAAAAACAGCTGAAAACTTCCCCAAACTGGAAAAGGGAGCACATCCAGGTCAAGGAAGCAAAGAAGGTCATAAACAAGATCAACCTAAAAAGGTCCATATAAAGACATATTATATTTTAAAAAAATTAAAGATAAACAGAGAATATTAAAAGCAGCTAGAAAAAAGCTACTAGTTACAGAAAAAGGAACACCCATTGGACTAATATCTGATTATTTAGTGAAACTTTGCAGACCAGAGGGAGTGGCATAATACAGTCAGAGTAATAAAAGAAAAACACCTGCAATGAAGCATCTATTCGACAAGGCAATGATTCAGATTTGAAGAAGAGTTTGCTTTTACATCGGAGAAGGCAATGGCAACCCACTCCAGTACTCTTCCCTGGAAAATCCCATGGATGGAGGAGCCTGGTAGGCTGCAGTCCATGTAGTTGATAAGAGTCAGGCACGACTGAGCGACTTCACTTTCACTTTCACTTTACTTTTACATAGAAACAAAAGTTAAGTTTAGCACCAAAAAACATTTTGGAAGACTACAAAATGTCTTTTGCCAGCGCCAACTCATATTAGAGTGAGCTCTCCAAATGACTACTTCCAGTGTCTGTGTCCTCAGAGGAGTCTAAGTTGCCTCCCGCTCACTGCAAGACTCTTCATTATCATCAGCAGGTGTGCCTTAATCAGGCTCCTTTCATGTTACTTCCTCTCTTCTGGGTCATGGAATGTTCACCCTTTAGTAGCAGAGTCTCTGTTTCCTACTCCATCCCACTCTCGCATGTGCAAATTATGCTGGCCTTCAGATGTTATTGGGATTCATCCTCCCAGGGCAGGACTCCCAGGCTGGGAGCCCAATGTGAAATTCAAACCCCTTTCTCCCCAGAGAGAGCCACAGTTGTGATCATCCTCCCATACCTGGGTCACCTACCTAGAAGTGTGAGTCAACTACATCACATCTCTGCCCCTTTTTCTTTTGTTGTGGTTTCTTTATATTTTTAAATGTGGTAAATCCTTTCCACTGATCTTCAAGTTCTTTTCAAGTATAACTGTTCTGTAAATAGTTGTAATTCTAGTTTGCCTTTGAGAAGAGGTGCTCTCAGAGTTTTCATACTCTTCCATATTTTTTTCCTGTATCACATCATCAGTTCCTAAAGTACAAGCCTATTTATTTGTGCTGTTGAGGTTATGTGAATCATTGCTGCTTAGGAACACAGGATGTTAAAATAAAAAGATAGCACTTTATTGGGTATACAAACAGAATTCTGATTAAATCCTGACTCTTCCTTGTAACAGCTGCATGACCCTGAGCAAGGAACTTGACTTCTCTGATCCTTAATTTCTAAACGTGTAAATGAAGATAATAAAACCTACCCCAAAGGTTGTTTCCGAGGTAAATAATATGGCATAATTAAAGCATCAGACAGAAAGCACATTTGATAGTGTACATTTCATAAATATGAGCTGACTAACTCTCTCCTACTACTACTATATAGGAAGCTCTCCTGAGAAAAGGAAGGGGCTTTGATAGTGAAGAACAAAACAAAACAAAAATAAAACAGCACAGTGACACTTTGGGAACATATTATTCTTTCATTTTATATTCAACATTGTGCATATAAAGATTTTTTGACAAGCATTAGAAGTCAAACTAATAAAATCATACATTTAAATTTCATAAGTATATTTTGTTGCTCTAGGAAATTTTGACATTATTTGACTCAGTACATTGGAATGAAACTGCAAATTTATGTTTGATAATTTTCCATGAAAACTTTGGAATGTGACCTCTTAAGATACAGAATGCTGAAGTCTGCCTGTTGTTTGACAGAATTCATATAGAACAAAGACTTTTGGTAGAGTAGTCACCTAGCCTAAAATCCTGGATAGTATTGAACTCTATACTTACCACTTTTTTCATATATATATATATATATATATATATATATATATATGTGTGTGTGTGTGTGTGTGTGTGTGTGTGTGTGTGTGTGTGTATGAAACTAGAGTTTCCTTGGTGACTCAGATGGTAAAGAATCTTCCTGCAATGTGGGATGCCTGAGTTCGATCCCCAGGTTGGGAAAATCCCCTGGAGAAAGGAGCAGCTACCCACTCTAGTATTCCTGCCTGGAGAATTCCATGGACAGTGGAGCCTGGCAGGCTAGTTCATGGGGTTGCAAAAAGTTGGACATGACCGAGAGACTTTCACACATACACACATGTATATATAAAAAACTATGATAAAGTTTAATTTACAATTAGCACAGTAGATCAACAATTACCAATTGTAATATGGGACAATTGTAACTATATATTATAATAAATGCTATGTGATTGCGTTCTCTTTCACTTACTCTTAAAATACCTTATTGCACAAATTTTATGCCTTTTCCATCATAACTAAGCACTATCAAACACCATAGTTCTAACTTTTCCAATTTGAGGTGCAACAGAAAATGTAGCACAAATTTCTTTTCTCTTCTTCACAATTTCATGGATAGAAGATTCACTCGTTCCATAGATCATATTAACAGCAACATCAGCAAAAAAAAGTTTTGGTTTTTTTCTTATTATGTTGAGAACTTTCATTTTTTCATTTAAAAGAAGCATTTCACAGTTTCTATTTAGCATTTACAAATTGCCAGCTCTAGTCTTGCACTTTGGGGCCATAATTAAATAAAATAAGCACCTCAACACAGTCACTGCAATACTGGGATTATTGACCTGATAATCAAGATGGCTACACAGTAACTAACAGGAAGCATATGCTAGATAAAGGGATGATTCATATCCAGGTGGGATGGAAGGGTACAGCATGAGATTATTATGCTATTCAGAACATTTTAGCATGTACTTAATTTTTGATTTCTCCATTTAATATATCAGACCATAGTTGACAGTGGGCAACTGAGATATGTGGAAAGTGAAACTAAGGATAAAGAAGTATTATTGTATAGGGTAAAGTACAGACCAGCAGAAATAAGCAAATTGTTTGGTAGGAAAACTGGAAATAACCAATGGGATCTGATAAGAGAAGGGCCTCCCTATGATCAGCTAATTCCCAAAAGGTACTGATAAGGGAGGGCATCTTCACTTTTGTTCAACTTGTTCAGGCATAGGGATAAACAGAGTTCAATGGACTACAGGGATGAGGAAGTCTGGCCTGGGTAAGGCAGAGGGTAAGCAATGGAAATTATGAACATGTATTTATTTATTTTAGGACATTATTAGGACTAAATAGTATTATTCCAGACTCATGCTTTGAGCTCCTAATTCTCGATGTAAATGTATTTTGAGATAGCTCTATAAGATCACAGCTGAGGTTAAATAAAGTCAAAAGGACAGGACCCTAATCTGATAAGACTGCTCTTCTTATAAGAAGAAAAGAATCCAGTGCTATCTTCCATGTATCACAGAAGAAAGGTCACATGAGGACACAGCAAGAAGGTTGACCTCTGCAATCCAGAGAGTTCTCACATATACTGGCATCTTGGTCATGAACTTTCAGCCTTCAGAACTGTGAGAAAATAAATTTTTATTGTTTAAGCTACTCAATCTGTGGTATTTTTATGATAGAGGACTAAAACAGATATAAAAATTTGAGGTTTCAAAAGTTTAAAGATTTCATTTCATTTTAGAATTTAGTATGTTGGCAAAACAGATATTAATATCATGCCTAGATCTGTCTGTTACTAATGTCCTTTATGTACCACTTTGTTACATAACCTTTGCAATTAGTGAATTGCTGAATTATTTAAACCTCATTTTTTGTTTCTTAGTCCAGGTATTAAATTATTATATCACAGCTATCTTGAAATGTTCTAATAGCAATGTCAACCCCTGCCCCTCCTACAGTACTCTACTCAGAATATTAAGTTCACAATCCTTAGAAAGGACGATATTGCCACCTTTGGGATCTTACTCCATTCATTGGAGGCTACATACTTAATATATAGAGAGGACTGAAGGCATATTTCCTACTGACAAGACAGTAATAAAGATTGGAGCAAGGCTGCCTATGAACAAGAAGTATACCCTGTAACTTCTATCTATTTCTAAAAAGTTTTATTGGAGTATATTTGCTTTACAATGTTGTGGTAGTTTTTACTCCTCAAAAAGTGAATCAGCTATACATAAACATATATCCCTTCTTTCTCGGATTTTCTTTAAATTTAGATCACCAGAGAGCTCACCAGAGAGCACCGAGTTTCTTGTGATACACAGTAGGATCTGATTATCTATTTTATACATAGTATCAATTATGTATATATGTCAATTTCAGTCTCTCAATTCATCCCACCTTCTTTTTGCTCCTTGGTATCCATGTTTGTTCTCTGTCTGTCTCTCTCTATTTTTTACTATGGGTTTGGAGAAGGCAATGGCACCCCACGACAGTACTCTTGCCTGGAAAATTCCATGGACGGAGGAGCCTGGTAGGCTGCAGTCCATGGGGTCGCTAAGAGTCAGACACGACTGAGCAACTTCACTTTCACTTTTCACTTTCATGCATTGGAGAATGCAATGGCAACCTACTCCAGTGTTCTTGCCTGGAGAATCCCAGGAATGGGGGAGCCTGGTCAGACACGACTGAAGTGACTTAACAGCAGTAGTAGCAGTAGGGATATATTTAGGGCAGATTAAAAAATGTCTTTATTCATGCTTTACTTTGGTGTCTCCATGGATTCTCTTCATTTAAATTTTGTTAATATTTTGACTAAGGGTTAAAATGTTTTTCTAAAGTATATTAATTATCTCAATACTATTTTTGCTTTCTATCTCTTGTCTTATGATTAATAGGATTTCCTTTTTTCCTTGCAGATACAAGATGTTACTGTATATAATTTTAATTGAATAATAGTAATAATGGATTATAGGAGTTTGTTTCTATTTTACTGAGGTTTTGTACTTATATTTGCTACTTTAATATTTTGTTGTTGTTGTTTTTCAGTTGCTAAGTCATGTACAACTCTTTGCAATCCCATGAACTGCAGCACACCAGACTCCTCTGTCCTTCACTATCTTCTAGAGTTTGGTTAAATTCATGTCCATTGAATGCTATATGACCATCTCATCCATGGCCACCACCTTTTCCTTTAGTCTTTAATATTAATTTTTGTTTATTTATTTATTAGGTTGTGCCATGTTTTAATTATGGCATGCAGAATCTTTTAGTTGTGACATGCAAACTCTTGGCAAGGCATGTGGGATCAAGTGCCATGACCAGAGATAGAACCTGGGCCCTCTGCATTGGGAGCATGGAGTCTTAGCCACTGGGCCACCAGGAAAGTCCCTGTTACTTTAGATTAAAAATAATTTTCTGTGAAAATAAGATTGGACAACACAAAAAAACGTAAAGGGGCAAAATTTGCTTTGAATAATCAGCATTTGTCTAAGATTCTTGGTTCAGGATAATATATACATTGCCTCCCTTAGTGTGCATATGTCAGTCTCAATCTCCCAATTCATCCCACCTCCCTTTACCCCTTGCTATCTATATGTTTATTCTCTGTCTGTGTCTCTAATTTGTTTTCTTTTTATGGTGGGTTTAGGGACATTATTGGGTAACACTGAAAAATTCCCTTATTCATGCTATAATTTGGTGCCCCTATGGATTCTCAGTATGCATTTTAATATTCAGGTTTTCTTAAGCAGGGAATAAGTCATCAGTAACTTCAATAGAAGTTTATTTTGCATGAGAGAAACTGCATATCAAGACAGCATACATCTTAACAAATCATAAAAATAAATAGCCTAAAATAGAAAGTTTCCATCAGGGACAATTTTTAAAATAGATTTGAAATTTGCTTGTCAACCCAGTAAAAGCTGCTGACATTTCCTTAAAAAATAGATATAGGTACATAATTCAACAGCTTTATTCTAACTTAATTGCAGTGAATTTATAGACCTTAAAAGCCCTGAATCTGTAGGAAGTTTTGTAATTATTTCTTAATTCTGTGATCTAACATTAGACCTATATGTTGGAAGGGATATGAGAGAATTTAAACAAGAAGCAAAAGTTAGATAATATTTATTATTAGATATTTATTATATATTATTACATAATATATACAGATAATATTTATTATATATTATATTTAGTATATATTATTTTGTCAGACTGAGTAAAATATGACCTCATATGAAATTTTATAAAAAACTAATCACTTGGGAAAATAAAAGACAAAAATGACATTCATAAAAGTGTTTTCACATTAGTAAAACATGCCCTAAAAATGAAATAAATAAATAAGCATTAGAATCATTTACTAGATTTACATGTGTGTATCTGTGTGTGTGCACAAGCTCAGTCATGTCTGTTTCTCTTCCACTTGATGAACTATAGCCTGGCAGGCTCCTCTATCCATTAAATTTTCCAAGAAAGAATACTGGAGTGGGTAGTCATTTCTTCTCCAGAGGATCTTCCCAACCAAGGATCAAAACCACATTTCTTGCATTTTCTGCCTTGGCAGGCAGGTTATTTATCAACTGAGCAACCAGGGAAGCCCATCAGTGAGTTCAGTCTCTCAGTTGTGTCTGACTCTTTCTGACCCCATGGACTGTAGCACACCAGGCTTCCCAGTCTATCACCAACTCCCTAAGCTGACTCAAACTGTCCGTTGAGTTAGTGAAGCCATCCAAACATCACATCCTTTATCATCCCCTTCTCCTCCTGCCCCCATCTTTCCCAGTGCCGGAAGCCAGCATAAGGAATCCCGCCCGTGGCAAAGGTCATGAGGAAGGAAGCCTGACAAAACGCAAAGGCATGATCTGGCTTCAGGGGTTCCCCCTGGGTTTTCCTGAACATCTACCCCCACAAAACCAGAGTCTGCCTGCTTTATTGTACTGTGCTTTCCACTCTTCTGACATTCTCTGGAAAAAAGTTAACTCAGGGCTTCAGTCTCCTGCATATGAAAGGAATGTTTCAGCTCAAACCCCTTTGACGGCTCTCTAACTTGCCTGACAGGTTCCCCTGGACTTTTACAATTGGTGAATTGTTTACAGCTCTCCAATTACGAGAGGCACAAAGCTTAAAGCATCTTAAAGATACAGAGCCTTTGCTAAAGAGCTAAAAATTATATTGGTGACGGGTTTCACTGTTGACTCAATGACTGCTGCCAGGCCTCCATATTGTTTATCTTTTAGGCACCTGGAAGATATTAATCAATGTAATCGGGATGCAGAATTAGAAATACAGTAGTTTTGATGTTAGCAATACTAGACTTTTGAGTTAATTAACTTTCTCTTTGTTATAAATCACTGTACTTCTTTCATTATTATAAATTGTTGCATCTTTGCTATGTAAGAATGTAACTTTATTTAGTGCTTTCTGAGAGTGGCACCAGACTTTGGGAAGAACAACATTGTAAGGCAAATAAGTCTTCTGGTTGACAAACCCTTATCAGAAAAGGGCCATAAAATGTTAATTGGCCTTCTGGCCAGAAGATGATGTAAATCACCTAAGACTTGTGTATACAACTAAGTATGCAGAGAGAAAGCCTGGTCTTGATAAGAGTCAGGGCTGCTGATGCTGCATAATTTTATATTATCCATTGATCTCTATGTACAAAAAAATATATAAAAAGCCTTTACAACAATAGAGGATGGGCCAGTCACTGGAAAGACTGGTTTCCCCCATGTCTTCTTTATTCTATTTTCTGGCTGAATTCCCATCTGGAGCGGGGAGACTCACCATGTATACTTACTTGCCCTGGCTTCTAAGATCCATGAGAGAGGGAGCCCAAGGTGGGGCACCCTCCAATATTCAAACGGGCGCTGGTGGCCCAAAGTAGATAGTGCAAATCTCTTGTCCTGAGGTTTTATTAGTTCTCCATGAAAACCAAGTTATTCAGCCTCTTTTCTCCACTAAATCTTCCTACTGTAATATTTCTTCTTAATTTCTTTTATATTTCTAAATAAATAAGTTTTCCTCGCCTACGCCGTCTCCCCTTCAAATTACCCTGGATCCACCAGGGCAGGACCCTGGCATCCCAGCATCAGGGACTTTTCCAATAAGGCAGCTTTCCTCATCAGGTGACCAAAGCATTGGAGCTTCAGCTTCAGCATCAGTCCTTCCAATGAATATTCAGGACTGATTTCCTTGAGGATTCCCTGGCTTGATCTTCTTGCACTCCAAGGCATTCTAAAGAGTCTTCTGCAACACCACAGTTCAAAATATCAATTCCTTGATGCTCAGCCTTCTTTATGGTCCAATTCTCACATCCATACATGCCTACTGGAAAAACTATAGCTTTGACTATACAGAAAATGTTGCCAAAGTAATGTCTCTGCTTTTTAATATGCTCTCTAAGTTAGTCATGGCTTTTCTTCCAAGGAACAAGTGTCTTTTAATTTTATAGCTGCAGTTACTATCTGCCAGATTTGTCCATTTTATTGGTTTATAATTGCTTTAGGCAAACTTTTGTTTTCTTTTTTATTTCTATGGTGTCAATTGTAAAGTTTTTCACATCTTATTTTATTTATTTGGAACATTTTTTTCCTCTCTCTTTTGATTAGTATTTCTAAAGATTTATCAACTTTTATTACCTCTAAAGAAAAAAAAAAAAACCAGCTCTTAATCTCATTGATTTTTCTATTATTTGTTGGTTTCTATTTCATTTATTTCTGCTATGATCTTTTGTTATTTACTTCCTTCTGCTAACATTGGATTTTGTTTGCTCTTCTTTTTTCTAAATTCTTTAGGTGTAAAGTTGGATGTTTATTTGAGATTTTTTTTGATGTCTGAGGTAGGCTTTTGTTACTTAATCTTCCCTCTTAGAATTACTTTAGCTCCATTCCATAGTTTTTGGGTTACTGTATATTTGATTTCTTAGTGACCCATTTGTTTTCAGTAGCATATTTTTAGTCTTCATGTATTTATATTTTTGCAGTTATTTTCTTGTCGCTGATTTCTAGTCTCATATTATCATAGTTCATAATGATTCTTTATATGCTTTCAATATTGTTAAATATTGATACTTGCTTTGTGGCCCAGCTTGTTTATCTATTCTGGAGAATATTTCATGTACACTTGAAAAGAAAGTGTATTCTTCCACTTTTGGTTAAACTATTATATATATATCTATTGAAAGTAAAAGTGTTCCTCACTCAGTCATGTCCGATTCTTTGTGACCCCATGAACTGTAGCCCACCAGGCTCCTCTGTCCATGAAATTCTCTAGGCAAGAACACTAGAGTGGATGGCCATTCTCTTCTCCAGGGGACCTTCCCCACGCAGGGATCAAAGTGCCCTGCTTTGAATGCAGATTCTTTACCATCTGAGCCACTGGAGATACCCATATATATATTAGGCCCATCCTATCTAAATTGCTGTTGAATACCTGTCTTCTCTTATGGATTTTCTGTCTGCATAATCTGTACAATGATGTAAGTGGGGGTGTAGTATTAATTTTTATATGTAATATAAGTTGGGGTTTAGAACTGTACATTTTATTACAGTTCTGATGCAAAAATCCAGCATGTTTTAAGACAATACTAAATGAAGAGTAACTAAAGCTTTAGGTATCTTAGTTTTTTTGTTTTTGTTTTCTAATTTCAAATCTCCTTGACATATAACACAATAATTAATACAGAACAAGTATCCCTTAAATATTAGTCATACTTAATTTAAGGTAAATATTATGCTAAAGATTTATAACAAGTTTCTATAACCCAAATATAAACATAAATGTCGCTAAAATTCAAGATAGGTAAGCCCTTGGAAACTAAGTTTAATAATGATGATATTAAACTACATGCATCAAATGACTGAATGTTGTGAAGTTTATGAAAGCTATTTATTTTGGAAAACCATTGAAGGAAGTAGAAAATCTAAGGCTAGAAAAACATTTTGTGAAAGGAGTGGTATAAACATTCTCAAACAAAATAATTTGTCATGTGGAAGAGAGATTATACACCTCATGTTTACTTTCAAATGACAAAATTAGGGCCATGTCTAATTTCTGGATGTTAGAGTGGGTCCTAAATAGATTTTCCACTCATTATGGAGAAACTGTTATATCAGTGAGAAAATTCAAAAGCAGACAAAATTATTTTTTGTCATTGTAATGAGGCTATTGTTTTAAGTTGGAGATCGTGCTAAGTAAAAGAAAAAAATTACTTTTATTTCTATTATTTTATAATTGGTTCTGGTTTAGTCACCAATCATGTGAGACTCTTGCAACTCCATGGACTGTAACCTGCCAGGCACCACTGTCCGTGGGATTCTCCAGGAAAGAAAACTGGAGTAGGTTGCCATTTCCTTCTCCAGGGGGTCTTCCCAATCCAGGAATCAAACCCAGGTCTGCTGTATTGGAGGTAGATTTTTAATGACTAAGCTAACAGGAGTGTCCAATAATACAGTCATTTACTGAGCTCTTTTCATAGTAGGGGATGGGAATGTAAAAGTAGAAAGTCAAGAAACACCTGGAGTAACAGGCAAATTTGGCCTTGGAGTACAGAGTGAAGCAGGGCAAAGGCTAACTGAGTTTTGCCAGGAGAATCTACTGGTCATAGCAAACACTCTCTTCCAAACACACAAGGGAGGACTCTACATTTAGACATCAGCAGATGTTCAAAACCGAAATCAGATTGATTATATTCTTTGCAGCCAAAGATGGAGAAGCTCTATACAGTCAGCAAAAAACAAAACTGGGAGCTGACTATGGCTCAGATCATGAAATCCTTAATGCCAAATTCAGACCGAAATGGAAGAAAGTAGGGAAAACCACTAGACCATTCCTATATGACTTAAATCAAATCCCTTATGACTATACAAAGGAAATGATAAATAAGTTCAAGGGATTAGATGTGATAGACAGAGTGCCTGAAGTACTATGGACGGAGGTCTGTGACATTGTACAGGAGGCAGTGATCAGCATCATCCCCAAGAAAAAGAAAAGTGAAAAGGCCAAATGGTTGTCTGAGGAGGCCTGTAAAGATATACCCATTTCAATGTAGAGTTCCAGCATAGCAAGAGAGAAAAGAAAGCCTTTCTCAGTGACCAGTGCAAAGAAACAGAGGGAAAAACAGAATGGGAAAGACTAGAGATCACTTCAAGAAAGTTAGAGATACCAAGGGAACTTTTCATGCAAAAATGGGCACATTAGAGGAAGAAATGGTAAGGAGGTGAAAAGAATACACAGAAGAACTATACAAAAAAGATCATCATGACCCAGATAATCATGATGGTGTGATCACTCACCTAGAACGAGACAGCCTGGAATGTGAAGTCAAGTGGGCCTTAGGAAGCATCACTATGAACAAAGCTAGTGGAGGGGATGGAATTCTAGTTGAGCTACTTCAAATCCTGAAAGATGATGCTGTGAAAGTGCTGCACTCAATATGCCAGCAAATTTGGAAAACTCAGCAGTGGCCACAGGACTGGAAAAGGTTAGTTTTCATCACAATCCCAAAGAAAGACAGTGCTAAATAATGCTCAAACTACCACACAATTGCATTCATCTCACACGTTAGCAAAGTAATGCTCAAAATTCTCGAAGCCAGGCTTTAACAGTACATGAACCGTGAAAGTCCAGATGTTCAAACTGGTTTTAAAAAAGGTAGAGGAACCAGAGATCAAATTGCCAGCCTCCCCTGGATCATCAAAAATGCAAGAGAGTTCCAGAAAAACATCAGCTTCTGCTTAATTGACTATGCCAAAGCCTTTGACTGTGTGGATCACCACAAACTGTGGGAAATTCTTCAAGAGGTGGGAATACCAGACCAACTTACCTGCCTCCTAAGAAGTCTGTATGCAGGTTAGGAAGCAACAGTTAGAACTGGACATGGAACAACTGACTGGCTCCAAATTGGGAAAGGAGTACGTAAAGGTTGAATACTGTCACCCTGCTTATTTAACTTATATGACGAGCACATCACGAGAAATACTGGACTAGGTGAAGTACAAGTTGGAATGAAGATTGCCGGGAGAAATATCTGTAACCTCAGATATACAGATGATACCACCCTTATGGCAGAGAGTGAACAAGAACTTAAGAGCCTCTTGATGAAAGTGAAAGAGGAGAGTGACAAAGTTGGCTTAACACTCAACATTCAGAAAACTAAGATCATGACACCAGGTTCCATCACTTCATGGCAATTAGAGGGGTAAAGAGTGAGAGACTATTTTTCTGGGCTCCAAAATCACTGCAAATGGTGATTGCAGCCATGAAATTAAAAGACGCTTACTCCCTGGAAGGAAAGTTATGACCAACCTAGACAGCTTATTAAAAAACAGAGACATTACTTTGCCAACAAAGGTCCATCTAGTCAAAGCTATGGTTTTTCCAGTAGTCATGTATGGATGCGACAGTTGGACTGTAAAGAAAGCTTAGCACTGAAAAATTGATGCTTTTGAACTGTGGTGTTGGAGAAGACTCTTGAGAGTTCCCTGGACAGTGAGGAGATCCAACCTGTCCATCCTAAAGGAAATCAATCCTTAATATTCTTTGGAAAGCCTGATGCTGAACCTGAAACTCCAATACTTTGGCCACCTGATGTGAAGAAATGGCTCATTTGAAAAGACCCTGATGCTGGAAAACATTAAAGGCAGGAGGAGTAGGGGATGACATAGGACAAGATGGTTGGATGGCATCACCGACTCAATGGAACTGAGTTTGAATAATCACCAGGAGTTGGTGATGGACAGTGAGGCCTGGTGTGCCACAGTTCACGGAGTCACAGTGAGTCAGACACAACTGAGCAACTGAGCTGAACTGAACTGAGTTCTAAGAAGTTGCCAAGCACATTGCTTATGTGGGGTAGATCATCATCTCACTTAAATCTTCCCAGTATTACTTCAAGTGTTATCCGGAGCACTTGTGCTATTTGTGATGGGAGCTATTTGTGCTATCCCCCATTTTACAGTTATTTTATTCTAAATTACTAAGGAATTGGAATACTAAGACACTGAGGAAAGAAACACTTGAAGCTGTTTGGATCTTAGCAACTTCTATAATATATCACTTTTTAATCTTGGTATTTTAACCTGTAACATAGTTAACCCCTTTATTCTAATTCTACAACTTATCTTTTATTTCTTTTAAGACCCTGAGGAACCTAGAAGACCAGAAAGGAATATTCATGTTCTTGGGAAAATATAATAAAACCTTGAATCATGCCAATGGTATAGTAAGAAAAATTCTAGGAATAATATATGTGTAGCACATTTTAGTGCCCAGATGGTAAAGAATTTATCCACAATGCAGGAGACCTAGATTCAATTTCTGGGTTGGGAAGATCCCCTGGAGAAGAGAATGGCAACCCACTCCAGTATTATTGCCTGAAGAATTCCACTGGACAGAGAAACATGGCAGGCTATAGTTCATGAGGTCGCAGAGTCAGACATGACTGAGTAACTCATATACTTTGAACACATTTTTAATTTTGAAATGCTTTCACTTTAAAAATATAGTGTTATTACTATATTTTAGAGTACTAACTTCATATATGAATTGTTCCTAGATTCATTTTTACCTTTATTCTTTGCATAATGAACTGTAATGTATGCTCTCAGAAGACCTAAAATCCTCCCCACTTTCTTTGATGAGAGTAGATAAGAAAAACTGCTAATTTGCTTTGAAGCTAATTTTTGCTTCACCCCTAGATTCTAAAGCATACTGTTAAGATATTTTGAAGATATTCCAGGTTATGCTTTGAATATTTTACAAAGTAACAATTAAAAGTTAAAATTAAAACATTTTAGGAGGGAAAAGATCAGCACTTTGACTTCAGTGAAACTGTTTCATATCACAATTGGCTGTTTAAAAGAGGTTTAATATAATTATTAATCTTTGCAAACAACAGTGGTTTTAAGATTACCTCTCCTCTACTACAAGAAATGTATTTATGCAGTACCTAATTTTCTGAGCCACAGGGGAGTCCACCTAAATTTCTGAGCCACCAGGAAAGTCCACCTAAATTTCTAGAATAGCTTATTTCTAGTATATAGTCATTCATTATTTACCCATCTTCTTTTTAGCGTGTGCTTTATCCTTGTCATTGCACTGGCATTGTGGGTAAACTTATGAAAAAATATAGATGGAATAGCAGAGAAAGAAAAGATCCAAGTGCAAAAGATATCATAGAACTTGGATAAAATCAGTTTGATTGGAATGTGAAATATAGTTTGGAGAGAGGTATTAAAAATGAGACCAGTGTGATAAGCAGGGTACAATTATGAGAAACATAGCAGGAAATAGACTTACATATAAAAATGTTTCAATCATCAGTGTAATATGATTTTCATGTTAGGAAGATTCTTTATAAAATAAAGATTGGAAACTTGCATGTACTACAAAATAAAGGTAACACTATAGTAAAGAATCCATCTGCCAATGCAGGAGACATAAGAGATGAGGGTTCAATCCCTGGGCCAGGAAGATCCCCCAGAGAAGGAAATGACAACCTACTCTAGTATTCCTGCCTGGAAAAGTCCATGGAGAGAGGAGGCTGGTGGCTACAGTCCATGGAGCCACAAAGAGTGAGACACGACTGAGCCATTGAGCACACACTAAGAATTTGATTATCTCAGCTCTATGAAGCAGAAAGTATATTGAAATAGAGAGACATGCATTGACTTAGGGGACCACATTGAAAGCAGAGGAAAATTAAGAAACTAGAGTGGAAATATAAGAGTAACAGTGATGGCTTACTGGGTCAGGGAACAGGCTCTACTACAAAGCCACAGTCATCAAGACAGTATGGTACTGGCACAAAGACAGACATATAGATCAATGGAACAAAATAGAAAGCCCAGAGATAAATCCACACACATATAGACACCTTATCTTTGACAAAGGAGGCAAGAATATACAATGGAGTAAAGACAATCTCTTTAACAAGTGGTGCTGGGAAAACTGGTCAACCACTTGTAAAAGAATGAAACTAGATCACTTTCTAACACCGCACACAAAAATAAACTCAAAATGGATTAAAGATCTAAATGTAAGACCAGAAACTATAAAACTCCTAGAGGAGAACATAGGCAAAACACTCTCAGACATAAATCACAGCAGGATCCTCTATGATCCACCTCCCAGAATTCTGGAAATAAAAGCAAAAATAAACAAATGGGATCTAATTAAAATTAAAAGCTTCTGCACAACAAAGGAAAATATAAGCAAGGTGAAAAGACAGCCTTCTGAATGGGAGAAAATAATAGCAAATGAAGCAACTGACAAACAACTAATCTCAAAAATATACAAGCAACTTCTGCAGCTCAACTCCAGAAAAATAAACGACCCTATCAAAAAATGGGCCAAAGAACTAAATAGACATTTCTCCAAAGAAGACATACGGATGGCTAACAAACACATGAAAAGATGCTCAACATCACTCATTATTAGAGAAATGCAAATCAAAACCACAATGAGGTACCACTTCACACCAGTCAGAATGGCTGCGATCCAAAAATCTGCAAGCAATAAATGCTGGAGAGGGTGTGGAGAAAAGGGAACCCTCCTACACTGTTGGTGGGAATGCAAACTAGTACAGCCACTATGGAGAACAGTGTGGAGATTCCTTAAAAAATTGCAAATAGAACTACCTTATGACCCAGCAATCCCACTTCTGGGCATACACACCGAGGAAACCAGAATTGAAAGAGACACATGTACCCCAATGTTCATCGCAGCACTGTTTATAATTGCCAGGACATGGAAACAACCTAGATGTCCATCAGCAGATGAATGGATAAGAAAGCGGTGGTACATATACACAATGGAGTATTACTCAGCTGTTAAAAAGAATTCATTTGAATCATTTCTGATGAGATGGATGAATCTGGAGCCGATTATACAGAGTGAAGTAAGCCAGAAAGAAAAACACCAATACAGTATACTAACACATATATATGGAATTTAGGAAGATGGCAATGACGACCCTGTATGCAAGACAGGGAAAGAGACACAGATGTGTATAACGGACTTTTGGACTCAGAGGGAGAGGGAGAGGGTGGGATGATTTGGGAGTATGACATTCTAACATGTATACTATCATGTGAATTGAATTGCCAGTCTATGTCTGACGCAGGATGCAGCATGCTTGGGGCTGGTGCATGGGCATGACCCAGTAAGATGTTCGGGGGAGGGAGGTGGGAGGGGGGTTCATGTTTGGGAATGCATGTAAGAATTAAAGATTTTAAAATTTAAAAAATAAAAAACTAAAAAAAAAAAAAAGAGAGGTAGTAGAGATAAGCAAATAGTTCATGATTCTAAATCGCTTCATTCGTGTCTGACTCTGTGCAAACCTGTGGACTGCGGCCTGCCAGGCTCCTCTGTCCATGTGATTATCCAGGCAGGAATACTGGAGTGTGTTGCCATGCCCTCCTCCAGGGGACCTTCCCAATCCAGGGATCTAACCCATGTCTCTTATGTCTTCTTCATTGTCAGGTGAGATTTTATTACTAATGCCAACTGGGAACCCCAAGCAAATAGTTGAAGAAGAGTATATATAGAAGAGTATAATTCAATAGAAATGTGTTACAAAGTTTATGTAATTTTACATTCATTGTCAAAGGGAAAAAACAAGTAAAATTACTTTTAATGATAATAACACTATATTAACCTAAAATATTGGAGAAGGCAATGGCAACCCACTCCAATACTCTTGCCTGGAAAATCCCACGGATGGAGGAGCATGGTAGGCTGCAGTCCATGGGGTCGCTAAGAGTCGGACACAACTGAACGACTTCACTTTCACTTTTCACTTTCATGCATTGGAGAATGAAAGGCAACGCACTCCAGTGTTCTTGCCTGGAGAATCCCAGGGACGGGGGAGCCTGGTGGACTGCTGTCTCTGGGGTCGCACAGAGTCAGACACGACTGAAGCAACTTAGCAGCAGCAGCAGCAGCAACCTAAAATATAATCATTTCACAAGTAATCAGTATAAAACAATTCTCAGGAATATTTTACATACCTTCTTGTTACTAAGTATTCAAAACTCATACCTCAATTCAAAAACTAAATTCCTGTCAGGTTTATTAAATTTCTTAAAATTTATAGTTGAAAAGCATATTTACATATCTTAGTTCTTCCAAATGTACTTAAAATTTTCCAGTAAATGGAATTCATATTATGACTCATACTAAGAAATATATATTCAGTCTTTGTTACTGTTTCTGTCATAGGGCTTCCATAATGCTTGACATTTCTTAACTGAAAGTTAGAACATGATAAAGATGTCTCTTGTTGTGTTAATGAAGTAACTTTTGGATCACAACTAAAGTAGGCAGTTTGTATCCAGGAATACAAACCATGTTATTGGATGCTTGGAACTTTAAGTCTTACCCCTTTGATCTCCATAGAGGGAGGAGGGACTGTCATTTGAACTGAAAGCCAGTGGTCACTGGTTTAATGAATCAGGCTTATGTAATGAAGCTTCTACATAACCCCAAAATAATGGAGCTCTGAGAGCTTCAGTATTGGTGCATACACGAAGTCAAAAGAGTAGCAGTTCAGAGACCATGCATGTTCCACATCCTTTCCCCATATCCTGCTGTGTGCATACTATAACCTCTTCATCTGGTTGTAAATAAGTTACATCCTTTCACAATAAACTGTTAATCTAGAAAGTAGACTTTTTTTCCCCCTGACCTCTCTGAGCTATTCTAGCAAATTACTTGAATCACAGGAGGAGGTCCTGGAATCCTTCATTCTCTAGCCAGTAGGTCAGAAGCACAGGTAATAATCTGGATTTGACACTGGCATCTGAAATGGAGTAGGGAAACCTGAGAGAGCTGTGAAGTGAAGCCTAATATGAATGAGCCCTAAACCCATGGAATCTGATGCCATCTCCTGATAGGTAGTATCAGAATTGAGCTGAATTGTTGGTCAGAGTTAAAAATCAAAATTCACTGAGTAAGTTTTAAGGATCTTATTGGTGTTATTCAATGACTCATGAATCAGAAAGCATCCAAAGCAGCAGATAGAAAGTTACTCTGAGGGACTGTACAATGAGAAAGATTTTAGAGGCAGAAGAGAGCGAGAACAAGGGAGTATATGAAAAATAAGAAAACAGGTTAGTTATTGCAAGGTCTTTCCTTTAGAAAATAGGAAAGATCTCTGAGCCAAGTTACTGAACTAATGCTGATCAGGAAATTCCTGATTGACTGGATTATAATTCCATATCTGGGAGAGCTGACTAAGTTAAGTTTTGGTTTGGTGATGTGGGGCTTCATGTAAACAACTCCATTTTGGGCCTTTGTTTTGCTTTTAAAAACACAAGAAAAATAAATGCAAAATGGCAAAATGGTTGTCTAACAAGTCCTTACAAATAGCTGAGAAAAGAAGAGAAGCTTAAGGCAAAGGAAAAGGGAAAGACACACGCATTTGAACGCAGAGTTTCAAAGAATAGCAAGGAGAGGTAAGAAAGCCTTCCTCAACAATCAGTGCAAAGAAATAGAAGAAAACAATAGAATGGGAAAAACTAGAAATCTCTTCAAGAAAATTAGTGATACCAAGGGAACATTTCATGCAAAGATGAGCACAATAAAAGACAGAAATGGTATGGATGCAACAGAGGCAGAAGATATTAAGTAAGAAGAGGTAGCAAAAATACACAGAAGAACTATACAAAAAAGATCTTCATGACCCAGATAAACACAATGATATGATCACTCACCTAGAGTCAGACATCCTGGAGTGCAAAGTCAAGTGGGCCTTAGGAAGAATCATTATTAACAAAACTAGTGGAGGGGATGGAATTCCAGTTGAGCTACTTCAGATCCTATAAGATAATGCTGTGAAAAGGTTGCAGTCAATATGCCAGCAAATTTGGAAAACTCAGCAGTGGTCACAGGACTGGAAAAGTCAGCTTTCATTCCAATCTCAAAGAAAGGCAATGCCAAAGAATGTTCAAACTACTACACAATTGCACTCATCTCTCACCCTGGCAAAGTAATGCTTAAAATTATTCAAGCCAGGCTACAAAAACACATGAACTGTGAACTTTCAGATGTTCAATCTGGATTTAGAAAAGGCAGAGGAACAAGAGATGAAATTGTCAACATCTGTTGCATGATCAAAAAAGCAAGTGAGTTCCAGAAAAACACCTAATTATGCTTAATTGACTATGCCAAAGCCTTTGACTGTGTGGATCACCACAAACTGTGGAATATTCTTAAAGAGATGTGAATACCAGACGACCTGACCTTCCTCTTGAGAAATCTGTATGCAGGTCAGGAAGTAACAGTTAGAACTGAACATAGAACAACTGACTGGCTCCAAATTGGGAAAGGAGTACGTCAAGGCTGAAAATTGTCACCCTGCTTATTTTACTTATATACAGAGTACATCACGGGAAATGCTGGGCTGGATGAAGAACAAGCTATAATCAAGATTTCTGGGAGAAATATCTGTAAACGTAGATATGCATATGACACCACCCCTATGGCAGAAAGCAAAGAGAAACTAAAGAACCTCTTGATGAAAGTAAAAGAGGAGAGTGAAAAAGTTGGCTTAACACTCAACATTCAGAAAACTAAGATCATGACATCCAGTCCCATCACTTCATGGAAAATAGATGGGGAAACAATGGAAACAGTGAAAGACTTTATTTTGGGGGGCTCCAAAATCACTGCAGATGGTGACTGCAGCCATGAAATTAGAAGACTCTTGTTCCCTGGAAGAAAAGCTGTTACAAACCTAGTTAGATTATTAAAAAGTAGAAACATTGCCTTCCCAACAAAGTTCCATCTAGTCAAAGCTATGGTTTTTCCAGTAGCCATGTATGGATGTGAGTGTTGGAGTATAAAGTATAAAGAAAGCTGAGTGCTGAAGAATTGATGCTTTTAAACTGTGGTGTTGGAGAAGACTCTTGAGAGTCCCTTGGAGAGCAAGGAGATCCAACCAGTTAATCTAAAGGAAATCAGTCCTAAAATTAATTGGAGGGACTGATGCTAAAGCTGAAACTCCAATAATTTGGCCATCTGATGCGAAGAACTGACTCATTGGAAAGACCCTGATACTGGGAAAGATTGAAGGCAGGAGAAGAAGGGAACAACAGAGGATTACATCATTGGATGGCATTACTGACGTGATGGATATGAGTTTGAGTAGCCTCTGGGAATTGATGATGGATAGGGAAGCCTGACTTGCTGCAGTCCATGGGATCACAAAGAGTCAGATGCGACTGAGCGACTGCACTGAACTGGTGTTAGGAAAATTGCTGGTGGTATGGAGAAAACCTACCTGACACAGGTTGAGGATTAAGTGACCCAAACTTTTAATTATCCATTTAAATTAAGAAAAATTACATACAATTTTAAATTCAGTTCTTTAGTTTGCACTAGCCATGTTTCCAGAGACGGAAATGGCAACCCACTCCAGTATTCTTGCCAGAAGAATTCCATGGACAGAGGAGCCTGGTGGGCTACAGTCCATGGGGTCACAAAGAATCAGACATGACTGAGCGATTAAGCAGAGAGAGCAGAGCAGAGCCATGTTCCAGAAGCCAATAACCACAAGAAGCTATTTGCTATCATATAAAACTAAGTACTATTGGTGTCAAAATGGATATGGCAGAAAGAGCAATATAATGGGGAAGTGTGTTCTAGCTCGGGCACTTTAGTGGATAGTGGAGTCTTTCAGTAAGTTAGGGAATGCAACAGGAGAAACATTCGGTGAGATCAAGGGAGATCAGATGTTAATAAATCAAATATTGAATATGATTGTGAACCAGGTTTTTCATTATGTAAGCTTTATAAGAAAATTTATTGAAGTATAGTTGATTTACAATGTTGTGTTAGTTTCAAGTATACAGTAAAGTGATTCAGTATACATACACATATATTCATTCTTTTTCAGTTTTTTCTCATATAGGTTATTGCAGTAAATTCTTAGTTTCAACTCAAATTAGAGAAGAGTGCAGCCAAATTTTCTAGCACATGTCTGAAAATTTGGAATCAATAAACTGTTGTTTAACAAATATTGAATAAAATAGTATAGTTGTTATTGCATTGCTCTATTCTAAGACTAACAACTTCCATACAGTAGTATATTTAAACATGGGAAATTGATGATTTTTTCTTTTGTTGGCTTCTCATCAATCAATAATTCTTTCTCTCCCTCATTCCAGAATATTGACTTCCAGTTTTTTTTCTATAGAGTTTTACTTCGTTAGGATAATAGTTTACAATTCTAAATCCTCAAGAGTATTTAGAAGATTAAAGCATAGCAGTGTGGTTATAGATATGCCATTTCCTTCATGAATACTTTATGGGAATCCATCTACTTTTAAGGGTAGATGTAGCAAAATAAACATACTACCAAGTCAGCCATGTTAATTTGTAGGAAGATAAAAGAAATGCATATTAATCAGTTTATAAATTGATTTTTATGAGGACTTTAGATTTCATTAGTTGTAATCACTTTTCATCAAGAAAATTTAAAGAAAAGGTAATTAAGATTCATTGTCTCTGTATATGCAGACGCTTGAAACAGTTATAATAGTAAAGACTTAAAACAAATGTACACATCATAATTCCCATTTCTAGCTGATGAAACTAAGTCTTAGCTAAAGAGGTAAACCTAGGTCTATATAACATCAAAGTTCATTTAGTATTTTGTTTTATTTATTTATTTTTTTGCTTGTTGTTTGGTTGATTGGGTTTTCCTAACAAGCTTCTTATTTTAGAATAGTTTTAGATTTGCAGAAAATTTTTAAACATAATACATTTCCCTACACATTAGTATACATACTATTTTATGTTAGCTGTACTAACAGACAAAGCTATTAGTACACACAGACAAAGCAGTACTATATTTGTCACAATTAATGAACTAATATTGATACATAATTATTAACTAAACTTCATAGCTTATTAAAGTTTCCTGAGTTTTCACCTAATATCCACTTTGTGTTCCAGGATTTGGCTCAAAGTCAGAGCTGGGCAGTAATTAAAATGGTGAAAGCAGATTTTATACATATACATGATAAAAGAGACCTCAGTATAAAACTAGACTCAGTTCTGAATGGAACATGACAAGTGGGGGATTTATAACCAAGGAGCCAGGTAACAGTAGATGGAAAATTTCTAAGAGGAAACTTCAGGGATAGGGTAGATTCTGGTTAATCAGACCTTACAAAATTTTTGCTAGTGGAAGTGACCAGATATCACCTTCAGGGGTGGTGGAAGATGAGCAATTTAATCAGCTATTGAGGGTGGAGGTTTCTTCTAGCTGACTCAACAAGATTCTTGTTATAACCGAGAGATACAGGCCTAGGAAGGACAGACGCTAAGTCTCCTGGATATTTACTTTATAGTTTGGCTTATAAATCAATAATATTACTTTATTTTTTGTTTAAATTCTTCCGGTTTTCCAATGAGAGCTCTTTTAGTTGATTCCAGTGTTCCTTTGACAGACTTGCATTATAGTGTGTTTGTGTGTGCATGTGTGTGTGTGTGTGTGCATGTGTGTGTGTGTTTAGGACTTCCCTACTTACTGGTGCAATAAAATGCTCCACACTCTTATTATCCATTTCCTACCCAAACCTAGAACCACTGATTTCTTTGTGAAGTCCTGGCTCCTATTATTGGAGAATGCTATTTAGAAAGACAGATTTGGGTTCTAGGTGTGCTTGCTACTACCTCTAGGCCCTCTCAATTGACAGAGCAAGAGAACGTGTGTGTGTGTGTGTATACTGACCAGTATTTATATATACATTTATAAATATTTCTACATGGAATAAAAATTTGTATCTATGTTAAGTTAAACATGAGTTCGTACTCATGTGTCCAACTCTGATCATTCTGACGTGCTGTGTATCATTCTGACCTGCTTCCTTTGTTTATTTCAACTCCCAACAGTGATAAATCCACTCCCACCTCTTGTTCTTCATTTGCTTATTGTTTTCAAACTCTAATGTAGAGGTGACCCTTGAACAACATGAGAGTTAGGGACAATAACCCTCCATGTGGTTGAAATGCTGAGTATAATTATGTAGTCGACCCTCCACATCCATGGTTGTTAATACACACATTGTATAGTATTGTAGTGCATACATGCACGCTCAGTCACATCCAACTCTTTGTGACCCCATAGACTACAGCCCGCCAGGCTGCACTGTTCACTGAATTTTTCAGGCAATATTGTAATTAGACTCCAATTAAAATAAAAAATTTAAATTAAAAAATATATATATATTGAGCTAGTAAAGGAATAGGCAGGTATACCAATGGGAGAAAGTAGAAGGTAGAGAAACAAGTAAGGATCACCAACCACTTAGGTTCAAGCAAAATCCATCTTCTATAAATACAATAAATGAAAAGAAATAAACAAACATAAAAATTGGAGTGGGTTGTCCTTTCCTACTCCAGGGTATCTGTTTGACCCAGGGACTGAACCCACATCTCTTGCGTCTCCTGCATTGTCATGCAAATTTTTGCTGCTGCATCACTACATATTTATTGAAAAGATCCATATAAAAGTGCATTTGTATAGTTGAAATCCCTATTTGTTCAAGAGTCAGCTGTACTTGTATAATAGTTTCAGAATCATTAACCTGTATTCTCATAGGATGAAAGTTTATTGATTTCTAAAATTATTATAGCCATTCTAACAGATGTGTAATGGTATCTCAATGTTATTTTAACTTGCATTTTCCTGGTGACATATGATGTGAAGCATCTTTTCATACATGTATTAGTCATCTGTATATCTTTCTGGTCCATTCTCTAATCCAATGTTTTGTTTTCTCATGATTGAATTATAAGATGTCTTGGCATATTTTGGATGACATCCTTTAATCAAACATGTCCTCTGCAAACATTCTCTCCCCAGCCTGTGGTATGTACTTTATACTTTATATATATACATATATATATATAAAGTATATATATATATTTTTTAATATAAAATATAAAATATTTATATATATTTAGTATAAAAATATATATATTTCTTTACAGAGCAGAAACTTTTAATTTAATGAGGTTCAGCATATCCATTGTTTCTTTCTTAGACTGTGTCTTTGGTATTTATCAAAAAAGTGAAAAGTGATTGCAATACACAAGGTAACCTGGTTATTTCCCTGTGTTGTCTAAAAGTTTTAAAATTGCCTACTTCACATTTAGGTCATGATTCATTTGAGTTGTTAATTTTTATGAAGGGTATAAGGTTTGGGTTCAGGTTCTTTTTTTTTTTTTTTGCATGTAGATGATCAGGTGTTCTACTTTATTCATCTTACTGTCTGGTTTCTATTGAACGTTCACTGTAAATCTTACCCTTTTTCTTTTATAGATATTTTCACTGCTGAATTTCTCAAGAATTTCTGTGTATGTTTGCTTTTCTGCAGTTTTAATATAATATACCAATAGCTAGTTTTATTTCTTATTGCTGTTGTTTTCTCGAGTGTTCTGTATGTATAGTTACCTTGCCTAATGTCTCCTGAGCTTCCAGTATCTGTGGTTATATGTCTATTATTAATTTTGGGAAGTTCTCTGATATTATTACTTATATCATTTTTTATGCTTTTTTCTATTTCCTCTACTTCTGGCATTCTGATTATTCATGTTACAATTTTTGAATTTGTCCTATAGTTCCTGTATGACCTATTCCTTTTTTTCTTTTTTTTAAGTTTTAAATAATTTTCCCTCTGCATTTCAGATTGGGAAGTTTCTCTTGTTCTATTGTTCAGCTCACTGAACTTTTTCTTAACTGCAATCTTTACAACTGCTTCTTCAGTGACATAGCCCCACAACCTGCCCTGAACTTTCACCTCTTTCCTTGTCTGTGGCCTTCTAAATCTATTTCCTTAAAGGCATATTCCAAGCTGAGGGTTTTTTTTTTTGTTTGTTTGTTTTTTGTTTTTTATGTTCCTGTTGTTATCTGGGGTTTTATTTATTTGTTTGTTTGTTTTGTCTTTCCATGGGACAGCCAAGATAGCAGGGGCTGAATAAAAGAAGAAACACATTTCCCTACACCCAACTAGAGTAAGGGTCTCACAAAATATTTTCCACTGAAGAGTACAAGTCTTTATAGAAAAGGTTCTGAGTGTGTTTTACCGTGATTACTCTCCCCATTCTCCTGTCAGAGTGATGTGGGAAAATTTATATCAATTTTTCTCCACTAAAACCTGTTGGAATACCAGGAGGAATCCATGAAAGTTTGGAGTCTCTACTAAGACTGCATTCCCCAAGGGATTTCTCAGTCTTTTGCCAGTCTAAACTTAGCCTCCAGCCTCATCAAACTTATCTTTAATATGTTTAAACTAGTTGATGTCCCTAATGGCTTCTGTATCATGTAAGCAGATCTTGACTCATCCATCTGGATACAGCCACCTGTCTCTCCTTGTCCTATGATCTCAGATCTCTGATGGGTCTAAATAAGTCTATTTTTTCAGTTTGGGCTTTTCTTGTTGTAAGTATGTGAGTGACACATTCCTGGATCTTGACATGTTGGGACTGAAACTAGCAATCCAGCAATCCAGTTTGTTCAGCTTTTACTCTGCCTTCATTTAATTCAGCAGTTTCTTGAAGTTGCTCCTTTTAACATTTTCATTTACCATTATGTCCAGCTGTAAGCTTCATATTTTCATATACATTTTCTGTTCAGTGCTTTTATTTTCTATATTTCTCTAAAGACTCCATATTGATTTCCAAAGAAGTGCTCTCTAGAGGTTAGTATCTAGTTTCCTTTTATTCTAACCAAGATATGCTGAGAAATCTGCCCTTATTTCCAAAATAATATTTCTGTTGAAATTTCTAATTTTTTCTGCTGCATATCTCACTGCCTAGAAATGTAATTTTACCAATAATTTAAGCAAATATCTAATCTTTCTTCAGGTAATCATTTATTAAAGCTAAATTCAATTGATTCAAATAAGTTTGAAATTATATATGTGTGTATGTGCTTACACAGTTAAGACGTTCAAGCAATATAGTGAGTATAACTATTCAAATTTTATTTTTGTTACATAAATTCTAGTCTCTATACTCTAGAAAATGAAATAAACACAAATGAATTGGCGTAAATCAGCTGAAAGACAAGGTGAAATATGTTCTCTTGAAGATTACTATGACAAATTGAGCCAATTCCCTGCTTACAATTTAAGAACAATCTTGCAGTCTTACATTACCTAAAAGCTGTTATATGTTACCTATTTATTTTTCGTATAAAATCATTAGGATGAATTTTGCTGACCTTAATCTGTGAACAGACATGAGCACAATTGCTAATAATTTGCTGCTTCTTTATATTCTACTTTCTTCAAATAACTTCATAATTTCCTTAATGTTGGTGACTACTGCACTGGGTGAAGGATGCTTTCCTACCCCCTCCTCCCACTAAATATGGTTGTACAGTATGTAGGAGTAAGTTACAATTTCAATTTCACAGTTTATGTGAAGCATCCTGTGTAGAGAGCTGAGCTAACAAACATACTTATTCTAATTTCTTCTTGGTTTGAACATAAGCAGCTGCCCAACTGACTTGCCTTGCTCACAGTTGAAGCTCAAAAAAATCTATCTGTAATGCAAATTAATGAGCTTGTCAGAATTAAAGCTTCATATGAGAAAAATTAGAGCACAATTATTTGTTTCTTTTAAACTTTGAGGAAAATTTACATTTTTATTTTAAACTGTTTCAGTGATTCATAAGTACTTAGTTGCTGTGTTTCCCTAATATAAAATAAATGTATACTTCTATTTTTAATCTATTGATTTACTTTTATAAAATAGAAGTATACATTTATTTTAAATTCTGATAACAATGAATGACTGGGACAAGTAGGCATCAGTATGGTTCTTAAATAGTCCATATTCTACTAACTTTAAAGTACTTTGTTAAAATTAAAAAAAAACACAAGACCTTCTTTTACTTTTAGTAGAAGAGTTTATTATTATCTACTTAAGTACACAGGCATCATTAAAATTAAGCAGCAGATGGGCTGCCTATGGAAACATTTTGAGCTCTGGAACCCAGCAAGTCACCCTAGTACCAGGTTATTGGCAATTCAATTATGTCAAGAAAGTTAAATCCAACTTGCAGTTAAGCACCAAATGGCTGTTTATTAAATTTTACCTGCTTGTACTGCTACAACTGACAGGGAGGGTAGAACTCCTGCTCCTTTCATTGGCAGTTATGCAAAATCAATTTGCATTTTAGCATTGAAAATTTGCAGTTGAACAATTTAGAATTTAAATATACACAATAAATGAATGCTTTGGAAAAAAAAAAAGAATAGTACTGTTTTCTCACAAAATACTGAAAGAAAGGACTTGAAATATTATGTTTCCAAATACATCAATGTTACAGAAAAGAACACAGGGCAACAGAGATTAATAATAACTGTTTCATTTTCATTCAATAAGGTATAAGTAGAGTCTAATGCCAAATTGCCTTGAATCCTTATGTATTTCTCCCACTGTGTATTATCATCCCATTATGTAATGATACATTTTAAGTCAAATCTACCTTGTATCAGAATAAATTAAAAATTCTTAGCTGCCTAAAGTTTATATTAAGTGTTTAAAAATGCAAATAAAGAGAATTATTCTGGAGGTAACTTTTAAAAATTCTCTTCTGCAATTAATAAAAGATTATTAACTCCTTTGGATTTTTCCTTTATTTAATACTAAGAATTTTTCTACTGAATGAATATTTACATTTATCAACGTGTTGGAGAAGACTCTTGAGAGTCACATGGACTGCAAGGAGATCCAACCAGTTCATTCTAAAGGAGATCAGCCGTGGGTGTTCTTTGGAAGGAATGATGGTAAAGATGCAACTCCAGTACTTTGGTCACCTCATGCAAAGAGTTGACTCATTGGAAAAGACTGATTCTGGGAGGGATTGGAGGCAGGAGGAAAAGGGAATGACAGAGGATGAGATGGCTGGCTGGCATCACTGACTCGATGGACGTGAGTTTGAATGAACTCTGGGAGTTGGTGATGGACAAGAAGGCCTGGTGTGCTGCAATTCATGGGGTCGCAAAGAGTCGGACACGACTGAGCGACTGAACTGAACTGAACTGAACAGAACATAATATTTTATTTTATTTTTTTTTTAAATTTTTAGTTTTTTATTTTTTAAATTTTAAAATCTTTAATTCTTACATGCATTCCCAAACATGAACCCCCCTCCCACCTCCCTCCCCCGAACATCTTTCTGGGTCATCCCCATGCACCAGCCCCAAGCATGCTGCATCCTGCGTCAGACATAGACTGGCGATTCAATTCACATGATAGTATACATGTTAGAATGTCATTCTCCCAAATCATCCCACCCTCTCCCTCTCCCTCTGAGTCCAAAAGTCCATTATACACATCTGTGTCTCTTTCCCTGTCTTGCATACAGGGTCGTCATTGCCATCTTCCTAAATTCCATATATATGTGTTAGTATACTGTATTGGTGTTTTTCTTTCTGGCTTACTTCACTCTGTATAATCGGCTCCAGTTTCATCCATCTCATCAGAACTGATTCAAATGAATTCTTTTTAACAGCTGAGTAATACTCCATTGTGTATATGTACCACAGCTTTCTTATCCATTCATCTGCTGATGGACATCTAGGTTGTTTCCATGTCCTGGCTATTATAAACAGTGCTGCGATGAACATTGGGGTACATGTGTCTCTTTCAATTCTGGTTTCCTCGGTGTGTATGCCCAGAAGTGGGATTGCTGGGTCATAAGGTAGTTCTATTTGCAATTTTTTAAGGAATCTCCACACTGTTCTCCATAGTGGCTGTACTAGTTTGCATTCCCACCAACAGTGTAGGAGGGTTCCCTTTTCTCCACACCCTCTCCAGCATTTATTGCTTGCAGATTTTTGGATCGCAGCCATTCTGACTGGTGTGAAGTGGTACCTCATTGTGGTTTTGATTTGCATTTCTCTAATAATGAGTGATGTTGAGCATCTTTTCATGTGTTTGTTAGCCATCCGTATGTCTTCTTTGGAGAAATGTCTATTTAGTTCTTTGGCCCATTTTTTGATTGGGTCGTTTATTTTTCTGGAGTTGAGCTGCAGAAGTTGCTTGTATATTTTTGAGATTAGTTGTTTGTCAGTTGCTTCATTTGCTATTATTTTCTCCCATTCAGATGGCTGTCTTTTCACCTTGCTTATATTTTCCTTTGTTGTGCAGAAGCTTTTAATTTTAATTAGATCCCATTTGTTTATTTTTGCTTTTATTTCCAGAATTCTGGGAGGTGGATCATAGAGGATCCTGCTGTGATTTATGTCTGAGAGTGTTTTGCCTATGTTCTCCTCTAGGAGTTTTATAGTTTCTGGTCTTACATTTAGATCTTTAATCCATTTTGAGTTTATTTTTGTGTGCGGTGTTAGAAAGTGATCTAGTTTCATTCTTTTACAAGTGGTTGACCAGTTTTCCCAGCACCACTTGTTAAAGAGATTGTCTTTACTCCATTGTATATTCTTGCCTCCTTTGTCAAAGATAAGGTGTCCATATGTGTGTGGATTTATCTCTGGGCTTTCTATTTTGTTCCATTGATCTATATGTCTGTCTTTGTGCCAGTACCATACTGTCTTGATGACTGTGGCTTTGTAGTAGAGCCTGAAGTCAGGCAAGTTGATTCCTCCAGCTCCATTCTTCTTTCTCAAGATTGCTTTGGCTATTCGAGGTTTTTTGTATTTCCATACAAAGCTTGAAATTATTTGTTCTAGTTCTATGAAAAATGTGGCTGGTAGCTTGATAGGGATTGCATTGAATTTGTAAATTGCTTTGGGTAGTATACTCATTTTCACTATATTGATTCTTCCAATCCATGAACATGGTATATTTCTCCATCTATTAGTGTCCTCTTTGATTTCTTTCATCAGTGTTTTATAGTTTTCTATATATAGGTCTTTAGTTTCTTTAGGTAGATATATTCCTAAGTATTTTATTCTTTTCGTTGCAATGGTGAATGGAATTGTTTCCTTAATTTCTTTTTCTACTTTCTCATTATTCGTGTATAGGAATGCAAGGGATTTCTGTGTGTTGATTTTATATCCTGCAACTTTACTATATTCATTGATGAGCTCTAGTAATTTTCTGGTGGAGTCTTTAGGGTTTTCCATGTAGAGGATCATGTCATCTGCAAACAGTGAGAGTTTTACTTCTTCTTTTCCAATTTGGATTCCTTTTATTTCTTTTTCTGCTCTGATTGCTGTGGCCAAAACTTCCAGAACTATGTTGAATAGTAGCGGTGAAAGTGGACACCCTTGTCTTGTTCCTGACTTTAGGGGAAATGCTTTCAATTTTTCACCATTGAAATCAAAATATGCATAGAAACTAATGAAAATGAAAACACAACAACCCAAAACCTGTGGGACACTATAAAAGCAGTGCTAAGAGGAAAGTTCATAGCAATACAGGCATACCTCAAGAAACAAGAAAAAAGTCAAATAAATAACCTAACTCTACAACTAAAGCAACTAGAAAAGGAAGAGTTGGAGAACCCCAGAGTTAGTAGAAGGAAAGAAATCTTAAAAATTAGGGCAGAAATAAATGCAAAAGAAACAAAAGAGACCATAGCAAAAATCAACAAAGCCAAAAGCTGGTTCTTTGAAAGGATAAATAAAATTGACAAACCATTAGCCAGACTCATCAAGAAGCAAAGAGAGAAAAATCAAATCAATAAAATTAGAAATGAAAATGGAGAGATCACAACAGACAACACAGAAATACAAAGGATCATAAGAGACTACTATCAGCAGTTGTATGCCAATAAAATGGACAACGTGGAAGAAATGGACAAATTCTTAGAAAAGTACAATTTTCCAAAACTGAACCAGGAAGAAATAGAAAATCTTAACAGACCCATCACAAGCACGGAAATTGAAACTGTAATCAGAAATCTTCCAGCAAACAAAAGCCCAGGTCCAGATGGCTTCACAGCTGAATTCTACCAAAAATTTCGAGAAGAGCTAACACCTATCCTACTCAAACTCTTCCAGAAAATTGCAGAGGAAGGTAAACTTCCAAATTCATTCTATGAGGCCACCATCACCCTAATACCAAAACCTGACAAAGATGTCACAAAAAAAGAAAACTACAGGCCAATATCTCTGATGAACATAGATGCAAAAATCCTCAACAAAATTCTAGCAATCAGAATCCAACAACACATTAAAAAGATCATACATCATGACCAAGTGGGCTTTATCCCAGGGATGCAAGGATTCTTCAATATCCGCAAATCAATCAATGTAATTCACCACATTAACAAATTGAAAAATAAAAACCATATGATTATCTCAATAGATGAAGAGAAGGCCTTTGACAAAATTCAACATCCATTTATGATAAAAACTCTCCAGAAAGCAGGAATAGAAGGAACATATCTCAACATAATTAAAGCTATCTATGACAAACCCACAGCAGAACATAATATTTTAAAAATTACATACTCAAAGTTATGCACAATAAAGTAGTTGGCTGAAATTTCAAATTTTTAAGGTAAGGAACATGAAAGATGGTTGTTTACTAAGAAAAGAGCTTAGACAAACTGACCTACTGAGGCTGTCTTAAGTAATTGGACAATAGTTGAGGGAAAAATGAACAGAACTTGAAATGACAAATAATGTTGAATGCAACTTCACTTATTTTGTCTTCTTTCACTATAGTTACTCAATTTCTCCCTAGTCATAATCTTTCAAGTGATACCCCAGGACAACTTGAAAGATCCTTTACCAAAATTAGTGAGGATAAACTCTTGTACTAAAAATAGAATCTGGGTCTGTAGAATGCCATACAAACTGATTTCTTTTTTGTATTTTATTTTATTTTTATCTTTTTTTAAATATGAATTTATTTATTTTAATTAGAGGTTAATTACTTTACAATATGGAACACGTGATTTTTTAATTGATTGTATTGTTACATTTCTTTATAGAATAAACAGACAACTCAACTGATATTTATTTCTCCAGTCAATTACCTGAAACTTTTGAAAACATTGTGTGGGGCAAAGGGAGATAGCCTCTCTCAACATGTTCCCAATTATGAGTACAAACTCTTTGTATTTAACCTGTGCCGCTTCAATATTATACAGCTGCATTATTACCTGAATAGAGACTGCTGTCTTAATCCTTCCTTACACTGACAATCACTCTCTGTGTGACTGAACATATATGTAGCTATAATTATTTGAATTTAAAATGTATTAACTCTAATTTCTCAAATAAACAAAGTCAAATGCTTTAATATTCTATCAGCTTTCATTTTAATTTGTAGTTATGAGTAAATTATTCCATTCATTACCAAAACTACACATCACTTTCAACTTGATATTTCTAAAATTGAGATCAAGAATTTGTTTCTGGTCAGAGAAGCTATCAAATATTGGCATTATTTATAAAAATTAAAGGATATTAGAGATGAGGGTTTTTTTTTCTTTACTTTTTTTTAATATAAATTTATTTATTTTAATTGGAGGTTAATTACTTTACAACATTGTATTGGTTTTGCCATACATCGACATGAATCTGCCACAAGTATACACATGTTCCCCATTCTGAACCCCCCCTCGCTCCTTCCTCCCTGTACCATCTCTCTGGGTAGTCTCAGCGCACCAGCCCCAAGCATCCAGTATCATGCATCGAACCTGGACTGGCGATTCATTTCATATATGATATTATACATGTTTCAATGCCATTCTTCCAAATCATCCCACCATCTTCCTATCCCACAGAGTCCAAGAGATTGTACTATACATCTGTGTCTCTTTTGCTGTCTTGCATACAGGGTTATCATTACCATCTTTCTAAATTCCATATATATGTGTTAGTATACTGTATTGGTGTTTTTCTTTCTGGCTTACTTCACTCTGTATAATAGGCTCCAGTTTCATCCATCTCATTAGAACTGATTCAAATATATTCTTTTTTAATGGTTGAGTAATACCCCATTGTGCATATGTACCACAGCTTTCTTATCCATTCATCTGCTGATGGACATCTAGGTTGCTTCCATGTCCTGGCTATTATAACCAGTGCTGCGATGAACCTTGGGGTACCCATGTCTCTTTCAGTTCTGGTTTCCTCGGTGTGTATGAGCAGCAGTGGGATTGCTGGGTCATAAGGGAATTCTATTTCCAGTTTTTTAAGGAATTCCACACTGTTCTCCATAGTGGCTGTACTAGTTTGCATTCTCACCAACAGTGTAAGAGGGTTCCCTCTTCTCCACACCCTCCCCAACATTTATTGCTTGTAGACTTTTGGTTTGCAGCCATACTGACTGGTGTGAAATGGTACCTCATTGTGGTCTTGATTTGCATTTCTCTGATAATGAGTGATGCTGAGCATCTTTTCATATGTTTGTTAGCCATCTGTATGTCTCCTTTGGAGAAATGTCTGTTTAGTTCTTTGGTCCATTTTTTGATTGGGTCGTTTATTTTTCTGGAATTGAGCTGCAGGAGTTGCTTGTATATTTGAGGTTGGTTGTTTGTCAGTTGCTTCATTTGCTATTATTTTCTCCCATTCCGAAAGCTGTCTTTTCACCTTGCTTATAGTTTCCTTTGTTGTGCAGAAGCTTTTAATTTTAATTAGGTCCCATTTGTTTATTTTTGCTTTTATTTCCAGTATTCTGGGAGGTGGGTCATAGAGGATCCTGCTGTGATGTACGTCAGAGTGTTTTGCCTATGTTCTCCTCTAGGAGTTTTATAGTTTCTGGTCTTATGTTTAGATCTTTAATCCATTTTGAGTTTATTTTTGTGTATGGTGTTAGAAAGTGTTCTAGTTTCATTCTTTTACAAGTGGTTGACCAGTTTTCCCAGCACCTCTTGTTAAATAGATTGTCTTTAATCCATTGTATATTCTTGCCTCCTTTGTCAAAGATAAGGTGTCCATAGGTGTGTGGATTTATCTCTGGGATCTCTATTTGTTCCATTGATCTATATTTCTGTCTTTGTGCCAGTACCATACTGTCTTGATGACTGTGGTTTTGTAGTAGAGCCTGAAGTCAGGCAGGTTGCTTCCTCCAGTTCCATTCTTCTTTCTCAAGTTTGCTTTGGCTATTCGAGGTTTTTTGAATTTCCATACAAATTGTGAAATTATTTGTTCTAGCTCTGTGAAAAATACCATTGGTAGCTTGATAGGGATTGCATTGAATATATAGATTGCTTTGGGTAGTATACTCATTTTCACTATATTGATTCTTCCAATCCATGAACGTGGTTTATTTCTCCATCTATTAGTGTCCTCTGATTTCTTTCACCAGTGTTTTATAGTTTTCTATATATAGGTCTTTAGTTTCTTTAGGTAGATATATTCCCAAGTATTTTATTCTTTTCATTGCAATGCTGAATGGAATTGTTTCCTTAATTTCTTTTTCTATTTTTTTCATTATTAGTGTATAGGAATGCAATTTCTGTGTGTTGATTTTATATCCTGCAACATTACTATATTCATTGATTAGCTCTAGTAATTTTCTGGTGGAGTCTTTAGGGTTTTCTATGTAGAGGATCATGTCATCTGCAAACAGTGAGAGTTTTACTTCTTTTCCAAGTTGGATCCCTTTTATTTCTTTTTTCTGCTCTGATTGCTGTGCTAAAACTTCCAAAACTATGTTGAATAGTAGTGTTGAAAGTGGGCACCCTTGTCTTGTTCCTGACTTTAGGGCAAATGATTTCAATTTTTCACCACTGAGGCTAATGTTTGCTGTGGGTTTGTCATATACAGCTTTTATTATGTTGAGGGATGTTCCTTCTATCCCTCTTTCTGGAGAGTTTTATGGATGGATGATTATCTCAATAAATGCAGAGAAAGCCTTAGAGATGAGTTTTGCAGAAGTTATTGGGGCCTAATAATGTACAATGATTTGATTTCTCTTATTTCTGAGAAAACATCATTCGGCTTTTAGCTAAAATTTTATAACAACAGTGATCTAGGAAAGAAAAGAGAAATCATTCCTTTTTTTATTTTAATCACTTTAATTTGTCTATAATGTCTATATTTTAATTTGATTGTATGATTTAGTACTTCAAAATGAATGAAACATCTGCACTGAACTTTATATGCAGAATTTAAAAAATGATACAAATGAGCTTGTTTATAGTGTCCTAGACACAGAAAACAAAAGTGATTACCAAAGGAGTAGGGAGGAATAAATTAGGGGTTTTAGATTAAAATATATACACATATATAAAATAGATAAACTTCAAGGACCCACTGTATAGCACAGGGAATTACACTGAATATCTTGTAATAACCTGTAATTGAAGGTAGTGTAAAAGAATATATATGTTCTCTATACTGATATATATGCATAACTGAATCACTTTACAGCTGAAACTATCACAATATTGTAAATTAACTAAATTTCCAAAAAATAGTCCCTATATTATGACATGTTAAAGACAAAGACACTTTTGCTCTTTGTAGCAAATGAAACAGGAGCTGAGATAGGTGTTGTATTCACATTTAATGTAAATAAACACTATGTCCTACCTTTCAAATTTTGAACCACAAATTATTTCATGTAGTTGGTTAGATGCCATGTGGCCTATGATTTCTAAAATTTACTATTTAACCATATATATTTAATTAAACTTTTATATTATTGGTGTCTGCTTTCTAAGCTCAAGTATATGTTTTCATATATTCCCTGCTATTCACTTTAAGACACCTCTTATAATTTAGCTAATACATTAAGTGAATAGAAATGATTTCTCTTATTGTAGTCTGAGTTGAATATCCACATGATCTCTAAGCATAAGATTGCCTAGTAAGTTACCATCATTATGAGAGCTTTTTACAAATCTTCTTTGGTGTAAAAGCCAAGCAAATATGCCCTTATCAAAATAGAGGTGAGGATGGGAGTGTAACAATTCATATTAAATAATTTGCACTAATACATTAAATAATACAGACATTGATTTAAGTACCAAAAGGAGTTTCTCTCAGCCTTGTACATATTTAGGTTATTGACAGTCTTTTTTTTTTTCATAATTATGTGTATAAGTTTTTCATCACTGAGTGTCCCTAAGTCATTTCAAAAGGTAATTGTCAAGATAACGTTAAGCAAAACTTCTCTCTTTTAGTTACAGAATAAACTGGCTAATGTAAAATGAAATAATTATAATGATTTGCAACTCAAACTGAAGAGAGTAATGCATGTAAATCTACTTCATATCTTTTTAGAATAGTTCTATATACTTCTGCTGTGGAATAAAACTAAGTCTATCACTTTTATATCACTATCCAAACAACTTAAAAAGGTATAAAATAAATAATGAATTGAAGTATTTTGTAAAAATAAATCATAGCAACATACATAGCAGCCTCAGAATCACATTATAAGCAATATTCCACTTTATCAGTCTCCCAATTTTTTCTCTTGAAAAGTATAGGATATTATAGCACAATTTGTGCCTATTTTTGACTATACTTATATCATCATGTCAAATAGGCAAAGGTTTAGGAATCTGAATTGAGTAAAGATGTTTCAGTCTCTGGTTCATGCAACTTTTCATGAAATGTTGTTACGTTTAATATCCAATGACATTTTACAAGTCATTTGCCGAGCTTGCACATTTGAAGCAGCATCTCATTAGGCAAACTGCCAGTACTAATATTCTCTATTTATTTGTTATAATTTTTGCATAAATAGTAGATTGTAACTCATATTGATTTTTCTGTTTAAAGATTTGGCAGATGAAACAAAATGAATAGAAAGTGTATAAAATATAAAATGTAGTATTTATCATAAATTCAGGAAGATCTTGAGTATCATGTTGGAGACTTTGAGTGTTTTATTAACTTGTAGCACAATTATATTACAGTTCATTCTATTTCTTTTACAATGTAACTATGATGTAATTGGAACTTAAAGATGGTATTTCTTTGAAATACAATTGATCTGAAAAAAAAATCAAACATTTTCTTTGTACTGTACTTCCCATTATATATGCTCCATTTCTTTATATTATTGGTTAGGAGTTTTGTAGTTTCATATAATTTTAAAAAAATAGATGATAATCAACACTTTCCGTTAGTCATGTACAGATGTGAGAATTTGACCAAAATGAAAGTTGGGCACTGAAGAATAAATAGATACTTTCAAACTGTGGTGCTGGAGAAGATTCTTGAGAGTCCCTTGCACAGCAAGGAGATGAAGCCAGTCAATCCTAAAGGAAATCCACCATAAATATTCATTGGAAGGACGGATGCTGAAGCTGAAGCTCCAATACTTTGCGAGGATCTGACTTACTGAAAAAGAACTCAACGCTGGGAAAAATTGAAGGCAGGAGGAGAAGGGGAGACAGAAAATGAAATGGTTGGGTGGCATCATTGACTCAATGAATATGAGTTTGAGCAAACCCTGTGAGATGAAAAACAGAGAAGCCTTGCATATTGCAGTCCATGGGGCTGTAAAGACATGACCATACGACTGAACAACCACAGAAACAGCAACAACAACATTCTGCAAAATCATTTTTTCTGTTATATTGGTCATAGGTTGTTCAAATCTTGTCATTAAAAAAAAAATGAAAATGTAGATAATGGGAAGATTATTGAGTTTCTTTTACATATTTTGAATGGGTACATGAGTCTAATTCTGAGAAGCTTCTAATACTTGTATTTTAAGAGATAATATTCAATTTATTGTTAAAGATTACCATTTTTGTCTTGAAAGTCCCTTGGACTGCAGGGAGATCCAACCAGTCCATTCTAAAGGAGATCAGCCCTGGGTATTCTTTGGAAGGAATGATGCTAAAGCTGCAACTCCAGTACTTTGACCACCTCATGAGAAGAGTTGACTCATTGGGAAAGACTCTGATGCTGGGAGGGGTTGGGGGCAGAAGGAGAAGGGGACGGCAGAGGATGAGATGGCTGGCTGGCATCATTGACTCAATGGGCATGAGTCTGAATGAACTCTGGAAGTTGGTGATGGACAGGGAGGCCTGGCATGCTGCGATTCATGGGGTCACAAAGAGTTGGACACGACTGAGCGACTGAACTGAACTGACCATTTTTGTATAAAAAACATAATTCAAAGTTCTGCGAAAATTGAAAACATTCAGTGTACTTTAAAATCTATGTACTGATGATTATTTTAAAATTACTTAAATTCATTTAATTACTTATTTATCATATAACTTGAAACTTGCACGTTGTTATTGCTTTCATCTAATTTTTCCTCACGTCACCACCAACCTCTGGTAATCACGAATCTGATTTCTTTTCTTATGAGTTTGTTTTTAAAGTATAATTGACCTGCAATGCTATGTTAGCTCCTGTTACACAACATAGTGATTTTTATACATTTCAATATACATCATGATAAGCCTAGTTATGTCATCATGCAAAGATACTATATAGTCATTTATTGCAGTCTTCACACTATAGATTTCATACCCATAACACATTTATTTTGCAACTGGAAGTTTGTGCTCTTAATCCCCAGCATCCTTTTTTTTTTTTTTTTTGTCATATTCCTTCCTCTTTCTACACTGGCAAACATTTGTTTGTTATTTGTTTTGATTTTTTATATCCTACACAAAAGTGATATCATACAATATTTGTCTTTCTCTCTTTGATTTATTTCACTGAGCAAAAGGTAAAATTTAATTATTTTTTATGTCTGAGTAATATTTGTTGTTCAGTCGCTCAGTTGTGGACTGAGCGACTTTACACCCCCATGGACTGCAGCACTTCAGGCTTCCCTGTCCTTCACTACCTCCTGGAGTTTGTTCTAACTCATGTCCATTGAGTCAGTGATTCAATCCAACCATCTCAACCTCTGTCATCCCCTTTTCCTCCTCCCCTCAATCTTTCCCCGCATCAGGCTCTTTTCAAATAAGTTGGATCTTCTCGTTAGACGGCCAAAGTATTGGAGCTTCAGTATCAGTCCTTCCAATGATGTACAGGGTTGATTTCCTTTAGGATTGACTTGTTTCATCTCCTTGCTGTCAAATGGACTCTTGACCCTTCTCCAGTACTACAATTTGAAACATTAATTCCTCAGCTCTCAGCCTTCTTTATGGCAATATATATGTCACATCTTCTCTATCCATTCCTCCTTAGACACCTATATTATTTCTATGTGTTGGCTATTGTAAATGATATTGCAACCAACATAGGGGACAAGATAACTTTTCTAATTAGTGTTTTTGTTTTATTCTGATAAATATCCAGAAGTGGAATTGCTGGATCATATAGTATGTAGTATCAATTTTTTGAGAAATCGCCACAATGTTTTGAATAGTGACTGAACACATTCTCACCATCTGTGCAGATGGTTCCCTTCTCTCCACATCCTCATCAACATTTGTAATAGTTTTGATAAAAGTATCTGATAGATGTGTGGTGATTGCTTTGATTGAGCATCTTTTCGTGTTCCTATTGACTATCTGTACAGTTTCTTTGGAAAAATGTCTATTCAGATCCTTTGCCTATTTTCAATTGGGTCGTTTGTTTTTTGATGCTGAATTGTATGAGTTCTTTGTATATTTTGGATATTAAGCCCTTATCAAATATATCAGGCTTCCCTTGTGGCTTAGTGGTAAAGAATCTCCTTGCCAGTGCAGGAGAGGAGGGGTCTATCTTTGGGTTGGGAAGATCCCCTAGAGAAGAAAATGGCAGCCCACTCCAGTGTTCTCTCCTGAGAAAGTTCATGGACAGAGGAGCCTGGTGGGCTAAACTCCATGGGGCCACAGAAGAGTTGGACACACTTAGTGACTAAAAATCAACAAAATCAGATATATCACTTGTAAAAATCTCCATTTCAATAGGCAATGTATTCCTTTTGTGGATAGTTTCATTATATGTACATACTCATTTTATGTCTTATTTATTTTAACTCTTGTTTTCCTTGCCTGACATGACAGCCCTCCCCCAAAAAATTACAAAGACTACCATCAAAGAGCTTATTGACTTTGTGCTCTTCTAGAATTTTTATGGTTTCAGGACTTACATTTAAGTTTTTAATACTTTTTTGTTTGCTTGTTTGTTTTTATATACTGCATAATAAAGTAGTCTGGTTTGAGTCTTTCACATGTAGTTGTTCAGTTTTCCCAGCACTATTTAATGAGAGGTTGTCTTTTCCTCATTGTGTTTTCTTGCCTCCTTTATCATAGACTAATTGCCCACATAAGTATGCACTCATTTTTTGAGTTTTCTATCCTGTTTCATTGATCTATATGTCTTTTTTTTGCACCAGTACCATACTCTGTTGATTACTGTAGCTTTGTAGTACAATTTGAAATCAGAGAGGGTGATGTCTCCAGTTTTGTACTTCTTTCTGAAGATTATTTTGGCTATTTGGGGTCTTTTGTGTTTCCATAGAAATTTTGGAATTATTTGTTCTAGTTCTGTGAAAAATTCCATTGATTTTTGATAGAGATTGCATTGAATCTGTGATCATTTAAATAATATTAATTTTTCCATTCTGTGAATTTATATATATATATATATATACATTTTTTTTTCTATCTCTTCAGGTCATATTCAATTTCTTTCATCAGCATCTTAGTGTCTTCAAGTTTTCTGAATACAGGTCTTTTACTTCTTTAGTTGGAATTAGTTAGACTTTATTCTTTTTTAAATGCTTGTAAATAAGATTGCTTTCTCCATTTCTCTTTGTGACAGTTCATTCTAAGTGTATAGAAATGCAACAGATTCCTGTCTATTAATTTTGTCTCTTGAAACTTTACTGAAAATATTGCTACACTGGTTTTCTTTTAATTTTCATGTACATGAAATAAAAATTTTCATTTTATCACTTTCAGTCTGTGAGTGTCTTTATAGTTGAACTGACTCTCTTGTAGGCAGCATATATACATATCTTACTACAGGTATTTTGGACTTTTTATTTTGTATTGAGGTATAACTGATTAACAGTGTTTTGACAGTTTCAGGTGAACAGTGAAGGGGCCCAGCCATACATACACACATATCCATTCTCCCAGAAATTAACTTCTCATCTGGGCTGCCACACCACGTTGAACAGAGTTCCATGTGTTATACAGTAGGTCCTTGCTGGCTATTCATTTTAAACATTGTAGTGTGTACATACACATCCCAAACTCCCCAACTACCCCTCCCCCATCCCTCCCCTTGGCAAACCATTCTCCAGGTTTGCCAGTCACTTTCTCTTTTATAAGGAGGTTCATTTGTATCATTTCTTTTTATACTTCACATAAAAGAGTTATCATATGATATTTCTCCTTTCCTAACTTAATACACTTAGTATGATGATCTCTAGGTCCACCCATGTTGCTGAAAATGGCATTATTTCATTCTTTTTAGTGGTTGAGTAACATTCCATTGTAGATATGTACCACATCACCTTTATCCACTCCTCTGTCAATGGACATTTAATTGTTTCCGTGTCTTGGCTATTGCAAACAGTGCTGCAATGAACACTGAGGTGCATGTATCTTTTCACACAATGTTTTTCTCTGGATATATGCCCAGGAGTGAGATTGCAGGGTAATACTATAGCCCTATTTTCAGTTTTTTAAGCAATTTCCATAGGTGTTCTCCATAGTAGCTGTACCAGTTTATGTTCCCACCAACAGTGTAGGAGGTTTCCTTCTCTCCACACTCTCCTCAGGATTTATTGTTTGTGGATATTTTGATGATAGGTCTTTTTATTGGAACTTTTAGTAGATTTACATTTAAATAGTTATTATAGATAGATATTTCTTACCATTTCTTTGTTTTAGGGTTGTTTTTTACTCTTCTTTCCCTCTTTTAATTTGTTCCCTGTAATCTGCTGACTGTCTTTCATGTTATAGTTGGATTCTTTGTTTTTCATGTGTGTGTGTGCATCTATTACAGATTTTTGATTTGTGGTTATCATTAGGTTTATATATAGCAAGCTAAATGTATACTTGATGAAGTTGTTGATATTTTAAGTTCAAATGCATTTTAGCAAACATCACAGTTTTATTTTCTCTACAAATGTTTAGTGATTCGATGTCATATTGACAACTGTTTCTTTTGTGTACTCCTTAACTGCTTGTTGATATAGATGACTTTACTACTTTGTACATTTGGGGAAGTGGTTTTATGTAGGAAATAACCTATGGGACAAGGCAGCACACACTTTTCTCTGATCACCAGAGCTGTAATCTGTAGGAATGTCTTCTGTATGGGTTGCATGGGTCCTTCTGCTGTGGCAGGCTGGCTACTGTGGATGTTCTGATAGGAATGGCTGTCTCCAGTTTGCTTAACTGCTAAGACACGCTTTCTGTGGAGGCTGCCAGCCTCCTGTGGACAGGATTTGTTCCTGCCTGATGCAAGTCAGCTGGTTGGTGGGACTGGGTCATGAGGTCTGAGAGGTCTTGGGTTTAGTGTTGGCTCATTGGTTGGTGGGGCTGGGTCTTGAAATGGCTGACTGGAGGACTGGGGACCTGGAGTATTATAAACTTACTGAAGGGTGTGATTGGTTCCTGATTTAGCTGGCTGTGATGATTAGGATGTCTTAGAGTTGGTAATGACCTGCTGGTTGGTAATGTTGAATCCCAAATTACCCAAATTTAATTAATTTGGATTAGATGTCCTATGGCTGGTTTTGGTTTGCTGTCGGGTGGTGCTTTGGCCTAATGTGTCCAGGTGTTGATGTCAACCCCTGGTGGGTGAGGTTAGGTCCAAGGGTTAGTTCTGGCTTCCTGGTGGGTGAAACCAGGACCCAGTGTCTCTGGCTGTGGAGGCTGGGGTACTGTAACTGGTGTTGGCCAGTTAGTGGATATATCCTATATCCATGGGTCTGAGAGCTTGTGTCCATATGACTAACCCCTTGTTGCCAAGCCCTGCCTTGTGTGGAGTCTTCTGGCCACTGGTGAGGGAAGTCAGTTCCTAACATGGGTGGCTACAGAGTTCTGGGTATCCTGAAGTTGTTTTCAGCATGCTGGTGGGTGGGGCTGGATCCTGAGTGGCTAACTAAATGTCCCAAAGCTCATGTTGGCCTGCTGGTAAGCATGGCCAAGGCCCAGGGCTTTTGAGGCTGGTGCCAGCTCACTGCTGGAAGGAGCTGAGTTCCAGTGTCGATTTTCAGTTGATTTGGATTTGCTCTTGGGGGAAACATGAGCCTGCTTGAGTGATTTCAGAGCACTCAAATAGTGTGAATGCAGGCTAAAAACTGATTTGATTACCTGTGTCCAGAGCTGTGAAGTTAACATATTAAGAAAAGCATTAAACTACATCATATTATCATCTGCTGATTAAATGATAAAATATATGTCAAGAGTCTTGGACTTAGTTAATATTAGCTATCAAAGGTTTTAGCCAGTACTTGTCCTTAGATTTACTGCAACTTTCTTTATACAATTTAATTTGCTTTTGGATCTACACAAAGTGAAATGACAAAAAAACTGTCCATTATTAAAGTGCAGACTAAGTCCTCAAAATTCTTTGGTTCACAAACTATTTTTAAGGAATAATTAATATTCACAAAAAAATCACAAGATATATACACTGGTAGCTTCTACATATGACATTTTATTATTATAAAGGCACACATGGAGGAGGGGTTCCACTGCATTATATGATCAAACCTTAAAAAAATGTGTCCTCATTCCATGTGAATGACATTTCTCTTTCACATAATGAAAAAAATATTGAAATCCTTCTTTTAATATCTTACTGTGGTAGATGAGAAAATATAAGCATTATTATGGGTTACAGAATTGGATCTATGCCAGAAAAGGCATAGGGTGTTATTGTTTCTTCTGTTTTATCTTCAGCAATATTGCCATTCCTTTACTATATTACCTCAAGATTCTCTAGTCTTTGTTTCTGCTATTTTTCTTCAAATACTCTACACCAAGACAAATTCAATGTAAAACACTCTTTAAAAAAATTCTAGAAATATTTTAGCAGTCACTGTCAGCACAATATAAGATTTTGAAGATAACATTTAGCCTTTTCATCTTTTAAGTTATAGCTTTTCTTATTAAAAACACTTTCTTCTTTCTCCATTAATTTTTTTTTATTTATACTAAAGATAAGAAAATGTACTAAACAATCCAGAGATGCCCATTCTGTCCTTCCAACATATGACAGGGAAAGTGATATTGTCACAAACAGTGACTGCTTGTGTTCATTTATTATGCAAAATGACCAGATGATCAGCTTCTTGTTGAAAATTGTAGATGGAGAAAAGGTTCCAAATGTCATAAAATGCAGAAAAAAAAAAGCATTTTCATGAATTCATTGACCTTTCCATTAATATCGTAACAGAGCATAATCACTAAGGCTTTTAAATTAGCAAGGTAGCTCAATACAGAGGGATAGCTTGAGAAATCTCAAGGGCTTATGTTGCCAGAACAAGATCCTGACACTAAAAGTAAAAGGGTAAATGAGAATCGTGTTTAGTGATGACCTTTAGGTCCCACAGCTGCTTATCACATATCTTGTCTTTTTGCCTTACTGTTGCACTTTAGCTTATTAAAATTAATTGTGTTCTCTTTTGGTTGTTAAGAATTTTTAGTTTTTAACCTTCACTGTCAGATGAACAGTAACATTTTTTCTTCCTATCATTTTGTTGTAGTATTATAATAATTCCTGTTATGTGATTTAAATAAATATACTAAGTAAAGAGATCTTATAAATTCTATTAAAAGTTAAATAATAAGAATAGAAAAAAATCACATAAGTTCCAAAAAGGAACACATTTTTAGTAACAAAATGACAATAACATAAACTAGGGTTATACAATAAATATACTTTTACAATGGGCATTTAAATGAAGTAGAGGGCAAATAATTTTCCTTCCAACTTGAAACACTTTGAGCATTAAAGTGGGCTCGTAATAGAAAAAAATAAGTCTGACAAGCATAATCAAAGACTGTCCTAAAAACCCAGACGTGTGGTCACATAACCACACATTTGTTAGAAACTGTGCTCAAGGTCTACATCTTTTAACAAGCAAGCTATGTCTTGATATAATTGAATTTACATTCCTTTAGAGAGGAGAGACAGTACTTTAAAAGGATGAATTTAAAAAATGGAGATTTACAATAATCACATAACAGAACTGAAACTGAAACCCAGGCATTCTGACAGAATAGCTACACTCAAACTCTATTCTACACATCCTCCAAACTGATGCCATTAAACTATAAATCATACATGTTTTGTTCTGTCCAGTGGATAGTTTGTAAGGGTCATCAATGCAAAGGGAGGACTCTATCTACAGTAAAATATATACAATGAAGTTAATCCCTGAATGAAACAATGCTTTACATACATAGATAAAAAACAGAATAAGACCAACTGCAATAGTGGACAACAGTCCCCCATGGAGAGTAAGGCTCTCCCAACATCTGATACAAGGCAACTGGTCTACACACACCCCTCTTATGCTCTAGTAGAAGAACATCAATTCCCCCAGGGTCCAGATATAGTAAGGTGCCATATGATGCACACATATAATAATAATAATAATAATAATAATAATAATAATATGCATTGAGCCTGAGACAAGAAAAGTCATTCCAACACATGGACATTAGTACTTCTTAGGTGGTGAGGGATTTTTAACGCTAAAGAACTGTTTCAGGCTTGAGGCTCTGGGCAAGACTGAAGAAAGGTACCGGGTCACACCATGGCTGATCACCTCAAATGTTCTGTTCTGTTTGTGTTTCTTTTTTATTGAGGGTTTATGGTTTGTTAGAAACTGTACTCAGTGTCTACATCTCTTAACAAGCAAGCTATGTCTTGATATAATTGAATTTACATTCTTTTAGAGAGGAGAGACAATGAATACTTTTAAAGAATGAATTCTAAAAATGGATAATATAATACTATGATGTATAATAACATGTGCGTGCTAAGTTTCTCAGTCATGTCCAACTCTTTGTGACCCTATGGACTGTATAGCCCACTAAGCTCCTCTGCCCATGAGATTCGCCATGCCCTCCTCCAGGGGATCTTCCTGACTCAGGGACTGAACTCACATTTTTTATGTCTCCTGAATTGGCAGGTAGGTTCTTGACCACTAGGGCCACCTGGGAAGCACACAATAACATAAGTGTTTGATTAAAAAAAAAAAAAAAAGGATAACCAGGGAAAACAACTCAAAATGTGACCTCAAAGCTGAAGGTATAAAAATGTGGGTTGCACAATGAAATATATCATCAAAATAATAAGCTAGATAAAGGAATAGCAGGTGCCAAAGTCCTGAGGTGAAAATTTGGTGTGTGCAAGGACCTGAAAAATAGAGTGACTGAAACCAAGCAAGTTAAGAGATAGAGTGTGAGTTGAGTTTGGGAATCGAGGCAAATGCTTTAGGAACATGACAAGTCATTTGATTTTTCAGTATTATTTTGGAAAAAATTTGAATGGTTTTAATTATTTCATTAAATATATTTATTGAATATTTAATATGGATCTGGTTGTTGTTAAGAGTCGTTAAGTCATGCCTGACTTTTTTAAGAGCGCATGGGCTATAGCCCACCAGGCTTCTCTGTCCATGGGATTTCCCAAGCAAGAATACTGGAGCAGGTTGTCATTTCTTTATCCAGTGTTTCTTTTAGACACAGGGATCAAACCTGTGACAGGCAGATTCTTTACCACTGAGCCACCAGGGAAACCATGGGTCAGGCATTTTGTTTAAATTATGTGAAGGGTTAAAAATGTTGGCAATGGGAAAGGGTAACATTTTTAAATAGCAATCAGAATAAGCTTCATTGGGATGATGAGATTTGAATAAAGACTTGAAGCTGGGTTTGGAGAAAGTCAATTTATTGACTTGGATTGGAGAGAGCATTCCAAACAGTAGGAAAAGCCAGTGCAAAAGCTTAGAAATGGGAGAATATATGCTGTGTTCTGGAATAAGCCAAAGACCCTAATTCTGAAGCAGGATAGGAAGAGGCAGTAACAATATAGGACCTCAGAAGGTAACAAGAGAAGGAAGGAAGAGGAAGAGCTGATTATGTAGAGCTTTGTAAGCAATTAGAAAGGCTTAGGCTTTTACTTTGATTGACATGGAGATCTATTAGCTAGGTTAAAAGGGAGAAGTAAAACAATTTGATTTACATTTTTTAAAGGTCACAATGACTGTTGGTAAAGGGAGCAGATGGAGCAGGCAGACGAATTAGGAAACTATAGCAGCAATCTATTCAAGAATTTGATTTCAATGAAAGAGGTTAGGAGCAGTCCAATTTTTAATGGGATTTGACGACTGACTCAACAGTATTTTGTATAAATTAGATGTACAGTATGAAAGAAGTGTAGGTTTTTATGTTGAAATTAGGAAGAATGGTGTTTTCATTAATGTAGGTACGTTAGATTGCACCTGAAGAAGGTTTGGCCGTATGTGTGAGATCAGGAATTTAGGATTAGGCTTGTTAATTTTGAGATAACCCAGGGAAATGTTAATTATGATATATCCACTAATATCAGGCAAATGTTAAATGAACAGATAGATATATAAATTCAAGTGCTTGCTTGTGAGTGGGTATGAAAATCTGAGTTGATGGTATTGAAAGCTTTACAGCAAATGAAATATATTTTTGCATACTTGTTCAGTTATGTTCAACTCTTTGTGACCCCATGGACTGTAGCCTTCAAGCCTCCTCTGTCCACAGGATTTTTCTAGGTAAGGTTACTGGAGTGGGCTGCCATTTTCTACTCCAAGATGTATCTCTAAGAGATATATCTTTAGATATAAAATAAAATAAGATCCTGGGTGTGCTAGAATGAAGAAGAGAGCAGCAAATGAAATTGAAAGGAATGACCAATGAGATGAGAAGAAAACCAAAAGTAAGTAGGATTAGAGAATAAAAGTGGGGAAATCACTGGTAATCCAGTGGTTAGAAATTGGTGCTTTCAGTGCCAGGGCCCAGGTTTGATCTCTGATTAGAGGGCTAAGATCCTGCAAGGACTGTGGCCCAGTTGAGTTAAAAATAGGAAGACGAAATGTGAGGAAAATGTATCACCTATGATGTAAAAAGCATATATATAGATCAAATAAATTGAAGATTTGGAATAGACCATCAAATCTAGTAACATGGAAGATCTTGGTGATCGTGACAAGAACCAGCCTGATGAAGCAGTTAAAGTGAATGTCTTTTGGAATGTGTTCTAAATAATGGAAGGAGAGGAACGTGAAATAGCACAATGAATAAGTATAATATTTTCAGAGTTTGCTTCAAAGAGATACAAAATAAATAAAAAATGGGAGTGCAGCTGATGAGAAAAGATGAATCAAGAAAAAAATTATTTTGTTTTCTTCTGTAAAGATGGGGAAAATAATAACAAGCTCATATTATAATAATAAAAAGTATATGAGAACAGTGTCTCAGAGATGGGATTCAATGACAGTGTTGTGAGACTGGCTGGGTTTAGAGCAGACGATATGAGTACAGGTTCTCATAGCTGAGTAGGTCTAATGGTAGGAGTTGGAGAAATTCTTCCCAGCTACTTAGATTATTAATGACAATGAGTTTATGGAAAAATTATTCAAGGCTTAATGAGAAAGAAAATGTGAAGTAAACACAGGATATTAGGAGAGTGAAGGCATAAGAATTAAGGTGTGACTGTGAGGAGCAGTCTTCAGAGTCAGCTTCACATTTATAACTATGACTATAAAATAAGATCAGTCAGAATGGCTGTATGTTTTTCTCCACACACATTTAGCTTCCTTTGGCCAAACATTGAGTAAGTGGAAAGATGGATTCAATTGGTTTGTGATTCTGCCAGGAAAGTACAAAAAGCAAGAGAGAAGTAAAAAGTAGAATATATATGGAAGTTACTGATTCTAATGATTGACTGTGGAACATGATCTTGATAAGTAGGAAATTAAGAATATGAAGGGAACTGGAGAAAAATTTTAAAAAGTTTCAATAGAATTGAAATTACTGAAATATTTGATGGAATGAACTAGAAAAAATGTAGTGATCAAACAACAGGACACAGTAAATTAAAATTATGAAGGGCCTGATGTTACAAGTAATGACATATTCCAGAATATCATTCTGGGAGTGACTGAAGAGAAGGATGTGTTACACAAAGGGAAAAATATCAAGACACTGAATTTTCAGATATTGGAAAAAACAACAACAACAACAACAACAATATGGTGAGATCATGAGAACAGTCACCAGAGTAGTGTTAAAGAGCCCATGAGTCAAAAGTTACAACGTTTAAAAGATGAAAGTGTCTGTTGAAGAATTGGTAGTAGACAGAATGAGAGTAGCCACTGAGAGACAGGTGACATGGATTCAAAGCCAATGTGTAGGGAGAAAGGATGGAGAATGGTCTGGAAATGGAATTGAGTAATGAAGAGAACACCATCTAGTGGACTGAGTCTGTAAGGAGAAAAAAAAATCAATTGAGAAAGCTGCAGGTAAACTAGTGTCTTCTGGAACAGCAGGAAGGCTTTATAGAAAAGATTGAGAATTAGAAGATTTTTCTTCAGCGAGCATCAAGGAAGGATTTCAAGAATGATAGAGGGGTGGCCCTAACCTAACATTCATGCACCTTTGGCCACTGTTAGTGGAGAAGAATAATGTGGGAAGAAGCTTAGTGCTATACCAATCTTATGGGGCATCCACTGACACTGTTAGTAAAGGGAATTATGGAGAAGGGGGCCTGGTTTTAGTCTCAGTGTTACGAATGCACTACCAGCTGATGTACTTTTGTCAAAGCTCTATCTGGCTATGCTGTGGAATTGAGAGAGAAAGAGGTGTGCAGATAGGGCATATGAAAAGATGCTCAGCATTGCTAATCAGGAAAATGTAAACCACACCCACAATGAGATATCACCTTAGACCTGTCAGAATGGCTGTCATCAAAAACAATACAAATAACAAATGTTGGCAAGGATGTGGAGAAAGGGAATCCTAGTACACTGTTGATGGGAGTGTAAATTGATGCAGCCACTGTGGAAACCAGTGGAGGTTTTCCACAAAAGTGAAAATAGAACTATCATATGATCCAGCAGTTCTACTCTCAGTATAGATATGCAGATGATACCACCATAATGGCAGAAAGCAAAGAGGAACTAAAGAGCCTCTTGATGAAACTGAAAGAGGAGAGTGAAAAAGTTGGCTTAAAATTCAGCATTCAAAAAACAAAGATCATGGCATCCAATCCCATCACTTCATGGCAAATAGATGGGGAAACAGTGAGAGACTTTATTTTCTTGGGCTCTAAAATCACTGAGGATGGTGATGTTAGCCCCTGAATTAAAAGATGCTTGTTCCTTGGAAGAAAGGCTATGACAAAACCTAGACAATATTAAAAAGCAGAGACATCAGTTTGCTAACAAAGGTCTCTGTATAGTCAAAGCTATGGTTTTTCCAGTAGCCCTGTAAGTGTGTGAGAGCTGAGCAAAGAATAATTGATGTTTTTGAACTGTGATGCTGAAGAAGACCCTTGAGAGTCCCTTGGATAGCAAGGAGATCAAACCAGTCAATCCTAAAGGAAGTCAATCCTGAATATTCATTGGAATGACTGATGCTGAAGTTGAAATTCCAATACTTTGGCAACCTGATGGAAAAAGCTGACTTAATGGGAAAGACCCTGATGCTGGGCAAGATTGAGGGCAGGAGAAGTGAGCGACAGAGGATGAGATGTTTGGTTGGCATCACTGATTCAATAGACATAAATTTGAGCAAACTCTGGGAGATAATGAAGGACATGGAAGCCTGGCATGCTGCAGTTCATGGGGTAGGACACAAATTAGTGACTGAATGACAACAACATATATGAGAAAAAATTATATGAACAACAATGTATATGAAAAAATTCAAAAACTGCATTACCTCAATGTTCATAGCAGCATTATTAATGATTGCCAAGGTACAGAGCAACCTAAACATCAATGAACAGATAAATAGATAAATAAGATATGATAAACACACACACACACACACACAATGGAATACTATTCAGCCATTAAAAATGAAAAATTTGTCATTTGCAGCAACATGAATAGTCTTGGAAGGCATTATTCCGAGTGAAACAAGAAAGGCAGAGAATTAAAAATAATGTATGATATCACTTACATGTGGAATCTAAAATTTTCAACAAACTAGTAAATATAAGAAAAAGAAGCAGATTCACATATATAGACAGCAAACTAGAGATTACCAAGGGAGAGAGGTGGTGAGGAGCAATATAGGAGTCAAAGAATAAGAGAACACATATTTTTGTGTGTAATATAGGCTCAACACAGGAAATACAGACAATAGTTTGTAATAACTGTAAATGGGAATTGCATAAAATACAATTAAAATTGTATAAAAGTTAAAAAATAAAACTGAGAATAGCAAATGTTATATGCTCTAAAAAATTGTTATAAGAAATAGAATAATAGTTTGATTAGGACTTGATTAGAAGGCATCTTCTTTATGCCTGGTTAAATTATCATACTTTAAGTTTGGATGAACGTCTACCATTTTATCTTTTTTATTTTCCTTGTCATAAATTATCTTCAAGAATGCCTGTAATGTGAAGTTTTTAATTGCAACTAAGTTCTTCTGAGACATTTTCATCCTTTTATCACAATTTATTTCCTTATTACATCAATAATTTCATATTCACCAACTTCCTGCGTATCTGGAGTCTCTCAAACAGTAGGAATGCTAACATCTCTATGGTCAGCTAACCCTTCTGTAATTTCAATTACATAATATACAAGTATCACTTTCAGTAGTTTTTTTTCATCATCTGATTTTTCTTTTTTAATGTAAATTTATTTATTTTAATTTGAGGTTAATTACTTTACAATATTGTATTTGTTTTGCCACACATCAACATGAATCCACCACAGGTATACACGTGTTCCCCACCCTGAACCCCTCTTCTTCCTCCCTCCCCGTATAATCATTCTGGGTCATCTCAGTGAGCCAGCCCCAAGCATCCAGTATCATGCATCAAACCTGGACTGGCGATTCGTTTCACATATGATATTATACATGTTTCAATGCCATTCTCCCAAATCATCCCACCCTCTCCCTCTCCCACAGAGTCCAAAAGACTGTTCTATACATCTGCGTCTCTTTTGCTGTCTTGCATACAGGGTTATATTTACCATCTTTCTAAATTCCATATATATGCGTTAGTATACTGTATCGGTGTTTTTCTTTCTGGCTGACTTCACTCTATATAATAGGCTCCAGTTTCATCCACCTCATTAGAACTGATTTAAATATATTCTTTTTTAATGGCTGAGTAATACTCCATTGTGTGTATGTACCACCGCTTTCTTATCCATTCATCTGCTGATGGACATCTAGGTTGCTTCCATGTCCTGGCTATTATAACCAGTGCTGCGATGAACCTTGGGGTACCCATGTCTCTTTCAGTTCTGGTTTCCTCGGTATGTATGCCCAGCAGTGGGATTCTGGGTCATAAGGCAGTTCTATTTCCAGTTTTTTAAGGAATCTCCACACTGTTCTCCATAGAGGCTGTATTAGTTTGCAATCCAACCAACAGTGTAAGAGGGTTCCCTCTTCTCCACACCCTCTCCAGCATTTATTGCTTGTAGACTTTTGGATCGCAGCCATTCTGACGGGTGTGAAATGGTACCTCATTGTGGTCTTGATTTGCATTTCTCTGATAATGAGGCGATGTTGAGCATCTTTTCATGTGTTTCTTAGCGATCTGTATGTCTCCTTTGGAGAAATGTCTATTTAGTTCTTTGGCCCATTTTTTGATTGGATCATTTATTTTTCTGGAATTGAGCTGCAAGAGTTGCTTGTATTTGTTTTTTATTTAAATTGATTTATTTTTGAGGTTGTTTGTCAATTGCTTCATTTGCTATTATTTTTTCCCATTCTGAAGGCTGTCTTTTCACCTTGCTTATAGTTTCCTTTGTTGTGCAGAAGCTTTTAAGTTTAATTAGGTCCCATTTGTTTATTTTTGCTTTTATTTCCAGTATTCTGGGAGATGGGTCATAGAGGATCCTGCCGTGATGTACGTCAGAGTGTTTTGTCTATGTTCTCTTCTAGGAGTTTTATAGTTTCTGGTCTTATGTTTAGATCTCTAATCCATTTTGAGTTTACTTTTGTGTATGGTGTTAGAAAGTGTTCTAGTTTCATTCTTTTACAAGTGGGTGACCAGTTTTCCCAGCACCACTTGTTAAAGAGATTGTCTTTAATCCATTGTATATTCTTGCCTCCTTTGTCAAAGATAAGGTGTCCATAGGTGTGTGGATTTATCTCTGGGATTTCTATTTTGTTCCATTGAGATTTTTAAAATAATGTCTCATGGGTTTATCACTAACAGACAAAGCAGGTACACAAGGCCTTGCTGCCTATGTGTGAGCTGAATGACAAATGTGCAGTGACTACTCACTAACAGACTTTAATAGGAGTTACATGAGTTGTCACTGGTCATGCTATTTATATAACAACTTGTGGACTAAAGAAGTAGCAGTAAAATTAGTACTTTACAAGATTATTCAGATTATACCACGTAGCTGAAATTCATAAATTTTGGAACAGCACAGAAAGGAGATTATCTGAATGCATGCATGTGCCTGTGTCTTCAGTTGCTATTGTTATTAAAGTCAGCAGTATAACTGAAATAGGGGAGTCTGGGTGATGTTTAGGTTCAAGTATCGAAGATTGTTTTGGTTTGTAAAAACTGAGACACCTATGAAACTAGATAGCTAGTGATCATAATAGATTCATGATGCCAGGGAAAATGTTGAATTTTAATGACTAAATTTAATATTGATACAATTTAAACCAAGTTTCCTAAGAAGAGAAAACACAGGGAAAATTACCAGAAATGAGTAAAAAACTAAAAATATTAGCTTGATTCAAGGAGCACAGATTGACAATGAAGTGTGAGATGTTAGAGAAGCTGAAGAAAGAAAGAAAAATTCTTATGAGTCTAGCATGACTTAGTGACTAAACCACTACCACCAAAGCATCATTTTATTCATGCCATCTCCAGTTTCTATATTAGCAATGGGAAAAAAAAAAAAAAAAACCAATTTGCCAACATACCTGGAAGATATTAGAATATCACAACTGATTAATATAATTCTCCGATTTCAATTATTTGCAGTTTCCTTGATTTGGCATCCTGTGTGATGGTTTCACCAGTTCTAGGCGCCATAGCGGCACATGAAAAATCCAGAGGAAGAGAAAGCTTTGAAATCTTCCCTTCATGTCTCATTGGGTGGAGTTAAGTCCTATGTTCATTATTCATTATCTGGAGAAAGCCACAAAATGACTGATTTTGAACAGGAATCTTGAATCATTAACTGGCAAGGAGAATGAAATTTGTATTTGAGAAAAAACATTCTGTTTGGATAAGAACCATGATCCCAAATGCCTGATTACGCCAGCATGGAAGAGAAGTGTTATGTTAATATTCCATTCACCACATTCTCTGCGATCAAATTCATGGCTCGATCTCTAGTCATATCATTTATTACCACATGGTTATTAAAATTGTTTTTTTTTTAATGCTTACTGTTCTTATCTATAAAAAGGTTGTGTATCTCTGAAGCTTCTTTCCTTTCTTTTTTTGATCCAAACTATTATTAGCTCCATATACAATGGCTTTCTCAGTTCTTCCAATTCCATCCTGTGTGCAGGCCTTCACAAATACTGTCATTCCATCTGTCTGGAGAACATTTGTTTTTTTGTTTTTTGTTTTTTTTCATTTCTATTCTTTAGAAGTCTAAATATAAGTGTCATCTGAAAACAATCTCTCAGATACTGCCATCAGCCTAATTAGGTTCTTCTCATAGCAATTTGCACTTCTCATTCAAATAATGCATTAGGAGCAATTAACTAATTAATCTCTCAAATATTTTTATTCAATATTTGTATAATGTGGTTTATTATAAACCTTATAATGGCAGAATTATGTCTCTGTATTCACTGCTATATGCCCATTTCTAGCAGAAAAAGGTGAGCACACGTTTTACTTAGATATTTATGTAAGGAGAAGGGAGAAGAGAATTTTAAAGAAAGATGGAGAAAAAAATAAGAGAATGAAGACAGGAGTGAATATCAAAAAGAAGTACTTACCATCCTATTGCCTTCAGGAATGATGGGAGATCACACTGAAGAATTTAAGTGGGGACGCAGTAAAAATAATTGATTAGATTGTTTTGTCAGAGCATTCTTTTCTATTGCTTTCATTAACAACTATTCTATGTGAAATTATTTATTGTTCATTTGTTTCAGTGGACTTCAGTTTGTATGGAATAGAAGCAGTTCAGTCTCCTTTCCAAATTTATTCCCAGGGCCTAACATCATGTCTGCCAAAAAATTGTGAGTGAAATTAAATTACTAATAAAGCATGATTTAGAATCATTTATCAAGTATGTGATTAAATGTCTACTCAGAAATTAAATTCTTAGTTAAATACTATTGTTTGGCTTCTTAATCAAAAAGATCTCTTGTGTTTTATGAGTTGATTTAATAAATGATGTGTCATTGTACATTCATTCATTGCAACTGTCCAGGTCAACAAAAACAGCCCTTTCACCCACTATTTATTTGCCTTTCTAACCATTAGAAAAGAATATTTCCAGAACAGCTTAATCAAGTTTTAGCACAAGAAAGTGGAGACTAAATTTGGCATCTTTGTGCATATAAACAAGTAGCTTCATTTAATCTACTATTCCTTCATCTGACATATAAACTTTGTCAGAGGAACAGCCATTTTCAGAGATTATAACATTTATTATTCTTTTTGCTTATCTTCAATAATAGTTGTGGGTTTTTTTTCCCCTTTTTCAAGAGTTATTTGCCTTTTGGCAATGCTGCTTATTTCTCATAGAATTCTTTTAAAATAAATGTCATGAGGGGATATTGCCAGATAACCTTAAAGCAGGCTTTCTCCCACAACTTCATTTTATGGAGTCCCTTTTGTGGAAAAGCCATCACAAAGCACTGTCAAAATTGGAAACAAAACAAAAGTCACACAGCCAAAAAAATCAATGATTTTTCAAATAAACCAAGATTAAATCAAATCAAACTAGCTTTAAGCTTAAACTTTAAACCCAGTCAGAATTTGGTGCACCTGACTGGGCCAATTACATTCCAGATACTTGTGTTGTAACAGGAGCCATCCTTTTGGGTAGTAATTGATTGACCCAAAATCCAAATGAAAATTTAGAATCAACTCATAAAACATAAACAAAGAAAAAAAGTTGCACAAAACTAATAATTTATCTTCAAAGTATGAATTTTTATCAGTCAATTTAAATTTAAAAATGCTTTTAAATATTTAGTCACATCTCACAGTAGTTACAACTGCCTTAATTGTAAAGGGCCAGCCAGAAAGTCTCTGCTTTCTTCACTCAAGTAAAATTGTTTTTCATGTGATGGAAAAGGATGGAAAGTAAAAACATTACTGGGAATTCTGAACTTTTTTCATATGGTCTAAACAATTCTGGAACTAATAAACAAGTTTCTAAATACTTTATTTCAAACTAAAATGTATTTTAATAGAATTAAGTAAAGTAAAAAAAAAATGTGCATCTGCAATATGCCTAGAATAGTTTTTTATTGTTTATATCTGCTCAACTAATTTGATCTGCTTTAAGCAATATAAGGCATTGGTAATTTAATTCTACACACCAGGAGATGATAAAGAACAACTTGTAACTGAGAAACACTGATAAAATAATATTTTTTGCAACACCTCATAACTTGTTTTGTATGTATCAATGTAAATCAAAATATACTTATGGCATCTTCATAGAATAAGTTTTACAGAAAGGGGCTTACTGTAAAAAGGTCAATATTGTTGTAACAAGCAGAATAATGGCTCCCCAAATGTGTCCTCATCTTAATCCTTGTAAATGCAAATATGCTAATTTTCTTAGTAAAAGTGATTAAGTTAAGAAACTTAGAAGCCAGAGCATTCTGGTTTTTCCAAGGTAGACCTGATTAAAACACAAGGGTCCTTGTAAAGGGAGGGCTGGAGTGTCAGAGTCTGAGAAAGAAATTTGAGGACATTGCATTGCTGGTTTTGATGTTGGGGAAAAGGGTCATGAGTCAAGGGATGCAGGTGGCTGACCTCTAGAAGCTGAAAGATGCCAGATTCTGGGAAACAGATTCTTCCCTAATGCCCTCAGAGGGAATGAAGTCCTGGTGACAGTTTGATTTGAACTCATTGAAATCTATCTGACTTCTAACCTCATGAAGGATAACAGATTTGTGTTGTTTTTAAGCCACTAAGTTTGTGGTAATTGCTACAGTACCAATAGTAAACTAATTTAATTGTCTAATAGAATTAAAGTAATAAGAATAATACAGTATTAAAAGCATGCTTGCTATATGGTAGGCACTATATTAAGAGCTCTCTTTGAAATATCTGTTTCATCTATACCACAATGTTATGAGTTACTTATTATTTTTTGAACAGTTTTACTAGAGTATAATTGTTATATAGTAACCTGAACAAAATTAAAGTGTACAGTTTGTTTTGGCAGACATACTCATCCATGAAAGCAACATGACAATCAAGATCAATAAACATATTTGTCACCAGCAAAAATTTTCAAATACACCTTTATAATTTCTCTCCCTGCCATCTCCTTTCTCTTTCCCCAGGCAAATTCTGATGATTTTTTTTTATCACCATGTGCTAGTTTAACTTTCCTAGAACTGTGCACATTTCAAGTATTATAACATGCATTTTGTATTATTTGCCTTTCATGCAGCATAAGTGTACTTAGATTAATCCATATTATAATGTGTACTTACTTCCAGCCAGTATTCTACAGTGCAGACATACTACAGTTTGTATTATATACCGTCACTTGTTGATGGGCCTTTGTTTTCTTTCCAGTTTTGGGCTATTAAAGATAGAGTTATTTTGAGTGTTTATATATGACTTTATGGCCAGTCACTGGTCATAGAAAATACCCTTTCCAGAAAACACAAGAGAAGACTCTACACATGGACATCACCAAATGGTCAATACCAAAATCAGATTGATTAAATTCTTTGCAGTCAAAGATGTAGAAGATTTATACAGTGAGCAAAAACAAGACTGGGAGCTGACTGTGGCTCAGATCATGAAGTCCTTATTGCTAAATTCAGACTGAACTTGAAGAAAGTAGGGAAAACCACTAGACCATTCAGGTATGACCTAAATCAATTCCCTTACAATTATACAGTGGAAGTGAGAAATAGATTTAAGGGGCTAGATCTGATAGAGTGCCTAGTGAACTATAGATGGAGGTTAATAACATTGTACAGGAGACAGGGATCAAGACAATTCCCAAGAAAAAGAAATGCAAAAAAGCAAGATGGCTGTCTGAGGAAGGCTTACAAATAGTTGTGAAAAGAAGCCAAAAGCAAAGGAGAAAAGGAAAGTAATAAATAAATATTTGAATGCAGAGTCCCAAAGCACAACAAGAAGAGATAAGAAAACCTTCCTCAGTGACCAGTGCAAAGAAATAGAAGAAAACAAAAGAATGGGAAAGACTAGAGATCTCTTCAAGAAAATTAGAGATACCAAGGGAACATTTCATGCAAAGATGGGTTCAAAAAAGAACAGAAATGGTATGGATCTAAAAGAAGCAGAAGATATTAAGAAGAGATGGCAAGAATACCCAGAAAAACTGTACAAAAAATATCTTCACGACCAAGATAATCATGATGGTGTGATCACTCACCTACAGCCAGACATCCTGGAAAGTGAAATCAAGTGAGCCTTAGCAAGCATCACTACGAACAAAGCTAGTGGAGGTGATGGAATTCCAATTGAGCTATTTCAAATCCTAAAAGATTATGGAGTTCTCAAGGCAAGAATACTGAAGTGGTTTGCCATTCCCTTCTCCAGTGGACCACATTATGTCAGACCTCTCCACCATGACCGCCCGTCTTGGGTTGCCCCACAGGCATGGCTTAGTTTCATTCAGTTAGACAAGGCTGTGGTCTTAGTGTGATTAGATTGACTAGTTTTCTGTGACTATCATTTCAGTATGTCTGCCCTCTGATGCCCTCTTGCAACACATACCATCTTACTTGGGTTTCTCTTACCATGGGTGTAGGGTATCTCTTCACAGCTGCTCCAGCAAAGCACAGCCACTGCTCCTTACCTTGGATGAGGGGTATCTCCTCCCACCGCCCTTCCTGACCTTCAACGTGGGATGGCTCTTCTAGGCCCTCCTGCACCTGCACAGCCACCACCCCTTGGGCGTGGGGTCGCTCCTCCTGGCCGCAGCACTTGGCCAATGACATGGGGTGGCTCCTCCCTGCCACATTCCCTGGCCTCGGACATGGGGTATCTCCTCTCGGCCCTCACCCCTGGCCTCAGGGGTAGGGTAGCTCCTCTCGGCCACCACCAGAATGTGGTCCACTGGAGAAGGGGATTGCAAACCACTTCAGTATTCTTGCCTTGAGAATTCCATGAACAGTATGAAAAGGCAAAATGGTAGGATACTGAAAGAGGTACTCCCCAAGTCAGTAGGTGCCCAATATGCTACTGGAGATCAGTGGAGAAATAACTCCAGAAAGAATGAAGGGATGGAGCCAAAGCATAAACAATACCCAGCTGTGGATGTGACTGGTGATAGAAGCAAGGTCCGATGCTATAAAGAGCAATATTGCATAGGAACCTGGAATGTCAGGTCCATCAATCAAGGCAAATTGGAAGTGGTCAAACAAGAGATGGCAAGAGTGAACATTGACATTCTAGGAATGAGTGAACTAAAATGGACTGGAATGGGTGAATTTAACTCAGATGACCATTATATCTACTACTGCAGGCAGGAATCCCTCAGAAGAAATGGAGTAGCCATCGTGGTCAACAAAAGAGTCCAAAATGCAGTACTTGGATGCAATCTCAAAAATGACAGAATGATCTCTGTTCACTTCCAAGGCAAACCATTCAATATCATAGTAATCCACGTCTATGCCCCATCCAATAATGCTGAAGAAGCTGAAGTTGAACGGTTCTATGAAGACCTACAAGACCTTTTAGAACTAACACCCAAAAAAAGATGACCTTGTCATTATAGGGGACTGGAATGCAAAAGTAGGAAGTCAAGAAACACCTGGAGTAACAGGCAAATTTGGCCTTGGAATGTGGAATGAAGCAGGGCAAAGACTAACAGAGTTTGGTCAAGAAAATGCACTGGTCGTAGCAAACACCCTCTTCCAACAACACAAGAGAAGACTCTATACATGGACATCACCAGATGGTCAACACTGAAATCAGATTGGTTATATTCTCTGCAGCAAAAGATGGAGAAGCTCTATACAGTTAACAAAAACAAAACCAGGAGCTGACTGTGGCTCAGATCATGAACTCCTTATTTTCAAACTCAGACTTAAATTGAAGAAAGTAGGGAAAACCATTCGATCATTCAGGTATGACCTAAATCAAATCCCTTATGATTATACTGTGGAAGTGAGAAATAGATTTAAGGGCCTAGATCTGATAGACAGAGTGCCTGATGAACTATGGAATGAGGTTGATGACATTGTACAGGAGACAGGGATCAAGACCATCCCCATGGAAAAGAAATGCAAAAAAGCAAAATGACTGTCTGGGGAAGCCTTACAAATAGCTGTGAAAAGAAGAGAAGCAAAAAGCCAAGGAGAAAAGGAAAGATATAAGCATCTGAATGCAGAGTTCCAGAGAATAGCAAGAAGAGATAAGAAAGTCTTCTTCAGTGATCAATGCAAAGAAGTAGAGGAAAACAACAGAATGGGAAAGACTTGAGATCTCTTCAAGAAAATTAGAGACACCAAGGGAACATTTCATGCAAAGACGGGCTCGATAAAGGACAGAAACAGTATGGACTTAACAAAAGCAGAAGATAAGAAGAGATGGCAAGAATACACAGAAGAACTGTATAAAAAAGATCTTCATGACCCGGATAATCACGATGGTGTGATCACTCATCTAGAGCCAGACATACTGGAATGTGAAGTTAAGTGGGTCCTAGAAAGCATCACTACGAACAAAATTAGTGGAGCTCATGGAATTCCAGTTGAGCTATTTCAAATCCTGAAAGATGATGATGTGAAAGTGCTGCACTCAATATGCCAACACATTTGGAAAACTCAGCAGTGGCCACATGACTAGAAAAGGTCAGTTTTCATTCCAATTCCAAAGAAAAGCAATGCCAAAAAATGCTCAAACTACTGCACAATTGCACTCATCTCACACGCTAGTAAAGTAATGCTCAAAATTCTCCAAGCCAGGCTTCAGCAATACGTGAACCGTGAACTTCCTGATGTTCAAGCTGGTTTTAGGAAAGGCAGAGGAACCAGAGATCAAATTGCTAACATCCGCTGGATCATGGAAAAAGCAAGAGAGCTCCAGAAAAACATCTATTTCTGCTTTACTGACTATGCCGAAGCCTTTGACTGTGTGGATCACAGTAAACTGTTGAAAATTCTGAAAGAGATGGGAACACCAGACCACCTGACCTGCCTCTTGAGAAATCTGTATGCAGGCCAGGAAGCAATAGTTAGAACTGGACATGGAACAACAGACTGGTTCCAAATAGGAAAAGGAGTACGTCAAAGCTGTATATTATCACCCTGCTTATTTAACTTATATGCAGAGTACATCATGAAAAACGCTGAATTGGAAGAAACACAAGCTGGAATCAAGATTGCCGGGAAAAATATCAATAACCTCAGATATGCAGATGACACCACTGTTATGGAAGAAAGTGAAGAGGAACTAAAAAGCCTCCTGAAAAAGTGAAAGAGGAGTGTGAAAAAGTTGACTTAAAGCTCAACATTCAGAAAATGAAGATCATGGCATCCGGTCCCATCACTCCATGGGAAATAGATGGGGAAACAGTGGAAACAGTGTCAGACTTTATTTTGGGGGGCTCCAAAATCACTGCAAATGGTGACTGCAGCCATGAAATTAAAAGATGTATACTCCTTGGAAGGAAAGTTAGGAGCAACATAGATAGCATATTCAAAAGCAGAGACATTACTTTGCTGACTAAGGTCAGTCTAGTCAAGGCTATGGTTTTTCCAGTGGTCATGTATGAATGTGAGAGTTGGACTGTGAAGAAGGCTGAGCACTGAAGAATTGATGCTTTTGAACTGTGGTGTTGGAGAAGACTCTTAAGAGTCCCTTGGACTGCAAGGAGATCCAACCAGTCCATTCTGAAGGAGATCAATCCTGGGATTTCTTTGGAAGGAATGATGCTAAAGCTGAAACTCCAGTACTTTGGCCACCTCATGTGAAGAGTTGATTCATTGGAAAAGACTTTGATGCTGGGAGGGATTGGGGGCAGAAGGAGAAGGAGTCAACAGAGGATGAGATGGCTGGATGTCATCACTGACTAGATGGACATGAATCTGAGTGAACTCTGGGAGTTGGTGATGGACAGGGAGGCTTGGCGTGCTGTGATTCATGGTTTCACAAATAGTTGAACACGACTGAGCGACTGAACCGAACTGAACTGAAAAGATGATGCCGTGAAACTGCTGTACTCAGTATGCCAGCAAATTTGGAAAGTACAGCAGAGACCACAAGACTAGAAAAAGTCAGTTTTCATTCCAGTCCCAAAACAGCAATGCCAAAGAATGCTCAAACTACCACACAATTGCCATCTCACATGGTAGCAAAGTAATGACCAAAATTCTCCAACCCAGGCTCCAATAGTACATGAAACATGAACTTCCAGATATTCAGGCTGGACTTAAAAAGGCAGAGGAACCACAGATCAAATTGGCAACATCTGCTGGATTATCAAGAAAGCAAGTGACTTAAAGAAAAACATAGACTTCTGCTTCACTATTACATCAAAGCCTTTGACTGTGTGGATCACAATAAACTATGGAAAATTCTGAAAGAGATGTGTATACCAGACCACCTAACATGGCTCTTGAGAAACCTGTATGCAGGTCAGGAAGCAACAGTTAGAACAGGATGCAGCATTCTTGGGGCTGGTGCATGGGGATGACCCAGAGAGATGTTATGGGGAGGGAGGTGGGAGGGGGGTTCATGTTTGGGAACGCATGTAAGAATTAAAGATATTAAAATTTAGAAAATAAAAAGCTAAAAAAAAAAAAAAAAAGAACTGGACATGGAATAACAGACTGGCTCCAAATGGGGAAAGGAGTATGTTCAGGCTGTATGTCACCCTGCTTATTTAACTTACATACAGAGAACATCATGAGAAATGTTGGGTTGGATGAAGCACAAGCTGGAATCAAGATTGCTCAGAGAAATATCAATAAGGTCAGATATACAGATGACACCACCCTTACAGCAGAAAGTGAAGAGGAACTAAAAAGCCTCTTGATGAAAGTGAAAGAGGAGAGGGATAAAGCTGACTTAACACTCAACATTCAGAAAATGAAGGTCATGATATCCGGTCCCATCCCTTCATGGGAAATAGATGGGGAAACAGTAGAAACAGTGCCAGACTTTATTTTTTCAGCCTCCAAAATCACTTCAGATGGTAACTGCAGCCATGAAATTAAAAGGTGCTTAGAAGAAAAGTTATGACCAACCTAGTTCAGTTCAGTTCAGTTCATTTCAGTTCAGTGGATCAGTCGTGTCCAACTCTTTGCGACCCCATGAATCACAGCACGCCAGGCCTCTCTGTCCATCACCATCTCCCACAGTTCACTGAAACCCACGTCCATTGGTTTGGTGATGCCATCCAGCCATCTCATCCTCTGTCTTCCCCTTCTCCTCCTGCCCCCAATCCCTCCCAGCATCAGAGTCTTTTCCAATGAGTCAACTCTTCGCTTGAGGTTGCCAAAGTATGGTATCTTTAGCATCATTCCTTCCAAAGAACACCTAGGGTTGATCTCCTTTAGAATGGACTGCTTAGATCTCCTTGCAGTCCAAGGGACTCTCAAGAGTCTTCTCCAACACCACAGTTCAAAAGCATCAATTCTTCGGCGCTCAGCTTTCTTCATAGTCCAACTCTCACATCCATACATGACCACTAGAAAAACCATAGCCTTGACTAGACGGACCTTTGTTAGCAAAGTGATGTCTCAGATTTTAAATAAACTATCTAGGTTGGTCATAACTTTCCTTCCAAGGAGTAAGTGTCTTTTAATTTCATGGCTGCAGCCACCATTTGCAGTGATTTTGGAGCCCAAAAAATGAGGTCTGCCACTGTTTCCACTGTTTCCCCATCTATTTCCCATGTGTGATGGGACCAGATGCCATGAGCTTCGTTTTCTGAATGTTGAGCTTTAAGTCAACTTTTCACTTTCCTCTTTCACTTTCTTCAAGAGGCTTTTTAGTTCCTCTTCACTTTCTGCCATAAAAGTGCTGTCATCTGCATATCTGAGGTTATTGATATTTCTCTTGGCAATCTTGATTCCAGCTTGTGTTTCTTCCAGTTCAGCATTTTTCATGATGTACTCTGCATATAAGTTAAATAAGCAGGGTGACACTATACACTTTGACGTGCTCCTTTTCCTATTTGGAACCAATCTGTTGTTCCATGTCCAGTTCTAACTGTTGCTTCCAACCTAGATGGCATATTAAAAGCAGAGACTTTACTTTGCCAACAAAGATCCATTTAGTCAAGGCTATAGTTTTTCCAGTAGTCATGTATGGATGTGAAAATTGAACTCTAAAGAATGCTGAGAGCTGAAGAATTGATGCTTTTGAACTGTGATTTTGGAGAAGACTCTTGAGAGTCCCTTGGACTGCAAGGAGATCCAACCAGTCCATCCTAAAGGAAATAAATCCTGAATATTCATTGGAAGGACTGATGCAGAAGCTGAAACTCTGATATTTGGCTACCTGATGCAAGGATCTGACTTATTGAAAAAGAACCTGATGCTGGGAAAGATTGAACACTGGTAGAGAAGGGGATGACAGAGGGTGAGACGGTTGGATGGCATTACCTAGTCAATGGACATGAGTTTGAGTAAACTCCAGGAGTTGGTGATGGACAGGGAGGCCTGGCATGCTGAAGTCCATGTGTTCCCAAAGAGTCAGACTCGGCTGAGTGACTGAATTGTACTGAACTGAAATGATATGTCTTTATAGGGACATATACTTTTATATTCTTTTTGCAGTAACATGAGTGGATCTAGAGATTGTCATATTGAGTGAAGTAAATCAGAAGCAGAAACAATATATGGCATTCCTTATGTGTGGAGCCTAAAAAGACATGAAAGATATAAACTTATGTACAAAACAGAAGTAGACTCACAAATGGAAATAGTGGCAGACTTTATATTTTGGGGCTCCAAATTACTGCAGATGATGACAGCAGCCTTGAAATTAAAAGAAACCTGCCCTTGGTAAGAAAGCCATGACTAACCTAGACTGTATGTTAAAAAGCAGAAACATTGCTTTGCTGGCAAAGGTCCGTGTAGCCAAAGCTATAATTTTTCCAGTAGTCATATGGATGTGAGAGTTGGACTAAAGAGATAGCTGAGTTCTGAAAAATTGATACTTTTGAACTATGGTGTTGGAGATGACTTGAGAATCACTTGAACTGCAAGGAGATCTGACTAGTTAATCTTAAAGGAAATCAATTTTGAATATTCATTGGAAGGACTGATGCTAAAGCTAAATTTCCAACACTTTGACCACCTGATGTAACAAGTTCACTTATTGGAAAATACCCTGATGCTGGGAAAGATTGAAGGCAGGAACAGAAGGGTATGACAGAGAATGAGATGCTTGGATGGCATCACCAACTCAATGGACATAAGCCTGAGTAAACACCAGGAGATGGTGAAGGACAGGGAAGCCTGGAGTGCTTCAGTCCATGATTTCACAAAGAATTGAACACAACTAAGTGAGTGAACCACAACAATTTACAGAACAAACCTATGTTTGATACAAATAAAAATAGTTGGTGAGTTTGGGAAGGACTGGCACACGCTGCAATATTTGAAAATGGATAACCAACAAGGGCTTACTCTATAGTGCTTGGAGCTCTGCTCAATGTTATGTGGCAGCCTGGATGGAAGGGGAGTTTAGGGGAGAATGGATACATATATATGTGTGGCTGAGTCCCTTTGCTGTCCACCAGAAATTATCACAATGTTATTAATTGGCTGTAATTCAGTACAAAATAAAAGTTTAATAACAAGAAATAATATATATTTATTAACTATTATTTTCATTTTATAGATGAGGAAGTGTGCCTTATGAGGGAAAAGGCATAGCCCAATGATGAAAACTGGTAAGTGGAACAGGTAGGGTTTAAACTATATTCCTCTAACTCTTCTCTGTCAAATAGTGTAGTTTGAGAATAAAAGAACATTAATAGAGGTCTCCTCTGAGCCTAAATAAATTTAACTCATTAAATTAAATATATCTATATCAATAGCTCAGGTACTAAAAATGTCTGACCAGGAAAAATACAAGAGTCACTAAAAAAAAAAAAGCCAAATATGACCTTCTTTTTATATATTCATCATATCCACAATGAGAAATGTAGGTCACTGTAGGTATTTCAGAACAGCCATCCCTCTGAAAATGTTTGTCCTTTGGGCTGGCACCATGCAGGGTCCATCTGTTGCTTCACCCCTGGCTGCAATAGATTGGTCCAGAACTGGGCAGCTGCATCACATTTATTCATACAGATCCCCTTCCTGGGAATTAAAAAGTCAGTACTGCAAAAAATGTACTTCATCTCTCCTGGGCTGAATGATCCTGTAATGTGGATAATAAGAGCATCCCACAGTGATATGTTTCACCACAAGGACTAGACTGAACCAGAAAGCTATTCTGCAAAGAGTGAGAAAATAATTAGTTGTAAATGTAGACAGTGTTGACAGATTCAGAGATAACACTACAACTTTTCCAATCCCTGGTTCTAGTATATTATTAAACACAAAAAATTACTAAGTATTTTTCCTTCTCCTTAGGTTCTTTGAGATGCACTCATGGCCTTATAATCATTATTTACTTATTGATTAGTTAGCCTCAGTGGACTTAAATTTATCGCAACATAGTCAAGTATATATCAAATATTGGGAGAAACTCTCTAGACAATGATTCACCATTGTTTCTTCTTATGTTCTGTGTAGTTGTGACATGTGTCAGTACATGCTAGACCACCAGTTAAAAACCCTGAAATATCAAAAAAAAATCAATATTTGGTGCTTGGTAACTGTCATTTTTCTATCTTATCTTCTTGATAGCAGTCATTCAGGATAAGATTCTAGTACTAAATATATAAAAATTTTCTATTCTGTGCCTTATCCCCCATGTAATATAGTCAATCATACTCATCAGTTTTCCAATTATGTTTCCAATATTTCATGAATTTCCTTATTAATACAATAATTGGTGTTTATAAAAATTCATTTTCTTACCTTATTACTATGGCATGTAATTCATGCAGCTTCCATAGCATCTTCACATTCCTGTTCAACCTCCATTCAATTTAAGTTGAAAACAGGCGGCCTCGAAAAGCTGACTTCATATACTTAAAAGAAGACCACAGAGAACTCATTAATTTATTCCATTTAATATCATTGTCTTATATGTGTATATATATATATATATATATATATATATATATATATATATATGTGGCCTGAAGAACTATGAACAGAGGTTCGTGGCATTATATAGGAGGCAACGACCAAGACCATCCCCAAGGGAAAAAAAAACATGCAATAATAGCAAAATGGTTGCCTAAGGAGAACTTACAAATAGCTGGCAAAAGGAAAATGAGAAAAGGAAAGATCTACCCATCTGAATGCACAGTTCCAAAGAATAGCAAGGAGAGATAAGAATGCCTCCCTAAGTGATCAATGCAAAGAAATAGAGGAAAACAATAGAATGGGAAAGACTAGAGATCTCTTCAAGAAAACTAGAGATACCAAGGGAACATTTCATACAAAAATGGGCACACTAAAGGACAGAAATGGTATGGACCATATAGAAGCAGAAGATATTAAGAAGAAGTGGCAAGAATACACAGCAGGATTCATGCGAATTGCTGGGCTGGATGAAGCATAAGCTGGAATCAATATTGCTGGGAGGAATATCAATAACCTCAGATTATGCAGATAACACCACCCTTATGACAGAAAGTGAAGAGGAACTGAAGAGCCTCTTGATGAAAGTGAAATAGGAGAGGGATAAGCTGGCTTAAAACTCAACATCCAAAAAACTAAGATCAGGCATTATTTCCCATCACTTCATGGCAAATATATGGCAAACAATGAAACCAGTGAGAGGCTTTATTTTGGGGGGGACTCCAAAATCACTTTAGATGGTAACTGTAGCCATGGAATTTAAAGATTCTTGCTCCTTAGAAGAAAAGCTATGCCCATCCTAGACAGCATAATAAAAAGCAGAGATATTACTTTGCCAACAAAGGTCCATCTAGTCAAGGCTATGGTTTTCCAATAGTCATGTATGGATGTTAAGTTTGGATTATAAAGAAAGCTGAACGCTGAAGAATTGACGCTTTTGAAGCATGGTATTGGAGAAGACTCTTGAGAGTCCCCTGGACTGCAAGGAGATCCAACCAATCCATCCTAAAGGAAAGCAGTCCTGAATATTCATTGGAAAGCCTGATGCTGAACCTGAACCTCCAGTACTTTGGCCACCTTATGTAAAGAACTGAGTAATTAGAAAAGACCCTGATGCTGGGCAAGATTAAAGGCAGGAGGAGAAGGAGACGACAGAGGATGAGATGGTTGGATGGCATCGCTGACTCAATGGATATGAGTGTGAGCAAGTTCCAGTGGTCAGTGATGGACAATGTAGGCTGGCGTGCTGTAGTCCATGGGATTGGAAAGAGTCAGACATGAATGAGTAACTGAATTGAACTGATATTATTTTCTTATGTTCAGCATGACACTTACCTCAGGGTCTCCTCCTTTAGCTTCATGTTTTTTATGTAATCTACCCACCAAGAATGAGGATTACGTTTTGAAACTGAATTTCAAATTTACTCTTGGATATATTTTTAAAGGTCACAACATTCTTCTTACTCTAAACCCAAGATTTCTTCTCCCATAGACTATGACTAAATTCTCTCCCTTAGATTGTCACTATCAGCTTCCATGACATGGTTTCCATCAGTATTTTACACACTTCCTGGAAAAGTTTATGTAAATGTTTTAAGAAACTGGTTAGTGGGTCCTCCCACCTCTGCATATTACTCATTACTGCCCATCTTTCCACACCTTTTTTCACCTTATTCATTTTTTTTAAGACACATTACTTGCTATTTTGTGTCCAAGTCATTTATTGCAATGTTTTTTATAATTCAATATATGGTTTTATATTTTTAATATAAATTTATTTAATTAGAGATTAATTACCTTACGATATTGTATTGGTTTTGCCATATATCTGTAAGTAGCATGTTTTTGGTGTAGTGGTAGACTGAGCAGGAAGAGATTTAGTTTAATCCATTTGTAGTCCATTTGATATTATAGGTTGCATTTTGTAAAATAAACCAGTCAGAAGATTAGTTTTGTGTAGGTTATGAAGTCCCTTGGGATTTACTTCATTTAGCTAGAAAATGAGAGTTTCAGAGTTAAGTATCTACCAGTAAAGATCTCTTGGCCACATTTTGTGCAAGCTCCAACTATATAACTTCCACAAATCAAGCTTAAACCTGAAGTACAAGGTCAAATTATTGTAACCATATGCATATCCCATGATGTGGCAAGTCACATCTAAATATATTTTCAACAGAAACATATTCATATGTCAATTTAAAAAGAAAGTACTAAATATTTATAGGAGCAGTATTTATAACAGCCCCAAGCTTAAAACTACATAAATCCCCACTGAAAACAGGAATGATGAATAATTTATAGAGTGAAATACTATACAACAATGAGAATAAATCATTCATTTGCTGTACTTAATAATATGTATCAATTTCAAACCAAGTGCTGAGCTAAAGAAACCTCAAACTATATATATATATATTTAACTATAACTATATTTATATATATATTCTTGTCTTATTTCCTTTATATCAAGTGAAAAAATAAATATGAACTAATCTGCTAGAATCCTGGATAACAATACCTTTGGGGAATTGCATAGTGACTTCAAGATATAATGAGAAGCATTCTTGATGCATTTCAGAAATGTTGACAATTTTCTGTTTCTTGATCTGAGTGTTGGTTATGCAAGTGTGCTGCTAATGAAAATTTATCACATTGTAGAATGATATATGCATATTTCTATATGAATATTTTCTTTCAATAAAATATGTTAAAATATTAGCTAATATCAAAGATCTAAAGATTATATCCACTTGAAATCTTTTCATAGGTTTGTTTTGATTACATGTAATTAAACTATAAAACACCTTAAGCTTGTTTATTTTCAACACACGCCAAATTTTCTAACTATTATCTGTGTCATATCACAGACTTCATATAATTCTTATATGTTCCAAGGAAAATATAATGGGTATTTTTCAAGAAGATTGAAATATTCCCAAAAGACTACTTTTTTCTCTCCCTTAAAAGCTCTTACTCATCTTTGAAGAACTAGCTCAGTTGGTACCTCCTCTGTGAAAGCTTATCATTTGCACCACAGGGCAGAAGCTGTTCCCTACTTTGTGAACCACATACAGAGTTATTAACTTTGACAGCTTTTAAGGCATTGTGTTGAGATGACCTCGTCACAGTTTCAACTTCTCTACTAGATTGTGAGTTTCTCAAGAGCAAGAGCATCCCTTTATGCATTATAGTCTCACTAGCACTTAAAAATACATATAAAATATCTAGAAATAATTTCAACCAAAAAATGTTGGAAACTACATGGAAGACAGGACAAAAGTACTCCAAATTAAGTTATATCAGTCAGGAACTAAGTACTTGAACTATGTGTTGCATGGTTCTTTTAGAATTACTTCTGTTGATATTTCCTCTTTTTTTTTGTTCACAAATTTATTTACAGCTCAAACAGATTATTCAATTATGGCTTCCAGTTTGAGAGGCTCAAATAATTTGAAGAAAGTGATTATAACTGGGCTCAGGAAGCAAAGGCTCAATCTGCATTGCCCATATCACAGTATACTACATCTGATGGCAAATACGTATTTGAAATATGGTTAATCTATATAATATATTTGTATTTGTGTGTGTGTGTGTGTGTGATTTATTTTTAGTTACTCTCTCTAAGCTTCAAAAAAGCTTTCTGGTTCGGCATGTGGGCCAGCGGAGCAAGGAAGCCTGTTGTGCTGCAGTCCATGGGGTTGCAAAGAGGCAGAAATGACAGCGACTAAACAACAACAACCACCAGTGGAGAAGGCCACCTTCCAAGGTAAAAGAAATAAGACTAGGTCAGTGGCATTAAATCAAGAGATCTATATTAAAGAGTTTAGCACTAAAATTTCTTTTAAAAAGACCTATCCATTATTTCAGTTCATTAATAAAACAACTCTCATTTTTCTACCACTGAGGAGTCTTGTTATATTGATTTTTCCATTGTCATCATAACTAGGAAGCAGTTTTAAGAAAACTGTTGCTGTGCTGCAGCAATGAAAACAACAACAACAACAACAACAACAAAATTCTGGCCTCAGCCACAGCGATACTTAGGTCTGCTCTGAAAACTAATATGCTTCGATCTTCTGGATATTTTAAATCATGTTCCTTATAGCTTCCTCTATGCATTTTCAGAAAAAAAAAGTATAAATTGTAATCCCTCTCCAGAAAATGTCTTTACTGTATTTGTTTTGTACAAAGCATAGCCCTGTGACTGAGTCAGGAAGTAAAAAACATCTGAAGTTAGCTTAACTTCACTTCAACGGGTAAACAGCTTTGTAATTGCCAAGTGGGATTAAGTGATGGTATCTGAAAGGAAAAGCTAAGGGGGTCATCTTCCTGTAGAAAATGCAGAAACAAAGGGAAATATTTAGAGAAATAAACCAATAATAATATTAACAGACAAACTCTATTGATTGTTCATTCTCTCAACATTTCGCATTATTTATTTCATTTAATTTCCTTTGCAAGATTTAAGCTGTCTTTATTACAGTCTTATTCTCATGTAACAAATCAGTGTGTGCTGCATACTTAATTGCTTCAGTCTTGTCTGACTCTTTGCTACCCCATGGACTGACTTCAGCCCACCAGGATTCTTTGTCCATGGTATTTTCTAGGCGGGAACGCAGAGTGGGTTGCCATGCCCTCCTCCAGAGGATCTTCCCAGCCCAGGGATCAAACTCCCAGTCTCTGGTATCTCCTGCATTGCAGGTGGATTCTTTCCTGCTGAGTCACTGGAAAAAAAATCTTAGGTAATTTAAATATTTTGCTACAGATTATAAGTCTTCCCTGGTGGCTCAGAGGGTAAAGCGTCTGCCTGCAATGCTGGAGACCTGGGTTCGATCCCTGGGTCGGGAAGATCCCCTGGAGAAGGAAACGTAACCCACTCCAGTACTCTGGCCTGGAAAATCGCAGGGACGGAGGAGCCTGGTAGGCTACAGTCCATGGGGTTGCAAAGAATTGGACATGACTGAGCGACTTCACTTTCCTTTCACTTTAACAAATTATGAACATTGAATAGTAAGGGTGGGTTTAAAATTCACCCAAATAACATATGACCTGAATCTTTAATGATTCTACTTATGCTGCCTTGTTTAAAAATGTTCATAAAGACATGTGAAGCATCATACAAATGATTCTTTGGAATGAAACAATAGCTCTTACAGATCCTCCTTTTAACATAATTTATTTCATTCTTGTTGGAAGTATTTATGTAAGATATCCTGAGTAATTTCCAGAAGTAGAAAGGGATAGTGTTCATGGATAAAAATATACAATATACACATTAGTCACATCTATGTAGACACTTCCAGGGATAAGAGCACAATCTTTGATAATTGAGAACTTAAATAAATGGGTGTTATAATAAACATGTCAATTGTTTTAAACTACTTTTTATGTTCAATGTAATTGCAATTAAATTTTTAATAAAAGTATGCCCTCAAAAGTTTGTTAGAATTTATTTATAATTACAGAAAATTAAAAGGAGAAACTATAGGAAAAAAATATTTCAAATTGCAAACTACCAATGAATTTTAAAATGTTAATCTTAGAGTTTAAGTGCAACTTGTAAACATTTTTCTAAAAACAAATTTAGTAATATATAACAAACTTCATACACAAAAGTCTAGTAATTCTCCATTTAAGAGTAAGAACAAGGAAAAGAATAATTTAACAAAGTGTTCTTCACAGAAATGTACTTCATTACATTCATTTTATAAAATGAAAAAATAGGATTTCAACATATGAATTCTGAATTTTGGGAGGATGTCAATATTCAGTACATAACCAGTGAGAGAGTGGTGAGAGTGGTTAGAATAAAAAGATCTATTTAGTGGAGCCCTGGATATTGAGAAGAAATGAAAACAAGATGCAGTTAGATTAGGCCAGTATATGAAGGGGCTATGAAGCCACAGAGTGCAAAATCGCTCTGTAGTTCTCAAGGTCTGAATGTTCTGCCTCCTACATGGCAGAATATCCATAAGCTTTAGATTTTTCTAGTAGGATCAGCATTGGTCTCTGGGAGGAAAGGGAGAGAGACAAGTGATTTATTCGAAAAATGCAGAGGCAAAATGTGCAAAAGCCCCAGATGAGGTATATTTGAACAGTCACTGACATGGGTTCCCTTCTTAAACATTGTTGAGTTAAATTTTTTTTTTATTTTAGGTAAAAGTACACTTTGAATGGTTAATATTTAATTAGGCACTGAAACTAGCATATGCACTATTACATTTTTAGTCTTTAAAAAAACTTTATGTATTGGAGTAAGATTCCTGACCTGTATGCAGTGATGCATTTACTACAGAGAACTGTGCAGAAATTGCCTACTATCCACGTAGACAGGTTTCCATTATACTTTGCCTATTGATAGAATATAAAAAGCTTTGAATTTGACCAGGCTGTCCATTCATTCATCTCTGAAAAAGTTAAATGACATTTTATTTTAGCTACTAACAGCATTAAAAAGCTTGTACATTAGGTAGCTTCTCACAATGTTATTTATGCTCAATGGCATTTAGCACATTGTACAGAGTGCATCTTCACATCCAGATTCAAATAGAGATGTCTCATTTGAGTGCCATATGCTAAAGAACTGGTATTTTGAGACAGAAGTACTAATAACCTGAGTTTCTTAACCACCAATATGGACTTCTTATTCTGAAAACTTGTCTTCTTGGCCACATCATACAGTGCTAGTGAAGTAATGCCAACAATTGCCCTGTTGTGTATTAACCCAGCAGTAGAGCACTAGGTCCGTCTGATGATGATGGCAGGCACTATTATCATATCCAGGTAAATAAAAGCCCATATTTTGAAATACCAATTTGAGATTCAAGTCAAGGGTACAATGTATTAAGAACTGAGTTTTCAACAATCTGGTATACTGAATAATATAAACAATTACGGAAATTGATGGCAATGATACCCAGGATGAGTTCCTAGCTGCTATTGTTTAATCACTCGGTCATGTCCAACCTTTTTGTAGCCCCATGGACTGGGGCTCCTTTTCTCTTGGGATTTCCCAGGCAAGAAAACTGGAGTGGGTTGCCATTTCCTTCTCTAGGGGATCTCCCTGACCCAGGGATCAAATCCAGGTTTCCCCCATTGCAGGCAGACTCTTTACCACTGAGCCACCAGGGAAGTTATTACTTGCTATGGAGACATTTTTTCAAATGCAGTTACTCAAATAACATAGCCATAGAGATATTATTTTGCAGACTAAGGTCCGTCTAGTCAAGGCTATGGTTTTTCCAGTAGTCATGTATGGATGTGAGTGTTGGGCTGTGAAGAAGGCTGAGTGCAGAAGAATTAATGCGTTTGAACTGTGGTGTTGGAGAGGACTCTTGAGAGTCCCTTGGACTGCAAGGAGATCCAACCAGTCCATTCTGAAGGAGATCAGCCCTAGGATTTCTTTGGAAGGAATGATGCTCAAGCTGAAACTCCAGTACTTTGGCCAGCTTATGCGAAGAGTTGACTCATTGGAAAAGACTTTGATGCTGGGAGGGATTGGGGGCAGGAGGAGAAGGGGACGACAGAGGATGAGATGGCTGGATGGCATCACTGACTCGATGGATGTGAGTCTGAGTGACCTCCTGTATTTGGTGTTGGACAGGGAGGCCGGGTGTGCTGCAATTCATGGGGTTGCAAAGAGTTGGACATGACTGAGCGACTGAACTGAACTGAACTGAAGATCATCCTGCAAAATGTATAAGAAATGTAAAGTTAGGGTGACAAAGAATGACAATAATGTTATGCAAGTCAAACTTGGAAATTACATTAAGTATGTCTGCTCTCAGAGAAAAGCAGTAAATCCATTTTGTGTAAACATTTATTTTATTGTAGCGAAGCAACTTGTATACTTTTGAGCATCACCTTTCCTTTCCAGTGAAACAGAAACAAAAATTTAGCAACAAACAGAAAGTTATAATTGAGAATGTCAATTGCAAATAATATCCTACAGGTTCTACTGATTTTTCCATTGAGTGGAAGGGCTCAAGTCATAATCAGGAGAGAATTTTATGTTAAAAGTGTCACCTTAAATTGCAAGGATGTTCATAAACATTACAACTAAACATGCCAAAGGAAAAGACACGTTGTCAAAATACCCAGTTAGCCCAATCAAACATCTCAAACCCACCCTTTGCTGACCTTCTGTAACTCCATTTTTAAATGTGTTTTTTTTTTCTTTTTCTAAACAAGAGAAAGTTGACAGATACAAGTTGGTAAATGCTAACTGTCTATTCACACAAGACACAGTATAATGTCTGAGCCCAATATCTAGAAAAAGAACAAAAGCTAAACATTTTGTGCCCTATTACACAGGAGCTTAGTAACCCTCCAGCTTTCAGAAGAGCTAAGCGAACATAAGATTTTGCTTTTTCCCTAGAGCATGGTAGTGTTGATTCCATAGAGTTTTTGTAGAGACATGAAGGATAAAAATTGATTTGGAACAGAAAGGGGTGGAGATTCTTTTTCCCACTAAATTCTGCTCAAAGTAATGTTGAGAAACATGGCATAAGGAAGAAAAGAGACCTCAAAAACAGGATAACTTTGCACAAGAAGGGAAAAAAATACTGCAACTTGCTCTCAGGGACTAGAGAAAAAAAAAAAAAAAGACAGAAAGAAAAGAGAGCCGGAATCCATTAGTGTTCCATTAGTCATCCTCTCCTTTATCTTCATCTCCTTCCTCTTTCCCATCAACTTCGTCGTCTTCACCTTCACCTTCATCCCATCATTCATGAATATCTTCCAATCCTTCCTCCTCCTCATCTTTTTCCTCTCCTTCCCCCTCTTCATCATCCATCTCAGGAATTATGTAGTACTGTAATGGATTTGGCCAAATATCATCTTTGATGGCCTCTCCTAACTTATCTGCACCTGGATCAGAATGATCAGTAAACCAGGTGAAGAAACTCTCTGGTTCCTCATGCTGTCTCTTCCTGCTGGCTCTCTTCTGTGTTTCTTCTTGTGTGTTTAGTCAAATCCTTTCTGGTTTCCATTTGATTTCAGCACACTTTGAAGATGAATCACCACTCTCATTCAGATGAAATTCTTTGGAGAGAATTTTACTTTTGAAGTAAGAGTTTTCATTAAAATAAAAATCTATTCTGTAACCTGATTTAACATCTTCAAATTCTATCAATTCAATTCCTATCAAGTAGTGCAGCATTCTTCTTCCTCCTCCACAAGCAGTACAGACACTTGTAGATGGTTGGCAAATAGTGTCACCCCAAAATTATGGAGTTTGGTGAACAAGTCTGACCGCCTCTGAAAAAAAAAGGTTGATGGAGTTTGTTATATTTCTGTTCTTTCAGAGTCTCTTCACTGGCTAGTTCATTAAATCTGTCATTTGCTTCATCAATATGTTCAGTTGCTTCTCGCTGTTCTTTTACCTCTTCAGCAAGTTTGGAGAAGTAGACATTTACTTTGATCCAGAGGAAGGAGTCAGTCTCAGTTTATCTGGTCTCTTTACTTAATGTGGAAATGAAGACTGGTGTTTGGGAGATGTGCTGTGGGAAAAGCCAAAAATCAAATCAAGGGAAAACCCATACACAAGGAGCTCTGAGACCTCGTATTACTTAATTTCAATTCTCCTAACAGTTTTTTGAGGCAGGCACACATTTTTCTCTCCATGGTAATTAGTGAAAGTGATAATGTTAGTCGCTCACTGTGTCCAACTCTTTGTGACTCCATGGATTATAACCAATCAGGCTTCTCTGTCCATGGAATTCTCCAGACAAGAATAGTGAAGTGAATTGCCGTTCTCTTCTACAGGGGATCTTCCTGACCCAGAGATTGAACTAGGGTCTCCTGCATAGCAGGTGGATTCTTTACCAATGGAGCTATCGGGGCAGCCCAATTCGTAGACAGGCATATAATATTTAGAGAGCCTGAAGAACTCAAACACATCTCACAGTTAGAGGACAAACTCAAGCTGTCAATTTAGGTCTGTCCAGCTCCAAAGTCCACCAAAGGTATGTCTGATCCACAAAGGAAACACAGGTCATAAGCCTAAACACATTAAGAGAAATAAAGAACTAAAACAGTAAAACTACTTAAAGGCCTTTATCAGAGAATTCTGATAATGAATTTATTACTTTAGAAAACAAATCTGATAAGAACCAATCAAACATTAAAATGGAATGATAGATTAGAGTGGAGAAAAGTAACTATACAACAACTACAGGCTTTTTAGGAAAATCTGAATTAATGTGGTAATAAAAACAACAACAACAAAAAAGACAAATTTATGACAGAATAATTAACAGAATAGATAACTGAATGAATATGAGGAACAGAGGATAAGAGAAAGTTAATAATGACTGATATTTGAAAAGTACTAACAGCATATTTAATATATCTTGAAAGTCAAAAATTCTTGACGTATTTTAGTACCAATATTGTCTGAGTTCTAACATATTTCTTTCTTTACATGTATAGCCTTATTTCACCTCATTGTAGTCCTAAAAATTTAGTGTATATATTTGCGATGTACTTTTAAAACTGGACAAGGCTGTGTGAGCTTTTGATATGAGCAAACATACATAACAGAGAGCTCAGCAGCTAATGCAATCTTAATTGTAGTCTATACTATGGTTACCAAAATGTATTCTTGATTTCCATATATTTGTATGGAGTTAGTGTTGGTATTTGCTGAAATGTAATTTTAGTTAATTCAGTGTGAATTTTTATTTCTAAATAAAGTAGATGTCATTTCGTCTTAGAAAATTCTAAGAAATAAACGGATCTTTAAAATATTTTTCTTAACTATTATTATTCTACAGGCAAGTAGCTGTACATTATCAAGAAAGCACATGTTGCTTATTTTGAGGATTATTTCACGTCTTCTGCTCTTTCTCAGAGAAGAAACGATTTGGTTATTTGAATTACTGTCAGCAACACAAATGTTTAATTCAAATTGAGATATAAACCAATTATGTTAGGAGAGGATCATTGACAACTGTAGCATTCCAGGAACTTTGGCCCTGGCTGGCCCAGAATGAGCAAAGAAAAGCATTAGGAGACCCATAAGGAGTGTTTATTTCCATAATTCATGCTAAAGAACTGAATTTGGAGACATTCTTAACTCTCTGAAAAAAGTAAAGTCAATACAAATTCAAGTTTGTTTGTTTGTTTTTCTAGATGGCTTAGTAACATCATTAATGCATCCAAATGTCAACTTTCCCACAAAACACTAGCAGGCATGAGACAAAAAGTCCCTGTAATCCTGCTTCTCCCAGTAAGCTAAAATGTATTGCATGTTTACAAGCATTGTGTAATCTATCTTTACATATTTTTCTCATTCAATTCACACATCAGGTGCTATTTTTACCCTAATTTTACAAACATATAAAGTGAGAGGCAAAGAGTTATATGATTTGCCTTAATCACCCATTTATTTTTCTTTTTAGCTCCAAAATTACTCAACAAATTTGAGGAAAGGTTCTTAGTGAATAGGCACTTTGGTTTATCAACAATCATGAGCTCTCCATTCAAAGAAGACACTTAAAAAACAAATATCTCATTACACCTTATCTAAACAGATAACTTGCTTTGACTCAACCATAAATATTCATATATTTTGAAATAGCATTTTGGAAAGAAGTCTCCAGAAAATAGATAAGATACTATAATTACCAGAATCAGAATGATCTGTTTGATTTTTAATGTTTTTTGAAATTTTTAATTACTTTCAACAATCACCTAGCATACATTCAAATATACCGACTGAGCTGGTAGGATCTGCACATGCTCATCATCTTAGAATGATGATGAGCTCATCTTAGTCAACTCTATAGTAACTGGGATGCTCAGACATCTTTTAGAACAGAATTTTGAATCAATATTGGTCAGGGAAAATAATACAAAAACAAAGAAACAAAACAAATTTAAAAACCATAAACTACCTTATATAACTACCTATAAACTGCCTTATGTAATTTAGGCATAAACTTTTTAGCATAGAAATTAAAGACTAACAGGAAGAGTTGGAATTCAAAAGGCAAGGATGCAATTAAGTCATTGCCAAGACTCAGAAAACTGCCATGGAAGGTCAGGGAAGTATATACTGCAGGACTGGGCCTGCACCGCATTCGATGGATTCGCCTCACAGACTTGCAGGAAAGAGGTGAAATCTCAGAATTCCCAATCATCTGTTTCAATCTCATCATTTATTTCAATCTCTCACCTAAGTCATGAGGTGGTTGGTTCTCAGGAACATACTGGGAAGCCATAATGAATCTGATATCTACCCAAGAATCTTGCTACAATTCACTAAAAGAAAATGACTTCTTCCCTTCGTTCTTCACTATTCTAGTCACATACCTCAAAGTCTGCCTTAGAATTGTAGAGGAAAATGTATTCTGGGAAATGTCATCACCAACTTCTCAGCAATCTCCAAAGTCAGGCTTAGAAGGAGACAATGGTGATGGCAAGCAGCCAACAGGTAATCCAAATTAGGAAACACTAAACCCTTTAGGTCACGTGTCTCTCCCCGTGTAATTGTTTACACATGTCATAGCTTAGTGACAACCTTTTTTTGATATCTTCTAATTCAAATATTGAAATATAGAGTTACCCATTATTAACATACATTATGCTAAACTATACTGGACTGGAAGTAAAGGAAAACAATTGTTTGTACAGATTTGAGAGTTGGATCATAAAGAAGACTGCATACTGAAGAACTGATGCTTTCAAACTCTGGTCCTGGAGAAGACTCTTAAGAGTCCTGGACAGCAAGGAAATCAAACAAGTCACTCTTAAGGGAGATCAACCGTGAATATTCATTAGAAAGACTGATGCTGAAGTGGAAGCTCCAATACTTTGGCCATCCGATGTGAAGAGCTGACACACTGGAAAATACCCTAAAGCTGTGAAAGATTAAAGGCAATGAAGAATGGGGTGGCAGAGGATGAGATGGTTAGATAGCATCACCAACTCAATGAACATGAATTGAGTAAACTCAGGGAGATAGTGAAGGACAGGGGAACCTGATGTGCTGCAGTTCATGGAGTCACAAAGAGTCAGACATGACTTAGAGACTGAACAGCAATAACAATGATCTAAACTAATAACTGAATTAATAATAATAATTTAGATTTTATTTGTGCTGTGCTTAGTCACTCAGCCATGTCTGACTCTTTGTAACCCCATGGAATATAGACCACCAGGCTCCTTTGTTCATGGGGATTCTCCAGGCAAGAATAATAGAGTGGGTTGCCATGCCCTCCTCCAAGGGATCTTCTCAACCCAGCGATCGAACCCAGGTCTCTCACATTGCAGGTGGTTTCTTTACTATCTGAGCCATCTTGTTATAAAATCTGTTATCCTACAGCTGATCTAAAAGAAAACTAAAATGGCTATTAGAAATTCAATTATGGCTCAGGCTTTCCAAAAACATCTGTTGAGTGTTCAAATTATAATATGTTTTGATTTGTGACCATTATCTGGAATTGTTTCTCCCATAACCAGAATACCGAAGTCTAGGAGTCAAGGTATGGAAATGGGAGTGACCTTAGTCATTAGGGAGTGATGCCATCAAAGGAGAAGTGGCTGCAAAGGTGCAAGAGGGCTGAAAGGAGCACTCCACGTTCAAAGTCAGTAGGGGCAGCCGTGAGGAGATACCCCACGTCCAAGGTAAGAGAAACCCAAGTAAGACGGTAGGCATTGTGAGAGGGCATCAGAGGGCAGACACACTGGAACCATAAAAACAGAAAACCAGTCAGTCTGATCACACGGACCACAACCTTGTCTAAATCAATGAAATTAAGCCATGCCATGAGGGGGCCACCCAAGACAGCGGGTCATGGTGGAGAGGTCTGACAGAATGTGGCCCACTGGAGAAGGGAATGGGAAACCACTTCAATATTCTTGCCTTGAGAACCCCATGAACAGTATGAAAAGGCAAAATGATAGGATACTGAAAGAGGAACTCCCCAGATCGGTAGGTGTCCAATATGCTATTGGAGATCAGTGGAGAAATAACTCCAGAAGGAATGAAGAGATGGAGGCAAAGCAAAAACAATACCCAGTTGTGGATGTGACTGGTGATAGAAGCAAGGTCCAATGCTGTAAAGAGCAATATTGCATATCAACCTAGAATGTTAGGTCCATGAATCAAGGCAAATTGGAAGTGGTCAAACAGGAGATGGCAAGAGTGAATGTCGACATTCTAGGAATCAGGGAACTAAAATGGACTGGAATGGGTGAATTTAACTCAGATGACCATTATATCTACTGCTGTGGGAAGGAATCCCTTAGAAGAAATGGAGTAGCCATCACGGTCAACAAAAGAATCCAAAATGTAGTACTTGGATGCAATCTCAAAAACAACAGAATGATCTTTGTTCATTTCCAAGGCAAACCATTCAATATCACAGTAATCCAAGTCTATGCCCCAACCAGTAATGCTGAAGAAGCTGAAGTTGAAAGGTTCTATGAAAACCTACAAGACCTGCTAGAAGGGAAAGACTAGAGATCTTTTCAAGAAAATTAGAGATACCAAGGGAACATTTCATGCAAAGATGAGCAAAATAAAGAACAGAAATTATATGGACCTAACAGAAGCAGCTGATATTAAGAAGAGGTGGTAAGAATACACAGAAGAACTGTACAAAAAGGTCTTCACAACCAAGATAATCATGATGGTGTGATCACTCACCTAGAGCCAGACATTCTGGAATGTGAAGTGAAGTGGGCCTTATAAACCATCACTATGAACAAAGCTAGTGGAGGTGATGGAATTCCAGTTGAGCTATTTCAAATCCTAAAAGATGATACTGTGAAAGCATTGCACTGAATATGCCAGCAAATTTGAAAAACTCAGCAGTGGCCACAGGACTGGAAAAGATCAGCTTTCATTCCCATCCCAAAGAAAGGCAATGCCAAAGAATGTTCAAAGTACCACACAATTGCACTCATCTCACATGCTAGTAAAGTAATGCTCAAAATTCCACAAGCTAGGCTTCAGCAATATGTGAACCATGAACTTTCAGATGTTCAAGCTGTTTTTAGAAAAGGCAGAGGAACCAGAGATCAAATTGCTAACATCTGCTGGATCATCAAAAAAGCAAGAGAGTTCCAGGAAAACATCTATTTCTCCTTTATTGACTATGTCAAAACCTTTGACTGTGTGGATCATAATAAACTGTGGAAAATTGAGAGATCGAAATACCAGACCACCTTACCTGCCTCCTAAAAAGTCTGTATGCAGGTCAGGAAGTAACAGTTAGAACTGGATATGGAACAATAAAATGGTTCTAAATATGAAAAGGAGTACATCAAGGCTGTATATTGTCACCCTGCTTATTTAACTTATATGCAGAGTACATTATGAGAAACGCTGGGCTGGAAGAAGCACAAGCTGGAATCAAGATTGCCAGGAGAAATATCTATAACCTCAGATATGCAGATGACACCACCCTTATGACAGAAAGTGAAGAGGAACTTAAAAGCCTCTTGATGAAAGTGGAAGAGGAGAGTGAAAAAGTTGGCTTAAAGCTCAACATTTAGAAAATGAAGATCATGGCATCCAGTCCCATCACTTCATGGGAAATAGATGGGGAAATAGTAGAAACAATGTCAGTCCTTATTTTGGGGGGCTCCAAAATCACTGCAGATGGTGATTGCAGCCATGAAATTAAAAGACGCTTACTCCTTGGAAGGAAAGTTATGACCAACCTAGATAGCATATTAAAAAGCAGAGACATTACTTTGCCAGCAATGGTCTGTCTAGTCAAGGCTATGGTTTTTCCAGTGGTCATGTATGGATGTGAGAGTAGGACTGTAAAGAAAGCTGAGTGCCAAATAATTGATGCTTTTGAACTGCAGTGTTGGAGAAGACTCTTGAGAGTCCCTTGGACTGCAAGGAGATGGAACCAGTCCATCCTAAAGGACATTCATCCAGGTTGTTCATTGTAAAGGCTGATGCTAAAGCTGAAACTCCAATACTTTGGCCACCTCATACAAAGAGTTGACTCATTGGAAAAGACTCTGATGCTGGGAGGGATTGGGGGCAAGAGGAGAAGGGAACAACAGAGGATGAGATGGCTGGATGGCATCACCGACTCGATGGATATGAGTCTGAGTGAACTCCAGTAGTTGGTGATGGACAGGGAAGCCTGGCGTGCTGTGATTCATGGGGTTGCAAAGAGTCGGACATGACTGAGTGACTGAACTGAACTGAACTGAACTTAGTCATTATTACTTACATAATTCAGTGTAAAATGCTTGATTCCCATCACTGTAAAGTTATGATTTTCTCATCCCTAAAGAAGGCATATTTCCTGTCTTGTAGATAAGTTCATTCACACATAAAATAGATAACTAATAAAGACCTACTGTTTAGCACAGGGAACTCTACTCAATATTCTGCAATGGCCTATATGGGAAAAGAATCTAAAAAAGAATGGATATATGGGTGGTGCTAAATAATCATTTGGAAATAATGTGACCATGTTACTTAAGGATCCCATCACTAAGAAATGTTAATTAATATAATCAACATTGTCATAATGTCAGGTAAGTCTTATAACACTGGATCAAAAGTTATTAAAAGGATTGGAATATAGTTGATTTACAATGTTGTGCTATCTTCTGCACTACAGCAAAATGAATCTGTTATACAAGTACATACATGTGCATGCTAAGTCACTTCAGTTGTGTCCGACTCTTTGTGACCCTATAGACTATAGCCCACCAAGCTTCTTTGTCTCTCCTGCATTGGCAGGCAGGTTCTTTACCATTAGCACCACCTGAGAAGCCCATATACCCACTTGTTTTTAGATTATTTTCCCATATAGGACATTATAGAATATTGAGAGTTCTCTGTGCTATACATAGGCCCTTATTAGTTATCTATTTTATGTGTGCATAAAACTGGATACAAATGAATTTGTCTACAAGACAGGGAATATTCCTTCTTTAGAAATCAGAAAAGTCTAAATTTGCAGTGATGGAAATGAAGCATTTCACATGGAATTATGTAAATAATAATGGATAAGATCACTCCCATTTCCATACCTTATCTCCTAGACTTAGGTATTCTGGTCATGGGAGAAACAATACAACTTACTGGCCACTAATTCAGAACATATCCCAACTTGAACACTCAACAGATGTTGTTGGAAGCCTGAACCATTATTGAGTTTCTAATAGCCATTTTAGTTTTCTATTAGGTCAGCTGTAGGATAACAATTTCATAACAAGAGTAAATTTGATGAACACAAGCACATTGTTAAACTTCAATCACTTTTAGTGAATTTCCTGAACAGAGGATATGCTGTGTGCGTTCTCTGTTGTTAAAGATATCACTCTATAAGTCTACTGAGGGTGAACTTACTGAAAGAAGCAATACAGATTTGAAGAGAAATTTATATCCAAATAAATGTCTCCTGGGAGAGAGAAATCATTATTCCTACCATGAAAGATTCAATCCAATGTATACATCTTCTCTTGTGGCTGCCATATCCTCCAGGAAAGACTGTAATTTCCTCACTCAGCAATTTGGTAGTAGTTCAGCCTTAGTGAGTAAACCCCAACCTAGGTAGTTCATCCCTCTGTAGTATCTGGTCAAATAATCTAGCTGACATCCAAAGAATAGGTCATTTTGTCCAACAAATTATTGATAACTTTCTCTGTGTGCTGTGCTGTGATCAGTTGCTTCAATCTTGTGTGACTCTTTATGACCCTATGAACTATAGCCTGCCAGGCTCCTCTGTCCATGGGACTCTCCAGGAAAGAATAGTGGAGAGGTTTGCCATACCCTCCCTCCAGGGGATCTTCCCAACCCAGGGGTCGAACCTGCATCTCCTGGGTCTCTGCATTGTAGGCCCACTGAGCCATCTGGAAAGTCCAACTTTCTCTATTCTGGTTGTCATTTGGTGAGCATTCTCATTGAAAACAAGTACTTTGTTCTAATTCTGAGAGCTGTAGCTTCATAATTTTCCCTCAGATCTTGTTATCATTGATTTTAAATCTCATTTCTTTGAAGTTCCTAACCACTGTTCAGGTTCTCTCCTGAGAGGTGTTGTGGTATTGTAGGGCCACTTTCAGGAAGCACCAGTGTATTGTGCACAACTATTTTATGTTCAGGTTTCTTTTTTCTTTAGTTTCTTTCTCCCCATCCCTCTGTCTTTCATCAACTGGTTACAGGGACATCTCTTTGATAGTGTAGCTGGGGGTTGAGAGAGTGGGCAATGTAGGGAAACTATAAATCATGGGTGGGATTTTAAATCATTTGCTCCTGTAATTTATACCTGTTTTCAGCACTGAACTTGTATAGCACTTCCACATGATGATAATTTCTGTGCACTTCCTGTGCCATGTGTTGAAGGTTGAGATAACACTCAGTTTTTATGAACCACTCAATTTGCATGGTAATGTAGTATTTAATGGTTAAATATTAAATCTTTCCTAGGGCTTAGTAGTATATCAGGAACTTTTTTTTTTTAAGAGAGAGAAAATATGTCTCTAGAAAATATCACTTGACTCAAACCCCAAGTGTTTGCACTTGACCATGAATTCTGCAACCTTATTAAACTCACTTATCCGTTAGAGCAGATTTTTGGTAAATTTTTTGAGACCTACCCATCATTTACCTCTTAAATATACAAGTTATTTATTTTGTAGAACTTAAAACGAAAATTGCTCTTTTATATAAACCCATCTATTTAACAATTATGTTGCTCTTCTTTTGTTCCTGAAGAACCTAGGTACTTTCTGCTATCACTTCTTTCCAACGTGAACAATACCTTCAGTATTCTCTTAGAGCAGATCTTCCAACAAATTATTAAATTGTATTTTATTAGCAATAAATTCATTCCTTTAATTCTTAAAGGAGTGATGCAGACATAGATTACAAGACATTCATAAATAGAAAGATAGATGAAAACAGATATGGATATAAATATAGATGATATAGATATATGTGTAAATGAAGATAAAATAGATATGGAAATAGATAATAGATATATATGGATACAGAAGCTTCAGCAATTTAATTATATCATTCATTTATTTCCAAGTCACTGATATGCAGTCTATTATTTTCTAGCTGCTTTCAAATATTTTTTTATTTTATTTTATTTTTTTTTGTATATACATTTTCTTTATTCAGCCATCTGTTAATAGACATTTGTATTCAATTTGGTTTTCAGAAATTTTATTGTGATGTGCCTAGGCATGATTTTCTTTGACTTTATCTTATTGAACTTTATTTCTTGAACTGAAATCTTAAATTGATGTATTTTACCACCATTTGAAGTTTTCAGCATTATTTCTACACATATATCTTTTGTCCATGTCTTTTTCTCTTCTCTTCCTAGAATTAAACTGTTAATATTGCAAAAATTGTCTTATATGTATCTGAGGCTCTATTCATAGTTTTTTTTTAACTTTTTGTTTTCTTTATTCAACTGGATGATATATTTTTGATCTATCTGAAAGGTCATCATTTTTTTATGTGTAATCTTCATTTATAATCTAGTGAGATATCATTTTAATTATTTTAATTTTCATTATTCTCCCAATTAGTTCTTTTTAAAAAATTAGAAGAGCACTTAACATCATTCCTATCTCTTAACAAATAATAGCACAGTACACTATTATTAACTATTAAGGGCACTATGTTGCATAGTAGATCTCTAAAACTCATTCATCCTATATATCTGAGTTGCAGCTCCTGACTTTCTCTTCCCCCATAGCCTGGCAACTATCATTTTGCTGTTTCTATCAGTTTTACTATTTTAGATGCCTCACATAAGTGAAATCATGTCATATTTGTCTTTCTGTGATTGGCTTATTACACTTAGCACAATGTTCTCCAGGTCCATCCATATTGTTGTGTAAGGCACAATTCCTTTTTTAAAGCTAAATAATATTTCCTTGTTTGTGTATAATATATTTTCCTTATTCATTTATCCATTGATGGACATTTGAGTAGTTGCTATATATTGACTATTGTGAACAACACTGCAATTAACATGTAATGCAGATATCTTGGAATCCTGATTTTATTTATTTTGGGTATATAGTCAGAAGTGAGATTGCTAGATCATATGAGAGTCCTGCTTTTAGTTTCTTGAGGAGTTTCCATATGTTTTTCTTATAGTTCAGTTCAGTTCAGTCACTCAGTCATGTCCGATTCTTTGTGACCCCATAAACCACAGCACGCCAGGCCTCCCTGTCTAACACCAACTCCTGGAGTCCACCCAAACCCATGTCCATTGAGTCAGTGATGCAATTCACCATCTCATCCTCTGTCATCCACTTCTTTTCCAGCCCTCAATCTTTCCCAGCATCAGGGCCTTTTCGAATTAGCAAGATCTTTGCATCAGGTGGTCAGAGTATTGGAGTTTCAGCTTCAACATCAGTTCGTCGAATGAACACCCAGGACTGCTCTCCTTCAGGATGGACTGATTGGATCTCCTTGCAGTCCAAGGGACTCTCAAGAGTCTTCTCCAACACCACAGTTCAAAAGCATCAATTCTTTGGTGCTTAGCTTTTTTATAGTCCAACTCTTCCATCGATACATGACCACTGGAAAACCAATAGCCTTGACTAGACGGACATTTGTTGGTAAAGTAATGTCTCTGCTTTTTAATATAATATCTAGGTTGGTCAGAACTTTCCTTCCAAGGAGTAAGCATCTTTTAATTTCATGGCTACAGTCACCATCTGCAGTGATTTTGGAGCCCAGAAACATAAAGTCAGCCACTGTTTTCACTGTTTCCCCATCTATTTCCCATGAAGTGATGGGACCAGATGCCATGATCTTAGTTTCCTGAATGTTGAGCTTTAAATAAACATTTCTAATCTCCTCTTTCACTTTCATCAAGAGACACTTTAGTTCTTCACTTTCTGCCATAAAGGTGGTGTCATCTGCATATCTGAGGTTATTGATATTTCTCCTGGCAATCTTGATTCCAGCTTGTGCTTCTTCCAGACCAATGTTTCTCATGATGTACTCTGCATATAAGTTAAATAAGCAGGGTGACAATATACAGCCTTGACATACTCCTTTGCCTATTTGGAACCAGTCTGTTGTTCCATGTCCAGTTCTAACTGTTGCTTCCTGACCTGTTTGCAGGTTTCTCAAGAGGCAGGTCAGGTGGTTTGGTATTCCCATCTCTTTCAGAATTTTCCACAGTTTATTTTAATCCACACAGTCAAAGGCCTTGGTGTAGTCAATAAAGCAGAAATAGATGTTTTTCCTAGAGCTCTCTTGCTTTTTTGATGATCCAGCAGATGTTAGCAATTTGATCTCTGGTTCCTCTGCCTTTTCTAAAACTAGCTTGAACGTCTGGAAGTTCACAGTTCATGTATTGCTGAAGTCTGGCCTGGAGAATTTAAGCATCACTTTACTAGTGTGTGAGATGAGTGCAATTGTGCCGTAGTTTGAGCATTTTTTGGCATTGCCTTTCTTTGGGACTGGAATGAAAACTGACCTTTTCCAGTCCTGTGACCACTGCTGAGTTTTCCAAATTTGCTGGCATACTGAGTGCAGCACTTTCACAGCATCATCCTTCAGGATTTGAGATAGATTAACTGGAATTCTGTCACCTCCACTAGCTTTGTTAGTAGTGATGCTTCCTAAGGCCCACTTCACTTCACATTCCAGGATGTCTGGCTCTAGGTGAGTGATCACACCATCATGATTTTCTGGGTCATTAAAATCTTTTTTGTACAGTTCTTCTCTGTTTTCTTGCCACCTCTTAATATCTTCTGCTTCTGTTAGGTCCCTACTATTTCTGTCCTTTATTGAGCCCATCTTCGCATGAAATATTCCCTTGGTATCTCTAATTTTCTTGAAGATATCACTAGTCTCACTTTTAGTGAGAATACATATTTAGGCATTTAGTTTGTATCTACCTTAATTTTATGCAACATAGGTATAATATTTGCTTTAAATATTTTGTGATAATTCCAATTTCTGGATCACTCGAGGATTTGCATTTGATGATTGTATTTTCCTTTTAGAACTGGTCACAATTTCCTATTTATACATATGTCAGGAAATTTTGAATTATATCCTTAGATTTTAAATATTAGGTTGTGGAGGATATAGATTTTTCCATAATTTTATGAAAATTTTGATTTTTCTTTCATTTTGATTCTTCACCTGCTTTAGCCATCAATTTACTTAACTTCAGCTCACAAAGGCTTTGGAAGCTTCTCCCCGTCAAAGGAAACCATAAAAATAAAAGCACAAAAGGTAATCCATAAAACAGGAAAAAATATTTGCTTATGATGTGACTCCATATTTTACAAGCAGCTCATATAGCTGAATATCAGAAAAAAGGTGAAATCAAAATGCAGTCAGAAGACCTAAATAGACATTTCTCCAACGAAAATGTGCAGGTGGTCAAAATGCACAAGAAAAGATGCTCAACATCTCTATTAGAGAAATGTAAATCAAAACTACAATTAGATATTAACTCCCACCAATCAGAATAGCCATCATCAAAAAATCAACAAACAGTAAATGCTGGAGATGGTATGGAGAAGAGAGAACCCTCCCACACTGTTGGTGGGAATGTAGATTGATAGAGCCACTATGGATAACAGTATGGAGATTCCTTAGGAAATTAAAAATAGAGCCACCATATAATCCCATTACTGAGTGTATATTCAGAAAAAAGAATACATTCACTCTGATGTTCATTGCAATACTGCTTACAATAGCCAAGATGTGGAAGCAACCTAAATGTCCACTGATAGAAAAATAGATAAAGATGTGGTACATATATAGTGGGATGTTACTCAGACATTAAAGAGAATGAAACAATGCCATTTGCAGAGACGTGGATGGGCCTAGAAATTGTCATACTGAGTGAAGTAAGCCAGAAAAGAAAAACAAATAATATTGCTTATATGTGTAATCTAGAAAAAAGGGTACAGATAAACTTATTTAGAAAGCAGACATAAAGTCACATGTAGAGAACAAACTTATGGTTACCAAGGGGGGTAATGGAGTTGGTATGAATTGGGGGTTTAGGATTGATGCATATACATTAATATGGACTTCTCAAGTAGGGCTAGTGGTAGAGACCCCACCTGCTATTGCAGGAGGCATTAAGATGCAGGTTTGATCCCTGGGTTTGGCAGATCCCCTGGAGGAGGGCACAGCAGCCCACTCCAGTATTCTTGCCTGGGAAGTCCCATAGGCAGAGGAGCCTGGAAGTTACTGTCCATGGGGTCGCAAAAAGTAGGACATGACTGAATTGACTTAGCACACACTTGAAGAGTTTGATTATAGATATGGCATAAAAAAATATTGTCAGTGTTCTGTGGTGACCTACTTGAGAAAGAAATCTAAAAAACAGACAAGATATGTATATACATATAACTGATTCACTTGGCAGCAGAAACTAACACAACACTATCAACCAATATACTAAAAAAAAAAAAAAAAAAAAAAGATAACCAACTAGGACCTGCTGCACAGTGTAGAAAATGCTGCTCCATATTCTATAATAACTAATTAGGAAAGAGTTTGAAAAAGAATAGATTTTGCCATATATTGACAAATTGTAAAGTAAAGTAAAAATAAAAATTTTGAAAAAGAAAGAAAAAAAAGAAAAAGAATAGATACATGTATATGTTTAACTGAATCACATTGCTGTGCACCTAAAATACAGCACAATATTGTCAATCAATTATGCTCCAATATAAAATACAAATTATAAAAAGTAATGTATGGAAGACTTAGATAGATAGGAGTTAAGTGTTAATTCAGTTTTAAAGGCCTTTGCTCGGTGTCTCTTTATTCCTTACATGCACAGTTCAGAGTCCAATCTGAGGCTTGTTTGGGAACATATATGAAACCAGAAAATTTCCTTCATCTTGTCTCTTCTGTAAGATTTTTCCTGTGTTCTCTGCTCTGCAAGTCCCACACTTGTACTTCTAGCCAAAAAGTTCAAATTATTTTAAATTTTTGTCTGTTCACATCATTGTTCTGCCATGTAGCCCTATGACATCCTCAGGCCAAAGCCATGAGAGAGAGAGAGAGAGAAAAAAAAAAAAAAAAAGAAGTTGATTTCCTTGAATCTCATTTCTTCAGAATTAGACATCTACACACATTACCTGCTTTTGTTACCTTTTCAGAAGGAAGAAATAAGTTCTGCTAATTTATTTGGGTAAGAAGGTAAATAAAGGATTGAAAATAGACTAGTCAATTGTAAAGTTGAGGTAGGTTTGGTGATCCTAAGAATGATCTTACTGGAGTAGTAGAGATGAAAGATTTTCAGTTCAATTTTTATATAAAATATAATATTGTAAGTTAGAATAATTTGATTTTTCACATCAGTTTAATACGCAGTGGATTGTTAAATTTTAATTGTTTACCAGAAAATTACTAGAGCTAATCAATGAATATAGTAAAGTTGCAGGATATAAAATCAACACACAGAAATCCCTTGCATTCCTATACACGAATGAGAAAGTAGAAAAAGAAATTAAGGAAACAATTCCATTCACCATTGCAACGAAAAGAATAAAATACTTAGGAATATATCTACCTAAAGAAACTAAAGACCTATATATAGAAAACTATAAAACACTGATGAAAGAAATCAAAGAGGACACTAATAGATGGAGAAATATACCATGTTCATGGATCGGAAGAATCAATATAGTGAAAATGAGTATACTACCCAAAGCAATTTACAAATTCAATGCAATCCCTATCAAGCTACCAGCCACATTTTTCACAGAACTAGAACAAATAATTTCAAGATCTGTATGGAAATACAAAAAACCTCGAATAGCCAAAGCAATCTTGAGAAAGAAGAATGGAACTGGAGGAATCAACTTGCCTGACTTCAGGCTCTACTACAAAGCCACAGTCATCAAGACAGTATGGTACTGGCACAAAGACAGACATATAGATCAATGGAACAAAATAGAAAGCCCAGAGATAAATCCACACACATATGGACACCTTATCTTTGACAAAGGAGGCAAGAATATACAATGGAGTAAAGTCAATCTCTTTAACAAGTGGTGCTGGGAAAACTGGTCAACCACTTGTAAAAGAATGAAACTAGATCACTTTCTAACACCGCACACAAAAATAAACTCAAAATGGATTAAAGATCTAAATGCAAGATCAGAAACTATAAAACTCCTAGAGGAGAACATAGGCAAAACACTCTCAGACATAAATCACAGCAGGATCCTCTATGATCCACCTCCCAGAATTCTGGAAATAAAAGCAAAAATAAACAAATGGGATCTAATTAAAATTAAAAGCTTCTGCACAACAAAGGAAAATATAAGCAAGGTGAAAAGACAGCCTTCGGAATGGGAGAAAATAATAGCAAATGAAGCAACTGACAAACAACTAATCTCAAAAATATACAACCAACTTATGCAGCTCAACTCCAGAAAAATAAACGACCCAATCAAAAAATGGGCCAAAGAACTAAATAGACATTTCTCCAAAGAAGACATACGGATGGCTAACAAACACATGAAAAGATGCTCAACATCACTCATTATTAGAGAAATGCAAATCAAAACCATAATGAGGTGCCACTTCACACCAGTCAGAATGGCTGCGATCCCAAAATCTGCAAGCAATAAATGCTGGAGAGGGTGTGGAGAAAAGGGAACCCTCCTACACTGTTGGTGGGAATGCAAACTAGTACAGCCACTATGGAGAACAGTGTGGAGATTCCTTAAAAAATTGCAAATAGAACTACCTTATGACCCAGCAATCCCACTTCTGGGCATACACACCGAGGAAACCAGAATTGAAAGAGACACATGTACCCCAATGTTCATCACAGCACTGTTTATAATAGCCAGGACATGGAAACAACCTAGATGTCCATCAGCAGATGAATGGATAAGAAAGCGGTGGTACATATACACAATGGAGTATTACTCAGCTGTTAAAAAGAATTCATTTGAATCAGTTCTGATGAGATGGATGAAACTGGAGCCAATTATACAGAGTGAAGTAAGCCAGAAAGAAAAACACCAATACAGTATACTAACACATATATATGGAATTTAGGAAGATGGCAATGACGACCCTGTATGCAAGACAGGGAAAGAGACACAGATGTGTATAACGGACTTTTGGACTCAGAGGGAGAGGGAGAGGGTGGGATGATTTGGGAGAATGACATTCTAACATGTATACTATCATGTGAATTGAATCGCCAGTCTATGTCTGACGCAGGATGCAGCATGCTTGGGGCTGGTGCATGGGGATGACCCAGAAAGATGTTATGGGAAGGGAGGTGGGAGGGGGGTTCATGTTTGGGAATGCATGTAAGAATTAAAGACTTTAAAATTTAAAAAATAAAAAACTAAAAAAAAAAAAAAGAAAGGAAAATTCAATGTCTTCATAATGCTTATTCACAAATTCCTTGCTTTTATTGTTGGGTGATCTTTTCATATTTTGAAACTGTGACCTAAAACACTGACTTTGGAGAGCCCTAACTGTGACAAAAGCTTTTAGTACATTTGTTTTCATGTACCTCCACCATTTCTAAATACTCCACAAAGTAGGGACATTTGATACTAGTGGTAAAGAATCTGCCTGACAATGGAGGAGACACAAGAGATGTCCAGGTTCAATCCCTGGACTGGGAAGATCCCCTGGAGAAGGAAATGGCAGTCCACTCCAGTATTCGTGGCTGAAACAGCCTATGGACAGAGGGGCCACATCGGTAAGAATCCACAGGGTCACAAAGAGTTGGACAAGACTGAGCATGAACACACACACACATACACACACATTTTTTAAATTTAATATGCTTTTCCTAAAGCTGTTTACAGTGTAGGATAAAAATAATCTAAAAACCAGTAATAATTAGGAATTGATCACACAAAAGAAATGATAAATTTTATCTGCATTTTCATATGTTCAAAGAGATTAAGAGGGATTAAACAGTTAACATTACTTTGCCAACTAAGGTCCGTCTAGTCAAGGCTATGGTTTTTCCTATGGTCATGTATGGATGTAAGCGTTGGACTGTGAAGAAGGCTGAGGGCCGAAGAATCGATGCTTTTGAACTGTGGTGTTGGAGAAGACTCTTGAGAGTCCCTTGGACTGCAAGGAGATCCAACCTGTCCATTCTGAAGGAGATCAACCCTGGGATTTCTTTGGAAGGAATGATGCTAAAGCTGAAACTGCAGTACTTTGGCCACCTCCTGCGAAGAGCTGACTCATTGGAAAAGACTCTGGTGCTGAGAGGAATTGGGGGCAAGAGGAGAAGGGGACAACAGAGGATGAGATGGCTGGATGGCATCACTGACTCGATGGACATGAGTCTGAGTGAACTCCGGGAGTTGGTGATGGACAGGGAGGCCTGGTGTGCTGCAATTCATGGGGTCACAAAGAACTGGACACGACTGAGTGGCTGAACTGAACTGAAATGAACTGAAACAGTTATGATAAAAAAAAAATCATCTGCATCCTCATGTTGTCACACTGATCCAAATGATGATACCTTAGAGTTTCCAGCACAAATTTAAAAGATCAATTTTATTTGAAAAAATGTGTCCATTGAGAAATTTGTATTAATGTGTTGGAAATCCATTGATAAAACTTTCCTCTGTAACATGTATGTGTTTGCATGGTACAGTCATCAATCAGCATATTGAAATTGCCCCTTCCATGCCAAATAACAGGTTTTGCCAAGAAAGGAAGACCCATGAAGTCACTGTTCTCTCCACTGAAGTTCTTACCTGGTGTGGATATGTCTTAGAGCAGCTGCCTATTCTTCCTGAATTTGTGTCTATTAAATGATCCCCAGCATCCAATCCATCTGCCCACCTGCTGCACTTACAGTCACCAAAGTTGGTGGATAATGTTGACTATCTGCCAAAAATAAGTAAAGATACCATTTTTCTCTAGGAAAAAAATGTGATTGGGACAATTACAATTTTTTTTCTTTGGAAGCTCTCTATCATTCCTCTCTCTTCACAGTAATCCTTTCATCTGACTAAAAAAAAAAAAAAAGCCTGTTAAAGAACATAAAGTCCTTCGCTGAAGAAGCACTATGTTCATTTTTGATTTGCCACAGTCTGATAAGAAACCTGAGGAATGTTCTGGGACAGTGTGTAAATAGAACAAGAGAGTTCAACTTGATTCACCTGATACTTCCTGAAATTACTTGGTAGTTTGGAGTGATGTAGTAAAATGATATATTCTTTGTTCCTCTTTGGCCACATTTAAATAAATTTATTTATTCGATCTTACAATTCTTTCTGGAAACATCTATCAACAACTAAAAATTAGATTAAGAGATATTGGAAAATAAATATGAATCCCATGCAAATGAAAGCTAAATGCTGAAACTGAGAATTTGGTTTAAAAATGTCTCTATATTATCCTATAAGACTTAAGTGGTCTAAAACATGCTAATATCAACAAATGATGGGTATATGTAACAAATATTTATTTAATTTTAAGTTGTTAAAAGCCTCTCATTTTTAATGTAAAAACTACCAAAATAGTGAAAACTCACTATGTAAACTTAAATAATTTGTAAGTGTAAATAATAGTAGTTGAAAACTTCCTTCTGCTTAGGTATATATATATATATACCCAGCTGCGGACGTGACTGGTGATAGAAGCAAGGTCCGATGCTATAAAGAGCAATATTGCATAGGAACCTGGAATGTCAGGTCCATGAATCAAGGCAAATTGGAAGTGGTCAAACAGGAGATAGCAAGAGCGAACGTTGACATTCTAGGAATCAGCGAACTAAAATGGACTGGAATGGATGAATTTAACTCAGATGACCATTATATCTACTACTGCAGGCAGGAATCCCTCAGAAGAAATGGAGTAGCCATCATGGTCAACAAAAGAGTGAGAAATGCAGTACTTGGATGCAGTCTCAAAAACGACAGAATGATCTCCGTTCATCTCCAAGGCAAACCTTTCAATATCACAGTTTTCCAAGTCAATGCCCCAACCAGTAACACTGAAGAAGCTGAAGTTGAATGATTTTGTGAAGACCTAAAGATCTTTTAGAACTAACACCCAAAAAAGATGTCCTTGTCATTATAGGGGACTGGAATGCAAAAGTAGGAAGTCAAGAAACACCTGGAGCAACAGGCAAATTTGGCTTTGGAATGTGGAATGAAGCAGGGCAAAGACTAATAGAATTTTGCCAAGAAAATGCACTGGTCATAGCAAACACCCACTTCCAACAACACAAGAGAAGACTACATATGGACATCACCAGATGGTCAACACCGAAATCAGATTGATTATATTCTCTGCAGCAAAATGGATAAGCTCTATACAGTCAACAAAAACAAGACCAGGAGCTGACTGGCTTAGATCATGAACTCCTCATTTCCAAACTCAGACTCAAATTGAAGAAAGTAGGGAAAACCACTAAACCATTCAGGTATGACTTAAATCAAATCCCTTATGATTACACAGTGGAAGTGAGAAATAGATTTAAGGGCCTAGATCTGATAGACAGAGTGCCTGATGAACTATGGAATGAGGTTCATGACATTGTACAGGAGACAGGGATCAAGACCATCCTCATAGAAAAGAAATGCAAAAAAGCAAAATAGCTGTCTGGGGAAACCTTACAAATAGCTGTGAGAAGAAGAGAGGTGAAAAGCCAAGGAGAAAAGGAAAGATATAAGCATCTGAATACAGAGTTCCAGAGAATAGCAAGAAGAGATAAGAAAGCCTTCTTCAGCAATCAATGCAAAGAAATAGTGGAAAAGAACAGAATGGGAAATACTAGAGATCTCTTCAAGAAAATTAGAGACACCAAGGGAACATTTCATGCAAAGATGGGCTCGAAAAAGAACAGAAATGGTATGGACCTAACAGAAGCAGAAGATATTAAGAAGAGGTGGCAAGAATACACAGAAGAACTGTACAAAAAGATCTTCACAACCCAGATAATCATGATGTGTGATCACTCCTTATTGACTATGCCAAAGCCTTTGACTGTGTGGATCACAATAAACTGTGGAAAATTCTGAAAGAGTTTTCAGACCAACTGACCTGCCTCTTGAGAAACCTATATGCAGGTCAGGAAGCAACAGTTAGAACTGGACATGGAACAACAGACTGGTTCCAAATAGGAAAAAGAGTACGTCAAGGCTGTATATTGTCACCCTGCTAATTTAACTTATATGCAGAGTACTTCATGAGAAACACTGGGCTGGAAGAAGCACAAGCTGGAATCAAGATTGCTGGGAAAAATATCATAACCTCAGATATACAGATGACACCACCCTTATGGCAGAGAGTGAAGAAGAACTAAAGAGTCCCTTGATGAAAGTGAAAGAGGAGAGTAAAAATTGGCTTAGAGCTCAACATTCAGAAATTAAGATCATGGCATCTGGTCCCATCACTTCATGGGAAACAGAAGGGGAAACAGTGGAAACAGTGGCTTAGTTTATTTTCAGTTCAGTTCAGTTCAGTTGCTCAGTTGTGCCCGACTCTTTGCAACCCCATGAATCGCAGCACGCCAGGCCTCCCTGTCCATCACCAACTCCCAGAGTTCACTCAGACTCATGTCATCGAGTCCGTGATGCCATCCGGCCATCTCATCCTCTGTTGTCCCCTTCTCCTCCTGCCCCCAATCACTCCCAGCATCACAGTCTTTTCCAATAAGTCAACTTTTTGCATGAGGTGGACAAAGTACTGGAGTTTCAGCTTTAGCATCATTCCTTCCAAAGAAATCCCAGGGCCGATCTCCTTCAAAATGGACTAGTTGGATCTCTGCAGTCCAAGGGACTCTCAAGAGTCTTCTTCAACACCACAGTTCAAAAGCATCAATTCTTCGGCACTCAGCTTTCTTCACAGTCCAACTCTCTCATCCATACATGACTACTGGATAAACCATAGCCTTGGCTAGATGGACCTTTGTTGGCAAAGTAATTTCTCTGCTTTTCAATATGCTATCTAGGTTGGTCATAACTTCTCTTCCAAAGAGTAAGCGTCTTTTAATTTCATGGCTACAATCACCATCTGCAGTTATTTTGGAGCCCCCCAACAATAAAGTCTGCCACTGTTTCCACTGTTTCCCCATCTATTTCCCATGAAGTGATGGGATCGGATGCCATGATCTTCATTTTCTGAATGTTGAGCTTTAAGCCAACTTTTTCCACTCTCCTCTTTCACTTTCATCAAGAGTCTTTTTAGTTCCTTTTCACCTTCTGCCATAAGGGTGGTGTCATCTGCATATCTGAGGTTATTGATATTTCTCCTGGCAATCTTGATTCCAGCTTCTGCTTGATTCAGTCCAGTGTTTCTTATGATGTACTCTGCACATAAGTTAAAGAAGCAGGGTGATAATATACAGCCTTGATGTACTCCTTTTCCTATTTGGAACCAGTCTGTTGTTCCATGTCCAGTTCTAACTGTTGCTTCCTGACCTGCATATAGGTTTCTCAAGAGGCAGGTCAGTTGGTCTGATATTTCCATCTCTTTCAGAATTTTCCACAGTTTATTGTGATCCACACAGTCAAAGGCTTTGGCATGGTTAATAAAGCAGAAATAGATATATTTCTGGAACTCTCTTGCTTTTTGATGACCCAGCAGATGTTGGCAATTTGATCTCTGGTTCCTCTGGCTTTTCTAAAACTAGCTTGAACATCTGGAAGTTCACAGTTCACATATTGCTGAAGACTTGCTTAGAGAATTTTGAGCATTACTTTACTTTATTTGGGGGGGTGGGTGCAAAATCACTGAAGATGGTTATTGCAGCCATGAAATTAAAAGACGCTTACTCCTTACAAGGAAAGTTATGACCAACCTAGACAGTATATTAAAAAGCAGAGACTTTACTTTGTCAACAAAGGTCCATCTAGTCAAGGCTATGGTTTTTCCAGCAGTCATGTATCAATGGGAGAGTTGGCCTATAAAGAAAGCTGAGGGCCAAAGAATTGATGCTTTTGATCTGTGGTGTTGTAGAAGACTCTTGTGAGTCCCTTGGATGCAAGGAGATCCAACCAGTCCATCCTAAAGGAGATCATTCCTGGGTTTTCACTGGAAGGACTGATGCTGAAGCTGAAACTTCAATACTTTGGCCACCTGATGTGAAGATCTGACTCATTGGAAAAGACCCTGATGCTGGGAAAGATTGAGGACAGGAGAAGAAGGGGATGACAGAGGATGAGATGACTGGATGGCTTCACTGACTCATGACACTTGGATTTGGGTGAACTCTGGGAATTGGTGATGGACAGGGAGGCCTTGTGTGCTGCGGTTCATGGAGTCACAAATATTCAGACACAACTGTGTGACTTAACTGAACTGAACTGAACTACCTCATGGACTATAGCGTATCAGACTCTGTCCATGAGATTTCCCAGATAAGAATGTTGGAGTGGGTTGCCATTTCCTACTCCAGGTGATCTTCCCAACCTAGGGATCAAACCTGTAGCTCCTACATTGGAGGCAGATTCCTTACCACTGAGCCACTTGGGAAATCCTAACCATAACATATGTATGCATAATTTAACCATCTGCTGTCTATTTTGTTCAAAGAACATTAGAAGTAGTGAAAATTAATTGGCGTGTCAATTTAAATATTAAAAGACACTAATTCTGCCTATGTTTTTCTCTTTTATAGTTTTTGGCCCTACATTTAAGTATTTAATTCATTTTGAGTTTATTTTTGTGTTTGGTGTTAGGAAGTATTTTAATTTCATTCTTTAACATGTAGCTGTCCATTTTTCCCAGTACCATTTATTGAAGAAACTGTCTTTTCTCCACTATATTTTCTTGTTTCCTTTGTCAAAGATAAGGTGCCCACAAGTGCATGCGCTTATCTCTGGGCTTTCAATCTTGTTCCATTGATCTGTATTTCTGTTTTTATGCTGGTGCCATACTGTCTTGATTACTGTAGCTTTGTAATATAGTCTGAATTTAGGAAGGTTGATTTCTCTGGCTCCGTTTTACTTTCTCAAGATTGCTTTAGGTTATTTGAGATATTTTATGTTTCTGTACAAATTGTAAAAATTTTTGTTTTAGTTCTGTGAAAAATGCCATTGGAAATTTGATAGGGATTGGGTTGAATCTGTAGATTCCTTTGGTTAAATCAGTCATTTTTACAATATTGATTCTTCCAATCTAAGAATATGGCATATTTTTCTATCCATTTATCTTGTCTTTGATTTCTTTCATCAGGGTCTTATAGTTCTCTGCGTACTGGTCTTTTGTCTCCTTATGTAGGTTTATTCCAGGCATTTTATTCTTTTTGTTGAAATAGTGAATGGTATTGTTCCCTTAATTTCTTTGATTTTGCATTGTTAGTTATAAGAATGCAAGGGATTTCTGTGTATTAATTTTGTATCCTGCAACTTTACTAAATTCATCGATTAGCTCTATTAATTTTCTGGTGGTATCTTTAGAGTTTTCTATGTGTAATATCATATAACCTGCAAACTGAGAGCTTTACATTTTCTTTTCAAATCTGGATTCCTTTTATTTATTTTTCTTCTCTTATGGTTGTGGCTAATATTGCCAAAACAATGTTGAATAATAGTGGTGAGAGTGGGCTCCCTTGTCTTGTTCCTGATCTTAGAGGAAATGGTTTCTGTTTTCATCATTGAGAATAATGTTTGCTATGGTTTTGTCATATATTGCCTTTATTGTGTTAAGGTAGTTTCCTTCTCTGCCAATTTTATGAAGGGTTTTTATAATAATATGGGTATTACATTTTCTCAGCAGGTTTTTCTTCATCTATTGAGATTGGCATTTTTATCTTTAATTTCTTAATATGGTATATCACATCTATTAATTTGCATATATTGAAGAATCCTTGCATCCCTAGGAGAAACTCCACTTGATCATTGTGCATGATTGATCCTTTTAATATGTCATGAAATTCTTTTCAATAGTATTTTATCTATGAACCACCTCCCAGAATAATAGAAATAAAAACAGAAATAAACAAATGAGACCTAATTGAACTTAAAAATTTACACAGAAAAGGAAACTATAAGCAAGATGAAAAGACAACCTTAGAATGAGAGAAAATAAAGCAACTAACAAAGGATTAACCTCAAAAATATACAAGGAGCTCATGCAGCCCAATATCAGAAAAACAGGCAATCCAATCAAAAATTGGACAGAACATCTAACCAGACATTTATCCAAAGAAGACATATGTATGAGTAACAAATACATGAAAAGATGCTCAACATCATTCATTATTAGAGAAATATAAATCAAATCTACAATGAGGTATCACCTCACATCAGTCAGAATGATTATCATCAAAAAATCTACAAGCAATAAATGCTGGAAAAGATGTGGAGAAAAGGGAACCTCCTTACTCTATTAGTGAGAAGGCAAATTGATACTACTAGTATGGAGATTCTTTAAAATCTAGGAATAAAACTACCTTATGACCCAGTAATTCCACTACTGGCCATAAGACTGAGAAAATCATAATTCAAAATGATACATGAATCCCAATGTTGACTGCAGCCCTGTTTACAATAGCCAGGACATGGAAGCAATCTAGATGTCCATCTACAGATGAATGGATAAAGAAGATGTGGTAAAAGAAGTGAAAGTGATAGTTGTTAAGTCATTTCAAACTCTTTGCAACCCTATGAACTGTAGACTATCAGGCTCCTTTGTCCATCAGATTTTCCAGGCAAGAATATTGGAGTGGGTTGCCATTTCCTTTTCCAGTGCATCTTTCCAACCCAAGAACCAAACATGGATCTCCTGCATTGCAAGCAGATTCTTTACTGTCTGAGCCACCAGGGAAGCCCAAGAAGTTAAGTTCCAGCTGGAGGTGCTGGAGATTGAATACAGGATCTCATGCATGCTAGGTGTATGTTCTACCACTGAGATGTCCATCTGCAAATGAATGAATAAAGAACATGAGGTGTATCTATACAATGGAATATTACTCGGCCATAAAAAGGGGTAAATGTGAGTCAGTTGAAGTGAGGTGGATAAAGCTAGAATTTGCCATACATAGTGAAGAAAGTCAGAAAGAGAAATACAAATGTTATATATTAATTCATATATGTAGAATCTAGAAAAATGGTACTGATTAACCTATTTGCAAGGCAGGAATGTAGATGCAAACACAGAGAACAAAGTTTTGCAGTGGTGAAAGGAGAGAGTGGGACAAACTGAGAGGGCAGCATTGACATATATACACATGTGTATAATATATAGTTAATGGGAACCTGCTATATAGCACAGGGAGCTCAGCTTGGTGCTCTGTGATGACCTAGAGGGGTAGAAAGGAGAAGCTGGAAGAGGAAGGAGGCTCAAGTGGAAGGGAACATATGTATACTTATATCTAATTTATGTTGGTGTATGGCAGAAACCAACACAACATTATAAAGCAATTATCCTCCAATTCAAAATAAAGTCAAAGAAAATTTTAAAAAGATATTAGCAAATCACCCTTTGGAAATCTATTATAATTCATCATTGTTATTACAACTATTATCATTATTACATTGGTTTGTAGAAGTTTTATGAATTCTATATACTCATATTTCCATGCTTTCATAAAATATCTGTCTACTGCAAAATTGATGTCTGATATATTTTAACATTGTTCATGTTAATAGTTTCAAATCATAAATAAATACTATATAAAAGAATCAAGAAAAATATTAGTATATTTCTTTCTATATCTAATTTGTAAAGAATATGTTCTTCATTCCAATAGTATACAGATATTTTTGACTTTTTTTTTTGATTTTTAGTTGTTCCAAGTTTAAAGTTTAGAATTTTCTATTGTTTGGAATTTGCTTAGTCACTTAGTATGGGAAGTACTATTTTTCTTATTATAAAGTTCAAAGTACTAGCATATTGTATCAGTGAAATAGTTCAATAGTCATTTATTTTCCCTTCTGACTTGATAAACCATAATTTTAATATATAAAATTTTTCATTGATGTGTAAAGGAATATTTGAACCCTGTTTCCTTCATTAATTCATTTTCTGCTTCAACTTCCCATGGTGCTATATTTATATGTGCATACTAAGAAATGAAGGTGAGTTCTCCTTTCATTGTTCTTTCTATTTATTCCTATTATGAATAGCTATCAGTTGTTTTATAACTTTAATTTTTACAAGTTTATTACAAAAATATAGGAAGTCATAGGATATTTCATGTGAAGTGATATTTCAAATTCAGTTTAAATCTTCTAAAAATCTTATTTTCACTGTCTTCAGAATTGAATTACAAAGCAAAAAGTTTCTAAACATAGTATTATATGTTTAGTTAAGTAAATGAAAGTATTTTTCCTATTTGCCATCTTCTGCCTTAAAGAAGGATTCTTTCTTTTTTCCAGCTGATATATTATTAATAGTATAAGATTTGAGCATTAATCTCTTTTTAATGACATTTCTGTATTTGCATAATTTCATAATATGCAAATTATGTTCCATTCTTTGAGACTCCAATATGCAAATTATTCTATTATTTCATAATATGTAAATTATGTCTCATTCTTTGAGACTCCAATGGACTTTAGTTTGCCAGGCTCCTCTGTTCATGGAGATTCTCCAGGCAAAAATACTGGAGTGGGTTGCCATGCCCTCCTCCAGGTGATCTTCCCAACCAGGGATAGAACCCAGGTCTCCCTCATTGCAGGCAGATTCTTTCCCAGAGCCACAAGGGAAACTCAAGAATACTGAAATGTGTGGCCTATCACTTCTCCGTGGTAACTTCCTGAGCCAGGAATCAAACCAGGGTCTCCTACAGGCATCCATTGCAGGTGGATTCTTTATCAGCTGAGCTACCAAGGAAGCCCATATGCAATAATGTGGTTATAATAATGTGGACTTTACTGAAGCTCTTTGAAATAATCTTATATGTGAAGAAAGAAAGTTTTCTTTATATTATTTGAAATTTAATCATTTCCTTGTTTATCATTAATATTTTTAAATTGTCTGCTGTGCTGATTCAAAGCTGTGAACATTTCTTAGCAAATTGTATTATATGATTATAAAAGTAGATGGAAAAAATATAAAATATAAAGCTCTAATTCTGATTATTTTATTTTGTTCCATTTCACAATTTTCAGTTCCCTATTCTGGATGCTACAGTATTTTTCTGGATTTCAGTGCTTAGTAATTATATTAAAAATAGCAAAAATTCAGGTCCTATGTTGGCTAATGAGTAAGTCATACTTGCTCATCCTTCACATTAATCAGATTCCACAAACCTCTGAGTATTCTTTGAAATAATGACTCAGGATACACCATCTGCTCTAATCCAGTCAGTTTTGTCTTTACCACCCCTCAAAATATACTCTTCCACTACCATCAACAAAAGCTCTGTAAACTTTTCGCTTTTTAGTATTCTTATCCTCTTTTAAATTATAATTTCCAAACAAACACTCATTAGCCCCAGGCCATGTTCATCGCTTATGGTCTTTTAATCTAAGATGTATTCTTCATGTTTAACTAGTCTCACACTTAGTATAAGGTTATATCTTTTTCTAGTATACTAATTTTCCATAGAAAAATGGCCCTGGAATTTATTCTTAAATTCTTGAGATTAGTGATTTTATTTCTTCTAAAAACACAAAAAATAACATCCTGTCATTAAATGACAGCTTCAGTTAATACATTTCTGGAGAAAATTCTATAATTTACTAATTCATCTACTCTGTATTGTCAGGGACAGCACAGAATATTGAACTCTGTTCAACATAATTCTCTTAAAAACGGTTACTAAAAAAGTACTTGTTCATCAAAAATTTCATTATTGGACTTAAAAAGGATAATGTATCTTCTAAAAATTTTAACACAGTTCCAGTGTATTGGTTACACACTGTGAACATTCTTCTTCATTTTGCTGATGATGTTAGAAGATAATAAAGCAGGAAAACTTTCATCAAAATATAACTGTGTCCTTGAATATAACAAAAACAACAACAACAAATGAAAACTATCACTTTTCAAAATGGTAAATTGGCTTTTAAATATATTTTTTTTAATTTACTGAAGTCTGTAAAATAGACAGGAATAAGATAAACAATGACCTGTAGGGAAAAATCAAAGACTGACAGACACTGCTGTTCTTAATAGGTGCTGCTGCTGTTAACAAACCACCTAGATCCATCAAAAGTTGATTCAAAAAGATTGAAGACGGGGTCTCAACCCTGATTGAAATGAAATGTCAGCAAGGATAAGAGAAGAAAGATGGAGATTGTATTAAAAAAGAAACTATGTTCAGAAATAAGCTTTGGGACATACACGAATCTAAAATGGCATCTATATCCAGCAGAGCAAATTCATGGGGTCTAGAAAACTAGGTTAGTTTGTCTTTTTGAAGCACTTGTTGAATTCAGAGTTGAATCTGAACATAAATGGATTTAAAAGAGAATCCTTTTTATTGATTTCCAAGCTAAGATGACATATGAGGCAGAGAAGTAGAAAGGAATAAAAATTGCTAAGGCTGTAAAAGCTTGCTATTTTCTTTCTTTCTTAAAGTTTTCAGTAAGAGAATAAACTATGTACATTTATCTACTTTAAAAAATTGTTTACAGTATGCCATGCTGAGAAAACTGGCCATTAGTTTCCTTGATTTTCTTCATATCATCTCCTACCTTATTCCACACACTAGAAATTATAAAATGACTAGGAGTCCAGACTCCCACTGATGCTACAATTTGAAGACAAGGGCAAGAGATTTACTATTTCAAGGAGGCAGTTGGATATGATGGAAAGAATATTGCATTAGTCCTGAAAGTCTAGGGTTTTAATTTCAGTTCTGACAATTCAAGCAGTGGGTTCTGGAAGTCTCAATCTCTATGAAACTCACTGTTTCCCAATTTAAAATGAGGAGAATAGTCCTTAATGTTTCCCTGACTAATCTCCTGACTGCATTCAGTTTTTAAATTATGTGGAAATGTGAAGAAATGTACAAATGGGGCATTTTCCTATTTCTGCATTATTGGTTTTAAGTCTATCAACTTACTATCTCTCACATAATCAACCCTTCCTCTATTTCACCTTGTTAAATTATCCTTACATGTCACTTCTTGGTATATAATCATACCAACTTTAGCCTTCAGCTCAACTCCAAATAAAACTCATGACAATACTTTTTCCCTTGTATCCTCAACTTTGCAGTTTTCTTACAGTGATATATTTTCCCTTACATTTTCTTAGAAAGCTATGCCCCTCTTTGAATTAATTGATATTGCTTTTTCTTTAAAGTACAAACCAAATTCCTCCAAATATTGTTCGGTTGAATTCATCCTTTCTTATGCTCACTCATTCACAGCCTATATTTCTCATCATAAAAATAACACAGAAAAGTCAATTAAATGAGGATAAGTTAAAATATTCCACTGTATATAGCAAGCTATTACCTTTTCTATCAGTTCTATGCCCAAAAAAAGTCAAAGAAACATCATAAATCATCACTGTGGAATTCACCTACATGACTCCAAAGCAAGTTTGCACTAAATAAGGTAACACAGGAATGATACAATTGGTTCAAATAATAAAAAATAATAGTCTGCTAGTTGATATTTAACAATCAGTATACTTTGCTAAACCACTATTTTTCTGTCATGCAATTCTTCCTTCTGATGTTTAAGAATAGAATGAAATAAAGGGGAAAAAAAGACTAGAATGAAATTGCCTTTGCTAAAAGACAAATTAAGAGAATCACATTTTGGACTCTTACTAGAAAATTAAAATATTGTTCAGGACTTAAATGCAAGATGTTTAGAAATGAGTTGGTCAACTCAGTGCATAAAATTCAATTTTATTAGTTGAAAATGATGGTTACATCATAGACGGGGGAAAAACCATAGCCTTGACTAGACGGACCTTAGTTGGCAAAGTAATGTCTCTGCTTTTTAATACGCTATCTAGGTTGGTCATAACTTTTCTTCCAAGGATTAAGCATCTTTTAATTTCATGGTTGCAATCATCATCTGCAGTGATTTTGGCAGCCCCCAAAATAAAGTCAGCCACTGTTTCCACTATTTCTCCATCTATTTGCCATGAAGTGATGGGACTGGATGTCATGGTCTTAGTTTTTTGAATGTTGAGTTTTAGGCTAGCTTTTTCACTCTCCTCTTTCACCTTCATCAGGAGGCTCTTTGGTTCCTCTTCACTTTCTGCCATTAGAGTGATGTCATCTGCATATCTGAGGTTATTGATATATCTCCCAGAAATCTTAATTCCAGCTTGAGATTCATCCAGCCAAGCATTTTGCATAGTGCACTCTGCATATAAGTTAAATAAGCAGGGTGACAATATACAGCCTTGACATACTCCTTTCCCAATTTTGAACCAATTTATTGTTCCATTTCAAGTTCTAACTGTTGCTTCTTGATATGTGTACATGTTTCTCAGGAGGCAGAAATGGTGGTCTGGTATTCCCATTTCTTTAAGAGTTTTTGAGTTTGTTGTAATACACAGTCAAAGTCTTTAACATAGTCAAGAGAGTAGAAGTAGATGATTTTCTGGAATTCCCTTGCTTTTTCTATGATCCAACAGATGTTGACAATTTGATTTCTGGTTCCTCTGTCTTTTCTAAATACAGCTTGTACATCTAGAAGTTTTCAGTTCATGTATTGTTGAGGCCTAGCTTGAAGGATTTTGAGCATTACCTTGCTAGCATGTTAAATACAGGCAATTGTGCCATAGTTTAAATATTCTTTGGCATTGCCCTTCTTGGAACTAGAATAAAAACTGACATTTTCCAGTCCTGTGGCCACTGTTGAGTTTTCCAAATTTGCAGGCATATTGAGTGCATCACTTTAATAGAATCATCTTTTATAACTTGAAATAGCTCAATTGGAATTCCATCACCTCCATTAACTTTGTTAATAGTAATGCTTCCTAAGGTCCCCTCACTTCACACTCCAGGATGTCTGGCTCTAGGTGAGTGATCACACCATCGTGGTTATCCAAGTCATTATAACCTTTTTTGTACAGCTCTGTTTATTTTTGTCATCACTTCTTTATATCTTTGCTTTTATTTCTGTGCCTTTTCTTTAGTGTGCCCATCTCTATGAAATGTTCCCTTGGTATCTCTAATTTTCTTGAAGATATCTCTAGTCTTTCCCATTCTATTGTTTTCCTCTATTTCTTTGCTTTGTTCACTTAAAGAGGCTTTCTTATCTCTCCTCACTATTCTCTGGAACTCTACATTCAGATGAATATACATGAAGTTATTAGATAAATATTATTGTTAGTAAATATTTTATTAGATAAAAAATATATATACATATATTATATACATACATACATACATATATATATATATATATATATATATATATATATATATATATGCTATTTAGTCGCTTCAGTGGTGTCTGACTTTGTGAGACCCAATGGACCATAGCCCATCTGGCTCCTCTGTCCATGGAATTCTCTAGGCAAGAGAGAGTTGCCATACCTATGAAGTGGGTTGCCACACCTTCCTCCAGGGGATCTTCCTGACCCAGGAATTGAACCCATATCTCCTGCATGGTAAGCAGTTTGTTTACCACTGAGCCACCAATGAATCCCATTGTAGATATACAATGATCCCTTTTAGATAAAAAGAGATGTGAATATAAATAAACCATTAAAGTAATAGTAGCTAACATTTATTTTGCATTATCATTCCCCAAACTGTTCTACTTTCTTTAGATGTATTCTGATTTGTCTTATAAAATGCCTTAAACTTTATTATTATCGTTATTTATTTATGTTCAAGCTGGCCAGCAAGTTTATATGTGTGCATGAATATTTATATATATATAGAAATTGGCTGAATAAATATATACCTTACATTATTTTTAAAATTGGTCATAAAATTTTCCCCGTTAAAAGATAATATCAACAATAGCTAATCATTACCAATTTTTAAAATAATGTAAAATATATTTTCTTTCAGCTTATATATACATTTATATGCATATATATACATATATATAAATATACATAAAAATGGCATTCCCTGGTGGCTCAAATGGTAATGAATCTGCCTCTAATACAGGAGACCAAGGTTCAATCCCTCAGTCAAGAAGAGAAGGAAATAAATATATGTGTACATGTTTACATTATTCTAGATGCCCTTGTTTCTGAGAGTAATATGATTGTAGATACTTAAAACAATTTTCAAGCCTTGAGATAGCCCCATCAATAGATAAAAATTATCTCCACATTCTGTAGACAACTATGCCTACAGAGTTTAAGCATGTGCTATGGTTACATTATTGTTGCTATTGTTGTTAAGTGCTAAATCTTATCTGACTTTTTGTGACCCCATGAACTGCAACCCACCAGACCCCTCTGTCCATAGGATTTCCCATGCATGAATACCAGAGTAGGCTGCCATTTCCTTCTCCAGGCCATCTTCCTTACTGTATCTCCTGCACTGGCAGAGATATTCTTTACCACTGAGCCACCTAGGAAGCCCCATATTTATATAGTGATGAACAATAATCCCTTGTAGGAAAACAGCGTATAGAGTCTAAGAAAATAATAAACCAAAGCTAAGATAGAGGGATTAATGAAAAGCAATACTGAACATAATAAAATGCTAGCTTTCTTTATCAGTTCTATGGGAGGAGACTCGTAGAAAATGTAATAAAGGATAGCAATGTCAAAGTAAAGCAATCTATGTTCATAGGTATGTAACATAACTCTACCATATTGTGTTTAGGTGCCCAAGTGGGCACTGAAGTGATTTGTACAAAAAAATGGTGAGATTAGGAAACAGTCACTACACCAAGAGCTGAATATCACAGAGAAACCCCACATTTTTAAACAAAAACACAAAGGCATAAAACATAAACATTCAGTATTATTTCTACTAGAATGTTCTACTCCAAGAGCTGAATATCAGAGAGAAAAAAACACAATTTTTAATGTAACAGAAAATCATAAACCACCAATATTCAGTATTATTTCTACTAGAGCATTTTACTAGGGTGTTCTACTTGATTCCTTATTCTTATAATATAAATCTTCAGATCTTCAAATATTTCTAGAAGTTCATGCTGGCTAGAAAAGATAATCTTTTATTTTACTTTTTTTTCTCAACATTATTAAAAAGTATTACAAACATAATAAACACAGATCATCAACAAAACCTTAAATATCCAGTTGACATTTCCCTTCAGACTTAGAGAAAACTTCCACAGAATATTTTTCCTCTTCCAAGAAGTTGAAAACAGTATTTAAAAAGAAGGTGGGTTAAGATGATATTAATTCGAGATATATGGCGATTTAATATGTAATTAAATTGACAATTTTTGTAACAATCGTTTAACATTTATCAAGCACTCACATTACGCTCTGTGCTACATAAATGCACACCCACTACTTGCATTGCTCTTTTTCTGTTGACAAGGGCTCTGTGTGCATGTCTCTAAAAAAAATAAATAAAGGATACAATCAATAATACTTTTCAAACTATGTAAAAAAATAAATAAATAGGCACATGTATGATCCCTAGCAAAGACTATTGTGTTTGGAGGAATGACCCTTCATCTCAAAATTCACCTAAATCTCTCTTCTAGATCTGTGACCTCCTAAGAGGGGTGAACACACAAGGGAACATTTGTGTATAATCAAGTGGGAAGCAGGAAAAGGAACAAGATGGTTATTTACATTCATTTTTACCTAAGGAAAGAAATTAAGCTTTGCTAATATTCAGCTATGGTCATTTTTTTTTAATAGATCAGGTGGCCATATGTTAAAGGAAAGATTATGTATGCAGAAAAACAAAAGTTTATCTTTACAGGAGACAAGCACTTAGAAGCTCACCATTTTGCTTTCATTTTATGGCTTTATTGCAGTTTACGTGTTCCCAGGTCCTTAGTCACTCAGTCATGTCCCACTCTTTGCAACCCTAATGGGCTGTAGCCTTCCAGTCTCCTCTGTCCATGGGGATTCTCCAGAAAGGAATACTGGAGTGGGTTGCCATTTCCTCCTCCAGGAGATCTTCCAAATCCAGGGATGGAACCCAGGTCTACCGCACTGCGGGCAGATTCTTTACCATCGGACCTACCTGGAAAGCCCCAAAATACTGGAATAGGTAGCCTATCCCTTCTCCCAGGAAACTTCCCAACCCAGGAATTAAATCAGGGTCTCCTACATTGCAGGTGGATTCTTTACCTGCTGAGTTGCCAGGGAAGCCCTGGTAAAGAATCCACCTGCCAAAGTAGAAGTGGGTTCAATCCCTGTGTCTGGAAGATTCCCTGGAGAAGGAAATGGTGGCCAACTCCAGTATTCTTGCCTGGGAAATCCCATGGATAGAAGAGCCTGGCAGGCTACAGTCCACTGGGTCTCAGAAGAGTCAGACACTACTTAGCAATTAAATAGTTAAATAGTTTGCAAATTACTCCATTTTGCTTCAATGAAACTAACAAATACAAAATCGATAAGCTGTTTGAAAGCTTCCTACCTCCCTTCCTAAAATCCGTATTGACTTAAGACCAATTATGCAATCATAAGCTTCCCTGGTTGCTCAGACCATACAGAATCTGCCTGCAGTGCAGGAGACCCAACTTCAAATCTTGGGTTGGAAGCATCCCTGGGGAAGGGAATGGCAACCCACTCCAGTATTCTCACCTGGAGAATTCCACGGACAGAAGAACCTAGCAAGCTAAAGTTCATGGGGTTGCAAAGAGTCAGACAAAACTGAGCGACTAACACTTTCACAGTTCCAAGCAAACACCAAGAAAATGATAGCGTTGACTGTCATTTAAATTTTCAAGTGAAAACAACCATAATTTAATCAGATATAAAATTGAGTTGCTCAAAAATTCAGAAAAGTATTATCCAGAACACAGTTTTAAATATGAATTGATATCTATTCTATTTAATGAAAATATTAGATTTGAAATTCATTTATTGCATTAGTCATAGGACAATTAATACTCAAATTTGTTGCAAAAATTTGCATAAATGTCATGGATATAAATAACATTATACTGTTATTTACCTGTATTTTAAAAATTTAAAATACAGTTAAATCTTTACAGTAACTTGCTAAAAGGTAATGATTTGACTGAGAAATATTTTTTACACATACACAAAAAATGTTGAGAATGTATCAGTTATCAAGAGGAATGAGTAAATAGTTCATAGAATTTGAAGACAGATTGTGCTTCTTTCTTTGTACAAAAGAAAGGAGACCCAAATATATTGCCCTATCATTTTTGCTCTGCTGCTGCTGCTGCTGCTAAGCCGCATCAGTCATGTCTGACTCTGTGCAACCCCATAGACGGAAGCCCACCAGACTCCTCTGTCCCTGGGATTTTCCAGGCAAGAACACTGGAGTGGGTTGCCATTTCCTTCTCCAATGCATGAAAGTGAAAAGTAAGTGAAGTCGCTCAGTCATGTCCGACTCTTCCAGACCCCATGGACTGTACCAGCCTCCTCTGTCCATGGGATTTTCCAGGCAAGAGTACTGGAGTGGGTTGCCATTTTTACTCTAAAAGGCACTTAAAAGGCAGTGTATTTTTTAAATATTCTATCCATCAGCACTTATTAAAAAAGCATATTTAATCAGTATATCTAAGGGATAAAAAGGAGCATTTTAATAGAATCAGAAGATAAATACCCTTGAAAAGAACTGTGTGTGAGTCATCCCACACAGCCCCAAGTATCCTGTATCATGCATCGAACCTGGACTGGTGATTCGTTTCATATATGATATTATATATGTTTTAATGCCATTCTCCCAAATCATCCCACCCTCTCCCTCTCCCACAGAGTCCAAAAGACTGCTCTATACATCTGTGTATCTTTTACTGTCTCGCATACAAGGTTATCATTACCATCTTTCTAAATTCCATATATATGTGTTAGTATACTGTATTGGTGTTTTTCTTTGATGTTTGGCAAAACAAATACAATATTATAAAGTAATTAGCCTCCAATTAAAATAAATAAATTTATAGTAAAAAAAAAAGAACTGTGTGTGAGGTAAAGAGTATTTAGAAAACAGATATTTGAAACTATTTTCTTTGTTATGCTACTGAGTTCTTGGAAATGGCATGTGTACATCATTCATTAAAGAAACCTGTATCTGCACACTTAAAAAACAAAAATTTGAAGAGAGACGTCCTTGTTAAAATCTTCCAAAAACAAATAGTTATAAAACCATTTTTAAAACTATATATAAAAATGCAGAGCGTTGTGATTAGCTTGAAAAAAAAATGTGATTTTTAATAGGAAATATATAAATTTTGATGAAATTAAAAATGGATTCTTGTGGAATTTCAAAAAAGTAAATCTGAAATGGTGAATATGATTCGATGCTGATGATCAAGATAAAGTATGAAAGTTGCTGATAGGTTCTTCCGTTTAGATATTTATATTTGGAGTTATCTCTTCCAGCATTGAGAAATATTCAAATTAAGGATTTAAAAAACTGGGATGAGAATCAGACTTCAGTTTAACAAAATGTCAAGCAAATTTTAAAAAACAGTAATAAAACTATTATTTAGAGTAATTCAGTTATTTACTAAATTGCATATAAATAAATACACATATCTTGGGGAAACTTGCTTTATTTAAAAAGCTCCTAATCAGTGAAAGACAGATTAATCTTTATTGTACTGAGGTTATTGTACAAGGTTTTTAAAAGAACAATTGAATTGAATGGTGGGTTAAGAAAAATACTAATTTTAAAGGAGTAGAAACAATAAAAGTGTTAAAGAGATCAGGAATTTAAGTAAAATAAATGAAACTCATAGTTTGGAATCAGAAACTGAATAGAAAAAAGTTTCACCAAAGGAAAAAAAAAAAGGAGGAGGTGATGATAATGTTAGCTAAAGCATTGTTTCATTTAATTCCAATAGCTCAATAACCATGTAACCTAATAGTATTATCTCCATCTTCCATCTAAAGAAATACAAGTTTATAGAGCATAGTAAATTGTACAAGGACATCAGGAAAAAGTAGAAAAATTTTATTAGAAAAATGATATCCCACATACTGATATTTTTGCTTAAATGTTAATTAACTACATAAATATTAGACTTCAGCCATATAAATACACACAATTCATCACACAGTAAGCATTAAATGTTAAATTAATGTTATTAAAATTTTTAAATAAATATTTTCCAGGAAATGTATTGTAAAACACAGGGAATGTAGCCAATTATAAATTGAACTTAACCTTTACCCTTGTATATAAATAAATAAAATTTTCAATAAATATAATGCATACTAAATGAGATTGGATATATGCAAAATAAGATGAAAATTACTTTTAAAAGATATGTAAAATGTTAATCTATTCTGATCTTTTTGGTACACTGATACAAATTTTTTCAAAGATTTTTTGAAATGTCTACTAATAGATTCCCTGCTACTGCTAAGTTGCTTCAGTCGTGTCCGACTCTGTGTGACCCCATAGACGGCAGTCCACCAGGCTCCCCCGTCCCTGGGATTTTCCAGGCAAGAACACTGGAGTGGGGTGCCATTTACATACATTATTGAGTTATCACTTCAGAGTGAAAATGACATGCACCCCTTTGAGTGCCATGTTTATTAGTTTACTTTGCTAAAGAAAGACGTGTATAAAAGTAATCCACCTTTGGAAAGTCATAAATTACATTTTATTAATAATTGCTTTCCATACAAAACCAAGGAAGCCCAGATCATTTGTTTATTTTTAATTAAAGGGCAAATTGACTGAACATAATTGAACTTTGAAAATACACTTAAATCTGATTTTTGATTAGTGAAATCATTCTCATCAATAATTTAACTACCAAATTGATAAATCCCAAAGCATTTCTTTTAAAAACCTCATTAACATTCCTACATCCTCTTTCCCCTGTAGCTCCTGTTTAATTATAGCAAAACCTTTATTCAGACACAACCCCAGAGAAAATTTTTAAAAAGTTGTTCCTTAGCAGATATGAGATCTAACTAAAGGTCACACAAAATTCTCCAAGAAGCCCAGGGGATACTAGTGGTGGGTTAGCACTGAGCTACTGTCCTAGGGGAAGTCGTCCTTCCCAGATCTCTGAATACATAAAATATGTCACACTGGTTAAACTTTCACATACTTTCTTTTTCAAGAAATAACTTTTGATTAATTGCAAATCAACTAATGCTTTCTTTTTTCTCATTTTCTTTGTTAGATTACTATTTTAATTTCATTTTTATAATTCATTGCATGAATTCAGTGCATAAATTTAACTTGTTTACCCTATTATAATCATGTAAAGTTTTTCCTAAGGATTACTATTTCTATTAAAACTTTGGCACACCTACTGATATATAGTAAGAAAAAAATAAAGAAAATAAAAGACCCTGTAAACTCAAGTCTCCAGCAATTTTTTAGAACATAGCACTAAATATAAAAACTTCATCTGACTTATTTGGGTCTCCCTGTCATTGTCCTCTGTCTTCAAACTTCAGCCTATCTTAGTTTCCTCTTCTCAGAAAAGCAATAGTCTGGTGCCCTGTCAGTAAATGCAGTCACTTTTACACTTAGATTTGTTAACTCATTGAGTTGCTGGCTGTATGTAATCAAGTCAGACTCCTTTATCTCAGCTTGACTAGCCCAGAGATTCTAATGTCATTTGTTAGATCTCTCCTAAGTTCAGGCTCTGGAAGCCAATGTCACATTGCAACCTAATTCTTGCTTATTTTCAAAAATAAAATGATTTAATCTTGGCATTAACTGTCTTTAACTTCACTTGTCATTAACTTCTCTTCCTCATGTCCTCTTGAAAATTATTTATAAATTTTTACTTAAGTAAGTAAGTGTTCGTTGCTCAGTCGTGCCCGACTCTGCGACCCCATGGATTGCAGCCCACTAGGCTCTTCTGTCCATGAGATTTTCCAGGCAAGGATTCTGGAGTGGGTTGCCATTTCCTTCTCCAGGGGATCTTCCCAACCCAGGGATCAAACCCGGGCCTCCTGCACTGCAGGAAGATTCTTTACCTACTGAGCTACAAGGGAAGCCCATATATATATATATATATATATATATATATATATATATATATATATATATATATATATATATATATATATATATATTTAACATTCTAAATACATAAGTTACACAAACATCCACTCACTTTATCCTATCATTTTTACCTATTTTCCCAAAGAATGAGGAAGAAATATGGATTTCCTTTTAGAAATGGATTTTTTTCTTCTCCAAAGTTATTTGTTTTATCAATATAATAGTTATCATTTAATGACTTCGATATGATTGCAGGAAAATTTTGACTTCAAATTCATGACTATGTATTAAAGTTGCTTCCAATATCATTACATATTTTAAAATACAATGCAATACACAATATTTTAGAAGTCTAGAGTGCTTGCTTGGCAGCTGAAAATAATTGTCAAAGGAAGTGAAGCAATATCAACCAGTATAAATTTAACATAAAGATATATACATTTCAAATGTGAAATTCCCATATGCAATCACTTTTAAATAAATTTGTGTTTCTTCTATTAAGCTAATAAGTATCAACAGATACAATCTCCCTGCAGGGAACTCTTGCATTTCTTTGTTTTGTCTATAGAGCAGATTATTTAACACTGTCATTTCTTCAGCTCATAAACTGATATCCTTTTTTGCTGGGGCAAATCTCCAAATTCATTCTTCTTTCCTTTTCATTTAGAGAACCTGAAGAAATAAATTAAAATCCTTCTTACTGCTAAACATTTCCTTACACTTTAATTGCATAAACACACAAATTCATCATTATCTCTTTTTATGAAGATTAAACTAGTTTGAACCAGTTTTATCCACATACAAAGGCTAGAATTTTAAATAGCAATATATATCAAACTCTTAAAATATTTCATACTACAGATTCTTCCAGGATATTCCTGATGTCTAAGATGAATTTTCTTAGAAAAATTTGGTTTCATGTAGAATTTATGCAAGATAGAATTCCATATCATTCAACAATGCATCTTGCAGAATTGGTACATGACAGAGTATAATCTGAGTAAAGCTTTTGAGGTTTGTTTAGATTTGGTATGATATTTTTATAGAGACCATATTATATTAAAATGCTGCATTTAATTTATTACTTAGCTCAAATCCAACAGAATAATACTACAGTAGATTTGGGCAGACAATGTAGATCATCTACTAGTATTTCCAAAACAAGTGAGACACTATTATTGTGAATGTTGTGACATGACATGATATTATATGACATTATAATATTCCTGAAGAAATATCCTCTACATGGGAAATTCAAGTTATAGGTATAACTATCTCAAAGAGTAAGAAATTACTTTTTAAAAGTTATGATTATTTCAGTATGATTTTATCTATTTAACTGATAACATTTCCTTGTTATATTCAAACATTGGTTCTTCAAACTCTGCAAGTAATTTTTAGCTATCTGAATATATCATTCACTCATAAAGCGTGTCATTCTGTACGTTTTCCTCTGTTTCTGAGATTCCCGCTCACCCCTTACTTTTCATGATGAAATCCTGTTACTCATTCCTCAAATTTCAGAGGATATGCACTCTTCTCACCAGGACTCCTCCATTTCCACTCCATGTTGTGTGTGCTTAGTCTCTCAGTCATTTCCGACTCTGTATGACCCCATGTATTGTAGCCTACCAGGTTCCTCTGTCCATAGAATTCTCCAGACAAGAATACTGGAGTGGGTTGCCATTCCCTTCTCCAGGGAATCTTCCCCACCCAGGACTTGAACCTGTGTCTCCTGAATTTCATGCAGATTTTTTACCATCTGGGCTACAAGTGAAGCCCTATCTACTCCACATGAGGAGGAACGAATTCCAACATCTACAGTGCCCCCATGGTCATTTTCTCCAAAGTTCCCACAGTTTCTTTCTTGTAATTTACTCTTCCTTGTTCAGAATTAACCATAGAACAACATGATCAAAACCTAAACTGATACTCTATACTTGGGAAAAATATTTGTTTCCTGATGTATAAGATTGCTTGAAGTGGTAGGGATGTTATCAAATGGTCTTATTTTATACATCTCATATTTCTTGCAAGGTTAACCAAAAGCATTAGGAGAGAAGAGAACCATTCTACATTTCCTCCGCTAGTTAGGCTTTATAAATATCAAGGGATATATTTTAGGAAATGCAGGAGCTTTAGGAACCTGTAGTGGACTATCATAACTGCAGAAGCAGACATGCTTGCTTCCTTTTCATATCCCTCATACTGATGAATATACCCACCTCTATTGATTTTCTACCTCTTTTATTCCTTCCCAACTCTCTGTCATAGTTAACAAAAGGAATATAATCAGTTTAGTTAATCATTTTTGATCTATTCAATATACATTTCCCCATCAGGCAGATTTCTTATCTCAAGCAACTAGATAAACTATAACTCTTAGTTTTCAGGATATATAAAGTGGCGTTTGAAAGGACAAAGGCCATCCAAAAGAGATTACAGATATCCTGGGATGTGAAGTCAAGTGGGCCTTAGGAAGCATCACTATGAACAAGCTAGTGGAGGTGATGGAATTCCACTTGAGCTATTTCAAGTCCTACAGGATGATGCTGTGAAAGTTCTGCACTCAATATGCCAGCAAATTTAGAAAACTCAACAGTGGCCACAGGACTGCAAAAGGTCAGTTTTCATTCCAATTCCAAAGAAAGGCAATGCCAAAGAATGTTCAAACTATAACACAATTGCACTCAACTCAGATGCTAGCAAAGTAATGCTCAAAATTCTCCAAGCCAAGCTTCAACAGTACATGAACCATGAACTTCCAGATGTTCAAGCTAGATTTAGAAATGGCAGGGGATCTAGAGATTAAATTGTCAACAACTGTTGCATCATTGAAAAAGCAAGAGAGTTCCAGAAAAACATCTACTTCTTCTTTATTGACTACAACAAAGCTTTTGACTGTGTGGATCACAACAAACTGTGGAAAATTCTAAAAGAGATGAGAATACCAGACCACCTGACGTGCCTCTTGAGAAACCTGTATACAGGTCAAAAAGTAAGAGTTAGAACCTGACATGGAAGAACAGACTGGTTCTAAATAGGAAAAGGAGTATATCAAGGCTGTATATTGTCACCTGCTAATTTAACGTATATGCAGAGAACATCATGAGAAATGCTGTGCTGGAAGAAGCACAGGCTGGAATCAAGATTACTGTGAGAAATATCAATAACCTCAGATATGCAGATGACACCACCCATATGGCACAAAGTAAAGCAGAACTAAAGAGCCTCTATTTGAAAGTGAAAGAGAAGAGTGAAAAGATTGGCTTAAAACTCAACATTCATAAAACTAAGATCATGGCATCTGGTCCCATCACTTCATGCAAATAGATGGGGAAATAATGGAAACAGTGAGAGGCTTTATTTGCTTGGGCTCCAAAATCACTGAAGATGGTGACTGTGGCCATGAAATTAAAAGATGTTTGCTCCTTGGAAGAAAAGTTATGACCAACTAAGACAGCATGTTAAAAAGCAGAGGCATTATTTGCCAATGAAGGTCCATCTAGTCAAATCTATGGTTTCACCAGTAGTCATGTATGGATGTGAGAGTTGGACTATGAAGAAAGTTGAGGGCTGAAAAACTGATGCTTTTGAACTGTGGTGTTGGCGAAGACTCTTGAGAGTCCCTTGTACAACAAGGAGATCCAACCAGTCCATCTTAAAGGAAATCAATCCTGAATATTCATTGGAAGGACTGATGCTGAACGTGAAGCTCTGAAATTTGGCCACCAGATATGAAAAACTGAATCACTGGAAAAGACCCTGATGCCGGATGAGAATGAAGGCAGGAGGAGAAGGGGATTACAGAGGATGAGATGGTTGGATGGCATCACCGATTCAATGGACATGTTCAGTTCAGTTCAATTCAGTCACTCAGTCATGTCCAACTCTTTGCAACTCCATGAACCACAACTTGCCAGGCATCCCTGTCTATCACCAACTCCAAGTGTGCACCCAAACCCATGTCCATTGAGTCGGTGATGTCATCCAACATTTCATCCTCTGCCGTCCCCTTTTCTTCTTGCTCTGAATCTTTGCCAGCATCAGGGTCTTTTCGAATGAGTCAGCTCCCTGCATCAGGTGGCCAAAGTATTGGTGTTCCACCTTCAACATCAGTCCCTCCAATGAACACCCAGGACTGATCTAATTTAGGATGGACTGGTTGGATCTCCTTGCAGTCCAAGGGACTCTCAAGAGTCTTCTCCAACACCACAGTTCAAAAGCATCAATTCTTCGGTGCTCAGCTTTCTTTATAGTCCAACTCTCACATCCATTCATGACTACTGGAAAAACCATAGCCCTGATTAGATGAACTTTGTTGACAAAGTAATATCTCTGCTTTTTAATATGCTGTCTAGGTTGCTCATAAATTTCCTTCCAAAGAGTAAGCGTCTTTTAATTTCATGGCTGCAGTCACCATCTGCAGTGATTTTGGAGCCCAGAAAAATAAAGTCAGCCACTGTTTCCACTGTTTCCCCATCTATTTCCCATGAAGTGATGGGACCGGATGCCATGACCTTCGTTTTCTGAATATTGAGCTTTAAGCCAACTTTTTTCTCTCCTCTTTCACTTTCATCAAGAGGCTCTTTAGTTCCTCCTCACTTTCTGCCATAAGGGTGGTGTCACCTGCATATCAGAGGTTATTGGTATTTCTCCCTGCAACCTTGATTCCAGCTTGTGCTTCCTCCAGTCCAGCATTTCTTCTGATGTACTCTGCACATAAGTTAAATAAGCAGGGTGGTAATATACAGCCTTGATGTACTCCTTTTCCTATTTGGAACCAGTCTCTTGTTCCTTGTCCAGTTCTAACTGTTGCTTCCTGACTTGCATATAGGTTTCTCAATAGGCAGGTCAGGTGGTCTGGTATTCCCATCTCTTTCAGAATATTCCACAGTTTATTGTGATCCACACAGTCAAAGGCTTTGGCATAGTCAATAAAGCAGAAATAGATGTTTTTTCTGAAACACTCTTGCTTTTTCAATGGTCCAGCAGATGTTGGCAATTTGATCTCTGGTTCATCTACCTTTTTCAAAACCAGCTTGAACATCTGAAAGTTCACGGTTCACAAACGCTGAAGCCTGGCTTGGAAAATTTTGAGCATTACTTTACTAGCATGTGAGATGAGGGCAATTGTGCAGTAGTATGAACATTCTTTGGCATTGCCTTTCTTTGGGATTGTAATGAAAACTGACTTTTTCCAGTCCTGCAGCCACTGCTGAGTTTTTCAAATTTGCTGGCATATTGAGTGCAGCAGTTTCACAGCATCATCTTTTAGGATTTGAACTAGCTCAAGTGGAATTCCACCACCTTCATCGCTGAAGCCTGGCTTGGAGAATTTTGAGCATTACTTTACTAGAATGTGAGATGAGTGCAAATGACCAACCTAGATAGCATATTAAAAAGCAGATACATTACTTTGCCAACAAAGGTCCATCTAGTCAAGGCTATCATTTTTCCAGTGGTCATGTATGGATGTGAGAGTTGGACTGTGAGGAAAGCTCGGTGCTGAAGAATTGATGCTTTTGAACTGTGGTGTTAGAGAAGGCCCTTGAGAGTCCCTTGGGCTGCAAGGAAATCCAACCAATCCATTCTAAAGGAGATCAGTCCTGGATGTTCATTGGAAGGACTGATGCTAAAGCTGAAACTCCAATACTTTAGCCACCTCATGCAAAGAGTTGACTCATTGGAAAAGACTCTGATGCTGGAAGGAATTGGGAGCAGGAGGAAAAGGGGACCACAGAGGATGAGATGACAGGATGGCATCACCAAATCTATGGAAATGAGTTGGAACAAGCTCCGGGAGTTGGTGATGGTTGGGGAGGCCTGGCATGCTGTAATTAATGGGCTCGCAAAGAGTCGGACATGACTGAGAGAATGAACTGAACTGATATACATCCTCTATGATGCTACTTTCTGGAAACCTGATCCTGAATTTAGTTAGATGGTAAAGAGAGAGTTCATGCTGATAATTCTTCATTCAGTTAATGTGAGATCATCATAATTACTGTTATGATCATAGTAATATTTCCTTCCTATCATTGGCATAGTCTCTGTGATAACAACTGCTTATCCAACTGATAGTGTGCAGTTACCCTGGTTCTTTAATGGTAAAGAGAAAGAAATTACACATAATAACTGAACATAGAAAATAGAATTTAGAAAAGGGATGAGAAAAAAATTTAGAAAAGTTAATTTTCTGAAAATTTTTAATACCTATATTTTATGCTAAAGAGTAAAGGTTTCAGGTCAACACCATTTATTTTATATGTAAAATTCCAAAATTTGTTCAATTGACCTCGAGGGGTTTTTTTTAATTATTGTTTGTTTGACTTAACTGACAGATTATGTCCTATTTTTTCTCCTCTGTCACTTAAAAATATCCATAAAGTGGTTCTAAACTGGAGAGAGTTTGCCTTGTTGAATTTTTGCTCACTTTTATAAAATGGCACAATAGTGACAGTTTGGCTATAATTACTCTGTTGAATTGATCTTAGAATATGTGTATTCAATACTGACTCATCTTTAAAAAATAGTAAGTGGCTAAATTCCAACCAGCCCTTATATTAATAGTCCTATCAGTTACAATATTCCTCAGTTCAGTTCAGTTCAGTCACTCAGTCGTGTCCAACTCCTTGCGACCCCATGAATTGCAGCAAGCCAGGCCTCCCTGTCCATCACCAACATCCGGAGTTCACTCAGACTCAACGTCCATCGAGTCGGTGATGCCATCAAGAAATCTCATCTTCTCTCATCCCGTTTTCCTCATGCCCCCAATCCCTCCCAGCATTAGAGTCTTTTCCAATGAGTCAACACTTCCCATGAGGTGGCCAAAGTTCTAAAGTTTCAAGTTTAGTATCATTCCTTCCAAAGAACACCTAGGACTGATCTCTTTAGAATGGACTGGTTGGATCTCCTTGCAATCCACGAGACTCTCAAGAGTCTTCTCCAACACCACAGTTCAAAAGCATCAATTCTTCAGTGTTCAGCTTTCTTTACATTCCAACTCTCACATCCATACATGAACACTGGAAAAACCATAGCCTTGACTAGACGAACCTTTGTTGGCAAAGTAATGTCTCTGCTTTTCAATATGCTATCTAGGTTGGTCATAACTTTCCTTCCGAGGAGTAAGCGTCTTTTAATTTCACAGCTGCAGTCACAATCTACAATGATTTTGGAGCCAAAATAAATAAAGTCTGATACTGTTTCCACTTTTTCCCCATCTATTTCCCATGAAGTGATAGGACCAGGTGCCATGATCTTCGTTTTCTGAATGTTGAGATTTAAGCCAACTTTTTCACTCTCCTCTTTCACTTTCATCTAGAGGCTTTTAGTTCCTCTTCACTTTCTGCCATAAGGGTGCTGTTATCTGCATATCTGAGGTTCTTGATATTTCTCCCAGCAATCTTGATTCTAGCTTGTGCTACTTCCAGTATTTCTCATGATGTATTCTGCATATAAGTTAAATAAGCAGGGTAACAATATATAGCCTTGACATGCTCCTTTTCCTATTTGGAACCAGTCTGTTGTTCCATGTCCAGTTCTAACTGTTGCTTCCTGACCTGCATATAGGTTTCTCAAGAGGCAGGTCAGGTGGTCTGATATTCCCATCTCTTTCAGAATTTTCCAGTTTATTGTGATCCATATTCCTATTGTAACTAAATAACATATAAAATTTATTTCCACACAATTTATAAAAGTATATATATATATAGTTTGATGTACCATTGTTTCTTTACAATATGCAATGATCTGAATATGAAAATCATTTACAAAAAGTAATGAAAAATATCAAACTACTGGAGCTTATTGAATACTTCTCAGCATTTGCATTGCAATTGCTATCTAATACCCTTATGTTTATGACAGAAAATACCCGAGGACCAGCAAATAGAATCATAAGTAGGAGTTGGTATTTTAGTTAAATCCTCAAAAGAGTATTCATTAAATCAAAACTTTCTGGTGTGGTATTTAATTCTGTAGTATAAATGTGGGTGAAGTATACAGATACACACACAATGAAAAAAATTCTTCTCATTTTAATACCTATGAACTTTGCTTAATCAGGTTTCAATCATCTTGTATTATTTTACTTTTTTTCTTTTCTTAATTATTTTAATTGTAGGTTAATTATTTTATGTATCATTTTAATGAAAATGGTTATCTTTAATAATACACATATCAATACAATAGTTATAGTTTTAAAGACAGAAATTCTTAGTCTAAGGATAAAGTTATTTCAATTTTTTACTAAATGAATTTCTCCATTTGAAATGGGCAATCATCATTTTGTATAGATGTGTAAGTTAAGCACTTAGGCACTTTCTCCAAATTCTCCCAAACACGGACCAACATCATGTAGTTTTGTAGTTATGTAGTTATAACTTGTAGTTATGCAAGTTATGTTGTAACTTTCAAAATTATGGTAATAAGAATTTTATTAAAAAGTTTAGCCACCTTTGCAGAATAATGTTTTCTCTAAATGTACAGACAATAATGTAATACATGCTGATATGATCTCCTGAAGGGGAAAGAAATTTTATTCTGAACTCTTGAGGACACTTAAATTTGCTCACTTTCAAAAAGAGAGCAGAATTTCAATTTTAAAGTCTATTTGGAACCATGTACAAACAGATGTCTTGAATTATGATTGCATTTTCTCTCTTGGACACAGGTCTAAACCCACAAAAGCTGACCATTTATTGTTTGTCCAACAAACTTGTCACTGTCACCCCAAATACACCCAGTCCTTAATAACTGTCAGTGAAATCATTCACCAAAATTCTTATCTTTCGTTTTTATTTGTTCAGCATATACTATGTGTTAGTCACTCAATCATGGACTGTAGCCCATCAGGCTCCTCTGTCCATGGAATTCTACAGGCAAGAATACTAGAGTGGGTTGTCATTCCCTTCTCCAGGGGGTTTTCCCAACCCAGGGATGAATCCAGGTCTCCTGCATTGCAGGCAGATTCTTTACCACTCTGCCGCATGGGAAGCCCCAACATATGCTATGAGTTTCCTAATCAGTTTATTTGTGTATATTTTACATTTCCTTTGACCAAAAAAAAAAAAAAGAATACTGTTAACATGTCTGTATTCTAAGGCTTTTTACATTATCCTTAGTGAACATCCTTGAAGAAGATATTGGATAATTATTTACTGTTAGAACAAGTGGTGGATAATCTAGCTTTGGGGTTTTATTTTGGGGTTGATGTATAAAATGCAATTTTATACTTATATATATATAATTTCTGTGTATATATATATGTATATATATATAATTTTGCATACACAGATTTTATTGAAATAATACCTTAAACAACCCTACCAAATATTTATTGTTCTTTCTTTTCTGCTGCTTTTGTAGTTTCTGCTGTAGTTGAATTAAATAATTCCAGTATTTTTTTGCCCTGTTATTTATCCTGATACAAACTTAATTGTTGCATATTTTAAATTAAATTCCATTATTTTTTTAAAATATTTCTTTGCAACATTTCTCTTTTAAGACTACAAATACCAAAGTAATAGTTGTATTTTAGAATGCAACTAAGCTTAATTGTAAAATTGATTTTATTATGTTATTTTTAAATTTCTTGTAAGAGTTACCATCTTTTACTAACTAAAAACTCTATTTTACGTAACTATCTTAAGAATAGTTGCTCAATGATCTATACAGTGGGGTTGGTCACAAATCAACACTAATACTTACTATTAAGAATTTAAATCAACATTAATACTCACTATTTAAGAATTTATTAGCATACATAAAGGTGAAAACTATGAATCTGTGAATGAGAGCACATCTTTCCATATAAAAAACTGAAAATTTTTTACTTACTTATGCTGCTGAAATATAAAAATGTAATAAGACTATTCAATTATTTGGATAAAAGTAGTGTTAGACTTTATTTTGGGGGGCTCCAAAATCACTGCAGATGGTGACTGCAGCCATGAAATTAAAAGACACCTACTCCTTGGAAAAAAAAGTTATGACCAACCTGGATAGCATATTGAAAAGCAGAGACATTACTTTGCCAACTAAGGTCCATCTAGTCAAGGCTATGGTGTTTCCAGTAGTCATGTATGGATGTGAGAGTTGGACTGTGAAGAAAGCTGAACGCCGAAGAGTTGATGCTTTTGACCTGTGGTGTTGGAGAAGACTCTTGAGAGTCCCTTGGACTGCAAGGAGATTCAACCCGTCCATTCTGAAGGAGATCAGCCCTGGGATTTCTTTGGAAGGAATTAAGCTAAAGCTGAAACTCCAGTACTTTGGCCACTTGATGTGAAGAGTTGACTCATTGGAAAAGACTCTGATGCTGGGAGGGATTGGGGGCAGGAGGAGAAGGGGAAAACAGAGGATGAGATGGCTGGATGGCATCACTGACTCGATAGACGTGAGTCTGAGTGGACTCCGGGAGTTGGTGATGGATAGGGAGGCCTGGCGTGCTGCGATTCATGGGGTCACAAAGAATTGGACAAGACTGAGAGACTGAACTGAACTGACTGAACTTATTTCAGTAAGGGAAGTGTACAGGTTATGTTACTTTTTAATATAGTCACCTTGTATTGCAGTTTAAAATGCAAAATGTATGTGTATATAAAGGCAAATGGGTACAGAATGTGTATGCCACACTTAGGGGCCAGAAACAGGCAAGCAGCTTCAGTTAATACCTCAGACAGTCTTTTTGGTGGTCTGCTGTGGTAATACTTAAAAATGTAACATTTCCAGTAACTGATTTTAGAAGGGCTATTTGAAGCAACTCTGGAAGGGCCATTTGAAGCAACCTGAGGCAGAAATTCTGACTTGGGAATTAAGAAAAGAAGTGCTAGTGTAGCCTTGTACTCCCTTCCAAGTGAGCTGTTATAGAGGAGGAGGCAGAATCAACTGTATTGTTTCAGAGCAACAAGACATTAGCAGTTTTAAATAACAGTTGACCTGATTAGTAATTTTAATGACTTTCAAATTACCCAGCAGCAAGCATAAGTTTATTTTTCTGTCTTATTCTTTTTTAAACATTTCCCTCTATGGATTATATTGACTTTGACAACTGAAATATTGCAAGTTTATAAACATAAACACTCTATATAGTAAACTGTCTTCTGTGTGCCTCCCATGCAAGGGGAGGAGAGAAAAATGTATCTGAAATTTGCTATCCTCCTTCATCTCTTGAAACCACATTCTTTGCTTGACATGGTATGAAGTCTAAGTCAGATATGACAGGAAAGCCCGATAAATCACAGGGAGAATGAAGAGTTGGGATAGACTTGTTTACTATTAGTTCTGGCAGTGAGACCATTGTGTTTCAGTTTTAACATTTAAACAAAGAAGATCAGAAAATTATGAAAAATAATGGTGAGAATATCATAACAAAAAATTTGCCTTATGTGTGCCACTAGAAACAAGACTTGTATCATTCAATGACTGTTATAATGCAAATTGCTTTATTAACAAACAATCAAACTTCCTATGAAAAATAAAAGACAGTTGTTGTCATAAATCTGAGCTCCCAATCATTATAAGAAAATAGCTAAATATTAGTGAGTGCATTTGAATAAAACTAAAAGCAAAGATACTTGGAAATTTAACTATTATGTTAAGCCTTATCCAAGGCACAAGAAAATATTGCAATTGGCATTTTCAGTACTGAATTTTAGCTGGCTATCTTCCATTTGTTTGTTCCCAATTCACATTGCAAGTTGGAGTCAGAGATTAAGAATTGCAAACCACATCCATAGATGACTATCAATACATATAGGGTTTATTTTTAGGAAACTATTTTTGTTCTTTTATTCATACTTAAACAATAAAACTAAAAAAATAAATAATGATCAAAATGATTATAGCAACATCAGTTTAGTTCAGTTCAGTCGTTCAGTCGTGTCCAACTCTTTGTGACCCCATGAACTGCAGCACATCGGGCCGACCTGTCCATCACCAACTCCCAGAGTCTACCCAAACCCATGTCCATTGAGTCAGTGATGCCATCCAACCATCTCATCCTCTGTAGTCCCCTTCTCTTCCCACCCTCAATCTTTCCCAGAATCAGGGTCTTTTCAAATGAGTCAGCTCTTCACATCAGGTGGTCAAAGTACTGGAGTTTCAGCTTCAAAATCAGTCCTATCAATGAACACCCAGGACTGATCTAATTTAGGATGGACTGGTTGGATCTCCTTGCAGTCCAAGGGACTCTCAAGAGTCTTCTCCAACACCACAGTTCAAAAGCATCAATTCTTCGGTGCTCGGCTTTCTTCACCATCCAACTCTCACATCCATACACGAAGACTGGAAAAAACATAGCCTTGACTAAATGGACCTTTGTTGACAAAGTAATGTCTCTGCTTCTTAATAATACTGTCTAAGTTTGTCATAAATTTCCTTCCAAGGAGTAAGCGTTTTTTAATTTCATGGCTGAAATCACCATCTGCAGTAATTTTGGAGCCCAGAAAAATAAAGTCAGCCACTGTTTCCCCATCCATTTGCCATGAAGTGATGGGAGAGGATGCCATGATTTTAGTTTTCTGAATGTTGAGCTTTAAGCCAACTTTTTGCTCTCCTCTTTCACTTTTTGCTCTCTTCTTCACTTTCTGCCATAAGGGTGGTGTCATCTGCATATCTGAGGTTATTGATTTTCTCCCGGCAATCCTGATTCCAGTTTGTGCTTCCTCCAGCCCGGCATTTCTCATGATGTACTCTGCACATAAGTTAAATAAGCAGGGTAATAATATACAGCCTTGACGTACTCCTTTTCCTATTTGGAACCAGTCTCTTGTTCCATGTCCAGTTCTAACTGTTGTTTCCTGACCTGTGTACAGTTTTCTCAAGAGGTAGGTCAGATGTTCTGGTATTCCTGTTTCTTTTAGAATTTTCCACAGTTTATTGTGATCCACACAGTCAAAGGCTTTGGCAGTCAATAAAGCAGAAATAGATGTTTTTTCTGTAACTCTCTTGCTTTTTCCAAGATCCAGCGGATGTTGAAAATTTGATCTCTGGCTCCTCTACCTTTTCTGAAACCAGCTTGAACATCTGGAAGTTCATGGTTCATGTATTGCTGCAGCCTGGCTTGGAGAATTTTAAGCATTACTCTACTAGCATGCGAAATGAGTGCAATTGTGCCATAGTTCGAGGAATCTTTGGCATTGCTTTTCTTTGGGATTAGAAAGAAAACTGACCTTTTCCAGTCCTGTGGCCACTGCTGAGTTTTCCAAATTAGCTGGCATATTGAGTGCAGCAATTTAATAGCATCATCTTTTTGGATTTGAAATAGTTCAACTGGAATTCCATCACCACCACTAGCTTTGTTCGTAGTGATGCTTCTTAAGGCCCACTTCACTTCACATTCCAGGATGTCTGGCTCTAGCTGAGTGATCACACCATCTTTGCATCTTTGCATGAAGTGTTCCTTGGTATCTCTAATTTTCCTGAGGAGATCTCTAGTCCTTACCATTCTATTGTTTTCCCCTATTTCTTTGCATTGATCACTGAGGGAGGCTTTCTTATCTCTCCTTGCTATTCTTTGGAACTTCGCATTAGCAACATACATCAAAATGTTTTAAGGAATTTAGATAGACATATTTTTTACCCTGTGTGTCAAATCTTGGCTAAAGGTAAGCTGTATGAGAATGGACATCTCTGGAAGTCATTTATAAAATCTAAAAAGAAGCATATTTATGCATGTCAAAAATTAAATTGATGTTTAACATATGCCTATACCAGGTCAAGATTTTTTCTGACCACTATAGCATTTCAGTTTTAATACTGTGTTGATTTCTGAAGGAAACTATGCTTTGAAAGCACATATTCTATAAATTTGTGTTAACTTAAAATTATAGAATATAGGGTACACTTTTTGAGCTTTAAATGCTGTTCCTGTCTTATTTATTGCAGAAACTTTTGTTGTAGGAATTGCATAACATAATCCACACTGCTTCTTGCTGGCCTTTTAAAATAAATTACAGGTAAGATTAATAAATTGTTATAACTGCATATTATTGAATGCTTAATGGTACCTAAACTACCAGACATATGTATTTTAATGTTTTGTATCTTGAATGACTCTTGGCTTATCTAAAATTAAATATAACTAAATATATATTATTAAAACTGCTCATTGGTATCTCAAATGCTAAAGAGTCTACTTGCAATGTGGGAGACCTGGGTTTGATCTCTGATTAGGGAAGATCCCTTGGAGAAGGGAATGGCAGCCTACTCCAGTATTCTTGCCTGGAAAATTCTAGGGACAATGGAACCTGATGAGCTACAGTCCATGGGATTACAAAGAGTCAGACACAACTGAGTGACTAACACACAACACATATATTATAATGTTTCAAGTATTGTGCCAGAAAAAACTAATATTAACACTTTAATAACTTTAAAAACATTTTTAAAGATAAGAGTTAGTAATATTTTCTTTTTTTTTTCTTTCATTTATCAAATGTTTACCAAACAGTAACTAAACACTACTATACAGAAGTATCCTGGGTTTAAAGATTGATAATTATGGCGAGCTGACTGCAGTGTAAAGGATTCATGAGGAATCAGGCAAAAAGACTGTACATTATTCATCTATGCCTTTCTCATTCCTGATGGAATCCTGTTGAGATAGTCTTCAATATCTCATGTAGAGTGAGATACCCAGAGTTCAGAGCTGCCAAGAGACTATGGGTTTTCTTCATTTTACACTGGGTGTTAGCAAATCTGGCCCACCACCTGTTTTTGTAAATAAAATTTCACTGGAATACAGCCATGCTTATTCACCTAGATGTTTTCCATGTCTGCTTTCACTTTACAACACAACTCAGTAGTTGTGACAGAGACTGCATGTCCATTGAGCCTAAATCATTTATTACCTGATCCTTTAAATAAAAAATTTGCTAACACCTGTTTTATGTCTGAAACTAAGGAAGGGACTATGTTAATGCTTAATGGTCTACATGAAACCATCTAAGGCCAATATTTGCTCTGTTACAGCTACATTATTCTATTTCCATTTCATTCTCTGTCATCAGGTCCATGGCCCACTAAAACCCATTCCTTTGGATGGGGACATGGATATTCATGCTTCATTCTATATGAAAAACTTATATATAAGGATACCACTTTTTAAATATAACAATAGCATATCCAAAGAAACTACAAGCTAAAAGCAGGTAATGTTAATTATTAGGGCAACCTTAGTGGGAAAAAACAGAAAACCGAATTTATTTTTATAGCTCTTGATGCAATTGGTGGGCTTATCTGCCCATTAATTAATTTTAAAGCTAGAACCGTTTGATCTGGGCCTACCAGGCATTTCTTTCAGACTTAATGTCAAACTTTCTTTGAATAAGGTTCAACAACAAAGATAATTTATATGAATAGCTACCAAAGTGAAAAGGATATAGTGAGTATCAAGGTGAAAGTGTTAGTCACTTGTGTCCAACTCTTTGTGACCCCATGGACTGTAGCCCATCAGGCTCCTCTGTCCATAAAATTCTCCAGGCAAGAATACTGAAGTGTGTTGCCATTTCCTTCTCCAGGGATCTTCGCCACCCAGGGATTGAACCAAGGTCTCCTTAACTGCAGGTAGATTCTTTACCATCTGAGCCACCAGGGAAGTCCATGAGTATCAAGGTAAAGGTAGTCTATGATCAAGAACGCTATACTCAGGTGACAGGTTCAGTGCCAAAGTGACCAGTGTGAATCTTCTCTCCTAATTTGGTGTCTTCTGGAGATTTACCTGTTGATATTCTTGAAGAATTTTATTTATCTGCAGCAAGTTTGTTAGTTTGTTATGAGGTAAAACAACTATCATTCATCAGCATTTGAATTTTCTTACAATCCATACACATGAAAAGTGGAATTCTTAGCCTTTTTGAAGTTTGTTGGATCATGTGACTTCTCTGGCTGAGAGACTATGGGGTGCAGTGATCTAAGCCATTTTCAGATCAAAGCATTGAAGGCTGGCATATGATCTTCTAGCTTTTCCCCTCATTCCCAAATGGAGATGAAAATCAAAGATTCCATAAGATTGAAGTAGCCTGAATCACAACCAACTGTAGAGAGTTCAGTTGTCAAAAATTTTTGTCTACACCTTTAAAAACAAGAGTTAAAAATAAATAAATCTTTATTTCATAAAGCCACTGGGAATTGAGCCTGTATATTGGTACAAAATACAGATGACTTCTAGACTTTCTGTAATTTCAAGATCTCTATTCTTGCTCTTTAACCTTGGAAGTAGAGGATATGAAGGACTGAACTAGTCTATTCACTTTTAAAACATTTCATCATAATCCCAATAGCTCATTCCAATACCAATGCTATCATGCCCATCCAAGGAAAAATAAAATATGGAAAGATTCAATCCAAATCATCCCAGATAGTAAGTGATTTTAAAAAAATCAAGATGCTTGAAATACATCCAGAATTCAACTCAAATAAGAGAGAAAATTATATCTCCTGAAATCCAATAGAAGCTTCCAAAGAATGAAAATGAAGTGATAGTTGGTCAGTAATACTTTATCATAACTTCTTTTTAATGATGATGTCAAATTATTTAATAGTTCTAAATGCACTGGTCAGAGCAAACACCTTCTTCCAACGACGCAAGAGAAGACTCTATACATGGGCATCACCAGATGGTCAACACTGAAATCAGATTGATTATATTCTTTGCAGCCAAAGATGGAGAAGCTCTATACAGTCAACAAAGACAAGACCAGGAGCTGACTGTGGCTCAGATCATGAACTCCTTATTGCCAAATTCAGACTTAAATTGAAGAAAGTAGGGAAAACCACTAAATAATTTGGCATGACCTAAATCAAATCCCTTATGATTATGCAGTGGAACTGAGAAATAGATTTAAGGGACTAGATCTGATAGACAGAGTGCCTGATGAACTATGCATGGAGGTTTCTGACATTGTACAGGAGACAGGGATCAAGACCATCCCCATGAGAAAGAAATGGCCTTACAAATAGCTGTGAAAAGAAGAGAAGCAAAAAGCAAAGGAAAAGAGGAAAGATATAAGCATCTGAATTCAGAGTTCCAAAGAATAGCAAGCAGAGATAAGAAAACCTTCCTCAGCAGTCAATGCAAAGAAATAGAGGAAAACAACAGAATGGGAAAGACTAGAGATCTCTTCAAGAAAATTAGAGACACCAAGGGAACATTTGATACAAAGATGGGCTTGATAAAGGGTAAAAGGTATGGACCTAACAGAAGCAGAAGATAACAAGAAGAGGTGGTAAGAATACACAGAAAAACTGTACAAAACAGATCTATATGAGCAAGATAAGCACGATGGTGTGATCACTCACCTAGAGCCAGACATCTTGGAATGTGAAGTCAAGTGGGCCTTAGACAGCATCACTACAAATGAAGCTAGTGGAGGTGATGGAATTCCAGTTGAGCTATTTCAAATTATGAAAGATGATGCTGTGAAAGTGCTGCACTCAATATGCCAGCAAATTTGGAAAGCTCAGCAGTGGCAACAGAACTGCAAAAGCTCAGGTTTCATTTCAATCTCAAAGAAAGACAATGTCAAAGAATGCTCAAACTACTGCACAATTCCACTCATCTCACACACTAGTAAAGTAATGCCAACAATTCTCCAATCCAGGATTCAGCAATACATGAACCATGAACTTCCAGATGTTCAAGCTGGTTTTAGAAAAGGCAGAGGAACCAGAGATCAAATTGCCAAAGTCTGTTGGATCACGGAAAAAGCAAGAGAGTTCCAGGAAAACATCTATTTCTGCTTTATTAACTATGCCAAAGCCTTTGACTGTGTGGATCACAATAAACTGTGGAAAATTCTGAGAGAGAGGGGAATACCAGACCACCTGACCTGCCTCTTGAGAAACGTATATGCAGGTCAGGAAGCAACAGTTAGAACCGGATATGGAACAACAAACTGGTTCCAAATAGGAAAAGGAGTACCTCAAGGCTGTATATTGTCACACTGCTTATTTAACTTATATGCAGAGTACATCATGAGAAACACTGGGCTGGAAGAAGCACAAGCTGGAATCAAGATTGCTGGGAGAAATATCAAGAACCTCACATATGCAGATGACACCACCCTTATGGCAGAAAGTGAAGAGGAACTAAAAAGCCCCTTGATGAAAGTGAAAGTGGAGAACAAAAAAGTTGGCTTAGAGCTCAACATACAGAAAATGAAGTTCATGGCATCTGGTCCCATCACTTCATGGGAAATAGATGGGGAAATAGTGGAAATAGTATCAGACTGTATTTTGGGGGGCTCCAAAATCACTGCAGATGGTGATTGCAGCCATGAAATTAAAAGATGCTTACTCTTTGGAAGGAAATTTATGAGCAACCTAGACAGCATATTAAAAAGCAGAGATATTACTTTGCCAACAAAGGTCCATCTAGTTAAGGTTATGGTTTCACCAGTGGTCATGTATGGATGTGAGAGTTGGACTGTGAAGAAAGCTGACCGCCAAAGAATTGATGCTTTTGAACTGTGGTGTTGGAGAAGACTCTTGCATGTCCTTTGGACTGCACGGAGATCCCACCAGTCCATTCTGAAGGAGATCAGCCCTGGGATTTCTTTGGAAGGAATAATGCTAAAGCTGAAACTCCAGTACTTTGGCTACCTCATGCGAAGAGTTGGCTCATTGGAAAAGACTCTGATGCTGGGAGGGATTGAGGGCAGGAGGAGAAGGGGACGACAGAGGATGAGATGGCTGGATGACATCACTGACTCGATGGACGTGAGTCTGAGTGAACCCCGGGAGTCGGTGATGGACAGGGAGGCCTGGCATGCTGCGATTCATGGGGTCAGAAAGAGTCGGAAAGGACTGAGTGACTGAATTGAACTGAACTGAACTGAACCACCAGTTAAGAGCTTCCCAGCAGCACTAGTTGTCTCCAGTACTGGAGACCTAAGAGACATGGTGTTCAAATCTCTGTGTTTAGAAGATCCCCTGGAGGAGGACAAAGCAACCCACTCCAGTATTCTTGCCTGGAAAATTCCATGGACAGAAGAGCCTTTTGGGCTACAGTCCATAAGGTTGCAAAGAAGTGGAAACTAGTGAAGCAAGTTAGTACACACTAACATGCTATCAGGTAAAGATCCTTGATAAGCTTCTGACACATCAGTCGGTTTTAACTGCCTATTATTTTATGCTGAAATGAATCAAAATCAAGTTAAAGATCCACAGCTAAGCTTCATATCCTCTATTCTACAGTTCACAGAGGAAATGAAAAATGAGGAAAAAGTGCTTTATTAGCCTTTTACTATCACAGGTAGCACTGAAAGTAGCCCCAGATCTGATATCACTTGTCATAACACTTGCTTACCTTTAACATTCAAGCCTGGTACATCAATTCAGGTATGAGTTTGGTTGATATTGTCCATCACCCTTGATAAAAGAAAGGGATGTAGCCATTTAGTAAATTGGGCATCATAATGTGCCGTATCATTTCCCTGGTATATGGACTGAATGTTTGTGTTGATATGTTAAAAATCTTAACTCCCAATGTAACGATATTAGGAGGTAGGGAAACCCACATGAATGGCATTAGTGTCCTTACACCAAGAAACACAAGAGCTCTCTCTCCCCTACATCCCTTTCCCTCTCCCTCTCTCTCCCTCTCTTTCTCTCTCTCTGTCTCCCTTGCCTAGTCTGTGAGAATACATTGAGAAGATGGTCATCTGAAAAACAGGAAGTGTTTCTTCACTGGACATGGGATTTGCTGGCACCTTGATCTTGGACTTCTTACTCCCTAGAACTGTGAGTGGTTTGTTGTTTAAGCCACTCAGTCTCTGTCAATAAGTTATAGCAACCTGAGATATACCAGGAGGCTAAGACACATGGCCACTATTGCATGGATAAGTATGCTTTAGCATCTTAAGAAACTCTTGAACTTTGTGAATCATCCAAGCTGCAGCTCACTCATTCCTACCCAAGGTGGGAAACACATACTATTTCTCCTCATGTGAAGAATGGTAGCTCTAAACCACCCAGTCCCTGGCTCATAACACCAATGAACTCCTTTACCTTCTCTAGGAACACGGAATTACTTCATTAGCAGGCCATGGCCCAGCAGTAGAAACCATGTCTTCATGATGAAAATAGGAACTAACTTCACTCCCCATTAGTACTATTGATGAGCATTTCTAGATGAGATGCTTGGTTGGTGACAGGTAAGATCACTTGATTCCCACATGTAACACTGTGTTGGGTGGCAAGGAATGCAGGCTTTTACCTTCAGAGGAGCCTCTTCTATGCCTCTGTAGCTGCCACTAGATGAGTTTACCCCACGGTGGTTTACAGCATCATCATTTCTTTATTCTGGTTCTGCCTCCGTAATAGACTCCTAATTACCATTACCAAGGTCAACAACAATACTGTGCATAGTCTGCTGCTGAAATAGAAGGCCAGGCTAGATAAACAACAGCTGGTCCATTCTTTAGTGAATTCTGGAATTTAGTGAATTCTGTAGTGAAACTGGTAAATAGAAATATTTCTCTGCATCTAAAAGGAGCAATTGTTCAACTTGACTTGAATCAATAGATTAATATATTTTAGATATGTGTTTGCCTTTCCTACCCCCAGAATCTTGGTCAGCAAGGGATGGGAGGAGGGAGCTAGGACTAGAAAGATACTGAGAAAAATACTCATCCAAAGACTCTCCAGAAGCCAAAACCCTCTTGTGGGGGTGACAGAGAACTATTTCAGCCAAAGTCCCTGGTAAGAAGGCCTTCAAATGGAGGGCTTGAACTAGGAATGCAGACATGTCTATGAACATGACTTATCTATAGATGTCATTGATTGAAACTCTCTCAGAAAACTGCACTGTACTGTCTATGCACTAACTTTGGTATGGGGAGAATAGCTGCTCCCTGTGAGGACTGTTAGGGAAAGTCTTTAAATGCCTATCGTTAGGCTTGAAAGATCACACATAGAATTATAGTCTGGAGTCAGACTCCCTACAGGATACACTGTGTACCACAAACATCCAGTGTTTTGTTGTTGTTTAGTTGTTCAGTCATGTCCAGCCTTTTGCAACCCCATGGACTGCAGCATGCCAGACTTCTCTGTCTTTCATCATCTCCTGGAGCTTGCTTTGCTGACAAAGGTCTGGATAGTCAAAGCTATGGTTTTTCCAGTAGTCATGTGTGGGTGAGAGAGATAGACCATAAAGAAGGCTGAGCACCAAAGAGTTGATGTTTTTGAACTGTGGTACTGGAGATTCTTGAGAGTCCCTTGGACAGAAAGGAGATCAAACCAGTCAATCCTAAAGGAAATCAAATCTGAATATTCATAAGTAGGACTTATGCTGAAGCCAAAGCTCTAATACTTCAGCCACTGGATGGGAAAAGCTGACACATTGGAAAAGACCCTGATGCTGGGAAATACTGAGGGCATGAGGAGACAGGGACAACAGATGATGAGCTGATTTGATGGCGTCACTGACTCATTGGACATAAGTTTGAGGAAACTCAAGGAGATAATAATGGACAGAAAAGCCTGGTGTGCTGCAGTTCTTGGGGTTACAAAGATTCGTACATGGTTTCACGATTGAACAACAGCAACAACAAGTGAAATTTAATCCAATCATAAAGAATTAGTGGGTACCACTACAGTAAAGTGGCCATGGAAGAGTGTATTTATAACTTGAGTTTCTACCTGGATGTCTTTATGTTCTCTGAATCCAGTCTCAGTAGTCAATAGACCAAACTGGAAGGCATAGCTTGACAACAGGACATTGTAACAGGGACTCAGGTATCTCAGTATTGAGGTTTTGGCTACACCACCAGTTCACTTCAGTTCAGTCAGCGCAGTCATGTCTGACTGTATGAGACTCCATGGACTGCAGCATGTTACACTTCCCTGTCCATCACCTACTCCCGGAGCTTGCTCAAACTCATGTCCATCAAGTTGGTGATGCCATCCAACCATCTCATCCTCTCTTTAATCTTTCCCAGCATCAGGATCTTTTCAAATGAATCAGTTCCTCACATCAGGTGGCCAAAGTATTGGAGTTTCAGCTTCAGCATTTGTCCTTCCAATGAGTATTCAGGACTGATTTCCTTTAGGATTAACTGATTGGATCTCCTTGTAGTCCAGGGGACTCTCAAGAGTCTTCTCCAACACCACAGTTCAAAAGCATCAGTTCTTCGGCACTCAGTTTCATTTGTAGTCCAGCTCTCGGATGCATACATGACTATTGCAAAAACTATGGCTTTGGCTATATAGACCTTTGTTGGCAAAGTAATGTCTCTGCTTTTAACATATTGTTTAGGTTGGTCATAACTTTTCATCCAAGGAGCAAACGTCTTCAAATTCTATGACAGCAGTCACCATCTGCAGTGATTTGGGAGCCCCAAAAGGTAGTCTCTCACTGTTTCCATTGTTTCCCCATCTATTTCCCATGAAATAATGGGGCCAGATGCTATGACCTTAGTTTTTTGAATCTTGAGTTTTAAGCCAACTTTTTCACTCTCCTCTTTCACTTTCATCAGGAGACTGTTTAGTTCTTCGCTTTCTGCCATAAGGGTGGTGTCATCTGTGTATCTGAGGTTATTGATATTTCTCCTGGTAATCTTGATTCCAGTTTGTGCTTCATCTAGCCTGGCGTTTCACATGATGTACTCTGCATATAAGTTAAATAAGCAGGGTGACAACATATATCATTTGCATACACCTTTCCTAATTTGGAACCAGTCCGTTGTTCCATGTATGGTTCTAACTGTTGCTTCCTGACCTGCATACAGATTTCTCAGGAGGCAGGTAAGGTGGAAAACTTAGAAATATAGGTCATTGACAGTATGACAGTACAGACCTGAATTAAAAGCTGGAGAACTATACTTAACAAATGTACTAATTAATAATAGTAAAGGTAGGCATGATGGGTTTAGCCCAAATTGCTTCTTTGAGGAGAGAAGCAGTGGGCCTCCTTGGTGAACATTTGGTGCACTACATGTGGCGCTGTGAACCTGTGGCCCCTCATTTTTGGCTCATTGGAACATGGATGGAGTAACATAACAAGTGATTGCTTTATCTGCATCTTGATGGCCTCTGTGATTGTCCATGCCAGTGACTGCTGACTCTGCACTGTGTGTGCTAGTCATTCAGTGGTTTCTGACTCTTTGTGACCCGCATGGACTGTACCCTGCCAGGGTCCTCTTTCCACAGGATTCTCCAGGGGTTGAACCTAATGAATTCATTTATCATTTATTCAAACAAAGCATAAAATTTAGGTTAAGAATAAGGAAGCAGTCTTTTGAAATAATGAGAACCTGGATTTTATCTGCCTTTCCCAATTCACAGCTCTCTCTCTATTTCTTTTGCCTCCACAGTCTTTATTTCCCCAAACTACAAAATTTTGCAGTGTAAGAAGAGTAAAGAGACAAGGTTTCCCTAATTGCAAATGAGAAGATAATGCTCAGTTCAGTTCATTTCAGTTCAGTCACTCAGTCGGTCCGACTGTGACCCCATGAATTGCAGCACACCAGGCCTCTCTGTCCATCACCAACTCCCAGAGTTCACTCAAATTCATGTCCATTGAGTCAGTGATGCCATCCAGCCATCTCATCCTCTGTCATCTCTTTCTGCTCCTGCCCCCAATCCCTCCCAGCATCAGAGTCTTTTCCAATGAGTCAACACTTCGCATGAGGTGACCAAAGTACTGCAGTTTCAGCTTTAGCATCATTCCTTCCAAAGAAATCCCAAGGCTGTTCTCCTTCAGAATGGACTGGTTGGATCTCCTTGGAGTCCAAGGGACTCTCAAGAGTCTTATCCAACACCATAGTTCAAAAGCATCAATTCTTCAGCGCTCAGCTTTCTTCACAGTCCAACTCTCACATCCATACCTGACCACTGGAAACACCATAGCCTTGACTAGACGGACTTTGTTGGCAAAGCAAAGTCTCTGCTTTTGAATATGCTATTTAGATTGGTCATAACTTTCCTTCCAAGGAGTAAGCGTCTTTTAATTTCATGGCTGCAATCACCATCTGCAGTGACTTTGAAGCCCCCCAAAATAAAATCTGACAACATTTCCACTGTTTCCCCATCTATTTCGCATGAAGTGGTGGGACCAGATGCCATGATCTTAATTTTCTGAATGGTGAGCTTTAAGCCAACTTTTTCACTCTCCTCTTTCACTTTCATCAAGAGTCTTTTTTAGTTCCTCTTCACTTTCTGCCCTAAGGGTGGTGTCATCTGCATATCTGAAGTTATTGATATTTCTCCCAGCAATCTTGATTCCAGCTTGTGCTTCTTCCAGCCCAGTGTTTCTCATGATGTGCTATGCATATAAGTTAAATAAGCAGGGTGACAATATACAGCTCACCCTCTTTTAAATTTCTTAATTTATCAAATCACAAAGTAACAGCACATTGACAATTACGTTACCCAGTGGTGTTCATAAATGATCCATTCACTCATAACTGTTACATCAACCACAGGTGATAGTTATTAGATCTATTTAATTTATCTGTCATGTATGGATGTGAGAGTTGGACTGTGAAGAAAGCTGAGCATCGAAGAATTGATGCTTTTGAACAGTGGTGTTGGAGAAGACTCTTTAGAGTCCCTTGGACTGCAAGGAGATCCAACCAGTCCATTCTGAAGGAGATCAGCCCTGGGATTTCTTTGGAAGGAATGATGCTAAAGTTGAAACTGCAGTACTTTGGCCACCTCATGCGAAGAGTTGACACATTGGAAAAGACTTTGATGCTGGGAGGGATTGGGGCCAGGAGGAGAAAAGGATGGCAGAGGATGAGATGGCTGGATGGCATCACTGACTCGATGGGTGTGAGTCCGAGTGAACTCCTGGAGTTGGTGATGGACAGGGAGGCCTGGCATGCTGCAATTCATGGGGTCACAAAGAGTCAGACATGACTGAGCGACTGAACTGAACTGAATTAAACACAGGAAAACGAGACCAAAACACATAGTTCACCTCATCTAAGAACAGTTGTTTTTCTGTTTCTTCATTTGGCTTCCCTTCTTGTAAATCCCTTCTTAAAAGCCCTATCAACATCAAGTCTCAAATGGCTTTAACCTTTGTTATACTGTTAGATAGCACCAGCATCTGGAATGTCCTGGTAGCTGTGTATCTCACTGTCCTTTTTTATCTTCTGTAACTCAAAATCCATTTGTTCTAGCTTTTACTAATCATGTTATTCCACCTAAGCTCTTTGCAAGAGAAAAGATCAATTATCTGGGCATTGTCATTGCCATTCCTTACTTTCAACATCCTCTGTAGGCATAAATTCATTATCTGATGCTGAATAAATCACACCTTCCAAATTTGATTTTATCTAACCTTTAAATATGTAAAGGATGACAATTCTTACTTTTCTATTTCATTTCTGATTCAGTAGTAATTGACCCACTTACTAGACTGAAGTCTATTTTCAATCAATTTATTCTTGGCCTTCATTTAAAAGCAGGTAGTCTAGAGCAAGTCAAATTTATCTTTGAATATAAAGAATTTCACATGGTATTTAAGAATGAATTCTCTAAAGCTGAATGATCTGCATTTGAATTCAAAATTACTTAGCAACTTTATTCCTCAGCTATCTTATCTGTAAATGGAAGTAAGCTCTTGCATAGAGTTGTGGTAAAGAGAACAGAGATGAGTGTCAAGCAATTTATAGAGACCAGTACACATGATCTATAAGTCCCACAATTAAGTGAGATCCTTCGTGTGAAGCACATGGTTGGTGCTGCCAAACAGAAAGCATGCAATACATACTATATTCTATAATTAATGATAATAATGAGCAATTATAATCTGTTGATGACCACAAAAACATTTATCTCAAAAGATGTTCTCAAGGTTAGTGATTAGTTGTATGAAGCAGTCATCACAGCTTTGAATCATGGTAGGTGTTCAATAACTGGCCACCATTCTCAGACTCTTGGTCTCTCCTTTTTCTTAATTCTTTTGTTTATAAATAAATATAATCCCTGCCTAGAAAAGCACACACTGCAGTCTGCAGTCCTGTTTTGGAATTATAAAAATGAAAAAAATAAAAAGGAACCCAGTGCAAAATCTTGTCAAAAATCTTGCAAAAATCTTCAACCAGGATTTATTCTTGTTTTAAAAGTATCTTATTAAGTTCTTTTGTGTTCAGTTGCTAAATCATGTCCAGCTCTTTATGGTCCCATCGACTGCCGCATGCTAGGTTTAGTTACTATAATACTAATGACAATAATGCTCCAAAGATTTGTTTACCTTATGCTTTAATTCATGTCATTAATTCTAAGGAGATGACACCTATTTTAAATAGGCTATTTTAGAGCATTTTTAGGCTCACAGAAAAATTGAACCAAAATTTTCCACTTATATCCTTGCCTTATAACATCTTTATTTTAACATTACTAAAAAATCAAGTTTGACTAATATGAATCCCTCAGTCTATGTCTTTATCATCCAAAATACTGTCTTTGGAGCTGGTGCACTGAGACGACCCAGAGGGATGGTACAGGGAGGGAAGAGGATGGGAGCTTCAGGATGGGGAACACGTGTATACCTGTGGCAGATACATGTTGATGTATGGCAAAACCAATACAATATTATAAAGTAATTAACCTCCAGTTAAATAAATTTACATTTTTAAAAAATATTCTTTTTTTATATTCTCAGAGACATTGATATAATGCTGTCTTTTAAGATAAGGTTTTCTCAAGTCCATTTCCTTCCTCATCCTCTGAAGATCCCTCCCTCAGTTACCCCTGAACATCACCCCTCTCAATTCATCTCTGACCTTTACAGTGTCTAAAGCTTTGCAACATGATATCTTGTTTCTTTTTCTTTTATTTAATTTTCACTTCCAGCTTTTTTAAACAATTGGTATGTATTGACTGCCTCTATTTATAGTCACCAACTCTCAATTTCTCAAGAAACATTTGAAATATTTCAGCTTCTAAGAAAGTTGATTTTAAAAGTTGCCTGTTACCACTTCATCCTCAAACACTTGTTCTCTCAATTCTTCTTCTCCTTAGAACTCTTTTTCAGACTTGACCAATTCTTGAAACCATCAAAATTGGTTAAGAGGAATGAAGCAACAAGGAAGCAACTATGTGTTCTGGGAACACATCCATACTTATTCCCAGAAGTTATAGGAAACAGGTAAACGATAAAAAAGGACAAGCATGGAGGAAAAACACAAAATCAAAATTAGAACTAGAAAACAAAGTTTCTGCCATGAGATGTCACTCTCTAAATACTTATTGTGTACAAAGGCAAGGGATCAAACTTCCCTTTAACCTGGTTATGTGTGCATGTGTGAAATTGGCATAATTAGCTCAGATCAGCAAAGTCTGCAGTCATTACTAAGCTGGCGGTTTTCCTCTCTGTGACTTCAATATTATTGATTAAAATACCAAATTAAAATGAATGGGAAGAGGCCAGTGAAAGAGGCTCCGAACAGCTGAAAATATGACAGTAGGGAGTCATCAAAAGAACAAAATCTTTAAATACTGTTCTTGGAAATATGAAAAATTATCCTGGCAGTAATTGATTACAAGCAATTGATAATTGTTGATATCATATGTAATCATCCAACTAAGTGCTTCATTTTGAAATTTTGTGGCAGGCTTAAATAGAACTAGGATAGTATGAATAGGGACAGACTTTGGTAATATAAGCAAAAATTTCTGAGCAAAAACAATGAACCCATTGCAACAAAAATTGATCTTCATGTACTAAAGATAAATAAGGCCTTTTCCTTAGGCAGAAAAACCTGTCCATGGAATTTTCCAGGCAAGAATACTGGAGTGGGTTGCCATATCCTACGCCAAGGATCTTTCCAACACAGGGATGAAACTCATGTCTCTTGAATCACCTGCATTGGCAAGGATTCTTACCCACTATGCCATCTGGTAAGTCCTGTACAATACAAGCTAAATAATGCTAATTATTTCCCTTGGAAAGATAACACTTCTGGTAAATAAGCATTAGTTTTACTGGAATTTAATGGACCAACTTTTCCAAAAAATCAACTGGAAATTCACTCCACATATTTAAAGAAACACAAAATAGGCAAAATTTACTATGTGGGCAACATATAAGGATTATATGTACTTGAGTCAGTAACTATATTAAAAATGATTTTCATTTTTTAAAAAAGTGAAATTTGAAATGAAAATGAGTCATTCATAAATTGTGTAACAGAAGTGCAAAGCATTATTAATTTTATTTTACATCATCTTCACTATTTTTGTCTAATTTGTATTCTAGCTCACTAATACTAACATGATCTGATATTATAAAAATTAGAACTTGAATGCATTTCTACCTATTTTAATATGAAGTCATGGGCTGTAGCCCATGGGGTCGCAAAGAGCTGGACATGACTAAGCAACTTTCACACACATACACACACACACACACACACACATAGAATGTACACTTTTATGTCTGATTTACTATTTTCAGTATACAAATTTTTGGATTGTTTTAATATCAATTGTTTATTTTTAAAATTTATAATTAGGATTGCTTTTTATGAACATATCATGATGTTTAAGAATTTGTTTTTTGTTAGACATTTTGGTCTCTCTGAAGTTCTAAGCTATTAAGAATAAATCTACTCTGAACTAATACACTATTATTCTATCTCTTATTCTGTCCTTTGTATTTGGAATTCAGTTTGCTATACTACTTCATTTCTAAATAATTATGGATATTAGAAGCAGTATCTCACAAACATCTACCAAAAACCCCACAGGGATTTCTACTGGGATTGCATTCAATCTGTAGATCAACTTGGGAATAATGATCATTTTTCAATATTGAGCTTCTCAATTTGTGAACAGACTACCTGTTCATTGCAACAGTTAAATTTATGTAGTAACTGGCTGGGCTAACCAGTTGTTTAGTTAAGCATCAATCTAGATGTTGTTGTAAAGGTATTTTTGAATGTGATTAATGTAATACTGGAATGTGAAGTCAAGTGGGCCTTAGAAAGCATCACTATGAACAAAACTAGTGGAGGTGATGGAATTCCAGTTGAGCTATTCCAAATCCTGAAAGATGATGATGTGAAAGTGCTGCACTCAATATGCCAGCAAATTTGGAAAACTCAGCAGTGGCCACAGGACTGGAAAAGTCAGTATTCATTCAAATCCCAAAGAAAGCCAATACCAAAGAATGCTCAAACTACTGAACAAGTGCACTCATCTCATAAGGTTGTAAAATAATGCTCAAAATTCTCCAAGCCAGGCTTCAGCAATACGTGAACTGTGAAATTCCAGATGTTCAAGCTGGTTTTAGGAAAGGCAGAGGAACCAGAGATCAAATTGCCAACATCTGCTGGATCATTGAAAAAGCAAGAGAGTTCCAGAAAAACATCTACTTCTTTATAGATTATGCCAAAGCCTTTGACTGTGTGGATCACAATAAAATGTGGAAAATTCTTCAAGAGATTGGCATATCAGACCACCTGACCTGCCTCTTGAGAAACCTATATGCAGGTCAAGAAACAACAGTTAGAACTGGACATGAAACAACAGACTGGTTCCAAATAGGAAAAGAAGTACGTCAAGGCAGTATATTGTCACCCTGCTTATTTAACTTATATACAGAGTACATCATGAGAAACAATGGGCTGGAAGAAGCACAGGCTGGAATCAAGATTGCTGGGAGAAATATCAATAACCTCAGATATGCAGATGACACCAACCTTTTGGAAGAAAGTGAAGAAGAACTAAAGAACCTCTTGATGAAAGTGAAAGAGGAGCGTGAAAAATTTGCCTTAAAGCTCAACATTCAGAAAACTAAGATCATGGCATTTGGTCCCATCACCTCATGGCAAATAAATGGGAAAACAATGGAAACAGTGTCAGACTCTGTTTTGGTGGGCTCCAAAATAACTGCAGATGGTGATTGCAGCCATTAAATTAAAAGATGCTTACTTCTTGGAAGGAAAGCTATGATAGGTAGTATATTAAAAAACAGAGACATTACTTTGCCAACAAAGGTCCATCCAGTCAAGACTTTGGTTTTTCCAGTGGTCATGTATGGATGTGAGAGTTGGACGGTGAAGAAAGCTGAGCGCTGAAGAATTGATGCTTTTGAACTGTGGTGTTGGAGAAGACTCTTGAGAGTCCCTTGGACTGCAAGGAGATCCAACCAGTTCATTCTAAAGATCAGTTCTGGGTGTTCATTGGAGGGACTAATGTTAAAGCTGAAACTCCAATACTTTGGCCACCTCATGCTCAGAGTTGATTCATTGGAAAAGACCCTGATGCTAGGAAGGATTGGGGGCTGGAGGAGAAGGGGACGACAGAGGATGAGATGGCTGGATGGCATCACCAACTCGATGGACATGAGTTTGGGTAAACTCTGGGAGTTAGTGATGGACAGTGAGGCCTGGCGTGCTGCAATTCATGGGATTGCAAAGAATCAGACAAGACTGAGTGACTGGACTGAACTGAACTGAATGTAATCAGTAGCAATGAGCAAAGCAAATTATCCTCCATAATGTGAGTGTATCATAGCCAATCAATTGAAGTCTTCAAAAAAAAAGAAAAACCCTAAGTCACTCAGCTTGTAAGGACTCAAGATTGCCTTCTGACTCAAGGATACAACATCAACTCCTGTTAGAATTTCCAGCTCGCTGGCCTGCCTTGCAAATTTTAGCCCCTACAATTGTGTGCCAATTCCTTAAAATAAATTTTATCTCCTTGTATGTGTCTCTGTTTCTCTGGGAGAAATTCATCCTAGTAAATTTTCTTTATTTTTAGAAGTTTTAAATTTTCTTTCAGAAATGTCTATTTAAATTTTTACTGTAAAAATATTACACATAATATTTAAAACTAATCCCAAAATACTGTTTTTGATGCTGTTGTAAACTTTGATCCTGCTTTTATTATTTGTTTGTTGCTGGTATAAAGAGATTTGACTAATGTGCTATTTTCAACTTAGTTCAGTTTTTCTAAATCATTTGTCTATCCATTTCATTTTAGTAGAGATAGTCTAAAATTACTTATGTATATGATTTTTTTTCTGTGAAAACACATATTATTTCTTTATTCCCAATGTTTATGCCTTGTATTGCTTTTTCCTGCCTCATCCAGAAGGGAAAGCAAAACCTTAGGAGAAATGATCAGTTTCATTTCATGCTGTAGGAAATGACATATAGAAATGAAAGCAAGATTGATAATGGGAGGAGAGAGAATAGTATTAAAGAAAAAACTATGGCCATACTTGATTCTATAAACAACTCAAATCTTTTCATATATTTTTCATAACTAAAATAAAAACAATAGACAAATTCAATATAATATTTCTGCAATAATTTCAAGCCACCTGACTGTATTATTATCCATGTTTTAGAGGTATTCTTATCTAATTGAAAATAAAATATTTACCAAATATAGACAACTATTCCAAGAGAATATGTACTCTTTCAACTTCTGAAAGAACTGAGAACTTTCAGAACTGGAGACTATATCAGTTCGATAAAAGACTGAGGAAGAAAGCAGAATCTTTTCAGGTGTCATTTATTTTCATGATGATTAGCAATTATCATGCACACAGAAAAAGCAGAATACAGTGACACAAAGAGGGCAAGATTTTTTTAAAAAGAAAGAAGGAAAATAGTGACTGCTTGAACAACATGGTATATTTTGTCCCTGCTATTGGGTATTGTGAGTGTCTTGGCACTGGGCAGGACAGTATTAGTTAATATCATGAATGCTGGAGCCAAATGACCTGGGTTCACATTCTATCTGTCTCAGTGTGTGATCACACTGTCATCTTGGGAGACATTTTAAATCTTCCTGTGCTTCGTATGTAAAATTCAGATAATTACTGTAGCAACCTAATAGGGTTATTATGAGGATTAAATGAGTTATTATTCAAAAACGATTTAGAAGAATGCCAGACACATATTAAGCTGTATGTGTCTGTGTGTGTTTTAATACAATTTTAAATAAATTCCTCTTTAGAAAGAAAGCATATTATTCACATGCCTCAAGGCAAAAGTATAATAGTTGTCACAAGAATTATTCCCATGACTGGTGCAAAAAGTTATATGTTTAATTACACAAAGATTATAGATTTTTCTATACAGAGTATTCTTAGTCCATTTTATAGGTTATTATCATAAAAGAAAAAGATACTACTAAATTGTTTCATGCATTAATGAAGAGTGAAGATTCTCCTTCCTGTTCTTTCTTCCTTTCTTTATTCATTGCATCACAATTTCTTAGCCTTCACATGGCAGTCAGAATGTGACTTTCTCAGGGAGGTCTCTGATCCATGTTTCTAGGATAGATATCTCAAAGAACCCTATATTCTTGCTTTTATAATATTCATAATAATGGTAATTAAATGTTCCTCTAATTATTCCTTTATATATTTTACTCGACAAAACTTTAAGCTGTTAAAATACAAGAGTGTTTCTTCCACATCTTCTGTTTTTAGTGAAGGGTCTAAATACAAAGTATCCTTAAGTTCCCTGAGACAAGGGATCTAGCTATACTCTTTTTATCCCTAGCATATTCAGTTCAGTTCAGTTCAGTCGCTCAGTCGTGTCCGACTCTTTGCGACCCCATGAATCGCAGCACGCCAGGCCTCCCTGTCCATCACCATCCCCTGGAGTTCACTCAGACTCACATCCATCGAGTCCGTGATGCCATCCAGCCCTCTCATCCTGGGTCGTCCCCTTCTCCTCCTGCCCCCAATCTCTCCCAGCATCAGAGTCTTTTCCAATGAGTCAACTCTTTGCATGAGGTGTCCAAAGTACTGGAGCTTCAGCTTTAGCATCATTGGTATTAAATAACGTAACATAAGATAAAAATAATGAATTATTATTTTTGAGTGATAAGTCAAAGTTTTGCTTTGCAAAGTTACAATGTGAATTTTTGGTTCTTCACTTTGGAAACACTACCTTAGTTTACTGTCCAGCAATATAATTCTAGTCTAACTCTCTGGCTTTTACTTAAGGTCATGAGCATATGTTTGTATTAAGGGCCAAGTGAGAAGCAAAATTATATGATGGTCCCCAATAATCTGGCTTCCAATGTACATATATATTCTTTAAGGAAAACATTTCCAATAAGACACTAATCTATGTGCAGCTACAAAGGGATTTTGAAGACAACTAAAATTCCAGATCAGCTGACCTTATAAAGGAAAAATTATATAGAAAGGTGCTTCAATAACTGAGTCTAGAAGTTAGATCAGCCCTGGGATTTCTTTGGAAGGAATGATGCTAAAGCTGAAACTCCAGTACTTTGGTCACCTCATGTGAAGAGTTGACTCATTGGAAAAGACTCTGATGCTGGGAGGGATTGGGGGCAGGAGGAGAAGGGAATGACAGAGGATGAGATGGCTGGATGGCATCACTGACTCGATGGATGTGAGTCTGAGTGAACTCCGGGAGTTGGTAATGGACAGGGAGGCCTGGCGTGCTGCTTTATTCATGGGGTCGCAAAGAGTCGGACACGACTGAGTGACTGAACTGAACTGAGAAGTTAAAGACAGGGAACATAATGGTGGTATTGGTGGTGGTATCAGAGATACTTGCAGAGTGAGAAAATTTCCATTCAAGAGAAACCCTGCATTATTAGCTATGAAGATGGTAAACAATAAATAGAAATTTAAAAAATAACAATACAGCAGTCTCTAGGATCTGAGAGTGACCTTCAACTACCAACAAGAACATAGAGACTTTTCAGCCAAACGGAACTGAAGTTTACCAACAATTTGAATGAATTTTGAAATGGATTCTTCCCCAGATCCTTAAGACAAGAAGACAGCTTGACAGACATCTTGAATTTCAACCACTGGGATATTGAGAACCCACCTGCATTGTACCTTGACTTCTGATCCACAGACTTGTGAGCTAATAAGTGAGGACTGTTTCAAGTCACTAAGTTTACAACAATTTGTAATGCAACAATATAAGTGGAAATATCTCTTTATAGAAACAAGTATGTTTGGTTTGCAAACATAAAGAAAAGTTGTACAAGGCTCAGATGAATTAAATTTGTCTGACAGTAACTTTTTGAGAGTCAGTGTTAACTGTTTAACAATAAAATTTTGAATACTAAAAATACAAATATATGTATATAAATTCTTATATTTATTTAAACTAATCAATTAAAATTTAAATGAATAACATTTATTTTTAATATAAATTTATTTTAATTGGAGGCTAATTACTTTACAATATCATATTGGTTTTGCCATGCATCAACATGAATCCGCCATGGGTGTACATGTGTTTCCCCATCCTGAAACTCCCTCCCACCTCCATCCCCTTACTATCCCTCTGGGTCATCCCAGTGCACCAGTCCCGAGCATCCTGTATCATGCATTTAACCTGGACTGGAGATTCATTTCACATATGATATTATACATGTTTCAATGCCATTCTCCCAAATCATCCCACCCTCTCCCTCTCCCACAGAGTCCATAAGACTGTTCTATCATCTGTGTCTCTTTTGCTGTCTCACATACAGGGTTATCATTACCATCTTTCTAAATTCCATATATATTCATTAGTATACTATATTGGTGTTTTTCTTTCTGGCTTACTTCACTCTGTATAATAGGCTCCAGTTTCATCCACCTCATTAGAACTGATTCAAATGTATCTTTTTTAATGGCTGAGTAATACTCTATAGTGTATATGTACCACAGCTTTCTTATCCATTTGTCCGCTGATGGACATCTAGGTTGCTTCCATGTCCTGGCTATTAGAAACAGTGCTGCAATGAACACTGGGATACACGTGTCTCTTTCAATTCTGGTTTCCTTGGTGTGTATGCCCAGCAGTGGGATTGCTGGGTCGTATGGAGGTTCTATTTCCAGTTTTTTAAGGAATCTCCACACTGTTCTCCATAGTGGCTGAACTAGTTTTCATTCCCACCAACAGTGTAAGAAGGTTCCCTTTTCTCCACACCCTTTCCAGTATTTATTGTAGACTTTTGGATAGCAGCCATTCTAACTAGCATGAAATGGTACCTCATAGTGGTTTTGATTTGCATTTCTCTGATAATGAGTGATCTTGAGCACCTTTTCATATGTTTGTTAACCATCTGTATGTCTCCTTTGGAGAAATGTCTGTTTAATTCTTTGGCCCATTTTTTGGTTGGGTTGTTTATTTTTCTGGAATTGAGCTGCCGGTGTTGCTTGTTATATTTTTGAGATTAATTCTTTATCAGTTCCTTCATTTGCTATTATTTTCTCCCATTCTGAAGGCTGTCTTTTCACCTTGCTTATAGTTTCCTTTGTTGTGTAGAAGCTTTTAAGTTTAATTAGGTCCCATTTGTTTATTTTTGCTTTCATTTCCAATATTCTGGGAGGTGGGTCATAGAGGATCCTGCTGTGATTTATGTCAGAGAATGTTTTGCCTAGGTTTTCCTCTAGGAGTTTTATAGTTTAAAAATGAATCTCAAAAATGATGAAAGAGGGACATTTATGAAAATATCTTATTACAAACATCCTATTATCTCTATTCATGAAGACAATGTTAATGGAAATAAAGATTTTTAAACAGTATTTTTAAAATAAATACTGTAAACTTGGCAGAAATTTTGTTATTTATGCTTCTAAACACATGCTGACTTGTTTGTTTATGCCAGAAACGTAATCCATATTTATAGCTCTCAAGAGTTTCTTTCTTTCAACATCCATTGACCTTCTTCACTACGTTCCATGTACTTGTTTGATCCCCATCACTTTGTTTGGAAATCACAAGGGGAGAGAATAATTACAACACCCATTGCTTTTGAAGTTCAGGTCTGTGCCATTTTTCTGTGTCCTTCTACAAAACAAGAATCTGTAACCTCTAGACCATAAGGAAAATAATTTTTCTGTGTAAGTGAAACAATTCATAGATTCTAAGCCTGGAAAGCTGCAGATGCAAGAAACAAGCAGGGAAGGGTCAAGGTGAAGAGGAACTTCTGATTTTCTTCAGCAGTGTAGCAGCTGCTGCACTACATTATGTTCAGTTCCCAGTACTTCTTCCTTCTTCTTCATAATGTTTTTGAAGCAATACTGAGCATCCTTTATATATCTGAGTCCCTAGCATTATTGTCTCATGTTGCTTTATTATCATAATAAACTTGTGAATCATAGTAACTAACGCAGTAGGTTTCCTATGACGAATTCATTTTCATAACCTCTTTTGTTGTCACAAATGTGATCCAAAAGGGTGCCATGTCAGCAGTTCCTCACTGCTTATTAATATAACACATTACAGAGATTCATTTAAAACTTCAACAGATGTAATATAATGAAACACTCTACTTATAATTACAATTATGCTAACACTTAATAATAATTGAGCTTCTGTGCCTATATTTCATTTTGCTCTAAAGACAATTGAATCTTTTTGAAAGTAGCTAACTCTCAGCAGGTGTTCTGCTCAAAAAGCCAGCATAATTAAATGAGAAGGAAAAAGTGATGATGGCACAGGCAACAAGTCTGCAACTAAAAGGTGGAAATTAAAGAAATTTGGAGATCTAGCTGTTCTTAAAGTGAAACCAAGGTTATGAAATAAAAATCTAGAGTCTTAATGAGAATTTATAAATACATGGAAGTAAGAAGTAGTAAAAATGTGTCTTGATGTGATCAGCACAGCTTGTTGCCATTAAATTAATATGTAGAATTATGTCAAGTGTAAACAAGTTATTCATAAACAGCTCATCAAACTCTGTTCTTGAAAGTTTAGTAATGACAGGAACTCTAAATAGCCATTCTAGAGATTAACATTATACCAATATTCCCATCATGCCATATTTAACTCTAACATCTATAGCCTATAAAAAATACCACTGCAATATAGAAATTAAGCACCAAATACTGATGAGACAGACATTGATTAACAAATAATCAAATTTCTCCTCCAAATGCAAAATATATATTGCAGATATTATTGCCCCTGAAATTTTCTTTAATGGAAGTATTTTAATCTTATAATGAAACATGTAATTTTAAATGGAATTCCCTAAATGATGTTATCATCTCCACATGCTACATTTTAATTTTAAGTAACTATGACTGAGTTTTAAATTGATGATGAAACATAATGATAAATAAAAAGGTACTTATAGTCGGTTTTAGAAAAGTATATTTATTTGCTAGTACCACAATTATACTTTGATTATATAAGCTAATTAAATGCCTTGATAGATACTGAATATCAGATATCTTTTCTCTAGAGAATTCATAATCTAGAAAAAGGCACTCCATAAGCAAATATGTAATCATAAATTGTGACAACAGCTGTGATTAAAACAAAAGTAAGTTAGTGTAGCAGAAACACCCAGTGGATAGCATTTATAATACAAGTCTGGAATGGGCTTCTCACAAGGAGACATTTTAATGGAAGTCAGGTTATTCAGAGGGATAGTTTGGGGTGATGCAAAATGGGCTGGAAGAAGCACAAGCTGGAATCAAGATTGCTGGGAGAAATATCAATAACCTCAGATATGCAGATGACACCACTCTTAGGGCACAAAGTGAAGAGGAACTAAAAAGCCTCTTGATGAAAGTGAAAGAGGAGAGTGAAAAGGTTGGCTTAAAGCTCAACATTAAGAAAATGAAGATCATGGTGTCTGGTCCCATCACTTCATGGCAAATAGATGGGGAAACAATGGAAACATTGTCAGACTTTATTTTGGGGGCTCCAAAATCACTGCAGATAATAATTGCAACCATGAAATTAAAAGACGCTTACTCCTTTAAAGAAAAGTTATGACCAACCTAGATAGCATATTCAAAAGCAGAGACATTGCTTTGCCAACAAAGGTCCGTCTAGTCAAGGCTATTGTGGTTCCAGTGGTCATGTATGGATGCGAGAGTTGGACTGTGAAGAAAGCTGAGCGCTGAAGAATTGTTGCTTTTGAACTGTGGTGTTAGAGAAGACTCTTGAGAGTCCCTTGGACTGCAAGGAGATCCAACCAGTCCATTCTGAAGGAGATCAGTCCTGGGATTTCTTTGGAAGGAATGATGCTGAAGCTGAAACTCCAGGACTTTGGCCAACTCATACAAAGAGTTGACTCATTGGAAAAGACTCTGATGCTGGGAGGGATTGGGGGCAGGAGGAGAAGGGGATGACAGAGGATGAGATGGCTGGATGGCATCACCGACTCAATGGACGTGAGTCTGAGTGAACTCTGGGAGTTGGTGATGGACAGGGAGGCCTGGTGTGCTGCAATTCATGGGGTTGCAAAGTGTCAGACATGACTGAGCGACTGAACTGAACTGAAAATTAGTAGAGTAGCCCTAGACTGAGAATACGCACTTGAAATCTCTGATCAGTATAGATATAGTAGATCATTAATGATTAAGGATAAAATCTGAGTAAATTTAGTTGATGAAGAATCTCTTAGGGTAGGCTAAGTAATTTGGGATTTTAACTATAAAGGTCATGAAAATTTTTTAAGTATATGGAAAGTGATAAATTAATTTTAATCTTTTATAGATATCACTTTTGCTGCTCTGTGTAGTGGGTAGTATGAACACAAGACTTGAGTCCCAGTATACATCAACTCAGGCTTTTGCAATAAAGTAGATGAGTGATGATGCCTCAGACTAAGCATTAGATATTAGGTCTTTGGGAATGGAAACTAGGCATTCAGTCTCTAAAGTTCCTTGTAAGATATGAGAAAAAACCTGTTAGTGGTACAAGATTTTATTAATTTATGAATCTATGAGTTTTTGAGTTTTCCTTGGTGGCTCAGATGGTAAGAATCTGCTGGCAATGAAGGAAAACTGGGATTTAATCCCTGGGTCAGGAAGTTCCCCTGGAAAAGGGAATGGCTACCCATTCCAGTATTCTTGCTTGAAGAGTTCCATGGATGGAAGAGTCTGGCGTGCTACAGTCCATGTGGTCACAAAGAGTCAGACACGACTAAGCAACCAACACTAATGAGTTTTCCTGCTTTGCCTTATTGCATAATACTCTAATGTGTGAAAGTGAAAATAAAGTCGCTCAGTCGTGTCCGACTCTTTGTGACCCTCATGGACACCAGGCTCCTCCGTCTATGGGATTTTCTAGGCAAGAGTACAGGAGTGGGTTTCCATTTCCTTCTCCAGGGGATCTTCCCGACCCAGGGATCGAACCCAGGTCTCCCATGTTGTAGACAGATGCTTTAATGTCTGAACCACCAGGGAAGTCCACTCTGATGTGTAGTTTTCTTAAATATACTGTTAATTAAAAATAAATGTGCAAAGGCAAATATATGATAGTGTTTATATGTGGAGTCTTTTAAAAAAATGATACAAATGACTTATATACAAAACAGAAATTGACTCACAGACATAGAAAACAAACTTATGATTATCAAAGGGGAAATCAGGAGATGGTATAGATTAGAAATTTGTGATTAACATATGCACACTACTATATATATAAACTAGGTAACCAACAAAGAATAGTTCTCCCTCAGTCTTAAGGGAGATCAACCGAACTACACTTGATATTCCTCAGTAGCACAGTAGACTATACTCCTAAAAAGGACAAGAATGTGAAAAAAAAAATCAGTATTCACAGCATTGTTGTTCAGCCGCCCAGTCATGTAGATGCTTTGCAATCCCATGGACTGCAGCACACCATGCCTCCCTGTTCCTTTTCATCTCCTGGAATTTGCCCAAGTTCATGTTTATTGCATCGGTAATGCTGTCCAGCCATCTCATCCTCTGACGCCCTCTTCCCCTTCTGCCCTCAATCTTTCCCAGCATTGGGAACTTTTCCAATAAGTCATCTGTTAGCATCAGATGACCAAAATACTGGAACTTCAGCTTCAGCATCAGTCCTTCCAGTGAATATTCAGGATTGATCTCCCTTAAAACTGACTGTATTGATCTCCTTGTTGTCCAAGAGACTATCAGGAGTCTTCTCCAGCACCACAGTTTGAAGGCATCAGTTCTTCAGCATTCTGCCTTCTTTCCCATCCAGCTCTCACAACTGTACATGGCCACTGGGAAGACCACAGCTTTTGACTTTACAGACCTTTGTTGGCAAAGTAGTCTCTGCTTTTCAATACACTGTCTAGGTTTGTCATCACTTTCCTGCCAAGAAACAATCACCTTCTTTTTTATGGCTGCAGTCACCATCCACAGTGATTTCGGAGCCCAAGAAGAGGAAATCTGTCACTGCTTCTACCATTTTCCCTTATATTTGCCATGAAGTAAAGGGGCCAGATGCTATGATCTTAGATTTTTTTTTTAATATTTATTCTTAAGCCAGCTCTTTCACTCTCATCCTTCTCCCTCATCAAGAGGTTCTTCAGTTCGTCTTTGCTTTCTGCCATTAGAGTAGTATCATCTGCATATCTGACTTTGTTGATATTTCTCAATATTTCTCAGTAGCACAGGAAACTACTCTTATAAAGGACAAGAATGTGGAAAAAAATCAATATACACAGTATGTATAACCAAATCACTTTGCTGTGCACCTGAAACACAACATTGTAAATCAACTATACATCAATAAAAATGAATAAAATAAAATGCATAGCAAATCATGGTGAAATGAACACTGATCAAAAATAGTTAAAAAGTAATGCAAAAGAGGAGGCATTTTTTTAATTCCAAGATGTAATGTCTTGATTTATTAATAAGTGAAATATGATTTCCTTACAAAATATCTAGAAACTAATAAAAGAAGGAAGTATGATTTGTCTTTACAAGATAAATACCTTGAATATTGTAAAAAAAAAAAATTGTGTCATTTAAAATAAAAGAATTCCTGGTACTGCCATTCAACATGAAATCTCTTCATATGAAATCCTTAAATGATAACCCTATGTCTGGTAAAAATGACTATCACAGCTCCTTAATACTCATGCTGAGTTACCATGCCCAGGTTTATAATTTCTCCTCCAGAATTAACTTTGGTCTTGTTCCAGCTGCTAACGGTGCTTAAATCACAGTGTAGCTTTAAGTCCCACCTCTGCTTAGATCATTACAAACTCAAGTAAATAGTCTGATACTGCAGGTCAGAAAAAAGTATTAACAAATCCTTTATTTCTAACAGATTTCTCCATATTGCGCTGAAGAATGTAACTAACAATCACTAACAGAATAACTGCATCCAAGCCTACCTCTTAATCAAGTAAAATGACTACCTGACCATTGGGAAAGAAGTCTGCAGTGGTGAATAGCAGCAGGACACTTCAGAAAGAGCAAAGATTGTGTTCTCAGTAGTCCTTGCTTTGCAAACTGGCTCTGCATTCAACAAGGTTTTAAGTTTTGAGAATCATTTACCTAATTACAAATGCTGATAAGTCTGGCTGAAAATAGCCTTGCAAGAATTAGATATGATGCTTGCAGACCATCGTTAGAGTGTCTGATGCATGACAAGCACTTTGCACATTGTGACTATGTTTCTTGACCTGTTTTAAACAGAAAATCAAGCTTATTTAATATTGCCTTCAAAAGCTCAATGCTTACAAAAATACCAGTAAAGTTGCTGATCAAATGAAAATGGCAATTGCCAGGACATTTTGTTTTACTATAAGATACCAAGAATCAGGAAGATATTTTGTGGTAACTTTAGTATATAAAGACACACTAATCATCTTCCCAATTTCCAAGAAGTCACTCTCAGTATAGGAACATTCATCACCAACCATTCTTACCACTAAATGGAAACCTGGCAAAAATATTGGGGTGTGGTGGACTGTAGCCCACCAGGCTTCTCAGTACAGGAAAATGGTAAGGAAGGAACCGATACAAAAAAAAAAATGATAGCAAAATATTATACACTTCACCATAAAACATATCCTTCATTTCAGATCAAATTTTATGCTAATCTTTCAGCCTGAGAACGAAGAGTTTATTTACAAAGCCATCTTTTTTTTTTTTTTCTGTAAAGATTTTCACAATGATTCATTCATTTAAGGGATCCAAGAATTTCACATATTCTTTGCGACACTATGGACTGTAGCCCACTGGGCTCTTCTGTCCATGGGGATTCTCCAGACAACAATACTGGAATGGATTGCCATGCCCTCCTCCAGGAGATCTTCCCAACATAGGGATTGAACCAAGGTCTCTTACGTCTCCTTCACTAGAAGGTGGGTTCTTTACCACTAGTGCCACCTGGGAAGCCCTATATTTATGTATAAGAAACAACCATGTTATATCACAACCCTTGTGAGCCTTCTCAATGATTTTAGATCACATATCTTTAACTCTGAATGACTAAACTACTTCTGTCCCAAGAGCTGAAGATCTGCTCTTTCCATATGTCTTAGAATAGTTAATAGCAGATTTTTGCAGAATGATCTCACTCTTGTTACATTTTAAGGCTTTGTTAACAAACATAAAGCCTTTCCAAATAATGCAACATAAAATTCTTAAATCCTCCCTTTCATTCAACCTGCTTTCCTGAAATAGCAATAACTTGGACAATACATAAATAGTAAAAATGTAAGTGCACTGTCCACAATGGTCTGCTGCTCTGGTAGCTCAGCTGGTAAAGAATTCACCTGCAAGGCAGAAGAACCTGTTTCCATTCATGGGTCAGGAAGATGCACTGGAGAAGGGATAGGCTACCCACTTCAGTATTTTTGGACTTCCTTGGTGGATCAGAAGGTAAAGGATCTGCCTGCAATGCAGAAGACCTGGTTTTGATCATTGGGTTGGGAAGATATCCTGGACAAGGGACCAGCCACCCATTCCAGTATTCTGGTCTGGAAAATTCCATGGACTGTACAGTCCATGGGGTCATCGAGAGTCGGACAGGACTAAACGACTTTCACTTTCTATGTAAAACAGCATTTAAGTGTATGTTGTAAAGCATTCAGAGGGAAAAGTAGCCTCAAATCTTTGGGGATTTTTCCCAGTCACAATGGGTCAAGGAAATATTAAAAATAAGTCAAGGAAATATTAAATATATTAATAAAAGGCTTTAACAAGTGCAAGTTGTAGTGTTTGTACTAATTTTATGCAGAAAAGACTGGGAACAAGCTCTGTCAGAAGACACTTTGGTAATAAATAGAATTTGGCTAATAGTTATTGGTGGAGTATTTTCCAGTTTTTACTAAATACTCATGGAAAGCCAAAAATAAGAGATTGTTTGAATACAGAATAGTAAGGCTGACAGCCAACCTCTTATAATCTAGGACAGATTTCCAAAAAAAACAAGATCTATAAAACTGGATTAAATAATGTCATTATGGGAAATTAGCTAGAGGCTATTTTACCCCTCCTTTTCCTTTATTCCCTGGTTTATAAGCAGAAGGAAAAACCCACTAAATAATTGGGTATCTAACCATGGTGCTGAACATGGTGCTTTAGTTAGCTCAACTCCACTCCAAAACTACCATTGCCTTATCACAGTGGGCAGGATACTTTGGTGATAGACAAATGATAGTGATGTATTGAATTTTGAGACTGATCTTCCAAGAGTAATTTGTTGTTGGCAGCCAGAGTAAAGGCCTTTGTAATTTCTTATAAGTCCCCATATGCTCTATCTATATGAGTATCAGAAGGGCAAAAAATAAAAATAAAAAGGACAGATGGAAAGAATCACAGTTTATTAGAGCACTATGGTTAAAACCCTTGGATAGTAAAAACTGAGCCATATGTTGACACACACAGACCTGCTATCCAAGTTTGGTTCAGAGAAGAGACATCAATCAGCAGCCAAGAGGTTGAGATCTGCACCAAGTGAACATCAAACATTCATTTGGTACGCACCAGATTTTCACAGGTCACTATCAAGAATCAGTAAATCAAGGCTCATTTAAGATTGAAAAAAGGCTCCCCTTCTCTGTGCAGAGTTTCATAGTATCACTCTGGAGGTAGTCATTATCTTCGCTTTACTGTCACATTCTCATAGTGCCCTCTGCTGCCTTTCAGGTAGGCTTGGTGACAACAGGTTGGTTGACAGCTAAAGGATGTGCTTTCATATGTTTGAGACCAACAAGAAGGAAAAATAATGAGATTTCCTTTGTAATATGTTTTTCATACCAAAAGATATATTTTAAAGCCATTCTAAGTTCTTGTAAGCAGTATTTCATCTTCAACCCCAGATTGAATATCCCCCATGAATACATCTTAGAATATTCTATCCAAGTAAATGAAAAGAAGTATACTTTAATTTTGTAATAATGGATTTATTAACAAAAATGCTTCCAAGAAGTTAAAATAATTCTTTAGTTGATGATGAGCTAACATTGATAAGTTGACAAGTCGTTGCTTTAAAATCTTAACTACATAAAAATAACATTTATACTGAAGATTATGAACCTCCAGAAAAGTATTCTCATCCACTAATTGTTGAAATTATCATTCAGTATACCAGTAAATGATTCTAGAATGATTTTGCAATTGAGAAAATCCAGTCCAATTTAAGAAGTTGAGAACAATCTTTTTAATTCAAATTGCTTGCAAAGAGAAAAAAAATTACACATTTTCAGAAAATTGCAATACAAATGCAACAAATGAGAAATAATTTATAACAAAGCTCATAAGATAGTAGCAGAACTTTTTTTTTCATATTACATAGTTACACCTTTAAAATTCACCTAACAGTTCCCATAGAAATCTGTAATGATATAGCAGAACAGTTTAGAGCACAAAGTAAAATGGTTCAATGTTTTGAAATTCATTTAAAGAAAGTCTGTAGTAAGTTAATATGAAATGGAGTTTAAAAATATATCAACCTGTAGATATAAACTCATGTCCAAAATCACAATGAATACTGCAAGCCAATTTTATAATATACAAACACAACAGCAGACAGTTTTGCTTTGAAATTTGCTTTATGTAAAATCACATTTTGATATTTCTTTTTGTAGTGAGTAAATGTAAAAGTAAATATCACAGTAAAAAATAATGTATTTTATACGTGCTTTGTGTTAATAGTGCAAATTTATCAATGAATATTGAAGCTAGTAGTAGAAAAAACAACAAAAAATTTTCCAAAATACAGTAAATCACACAAAAACATAATTTGTTCTGTTATATATTCTAAAGGTTATATTTATACTATGAGCAGTGAATGAGATTAATGAGCTTTCTCAGCACAGTAAAAATCCTCCTCAGAAACAGAAGCTAAATTGCAATAAATCATGGATTTATGTTCACATATTTATGGGATGGGAAAGATTTAGAGTTCCTCTGTAGAGAAAGCCATCCCAAGTAAAAGAGAAAATTATGGCATCCGTAACATAAAGGTAGATAAACTGGGGCAAGCTCAAAGTTTTGCATTCAGTATGCTTTAATAATGTCAATAATTTATTAAAAGTAATTATCACAGCAGACTTGCCTGGTTATACTTCACCAGAAGTGACAAAATGCTAGTTCAATATGTTAGTTACCTTCATATGATTATGTATCAAGACCAATTAAATTAGAGCTATCATTTTTCTACATTTCCCTTAAAACTAAGTGCCACTTTTCCTTTCAAAAATGTGTCAGCAGTACTACAGGAGATAGAGTGTAATTAATCAACTATAAAATATTTTGTATCATTTATGCCAATAACCCAACCTTAGATCACTTCCTAAAAATATTTTTTCCTTATTTGTTAGAAAACAGATCTTCTGATCATATTTGGCTATCTAGTAAGAGTATAATCTCTGATATTTATATAAAAAAGATTTTTCATCACAAATTTTGTGGACAAATATCATGAAGACAATCTAGTATCATTTTTAAGTGAATAGGATCCTGGTCTCTTCCATTTGTGGCATCTTACTGGAAAAATTATCTGAAGACAAACACTGGGAACACAATTATAGCAATACTAACCCAGATGCCAAAAGCCTAGTAAATTTTATTTTGTCTGCACCTCTAAATGAAAGAGTCACCATCAGAGAGAGTAGAGTGAACTTTCTACTCAATTGAAAAGAAAAAAACAATAGAATCCAATATATTTGTTTCTGGGGATGTTATTCAATCTGCTTCAAATACACTGTAATGCTCAGAAAAGAGGAAACCAGGTTGTTTTGAAAAAAATCAAAATCATTTCAAGAGAAATATTGATAAATAAGAAAATTTTGCTGTTTAGAAAATAATTCCAATCTTGACAAATAATGATACAGTAATGCAAAGGGACAAAATCTTGTAAGGCCTGGAATGTCATGTTTCAGACATTTTGAAATGGGCTGCTTTTCCATCAATGTTCAGAAAGAGATCAGACAAACCACAGAGATAAATTTAGGTCTTCTGTGCTCACATATGAGTAAAACATTTTTGTTGCGATTATATAGCCTCTATTAATTCTTCATAAACTAGAGACTGCTTGATGGAAGCACCAGAAGTTACTCAGATTGGAGGGCAACATAACTTTCCAAAGGTAGATTATTTGGGGTTTTTTGAGAAATGTATATCCATTAATGGATGAGCAATAACTTTCATATTTCTAAACTATTCGAATGCATTCAGTTTAAATATTTCCAAAGAGCATATTTAATGAGCACTACTTGAGAAAGAGCCAGAAGTATAAAAATGAATAATGCATAATATTATCTCTAAAACTGTGAACAATCCTGGGTGGAGATGATATGAGAGATTTTTGATATTTTATGAAATTAAAATGTAACAGTTTTTAAAATAGCATGCAACCTTGAAAAAAAGATTAATCTACATTTATTTCTAAGATTCAATAAGTAGCAAATTGACAAAAGGTAAACTATTTCTAATTTGGCATGCTTACAGACACCTTGTTATCAGATATCTTAGTCTTTACGTATGTCACATTTTCACATATGCATTCATATATTTTGACTCTTCTAGTGCCATTGACTACTTGTTAACAATAATTGGCAAGTACCAATTATTTTTGTTTTATTACATAAACCAACAAAATAGTGTGTCTTATTCCCTGGCAATTTTTTTCATTTCTATCTAAACATGGAAAGCTATAAAATGGGTTAATTGTATTCTTTTGTAGTATGTTCACACTTGTTCAAAATTTTATATTGGCTTGATAGGAATCCTATTATTATTATAGCAGATTTTAAAACACTACACTCTTAAAAATAAGCTGATCAATGTATTATTCATGCCTCCGAAATTGTACAATGTAAGGTGAGGTCAAAAGTAAGACTATTTAAGCTTAGTTCTTTCTTAAAACTTACTCATTTATAGTGAGTTCTACATGGAAAATTTTACATTTTCTCATTTCCAAAGTAACTACTTCTCTATGTAAAAGAAATACATAAATATCTTTCTTAATAACTCTAATGAATTTTTTATAAAAAAATAAATGTGTAACAGCAAAAGGATATCAACTCTTCTCATTTACACATGACATGATTATGCTTTAATAGGAATAGTTCCAGAACACAAAAGCTAAAGATGATTAAAGTGCTGTTAACAAACAGTAGATGACAAGAACAGGAAATTTTTCCAGGTTCAAGGAACATTAAAATCTACACAATCTCCAAACTTAGTAATTATAACAAGCTTGGAATACAAAAAATAGGCAGATAAACTAAATTAACACAAGTCTGATGGCAGAAACATTTATTCTTATTTACTTTCAAGTGATTTAATTATCCCACACCAAAGCTCTCAGTTCAGTTCTGTTCAATTCAGTCGCTCAGTCGTGACCAGCTGCGACCACGTGAATCGCAGCACACCAAGGCCTCCCTGTCCATCACCAACTCCCAGAGTCTACCCAAATTCAGGTCCATTAAGTCGGTTATGCCATCTAACCATTTCATATGCTGTTGTCCCCTTCTCCTCCTGCCCTCAATCTTTCTCAGCATCAAGGATTTTTCAAATGAGTCAGCTCCTCACATCATGTGGCCAAAGTATTGGAGTTTCAGCTTCAACATCAATCTTTCCAATGAAGACCCAGGAACGATCTCCTTTAGGATAGATTGGTTGGATCTCCCTGCAGTCCAAGTGACTTTCAAGAGTTTTCTCCAACACCACAGTTCAAAAGCATTAATTCTTCAGTGCTCAGCTTTCTTTATAGTCCAACTGTCACATCCTTACACGACTCCTGGAAAAACCATAGTTTTGACTAGATGGGCCTTTATTGACAAAGTAAAGTCTCTGCTTTTTAAAATGCTGTCTAGCTTGGTCATAACTTTCCTTCCAAGGAATAACCATCTTTTAATTTCATGGCTGCAATCACCATCTGCAGTGATTTCGGATCCCCAAAAAACAAAGTTTGACACTGTTTCCACTGTTTCCCCATCTATTTCCCATGAAGTGATGGGACCAGATGCATGATCTTAGCTTTCTGAATGTTGAGATTTAAGCCAACTTTTTCACTCTCCTCTTTCACTTTCATCAAGAGCCTCTTTAGTTCTTCACTTTCTGCCATAAGGTGGTGTCATCTGCATATCTGAGGTTATTGATATTTCTCCTGGCAATCTTGATTCCAGCTTCTGCTTCTTCCAGCCTGGCATTTCTCATGATGTACTCTGCGCATAAGTTAAATAAGCAGGGTGACGATATATACAGCCTTAATGTACTCCTTTTCCTATTTGGAACCAGTCTGTTGTTCCATGTCCAGTTCTAACTTTTGCTTCCTGGCCTGCATATAGGTTTCTCAAGAGGCAGGTCAGGTGGTCTGGTATTCCCATCTGTTTCAGAATTTTCCACAGTTTATTGTGATCCACACAGTCAAAGGCTTTGGCATAGTCATTAAAGCAGAAATAGATGCTTTTCTGGAACTCTCTTGCTTTTTTGATGATCCAGCAGATGTTAGCAATTTGATCTCTGGCTCCTCTGCCTTTTCTAAAACCAGCATGAACACCTGGAAGTTCACAGTTCACATATTGCTGAAGCCTGGCTTGGAGAATTTTGAGCACTACTTTACTATCATGTGAGATGAGTGCAATTGTGCAGTGGCTTGAGCATTCTTTGGCATTGCATTTGTTTGGGATTGGAATGAAAACTGACTTTTTCCAGTCCTATGGCCACTGCTGAGTTTTCCAAATTTTCTGGCATATTGAGTGCAGCACTTTCACAGCATCATCTTTTAGGATCTGAAGTAGCTCAACTGGAATTCCATCACCTCCACTAGCTTTGTTCGTAGTGATGCTTCCTAAAGTCCACTTGACTTCACATATAGGATGTCTGGCTCTAGATGAGTGATCACACCATCGTGATTATCTGGGTCAGGAATATCCTTTTTATACAGTTCTTCTGTGTTTTCTTGTCACCTCTTCTTAATATCTTCTGCCTCTGTTAGGTCCATACCATTTCTGTCCTTTTTTGTGCCCATCTTTGCATGAAATGTTCCCTTGGTATCTCTAATTTTCTTGAAGAGATCTCTAGTTTTTCCCATTCTATTGTTTTCCTCAATTTCTTTGCACTGCTTGCTGAGGAAGGCTTTCTTATCTCTTCTTTCTATTCTCTAGAACTCCACACTCAAATGGGTGTATCTTTCTTTTTCTCCTTTGCTCTTTGCTTTTCTTCTTTCAGAACTATTGATAAGGCCTCCTCAGACAGCCATTTTGCTTTTTTGCCTCTAGACACAGACAATTTCACTGATGAAATCTATCAAAAAAGAAATAAAATCAAATTTACCCAAATTTAGTAGAAGTATAGTGAGGTATAGTAGATGTATAGAGGAAGTGAGACTATGTCCTAGTTCCTTTTATGATATTAGCATGTACTTAATATCAAAATATGATGAAAAACATCATCCAAAAAATTATAAATATTCATCATAAGTATAGATGAGAAAACTTTGAAAATATAAATAAATATTTTCATCAATACATAATAAAATATGATACAGAATGTTCAAATTATGTTTATCCAGGGAATGTAAAAATAATGTCATGACAGTAACAGAAGAGAAAATGAACATAATTATATGATCACCTCAATATATATAAAGAAGTCACATGCAAAAATTGCAAACATGCATATAATTTTAAAATTCAGCTAAATAAAAAATGAAACAAATGCCATCCTTAAAAAGCTATATCAAACATAGTTAGTCCTGATGATTCAATGTTTTCCTTTCAAATATTGTAAGCAAGAAAAAGAGATATTCTTCAACACTTCTTTTAAAATTTTTACTAAGGACTCAGTTAACATGTGAAAGGACAAGAAAAACAATTTCAAATAAACAAAGGGGAATAAAGATGAAAGTGAAAGAAATATAACTATCATACTCATAGACAGACATTATTTATATGAAATCCTAATATAGAAATCCTAAGAGATCCAGAAAACTACAACTAGAACTTTGAGTTCTGCAAGTTTGTGGGATACAAGTCAATACATAAGAATCCATATAATTTCTATAATTATACAAATATGTAATACAAAATGTAATTTAAAATGAACTTATAAACATTGCAAACATGAATATCTTGAAAAAATTAGGTTTTAGATGTAAAAGTTATCGATTTTAAAATCTACAAAATACTGCTAAGATGAATTTAAAGAGACCTAAAAGATGGAGAGATATATCACATTCATGGATGGGAAGGCTGAGTATGTTTGAAACATCACTGTCTCCAAAAGGATCTGCAAGTTCACCTCAGTCTCAATCCTACTACCAGTAAGTTATGGGGTTTTTGGTTTTTGTATAACATAATAGCAAGTGATGAGTAGATCATAAAATTTATATGGAAATATTAAGAACCTAGTAAGTATAGACAAATCTTGACAGAGAACAAATTTGTGGAACTTGACTTCAAGATTCAGTATAAAGTTAAGATAAAACCATATTAGGGTAACTAAATAAAAATTGGTACAAACAGTATATATTAATAAAAAGCCAACAGACTCATACAGTGATTTTATACAATAGCAACCAAGCAATTCAATAAGTACGGGTGTTTTGTTTTGTTTTGTTTTGTTTAATGTTGCTAGAAAAACTAAATATGCAGTGGAACAGGGAAATCTAGACTCTTAATTTTGCAACTTTGGGTTAAGTTAAGTATCCTTAGATCAGACATTAAAAAAATAATTAAAGAAAAAAAAATCAACTAAATTTCACTGAAACAAAATACTTCTGCCCATTAAAGATACTTTTAGGGACTTGCCTCATGGCCCAGTGGTTTGGACTCTGCTTCCACTACAGGCAACTTGGGTTTGATCCTTGGTCTGGGACCTAAGATTCCACATGCCATGTGGCAAATATATATATATATTTTTTTCTTTAAATATATGTATTTAAAGAAAATAGACCAAAACCTGGGAGAAAAACAGAAGAAAAGAAAAGAAATCTTAACAACTTATTAGAAAATTTTAAATGGAAAGCTCAAGAACATGCAGAACAAGGATACTGTGGAAAAAATCATGATTTTCTTTTCTCCTCTAGATAAGGAATTGAGGCAGTTCTCTAGCAAGAGCCATGAAAGAACTTTTTAGGAATGAAGTAATTGTTCTGTAATTTGACATTGGTATCAAATACAACACTCTATGGCTAGTCTGGGTCAAATCATAAGGAAATATCTGATATCCTTAACCAAGGTGCATTCTACAAAATCACTGGCCCACTGTAGTCTTCAAAAATATCAATATCAAGAAAGACAAAAACTGAGCTATCACATGTTCCAGCGACAAGGAACCTAAAGACCTAAGGCAACTAAATACAACGAATGCAGTGCCTTGAATTCATTTTTGGAACAGGGTAAAATAGATATAAAATACATTATTGGGACAACTGACAAAATGAGCATAAACTGGTATAATGCAATAGTGACATTTATCCAGGTTTTGATAATGTAATACAAACGTGTCAGAGAATTTCCATATTCTTAAAAAAATATAGATTGAGATATTTAGGCTAAAAGGGATCAACATCAACTTACATGCTCCAGAAGAATACATTCATGTATAAGACAGAATAATAAAGAAAATGAAGTGAAATGTAAACAACTTCTGAATTGTGTAAGGACTGTACAGGAATTTCTTATATTTCTGCAAATTTTCTCTAAATGTAATGTTTCAAAGTAAAAGTCACACACAAAGTAAAATAGAATTTTAAACAGAAAAAAGGGAATGTGTCAAGAGTGATTGAAGGGTAGGAGGTAGGACAGAAGAAACAGAGTTCTCAACTCTGAGAATACATGATTCCTTCAGTTTTAGACATGATTGTTATCCAGAGAAAGGATAATAGTGGACGAAAGTCTCAGAGAAAACAGGAAGAAATAACTTGCAGTCTAGAAGATGACTGTACTTACTAGATGGTATGCTTGCTTATAAGTTTTGTTTAACAGAATAATATCTATTAGAAAGACAAACAGTAAAGAGAATCTCAAAGGTTCAACTTTTAACAAAGGATTTTCTTCAATGCACTATGTCTCAATCAAAGAATACTGACCAAGACAGTCAGTTTTAGCCCTAAGTTTACAATTTAGTAGTTAAATATATAACTTAAATTTCTCATTTGAAAATAAGATATTTATAAATATTAATTCATATTTTTATAAAAAAGTAATAACAATTCATGTCAAATATTAAAACACTAACATTAATTACTTAATAAATGAATTAACAATTAATTAAATACTATATGAGACATCACCATGCACCTGTATAAACATAAATGTTATACCATCCTCTCACATTGTTAGGTGCAAATAGAAACTATGCATCACTGGATTGCCTTTTATGCACTATAAAATCAGAATGCTTGCAAAAAATAAACATCCATTGCTAAAGCACATTTTTTTTAAAGATGTTAGCATGATAGGTGACCTTTGAATAGCATGTAATCATTAAGATATTTTATTCCAATTATACTTCTGTCTTTTAGGGATATCTTCTGTTTTGAATAATTTGATCTGTGTTTCATTGGCAAATACAGAATTTTGCAGAAAGCAAGCAGCCTTGCAGATGTTTTCCGGATATACAACATATTTGAGCTGCTGTCTTGAGAAGTAGGGCATTTTTATAGAATGAGTTGCTGCATATACTTGAAATGTCAAGACATGCTCTCAAGACTGTACAGGCTTTTCATGAAGTCTAACTTAAAACACTGTCACGTTTTTAATTCTACACACACTGATTTATGAACAATCACAGTAGATTTTCTTGACACTTATTTTCTTACTTTTAAAGCTGGATCTAGAATTTCCAGTTAAGCACATTTTCTAGTATCTTCTACAGAATGATTACAGTTCTAAAACTTTACTAAAAAATCACAATCATTATATATATGTGTGTGTGTGAGTATATATATATATATATATATATATATATACTTGCAAAGGTCATTTAACATAAAAATGTTAAAACTGAGTCATGATATTAAATGTGATAAGTACATTTGTGTATGTATCTGCATGCATATATAATCAAATCTACAAATGTCATAAAATTTTAGCATACTAAGAAAGTCACAGAAAATGCTTCATAAACCAATGTTGGTAATATATGTAGCTTATAGTTTGAGAAAGATCTCTGAAATAAGACACATATATATGTAAATTATGAAAATACTTATAAAAGTAACTATAACATTCCCTGTAATCATGATAAAGACACTGAACTATAACTTCTGATTTTAAATTACTTTCTACATATTAAGGACTTAAGACTTTGTGTTTGAGTAGTCTTTTAAGTTTATTACAATGTCATTTTGTCTTTAGAATCATAACTTTCATTTATTTTGGTAATAAATATGACTACACAACACAAGAATCTAGTATGTTTATTGAAATTATTGTGATACACAGAATATGCTTTGATATATGTCTAGGATATTTGAAGATTTATTTATTTTTTAATGATTAGTTTATTTATCATCAGACCATGATTTTCTCTACTTAAACTTACTCAGATGAAAAATATCAAACAAGATTAAAGGATAATTTCTAAGTTATATCTTGTATACCAAATAGCTATGCACTATACAATGTATACAGTGTAACAAAAGTCTGCATATAAATGAAAGAGGATATCAGTCCTAGATGTTCTTTGGAAGGAATGATGCTAAAGCTGAAACTCCAATACTTTGGGCCACCTCATGCGAAAAGTTGACTCATTAGAAAAGACTTTGATGCTGGGAGGGATTGGAGGCAGGAGGAAAAGGGGACGATAGAGGATGAGATGGCTGGGTGGCATCACTGACTCGATGGACCTGAGTCTGAGTGAATTCTGGGAGTTGGTGATGGACAGGGAGCCCTGGCGTGTTGCAGTTCATGGGGTCGCAAAGAGTCGGACATGACTGAGGGACTGAACTGAACTGAAGGAAACAAGAAAAGAAGGATAGAACTTCAGTTAAGAATTACCAATTATTAGGCTATGGCTCACATTTTACTTGCAGTCCAGAAAGAAAACGTAGTAATCAGTAAAGTGATCTATCAGTTCAGTTCAGTCGCTCAGTCATGTCTGACTCTTTGCGACCCCATGAATCGCATAGTCATCCATCAAATAAATAACAAGCTAATTGCTTGGGAAATGTTTGACTCTTCATATTTAAAAAGATTATTTGTTTTCCTGAGGACATTAAAAAAGAAGAACTTTGTGATTCTCCAAAAAGCTCAAACTGCTAAAAACATCTATTTGTTCTCTTGCTCCTGGACCATTCTCTCTCTTCCTGAAAGTTAGAGAGACCTTTGTAACATGTAAATCACATTCTTCTTTCCCCAAATTTCAAATGGTATTTTATTACATGTGGCATAGTTTGATCTCTTAATTGGGTTCTACAAAGCCCTATCTGAAGTAGTCCTTACTTAAATCTCAGATATTATTTTATAGCTAGCATCTTCTCAGCTTTTCTCACTAACCTTCTTAAATGCTGCACTTGTTTTCCATGGTCAAACAAACCTCATTCAGTAGAAGGTCATGTTTTGCAATCACTTTCCCCTCCAGATCTACTTCATGGCTCAGTCAGTTCATTCAGGCCACTGTCTAACATGACCCCTTCTGTGACGACTTCCTTACTGACCGTGTTGAAAGTGACCTCCCTCCACACAGTCCCTCTACTACAATACTGTTTTATCATTTTCCCAGAACTTAAAAGAACATCTGATAATGATTAGTATACATATTCTTTTTATTATATGTTATTTACTCCCCTCCTTTCCAAAAACAATACAATATGGCCTAAGAAGCAAACTCTTGGCTATTATGTCACTATTATTACCCAGCCCCAAGAATGGTGCCTGGCTTAGAGCAGTCATTTAACAATGATTTTTGAATGATTAAAAAATGGGGAATTAATAAAATACATGCCTTGATTTCCTGGATAGTATAAGAATAGAAATCAAATTTATGAAGGAGTGGTTTCTGATCCTCAAAATAAGATTCTGTGTTGAGGGTAAAGCCCATTAGTCAAAAGATACCAAATGAGGAACTACAAATTATTTGATACTAAATAAGCATTCAATTATTGATTCACCTGCCTTCATTCTTATCTTTCTCCAAAGCACCTTCATTTTCTTTTTTTTAACACATGTGGGCTGCCTAAGATATATCACTTTTAAAAATAATAGGACAATTTACTTTGTATCTTGTTACTCTTAGGCATAGATGTTCCAAAAAGTCCCCATCCCCAAAAGACTAGTCAAGGCTCCCTTGCTTAGTACATAGATACTTCACAAACTGGCTAGGCTGGGTTCTCCAGCCAACTTCACACTTTCCTCTCTCACTCACTGTACCTTTAGGGAAAATTGTCTTTCTTGTCCATGTTTCAACTCAGTCTTATTTCCCTTTCTCTTCAACTTTTCCCTGGTGCCTTTATGTAAGACATCACACTCTTTTCTGTCTGTTCCCATGAAAGAAGCTAACTGGCTTACAGTCAAGGATAGTATACGAAGCTTTTAAGTAGTGACAAAGATGCTGGATTCAGTTCAGTTCAGTTCAGTTGCTCAGTCATGCCCGACTCTTTGCGATCCCGTGAACTGCAGCACGCCAGGCCTCCCTGTCCATCACCAACTCCCAGAGTCCACCAAAACCCATGTCCACTGAGTCGGTGATGCCATACAACCATCTCATCCTATGTCGTCCTCTTCTCCTCCTGCCCTCAATCTTTCCCAGCATCAGGGTCTTTTCAAATGAGTCAGCTCTTCACATCAGGTGGCCAAAGTATTGGCGTTTCAGTATCAACATCAGTCCTTCCAATGAACACCCAGGACTGGTTATATTTAAGACGGACTGTTTGGATCTCCTTGCAGTCCAAGGGACTCTCAAGAGTCTTCTCCAACACCACAATTCAAAAGCATCTTCTGTGCTCAGCTTTCTTTATAGTCCAACTCTCACATGCATACATGACCACTGGAACTTGTTGACAAAGTAAAGTCTCTGTTTTTTTAACATGCTGTCTAGGTTGGTCATAACTTTCCTTCCAAGGAGTAAGTGTCTTTTAATTTCATGGCTGTAAACACTGTCTACAGTGATTTTGGAGCCCAGAAAACAAAATCGGTCAAGGTTTCCACTGTTTCCCCATCCATTTGCAGAGAAGTGATGGGACTGGATGCAATGATCTTAGTTTTCTGAATGTGAAGCTTTAAGCCAACTTTTTCACTCTCCTCTTTCACCTTCATCAAGAGGCTCTTTAGTTCTTCTTCGCTTTCTGCCATAAGGGTGGTGTCATCTGCATATCTGAGATTTTTGATATCTCTCATGGTAATCTTGATTCCAGCTTGTGCTTCTTCTAGCCCAGTGTTTCTCATGATGTACTCTACATATAAGTTAAATAAGCAGGGTGATGCACTAAGCGCAGGTGGCAGCGGCGGCCAGCGCACTAAGCACAGGCGGTGGCAGTGGCGGCGGCAGCAGCCAAGAGCTACCCCACGTCCGAGGTCAGGGGCAGCAGCCTAGCATGCCAGGCTGTGAAAGCGCAGGAATGGCTGAGAGGAGCTAACCCCCGCGTCCAAGGTCAGGGGCGGCAGCCTGGAGGAGCTACCCCATGTACGAGGTCAGGGGAGGCGTCTGGGAGGAGCAACCCCACGTCCAAGGAGTGGTGGCTGCCCAGGCACAGGAGGGCCTAGAGGAGCCATCCTACGTTGAAGGTCAGGAAGGGCAGTGGGAGGAGATACCCCTCATCCAAGCTAAGCAGCAGCGGCTGGGCTTTGCTGGAGCAGCTGTGAAGAGATACCCCACGCCCAAGTTAACAGAAACCCAAGTAAGATGGTAGGTGTGGCAAGAGGGCATCAGAGGGCAGACACACTGAAACCATACTCACAGAAATCTAGTCAATCTAATCACACTAGGACCACAGCCTTGTCTAAATCAATGAAACCAAGCCATGCCCAGGGGCAACCCAAGACGGGAGGGGTCATGGTGGAGAGGTCTGACAGAATGTGGTCCACTGGAGAAGGGAATGGCAAACCACTTCAGTATTCTTGCCTTGAGAACCCCATGAACAGTACGAAAAGGCAAAATGGTAGGATACTGAAAGAGGTACGCCCCAGGTCAGTAGGTGCCCAATATGCTACTGCAGGTCAGTGGAGAAATAACTCCAGAAAGAATGAAAGGATGGAGCCAAAGCAAAAACAATACCCAGCTGTGGATGTGACTGGTGATAGAAGCAAGGTCCTATGCTGTAAAGAGCAATGTTGCATAGGAACCTGGAATGTCAGGTCCATGAATCAAGGCAAATTGGAAGTGGCAAACAGGAGATGGCAAGAGTGAATGTTGACATTCTAGGAATCAGCGAACTAAAATGGACTGGAATGGGTGAATTTAACTCAGATTACCATTATATCTACTACTGCAGGCAGGAATCCCTCAGAAGAAACGGAGTAGCCATCATGGTCAACAAAAGAGTCTGAAATGCAGTACTTGGATGCAATCTCGAAAACGACTGAATGATCTCTGTTCGTTTCCAAGAAAAACCATTCAATATCACAGTAACCCAAGTCTATGCCCCAACCAGTCACGCTGAAGAAGCTGGAGTTGAACGATTCTATGAAGACCTGCAAGAACTTTTAGGACTAGCACCCAAACAAGATGTCCTTTTCATGATAGGGGCTGGAATGCAAAGGTAGGAAGTCAAGAAACACCTGGAGTAACAGGCAAATTTGGCCTTGGAATACGGAATGAAGCAGGACAGAGACTAATAGAGTTTTGCCAAGAAAATGCACTGATCACAGCAAACACCCTCTTTCAACAACACAATAGAAGACTCTACACATGGACATCACCAGATGGTCAACACTGAAATCAGATTGATTATATTCTTTGCAGGAAAAGATGGAGAAGCACTATACAGTCAACAAAAACAAGACCAGAAGCTGACTGTGGTTCAGATCATGAACTCCTTATTACCAAATTCAGACTTAAATTGAAGAAAGCAGGGAAAACCGCTAAACATTTCAGGTGTGACCTAAATCAAATCCCTTATGATTATACAGTGGAAGTGAGAAATAGATTTAAGGGCCTAGATCTGATAGATAGAGTGATGAACTATGGAATGAAGTTCATGACATTGTACAGGAGACAGGGATCAAGACCATCCCGATGGAAAAGAAATGCAATAAAGCAAAATGGCTGTCTGGGGAAGCCTTACAAATAGCTGTGAAAAGAAGAGAAGTGAAAAGCCAAGGAGAGAAGGAAAGATATAAGCATCTGAATGCAGAGTTTCAGAGAATAACAAGAAGAGATAAGAAAGCCTTCTTCAGTGATCAATGCAAAGAAATAGAGGAAAACAACAGAATGGGAAATACTAGAGATCTCTTCAAGAAAATTAGAGATACCAAGGGAACATTTCATGCAAAGATGAGCTCGATAAAGGAAAGAAATGGTATGGACCTAACAGAAGCAGAAGATATTAAGAAGAGGTGGCAAGAATACATGGAAGAACTGTACAAAAAGGATCTTCACGACCCGGATAATCACAATGGTATGAACACTAATCTAGAGCCAGACGTCTTAGAATGTGAAGTCAAGTGGGCCTTAGAAAGCATCACTATGAAAAAAATTAGTGGAGGTGATGGAATTCCAGTAGACTTATTTCAAATCCTGAAAGTTGATGCTGTCAAAGTGCTGCACTCAATATGCCAGCAAATTTGGAAAACTCAGCAGTGGCCACAGGACTGGAAAAGGTCAGTTTTCATTCCAATTCCAAAGAAAGGCAATGCCAAAGAATGTTCAAACTATTGCACAATTGCACTCATCTCACATGATAGTAAAGTAATGCTCAAAATTCTCCAAGCCAGGATTCAGCGATTGGTGAACTGTGAACTTCCTGATGTTCAAGCTGGTTTTAGAAAGGGCAGAGGAACCAGAGATCAAATTGCCAACATCCTCTGGATCACGGAAAAAGCAAGAGAGTTCCAGAAAAATATCTATTGCTGCTTTATTGACTATGCCAAAGCCTTTGACTGTGTGGATCACAATAAACTGTGGAAAATTCTGAGAGAGATGGGAATACCAGACCACCTAACCTGCCTCTTGAGATATCTGTATGCAGGCCAGGAAGCAAAAGTTAGAACTGGACATGGAACAACAGACTGGTTCCAAATAGGAAAAGGAGTACGTCAAGGCTGTATATTGTCACCCTGCTTAGTTAACTTATATGCAGAGTACATAATGAGAAACGCTGGATTGGAAGAAACAAGCTGGAATCCAGATTGCCGGGAGAAATATCAATAACCTCAGATATGCAGATGACACAACCTTATGGCAGAAAGTGAAGAGGAACTAAAGAGCCTCTTGATGAAAGTGAAAGAGGAGGGTGAAAAAGTTGGCTTAAAGCTCAACATTCAGAAAACGAAGATCATGGCATCTGGTCCCATCACTCCATGGGAAATAGATGGGGAAACAGTGGAAACAGTGTCACACTTTATTTTGTTGGGCTCCAAAATCACTGCAGATGGTGATTGCAGCCATGAATTTAAGATGCTTACTCCTTGGAAGAAAAGTTATGACCAACTTAGATAGCATATTCAAAAGCAGAAACATTACTTTGCCAACTAAGGTCCATCTAGTCAAGGCTATGGTTTTTCCTGTGGTCATGAATAGATGTGAGAGTTGGACTGTGAAGAAGGCTGAGTGCTGAAGAATTGATGCTTTTGAACTCTGGTGTTGGAGAAGACTCTTGAGTGTCCCTGAGACTGCAAGGAGATTCCACCAGTCCATTCTGAAGGAGATCAACCCTGGGATTTCTTTGGAGGGAATGATACTAAAGCTGAAACTCCATTACTCTGGCCACCTCATGCGAAGAGTTGACTCATTGGAAAAGACTTCGATGCTGGGAGGGATTGGGGGCAGGAGGAGAAAGGGATGACTGAGGATGAGATGGCTGGATGGCATCACGAACTTGATGGACAAGAGTCTGAGTGAACTCCAAGAGTTGGTGATGGACAGGGAGGCATGGCATGCTACAATTCATGGGGTTGCAAAGAGTCAGACATGACTGAGCGACTGAACTGAACTGAACTAAGCAGGCTGACAATATACAGCCTTGACGTACTTCTTTTCCTATTTGGAACCACTCTGTTTTTTCATGTCTAGTTCTGACGGGGGCTTCCTCATCTGCATACATGTTACTCAAGAGGCAGGGCAGGTAGCTTTGTATTCCCATGTCTTTCAGAATTTTCCACTTTATTGTGATCCACACAGTCAAAGGCTTTGGCATAGTCAATAAAACAGAAATAAATGTTTTTCTGAAACTCTCTTTCTTTTTCCATGATCCAGTGGATGTTGGCAACTTGATTTCTGGTTCCTCTGCCTTTTCTAAAACCAGCTTGAACATCTGGAAGTTCGCGGTTCACGTATTGCTGAAGCCTGACTTGGAGAATTTTGAGCATTACTTTACTAGCATGTGAGATGAGTGCAATTGTGCGGTAGTTTGAGCATTCTTTGACATTGCCTTTTTTTGGGATTGGAATGAAAACTGACCTCTTCCAGTCCTGTAGCCACTACTGAGTTTTGCAAATTTGCTGGCATATTGAGTGCAGCACTTTCACAGCATCATCTTTCAGGATTTGGAATAGCTCAACTGGAATTCCATCACTTCTGCTAGCTTTGTAGTGATGCTTCCTAAGGCCCACTCCATTTCACATTCCAGGATGTCTAGGTGAGTGATCACACCATAGTTTTTATCTGGGTTGTGAAGATCTTTTCTGTATAGTTCTTCTGTGTATTCTTGCCACCTCTTCTTAATATGTTCTGCTTCTGTAGGTCCATACCATTTCTGTTCTTTATTGAGCCCATCTTTCCATGAAATGTTCCCTTGGTATCTCTAATTTTCTTAAAGAGAAAAGTCTAGTCTTTTCCATTCCATATTTTTCCTATTGCTTTGCTTTGCTTGCTGAGGAAGGCTTTCTTATCTCTCCTTGCTCTTCTTTCGAGCTCTACATTCAAATGGGTTTATCTTTTCATTTTTCATTGGCGTTTCACTTCTCTTCTTTTCACAGCTCTTTACACGGCCTCCTCAGACAGAAATTTTGCTTTGTTGCATTTTTTTTTCTTGAGGATGGTCTTGATTCCTGTCTCCTGTACAGTGTCACGAACGTCCATCCATAGTTTATCAGGCACTCTGTCTATCGGATTTAGACCCTTAAATGTATTTCTCACTTCCACGCATAATCATAAGGGATTAGATTTAGGTCATACCAAATGATCTAATGGTTTTCCCTACTTTCTTCAATTTAAGTATGAATTTGGCAATAAGGAGTTCATGATCTGAGCCACAGTCAGCTCCTGATCTTGTTTTTGCTGACTGTATAGAGCTTCTCCATCTTTGGCTGCAAAGAATATAATCAATATGATTTTGGTGTTGACCATCTGGTTATATCCATGTGTAAAGTCTTTTCTTGTGTTGTTGGAAGAGGGTGTTTGCTATGACCAGTGTGTTCTCTTGGCAGAACTCTATTAGCCTTTGCCCTGCTTCATTCTGTACTCCAAGGTCAAATTTGCCTGTTACTCCTCATGTTTCTTGTTTCCTACTTTTGCATTCCAGTCCCCTATAATGAAAAAGACATCTTTTTGGGTATTAGTATAGAAGGTCTTGTAGGTCTTCATAGAACTGTTTTCTATAAGCTATTATACTTATATAAACATTATTCATGTCAATCAAAGTGCAATTATAGTTGAAGATTGTGCATGCAGATTATTAGAATAAAATAAAACTATGTCTCATTGGACTTCCCAGGTGGCTTAGTGGTAAAGAATCCACCTGCCAATCAGGAGGTGTAGTTCAATCCCTGGTCATAAACATCCCCTGGATTAGGAAATGGCAGCTAACTTCATTTCCCTGGGATGCCTTGGAAATCCCTTGGACACTGGATCCTGGTAGGCTGTAGTCCATGAGGTTGCAAATGAGTCAGATGCAAGTAAGCTACTAAATAACAGCATGTCTTATTTAGCCTATGAACAGCATTTTTATCTTTAAAATTTTTGCATCTTTCAGAATGGTGACACTGCATTTTATATTAGGTAGATATATATCAGTATAGATATAGTATTAAATCAGTATGTTTTATATCTTTATATTATGCAGGCCAGTACCAAGAGGATAGTCTGTCATTTGACTGAGCCCACGGATTAGGCCAGGACCAACCAGGCTAGTCTGCCATTTGACTGAGAGCACTGCTTAGGCCAAGCCCACCCAGGCTAGTCTGTCTTTTGATTGACACCACTGATTAGGCCAGGCCCAATGAGTTCAAGGTCAGGAGGGGCGGCCTAAAAGAGATACTCCTTGTCCAAGGTAAGGAGCAGCGGCTGCACTTTGCTGGAGCAGCCATGAAGAGATAACCCACGTCCAAGGTAAGAGAAACCTAAGTAAGATGGTAGGTGTTGTGAGAGGGCATCACAGGGCAGAAACACTGAAACCATAATCACAGAAAACTAATCAGTCTAATCACATGGACCACATCCTTGTCTAAATCAATGAAACTAAGCCATGCCATGCGAGGCCACCCAAAATGGACAGGTCATGGTGGACAGGTCTGACAGAATGTGGTCCACTGGAGAAGGGAATGGCAAACCACTTCAATATTCTTGCCTTGAGAACCCGGTGAAAAGTAGGAAAAGGAAAAATGATAGGATACTGAAAGAGGAACTCCCCGGGTCGGTAGGTGCCCAATATGCTACTGGAGATCAGTGGAGAAATAACTCCAGAAAGAATGAAAGGATGGAGCCAAAGCAAAAACAATACCCAGTTGTGGATAAGACTGGGGATAGAAGCAAGGTCCGATGCTGTAAAGAGCAATATTGCATAGGAACCTGGAATGTTAGGTCCATGAATCAAGGCAAATTGGAAGTGGTCAAACAGGAGAGAGCAAGAGTGAACATCGACATTCTAGGAATCAGCAAACTAAGATGTACTGGAATGCTGCTGCTGCTGCTGCTGTTAGATGCTTTAGTCTTGTCCAACTTTGTGTGACCCCATAGACAGCAATCTACCAGGCTCCCCAACCCTGGGATTCTCCAGGCAAAAATAGGGTGAATTTAAATGAGATGGCCATTATATCTACTACTGTGGGCAAGAATCCCTTAGAAAAAATGGAGTAGCCATAATAGTCAACAAAAGAGCCCAAAATGCAGTATTTGGATGCAACCTCAAAAATGACAGAATAATCTCTATTTATTTCCAAGGCAAACCATTCAATATCATGGTAATCCAAGCCTATACCCCAACCAGTAAGGCTGAAGAAGCCGAAGTTGAATGGTTCTGTGAAGACCTACAAGACCTTATTGAACTAACACCAAAAAAAAGATGTCTTTTTCATTATAGGGGACTGGAATGCAAAAGTAGGAAGCCAAGAAACACCTGGAGTAACAGGCAAATTTGACCTTAAAATACAGAATGAGGCAGGGCAAAGGCTAATGTAGTTTTGTCAAGAGAACACACGGCTCAGCAAACACCATCTTCTAACAACACAAGAAAAGACTTTATACATGGACATCACCAGATAGTCAACACTGAAATCAGATTGATTATATTCTTTGCAGCCAAAGATGGAGAAGCTCTACACAGTCAACAAAAACAAGACCAGGAGCTGACTGTGGCTCAGATCATGAAAGCCTTATTACCAAATTCAGACTTAAACTGAAGAAAGTAGGGAAAACCACTAGACCATTCAGGTATGACCTAAATCAAATCCCTTATGATTATACAGTGGAAGTGAGAAATAGATTTAAGGGCCTAGATCTGATAGACAGAGTGCCTGATAAACTATGGACAGAGGTTCATGACATTGTACAGGAGACAGGGATCAAGACCATCCCCATGGAAAAGAAATACAAAAAAAAACAAAATGGCTGTCTGGGCAGGTCTTACAAATAGCTATGAAAAGAAGAAAACTGAAAAGCCAAGGAGAAAAGGAAATATATAAGCATCTGAATGCAGAGTTCCAAAGCACAGCAAGGAGAGATAAGAAAGTCTTCCTCAGTGATCAATGCAAAGAAATAGAGGAAAACAACGGAATGGGAAAGACTAGAGATCTCTTCAAGAAAATTAGAGATACCAAGGGAACATTTCATGCAAAGATGGGCTCAATAAAGGACAGAAATGGTATGGACCTAACAAAAGCAGAAGATATTAAGAAGAGGTGGCAAGAATACACAGAAGAACTGTACAAAAAAGATCTTCATGACCCAGATAATCACGATGGTGTGATCACTCATCTAGAGCCAGACTTCCTGTAATGTGAAGTCAAGTGGGCTTTAGAAAGTATCACTAATAACAAAGTTAGTGGAGGTGATAGGATTCCAGTTGATCTATTTCAAATCTTAAAAGATGATGCTGTGAAAGTGAGGCACTCAATATACCAGCAAATTTGGAAAACTCAGCAGTGGCCACAGGACTGGAAAACGTAAATTTTCATTGCAATCCCAAAGAAAGGCAGTGCCAAAGAATGCTCAAATTACCACACAATTGCACTCATCTCACATGATAGTAAAGTAATGCTCAAATTCTCCAAGCCAGGCTTCAGCAATACATGAACTGTGAACTTCCTGTTGCTCATGCTGGTTTTAGAAAAGGCCGAAGAACCAGAGATCAAATTGCCAACATCCTCTGGATCATGGAAAAAGCAAGAGAGTTCCAGAAAAACATCTATTTCTGCTTGATTGACTATGCCAAAGCCTTTGACTGTGTGGATCACTGCAAACTGTGGAAAATTCTGAAAAAGATGGGAATACCAGACCACCTAACCTTCCTTTTGAGAAATCTGTATGCAGGCCAGGAAGCAACAGTTAGAACTGGACATGGAACAACAGACTGGTTCCAAATAGGAAAAGGAGTACGTCAAAGCTGTATATTGTCACCCTGCTTATTTAACTTATATGCAGAGTACATCGTGAGAAATGCTGGGTGGAAGAATCACAAGCTGGAAGCAAGATTGCTGGGAGAAATATCAATAATCTCAGATATGCTGATGACCCCACCCTTATGGCAGAAAGTGAAGAGGAACTAAAGAGCTTCTTGATGAAAGTGAAGGAGAAGAGTGAAAAAGTTGGCTTAAAGCTCAACATTCAGAAAACTTAGATCATGACATCTGGTCCCATCACACATGGGAAATAAGTGTGGAAACAGTGTAAACAGTGTCAGACTTTTTTAGGCAGGCTCCAAAATCACTGCAGATAATGATTGCAGCCATGAAATTAAAAGATGCTTACTCCTTGGAAGGAAAGTTATGACCAACCTAGATAGCATATTTAGAAGCAAAGACATTCCTTTGCCAACAAAGGTCCTTCTAGTCAAGGCTATGGTTTTTCCAGTGGTCATGTATGGAGAGAGAGTTGGACTGTGAAGAAAGCTGAGCACCAAAGAATTGATGCTTTTGAACTGTGGTGTTGGAGAAGACTCTTGAGAGTTCCTTGGACTGCAAGGAGATCCAACCAGTCCATTTAAAGGAGATCAGTCCTGGGTGTTCAATGGAAAGACTGATGCTGATCTGAAATTCCAATACTTTGGCCACTTCATGTGAAGAGTTGACTCATTGGAAAAGACTCTGATGATGGGAGGGATTGGGGGCAGGAGGAGAAGGGGACGACAAAAGATGAGATGGCTGGATGGCATCACTGACTCGGACGTGAGTTTGAGTGAACTCTGGGAGTTGGTGATGGACAGGGAGGCCTGGCGTGCTACGATTCTTGGGCTCCAAAGGGTCAGACACGACTGAGCAACTGAACTGAACTGAGTATAGTATAAAATAATATACTATTTGCTAAGACTGATGTAACAAGGTACTACAAACTAAATTGCTTAAACAACAAAAATGTATTGTCTCTGAGTCGGGCATGACTGAAGCAAGTTAGCAACAGCAGCAGTACAGTTTGGATGCTAAAAGCCCAAGATCAAAATTATCATATGCGCTGGTTCCTTGCAAAGGCTGTGGGGAAAATCTGTCCCATACCTCTTGCAACTTAGTGAAATCTCTGGGATTCTTGGACTTGTAAAACTTCACCAATCGCTATCTTTATTTCATATCGCATTCTCCCTGTGGGAGTATCTGGGTGCAAATTTCTCCTTTTTTATAAAACCAACAGCAACTCATTGAATTATGGTACATCCTACTTCAGTATGATCTCATATTAACTGATTATATCTACAGTTACCTTGTTTCCATATAAGATCTCATTCTATGGTACTAGGGTTTAGAATTTCAACATATGAATTTTAGAGGGATACAACTGAACCCAAAATATAACATATCTTAGTATCTATATGTCACTATTTATACCACTGACATACTAGTTTATTAGATAGTACTATTATAATGATATGTAGACATAAATATAAACCATAGTATACTTATACTATGAGCATATTATTATTAGAAAATATATTAGTATATTTTATAATATATGGGGCTTCCCTGGTGGCTCAGATGGTAAAGAATCCACTTGCAATGCAGGAGACCCAGGTGTGATCCCTGGGCCAGGAGAAGATTCCCTGGAGAAGGGAATGGCTACCCACTCCAGGATTCTCACCTGGAGAATTCTATGGAGAGAAGAGCCTGGTGAGCTACAGTCCATGGAATTACAAAGAGTTGGACCCAACTGAGCAATGAACACATACATACATGCATAGTACATAGGAAGATGGTAGATAATCTAAAGAGGCCTATTCTAAGCAAAATCTAAGCTGATTTACTTATGAAAGTACTTTGAAAAACTATTCAAACAATTTTTCCTGAAACTTTTTCTCAAGATACTAATTCTTTTAGGAGGAAGCACAAAATGTTACTGAGAAACATAAGATAGTAATGGCACCTTACTTATGTGTTTCAATAATTAATATAAAAATAAAGCTTCAATTGTATGTGTAAGCTACAACTTTGAAAGCTGCAATTTTATGCCTAACTTAGAATTGTATTGCAGTTGAATTTGTATATGTATATATGTAGTGCCATTTCTTCCTTAAAGATGTTCACAAACTGAAAATATTTGTCAAATAATATTTAGAGTGTATTCTTTCTGTTTATATTAGCAAACTGATTAATCCTATAATGGCCATTTAAAATGCAGACAATATAAATTATTTTGTCCTGTGTAAATATGCATATCACTGTTTGACTGTGTATTTGCCATTTGCTAAAAACTATTTTAATTAAAAGTCCAAAAATAACTGGTTTCATGGTGCTTTGTAAAGTAAATAGCACTGTTTAAAGCCAATCAAGTGTGACAAAGTGAAAAAAGTATTTGTGAAATGGATCTTTTGCTTTCTTTGTTTTATTCATAGCTTGGATCCCTTTCCTTTACTATCACATCCACTCATTTCCTGGGCTCCCATCAGACTTTGGGGAAGTATCTAAACACCAGAACCCATCTTGTTTTTAGAATCACTGCTTTCATTAAAAATAAATAAATAAAGACTAAGATTTTGTTAACTAAAACAAGATTTTAATGACAAACTGTCTTCATTAAGATGAATTTCTTTCCCTAGGTTTTTAAAGTCACACATGCACACAATACACACACACACATTAAAAGGAAAAAGATTGTTTCCTTTCTACTACTGACAACACTTTGTAAAAAATTCGTAAACAGAAACCTCAGTTAAATAAAGACTGGAGACCAGAAAAGGAAGCTCTCACACCTATCACAATAGCAGAGCTCAACAGGAAGATAAATGATTTCTTTCCTAGCAAGGATTTAACCAATGAAAAGTCATGGACTATTTGTTTAAGATGGCCTTCCAAATTTCCTTCTCCTCTCTATAAAAAGTCTTCTCTTTCCCTTGCTGGGCAGAGCCTTCCTAGTGACTGAACATGGTTGCAGACCCTGAACTGCAACGTTCTGCTGACCACAAGTAAACCCATCTTTGCTGGAGACATACTCAGCAGTCCATCTGTTTTATGTTAACAAATTCTCCCAACAAATTGTGTAGCTTTTCCAATTCTTGGACAACAACTGGGTGTCTGACAATTAATTTAATTCTGACATTATCTTCATAGAGTTAAAATCAGATCTCACAGCTTAAGGGCTCAAGTCTCACAAGATTACTCCTGCTTTAGATTCCAATCACAAGTCTGGATTTCCCATATTTCAGACTCAGAAAAGCAATTTACTTAAAATTATCCATTTCCTATAAAGGAGGTAAGTCACAAACAGTCAAATAGAATAGATGCCTTGGGCAAGGCTTAGAAAAGGGTTATGGAGCTTCCACTCCCTTCCTGGATGTGCTTCTACCCAATACATGTATACATATACCCCTTCCCTCTTGAACCTCCCTCCAACCACTCCATCCCATCCCGTCTAGGTCATTACTGAGCACCTAGGTGAGTTCCCTATGCTATACAGCAGCTTCCTACTAGCCATCTATTTTATACACAGTAGTGTATATATGTCATTTCTACTCACCCTCTCCTTCCACCCTGCATCCACATGTCCACTCTCTACATCTATGTCTTTATTCTTGTGCTGCAAATAAGTTCATATGAACCACCTTTGTACCTTCTATACATGTGTTATTTGTTTTTCTCTTTCTGACTTACTTCACTCTGTGTGACAAGCTCTGAGCCCATTGACATCACTACAAATGACTCAGTTTTGTTCCTTTCTATGGTTGAGTAATATTTCATTGCATGTACGAACCACATCTTCTTTACCCATTCATTTTTTGATAGGCATTTAGATTGCTTCCATGTCCCAGCTACTATAAATAGTGCAGTAATGAACATATGATGCTTTTGAACTGTGGTGTTGGAGAAGACTCTTGAGAGTCCCTTGGACTGCAAGGAGATTCAAACAGTCCATTCTAAAGGATATCAGTCCTGAGTGTTCTTTGGAAAGAATGATGCTAAAGTTGAAACTCCAGTACTTTGGCCACCTCATGGGAAGAGTTGACTCATTGGAGAGGACTCTGATGCTGGGAGGAATTAGGGGCAGGAAGAGAAGGGGATGACAGGATGAGATGGCTGGATGGCATCACTGACTTGATTGACGTAGGTCTGAGTGAACTCCTGGAGTTGGTAATGGACAGGGAGGTCTGGTGCGCTGCAATTCATGGGGTCGCAAAGAGTCGAACACGACTGTGCGACTGAACTGAACTGAATGAACATATAGTTCTTATCACTTAGGAAATTACAAGGCTTTTAGGAGGTCTGGCCACGAGCTGTGACCAAATATAAATTCTTATTATGTCACAAAAACATATACAATAGCATACACATATATATGTATGTATATGTATGCTGCTGCTGCTAAGTTGCTTCAGTCGTGTCCGACTCTTTGAGACCCCATAGACGGCAGCCCACCAGGCTCCCCCGCCCCTGGGATTCTCCAGGCAAGAACACTAGAGTGGGTTGCCATTTCCTTCTCCAATGCATGAAAGTGAAAAATGAAAGTGAAGTCACTCAGTTATGTCCGACTTTTAGTGATCCCATGGGCTGCAGCCTACCAGGCTCCTCCGTCCATGGGATTTTCCAGGCAAGAGTACTGGAGTGGGGTGTATATATGTTTGTATTTCATATATATATTACATGTGTATGTATATGACCATATATTTCTGGTAAGATGACTCTAATTGTTTGTAAGAAGCATACAACATTTCTAAATCCCAGTGTAGATTATAGCTGGGATCCCTGCTATATCATACTAAATGGTTTCTATTCCTAATTCTGCTTATTAACTTATCCATGCCTATATAGGAGGGATAATAATATTATTGTAAGTATTAAATAATATAGCAACTATAGTCAATAGTCATTGATATATAGCAAGAACACAATAAGTTCAGAATTATTACCATCATCACCACTCCTTTTTAAAAACCAGAAGTTAAAATATTAACAATAATTATCTTTATATGTTAAGATTAAAACTGATCATTATAATTTTTATTTACTTACTTTTAGTTTTAATATAAGTTTATTTATTTTAATTGGAGGTTAATTACTTTACAATATTGTATTGGTTTTGCCATACATCAACATGAATCTGCCACAGGTATACATGTGTTCCCCATCCTGAAACCCCCTCCCTCCTCCTTCTCCATACCATCCCTCTGGGCACCAGCCCCAAGCATCCAGTATCATGCATCGAATTCATAGCCCTTGTAAAGTCCTGAAAAATGTAATATTAAAAATATATAAAACTGATTATTATATATTTTTAATATTATATTTTTCAGGACTTTACAAAGACTATGAATTGCATAGTAAAAAATAAAATGCTATTTTAAAATGAAATAAAAAGAACTCAACAGTATTTATCTAATAATATTAATAAATTATAAATTGTTTGTTATGTAAAATAATGTAACATTGACTCTCTTTCAAACCAAACTTTAAAAAGTAATTACTGAATCCATTAGAAGTATTTATTGACAACCATGGGAAGTTTGAAAATAACACAAACATTGGCTACTTCTTGTCTTCTTCTATTGGGTGACAGTGGATCTAAAACTTCACACCTGGTCTCAGATTGGAACCGTAACCCATTGTCGTTTAATTAAAATCACTCACCTGGCTTTAGGACTAACTGAAACTCAGGTTCTTAATGTCTCAGCATAGAAGGAATTCAACAAGGGGCAAAGTGATAGGCAAGAAGTAGATTTACTAAGACAGGATGATTGTAAGGATACAATTGGGCAATCAAGGGGACTCTGCTCCAAGAATTAAGTAGGCCATCAAAGAAAATAAGAGGTTCTGAGAGATACATACTTCATAGATAGAAAGTAGTGTATCTCAAAAAGTGATTGTGGCCTCAAAATATGTAGTTGTTAGTCTTTATGGGCTGGGTAATTTCATAGGCTAGTGAATAGGAGGGTTACTACAAGTATTTTGGAGAAGGGGTAGAGATTTTCAGGAATTGGGCCACTGTCCACTTTTTACCATTTTATAGTTGCCTCAGAACTGTCATAGGGCCTTGTGGGTATGTCATTTAGCATGCTAATGCATTACAAAGAGAATATAATGAGGCTCAAGATCTACTGGAAGTCGAATCTTCTGCCATCTTGGCCTTAATCAGTTCTAACTAGTTCGTGTGGCATACTCAATAGCTATGTCATTCTTTTAAATGTGCCCTGCACTAAGCGCAGGCAGTGGCGGCAGCCAGCACACTAAGCACAGGCAGCGGAGGCGGCCGGCCCACTAAGCGTGGCTGAAAGCTACCCCGTGTCCAAGGCCAGGGGCGGCGGCTGGGAAGAGCAAACACACGCCCAAGGAGTAGTGGCTGTGTGGGCGCAGGAGGGCCTAGAGGAGCCATCCCAAGTTGAAGGTCAGGAAGGGTGGTGGGAGGAGATACCCCTCATCCAAGGTAAGGAGCAGCGACTGTGCTTTGCTGGAGCAGCCGTGAAGAGATACCCACGCCCAAGTTAACAGAAACCCAAGTAAGATGGTAGGTGTGGCAAGAGGGCATCAGAGGGCAGACACACTGAAACCATACTCACAGAAAACTAGTCATTCTAATCACACTAGGACCACAGCCTTGTCTAACTCAATGAAACCAAGCCATGCCCGCGGGGCAACCCAAGACGGGAGGGGTCATGGTGGAGAGGTCTGACAGAATGTGGTCCACTGGAGAAGGGAATGGCAAACCACTTCAGTATTGTTGCCTTGAGAACCCCATGAACAGTATGAAATGGCAAATGGTAGGATACTGAAAGTGGTACGCCCCAGGTCAGTAGGTGCCCAGTATGCTACTGCAGGTCAGTGGAGAAATAACTCCTGAAAGAATGAAAGGATTGAGCCAAAGCAAAAACAATACCCAGCTGTGGATGTGACTGGTGATAGAAGCAAGGTCCTATGCTGTAAAGAGCAATGTTGCATAGGAACCTGGAATGTCAGGTCCATGAATCAAGGCAAATTGGAAGTGATCAAACAGGAGATGGCAAGAGTGAATGTTGACATTCTAGAAATCAGCGAACTAAAATGGACTGGAATGGGTGAATTTAACTCAGATTACCATTATATCTACTACTGCAGGCAGGAATCCCTCAGAAGAAACGGAGTAGCCATCATGGTCAACAAAAGAGTCCGAAATGCAGTACGTGGATGCAATCTCAAAAATGACAGAATGATCTCTGTTCGTTTCCAAGGCAAATCATTCAACATCACAGTTATCCAAGTCTATGCCCCAACCAGAAATGCTGAAGAAGCTGGAGTTGAATGGTTCTATGAAGATCTACAAGACTGTTTAGAACTAACACCCAAACAAGATGTCCTTTTCATTATAGGGGACTGGAATGCAAAAGTAGGAAGTCAAGAAACATCTGGAGTAACAGGCAAATTTGGCCTTGGAATGGGGAATGAAGCAAGGCAAAGACTAATAGAGCTTTACCAAGAAAATGCACTGGTCATAGCAAACACTCTCTTCCACCAACACAACAGAAGACTCTACACATGGACATCACCAGATGGTCAACACCGAAATCAGATTGATTATATTCTCTGCAACCAAAGATTGAGAAGCTCTATACAGTCAACAAAAACAACACCAGGAGCCGACTGTGGCTCAGATCATGAACTCCTTATTACCAAATACAGACTTAAATTGAAGAAAGCAGGGAAAACCGCTAGACCATTCAGGTGTGACCTAAATCAAGTCCCTTATGATTATATAGTGGAAGTAAGAAATAGATTTAAGGGCCTAGATCTGATAGACAGAGTGTCTGATAAACTGTGGAATGAGGTTCGTGACATTCTACAGGAGACAGAGATCAAGACCATCCCGATGGAAAAGAAATGCAAAAAAACAAAATGGCTGTCTGGGGAAGCCTTACAAATAGCTGTGAAAAGAAGAGAAGTGAAAAGCCAAGGAGACAAGGAAAGATATAAACATCTGAATGCAGAGTTCCAAAGAATAGCAAGAAGAGATAAGAAAGCCTTCTTCAGGGATCAATGCAAAGAGATAGAGGAAAACAACAGAATGGGAAAGACTAGAGATCTCTTCAAGAAAATTAGAGATACCAAGGGAACATTTCATGCAAAGATGGGCTCAATAAAGGACAGAAATGGTCTGGACCTAACAGAAGCAGAAGATATTAAGAAGAGGTGGCAAGACTACATGGAAGAACTGTACAAAAATGATCTTCACGACCCAGATAATCACGATGGTGTGATCACTAATCTAGAGCCAGACATCTTGGAATGTGAAGTCAAGTGGGCTTAGAAAGCATCACTACGAACAAAGCTAGTGGAGGTGATGGAATTCCAGTTGAGCTGTTTCAAACCCTGAAAGATGATGCTGTTGAAGTGGTGCACTCAATGTGCCAGCAAATTTGGAAAACTCAGCAGTGGCCACAGGACTGGAAAAGGTCAGTTTTCAGTCCAATCCCAAAGAAAGGCAATGCCAAAGAATGCTCAAACTACTGCACAATTGCACTCATCTCACATGCTATTAAAGTAATGCTCAAAACTTTCCAAGCCAGACTTCAGAAATACGTGAACCGTGAACTCCCTGATGTGCAAGCTGGTTTTAGAAAAGGCAGAGGAACCAGAGATCAAATTGGCAACATCCGCTGGATCATAGAAAAAGCAAGAGAGTTCCAGAAAAACATCTATTTCTGCTTGATTGACTATGCCAAAGCCTTTGACTGTGTGTATCACAATAAACTGTGGAAAATTCTGAAAGAGATGGGAATATCAGACCACCTGACCTGCATCTGGAGAAATCTGTATGCAGGCCAGGAAGCAACAGTTAGAACTGGACACGGAACAACAGACTGGTTCCAAATAGGAAAAGGAGTAAGTCAAGGCTGTATATTGTCACCCTGCCTATTTAAATTATATGCAGAGAACATCATGAGAAACGCTGGACTGGAAGAAACACAAGCTGGAATCAAGATTGCCGGGAGAAATATCAATAACCTCAGATATGCAGATGACACCACCCTTATGGCAGAAAGTGAAAAGGAACTGAAAAGCCTCGTGATGAAAGTGAAAGTGGAGAGTGAAAAAGTTGGCTTAAAGCTCAACATTCAGAAAACGAAGATCATGGCATCTGGTCTCATCACTTCATGGGAAATAGATGGGGAAACAGTAGAAACAGTGTCAGACTTTATTTTGGGGGGCTCCAAAATCACTGCAGATGGTGACTGCAGCCATGAAATTAAAAGACGCTTACTCCTTGGAAGAAAAGTTATGACCAACCTAGACTGTATATTCAAAAGCAGAGACATTACTTTGCCAACTAAGGTCCATCTAGTCAAGGCTATGGTTTTTCCATGGTCATGTATGGATGTGAGAGTTGGACTGTGAAGAAGTCTGAGTGCCGAAGAATTGATGCGTTTGAACTGCGATGTTGGATAAGACTGAGAGTCCCTTGGACTGCAAGAAGATCCCACCAGTCCATTCTGAAGGAGATCAGCCCTGGGATTTTTGGAAGGAATGATGCCAAAGCTGAAACTCCAGTACTTTGGCCACCTCATGAGAAGTGTTGACTCATTGGAAAAGACTCTGATGATGGGAGGGATTGGGGTCAGGAGGAGAAGGGGACGACCCAGGATGAGATGGCTGGATGGCATCACGGACTCAGTGGAGTTGAGTCTGAGTGAACTCCGGGAGTTTGTGATGGACAGGGAGGCCTGGCGTGCTGCTGTTCATGGGATCACAAAGAGTCGGCCACGACTAAGTGACTGAATTGACCTGCCCCTTTTCCTCCTTTCTCAGGTCTAAAATTATATAATGGCTTTCAATTGTTGTTTTTCTTTGTTTTTTATGTTTGGATAATTGACATAAATAGAGAAGAATATATAAACCCAAAGTATGACATTTTGGTGTGTGGATTATTTTGAGCTGAAGGCAGTCAAGACCTATCAGATTCAAGAAACACTTTTAACTCTCCCTTAATTACCTAAAAGAGTTTAGACTGAGGGCCTGGTCCAGGAAGAAAGTTATTACCAAAGATAATAACAAGGAGTATGGGCTAATGTGGGAGGCTGAGGGGAGCTGGCAGCATCTCTTTTTCTACATTTCTGTGTCCAGTTGTCTCTGCATGACATGACAAACATTTATTTAGCAAAGTATGCACCTCTCATATTCCTGTGAATGTCTGCCTTCCTGATGTCTACTTTCTCTGCAGCTCAGGATTGCATATAAGCCTTAGTTACCTGTCTTTGAACTTTTCATATCTATGTGAGATATCTGTATGTATAAAATTTTATTTTCCTATTAATCTGTCTTAGATATATTTTTAATAGGTCAACTCAAAAAGCTGTCAACTACAAATTAGCACTTACCAAGAACATTGCCAACGACTGAACAAAAAAAGGCATTTGCCATCTGCCTCCATGGAGACAACCTCATGTTGCTATTGCTGCTAACCTTCAACAATTCCTGAGAGAGTTAAGGGTGGAGTGAGGCACTCTGTGCCCCAGGGAATTCGGTGGGGCAGGTCTTTAGATAGCTGGATGTTTCTAGGAACAGATTTTATGATTTCAGTCCTAGCATCTCCTCCTAACTAGAAAAGCACTAACTCCTTTCATGGTGACATCAGATTCTCATGACTAACAAAAAACCTTTTGTAAAATGAGCGCTTCATGGCATTGAACTCCCCTTCACTAAAACCTTACATGTTGACTTTCCCCCACTGCCGCTTTGGAGTAGTCTCTCAGAGCTATCTGAGATGCTGCCTCCTGGGCTGCAGTCCTCATTTTGTCCCAAATAAAATTTAACTCACAACTCTCAAGTTGTACATTTTTTTTTTTTTTTTAGTTGACAAAGCCTATAAGGGTAGAGGAACAATTTTCCTTCCCAATAACACTTAAAAAAACAAAAAAAACAAAAAAAAAAAAACTTAGAAAGGACTCTTTGCTCCTTTTTATACCATTTTTCTTTTTATACCATTTATCTGTGATTAACTTTTCTGCACTAGGATTTATGAGATAGCATTTACTATTGTGTGCTTATTTTTTATCTCTTTACACCCATGTCCGTTACACTGTATGCCCTCTGATTTGTTACTCTAAAAGAAGCATATACCTGAATTTTGATTTTACCTGATATAGATGATATTTTATCATATAATATATTTATATATAAACCTGTTTATATTTACTGCGTTTATTGACAATTTGAATTGTTTGGCCATTGTCTTTTGACATAATTTTCTTTTTCTGTTTGTTTTTACTCACTTCTGACTTTTAATTTTTTTTCTTCCCTTTTCATCTTTAGGGTTGCATATTGTATATTTCTTACTTTTCCTTTTAGTTGCTAACATTCATATCTATTAATATATTTTTCCTAATAGCTGCTAATATTAATCAATGCCATGCTTTTTATTCAAAACAAGGCAACACCCAGCTGGATATGCTGGATATCCAGCTTATTCAGAATATGTGCCAGTCTCTCATGACCTTTTTCTCACCTGACTTTCATGTCATTTTTGCATATTTAGCTTAAATTTATTATTAACCACAAAAAACCTATATTAATTTTATTTTTCTTTATATTTTATTTTGCTTAATACTTAGTAAAATTATTATTGCATTTTACCTATATGTATTCTTATCATTAAATTTTTGTCTTATTCCTGTCTTCTGCATTCCTTTTTTCTTTACCTACAGAAGTACCTTTTTGATAGTTTTTTTGTAAACTGTTCTCTGGGAATAAGCCTTAAGTAACCATATACTTTTCTTTTTCCAGCCATTATAACTAAAGAAAATTTGTTGTCCTGGTACTATTCTTCTGTAAATTTCTTTCCGTGAATTTCTGTGAATTTATTTCTCTCATAGATTCTAGAATTTTCTCTCTGACCTCATGTTTTGTGATTTCACTTTGAGGTGTCTATTCCTCAGATAAGAAAGTGTGAGGTATCTATTGAGGTGCTCTTCAATCTGATGATTCATATGGATGGTCATTCTGGAATAATTTCAGGTTTGAATGTTTCAAATATTTTCTCCCTAACATTTACTTTACATCCTCTTACTACTCTTCTTTCTAATTTGTATCTGTTCAGGATTGAAATAAATTTTTGAGAATCTTGTAAAGCCTGTTGAGTAAATTTAGTCAGAGCATCAACTCGTAGGGTAACATCTGTAGTTTCCAGAGAGGGAATGAATATTGCAGCCAGATAATCATACCAGTGAAATACAGACCTTGCCTAGCAAGGTTTAAGGTGTGGCAGATTGGCAGACTTTTCTGGAAGCTCTGAAAATATGAAGCCATGAGTAAAAGGTAAACCTAGGGTGCTATCTCCCTATCCAGCCAGGGGGAAGCCATGCCCATTGATAAGAGCCATATATCCAGTAGATCCCATAAGGAGCAAACAAGCATGACTGAGGGATCCATTCCCAATGAGTGCCTGGCCAGGCAAAGGGAGGACCTGAACATGGGAAGCTTTCAATTGATGAAGAGGGAAGTGCTCCACAGACCCAGCAATTAGACTGATTGTGGAATGCAGGGTAAGAATGAGCCCAGGACAGAAAGGTGTTGTCTTGAGGGTCAAATGGCAGACTCCGTACTTTTGCAGTCAGCAGAAGCAGGCCCACATAGATTATGAGGTCCATCAGAAAAGTAAAAGGTGGAAGTATAGAAGATAAAGACATAAAATGACATTGTTTACTTTTGCTTAGGGTGCCACTTTTTATCTCAACACCCAGGAATAAATTCCTGGCACCTTGACAGCTGTGGGAGAAGACAGAATAACCTGACAAGGGCCTTCCCAGAGGGGCTTGAGAGATTGGCCTCCAGATCTCAAAGTCTTTATCAGGACCTTAGTGCCTGGTTCAAACAGTGGCTTGTTTGACTCAGAGGAGACACCTCCCAGAGTTTCCACAATGTTTCTTGAAAGGCTGAAAGCTGAGTCACATAGTTAATTCTAAGGCTTCAGGATCTATAAAACTGTGCATAAGAAGAGTCCTCCATACCATAGATACATCCAAAAGGGGACAGTCTTTCCTTTTTAGGGGCAGTCTGAGCCCTCATTAAAGCAATGTGAAGAACTTTAAGCCAATTGTCCTGAGTCTCTTGAGTTAATTTACACGGATGTCTCTTAATAATGCCATTAGCCTTTTCTACCTTTCCTGAAGATTGGGGTCTCCAGGAACAGTGTAAGTGATATTCTATTCCTAGAGATTTTGACACCCCTTGAATTACAGCAGCTTTAATGGTGGAGCCATTGTCGCTCTGGAGGCTATTTGGCAGCCCAAACATGGGAATAATTTCATGAATTAAAATTTTTATAACTTTCATAACCTGTTCACTACAGCAGGGAAAGGCTTCAATCTATCCAGCAAAAGTGTCTATCCAGACCTGTAAGCAAGTAAATCCATTTGTTTTGGGCATATGAGTAAAAGAAAAAACTGCATCATTTATTGAGGCTAGTCTCCATCTTGAACTAGTCTCCATTTATAAGTTTAACTTTTTCATACACAAAATAGGAGCGTTTCATGGACTATTACAGGGATTTAATAGCCTCTGCTCCTTTAAATTTTCAGTGATAGGTTTTAACCCTTCCTTAACCTTTAGTGGGCACTGCTTTAGATGTGGAAATAAGCAAGGGTCTTTGAGGTTGATAATGACAGGAACAGCATTTTGTGTTCAACCCACCATTTTTCCATCAGCCCACACTTCAGGATTTACATTTGCTCAATTAATGGGAGAGAAAGTTCAGACTCCATATTCATGAAAACGGAAGCCTGGACCTTGCCCAGTATATCCGTCTCCAAAAAGGGTAAGGGAGACTCTGGCAGGATCAGAAACTCGTGAGGAAACAGCAGAGAGTCCCAGTTCCAGCTTAAAGGATGACTGAAATAATAGCATTTGGCTCGTCCTGACAGTCCCATTACAATAGAGGACTGGGAGGAAAGTGGACCAGGGGCTTCAGTGAGCACAGAGAAAGTTTCCCCGGTGTCCAAAAGAAAATTGACTGATTGCCTTCCCCCACCCACCCACCCCCCTACCCCCCACCACCCCCAGTTATGAATATCCAGGGTGTTATTAGGATGGGAGCTTGTGTGGGGACCTGCAGACACCTTCAGCCCTGATCGTCCTGAGAGCCCGAGCCCTGGGGCCTACACCTCTGGGGACAGTCTCTCCTCCAGTGTGATCCTTTACAGACCAGATGGGAAGCCAGGGGCAGTTTAGATGCCTGAAAGCAACTTCGCTTGAGATGCCCCTCCTTTCCACAGTAATAGCAAGCCCATCCCTTTTCACCTCTGGGAATTTTTCTCTTCAGGCTGATTCATGACATTTTCCACAGTAATCTCTAGAGCCTGGGCCTTTTCTTTGCTTCTCTTCTGTTGTCTTTTTTCCTTCTCATATTCTCTACTGTAATATACTGTCTGAGCCAGTTGCAACAGTTGTACCTCTGGGTAAGAAAAAGGTTTGTGGATTTTTATGAACTGGTTATTTTTCCCAGCGGGGGCCTCCTGAAGAGGCAGTAAGTTGTGTAGCTTTTCCTCAGCTCCTCTAGCTACCCTTCACATACGTTTCCAGGGATAGGTTAGAGAAACCTGCTTTTTCTCATCCTCATCCTCTTTCTCACCTTTGTCTCATCCTTAGTTTTAGTTGTCTGAGCCTCCTCTACGTTGACTGTCTGAGTTCCTACTGAAACCAAAGTAGTCTGAGGCTGCATTGGAACTGGGGTTGTTTGAACCTCTCTTGAGACTGAGGCAATCCTTCCTGGAGGGATTCCTTGACCCTAAGCTTGCTCAGTTGTGAGCCCCAGATACAGAGGCAGAGGGGGAGAAAGAGGACAGGAGGGAGCTGAAAGCTTTGCACACAAATCTGTACCCTTAAGACATAATTCTGGCATATCTCACAGAAAGAAAAAGATCGACACATATGGCACTTCTACTCATTTCCCTTGTCTTCTACAGAACCGGTCTAGCTGTAAAATAGAATTATAATTAAGAGACCCTTCAACTGGCCATTGTCTGCCACACTATTGCGGATATTGTGGCCATGCAGATTTGGCAAAGAAAGTCAGGCTGGTTTTCTTTAAACTCTGGGGGTCAAACATCCCAGTTTTTCAGGAAACAATCCAAGAGTGTGAGTCTGGAAATTTGAGGAGCTCCCATCTGTGAAACAGAAAAAAGAGGTACCAGCGCCTTTGCTTCCTTCCACTGGAGGCGTCCCTCCTGCTGTAGATGGGGTTGTAGGCGGACATTCCACAGAAGCTTCCCTTCCCTGGCTGGATTTAGTCTGCCCATTACTGACACAGGCGCCTTACTTGTCCCTCCCATTTCTACCACCAAGGTAGGGTGGAGATGCACCAGGGGTGGACCTGATGGCATCCTGAATTGATTTCTAGTTCCATACCACTATGACCTTTGTTCGATTTGCCAGAGTAGTTTCCCAGAATATTTCCCAAGCTAGTACTAGAGGAAGCATCTGTCTTACGTGTGCCTGTTCACATTCCTGAGTACAGTCCTGACTGCAGTAGAAGCAGGGAATCATTGCCACATAAGTAAGCCACTGGAGAGCTTTATCTAGTCTGCTAAGAGCTAGCACTACCAAAGGAAGAATCCTGCTGTGCTCCCAAACTGGGATTCCAAACCTATGTTCTTAGAAACCTCTTGTCTGCTAGCAGCACTTCCATCCATACAGTTTCGAGGCACAGCTATGACAAGGACTCACTAATTTCACTTAGTTCCTAAACATGCTCCTAGCAAGTCTGGGTTCCCATGACTACCAAGCTAGGAGTCCAAATAAAAATACATAGTAACGGCATGAATCACAAGTCCATTGAAAGTCTATGATGGGACAGATTAGGTTAGAAGTTCTAATTTCCCACCCAATTATGAAACGGTTAAAGAGACCAGGAAAAGCTGACTGAGAAAAGAAAGTTCAGTCCACACGCTTTGCCCATTTCTGGTCTCTCCCCTTGCAGGGAAATTTGCTGTCTCTTGGCATTGGCAGATCCATATAAACCCTTGACAAGGCTCCCCTTTTGGGGGCTGCCTTCAGTCATTATGAAGCACTGTGAAACCACAGAGCAGGGCTCATCACTTCCTTTATGCAAGGTGTGTCATTCATTCACACAAGCACATCAAAGAGTTAGTAAAGTAAAGCAGAAAAACTGTATACGGAGAAAGCAGAGAGGCTAGAGCTCTGAGTGTTCTTACCTTGTCCTACATATCCTGGATGAGCCCTCAAGATGACAGCTTACGTTGAATGATGTCAGATTCGTGATCTCCAAAGGAGAAGATTTAGCTTTGGGATCAGAGACCAGGCTTGACCACTCAGGGCTCTTGTGTGGCAGAAGTTTTATTACATTGAAAAGAGACAGAGAAAGCTTCTGACAGACATCAGAAGAGGGCAGAGTGCCCTGCTCAGTAGCCTTTAGCAAGGAATTATATATTTTTTAATTAGCTGGTACAATAAATCAAAAGAATGTCTCAAGGTTGTAAGAATTTTACCAGACCTACTCCCACAGTTTACACTTTAGGGTAACAGGATTAGAATTTAATAATAGAAAGATCCTACCCGACCCATTCCCATAATATACATTTTAAAATATCAGGATTAATCAGAACGTTTTCAGGAAGGAGAAACTGTCCTCAAGCACAATACATTGTTGTTACATAATCCCACAGTTCAGTTCAGTTCAGTCGCTCAGTGTCCGACTCTTTCCGACCCCATGACTCACAGAATGCCAGGCCTCCCTGTCCATCACCAACTCCCAGAGTTCACTCAAACTCATGTCCATCGAGTCGTAATGCCATCCAGCCATCTCATCCTCTGTCGTCCCCTTCTCCTCCTGCCCCCAATCCCTCTAGGCATCAGGGTCTTTTTCAATGAGTCAACTCTTTGCATGAGGTGGCCAAAGTATTGGAGTTTCAGCTTCAGCATCAGTCCTTCCAATGTACACCCAGGACTGATTTCCTTTAGGATGGACTGGTTGAATCTCCTTGCAGTCCAAGGGACTCTCAAGAGTCTTCTCCAACACCACAGTTCAAAAGCATCAATTCTTTGACGTTCAGCTTTCTTCACAGTCCAACTCTCACATCCATACATGACTACTGGAAAAACCATAGCCTTGACTAGACGGACCTTTGTTGGCAGAGTACTATTTCTGCTTTTTGATGTACTATCTAAGTTGGCCATAAAAAAAAAAAAAAAGTATGTGATTAAGACTAAGGAATATAGAGGAATAAAAAAAAAAGTTTGTCCTTTTCTCCTGGAGAGCCCCAAACCCCTCTCTTCAGGGACCCCCAGATTTCTTATCAACCTCCCTAGGAATTGACTCTCTCGTGGATTCACTTGATAAATTCACTATAGACCATTTAGCTTGAAAACTGAAAGAATTATTTATCTTTAAATAAAATACACTAAAATATATTTGTGTATCTTAATTTTTTAAAAAAGTCACCCTTCCTTTCTTTCTCTTTCCCCTCACTCTTTCTTCCCTCTTTTCCCTCCTTTCTTCCTCCTTTCTCTCTTTCTTTCCCTCTTTCCTAATTTTCAGTGTCCTTTTCTTTAGTTACTACACTTGCCTGTATCTTCAATGATTTGAAACATAATGTTGCTTATTATTCTGGGACTATGAAGTAAAGGTTCAATTGTTTTAAATATAAAATAGAAATATTTTATAGTAGAACATTACTATATTCTACTATATATTCTATATTCTAGAATAGTAGAAATATTTCAGCTTCAGAAAGTAATTTTTTAAAGATAAGGTTTTTAAAAATTATGGAGGAAGTGTTGAAAATTTTAGCATGTTAATAAAGTAAGTATCAACTTAAAAAAAGATGTACAACTTGAGAGTTGTGAGTTAAGTTTTATTCGGGGCAAAATGAGGACAGCAGCCCAAGAGGCAGCATCTCAGATAGCTCTGAGAGACTACTCCAAAGCGGCAGTAGGGGAAAGTTAATGTATAAGGTTTTGGTGAAGAGGGAGTTCAATACCATGAAGCATTCACTTTACAAAAGGTTTTTTTGTTAGTCATGAGAATCTGATGTCACCATGAAGGGACTTAGTGCTTCTCTAGATAAGAGGAGATGCAAGGTTTGAGATCATAAAATGTGTTCCTAAAAACATCCAACCATCTAAAGACCTGCGCCACCAGATTCCCTGGAGCACAGAGTACCTCACTCCTCCCTGAACTCCCTCAGGGGTTGTTGAAGGTCAGCAGCTATAACAGCATGGGATTCAATCTCCTTAGAAAGTGAAAAGTGAAAGTTGCTCAGTTGTGTCCGACTTTTGTGACCCCCTGGACTGTAGCCTACCAGGCTCTTCTGGCCATGAGATTTTCCAGGCGAGAATACTGAAGTGGGTTGCCATTTCCTTCTCTAGGCGATCTTCCCAACCTAGGGATTGAACCCAGGTCTCCCGCATTGTAGGCAGAAGCTTTACTGTCTCCTTAGAGGAAGATGGCAAATGCCTTTGTTGTTCAGTTGTTGAAAATGCTCTTGAAGTGAAGTGAAGTTGCTCAGTCATGTCCAACTCTTTTTTTTTTTTTTTCCATGTCCAACTCGTTGCAAGCCCGTGGACTGTAGCCCACTATGCTCCTCTATCCATGGGATTTTCCAGGCAAGAGTGCTGGAGTGGGTTGCCATTTCCTTCTCCAGAGGACCTTCCCAACCCAGGGATCGAACCCAGGTCTCTCACATTGTAAGCAAGACGGTTTACCATCTGAGCCACCAGGGAAGTCAGCAATGCTCTTGGTAAGTGCCAATTTGTAGTTAACATAAGGAATATTAAAATAGTAATTTTAAGTTAATAAGTATGATTTATAAAATCACAAAAAAGAGCCATGTTATATAATAAGTACTAGAAAAAAAATCAGCTTTAAGAAACTGATTTTAGATATCAAGTTTTTAGAAATTAATGTTTTTTCATTTCCATAAATTTTTTTTGTGAAAGCTCAGTAGTTTCCAACTCTTTATGACCCCATAGACTATAGCCTACCAGACTCCTCTGTCCATGGAATTCTCTAGACAAGAACACTGGAGTGGGTAGCCATTCCGTTCTCCTGAGGATCTTCCTGATTGAGGGATCAAACCCAATTTTCCCACATTGTAGGCAGATTCTTTACTGTCTGAGCTACCAAGAAAGCTGAATTTATTTTGAAATTGTATCAAATATCAAAAGGTGGCTAATTTTTAGTATATAAACAAGTAATGATCAAGTAAAGAAATGTCAAAAAAGAAAAATTAATGAATGCAATTAAGCAAAGGAAAAATTAAAATCGGATAAGAGAATAATAATTGCTAGAACAATCTAACAAAAATTCTAGATTATAAAAATTTTCAGAATTAAAAAACATATTTTATATGTCCCACAAAACAAAGAATGCCACTGAAAGTAAAAATTACAATAAGTAATCATGAAATTGAGATACTTAACTGGAAGATGGTGAGGGGACCATGAAGTTTGACCAGTTATAGAAAAAAACACTCTCTAGTGGCAGGAACTTAGCATGAAGTCACAGGGGTAAAAATACAAATTATGAATGCAGGATTTTTATGAAGAGTGACACAAAAATATACTAACATAATTTCAAGTGTACCCTTTTTTCTATTGTAAATTACTTAAAAACTAAAATGTGTGATAATTTATATCTCACAATATAACTTACTCAAGAACAACAGTGGTGGGAATCTTTCAGCATGTTTCTTCTCTAATGATATATTGATTTTTTAAATTAAAATAGCTATTTTAATTCCATATTTTCCAACATTTTATGCATGTTTTATGGGAACTCTTTAAAGGCTCTTTAAATATTACAGATCACTACTAGTACCATTAACTTACATGCTTAGATTCAACCAAAACATTTGAACATGGTATCTGAGCATCTCTTGTTTTCAAACACTCTGACAAAGATCCTTATAGGAATTGAAAAATCACAATTTCTAATATAAATTTTTACAGTCCTTCTAGTCCTCTTGCTTTCTTTAAACTGTGGGACTTCCCAGGTTGTACAGTGATAAAGAATCTGCAGGAGATGCAAGAGACCCGAGTTGGATCCCTGGGTCAGGAAGATCCCTTTGAGAAGAAAGGACAACCCACTCCAGTATTCTTGCTAGGGAAATCCCATGGACAGAGGAATCTGGTAAGCTATAGTCCATGGGGTCGCAAAGAGTCAGACACAATTGACCACATACACACAAACACACATGAATTTTCCTACCTTGAATCTGTGGACAGCCTTTCATGTAGTACCAGTTCCCATATATTCTCTAGTTTTTGTCTGTGAGCTCATCTTCAGCAGTAATCATCTTCCACTATGTCCTTGTAGGGGGTTTCCACTGCTACTCATTCCTGGTAAATTCCCAAACAGCACCGATTTACTAGAGACTTAAATGTCATTGTGAATTTAGGTATCATCAGTGTTAAATTTTATTTCTATTTTTATTTATTATTTATTTATTTATTTTGCTAAAACTGACTAGGTGACATTTAGGGTTTCAATCTTTTTGTACTTGATACTCCTATATTTCAGCTTACAGAAGGAATTGTCTTAATCTGAGGTCCCAAGAAAATAGATAGAGATGTATGTTCTAGTCATTATTTATAGGCTATACAATATATTTCTGCTTTCTGGATTTATTCATATCAATTTTAACTGAGTCTGGGTGGGATTAAATCCTGTCCCTATTGTCCATATTTACTCATCCCTCTGAGAGCTAAGTGAATTTCACTTTTTCTTACTTTCTGGATACTCATTTGTTTCTGGTTATTTGGAGGTTTCCTTTTCTTACTTGAACATGACTATCTAGTGAAAGTTAAATAAATATTTATTTTAAATAAGGATATTATAGCATGGATTAATCAGTCATCTTGATTTGAAACCTTGAACACTGACTCTGAAATGTTTTGTTTTGATTAGAAAAAAAAATTATGCTTGTTTTATTCTTGAAAGTCATGATTTCTTTGGACATATATACTAAAACCCCAAAATAACTGTAAAAGTGAAAAAACAAACAGTAAAGTTGAAAATAGATTAGTTTAACACATAACAGTATTCACTCAGAAATACCTCTTAGCATACTGCTGGAAATTTTAAAACATTGCACTATTCTCCTGAAATGTGGCCCAATTTCTAAGATCCAAAATATAAAATCAGATGCCATTCACATTTTAAGTGAGACATGTTAGTGGTTTAATAAAGCAATCAAAAATGTATTAGGCTCACAGGACTCTTCTAAGCTTAACTATTTAAGCTTATTTTTATGGTAGAAACCAGACCCTGAGGTTGCTATCTGTTCAGTTCAGTTCAGTTGCTCAGTCAAGTCCGACTGTTTGAGACCCCATGAATCGGCAGCACTCCAGGCCTCCCTGTCCATCACCAACTCCCGGAGTTCACTCAGACTTGCGTCCATCCAGTCAGTGATGCCACCCATCCATCTCATCCTCTGTCATCGCCTTCTCCTCCTGCCCTCAATCCCTCCCAGCATGAGAGTCTTTTCCAATGAGTCAACACTTCGCATGAGGTGGCCAAAGTACTGGAGTTTCAGCTTCAGCATCATTCCCTCCAAAGAAATCCCAGCGTTGATCTCCTTCAGAATGGACTGGTTGGATCTCCTTGCAGTCCAAGGGACTTTCAATAGTCTTCTCCAACACCACAGTTCGAAAACATCAATTCTTCGGCGCCCAGCCTTCTTCACAGTCCAACTCTCACATCCATACATGACCACTGGAAAATTTGCTATAGTAATGTTCAAATGGCAACTATAGATAATGATATTTTCGAGGTAGGATAACAGAAGAGACTTAATTTGCCCTCAGTGGTAATATTTTCTTCTTTGTCCTAGTTAGAAATCAAATCTTAATTACCCTGTTATTTTTAAGTGAAATATCCGAATACTCTTAAAAATTATAAATTTCAATTACTTAAGGATTTCAAAAAACCTTATCTATTAGAAGTTTTTGCTATCGATCTTTAACTCCCATTTACTTATTATGTTTTGGACATTTGAATTTATAAAAATGTAGCGCAATTCTGTCAATTTGCTTTGTGAATGAATGCATATTTAATATATATTGCCTACAAACGGTTTTTCATATTAGTACTCTCAAAAAGAACCATTCTTAGCTAGTATGATTGTCTTTAATTCACAATCTTTGTCCCCATTGCCCAGTCTTGCTTTTTTACCTACTATTTATGAATTCCTTACAAATTTATCATTTTCTCTGACATTACATCCTACTTCTACTGTCAATATTTTTGATTCCCAAAAATGATAAGTGGAATTAGTGAGCAACAAAGCACTAACAATTTTTAAAAGCAAGGATATTATTTCAAAAGCCAAGTCTTAGCTTGAAAAGTTACAACTTGGCAAGCATGCTTTAAAATTCTGATATTCTATCAAATTTTAATAGTTTTAATTGCCTAATTATCTGCTCCAGTGCAATAATAAAGCCTTTTAATATTTCATTTTCTACTACATGAAAAGATATTCTAGTCTGTACAGCAGAACCTTCTCACCTTTGGTTGAATGCTATGTTGAAGCTCCCTAGTATAATCCTGCACTTTTGTAACCCAGCTCCATCTGTCTGTCATCTCACTTTCGTTTCCTCCACCTCTCTCCTTACCCAAATGTTACTTGTTTATTCAAGGAACACCTCGTTTTCTTTCTTTTATCTTTTTGTCATTGGCAACTCTGCTTTTTATATCCATTTTTATACTCCTCAATAAATTTCTCTCTATATCTATTTGTGTGTTCTTTAATGCAGGCAGTAACTTTGTTTCTGAATCTTATATGCCTTTCCATGCCTCTGAAAATTTTGTTCTCTACTCGCGATCTTGCCATTAGCACCTCCCTTAATCTGTGGGCCTGTGCTGTACTGAAGAGTTAGGAGAGAATCAATGCTTCTTTTGAAGCACTGACAGGAAGACTGCCTTGGGCACACCCAGCAGAACAAGGAGCCATGAGGTCAACAACAGTAGGAGGATTTAAAGACAACTGTAAGACACTGAATTTCCACTTAAGAAATTCCGTGATCCATTCTGTGTGTCCTTTATTGCATTGCTCAATCTATAAGAAATGCATTATAAATATGAAAAAAAATATTTTATTTATTTGCAACTTCAAGAATATGCTCCTTATACCAGGAATGCACAAGAAATTCTGCAGTTTCATGAACAGAAACGCTGTCAAAAATGTTCAAAATATTATTATTCTTGTATCAAGATCAGTACTTTTGGTTTCTAGTTCCTGTACTGGGCTTAGCCCATCAAGTTATTCAGCCTAAATCTGTATTTAAGAGCTACTTACTTACTCTCAAATTTTTGACACCTCACAAATGAAAATGAAAATGTTTACCTTTAGTTTCATTATAAGGTACCAAAAGAATTAATCAACAGTAATTAGGGCTTTTCAATGATGATGCTCCGATTATAATCAGCTTGGGAAACAATGTAAAATCATTTGATTTTCTTGCAGAAAATGTTCAACTGAGAAAATGGATAAGAAACTAAAGCAACCACAATTTTGAGAATCATTTATCTCTGACATAAGCTTTTTCTTTAGAAAAAAATTAATGCATTGCAATTTACAGGAAAATATTAAACCTAAGTATTAGTAAGAGATTTGTGTGAGTAGTACTAGTACTCCATTAATGAATTTCAATAATACATCTCAATAATTATTGACTGCATTACTAGTCCACCTAAAATTCACCTTATGACTTGGGGAAAATGAAAACTACAGGGTAAGACTTATAACCTATACCCATAATTGATCTTAAGATTCTATTTATATACACTAGGAATAGAAAATAGAGATTATATGTCTCTTCAAATAATACTTTTTATAAATAAGCATCTAAAGAAGAAACTTTCACAAGAAAGTATATTTGTATGCTAACAATATGCTAAAGCAGGCCTAGATGTTTTTGCACTATACCTGGATCGCTATTTTACAGACATGCTGAAAACAGCTAAGAATATCCTTCATTTGTTTTTGAAAAAGACTTGATGAGAATTTCTGTGACAGGCCCAAGTTGAAAATTGCAAGTATAAATGATCCAGAATGGAAAACTAATCAAATAAGGATTTGATTAAGAATTGAAGCAGGACATTTTACAAGAAATCGTCTTTATTGTCATTTTAGTGATCACAGCCTTGTTTATAAGATACAAATAATATACGTATTTCTGACAAAATAAAGAATATACATTACAAAAGAAAATATTTTTAGAAGAGTGCAGCTTATAAATATTTTTTTATTTTCTTTGAAAATATTTTATTGTTTGTAATATTAACATAGCCTACACATATATGCTTTATTCACTTCTAAATCATCTCTTTTCAAATAAACTCTAAACTTAAAATGCTTATTTATTTAACATATCTATCATGGTCTTTCAAAATCACCATATAGATCTTAAGCTGAACTCTTTTAAATCAATAAGATAAAGCTTTTTACAAATTAGGTAAAAATGTGAACAGTTCTGTAATCATGCATACATAGCTGCATTAGAAATCACATTCATGAGAAAGAAAATAGAACTCATATCCTGAAGGAGTTTCACTTGATTGAAAATCTGCTACAAGAGTTTTGCAGGTATGTTATTTCATTACATTCGTGTATGTTTAGTGGTATTCCTGCAAGTGTTGCAATAGTTAACTTTACACCTAACCCACAGTGTGAACTGCCGGGTGGAGTGGTCGCTAGGCAACCTAACCAAGAGAACATTAAGGACCAGATTTTCCTCATTTAAATCTGTTTGAGAGCTAGAGAAGTGAGAGATTTTTATGAGCAGAACTTTTCCAGTTGCTTTGGCTAAAAACTAAGCAGCCTGCAATTTGTATGCCTGAAATCTTGGCAGGTTGGCAAAGGCCGAAACTACAGAAAATGGTTTAAGGAAATACTATTACTAACATGAGGAGGATTTTCTTTAAGGGGTAGACTTAGTTTTATTCCTAAGTAAAAAGATGTATTTCTCCAATACTGTAGAATTTCATATTTGGTTTTTTTTTTTCCTGTATCATTTGGTATTCTGATAATTCTTTTTAAGGAAATTTATTGTGTGCTGCAATTCATGGGGTTGCAAAGAGTTGGACATGAGTGAGCAACTGAACGGAACTGATTGTACCTTTAAAATTAACTCAGACTCAGACATAACTTAATAGAAAATCTTTACTCTTCTTTATAGATGTAAGCACAGAAAATTTCTATTTCCAATAAGTTCCTGACATTAATAATTCAAATTAAATGGTAAGGTGATGAGGAGTAGATATGTCTTTGATTTAAAGCCCTACAAGATATTGTTTTTTCATTTCTATTATAACTTTTAAAAATTATTTTCTTTTTTAAGTGTATGATTTCATTAACTGTATGCATCATCCTAATTCATGTTAATAATTGCCTGTTTTGAACTTTATATTAATAGCATCAACCATATTATCTTTTACAAATAATTTTTCCTTAAAAAATATTTGTGAAAATCCTTGTGGTTTTGTATGTACTGTATCTCATTATTTTTATTTCTCTGTGTTACTTAATTCTATGGGTTGTGACATCAATAAATAAAATAGATAAATATATTAATTATTTGTTTATTTCCCTATTAATGTCGAATTTAAGGTGTTCCCAGTTTGAGGGAATTAAATTCTTCTGTGTTCTTGTATATGTCTCTTAGAGTACCTGTGAAGGTAGGTATATTTCAAAGAATAAAGACTAGGGTCATGGGAATGCTAAAACTTAAACCTTAACCGGGTAATGATAAATTCCTCTCCAAAGCGGTTCTACCAATATATATTCTCACCACAATATTTAAGGATTTCATTAGTTTTTCCAAATCTTCACCAAGTTTGTTACCAGCAGTTTTCTGTTCTTTGCTTTTTCCTGTCTTTTCCAACTTGGCAAATCAATGGAAACCTCTGTGGTTTTAGTTAGCATATTCATGATTGATTGTGAGAATTTAAATCATTTAACATATATCTTGCCTGTGACATTTGTGACATGACCCAGGAGGGATTGTATGAACATTTAAATCTGCTCCATCTTTACCTGAGAGATACTTACTACTGGCTTTCCTACCAGAGGAGTGTACAGCTGTGCCCTATTGAAGTCAGAATAAACACAGTGTGGATGGAAACAGTGTGTCATTTCCATGGACAGTATTTAAGTGTGTGCTTGTGATTTTCATGACCCTTTACCCTCTATCCTGAGACTAGTGATGTTTCAAATGGTTTGACCCTAAGAGTCTAGATCCATAAATAAGACTATAGAGTAAGGTTAAAGCCTACCAGTGATAAATATGTGGTGTGAGAAATTAATTACTGACACTTAATTTACTAATGATCCTTAGGAGTTTTTAAAATACATTCTGAACACTAGCCTTTGTCAGATTCAAGTGTTGAAAATATTATTTCCCATGTTTTAATTTGCTTTTCATTCTTCTTGTGATATCTTTTGATAAAAATTAATAAATAAAATTTACATATATTTATCCATCTTTACCCTTCTGTTAAGTTTAGCTTACAAATCCTTTTATTTCCTGAGATAATTATATTCTAAAAACCTTTATTGTAAAGCCCTTCAAATTTCAGTATAACTTCACAGTAAATATATCAAGCCTTAAGAATCATTTGTTTGTTTGGTTTGAGAAATAATTGACTAATGTTTTACTTTTTTAACGACTATACAACTAGAGAAAAGAAAGACTTCATGGTGGCTCAAATGACAAAGAATCTGCCTGCAGTGCAGGAGACCTGCATTCAACCTCTGGTTCAGGAAGATCCCCTGCAGAAGGAAATGGCAACCCTCCAGTACTCTTGCCTGGAGAATTTCATGAACAGAGGAGCCTGGTCGACTGTAGTCCGTGGGATAGCAAGAGTCAGACACAACTAAGTGACTAACTTTCCTTTTAATAGAGTTGATTGTATTTCTTATTTTTCTTTTAGTCAGTTTTAATGCTATGTTTTTCTAGAAATTGATTAACTTTAATATTATTAAATATTAACCTTAAATTCATGGGCATGAAGCTTTTTATATCATTCAGTACTTCTGTTTTTCCTTGTTTTTTTCTTTAATTTTGACTGTCCTGTGTCTTTGTTGCAATGTGCAGGCTTCCATGGTGGCTCAGACAGTTAAAAAATCACCTGCAAAGTGGGAGACCTGGGTTCAGATCCCTGGGAGGGAAAGATACCCTGGAGGAGGGCAAGGCAACCCACTCCAGTATTGTTATCTGGAGAATTCCCATGGACAGAGGAGCCTGGCAGACTACAGTCATGCAGTTGCAAAGAGTCGGACACGACTGAGTCTCTAAATACAGCAGGCTGTTTAGTTGCAGTGCCTGAATTTAGTTGCCCTGCAGCATGTGGGATCATAGCTCCCTGACCAGGAATCAAACTCTCATCCTCTGCATTGCAAGACGATTCTAAACCACTGGACAACCCGGGAAGTCCATCATTCAGTACTTTTGTATATGAAATATCTATAATTTGTTAAATATATTTTTCCCTCTTTGTTTTTATATAAATTTTAAAAGAAGTTTATTATTTTTTTAGACTTTTGTATAATCAACTAGAAATCTGCTAATCTTTTAAATTAATTTTTGTATTTATATCTATACTTTAAATTTTAACTGATATATTTTTCTAATATCTTGAATTGGATGCTTATTAATTTTAAACTGTATTCTTCTCTATTAAATAGTTTGATCTCTAATTACAAGCTTTATGAATAGTATTTTCATTATTATTTTTTATTTTCAATATTTAGTTCTTTGTTTAATTCCTAGGTATTTTAGAGGCAGGTTTGTTAATTTCTAACATTTTTTTTCTTTTGGATATTGTTTTCTAGCTTAATTACGTTTGCTCAAAACTTTTAACTCTTTACTATGCTAAGTCGCTTCAGTCGTGTCCGACTCTGTGTGGCCCCATAGATGGCAGCTCACCAGGCTCCCCCATTCCTGGGATTCTCCAAGCAGGAACACTGGAGTGGGTTGCCATTTCCTTCTCCAATGCATGAAAGTGAAAAGTGAAAGTGAAGTCGCTCAGTTAGCAACAATTTCAAGTGACTTGACAGCCCTTGGAGGAGAGCATGAAAGAAACATCATAATTATGTTTATGATGCAAATGCTAAGTCAAAGTAACAATAATTTGATCTGTTTCAGAGGGTATACAACTTGGTAGCAAATAAGATATAACAAAGTATTCACAGTAGAAATAAAATGTGTTGCTCTAGAAAGAAACAAATATTCCAATTGTTAGTATAATACTGTATATAAGTTGGTGAAATGCCTGCAGACAAAAAGGTATATCACTGTATAATCTATCAACATGACAGTCTACATTCTACAGGTGGTAACTGTGACATTTAACATTTACTACAAAAAAGTACAACAAATACTAGGAATCAACTTTTGATATTTCTGATGTCAAAAAAGAATGAAGTTATTTCTGTTCTATTAAAAAATGTTTCCTGCTTCCTTTTAATACAATTTATAAAGCTTTTCTAAATGAAATATATTGTTCAAGAGAAACAAGTATTGACTTACATGAAAATAAACAGTCCCATATCTTTAAAATCTATACCTATAATTATGTCAGAAGAGTATTTACACTTTATTATAGTACTTGAAATACTTATGCATAAGTAGTTTTTGCCATTCAGTATATGAAGTATAGGTGCATTATTATAATTTATATATATTTTGCAATTAAAATACTTTACCTTGCAATTGAAAATATATTTATGTGAAGTTTGATAAATTAGGAAGAACAAGGGCATGCTAGTCCAGAATTAATACTGAACCAGAACACTAGTGTGGTTAACTGGGGTCATATGAATGGCCAGCAAGAAGCATAGATTGGTAACTTTCTGGAATTCCTGCAGGTAACGATGCCAACCAGTCACAAGTGAGATACATACCACAGAGTATTAAAAAAACTAAAGCAGTATCTAGTAGATACTTAAATGGAATTCTGGAAATGAAAGAATTTAGCCTTACTAATTGTGCTTTAGATGGGCAAAAGCTAAAATGTTATACTAAAAAATAATTAACTACAACATCAATATTTCTTGTGCTTTAAAATTCCTCTTGAATTGCCTTAAAGCATCTTGCTTCTTCTCCAAGTGGTTTTGCTGAGGCCAATACAAGATTTAAAACGTGGGCTAATTAAGTAACTAAAACTGGGATCTTCTGTTCCTAATGCTATTTCTTATATGTAATATACTTGTCCACACTACATGGACCAGTATATGATTAAACTTTATAGCTATTCAAAGTGTGATTAAGTATTTATTCTATATTTGTGTGCAGGAATAGCATAGATAGATAATGGATAGATGGATACACATATATAGATACATAGATAAACAGATTTCTATCAGATTATTTTTTGTGAATATTTGTGTTTATTCTTTCTGGTACTTTTACCTTTTAGCAATTCACAATGTTACTAAGAAAAGTTTAATAAAATTCCCAACAATAAATTTATATTTGTCTTTTTCACCTTATGTGCTGTGCTGTACTTCATCGTGTCCAACTATTTGTGACCCTGTGAACTGTAGCCCACCAGGCTCCTCCATACATGGGGAATCTCCAGTCAAGAATCCTGGAGTGGGTTTCCATGCCCTCCTTCAGGGTATCTTCCCATCCCAGGGGTCGAACCCAAGTTTCCCACATTGCAGGAGAATTATTTACTGTCTAAGCCACCAGGGAAGCCCAAGAGTACTGGAGTGGGTGGCCTATCCCTTCTCCAGCAGATCTTCCCAATCCAGGAATTGAACCGGGGTCTCCTACATTGCTAAGCTACCCGGGAAGCCCTTTTCACCTTATATTTCTCCACAATTTTCATTTCATTTATTTCAAAGCTATTTTACTGTGTTCATGCAATTGCAAAATATTTTATATTATTTGTTAATTTTGCTGTTTCAAATGTTCTGCCTTAAAATATATTGTCAAATATTATACTATTAATAATTATAAAATATATAATCCTAATAATTTATAGAGCAGTAAAATTTAATGTAGTTGTAAATTTGACAAAAATAACTTATGTAATTACATTTCCAAAGCACAACACAGAAAAATTATCAGCCTGGAACGAAATATTCAGCAAAACTGTTAAACATGAATGTCCCCCAAACTATGAATGTTTACTGTTAAAATACACTAACTAGAGGAATTTTGTGCTTAGTCACTCAGTTGTGTCCAACTCTTTTCAATTCCATGGATTGTAGCCCACTAGGCTTCTCTGTCCATGGAACTTCCCAGGCAAGAATACTGGAGAGGATTGCCATTTCCTACTTCAGGGTATTAAAGGAGTGACAATGCTTGTAATTCAAGAATTAGGCAGTGAAAGTGGACACCCTTGTCTTGTTCCTGACTTTAGGGGAAATGCTTTCAATTTTTCACCATTGAGGATAATGTTTGCTGTGGGTTTGTCATAGATAGCTTTTATTATGTTGAGGTATGTTCCTTCTATTCCTGCTTTCTGGAGAGTTTTTATCATAAATGGATGTTGAATTTTGTCAAAGGCCTTCTCTGCATCTATTGAGATAATCATATGGTTTTTATTTTTCAATTTGTTAATGTGGTGAATTACATTGATTGATTTGCGGATATTGAAGAATCCTTGCATCCCTGGGATAAAGCCCACTTGGTCATGGTGTATGATCTTTTTAATGTGTTGTTGGATTCTGATTGCTAGAATTTTGTTGAGGATTTTTGCACCTATGTTCATCAGAGATATTGGCCTGTAGTTTTCTTTTTTTGTGACATCTTTGTCAGGTTTTGGTATTAGGGTGATGGTGGCCTCATAGAATGAGTTTGGAAGTTTACCTTCCTCTGCAATTTTCTGGAAGAGTTTGAGTAGGATAGGTGTTAGCTCTTCTCGAAATTTTTGGTAGAATTCAGCTGTGAAGCCATCTGGACCTGGGCTTTTGTTTGCTGGAAGATTTCTGATTACAGTTTCAATTTCCGTGCTTGTGATGGGTCTGTTAAGATTTTCTATTTCTTCCTGGTTCAGTTTTGGAAAATTGTACTTTTCTAAGAATTTGTCCATTTCTTCCACGTTGTCCATTTTATTGGCATACAACTGCTGATAGTAGTCTCTTATGATCCTTTGTATTTCTGTGTTGTCTGTTGTGATCTCTCCATTTTCATTTCTAATTTTATTGATTTGATTTTTCTCTCTTTGCTTCTTGATGAGTCTGGCTAATGGTTTGTCAATTTTATTTATCCTTTCAAAGAACCAGCTTTTGGCTTTGTTAATTTTTGCTATGGTCTCTTTTGTTTCTTTTGCATTTATTTCTGCCCTAATTTTTAAGATTTCTTTCCTTCTACTAACTCTGGGGTTCTCCAACTCTTCCTTTTCTAGTTGCTTTAGTTGTAGAGTTAGGTTATTTATTTGACTTTTTTCTTGTTTCTTGAGGTATGCCTGTATTGCTATGAACTTTCCTCTTAGTACTGCTTTTATAGTGTCCCACAGGTTTTGGGTTGTTGTGTTTTCATTTTCATTAGTTTCTATGCATATTTTGATTTCTTTTTTGATTTCTTCTGTGATTTGTTGGTTATTCAGAAGTGTGTTGTTCAACCTCCATATGTTGGAATTTTTAATAGTTTTTCTCCTGTAATTGAGATCTAATCTTAGTGCATTATGGTCAGAAAAGATGCTTGGAATGATTTCGATTTTTTTGAATTTATCAAGTTTAGATTTATGGCCCAGGATGTGATCTATCCTGGAGAAGGTTCCATGAGCACTTGAAAAAAAGGTGAAATTCGTTGTTTTGGGGTGAAATGTCCTATAGATATCAATTAGGTCTAACTGATCTAATGTATCATTTAAAGTTTGCGTTTCTTTGTTAATTTTCTGTTTAGTTGATCTGTCCATAGGTGTGAGTGGGGTATTAAAGTCTCCCACTATTATTGTGTTATTCTTGATTTCCCCTTTCATACTTGTTAGCATTTGTCTTACATATTGTGGTGCTCCTATATTGGGTGCATATATATTTATAATTGTTATATCTTCTTCTTGGATTGTTCCTTTGATCATTATGTAGTGGCCTTCTTTGTCTCTTTTCACAGCCTTTGTTTTAAAGTCTATTTTATCGGACATGAGTATTGCCACTCCTGCTTTCTTTTGGTCTCTATTCGCGTGGTATATCTTTTTCCAGCCCTTCACTTTCAGTCTGTATGTGTCCCTTGTTTTGAGGTGGGTCTCTTGTAAGCAGCATATAGAGGGGTCTTGTTTTTGTATCCATTCGGCCAGTCTTTGTCTTTTGGTTGGGGCGTTCAACCCATTTACGTTTAAGGTAATTATTGATAAGTATGATCCCGTTGCCATTTACTTTATTGTTTTGGGTTCGGGTTTATACACCCTTTTTGTGTTTCCTGTCTAGAGGATATCCTTTAGAATTTGTTGGAGAGCTGGTTTGGTGGTGCTGAATTCTCTCAGCTTTTGCTTGTCTGTAAAGCTTTTGATTTCTCCTTCATATTTGAATGAGATCCTTGCTGGGTACAGTAATCTGGGCTGTAGGTTATTGTCTTTCATCACTTTAAGTATGTCTTGCCATTCCCTCCTGGCCTGAAGAGTTTCTATTGACAGATCAGCTGTTATCCTTATGGGAATCCCCTTGTGTGTTATTTGTTGTTAAATAATTTCAAGATTTGTATGGAAATACAAAAAACCTCGAATAGCCAAAGCAATCTTGAGAAAGAAGAATGGTACTGGAGGAATCAACTTGCCTGACTTCAGGCTCTACTACAAAGCCACAGTCATCAAGACAGTATGGTACTGGCACAAAGACAGACATATAGATCAATGGAACAAAATAGAAAGCCCAGAGATAAATCCACACACATATGGACACCTTATCTTTGACAAAGGAGGCAAGAATATACAATGGAGTAAAGACAATCTCTTTAACAAGTGGTGCTGGGAAAACTGGTCAACCACTTGTAAAAGAATGAAACTAGATCACTTTCTAACACCGTACACAAAAATAAACTCAAAATGGATTAAAGATCTAAATGTAAGATCAGAAACTATAAAACTCCTAGAGGAGAACATAGGCAAAACACTCTCAGACATAAATCACAGCAGGATCCTCTATGACCCACCTCCCAGAATTCTGGAAATAAAAGCAAAAATAAACAAATGGGATCTAATTAAAATTAAAAGCTTCTGCACAACAAAGGAAAATATAAGCAAGTTGAAAAGACAGCCTTCTAAATGGGAGAAAATAATAGCAAATGAAGCAACTGACAAACAACTAATCTCAAAAATATACAAGCAACTTCTGCAGCTCAACTCCAGAAAAATAAATGACCCAATCAAAAAATGGGCCAAAGAACTAAATAGACATTTCTCCAAAGAAGACATACGGATGGCTAACAAACACATGAAAAGATGCTCAACATCACTCATTATTAGAGAAATGCAAATCAAAACCACAATGAGGTACCACTTCACACCAGTCAGAATGGCTGCGATCCAAAAATCTGCAAGCAATAAATGCTGGAGAGGGTGTGGAGAAAAGGGAACCCTCCTACACTGTTGGTGGGAATGCAAACTAGTACAGCCACTATGGAGAACAGTGTGGAGATTCCTTAAAAAATTGCAAATAGAACTACCTTATGACCCAGCAATCCCACTTCTGGGCATACACACCGAGGAAACCAGAATGGAAAGAGACACATGTACCCCAATGTTCATCGCAGCACTGTTTATAATAGCCAGGACATGAAAACAACCTAGATGTCCATCAGCAGATGAATGGATAAGAAAGCTGTGGTACATATACACAATGGAGTATTACTCAGCCGTTAAAAAGAATTCATTTGAATCAGTTCTGATGAGATGGATGAAACTGGAGCCGATTATACAGAGTGAAGTAAGCCAGAAAGAAAAACACCAATACAGTATACTAACACATATATATGGAATTTAGGAAGATGGCAATGACGACCCTGTATGCAAGACAGGGAAAGAGACACAGATGTGTATAACGGACTTTTGGACTCAGAGGGAGAGGGAGAGGGTGGGATGATTTGGGAGAATGCCATTCTAACATGTATACTATCATGTGAATTGAATCGCCAGTCTATGTCTGACGCAGGATGCAGCATGCTTGGGGCTGGTGCATGGGGATGACCCAGAAAGATGTTATGGGGAGGGAGGTGGGAGGGGGGTTCATGTTTGGGAATGCATGTAAGAATTAAAGATTTTAAAATTTAAAAAAAAAAAAGAACTAAAAAAAAAAAAGAATTAGGCAAGTGGTCTCAAATGTCAGGTTAATATTAGGTTTAAAAAAATGAAGTGGTAATAATAACTAACAAATGCATAGACAAATTTTATAAATAGTCTGTTTCATTTAGTTAAGCCAGAATAGTACTTTTGTTTTAATTTCAGTAGTCCTCCTAGTTCACACATAGTAAGAGATTAAAGACTATTGATCACATTTATCTAGGAAGCAGAAGGCAATGTCATTCAGTATCAGTTTATCTTCTTTCATTAGAAGTTTGGTATATAAGACTTGGTGAATTTTGTGAGTTCTTGAAAAGAAAACATATATATTTACTTCTACTCTTTGCATTTCCCGTAACTAGATTTTGCTTGGCATATATTATACCATGTTCTCAGTGGCTGCTATTTGAATAAACCAATAATTTAATAAAAGAATTATATAACACAGCTGATATTCCAATATCAGACTTAAACTGTCCAATTCTAATCTTCTAATCTAATTCTAATGGCTGTGTGTACTTTTGACCCCAAATTTGCTGTGTATTTCCTTTAAACTGTCCTCAGTTTTAAGATGTCCTCCATAGCAACCAGGGCAGGATTCAGAAGGCTAAGACAAAAGTAGTGTGACTATCAGCCAGAGAACACAGGTCATTCAAATATAGAAAGGCATAGAGAAGTCATAAAATCACACAAATAATAACTGAGGCGATGCCTTATAGTAATGGGATCCTTCTGGGAGGAACACAAACATCACTCAACAAAATACTTGCTAAGAATCTCATAACTAAGGTACTCTGGATAAGACCTGAAGCAGAGTAGAGTCTAAAAATACTGGTCTTGCACAAAAGAGTATAACTGTGTTAGTACAGAATGACCTTGAACAAAACAACACAAAGATAAAAGGAAATCAGTAGTATTCGGAAGACTCAAGAGGAAGAGAAACCAAATCCAGCCAGAGAAAAGAAAAGTCAGGAACTCTAAAACTGATATAAAATTCCCTCAATTTTCAGTGAAATGGAAATGGTATAAGTAATTCATATCAGAATCTCATATTTAAAGATTGTTCCTTACGTTAACTCTAGAGAACAGTTTTCACTTACTCATTTATTTATTCATTCAATGAAACTAGATTTTTGAATACTACCAAGTGCCAAGCAGTAAGAACATAACAATTTCTTAATCTCTCAATGTCTCAGTTTTATCATCTCCAAAATAAGTATAAAAATATACTCAAGTCATTGAATTGCCTTAAGGATTAAATGAGCTACTCCATCTCAAGAGCATAGGCCTGATCCTCATATATAGTAAACACCTAAAAAAATGCCAGTGAACATTAATGACATATCTCCCAAGTAAGTGAAATAATAAGTTCAGTTCAGTCAGTTCAGTTCAGTTGCTCCGTCTTGTCCAACTCCTTGCGACCCCATGAATTGCAGCACGCCAGGCCTCCCTGTCCATCACCAACTCCCAGAGTTCACTCAGACTCATGTCCATCGAGTCAGTAATGCCATCCAGCCATCTCATCCTCTGTCGTCCCCTTCTCCTCCTGCCCCCAATCCCTCCCAGCATCAGAGTCTTTTCCAATGAGTCAACACTTCGCATGAGGTGGCCAAAGTACTGGAGTTTCAGCTTTAGCATCATTCCTTCCAAAGAAATTCCAGGGCTGATCTCCTTCAGAATGGACTGGTTGGATCTCCTTGCAGTCCAAGGGACTCTCAAGAGTCTTCTCCAACACCACAGTTCAAAACCATCAATTCTTCAGCACTCAGCTTTCTTCACAGTCCAACTCTCACATCCATACATGACCACAGGTAAAACCATAGCCTTAACTAGACGGATTTTAGTCGGCAAAGTAATGTCTCTGCTTTTGAATATGCTATCTAGGTTGGTCATAAGGAATAGCAATGGCAATGAACAATGTTATGCATTAATTATCTGACTACCCACATCAAGTGGGAGTTAAAAATTGGAAAACAATGGCTGATAATTATGAACAAAATAGCAGTTTAAAAATAAAAATGCATTTCACAATATTCTTCAGTCCCATCTACTCAAATGTTTTTGATCCTCCCTTCTGAAAACAGAGATGCAGTAACTGAGAAGAAGTTTTCTGAGACAGTATCAGGTAAGGACCTCACTGTGTGCATGCATGCTAAGTCGCTTCAGTCATGTCTGACTCTTGAAGACCCTATGGACTGTATCTGGCCAGGCTCCACTGTCCTTGGGATTCTCCTGGCAAGGGTACTGGAGTGGGTTGTCAGTTTCTCCTCCAGGGAAGGACCTCTCTAACTGTGCCCAAAATATTTTTATTTCTAGGGAAATTATGACCAAACATTCCAAGTTTAATTTAAATTTATTTGAGCTCTGGAGAGTTAGAGATGACTTACTGGACAAAGACTGAAAATAAGGATTCCAAGAAGACAAGTGCTTAGCAACTGAGGGAGACTAAATATGGGATCCTGGTCAGCAGTTACTGATATTATTCACACACCATAACGCTGGCTTCGGCATCAGAGAACAAAGGTCATAAACTGTATGAACCGGCATGACTTTGAACTTGCTTCCTTCAGATTGTTTTTTAATGAAATAGAAGGTGCTAGAAGAGAAAGGGAAAGTTGAAATAACATGAGTCTCCTTTGGAAAGTATAGGTTCTTGATAATATAGCATTAGTAATAAATGGGCTACTCTCAGGAAAAAAAAAAGAATTGGGAAATACTGAGAAAATTGTAGTAGCATTTATGAGTTATTTGTGTAATTATTGTCAAGCTTCATGATGACTTGAGTTGCAATGATGGAATATTTAGCACTGAAGATTTCATCATCATGAATTTTATAATGACACATTCAGAAAAACCTGTTAGACTATTGTTTAGAACATGTTTTTCAAAAGTCAGTTAAGAGAGTTAGAAATCACGGTCATTCTCTGTTTGTGGGTGAATCCTTTACTTATAAATCTTATCACCTAGGGGCAAAAAGTGTTTGATATTGCCCCAGAGAAAATGGGCAATCAGCTCCAGTTATTTTGCCTGACATTTTTTCTAGTTAAGGATTCACATCCTAGCCTGGAAAAAAGTCATATTGCTGTACTGTTCCAACCTATTAAACAAAAAATGAAGAAAGTCTATCATCTTTCCAGAGTAAATATATCCATACATAGGAAATATTCTGGCTATATCCATTTTCACCTTCACCTGTACCTAGAACAGTTTAAGACACCTGTGGTCATATAGTCATACTAACTAGAAAGAATGAGCTAGTTCCTGTTATGGCCACAGAGCAGTCTTAATATTATGCTACTACACGAAGAGTCAATGCCAACCTGAAGATGTGTACCAGGTAAAGTGAATACATCAGCCTTCAAGATACAATGTAAAAGGATTAAGAACTGGAAGGAGGTTGAGACTAGTATGTGTGGAAAGAAACCAGCTACAAGACAAGAGACAATAAAAAATAAAGTCCTAAAGAGATTTCATGGTAACTCTTACTACAAAGGGGATTCTCAGGTGGCACTAGTGATAAAGACACCACCTGTCAATTCAGGAGACCTAAGAGATGCAAGTTTGATCCTTGTGTCTGGAAGATCCCCTTGAAGAGAGGATAGCAATCCCTTTCAATATTCTTGCCTGGAAAATCCCATGGGCAGAATAGCCTGGCAGACTACAGTCCATAGGATATTACAGTGTTGGACACAACTGAAGAGACTTAGGATGCAGTCATGCATGTGTGCTTACTACAGAGATAAGGGAAAGGTTGAATCCTACAGAATCTGAGGATTTAAAAATTGTTCTAAGGAAAATGGGAGAAAAAAGTAAAGATATTATCCATATTTCAAGCCTGAAATATTAAGGAGAAAGAAACTAGAACATCAAGAAGAAAAATGAGTAATAGCAAAACAATAATGAGCTGAAATTAGATATTAACATTCTTATTGTTGGTAAAACTTTATCATGTGTGGATTCAATAACTTAAAGTGAGTCAAATTTCTCTCAGATTGAATTAGAGTATGAGAAGCAGTGAAACTGGAATAAAGATAATTTGGGTTATAAAATAATGTGTAGCTATTGAGTAATAAAAGTGGTAATTTTGTAAAATGTATAGAATAGCTCAGAAGATTCATAAGAAACATTCCATAGATGTTAAAATCACTATTGTTATTGGAGTGGCAACCTTTCTAAGTACTATTTTGATGAATTATCATTTGGATGCACAAGTTCTAGTATATACATTTAGAAAAATAAACCAAATTTTTACCAGTCTTCATACATATATTTGTGTATTTTAAATAAATGGCTATAATTAAGGGCACTCAAATGTTGATGTTTATATTTTTAATGACAATAGATACTACAAAAATTAATGATAGTATAACACTAGATGTAATTCATAATAACTCAGAGAGATGCGAGTAACAGATAAATATATCAAAATATATTCCTAATTCTCAAATTTATTCTTCCTAGACATTATCTATTTAATACTATTTAAGTATTTAGTAAACCTAGCTTTAAAAAATAACATTTACAATAATATACAAAGAAAGCAATGGTGTTTTCATTTGGAGAACAAGTAATAAAATCTAGAAAGAAAGAGTTTACAGAAAAGCATGCCCAAACAAAGAGTTGTGACAAAAGGTTTAACCAAATCATATATATATATAAATAAATTAAGATTATCTCTGCATTTCAAAATGATATTCATCATAAGATGAAAACAGTACACAGCATGCAAAGGCCTCCTAGGTTGACTGATAAAGTGAAAACATCAAAGTTTAAAAAAAAAAAACTATTACAGTGATTTCATGCTCACAAAGTGAATAAGGGAAATAAAACTGAAGATCTGTGTGCTAGCTACACTGGGAGAAGCAAGTTATCCTGTCATCCATGATCGCAGGTTTTACTCTGTTACTGCCTGATATATTCAAGCATGCCAAATAGGTATAAAATGATAGTAGATGACCTCCTATGGGATTCTGTGCACAGAAAATGGGGGATGAGTCAGCCTGCACTGAATTGTGTTTCTCTCTCCCACAGATAAACATTGCATGTTAAATCAGTCTCAGTGTACTCACATAGCCTTCCGTTTAGCTTAATATATTCAGTGTCAACTTATTTCAAACTGAATATAGTTTGAGTCTGTGTATCAATACATAGTTTGTCTGAAGTAAAAACTGAAAACAGTTAAAGTAAAATATAGTGAAATTCTTTTCCTACTTTTGTAATTTTTTAGGGTATAGTGAGAAAAATCTATGAGCTGCCACACCAACTTAACAGGTATTGCTAATACTACTTAATGGCGTGAAAATACCATATTCTTCACATTCCAAGAGAACATACTAGATTATTCTATTCAGAGATTCCTGTAAACTAAATCTTTTTTAGTCACTGTCTCAGTCAATTGGGATAAATCTAATTTGATTAGATTTAATTGGTCATATTTTCCAAGAATTTTACACTTGGTTACAATGTTCCTGAAAATATTGTTATCTACAAATCTCATATCAGAGACATATTTTATCATGTGAGAACTGTTTCCCTCTCTCTAAGTCTTATTGTGACAAAACTCTGTGTGTGTATGTGTGTGTGTGCACGTGCGCATGCACGTGTGTGTGTGTGTGTGTGTGTGTGTGTGTAAAGCATGCACAATGTATTTCATAAGCCTGTAGGGGTGCTGGATTTAAAGTTCTTGAACAGTCATAGTGAAAATATGGTACTATCTGCTTTTCTCCAGCAGACATCTTGTGCTACTGCTGCTGCTGCTGCTAAGTCGCTTCAGTAGTGTCTGACTCTGTGCGACCCCATAGACAGCAGCCCACCAGGCTCCCCCATGCCTGGGATTCTCCAGGCAAGAATACTGGAGTGGGCTGCCATTTCCTTCTCCAATGTGTGAAAGTGAAAGGGAAAGGGAAGTCGCTCAGTCGTGTCCGACTCTTCACGACCCCATGGACTGCAGCCTACCAGGCTCCTCCATCCGTGGGATTTTCCAGACAGGAGTACTGGAGTGGGGTGCCATCTTAGCCAACACCTAAAGAAAAGGTGAGGGCTGGGAAGGAAAGAAATTGGTAATAACTGATGCAAAGAATTTCAAGGTAAACGCAATCCTTATATAGGACTGATTGGGATGTTTTAACAAGTTCAGTTCAGTCGCTCAGTCATATCCGACTTTTTGTGACGCCATGAAGTGCAGCACGTCAGGCCTCCCTGTCCATCACCAACTCCGGGAGTTCACTCAAACTCATGTCCATCGAGTAAGTGATGCCATCCAGCCATCTCATCCTCTGTCGTCCCCTTCTCCTCCTGCCCCCAATCACTCCTAGCATCAGAGTCTTTTCCAGTGAGTCAACTCTTCATATGAGGTGGCCAGAGTACTGGAGTTTCAGCTTCAGCATCATTCCTTCCAAAGAAATCCCAGGGTTGATCTCATTTAGAATGGACTGGTTGGATCTCCTTGCAGTCCAAGGGACTCTCAAGAGTCTTCTTCAACACCACAGTTTAAAAGCATCAATTCTTCGGAGCTCAGCTTTCTTCACAGTCCAACTCTCACATCCATACATGACTACTGTAAACACCATAGCCTTAAGATGGACCTTAGTTGGCAAAGTAATGTCTCTGCTTTTCAACATGTTATCTAGGTTGGTCATAACCTTTCTTCCAAGGAGTAAGTGTCTTTTAATTTCATGGCTGTGGTCACCATCTGCAGTGATTTTGGAGCCCCAAAAAATAAAGTCTGACACTGTTTCCACTGTTTCCCCATCTATTTCCCATGAAGTGATGGGACCTGATGCCATGATCTTCATTTTCTGAATGTTGAGCTTTAATCCAACTTTTTCACTCTCCTCTTTCACTTTCATCAAAGATCCAGGTAAATAGTGGTTTAAAGAAAGTAAAAGCTTGTTTCTTTTTAAGGTAGTTCCAAGTTAATATGGAGACCCTGAAATACGGATTTTTATCAGGTTGAAGTACTTTCTAATTTGTCATATAATGTCTCTCTCTGGATGACCTAACTTCATACTTTAAGATGAGTCAACATCAAGTGTGAAGTCTACAAACTGGGAAAGGAGAAAGGGGAAAAGCCGTGTATGACTGGATCAAACTTCTTTTTAAGGGTACAATCCTGAAGATTAAAAAAAAAAGAAACAATTTACACTTACATCATACTGGGTAGAAATTAATCACATGCCATATCTGGATTGGAGGATGTTGGGAAATGCAGTCTTTAATCTAGGAATGTCGCACTTGTCTAAAACTTGAGTGTTCTATAATTATATATAAATTGGATACTAATATTCACAATAATCAATTCTATTGCATTAACAAAAATTCCTGTCATAGTTCCCTATTCTTCTCATTCTAATAAGACTTATATACCTTACGAGAAGTGATATGATATAAATGCTTGGAAAATCACCTTAAAACATATGCCTTTGGATTGAACCTTGGTTCCATTACTTTCTTGCTAACTACTTCTCTACTGCAGTTCCTCATCTGTGAAAAATGGTAATAATTTTCATTAAGTTGTTATAAGTATCAACTATATTTTAGGGTGCCGAAGTTTAGAACAACTAGACATGTAAGACTGGGATTGACAAATATACATTACTGACATCATGCATAAAATAGATAACTAATAAGAACATACTGTTTAGCACGGTAAACTCTACTTACTGCATCATGGTCGCCTGAATGGGAAGGAAGTCCAAGAGGGAGGAGATGTTTTTACATGTATGGCTGATTCATTTTTGCTGTATGGTAGAAACTAACACAACATTGTAAACAACTATATTCCAATAAAAATTAATTTTAAACAAGAACTCAATAAAGTTAACATGCATAATTATGTCTGCTTTTCTCTAGAATGTTTTTGAAAACAAAGTTCTTTATAATTTATTTCATTTTAATACTTGTTTATAGATTTCTATTTTTATATTCTTAGAACCCATATTGTCTAAAACTAAATAAAGGTCCTAGACTTATGTGTTTTTTCCTTAATTGTAACTTTTAAAAATAATTTCTACCACAATATATTTTTTAATTTACATCCACTTCTATAAATGACAGCTTCATTAATTGCTGAATAAGCTTATCAATAAGCTTTTGCTTATTTTTAAATGCATAAAAATGTTAACTTTACAAACTCCTATGTACGTGTTTACAAAACAAAACCAGACTGCTTGAGACAGCCAGAAACTAATAACTCTTTAATCTTTCGTTCCAAGCACACAGCAATAATAAAGATTTGTGAGTATCTACCGAAGCACAACACAGCTTGAGGAATACAGCTCAGAATGTTGAAGGCACCCTGATGAAAAAGAGTCAGATAAAATTTAAGAAATTATGTGGAGTATAAATTATAGGCAAGCATTAAACACAACAAACCCATGGCAAGCAGCTGATGTTCTGCATAACTACAGGGTTGGGCAATAGGAATAGAGTGTACGGTTCGTGCTTGAGCATGCGGATGTACTATTATCAGAGGGAAAAAGCATCCTTGCCTATGATGGATCCACAGTGAACAGATTTTATATCCCAAGACAGAGATTCAGGAGAAAAACACACAGTGGGAGAGCAAAGAGAAGACAGGGAAGGGGAAAGAATGAAATGATAAGAGAGATTAATCAAGATTGGTATAAACATTTTGGATCTGAAAGGGGGAAACAGGAACAGAGCTAAATTATGAGGTAAAGAGACAAAGAAGGGAGGACAGAGAGAGAGAGAGAGAGAGAGAGAGAGAGAGAGAGAAGACATCCATAAGAAAAAGAAAAATAGAAAATAACTCTCTCTCAAAACTGAGGCCTGAAAATAGAGGCTAAGATGCCAGGCAGATCCCAACATAAGTGACCCAATATCCCTGGCTTGGGCCTCTGCTGCCATTTTAATGGTGCACCGGCCTTTCTGAGGTTCTTTCTTGTCTGCTTTTCACAATCTGAGACCAAACCCACTTCCCTAGCCTTGACATCTTACCTCACTCTTCATCTACACATCAATATTTGGGTAACCACTGCTCCTTGAGAAGTCAGTTAACCTTAAGTTATAACACTTTAAAGAGATGTTTGTCCACAGCAGATGGATCTGAGATAAGCTGGGAATTGGCACTCTTTACTAGAGTGCTTGTATTGAACTAATGTCTTTTTGAGCAACAGAATACAAAGAGACTCAAAGGGACTAAAAAGAACTACATGCATTTGCAGCCAGGGCAATTATGAACAAAAAGATACAGAAAGGTCATAAGCCAATTGCCCTGGCTGAGGTGCCAGAAGCAAAAATAGGGTACCACCCATGATCCGTGCACACAGCATCACCAGGGAGGTGCAGACTCTCTAAGTTATGTCTACCCCCTACCCTCCTGGAACCAGCTTACTCCATACTCAGGGAGTGAGAAAGGGCATTGGTTTTTTGTTCTTACTCTGGCTCCCTTGTGCTATAGCACAAGCTCCAGTAAAACCTTGTCTAATTTTTTTCTCTGACCTCTTATCAATATCTATTGATTATAGGGTCCAAGGGCCCAGGTTGGTAGCAGATCTACATAGAAGTTAGGGACAGAAGTACATCAAAAATATTGGCATCAGTAGTCCTGGAGATGCCCTGTCCAATACATTAGCCTCTAGTAACACTTAGCTAAACCACATCGAGATATACTGTAAGTACAGAACACACACTGGATTTTGAAGACAGTATCAAAACTATGTAAAATATTTAATATTTTATTTATTTTTTAAGTTTTTAAAATTAACTTATTTTAACTGGAGGCTAATTACTTTACATTATTATGGTGGTTTCTGCCATACATTGAGATGAATCAGCTATGGGTGTACATGTGTTCCCCATCCCAAATCCCCCTCCTACACCCCTCCCCATCCCATCCCTCTGGATTGTCCCAGTGAACTTCCTTGGAGTGCCCTGTTTCATGCATCGAACATGGACTGATCATCTGTTTCACATACGGTAATATACAAGTTTCAATGCTATTCTCTCAAATCATCCCACCCTCACCTTCTCCCACAGAGTCCAAAAGTCTGTTATTTATACATGTGTCTCTTTTTCTGTCTCACAATAGGGTCATCATTACCATCTTTCTAAATTCCACATATATGTATTAATATACTATATTGGTGTTTTTCCTTCTGACTTACTTCACTCTGTATAATAGGCTCCAGTTTCATCCACCTCATTAGAACTGATTCAAATGTGTTCTTATTAATAATTGAGTAATATTCCATTGTGCATATGTACCACAAATTTTCTTATCCATTCATCTGCCAACATATATCTTCCATGTCCTAGCTATTGTAAACAGCACTGCAATGAGCATTAGGTTACAAGAGTCTCTTTCAATTCTGGTTTCCTCGGTGTGTATGCCCAGCAGTGGGATTGCTGGGTCGTATGATAATTCTATTTCCAGTTTTTCAAGAAATCTCCACACTGTTCTCCATAGTGGCTGTGCTAATTTTCATTCCCAACAGTGTAAGAGGGTTTCCCTTTTCTCCACACCCTCTCCAGACATTTATTGTTTGTAGACTTTTTGGTGACAGCCAATCTGACCAGCATGAGATGGTACCTCATTATGATTTTGATTTGCATTTCTCTAATAATGAGTAATGTTGAGCATCTTTTCATATTTTTGTTAGCCATCTGTATGTCTACTTTGGACAAATGTCTGTTTAGTTCTTTGGCCAGTTTTTGATTGGGTCATTTATTTTCTGATATTGAGCTGCATGAGCTGCTTGTATATTTTTTAGATTAATTCTTTGTCAGTTTCTTCATTTGCTATTATTTTCTTCCATTCTGAAGGATGTCTTTTCACCTTGCTTATAGTTTCCTTCTTTGTGCAAAGTCTTTTAAGTTTAATTAGGTCCCATTTGTTTATTTTTGCTTTTATTTCCATTAGTCTGGGAGGTGCAATTAATATCTTGGGAATCTGATAGAAGATATATTCACCAGTTGTATAATACAACATGAGTTGTATTAGTAAAAAAAAATAATATTTTATATTGATTACATATTTAATATATTTGCTAATATTGAGCTTAACTACATTATTATTGATAAGATTCAATTCATCTGTTTCTTCCTACTTTTGAAAAACATAGGTACTAGAAAATGTTAAGTTACACATGTGGTAAAAATTGTATTTCTATTGGATTGAACCGGTCTGGAACTTTGCAGCATTACAAGGCTAAATTATTTGCCTTTCTATAACTTAAAAAAGGGCTCCCTCCTGAGTAGAGCCTAAAAGCTTTGCAAGTGTATCATCTGGTGCATGGTCCAAAGGAAAATGACACATGGTTATCCTGGCCAACCACAACACCTGTGCCTGGTCTCTGTCTGAGGACTTAGAATATGCACAGCCCAAATTTGTTAAGCCAATTTAACCAATCATTGTTTCCTACACGCCTCTAGTCACATTTTATACATTCTCCCTTACAATGATTAATGGCAAAGGGGAAATATTAATGTACACTATGTATACTCTAAGAGTCAGAGTAAAAATATTTTTAAATATTCACTGAAAAATTTGGATAGGTGACATGTATTCAAATGAGGCGTAGAAACTAAAGCATCCTACTCAACATTAAACGTCTGAGAAGGCAGTACTCACTACCCATGTCAGTCTGCAGCAGGAAAATCCTACAGTAGGAAAAATATTACATTTCATCCATTATGAGTTACTTTTTTTTTCAAATTTTAACATCCTTGAAATCAAGATGCATCATATGATTGATGACATCCTATAATTTCCGCCAGGCAGACAGCACTCACAACAAACTCATCACTGTCTGTGCGTGTGCAAGCATCATTGTTACTGTGGCAAGTTAATACCACTGAGATGGTGACATTTCATCTCAAACTATTTAAGAGCCATCTGAGAAAGAAACAAGAGTTCTGTTTATATTTTGGAAACCTTCCACAGACACATCCTAGTAAGGTAAATAAATACAAGTCTTATAGAATTGGTGTCCACATCACAGAAACAAATTATGGAGACAATGCCGAGTAGCCTGAAAAAATCATCTATCATTAACTATCTTGATGGTTCAAGGCACAATATATTTTGGGAGGAAAAAAAGAGACATAACTATAACTGAGATGAATAGTGATTCAGACACTTCATATGAAGAACTTTTTATTTTATTTTATTTTTTTTCATATGAAGAACTTTAAAAATACCTTAACCAGCTTATTTGACTTTATTTCCATTCACTTATTCACTAATGTGATATGTAATAAAAGCCTATATATCAGTCTAAAAACATTTTTTAAATGTATAAAAATGCAATTCTAAATTATAGTAATAAATTGAATTATAGTTTAATTTCCAGATATTGTTCCTTAAGATTTTAAAACATAAGGATACTTTGGATTGGTACTATAACTTTAATTTGTTTTACTTGTCATAATTTATTTCCTATTAGCCTTCTGATTTTGTTTGTGTTTACTAATCTAATCCTTTGGTATGTGTATTCAGTCTCTAAGTCAAGTCTGACTCTGCGACCCCATGGACTGTAGCCCACCAGGCTCCTCTCTGTTCTTCCAGGCAAGAACACTGGAGTGGGTTACCATTTTCTTTTCCAGAAGATCTTCCCAACCCAGGGATTGAACTCATGTCTCCTGTGTCTTCTACATTGACAGACAGAGTCTTTACTACTAAGCCACCTGGGAAGCCAGTCTAATCCTTTACCTGAGTATATTTGCATAAGACTAATTTTTTATCTATTGATTATAGACAACATTTATTGAAACTCTATAAATGACTCATCTGTTATACTATCTCCTCTGGGTTTCTGCTCATTGCGCTTTTCTCTTACACTTCTCATGGTTACAATATTTATATTCTTAAACTACAATTCAGTTTACTGCTTTTTTTTCTATATGTTGATGGAACAAACTGAAAGTTCTATACAAAACCATAACATTATGCTGAAGTAACTACTGTCTTTTTCAGGGTCAAATGCTATGATTTAAACCATAAAGAGAAAACATAAACTACACCAGAATATTTGCATATCTTGGTTGCTTAGAAATCACATTTTTTCCAGCATAGATGGATTAAGACTGTTTTGAATAGCTTTTCATTTTTGTTACAATTTTAGATTACTTTCTCATCCTCTTTATAGAAAAAAATCCTCATCATAAAAATTTAACTTCCCTTAAATTTCAGTGCAATACCTTGTCAGAGATATTTTTTATAGATTCATTTTAGTACCTGCTACTCCTTTAACACTCAATATTTTTAAAACTTCTAGTCCTGGGTTTAGTTCACTGTTTCTTTAATTGTATGATTGCTGCTTTGCTAATTTTTTTTTTCATTTTACTTTGTTTAATGGTGTGTGTATATACATCTTCAAGAATTTTTTTCAACAAGAAGAGTCTGTGAGAGGTGGATTTTATGTTTCTCTGTGCCCCCAAATATCTATTTTTTATTCTTAAATTTAATTTGGTGAGTGTTACAAGGAACAGTTGGCTTCCTTAATACTATTTCTCAGACCCATGATCCCTTGCAGTCTTCTAATATAAGGCCTAAGAGAATGAAACTCAGTACTCAGTTTTCAGCTTCCTGACAGCTATGATTCCCAAGAAACAGACAGTTGAATCTGGTGAATCTAAGTGAAATCATGCTGAGAGAGGAACATATATCTAGAAAAACTTTTGTTTCTGGAAGAAATATAAATAAAAAGATTCAGCTGACATGGTACCTTTGCCCTTTCCTCTCCCCTTACTATCTGGCACATAACTGGGAAGACTAGTCAAGATGGCTAGCAACAATCTAAACCATTATCTATCATTTTTCTGAAATTGAAATGGAACTAGATGCCCTATTTGTTGATTTGTTTGCTAAATCTAGAAACTCTAAGATAATCTTAAGGTTAAACACAATATACAGATACTATCACTCAGAGGGGAGACCTAGAGAGAAAAGAGAGTATCATAGTATTCTCAAAGTATTGGCATTAACAGCCAACATGTTTTACGTAGTATAAAATTGGATGGAATAGGCTAAGAAGTTGCGAATGTCCATTTCTGTGCTGAGTCAGATCAAGAAGCTTCTAAAGGCTTGAGTATTAGAAGCTGAAGGAGAAAGGGTCTGAATGAAGAGAAGCAGGAGGAATCAAAGAATCCACTGATGTTCAGAATTTTAGTTCAGCAGTAGAGAATGAAGGTTCGGGAAAAAATGGGAAGTTCTCCCCAAGTAGAAATTTCTTGGATTAGAAATACATCTGAAGTAAAATACTCCCTGTGACCTACATATCTTTTCAGGGTCATCAATAAAAAGAGAGAGATTTTAATGTGGCTTTAATATATATTTGACAAGATAAGGAATATGGGGAGTAGTAGGTGTTAGTGAAGCTGGATTCAATGAGTAGGAAAACATTATCTCTCAGAAATATAAGAATAATAACAGTAACACATGACATTTCTTGGGCATGGGGAAAGGGCTAAGGCACCATTTTTTGTGGTTCATGAGTAGTCAATTCATTTTTACTGAGTTTGTGGGAGCCAGTCCCAGAAAAAAATTGAACCGTGTTAAATTAGTCTTGTATTCCAACCAGGTTTAGTGTTGCGTGTATGTGTATATGTGAGTATGAGTGTGTGTGTGTGTGTGAGAGAGAGAGAGAGAAAGAAAGAGAGAGTTGTGTGTGCAAGTGTGTGTATACATTTGTACACAAACACATGCATGTTTCAGGTGGGGTGAACATTAATTTATATAGAACTAGAAACTGTATATGTATGAAAAATGAAAGTGAAAGTCACTCAGTTGTGTCTGACTCTTTGCAACTCCATGGACTATATATATATACAGTCTGTGGAATTCTCAAGGCCAGAATATTGGAGTGGGTAGCCGTTCTCTTCTCCAGGGGATCTTCCCAACCCAGGGATCAAACTCAGGTCTCCTGCATTGCAGGTGGATTCTTTACCAGCTGAGCCACCAGAGATATGTATATAAACACTGTATATATGCAAAGTGTATATACCTTGTGCTAGGGTGTTTAAAGAAAGAAAATGTCATATAAAATATATTACATTAAGCTTCAGAATGTCTTCCTCTTCTAAACAACATTTAAAAACCAGGATATATGAAACATTTTCAGAGGTATGACCCTTTGTTTTGCAGTGAAAGAAAATCTTCTGGGTTACCACCCTGCTGCAAAATATCACAGAGTCTGTGAGATAAGAAAGTCAATATGTATTAGACAAAGAGAAGAAACGAGTGTATATAGAGTGAACAGGAAACCAGCGATGAGGAAAACAGCAGGGGGTTGCTTGTTGAGCCAAGTGACCTTTTTCTATTCTTAATACACAGAAGATTGTGTAGATCATAGGAAAAAAAAATTTATTTAATTCTTTAGTTTTTTGTATACAGATAAGGATTTTTCTCTTTTCTTCTCATTTAACTTTACTAACTTTCTCCAGTAAGGTTATTATGCTTGCACATTGAATTCAGTGTAAGCTAAATAGGAGAAAATAATAAGTATCTTGAAGCTTTTTCTACTAGTAGTTATAAAACTCTCCAAGAACTGCAAGTATTTTTCCCCTAACAAGTAATGCTATATTCACTGAGGGAAATGAAACAGAGCTTAGAGTGAGTCTTGCAGCCTATTAAACATTTAATAAGTAATAAGACTCCATCAAAGTGCAGACTATTCTTTACAGATGATGACTGCAGACAGTTACTTCCCAATTTGAGCTCTAGAAGCCAGGAGGGAAGCTATTGTGATGGAAGAATCAAATATAAAGTGACTAAGAATAGCCGATTTATTGTATTTGACATTTATTAATATGAACTTTCAAGGACTGGGTCATGAATGCAGACAGTTTTGAGCCATTGTCTATGTACATGTGTCTCTGGCTCAATATCTCAAAATATGGAGATCCTATTTTATTTTCAATGTCATAATAACCACTTTGATACATTCATTAATCAGATCTCTGAATTGCAATTTGTCTTGTCTTGTGATATCAGGGACTAAGACCAAGGTAGAAGACATTAAACATAATTTGATAATTCAGAATTCCTCTCATATTCTGATTGTCAAGCCTGGCTAATTTCACAGTCAAAGGAGTACATTTCAGGGGTAGAAGCTTAGAATGCACGTCACCAGGAGTAAGTCACTTGCTTCCTCTTCATTCCACCTTTTAAATGTAGATTGCCTTCATAACATTCTGAGAATAAGGCATGTGTGTCACTGTCAACTACTGTTTACATCAAATTTCCTCATATGTTGTGATAGGTAGGCAGAATTCTAAGAAAGCCTCGAGATTCCTGTCCCCTGGTGCTCATGCTCTGTGTAACTCCCTCTCCTTGAGTGTGGTGAACATGGTGGATCTTATTTCCATGTTATGGGACATTGTGTGACAAAGGTAAAGGGATTTTGCCTAGGTAGGCCTGTCCTAATGAGTCAGCCCTTTGAAACTGTACTTAGACTTTTCCTGATGTCAAGGATTCTCTTGATTTCTTTGAAGAAGTCAGCCACCAAGCTGTGAGTGAGCTGCAGGATAAGGTATTGAGGATGGCCTTCCTCCAGTTGTAGAGAGGGATTCTCACTGACAATCAGCAAGTAAACAGGGACCTCAGAAATAAACCACAAAAAATAAATTTTGCCAGCAACCTGGATGAACTAGGAAATGTATTCTTCCCTATCCAAGCTTTTGGATGAAAACACAGCCTGCCTGATATCTTCATTTCAGACTTGTTAGGCTTTGAGCAGAGAACACAGCTGAGCTATGCACAGACTTCCGATCTGCAGAAACTGTGGATTAATAAACGGATGTTGTTGTAAACTACTAATTCAGTTCAGTTCAGTTGCTCAGTTGTGTCCAACTCTTTGAGACCCCACGGACTATAGCACAACAGGCCTCCATGTCCATCACAAACTCCAGGAGTTTGCTCAAACTCATGTCCATTGAGTCACTGGTGCCATACAACCATCTCATCCTCTGTTGAAGTTTCAGCTTCAGCATCAGTCCTTCCAATGAATATTCAGGACTGATTTCCTTTAGGATGGACTGGTTGGATCTCCTTGCTCTCAAGAGTCTTCTCCAACACCACAGTTCAAAAGCATCAATTCTTTGGCACTCAGATTTCTTTAGAGTCCAACTTTCATCCATACATGACTACTGGAAAAACCATAGCTTTGACTAAATGGACCTTTGTTGGCAAAGTAATGCTATGGTAATTTGTCATGCAGCAATAGCAAGCTAATAAACATGGCTTCTAGGCTAGAAGCATCTTAACAATATAAAATGACATTGGACAATGTTGTTTCAAAGGCTCTGAAACACTTTGAAGGCAGAATCTAGTGTTGAAAACACACTACATGCTGGATAAAACTTGCATATGTGACTGAATAAATGGTTAACTTATAGTAAATGCTTTATACTGTAAATTATAAAACACCTTGAGATATGCTGATTTTTAAGGATAAAATATTGATAGATATTAAAATATACATTTTAGAATTGAAAAAAGAAGCTCACAGAGAGGTAAATAACTCAACTGAAGTCATAGCCTTGGAAAATGACAACAATTTCCACCATAATCTCTCTACCTTTATTGAACAGAGGTATTAAGAAAATAAGCAATGGAGACATGCTTGAAAATAAATAGAATTCTGATTAATTCATGAAAGCAACTAGAAATAGCATCAGGAAACTCACTCTTGGGGCATGTCATCTAACATCTCTGAATTTCAATTCTTTTATCTATAGAGTAACATTAAAATAGTACCAAATTCATAAAGAGCAGAGCATTCACATAAGCTTATCTCTTACAGATTAACTTTGAAAAAAATGGAAAATGTAGAATTTTAAAATCCTATTGTTTTTTATAAGTTTGCTATATGTGATCTTTATAGATTTCTTCATATATACTAAAATAATAAAGAAAATTAAATCTCTTATACATGTAATTTTAATAGTATTACACACTTAAAACAGCATTAGAGGTTGTGGGGTAAATATTTTCTTTTTAAATATTTAAGTCAAATGTTTGTTGTTTACAAAAGTGTTTAACATCCTCCAATATTTTTCTACACAGCACCAATAAAAGATCATAGAAAGTAAGCTTCATTTAAAATGACAATAAAAGCACATTACAGTTCTAAGTTAGTATATCATCTTTAGAATTCCAGAAGTAGTAAAAATCACTCTGGAATATTAAGCAAAGGACTGGGTAACTTCTCAAAAGATTTTTTAACTCTCTGAGAGAAGATCAGGGTATATTTTATCATCAAATATTGACAAGAAAGTCATTTAGTAAATAGCTTTCTCAGACACTCTGAAATAAGTTTCATCATCATATTTGTGCCTCTTTAAAATATTAAAATGACTTCACAAAAATTGCTTCTATCTTTAAGTTTGAGACTTGACAATATATTTCCAAAGTTACTTTATTTTTTCCAAATTTGTACATACATTTTTTATGCCTAATAATTACTTTTGATATCTTCAAAATAATTCACTTCAGTCATTTGGCTAGAGTAATGCCAATGGACTCTTGAATAGTACTTCCTAATAGATATGTTTACATATGAAGCATCTTGCAACATTATTGATATTCTCATACATACACTAGAGCAATGAAAAGGAGATATTATTTTCTAGGGCTGCAAAAAAAATGAGTTTAAAATGTCTAGCATTCAATTTAATAGTTATTTTCTTTACAGTTACATGAAAGTAATAGATATATTGATTCATAAATGATAACTAACACTGTATTCTATGCAGAGGGAAAAAATAAACTTTGTGTATATTTATTTTTGTCACCATAAGTGAATGAGAATCTGTGAAAATTTCTTGCTTTATAAAGCATTTGGATTTGTCTCTTTTCAGCAATTTTTTCAACTATAAAATACTTTAAAAAATCCCAAAGAATCAAATCCTTGTTCATTTGCAGTAGCTTTACAATTTTTACTATCCTAAGTTCTAATAATGCTTTATCTAGCCATATATGAGTGTAACAAAATGAATCATCTGCCATTACAAATCTTAAACGCATACAAGATGACTTTACATAAGTTTTCACACCCAGAAGTCATGATTTTCCCTGTGACAAATGGGTCCTCAAACACAAGAAAATTCTTATCACCATCTGCTTTCATCAGATAACAAAGACACTGTGAATATTCTCTATCTGTATTTTCATATTTATAATACAAATGTAAAATTAACTATATCAATAAGCAGAGAGAGGGGGAAAATGCATATATACAAAGCAGAGAGCTTTAATTTTTAGAAAAGTTTTGGAAATAGACTGATGAAGAAGAATGTATATGCCCCTGTGTCTCCAGGCCAAAAAAAAAAAGCAGATTTATTCAGTCTGACTTGAAAATAGTACCTGTTGACTGTACATCTTGACTGACAGTACAGAATTCCAACACTGTCATAAATTTCATTGACAAGTATAGGTGATTAATTGTGATTGTAGAGAAATACACATATACCAATAATCAGGAAACAACAATAAAGCAATATTTGAAATATTTTATTAGTTTCTTTAATGTTGCAATAACATTTGAGTCAGAGATTTCCCATAAATAAATTTCTAGAAACTAAAACAATACATTTTTACTCAGGCACACACAAGCCTACCATAAAGAAGCTGCAATGGACATTGATGGGAAGGTTGAGCATCAGGAAAAAAACCTGAGACTTATATGTAAGACTAGGATTCATTATTTAAAAACTGAGAAATTTCCTACAACAATTAGCAGATCATTTTAACTTGACAAATTGTTACTTTTTAAAAATCTTTCTATCTCTGAAAGAAATTCAATTAGGTGATTGCAAGTCCCTCTTGCTTGAACAGCAGTCATATGCACCTTGTCCCTGTCACAGGGCTTGATATTATCTAGAGATGAGTGACAGAAAAGTCCAGGACTAACAAAGGCTCACCCCGTTCCGTTCCTGTCAGCCAACTCTGGAATGTCTTTCTTATTAGAAGTACCCAGGAGTTTTCTCTGCACAAGTAGAGTCCTAGAGTAAGTAACGTCGTCTCCTGTTTTAACCATGTATACTCCTGAATCAAGGGTGGTCTTTCCCTTTTCAAGAAATGCCTGCGCCCTTTTGGCCAAAAACCAGCAATTTCATTTTCATTGAGAAAACAAAAACATGTTTTCCCCTCCTCCGAATGACATCTGTCTTAAATAATGGAATGAGCAGTTCTCAAATTGAAAAACAAAACAAAACGAAACAAAACAAAAACTAATCATCATGATGCAGAATTTAAACTGCAAGCAGTCTTCAATATTTTATTATGTGGAAGTAGAATCTTGAAAGGAACACAATTTTAGTTTCAGTTTCTAAGTGAAAATAAAAGCTTATGTTCAGAGAAGTTCAAGGTTAAATTTCCTCCTCATCAGGCATAACAAATGTATTATTTTTCCTGGATTAAAATGACAATAATACCAGGAAACAAAAGCTTAGTAAGATTACAGCTTAAATTGGCAAACCTTTAAATTTGAACTTGTTTAAAAACTAATTTTATATATCCCATAACTCACAAAGTTGTCACTAATTATTGATTCTTAGAAGAAAAATAGTAATAGTTTGTTAGTTGTTAATATATTACTTGGTTCTGATAGTTTGATCTGAGCATACTATTTTATAAAAAATATAGGATAGAATGTGAAGGATTAGAGATACCCAAGTGCAAAAATAGCTGATTGAATCATGAATGTGAATAATCAAGAAAGCCAAAAAAACTAAAGTCTAGGGGGAAAAATAGAACAATTTAAAGAAAGTGTCAGGTTGGTCAGAGACTAACTTTGATTGTGTGATTAGGAATGAGAATTAGGTTACAGTGCCTGTTCCAGAGAGAAAAACAACCAACACTTCTTGCCTTTACACTGAAAAGGTGATTATTTAACCAAGAATGACATTGGATTTACTTTCTTCTTTCTGTGTACACAGAGCTCACACTAAGATTGGATGGCAAACTATTTCTCTTGGAAACAAACTGAAAAAGAAATAGTAACTTTTAAAAATTATTGTTGGGAAAACCTATATCTGTTGACAAAACCACATCATTTCATTTAGTAATTTACTTAATTAGATCTAGTAAGAATAAAGCAATATTTTCTTGAGTGTTTCTAGATCTCATGAACTCTAACGATTTCAATATTCCTTGTTTTGGTTTGCAGATATTAACTCTCTGATTTGGGGCTTCCCTGGTAGCTCAGACAGTAAAGAATCTGCCTGTAATGCAGGAGACCTGGGTTCAATTCCTTGTTTGGAAGATCCCCTGAAGAAGAGAATGGCAACTCACTCCAAAATTCTTTCCTAGTGAATCCAATGGACAGAGGAGCCTGTTGGGCTACAGTCTATGAGGTCACAAAGAGTCAGACACCACTGAGTGACTAACAGTTTCACTTTTGCTTTCACTTTTTTATATAGGCTTGGAAGTAGTGTGCATTATCCCATAGTAACTCTCTCTCATTCACACACACACACACACACACACACACACACACACACCTCTATATGCAAAAAGATTCTTTTGTAAGAATATAAACCTGGATATTTTCTCTCCTTCATTCTGGCTTGAAGGAGTGAAACTGTTATAAATGATCAAGATGGGAAAATGGCCTTAATTTTTCCTTCAGCTTGACTGAATTTTAAGCAAAAGTCTTTATGACTCTAGGCCCTGATTTCCCCTTTCCTAGAAAATTTACCTTACAAAATTTATAAACATAAATTCTTTATCTTCCTCTTTGAGATACAAATCTTTTTAAAGGCTTCTTGCAAATTTTAGAACCTAGGAATGTTTTTTCTCAAGGACTAGGGATCCATACCTTTGAGATATATTAGTCAGGAGAAATAGTACATCATCACCGAGTTTCTGTGGGAGAGTAGGAGTATATTTCAGTTGGGAGCCTTGCTTCAGGTTGCAAATCTCCTGTCATGAGAATAAGAATAAATTTACTTTTCCTTTTAATAAGGATTACTTTGCTGACAAAGATCCATCTAGTCAAAGCTATGGTTTTTCCAGTAATCATGTATGGTTGTGAGAGTTAGACTCTAAAGAAAGCTGAGCACCGAAAAATTGATGCTTTTGAACTGTGGTGTTGGAGAAGACTCTTGAGAGCAAGGAGATCCAACCAGTCCATCCTAAAGGAAATCAATCCTGAATATTCATTCAAAGGACTGATACTGAAGCTGAAACTACAATACTTTGGCCACCTGATGTGAAGAACTGACTCATTTGAAAAGACCCTGCTGCTGGGAAAGATTGAAGGATGGAGGAGAAGGGGATGACAGAGGATGAAGTGGTTGTATGGCATCACTGACTCAATGGAGATGAGTTTGACTAAACTCTGGGAGTTGGCAGTGGACAGGGAAGCCGTGGGTGGCAAAAAGTTGGACATGACTGAGCGACTGAACTGAACTGAACTGATTAACAAATATAAGTTACCTATGTTTCCTGCTCAGCTCTTAAAAACTTTCCCAACTTTTGTTTTAATGGAGTTTTCTGTCTCTGTCCCCCATTACAATAGCCTGAATAAAAAGTCTTCCTTGTCTGATTCACTTTGACCAATTCAATGCTTACTTTCACAGAGCTAAATACATGGTATTAAGGAACAGTGCTTTTATGTTATATGGATAGAGCTGCAATCTATTTGTAGTTTAAATTCTTAGTCTATTACCTCTTTTTGGGCTTCCCAAGTTGTGCTAGTAGTAAAGAGGTCACCTGCCAATGCAGGAGACGTGAGACGGGAGTTCGATCCCTGGATCAGGAAGATCTCCCGGAGGAGTGCATGGTAACCCACTCCAGTATTCTTGCCTAGAGAAAATCATGGTCAGAGGAGCCCAGCAAGCTATAGTCCTTAAAGTTACACAAAATTAGACACAACTGAAGCAACTTAGCACAATTTTTTATGAAATCCTCTTTCAATTTGGGGCTTCCCTTGTGTCTCAGCTGGTAAAGAATCCACTTGCAATGCAAGAGACCTGCATTTGATCCCTGGTTTGGGAAGATCCCCTGGAGAAGGGAAAGGCTACCCACTCCAATATTCTGGCCTGGCGAATTCTATGGAATATACAGTCCATGGGTTTGCAAAGAGTTGGACATGACTGAGCGACTTTCACTTTCACTTTCAATTTGTCTTTAGAGATTTTTCTTGATTACTGTTTTTGGGATTATTTTCTCATGTGACATATTCCAAAATGTAGTTGTGATGGCTCTGATTTTGACATTGTGCAAATTTTTTCATGAATTCTTAAGTTTGGGTTACTAAAATGAACACTTGAAGTCATGAGATGAATACTCCATTTCACTTGCTAATCTTTTCTTAGATTTATTTTTCTTTGTCTTTGATCCTTCTTAATACCAAGACCACGAGGACCAAGCAAAAGATATAGGCATAGAAAAAGAGATTTAAACTTCTTGGTGTCATGAACCCCTTTTGACAGTTTGAGGAAGCCTATGAACCTCTTGGAATATTCCATTTAAATCCACAAAATAAAATTCATATGATTAAAATGGAAGCTAACAATATTAAAATATACCAAATGTTTTTATACATGGTAATAGATTTGCTTTTTTAAATAAATTATAAGATACAGAGATTGGTCCATCACCAATGGTATCCTCTGAATTTTGATAAGTGATATTTCAGGATATCTTCAACACCTTGGTAACAAGAAAAAAAAATCCATTGATATATATCAACAGATTAGCTGATGCTGCTGAGGATTTTTTGCCTATATTTACAACTGAAGGAAGTGTTAAATTTCATCTGGTGGTTAATGAAAAAAAAAATATGTTCTTTTTTTCTTATAAAAGTAACTGGTTAGCCTGGATAGTCTAGAGTATAGAACCAGAAGAGTGCTTTGATTCTAAATCAGTACTGCAAATGGAAACTTATGACCCTACTAGCCCATTGTAACTTGTCATCATTAGTGACAATGTAGAGGAGATTGTGGCTGAATCCCTACAGAAATAAACTAAAAATTCCCTCCAAATATCTTCCTCATAAAACTGAAGCAGTGCTTAGATGAAAATTCAAAAGGTTGGAATTTCAGCACAGTTTCATCACATCTTTATTTTTACTAACCCATAACTGCCTGAGCATAAAATGTACTCACTCATCTGACTATGCTAAGTTCAAATGCCTTAGGGACAAGCTGTTCACTTTCAGTGGGTATTTTTATAATGTAAGATAGGAAAGAGCCAAAGGACAAGGAATTTTTGAGTAATGACAGAGAAACTATAGGGATCATTCACTTACAGAATACTTTTTAACTTCTTAAGTACTTAGAGTTTTATAAAAACTCCTCCCATAACAGCTGTATAAAGCTGAGTTTGTTTATGTATTACAATGACATTACACAGTTCTCTCAAGTGCTGGTTACTTTGCAGTACCCATGTTGTATTGATTTTTGGAAATCATAATTTTGAGTGGGCCTTAAAAAATGATAAACCAAAATACAATTTATAATTCTGCAGTTAAGAAAGAAGCATTGCATTCTACAATCATTGCTAACTGATGATTATACTCCTCATTATGCTTCATTCTAACGTCAAGAAATGTCAACCTCATCAAAAATTTTTAAAAAAAATTGTATAATTCTTGTATAATTGTATAATTCTGAAGATCAGGTTGGAAATAACAAATTCCTAAATAAAGGCTTAATCAATACTGCAGTTGGGCAGGGGCTGTTAGTTAATATTAAACCTAATACATTTAGTCCTGTTGTTAGTTGTTAAGTTGTGTTAAACTCTTTTGTGACCTCATGGCTGTAGCCTGCCAGGCTCCTCTGTCCATGGGATCACCCAGGCGAAAATACAGGGTGGGATGCCATTTCCAGGGGATCTTCCCAACCCAGGGTTTGAACCTGCATCTCCCACATTGACAGGCAGATTATTTACCATTGAGTCATCAGGGAAGCCCACATTTAATCCTATGTCACTTCTAAATTCTCCCAAGATTCACTATTTTGAAACTGAATATCTATTTTTTTATTCTTCCCTTTTTTTAGCTTTGATGCCATTTTAAAATTATTTTACATTCAAAATTATTTGATTTATAATGTTATACTACTTTCAGATATATAGCAAAGTGATTTAGCTATATCTATACATTGGAGAAGGCAAATGCAACCCACTCCAGTACACTTGCCTGGAAAATCCCATGGACGGAGGAACCTGGTAGGCTGGAGTCCATGGGGTCGCTAAGAGTTGGGCACAACTGAACAACTTCACTTTCACTTTTCACTTTCATGCATTGGAGAAGGAAATGGCAACCCACTCCAGTATTCTTGTCTGGAGAATCCCAGGGACAGGGGAGCCTAGTGGACTGCCATCTATGGGGTCGCACAGAGTCAGATATGACTGAAGCGACTTAGCAGCAGCAGCAGCAGCAGCAGCATACATATATCTGGGCTTCCCAGGTAACTCAATGGTGAAGAATTTGCCTGCCAACACAGGAGGCTTAGGGTTGATCCCTGGGTAGGGAAGATCCCTTGGCAAAGGAAAAGACCACCCACTCCAGTATTCTTGCCTGAAAAATCCCATGGTCAGAGGAGCCTAGCGGGAGACAGTCCATGGGATTGCAAAGAGTCAGACAGATACAGCAACTAAGCATGCATACATACATACATATACCTATTATTTTTCAGATTCTTTTCCCATACAGGTTATTAGAGATTATATGTTTTTTATGCAGTGTGTGCTTAGTGCCTCTAGCTACTTCTTTACTTTCATGAAGTCAAATTCAAAGTTTTAAAATTTTCTCTTTGACTAATGCTAAGAAGATGGATAGAAAAAAAAATAATTCAATTCACATTTGTGTTTATTAGGTACATCAGGTAAGCCCACTCCACTTGTTTCCATCAGAAAACGCCTATATTATTTACTGAAAATAGAGTCTTCTGGAAAAATAACACTGTCAGATTAGGTCATAGATCATTTCCCTGCACTGGGCAGCAACAATAAAAGGATTTTGGCAGTGGACTACCAGTTTGCCATTCCTTACAACTGCCCAACACACACTGGAGTTAGAAAGAAAGGAAAATTGAAGTAGCATTATTGGTTCCATAACCAGCTCCCTGACCAAGAACACCTCAGTCTTTGATGTGGAGAGGTGAAGGATCGCTGTGTACATTTTGATTTGATAGTTTCTCAGAGTATCTCTTGACCCAACTCCACTCAATCAAATGTCAAAATCCCTAGAAAAGAAAGGTTATTATAGAGAACAAGGCAAATCAAAGCTGCATCACTATGCTTTCTGTAGACAAGAGGCAGTTCCACATTGTGACTTTAGTACAACAATAAGAATTTAATAAAGGGGAAACATTTGAGGGATGACAAGACAGATACACTTTGCAGGAATTTTTAGGCGGAATCATTCACCAGGCTGCAGCATCGGTCAAGTGGTATCAGCTTCTAATATACCTGAAGACATCTGTCAGTGACTGATGTATTGCCAATATACAAGCCAGGAAGCGTTGTAAAATTAGGAAGAAAGATGGAGTTGTGAGACCTCCTGGGATTAATTGAGCAAGTCAGAAAAACATGAACAGGTGCCAGTTTCAGCAACTTAGCTCCTGAGTAGAAACTCCTGGTAACTCACAAATTCGTGCCTTTTTGATGGTATTTGTCCCTTGATCTATTATTACCCTCAGGCCACTGGCATATAATGATGATAACAGGTGTTCAACCAGTTTCACAGACTCCACAACTTACTTAGCTCTAAATAATACATGATCTCCATGTAACATTATTTAGTCAGAAGTAACTATTTATTTTTGCTGAAGATATCAGCGAGGCTCACTTGTCCATGGATGAAGCGATGTTCGAGTTAATGGTCTATGCAATATCCACAAATAGAATTACAAATCTTTGAAATGTAGTGAAACAACATCTTCTTTCAGAAGCACTAACTTCTGGATATAGTAATTATGACTCCAATGACTTAGTGAGAAAATTAAAGTAAAATGTTTCTCCTCTTGGTCTGAGAGAAAAATATGATCATTTATCACAGAAGGAGATAATTGAACTTACTATTCAAATTTAGAGATCTCCTTATTTGTGTTGCTCTATTAGCTCTGTCAGCAGAAGATGCATGTATTTTTACCTGTCAGCCTCTATTATAGTAACTGGAGCACAATCAGTGATCATTAATATGATAATAAATGGGAAAGAGCAATTCTTAACTTCTTTTCCTTATTAGAGCCACAGAAAGAAAACTGTGACAAGCATATATGGGATATTTCAATATCACCAGGGAAATTAATAGCATGTCACAATATTGTCCTAAATGAAGTATTTATAAGCCTTCCTTGATCTAAGCCAATAAGCTTTAAATATGTCTCTTAAAATTTTGCATCAGGCAGTGTGATATCATTTGTTACTCTGAGAAGGAGACTACTTCTTACATTTGTGCTGTTTCTTTGTGGGAATGACATTTGTTCAATTGATTGAAATCCCACTTACTTTAGAAGTGCATTTAAAGGAAAGCAAGTAGACCTTTTGCATGTTAAATATGCAAATACAATTGACATTATTTGCTATGGTCAAAACAGGAAAAGTGGGGGGAAAAAGGAGGAAAAAAAGAACTCAAGAATAATTTTCATTTAAGTGAATTTGTCTGAGACTTCTAAAATATTAAAATTTTTAATTCTTTTTTACAGTCATTGTCTTTTTGTTTGCACTCATATACTAATATACATTGTTGGTTACCTTCTCATATTTATGGTCCTTTCTTCTGTCTAAAGCATACATCACCTGAAGAGGTAAATATACCTCATATTTTCTTTGAAATAACATCTTCCTTAAATGTAAGTATCTAGTTAATAATTATCAGTTTAAATGTATGCCAGGTCTTATACCATTGTCTGAAATATTTGTCTCCTCCAGTCTCAACCCAAATTAAAAACAGGTGGGTAAAATTTTATGTTTCAGTGTCAATTTGGGGTAAAAGTGCCAAAAAGTTACCTTTTTTTTAATTAACAATAATCCAAAGTGCTCTTTTTTTTTTTTTGAAATAAACCTATCTTTGTACCTGGTGGGAGCTGAGGCTTTCCAGAGAGTTCAAAACTACCCTATCACCAGAAGTGATGCTGTTTTCAAGAGATGATGAGAGACCTGAGAACTAACTCATCCTTTGTTTCCCTAGTCAAGTTTTGATTCCATTATCTACTGCTTTTTTTAAACTTGAGTAATCTCTTGAAAATGTCCACAGATCTTCCATTTCATAGACAAAGAGAAATATCAAAGAGAAATATTGCCAACGTTTAATCTTTCTTTGTCTTAGTCATTCACTGGATCTTCTAAGACACATTAGAAATCCTTCTCAATATGGTTTCAACATATACCACCAGTACACTGAAGATCCCTTCATTTGTTATAAACTCATGGGATATTCTTCAGCACTTACCTTCCTAGAGCTTTTGACAATAATTCTGTATGGAGTTTTCTCTTTCTTTTGATTCTGTGACAGTGACTTCATGTTTGTTTTTTCTCTTGTCTGATTGTTCTTTTTTTAGTTTCTGTCCATTTCCTCTATTTCATAAACAAGGATTTTCCTAAGTCAAAAAATAACAAACTTCAAAAATATTTGCAATATGTTTTTCTTCTAAGTAATGGTAGTGTTTATAACCAAAGAGAAGCTCTCATGAAAACTGAATTCTGAAGTTCTGAAAGGCTGTAATTTATTTCATGCATATCAACAAAGTTTTCCATCACCATCAACAGCAGTATTTTTAGCCCAAACACTCTTTAATATTACTTGGAATATTAAGAATTTATTCTAACCATTTTCTCTATATATTTCCTGTGACTTCCTACAATTGATCTTATATATAAAAATCAGATTAATATTTTTAGTATGTAACCTGAATATGCCCAAAGCATACTTATACACACACAAACCACCTCCCCCCACACAGCCAATGATCACCACCACTTTAAACTCTGTTTTTCTAAGGATGAAACTCCACATTCTTAACATGGCCTGCAAAGTACTGTATGGTTTTGCTTTGTGTTTTGCAGTTGCCTCACTTCACACAGTGCTCTTGGGGCAACTTTGTCACCAGTCTGCTTTCAATTCCTCTAATACGCCCTACTTTTGCACAATCACTGTAAGGTTTGGCAATTACTGCTCTTCTAGCAAGGCTTTCTTCTCCACTTTTACCCACTTAATTTTATTTCACTAAAATTTTAGTTCATTCACAACATCTTCAAGGCAGCTCTCCTGCCGTGATGTCTCTACCCACACATTGTTTTAGCACCATCTATCTTTACTTTTCATTATTGAGGTTTGTAACTTTAGATTTAATTTTATGGCATCACTGATGGGCTCAGGGCAGAAATTAAATACCCAACAAACTATTCTTGTCCCTTCTGCCCACTTAAGTTTAAAAGTGTTAGTCGCTCAGTCCTGTCCAACTCTTCATGACTTCATGGACTGTAGCCCACCAGTTTCCTTTGAGAATCCTCTGTCCTTGGGATTCTCCAAGAATACAGGAGTGGGTTGCCATTCTCTTCTCCAGTGGATCTTCCTGACCCAGGGATTGAATTCGGGTCTTCTGCATTGCAAGAATGGAGAAGGCAATGGCACCCCACTCCAGTACTCTTGCCTGGAAAATCCCATGGATGGAGGAGCCTGGTAGGCTGCAGTCCATGGGGTCGCAAAGAGTCAGACGTGACTGAGCGATTTCACTTTGACTTTTCACGTTCATGCATTGGAGAAGGAAATGGCAACCCACTCCAGTATCCTTGCCTAGAGAATCCCAGGGATGTGGGAGCCTGGTGGGCTGCCATGTATGGGGTCGCACAGAGTTGAAGACTGAAGCAACTTAGCAGCAGCAGCAGCTCTGCAAGAAGATTCCTTAGCTTCTGAGCTACAGGCAATCCAGAATCACTTCATTAACATCAAAAGAGACAGCTTCGTCAATCTCATCACTTAGAAAATTCCAAAGGTTTTAGAACCTCTGTTCTAGGAACGGGGATGACGACCAAACTTATATATTTTATTATAAGTCACAGTATCACAAAATCAATGACTCATCAGTTAACTTTTATTGTGATAATTTATATTCTTGTCTAATTTCCCTTAATATATTATGAACTTCCTATAAACTATAATATTGATATTTATAAAACTTTATCAACTGCAAGTTGATTTTATTTGTATTACCTCATTTGACTTTCAGAACAAATGAGATTGATGAAGGAAAATTAATGCTATTCCAGTTTTCAAGAATAAATATTTGAGACTCAAAGTGATAAAATGACTTGTTTAAGACCATAGACTATTACATAGTATTAAATTATGGCCCTTGTTTAATTTCAAATTATGTGCTTATCACATTAATAGTTTCATATGCATATGTTCAAAAGCACATAGCTAGGTGGCTGCACACAATTTTTTTTGAATGAATGAATGCATTAGTAATCTAAATGAAAATTTCATATTTTTGTTTGAAATTATAATGTTTGGAAGGTTATAAAAAATATACAGTGGATTTGAAGTACTTTGGGAGTTGGCACTGTATGAAAGAATGTTTAAAGTATTGCAGATTGAATGCCAAGTTAAATGACAATAATTTAATTATTTTTTTAAAAGATTAGGATATAAAGAAAATTGGAGGTGAATACAAGAAGCAAAACTTTAGCTAGAATTTTTTTTCATTTTTTTAATTTAAATTTAAAATTGGTTATATATCAGATTTAACTTTATTTCCTTAGTTCTATCTCACTGCAGAAAAGATTTGAAATGGTGGACCAGTGTTACAGCTCGGAGTTTTATTTGGCAAGCAAAGGATAGTACACCCCTGAGGCATGAGAGAAGCCGCAATCTGTCTTGGCTTCCTCCTTTTATACATTTGTCTCCTCCCCTGCTTGAGCCAGCGCTATGCAAATTGGGCTGGCCAAGAAGGGGGTGTGTGGTTTCACCTGTGGATTTTCTTTTATTCCATTCTCTTGGGCCTTTCCCTTTCTTTGTCTTTTAGCTATCAGCATTTTGGACTCCTTTTTCCTATTCTAACTATCTAACAGAAATATTCTAAAAAAAAAACACAATTAATCTTTTAGAGGGTTTTTTTAAATTTAAAGTGAGTTTACATTTGAAATCATACTTTTTAAGGCTTAATATCTCTGTAAAGCAATATGAATCACACATGCCTTTATGAATCTATTTATGTAAGTGTGACTGCAAAATATAAGAATGAAACATTATAAACAATTTATATTTATTATAGTCTTGCTTCTATGGCAGTGTGAAATGACCATAATAATGGTCCTGGCAAGAAGAAATGCACTGGACATTAAGAGACTGCCCCCACAAAGTGCTTTCTTCAAACATAATGAGTATAAAAAGGACAGTATGTTCATCTTCAAAATATTTTCTGTAACATGGCAAGGTTTATTCACCTTAAAAATAAAATCATAGTTATTAACATTTCTAAGTATCTGTACACTGCTCACTATTGCTTAAATCTAAAAAAGAAATAAAGAAAGGAAAATGAAAAAAATCAAAGCCTTTTTTCATCCTTAAATTATGCCCTGAGATAGACTCAGTTCAGTCACATTTAAAAAAGGAAGTAAGTGCTCTTGATTCAAATGAAAGAAAAGAAGGAAGAAAGAACGAAAGAAAAAAAACAAAAATTACTATGCTTTATTAGTTTGCAAAGATATTTTAGTTTTCATTTTAAATTGATTTAATTTAATGGGTTGGAACCATACTATTTTAAATGTTTCCCCTCACATTACATATTTTGAAGAAAAAAAAATTTCAATTGTCAGGCATAATTTCAGTGCTCAAAGATTCTATTGTCTGCTGTATTACACAAATATTTTATATGGTTTACAATAATTGCTTAATATATTATAATCTATTTCCTAAGAGATAATTATCCATTTAATTAAGCATGTACAAATGGACTTCCCAGGTAATGCAATGATAAATTATCCATCTGCCAGTGCAGATTCCTGAGAGTAGGAAATGGTAACCCAGTCCAGTATTCTTGCCTAGGAAATTCCACGAACAGAGGAGCCTGGTAGGCTACAGTCCACAGGGTTTCAAAGAGGTGGACATGACTGAGCATTCAGACACATACACACTTGCACAAATGTCCTCACACAAACAGTTGGAGAAAATATATAGAGAGAATTAAATGGTTAAACATATGTAAACATTTCAAAAGATAGTAACCCCCAAAATCAATTAACAGTATTCCTTAAAATATCCTCTTGAAGACTGCATTCCCATTGTATAGACTGTAAATTAAAAAACAAAACAAAGCAACAAGTTTTTGCTGCTATGGCTTAAAGTTGTGCAAAAAAAGTTTTAAATTATATACACAGCTAGAATGCGGTTAAATAAAGTTACTATATGAATAATCAGATGACTCGAAACAAGCATACACTCTGATGCTAAATAAAGGTAATTTTTATTTCCTGCTTTCATCACACCAGAGATCAGTGAGCAACATTTTTCTTTATTGTTGGCTTTCTATGGTAAATAAGACCACAGTGAGGAGGCATGTAGACATCTCCTGTAGTTATCCTACCAGCTCTCATTCATGCCTATAGGAAAATTACTTCTCCAACAGATCTAATTCAGAAGGATATACACATTCCCTGTGCTTGTCTGGATCAATTTTATGGATGATTAACTTCTTTATATTGACCGTGGGCCCATTTTGGTAATGACTTATGTGTTTGTGATTCTTTTTTCTACTAAAAAGCACAACTGGAAAAAAGTTAATGATTTCACATATTGTTAGTTTCCAATGTTATAAGCTCCATCTCTAACCACATCCTACAAAACTCAAAGCATCTAGGCATTTACCCACTAGCCTCTGTGTATCAATTCAGACCAATTTTTAATCTTTCCTAATGTGATTCTGAGTTCACTTATACTACCTACATTGCTTAAATCATACTTAAGAATCTAACTTATAATATTTACCAATATAATATATTTTTCTAGTCCCACAATGCCTAAACTGGGTAAGAATAGAGTTGAGAATTAACAAGCATTAACTACATTTGAATAGCTAAAAACCTATGTAAAGAAAGGAGGGAGGAGATCTAGATGGCAGAGTAGGAGGCTGAGTTCACCTCCTCCAATGAACACATCAAAAATAAAACTACATGTGAAACAATTCTCACTGAAAACACACTGGAGACTTGCAAAAAGACTCTTATGCAACCAAAGCTGTAAAAAAAAAAAAAAAAATCCAGATGGAGTTGAGTAGGAAGGGAAGAGAAGCAATCGTGTTGGGACTTGTGTTCCTAAGAGGGGACACAGAAGAAAAGAAAGATTACAGACTTGAAAATCATTCCTGGGGACTGAGGGATTAAAACCACATGCTGGGCACGCCAGCCCTGGAGTCTTGACATTGGGAAGACAGCTCCCCTTAGCTGCTTTGAAAACCAGTGGGACATATTGTGTGTGTGTGTGTGTGTGTGTGTGTGTGTTTTGTGGGTGGGGTGGCGGGGGGAGGTCTGTAATAAATGTAGATGCTGACCATGAAGACCAAGCACATACTTGCTTATTCCTGGGAACAAGGTGGAGAAAGTAGATTGAAACTGTCTTGGACTCTGGCCAGTTTCCTGTGACCACTCCATTGCACCCCAGCAAAAGCTGAAAATGAAGAGGGAATTCTAAAGACAGCAAGAGAAAAACAAAGAATCACATACAGAGGAACTCCCATAGGGCTATCAGCTGCTTTTTCTGCAAAAACTTTGCAGGCAAGAATGGAATGGTATGATAGATTTAAAGTGCTGAAAGGAAAAAACATATAACCCACCAAGATTTTCATTCGTAATGAAAGGAGAGATAACTTCTCTGACAAGCAAAAACCAAGAATTAATCAATACTAAATCATAAATAAATTAATCATAAACTAAATCATAAATAAATGTTAAAAGGTCCTCTCTTAGTAGAAAGAAAAGGCTACAATAAGAAGCAAGAATATATAGAAGAGTAAAAAATATCAGTAGCAAAAACAAGCGTGTAGTAAAAGCTGTGGATTAATCACTAAAATAAGCTAGTGCCTAATAAAAGACAAAAATTATAAGGTATAACTACAATAAACAGTGAGGGGACAAACATTAAGATGAAAATATAACATCAAAAACATAGAAAATGGGGGAGTGAAAAATATAAATATGTTAGAATGTGTTTGAACTTAAACAATTATCAGCAAAAACGGGTAGAGTTATAAGTTAACATATAAGAACCAGATGGTAACTATAAATTGAAAACCTATAATAGATACACAAAAACTAGAGAGAAAGAAGTGAAATTATACTGCTAAAGAAGACTATCAAACCACAAGGGAAGAAACTAAAAAGAAGCAGAAATGAACTACAAAAACAATTAGAAAGCAATAAAATGGTAATAAGTACATACCTATCAACAATCACTTTAAATGTCAATGAACTAAATCCTCCACTAAAAAGATATAGTGTGGCAATTGAAAAAACAATACAAGCAAACAAAAAACACACTCATCTAAATGCTGCTTATAAACTCACTTCAGAGCTACAGACACATACAGACTGAAAGTGAAGCAATGGAAATAGTATTTCATGCAAATAGAAATGACAAGAAAGCTAAAGTAGTGATACTCATATCAGACAAAATAGACTTTGAAACAAAATCTATAAGAAAAGACAAAGAAATGTATTGCATAATGATAAATGGAACAAGTAGTAGATATTTGTTAACATATATGCACCTAATATAGAAGCACATAAATAGGTAAGGAAAATATTAACAAACATAAAGGTAGAAATTGACAGTAATACAATAAGAGTAGGGGATATTAACACCCTACTTATATAAATGAACAGATCACCCAGACAGAAAATCAATAAGGAAACAGTGGTCTGAAAAGATACATTAAACCTGTTGGATTCAATATATATTAGGGCATTCCAGCCAAAACAGCAGCAATAAACACTTTTTTCAAGGGCATTTTCCAGGATATATCTCATGCTATGTCACGAGACAAGTGTCAACACATTTAAGAGGATAGAAATTATACCAAACTCTTAAGAAACTAGATATGAGTTACAAGAAGAAAAATGGAAGGAAAAAAAAGAAAGCATGAGGATACTAAATAGCATACTAGTAAAACAACACCTGGGTCTCCCGCATTCCAGGCAGACGTTTTAACCTCTGAGCCACCAGGGAAGCCCAGATATTTCTTTGAGCCCCTTTTTGGGCTGTGGAGTTGAGCAAGAATACTGGAATGGGTTGCCATTCCCTTCTCCAGGAGATCTTCCTGACCCTGCGACTGATACCGGGTCTCCCACACTGTAGGCAGATGCTTTACCATCTGAGACACCAGGGAAGTCAAAACAACAACAACAACAACAGAAACAAGTGGGTCGATGTAGAAATCAAAGAAGAAATCAGAAGATAACTAAAGTCAAAGAAAATAAAAACGCAGTTTCCAAAATCTGTGGAACTCAGAAAAAGTAGTTCTTCTAAGAGGGAAGTTTACAGTGATACAAGACTACCTCAAGAAATAAAAATCTAGGAAATGATATATATTCTGCTTTACATAGACTTCCATAGATTTCCATAATGCAAATCCCAATGGAAAAGAATAACGCAAATTGTCCCATAACTCTTCTTGACATGTAGTAGTAATTCATTAATCTAATTCCCCCAAATTTGTTTCTGGATTTGAAATCACTGTTGGACAAAATCATAAAAGACTCCACTGATTAAAGGGCCACTATAATCTCTGCTATCAAACCATGACTGGTTCCTCATTTTTTCATACCAGTTATTTTCTTTTGTTGTTTAGGGATTCCTTTTAGGTATCAGTACAGCAACTCTGTCTATATTTCCAGAATTCCTCCTGTTTTTAATATTATCCATGCTTTTCTCACTTAGCTGGTGACTTTGCCTATTCATTCTCTGGGAAGACTAAAGAATGGAATGTGATTTTCACCATATCCTTTCTCTAGTCAAACCCAACACCTGTTAACATATTATTTCTTTCAATTTTAAGAAAGTTCTATACCTTTATATATCACTCTTTCTAGGCCAAAGGTAGTCTTTGATCCCAGATCTTCCTACTTTTCTAGCAAATATCCCTTGTCTGTTCAAAAGTAAAATTATTCTATGATCTTGCACAGTATTTAAAATTCTGCATTAAAGAAGGAGATGCAAGTAAGATCAATATCACAGATATAGCTTCCTTAATGTTTATTCTATGCTTTATTATTACTATTTAGAGGTTAAAATGTACTACATAAAATCCATTCTGGCATTTCCAAGGTGTTGCCAGCAACACATCTATGAAAGCAGTTACTGAAAATACAGGAACTGGAAGGAAGGAAAAAACAATACATTACAATTCAAATTTTGTTGCAAAAGAAACATGTTTGAATCTTAGTTCAGATAATTAAATTTTATGGATAAATAAGTATATAAATATTAACAAATTGGGTTTAAAGAACATTTATTATGCTCTTTTGTTTTGATAATACTATCTTATTTGGCTAAAGAGTTATAAGTAAACTATTATCACTTGAAATTTCCAAGATTTCATATACTGGTTGGCTGAAAAATTCAGATTCTTTTCTCTCACTATAACTTCCTATGCTAACTCACACTGTCTTTTGCTCTTTATTCATATTCTGATATCTAATTTTTCCCACTCCCTACCTGCTATCACAAATATCCAACATAATTGTAAAGTAATTTTCTATCCTGTACAGCCAAAAGCCACAATGTATTCCAAGCAACAGATATCTGAGCATCTCTAATGCACATTTACTAATGGTTGGACCTTAGTAAGCCTATTATCTATTTTATTTAATCCTGGATCTGTAGCTTTACTAGAGAAAGTATGATAATTGTATTAATATGTCTCTGCATATTTTCAATTTCATTTAATTCAACAAATACTTTTCATTGCCTCTAACAGTACCTATACCATGGTTGAATATATGAGGCTTTTTTTTTTTTTTTTACTTTACAGACAAGTTTTGTGTAATCTTACTAGCATACATTGTTGAGGTGAGAATTGCAAGCCATCCAGGAGGCTGTTCCCCACCTTCCAACAAGCCTAGAGCTTGCCTGTAGTGTCTGTGAGTGGTTCTATCTTCTGGACTCAGATTGCCCTACCTGCTCTATCCATACTCCAAGATTCTTATACTTTGATATAAGTATAGGATGACTATAGAAAGTATGTCATCCAAATCAGCATCCCCATTTACAAGAGGGCAAATTCTTTTGAGACATGGTATTCAAGATATAGATAAAAGAGAATTTATTAACACCCGTTAAATGCTAAGAAAGAAAGAAAAAATATTGTGAAGTTCTGATAAGAGGACAAATGAGGGACACTTCACTCAGGTTAGAGTGAGCTTGGAGAGTGTCATGAGAATAAGTGAATTCCAGGTAGAAAGATGACTGCAACCAGAAGAAATAGCCTACTGTGTTTAAGGAATTAGAAATACCTTTAACCTAGTGCAAGAAATGAGGCTGAGCAGACAATAAAAATATTGCTTATAAAGGAATTTGTACCAACATATTTTTAAAAAGAAATAAAGAAGTGTTGGCATCTTGATTAGGAAGGGGAAGGCATGGAGAGTATGGCTTTGATAAATCTGATTAGGAACCTCAAAATTAGTTGCACACCAAGAAATAAAATATACACTTTTGAAACACAGGATAGATATCTAGATAGAAAATATGTATCTGAGAAAGTTTTTTTATAAGTAATAAATAAATATATTCTTGTAAATAACATCATTCTTCTGGTTCAGATTAAATAATAAGGATAAGTGAAAGACAGAACCTTAAGGAATAGTAGCAGAATATTGAGAAGCAGGATGAGAAGGAAAAAACTTGAAACATCTTAGAAAAGGGCTAGAGAATCAAGACTAAAACTCAAAGGTGACAGACCCACAGAGGACAAGAATGAGATTTCAAGAAGGCTGTGTATAAGATTCATCAAAAAACATGTGATGAATGACATTGAACATTCATATGATCTCTACCTAGAAATATATTTTCTAAACATAAAAATTGTATAATTTCATAGGGAAAATATAAATGTAACTACATAAAATTAAAAGGATCATGAACCTCAAAAGAAAAAATACATTACAGATAATCATCAAATCAAAAGAAACTTTAGGAACATGTGTAACATAATTAAAAGTCTACTGTATGAGAATTCACTATAATTGAATACAGGAATATTATCTAGTAAAAAAAAAATAGGCAAAACGTTTGAAGAAAAAATTCATAGCTAATAGGAAACTAAAACTGAGAACGTAGTAAAATGTTCCAAAATACCAATAACCAAATAAATTCAAGTTAGATCAAGAATGAAACACCATTTTTACCTATCAAATTTATCAGACTACCTCTCTGCTGGCTAGTATGGGGAAATAAGTCTTAAAGATGGATAATTGAGGGGAAATTGATGAAAACTTTCCTATCTTTCTCAGCATCAGGATTTTTTCCAATGAGTCAGATCCTTGCATCAGATGACCAAAGTATTGGAGCTTCAGCTTTAGCATCAGACCTTCTAGTGAATATTCAGAGTTGATTTCCTTTAGCATTGACTGGTTTGATCTCCTTGCAGTCCAAGGGACTCAAGAGTCTTCTCTAGCATCGCAATTTGAAAGCATTTTTCCAATGAAAAATTTGATTATTGGACATAATCAAATGATAATAAAATATAATTAAAGGATGATGTTCAATAAAAAAAACTCAAGGTATTGGGGATACAAATATAAATATTACTTTCAAGCTTTTGATCATAAGCACTCCTAAAGATGTGGCTCATGGTCATTATTTCTGTTTTCTTCTGGTGGAGGTACCATGCAACCGCTCCCTGAGGCCCCTGAAGAACATAGCTCAGAGATGACCCCACTGGCAACCATAAGAAAACGTCTATATAATTTATTTCATATTCACTTATTCTCTTTGTGGTTTACTATATATTCATTATTTCTATATGTCAAAAATAGAATGCATTTTTTGAATGCTTGTGAATTGTTTAGATTGCTTGTAAAATATTTAATTTTTATAAATATCAATTTTTGAATACCATTGAGTGTATTGTTTTCAATAAATACATATTACTGATGAACCCCCAGAAAAAAGAGTTAGGATTTTGTTCATTTGTGTGGGGATTAGTAGTACTTACTAGGTAAAAATATAGCAACACTTATTTATATCAAGATATGCTGCATACTCATTAAGTTTATGTCTTGGGAGCCTTCTCAGATATACAAAGTTTCTAAAAATGTATAGGCATTAAAACCCATTCATAGCAAGTCATGTACTTGCAGGTAATATAGCAGCCACAGATACTATGGTAATTTAAGCCAACAGCTGGTTGTGGTTAATAAAAATGTAAACATTTTCCAAGATTTTAATATGATAACTACCTCCCCATACATATTGAAGCCATATTAATATGAAATCAGTAAACTCATGATTAATCTTATTTTCAACATTATAAGGATTAGCTGGAGTAGTATACTGGTTTTTCCTATAATTTCATATTATTTCTTTCTTTCAATTGAATAATGTTAATGGACCTGTAGATTAAAAATCCTATCAACAATGAGAAATAAGACATTCTTGTCAAGTCCCTAACAATATAGACAATAGAGCACAACACATAATTACTTAACTATTAATATCTTCACACATACCAGTTAGGTATTCCCTTTTTTCCCTTATGTCCCAAAAATGCTAAAATGAGACTTTAATGTATTCACATCATGGATAAGAGATATTATTTAACCAGAATAAATGTGTAAAGTGATTGGAAAAGGTAGTTTGTGACAGAAAAGATAGCATGTATGGTGGGCAGATTTAAATACTTATACAGTTCTTAAAGCCCATAGAATTAAAAAATAAGTTGATTAGCTATGTATCTTGAAAATAAATTCTCAAGTATGTTACAATGCCTTGTAGCTTGTATTTAAAAAAAAATTAATCACTATCTTTTCATAGAATAGCATTGGTAAAAATCACTCTCCTACCAGAAGACCTTAATATTTTATCTAGGATAGCATTTAAATTAACTTTTTTTTAACTTTTTAAAATTAATTATTATTGAAGTCTAATTGATTTACAATGTTGCATTAGTTTCAGCTATACAGTACAGTAAAACCCTTACACAGATTATAAAATCAACAGAAGAATCTGCCAAGATTATTATACTATTCCTTTATGTGCTAGGGTACTAAGTGTGATATTTCATTGCAAAAACAGAAACTAACTCAATGTCCTTCATAAAAAGTGAATGGACAAGATGAAAAAATACTTATTTGATAATAATGTTCTGGGAAATTTGTGTTTTTTTTTCACTTACAAAAATATATTATAATGCTAACTATTTAACAAAGATCAAAGGACAAACATTGGATCATGTTATAATTTATAAAATTAAAATTCTCATGTACAAGTCCTAGTTGATGCAGTGTTATTTATTCCTTTCTTCATTTATATACTTGAATACTCAGATTAATATACATCATTGGCAAATTTTATTTATCTCCTTCATATACTGATTTCTTTGCTAGGAAAATAAGGGTTGTTATTATTCACATTCAGGGATATTAGATATGAGACATATAATTATGAAAATTTTAATGTGAAATATTCATGTCATTTACTTTCTTATTAACTCAATATCCATTTCTCACAAACCAAATTTATACATTTTAATAACTGATTTTAGAAGAGTAAGGGTTAAAAAGAATAAGGCAAACCAAATATTCACTTGTAGGAAATAGATTAATAATGTGATTCTTTTGTTTATTTAACTTTCAGTGTATCTGAATGATTCCCCTCTTCTTGTGTGTAAAACAAGGGTTTTCTATAACGTGAGCTCTATATATCCTTTGTGTTTGGACTCTGCACAAAGGAGGTTCAGATAAACATTGAACAATGCCACAGTCAAAACCCATGTCATATATTAACATTGGTGTTTTTTCACCCTAGTTAAATAATTATGCCAGAAGAAATTGCAGCTATTTTCATTTAGTACTTACAGTTACCTAAGAATTTTTTAGAGCCAAGTGATAAAAAGAGAGATAAAAAATCTTTATAAATCCAATCAGAAGAGAAAAATTATAAATTATTGTTAGATTTTGACCACATGTCTAAACAGATAGATTTCTACCTATTAAAAAAGTACTATTTGACTATTTTCCACTGAAGACTGTAGAAGTAGAATTATTAAAGATTCACACAGTGGTCTACAATGTTGTGCCAGGCATGCACCCAGTGGGTGTTCAATAAGTACTAATTATTGCTGCTGCTTCAGTACTTTATAAGGCAGCCTGGAACATTGTATAATCAATGGGAAAAGAGTACAAATTGCATTAGTGTATTTTTTTTTTGTTATCTCAGGGTAAGGATGGGCAGGAATAAATAGAGCAGATACCTACTGACCCAAAATTGTTAAATGATAGTTCAGAAGAGATGAATAAAATGTCTGTCTGTGTGTGCAATCCTTCCCTGTCCAGTTTTTTCTAAAATATCTTAATTCGGCTCCTGAGGCCATAGGCAATTTAAGCTCTTATCTGATTTTCTTTAATAATATACAGGATACTTAAAAATTAAAACAAAATAAAGGAAAGAAAAATAGAACATTACTTTAAAAGAAAAGAAAACATAGGGAAAAAAAGAAGTAGGGAAGAAAGAAAGGAAGGGAGGAAGGAAGGAAATATAGAAGGGGAAAATAATGGTAGAAACATGACTTTGCAGTCTGGGCAATGACTCTCCCTTGCTGGGAGATTGTTTACATCCTTGGTTCCCTATATAAAAGCCAGTGACACCACCAGTCACTCTGAAAAGCAAAGCCTCCTGCAAGCATTTCCAAATATACCCAGGCAGAAGACACATCTTAGTTTGAAAACCACTGCAGGACTTTGTATTTCATGGAGCTCTTCATAAACTAAAAATATACCAGAGACATTTCACTTCTACACCAGTGGTTCTCAACCTTGACTGTGCATTATACTCCTCCAGGGAGCTTTTAAATTTCCAATACCAAGGCCACGACCCAACTCAATTATGTCAGTCTATGGGGAGGGACCTACACATCAATATTTTTCAAACTTCTTCAGACCAGTGGTTTTAATGTTTCAAAGCATTGCATAGACCCCATCTGCTGTCCAAACCTTTAACTTGATGAATTGACTTAATAACCAAATTAAAACTGTACTTTCTACCCCAGAGTCTGGGACTAGGATTTTAAGAAGGTAACAAAAGACATTGACTATTTATTGATAGCCTACCATATATCAGAATCCTACTAACTTATGTATATTGATATATATTACATATATATGAATATATATGTGATATATATATAATCTCAGTCCTCAAAGCCACACCTGCAAAGCACAAGTTACCAATTTTATTTTTTGATGAGAAAATAGGTTATGATGGTTTTCTTATTGAAGGTCATGTGGGGAGAGATTCCATTTACAAGCATTAGGCTATCCACCCTTTTCTTTCAGAACACTCCATAACATTAAAAAAGAACAATTCCGTAGGATAGACCCAAACAAGAGCCAAGGCCAGAGCCAGTCTGGGGAAGCTTCTCCTCTGAAGAAGAGACCAGAAGAGGCAATGGCTATGCCAGTTTCCTTCTAGACCAACAACACCTACAATTAAACTTGGTTTACACAGTCAAATTTCAAAGTCAAGGAGGTGAAATGTAACAGTTATGGGACATGAACCCTTTAGAGGCCAAGGTTGGTGGTAGGGATGGGGAGAAGGGAAGTATAACCAAAGTAGAACAATTTTAATTTTTAGCATTTCCCTTTTAGATTCAGGGTTCATAATAGGCAAAACATTAATTCAAATCCAGAGAGAATTCCTAAGTAAATAATCATGTGACTTCTAATTCTTTCATCCCAAAATGAAAGAGACACATGAATGGTGTAAATGTAATGATTACAGTGGTCAAATAGAAGATGAGTTATTTAGGGAATGTATCACCACAAAAATAAAGTTCCTGAGGAGAGTGGGTCTAAGCACTATAAATATATTTTACTTTCAGCCATTTTATTGAAGCAAGTGGGGAAATGATGTACTGAGAGGAAAATAAACCCATGTAACATTCACCCACATAAAAGAAGGTAAAAATCTGCAGAAAACATTTCATTTTATGTTATTGTTGAATATCACTCCACAGTAAACACAGTGTTCTGCTTCTTGTTGATTATAACAGAAAATTAATGCCATATTTTGTTTTTGAATTAAAGTTTTTTTTCCAACAATATACAACAATTATGATATACCCCCTACAACAATTGCAGCATTTTCATACCAATCTACCTAGAATTCATGCATTTTAAGAAGAATATGGTTAAATATTAAGGCTACTCACATTTTTCAAAGCATAATTAGGAAAATCATATTTCTTTATTGACCTCCTTTTCCTCTTTGTTTCTCTTCCTAAAAATTATTTGAGAATATTATAAACAAATTATATAGGGGAATTATGTTTTAAGTTTACTTTTGTAACTAATCATTTGTTCAGTATTTTATCATATTATATAATTGGAGTGATTAAAAGCTTAAATTTCTAGTTACAAGCATATTTTGCTTACATAAAAATAGGTTCAAATATTTTAAGCAATATATTTTAAATGTCTATGAAAAAGAAATTGGGAAAATAAATGACCTATAAGAACCAGCTACAGAGTAGGTAATCAAACCTGTAATATTTTGTCTTGAAAAAGAATCATGGGGCTATATACTAACTACCTTTTTTTTTCCCTACTCCCAAAGAGAATATGACTTTCCCCTGCAAAGCATTCAAATTGTAGCTTGCATCCAGTGCTCTCAGACTCTCAAATTGTTTAAGACTTTAAAATTTAATCAAGGGATTTCTTAATGGAAGCTAGGAAGAGCAACATCAGAAATACATTTGACAACACAGTAACAAATTTCTACTTAATTATTTACAATAGCCATATATGGCTACAGAGGGACAGAGAAGTAGTCAGAATCATGTACATCAAATTCAGCTGTCTGAAAAAACAAGGGCATCAATATGTCCTCGCACCATGCAGTTTTCAAGATTGCATCTTGTAGATCTTAATGAAATTACAAGACTACGATTTGAAGCTTCTTGCTGATGATTTATTGCCACAGGTCACTCTGAACTGAATGCTTTCAGGGTACAGAGATATTTGCATGCATCTCATTTTGTCTAAAAAGCATGTTTATCATCATTGCTAAAAGCCACCACTTTACAGCTTCCATTTTCCCCATTTCTCTCTTTTTCTCTTTTTGTTTCTCTGCCTTTCTGTATCATTATCTCTATCTAGCCCTCTTTCTATAATAAAACAGAAAAGTTTTCCACTGAGCCCAACATTATAACAAGCATCCACATGAAATGATAGGCTAAAGAAATTTAACCTACTAATTTAGGCCAGAGTGTCTTTTTTTTCTTTTTTTCTTTTTTGTCATTTACTGAGCTAGACTTACAAATCAAATATTTCATTAGTTTTATTCATAGGAAAACCCCTTAGCTTTCATACTTTGGATTATGCATTTGTTAACATTTTCCCACAAGTAATTGCCCTGGTTTTCTGTTACTAAGACAGAGCTGCTGCTGCTGCTGCTGCTGCTGCTAAGTTACTTCAGTCGTGTCCGACTCTGTGCGACCCCATGGACTTCAGCCTACCAGGCTCCTCCATCCATGGGATTTGCCAGGCAAGAATACTGGAGTACAAGTGGCTTGCCATTGCCTTCTCCTACTAAGACAGAGATACAATTTCAAACCAGTACTTACTTTCCTTGAATTTTACTACGCAGTGCATGTATTAGCCTTGACATTCTTAAGTTAGAAGTTATATATTTTTTAACTTTAAATTTCTGTTATTGTATTTTTATTGAAGTATAGTTGATTCACAATGTTGTGTTAGTTTCAAATGTGAATCACTTCAGCAAAGTGATACAGTTATATATTTAACTGTGCTATATACGTGTTGATTATCTATTTTATACATAGTAGTAGGTATCTGTTAATCCCAAACTCATAATTTATTTCTCCCTTTTCTTTCCCATTTGGTAACAATAAGTTTGTTTCCTATGTCTGTGGATCTATTTCTGCTTTGTGGATAAGTTCATTTGCATCTTTTTTTTTTAAGATTCCACATATAAACAATATTATATGATATTTGTCTTTGCCTGGTTTACTTCACTTTCTATTATAATCTCTAGGTTATTAGAGAACATAGGTTCATCCATGTTGCTGCAAATGGCATCACTTTATTATTTTTTATGGCTGAGTGATATTCAATTGTATATATGTGCCACATCTTTATCACCACTTCATATGCTTTATTTTTTTTTAAGTTATTGTATGCTGGAGTATAATTGATTAGCAATGTTGTGTTAGTTCTAAGTGTACAGAAAAGTGATCGAGTTATACATATACATATATCCATTATTTTCTAGATTCTTTTCTCATCTAGGTCACCACAGAGCAGTGAGCAGAATTTCCTGTACTATATACTGCTGCTGCTGCGGCTGCTAAGTCGCTTCAGTCGTGTCTGACTCTGTGCGACCCCATAGACTGCAGCCCACCAGGCTCCCCCGCCCCTGGGATTCTCCAGGCAAGAACACTGGAGTGGGTTGCCGTTTCCTTCTCCAATGCATGAAAGTGAAAAGTGAAAGTGAAGTCGCTCAGTCGTGCCGGACTATCAGCGACCCCATGGACTGCAGCCTACCAGGTTCCTCTGTCCATGGGATTTTCCAGGCAAGAGTACTGGAATGGGTTGCCATTGCCTTCTCCGGGTATCATATACTAGGTCCTTACATATAAAGCCGTGTATATGTTAATCCCAAGCTACCAATTTATTCCTCTCCCTTTACTACCAGTAAGCACAAGTTTGTTTTCTACATTTGTGACTGTACTTTGATTTTGTAAATAAGTTCACACCCTGCTTATTTAACTTATATGCAGAGTACATCATGAGAATCACTGGACTGGAAGAAACACAAGCTGGAATCAAGATTGCCGGGAGAAATATCAATAACCTCAGATATGCAGATGACACCACTCTTATGGCAGAAAGTGAAGAGAAGCTAAAAAGCCTCTTGATGAAAGTGAAGGAGAGTGAAAAAGTTGGCTTAAAGCTCAACATTCAGAAAACAAAGATCATGGCATCTGGCCCCATCACTTCATGGGAAATAGATGGGGAAACAGTGGAAACAGTGTCAGACTTTACTTTTTTGGGCTCCAAAATCACTGCAGATGGTGATTGCAGCCATGAAATTAAAAGACGCTTACTCCTTGGAAGAAAAGTTATGACCAACCTAGATAGTATATTCAAAAGCAGAGACATTACTTTGCCAACTAAGGTCTGTCTAATCAAGGCTATGGTTTTTCCTGTGGTCATGTATGGATGTAAGAGTTGGACTGTGAAGAAGGCTGAGTGCCAAAGAATTGATGCTTTTGAACTGTGGTGTTGGAGAAGACTCTTGAGAGTCCCTTGGACTGCATGGAGATCCAACCAGTCCATTCTGAAGGAGATCAACCCTGGGATATCTTTGGAAGGAATGATGCTAAAGCTGAAACTTCAGTACTTTGGCCACCTCATGCAAAGAGTTGACTCATTGGAAAAGACTCTGATGCTGGGAGGGATTGGGTGCAGGAGGTGAAGGGGACGACAGAGGATGAGATGGCTGGATGGCATCACCAACTTGATGGGCAAGAATTTGAGCAAGCTCCAGGAGTTGGTGATGGACAGGGAAGTGTGGCATGCTGCAGTCCATGGGGTCTCAGAGTTGGACATGACTGAGCAACTGAACTGAACTGAATCTCTTTTCTTATAGTCTTCTGGCAATATTTCACTTGGTTTGTTGCTTGTTTTTTGGATATTGAGCTGCATGATTTGTTTAAATTAAATTAAACATTTAATGAAAATAAATCTATAATGCTCTGAAGTATGCTGTTTCTTGAAGAGGAAGTATCAGCTTATTTTTTCACAATGGAAAGACTCAAAGATTGAGTAAATGTTATATGCATTTATGAGTTGTAGGGTTTATTTTTAGGAATAGTATTTTCTGAACACACAAGTTCCTAGAATTTATGTAAAGCTGCCTGTATATAATCCCTGAAATAATCCCATATATATATAAATTTGCCTTATTTTCAACACATGTAAAGGATAAAATGTGAAAATTAATCTAATGATATATAAAATGTCCCTGGAGAAGGGAAAGGCTGCCCACTCCAGTATTCTGGCCTAGAGAATTTCAAGGACTGTATAGTCTATGGGTCATAGTGAGTTGGACATGCCTGAGCGACTTTCAAAATTAGATTGCTAACATGCAACAGAAAATATATAATTAAAAATACTATTTTTATAATTTCTAAAAGCTATAAGATTGTTGAGTCAGATTTGGAAAAAATATGTCTTATAATATGCCTTCTAATAGCAAATCCCTTTTATGACATTCTGAGCAAGGATCCAGTTATTTAGAGACTAAATATGAAAATATAACTCATATCCAGAGTGAAGTCTCTTGTTGCACATTATATATCACTGAATTACTTACAATAGTTAGGAACTTTCATGTGTCTTCAACCAAGCAAAATTAGTAGATTTCCTTGGAAACTATCTCTTTTTTAGGATACACGTGTGTCTGAACTACAGATCTCACATATCCCATAACTAAGATAATATATTTTGCCAGTTAACTTCATCCATTATAAACTTTTATACTACATTCAGCCTCCTTTTTACAAATAATAGGTACATACTAGTCATTTTTTAAAATATAAGTTAATTCTAAATTGCCAGAATTTTTCACAATGTTGATTTCCTCTTCACCATTCTAGCCATCTCAGAAAATTCAACTCTTTGTTATTAAAGATTTATGACAATAGTAAATTTGAAGGACAACTGGTATAGGATAACTGAGAAACGCTCACACTTAGCATATATTTTTCTCTAGTTTCACTAGAATTCCTCAGCCATTCTATTATGGGAGGAACCAACAGGAGGTTTCATAATGATGAGTGGAAATGAGAGACATGGAAACATGGACTTACCAAGAAATGATAGCAAAAGGAGCATAATTTTATATTTCAATAACTGTGGAATATTTGAGTTATTATCCTCTTTACAAATTAACACGTTATTATGCTACCTCACTTTCATAGATGCTGGCAGAAGACATGGGTCTCCTGGGTGAGAGACAAAGGATATTAATTTCTTTGTTCCAAACCACACAAAAGACAGTGGATCAGTCTCCTCAGCCCCCAGTTTCTAAATTGAAGCAAAGCTGGGCTCAGGTGGATGTTGCACACAATGGATTAGTGTCACGGCTGAGAGTGCTGAGCTTAGAAAACCACAACTTAAAAAAAAAAGAAATGACTGCAAATCTGTCTTCACTTTTCCAGGAAGGAGACATTATCTCTTTTAAGCTGGTCTGTAAACAAACCTGTTTCCAACTGTGAAGGAGGACACCATTTCTATCTTCCAAGGCTATTTGCTATACAAACATTCTTGGAATTCAGTCCAGGACCAAAGTTGATACATGTGCAGATATGTAATAGGGAACTGTCTCCCTATTAAAGCCCCATATGTCACTTCATTGTGATTGGAGGATTTCAGAAATAGTACAAGCTAGAACTGACAAAACTATTACTATGATTCAAAGAAAATTAAGCACTTTATATGTATTTGTCACCAAGAATTGTGAAAGCGTTCCACTGTATTTATAATGTGCAATCATTTTCCCTAGATTAATGCTCGTGGGACAATAACACAATCAGCATATAACTGTTGGACAAATATTCTAAGTGAAACATTAATCCATTTTGCATGAAAGTCAGCCTTGTTATAATTAAATTTGTCCTAACAGCTTTAGAAGTTTGTAGATCATTTTAGTCTTCAAATATCTTTTTATTTTTCTCTTACTAATGCTCTCTTTGACTGTAATAATTTTCTTGTCACCATCAAATCCATCTAAAGATCCCCGCCCCTTCCCTGGATCTCAGGAATAGATAGTATAACCTGAATCTTCACGTCTTCAGATCTTTGTACCCTTTCTCATATTCTATGGCACTCAAGTGGGAACAATGGTTTTCACATCCATGCAAATTAAACTGTTCAGTAATATGCATATTGCTGCTGCTGCTTTGATTTGTCAACATCATTCTGGAATTTTAAAGAAAAATCACTTTCATTTAGTTATTTGCAGTCTGTGTGATCAGGGTTTATTTCAAAAGTATGTATAGGCATCACAAAGAAGTAAAAATCATAATCCATATGGTGGAAGACAAATATTTGTTTCACATCTAATTAACAAAGAATTAGTTAACACAAAAATTAAAATATACTAAATATTTTTAGCTACAAACTAATAAGAAAATGGATAAAAGTTACAAACAAACATATCAAAAGATAACACAAATGGACAATAAATATATGCAAATATACTAAGCCTTAGGTATCAGAAAATTTATAATTAAAACTACACTGAAACAATGTTCTGTACTACTAATTTGGCAAGAGTTCCAGTTTGTAAGTCTATGAAAGGCTGGCACACTTATGGTACTCAGGATCTCCCATATACTGCTTGTGGGTTAAAACTGATATAATTACTCTGAAAAATAATTTGGTGACATCTTGTAAACAAGTAAATGCTTGTGCATCTGGTCCAGGAAACAAGGAAAAAACACCAGAGAAGCTTTGTTTTTAATGTAATACTAATGAAAACCATTAATGTCTATTGAAAGAATGGTTAAATAATTTTACAAAAACAGAGACTAAAAAGTAAACCAATTGGAAACTGTGTGTGTGTGTGTGATATGTGTGTGTGTGTTCTCTTTCTCAGAGAGAAAAGGCTGAAAGATAGATTGGTTAAAAAATAAAAAAATATGAAAAAATTGGTAATGTTCTAACGTTCTCTTTCTTTTACTGGAGAGTGAGCTTACTATTATCCTTCATACTATATACATGTATCTAATATTTTTAATGTACCAATTATTTCAAAATAAAAGATGGGAGTAAAAGTCAATCTATATAAACCTGTTTTTGTTTTTTTTTAAAAAAAAGGGTATACCTGAACATACTCACATGACACATGTGCACAGGACAGAGAGAAAGGGTAAGTGGAGAGATTTGGGTTTGGTTTGAGTTGGGATGGGTTACAAGGGCAGGTGCATTCCATTTGCTGATGTCATACAACAAATGTTATTTTTAGGCAAATTTTCCATATTTAACCTCATCTTTATTGCAACAGCCTATGAGGTTTTTTAGACCAATTGTTTTTGGCTTTTAAACCTTAACCCCCAATTCTCTTAAACTGCATTTTCCTTCATCTTTATGAAAATTAAAATTTATAGACTATTGACCCTCTTTAGTCTTGCTGAAATTCTAGGAAAAATGAAACATAACATGAGCTTTGGCTTATAAACTTGAATAATAATTTTTTAGATACTGACTCTATTGACCTTATTTGAAGAAACTGACAAACTGGAAAACTTGCTAAGACTCCTTCTCCAGTGAATTTTATTTGCATTGTTGTATATTAACTCACCAAAAATGACTGATTGTTTTGGGTTCATCACATCTTTTCCTTTAAAACTGGAATATATTCTTGTAATATTCATTTTTCCCCAAGATGACTCCATGCTTCCTTAGTTTTTAATAATGAACAGAAAATGAGTTAGAGACTGTAGATTTCAGAATGCCATGGGATAAAAAGAAGAGTACTTAAACTGTTCCTCCTTTTCTTTAAAAAATGGAAGTGGGTTTAGACAAAATTTTATTTTTTAATTAAACTTGGTGGTGACACTAGTGGTAAAGAATCTGCCTGCCAATGCAGGAGACATAGCAAGAAACACAGTTTTGATCCCTGGGTCAGGAAGTTCTCCTGGAGTAGGAAACAGCACCATGCTCCAATATACTTGCCTGGAAAATTCCATGGACAGAGGAGCCTGGTGGGCTACAGCCCATGGGATCTCAAAGAGTCAGACACAGTGAGTGACTGAGCACACACATACATAGTGTTAATACTATTGTACATTTGTTTTATAGACTAATCAATTATTAATCACTGAATTTGAAAACAGCTTTTGCAAACTACATTAATATTTTATGATACTTTGCTGGCTTTCATGGTATCTAAATATGTGTTATACCTTCTGTGGGGTCCACTGATGATTAAAAAAAATAAAAAGGCACTTCATGCTTATACGGTTATCACGACATTAGAGAATTTTCAAGACTTTATGTTACTGGAGATTTTCTAAGTTGCAGATTGCAATACACTGCTAAAGAAAACTTTACTGTTAAACCACAGAGAAAATGTAACTCTTAATTTCTGCAAAAATGACAGTCTCATAATAAATAATGAGTATATATCGGCTTTCTATTCTGTTTTACAGTTTTATCTCCAGATCTTAAAATAAAATGCAAAACCAAGTTGATATTTAAGAGAGTATACTTTATATTTTAAACTATTTTATACCAGATATTTGTGATCATACTTTAAATTTTAAGCAAAAATTATACTTAAGATGCTAGGTGCCATTACATACATTTGCCAAAAGTATATAAAAAGAAACTAAACAAAATGAAGTTTTATTCTTTCTGATAGTAAAATTTATAACATTTATATCTACCAGATAAAATATATATGTATAGGTTTATCAACTGTTAATTAAGTAGTAAAATTGCATTTGTCTTATGCTTTTTTCTCAAAATTATAAAAACAAAGGGCATGAGTTGAGTGTTAAAAAAATTCTCTAACTTTTTTTCCCATTTTATTGAAGAAATAATTAATTTTTTCCAGCACACTATGCAGTATTTGTGCTGCAAAGAAAATATAGACTATGTTTTTTTATATACTCAAAATAATTGTACATATGTGAGTAAATATCTGCTTGTTTCATATGTATACTCATAAAAATGCATGGATATACAGATATGTATATGCGTCCATATATTTCAGTTCAGTATAGTCGCTCAGTCAGGTCTGACTCTTTCCAACCATATTGATTGCAGTATGCCCCACTTCCCTGTTCATCACCAACTCCCGGAGTTCACTCAGACTCATGTCCACTGAGTCGGTGATGCCATCCAACCAGCTCATCCTCTGTCATCCCCTTCTCCTCCCACCTTCAATCCTTCCCAGCATCAGGGTCTTTTCAAATGAGTCAGTTCTTCACATTAGGTGGCCAAAATATTGAAGTTTCAATGTCAGCATCAGTCCTTCCAATGAACAGTCAGGACTGATTTCCTTTAGGATGGACTGGTTGGATATGCTTGCAGTTCAAGGGACTCTCAAGAGTCTTTTCCAACATCACAGTCCAAAAGCCACAATTCTTCAGCTGTCAGGTTTCTTTATAGTCTAACTCTCACACCCATACATAAATACTGGAAAAGCCATAGTCTTGACTAGACGGACCTTTGTTGGCAAAGTAATGTCTATGCTTTATTATGCCATCTAGGTTGGTCATAGCATTTCTTCCATGAGCAAGTGTCTTAATTTCATGGCTGCAGTCACCATTGGCAGTGATTTTGGAGCCTCCCAAAATAAAGTCTGTCACTGTTTCCATTATTTCACCATCTATTTGCCTTGAAGTGATTAGACTGGATGCCATAATCTTAGTTTTTTGAATATTGAGTTTTAAGCCAACTTTTTCACTCTCCTCTTTCACTTTCATCAAGAGACTCTGGTTTTTCTTTGCTTTTTGCCGGAAGGGTGGTGTCAGCTATGTATCTGAGATTATTGATATTACTCCTGGCAATCTTGATTCCAGCTTGTGCTTCATCCAGCCTGGCATTTCCCATGGTGCACTCTGCATATAAGTTAAATAAGCATGGTGACAATATACAGCCTTGACATACTTCTTTCCCGATTTGGAGCTAGTCTGTTCTTCCATGTCTAGTTCTAACTTTTGCTTCTTAACATGCATACAGATTTCTCCGGAGGTAAGTCAGGTGTTCTGGTATTATAGTCTCTTTAAGAATTTTCCACAGTTTGTTATAATCTACAGAGTCAAAGGCTTTGGTGTGTCAATAAAGCAGAAGTAAATGTTTTTCTTGAACTCCCTTGCTTTTTCAATGATCCAGCGGATGTTGGCAATTTGATCTCTGCTTCCTCTGCCTTTTTAAATCCAGCTTGAACACCTGGAAGTTCACGGTTGAAGTACTGTTGAAGGCTGGTTTGGAGAATTTTGAGCATTACTTTGTTAGCATGTGAGATGAGTGCAATTGTGTGGTAGTTTGACCATTTTTTGATATTGCCTTTCTTTCAGTTGGAATGAAAACTGAACTCTTCCAGTCCTGTGGCCACTGCTGAGTTTCTCAAATTTGCTGGCATATTTGGTGCAACACTTTCACAGCATCATCTTTTAGGATTTGAAATAGCTCAGCTGGAATTCCATCCCTTCCACTAGCTTTGTTCATAGTGATGCTTCCTAAGGCCCACTTGACTTCACATTCCAGGATGTCTGGCTCTAGGTGAGTGATCACACCATCGTGGTTATCTGGGTCATTAAGATCTTTTTTGTATAGTTCATTTGTGTATTCTTGCCACCTCTTCTTAATATCTTCTGTTTCTGTTAGGTCCATACCATTTCTTATCCTTTATTTTGCCCATCTTTGCATGAAATAGTCCCTTGGTATCTAATTTTCTTGACAAGATCTCTAATCTTTCCCATTCTATTGCTTTCCTCTATTTCTTTGCATTGATCACTGAAGACCTTTGGCTGCAAAGAATATAATCAATCAGATTTCGATATTGATCATCTGGTGATGTCCTTGTGTAGAGTCTTCTCTTGCTCTGTTGGAAGAGGGTGTTTGCTGTGACCAATGTGCTCTCTTGGCAAAACTCTGTTAGCCTATGAATGCTTCATTTTGTACTCCAAAGCCAAATTTCCCTGTTACTCCAGGTATCTCTTGACTTCCTACGTTTGCATTCCAGTCCATTTTTGGGGGGTGTTAGTTCTATAAGGTCTTGTAGGTCTTCATAGAACCGTTCAACTTCAGCTTTTTCAGCATTACTGGTCGAGGCATAGACTTAGATTACTGTGATATCAAATGGTTTGCTTGGAAATGAACAGAGACCATTCTGTCATTTTTGAGATGGCATCCAAGTACTGCATTTCAGACCCCTTTGTTACTATAATGTCTACTCCATTTCTTCTCAGGGATTCCTGCCCACAGTAGTAGATATAGTGGTCATCTGAGTTAAATTCACCTATTCCAGTCCATTCAAGTTCATTGATTCCTAAAATGTCGATATTCACTCTTGCCATCTTCTGTTTGGCCACTTCCAATTTGCCTTGATTCATGAACCTAACATCCCAGGTTTCTCTGCAACATTGCTCTTTACAGCATCAGATTTTACTTCCATCACTGGTCACACCCACAACTGGGTGTTGCTTTTCTTTGGCTCCATCTCTTTATTCTTTCTGGAGTTATTTCTCCACTGATTGGGCACCTACCAACCTGGGGAGTTCATCTTTTAGGGTCCTATCTCTTTGCCTTTTCATACTGTTCATGGGGTTCTCAAGGCAAGAATACTGAAGTGGCTTGCCATTCCCTTCTCCAGTAGATCACATTTTGTCAGAACTCTCCACCACGACTTGTCCATCTTGGTGGCCCTACACAGCATGGCTCATAGTTTCATTGAGTTAGACAAGGTTGTGGCTCATTTGTTCAGTTTGGTTAGTTTTCTGTGATTGTGATTTTCATTCTTTCTCCCCTCTGATGGATATGGATAAGAGGCTTTGGAAGCTTCCTGATGGGAAAGACTGACTGAGGGGGAAAATTGGTCTTGTTATGATGGGTGGGGCCATGCTCAGTAAAATTTTAATCCAATTTTCTGTTGATGGGTCTGGCTGTATTCCCTCCCTCTTGTTTAAACTGAGGCCAAACTATGATGAAGGTAATGAAGATAATTTGGACCTCCTTCAAAAATCCCATGCACCCACTGCTGTACTCAGTGCCCTCAATCCTTACAGCAGGCCACCATCGATCCACACTTCTGCCAGAGACTTCTGGACACTCATGGGCAAGTCTGGGTCAGTCACTTGTGGGGTCTCTGTTCCTTTCTCCTGAGTTCTCGTGCACACAAGTTTTGTTTGAACCCTCTAAGCATCTCTGGTAGGTAAGGGGTTTGATTCTAAACATGATTTTAGCCCTCCTAGAGTCTTGCTGGGGCTTCTCCTTTGCCTTTGTATATGGGATATCTTTTTTTGGTAGGATACATTTTCTCATCGATGGATATTCATCAGCGAGTTATAGTTTTGGAGTTCTTGCAGAAGACTAGCACACCCCCTTCTTTGCCATCTTAAGCCAAAAAGCATATGTTTATATATGTGAATAGATAAATTATAGATGGGTAGATACACAGATAGAAACATATAAGACAAGGTTTGCTGATAATTAAAATAATCTTAAGCAGAAATTCCCAAAATAAATTATTGTTGCATAAAAAACATTAAAGTTCTTATAGTTAGTTAAGCTTGCTGCTGCTGTTGCTGCTAAGTCGTTTCAGTCGTGTCTGTCTCTGTGTGACCCCATAGATGGCAGCCCACCCGGCTCTCCCATCCCTGGGATTCTCCAGGCAAGAATACTGGAGTGGATTGTCATTTCCTTCTCCAACACATGAAAGTGAAAGTGAAGTCGTGTCTGGCTCCTAGTTAAGCTTAGCCTCATATTTTTTAATCCCTGCAAGAATTCTTTAAAAATGACTATAAGTATGAAACTGTCTTTCCATAACATGATGATGAAACAAATACAGGAAATAAAATTTGAAGATATTGGATTTATTTTTATATTCCTCTGTAAGGTCAAACACATTTACCAATGCAAACATTTCACTCTTTCAATCACCGAAAATTATTTTTAAAGTGTAAAAATGGCTCCTTGTAGCCGTGCAATAGGATGGAATCAATCTCAAAGTTTCTCAGTGAATACAGTAAGCTCCCTAGTCACTCATTCTGCCAGTACTAACAACTAACTCTTGCTTGGTTTAGACAAGATGGTTCTAAGGTTTACTGTATCTTTAAGTTTCTATGGCTCTCTAGTGTAGTCGATTTAATAATTGTTTTCTACCAAGTTACCATTCAGATACTTGCTAGTTCTTACATTACCTATTATCTTTTATCCATTATCACTGACTTTCATTCTGAAGTCCTATATTTGTTCAAATTGAATTGGGGCTGCTTTTATATGACAGCTAAGTTCATTGTAATATAGAAATTGTAAAAGCGTGAAAAGAATTCCTCTTCTTCACTCCCAGGATTACTACAAACATTCAACACCCACTTTTTGTCTCCTGAAGTATTAAACGGCCTCTGCTTCCAATTTCATCATACTGTCACTTAATTGATTTTTTTCCAAAACAGGAGTCTGATCATATTTATCTTCTTAAAATCCTGCAATGGTTCTATTGCTTGCAAGCTAATATCCACATATTTCAACATGATTTAAAACACTTCATTGATTAGGTACAAACCTTCCTTTCCAATTATTTCCCAATCACACTCTCTACTTCTGAGGTACATTATTCCTCTCTGCTTTTGTTCATGCTGTTCCCTCTGAATAGACTATCCAGACATTTGTTCCTCTTGTTTCTCTTTCAAACTTTAGCTCAAGCATTACTTCTACGAAATATCTTTCTGATCCTCTTGAGAGGAGGAGTACATATCCTCCTTTTTGTTTTTCTCCAAAACCTCAAAATTACATTCACTCATTTACCACTATGCTGTGTTTATTTCTTCATGTGCAAAACTTCAATATTAGTGTTTGTTAAATTACATATCTCTTTTAGTAGATTCAAAGTCCCTTTAGGGAAAGGTTTTCTTCATATAGCATGACCAGACTTGGTACAGGGCTGGAACATACCATTACCATCTGAACCACGCTTTCAATTGATATCTATTGAAAAATAGAATGAGAAGCATCCTCACCAAAATAATAACAATATGAGATTAATAAAACATATGAATTATACAAAGGAATTTTTTGCATTTATACTCATCTATATGCTGCTGCTGCTGCTAAGTTGCTTCAGTCGTGTCCGACTCTGTGCGACCCCATAGACAGCAGCCCACCAGGCTTCCCCGTCCCGGGGATTCTCCAGGCAAGAACACTGGAGTGGATTGCCATTTCCTTCTCCAACTCATCTATATATATATATTTGTATATTTACATAAAAATGTACACAGTACAGTAAGTAACATCAAAAAAATTGAAGTATTTATTATAAACACAGATTTCTGGATTTCAAGAACCAGAAATTTTGATTTCTTAGATCTCTAGGACACAAAAATCTGTAACTTGGCTAACTCTCAAGTTGATTCATCTTCATACTAAGGTAAGAGGATAAAACCTTATAAAGTATTGCAAGAAAAATGAGATAAGCTTTAACTGAGTAATGGACAAAACATCTTTGTTTTCATAATGAGTATAGTTTAATTATGGAATTCTAAAGCTCTGAATCTTGACTATCAAGTTTCCTCATATGTCAGTTCAGCTATCTCCAGATAGTTCATGATGACATCTTCTACCAACAGGGTTGCTAAATAGTCTTAGAGGTCAGAGTCATTTGATGGTTTAAGCACTAAATGCCCCTTTTCTCAATTAAATCTCTGTTAGCAGAATTTATTGAGGAACAGCAAAGGTTTACATAATATACAGACTTTCTATTATATTACTTATATTTTTCTATATATAAATATATATATACACACACATTTTTACTAATATAATTTTCAGTAATCAGAATATAAGTGATGAAGGTAAAAACTATCTGAAACTTAAAATACAGTACATTTCAGTATATGAAGCATAGTATGCTTCTTCAAGTGTACTTACTAAAATCTGAATGCTTCATCCACGCACCTAAATGCAAATATCATAGTTCAAATAGAATAAGATAATATTATTGCTCCACTTTAGTCTTTTCTTCTCAGGAACATATATAACTTGCAAAATGCTTTATATTTCTGTGTGGACACACACACATTCAGTTTCTTGTCTTAAGGACCATATGGTTTCTTTTAAAATCTTTTGTCTTCCAGATTATATAGACATTTACTATTGATTTGGCTTATCTAACTCATTTTCAGAAATGAAATGAGTTTTCTGATTAACTTGACTCATTCTTAAATGTGTAGATTAAATGCCCCTTAATGTGGCTGTTCGCATCTGGTATTCCAGATGTTTGCCATAATAATCATATAAAACCAACACAGAATTTCCAAGGCCATGAAAAACACTGAAGAATGAATAAAGGCAGAATTGTGTCTCTTCCTACATATGACTCCCTAGAAATTGAGTATTCTGTACTGCACTACCCAAATCAATTCATCAAAACCTTAAAACCTAAATAGTTCTAATCCAGCCTTAAATGAACTGGAGCCCTAAATAGCTTAAAATGAATTTCCCATTCAAAGATTCTCCTGAGTATAGAAGTCTTTCCAGACAAATACCTTTGAATGTTTCCTTTAACATGATGATTTTTTTTTTTAATCAAGTCTGAGGTTTGATGGGATATGGTGTAGTCTGGGCTAGACAGCCAGGATGAGGAGACCGTACAGTCACCTAGAAGCTGTGCAAGGGAAGGTCCAAATTGCAGATACTAGGAGAGGAATAGTAACATGTGTGTGTCATTTCAGAAGTGGTTGCCATCAGACAGCAAGTTGGGACACTAGTGCAGTGGAGCAATGCAAATGTTTCTGGGTGTGTGGCAGTTAGACACTTTAGAATGTGAATGTGATGGAAGTGTTTATACTGCTCCCTTGTATTGATATTACAGGAAAAGAAGCTGAGACAGAATTTTCTTTTAACTTACTTGAATCAGTAACTGAGATTTCCCAATATGAATGATAGCAAGAATTTCTGAGTTCACAGCTCTATACTAGACTATTTCATTTAAAACCACCAGGTAATCTTATATTTACTCTCTATTCAATACTTTTTTTTGCACAAAGTAGAGAGTATATATACAGGTTGAAAATTTTGAATTTAAGTATATTCTGACATACTTAAATGATGGGTATAAATAATTAAGATAAAATGAATACTGAATATTGCAGGTTTCATGTATGATTAGAACAGATTAAGGAGGAAAAGTACAGAATGAGGGCCACACACACACCCTAATGAAAATATCAGTGGAAATAACTATCTCAATATAAACATGATATCATCTGAAGACACAAATTCTAATATAATTATTAATCAATGAAAAGAAGTTTTTTTGGTTGTTTGTTTTGACCAAGAGGAGAAATATTCCACTGTGTCCTGCATATTTAGTGTTCAATTCTAGGGACCTCCTGTGTTACAGAAAATGTTGGTAAACAATTATATCCTGAGAAAGCAATCAATTTAATTCAGTTTAACATTTACCAGCATGCTGGTAATTTGCCAAATCTTTTCTAGATTTTATAGACTATTTCATTCAGTTCAGTCCAGTCACTCAGTGGTGTCTGACTCTTTGCATCCCCATGGATTTCAGCACTGCCAGGGTTCCCTGTCCATCATCAACTCCCAGAGCTTACTAAACTCATGTCCATTGAGTCAGTGATGCCATCAAGCCATCTCATCCTCTGTCATCCCCTTCTCCTCCCTCCCTCAATCTTTCCCAGAATGAGGGTCTTTTCAAATGAGTCAGTTCTTTGCATCAGGTGGCCAAAGTCTTGGAGCTTCAGCTTCAGCATCACTCCTTCCAATAAATATTTAGGACTGATTTCCTTTAGGATGGGCTGGTTGGATCTCCTTGCAGTCCAAGGGACTCTCAAGAGTCTTCTCCAACACCACAGTTCAAAAGCATAAATTCTTTGGTGCTCAACTTTCTTTATAGTCCAACTCTTACATTTATACATAAATACTGGAAAAACCATAGCTTCGACTAGATGGACCTTTGTTGGCAAAGTAACTTCTCTGTTTTTTAATATGCTGTCTAGATTGGTCATAACTTTTCTTTCAAGGAGCAAGTGTCTTTTAATTTCATGTCTGCAGTCACCACCTGCAGTGATTTTGGAGCCCCTCCAAATAAAGTCTCTCACTGTTTCCTATATTTCCCCATCTATTTGCCATGAAGTGATGGGACCAGATGCCATGATCTTCGTTTTCTGAATGTTGAGTTATAAGCCAACTTTTTCACTCTCCTCTTTCACTTTCATCAAGAGGTTTAGAAAGTCTTATATCAAACATATAATTTGTCAAAGTGAAACTGTGCTTATCTGAAAAATGGAAGACTCTGTATGAGATGGAATGATTTTGGGGGGCATACTGACACTCATTAGGAACTTAATAAGAAAGAAACTGAATAGATTATTTTTGAGGTAGCAATTTTCCTGTTAATCCACATGCTCAAGCAGAGGGCGTTGGTGAGAATGTTTGGGTACCCTGAGAAAAACGGGGTTGTATCTTACGTTTGGTGAAAACCTCCCTGCAATTCAAAATTTTGTTTCTTCCCAGCTGATTTATGGCATGTGCAAAAATAGAACCTACTATTAAAAATAGAACTAGGGACCCTGCCTTTTATTCTTTCCAATGCACTTTGACTAATCTGGGTGATATTTACCAGCCTGCTTCATCTCTTTCAGCAGTAGAAAGATAATGCATTAGAGCCACTTCATATCAGAGAAAAGTTTCCCTGACTCTATCTACTGTGTCCTTGATGGCAGTCGTACCGTAGTTTTTCTTATCCAGAAGGATGGAAAATTATATACTTGATGCAAAGGACCATGAGGAATTTGGAAGTGATATTGTTTGAAACCTAACCAAAAGAAACATTATTTACTGTGTTACTTTGAAAAATGTCATGGTTATACTTTTTCTAATGTCCTTAACATAATAATTAGATTATACAGCCATTTTCTTATTTTACTTATACTATAAAAATTATTTTTATCCCCTTTGTGATGGAAGAACAATGTAGGACAAGAATTTAATAAAATGTACTCTATTTGATTTTCAATTGGTTTTGAAAACAATTAGGTATGTAAAATATGATCAATCTGTCATATACTTGCTTCATTTTTGAATAATATGGAGGCTTAATGTGTGTCTGACAAGATTCTTAATACATCATATGAATTTAATATTTTAAGCACTTTGGTCAATATTGAAAGAAAAGCTCATTTTCACCTAATGAACATACCAAGTTAATTAGCCATCATTTATAATCCTAGCAGTGTGGAAGTTAATATAGCATTTCAAAATAAATTTAAGACTGTTCCTGACACAGGCAGCATAATATTTTTGCAAGATATGAAGATTATAACCACAAAATCAGGCTAACCTTTAGGTGTCCTTGAAAGTGACCAAGGTAAAGCAATTCAATAATTACAAAAAAGCTGATGTTTTTTCCCCAAAATCTGGATAATAAATATCATTTTGAATGTAAAACACTTCAACTGTATCTGAACATTCCATATTTCTTATTTACCAGTTTTCTCTAGTTTAGCACCTGTTCTACATGACAGGTTAGATACCCTGTAAAGTCTTTGCCCTGGAAAGATGTCCTGGCTGACACAGGTGACTATTTTGTTCCAGTACACAGATATGAAAATATTTGACTGCAAAAGAATTACAAGTAGTTCAAATCTGAAAATATTAGGAATTAAACACTAGAGAAATGTCCATATAGCTGAAGCAGACAAAATATTTTCTCTCTGATCAGTATCCAGAACTTAGAATATAATCAATTCTGCAAATGTAAATGTTTATTGTAAGTGGACATTGCTTTTGAGAAGTTCTCAAGCAGTTCTTTTATTATATTTTTTATTATAACTTTTATCCTACGTTAACTCAACATAAGTCATAGGTTTGGGTCATTGATGGTAAAGGGGAAAATTATAAATCCAAGCTTAAAAAAATGAAAACAATTTGCAATCAGTTTAAATCTTTATATTTGCATTATTTAAATCATCATCAAAAAGTATTTCAGGAGGACTAAAATTAACTAATTTAGCATTTTACTCTAAAATTCATACATTCTAAAATGAATGAAAAATGTGAATATAAACTTTTGGAAATCAATTAATCAGGTCTCAAATAATATATGATTTTTCATTTGCCTCTTTTATATGCTTATCACAATATGTATTTTGGGAAATAATTCACCATGAGTGAACATAGGTCCCCAAATCATATTGTTCATTTTCCATTCATTATAATTTGTTAGTTAGAAAATAAAAAATTGAAATACAAAAATAATTATAACATTTTGTTGAAAAATATTAACAGGGGAGAAGGAAAATATAGAACTCTGTCTATGATTTAACTGTATTGGAAATAACACTTGACCTCCAGCAGAGATGTTTCAATCATACAAGTAAGTTGACATTTTTAGGTGTTATTATTTTTGTCTATAACAAGTAGAAACTAACATCTGCTCTATATAAGTCACAATATTGTGTGTTAGAAAGTGATGAAATGAGTTTTTTAGAAATTATAAATAAAGCATATTATTAGGTGATTTTAGACAAAGATTGAAAAGGTTAGTTTGCCTGAAGTCTGTGCATTTCAGTTCAGTTCAGTTCAGTTCAGTTCAGTTCAGCTGCTCAGTCATGTTCGACTCTTTGCAACCCCAGGGGCTGCAGCATGCCAGGCTTCCCTGTCCATCACTAACTCCTGGAGCTTACTCAAACTCATGTTCATAGAGTCGGTGATGCCATCCAACCATCTCAGCCTCTGTCATCCCCTTCTCCTCCAAACTTCAATCTTTCCCAGAATCAGGGTCTTTTCCAAGGAGTCAGTGCTTCGCATCAGATGGCCAAAGTATTGGAGTTTCAGCTTCTGCATCAGTTCTTCCAATGAATATTCAGGACTGATTTCCTTTAGGATGGACTGGTTGGATATCCTTGCAGTCCAAGGGACTCTCAAGAGTCTTCTCCAGCACCAAAGTTCAAAAGCATCAATTCTTCAGCACTCAGCTTTCTTTATAGCCCAACTCTCACATCCATACATGACTACTGGGAAAAAACATAGCATTGACTAGATGGAACTTTGTTGGCAAAGTAATGTCTCTGCTTTCGAATATGCTATCTAGGTGGGACATAACTTTCCTTCCACGGAGTAAGCATCTTTTAATTTCATGGCTGCAATCATCATCTGCAGTGATTTGGGGGCCCCCCAAAATAAACTCTCTGACTGTTTCCATTATTTCCCCATCGTTTTGCCATGAAGTGATGGGACCAAATGCTATGATCTTAGTTTTCTGAATGTTGAGTTTTAAGCCAACTTTTTCACTCCCCTCTTTCACTTTCATCAAGAGGCTCTTTAGTTTTTCTTCACTTTCTGCCATAAGCGTGATGTCATCTGCATTATGAGGTTATTGATATTTTTCCGGGCAAATTTGATTCCAGCTTGTGCTCCATCCAGCCTGGATTTTCTCATGATGTACACTACATAAAAGTTAAATAAGAAGGGTGACAATATACAGCCTTGATGTACTCCTTTCCCAGTTTGGAATTAGTTTGTTGTTCCATTTCCAGTTCTAACTTTTACTTCTTGAATTGCATACAGATCTCAGGGGGCAGGTCAGGCGGTCTGGTATTTTCATTTCTTTTTTTTAAATAAATTTATTTATTTTAATTGGAGGTTAATTACTTTACAATATTGTATTTGTTTTTCCATACATCAACATGAATCTGCCACAGGTATACACGTGTTCCCCATCCTGAACCCCCTTCCCTTCTCCCTCCTTGTACCATCCTTCTGGGTCATCTCAGTGCACCAGCCCCAAGCATCCAGTATCATGCATCTAACCTGGACTGTTGATCTGTTTCATATATGATTTTATACATGTTTCAATGCCATTCTCCCAAATCATCCCACCCTCGCCCTCTCTCACAGAGTCCAAAAGACTGTCCCATTTCTTTAAGAATTTTCCAGTTTGTTGTGATCCATACAGTCAAAGGCTTTGGTGTGGCCAATAAAGCAAAAGTAGATATTTTTCAGGTACTCTTGTGCTTTTCTGATGATCCAGCAGATGCTGGGAATTTGTACATTTACAATTAGCTTTTTATTTTGGGGGGCTCAAAAATCACTGCAGATGGTGATTACAGCCAAGAAATTAAAAGATGCTTACTCCTTGGAAGGAAAGTTATGAGCAACCTAGATAGCATATTGAAAAGCAGAGACATTACTTTGCCGACTAAGGTCCATCTAGTCAAGGCTATAGCTTTTCCAGTGGTCATGTATGGATGTGAGACCTGGACTGTGAAGAAAGCTGAGCCCCGAAGAATTGATGCTTTTGAACTGTGGCATTGGAGAAGATTTTTGCAAGTCCCTTAGACTGCAAGGAGATCCAACCAGTCCCTTCTAAAGGAGATCAGTCCTGGTGTTCTTTGGAAGGAATGATGCTAAAGCTGAAACTCCAGTACTTTGGCCACCTCATGTGAAGAACTGACACATTGGAAAAGACTCTGACGCTGGGAGGGATTAGGGGCAGGAGGAGAAGGGGACGGCAGAGGATGAAATGTCTGGATGGCATCACCGACTCGATGGACATGAGTTTGAGTGAACTCTGGGCGTTGGTGATGGACAAGGAAGCCTGGCATGCTGTGATTCATGGGGTCGCAGAGAGTAGGACATGACGGAGTGACTGAACTGAACTGAACAGTTATCTTAATTCCATCTGAGGGGTTTGTGCTTCTTAAAAGAGGCACATTCTGAAGGAACAAGATATCATTCTCAATAGCCTTCAATGGTTAGGAGTAAGCAAATTACCAAGGTTTCTGCAACCCCATGAATTGCAGCACGCCAGGCCTCCCTGTCCATCACCAACTCCCGGAGTTCACTCAGACGCATGTCCATTGAGTTGGTAATGCCTTCTAGCCATCTCGTCCTCTGTCGCCCCTTCTCTTCCTGCCTCCAATCCCTCCCAGCATCAGGGTCTTTTCCAATGAGTCAACTCTTCACATGAGGTGGCCAAAGTATTGGAGTTTCAGCTTTAGTATCAGTCCTTCCAATGAGCACTCAGGACTGATCTCCTTTAGAATGGACTGGTTGGATCTCTTTACAGTCCAAGGGATTCTCAAGGGTTTTCTCCAACACCACAGTTCAAAAGCATCAATTCTTCGGTGCTCAGCTTTCTTCACAATCCAACTCTCACATACATACAAGACCACTGGAAAAACCATAGCCTTGACTAGATGGACCTTAGTTGGCAAAGTAATGTCTCTGCTTTTGAATATGCTATCTAGGTTGGTCATAACTTTCCTTCCAAGGAGTAAGTGTCTTTTAATTTCACGGCTGCAGTCACCATCTGCAGTGATTTTGGAGCCCAAAAAAATAAAGTCTGACACTGTTTCCACTGTTTCCCCATCTATATCCCATGAAGTGATGGGACCAGATGCCATGATCTAAGTTTTCTGAATGTTGAGCTTTAAGCCAACATTTTCACTCTTGTCTTTCACTTTCCTCAAGAGTCTTTTTTAGCTCCTCTTCACTTTCTGCCATAAGGATGGAGTCATCTGCATATCTGAGGTTATTGATATTTCTCCTGGCAATACCAAGATTTAGAGACTCATAATTTCTTGCCTGAGACATTGAATCTTTAACAAGAGACTCCTAGAGGACAGAACTATTGCAATTTATTTTCCTGCCCCAGACGCCTAGCTGTGGTGATGAGAACATTGCCTGCGGCAGAAATAGAGAACAGATGTATCAGTGATGTGGGCTCAGAGTCATCATAGGGTATGGGCTCCGGCTCTGGGTCCCACAGCCAAGTGGCCCCTGACCCTTGTCTTATGTTCTGAACCTGGTACTCTGTTCTTTCTGTGATTTCTAATACCTATTTAATGTTCTTCCAAAATGTATCATTTTCTGCCAAGAGAGTCAGACTTGACATTTGCTACTTGAAACAAACAAACAAACAAATCTGACTGTGTCATGCAAAGAATTCACTGGTGGTTTCTTTGATACAAACCTAGTTATAGTAATATAAATGATGCTCTCTTTTAAAGACTAAAAATATCATGATATAGTTCATCAATTCCTCTTTGTTGCTAGAAAGCCTCTTTCTATCTCTGATCTTTTATGTATCTTAATATATTAATACTATCTTGTATGATGCCTTACCTGCAATGACTGTATTCAGAGACACTCCATAATTCCTTTTGTAGCCCAAATTCCCATCAGAACTTACAATAATCACTGTCCTAAAAAAGAGCTAGTTAAAAGTGGCATGTACCAAAATAAGATGATTGGTATATTAGCAATGCATATTTTAGTGTCAACAGTTGTTCAACTTTCCACTGCAATACAGTGTTTCTTATCCTTCACTTGTGTAATAGAATAAGTGACATATTTCTGAGAACTGATTTATTTGTCTTGGTTTGTGTGAATTGATTCATTTTAGAGCATTTTCCAGAATAGTTGGTATCAAAATAATGCTGTATACAAAACATATAAATGCATTATTGAATGAAGAATGAACTAAAAGGCCATAAGTTCTCAGAGATGATGCTCACAGCAAGAGGATTAAATTGCATAAAAATCAAGTCACTACTCTGAAATACATAGTGTAATAAAAGCTTGAGAGAAAAATGTAAGATGAACTCAATTTCTCAGCCATTGCTATGAGTCTGGATGTGCATCCTGCTGTTATGTGAACAATTACCATGCCTGGAGGGAACTGAATAAATGTTGGCACCTATTGGCAGATGAAATAAAAACCTAAGCTTATTCTCCTATCATGAGCTTCACATGCCATATGCAAAAAACTAATACATTAAGCTGGCATAATGAGGAAGATAACACATTGTGTTCCTGCTTGCTTACACTGCAAAAACTATGACACCATTAAACAAATTGTCTGTAATTCATTGATCTTCCTTTTTTCTCGCAATTCTTTGAATTTTAGAAGTACCTAAGTTATGAAAATATAACAGTCGATTTGTTTAAAAGTAGAAGATACATTGAACTTTGGCCTAAATCTTTTTCTCTCCATTTTTCTTGAATCTGCCAAGATATTTGCCATTGAATGCCATTTTCTGTATGTGTGTTTTGTTTTTTTTCCATAAAACCATACTGTACAGAAAATCTGCAGCTATAACACCGAAAATCCTATTTTCATTAGATGGGTTATTCTTATAATTTTGCTTTTCATTTTAACTTTATTACTGTGTTCCCTGCATGAAAGATATGCAAAATATGTAACCTGGTTTAGATTTTGGGCCAAGGGATCAGTGAATATTTGACTATGAATTGATAATTGATACATAGGATGTTTGGAAAATTAGAATGATGACTAAGTTCATTCTAAACTTAGAATGAAGCTCAAGTGAGAATGTATGGGTGGGGAGAATGAACCATTGCCTCAAATAAAGAGAAGCAAATTTAGTTCTTCTTTCCAATTACCCTTGTGGATATTTCTGAACACAAAAACAGACAGAGCAGCGTAAGGTCACAGGTATATAAGAGTAATGCACATGTGATTGCTAGAGCCTGAGACCTCTTATCAAATCATCCCGTCAGCAGTATGTTCTGAATCTGGGCATACACAGTAAAGTATTCAAAGAAATATAGGACACAATTTTTATTCTCAAGGAGCTTAAAATTCAAACAGCATGCCAACACAAACAGGGTTATAGTATGGAAAATAAAACTCCATTGGATTAAAATTAGGTGTAATCTAGATGGGATAAATCAAACTACTGTGGGACTCCTGAAAAATCAGAAGACTTGTGTAGAAGATTGAATTTGATTTGTTGAAGGATGTGAGCAATATGGATAGTAAAGCAAAGGTGTTAGAGATGCTAGGGAAAGACAAGCCAAGATAAACAAAGCCACTATCCTGGCAATAAGCATGCTTTGTCTTCAGAAGAAAGGGATAGTAATAAATGATGAAATGTCACTGAATAATTCAAATATGTGTGGGGAGGAAAGAAAAGACGGCTCATGGAAAATATTGAAAAAGCAGATATTTGGACTTGTTCTGGTAGATAATAAGGAAACATTGAAGAAAACACAATTTCATTCAAAGCTAATACATATTAATGTAATTCCCAGCTACTGTCTGGCCATTGTGCAGGATGGTAAAATAGCTAAAAATAATTTCCCCTGCATTATAGTAATTTCAAAGGAAGAGAAAGACTCCAAGAGTTATATTATTGGGAATTGCCTAGCTCTTATTAATGTTACATATCAATAAAGTATTATAAGTGTATCAGCTAGTATTATATAGTATGTGGTATTTTTCACCTTGAAAATATTTTCTGCTTTGCTTCAAAATTTACTTTTAGATACTCCAAAAGAGAAAAATAGAATATGGAATTACTGGTTAAGTGACTTTGTAAATCGATATTTTGTGTTTCTCTGATACACTATTCAGTTCAGTTCAGTTCAGTCACTCAATTGTGTCCAACTCTTTGTGACCCCAAGAATCACAGCATGCCAGACCTCCCTGTCCATCATCAACTCCCAGAGTTCACTCAAACTCACGTCCATCGAGTCGGTGATGCCATCCAGCCATCTCATCCTCTGTCATTCCTTTCTCCTCCTGCCCTCAATCCCTCCCAGCAGATGTTCAAGCTGGTTTTAGAAAAGGCAGAGGAATGAGAGATCAAATTGCCAACATCTGCTGGATCATGGAAAAAGCAAGAGAGTTCCAGAAATACATCTATTTCTGCTTTATTGACTACGCCAAAGCCTTTGACTGTGTGGGTCACAATAAACTGTGGAAAATTCTGCCAGAGATGGAAATACCAGACCACCTGACCTGCCTCTTGAGAAACCTATATGCAGGTCAGGAAGCAACAGTTAGAACTGGACATGGAACAACAGACTTGTTCCAAATAGGAAAAGGAGTATGTCAAGGCTGTATATTGTCACCCTGCTTATTTAACTTATATGCAGATTACTTCATGAGAAACGCTGGGCTGGAAGAAGCACAAGCTGGAATCAAGATTGTCGGAAGAAATATCAATAACCTCAGACATGCAGATGACACCACCCTTATGGCAGAAATTGAAGAGGAACTAAAAAGACTCTTGATGAAAGTGAAAGAGGAGAGTAAAAAAGTTGGCTTAAATCTCAACATTCAGAAAATGAAGATCATGGCATCTGGTCCCATTAGTTCATGGGAAATAGATGGAGAAACAGTGGAAACTGTGTCAGACTTTATTTTTTGGGGGCTCCAAAATCACTGCAGATGTTGACTGCAGCCATGAAATTAACAGACGCTTACTCCTTGGAAGGAAAGTTATGACCAACCTAGATAGCATATTCAAAAGCAGAGGCATTACTTTGCCAATAAATGTCCATCTAGCCAAGGCTATGGTTTTTCCTGTGGTCATGTATGGATGTGAGAGCTGGACTGTGAAGAAAGCTGAGCACCGAAGGATTGATGCTTTTGAACTGTGGTGTTTGAGAAGACTCTTGAGAGTCCCTTGGACTGCAAGGAGATCCAACCAGTCCATTCTAAAGGAGATCAGCCCTGAGTGTTCTTTGGAAGGAATGATGCTAAAGCTGATACACTATATCCTCCATCAAAATGTGCAGCACTGAAAGATAAATTATATAAAGAGATATGGGCTTCCCAGGTGGTGCAGTAGTAAAGAGTCCACCTGCAAATGCAGGAGACCCAATAGTTTTATCCTTGGGTCAGGAAGAACCCTTGGAGGAGGAAATGGCAACCCACTCCAGTATTCTTGCCTGAAAAATTCCATGAACAGATGAACATGGTGGGCTACAGTCCATGGCGTCACAAAGAATCAGACATGACTGACTACACACACACACCCGTAAGGAGATATGTTAAAATCCCAACAAAGTAAATATTTATAGATATCAAAAATAAATATAAATGTAACACAATGAGTAGAAGATAAATCTATGTGCTTTCTGGGTTTCAGGTATCAATGCTGAGAAAACCTAAAGTTCACTTTGCCTAAGTAATAAAGATGAAACCCACAACATATAAAAGATTGAAGGGACCAAAAATCGGCTCACTTCTGAAAATCAGGGTTAAAGAGAATTTCCACTGATACTGGAAGGAGATGAAATAAGTTAACACCAAATAGATCTTAAAATTGTGGCTTTTTGAAGTTATGGATCTGGGAAGTAGATAAACAAAGACCCAACTTAAGACTAGAAAAACAACACATCTCTTGCTTAAGATCTGAATTTACAATATCCCTGGTATCATTGTAAGATAGGAGCTCCAAACTGACTCTTTAAGAATTGGTTTTATATCAGGGGCTTTGTGGGTTAGTTGAAAAGTGAAAATGTTAGTCATTCAGTTCTGTCTGACTCTTTGTGACCCCATGGACCCAGGGTCCTCTGTCTGTGAAATTTTCCAGGCAAGAATAGTGGAGTGGGTTACCATTCCCTTCTCCAAGGGATCTTCCCATCCCAGGGATGTAACTCAGGTCTCCTGAATCACAGGCAGATTCTTTACTGTCTGAGCTCCCAGGCATTTAAATTCAGTATGCAAGATGGTTATAAAGAAGAAATAAAGGGACAAAGAATCACTGCTCTGATTATTGCAACATACCATACAAGATGAATCTGAAAAATCAAAATTCTGATGAACATAAAGAATGAAAAATAGTAAATTACTCTAAATAAATTTATACTAAATTAAATAAGGATAATATATAAAATTTGTACATACTCATATTTAATGCCATTAAAGTGATGAGGAAATAACATTCAAAGATTTATTTCTGCAAAACTGGTGCAGAAAGGAGACACTATCAGATGACTATGATATCTTCATTGGAAATATTTGAAACATTTGAAACAATGTGAATGTTAAAGACAAAAACACAAGGTAGGATGAATTCTGAAATGTTTAGTGTTGGGGTCTACCATATCAATTGAACCTGATGATGGAGACACTCTTCTGGATGCTTTGGAAAGATTCCCCTGTACAAGGAGTTGAGAGATAAAGCCTTCAAAAATTCAGAGGTTGCCATGTGGGTGAAATTTTTAGGATTTCAGTAATCTTTGGCATGCCAAAATATTCTTTTATGTCAGTGGTTCATTAACGTTACCCTCAGAGTTTCTGATTAGTAGAAAAGGTAGAAACTCAAGTTTTTATATTTTTAACAAGTTAATGCAAATCCATGTCATATGAAACAGAAATCGAGAAATTATTTCAAGAGCATATTTGGCACTAGTTGAGGTTAAGTGCCTGATCATGTGACATCAGGAATGGATATTATCACATTCATGGACTCACAATATTGGATAGATACAGCAGCAATATATTATACAAAAGAAATTATACTCTTGGGATCCAGCCCTGCAAGATCCAGAGGACACAGTAAAGTGCAAAAAGAGGTAGCCCAGACTTTCATGTTTCCTACCTCTGTTTCATTACTGCCTCTCCCTCAACTTAACATCCATTTCCTCCTTGAGGGTTCCCTAAGACTCATTGGCAAAAATGGATATGAATGCAGCTTTCATTTGCAGATGAGTTAAGTTGTTATTAGAAGAAAATGGACTGCTTCCAAATTGCGGTCGTTTTGAGGGCTGACCCTAAAAGCACTGGGCAGAAGGAAATAGCCTCACAGTGTGAAGAGCTATATACAGAACACATGATCACTTACTTTGGGGCTGAAATGGCTTTGAGTACAGTTATACGCTGACTGCTATGCAGGCATGAGTGGTGTGCCATGTACTGGTATGCCCCAGTACATGGCATAATGGAAGTCAAACAAATATGGCAAAGAGTAAAATGGTGGATCTATGGGACTGAATGCCAAACACTTATATTGTTTTTCACATTAATACACACCAGAGAACAATGTTGAGAAACTCTTAACAAGATAGACAGGATGATTTTTCTTCTCTTTGTCTATCAACCGCTCTCTTCATAAGCTTCCATGCTGGTCCAATGACTCTGATAAGAGTGTACCTGGTAGCAAGTCTATAAACTGGCCTCAAGAACATATATTCCCATTCTCCACCTATAAATCTACAAGCAGAAGAAGCAACTCTGATGCCTTTATCTTATCACCATTCCTCAATGAGAAATGCCAGCTTGAATATATTGGATGCTTTGTATCCTGGATGGTACAGCAATTTGTTCTTATTGAAATTGACACCTACTTCAGATAAGAGTTTGTCTTCCTTGCCTGCTGTAGTGCTTCTTTGAGCATTACTTAGAGCCAAGAGAACTGGCATGGAATCCTGTACTGCATTGTCTGATACCATGGACCAATTTTATGGCAGAAGAGGTATGACAATATGCCCCTGACCATAGAACCCACAATATATTGCATCACAAATCCATTACTTGCTATTAGACTGATGGAATGGATATCAAAGTCACCACAAAAAAAATAGCTCAGATTGCCATGTCTTGTGATTTTGAGATACTATTTTTTAATATTTGCATTGAACAAACAGCTTACATCTGGGGATAGGTCCTTAGAACCTGGAATGCTTCAATCCGGAAATCATGAGCAGGAGTAAGATTTGTCCCTCTATACAGTCTTCTCAAAGGCCTGCTTGAGAAACAAAAGGCAAGATTAGTGATGTAGATTTTGAAGAATGAATCTGGGAAGACTCACTCTACTGGATATTAATCTATCTATCAACTTATTTATATTATCTAATATTGATATAGATTAATAAAATGGAGTGGCAACTTTTAAACATGTTAAATGACAGATTTGGCTTTACAAAGCAAGAAAGAATTGACTTTCTATGTAGTAGAGCTAGAAAAATTGGTTGTTCTGTGGATAATATAAATTTGGATTCGTTCCTCATATCATATAACAAAAATCTTTCCAGTTAGATTACAATTTAAGTGAGAACAGCAAAAAGTTAAAACTGTAAAAAAAATATGTAAGAAGATATGACCTTAGGATAGGGAAGAGTATCTATAAGGCAAAAAGAGCATGAAAGATACAGGAAAATATTTATAAATTTCACTATAATCAATTTAAATTTTCCTGTATGGGCACACCATAAGCAAAATGAAAAGAAAAACCACAATCTTAGAAATGATACTTACTGGGCCTATATAAGAAAGCAAATATTGAATTATATATTGTTAAGAATTTCTCCAGTAGTAGTAATCAATAATAAAATGCCAACCCAATGGGAAAATCAACAATAATAAAAACAATGCACACAGGAGGAAGCCTGAATTAATAGTGAACACAAAAAAGTCACTAACAGCAGAAGTGATTACATAAATGAAAAAACACAGTTAGAGGCTATTATTATTATTGTTACTATTACATAGGCAAGAACTTTAAGATATTTGCCAATCCCAATAACTGCCAAAGATATAGAAAAATAAAATTAAAAATTTTCTCATGCTCCAGAAATTCATGTAAAATAACACCAGCATTTTTGAATGCAATTTGTTTATATCTGGGAAGTTTAAGAGGCACTGTACCATTTAGAATGATGTTCAGGCATAAGTAACTGTAAATCAGATTACAGTGTTTAATCAAGGAAAGGGTTTGTCTCAGGCCTATAATAAAAATTACCTGGAAACCCTGGGTATCCCAGGGCTGAAGCAGTGGCTAACAATGCCTTCAAGCACCCAGACCTATTTAGCCACTCTGCTTTCCTTAATGTGTGGCTGCTGCACCTCCAGGATCACCACAATTCTGGGCAAGAGAAAGGTTAGAGGAGATTAAATTGGCTTTGGCAATTTATTCTGATATTGTCTTGGCCAAAACTGTCTCATAAGATAGCCACTTCTAGCTGCAAAAAGAGATTTCTTTTCAAACTCTAAAGTTGGGATAGTCAACTATTAAAAAGATGTGGGCATTGCTGAATTTACCATATATATATGAGATCCACTATCTCACTACTCTAGAGAAGGCAATGACACCCCACTCCAGTACTCTTGCCTGGAAAATCCCATGGACAGAGGAGCCTGGTAGGCTGCAGTTCATGGGGTCGCTAAGAGTCGGACACGACTGAACGAATTCACTTTCATTTTTCACTTTCATGCATTGGAGAAGGAAATGGCAACCCACTCCAGTGTTCTTGCCTGCAGAATCCCAGGGATGGGGGAGCCTGGTGGGATGCCGTCTCTGGGGTCACACAGAGTTGGACACAACTGAAGCGACTTAGCAGCAGCAGCAGCAGCAGCAGCAGCAGCACCATTTAGAGCTTCACAGGTGGTTCTGGTAAGGAATCTGCCTGCAGTGCAGGAGACCTGGGTTCAATCCCTGGGTTGGAAGATCCCCTGATGGAGGGCATGGCAACCCACTCTGGTATTTTGCCTGCAGAATTTCCATGGACAGAGGAACCTAGCGGGCTATAGTCCATGGGGTTGCAAAGAGTTGGACACGACTGAGTGACTAAGCCCAGCAGAGGACTGCACCATTTAGGAATTTTTTAGAAATGGATAATTTCAGGCACTACTTCAGATTTACTTCAGTATCTTCATTTCAACAGGGTCCCTGTAGATCCACATGTAAGTTAATCATGTAATAATATACATTGTATCTTACCAAAAAAGTGGAAATAACTTAAATGCCCATCAATAACAAAATAAATATTTATTTATTCAATAGAACAATTTAAAGGGCAGTTGAAACAAATAACTAGATTTACTGGTACTCGTTTGGACAAATGACAAAAGTAAAATATTGATTTACAAAGATCAAAGTTAAGTCAATAGTATGATATAGTTTTATATGTTTTTATAATATAAAGCAATATTTCATATGAACACAAACATACTTCTTAAAATATTTAAAAATGAATGGATGAGAAATGCCTACCAACTTCTTATATTGATTATCTTGGGGTAAAGATAAACAGAAATGTGGTTGGAATGAGTAAAAAGTCATTTTAATTGCATTTGTTATATTTTATTTCTTTAAAACTGCAAATATGGCAAAACGTTAACAAATATCTGCATTTGCTCTAGAGTCAGAAAAATTATTCTCTAAACTTTTAATACATTTTAAATATTTTTAATATATTTTTACATATAAAATGAATACAGATAATTTTTTGAAAGGATAGTAATGATGCAACTCCTTTCACACTGACAATTTGTTTTTGAATGATTTAGCAATAAATGTAAAATGAATACATTATTTATGAAGATTAAGTCAGCACTGGAGTAATATTCGTAACTGATTTTATGATAGTGAGTCCAAAATATTTCAATGAATTTGCAGCTCTCTCCTAGTAATAACACAGTTAGGAAACCCAAGAATATATCTAAATACATGCACACATATTTATAACAAGCTTGCTTCAAAACTGCTAAGGATGAATAGAATAAATGTGGTGAAGTTGAACGCCATGCTTATTTTTTAAAGAAATCTGAGTATTCTTGGAACTTACACAACCATTTTCCTAACTTCTTGAAGTTTTTCTCTTCATCAATTGCTTTGACTTTGATACTGGTGTTTAGTATATATTATCTTTTTTTCAAACCTTAAATCTGTTTGAAAAATATACATCCTGGTTCTTGACATTGTGTTTGCTTCCTTTTTAGTATACAACTTTTTCTGCATTTTTAATGTTTAACACTAGAAATGGCTCTTTTTTTTCTTCTAGAGAAAGCAATTTCTTAGCAAGTAATACTCCTAGAGAGAAATAGTCTTTGTTAATAAAAGATTGTTCACTCAGTATCTCTGCTATATGTACCACTTTCACATTTATTAGCCATGAGATAAGCAAATTAATAGAAAAAAAATTAAGTGGCATGCCATAAGGGCACACCCAGAGACTTAGTTTCCTACTAAGATAAGAGATTTTTACTTTATTCTGATATTGGCCTCAAGTACTACTCCTTGTCTCCTCCCTGTAATAGACAGTAAGATAGTTGATTATTATAAGAAGCCAATCAGTGGCTACTTGCCCAGCTTTACCTGCATGCACAAATGCCTGAAGCTGGAGCATCCAGAGGGTAATTAGAGAGAGAGCGATGGTGAACTTTTAAATTGGTGAACCAAGAAGGAAAAACTAAATGTCATTAGTTGCACATAATATATTTCCTTTCTGAGTAAATGCAGGACCACTTAAAAACAAATAAAACTAATGAGTTATTTAGTGAAATTGTCAGGTACAAGGAAACGCCAAAATAGTAACTTTCCCAAATACCAGAACTAATCAGTAGGAACTCACACACACACACACACAAACACACACACAGGCACATACCCACAGAGTTTAAAAACAACATACTAGATATTTAAAAATGAACTTCAGAAATTAGAAAAATACATATATAAACAAAATTAAAAGTTTAAATATTCATTTAAATGGCCTAGTAAAAAATAGATACTATATTCCTGGAAATGAAAATATATCAATTGATAATAAAAATATATTAATCATTCTAAAATAAACATGCTCTTTCAACAGAATCTCTCCAAAACTTTAGTAGAAAGTAGATAAACATACACTGTCCTGAAATGGAAATATGAACAACGTGTATCATTAGTTGAGAAAAAGCAAAATATATAATAATATCTGATACTTTAATAATTGTGGTAGTTTTAAATACATAGAATACAAGGAATATGTGTGCATTTTTCTTCCTTTCTCTGTGTATGCATTTACACAGGAATAGAATAACTGTCACCAGACCCTTAATATCAGTCATTGCTGGGAGACAGCTGGGGTCGGAGGCGAGTAGAAGAGTTTTTTACATATTATGTACTTTGGTGTTGTTTGAAATTTTTATGTGACCATATTATGAAAGAAAAAATGAATAAAGTACCAAAGAAACAAAAAGGAGGTGTGCCACATTGAGGAGGATCAGTTCAGTTCAGTTCAGTTGCTCAGTCATGTCCAACTCTTTGCAACCCCATGGACTACAGCATCCCAGGCATTCCTGTCCATCACCAACTCCTAGAGTTTACTCAAATTAATGTCCATTGTGTCAGTGAAGCCATCCAAACATCTCATCCTCTGTCATCCCATTCTCCTCAAGCCTTCAATCTTTCCCAGCATCAGGGTCTTGCCATATGAGTCAGCTCTTCACATCAGGTGTCCAAAGTATTGGAGTTTCAGCTTCAGCATCAGTCCTTCTAATGAATATTCAGGGCTGATTTCCTTTAGGATGGACTGGTTGGATCTCCTTGCTCTCAAGAGTCTTCTCCAACACCACAGTTCAAAAGCATCAATTCTTCTACACAGAGCTTTCTTTATAATACAATACTCAAATGTGTGAACTTTCAGATGTTCAAGCTGGTTTTAGAAAAGGCAGAGGAACCAGAGATCAAATTGCCAATATCAGCTGGATCATCAAAAAAGCAAGAGAGTTCTAGAAAAACCTCTATTTATGCTTTATAAACTATGCCAAAGCCTTTGACTGTGTGGATCCCAATAAACTGTGGAAAATTCTGAAAGAGATGGGCATACCAGACCACCTGACCTGCCCCTTGAGAAACCTGTATGCAGGTCAGGAAGCAACAGTTAGAACTTGACCTGGAACAACAGACTGGTTCCAATTAGGAAAACGAGTATGTCAAGGCTGTATATTGTCACCCTGCTTATTTAACGTATATGCAGAGTACATCATGAGAAACGCAGGGCTGGAAGAAGCACAAGCTGGAATCAAGATTGCCAGGAGAAATATCAATAACCTCAGATATGCAGATGACACCAACCTTATGGCAGAAAGTGAAGAGGAACTAAAAAGACTCTTGGCTATTATAAACAGGGCTGTGATTAAAAAAAAAAAGAAGACTCTTGATGAAAGTGAAAGAGGAGAGTGAAAAAGTTGGCTTAAGCTCAACATTCAGAAAATGAAGATCATGGCATCTGGTCCCATCACTTCCTGGGAAATAGATGGGGAAACAGTAGAAACAGTGGCAGACTTTAGATTTTTGGGCTCCAAAGTTACTGCAGATGGTGATTGCAGCCATGAAATTAAAAGACACTTACTCCTTGGAAGAAAAGTTATGACCAACCTAGATAGCATATTGAAAAGCAGAGACATTACTTTGCCAATAAATGTCCGTCTAGTCAAGGCTATGGTTTTTCCAGTGGTCATATATGGATGTGAGAGTTGGATTGTGAGAAAGCTGAGCGCCAAAGAATTGATGCTTTTAACTGTGGTGTTGGAGAACACTCTTGAAGGTCCCTTGGACTGCAAGGAGATCCAACCAGTCCATTCTGAAGGAGATCAGCCCTGGGATTTCTTTGGAAGGAATGATGCTAAAGCTGAAACTCCAGTACTTTGTCCACCCGTGCGAAGAGCTGACTCATTTGAAAAGACTCTGATGCTAGGAGGGATTGGGGGCAGGAGGAGAAGGGGATTACAGAGGATGAGATGGCTGGATGGCATCACCAACTCTATGGACATGAGTTTGAGTGAACTCCACGAGATAGCGACAGACAGGGAAGCCTGGCGTGCTGTGATTCAAGAGGTTGCAAAGAGTTGGACACGACTGAGCAACTGAACTGAACTGAACTGAACTCAAATACGTACATGACTACTAGAAAAACTATAGCCTTGACTAGAAGCACCTTTGTTAGCAAAGTAATGTCTCTGCTTTGTAATATGCTGTCTAGGTTTGCCATAACTTTCCTTCCAAGGAGTAAGCATCTTTTAATTTCTTGGCTGCAATCACCATCGGCAGTGATTTTGGAGCTCAAAAAAAAATAATAGTAATAATAACATCTCTCACTGTTTTCACTGGTTCCCAGTCTATTTGCCATGAAGTGGTGGGACCAGATGCCAAGATCTTAGTTTTCTGAATGTTGAACTTTTAGCCAACATTTCGACTTTCTTCTTTCACCTTCATCAAGAGGCTCTTTAGTTCTTCTTTACTTTCTGCCATAAGGGTGGTGTCAACTGTATATCTGAGGTTATTAATATTTCTCCTGGCAATCTTGATTCCAGACTGTCCTTCATCCAGTCCAGCATTTCTCATGATGTACTCTGCTAATAAGTTAAATAAGCAGGGTGACAATATACAGCCTTGATGTACTCCTTTCCCTATTTGGAACCAGTCTGTTGTTCCAGGTCAAGTTCTAACTGTTGCTTCCTGACCTGCATATAGGTTTCTCAAGAGGCAGGTCAGGTAGTCTGGTACGCCCATCTCTTTCAGAATTTTCCACAGTTCATTGTGATCCGCACAGTCAAAGGCTTTGACATAGTCACTTAAGCAGAAATAGATGTTTTTCTGGAAGTCTTTTGCTCTTTCAGTGATCCAGCTGATGTTGGAAATTTGATCTCTGGTCCTCTTCTTTTTCTAAATCCAGCTTGAACATCTGGAAGTTCATGGTTCACATACTGTTGAAGCCTGGCTTGGAGAATTTTGAGCATTACTTTGCTGGCATGTGAGATGAGTGCAATTGTGTGGTGATTTGAGCATTCTTTGGCATTGCCTTTCTTTGGGATTGGAATGAAAACTGACCTTTTAGAGTCCTGCGGCCACCTCTGAATTTTCCAAATTTGCTGACGTATTGAGTGAAGCACTTTCACAGCATCATCTTTTAGGATTTGAAATAGTTCAACTGGAATTCCATCACCTCCACTAGCTTTGTTTGTAGTAATGCTTCCAAAGGCCCACTTGACTTCACATTCCAGGATGTCTGGTTCTTGGTGGGTGATCACACCATCGTGATTATCTGGGTCATGAAGATTTTTTTTTTGTACAGTTTTTCTCTGTATTCTTACCAGCTCTTCTCAATATCTTCTGCTTCTGTTAGGTCCATACCATTTCTGTCCTTTATTGTGTTCATCTTTGCATGTTATATTCCCTTGGTATCTCTAATTTTCTTGAAGAGTTCTAGTGTTTCCCATTCTATTGCTTTCCTCTATTTCTTTACACTGATCACTGAGGAAGGCTTTCTTATCTCTCCTTGCTATTCTTAGGAACTCTGCATCCACATGGATATATCTTTCCTTTTCTCCTTTGAATTTTGGCTTCTCTTCTTTTCACAGCTATTTGTAAGGCCTCCTCAGACACCCATTTTACTTTTCTGCATTTCTTTTTCTTGGGGATAATCTTGATCCCTGTGTCCTGTACAATGTCGTGAACCTTGTTTATAGTTCATCAGGCACTCTGTCTATCAGATCTAGTCCCTTAAATCTACTTCTCACTTCCACTGTATAATCATAATGAATTGATTTAGGTCATGCCTGAATGATCTAGTGGTTTACCCTTCCTTCTTCAATTTAAGTCTTAATTTGGCAATGAGGAGTTCTGAACCACAGTCATCTCCTGGTCTTAATTTTGCTGTTTGTATAGCTTTCCACCTTTGGCTGCAGAGAATATAATCAAACTGATTTTGGTGTTGGCCATCTGGTGATGTTCTTGTATTGTTGGAAGAGGGTGTTTGCTATGACCACTGCATTCTCTTCTTAAAATTCTATGAGACTTTGCCCTGCTTCATTCTATATTCCAAGGCCAATTTTGCCCCTTACTCCAGTTGTTTCTTGACTTCCTACTTTTGCATTCCAGTCTTCTATAATGAAAAGGATATCTTTTTTGGGTGTTAGTTCTAGAAGGTCTTGTAGATCTTCATAGACCCTTTCAACTTCAGCTTCTTCAGCATTACTGGTCAGGGCAAAGACTTGGATTACTCTGATACTGAACGGTTTGCCTTGGAAAGGAACAGAGATCATTCTATCTTTTTTGAGATTGCATCCAAGTACTGCATTTCTGACTCTTTTGTTAACTATGATGGCTACTCCATTTCTTCTAAGGGATTCCTGCCTACAGTAGTAAGTATAATGGTCATCTGAGTTAAATTCACCTTTTTCAGTCCGTTTTAGTTCGCTGATTCCTAAAATGTCAACATTCACTCTTGCCATCTCCTGTTTGACCATTTCCAATTTGCCTTGACTCATGGACCTGACATTCCAGGTTCCTATGCAATATTGCTCCTATGCAATATTAAGGAACATAAATCATTTTTGGTAGCTTTATAAACTTGTTTCAAGTAGGACAATAAGGCATGCTGAATAATGAGCCTTTCAAAGTCCAAATCTTTGGAATATGTTACTTCTCATCGTAAAGAGCCACACAAACATGATTAATTTAAGGATTTTGAGATGGGGGAAGTTATCTTTGATTGGCTAGGTGGGCCTAATGTAACCACAGGTTTCCATACAACAAGTAGGCAGAAGAAGATTTGACTACTGAGAAAAGATATGAAGACAGAAGCAGACATTAAGTGAAACAGCCATCAGTCAAAGGATGTCACCATACTCTAAAATCTGGAATAATCAAGAGCAGATTCACTCCTGGAGCCTCCAGAAGGAATCAGCCCTAACAACCCTGGAGTATAAGCTATAAGACTGATTGTGAATTTCTAGACTCCAGAACTCAGAGAGGATACTTTTGCATTATTATAGATAAGTAAGTATGTGGTAATAGGAAATCTGAAAACAGGCAGGAAAAGTGCACTAAAACAAGTCTGCTTTGTAGTTAGGGTAACCAGGTAACCCATGTGGCCCGAAGCCTAAAGATTGATGAAGTTAGGTAAATTTGACAGTGCCAAGCAAGAGGAAAAAGAGGATGTGAATCACCTTGGTACAAATAGAGGAGATATTTAAATCAGAAGCAGAACAATTTTAAAAAAATAAAAAAAGCAGCAGCAGCTCTGTGATAAAATTGAGTCAAATGTAAGAAGCCAAGATCTATCAGTCAGACAATTAACAAATGGGCTTTGAATGTATGCTTTGTACAAGGCTTGGGATGGAAATGTAAAGAGAAATGGACTATGGACTGTGCCTTTACAGAATTTGCAATCAGGAAAAGAAATAATCCACTGAATAATTTTAGATGAATGACCCACAAGAAGAACAAAAGCGTATGCCACATGCGGAAGCCACAGGAAAATCCCAGATCAGAAGCAGATCAGGTCAGAGCAGCCATAAGGGTTAAAGATCAAAGAGATAAACCATGCCCATCACATCTCCTTTGTAATCCAAAGGCCTCTCAAGAGGTGACTCAGGACTTTGCCCTGGGGAAAGAGGCCTGCATTTCAGGTGTCCCAGAATAAAGGACACTTATACTCTCCTAAATAGAGTGTCATCCTATATGAGAAAAAAACAAAACCAAAAATTATATTGAACACACATCAGTGTCAAACTTGAGTTCCTTGCTGAGCTAATGCCAGTTTACATCTGATTATTCGTATAGCAGGGCCATTGAGCTATTTCTAACACTAATAATGGAGAATGAAGAAAAACGTACACACATGCACAGGCAAATATATAAATTGTTTTTGTACAATATCATGTATTCTATTAAGGTTTTAGAAAGATTATCTGCTTATTTAATGTCCACATTTTTTTTCATCCCATAGTATTGGTTTTAAAATATACACTTTTGAAATGAGAGTGGTATGGTCTTGTTAATCTGCTCCAAAGCCATTTCACAGTCAGGCACACATTATACACTAATTGGATTCCTGATGCATCTTTAAAAACTAATTTCAAAACACTAAGTAATCAGAGGCTTTGTCTTCAAAACAAGACATCGCATCAGCAAAAAGTGTTTATTAGTCAGCCACCTGTGTTCTGCACAAAGCAATTTAAACAGACACAGTCCTTGCCCTGAGGAACTGTCTAAAGCCAGTGCCATTGTTACATTCAAAGACAGACAACTACACTAATGACAAACACAAGGTACTTACATTATTAAAGAATGAAAGAACTCACTTCATAATGCTATTTGAATCAAAAGATGAGCTCTTGCTTTATTTTGGGAAAAATGGCAGCGACTGCAAAACTGTTAATAAATAAATGTTTATTAAATAAATAATGCATTTGACTACAATTTTGACAGAGATAAAAATGCAAATGTAAATAAATTTTTATTAGAATATATCATGAACGGCACAGTCAACTGATGTGGAATTTACTTATCTGAGGACCAGGTTCTCATATGCCTTTCTGCCATTTCCAAGAGATTGTAATGCACCTGAAGTTAGAACCAAGAGATTTTTCTATTTGCATACCTTTTTTCATCACAGTGTCTGATATATAATATTGAGCTTATAGAAATGTTGACGATAACTAGAAATGAATAGTTAAAATGATATTGGAGCAATTTTCTATAAGTAGCAATATTCCTTCTCACTAGGCCTGCTATTTAATATTTGTGGAGGCATATGAATATGTATAATGTCACAAAGAGTTGGACATGACTGAGCGACTAAACTGATGAATATATTAATATCTTCAATAGAAAAGGGTTTCCCTGGTGGCTCAAAGATATGCTAAATCACCCTGGCTTTTCTTATAACACTTTCCCATAACACAGATTTTACAGTTCGCCTTGTATCCTCCACTCTTAAATGTTCCTTCAATTGCAAAACAGATAGACTAAATGAATTTCTAGTTGAGTTTATTTCACAAGCCTATCGTGTATGAATGTACCTCAAAACTCCAGAGGCACCATTTACATATATATCAATATAATTGGGAGTGATATCTCTGGAGTTGTACACTGTAGTGGCCCTGAGTGAGTTAGGGTAGCAGCATGATGTTCAGTGTAAACAATGACGTTTCTCACAAACTAATGGACACAGACATCATGCCCAGACAGAGCAATCTCTTCAAGGGAACACTCAATCTCCTTTCCACTATACAAGTGTTCTCTCAAAATAGAACTTTTTCCCTTTAATGAGAAACAGATGAAAAAATAGACAAAAAAATTAGAACATTTATGGAATCCTCATACATCTGTTCTAGGAAAAAGGAATTAATTCCATCAAGCCATGGAATAAAGGTTATTCAATAAAGTTTTAACATCAGAAGTCATTTTTTTTTAAATTTTAAAATCTTTAATTCTTACATGCGTTCCCAAACAGAAGTCATTGAATTAATTCCAATTGTTGAAATCAATTTAAAAATATTGATAAGCTATAATCAAATTTGTGAGCTTCCCAGGTGGCACTAATGGTAAAGAACCTGCCTGCCAATGCAGGAGACATCAGAGACATGGGTTTGATCCCTGGATCAGAAAGATCCCCTGGAGAAGGACATGGCAACTCACTCCAGTATTCATGCCTGAAGAATCCCAAGGACAGAGGAGCCTGGCTGGCTATGGGTCAAAGGGTCGCAAAGAGTTGGACTAGACTGAGTGATTCAGCACACATAATTAAATTTATGCTGTGACACAAGGTTTAGAAAAATATTAAAAGCATAGTTTCTCCTTTTAAACAGGCTTACGAGTAAATAAGAATTACAAAGTACATAGAGTAAGATCTAATGTTAGAGCTTTTACTATGAAGACACTTGGGGAAATTCTCATAAAACATGTAAGGGAGAATTTTGTACAATCAATTGCATGATCTTAAAGTTACATTTTATATAATTTCAAAGTGTATTATAGATAGATAGATAGATGGATGTACTGATCCATACACTTTAAAGAATGGGAGAAAACAAAAACAATAAAAATTAATAAATAAATCAGTCTTTTGGACTCTGTGGGAGAGGGAGAGGGTAGGATGATTTGGGAGAATGGCATTGAAACATGTATAATATATAAGAAACTAGTCACCAGCTCAGGTTTAATGCAGGATACAAGATGCTTGGGACTGGTGCACTGGGATGACCCAGAGGGATGGTATGGGGAGGGAGGTGAGAGGGGGTTTCAGGATGGGGAACATTTGTACACCCGTGGCAGATTCACGTTGATGTATGGCAAAACAAATACAATATTGTAAAGTAATTAGTCTCCAGTTAAAATAAACAAATTTAAATTTTAAAAAATTAATAAATAAATCAGAAGCAATAAAAGTTTCACTTTACCCCTTACGTAGTATGTTGAATAATGGTCCCCAATGATGTAGGTCATAATCCTCAGAACCTGTAAATGTTACCTTATTTGGAAAAGAGCATCTTTGCAGATGTGATTAAATTAAGGATTTTGCAATGGGGAAATTGGGCTTCCCAGGTGGCTCAGTGGTAAAGAATTTACCTGCCAAGCAGGAGATGCATGCTTTATCTCTGTGTTGGGAAGATCCCCTGGAGAAGGAAATGGCAACCCACTTCAGTATTCTTGCTTTGGAAATCCCATAGACAGATGAGCCTGGTGGGCTACAGTCCATGGGTTCTCAAAGAGCTGGGCATGATTCAGTGACTAAACAACAGCAACAATGGGGAAATTATCCTGGAGATGATATGCTTTGATTGCAATCACACACCATTAGGACTGAGTGGAAAGTGAAATGTGAAGACAAACAAATAATTGAAGGGGTGCTATGCTGATGAACTGAAAGATGAAAGACAGTATGCAGCCATGAGCAATGAATGTAGCCCTAGAAGCTAGAAAAGACAAGGAAATGTTCCCCTCCCCGATAACCTACAGAGGTAGCAGAGCACTTCTGCTACATAGGCTTTAACCCAGTGAAACTACTTTGGACTTCTGATCTCCAAAAATGTAAGGGAATAAATGTGGGCTTCCCTGATGGATCTGTTAGTAAAGAATCTGCCTATAATACAAGAGATCTGTGTTGGGAAGATCCCCTGAAGAAGAGAATGGTATCCCACTCCAGTATTCTTTTTTTTAATATAAATTCATTTATTTTAATTGGAGGTTAATTACTTTACAATATTGTATTGGTTTTGCCATACATCAATATGAATCTGCCACAGGTATACATGTGTTCCCCATCCTGAACCCCACTCCTTCCTCCCTCCCCGTACCATCCCTCTGGGTCATCTCAGTGCACCTTCCCCAAGCATCCAGTATCATGCATCAAACCTGGACTGGAGATCCGTTTCATATATGATACTATACATGTTTCAATGCCAGAATGGCACTCCAGTATTCTTGCCTGGAAAATCTCATGGACAGAGGAGCCTGTCAGGCTACAGTCCATGGGGTTACAAAGAGTCAGACACCGCTGAGTGACTTTTACTTTAAGCCATTAACTTTGCAGTAATTGGTTAGAGCAGCCTCAGGAAGCCAATATACATATATTCAGCAGAACTGGAGTCTTTAAAGATTCTTTCTCAAATGATTTCTCTCTCTTTCTTTTTAAAACAATTAAATAATTTCAAATACAAACATCTTCATAAAAGCTTAGTAAATTAGTCAAAAAGATTTAACTGTCATTTTCTTTATTGATTTACTCTATTTGTACTTATCAAATCTTCCTTTAACTTAATGCTTTCACTTAGGCTCTAATCCTTTGTGATGTGTGTGGGTATGTGTGTGTGTGTGTGTGTGTATGTGTGTGTGTGTATACATATATATATATATGTATATAACACCTTGATAATTTTTGCTTAATATTCATATTTTATTTTATGTGATTTCTCCATAATTTATATTTAATATACATTTATATTTTGCATATTAATTTTGTGCTACCATAAGTTAAGGACAATTGTTTTAGCTTTCTGTTGGTACTTGAAGAAACTTTCACAAACTTGGTGGGTTGAACAATATAAATTATTTCCTTACATTCTTTGGTTAGAAGTTAGACACAGGTCTCACTGAGATCACTCAAGGTGTTGGTAGACCTATGTTCCCTTCCGAAGATTCTAGGAAATATTCTGTGGTTTTATTTGTTTGTTTCTCTTGTTTTCTTTTTTTTACTTTGCCAGCTCCATTGTGTGTTAGTTGCTCAGCCATGTCCAACTCTTTGCAAGCCCATGGACTGTAGCCCACCAAGCTCCTCTGTCCATAAAATTCTCCAGGCAAGAATACTGGAATGGGTTTGCTATCTCCTTCTCCAGGGGATCTTCCCAACCCAGGGATCAAACCCGGGTGTGCTGCATTACAGGCAGATTCTTTATGGTCTGAGCCACCAGGGAAGCCCTGCCAACTTCAGAGACTGTCCATATCCCTGGGGCACATATTCTCCATCTTCAAAGCAATGAAAGTGGGGCAACTTCCTCATGTTGCCTTTACTCTGGTTCTCTGAACACAGCTGGGAACAGTTATCAACTTTTAATGAAATGTGATTAAATTGGGTACACTTGAATATTTCAAGTTAAACTACCATCTGAGAGTCTACACTCTTAATTACAACTGTATAATTTCTTTGCCATGTAAGATAATATTTTTAAAGATTCTGGAGATTGTGTACAAACATCTCCAGAAGTCATTTTATCTTCATACCCATCTATTATATATTCAGATATACTGTTTATAGTATGAAATTTTAAAACATATTGCTGATATATATTTGAAATAATAATGAGTCCTTTTAAATGCAAATTATTTGCACATAGTTTATCCCTAGAAAATATAACTTACAGATCACATAGGTCCTTAAAAGAATAAAATTTTGATAATTTTGCAAAAAAAAAATGGAGTAAGATGAATGAGGAAAGTATTTTTAAAGGAGATCTGAGAAAGCCTCAGAAACCCTAGCTAGACTGACAACAAATATTTGTCAGTTATTAAAGACTGGAAGAGATAACTGCTGCTTCAAATATGAAAATAGAAGTGGAAAACTTCAAGAATATGAAAAATTAAAGAGATGTGACACTACCATCATTTGATTTTACAGATAATCTTTCAGTAACTGACCCTACAGGCAGGGGTCAGGAAAATAATACATGAACAAAAGGAGAAGTTTAACAGAGAGTGAAATCATAAAAAAGAACCAATCCAAAACTCTGAAGCTGATGAAATGAATGGCTGGATTTAAAAAAAAAATCGCAACAGAGGGCATTAAAAGCATAATGAATGAAGCAGAGGAAAGAATCTATGATATAGAACATAAGAATTTTGAAATTATCTAGTCAAAGGAGAAAAAAAAAAACCTAAAAAGAGGGAAGAAAGCCTTATAATCTATTGAATACAATGAAATGAACTAATTTGTGTTTCTGAATTCCCATAGGAGAAAAGAGGGAGAAGAGAAAAATATTAAAGCAATAATGACTGAGAACTTCCCAAACTGAAGAGGGATTTGGATGTTGGAGTTCATGGATTTATATACGTGCTAATCATTCAGTCGTGTCCAATTCTTTGTGACACCATGGACTGTGGCCTGCCAGGCTCCTCTGTCCATGGGATTCTCTAGGCAAGAATACTGGAGCAGGTTGCCATTCCCTACTCCGGACAATCTTCCCAACCCAGGTCTCCTGCATTGCAGGAAGATTCTTTGCCATCCGAGCCATCAGGGAAGTTCTAGGACACCAAACAAGGACTCACAGGACACCAAACAAACACAGTGTAAAAACATCTTCACAGTGATACATTGTAATAGAGTTACTGAAGATCAAAGACTGCAGCTTTGTAGTATAATATAGCTGGGAAAACTGGTCAACCACCTGTAAAAGAATGAAACTAGAGCACTTTCTTATACCATACAGAAAAATAAACTCAAAATGGATTAAAGATCTAAATGTAAGACCAGAAACTATAAAACTCCTAGAGGAAAACATAGGCAAAACACTCTCTGACATAAATCACAGCGGGATCCTCTATGACTACCTTCCAGAGTAATGGAAATAAAAGCAAAAATAAACAAATGGGACCTAATTAAACTTAAAAGCATTTGCACAATGAAGGAAACCAAAAACAAGGTGAAAAGGCAGCCTTCAGAATGGGAGAAAATAATAGCAAATGAAGCAACTGACAAAGAATTAATCCCAAAAATATACAAGCAGCTCATGCAGCTCAATACCAGAAAAATAAATGACCCAATCAAAAAATGGGCCAAAGAACTAAACAGATATTTCTCCAAAGAAGACATACAGATGGCTAACAAACGCATGAAAAGATGCTTAGCATCACTCATTATCAGAGAAATGCAAATCAAAATCATAAGAGGTACCATCTCATGCCAGTCAGAATGGCTGTCATCAAAAAGTCTATAAGCAATAAATGCTGGAGAGGGTGCAGAGAAAAGGGAACCCTCTCACACTCTTGGTGGGAATGCAAACTAGTACAGCCACCATGGAGAACAGTATGGAGATTCCTTTGAAAACTGGAAATAGAACTTCCATATAACCCAGCAATCCCACTGCTGGGCATACACACTGAGGAAACCAGAATTGAAAGAGACAGGTGTACCCCAATATTCATCTCAGCACTGTTTACATTAGCTAGGACATGGAAGTAACCTAGATGTCTATCAGCACACAAATGGATAAGAAAGCTGTGGTACATATACACAATAGAATATTACTTAGCTATTAAAAAGAATGCATTTGAATTAGTTCTAAAGAGGTGGATGAAATTGGAGCCTTATACAGAGTGAAGTAAGAAAGAAAAACAATATATATATTAATGCATATATATGGAATTTAGAAAGAAGGTAACGATGATCCTATATGTGAAACAGCAAAAGAGACACATATAAAGAACAGACTTTTATACTCTGTGGAAGAAGGCGAGGGTGGGATGATTTGAAAGAATAGCATTGAAACGTGTATTATCATATGTGAAAGAGATGACCAGTCCGCATTCAATGCATGAAATAGGGCACTCAAAGCCAGTGCACTGGGACCACCCTGAGGGATGGGATAGGGAGGGAGGTGGGAGAGGGGTTCAGGATGAGGGACAGATGTAAACCTATGGCTTATTCATGTCAATGTATGGTAAAAAACTGCTACAATATTGTGAAGTAATTAGCCTCCAATTAAAAGAAAAAAATTAATTAAAAAACAAAACAAACAACAACAACAAAAGATCAAAGATAAAGAAAGCCTTAAAAGCAGCAAGAGAAAAAACTTGTAACTTATAAGGAAACCTCCAAAAAGTATCAATAGATTTCTTAGCAGAAAACTTACAGGCCAGAAGAGAGTGGGATGATATACTCAAAGTGCTGAAAGAAAAACTAACAACCAGAAATATTGTAAGTGGCAAAATTGTCTTCAACAGAAATAAATAAAAATTAAAGTCTTGCCCAGGCAAAAGCTGTGGGACTTCATCGTCACTAAATCTGCCATAAAGAAATTCTGAAAGCTTTTCAAAATGAAATAAAAAGGTGCTAATTAGTATCATGAAAACATGTGAAAATACACGACACACTGGCAGTTAGGTATATAATTAAATTCAGAATACTCTAATACTGAAATTTGGTGGAGTCTTAACAACTTAACACTAGTATGAAGGTTAACAGAAAAGAGTATAGCTTTCTTTCATCTTCTCCATCTTCACAAATATATGAAAATTAAACAACATACCTCTGAAGAAATTAACAGGTCAAAGTGAAAACTGAAAGTGAAAAGTGCTGAGTCATGTCTGACTATTTGCAACCCTATGGTTGGTAGCCTGCCTAGCTCCTCTATCCATGGGATCTCCAGGCAAGAATACTGAAGTGGATTGTCATTCCCTGCTCCAAGGGATCTTCCTGACTCAGGGATCAAACCCAGGTCTTCTGCATTTCAGGTAGATTCTTTACCAACTGAGCCACCAATGGAAAATAAAAATACATATAATTTGAAACAAATGTAAATGTAAATGCAACAGCAAAAAATCTATGGGATGTAGTCAAAGCAGAACTAAGAGAAAAGTTTATAGTGATAAAAACCTATATTAAGTATAAAGAAAGATGTCAAACAACCTAACTTTATACCTCAAATAACTAGAAAAAGAAGACCCAAATTGAGCCCAAAGTGAGCAGAAAGAAGGAGATAACAAAGATCAAAGAGGAAGTAAATGATACAGAGATCAGGAAAATGATAGAAAACATCAACACAATAAAATTCATCTTTTGGAAAGATTAAGAAAATTTATAAATCTTTAGTAAATTAATAGAAAAAAGACCCCAAATAGCCAAAACAATCCTGATAAAAAGCAAAGTTGTATGCATCACACTCCCTGATTTCAAACTATACTGAACAGTTATAGTAATCAAAACTGTATGATACTGGCATAAAAATAGACACACAAGCTATTGGAATAGACTTGAGTCCAGAAATAAACCTTTGCATATATGATCAACCAATATTTGAGAAGAGAGTCAAGAATATTCAATGAAAAAGGACAGTCTCTTCCATAAATGATATTGGGAATACTTGGTAATCATGTGCATGATAGTGAAATTGTATTGTTATCACTTATCCACTCACCAAACTCAACTAAAAATGCATTAAGGACAGAAAACATAAGAGCTGGAATTGAAAAACTCTTAGAAAAAAAATAGGTGAAAATTTCTTTGATGTTGAACTTAGCAATGATATTTTTTAATATGACACCAAAAGCATAAGCAACAAATGCAAAAAGTAATAAATGGCACTACATGAATTTAAAAGGCTCTGTACAGGAAGGGAATCAATAAAATGAAAGGACATATTATAGAATAGGAGAAAATCTACCAAATCTATATATGATTAAAGGTTAATATTCAAACTGTATAAAGGACTAATATAACTCAGTAGCAAGGAACTCAAAGAATTTGATTAAAAAATCAACAGAGGAATTGAATAGACACTTTTATAAAGAACACATGCAAATGTATAAAAGATACATGAAAAGATGCTCAACACCACTAATCATCAGTTCAGTTCAGTTACTCAGTCGTGTCCGATTCTGCGATCCCGTGGACTGCAGCATGCCAGGCCTCCCTGTCCATCACCAACTTCTGGAGTTTACTCAAACTCATGTCCATTGACTCAGTGATGCCATCCAACCATCTCATCCCCTGTCATTACCTTCTCCTCCTGCCTTCAATCTTTCCCAGCATCAGGGTCTTTTCAAACGAGTCAGCTCTTCGCATAAGGTGGCCAAAGTCTTGGAGTTTCAGCTTCAACAACAGTCCTTCCAATGAATGCTCAGGACTGATTTCCTTTAGGATGGACTGGTTGGATCTTCTTGCAGTCCAAGGGACTCTCAAGAGTCTTCTCCAACACCACAGTTCAAAAGCATCAATTCTTCGGTGCTCAGCTTTCTTCACAGTTCAACTCTCACATCCATACATGACTACCAGAAAAACCATAGCCTTGACTAGACGGACTTTTGTTGGCAAAGTAATGTCTCTGCTTTTTAATATGCTATCTAGGTTGGCCATAACTTTCCTTCCAAGGAGTAAGCGCCTTTTAATTTCATGGCGCAACCACCATCTACAGTGATTTTGGAGCCCAAAAAATAGTCTCTCACTGTTTCCACTGTTTCCCCATCTATTTCCCATGAAGTGATGGGACCAGATGCCATGATCTTAGTTTTCTGAATGTTGAGCTTTAAGCCAACTTTTTCACTCTCCTCTTTCACTTTCATCAAGAGGCATCTTTACTTCTTCTTCGCTTTCTGCCACTAAACATCAGGAAGATACAAACAAAAACTGCAATGAGCTATCACTTCATACCTGTTAGAATGACTATCATCAAAAAGACAAGATATAAATATTGGTGAAGATGTGGAAAATAGGGAATCCTTGTGCACTGTAGATGGAAATGTAATTTTGGCAGACATAATGGAAACAACATTGAAATTCCTCAAAAAATTAAAAACAGAACTACATATGATCCAACAATGCCACTTCGGAGCTTATATCTAAAGGAAATGAAATCAGGATCTCTAATATATATCAGTACACCCAGGTTCATTGCAGCATTATTCATGACTTCAAGATATCAAAACCACCTACATGCTGATCAGTGGATGAATGGAGAAGCACATATGGTATGTGCATATGCAATGGAATACCACTCAATCATGAGAAGAAGAGAAATTCTTCTGAATTGAAAGTAGTATGCTAAGTGAAAAAAGCCAGACAGAGAGAGAAAAATACAGTATGATATTCACTTATATGTGGAATCTAACAGAGCTGAATTCACAGAAATGGAGAATAAATTGGTGGTTGCCAGGCACTGGGGCAGGGGAGCAGTATAATAAAAGGAGATATGTCATTCAAAGAATATAAATTTCCAGTTATAAGATGAGTAAATTCTGAGGTCTAATGTACAGCATGGTTATCACAATTAACAATGTTTTATTTTGTACTTGAAAGATGTTAAGAGTGTAGACCTTAAATATTTTCACTACAAGAAAGAAATCTTAATTGTATGAGTTGGTTGAAATATTAACTAACCCAAGGTGGTAATTATTTCTCAATGAATAAATGTATCAAATCTCTCAATATACATGTATACAATATTACATGAAGATTATAAATAAATCTGAGAAATCAATCTGGGGAAAAAAATAAAGATTCTAGACTAGGATTTGCCATACTTTCAGGTGGGAAGACAAAGATGGTCCCTTGTATTATGAAGATAAAGTTGAAGCAATGAAAAAGAAAAGGATAAGTTAACTTAAAACTTGTCTGGCATTAATGGTAGTTCTAAGGGGTCATCAGGACTTTTGGAGGCCTCCCTGTTGCTCAAATTTGGTCAGCTTGCTGCTGCTGCTGTTAAGTCACTTCAGTCGTGTCCAGCTCTGTGCGACCCCATAGATGGAAGCCCACCTGGCTCCCCTGTCCCTGAGATTCTCCAGGCAAGAACACTGAAGAACTCTCAAAACCCCCAAAAGCAAATACCGTATCCTTACTATGCAAATACATCTTTAAGATCAAAATCCCCTCAAAAACAGATTGACACTTTAAACAATTTTAATAAAGATTTACATGAATTGCCAGAAAAGTCTTATTGCCAAGTTGCATGGGACTGTCTGTGTTCATTTTCCCTTCTTACATCCAAACATTGATATCAAAACCAATTTTTTTCACATTCTAATCTCACAATTTCTGGCATTTTCCTTTGATTTCTAATTGAGAAATGTGCCAAATAACAGATACAGAGGCTGAGATTTACCAGCAGTTTAACTATCTGCTCTGGTGTAAATCTACTAACAAATTGTGTTCATCATTTTTTGTCAACTTAGATATGTATTTGCCTGTGTAACAAAGCAGAGGTTTGAATTTTAGCTTAAATTCAGATCCTTAAACATCCCTTTAAGTGACTTTGAAATGATAGCTCTATGAACAAACACTGGAAAAAAAATTCATACACAGAAAATTGCCTTTCACACTAGGCAATGTAATCAAAGATGGTAGAAATTGCTAAATTTCTCTATATAGGATAAGCTTTTTCAAAATTAGGTGTTCATGGGGAATGATTCATACATGATAAAGAACTATGACACAGATGCCAACAACCATCAAATAGCAGAAATTCTTTGCAGCCAAAGATGGAGAAGCTCTATACAGTCAACAAAAACAAGACCAGGAGCTGACTGTGGCTCAGATCATGAACTCCTTATTGCCAAATTCAGACTTAAATTGAAGAAAGTAGGGAAAACCACTAGACCATTCAGGTATGACCTAAATCAAATCGCTCATGATTATACAGTGGAAGTGAGAAATAAATTTAAGGGCCTAGATCTGATAGATAGAGTGCCTGATGAACTATGGAATGAAGTTCATGACATTGTACAGGAGACAGGGATCAAGACCATCCCCATGGAAAAGAAATGCAAAAAAGCAAAATGGCTGTCTGGGGAGGCCTTACAAATAGCTGTGAAAAGAAGAGAGGCGAAAAGCAAAGGAGAAAAGCAAAAATATAAGCATCTGAATGCAGAGTTCCAAAGAATAGCAAGAAGAGATAAGAAAGCCTTCTTCAACGATCAATGCAAAGAGATAGAGGAAAACAACAGAATGGGAAAGACTAGAGATCTCTTCAAGAAAATTAAAGATACCAAGGGAACATTTCATGCAAAGACATTAAGGAACACCTATTTAACTTTCAACGGTATTTTACTATGACAAAAACAATAAAGAAACTTAGTTAATGTACACCCGTGGCAGATTCATGTCAATGTATGGCAAAACCAATACAATGTTGTAGAGTAATTAGCCTCCAATTAAAATAAATAAATTTATATTTTAAAAAAGAAAGAAAATGTAGACAGAATTATGCTATTCTTTGATATTACTAGAAATTATGTACTAAGGCTTAAAAATGCTTACAAATATAATGAGACTTAAAGATATCATTATATATTGGAAGTGTGTCACAGTAATATGAATGTCAGCTACTTGGAGTGATTCACAAAAATCTTTGTATTATGAAACTGAATTAGGTAGAGGCTTAAATTCTATTTGTGACATTTAAAAGGGAAAATGGTCAGGAATTGAAAGAGAAGCATTATTAATTTTTGATTAATTAAAAAGTTCTTTTTTAACAGAGTACATTATTCAAAAATTTATTATATGTTTTATTATACTTCAGTATTTTTACTGTATTCAGTATTCTTGCCTTGAGAATCTCATGAACAGTATGAAAAGATGTGACACTTAGAGATGAACTCACCTGGTTGGTAGGTGCCTGATATGCTACTGGAGGTCAGTGGAGAAATAACTACAGAGAGAATGAAAAGATGGAGCCAACGCAAAAACAGCACCCAGTTGTGGATGTGACTGGTGACAGAAGTAAATTCTGATACTGTAAAGAACAATACTGCATAGCATCTTAGGTTCATGAATCAAGGTAAACTTGATGTGGTCAAAACAGTATTTGGCCAGAGTAAACATCAAAATTTTAGCAAACAGTGAACTAAAACAGATAGGAATAGGCAAATTTAATTAGGATTAACATTATATCTACTACTGTGATCAAGAATCCCTCAGAAGGAATGTCATAGACCTCATAGTCAACAAAAGAGTCTGAAATGTGTTACTTGGTTGCAATCTTAAAATTAACAGAATGATTTCAGTTCATTTCCAAGGCAAACCATAAACATCACAATAATCCCAGTCTTAATGCCCCAACCACTGATGATGAAGAAACTGAAGTTGAATGATTCTACAAAGACTTACAATACCTCCTAGAACTAACATCAAAGAAAGATGCCCTTTTCATCATAGGGAACTAGAATGCAAAGTAGGAAGTCAAAACACCTGGAGTAACAAGCAAGTTTGTCCTTGGAGTCCAAAATGAAGCAGGCCAAGGGCTAAAAGAGTTTCATCAAGAGAACTCACTGTCATAGCAAAAACCCTCTTCCAACAACACAAGAGAAGACTCTACACATGGACATCACCAGAAATCACATTGATTATATTCTTTGCAGCCAAAGATGAAGAAGCTCTATACAGTCAGCAAAAACAAGACCAAACGCAGACTGTGGCTCAGATCATGAGCTCCTTATTGCAAAATTCAGACTTAAATTTAAGAAAGCAGGGAAAACCACTAGATCACTCAGTTATGACCTAAATCAAATCCTTTGCAATTATACAGTGGAAGTGAAAAATAGATTCAAGGGGATAGATCTGAGAGACAGAATGCCTGAGAAACTATGAACAGAGGTTCATGACATTGTACAGGAGGCAGTGATCAAGACCATCCCCCAAAAAAGAAATGCAAAAAGGCAAAATGGTTGTGTGAAGAAGCCTTACAAATAGCGGAGAAAACACGAAAAGCTAAAGGTAAAGGAGAAAAGGAAAGATGCACTCATGTGAATACACAGTTCCAAAGAAGAGCAAGGAGAGATAAGAAAGCCGTTCTCAGTGATCAATGCAAAAAAAAAAAAAAAAGAGGAAAACAGAAGAATAGGAAAGACTAGAGATCTCTTCAAGAAAATTAGAGATACCAAGGGAACATTTTATGCAAAGATGGGCACAATAAAGGACAGAAATAGTATGGACCTAACAGAAACAGAATATATTAAAAAGAGGTGGCAAGAATACACAGAAGAACTACACAAAAAAAGATCTTAATTACTCAGATAACCATGGTGGTGTGATCAACTAGCTAGAGTCAGACATCCTGGAATGTGAAGTCAAGTGGGCCTTAGGAAGCATCACTATGAACAAAGCTAGTGGAGGTGATGCAATACCAGTCGAGCTATGTCAAATCCTAAAAGACGATGCTATGAAAGTGCTGCATTCAGTATGCCAGGAAATTTGGAAAACTCAGCAGTGGACACAGGACTGGAAGAGCTCATCTTTCATTCCAATCACAAAGAAGGACAATGCCAAAGAATGTCCAAACTACTACACAGATGCTTTCATCTCACACACTAGCAAAGTAATGCTCAAAATTCTCCATGTGAGGCTTCAATAGTATGTGAACCAAGAACTTCAACATATTCAAGCTGGATTTAGAAAGGGCAGAGGAACCAGAGATCACATTGTCAACTTCCATTGGATCATGAAAAAAGCAAGAAAGTTCCAGAAAAATATCTACTTCTGCTTATTAATTATGCCAAAGCCTTTGACTGAGTGGATCACAAAAAATTGTGGAAAATTCTTAAGGAGATGGGAAAATCACAACATCTTACCTGCTTCCTGAGAAATCTGTATGCAGGTCAAGAAGTAACAGTCAGAACCAGACATGGAACATTGGACTGTTTCCAAATTGGGAACAGAGTACATCAAGGCTGTATATTGTCACCCTGCTTATTTAACTTATATGCAGAGTAGATCATGAGAAATGCCAGGCTGGATGAAGCACAAGCTGGAAACAAGATTGCCATGAGAAATATCAACAACCTCAGATAAGCACATGACACCACCCTATGGCAAAAAGCTAAGAGGAACTAAAGAGGCTCTTGATGAAAGTGAAAGAGGAGAGTGAAAAAGATGGCTTAAAACTCAACATTCAGAAAACAAAGATCATGGCACTGGTCCCATCAGTTCAGTTCAGTTCAGTTCAGTTCAGTTCAGTCGCTCAGTCGTGTCTGACTCTTTGCGACCCCTTGAATTGCAGCACACCAGGCCTCCCTGTCCATCACCAACTCCCGGAGTCCACTCAGACTCACGTCTATCGAGTCAGTGATGCCATCCAGCCATCTCATCCTCTGTCGTCCCCTTCTCCTCCTGCCCCCAATCCCTCCCAGCATCAGAATCTTTTCCAATGAGTCAACTCTTCACATGAGGTGGCCAAAGTATTGGAGTTTCAGCTTCAGCATCATTCCTTCCAAAGAAATCCCAGGGCTGATCTCCTTCAGAATGGACTGGTTGGATCTCCTTGCAGTCCAAGGGACTCTCAGGAGTCTTCTCCAATACCACCATTCAAAAGCATCAATTCTTCGGTGCTCAGCCTTCTTCACAGTCCAACTCTCACAGCCATACATGACCACAGGAGAAACCATAGCCTTGACTAGATGGGCCTTAGTCGGCAAAGTAATGTCTCTGCTTTTGAATATGCTATCTATGTTGGTCATAACTTTTCTTCCAAGGAGTAAGCGTCTTTTAATTTCATGGCTGCAGTCACCATCTGCAGTGATTTTGGAGCCCAAAAAAATCACTTCATGCAAATAGATGGGAAGAAAATGTAAACAGTGAGAGACTATTTTCTTGGGCTCCAAAATCACTGCAGATGGTGATTGCAACCATGAAATTAAAAGACACTTACTCTTGGAAGGAAAGTTATGACCAACCTAGACAGCATATTAAAAAGCAGAGACATTACTTTATCAACAAAGGTCCATTTAGTCAAGGCTATGGTTTTTCCAGTAGTCATGTATGGATGTGAGAGTCGGACTGTAAAGAAAGCTGAGCACCAAAGAATTGATGATTTTGAACTGTGATGTTGGAGAAGACTCCTGAGAGTCCCTTGGACTGCAAGGAGATCCAACGAGTCAATCCTAAAGGAAATCAGTCCTGAATATTCATCGGAAGCACTGATGCTGAAGCTGAAACTCCAATACTTTGGTCACCTGATTAAAAGTACTGATTCATTGGAAAAGACCCTGATGCTGGAAAAGATTAAAGCCAGGAGGAGAAGGGAACGACAGAGGATGAGACGATTGGATTATATCACCAACTCAATGGACATGAGTTTGTCCCTCAGGGAGTTGGTGATGGACAGGGAGGCCTGACGTGATGCAGCCCATGGGGTCGCAAAGAGTTGGACATGACTGAACGACTGGACTGAACTGAACTGAGGGGCCACAGCTCATCGGAGTCAGTCTGATGTACATATAACAAAATTGTTGAGAGCTTGCTGAGAGAATGAGGATATCATGAAAGTGAGTCAAATTTGTTGTTCAATCACTGTTCTTCACATTGGCAAACTTTACAATTAAATTTTAATTTTTTCTTAATAATTAATTTCCACAGTTACCAACTAATAAATGGTCATATGAAGAGTCTAATCCTCATATCCTGCTGAATATTAAATTTGAAATTCTCTCACTAAACTCTTTCAATACTTGACATACTCTGCTGAAAAGCTTAACACAATCACTAAAATATGTGTATTCTGGTGCCTTTCAGGTAAATGTACACTAAGGTGATTTTTGCACTCCATGAATCAGAAAAGTAAACATTGTCTTTAGATTGTATCCTGATCTGATAGATAGAGTGCCTGATGAACTATGGAATGAGGTTCGTGACATTGTACAGGAGACAGGGATCAAGACCATCCCATGGAAAAGAAATGCAAAAAAGCAAAATGGCTGTCTGGGGAGGCCTTACAAATAGCTGTGAAAAGAAGAGAGGCAAAAAGCGAAGGAGAAAAGCAAAGATATAAGCATCTGAATGTAGAGTTCCAAAGAATAGCAAGAAGAGATAAGAAAGCCTTCTTCAGCGATCAATGCAAAGAGATAGAGGAAAACAACAGAATGGGAAAGACTAGAGATCTCTTCAAGAAAATTAGAGATACCAAGGGAACATTTCATGCAAAGATGGGCTCGAAAAAGGACAGAAATGGTCTGGACCTAACAGAAGCAGAAGATATTAAGAAGAGGTGGCAAGAGTACACAGAAGAACTGTACAAAAAAGATCTCCACGACCCAGATAATCACGATGATGTGATCACTAATCTAGAGCCAGACATCTTGGAATGTGAAGTCAAGTGGGCCT